>NC_057843.1:42032500-44532500 GCF_910594005.1 Cervus elaphus | reverse complement strand
GTGAGTAACACTCTCACTCACTCACTTTGCCTTAAGTGATGTCATCTGTAGCCTAGTTCCGATGTGAATCCAGTTTTGCCAGTGACCTTGATCTCTGGGGGTCCAGCATGACCTTTTCCCTTTATCCCTCTAGCCTAGGGAAGGAAGCTGCTTCTTGAGCTGCTGCAGTGTACCCACTCTGGCTCCTCAGTTCCTGTATCACCTATGTAACCTAGGCATTCTCTCCACTAAATCTCCTTGTTGTAAAGACTTGGAAGGACTTCTGTCTTCTTGGCTGAATACTGACTGATAGAGTCGACTAAAACATAACCCCGCCTCTTTCACTGTTGGACCCTTTAATCAATCCTAAATGTTGGGACATAATTAACTTCCCTACAGAGTATGTCTGACCATGCTTTTCCCTTTTCTAGCAACTTTAATTACTTGCATTGCCCATCCAGTGCATCCTCAAACTTTAAGCATTCAAATACTGCTTTCATGGTTTTTGACATATCTGTGTATCAACTGTACTATTATTTACTTTTTCTTTAATAAATTTCTTTAATAAAGTTTTTCTTTGACCCATCTTAAAAAATATAGCATCATTCTAAGTAAAAATTTCCATGATCAAGGTTTTGACATGCAAAATACATATTAAGATAAATACATAACTTCTTAAAACTAATGGGCAGTGTCTGAAGTATCATCTCACTAGTAGCCTGTGTGCCAATTTGGGGGAACACTGGTCTTTGAAATAAGAGCACACTTGTACCTGCTCCTAATACTTGCATGTTAGTATAACCCCAGAGGAGATATTCAGCCTCATTTCAGCTTTTCACCTCTTAGAATCTGAGAATGTGACATAGCCCAGTGGTATAAAATTTAGACTCCTGAATGATACTATTTGGATTTCAAGTCTTGCTTCAGTCACTTACTAGCAGGGTAACAATGGGCAATTTACTCAATCTGCCTGTGCCCCACTATGCTCATCCACTCAATGGCGTCAATGTCTATCCCATGGGGTCACTATGATGATTCCTGAAGAAGCATGTATAATGCCTTTAGGACAGCCTGACATGCAGTAAGCACTCAGGAAATATTCGCCATTATAATTCTTCCATTTTGACCTTTGCTCCATTCATGTTGGACCACTTTTCAGTTCAGTTCAGTTGCTCAGTCATGTCCAACTCTTTGCGATCCCATGGACTACAGCACGCCAGGCCTCCCTGTCCATTGCCAACTCCTGGAGTTTACTCAAACTCATGTCCATTGAGTCAGTAATGCCGTCCAACCATCTCATTCTCTGTTTTCCCCTTCTCTTCCTGCCTTCAATCTTTCCCAGCATCAGGGTCTTTTCAAATGAGTCTGTTCTTTGCATCAGGTGGCCAAAGTTTTGGAGTTTCAGCTTCAACATCAGTCCTTCCAAAGAATACCCAGGACTTAAATCCTTTAGGATGGACTGGTTGGATCTCCTTGCAGTCCAAGGGACTCTCAAGAGTCTTCTCCAACACCACAGTTCAAAAGCATCAGTTCTTCGGCACTCAGTTTTCTTTATAGTCCAACTCTCACATCCATACATGACTACTGGATAAACCATAGCCTTGACAAGACAGACCTTTGTTGGCAAAATAATATCTCTGCTTTTTAATATGCTGTCTATGTTGGTCATAACTTTCCTTCCAAGGAGTAAGTGTCTTTTAATTTCATGGCTGCAGTTACCATCTGGACCACTCATACTGGCATAAACTTTGCAACATACCTTTGTATATTTGCCCTGCACCTGGCTTGCCTTATCCAACTTCCAGCATTCCATCCATCCCTCACAGCATATCAGAAATCTCACTTCTTTAAGAAAACTCCTCTGCTGCCCTCTCTTATCTAACAAAACTGCCCCACTCTTTGGACTTTGTGAACCTTCAAATCTCTTCTGCTACACATATCACATTCTGTCCTGGAATTTGGATGTTTGCCTCCTAGTCCCTATTGGTTTGAAATCTTTCACAGGAAGGATCCCTGTCTCCATACTGGCTAAATCCTACCTAGCCCAAAGCACCACCCCCCACTTCCCACCACAAGCCAACGCCTGCAGAAGAGATACACAATAAATGCTATTTCCCATGATCCCCAGTTCCAGGTAGTGCCACAGAATACAGGCTTTCCTAGATGCAGAGTCTTTACTGTGCCTTTTAAAAAGTAGGCATGTGTGCCTTCGCCTAATTCACAAGTTAACTACAGTAAATATTTTCCTTACTTTTATAGTCTCTCATACTTTTGAGATGTCAAATTGTCAAGCTTAATTTGGTTCTGGATTCTCTTTGCAAGTCTTATAACAGCTCACAATTGTATAATGCTTTACAGTTTATAATATGCATCCACTCAAATCAGTTCATGTGAGCCTCACAGCACTCTTTATGGAAATTCTCCTCCTTTTGTAGATGCTGAAAATAAGACCTGGGATAAATGCCTTATATAGACTACATGGCTAAGCATACCCAGACCCCAGATGGGGCCGTGCATAGTGGTAGGTTGAGATCTAGTTCTCTGATCCAGCTTCTTGTAAAGAACTGTCGCCATAGTGATGCCATAGTGGTGAGCCATATAGCCAAGCAGGTCTATTAGAGCCACAGAGGGAGGCTAAGAGGTGTTTTCCTCACACTTAAAGTGATTTTATTAAGGTATCTGAAAGAGCTACATCTCCCACTTGAGTTTTCCACTTGTATTACCAAAGTGAAAAATCCTATCTTTAAGTAATAAATGCATATAAAGACCATGCCAGTCAATGATAGGTCCTGAGGACCATCTGAGCGTGTTGTCAGATCAAAGATCTCTAAAGCCATCATTCTTTTGCTCGATGTATGGTTTTCACCATTGTACATTGTAAGCTTGCTGAGGCTAGGAGCATTGGCAAGTTCCATCCAAAACGTGTGAGACAAACAGGCTTAACTCCAGAGTCACGGGAGATGTTTATTGGTATCTGCCGAGAAATCTGCACGAGGCTGTATCCGAGCAAGCAGGAAAGAGTATCTTAGTAGTGTGCATGCCATAGACCTGGGACATAGAGTGTTTTTCAGACTTTCATCAATGGAGTCTTCTGTTATATCCTAAAACATGACCAAATCAATGAAGCTGATTCCATTTGATAAGTACATCTCAGATCAGAAGCAAGCTAGAAGGTAGAATGCCTGTCTCAAGCTACCTGGGACCACTATTCTAATATTATTCAACTGGGTGCATTTGGCAATGACGGGTAGAGTTATATGAAGCATGAAGGCTACATGCAGTGAAGTTGAAAGATTCCTGGATTCTACCCTGCCTCTATCATTCTACTTTTCCAAGCTTCTTGTTTCCTCATCAATAAATTAAAGAGATTACCAATATCCTTACCTCTGGGCCCCTTCATGAGCCCCATAATTTCAAAATTAATAGTTAAATAAAAAAATAAGTACAAGTGAAGAAATAAGACTGTTTTTTTTTTTTAAATGAAACAGAAGATGCCAAAAACTGGTTAACTCTATACTAGAGAATGTAACCATTTTCAGTCTGCTCAACAGTAGAAGGAAATTGGTATATTTCTCTGTACGCCAAGAGATAAAAATTTACAAGTTACTTCATAGAGGGGTCATGAATCCTACCTCCAGCCAAAGGGAAACCACTCAAAACTGCTTTCTCTAATCTAATCAAGCTGTCCTTGCCAAGATCACCAAAAATGTTCAGTGTTCTCCAAATCCAATATTTTCTGTTTATCTTCATCTCATTTCTCCACTGCATTCAACACAGTTGGATATGCACACCTGGAAACTCTTTTCCTTTAGAATCTACCACATCCCTCTGTCTTGGCTTGCCTTCTGCTTACCCGTCCCTCTTCTTAGTCCTTCTGGTTGGCACCTTTTCCACATCTCCACTCTAAATTTTGGACCATCCTTAGCGCTTAGTCTTCTAACCTCTTGCTCCTCTTTATATTATTTCCCTAGATGACCATCTAGTCCTGTGCAATAAATACTAATTGCATGCTGATAATTCCCAAATTTTCGTCTCACCCTCAGACCTCTATTCTGAACTCCAGACACCTATATCAAACTGTCTGTTGGACATCTGCACTAAAAGCTCCGTCAAGGGTCTCTCTCAAATGCAACATGTCAAATCAGGACTCTTGATTCCCCTCCCTCATTACAGCCCTCTCCCATCTGTCCCTCCCCACTCTCCTCCATCTCTGTAAACGGCGCACCTCTACTCAGCTGCTCAGATCAATTACCTAGAAGTTATTCTTGATTCCCCATACTTCCCACATCCATTGCATTAATGACTCCTGTTGACTTACTCCAAAATATATCCCCAATCCACTTTTCAACTCCACAAGCTCTCAGTTCAGTTCAGTTCAGTAGCTCAGTCGTGTCCGACTCTTTGAGACCCCATGAATCGCAGCACGCCAGGCCTCCCTGTCCATCACCAACTCCTGGAGTTTACTCAAACTCATGTCCATCGAGTTGGTGATGCCATCTAGCCATCTCATCCTCTGTCTTCCCCTTCTCCTCCTGCCCCCAATCCCTCCCAGCATCAGGGTCTTTTCCAATGAGTCAACTCTTCGCATGAGGTGGCTAAAGTACTAGAGTTTCAGCTTCAGCATCAGTCCTTCCAATGAACACCCAGGACTGGTCTCCTTTAGGATGGACTGGTTGGATCTCCTCACAAGCTCTACTAGTATTGAAATCACCATTATCTCTTGGATTTATTACTGCAAAGGCTGGAGTCCTAATTTCCATTCTCACGGCACATTTATTCTCCACAAAGTAGAAGAGAGGCCCTTTTGAAATAGAATTCATACTTAAATACCTGCAATAGCTGTCCATTTCAATTAGAATAAAATCCAAACTCCTCATTGTCACCTGAATGTCTCTCCAAAGTCTGGCTCTGCCTATCTCTTGACCTCTCTCCTTAGTTTACCCCTACCTCAGGGCATTTGCACTGCTGACCATGCACTGGTATACTCTGCACCCTCCCTCACTGGTGCATGATTGCTTTTCCTCCTTACTCTGTTCTCAATTCAACATCACCTCTCTAGGGAAGCTTTCCTAACCATTAACTACAGCAGACAGTCCCATTCTTCCTGATTTCCCATCACCCTCTTTCATTTTATTTAAAATGTACACGAACTGTCTTTCTTTGTTTATGTGCCCATTGCCAAAATTCTCCAGCAAATTATAAGCTCCACAAGGGCAAGATTATACCTGGCTTCTGGGTACCCAGGGTCAAAGCACTAGCTCATCTCCACTTAAAAGTCAGAGTGATTTTTATAAAGCAAACATCCTATCAGGTCATTACTTCTAAAAACCTCCAGAGGCTTCCCATCTCTCTCAGAATACAGTCTTAAGTCCCCATGGCCTGCACTAGGCTGACATGATCTGACCCTCAGATGTGTGGCCTCATCTCCTCTCCCTACCTTCCTCTTTCACCAGGCTGCAGCTATACTGACCTCCTTGCCTTTCCCAAACATGCCATTCCAGCCTTAGGTCACACAGTTCCTCTCCAGAGATTCTTTCCCCGTCCACTTGAGCCAAAACAACTACCCTTACCCTGTCTCACTTCTCTCCGTGAAGCTTACACCATCTGCCATATCACATTGTTTGTTGCATCATTTATCTCAAGCTCTCCCCATCAAGATGCACACTCCCTGGAACTATTATTTTGTTCACTACTGAATCCCCAGCACCTGGCTTATTTTGGTCCTCAGTAGGCATTTGTTGAATGAATGAATGATCTGCTCTTCTGAAAATTGCAAAGTCTTTCTAAATTGAGCCTGTCTAGGTAGATTATACCTAAGCATAGAAAGATTTATTCTGATGGCAATTGTTCCTTCTTTTCAACAGTCTAGAGCCCAGAGCAACGACAGCCAAGCTCCAGATCAGACAGCCACACTTGAGGGACAGAGCCGCCTCTCCCAGTCCCTCATTGGCATAGCAGCAAGGGCACCTCTTTCCTCATTTCTAGTTGGTCTGACCATTTGGGACTTGAAGCTTGTTTTCAACATTTTAATTCTATGACTTTGAGAGATAAGCCTTTGGAGAGACTAAAGTTCCCCTGAAAGTGGTGATTCATTCTGTAATAGAGCCTGTTTACTGAGATGAGAAGCTGCCCAGAGGGCACTTAGACCCTAGATTTCTGTCTTAGTAATTGCTACTGTGAATGACAATGCAACTGCATTCCATTTACAGATTCCTTGTTTGGCTAAGTCTTCAATGTTCCTAACACCAACAATGAAAACAGCATGAAAGAATGGGTTTAACTGAAGTGAAAGCAAATTAGACCTGCTGGTCTTCTTGGAATAAAGCTTTTTGTCAGCTATAAAATGGTGACTTTGGATGAATCTAATATACTTAAAATTAAACTATTCTTTTCCTACAGTTCATGTCCTACAATCCAACTGATAAATTCACAAGTATTTACTGAGCTTTTTATTATTTACTGAGCCCTGGTGGAGCCCAATGGGAACCGTGAGAGAGATATCGATACACACACACAGAAAATCTATATATCTCACACCCACACATCTTACAGTGTGCCTTTCAAAATAACCATTCCAATTTCTTTAAAGAAGAAGAATAAGGCAAGTGGGAAGATAACAAGATGAAAGAGAAATTTCAGGAACTTTAGTATCTTAGACAACCAAGGACAGTTTTTAATTTGGAGTTGTTAAGAAAACTCCCCCCGTTGGGTAGACTGCTGCTCAGGCTAGTAGGGAAGCGGGACCACGGTGGTTTTTCCAGGCTGGGGTGAGCATGACCAGTACAGCTGAATCAATATCTTCATGGACAGACGGATAGCAAGAAAGACCCAGAGCTTTAGTGCACTTGATTCACCAGTGAATTCTGAACAGTAATACTTCACTAGATCATTAATGACACCCTTAGCTCATGTAAGCCAAACACCAATTCTACAATCCATTCATTCAATATCTTTTAAGTGCTCTCACAGGGCTGGGACTAAGCAAGGGAGGCCAAGTTCAGGATCAGGGCCTATCTTTATTTAAATTTTTTTTTTTTAATTTCAAAATCTTTTATTGGCATAAAAATGAACAGAATTTTGTGGTTTTCTGTCACACATCAACAAGAATCAGCCATAGGCACACTCATGTCCCCTCCCTCCCGGACATCCCTCCCGTCTCCCTCCGCATTCCACCCTTCAGCCTGTCACAGAGCCCCTGTTTGAGGTCCCTGAACCATACAGCACATTCCCACTGGCCATCTATTTTACATGTGGTATTGTAAATTTCTATGTTACTCTCTCCAGACATCTCCTTCTCCCTCCTCGCCTCCTCCCCAGGCCCATAGGTCTGTTCTCTATGCCTGTTTCTCCATTGCTGCCCTGAAAATAAATTCATTGGTGCCATCTTTTTAGATTCCATGTGTATGTGTCAGTATATGATATTTATATTTCTCTTTCTGACTTGCTTCACTCTGTATAGTAGGCTCTATTTAAATTTTAATATTTTGTTCATCATGGAATTTTTGTATTAATTTTACATTTTTAAAATAGACATTTTTTTTCCAAAGAAGACATACAGATGGCCAACTGGTACATGAAAAGATGCTCAACATCATTAGTTATAAGGGAAATGAGAATCAAAACCATAATGTGCTATCACCTCACACCTATCAGAATAGCTATAATCAAAAAGACCACAGATAACAAGTATTGACAAGGACGTGGAGAAAAAGGAACCCTTGCATACTGCTGGTGAGAATGTAAATTGGTATAGCTACTGTAGAAAACAGTGTGGAGACTGCTGAAAAATTACAAATAGAACTATAATCCACATGATCCAGCAGCTCCATTTCTGTGTATTCATATAAAGAAAAATGAAAATAGTAACTTGAAAAGATATATGCAGTCCCACTTTCATTGCAGCACTCTTTACAAAAGCCAAGATGTGGATGTCCGTCAATGGGTTAATGGATTAGGATGATGTGGTACATATATAAGCATATATTCATACACAATGGAACAGTATTCAGCCATAAAAAGAATACAATCTTTCCATTTGTAACAATACAAATAGACCTTGAGGGTATTATGTTAAGTAAGTCAGAGAAAGACAAGTACCATACCATGTGATTGCTATTATATGTGAAGTGTAAGGGGAAGAAAACAAGCTCACAGACATAAAGAACAGATTGGTGATTGCCAGAAGTGGGGATGGAGAATTGGAGCAACCTGTAGAGGGCCAAAAGATAAAAACAGCTTTAAAAATATATAAGTAAATAATATGTTTTGATGACTGTGTTTTTAGAGCGTCCCCTTAACTTTTACACTCAAAGTGAGGGCCTCATTAACTTCACCCCAGCCCTGGCCCTGATTTATTATGTGCAGAGCATTTGGTTAGGTATATAGGGGATTAAGAAAAGGAAGAGACATGGATGCTAATTTCTAGTGAAAGTGTTAGTTGTTCAGTTGTGTCCAACTCTTTGCAACCCCGTGGGCTGTAGCCAGCCAGGTTCCTCTGTCCTTGGAATTCTCCAGGCAAGAATACTAGAGTGAGTAGCCATTCCCTTCTCCGGGAGATTTTCCTGACCCAAGGATAAAACCTGGGTCTCCTGCACTGCAGGCAGATTCCTTATGGTCTGAGCCACCAGGGAAGCATAATAAAAGGGAAAAGATAAATTCTTAAATAAAGCCAATGAAAGGAGAGTGATAGGTGCTTTGCCTGCAATGCAGGAGACCTGGGTTCAATCCCTGGGTGGGGAAGATCCCTAGGAGAAGCGAATAGCAACCCACCCCAGTAGTCTTGCCTGGAAAACCCCATGGACAGAGGAGCACAGAGGGCTACAGCCCATGCTGTTGCAAAGGGCTGGACATGTCTGAGCGACTATCATTTTCACTTTCTTTTCACGTGCTTGAAGAGGGGTTTGAAAATACTGCCAGGGCTATGGGAGTGCTGTGACAGGGTAGATACCATGATAAGCCTCTTGCCCAGTCCTGACACTTCTAGCTATGTGACATCAGGCCGACCACTTAGCCCCTACAGACTTCCATTTCCTCAACTGTGAACTGGAGGGAATGCCACCTACCTCAGAGGATGATTGTATGATGAAATGAGCAAGGCACACAAGGGCCCACAATAAATGACAAGGATCCGTAGTTGTGATTCCAAATGGGCCTAGGGAACACAATCTAAAACTTTGGTTGTGACACTGGTTATCACATACCTCCAGAGAGAGAAGGTGGAGAGATGCAACACGCTGTGTGCATTTTTACAAGAATATATGAGAGCTATGGGCAAACTTCATGTCCACTATTTATCAATTTCTTTTCAAACTGCTTCAGGGGCTCCACACTGATGTTTGTGTTTTGGGATCTTAAAAGAAAAATCTGTGATAAGGGAAAATCTTTTCCATGTGACCTGGAGTCTGATTACCATGATAGATTTCAAGTATCAGCTTGGCTGATCTTAGGGGAAGAGAAAAAAGTTACAACAGTTGCTTGAATAATTCACACACAACCAGTACTAGGAGAAACTAGCCAGTTTTCTGAAAAGTCATTCTCACACCACAGACTAACTAAGGATTTCTTGTTCACAGATGGGCACATGCACACACACACACACAGCTTCTTATTCCTGTTTGGGCAATGTTTTAGAATTTAGTTTTTAAATGTTCTTCCATATCTTTTTTTGTTCCATAAATTGCTTACTACATTTGTTAAAAGAAGAAAATACTATCCTGTATCTGGGTGAGAAATCTCTGTTCTCCCAGTAGAACACTCACTCCAACAGGCAAAGAGAAAGTTGGTAGCTCTGTAAGAGCAGCACCAAAATGTAACTGAAAAATTCACCTGTTCTATGTGATGTCTCTGCCTAGACATATCCTAGAGATAGTCGCATCACTTACACAGAATGTCTCTGTGATGCCCAGGTTCATCTGGGATTTCTTTTCATTCAACAAATCCTGATAATGTGTTGGCCTTTGTACATTTCCAAGGCAGCAGTTCCACAGTGACTAAGATTGGCTCATCCACTTATTAGATATTTATTGAGCATCTGTCTGGTCATAGACACTGTGTTGGGCATGAGAAAATCCACAGTGACACAAGTGAGACAGTTTCTTTGCTATCACAAAGCTTACAGTTTAACAGGATTGGCAGACAATAAATATTTGCTTAGATAAACAAGAAAAACATCAGAGCTAACGTGCTACAAAGTGAATTAAAATTGGGCAATGTGGTATTGACCATGAGGGAGGTCAAATGGGAACTGGGGTGCTCTGGGAATAGGGTTACATTTCAGCTGAGGCTGGGATGATGAGAGGGAGACAGCTATATCAAGGTCTGGGGGAAGAGGGTTCCAGGATAGGAAATGGCACTATAGCACATTCCCACCTATTTTATTGATCAGTGCCCTGAGTACCAAGTAAAGGATCTTGTGAATTGCTATTAGGTATGGGAGGGCAGGCTTCATGGGGACAGAACCGTTGAGGCTTGTAGGCATTTCTTTCAGCTAACGGAACTATGAGTCATCACCATGTCCCTGGAGAAAGGATGAGGAAATCTGTTTTTAAGGATTGAGGACCAAAAGAACTAGCAGGCAAAAGCTTTCTCTCCACTTGAACTTTACCAAAGTTGGCTTTGGGAAGTGGGACATGATGTTGATTTTGTGATAATGACACCAGGTTCCCTAAAAGACTGAGTTTTTAGGTTTGGAAGAGCAACATAAATGACTGAGAACCAGCAAGAGCGGGCAAAAAAGGGAGATGATCACGAAAGCTGAGCTTACAGGAAGGGAGGGAGAAAGATGAGTGGAACTGCTTCCTGATAACTCAGTTGGTAAAGAATCCACCTGCAAAGCTGGAGACCTGGGTTTGATCCCTGGGTTTGGAAGATCCACTGGAGAATAGAAAGGCTACCCACTCCAGTATTCTGGCCTGGAGAATTCCATGGGCTGTATAGTCCATGGGGTCACAAAGAGTCGGACACAACTGAGTGACTTTCACTTTCACTGTAGAGTCTAATAAGCCCTCCCTAAATGTCTAACCGTGATGAGGTCAGGTACTAGGGAGCGCAAAGCAATCCCTGGTCCTAGTGGAGTTTGGGAGAGACGTTCATGATGGATGATTGCTAAGGCCAAGAGGTAAAGAGGCTGGTTTGGGAGAAGAGGTTGTCAAAACAGTCAACATCGGAGAGGCCGGAATCCTACTCCTTCTAGAAGGCTGATGTTAGGTGTTGTCCTTCTTTGGAAGCCCCTGTAGCATCAAATCCAGTGCCAGACACCCAATGGCAAGACAATGGAACAAACACTGGCTTTGGCACAGACAGACCTGGACCCTATCCTGCTCTGGCTGTGTGATCTGGGGCAAGCTGAGTCACCTTGCTGGTTCTCAGCAGCTGTATCTTTAAAATGGAGGTGGCCACACGGATCATATAAGGTTATAATAGGATTTGGAGATAACATGGCCATAGTATCTTCAGCATAGAGACTAAATGGTCATTATTATTATTTCATGCCTGAGGATCTCATTGACAAGTAATTTTCCATACTATATATTACAGCACCACATAAGTAACTGACCAATCATCTAAGAATTGAATACTGAGCCTCTTAGTATAATGTCCATCAGGCACTTGCATTTTATAGACAGATATAAACTCATTGATCACCTCTCTAGGGTTATGCTTTCACTGCTGACTACTCATAAGTTTATATTTTCAGTCAAAACTCAAAACCGAATATCACTTCTATGTGGAATCTAGAATATGACACAAATCAACATATCTGTGAAGCAATAACAGACTCACAGATATAGAGAACAGACTTGTGGTTGCCAAGGTATGGTAGCAGGTGGGGGAATGGAGGGAAGGCATGGGAGTTTGGGAGTAGCAGAGGCAAACTGTTATATATAGGAAGGATAAACACCAATATCCTACTGGATAGCACAGGGAACTATATACAATACCCTGTGACAAGCCATAGTGGAAAAGAATATGAAAAAGAATCTGTATATCTATCTCTCTCTACATGTATATGTATCACTGAGTACTTTGCTGTACAGAAGAAATTAACACAAAATTGTAAATCAACTGTGCTTCAATAAAATTTTTTAAAGAGTAATTAGACATTAAAAAGTAAACAGATAAATATGTAGTCATGACTGAAAAGAAAGACAGAAAACCTGAAAGACTGAAAGAAAGACTGAGATGCACGTATTTCTTTAGCTAAGTTACAAAGTAAGTTTTATCAGGGGGTCATTTGTTGCCTCTGTTCCAAGGATGAGGGATTTTCATTGTCTTTCTGCTTATATGGTGTCTCCTGCTTATATCCCTACTGATTTGAGTTCCTTGTTCCATAACCCAAGAAGACAAATATTACACTTTTACTTCTTTTCTTTTGCATGAGGATACTTGACATATTTTTTTTTAAAAATCAAGAAACATAAGTTCTACTGGAATTTGTCTAGAGAATGCAGGGCAGTCATGGGGGTGCTTGGAGTATGAGACTCTCACAGGAGTTCCCAATGTAATCTCATTTAGAACTTGGAACCAGCAGGAATTCTTCTGTTGTCCCAGGGTCCCATGCCATTTCTAAAGAAAAGGACTGATTTAAAATTTCTTCAGATTAGAATTTATTTGGTGATAGGGCCCTTGTGTATGAAAGAATCTGAAAGAATGTCCTTACATGGTTCTCTTAGTCATTCACGTCAGAACTTAAGGAGAAAAGTTTCTCACCTCAAAGTGCAGTGGGAAAAAAGAGAATATTATAATTGCTATATCCTTCACAGAACACAGACTGGAGCCAGAAGACCTGTTACAAAATACAGTGTTGCCACCTGGGACCCCTGTGACCACAGGTATGTTACCTGTGGATGCCTCACTTCCCTTAACCCTAAAATGCGAATGAAAATAAGACTCAACTCATTAAGCTGTTGGGAGAATTAAATCAGTTAATAACATCAAACATAGAATAGTATATAGATGAGTATTTAAGAGTTAGCTATTTATAACTATCATTATTATTTCTATCCCAAAGATCTTTCGAGGCTCCATGTTAAGGGAGAGTGTGGAAATAAACTGGCAGAATGATTCTTTTCCCAGTCTTTGGAGAGAAATGTAGGTTAAAATTCAGGCTCCATTAGTTATCTGCTCTGTGACTTTGGAAATGTTAAAAAACAAAAAACAAACTCTAAATCCCAGTTTCTTCATCTGTAGTGAGTATCTCCTTATTGGGTCACTGTAAGAATTCAGTGAGATTATACATGCAAGGCATCTAGCAAAGTGCTTGGTATATAAGAACTGCCTAATAAGTGTTGGATAAAATAGTTGTCATTATTCATCTACTGGGTCTTCTGGCTCAATGCCAACACATTCACCCAGTACTCAGTAAATGCTTGCAAATGGTCTTTGAGTTTTAGAAACTCTGAAAAGAGATCTACAGGTAAACATTAAAAAAAAAAAAAAAAGAAAAAAGATCATCGATGAGTCCATTCTCAAAATATTTAAATAAAATACACCAGTCATCATCCTCAGTTCCTGGCTAGGGAAACCTTGATGGCAAGTCATTCAGCTGGTGACTGGCAAACAAGGCTAAAAGAGATTGGAACTCTGAGTCTCTGCTGTTTACTCTCCATGATCTTTCCTTTGTCCAGTGTTTCTAAGGAGAAGTTCTTAAATCACTTGAGTGTCAAATTCACTGTCTACTGTGCATGCCATGATTCACTGCACATTTGGATAGAATGATGGTGGATGTTATCTATTTTTCCAAGACCCATTAATGTTCTAAGAAATCTTAGACAACTAGGCTAATATTTGGCTCAGCAAGAGATCACCCATTAATGTGTCCAAACTTATTTTATGACAGAATATTGTCTCAAACTTGTGAATGACTTCCTGCTTGCCAAAATGACAAATGAATGGAATTAATTAAAAATATAAACAATTTCACACCCTTTTCATCTCCCAGCAATTTTTATTGTGAGTAGCTGAGTTTGTGGAAAGGCGAGAGGCATGAGAGATATTCTGAGAGACCAAGAAACTTTCTTGACAACTAAGCTGTCCGTTTTCAGCTGTTATGAAGCAAACAGGTTGCCTTCATCCTCTCCCAAAAGTTGCTTAATGACATACTTGACAGACAAGAGGCCCATTTGGATCAAAATTGAATATGAAATCATTGATAATTATTGATATGTTTTTTTATAATGGAGGTGGTTTAAAACCTGGGATTTATGCTCTATAGCCTTCAGAGTCTCATTTTACAGAACACTCTTTAGAGTTTATGCATATGGAAAGCAAATAAGTCCTATTTCACAAGTGCAAGATTAAAAATGAAACATGCATGCCTAGTAGCCAAGATATGGAAGCAACCTGAATGGATAGTGCCCATCAATAGATGAATGGATAAAGGAGATGTGGTGTATACAGAACCAAATGCTACTCAGTCATAAAAAAGAACAAAATAATGCTATATGTGACAACATGGATGGACCTGGAGGACACTATGCTAAGTGAAATAAAACAGAAAAATACCATATGATTTCACCTCTATGTGGAATCTAAAAAAGAAATGAATAAACCTAACAAAACAGAAACAGATTGATAGATACACAGAATTAACAGGTGGTTGCCACAGGGGAGAGAGGTGCGAGAATGAGTGAAACAGGTGAGGGAGATTAAGAGGTACAAACTTCCAGTTACAAAACAAATAAGCCATCGGGATGAAATGCACAGCGTAGAGCGCAGGCTAAGTCACTTCATTCATGTCTGACTGTTTGCAGCCCTAAGGAGTGTAGCCCCCCAGGCTCCTCTGTCCATGGGATGGGATTCTCCAGGCAAGAATACTGGAGTGGGTTGCCTATCCCTTCTCCAGGGGATCTTCCTGACCCAGGGATAAAACCTGTGTCTGTTACACCTCCTAAATTGGTAGGCAGGTTCTTTACCACTAGCACCACCTGGGAAGTACATTGTACGGAATACAGTAAATAATATTGTAATATGTATGTACAGTAGCAGATGGTAACTAGACTTACTGTGGTGATCATTCTGTAATATCAAAAATATCAAATCACTATGTTGTGCAACAGGAAATTACATAGTGTTGTAGGTCAATTATACTTCAAAAACCAAACAAACTCATAGAAAAGGAGACTAGATTTGCAGTCACCAGAGGTGGGGTTTGGGAGGGAGGGGGAATTGGGTGAAGGTAGTCAAACCTAGACAAAAAGCAAAGTCATCACTTTGCCACCAAAGGTTATGGTCGTTACGTTGGTCATGTACGAACGTGACAGTAGGACCATAAAGAAGCCAGAGCGCCAAAGAATTGATGCTTTTGAACTGCAGTTCTGGAGAAGACTCTTGAGAGTCCCTTGGATAGCAAAGAGATCAAAACAGTCAATCCTAAAGGGTGACCTTCACTTTCACTTTCAAAGGCAATCAACCCTGAATAGTCACTGGAAGGACTGATGCTGAAGCTGAAGCTCCAATATTTTGGCCACCTGAAGCGAACAGCTGACTCACTGGAAAAGACCCTGATGTTGGGAACAACTGAAGGCAAAAGGAGAAGGGGCTGACAGAGGATGAGATAGTTGGATGGCATCACCAATTCAATGGACATGAACTTGGGCAAACTCTAGGAGATGGTGAGGGACAGGGAGGCCTGGCATACCGCAGTCCATGGGGTCCCAAAGAGTTGGACATGACTTGGTGAATAAACACACACACGGTTAAAAGGTACAAACTTCCAGTTACAAGATAAAGTACTAGGAATCTAATGCACAGCATAGGTATAATTAGTGCTGTTGCTATGTTACACAGGAAAGTTAAAACAGTAAATCCTAAGCATTTACATCACAAGGAAAAAAAATGTTTTTCTTTACCTGTTATTTTGATTCCACATGAGATGATGAGTGTTTACTAACCTTACTGCAGTAATCATTTCATAATACATATGTAAGTCAAATCATTATGCTATATACCTTAAACTGATGTAGTACTGTATGTCAACTACATCTCAATGACACTGGGGAAAAAAAACAAATTAAAACTCATGACAATACTATGCATCTTCAGGTATGTTATCTTTCAATATAATTTCTCTTTTATTATACAATATTCAGAGCTGACTCATTTGAAAAGACCCTGATGCTGGGAAAGATTGAGGGTGGGAGGAGAAGGGGATGACAGAGGATGAGATGGTTGGATGGCATCACCGACTCAATGGACATGGGTTTGGGTGAACTCCAGGAGTTGGTGATGGACAGGGAGGCCTGGCGCGCTGCAGTTCATGGGGTCGCAGAGTCGGACATGACTGAGCAACTGAACTGAACTGAACTGATTCAGTAAAGAACCACATGTGGGTAGGTTATTGACTATTTCATGTTGACAACGAAGATGAAAATCGTCAAAGATAACAGTAACCTATGATATATTACAGCTTTTTAAATGTGAGTTCAAAAGGTTCTACTCTTCAGTGTTTTCTTTTTTAAAAAAAAGGTACCAATGCATAACTCACACTTTCTGCAACAGAATTTGTGGAAAAGGAAAAAGATTTTCATATGCTTATTCCCAATTTTCAGGATTTATAGTGGAAAACCAAAGGCTTTCCATAAAGCTTATATTTTAAAAAGGGCTAATGCAGAGTCACAAAACAATTTAAACACATTCCAGTCTATTACCCATTTTTTTCATAAAGTCAAAATTAGAAGAAATCTGCAGAAACTTTAAAAAGAAAACATTAAGTTATGGTATCAGACAATATGATTTTAGTCATGAAACATTGGTAATCCAAGAATGCAGCTTCTCGGTGAAGTTAAAGCATATTAAAGTCATCTTCATTACAAGCATGGCCACAAGTAACACTTCAGCTCTTTTTGGCAGTGAGGCAAAAGTTTTTCAAATAAGGAATGGAAATTTTTCTGAGCGTAGAGCTAAGTTATATATCACAATATTGTATAATGTTGCTGGATAGCAATATTGTGATTCTGTTAAGAGTAATGGAATAAGTACCAAAGTGCTTGGGTAGTGGGGCAACTGGCTTGCAAAAACATATTTATCTGTGTACTCTTTTAATTTGTTCACAGTAAGAATAGATGAATTTGAAGTTGAGGAGTATTCCTTAAGACTGCCAAAGTATTTTAGGTCAAGTCATAAATTTTCCCTGAAGTTCTCTGCCAAGATTATGCTGAGGACCAAGAAGAGAATCCTTCAGATGGTTCCAAAATTAAACTTTAATCTATTATGGAAAAAATAAGTAAAAGTATATTTCCCTATCTTGGCTTGATTCCAAAGGCTTACTACCATATAGCAGGCACACTGGCTGTTGCTAGGGCCTGAAACCTAGGGCAGAAGTGGGAATGCTGGGACACCATGAGCATTTTGCAGTGGATTCCCACTGTCTCCAGGGAAGCATGAATCTTTCAGGTCTGTCTTCCATGGTGGTGGCCTCTGGAAGTATGAAGATATCATCCTATTCTGATGGGAAGGTGCCCAGGATCCAGTGAGGGTCAAGTCTTTTGAGTTGGATGAGCTTGGGTCCACATCCTGACTCTCTGTATTGCACTGGGCATGCTACCTCCATCTCTCTGTGTCTCCTACTTCCACATCTGTAAAATGTTGATAATAACCACCTCCGGGATGGTTGGTTGTTATGATGGTTACAGACAATGACAATAAATGTACTAGACAGGCACCATGATATGCCACCTATGGGTCACAAACCATGGTGGCGTAGGAAGCTATCGTGTAATCGTTTCACTAGGTATCGTTTCACACTTCTCATCTCAAGCCCTCATCATCTCTTAGCTGGACCACTGCATAGTCCCCTATCTAGCCTTCCCATTATCAGCTTGTCTTCCTCAAATCAACCCTTTGAATTGGAGAGCAGGCTGCATCACACTGCTTCCTGCCTCCAGTATAATGAACAGGCAGGTCCAGAGGCGCCGTAGTAAACAATCATGGCAAAGTCACACAAATGGCTCCTTCAGTAGGATCTCGCCAACACATTATATCTCTTTACTCTTGCCCAAATGTAACTCAGATCTCTAGACTTCCTGCTGATCCTAAGGGCTAACTGATACCCTTCCAATAAACTTCTTTTGTGCTTAAACAGCCTACTTAATGCTGTCTGCAATGAAGATCCTGGGCTAGTATACAGTTCCTTTTGCTCTCTACCATAATTACAGATTTGTGTTTGCTCCTATTGATCTAAGGTGACCACAAATGGCAGGGATCATGACTGTGAATGTATTCCATATACTATCTGTACTCCAACAACCAACATAGTGCCTGATGGCGAGTGGGTATGCAAATGTGTGTTGACAGAATGAATATTCTTTAGAAGTATTTTCTGTAAAACAGTTGATTCACTCATTATACTATGAAATTATGGCATGATACCACTTGTTTTATTTTATTCATAAACTCAGAACCCTCCCTAAAAACAGATAAATGTCTCACAAGGTAGAAAAAGCAAATATCCTTGCAGATGTCACTGAATTTCTCCATAAGTCACATCAGCATGGAAGATTCCTTTTTTCAAGGAGCAGACAAATATCCCTGTCTGCTTTTACCCATCAGGGTGGGTACTATTAATGTCTCACACTTGAGTTCCTTGGAAACAACAGCTCTCAATAGCTAGTTCAAAGTTTGAGCATCTTTTGCCAAAAATACTTTTTAGACCAATCAGTGTCACTCTCAAGGTTGCACTCTGATTGTTTGTGATGGCAGAGGATCAAAGGTCTCAGGCAGTCCTGATGGGTAAATAATCCAAGGGCTATTTGTCCATTGGTATGTCAGGGATGAAACAGATCATGTATTGGTGAGGCAAACTGAAATACTGCTTCACTGTTATATTTGGAAATTGCAACAGAAGACTCCAACATCTTTGAAGTCTTATGGTAGGAAGGATTGTTAAACACAACCTCTTTCTTTACAGGGGAAAATGTCAAAAACTTTTTTCCTTTTTTTTTTTAAATTGATCTCCATAAGGGCTTTAGAGATTGATTAAATTCAAAATGTTTATTGATATCACACACTGTCAGGTGCTGTGGGAAGTATGTGATCCCTGTTCCCAAAGCATAACTCAGATGAGGTGAAGAGGTGGGGACTCCAATAAGGAGAACTAAGAAGAAGATTTACAAGGTGGAAAGTGAAGAGAGCCATGGGAAGGGGGAACAAAGAGGAAAGGGAGAAGTTTATTTACTTGGGAAACTCAAGGACTGTTTCAAAGAAGAGCCACACATTAAAGCACAGATAGATTTAAACAGGCCAGGATGGAGCCAGGGAATGAAGAAGCAGGATAACAGGGGTGTAGAGGACAGCACAAACAGAGCAAGGAGGCAAGGAAGTAAAGAGCTCATTGAGTGAACAGCATGTTGGGGATTAACGGGAGGGAGGAGCAAAAATATAATTGAGGGCAAATTACAAAGGACCCCGAGTGCCAAGCTAGGCAGTTTGTACTTTATTCTATTGGAAATCGGTAATCATTAAAGGATCCTTAGCAACAGCATGTTCCTTCTTTCTACATCTGACTGGGAAGAGGAAGGAGGAGTTGGCCATTCTTCTGGACACTGTCCTCAACCCTGGCCACATATCGGAATCACCTAGGGAGTTTGTTCATTTATTAATGTCTGTTTGTTAACAGGGCCAAGTCTGGCCCTATATGTAGTCAAGTAAATCAGAATCTCTTGTGGTAGTGCCTGCGTATGACTATTTTTAAAGAAAAATTTAAGTAATTTTAATGTTCAGTCAGAGCTGAGAACCATTGGCATAGGTGTAAGAATTTCTCTAAAATTTATATTTTTGTCAGGAGTGCTGTGTTGATATTAGGTATGACATGATGCTTTACTTAATTAGGTATGGCCTAGTGGATACGATGGGCTTCCCAGGTGGCTCGGTGATAAAGAATCCTCGTGCCAATGCAGGAGACTCAAGAGACGCAGGTTCAATCCCTGGGTCCAGAAGATCCCCTGGAGAAGGAAATAGCAACCCACTGCCTGGAAAATTCCCTGGACAAAGGAAACTAGCAGGCTACAGTCCACGGGGTTGCAAAGAGTTGGACAAGACTAAGCCACTGAACACACACACACACAGTGGATGTGATAGAAATTTCTGATATACTATAAAAGTTCCTCATTTATCACCAGCAATATGTTCTGTGTTCAGGACCACCTTCTTTCTCTAGGTATTTCATATACATACCTACATATGTATAAAATTAAACATATAGTCAAACACTCCAAGAGCCTAGATCTGAATGCATGAATACATATGCATTTATATGACTGAGTTGATTAAGACACACAGAAGAGAAATTGAGGGAGAGTGGTGGGATAATTGGCAGAGGTGAAAATCAGCATTGACCAACCAAAATGCTCAGTTCAGTTCAGTTCATTTGCTCAGTTGCGTCCGACTCTGTGACCCCATGGACTGCAGCACACCAGGCTTCCCTGTCTATCACCAACTCCCGGAGCTTGCTCAAACTCATGTCCATCGAATTGGTGATGCCACGTCAAAATGCCCAAGACACATTCAACTGTCTGCTGATCTTATGCATCAAGATACCCACCACTTCTATTAACATAAATTCATTTTAATCAACTTCTTAAAAATCAAATGTTATTTAATAAGACAGAATTAGGACTATCACTGAGATGACCTACCAAAAAGGTTCTGTTATTTTAAGAACCAGGATTTTTTATGAATACCATATCCCAAAGTGCAAGCCATAAAACATGGCGGTTGCTTGCATGCTGAGAGATTTGAAGATGACAATAAAAGCAGAAAGTCCTATGACAAGAGATTACTTTTTCCTCCCAATATATTGTGACCATAGCTGACTTCTGTGATTATGAGAAGGCAAACTTTCCAAATCCAGGACACCTTGTTAGGGATCAGGCCAGGAACTGGGTAGCCACTTCCCATTCAGCAACTCTATCTGAGTAAAGAAGACCCAGACTGGGCATTGGCCTTGATAGGAAGAAGGCTGGCTAGACAGAGCCTATGTTCAGAGAAGTGAGTCATGGCAGGGAGGAGCAGGCAGAGATTACCAGTCCAGGTAGGTTAAGTCCCCAGTGGAGGAGCCATGTGAGACAACCTGGGAACTCAGAATGACACGGAGGCCAAGGGTTAGGGACATGCCCCCAAACTGAGGGGTTGAGAGCTCAGGGGCCTCCTAGAAGGCACCAGCAGCATCAATATGGAGCCTGATTAATGCTGAGCCTTTCCGGGCCCCAGTGTGCTCCTCTATAAAATGAGGAGGTTGTACTGGGTGAACTCTATGGCCCAGCCCTAGGATCCAGGATGCTGGGCAGAGCCAGGGCAGAACTAAGGCCATGCTTAGGCACAGCTCACTAAAGCCAGGTTGGACTGGACATCAGTAGCAGCCTGGGTGGGCCCAGGAATCCCCTGTGGCACTGCAGGAAGAATGTGGCCTGGGGTGGACTGTTTCTCCAAGAGCCATATAGGGAACATCCCAAACTTGTGCTGCTCCCAGCCTTTCCACAACGTGGGGGCTGTGCTTCAGCAGAGAGGGTGTCGAGAGACCAACCAGCAGAGGTGATGAAGGTTCAAGCAGGTCCAGAGGGTGGGAATTGCCTGGGTGAACTCAGGGTGATGTCAGAGTGGGATGTTGAGCCATTCCCCCAGCATCAGGAAAAGAGCTATAACCTGCAGAAAGGGAGGACTGATCCTTCTTCTTCAGGAAGGTCTTTGGGATCCTGACCAGACTTTGGCTTTAGCTGGGCCTCAAGAAATATCAAGCAGGATTTATCACTATTAATAATAACTAGCACATGACTGAGTAAAGAACTGAAACTCAGCTGACCAAGTGACCGTAAGTGTCCTCAAGAGAGAAGTAAGGGGTTTGGTGAAGAAAGGAGGGTGACAGGAAGAGAAATAGGCATGTACTTACATCGAGATTTCCGTATATTCTACCACCACCCCACCACCCTACTCTCACCCCCTTGGTTACGGCAAACTTCTAGCTGGCCAGCCTGCCACAGATACTATCACTTGCTCCGAGGTACAAATACCATCCAAATTCTTTCTGTATTAGGCATCTCTTCAAACCTTGACCCCCACTGTTGGAGGAAAAAAACCACCTCCTCTACAACAAGTGTTTCGAATTTCCTTTTTTACCTCCTCATAACCTGACATATGTCCACATCTGCCTTACTCTCTGGGGTGCTTTAGTGCCCCAAACTTCTAATAAAGGAGTAGTACCTGGATTTGGATTTTACTCTCTTCCTCCTGCAGTTCCTCCAATGATTTCCTCACAGCGCCAGCTTAAAGATACTAAACCAAGGTGTCCAAAAATCAGAACGAAGCCAAAACCCATCCAATGACTAATCTGAATCATGACTATTCTGATGTGAGGCCAACTTTATAGTCTCCAAGAATCCTCAGCCGAAGGGCTTCGGCCCCCACAGCTGGCACAGGGCAAGTAGAACTGATAATCTTGATTTCTGCTAAGGACAACCATTAAAGGGGTTCCAATATTCTCTGAACTGTGAATAAATAAAGATTTTTTGAGATAATGAAGAATGAATGAATGAAGATTTTTATAGGATAAAATAGATCTCTTCTTTCCAGGATTTAATTCAAACCTAAAACTTAGATGCATTTCCAAAATTTGATTCTGATACAATCTCACTTGCCTTGACAAGTGAGAGAAAATGAAAATATTCTACCAAAACCATGGAGGTAAATCAAGAAAACAAGGCCACATTGCCAAAATTGGAAAGTAGATGAGACCAGATTCCAGTACATGCTCAGCTACTCTGATGCCATCCTCTGTTCCCCAGGGGCGCCCTCCATGGTGGGGCGCAGTCAAGTCAACACATTGCCTTGTCAAAACTCATCCATTCTGTGAGAGGAGATCAAGCATATTTCAAAATGGCCATGAGCTAGGGACACTGGAATTGTAACTGGAAAGGCTTAGAGACCTAATACACTAAGTAAATCAAAGGGGTGGACCTCACATACGATTTTGGGCAGCTGGGAGGTTATTTTGAGACAACTCCTGATGTGAATCTCCTGTCCTAAAAAGGCAAAGGTGTTAGTCGCTCAGTTGTGTCTGACTCTTTGCGACCCCATGGACTGTAGCTCACCGGGCTTCTCTGTCCATGGGATTCCCCAGGCAAGAATACTGGAGTGGGTTGCCATTCCCTTCTCCAGGGGGTCTTCTCAACCCAGGAATCTAACCCAGGTCTCCTGTATTGTAGGCTGATTCTTTACCAACTGAGCTATCAGGGAATGAAATTCTAATTGGCAAATTTGTTTCTCCAGTTAACCCTCTTCACTGGGCTTTAGCATTGACTGCTACACCATAAATTAACCTACTGACCAAGGACATCAAAGAAAGTGCTATTTACATTCCAAATTCTTGTGGGCAAAAGTCATGAAACTTACAGCTTTCTATGCTACCATGCAACACACAGGTGGATGGAACTAGTTTCAAAAGGTTTTCACAGCCAGATGAAGTAAATCTGCAGAAAGGCTGGCGAACAGCTTGCCAAATTTCAGCATGGGACAATTTCATTCTCTTTAATTTACCAGCCTAGCAATGGGTTTATAATAGAAATTCTTAGTGATGGCTTCTCAGGAGGCAACCACAGCAGTTGGCACACACCTACCTTACTGCACCTCTGGAGTGGACTGCTATGTCCAAGTTCTGGCCACTGAAAAACACAATCTGTAAGGACAGAAGCCTAATGGGCTTGCTCCCATAGGAATGCTCAGAGGTGACTGAATTACCTTCCCCTAGCCAAGCCAGGAGTCCCAGCCTTGAGCCAGAAAGCAGTGACTGTTAGACGTTGGAAAGAAAGCAAAGAGGAAAGCAACAGTGCCTTCATTATATGCTGTAGCCGCAATCACTTTTCCCTATAAGCATCTTCCTGTTTCCCTGGAGGGGCACTGTTAACTGCCACTGCTGCAGAGGTGCCAACTCAGCAGAGAGCACTTCCTGTGGGTCTGGACAGCAGTCGAGTGTGGCGGGATGTGGCCTGCCCACTAACCCAGGAGCAGGCTGCCAGGGGGCCACCATCCTGACAGAGGCCTGGCAATGCGGGCACAAGACTGAGGCTCCTGGATTAAGGGGTGATGCCGATTTCCTTTTCTCAGAATCAGACTAGGGTGAAGCAAAAGGGGTGTCTAGGGCATAAGATTGAAGGAGGTTTTCACTCTCAGGGTCATGCAAGTGGCTCTTTCACCCTGGTCCTAGCCCTATGCGAAGCCACCAGTAGAGGTAGGGGGGGTGTGTAAGGTCAGTGGTTCTCAAAGTGTGATCTCCTGACCAGCACCACCACCTGAATACTTACTAGGTATTGAAATTCTCAGCACCCTTCCAGACCCACAGACTTTGATACTCAGAGGTGGGGCGCAGCAATCTGTGTTTTAATACCACCACCACCCCCCGCCCCCCACCAACCCCAGATAATTCTGATGCAGCTAAAGCTCTGTGCTAGAGAATAATGCTCTCTAAAGCCTGTTGCGTGGCCCAGGCCATTGCTCAACATGCTTCACACACAATCAGAACAGGGAAAGGAGTAGGGTGATGAGATGAAAGAGATTTCCCTAAGGCAATCAGCGAGGTAGGAATTCCTCAAATAATAAATCAGGAATTGATTTTTTTCCCAGCTATCCTTAAGTACTCGGTACTGAAGCCTTAGCAAGTGTTGGCAATAAATAACGTTTACTACTGAGTAGCTTCCTCCTGTTTCTTCCCTGATCTAGTCAGTTCAGAGTTGGCTACTGACTGATTACCTTGGTACGTGGGCCAGTCATCTGAATATTCTGAGATTCCCTCCTCTGGAAACTGGGGTTAACATCACCTCCCTGCCAACATCAAAGAAGCTAATATATGCAAAGCCCCAAGGAGAAGCCTGAGGCAGAAAAGCTGTGATGACAGCTTATACATCCTGAGCAGGGATTCTGGGCCCCCACCTTCTCCAGGGAGGTTAGATAATCTGGGGGCCTGAAGACAACTGAGAGGGGAAGGAGATTAACTGATCTCTTTTATGCTGCGGTGTTTTTTTAAAGGAGGCTATTTCCCAGTCCCGGTGACCTAGGACATCAGGCTTCTGATTGGGGTGGCACAAGCAAAAGAAAGGAAAGAAGTAGAAATATATTTACTAAATAAATAAAGGGCAAAAAACTGTATCACATTTAAGATCCCACATTTAAACTTTGTCACTAGAACCCAAACAGTGTGAGCGGTGAGGCAACGACCAATGCAAGCCAGCTGAGTGACCTCAGACACACAGCCATAGACTTGGTTTCCTCTTTTGCCAAGTGCTGAATTATAAACCAACAATAATATGAGGATGATGTCATGCAACAAAACGCTGTCAAGCACAACACAAATGTGAGGTTCACACTGAGGTCCCATCACAGAGGAACAGCACCACTGTTTCCGCTGGATGAAAGGAAAACTTATCTCACCCAACTCGCCCAGCTCACAAAGGTGTCTACTGAGGACGAGAGAGCCTGTTGACCTGCAGAGGGCACCCAGCTGGTGGGAGACAGGCATCAGCTGTGTCCCCTTTCTCCCTTTCATTAGGGAGTAGCGGGGAGGGGTGAAATCTCAGCGCTTCTTGCCAAGGGCCAGGTAAATAAAGGACGCCCCACCAACCCCCATCTCTTCATTGGCCATTCAGGCAGCACAGCTGAGACCTGGAAAGATGATTCAGGACACCCTCTCTCCTGAGAGTATGTAACTCCAAGATAATAACGGTATCCATGTGAAAGGGCTTCCCTTGTGGCTCTCTGGTAAAGAATCCGCCTGCAACGCAGGAGACCTGGGTTTGATCTCTGGGTTGGGCAAATGCCCTGGAGAAGGGAAAGGCTACCCACTCCAGTATTCTGGTCTAGAGAATCCCATGGACTATATAGTTCATGGGGTCACAAAGAGTCGGACACAACTGAGCAGCTTTCACTTTCATGCAGAAGAGCCGCCCTCTGTTCAGGCTGGGCCCCTGTGCCCCGAGCCCCTTACCTTCCTCATTTAAAATCCACGGCAGGAACTCGAACACCGATTCAAAGCCGCAGGTGCTCTCCTCGAAGGTGCAGGACCCCGCGGGCAGGTCCAGGGCACCGGCAAGCTGCAGGGCTGTGGGTACAAAGCGGGTTTCAGTTCGGGCTGGGTCTCGTTAGCAGCAACTCAGGGCACCCCGGGGAACCACCTGGTGAAAGTGGAGGAAGGCGTTCGGAAGGGGCGGGAGAGGGAAGCGCTGCTGCCGCCCCCGCCCCGGCAGCTTCCACTGCAGGACTGCGCGCAGCCGCTGGGCTGGGGAGGGAAGTTAACTGCTGCTGGGACGCTATCCGTAGGCACCCTTAGATGGCCCAGCCCAGGACCGCAAGCTGGACTACCAGGGCTGCAGGATTGGGAGAGGGCTGCGAGAGCGCCCCGCGGGGATAGCCCCCGAGTCCAGGCTTACCTTGCACTGCCAGGAGGACGCCCCTGAGCAGCATGGTCGGGGAGGAGGACTGGACAGAGGAACGAACCGCCAGCTCGCCGGGACAGGCTGCTCCGGGTGGAAGGAGCGTGGGAAGCAGGGGCACCTCGAACCGGGGGAGGGAGAAATCAGAGGCAAAGCGCGCTCGAAGCTGCCCAACTTTGCAACGCGGCTCGGGAGCCGAATAGAGAGCTGAAGGTGCCTGAACTGGGAAGCGGCGCTTGTTGAGCTGCAGCCGCGAGGCAGCTCGCGTCCCAAATGAAGCCGGCCTCACAGCTGGTCCTGCGCTAGGACGGGGCTGGGCGGGGAGGAGACAACGGCACACGTTTGAAAAGCCAGCCAGGACTGGCTGGGACAGGAGAGGTCGGGAGGCAGTGACTCGGTTCGGCTTCTTAACGCTTGGTATCAGACCCCTGTCAGCCTCTGGCGAGGGCAGGCCTCCCAGGAGCCCCCCGGGGTGAGTTGGGGCTGGAGGCGCCCCGCCCCTCCCATCCGCAGGGGGAACCAGCTTATTTCTGGGTACAGCCTCTCTCTATCTGGAATGCCGGTCCCGCAGGGCTGGCCCTAATTTTAACCTTTTTTCCTCAGAATGGAAAAGGGTGGAATTCTCTTAGGAAAACCTAGAGGAAAATTTGGAAAGTGTTGTGTTGAGTGGAGTAAGGTTTATATCTATCTAGGAGTTCAGCATTTATGGCCCATTAATGTTAACCTTGGAATACCCACCCCTCATACACACACTTTTATTTAGCCGTGGAATGTCTGGCATGCCTGGTGCTCAGCATTGCCTCCGTCCCTAAAATGGGGGCATTCCTCCTCTCCAAAGAGCCATGATAAATTAGTAGGAAGTTTCTAAATTGGGACGTGAGAGATGGGGGTTACTCCCTCCCTAATACCCACTGGCTACACATTTCCCTTAAGCACTAAGTGGGTCTTTAAAAATATTTTCTTCCAGTAAAGAAAGTGGTGGTGGGGGGGTGAGGGTCTTAATGCTGTTTATAATGTTGGGCATGCAACTGTATGGCTAGGGCAATGGTTCTTAAATCTTAAAGTATATCAGAAACCCAGCATCAGAGTTTCTGATTCAATAGATTAAGCTTAGGGTGCAAAATTCTGCACATTCCTCACAAGTTTCTATGTGTTGACACTGCTAGGTCTGGGACCACACTTTAAAGACCACTGGCCTAACAAACTCTTTTTTAACCACCAGAGCCCTGCATACATGCCTTCACTTGGTTTCCAGACTCTCCTTGTTCTTTGGTCTTTGTGCTATTTCTTTCTTCCTCTCTCTGACTCCTTGGATATTATTAGGTTGTCTCCAAGTTCTGTTATTTCAACTCCTGTTGCCTTCTCTCCTCACTTCCTCAATGATTTCATCCAGTCTCATAGTTTGAAACACCACCTATAGCCCGATATCTCCCCAACAGATATTTCTAGTCCAGATGGCCCACTAACTCCCCTGCATCTTCCTCATCTCAGTTAAAGGAACCTTTCTCCTTCAGTTGCTCAGAAAAAATATTTAAGAGTTATCCTTGACTCTTCTCTTCTTCTCAGGACATTACCAAATTCTGTCAGTTTAGGATTCAAAACGTAGTAGGTACTGACCATTCTCCATTCCCATGGTGACTGAAGCTGCCACGGCTGTTTGCCAGGGATGCTACAGCAGCTTCTGAAAGGTGGTCTTCTTGCTTCTTCCGCCTCGCGCACCTCCATTCCATTTTTAACACAGTTGTCAGGGCATCCCTTTAATACAGCAATTGGGCCATGTCACTCCTTGGCCCCAGACTCCTAACAATTCCATCAATTACTTAGCAAACCCCAAACTCTTCACAATGGCCTACCAGGCCTACAGAACCTGTCCCCAACCTTTTATATGTCTAACTTCATCTGCCATGCTTAGTCCCCTGCAGCCATATGAATCTCCCGGCTGGTCATTAAACACAGTCTAGCTGTCCTCTCAGAATTTCGCACTGGCTATTCCCTCTATTTGAAATGCTCTTCCTGGGAGAGCCACATGACTCACACCTGCACGACCTCAAGGTCTTGACTCAGATGTCACCAGGAGAAGAAAACTTAAAAGCCTTCTAATAAGAAAACCCCTTTTAAAATATGTTTAGACAGGTTTTTTTGTTTGTTTGTTTTGAGTTTTCTGTAGGCAGTGACATAAATGATCTAAAATTTGCTTAGTGTGTGTATTTATATGCTTTATGTCAGGAAGTACCTAATAATAATAAATAATAGTTATCATGCTTACTAGCATAAACATTTTAGATAGATAATCTTATCTAATTTTCTCAAAAACTCTATGGGGGTATGCATCATTACTATCACCATTAATAGATGAGGAAACTGAGGTGCAGAGTTCAGTGACAGCAAGTGGTAGAGACAGACTCAAACTCAGATAGATTTATTCCAAAAGCCTATCTTCTCATCTTCTCAATCTGTACAGTAACCTGTCTCCTTTGTCCTTCTTTTTTTATTTCTTGCTCACAGATGGTGATACATATCAGTTTCATCAAGTTACTTAAACATTTAAAGACGGATGTGAATCCAGTTGAAACTTCAAACCACTATTTTCAACTAAATAACTTTTCAGCAACTATCAAACTAGTTTTCCTTTCCCCCAAGTACATATGGAATCTTTCAAAGTTTTAGGATGGCCTTATATTCATCTGCATGTCCTCAGTGTTAGCAAAATGAAAAACTGCAAAGCCCTAAAGAGATCTCCAAAAATTTAAAAATGTGATTTAATACTTAAAGGTGACATCATTTATTGCCACCCACAGAAGTAGAATCATTACACACAAGTGCAAAATTAGTTGGAGTAAAGTTTCTATTTCACATATAACTGCATGATCCCAAGAACAAATGACCGTTTGACATTGGCACAGCCTGGGAACTCTGAGCAGCAAGGGTCTGACTTGGAGTTTAGTGCAGAGAATGGTCACTAGGGGGCGCCTTTGGGCTCCACGTCTGTGGAAAGCGGAAGGATTTGGCCCTGCGAGAGTGACAACGAAATGCAAGTCCCTTGAAGCCCTTCTGATCCCACAAGAACTTTTGGGGTTTAAATGGCCCATTTGACTTACCCTACATTAGATTAAAAGGGCCCGGCTCTTTGTACCACAGCCCCCATCTGTCACTCAATGTGGCGCTCGTTGGGACACTGAACTCCAATGAGGCAGCCCTCCTCACGGAGGCCAACCTAAGTGCTAACCGGGGAAGGCTGTTTGATGACAACACTCCCAGCAGCTGGGACAAGTCCTTTCTGGAAGACATTTTGCAGAGAAAGGAGAGGATATTGTACATCTAGAGAGCCAAGGAGGGAATCTGGAAAAATCTAGAAAGTACGTGTGTCAACCCGCTTTCTTCCGTCACTAATCACGAAGCCATAGGGCCATTCACTGCCACATTACGTGGGAAAACAGCATAAGGCCCCAAGGTAAGAACTTCCTGGGCCTCTCTCTCCAAGATATAGCTTAATTGAATAATCAAATATCGCACATAAAGCTCTGATTTTAGAAACACTCAGTAAACATTAGATAGGATAGGGGGTTGAATGGTAGCCCCCTAAAAAGACATCCTAGAAACTGTGGATGTGACCTTATCTGGAAAGAGGGCCATATGGATGTAAGTTAGGGATCTTGAGATGTGATAATCCTGGATAATGAGGTGGGCCTAAATTAATGGCAAATGTCCATATAAGATAGGGCTTCCCAGGTGGCTCAGTGGTAAAGAATATGCCTGCCAATGCAAGAACACACAGGAGACATGGGTTTTATCCCTGGTTTAGGAAGATCCCGTGGAGGAGGAAATGGCAACCCACTGCAGTATTCTTGCCTGGAAAATCTCATGGACAGAGCCTGACAGGCTACTGAGCACATACACACATCTTTAAAAGAGATAGAAGGACAGTAACAGACACATGTAAACATGGAGACCGAGACTGGAGTGATGCATCCCCAAATAGAGAATACCTTGAAGCTGGAAGAAGCAAAGAACATTCTCTCCTAGAGCCCCAGAGAAGTGCAGCCCGGCAAACACCTGGTTTTCGGACTTCTGGACCCCCCCGTTGTTTTAAACCACCCAGTTTGTTGTAGTGGGTTCCAGCAGCTGTAGGAAACTAGAAGAATATTATACATCAAGCAAGCACATGCCAGGCACTCTTAGTGCGTTATCTCATATAATCCACACAACATTCCTATGAGGTGAAGACCACTGTTATCTCCACTTACAGACAAGGAAATGGGACCAGAAGGGTCATTTGTCATCGTGTTCAAGGTCACACATCCAGGCAGTGTGAAGATGGAATTTGATGTCACACACTGCACCGCCCCTAAAATCTTCTTTACAAAGTCCTCTCTCCTACAAGGGCTGCTTAGACCACAGGCTGGCAAAGCGACCTAACCTGTGGGCTCTGTGGGTACGAGCCTCACCTCACACACAGCCTCAGGCAGCCTCCTGCTCTTTGCTACCCTGTCTGCATCTCTGTCTCTGGGGGTCTCTGAATAGGCTCGCCTCTGCCTCTCACGCCCACTTGACACTCAGCATTTCGCTACCTTACTTTCACATTGTCTCTCTCTCTCCGCACACACACACACAGACATGTCCCTACTCATTGCACACCATCAGGTTGAAAATGAGCTGATAAAATAATTCCAGGCTCTGTGGCTTGTCCTGCCAGTGACCTTCATTGCATTCCAGCAGGAGGTGTCTGGAGGCTCTGCCCCGAGGCTGGTTGGCGGTACCGTTGCTTCCTGCCCAGCACCAGCTGCCTCTCACCACGACAAGCAGTCACGTGTCTGCTATGGGTCTGAATCATCATCCACTGTGAGGGACCAAGGCCCAAGTTAACCAGTTATTACAAATCTCCTCTTATTACAAAATATATATCCCACTTAAATTGCTGCACTCAAATGAACTGAACTATAAAGCAGATATTTCTTTCAGAGTGAGCATTTAAAAGAAAATAGATACTAAAATAGATACTTTCTCTCCATCATTAATCTTTAATTCACCAACTTACTCCGAATCCTAGATTGGAGTCAGACATCATTCACGGTGGTTTGAATGCAACCTTTCAATTTTTTTTTTTTGAGTCAAAGTTCCTTGGGCTGACTCGTGACAGTGATGATACTAACACTTTTTGTTGAGTGTTTGTGATGTACCAGGTGGTTTCACGCTTACTTTATGGAGGAAGAAACTATACCCAAAGGGTTTAAGTGACTTGCCCAAGGGTAGGGGGCTGGGTGTGAGCTCACGTCTAGCTACAAGCAAAGCTCTCTTGATCTCTCTAATCTTCCAAGCCTGGGGAGGTGTGAGCAGACACTTCGAAATGTCCTGTTCTCAGTTCCCCACCTCCTTCCTCAACCCTAAGCTGGGCTGAGGCCAGGAAGGCAAGTTTCTCCCTGCCCTAGTGAAGTGTCTATATGCCAAGTCCTGCTAGAAAACCCCCTAGTGATCAGAGTTGAAGCCACCTCTCCACCCCTGCCCATCCTGCCTCAACACCTACCCCTGACTTGTCTTTCCCAGACTGTGTCCTCTTTGCCCTCTCCTGTGTTCACACACACTCCTTTTTGTTGAGATTCAAAAAGCCTTCCTCCTCTTCTCTTCTTGGTAAACTCTTTGTTATGGGCTGAATCGTGTCCCCCACTCCCATGTTCATCTGTTCAAGTCCTAGCCCCCTGTACCTCAGAAAGTGACCTTATTTGGGAATAGGGCCACTGAGGATGTAATAGTTAGGATGAGGCCACCCTGGAGTATCGTGGGCCCCAATCTTATATGACTGATGTCCTTATTAAAAAGGAGAAATTTGGAGACGCACACAAGGAGAATGTCATGTGATTGAAGATGATGGCAGAGATCAGGGCGATGCTTCTACAAGCCAAAGTAAGGGCATGATAGCCAGCAACCAACAGGCCTGGAACTGACTCTCCCCCATAGCCCTCTGAGGGAACCAACCCTGCAAACACTTTGATCTGGGATTTCGGGCTTCCAGAAGTGAAATTTCTATTGGTTATACCACCCAGTTCGTGGTACTTTGTATGCAACCCTAGGAAACTCATGTGCTCCTATTCATTTAAGACCCAGTTTCAATGTCCCTTCTCCATGCCTGTGTTTCCCTGTCCCCCCTCAAGCTGTGGCATGTATTGCTCTGTATTGCAGTGACTTTGTCTGTGTCTCTGTTCTGCAATGGAAGCTGAGATTTCGAGAGTGGAGAACAAGTTTGCTTTATCTTTGTGTCTATACCTGTCCCATGTCTGTGCACTGTGGATTGTAGGTGCTCAATAAATGCTTGTTGAAGGAAAGGAACAGCATAGCTCACTGGTCCACATAGCCTGGAGGCCTGCCTTCATCCTGTGGTTAGAGAAAAAAAGAACTAAATCTAAACCATGGGTCATTCCGGGGGACGTTTATAGAAATGAAAGAGCTACACAGATGTGCACTTCCACACAGTCTGAACGGGGAGTCAGAGCAGGCTTGTTGGTGTCAGAGCAGCACAGCTGGTGAACTGGGGGATGGGGAGGCTCCCAGAGGCCTACTTTCATGAGAGGGAGGCGCCAGCAAGAGGGCTCGGCCCCTGGAAGGGGCCTTGGTGTTGGAGGGAAATTGAGATGATGCGTCAGTCTGCTTCCTGCTTCCTAAGTTGTCCCAGCCCCCACCCTGTAGACTCTTGTCTGGGTCCAGGAGGAAGACTAGGCTATTTGGGAAAGCCAGGAAGATCTCTTCTCTACCAAACACTGGGCCCCAAAGAGTTCTAGACTCCTGTGGCCATATTTACAAAAAGAGCAGGTGAGCAGTGTCACAACTCACTTTGCTGCTGACCCCAGCCCTTTGGCATTTTGGGGTTCAGTGCAGTGAGAATGGGTGCAGGCTGGTTTGTGCACATGTATGTTCTCCCCTGGGAATTCCCCCAGTCCTGGGAGTTGAAGCTCTATATCAACTGTTCGGGCTAAGAGGGAGGTGAAGGACATTAGAGTTTCACTTATTATAGCTAATGGTGACTCCAGAGACTGAGGAGGCCTGTAGGAAGTTGGGCTAAACCCAGGTGATAAGCTTCCTCTTCTACACATTTTGTCTGAGTGCTGTGGTATGGGAAAAAAGAGGAAGAATAAAGCATTCTGCAGCCAAAAATATTTCCAACAAAGAGCAGTGAAGTCCCAGATTAGCCTCTGACCTTATTAATGTGCCATATTGAGGATCTACACATTAGGTGATTTGATCTAAACTGAACAAGGACAAGATGACATTCACAACTAGTAAGTCCTGGCTGCTGAGACATAGAACAGCACCAAATGGGAAGGTAACAGGCAGCAAATTCTAGCTCTGAAGAGGCATATGAACTGTGTGCATGCATGCATGAGTGCACGCTGTGCAAAGATACATTAACCATGAAAAGCCAAGTCACACTATTACTACTAATCTGGATGATCAAAATGCAAAGAACTGAAACTCTTAGGATTCAGAGGCCCAAGTAATCGGTTAGAATGAAGAAATTCTACCACCAGACATCACAAGGTCCCTCAGTGAGCTAATCCAGTGCATCACAATTTCAGATGAGCAACAGAACCATCTGGGGAGTTGATTCTTTTAATGCAGAGATTAGGCTCCACCTGACCAATGAAATCATGATTTCTGGGGTGGGACCAAAGCACTGCTATTTTCTTAAAGCTCTCCAAGGTGATTCTATTGAGCCAGGGTTAAGAATGCACTGAGTTAATCTTTTCATCATCAACAAAATTAAATACTATTAGTGTTAACAGTGGGAAAAAAGCTGTTTAAAAGAACAAGGGAGTGTTGCATCAGAACAGGGAATATAATTCTATCATTGAGACCATGGACTCTGGAGCCAGACCACTAAAGTTCAAGACACAAGACACTTGTCTTGTGTCACTTACTATCTGTTAACCTTTTGTGCTTGGTCGCAGCTCAGGCATGTCCAACTCTTTGGACTGTAGCCCACCAGGCTCCTCTGTCCATGGGATGTTTCAGGCAAGAATACTGGAGTGGGTTGCTACTTTTCTCCTCCAGGGGAATCTTCCTAACCCAGGGATTGAACCCATGTCTCCTGGGTCTCCTGCATTGCAGGCAGATTCGTTACTCACTGATCCATCCACAGTACATCATTTGGCCTCTCTGTGCCTCAGTTTTCTGTAAAATGAAAACAATAAGAGTACCTATCTCACAAGGGGATCATGAGCAGTGAAAGTGAAAGTTACTCAGCTGTGTCTGACTCTTTGTGACCCTGAATTCTCCAGGCCGGAATACTGGAGTGGATAGCCTTTCCCTTCTCCAGGAGATCTTTCCAACCCAGGGATTGAACCCAGGTCTCCCACATTGCAGGTGGATTCTTTATCAGCTGAGCCACAGGAGAACCCAAGAATACTGGAGTGGGTAGCCTATCCCTTCTCCAGTGGATCTTCCCGACCCAGGAATCGATCTGGGGTCTTCTGCAGTGCAGGCAGATTCTTTACCAACTGAACTATCAGGGAAGCCCGATCATGAGCACTAGGTGAGTTTATATTGTTAGGATACTTTAAAAAGTACCTGGCACTCTGTCAGCACTATATAAATATTTTCTATTAATTGTCTACAAACTTAAGTTTTTCACAGGTCTAGGCTTGTGGTTGAAACTGAAGATGTAGCCTATCCATCAAGATAACCTTTCCTATAGTGTCCTGCCTTTGAAAGTTGAGTATAGGGGGTACAGAAACTAGAAATGTAAACTGGACCATTGGGAAACTGTAGCTTTGAAATTCTATCAGATAGAAGAAAAATCTAATCTATTGGTTGAATTCCATTATAACTACCAACAACTAGAACATTAAAAACAGTAATATAGAAAACAGTGTTAGTCTAAGAAGGCAAGAATATATAATGGAGAAAAGACAATCTCTTCCCAGATGATTCTGGGAAAACTGGACAGCTACATGTAAGGATGAGATTAAAACATTTCCTCACACCACATATACAAATAAACTCAAAATGGATTAAAGACCTAAATGTAAGACCTGAAACCATAAAAATCCTAGAAGAGAAACAGGCAGAACACTCTTTCACATAAATTATAACAATAATTATGTTTTATAAATATATAATTTCCCTAAGACAAAAGAAATAAGATAAAAAATAAACAAATAGGACCTAATTAAACTTAAAAGCTTTTGCACAGGAAGGGAAACCATTGACAAAATGAAAAGACAACCTACAGAATGGGAGAAAATATTGTGATTGACAGATAATATGATTGACAAGCAGTTAATATCCAAAAAATATAAACTGCTCATACAACTCAATATCAAAAACCAAACAACCCAGTCAAAAAATGGGCAAAAGGGAGAACAAGATGTGACTAGGGAGATAGATCAGAGTGATGTAGCTACAAGCCAAGGAATGCCCTCAGCTACCAGAAATTAGCAGAGGCAAAGAAAGGATACTTTCCTAGTTCCTCAGAAGGGAGTTTAGGTCCTGTGTTACTAGTTTTGGACTTCTGGCCTCTAGAACTATGAAAGAATAAATTTATTTTGTTTTAAGCATAAAAAATAACCAGCAAAACAAAACCTTCAAAATGGGCAAAAGACTTGAAGAGACATTTTTCCGAAGAAGATATACAGGTGGCTAACAGGCACATGAAAAGATGCTTAACTCTGCTAATTATTAGAGAAATGCAAATCAAAACAAGAATATATCATACCTGTCAGAATGGCTATCATCAAAAAGTATAAAAATAACAAATACTTGGTGAAAGATGTAGAGAAAAGGGAATCCTTGTATACTATTGGCAGGAATGTAAATTTGTGCAGTCCCTATGGAAAACAGTATTGCTGCTGCTGCTAAGTCACTTCAGTCGTGTCTGACTCTGTGCGACCCCATCCCTGGGATTCTCCAGGCAAGAACACTGGAGTGGGTTGCCATTTCCTTCTCCAATGCATAAAAGTGAGAAGTGAAAGTGAAGTCGCTCAGTCATGTCCGACTCTTCGCGACTCCATGGACTGCAGCCTACCAGGCTCCTCCGTCCATGGGATTTTCCAGGCAAGAGTACTGGAGTGGGGTGCCATTGCCTTCTCTGAAAACAGTATTAAGTCTCCTCAAAAAACTAAGAATAGAACTACCCTATGATCCAACAATTCCACTCCCTGGTACATGTCTGGAAAAAAACTGAAAACGCTAATTTGAAAAGATACGTATACCCTACCATTCATAGCAGCGCTACTTATAATAGCCAAGATATGGAAGCAATCCAAATGCTCATCAACAGAAGAATGGATAAAGAAGATGTGGTGATATATATATATATATATATATATATGCATGTATGTATATAAAATGGAATTCTGCCATTTGCAGCAACATGGATAGAGATAGAGAATATTGTGCTTAGTGCAGTAAATCAGACAAAGACAAATGCTGTATGATATTGCTTACTAGGAAATATAAAAAATGATACAAATGAATGTATATGCAAAACAGAAGCAGACTCATAGATATAGAAAATCAAATACTGATTACCAAAGAGGAAAGGGAAGAGGGGAGGTGCAAATTAGGGGTATGGAAGCAAGACATACAAACTACTATGTATAAAATAGATAAGCAACAAGGATACATTATATAGCACAGGGAATTATAGATGTTTTCTTACAATTACCTTTAATGGAGTATAATCTGTAAAAATACGGAATCACTATGTTATACCTGAAACTAATGTAAAATTTAAGTCATCTATATTTAAATTTAAATTTAAAAAATAAAATTAAATAAATAAGTTAATAAGTTAACTTAATATAACTTAACTTAAATATAACTTAATATATAACTTAATATAAGTTATATATATATATAATAACTATATATAAGTTATATATATAATATATAACTTAATATAACTTAACTTAAATAAGTTAAATAAGTTAAATTTAACTTAAATTTAAAAAATAAAAAAAGAAGATAGTTTTAGGATTAAAATAGAAATCTTTGACAATGCTTAAGGTGGAGCAAACAAGATAGAATCATCTATACCAAAAGGCATCTCACAGGACTTTGTTTTTAGAGGCTAAAGGAAGTATCTTGGGCCCTGGTCATAGTAGAGCCTGAGTGATAAGTCTGTCTGTATCCAGTAAATATGTCTTCTGAGAAAAAGAAACACAGAGAAACTTTCAAGGGAGATATTTTGTTTCTGAATTGCTGGAAGCTCCCATAACTCTTTCTGAAGTGAAAAGGTGGGTTTTTTCCACAACCAATTTGACAACTTTATATACACATTTTAAACTTACTTTGTTATGAGGAAGTTTTATTTATTCACTCACCCAGGTTCAAATAAGACTTCTGGATATCTAACTCATTGGGTGCAGACTTTCTCTAGTGATAGTGGGGAATGGGGATGTTCCATGGGGAAACTGATTCCTTCACCTCTAGGCTTCATTCCAGAATCAGACAATGGACTGGAATGGCTTCCCTCACTCTAGTTTTGGAAATGCTTTAGAGTGGGGGCTGCCTTCTGTATGCCTTCTGTATCTTTTCTAAGTTTCCATACTGGGCCAAAAACATCCCCACATTCTTCCAGAAGATGGGATACGTATATACAAAAAAATATTAGTCATATAAGAGGACAAAATAATGCCATTTGCAGCAACATGAATATAACTAGAGATTATCATACTAAATGAGGTAAGTTAGAAAGAGATAGACAAATACCTGTGGTATCACTTACATGTGGAATCTAAAATATAACACAAATGAACCTATCTACAAAGCATAAGCAGACTTGCAGACATAGAGAACAGACTTGTGATTGCCAAGGGGCAGTTGAGAGGGAGATGGATGGATTGAGAGTTTGGGGTTAGGTGCAAGCGATTACATTTAGAATGCATAGAAAACAAGGGCCATCTGTATAGCACAGGGAACTATATCCCACTTTCCGGGATAAACCAAAATGAAAAAGAATGCATATATATATATATATATATATATATATATATATATACACATACATACACACACAACTGAGACAAGTTGCTCTACAGCAGAAATTAATACAACATTGTAAATCAGCTGTACTTTAATAAAAATAAGGAGTTCAAAAAATAAAGAAAGACATCCCCATATTCTTCCAGAAGGGAATAACTGCCCCATAGGTGGCATCTACCTGGATCTTATATTACCAGGTTCCCAAGTGTATTGATTCTTGCATTCTGTGCTTTCTTTCAAGGTTCAGTTTCCTGATTTTTGAACTATATCCTTCAGTAAACTTTTCCAGCAAAGATCTAGAGAGGTCAATTTTCCAAACCTTTGAAAACATCTGTCATAAAAAATAGTTTAGTTGGATGTAGGCTTTTGGACTGAAGTTCCGGGTAAAGATGGAGGATTGAACATACTCATCCAAATTTTACTTCTCCTGAAACCGTATAAAAACAACAATGAGTAGACAGATATTATTTAGAAATATATAAACACTAAAATAATCTAAATAATATTATTTAGAAATATATAAACACTATGATAATCTTCCCTGGTGGCTCAGATGGTAAAGCGTCTGCCTGCAATGTGGGAGACCCAGGTTCGATCCCTGGCTTGGGAAGATCCCCTTGAGAAGGAAATGGCAACCCATTCCAGTATTCTTGCCTGGTAAATTCCATGGACTGAGGAGCCTGGTAGGCAACAGTCCATGGGGTAGCAAAGAGTTGGACACGACTTCACTTTCACTTTCACTTTCAAACACTAAAAATATGGAAAATGGAGAAGAGACAACAACACACTTTTGGAAGCTAGAAAGAGGATGGACAAATAAAATCTGACTAAGTAGATCAATGAAAGTCAGGTTTGAAGCTGGCCTGGTTAGTTCTGCAGTACCATCAAGAGTTCAGGAGATGGTGACACCACATAAGGTCAGAAATGGGCATGAGGAGGGTGGTTTAAAATAAGGAGGGCTTTAAAGCCATTTGGGAAGCACTGGCTTCCGAGATCCCCTCCATACTCCATGCTTTGGATGACCTGTCCTCCCCACCTATATTAGTCAGTTCTCCAGAGAAACAGAACCAAAAGTATATATAGAAAAAGAGATTTATTGTAAGGAAATGGCTTATGCAATTATGAAGGCTAAGAGGTCCCATGACCTGCTGTCTGTAAGCTGAAGGTCCCAGAGAGCCAGTGGTGGAGTTCCAGCCCAAACCTGAAAGCCTGAGAACCAGGGAAGCCAATGGAGCCCCCTGATGCAAGTCTGTGGGCCTAAGAGCCAGAAGGCTGATGTCCAAGAGCGGGAGAAGATGGGTGTCCCAGCTCAAGCAAAGAGGAAATTCACCCTTTCTCCATGTTTTTTCTCTATTCAGGCCCTCAATGAATTGGATGATGCCCACCTAGCATTGGTGAGGGTGACCTTTTTCACTCAGTTCAATTCAAATGCTGATCTCTTTCAGGTGCACCCTTTCAGACATTTCTAAACATAATGTTTTACCAGTTATCTGAATTTCTCTTAGTCCAGTCAAGTTACATGTGAAATTAACCATCACACCCCTCAGCATTGTATGGATGTTTACCCTCTATAAAGGGGAAAGCAGAAGTATACTGGACTTGGATGACACAGACTGGGTTAAGAGCAGGAGTACCATCCTGAAAACTGGGTGAGTGAATGAGTATGAAGACACTGTGAGCTGAGTGGCATCCCACCTCCAAGCCCTGCTCACCCACTGAGATTCCAGAATGGTCGTCACCAAACCTTTTCTCTTCAGGTGGAAGAATTAAAAGACTCAAAGAAGTATCTCTAGGGTATCCAATCAGCCCAAGAGAGAAAACTTAAGATAATGATATTGAGGTTTCCCCCAACAAATAGTCCAGACATACTACCCTCCAGTGAAATCCACTCAGATCTTCCAATCAGCTTTTTTATGCACCCAAAATTAAATATGAGCAGATACCTAACTATTGCCAGACAACTGAAGAATGCCTCTAATACGTAGGATAAAGATTGAACAAACAAAACCACAAACAGAGAAAAACAACTTGGAGGAAAATTACACTATGAAGGAAAGAGAAAACTTCAAAATAAAACTATTACTAATATCTTCAAAGAGATAAGCAATGATAATGAATCCCAGAAACAAAGTCAGAATGTTATTTAAAAGGGAACATTCAGAGAACATAAAAGAGCCCTTACAAATTAATAACGTGATAATTCATTGCTCTAAGGTGACCTAAATGGAGAGGAAATCCAAAAAAGAGGGCGTACGTGTATATACATGGCTGATTCACTTTGCTGTACAATACAAACTAACACTGTAAAGCAACTATACTCCAGTAAAGATTAACTTAAAAGAAAGAAATTAATAACATGATAGCAGAACTGAAACACTCAATAGAAAGTTTGACAGTTCAGGTAAGTCAACCTTCCCAAAAGCTGAGCATAAACCAAATAAAAGAAAATATGAGAAATATACAAAATATAACATATTATATAAAGTTATATTTGTATATGTATAATTTTATATGGAAAATATAAACCCTTACATTATTTTATAAAGCATTGTATAAAACTGTCTAGGAAGGTAAGTGAGTTTTGGAAAGAGAAAACAGAGAAAATGAATGAGGAAAAAAATCAAAGAAATAATTTGAGGAAAAATATTTAGGTGAAAGCGAAAAGTGAAAGGGAAAATCTCTCAGTCGTGTCTGACTCTTTGCGACCCCATGGACTATACAGTCCATGGAATTCTCCAGGCCAGGATACTGGAATGGGTAGCCTTTCCCTTCTCCAGGGGATCTTCCCAACCCAGGGTTTGAACCCAGGTCTCCCGCACTGCAGGTGGATTCTTTACCAGTTGAGCCACGGGATGGATATAATAGATTGCTAAATGGAATGTGAACTATTGTCCAGAGATTACAAGAACAAATATCCAGAGAATGGGTGTAATAGCATGTTGGGACGTGACCAAGTGCTCAGAGATAAAGGAGGTGTGAAATGCCCCAGGTTTGAAAGAGAAACAAGACCAAGTGGCAATTCTTCCAGGGTTATTAAGAAGTGGCCAAGTGGACTCTGGAACCATCAACTTCTGCCCCACATGTCCTTCCACATCCAGATCATATCAGAAGATTAGAAAGGAGAAGTCTGGGAGTGGGGTGCTGCTGAAGGATGGGGGCACTGTGGCTTTTTCCTCCTCTCCCCTTGGGAAAGAAAGGGGAAGCTGCTTTTGTTCAAATCCCTACATTGTAAAAAGGAGTTCAAGTGGAAACTCTCAGGGGTCTAAAGTGTCTTACTGACATTTTATTCCTTAGTTTGGGTTCTGTTCATACAATGTGCTTGCTGATCTGTGCCCTGTACCTATATAAATAAATGGAAAAAAGCTGTTTTGGCAGAGAGGATGCAAGTGTGTAGAGGTCTGTTTCTCACTATTTGGTGGGGCCAAAGCTGTGTCAGTTGCCTGTGAGTTGACAAGTAGCCAGGCTTGAGCTGCTTTATTAGCACCACCACCAAGACGGTGACCCATCAAGCAAGGACCCCAGTAGCCGGAGTCTATGAGGTGTTCTGTCATGGAGTATGCTGGGGCCTGGGGTGGGGTGATAAAGTCAAGTCTGAGAGGATCTCTCAGGTCAGAAGATGGGTTCAGGCAGAGTTGGAAGCGAGACCTGCATATATGCACAGGGCCCTGGAATGGAGGCACCTTCAGTAACTAGCATGTTAGACAACCTGAATTCAGAGAGGCATAAATACATAGACTGGTTTGATAATTTTTTCCCCATTTACTGCCTTCAACTTGGTTTTAGTTATTCTCCCTTGGCTATTCTTTAATGACATCTTGTGCACATTCCACAGTACTTTCTGGTCACTTGCATACATAGAAAAGTTCACCAACAGAGAACCAATATTTACACCCAGGCAGCAGAGAGGGGAATGCTATCTGAGAGAGAACCACAAGGCACCAGTTCACCAGGTGAACATTCTTTTTTTTTTTTTTGCTTCATCTGTCATTCCTGCTCCTCTACTGCAAGAAATTAGAGGAAAAAAATAAGGAAATGTGAATGTATGCATGCTAAGTTGCTTCATTCATGTCCAACTCTTTGTGACCCTGTGGACCATAGCCCTCGAGGCTCCTCTGTCCATGGGATTTCTCCAGGCAAGAATACTGGAATAGGTTGCAATGCCCTCATCCAGGAGATCTTCCTGACCCAGGGGTTGAACCTGCATCTCTTACTTCTCCTACATTGGCAGGCGGGTACTGCAAGAAATTAAATCAGAGGAAAAAGACAGAAGGAAGTGTGAATGTGTAGACAATGCCTTTTCCTCACTCCAAGGCCCCCAGGTGGAAGCATAGCTGGTAGCAAGGGGCAGAGTGAAGATGAGTATTCAATTGGCTATGAAACTGAAGTGTTTTTTTTTTTTTTTTTTTTATTCTTTGAATCAGCCATGGATTTACATGTATTCCCAATCCCGATCCCCCCTCCCACCTCCCTCTCCACCCGATTCCTCTGGGTCTTCCCAGTGCACCAGGCCGGAGCACTTGTCTCATGCATCCCACCTGGGCTGGTGATCTGTTTCACCATAGATAGTATACATGCTGTTCTTTTGAAATATCCCACCCTCACCTTCTCCCACAGAGTTCAAAAGTCTGTTCTGTATTTCTGTGTCTCTTTTTCTGTTTTGCATATAGGGTTATCGTTATCACCTTTCTAAATTCCATATATATGTGTTAATATGCTGTAATGTTCTTTATCTTTCTGGCTTACTTCACTCTGTATAATGGGCTCCAGCTTCATCCATCTCATTAGGACTGGTTCAAATGAATTCTTTTTAATGGCTGAGTAATATTCCATGGTGTATATGTACCACAGCTTCCTTATCCATTCATCTGCTGATGGGCATCTAGGTTGCTTCCATGTCCTGGCTATTATAAACAGTGCTGTGATGAACATTGGGGTGCACGTGTCTCTTTCAGATCTGGTTTCCTCAGTGTGTATGCCCAGAAGTGGGATTGCTGGGTCATATGGCAGTTCTATTTCCAGTTTTTTAAGAAATCTCCACACTGTTTTCCATAGCGGCTGTACTAGTTTGCATTCCCACCAACAGTGTAAGAGGGTTCCCTTTTCTCCACACCCTCTCCAGCATTTATTGCTTGTAGACTTTTGGATAGCAGCGATCCTGACTGGCGTGTAATGGTACCTCATTGTGGTTTTGATTTGCATTTCTGAAACTGAAGTTTTAAATTAGATTGTAGTAGAATTTTTTGGTTGCAGGAAAATGGGTGGGGCTGGGCTTCCAGGAACAATGCCTCAAATCATGCCACAGAAATAGTTTGATGAGGAAATTTCACTGTCATCCTAGATTTCAAAAACTGGATAGCATTAGACCTATTGCCACTGTGAATGCCCCCCAAAGCCAGGCTTCATGGCCACCACCTAGGCCAACTAAATGGAAACACTAAACTGAGTTTATGTTTTTATTAGTCATTTAGAAATTAAAATCTTGCTTATGTACATTTACTTAGAGAATCATGCAAGGTCCATTTAACTGCAAAAGAACTTGGGGATTTGAACTCTGAGCTCTATGTTGGGAGAGGTAGAATTTGTAGAAACTCTCCATATTTAGAAAAGCTATTCAGAAAATGGGTCTTCCCAGGTGGCTCAGTGGTAAAGAATCCGCCCACCAATGCAGGAGATGCAAGAGACAGGGGTTTGATCCCTGGGTTGAAAAGATCCCCTGGAGGAGGAAATGGCCATCCACTCCAGTATTCCTGCCTGTAAAATCCCATGGACAGAAGAGCCCGGCAGTCTACAGCCAAAGCAGTCACAAAGAGTCAGCCACGACAGAGCACAGAAGCCCAGCACATTCAGAAGATGGGTCACTGCAAATGTGACACAAGTCCACCATAACTAATACTGTTTAAAATCAAACTGATTAACCGCTTCATACCCACTAGGACGGCTATTATCAGAAAAACAAAGTCATGAATGTTGTTGAGGATGTGGAGAAATTAGAACCATTGTGTATTGCTGCTGGGAATATAAAATGTTGCAGTTGCTATGGAAAACAATACTGTCTTTCACAATATATATTATATGTGTGTGTGTGTATATATTGTATATACACATATATATGTATATGTATTGGTATATACAATATATATTGTATATACATTGTGTATATATTGTATATATATTGTATATACATATATATATGTATATATATGTGCACATATATATGTGCACATATATATGTATATATAATGGAATATTATTCAGCCTCAAAAAGAAATGAAATTTTGGCTCATGTTACAACATGGATGAACCTTAAAAACATTATACTAAGTGAAATAAGCCATACACAAAGGGACAAATATTACATGATTCCATTTATCTGAGGTACCTAGAGCATTCAGATTCATAGACAAAAAAATAGAATAGTAGTCACCAGAGACAGTTCTTGAGCAATGAAAAAAGATTTAAAAGGCATGAACTCAAGAATAGGAGAATGAGCTTATTGATAAGAAAAATATGAAAAGCTGATTTTCTTTTGTAAAAGGTCTTCAGACTCATTTTCTCCAGCTTTAAAGAAAACCAATTATTAATATATGCATAAATCAGACAGAGAGAGAATAACTGAATAATAATTAGCCTAGGAAGTTTGGAGCCAAATATTCCCTGATCGCCAATTGACCTTGAGCAAAGCACTTAAACTCTCTGCTCTTCAGCCTCCCTGACTCTACAATGAAAAATATAGCTTCCTCAGAGAGGTGTTAGGAAATTTCCTGAATTCACTGTTGTCAAGTAAATCCACGGCATGCAGAAACCCAAGGGAGACATTTTGCTCCTTTCAAATTTATAGAAAATCTAAAAACAGTATATTGAGTGAGAATCATCAAGTGTTCATTTTGGACACATAAATGCTCCAAACAAGAAAATAGAAGCTTTATATATAACTGCTAGTTTTCTTTGTCGTGACAGTCAGAAGTCCACACACGTTTGTTGACCCCTGCAGTGCAGTTCCGCCCTCTGTCCCTCTGCCTTGTCTTGGTGACTTGTGGTTGTGGTTTCAAACGCTCAGGACAAGTAGTTCAGCAAAGGGTCAAAAGTGCTGATCTTTTCCTTTCTCACCAGCACTCGTTTTTTGCTTTTGTTTTCTTCCCCTAATTTTGCATCCTAGTGCAATTATGGTGTGACCCTAAATCCAAGCATGTATTCACAAGAACCTCTCAAATGCACGATTTACAAAGACTGCTTTGGAGCTGAAGCAAGCTGCTGTGCTGCGCTTAGTCGCTCAGTCATGTCTGACTCTTTGAGACCCCATGGACGGTAGCCCACCAGGCTCCTCCATCAATGGGAATTCTCCAGGCAAGAATATTGGAGTGGGTTGCCATGCCCTCCTCCAGGGGATCTTCCCAACCCAGAGATCGAACCCAGGTCTCCCACATTGCAGGTGGATTCTATACTGTCTGAGCCAACAGGCAAGCCCAAGAATACTGGAGTGGGTAGCTTACCTCTTCTCCAGGAGAACTTCCTGACCCAGGGTCTCCTGCATTGCAGGTGGATTCTTTACCAGCTGAGCTACCAGGGAAGCCTGAAGCAGGCTACAATGATGCTTTAAATAGAAGTGGCATTTTTACCTTAAAAGGAAAATAATAAAGCTATCAGAAGGAGTTTTAGGCTTAAATTCTTTTTTGAGGATACTAATTAAAAAGGACAATATACAAAAGAAGATGACCTTTTTCATAAAAGCTATAAATATGCCATCATTAATGAATTGCATTACAGGCAAGAAAAGAAAATGAGCAGTTCTGGTTAAGGTCAGCTTTTAACTTAAGATGATGGAATGGCAGACAGTGTAGTTAATGTTTTAAGTAGTTAAGATATTTTTACAAACCTTTCTTTAGAAATAGAACATAATAATAGAGCATAATTCTTTAGAAATATGAGCATTAAAAATAAATGAATACTCTGAGGCAATAAACTTTTGTTTAGACTTTGGGGCCATATTAGCAATTCATCTTTCTTGTGTCAGCTAAAGATAATTCAAAAATATTAATCAGAAAGAATTATGGTGCTGACTACATCTGACTTACAACATCCTTTCTTGTAGTTAGGTGGCTTTTTATTACATTACCTTGGTGAAGGGAAATTTGTTTTACCTTAATGGCAAAGCAAAACAAATTCAGCCTTTGTGGTGAGTGGAAAATGCTGTATTTCTTGAGCGTAATTATATTATAATGTGCTGACAAGTTCAAAACAACTGTTCTGAGTAATGAATGCATAGGGAAACTCCAGAGCAAAGGGATTGGAACAGTAATGACAGAAAGGAAATACCCTGATTTTTTTTTTTCCCCTAAAAACTGAGCTAAAGTTCCAAGTGCTTTTCACTCTGCAGTTCCAAATATCTTTCAACAGTGTCACTACAAAAATGAAATAAGGGGAAAGAAAGAGCCATCTGTACACCCAATCTGTTTGCCTTAGAAATACATGGTTGATTTTCATGATTAACAAGTCTTCTTTCGTGACGCCCAGCTGCCTCCCATCCAGACTGGTGGTAGGGGAATATGGGACTCCGTGCCAGGAACACACTGTAATGTTACTGTACCCTAGTTTCAGTACCAAGACGTTTGCTGTCGGATGCCTGGGTTTGCATCCCAGCTCCACCACTTAGCAGCTCTGTGACGTAAGAGCTGCCTAAGTTCTTTAACCTCTCTGAACCTCATTTTCTTCTATAAATGAGTGATAGTCACTGTGCTAAGATGAAATGAGGTGATGCTTGTGAAGCACTCAGCACAGGCCTGACACAAAATAAGCAGTTAATAAATGCTTATTTCTTATTTTTGCTATAAGCTTGGATGACTTAACAACTCCCAAATGCACAACTCACTATTCAAAAAAGCATTTAGGCAGGGGATACCCTTATAATCAAATTAGTAGAATTCATGATATCTTTCGGGTGCCAGGGTTACTTTCTGGCATAAATTAGAAGCACAGGCACAGAAGTTTCAAAGAAGGAGACAGCATAGCAGAGTCCATACTACATTGATCTTGGATCAATGATCTTGGATTGATCAGAAAGAACCTGGATTCGGTTCTTAGCTTGGTCACTACAGTGGGTTGAATTTGGCCTTCAAAAGATATGTCCAGTCCCTAACCTTTGGTACTTGTGAATGTGATCCTTATTTGGAAATACTGTACAGTCTTTGTAGAAGTAATGAAGTTAAAAATCTTGAGATGAGATCACCCCAGATTCAGGATGGGCCCTAAATTCAATGACGAGTGTTCTTATAAGAGATAGGAAGGAAGACAGGCATGCACAGAGGGGAAGCCCACATAAAGATGGAGGCAGAGTTGGAGTGATGCATCTATAAGACAAGGGATCCCAAGAACTGTGGGCAGCCACCAGAAGCTAGGAGAGAGGCACAGCATGGATTCTCCCCAGAACCTCTAGAAAGAATCAACACTGCTGACACCTCAATTTTGGACTTTTGGTCTCCAGAACTGTATAAACATGTTTCTGTTTTTGTAAGCCACCCTTTTTATGGTAATTTGTTACAGCAGCCCTAAGAAAATAATACAGTCAGTAAGTTGGAAAGTTAGTGGACCTCTCTGAGGACTAATGAGATCAAGAATACAAAGACATCTGGAGATGAGAGGCATTCAATAAATGTTAGCTGAGAACATTCTTTCTCTTCATCTCCACAACAACCCGGTTTTGTAAGTTAAGTATTATCCTAACTTTCCTATGAGTAAATGGATTCCCTGAAAAAGTTGACCAACCAGCACATGGCCAGGTGAGTGAGTGAAAGGTTTTCTGGCTCCAGTACTAGTCAACCACGCCAATTTGTCCTCTTTCATGTCTCCAGAATTTTGCCAAAATTCGGTTTGTAACTTATTACATTATGTTACTGTACCAGACTAAACTGCTATGTATCTCATGAATCCAAAAGAATAAAATATTAGCTGAGGAAGGAGAGAAAGAGACAGTAAAAGTGGAGTGTAAAGAGGAAGCTGAGGGAAAGGACACAAAATCCAGAGGCAGATTGCTTATCTCAAGTAAAGATGTTAGAAGAAGGTTCATGGAAGTAATAAAAGTTTTACAGTAAGCCCTAAGGAATAGAGAGGAAGTCTTTCTTAAATTAACAATTTTCCTGATAAAGAGTGAAAGTGAAGATCACTCAGTCATGCCCGACTCTTTGCAACCCCATGGACTATACAGTCCATGGAATTCTCCAGGCCAGAATACTGGAGTGGGTAGTCATTCCCTTCTCCAGGGAGAAGGGGATCTTCCCAATCCAAGTCTTCTGCATTGCAGGTGGATTCTTTACTAGCTAAGCCATCAGGGAAGCCCGAGAATACTGGAGCGGGTAGTCTATCCCTTCTCCAGCAGATCTTCTCAGCCCAGGAACTGAACCAGGGTCTCCTGCATTGCAGGCAGATTCTTTACCAGCTGAGCTACCAGGGAAGCACAATGCAAAGAGGGCTGTGGAAACTGCAGACTGATGAGGATGGGATAAAGAGTGGTTATCATCTAATTATAATGTCTCAAAGCCATTACTGCCCACCTGGAAATTTCAGGCTGGGTTTGAGAGACTCCAAGAATCACAAAGGGACTAAATCCTCATAGCGTACTCATTTATAGAAGGAAGGAAACTAGCACCTTTTGAATGATTGAAAGGTCTTTAGGTTTACCTGAAATGCGCGTTATCTCACTTTTCACTCATCTCAAACATTTGTTTTGTGTTAACTTTTTTCAGGAGTTGAGAAAAATACAAGCAGTTCTTAAACATAGAAAAATAAGTGCTCAAATTCACTTATAAAAGAATGCACATTAAATCCACACTGAATTAAAACTAATTTTTTACTTAGCAAAACCCAAAACGTTTGAGAAAATTCTGTTTTGTAAGGATGTGAAGTAGTGGACTCTCTCATGGTGGAAGTAAAAATATTTGCATTCTATATGAAGGGCAATGTGGCAATATTTATCACAATTTAAAATATTCATATCATTTTAACCCTGTAATTTTATATCCAGGAATTTATAATGCAAATAGGCTTATATATATCCAAGATGACATATATATATCCAAAGTAATTCATATTGTTTGCAATATTAAAAGGTTAGAAATGACTGGAATATGCATTAACAAGGAGATGGTTAAATCATTATGGTACATCTATGTAATGCAATACTATAAGGGTATTTTAAAAATTAAGATACTTTTTATGGACTGATTTGAATAATCTTCATGAAATATTATTTTAAGAATAAAACAAGATACAGAATGCTGAATACATTATGCTAAGTGGGAAGAATATGTATGCTTATCTTGTCAGAGTACAAGGTAATCTTGCTTCACAAGAAACTGGTGACATTGATTGCACTGGTAAAAATAAACTGTGTGACTGCAGTAAAAAAGAGCATGAGAGGGTGCATGATGGTTTTGAAGCATCAAATTCTTTGACGTTCCTCTCATCAGGAGGTAGAGTCCATGACCCTTCTCTTGGAACCAGGTGGGCCTTTGGGACTGCCATGATGAGTAAAATGCAGTAGAAGTGATGCTGCTGCATGATATCCAAGGCAATATTTGAAGAGTCTGCAACATCTGCAGGATCCCCTTGGGAGAGTCACTCCAGGAGAGAGAGAGAGAGAGAAATACCCCAGAAGCCCCAGCTTTTTGAGTCTTCCTGACTCCAGAATCAGACACATAAGTGAAAAAACCTTTGAGATGACCCTGGCTCTAGCCACTTTCTGACAGTAACAGTAGGAGAGACCCTAAAGGAGAACTGACCCATTGACCCCTAGCTTCCTTGCCAACTAATGACATACTGTTTTAAGCTACTATTTATATGGAGTGGTTTTTGTTGTTGTTCAGTCATGTCCAACTCTTTGTGACCCAATGGACTGTAGCACATCGGGCTTCCCTGTCCTTCACTGTCTCCTGGAATTTGTTCAAACTCATGTCCATTTGAGTTGATGATGCCATCCAACCATCTCATCCTCTGTCGTCCTTTTCTCCTGCCCTCAATCTTCCCCAGCATCAGGGTCTTCTGCTCTTCACATCATGTGGCCAAAGTATTGGAGCTTCATCTTTAGCATCAGTCCTTCCAATGAATATTCAGGGTTGATTTCCTTTAGGATTGACCGGTTTGATTTCTTTGCAGTCCAATGAACTCTCAAGAGTCCTCCAGCACCACAGTTCAAAAGCATAATTCTTTGACGCTCAGCCTTCTTTATGATCTAACTCTCATATTCGTAATGACTACTGGAAAAACCATAGCTTTGACTATGTGGACCTTTGTTGGCAAAGTGATATCTCTGCTTTTTAATATGCTGTCTAGGTTTGTCATAACTTTTCTTCCAAGGAGCAAGTGTCTTTTAATTTCAAGGCTGTAGTCACCATCTGCAGTGATTTTGGAGTCCAAGAAAATAAAGTCTGTCACTGTTTCCATTTTTCCCCCCATTTATTTGCCATGAAGTGATTTGCTTCATGGTTTGCTAGGCAGTAAAAGATAACTTGAAGAGAGGCCCTTCACTGTTAACCTTTTATACATTTTGAACATTGACTCACATGAATATATTTCCTATTTAAAAAAAGGAAGTAAAACTAAAATTATCCCTTCAATTTCCTGGTTTAATATTTTTCCTATATTTAACCCTTAAAATGGTTTTAATCATGAAATTATCTAAGGTTTCCTTGGCCTGATTATCCTCAAGGACTTACTGATAAGTAGGAGTCTGCCTAGTGTGAATTGAGAAGAGCTGGAATCCCGCATCCCTGCGGGACAGACAAACAAAAATCTTTGCTTCCTCAACAATGTAAGTTAATTCCTTAGCCAATAACACATGCAAATATGATTAATATTCTTAACATTAAATAAATGCATTCTATAAATTACCTTCTAATTATGAAGTGAAAAGTGCACCTTTACAATGGAGGGTACCATCTGAACTGAGCATTATAAACAGAGGGTAATGTGGCATGACGTGCCCGGGATGCAGTGCAACATGAAGTATACAGCATCACCTGTGAACTATTTGCTGCAAGAGTGTAAACCTGAAACTGCTCGAACTCTTAGATCTAACTTCAAGTTTACAGGAAGTACAAGTGATAGAGAAACAAATTAAACACCCCCATGAGAAAACAATCAGACAAATTCAGAATATGGAACATTCTACAAGATAATTGGCCTGGTCTCCTCTAAATAGCATTGTTGAAGAGATGGGGAAACAGGCATTCTTATGCATTATTGTTGTAACTCTAGATTTATCTCCAAGGCCATGTACATCCCTGGCTTAGAAAAATCCCTCTATCCACCCTGAATGCCAACACACACTCACAAATGAAATTTGTGTTCATCAGAATATACAACAGGAGGAATAATCATCTAAGAACTGACAAAGCAGGTGTCATTTAGGAAAAAACATTAAAGATTTGATGAAATTAGATTTATTTCAAGTATACTATGTAATATCAGTTGAGGCAGCAGGTATTAGTGCCTAGATTATAACTTAGCTACTGTGAATATTAGTGAAATAAAAAGAGAATTTAATCAATATCTCTATGCTTCTCTCCAACTAGAGTCTTTTTTAAATTTATTAATCCTTCCAGCTCATGTAGAATCCCTATAACAGTGCCAAATTGTTCTATGTACTTAAAGCAGCCTGAGACTAAGTTAGAATTGCTATGCTAAGATAGCTAGTAGTTGCACTCAAATAAGTTAATTATATCCAGAAAAGCTTTTCATCTATCTACTGCCCACGGTTGTTCTGAGATTTACTATGCCATCAAAAGTGGGACTCAAGCAACCTAATGAAATTCACTATTTATGCCTATAATCACAGCAGTGATATTTCAAGGCAGTCTCATTAGCAGAAATATTTGTAGTCAACTCATTTGGGATGCCCTTGGAAAAGAAATATGCCGAAGCATATCAAAAGGGCATTGTTCTCTTTGAGAACAGGGATTTATTTATTAAAACCTTAGAGTAAATACCAAGATTAGATTAGTGCAACTGTTTCATTCTTTTCCCCAGACAACAATAGAAGATGTCAGGCAAGCTAAGAAAGTGCTGAATTTAGAGTAATGCAAAGTTGTAAATAGTACTTTGCATTGAGAGAGAATAAACATTTAGGAGAAATTAGAAGCCAAGATTACTGCCTCTATTTTTTTAATCTAGTGGCTTCCAATCAGTTGACACAGTACCATCCACAAACCTATTTAGCTGTATTACTAAATTTTAATTTAAGAAATTAGGATCTATAAATTTTTTGCTAGTAAGAATGCCCCATGGCTTCTGAAAGTAATGGTTCAGGGTCCATAAGCCAGAGAAGTCTCATTCCTGGGACAGTGAGAGTGAATTCAGATTCAAGCATCTCAATAAACATTGTATCTTCCTTTCTTTCTGTGACACAATCAAATGACATGTTCATTGCTTCCCAAATCTAAGACCGGTTTACCTACTCAAAACACTAAGACTTGGTCTTCATGCCAGTGTACTAGTTGAGACAACGGGCTTAAATTGTCTCTCTTACCATTTACTTCAATTAAACAGGCAAATCACTCTGGGGGCCATGGTTTCTTCATTTGTAGAATGGGAATAGTAATAGTAATGACCTCATAGAACTGTGAGGACTCATTGAGGAAAACCACATAAAGCACTGAGAACTCTGATGAGCACGTAATACCCACTCCTCTTATGCTCAGCATTTACCTTAGAAGGCACCATACGAGGCACTGGTATTCAATGATGGGGAAGACATCTTCCCCTCAGTGATCTCACAGTCCAAATGAGGAGCAGACATGGAAGTAAATCATTACAATGTTATCACTGAGACAGCAGTGTAGAGGACATACACAACCCTCCCTGATTTGCTGTGGATTATGCCAGGACCCCAGAAGTGTTGCAGAATTTCACTTGATAGAGGTACTTCGGCAGGCACTTAAAAGATGAATAAACCTTTCCCATGAGTTGAATGACCTAAAATTATACACACTCAGTAATTTAGCATTATTTTCAATTAAACTGCACTGCATAATGCTGCTACAAGTAAGAGTCAGGGGCAGGCTTGCATTGCTCTCCAAAACCCTCATTTTGGATAAAGAACATTTGGTATATATATACAATGGAATATTACTCAGCCCTAAAAAAATGAAATAATGCTATTTGCAGCAACACTGATGGACCTAAAGGTTATCATACTAAGCCAAGTAAGTTAGAAAGAGAAAGATAAATACCATGTGATATCGCTTATATGCGGAATCTAAAACACAACATAAATGAACATATCTACCAAGCAGAAACAGACTCACAGACAGAGAGAATAGATGTGGTTGTCAAGAGGGAAGAGAAGTGAAGCAGAGACAGACTGGGAGTTTGGGATCAGCAGATACTATTAAGTATATAATGGATAAAGAACAAGGTCCTACTGTATAGCACAAAGAACTATATTTAATATCCTATGACACACCATAGTAGAAAAATATGAAAAAAGAAAGTGCATATATATATGTATACCTCTATTACTTTGCTGTAAAATAGAAATTAACACAACACTGTAAACAATTATCAGTTCAGTTCAGTCACTCAGTCATGTCTGACTCTTTGCAACCCCATGGACTGCAGCAAGCCAGGCTTCCCTGTCCATCACCAACTCCCAGAGCTTGCTCAAACTCACATCCATTGATTTGGTGATGCCATCCAACCATCTCATCCTCTACTGCCCCCTTCTCCTCCTGCCTTCAATCTTTCCCAGCACCAGGGTCTTTTCCAATGAGTCAGTTCTTCACAAAGTATTGGAGCTTCAGCTTCAGTATCAGTCTTTCCAATGAATATTCAGTGTTGCTGCTGCTGCTAAGTCACTTCAGTTGTGTCTGACTCTGTGTGAACCCATAGACGGCAGCCCACCAGGCTCCCCAGTCCCTGGGATTCTCCAGGCAAGAACACTGGAGTGGGTTGCCATTTCCTTCTCCAATGCATGAAAGTGAAAAGTGAAAGTGAAGTCACTCAGTCGTGTCCGACTCTTAGTGACCTCATGGACTGCAGCCTACCAGGCTCCTCCATCCATGGGATTTTCCAGGCAAGAATACTGGAGTGGGTTGCCATTGCCTTCTCCAATTCAGGGTTGATTTCCTTTGAAAATGAAAGTAAAAGTTGCTCAGTCGTGTCCAACTCTTTGCGACCCCATGGACTATACAGTCCAGGCCAGAATACTGGAGTGGGTAGCTGTTCCCTTCCCCAGGGGATCTTCCCAACCCAGGGATTAAACCCAGGTCTTCCACATTTCAGGGGGATTCTTTACCACCTGAGCCACAAGGGATGCCCAAGAATACTGGAGTGGGTAGACTATCCCTTCTCCAGTGGATTTTCCTAACCCAGGAATCAAACTGGGGTATCCTGCATTGCAGGCATATTCTCTACCAACTGAGCCTCCTTAAAGGGAAGCCCTTTAGGATTGACTGTTTTGATCTCCTTGCTGTCTAGGGGACTCTCAAGAGTTTTCTCCAACACCACAGTTCAAAAGCATCAATTCTTCAGCACTCAGCCTTCTTTATGATCCAACTCTCACATCCATACATGACTACTGGAAAAACCATGGCTTTGATTAAATGGACTTTGTCAGCAAAGTAATGTCTCTGCTTTTTTAATATGCTATCTAGGTTGGTCATAGCTTTTCTTCCAAGGAGGAAGTGTCTTTTAATTTCATGGCTGCAGTCACCATCTGTAGTGATTTTGGAGACCAAGAAAATAAAGTCTCTCACTGTTTCCAGTGTTTCCCCATCTATTTGCCATGAAGTGATGGGACTGGATGTCATGATCTTAGTTTTTTGAATGCTGAGTTTTAAGCCAGCTTTTTCACTCTCTTCTTTCACTTTCATCAAGAGACTCTTTAGTTCTTCTTCACTTTCTGCCATAAGGGTGGTGTCATCTGCATATCTGAGGTGATTAATATTTCTCCCAGCAATCTTGATTCCAGCTTGGACTTCACCGAATCTAGCATTTCACATGATGTACCCTGCATATAAGTTAAGTAAGCAAGGTGACAATATATAGCCTTGAAGTATTCCTTTCTCAATTTTGAACAGTCTGTTTTTCCATGTCCAGTTCTTTCTGTTGCTTCTTGACCTGAATACAAGGTATTCTGATATTCCCATCTCTTTAATAATTTTTCAGTTTGTTGTGATCCACACAGTCAAAGGCTTTAGTATAGTCAGTGAAGCAGAAGTAGATATTATTCTTGAATTTTCTTGCCTTTTCTATGCTCCAATGGATGTTGGCAGTTTGATCTCTGGTTCCTCTGCCTTTTCTAAATCCAGCTTGAACATCTGGAAGTTCTTGGTTCATGTACTGTTGAAGCCTGGCTTGGAGAATTTTGAGCATTACTTTGCTAGTGTGTGAGATGAGTGCAATTGTGCGGTAGTTTGAACATTGTTTGACATTGCCTTTGTTTGGGATTGAAATGAAAACTGACCTTCTTCAGTCCTGTGGCCACTGCTGAGTTTTCCAAATTTGCTGGCATATTGAGTGCAGCACTTTAACAACATCATCTTTTAGAATTTGAAATAACTCAGCTGTAATTTCATCAATTCCACTAGCTTTGTTCATAGTGAAGTTTCCTAAGGCCCACTTGACTTTGCACTCCAGGATGTCTGGCTCTAGGTGGGTGATCACACCATCTATACTTTAGTAAAAAAAAAAAAAAAAAAACTACCCTCATTCTTATGTCCACACATAGGAGATCATACATTATAGCTTTGTTCCATCCATACACATGTGAAAAGTACCACAGAGGTTTCGGTCATACAGAATTCCCTGTTGGCTTGAGAAAAGGTTTAGATTTGTATTATCAATCTGTACCAGTTAAAACTAAGGGGAAAAAAAAAACTAAGGGAGATTTCCTCTTTGCTTTGGTTACTGGGAAGCTTGGAAACAAACTGGCTCTCTGACAACCTTGACTACATAGGGCCAGGTGGTACTCTTTCCTCTTGTCTTGAATTCTTATCAATATCTGACATCTTCACAATTTCTTTAATTTATACAGCATGTATTTTTGAGACAAGTTCAAATCCTCTCTTGATTATAAGGAAACTGATATGTTTTTAGAGCTCTCAAATTATGACTAAGTCATAAAGTAGCACCTCAGAGAGTTAACACCTTGCCCAAGGGCTTTATTAATTCCCTGGGAATTTATTCATTGATGACAGATCAAGCATGAAGCTCCAAACCATCAAACACCAAGGGGATATTTTTCTGGGGATAAGAAGAGTACCTCAACAAAACTTTTCTGGCAAAAGAAAGCATTCAGATGCATTTGCTAGAGCAAACAGGCCATCTAGCACTATACTAGCTAAAGACATATCTGAAGGAGAATGGCTGTTTGAGGCCAACGGAAATTCTGAAATCAGTGAGTTGGAACAGCTCCACTGGCCAGACCAGTTGGACAGCCACCAGGACTTCTAACAGAGATTTCCAGAAGACAAACTGACAGTGGAAAGAACTGGAAAATTAAGATATACACACACACACACACACACACACACACACACACCAAACTTAATAACCACATAGTGTCTAAAAAGAAGGCCATTAAATTTTTTTTTAATGGGCAACTCACTCTAGAATTATCACTGGATCAGCATGAAATTCCAAATGATCCCTATGATTAGAGAAAGATATTTATATCAAATGGCCCACCAAAGGAAGGAGGATATAAAGTGACAGCTCTACATAGACCCATATAGACACAAGGACACATACCATTCTTGAAGATACCTGTCACACATCACACACTCATAGCTTGACTTTGTGCTAGTATGTTGCATATATTAACTCCTTTAACTCTCCCAAGAGGTAGGTTTTAGGTCTTATGCCTTGTTGTCAGGAGTTATAGAAATTAACAAACTTTGTTTGGCACACACACAGGGTGTCAGTGTTTGAGCTGGACTTCTATCTCAGGTCTGGTAACCCCTCTGTAGATCATGTAATCTCTACTCCACCATGTGAATTGGGGAGGGGTGGGTGGAAAGAAGAGTTGGAGATTCCTTGGAGGCCACTGAGGAAAAAGTTATTTGACAGAGCATGCTTCTTTGCTCACATGTAAGAGAGCAAATGTGACACAGTCTAACCTAAGCCTCAATTGCTATTTTGTTTGGTACATGCCCCTGTATGAATCATAAGAGAGCTAAAAACCATATATAAAAATAAACTCAAAATGGATTAAAGACCTAAATGTAAGACTGGAAACCATAAAAACCTAGAGAAAAACATAGGCAGAACATTCTTTGACATAAATCATAGCAATAATGTTTTGGATCTGTTTCCTAAAGCAAAGGAAATAAAAGCAAAAATAAACAAATGAGACCTAATTAAACAAAAACTTTTGCACAGCAGAGGAAACCATCAACGAAAAGAAAAGACAACCTACTGAATGAGACAAAATATTTGCAAAAGACAACAGGTTAATATCCAACATATATAAGCAGCTCATGCAACTCAACATCAAACAAACAACCTGATTTGAAAATGGGCAGAAAACTGAACATTTTTCCAAATAGGAAGTGCAAATAGCCAACAGGTATATGAAAAGATGCTCAATATCACCAATTATCAGGGAAATGCAAATAAAAACCACAATGATCTATCACCTTACACCTGTCAGAAGAGTCATCATGAAAAAGAACACAAATAACAAATGTTGACAAGGATGTGGAGAAAAGGGAACCCTTGTGTACTGTTGGTAGGAATGTAAATTGGTGCAGCCACAGTGGAAAACAGTATGGAGGTGCCTCACAAAATTAAAATTAGAACTACCATATGATCTAGCAATTCTACTCCTGGGTATACATCCAAAAACAAAATCACTAATTTGAAAAGATACATCCACCCCAATTTTCATGGAAGCATTATTTACAATTGCTAAGATATGGAAGCAACCTCAGTGTCTATCAAAGATAAATGGATAAAGAGGGTGTGGTATATATATACAACAGAGAACTACTCAGCCATTTTTTAAAAAATGAAATTTTGCCATCTGTAGCAACATGGATGGACTTGGAGGGTTTTGTGCTAAGTGAAATAAGTCAGACAGAGAAAGGTAAATACCGTATGATTTCACTTATATGTGCAATCTAAAAAATACAATGAACTAGTGAATATAATGAAAAAGAAGCAGACTTGCAGATATAGTGAACAAATTGGTGGTTCCTAGTGGGGAGGTGAAGATGGGAGGGGCAATATGGAGGCAGGGGGTTAAGGGGTAAAAATTATTATATATAAAATAAGCTCCAAGGATATACTGTACAACATGGGGAATATACCCAGTATTTTATGATAACTACTAATGGAGTATAATCTTTAAAAATTGTGATGTATTGTACACTTAAAATTTATAATATTGTATATCAACTATACTCCAATAAAAAATAAAATAATTACCTCCACCAGAAAAAAAAATCAAAAGCAAGAGCTAGAAATAGGGAGCAGTAGAAGGCAAAGCAGCACAAGCCTGAGGAAAAGCAATGCATTTCCACCATAAATTACAAAGGGATGGGACCCCGTGGACCTTAGCTGGACCTGAAGTTTGGGTCTGAGACCAAAGTGATCATGAGAGCCAGAGGTTCCACTAAAATGGAGGTGATAAGGGAGTTCTGGGGTCCAATAGCAAAAGAAAGAGGGTGAACAGTATTCCAGAGAAGCACAGGTTAAGAGAGGAGTCCAGATTTCAGAGCCCAGAAACAGGCAAAAAACAAAAGAAGGCTGGGATGAAAGGCAGGAGGGGTAGATGCTCAGAACCCTCACGAGGGCCAGCAGGGCATGGACATGGCAGGAAAGGACACTGGCCGTGAGTTATTGAAGTCCTATGTGTTGCATTTCATTCATTCAGTTTGAAGAACAAGGAGCCTTAAGTACATGTTCTACTCATACCAAAAACTGTTCTTGTTAAAAATTGATATTAATAATCAGCTTCCCTTCTGGCTTTTGCTTTCCTGTGGGAATAAGAAGTAAATAGAAGATGGCATGTGTAAGTTGAGGAAAGGGTGTGAACATTATTTTCGCTAATTTAGAACCAGTAACTTAAATCATCCTGCCAACAGTACTAGCAGCGACAAACACCTATGGGGAACTACCACACCAGCCACTGTGCCTTGAGCTTTACATTCTATCCCCAAAATAATCCCAGGAGGTAGACACTCTTATCGTCTCCAGAGGAAAAAACTGTGGCTGGAGAGGGTGAGTAACTCGCCTGACACCCAGCCAGGACTCTCCAGAGATAAAATCCTCTGCTTTGAATCACTCTGGTTTGCGGTCTCTAGATTTTGGAGTTCAAAAGCCCTTCCACATACAATACAATGGTCTTTTCAACAACTCTGAAAACAGGCCTGATTTCAAATGTGAGTTTGCCCCTTCTCAACTGTGTCACCTTGGTCTAAGCACTCTGAGCTGAGAGTTGACCATCTGTAACATGAGGAAAGCAATAATGTTTAACCACCCACTGGGTCACATTGAGGAATAAGTATGCTACCTGATGCATGAGTGTGCCCATCAAAGAGCAGAAGCTAAAGAAATGACAACTCTATTGATGGGGCAGGAGCTGGGGTCTATTTACTGACAAGCAGGAGGCAGAGCTTATCCGAGGCCACTTGCCAGGCAAGAGTAGCATGAGGAGTTAAACTCAGATCCAGAATCCAGCGTCCTTTCCCCTGAGACTTGGCCCCAAGTTGTCCATGACACCATTTCGTGGTGCTCAGTCTGGCTCGCCTTCCCAAGGGATCCTGGCAGCTGCGGTTACAAGCAGCCTCTACTGCAGGTGCCCTTCAGCGCAGGGAGAACATCTGGATGCTCTTCATGGCAGTGCTGAAAGGAAATTTTCCCCATTCTGTTGGCACAAGTGGACAACAGGTTTTGAAAAGTGCAGTTCAGAGCACTCCTATTCCCAACTCCCCCTGAATAAGGACATGTGTTTGAAATGCTGCCTCTGGCAGGCCCAGTGATGTGTGAACTACAGGCAATGTTGTTGAAATGATTGAGATTTAGCTGACGATACCTGGCACCTGTGACAATTGGGAGGATCTGTTTCTATCCAGTATAAAGTTTTGGGGGGGGGGAGGGAAAGGGTGGTGAGGGAAAAAGGAGAGAAAGAGGGGCGTGGGGAGGGAGAAAGGGTGGGTGGTGATGACTACAGAAGGGAAAGGATTTTTAGATTAAAGACAACATCTTTAAATCTTGACCTTTAAAGGACAGGGTCAAATTTCTTCCAAAGAATTTATACTGAGCTTGATAATGAATCATCTGATCTAAAAGTAAGCCCATTTCCCTCACATTAGAATCTAGCAGTACAGCTTTAAGCAAACTTGTGAAGTAGGCACTGTTTGCTACTCTCATCAATCTTTTAAATTCTTAATCTGCTTTCCTTCTCCCTGTCCTCACTCTGCGCAGTGAGGCCACACCCCCCATTCCAACCCCTGGCCCATGATTCTTCTTTTCCTTTGCCTCATTCTTCTCTAAATGTGATTGATCTCGACTCATGGGGAGGAGGAAAGCAAACCCAGGGAGAGGAATCCATACTAAGTTGTGAATGGCTGATGGCCTTCCCAAGGTGCTCATGGTTTAAGAACTGGTATACTCTATGTGATGAATTTCAAATAAATTTCATCAAGCTCTGAACCAGTTAATTTTCACAAAAGTAGACAATTACATTAAATTCAAAATTCTAACTTCAATACATATTTAATCACTGACCCACTGAAAAATATATATATTGACTGACAGATACTGTCCTGGGGATTAACTGGTGAGAAAGAATCCTTGTAAATATTACAGTAAAAGAATCTACAGCTTCCACTAGGGAATAAACTGGTCACCCAGCCTGCACTGTCTTGTTGGTCCAATGCTTTGTAAATAGCAGAGGAGGAGGTAATGGAGGAGGAAGAGGAGCTAAAAGACGAGGATGGGGAGGAAGGGACTTGAAGACTTACCGGAAGGCTTACAGCTCCAGTTTGCGAGAAACCCCTCCACTCTATCAACTCTATACCTCATTACTTTCCTATCTCCAGAGTTTACTACTTGGAATAGGAAGATATTCCTATAATACATATTAGTACATATTAGTACCAAGGTTATTTTATAATGTGAAAATATTTGTTAAATATCAAATTTAGTGACAAAACTTTAAATACAAAATTAGAAAATAGGCTTCCTTAGAACATAAAGTTACCTCAAAGGTATTTGTTTCATTTACTCTATCTCCTTCCCATACTCTCCCACCCCTGCTAAAATACACATGCTAAAAATTAGAAGAACTCGATTCTAGCTCTCATTCTGTGTTACTTGTTAGATGTGTGACCTCGGACAAGTCACACCTCTCTGAGCTCTTTCTTTATCTGTAAAGATAGTGGATTGGATTTTACAAAGTTTCTTTCAGGTCAAATAATGTTGTAATGCTGTGGTTCTTCACTGATCTCACAGACTTCAGTGAGATTTTAATAAAAGAACTTGGCAGAGTTCACTGGTTACATGACTCAGGAATCTACCTCAAAGAAACACAAAATAAAGACTGTCAGAGAAAACAGCAGACTTTCATTTCCTGGGAAAAATGCTTCCTCTAGGACTAAAGAATGTCCATGTATTAATTCCCGTTACACAGAAAGCTCAAGGACCTATAGAAGAGTAAAAATCAACAGAAAGCATAGCTGACCACAAGTTGGATACACCTACAAGTCAAGATGTATATATAATGGATGCTTTCTGGAACCAACAATGAAATCTAAAATTCAAAATTAGCTTTATAGTAACCTTTGTGTTTCAAATCACAAAACAGAAATACAGCTTGTCTCATCAGGCTGTATTAGCAGGTCTGAAAGTGGACTATTTTCTTCATGCAGAGAAAGGAAGAATCCTTGTACCAGACTCTGTCTTACTAATGGGCAGAGAGACGATGGCTAGGGAGAAAGACCCGTTTCGTATAAATGGATGGCTTCTGCAAAAGAAAAGAGAACTGATGAGCAGGGACAGCACAGAATGGTATAGCTGGTGAACCAGTTGTAAATGGGCCAGTGCTTAACCCCTAGGCATGTCCTCGTGCTGCTTGCGGTGAACGATGTATGGAGGAAAAAAAGTAAAAGAAATAAATAGGCCTATAAAAGACTAATTAGAATGTTAGAACCAAAAGAAAATCTAGAGGCATGCTAATTTCACCATCTTATTACATATGAGGAAATGAGACCTAAAGAGGGAAAGTGACTTGGCCAAGTATGAGCAACTCATGACACACCCCTGCCCCCATTCAAGTCAATCTACATAAAACACTAATTGGTATCAATTAATTCGTTCCTTCCTTCCTCAGCAGACTCTTTGTCTAAGGAATGCTATTATCATTCACTACTGTAATACTTAAGGTTTTATTTAACAAACTTACTCTTATTTTAGCCCTAAAATGTCTGGACAGGGAATCGAGCCCTAGAGACAGTTGCAAAACTAAATTGATGCAAGTGATACACGGTGATGGGGCTGCATGTGGCTGAGGATTGTGAGTTAATACCACAGCAGGAAGGGGTGTGGTTGTCATGGCCAATGGGTCAACTGGTGAAGAGGACAGAATTCAGGCACTCTGAGCTGGTTCTGAGACCAATGTGACCACCATCAATTTCCAAGCGGTCTTGAGTCTCAGTTTACAGAAATCTCAACAGTGTCCAAGGTTACTAGAATAACATTCTCTACAGCTATGAGGAAATGCATTCCTAAAAAACATTCACCCTTCCTTTTCCCCCACCTCCTTATTTCTACCAACTCCCATTTCCCAAATCTCTTTGCCTTGACAAATATATTACAGCTATTTGTAGTGGGGATAAAAAAGGAGGATTCTTTGTTATATGACAATGGGTCTACATTGGGTTTTGCTTCTTGATCAGTTTGACTAGTTATATCTCATTGAGTCCTAGTTCTAAATGTGCCTGTTGCATGATCTAACAAAGCAATCTCTGTAAGCCTCAGTTTCTTCACCCATAAAATAGACTAGGAAGCTCCAGATTCCTAATTCTAAAATTCCCAAATTTAATAACATTTTCCTGATATTACAAGTAGGCAACCAACTTGCAAAAAACTTGTCATTGTTTACTAGATATAAAGTTGTAAATAGAATGAAAGATTAAAAAGCTGCATACTTTTTAAAAGTCGATTCTGTTCCTGCAACATACCCTAAACATTTCATTTTATTCCACCCTCACCATCCATTACAGACATGAGGACACAAGAAACATCTGAGATTATGGGTCCATAACCAGAAAAGAGCAAGCTCTAACATAAGGTGAAATCAATGTTGAGTTCACTATCAATCACCAGATATAGCTCCTTCTACTAGACAAAACCTGAATGAAACTAAAACCAAGATGAGTCAGATTTGCATGACAGAACAAATCATGGTTCAGCCACAGATGGCAGAGGTTGTTGTTGTTGGCCCTTCATCCATCTGTCTATTCATCTTTACATTCATTTTTTTATTTTTTAATAACTTAAGGTAGCTCATCTAAAGTATTAACCAAACCCTCAAAATGCTCAAAGGTGTCTGCTATTAAGACATGTTACTAGAGGATACATAGTAACAATGAAAAACATTGCAACACAAGGTGTGACATTCTTTCCTTTTGGATAGTTATAACTCTGCCCACTCTTGGAGCTCAACCATGCATAGCCAATAATTAAGATGAGGGAAATTCCCATGAAGAAACAGGTCTAAGTGAAAATACTGTCCAAAGTAGTCACCTGTGTGCAGCTGTGCATTAATTCCCCTTCCCAGGGAAGAGGAGACAGGAAGAGTAAGAGCCATTAAGCTGTCCTCTCAGTTCAGAATATTTATAATCCTCTCATTAGAACAGATTTCGTATTTGTCTTGTACACAAATGCATACATTGTTCTGTGGACTTGGGGTATTCGCAAATATACAGGCAAAGGACCTCCTTAAGCTCAGAGTTACATTTCGGTACAAATACAAAGCTCACAGAACTGAACAGTCTGGAGTTGAGCATTTCATACACTACAAGAATGGCCAGTTTTGTCTCTTTGCCAAGGTCAATGGGCCAAGCTTTCCCCTAGTACTAGAGGAAGCTGAATCTATCTTAGAAACATGAGCAAACTGGAAAATCTGAACAGAAGCTATTTGTTCCACAAAAAGCAGCAAATGTGGTACAACTTTAAAATCCTAATGGTTTCACCACAGCCCTGGACTTCTGTCGCCTTAGAAAGGCTGCTGCCTCAGGCTTCCCAGCAGAGCCTAACATCACCCCCGCCTCTCCCCAGCCCCTCCCCAGCCCCCTACACACACTGCTGGCAGGGAGGCCGCCCTCTAGAGAAAGCCTTGCAGGTCTGCAGTTTGCTGACTGGAAGAATACAGCCCTTCTCTTGTCATTTTCTTTGTCTCAGTTAAAGTGGGATCTGTAAAACTGTGAAAGCTAAGTGCTCCCAATTGAATTTACTGTCCATTTATTGAACAATTACTATGAGTCCAGCTTGATAGCTAGCTTAGCAAATGCCAGCCTTAACCAAATATCACAATCACCTGGGAAGCTTTAAAAAACAATCTGCCAGTGCCCAGTCCCTAAGAGATTCTGATTTAATTGGTCTGGAGACTTGGACAGCAGTATTTGCAAGGCTGCATGGTGTTCATAACATAGTAACAGAGTTGAGAACCTCAAGCCCGGAACTGGAGATACAGAAAACAATGCACCCCAGCCTCTGTCTTGTAACAGATCCTGTGTCTTTGGCTAACTTTTAACTGGCACTGACGTTTCACCTTGGGTAAAACAATCTTCAGTTCAGGCTTTGTTGACGCTGTGTGCACAGGACATCGATCACTTTGGGGAGAAGTACCCACTATCTGCTAGCCAAATGAATGGGCTGCATGGTTATTTTAAAATGTCTGCGATTTATTTCCGTGATTGTTTCTCAGAGGCATAATTTCCTCCCACAGCTGAAGAAGTCCATTAAACACTGGTAGCTGCTCTCTCCTGCTCAAAATTCTCCCAGTGCCTAGCATAAAAATTGGCATGAAGACAACACACCATCAGTCTTGGTTCAGCCAAAATCACCCAGCAAAGCCAATCACAGACAGAACATAAATTTTGTCACAGGAGACATGCCTAGCGAGGTGCTTATGACTAAACTGTTTATAAAACATTGCCACAAATACTATTCTTAATCACATGGGGTAGGTTAAAATATCCCCTATTTTTTTTTTTTTTTTTTGGTCTCATCCTTTTAAGCAGGAGTCAATGATGTTTTCCACCGGCTCAGAGTCTGGCCAATTGCGACCAGTGTAGGAGGCATCCCAGGAGTCTTGGCCCAACTGGCCAGTGGGAGCCTGTATCTAAGGGGCGCCAGTGTTCCACTGGACCACCAGGGGGGGATATGGCAGGCATCTCCTGTCCTCTCCTCTCCGCCAACCACCACCATCACGACCCCCAACCGTGTCCAACTGAACAGATGTCTGCCTTAGTGTCCCTATTTGCCCTTAAATTCTTTGCTGATTGGAATCCTGACCCCAAGCCAAGTTTGCTTACCCTTGACCTCCACCACAGAACCAAATCCCAGACCAGAGCCATAACCAGAAATCTTGGAAACAAACGTTTTAAAATCAGTCTTCCCCGCCTCATTCTGCCCTGTCTGGACACAACATACACACAAGACCCTCTCTCAACTGGGGAGGAGGTTTTGTCTCCATTCCTCTCAACCAGAGCCACAGCTAATGCTCATGGGGTCCAGAGCAAGGATACAGTTGATGACTGCCATATCATAAGTGTAAACTGTTTAAAAGTTACAAATCAAGTAAACTGTTAAATAAGACACATCTTAACCCTCCTGCCTTGACAAATACATCTTCATAATGATGTTTAGTTTTTCCTCTTTGGCTACTTAATGGAACTACATTTTGGTATGTTTATTATGCTTGCTTTTATTTTGTCATGATTGAATTTTCATGATAATGATTGGTAACCTATACTCATTTATCATTTATCACTCATTTATCATTGCAACCTGTAGTCACTCCCAATGATGTAAAGTATTAAAATATAATTTATTCAAGGTACAAAATCTTGAATATATTTTTATTGAAAATTTAAATGCTAAAAAATAAAATTTTTTCATGGCTTTGGAATTTTATTTCTTCTGACATTGAAAATTATATATTAAAATTAAAAGGTGAACGCAAATGATAACTAAATGAGCATCAGTGTTAAATTAAAAAAATTTAGTAATGCTGAAATTATAAAAATTGCTCTTTTGAAAATTTATTTAAATCTTAATTTTTAAAGAAAACCTATTCAAAATTGTAGAATTCAACATTGGTTTAGCTGGTGAGGTTAAAAATCAATATCACACTTTACACATGATATACCTACATCTATGCTGTGTGCACAGCCACTCAGTCATGTCTGACTCTTTGCGACCCCATTGTCTGTTACCTACCAGGCTCCTCCAACCATGGGGATTCTCCAATCAAAATACTAGTGCAAGCAGGCCGTTCACAGCAAGTACAATAAAATCATTGACTCCAAGAGACGAAGTTTGAAGTTCAGGACGCTGAAGGCAGCTGGAATCCGTGTGGCAGGGAATGAGCTCCAGATATTTGCACAGAGTTCCTCTTGAGTCCACTGCCAGTATTAAGCTTGAGTGCAAAGGATGAAATTCTTCTATGTCAGGCAAAGAATGATGGGGAAACTGCAGACTGGAAAACTCTCAAGAGCTCACACAGGACATCCTCAGGGCATTCAGCAGAAACTACAGGAGGGTCACACTTACTGATAAGATAAACTAGCCCAAGATTAAAACTTACTCCAAACCACCCTAATAGAGCTTTTAAACAAATCTTGAAAGGATAAAGCTGATCAGCAAATATTGCTACCTAATAGAGCAAAGTATAAATAGAGAAAACAAATTCAGTATTCAATACCCTAAAATTCACAATATCCAGCATTCAATAAAAATTACAAGGCATAAAAAGTAGCAAATTGTGACCCACAACTTGGAGGGGGGGGGAATCAGTCAATCAAAATGGACCCCCAACCAAAAAAAATAATGGAAATAACAAAGATATTGAAATATCTATTTTAAATGTTTTCACATATATAAAGGAAAATATAATGAGAAGAGAAATTGAAAATATAAAAAGAACCCATAAAAATTCTAGAAGTAAAAGTATTCACTGTGTAGAAAGAAAAAATTCACTGGGTGGGATTAATAGCTGATTGGATACAGCAAAAGAGAAGATCAGTGTGTTTGAAGATAGAGCAATTAAAACTAAACAAACTAAAGTACACAGAGAAAAAAAGATTGAAACAATGACCATAAATTCAGTAATCTGGGAAAATATGAAGCATTCTAATATATGCTTGTGTGTGTGTGTGTGTGTGTGTTAGTCACTCAGTCATGTCTGACTCTTTGTGACCCCATGGGCTGTAGCCTGCCAGGTTCCTCTGTCCATGGAATTTTCCAGGCAAGAATAGTGGAACTGGTTGCCATTTCCTCCTCCAGGGGATCTTCCCAACCCTTGGATCAAACCTGGGTCTCCTGCATTGCAGGTGGTTTCCTTACTGTCTGAGTCACCAGGAAAGCCTATATATCTGTATATAATTTTATTCCCAGAAAGACAGGGAACAATTTAAATATTTGAAGACTAAGAAAACAAGGACAAGCCACGGACTGGGAAAAATTACTTGCAAAATGCACATTTGGTAGGATTGCTATACAAAACATACAAACAAAAACAATAAGCTCAATAAGCTTTAAACAAGCAACCCGGTATTATAGTGGGCTAAGACTTTAACAGGCATCTCACCAACAAGACTTGCAAATGGCAGATAGGCATAAGAAAGAATGCTTAACATCATGCCATTAGGAAATTGCAAATTAAAATAACAATGTAAAAAAAAAATAAATAAAATAACAATGTGATACCACTACACACCTATTGTGATTTAGTCACTAAGTACTGTCCAACTCTTTGTAACCCCATGAACTATAGCTCACCAGGCTCCTCTGTCCACGGAATTCTCCAGGCAATAATACTAGAGTGGGTTCTTCTTGACCCAGGGATTAGACCCAGGTCTCCTGCATTGCAGGCTGATTCTTTACCAACACACCTATTAGAGTAACTAAAATCTAGAAAATGACAATACCAATGATGTGGAGTAACAGGAACTCTCACTTATTCCTGGAGAGACTGCAAATTGGTACAGCCACTTTGGAAGACAGCTTTGCAATTTCTTAACAATTAATCATCCATTGGATCATCCATTAAACATCTGTTGGACCATTGAAAAAGCAAGAGAGTTCCAGAAAAACATCTATTTCTTCTTTACTGACTATGCCAAAGCCTTTGACCGTGTGGACCACAACAAACTCTGGAAAATTCTTTTTTTTAATATAAATTTCTTTATTTTAATTGGAGGCTAATTACTTTACAATATTGTATTGGTTTTGCCATACATTGACATGAATCTGACACGGGTATACATGTGTCCCCCATCCTGAACCCCCCTCCCATCTCCCTCCCCATCCCATCCCTCTGGGTCATCCCAGTGCACCAGCCCTGAGCACCCTGCATTGAACCTGAACTGGCGGTTTGTTTCACATATGATAATATATATGTTTCAATGCCATTCTGCCATATCATCCCCCCCTCGCCCTCTCCCGCAGAGTCCAAAAGACTGTTCTATACATCTGTGTCTCTTTTGCTGTCTCACATACAGGGTTATCATTACCATCTTTCTAAATTCCATATATATGCATTATTATACTGTATTGGTGTTTTTCTTTCTGGCATACTTCACTCTGTAAAATAGGCTCCAGTTTCATCCATCTCATTAGAACTGATTCAAATGAATTCTTTTTAATGGCTGAGTCATACTCCATGGTTTATATGTACCACAGCTTTCTTATCCATTCATCTGCTGATGGACATCTAGGTTGCTTCCATGTCCTGGCTATTATAAACAGTGCTGCGATGAACTTTGGGGTACATGTGTCTCTTTCAATTCTGGCTTCCTCGGTGTGTATGCCCAGAAGTGGGATTGCTGGGTCATATGGCAGTTCTATTTCCAGTTTTTTTTAAGGAATCTCCACACTATTCTTCATAGTGGCTGTACTAGTTTGCAATCCCACCAACAGTATAAGAGGGTTCCCTTTTCTCCACACCCTCTCCAGCATTTATTGCTTGTAGACTTTTGGATAGCAGCCATTCTGACTGGCATGAAACGGTACCTTATTGTGGTTTTGATTTGCATTTCTCTGATAATGAGTGATGTTGAGCATCTTTTCATGTGTTTGTTAATTCAATTCAATTACTAGTAAGGAGATTCTATCAGTAGCCAAAAACCCCCCCAACAAGCCAAAATTCCAAGCTTTTGTTCACTGGTGTCTCTAATGAATTCGATCAAAAACTTAAAGAAAGATTCATACCAAACTCTTCCCAATATATGTAAGAGGAAGAAAAACACATTTATTTTGTGATGTCAGCTTTAGCCTGATACCAAAACCAGACAAGGACCCTACAAGCAAATTACAGGCCAATATCCCTGATGAACAGAGAGCAAAAATCCTCAACAAAATATTAGCAAACCAAATTCAGCAGTGTATTAAAAGTATCATATTACTGCGGTCAAGTGGGATTTATCCCAATGATGCAAAAATGGTTCAGCATTTGCAAACTGATATGATATACCACATTAACAAAATAAAACATAAAGATGATATGATCTTAAGAAGTGCAGAAGAAGCAAATATTTTTCTTTTTTCAAATGAAAACTTCAATATCCATTTATGATAAGAGCTCTCAACAAAATGAATATACAGGGACGTTACTGTTGGTTTGTAGCCATAGGAGTTCTCCAGGTAAAATCCAAAACAATCTTCCATTTATAGAGGGAAAGGAGAAATAAGGAAAGAACCAGATTGGTAGGTTGAAGCTTTGATAAGCAATGGAACTTACATACTCTGCTTGTCTTGGGCAGTCACAAGATGAGTAGATCTCCACACTTGCATGTCAGAAACTCAAAAAGTTTATATACAGGCCTTCAAGGAGTTTAGTCATGTACACAGGCCAGATGTTCTCAACAACATTATTCTCTCAAGGCTCCATTCTTTAAATGGATCTTAGGACAGAAACAATTGACAGTGTACGTTTCAAAGATGGCAGAAGAGATAAGGAGCCACCAATTGTCTAGATCCAGTCCACAGGTCAACCACAGTCATTTTCTCAACAACTACCTCCAATACTTAACTCAATGTATTAAAGGTCATATATGACAAGCCCACAGTTAACTCAAATGGTGATCAGCTGAAAAGTTTTCCTCTAAGACCAAGAACAGGACAAGAATGCCCATTCTCACCATTTTATTCAACACAATATTGAAAGTCCTAACCAGGGCAATTATGCAAGAAAAAGAAATAAAAGACATAAAATGGAAAGGAAGAAGTAAAGCTGATAGAATATTATATATAGAAAACCCTAAAGACTCCACCAAAAAGATTTTTTATGAAAGCAGGAAAGCTGCAAGATTCTACAGTTCAGTTCAATTCAGTTGCTCAGTCATGTCCAACTCTTTGCGACCCTATGGACTGCAGCACACCAGGCTTCCTTGTCCATCACCAACTCCCAGAGCTTGCTCAAACTCATGTCTATCAAGTCAGAGATGCCATCCAACCATCTCATCCTCTGTCATCCCCTTCTCCTCCTGCCTTCAATCTTTCCCAGCATCAGAGTCTTTTCCAATGAGTTAGTTCTTCACATTAGGCGACCAAAGTATTGGAGCTTCCGCTTTAGCATCAGTCCTTCCAATAAATATTCAGGGTTGATTTCCTTTAGGATTGACTGGTTTGATCTCCTTGAAGTCCATGGGACTCTCAAGAGTCTTCTCTAGCACCACATTTCAAAAGCATCAATTCTTCAGTGCTCAGCCTTCTTTATGGTCCAACTCGCACATCAGTACATGACTACTGGAAAAACTAGCTTTGACTAGACAGACCTTTGTCGGCAAAGTGATGTCTGCTTTTCAATATGCTGTCTAAGTATGTCACAGCTTTTCTTCCAAGGAGCAAGCATCTTTTAATTTCATAGCTGCAGTCACCATCTGCAGTGACTTTGGAGCCCAAGAAAATAAAATCTGTCACTGTTTCCATTGTTCCTCCATCCATTTGCCATGAAGTGATTGTCATGATCTTAGTTTTCTGAATGAAGTTTTAAGCCAGTTTTCACTCTCCTCTTTCACCTTCATCAAGAAGCTCCTTAGTTCCTTTTCTCTTCCTACCATTAAAGTGGTATTATCTGCATATCTGAAGTTGTTGATATTTCTCCTTGTAATCTTTATTCTAATTTGTGAGTCATCCAGCCCAGCATCTTGCATGATGTACTCTGCATATAAGTTAAATATGCAGAGTGACAATATACAACCTTGTTGTACTCCTTTCCCAATTTTGACTCAGTTTGTTGCTCCATGTCCAGTCCTAACTGTTGTTTCTTGACCCACATATAGGTTTCTCAGAAGACAGGTAAGGTGGTCTGGTATTCCCATCATTTTAAGAATTTTCCACAGTTTGTTGTGAGTCACACAGTCACAGGCTTTAGAGTAGTCAATGAAACAGAAATAGATGTTTTTGTGGAATTCCTTGCTTTTTCTATGATCCCGCAGATGTTGGCAATTTGATCTTTGGTTCCTCTGCCTTTTCTAAATCCAGCTTGTACCATCTGGAAGTTCTTGGTTCACATACTGCTGAAGCTTAGCTTGAAAGATTTTGAGCACAACCTTGCTAGCATGTGAAATGAGTGCAACTGTACAGTAGTTTGAACATTCTTTGGCATTGCCTTTCTTTGGGATTGGAATGAAAACTAACTTTTTCCAGTCATGTGGCTGCTGCTGAGTTTTCCAAATTTGCTGGTATATTGAGTGCAGCACTTTAGCACCAGCATCTTTTAGGATTTTAAGTAGCTCAACTAGAATTCCATCATCTCCACCAGCTTTGTTCATGTAATGCTTCCTAAGGTCCACTTGACTTCACACTCCAGGATGTCCGGCTCTAGCTGAGTGACCACACAATCGTGGTTATCTGGGTCATTAGAAAATCAATGAACAAATACAGTTGCATTTCTACACACTAACAAGGAACTATCAGGGGAAAAGAAAGAAAGAAAATGACCCCACTTACAATTGTAACAAAGAGAAAAAATACCTAGGAATAAATTTAACCAAGGAGATGAAAGACATGTACACTGAAAACTATAAGACATTGATGAAAGAAACTTAAGAAAACACAAACAAGTGGAAAGGTATACCATGCACATGCATTGTTGTACTAAGCAGAGCAATCTACAGAATCAATGCAATCTCGATGAAAGTTCTAATGGCATTTTAATAACAGGACTAAAACAAACAATTCTAAAAGTATAGAATGACAAAAGATCACAAATAGCCAAAGCAATCTTGAGAAAGTAGGACATAGCTGCTGGAGGTATCACACTTCTTGATTTCAAACTTTATTACAAAGCTATAGTAATTGAAACAGTGTAGGATTTGCACAAAATTAACACATAGACCAGTGGAACAAAATTGAGGGCCCAGGCATAAATCTATGTATATACATTCAATTAATTTATGGCAAAGAAGTAAAAAACACACCCAGCAGGTTGATATTGGCCTGTAGTTTTCTTTTTTTGTGGCATCTTTGGCAGGTTTTGGTATTAGGGTGATGGTGGCCTCATAGAATGAGTTTGGAAGTTTACCTTCCTCTGCAATTTTCTGAAAGAGTTTGAGTAGGACAGGTGTTAGCTCTTCTCTCAATTTTGGTAGAATACAGCTGTGAAGCCATCTGGTCCTGGGCTTTTGTCTGCTGGAAGATTTCTGATAACAGTTTCAATTTCTGTGCTTGTGGTGGGTCTCTTAAGATCTTCTATTTCTTCCTGGTTCAGTTTTGGAAAGTTGTACTTTTCTAAGAATTTGTCCATTTCTTCCAAGTTGTCCATTTTATTGGTGCATAGTTCCTGATAGTAGTCTCTTATGATCCTTTGTATTTCTGTGTTGTCTGTTGTGATCTCTCCATTTTCATTTCTAATTTTATTGATTTGATTTTTCTCCCTTTGTTTCTTGATGAGTCTGGCTAATGGCTTGTCGATTTTATTTATCTTCTCAAAGAACCAGCTTTTGGTTTTGTTGATTTTTGCTATGGTCTCTTTTGTTTCTTTTGCATTTATTTCTGCCCTAATTTTTAAGATGTCGTTCCTTCTACTGACCCTGGAGTTCTTCACTTCTTCCTTTTCTAGTTGTTTTAGGTGTAGAGTTAGGTTATTTATTTGACTTTTTCCTTGTTTCTTGAGGTATGCCTGTATTGCTATGAACCTTCCCCTTAGCACTGCTTTTACAGTGACAGGTTTTGAGTTGTTGTGTTTTCATTTTCATTCGTTTCTATGCATATTTTGATTTCTTTTTTGATTTCTTCTGTGATTTGTTGGTTATTCAGTAGTGTGTTGTTCAGCCTCCATATGTTGGAATTTTAAACAGTTTTTCTCATGTAATTGAGATCTAATCTTACTACCTTGTGGTCAGAAAAGATGCTTGGAATGATTTCAATTTTTTGAATTTCCCAAGGCTAGATTTATGGCCCAGGATGTGATCTATCTTGGAGAAGGTTCCATGTGCACTTGAGAAATAGGTGAAATTCATTGTTTTGGGTGAAATGTCCAATAGATATCGATTAGGTCTAACTGGTCTATTGTATCATTTAAAGTTTGTGTTTCTTTGTTAATTTTCTGTTTAGTTGATCTATCCATAGGTGTGAGTGAGGTATTAAAGTCTCCCACTATTATTGTGTTATTGTTAATTTCCTCTTTCATACTTGTGAGGATTTGTCTTACATGTTGAGGTACTCCTATGTTGGGTGCATATATATTTATGATTGTTATATCTTCTTCTTGGATTGACCCTTTGACCATTATGTAGTGTCCTTCTTTGTCTCTTTTCACAGTCTTTGTTTTAAAGTCTATTTTATCTGATATGAGTATTGCTACTCCTGCTTTCTTTTGGTCTCTATTTGCATGGAATATCTTTTTCCAGCCTTTCACTTTCAGTCTGTATGTGTCCCTTGTTTCGAGGTGGGTCTGTTGTAGACAGCATATATAGGGGTCTTGTTTTTGTATCCATTCGGCCAGTCTTTGTCTTTTGGTTGGGGCATTCAACCCATTTACATTTAAGGTAATTGTTGATAAGTATGATCCCATTGCCATTTACTTTATTGTTTTCAGTTCGAGTTTATACACCCTTTCTGTGTTTCCTGTCTAGAGAAGATCCTTTAGAATTTGTTGGAGAGCTGGTTTTGTGGTGCTAAATTCGCTCAGCTTTGCTTGTCTGTAAAGCTTTTGATTTCTCCTTCACATGTGAATGAGATCCTTGCTGGGTACAGTAAATTGGGCTGTAGGTTATTTTCTTTCATCACTTTAAGTAAGCCCTGCCATTCCCTCCTGGCCTGAAGAGTTTCTATTGAAAGATCAGCTGTTATCCTTAAGGAAATCCCCTTGTGTGTTATTTGTTGTTTTTCCCCTTGCTGCTTTTAATATTTGTTCTTTGTGTTTGATCTTTGTTCATTTGATTAATATGTGTCTTGGGGTGTTTTGCCTTGGGTTTATCCTGTTTTGGACTCTCTGGGTTTCTTGGACTTGGGTGATTATTTCCTTCCCCATTTTAGGGAAGTTTTCAACTATTATCTCCTCAAGTATTTTCTCATGGATTTCTTTTTGTCTTCTTCTTCTGGGACTCTTATGATTCGAATGTTGGGGTGTTTAACATTGTCCCAGAGGTCTCTGAGATTGTCCTCATTTCTTTTAATTATTATTTCTTTTTTCCTCTCTATTTCATTTATTTCTACCATTCTACCTTAGCCTCACTTAACCTATCTTCTGCCTCCATTATTCTATTGTTGATTCCCTCCAGAGTGTTTTTGATCTCATTTATTGCATTATTCATTATATATTAACTCTTTTATTTCTTCTAGGTCCTTGTTAAACCTTTCTTGCATCTTCTTGATCCTTGTCTCCAGGCTATTTATCTGTAACTCCAAATGTTTTCAAGATTTTGGATCATTTTCACTACCATTATTTGGAATTCTTTATCAGGTAGATTCCCTATCTCTTCCTCTTTTGTTTGGTTTGGTGGGCATTTATCCTGTTCCTTTACCTGCTGAGTATTTCTCTGCCTTTTCATCTTGTTTATGTTGCTGTGTTTGAGGTGGCGTTTCTGTATTCTGGCAGTTTGTGTTTCCTCTTTATTGTGAAGGTTCCTGGCTGTAGGTGGGGTTGGGTGTGTGGCTTGTCAAGGTTTCCTGGTTAGGGAAGCTTGTGTCCCTCTTCTGGTGTGTGGAGCTGGATTTCTTCTCTCTGGAGTGCAATGAAGTCTTCAGTAATGAGTTTTAAGATGTCAATGGGTTTGGTGTGACTTTGGGCAGCCTGTATATTGGAGCTCAGGGCTATGTTCCTGTGTTGCTGGAGAATTTGCATGGTATGTCTTGCTCTGGAACTTGTTAGCCCTTGGGTGGTGCTTGGTTTCACTGTAGGTATGGAGGCGTTTGATGAGCTCCTATTGATTAATGTTCCCTGGAGTCAGGAGTTCTCTGGTGTTCTCAGGATTTGGACTTAAGCCTCCTGTCATTGGTTTTCAGTCTTATTCTTACAGTAGCCTCAAGACTTCTCCATCTATACAGCACCGATGATAAACTATCTAGGTTAAAGATGAAAAGTTTCTTCACCATGAGTGACACCCAGAGAGGTTCACAGAGTTACATAGAGAAGAGAAGCAGAAGGAAGGAGATCAAGGTGACCAGGAGGAGAAGAGGGGGAATCAAAAGAGGAGAGAGCACATTAGCCAGTAATCACTTCCTTATGTGCTATCCACAGTCTGATCTGCTCAGAGATGTGCATGGAGTTATACAGAGAAGAGAAGAGGGAGAAAGGAGACAGAGGTGACCAGGAGGATAAAGGAGGGAATCAAAAGGAGAGAGACAGATCCAGCCAGTAATCAGTTCCCTAAGTGTTTTCCACAGTCTGGAACACACAAAGAGATTCACAGGATTGGGTAGAGAAGAGAAGGGGGTGGGAGGAGATAGAGGCGACCTGGTGGAGAAAAAGGAGAGTCTAAAGGGGGAGAGAGCAGTCAAGCCAATAATCTCACTCCCAAGTAAAAATGGGTACTCAAGATTGGGTTCTTAAAGGTACAAAATTGATAACAAATACCAAAAAGCAAAGATTAAAAATCTAGAGTAGAGGTTGGATTCTCTAAAATAAAATATTAAAGAAAAAACAAAGTCACAAAAATCATAAAATATATATATATGGTTTACTTTAAAAAATAGGGTCTTTTTTTTTTTCAAAGTAATAGGTTATAAAAATGAAAATTAAAGCAGTAATAGGAGATTTAAAAATAAAAAAATTTTTCAATTTTAAGAATGATAATAGTAAAAATACATCTAGGATTTTCTCTGGTGTTGTTTTGGACAGTGTGGGGTCAGTTCATTTTCAGATAGTTCCGTGATCCGACTTATACTTCTCAAGATCTGTAGGCCCCTTCCTATGCAGTCGGTGCTAACTACAGGGTTTTAATCTGTTGCACTGTCACTTCCAAGGCGGTTCCCTCTGTTTATTTTAGCTTCTTCTGTTTGCGGGTCTCTTCAGTATCTACTCCGCCCTGACACAAGGTGGGCGGTGGTCACTGTTTTAGGCTCACTTGTTCAGTCGTGCTGTGGGGAGGGAGGAACACTGCAACAAATGTCACCGGCGTGTGTGGGGCGTGCTCGCAGGGATTCAGCCACACTGGGTGTGCTCCCGCTCACGGCGTGTGTGCTTTCCCGCCTACGCTGCTCAGGCTCCAGGTTGCTCTGCCGGGAACTGTCTGAGGCGGGCTCTGGGTTGCATGCACTTCCCAGGTCTAAGCCGCCCAGGTTCAGGTACTCGGGTGCTCCACAACGGAGCAGACTCAGTTGGGCCTGCGTTTTGTGCCCTTCCCAGGTCCGAGCAGCTCAAGTGACCAGGTGCTTGGGGAGCGCGGTCGCCGCGACTTATCGCCTGCTCCCGTCCCTGCTGCTCAGTTTTCTGGGTGTACAACGGGCGCACCTTCTCAGGTGTGCCGTGTGTCTCTTCTGGGGAGCTGATCTCTGACTGTAACCCTCTCGGCAGATGTCGACCATTCAAAATCCCAAGAAATCTTGGTTAGCATTGAAGCCTGCTTGCAGTTTGGTAGATGATGCCTCTCTGGGCCTGCGATTGCCCCCTTCCGACTCTGGCTGCCCCGGCCTGCCTGTCTCTGGCGGGGGATGGGCCGGTCCGCAGCTGGCTAGCTCTGCTCAGTCCTTTGTTCTGTGAGCGGGCCTGGCGGTGTCTTTGGTTAGGGCTTTTTGCGGGATGGTTATCCCACAGTCTGGTTTGCTATCTCAAGTTAGTTCCCTCAGATTGCCCTCTGGGCAATCAGGCCCGGTCCCTGCCCTCAGCAATGCAGCCCGTGCCTCCCTGCCCAGCCCCCGCTTGCTAGTGGTGGATGCGGGTGTCTGCGCTGCTTCTCCAATGGGCATTACTAATGGGCACGGTAATCTGTGGGTTTGAATTATTTATTCATGTTTCCTCCCGGTTATGTTGCCCTCTGAGGTTCCAAGGCTCGCCACAGACTCGCAAGCGAGAGTGTTTCCTGGTGTTTGGAAACTTCTCTCTCTTTTTTAAGAATCTTTTCCTGGGACGGATCTCCATCCCTACCTCTTTTGTCTCTCTTTTTATCTTTTATATTTTTTCCTACCTCCTTTTGAAGACAATGGGCTGCTTTTGTTGGTGCTTGATGTCCTCTGCCAGCATTCAGAAGCTGTTTTGTGGAATTTGCTCAGCGTTCAAATGTTCTTTTGATGAATTTGTCGGGGAGAAAGTGGTCTCCCCATTCTATTCCTCCATCATCTTAGGACCACCCCCTGGAAAATTCTTAAAGAGATGGGAATACCAGACCACCTGACCTGACTTTTGAGAAATCTGTACACAGGTCAGAAAGCAACAGTTAGAATTAGACATGGAACAACATACTGATTACAAATTGGGAAAGGAGTCTGTCAATACTGATTATTGTCACCCTGCTTATTTAACTTATATGCAGAGTACATCATGCGAAATGCTGGAGGGGATGAGGCGCTAGCTGGAATCAAGATTGCCAGGAGAAATATCAATAACTTCAGCTATGCAGATGATACCACCCTTATGGCAGAAAGTGAAGAAGAACTAAAGAGCCTCTTGATGAAAGTGAACTAGGAGAGTGAAAAAGTTGACTTAAAACTCAACATTCAGAAAAAACTAAGATCATAGCATCTGGCCCCATCTCTTCATGGCAAATAGATGGGGAAACAGTGGAAACAGTGTCAGACTTTATTTTTGGGGACTCCAAAATCACTGCCAATGGTGACGGCAGCCATGAAATTAAAAGACGCTTGCTCCTTGGAAGAAAAGTTATGACCAACCTAGAGAGAATATTAAAAAGCAGAGACATTACTTTGCCAACAAAGGTCTGTCTAGTCAAAGCTGTGGTTTTTCCAGTAGTCATGTATGGATGTGAGAGTTGGACTATAAAGAAAGCTGAGTGCCAAAGAATTGATGCTTTTGAACTGTGGTGTTGGAGAAGACTCTTGAGAGTCCCTTGGACTGCAAGGAGATCCAACCAGTCCATCCTAAAGGAAATCAGTCCTGAATATTCATTGGAAGGACTGATGTTGAAGCTGAAACTCCAATACTATGGCCACCTGATGTGAAGAACTGACTCATTTGAAAAGACCCTGATGCTGGGAAAGATTGAAGGCGGGATCAGAAGGGGACAACAGAGGATGAGATGGTTAGATGGCATCACTGACTCAATGGACACGAATTTGAGTAAACTCCTGGAGTTGGCAATGGACAGGGAGGCCTGGTGTGCTGCATGCAATCCATGGGGTCACAAAGAGTCAGATGTGACTGAGCTACTGAACTGAATGAATAATTAATTAATCATAGTCTTCCCACGTGATCCAGCAATCATGCTCTTAGGTATTTACACCAATAAGTTGAAAAACAAAAACCTACACCCACATGTTTACAGGAATTTTATTCATAATTTTTAGCAACTGGAAATAACCATGATGTTCTTCAAAAGGAAATGGATAAATTATGTTTCATTCATACAATAGAATTTTATTCTGAAAAAAAAAATAAGCTACCGAAAAATACAGAGGGATCTTAAATGGATATTGATCTCTGAAATAAAACATTTGTAAAAGGCTATATAGTGTATGATTCTAACTATGTGACATTCTGGGAAAGGCAAAACTGTAGTGACAGTAAAGAGATCAGTAGTTGCCAGGGGTTGGGTTGGGGAGATGGGTGAATAGGTGTTGCAGAAGGGGCTTACAGGGCAATGAAGCTACTCTTTCTGTGTGACGCTGTAATGGTGAATTCAGGACGCTATGCATTTGTTAAAATCCATAGAACTATACAGTACAGAGTGAGCTCTAATTGCAAACTATGGATTTTAATTAATAATTATGTATCAATATCAGTTATCAAGTATAACAAGTGCACCACTAATGCAAGGTGTTAATAATAGGGAAACTATGATTAAGGAAGAGAATATATACAGGAACTCTCCGTAAGGTCTGCACAGTTTTATTTAAACATAAGGCTCTAAAAAAGTCAATTAAAATAATGAAACAAAACCCTGGGGGTCAGCAAGGGTTTTTCAGCACCACACAGCTGATTACTGTCATGGTCCAAGCTACAATTCTAATGTCTTCACCCCAATTCAGGCAAAAATGCTCATTTCTGAGAAGGGAGAGAGATAGAGGGGAGAAATCTTCCTTTATACTGGAGCTGTCTACCAAGCTACAGATGGGAGCTATACCAGGCAGCTTTATTCTTATAGCTGTTTGACTATACATGCAGTTTGCCTGGAATAGTCTTGGCTTATGCCTGTGGCCAGCGTAAATATTAATAGTGCCCCTCTTGACATGGAAACAACCTAAGTATTCATCAACAGATGAATGGATAAAGAAGATATGGCAGATATACAGATAGATAGATAGATACATGGGAAGGGAGAGAACGATAGTTCAGTCATGAAAGAGAAGGAAATTCTGCCATTTGATAGAACATAGATAGACTTCAGGGCTTCCCAGGTGGCACTAGTGGTAAAGAATTCACCTGTCAATGCAGAAGGATATAAGAGATGCAGGTTTGACCCCTGGGTTGGAAAGATCCCCCAGAGGAGGGCATGGCAACCCACTCCAATATTTTTACCTGGAGAATCCCATGGACAGAGGAGACTAGCAGGCTACAGTCTATAGAGTCGCACAGAGTCAGAAACAACAATCAACTTAGCAAGCATGGATGGACTTCAAGGGCATTATGCTAAGTGAAATAAGTCACATACAGAAAGACAAATGCTGTATTATCTCATTTATATATGCAATCTTAAAAAACTGAACTCATAGAAACAAAACAGATTGGTGATTGCCAGAAGTGAGGGGGACAGGGTGGGTAAGAGGTGGGGAAAATGAGAGAAGGTTATCAAAAGGTACAAACTTCCAGCTATAAGATAAACAAATCCTGGAGATGAAAGGTACAACACAATAAATTTTAGTGAGCAATAAATATTAAATCATATATTTGAAAGTTGCTAAGAGAGTAGATCTTAAGTTCTCATCACAAGACAAAAAATTATGTGAAGTGATGGATGCTAACTAAACGTGAAAGTGAAGTGAAAGTGTTAGTTGCTCAGTCATGCCCGAATCTCTGCGATCCCATGGACTGTAGCCCGCCAGGCTCCTCTGTCCATGGAATTCTCCAGGCAAGAATACTGAAGTGTGTAGCCACTCCCTTGTCCAGGGAATCTTCCCGACCCAGGGATCGAACCTGTGTCTCCTGTATTGCAGGAAGAGTCTCTACCATCTGAGCCACCAGGTGAGCCCTATGGTAATAATTTCACAAAATTTACAAACATCAAACCATTATGTTGTACACCTTAAACTGATACGAAATTATATGTCAGTTATATTTCAATAAAATTGGAAAATATAGTATCCCTTTCCAGTCTCAAAATTTGTCAGTTTTATACAATTCATTATATGACATTCTATTGGAAGCAAACTTTTAGTACCTTCAACAATTACTTTATAAAATATATATACAATTATTATTTCCATCTCATAGATGAAAACTGAGGCACTAAAAATATTTGAAGATATACTGGCCAAAAAAATGTTGAAATATGACAAAACTCATAAACACATAGATTCAAGGAACTCAATGAATCCCAAGCAGTATCAATACACATACACAACCCACACAAAGCATCTCATAATCAAATTGCACATGAGTGAGACAAAATCTTAAAAGTGACCAGAGGAGAAAGATAGGGTTCAAAGATAGTGAAATATAGTGAAACAAAAGAAAGATAGTGAAACATAGAAAGATAGTGAAACAAAGAATGATTACATTATCAGAAACTATGCAAGTGAGGTAATCATAAAACACCGTTTTAAAGAGCTAAATGAAAAAACTGTTGAAATTGTATATCTAATGGAGATACCCATCTGTGTTCTAGAAAAGTCCATGCTTATCTATTGTGACAGCAAGTAATCAAGTGGTTGGCTTACACCAGGAATGGTGGATGGAGGTTGATTACAAAAGAGGCACGAGAGAATTTGGGGGGTGACAGAAATGTTTTTTTATCTTGATCATAGTAGTAGCTGCACATCTGTATATTTGTCCAAAATTATTGCACTGTACACTCAAAAGAGGTGTGTTTAATTAAATTGAATTAATTTTTACCTCAAGTTGATTTTTTTTTTTTTTAGTTATTTGACAACTGCAACACTTTAAATCTCCAAACAAATCCTTGGTTGCTCTACTCTAGTTAAAACTCAGCTCTTTATCTTTTAGCTGAATAGACATTTGTGAATGACCTGGAGGTAAGCCTTTGAAAGCTGCCTTACAGTCACCCCATTCTGTCTTTCAACAGGACACTATGCTTTCTGAAAAGTGGTCCCCAATACGCCACCAGAGGTCCAAACAATATGCAGAACCATTCCAGATGTGGTCAGAGTTCTCTGATTTCTGAAGCCTGGTGAGATTCAGGGGACCTCTATCCCAGTCACTGAGAGCGAGTTGAAGTCCCAGTATCATCACCAACCAGAATAAATGCATTTCCTACATTGGTTTTGTCATGAATTACAAATATCTCTAACAATTATATAACAACTGATTCCACAGGCAATTTCAAAACACTCATCGTTCTTTCTCTTCAGTACATTCCCAGATTCTGAGTAAAAGGTTTTCAAATGTTAGTGGGTGATTGTTTATAATACAGATTCTGTCCCCTACAAATCTACTTCTCCACCTGAATTAGTAGGCTGGAGCCTGTTATCTGACTGTTAAAGAAGCATCAGGCTCAAGGAGTCTGAGGACCACATCTTGAGAACTATTTGTGAAATGGAGGAGCCTCAGGAGTGCTAAAGACTCACAGGAAAGTCATCTGGAAGCAGGAGCACAAGAAATTTCTAGAATCCCCTGAAGGTAGGAATGGCTGAAAGACTTTGAAGGTTGTCAGAAAGAGGATTGAAAGGGTAAAACTGTTCTAGGTGAAAAGTGCTGAAAGGAAAGGTTCAGATGTGATTGCCTTAAGCTGGTGACTGATCCTGGCTTCTCATCCTACTGCCCTTCAGGGAGTCCAGGTCTTGGTGGACTCTTGCTTATCGAGATGTGATATTCTACATTTTCTTTGATCCTATAATATTTAGTTATCCCTCTGTCCCTCAGGAGAAGGCACTGATATAGAGATTAGCATGCAGGAAATTTAGTAGAGAGTGTTCTGGGATCAACAGTCATGGAAAGAGATTCAAGCAGGACTGGGTGGAGGAAGAAGCTGGGCTGTGATGCAGATAGACTCAGCCAGTCCCTGGGGGAGCTCTGAGATAGGAGTGAGCCCTTCAGCACTGTCTCAACCTGGGGCACCTCCAGCTGGCCTGTTATTGCCTGTGCCCCAGAGAAAGGATGCGAACTTTGGAAAGGGAACTCCTTTCAGACAAGTCCTCCTGGAGAAGGCTGATAGCTGATCTCTGCATCACTCTCAGCAACCGGGGAATAAGTCCATAAGGTCCAAAGCAGGATTTGGGTGGTGCATTGTTATAGCCATGATACAGCCTCACTTTCTTTTGCTGATGTTTTTCAAGAATAATATTAATATTTTAGCTGAACATTTCATCAGAATAAGTTTCTCAATCTTCTAGGCTATGGTTGTATATGAAGATGATTCCACTGAACCCATGACCTCTTGGTTCCCCTTTCCTGCTCTCTTCCACCTGATAAACTCCTACTTATTCTTCAATTATCAATCCAATGTGATCTTTCTCTGTGAAGTCTCTCAATTTCTACTGGTAGACACAGGCTTTCCACCCTCTGTGTTCCTAGGGACCTCTAGTTATCTCTGCAAAGACCCAGTCTGTGGTGTTTTCATGTCTACATGTGTTTCTCATGATGAGAACATAAGATCCTGGGGAAGGGAACTGGGTCACTATTTTATTTGTATGACCCCAGCACTCTGGTGCAGGCACAATACCAATATTTAATTATACCAGTTGATATGAATGTAGTAATGGCTCCATGATCTTGGAAAAGCCTCTCCTAAGTATTGTGGGACTCTAAGGAAAGCTAATGACTTGGCACTTGGTCAAAAATTATTTTTTTCATGCTTGTTACTTTTTAAGATTAGAGAGAATTTGAATTTGAAAGCCTTTGCTTTCAGAAATAAATTTAATTAATAATGTATTTTCTCACATGCTAGTTAAAGTAATGCTCAAAATTCTCCAAGCCAGCCTTCAACAGTACATGAAACGTGAATTTCCAGATGTTCAAGCTGGGTTGAGAAAAGGCAGAGGAACCAGAGATCAAATTGCCAACATCCACTGGATCATCAAAAAAGCAAGAGAGTTCCAGAAAAACATCTATTTCTGCTTTATTGACTATGCCAAAGCCTTTGACTGTGCGGACCACAACAAACTCTGGAAAATTCTTAAAGAGATGGGAATACCAGACCACCTGACCTGACTTTTGAGAAATCTGTACACAGGTCAGAAAGCAACAGTTAGAATTGGACATGGAACAACAGACTGGTTCCAAATTGGGAAAGGAGTCTGTCAAGACTGTATATTGTCACCCTGCTTATTTAACTTATACGTAGAGTACATCATGCAAAATGCTGGGTGGGATGAAGTACAAGCTGGAATCAAGATTGCCAGGAGAAATATCAATAACCTCAGATATGAAGATGACACCACCCTTATGGCAGAAAGTGAAGAAGAACTAAAGAGCCTCTTGATGAAAGTGAACTAGGAGAGTGAAAAAGTTGACTTAAAACTCAACATTCAGAAAAAACTAAGATCATAGCATCTGGCCCCATCTCTTCATGGCAAATAGATGGGGAAACAGTGGAAACAGTGTCAGACTTTATTTTCTTGGGCTCCAAAATCACTGCCGATGGTGACGGCAGCCATGAAATTAAAAGATGCTTGCTCCTTGGAAGAAAAGTTATGACCAACCTAGAGAGAATATTAAAAAGCAGAGACATTACTTTGCCAACAAAGGTCTGTCTAGTCAAAGCTGTGGTTTTTCCAGTAGTCATGTATGGATGTGAGAGTTGGACTATAAAGAAAGCTGAGTGCCAAAGAATTGATGCTTTTGAACTGTGGTGTTGGAGAAGACTCTTGAGAGTCCCTTGGACTGCAAGGAGATCCAACCAGTCCATCCTAAAGGAAATCAGTCCTGAGTGTTCATTGGAAGGACTGATGCTGAAGCTGAAACTGCAATACTTTGGCCACCTGATGTGAAGAACTGACTCATTTGAAAAGACCCTGATGCTGGGAAAGATTGAAGGCGGGGGAAGAAGGGGATGACAGAGAATGAGGTGGCTGGATGACATCACTGACTCAATGGACATGAGTTTGAGTAAACTCTGGGAGTTGGCAAAGGACAGGGAGGCCTGTGATGCTGCAGTCCATGGGGTTGCAAAGAGTCGGAAATGATTGAGCGATGGAACTGAACTGAACTGAACTGTATTTTCTATTGATCAAAGTAAGATCATTGTTTCTAAAAGCTCTAAGAATACACTACCATGTGTAAAATAGATAGCTAGTGGGAAATTGTTTTATAACACAGGGAGCTCAGCTTGTTGCTCTGTGATGACCTAGAAGGATGGGAAGCTCAAAAGGAGGGGGGTATATGTATACTTATAACTGATCCACGTTGATGTACAGCAGAAACCAATATAACATTGTAAAGCAAATACCCTCCAATTAAAACTAAATTAAAAAAACAAATAAAAGCTCTAAGAATGTGTCACCCATTCTTCTGTACGTCTTCGTCTCATTTCTTTTGTGAATTTAAAAATTAGTGTATTTGTAGGCAGATTGAGGAAACTGAAATCAGATAACTGGTCACTTATACTTGTTTAACATATTATAACAAACATTCTGTAGTTCCAGGTTTTTTCAGCAGACTCTCAACTTCCAGCTGTCTGTACCAATAGAGAGCTGTATGTGAACACCTGAGTTATCTGGTTCTGATTTCTCTTTTATCTTAGTGATGGTTTAGTGCTCTTTTTAGATTGGCAGCTGAGGCAAAGCTATTAGTAACTAGCCATCTTCCTAATCGGTTTGTGTTGTACTTCAGTTTCCTCATCTGTAAAATGAGAAAAGTTCCCCCAGAAATTCTAATATTTCTTCCAGTTCTAACATTCTTTATTTTATGTTCTGTCTATATTGAAGCATAGAGTTGCTAATTCTTAAATGTTTTGATATTTACATACAATTTAAAACATAGACAATGTTGCCCTCATAGGACATGATTTCTATCTAAAGGTAGTTATGTTTTGGAACCCTTTTTCAGAATTTTCTTTGGGTAATCTAACAAAATGTTGTTACATTAAAAATTTCATATGAGTGCATAGTAACCTAAAATAGTTTTAAAGCAGTTTTTTGTTTTTTGGTTTGTTTGTTCATTTTTTTGACCATGCCATGTGGCATGAAGGATCTTAGTTTCCTGACCAGGGATCAGATCTGTGGCCCCTGTGTGTGGAAGCATGGAGTCTTAACCACTGGATTGAAAGGGAAGTCCCATCCTAAAGTATTTTTATCAAGAAATATGTATATGAGATAAAGGGAAAGGGAGATCAAAATGGGAAATAGGTGATGTATGGCTGCTACTTAGAAATAATTTCCAAGCCCTGAGACTAAAATTAGAACCCTTACTCATGGATCATATCTATGGCACTTGGAAGAGGATAGAAAAGTGGGTGCTTGAGGATGGTATTTAATCTCTCTGTGTGTATCTCTGTCTCCCTCTCTGAATTCTCACATAATGCATTTTATGCAGTTACAAATAAAAGGCTCATTTCTGGGGAACTAGACATACATGGGGAATCTCTGAGAAGAAATGATAAGAAGTTAAGTTAAATGGTGTGTGCAGAAGAGAAAGTTGGAACAAAACGATGTGTTTTTGGAGATGTATGGCATCGTCAAAAACATCACACTTGCGGTTTCCTGGTATCTGTGAAACTTGGACCAATTTAAGGTGCCATATTTGATAGATTATTGGAGAAGGAAATGGCAACCCACTCCAGTATTCTTGCCTGAAGAATCCCAGGGACAGGGGAGCCTGGTAGGCTGCCGTCTATGGGGTCACACAGAGTTGGACACAACTGAAGCGACTTAGCAGCAGCAGCAGCAGCAGCATTTGATAGATTCTGGCAGAACTGAAGAGAAACTGGGGTGGTGTATTTTTTTTTTAAAGCTTTATTGCTTTCTGAAAGATAAATTTCTTCTTTGAACATTATCTATGTTCTTCTATGAGATATATTACTATACTCCCTGGCCAGTTGGGAGCCAATAACAGTTAATTTCTTTTTCTGGCTGCCTCCTGATCTTACAATGAATTTTTTAGGTAACAGTCTTAAAAAACAAGAGATGCAAGGATGATATAGAATCAGAGAATTTTGAAGTGGGAAAGGGCCCCTGAGGACCAAATTTCACAGCTGCTCTGTGACTTCGTTTCATTCCCTGTACATAATAAACCATCTAGTCCAAGTGAGATGCCAAGACCGAGGTCTGTGTGGGAAGTAGAGCTACTGAGTTTTAGCTCTCATTTTTCAGCCAGCATGTGACGTCCATGTACAAATCACTTAACATTTGGTTAACTCTCAGTGAACCCCTGGTTGACCTTGAGCAAAACATTTAATCTTCAGTTTTATTCATCAGAGAATAGAGTTGAATTAGAAAACTGCAAGAGCCTCTTTCAGTTGGGAACATTCTGTCCCTTCTTGATGCCACACCCAAAGCTAAGTGATGTGTATTTCCCTCTCAACTGCCCGATTCGGTTGCCCACTGCCCTAAGAAAACTTAATATACACAAAAAACAATGTTCAAAGAAGCTAGGGCATTGCATTCATATTACAAAAGCACTCTCTCATTTAGAGGCATAAATTTCCTTTAAGTAGTTAACTACTAAATACATTTTTATTTTATGACAATTACATTTTTACACTTTTTGGTAATGCATGTTTGATGAAAGGTCAAATGTGCCCCCTGATAATCAGCACCCTCAAGTTTATCATGTCCCACCCACTCTGACCTCATGTTTACAGCCTGAGCAATATCTTGCCATAACTTCCATATTATCCACAATTCCTCGTATACCCTCCGCTCTTTTCTCTAAGCCACATCCCTCAGCACCATTCTCTCTTGCACTAACTGATTCCTTTTCTCATCATTCATCATCTTTTTCTCCCATTTCTCCTGCTTCAGCTGACTCTTATAGTTCACCCAGAGTTCACTCCTTATGCCTGGTTCAAGTTCAATATCTAAACGAGCTCTGCTCCTTAAATCTGTGTTGTGTGGTTATGGATGCTTTGAAAATCAAGAGGAGTTCCCTTCCCTATTCTAACACTGAAGCTCATCCCATTTCTTGCTTCTCTCTGAGTTTCAACTGATTAACATAAACACTCGCTGTGATCCATAAGTTACGCATATTTTTACATTATCACTGAGACAAGTCAAATTAGAAATTTTATGAACAAGAAAAATAGAATTTCTGACTTGGATAAACTAAATTCTTTTGAGAAAGATGCCAAAAAACTCTAGGATGTTATTACTGATTTGTTGTTTAACAAGGAAGCAATGCTCTTCTTAATCAACAATTTTTTTAAAGAAATGTGCAGCATTCTTCACTCACCTAAAGCCAGACATCCTGGAAGTCAAGTGGGACTTAGGAAGCATCACTATGAACAAAGCTAGTGGAGGTGATGGAATTCCAGTTGAGCTATTTCAAATCCTAAAAGATGATGCTGTGAAAGTGCTGCACTCAATATGCCAGCAAATTTGGAAAACTCAGCAATGGCCACAGGACTGGAAAAGGTCAGTTTTCATTCCAATCCCAAAGAAAAGCAATGCCAAAGAATGCTCAAACTACCACACAATTGCACTCATCTCACACGCTAGTAAAGTAATGCTCAAAATTCTCCAAGCCAGGCTTCAGCAATACATGAACTGTGAACTTCCAGATGTTCAAGCTGGATTTAGAAAAGGCAGAGGAACCAGAGATCAAATTGCCAACATCCACTGGATCATCGAAAAAGCAAGAGAGTTCCAGAAAAACATCTATTTCTGCTTTATTGACCATGCCAAATCCTTTGAATGTGTGGATCACAATAAATTGTGGAAAATTCTGAAAGAGATGGGAATACCAGACCACCTGACATGCCTCTTGAGAAACCTGTATGCAGGTCAGGAAGCAACAGTTAGAACTGGACATGGAACAACAGACTGGTTCCTAATAGGAAAAGGAGTACATCAAGGCAGTATATTGTCACCCTGCTTATTTAACTTATATGCAGAGCACATCATGAGAAACGCTGGGTTGGATGAAGAACAAGCTGGAATTAAGAGTGCTGGGAGAAATATCAATAACCTCAGAGATGCAGATGCTACCATCCTTATGGCAGAAAGTGAAGAACTAAAGAGCCTCCTGATCAAAGTGAAAGAAGAGAGTGAGAAAGTTGGCTTAAAACTCAACATTCAGAAGACTAAGATCATGGCATCTGGTCCCATCACTTCATGGCAAATAGATGGGGTAACATTGGAAATAGTGGCTGACTTTATTTTGGGGGGCTCCAAAATCACTGCAGATGGTGACTACAACCATGAAATTAAAAGACACTTGCTCCTTGGAAGGAAAGTTATGACCAACCTAGACAGCATATTAAAAAGCAGAGATATTATTTTGCCAACAAAGGTCTGTCTTGTCAAGGCTATGGTTTATCCAGTAGTCATGTATGGATGTGAGAGTTGGACTATAAAGAAAACTGAGTGCCGAAGAACTGATGCTTTTGAACTGTGGTGTTGGAGAAGACTCTTGAGAGTCCCTTGGACTGCAATGAGATCCAACCAGTCCATCCTAGAGGAGATCAGTCCTGAGTGTTCATGGGAAGGGCTGATGTTGAAGCTGAAACTCCAATACTTTGGCCACGTGATGAGAGAAGCTGACTCATTTGAAAAGACCCTGATGCTGGGGAAAAAATGACGGCAGGAGGAGAAGGGGATGACAGAGGATGAGATGGCTGGATGGCATCATCCACTCAATGGACAAGAATTTGAGCAAATTCTAGGAGTTGGTGATGGACAAGGAGGCTTGGCGTGCTGCAGTCCATGGGGTCACAAAGAGACACGACAGAGCGACTGAACTGATTCTACATTTTACCATATAGATTAAGAATCTCAGGAATTTTCCCATCTATGCTGTATGGGATTTGGCCTTTATATTCCTATATCAGTGTCAGGCCATGTCTTAACAGAAATCACATTTTAAGACAGGAAGTTGATCCAACATGGGAACAAAATGCATCACTTTTTCCGTAAAAAGTGGACATTTACTTCCAGAATTTATTTACCTTGGAATAAGGCTGAAAACTGTGGTGTCATTCCTGGTAGGACACTTTAGCATTTTCCTAAAGTTACTAAGCTTTAAAGCTTTTTATAAAATATTAATTTCAAACACAGAAAAAGTCATCTCCAGAGAGTTAAAGTGACTTGCCGAAATTGACACAGCTAGCTGGTGACAGAAAAAAAAAAATGGGCTTTCAGATTTTTTGATGTAGTTTCAAAGTCACACAAACAGGGAAAACAGGAAAAATGAATACTCATTTTTCTATTTCAGTTCCTATCATTTTGGCCACGCTTACTGTTTTAGCTCAGCTCAGACTAATCCTCAAATTCAATCTTGTTCATTTTAATTTTTTTTCTGTTTCCATTTCTACAAGTTCAGTTTTGAAAGGAAGTTTTAAGGTGCTCACTGATATATGTTCTATGATAACCTCAAGTTTTAAAGTTACATATTTTATTTTTAATTTACTCTGTTGGTTTTACTACATTAAAGCTGAAATTAGTGCTCATTTTTAATTCGGAATGACAGTTTTCCTGTTATTTTACTAAGTTCACATGTGGGTGGTATAATTATTCTGTTTACTTTAGCATCTCTAAAAATCATTACAAATATGTTAAGTTTTAATTGTTCATGGAAATCAACTAATGTGTAAATAACTTAAAGTCTATTTTCATTTCTTACAACTTGCATTTTTACATTCCAGATATGCTTGTGCAGGAAGATGTGAAGTCTGATTACTAACTGCTTAAATACATAAGGTAGTTTCAAGAGGCACAGAACAAATCTGCATTAGAAGGATCCTGTTCAATGAATATAGGAAGGCATACCAAAGAAGGCCAGTGTTCACTGGGGCTTATTCAAAGGCGCATAATGACAGCTGATGAAAAGGTGGCATATTGGTAGCTGGTGATTCATTCTTTTCATTCAGTTCCCCCTGTGACCCATGGCTATCATTTTGTTACCTACATATGTACATAAAAGGTAAATAAGAAGGTGATATGAAATTGCATTGATTCTCTCCACTCACCTTCAGAATATAATTTCAGAATAGCCCCTAAGAGGTGAACTCTTTCAGGTAAACTTGATGATATCCTGAGGAGTAGTCAGTGTGAGACTCTGATGCCTCATATCAGCTTTCAAGCTTGGGATCATAGAATTTAAAGTTGGAAGGGCCCTGGGCTGTCCTGGCGGTCCAGTGGTTAAGAGTCCACCTGTCAATGCAGGAGACATGGGTTCAGTCTCTGGTCCAGGAAGATCCTACATGCTGTGGAGCAACTAAGCCCATGTGCCACAACTACTGAGCCCAAGAACCACAGCAAGAGAAGCCGCTGCAATCAGAAGCTCACACACCTCAACTGGAGGAAACCGCCGCACAACAGCAAACACCCAGGGCAGCTGAGAATAAATTAATAAATAAAAATTAAAGTTGGCAGAGCCCTGAAAATTCATCCGATCACTCTCACTCATTGTCTACCTGAGAAAGCTAAGGCCCAGAGAGACTAAGAGACACACTCAATGTCACACAGACGGTTAGTAACCAAAGTAAGAAAGAGAACCCAAGTGTCTGGGTTCCCAGACCAGTGCTTCTTCCCTCAATTCCACTCTAGGATTCCATATTGATTTCTGTCTCAGCTGTATCTTTTATGTACAAGGATACCTTGTACAACTCAAAGATACCTACATTCTCATATGATAGCCTAGCGGATGTTGTAGAAACAAAGCAAGATAATGATCAAAAGTTTAAAGAGGCAGCACCCTGACACAGAGCCACGAACGATAAGTTATGTTTCTGAAGTTCAGGATTCTTTCTATTCATCATTCACTATGATCAAGTACTTCAGCCTTGCTGAGCTTCTTATTTCCTCAATTATGAAATAGAAAGGTAAGGGGATGATCAGTGATCATCAGTGTAGCTGGAAGCAGCTGACACATCATGATGTTCAATAATAATTGTCCAATCTGGATTGGTTGAATAATTCAGGCACCCAAATAAATGGCAGCATGAAAGTGAAATGGCTCAGTCATGTCCAACTGTTTGCGACCCCATGGACTGTAGCCTACCAGGGTCCTCCATCCATGGGATTTTCTAGGCAAGAGTTCTGGAGTGGGTTGCCATTTCCTGCTCCAGAGGATCTTCCCAACCCAGGGATTGAACCTGGGTCTCCTGCATTGTAAGCAGACGCTTTACCATCTGAGCCAAATCACTGTAGACATATTCTTTGGACAAATTGTACCAAGGTACCCATTTTGTCAAGAAATATTTGTTAAGTGCCTACTGCATGCCAGTCAGGCACTGTGCTAGGTACAAGAGGTAAAATTGCAACATAAAGACATGGTCTCTGTTCTCAAAATTTTATGGACTAATGGAGGAGACAGTGACTTGCTATGATGACACAACACAGAGGAGTGGACCTTAATCTAGAGCAAGGGGATTTGAGAAGGCTCCCCAGAGAAAGCCACTTGTGAGCAGAGCTCTGACGAATAAACAGGAATTACCTAGATCAAAGTTAATGGGTGGAGTGTTCCAGGAAGAAAAAACATAACATGAAGACCTAGAGGTGAAAAAGTTTCATGCTCTGGAGGAAATGAAAGAAACTGAATGTGCTCTGGTGGGAGTGTGAGGTTTGAGTCTGCAGCAGAGGCAGGGGCCAGTGCATCTAGATCCGATAGACCAATTTAATGTACTTAACTGAAAAATTTTAAGTACTAAATTGAAACAATCACACAAATGGCTTTCTTGATGAAGAATCAAAAACATTTTTTTTTAAATTTTGAGGGCTTTTACCCAGTGGCATGAACATACCTATGCATGATCATTTCAATATTTAAATAGTTATTTTCTTTTGCCCAGAGTCCATATAAATCATTATTCAAATAATAACCACCCCCACCAGGCCTACATCTTTAAAACAAATAATATAAGCAAATTTGATTGATTTTACTCAAAATGATAGTAATGACCACAATCACAAGTGACCAATAAGGTTAAAAGAATATGGGATAAATACATGCATTGCAATATTTTAGTTAAAATTTCCAGCATTTGATATAAGGAGAAAAGACAAGAGCAACTAGGGTAAAAAACCAGAGTAAATAAGCAAAAGAAAATGTGAAAATACACTCTAAGCTGTGAGCTTATTAAAATTGCCACACCCACCCTATTTACGGGATATGGGCAGCTCTGGAAAGCTACACCACCACTAACTAACTTTGCTGGATAAACCAGGTCATGACAAGCAAATTGGGGCCTCAGTGGAAAAAAGACATACTTTGCCAGAAGTGATGGCATGACCAACTTTTCCTGAACCTCAGCCTAGAAACTGGCTCTGCCTATGCACTCAATGGCTGAGGTCCTGGGCAGAGAGCTGGTGTGTCGGGGTCCATCTCCTGTGCAAATGGGGGCCTGGAAGGGCGCCAGGCTTTTATATCAGAAGCCCTCTAGTGAATAGGAGACTTGTACTGTTCAAGGGTACCCCAAATGCTGTGGGCTTTGTTTCTCTTGATAAAATACACGAGCTACTTTCTTGTCAGCTTTGCTTGAACATCTTTTACATACTTAGGATCTATAAAGCAAATAGAAACAGCAATAATTTGCATTTATTGAGTATTTTTCCTCCTAAAGGGCTTCCCTTGAGGCTCAGCTGGTAAAAGCCTGAAGCTTCAGAATTTGAGCACAATGCTGTTTGGGGAAAGCAATACCCTCAAGCTGAAGAGTTTATTTTATGGAATAAAAAGATTTATTGACCACAAGCAAGTGGTAGGTGGATGGTAACAGCTATAGGGGAAAGTTGAACATCAAGAGGCCCTCAGGTGGAAACAAGAAAAACAACAACCAAGCCTTCAGGTTAGAGATATGACAGCTCTCTAGGAGATGGAAGTAGGGAAGGGCTCTTGGGAATTTCTGCTAAGTTCTAACTTTTAGCACTTAGTTGTTTAATGGCACACATTATACACAACTTTCTAAATATTAGATATAAAACATAAGTTTATTGTCCCTAAACTTGGAAAATACAGATAAACAAAATGAGAAAAGATAATTCTGGCACTGAAATACAATCACAGTTAACACTCTGTATCTATCTTTCCAGATTTTCTGTTGCTCTAGCTCTCCACTTTCTCTTTAAGTGTAATTATACACACATGATCTCATTTTTTAATGTATTAATTTATATATTCAAATATATGTAAAAAATAGATGATATTGTACATGCCATTCAGAATTTTTTTCTTCTTAACAGTCATGTACATTACTCCCTGAAATATAAATTTGATAATGGTAGACTTTGCTTGTTCATGGTTCTGTCTTTAGCATCTAGAATAGTACCTTCATATAGGCATCCAATAATACTTAGTGACAGAATGAATAGTGCATGAATATTGTTCCAGGGAAATCAAGTATAGCTATGTATGCATGTAGCATATTAATATATAATATACATAATTAAATATAGGTATACAATGAACATCCCAGCACCATCATCTGTATGCACTAATCCTGCCTGCCCCAGGTCAAATGCTACCTCTATCAAACCCACCTCAGCTTCCCCTGACTCCTTCCAGCTATTCCTCCTCTGACTACCATGGGTTGTTTCTTTACCTTTCATTGGTACTTAACATTTTCCATCTTGTTTTATAGATATTTCAGTCTGTGTTTCTTCATCTGAACTCAGAGTAGTTTCAGTATAGCATCTAAGTCTAGTTTATTTTTGTAATAATAATAATAGCAAAAATAATTCTATGCATGTATTCATCATCTTATGTGTCAGGGATTGTATGGTTACATGTGCATTCTTACAATCATAAAAAGTAGGTGTATTAGTTTGCTATGACTGCCATAATAAAATACCACAACTAGCTAGCTTAAACAACAGAAATTTATTTTCTCACAGTTTTGGAGGCTTCGAAGTCCAAGATCAAGGTGCCGGCAGTGGTGAATTCCTCAGGTCCACAGATGGTCACCCTCTTGCTGCTTCTTCACATGGTCATTTCTATACACACATGCATCCTGTGTCTCTTCCTTTTCTGAAAAGGACACTAGTCATACTGGATTAGGGCCCTATCCCAATGGCCTCATTTTAACATAATTATCACTTTAAAGACCTTATTTCAGAACTTCCCTGGTGGCCCAGTAGCTATGACCCCATACTCCCAATGCAGGGGGCCTGGGTTTGATCCCTGGCCAGGGAACTAGATTCCACATGCTGTAACTAAGAGTTTGCATGCCACAACTAAAGATTCTGCATGCCACAACTAAGACCTAGCCTATATGCAGTTGATCACTCATTTCTGACTCTTTGTGATCCCATGGGCTGTAGCCCGCCAGGCTCCTCTGTCCATGGGATTCTTCAGGCAAGAATACTGGAGTGGCTTGCCATTTCCTTCTCCAAGGTATCTTCCAGTCCAGGGACTGAACCCAGGTCTCTTGCATTGCAGGCAGATTCTTTATCATCTGAGCCACCAGGGAAGATTAATATCTGGCACTGCCAAATAAATAAATGTTTTTTTTCTTTTAAAGACCTTAGTTTGGTACTTAACATATGACTCTAAATAATAATTCTACCTATAACAGAGGTATTATGATTTTTCACATTTTATAGATGAGTTATTTGAGGTTCAAAGAGACAAAATGACTTTCCTGAGGTAGAAATGAGCCTTTCACTCAAGCCCATCTCTCCAGAATCTGTTCTCTGGAACCACTGTTCCCCTCACCCTTACCTCTCACCTCCTACTCCCAGATCATTTGCAGTAGTGCCTGTGTATATGGTAGGTACTCAAAGAGTTCATGTTGAGTAAGTGAATGAAACATGGATAAACATGCTGAAATGATGAAAAAATAGGTCCCAAGATTGGGATGTCCAAGGGGCTTGACCTGAGGGCTAGGAGGGAGTTGAAAGCATGGATTTAGGGAAATAGTTCAAAGTGGCCCATCTAATATTCTCCTGTTCAGTAGTCAGAAGACATGAGGACAATGAACCTTTCTCCAGAAAAAATAATTCAGGCAATTTAGAAAGGAGATTCCAGCCCAACAAAAGCAGGAACTTGACAGTAAATAACTGTGTGTCTTCAGAAGGGCTAAGATATTGTTTGGTGTAAAAATCAGATGAATAAAAAACCTGGGACCTAGATTTAGGTGAATATAAAAGATGAAAGTTAAATCGGCAAATAATGGGATATTGTCTAAAAGAAGGGAACTACAGGTAAAATTCTAGAATCTTGATGCAGTGAACAGAAAGGTACCAGTCTATCAGAAAGTCTACCTTCCCAATAAACAATAGATTTAAAAAGTAACAATGTTCTCTCCAGCTTTCCCAGCTTCCAAACTGTAGCAGACACTTTCAAGTGCCCCACCCTTACCTGCCTGGTCCTTAACCAGTCGGCCTGACTTCCAGATGTCAGCCCCTGAGTACCTCTGCCAGCTTTCTTCAGCCCCTGGAGACTGCTCTGTTAATGTGGGTAAAAGACAAGAAGTGCCAGAAAATTAAAAGGAGCAGCCCCCAACTAGTTACTGGCAGGAGCTGGTGGACAAATGTCCCAAATCCCTTGGCACTTTGGTAGAATAACATGTAGATACAGAGGCTATACTACCTCCCAGAGGTCCCCAAAGTCTCGGGTGTCCCTAGTAAAAAATTACTTTAGAACACATTATTTATCTTCAGGAAATTTTATGATTTTTTAAAATTGTGATAAAATATACATAGTGTAAACTTTACCTTCTCAACCACTTTCTAGTGTATAGTTGAGTAGTGTTAAGTACATTCACATTGCTGGGCAATCAGTCTCCAGGTCTCCAGATGAAGAGATAGCTCTTCATCTTTCAAAATTGAAATTGTATACCCATTAAACAATAACTGCCCATTCACCCCTCCCCTAGCCCTTGTCACCCACCATTCTACTTTCTATCTCTATGAATGTAACTACTCTAGGTACCTCATATAAATGGACTCCTACTGTATTTGTCTTTTGTGATTAGCTTAAGTTAGCATAATGTCCTCTTGTCTCCTATATTGTAGCATGTGACAGATTTCTTTCCTTTTTAAGGCTAACATTCCATTGTATGTATATATCATGTTCTGTTTATCCATTCCTTTGTGATGCTTGCTTTGGTGGCTTCCTCCTTTTTGGTATTGTGAATAATACTGCTATGAACATGAGTATATAGATATCTCTTTAGGACCCTGCTTTCAATTCTTTGGGTATATCTAATTCATCTTTTTTGACTCACATTTAAGTTTAACATTTTCCTTTATGGTCAGAAAGGTACTGAATAATGATCTCAACCTTTCTCTTGTTAGCTATCACCATAAGCATGAAACCATCAATTTGATAAAGAAAAACATTGTGTCAATTAGGACACTTTGATTAGCTGTAAAAGAAACCAATTTCCACTAGTCTAAGCCAATGCAGAGATTTATTGGAAAGGTGTGAGGATATCTGAGTTACCCAATGAAGAGTCAACCTCACACAAGAAAAGGCACTACTAGGCTGCAGGAACCAGGAGGACCAGACCTCCAAGTTGCCCTTGGGACTCTCCATCTCTGTCTCCTTTCTCCTCTTCCTGCATGCCTGCTCTAATTTTTTTCCCCCTCATTGAGCTCTGGTTCCACCTGGAAGAAAAATGGTATCTGAATCCCCTTGTAACCAAAAATGAGGTCTGGCTGCTCTCTGTCCAAAGCTGATGAAGAGGCAAGATTGGTGGAAAGGAGGAGGGCTGTGTTGAGGGTGGGATCCTGCCCAAAGGCTGACTCCCCCCTACCCCCCATCCCCAACAATTAGGAGGCAAGAGCTTTTATAGACAGAGGAGGACAGCTGCATGGGGCTACATGCAGAAATGGCACAGTCAACTCTGATAGTTATCTTGAAACTGGTCATCGGTGGTCTGACCATTGTCATCTTAACGGTATGTTTTACAGTTAACTGTAAAAGTACAGTTAATCTTCAGTTCCATGGTCAGTTTGTTCCCATTTCTCTGAGGTCAATTCTTGAAATTTTGACAGCTTATGTCATGGCTACAGCCTGGTCATCACGTAGCTAACTTCTTCCACCTGGTGGGGGTTTCAGTACCTATAAGATAGCTCACAGGACATGGCTCAGAATGTTATCTATAGCCCTTGAGGAGGAACTAAATGTCCTTGACTTTGCTTAATGACTAAACTATTATTTGGTCTTCTTTGACTGTTTTCCTTTGTTTCTGCTTTTTCTCACTTCTCTGATTAAACTTATTCTTTGGCTAAAGTTTCTCCACAGATGAGAGGCAGGCTGAGGACATGGAGGGAAAGGACCATGGAGTCCTGCTCTGTTTCACTCTTGCTTTCACATTCATGGCTTTGGCCCCTGTAAAGACACTGGCTTAATTCAGTCTCAAACTCAGCATCCCAAATGCAATATCCCAAAATCTCAGTCCCAGATCCAGTATCCCAGGGAAGACTGTTTTTGTTGAGCCCCCAGCCTCTGATAAAGTATGGCTAGGAAGGCATAGTCAAGTTGTATAAAATGGCTGCTCCCAGTGCAATGATGTGAATATATACATTGGAGAAGAGCAGACAGTTACCAAAATATCCAGAAGGTCCAGAATGACAATATGTCTGCTAACACCTTAGTATACCGAGCTGAGAGTGAAAGCAATGGAATGAGAAAATATTCAACCACACCTACCCCTGACAAATGAAGTCTCTCATGGAGCCAAGGGGATGGTACTGTTTAGGAAGCCATGAGCTCCAGAGTGGAAAAACACTTTAATCAAAATTCTGCTTCAGCAACCAAATGAATCCACAGATAATGAGGTAGGAAAAATGCCTGCAAGCCCTGAGATCTCTTTAGACAAGTGTTTGTGTCATAGGGCAATTCTAACAAGAGACTCATGAGAGGAAAAGAAAAAAAAAAAAAGATTTTCTATGGTATCAAACAAGTCCAGAGGCCAAGATTAAAAGGAAATAATAACAACACCAGAGAGATCCTGGACTATAACATTTCCAGGAGAGAAAGCCCAAGTTCAGGTAACTCCAAGGCATCTTATTTGATAATTAGATGGAAAAATGCAGTTGGCTATAGGAGGCAGAAAGAAGAGTATAAAACTATGACTAAGAATCAAAGCTAAAGCTCACATCCCCTGTGGCCTGTCTCTGGGAAAATGTTTCTCCTGTTTGTTCATTGATTCTGAATGTTAAGTAAGTCTTTCCAGCAGTGGTTCCAGAGTGCTGGAGCAATGCATCGCAGACAGCAAATGAAAAATGAGGGCTGCAAAGTTCAGAGAATAATAGAAAATTAAATCTCAACTGAGCTGCTGTAAATATCACAGCCAGCAAACAGAGCGCATCAGCAAACTCTACAGGCAGTGAGGATAATAAATTTCTCCCCTCCACACAAAAATTACCAGTGGTACATAATAGGATATTCTAGGTTTGGGGGTAAGGAGGTAGTAATGAGGCGAGAGGAAGAAAGGAAAACAAGTGAGATTTGTAAACTAAAATAGCTCTTTAGTAAAGAGCTCCTTTTCTCAGCCAAAGCCAACAGCCCAGCTTAAATGACCCTCTTGTCCAGCTTAAATGACCCTCACCAACCACAAACTCGCAAGCCCATTAGCTCTTTCACAGCACTCATCCTTTTAGGGCATCTGTTTGTGGACATGTCATATCTCCACAGCAAGACTGTAAACCCCTGGAAGTCAAAAGAGAGAGAGGGCTTGTCTCCTTTGTTCATCTTTGTATGCCCCACAGCATCCAGAGAACTGATATTTATTCACTGCCTCCAACATGCTGTGTGCTGGGTGATACCTTATGATACAGTATCCCCCTGGGGCCTGCCGAGCACTCTGCGAGGGAAGGAGGGCTAGCACATATGGCTGAAGAAGAGACCCAAGCTCAGAGCAGTAACCTGCCTAAATTCACACCACGATGGAGCTGAGATTGGAGCTCAGATCTACCAAATTTCAAAGCTTAAACTTTTTCCTCCCCGCTACGTTGCCACTTAGCAAATAGCCATCATATTTTTTTCTAATAATCTTGCAGATTATAGGAACAATAGATAATACCAAAGACTTTCTCTAAACCAGGTCCTGGGGTAGATGCTTTCCATGAATTATCACATTTAATCCTTACCACAGCCCAAGAGTTTTGTAGTATTGTTGTTCCTGTTTAATAAATGAGAAAACTGAGGCACAGAGAGGTTAATAAAATCATCTAAATCTTATAGTGTGTGCTTTCAATCATTATCCTACATTGATTTCAAAATAAAAATAAATAAATAAACACATATACACAAACCAGTCAACATGTTTGGAGTAAATAGTCAGCATCAGGCTTTGTGAATTTTCTAATTTAGTCCTCATTACAGTACTTGGGGCAAAGCAGTTGTTCAGTAAATCGGGGAATGAAGAACAACTGAGGATAAAAACAGAGCCACTACTCTCACTAGTTGTTAAGGTAGAAAAATCCAGAAACTCATCTGTGTTGCATTGGTAAACCACAGGTCCCAAGCTATGAAGGGTCAGCGAATGAGTATGAGAAGCATAAGAACAATTCAGACAGTAGAAAGGATTTTAGTTTGAAAAATGAGTGCTGTATAAGACCAATAACAACCTACCTAGTATGAACAGGCCTCTGTTATTACTGTAGCATCTGAAATGAACTGTTCCAGAAAATCAGCATTTACAAAAAAGACAAACAGAAGCCTTCAACTTTTTCTTGATTATATTTCAGAAATTCAGCCTTCCCAAGCTATAACAAATCTGTAGGATACACCAAGAAGAATTAGATCATTCTGTAGTTGCCTTGGGAGTGTAGAGAGCACTGAACAATAACTAAAAATGCTGGGGGTTCTACTTCTGGCCCTCCCAGCTTTTTTCATCATTTGTACTATCCACCAATGCTTCTGTACTACCCTTGAGGTCAGGAACGGCCATATGTCTTGCTTTGGTCAATGAAATATGAACAGTAATGATGTGTTTAGAATCAGTGCATTGTTCACAATGCTCTCTCCTCTTCTGTCATGACACATGATGTTCTAGATGACATCCATCTAGATGTATTCCAAAGTAAAAATTATATGGAGCAGAGCACCTAGTCCAATTACAGCAGAAACATAGCATGAATGAGAAATAAATGGGAAGCGGTCCTAAGATGGCGGAGGACTAGGGCTTTCTCCCCCACAAATTCTTTGAAAGAACACTTGAACGCCGAACAAATTCCACAAAACAACTTCTGAATGCTGGCAGAGGACATCAGGTACCCAGAAAGGCAGCGCATTGTCTTTGAAAGGAGGTAGGACAAAATATAAAAGATTAAAAGAGAGACAAAAGAGGTAGGGACAGAGATCCATCCTGGGAAGGGAGTCTTAAAAAAGAGAGAAGTTTCCAAACAACAGGAAGCACTCTCTCCAGAGGGTCTGTGGCGAGCCTTGGAATCTCAGAGGGCAAAATAACTGGGAGGAAATATAAATAAATAATTAAAACCCACAGATTACGTGCCCAATGGTAACTCCCAACGGACAAGCAGCGCAGACGCCCACATCCCCCACTAGCAAACAGGGGCTGGGCAGGGAGGTGCGGGCTGCATTGCTTAGAGTAAGACGGGTCAATCTGAGGGAACTAACTTGAGATAGCAGACCAGACTGTGGGATAGCTATCATGTGAAAAGCCCTAACCCAAGACACCGCCAGGCCTGCTCACAGAACAAAGGACTGAGCAGAGCTAGCCGGCTTCGGACCAGCCCATCCCCCACCGGAGACAGGCAGGCTGGGGCAGCCAGAGCTGGAAGGGGGCAATTGCGGGCCGAGAGGCATCATCTACCAAACTGTAAGCAGGCTTCGTTGCTAACCAAGACTTCTTGGGATTCTGGATGGTCGACATCTGCCAAGAGGGTTGCAGCCAGAGATCAGCTCCCCAGAAGAGACACACGGCACACCTGAGAGGGCGTGCCCGTTGTACACCCAGAAAACTGAGCGGCTGGGACGGGGGAGGCAATAAGTCACAGCCTTCAACTGGCAGTGACTGTGCTTGGACCTGGGATGGGCACAAAACGCAGGCCCAACCAAGTCTGCGCCGTTGTGGAGCACCCGAGAACCTGAACCTGAGCGGCTTAGACCTGGGAAGAGCATGCAACCCAGGGCCCACCTCAGACAGTTCCCGGCAGAGCAACCTGGAGCCTGAGCAGTGTAGACGGGAAAGCACACACGCCGTGAGCGGGAGCACACCCAGTGTGGCTGAATCACTGCGAGCACAGCCAGTGATATTTGTTGCAGTGTTCCTCCCTCCCCACAGCACGACTGAACAAGCGAGCCTAAAAAAGTGACCACCACCACCCCACTTGTGTCAGGGCAGAAATTAGACACTGAAGAGACCAGCAAACAGAAGAAGCTAAAATAAACAGAGCGAACCACTTTGGAAGTGACAGATGCAACAGATTAAAACCCTGTAGTTAGCACCGACTACATAGGAAGGCGCCTATAGACCTTGAGAAGTACAAGCCGGACCAAGGAACCATCTGAAAATGAACTGACCCACACTGTCCACAACAGCTCCAGAGAAAGTCCTAGATATATTTTTATTATTATCATTTTTTAAATTAAAAAAATTTTTTATTTTTAAGTCCCATATTACTCCTTTAATTTTCATTTTAATAACCTACTATTACCTTGCCAAAAAAAGAGACTCTATTTTTAAAGCAAACTTCATATATATATATATATATATTTTATAATTTTTGTTACTTTGTCTTTTTTTAAATATTGTATTTTTGAGAATCTAACCTCTACTCTAGATTTTTAATCTTTGCTTTTTGGTATTTGTTATCAACTTTGTGCATATAACAACCCAATCTTCAGTACCCATTTTTACTTGGGAGCGAGATCACTGGCCTGATTGCTCTCTCCCCCTTTTGAGTCTCCTTTTTCTCCACCAGTTCACCTCTGTCTCTCCCTCCCCCTTTTCTTCTCTACCCAACTCTGAATCTCTTTGTGTGTTCCAGGCTGTGGAGAACACTTAGAGAACTTATTACTGGCTGGATCAGTCTCTCTCCTTTTGATTCCCCCTTTCATCCTCAACCCACTCCAGTACTCTTGCCTAGAAAATTCCATGGATGGAGGAGCCTGGTGGGCTAGAGTCCATGGGGTCGCAAAGAGTCAGACATGACTGAGCGACTTTTCACTTTATCCTCCTGGTCACTTCTGTCTCCTTCCTCCTCTTCTCTTCTCTGTGTAACTCCGTGAACACCTCTGAGGGATCCAGACTGCGGAGGGCACATAGGGAAGTGATTAGTAGCTAGCTTGCTCTCGCCCCTTTTGATTCCCCCTCTTCTCCTCCTGGTCACCTCGATCTCCCTCCTTCCTCTTCTCTTCGCCATGTAACTCTGTGAACCTCTGAGTGTCCCTCATGGTGAAGAAACTTTTCATCTTTAACCTAGATAGTTTATCATCAGTGATGTATAGATGGAGAAGTCTTGAGGCTACTGTAAGAATAAGACTGAAAACCAGTGACAGGAGGCTTAAGTCCAAATCCTGAGAACACCAGAGAACTCCTGACTCCAGGGAACATTAATCAATAGGAGCTCATCAAACACCTCCATACCTACAGTGAAACCAAGCACCACCCAAGGGCTAACAAGTTCCAGACAAGACATACCATGCAAATTCCCCAGCAACACAGGAACATAGCCCTGAGCTCCAATATACAGGCTGCCCAAAGTCACACCAAACCCATTGACATCTTAAAACTCATTACTGAAGACTTCATTGCACTCCAGAGAGAAGAAATCCAGCTCCACACACCAGAAGAGGGACACAAGCTTCCCCAACCAGGAAACCTTGACAAGCCACACGTCCAATCCCACCCACAGGGAGGAACCTCCACAATAGAGAGAAACCACAAACTGCCAGAATACAGAAAGGCCACCCCAAACACAGCAACATAAACAAGATGAAAAGGCAGAGAAATACTCAGCAGGTAAAGGAACAGGATAAATGCCCACCAAACCAAACAAAAGAGGAAGAGATAGGGAATCTACCTGATAAAGAATTCCAAATAATGGTAGTGAAAATGATCCAAAATCTTGAAAACATTTGGAGTTACAGATAAATAGCCTGGAGACAAGGATCAAGAAGATGCAAGAAAGGTTTAACAAGGACCTAGAAGAAATAAAAGAGTCAATATATAATGAATAATGCAATAAATGAGATCAAAAACACTCTGGAGGGAATCAACAATAGAATAATGGAGGCAGAAGATAGGATAAATGAGACAGAAGATAGAGTGGTAGAAATAAATGAAACAGAGAGGAAAAAAGAAAAAAGAATTAAAAGAAATGAGGACAATCTCAGAGACCTCTGGGACAATGTTAAATACCCCAACATTCGAGTCATAGGAGTCCCACAAGAAGAAGACAAAAAGAAATCCATGAGAAAATACTTGAGGAGATAATAGTTGAAAACTTCCCTAAAATGGGGAAGGAAATAATCACCCAAGTCCAAGAAACCCAGAGAGTCCAAAACAGGATAAACCCAAGGCAAAACACCCCAAGACACATATTAATCAAATGAACAAAGATCAAACACAAAGAACAAATATTAAAAGCAGCAAGGGGAAAAACAACAAATAACACACAAGGGGATTTCCTTAAGGATAACAGCTGATCTTTCAATAGAAACTCTTCAGGCCAGGAGGGAATGGCAGGGCTTACTTAAAGTGATGAAAGAAAATAACCTACAGCCCAATTTACTGTACCCAGCAAGGATCTCATTCACATATGAAGGAGAAATCAAAAGCTTTACAGACCAGCAAAAGCTGAGCGAATTTAGCACCACCAAACCAGCTCTCCAACAAATGCTGAAGGATCTTCTCTAGACAGGAAACACAGAAAGGGTGTATAAACTCGAACCCAAAACAATAAAGTAAATGGCAATGGGATCATACTTATCAACAATTACCTTAAACATAAATGGGTTGAATGCCCCAACCAAAAGACAAAGACTGGCCGAATGGATACAAAAACAAGACCCCTATATATGCTGTCTACAAGAGACCCACCTTGAAACAAGGGACACATACAGACTGAAAGTGGAGGGCTGGAAAAAGATATTCCATGCAAATAGAGACCAAAAGAAAGCAGGAGTAGCAATACTCATATCAGATAAAATAGACTTTAAAACAAAGACTGTGAAAAGAGACAAAGAAGGACACAACATAATGATCAAAGGATCAATCCAAGAAGAAGATATAACAATCATAAATATATATGCACCCAACATAGGAGCACAGCAATATGTAAGACAAATCCTAACAAGTATGAAAGAGGAAATTAACAATAACACAATAATAGTGGGAGACTTTAATACCTCACTCATACCTATGGATAGATCAACTAAACAGAAAATTAACAAGGAAACACAAACTTTAAATGATACAATAGACCAGTTAGACCTAATCGATATCTATTGGACATTTCACCCCAAAACAATGAATTTCACCTTTTTCTCAAGTGCACATGGAACCTTCTCCAGGATAGATCACATCCTGGGCCATAAATCTAGCCTTGGTAAATTTAAAAAATTGAAATCATTCCAAGCATCTTTTCTGACCACAAGGCAGTAAGATTAGATCTCACTTACAGGAGAAAAACTATGACACTGATATATCACTGATGAATATAGATGCAAAAATCCTTATCAACATTCTAGCAAGCAGAATCCAACAATGTGTTAAAAAGATCATACATCATGACCAAGTGGGCTTTATCCCAGGGATGCAAGGATTCTTCAATATCCACAAATCAATCAGTGTAATACACCACATTAACAAATTGAAAAATAAAAACCATATGATTATCTCAATAGATGCAGAGAAAGCCTTTGACAAAATTCAACATCCATTTATGATAAAAACCCTCCAGAAAGCAGGAATAGAAGGAACGTACCTCAACATAATAAAAGCTATATATGACAAACCCACAGCAAACATTATCCTCAATGGTGAAAAATTGAAAGCATTTCCCCTAAAGTCAGGAACAAGGCAAGGGTGCCCACTCTCACCACTACTATTCAACACAGTTTTGGAAGTTTTGGCCACAGCAATCAGAGCAGAAAAAGAAATAAAAGGAATCCAGATTGGATTGGAAAAGAAGAAGTAAAACTCTCACTGTTTGCAGATGACATGATCCTCTACATAGAAAACCCAAAAGACTCCACCAGAAAATTAGTGGAGCTAATCAATGAATATAGTAAAATTGCAGGATATAAAATAAACACACAGAAATCCCTTGCATTCTTATACACTAACAATGAGAAAACAGAAAGAGAAATTAAGGAAACAATTCCATTCACCATTGCAATGAAAAGAATAAAATACTTAGGAATATATCTACCTAAAGAAACAAAAGACCTATATATAGAGAACTATAAAACACTGGTGTAAGAAATCAAAGAGGACACTAATAGGTGGAGAAATATACCGTGTTCATAGATCAGAAGAATCAATATAGTGAAAATGAATATACTACCCAAGCAATCTATAGGGGCAATGCAATCCTTATCAAGTTACCAACAGTATTTCTCAGAGAACTAGAACAAATAATTTCACAATTTTTATGGAAAAACCTCAAATAGCCAATGCAATCTTGAGAAAGAAGAATGGAACTGGAGGAATCAACCTGTCATCAGCCACAGTCATCACGACAATATGATACTGGCACAAAGACAGAAATATAGATCAATGGAACAGAATAGAAAGCCCAGAGATAAATCCATGTACCTATGGACACCTTATCTTTGACAAAGGAGACAAGAATATACAATGGAGAAAAGATAATCTCTTTAACAGGTGGTGCTGGAAAAACTGGTCAACCACTTGGAAAAGAATGAAACTAGAACACTTTCTAACACCATACACAAAAATACACTCAAATGGATTAAAGATCTAAATGTAAGACCAGAAACTATAAAACTCCTAAAGGAGAACATAGGTAAAATACTCTCCGACATAAATCATAGCAGGATCCTCTGTGACCCACCTCTCAGGATATTGGAAATAAAAGCAAAAATAAACAAATGGGACCTAATTAAACTTAAAAGCTTTTGCACAACAAAGGAAACTATAAGCAAGGTGAAAAGACAGCCCTCAGATTGGGAGAAGATAATTGCAAATGAAGCAACAGACAAATGATTAATCTCAAAAATATACAAGCAACTTCTGCAGCTCAATTCCAGAGAAATAAATGACACAATCAAAAAGTGGGCCAAAGAACTAAACAGACATTTCTCCAAAGAAGACATACAGATGGCTAACAAACATATGAAAAGATGCTCAACATCACTCATTATCAGATAAATGCAAATCAAAACCACAATGAGGTACCATTACTCGCCAGTTAGGATGGCTGCTATCCAAAAGTCTACAAGCAATAAATGCTGGAGAGGGTGTGGAGAAAAGGGAACCCTCTTACACTGTTGGTGGGAATGCAAACTAGTACAGCCGCTATGGAAAACAGTGTGGAGATTTCTTAAAAAACTGGAAATAGAACTGCCATATGACCCAGCAATCCCACTTCTGGGCATACACACTGAGGAAACCAGATCTGAAAGAGACACATGCACCCCAATGTTCATAGCAGCACTGTTTATAATAGCCAGGACATGGAAGCAACCTAGATGTCCATCAGCAGATGAATGGATAAGAAAGCTGTGGTACATATACACAATGGAGTCTTACTCAGCCATTATAAAGATTACATTTGAATCAGTCCTAATGAGATGGATGAAACTGGAGCCCATTATACAGAGTGAAGTAAGCCAGAAAGAAAAACACTAATACAGTATACTAATGCATATATATGGAATTTAGAAAGATGGTAATGATAACCCTGTATGTGAGACAGCAAAAGAGACACAGATGTATAGAACAGTCTTTTGGACTCTGTGGGAGAGGGCGAGGGCAGGATGATATGGGAGAAAGGCATTGAAACATGTAAATTATCATATGTGAAATGAATCACCAGTCCAGGTTCGATGCATGATACAGGGTCCTTGGGGCTGGTGTATTGGGATGACCCAGAGGAATGGGATGGGGAAGGAGGTGGGAGGGGGGTTCAGGATGGGGAACACAAGTACACCCGTGGTGGATTCATGTCAATGTATGGCAAAACCAATACAATATTGTAAAGTAAAATAAATAAATGAATAAATAAAACTGAAAAAAAAAAAGAGAAATAAATGTGTTGTTTTAAGACATGGACATTTTGTTGTTTGTTACTGTAGCATAACTTAGCCCAACCTGATTGACACACCAACTAATGATGTGTGTGACCTTAGGCCGGCTAGTCATTTACTGCACTTTACTGACTGGGTATCAGCTTCATTTGTGCAAACCTAAGGAATAAGCCTAGGATAGGGAGGTTTAACATGGGGGTCCAATGAGTGGGCTTCAGGATGACAATGAACCCTTAACTCATAGGTAATATTCTGTGTGTGAGAGAGAGAGAGAGAGAATTTGTGATTTTAAGGGAAGAGGGTTCACAGATTTCCAAATTTTAAGAGGGTTTATGTTACCCAAAATGAGGTTAAGAATCTGGGTAATCTCTAAGGCCATTTCCAACTCTAATGTGTTTTGTAGCATCTAGAGTAAAAAAAAAAAATATCTAATTAGGCTCCTCTCTGATCTGGTATTTCAGGACTTGCCTTGAGTCAGATTTTATTAAGGTTGTTTTCAAATAATTAAGTTTAAGAGTTCTGCTTAATAGGATTGCAAATATTGAAATCTCAGGAGGTATTCCTTAGTGAAAAGAGGGAATTCACAGCAATTCTTTTTAAACTAAACAAGGAAATATTCTTCATAAGCTGAAAATAAGGTCCCAGATCCCATGTGGTGTGTGGAACAGAGTGGGACCTACTCCTGGTGGAAAGAAAAAAGCATTTCTCTTCCATCCCCAAATATGAGTTAAGGCCTGAAAGTCCAGTGTAATACTTTAGCTAAAGAAAATGAGCTCTCTCAAATATGAAGACGGTTGTATATACAAGTTAGAAGAGAGTCTGAGATTTGTAGACAGATAGCCTGAGTTCAACACTATTGGGCCACAGTTTTTCACCTACATAGTAGAGATAGTAATACTCAGCTGGAACAGGGAGAGCCCCAGCAGCAAATAGATAACACACTGAAACAGGGTGACTGAGGAGGTTACATGAGGGACTGATTACAAAGCTGAGTTCAGGGTTCAGAGAAACCAACAAGACATACTGAAGCACTGCGGGAAGGGACAGAGCAGGAAGCCCTTTATCACTCCTAGATTTGAAGGGACAAAGAGAAAGGACAATTATCATGAGAGAAGAGACCTACAGCTATAACTAGAGGAAAGGGCTACAAAGCAGGAGCTTTCAAGAGAAACACAGATGGTATTAATCCCTGGTCCAGCATGAAGGGAGCCAGAGGAAAATGTACCTTTGTCTTCTCCTCTTGCCCACTTCTATCCTTCTGGGGCCTCCCATTGGCCAAACCCAAGGATAAAAAAAAAACATGGGCAAGGGAGTCTGTGATATAGTCCACAGAAAGTCCATCTCCTAGGGACAGACAGGACAGAGAAAGTTATGGTTAGGTTAGTTAGGACAGAGAGAGGATATGAAGGGGAAAATGAGCATTCCAGCTCTTGGGGTCATCGTAAAGATTCAAAGAGAGAACATTTAGAAGCATAGGAAGCATTATACAATAATATGAGCTATTGTTTGCTCTTTTCATGAATGAATACTTCATACCCTTTGCTAAAAGCAGATTCTGCTAAGGCTGTGTAGGGAGATAGTCCTTGGCTCTGAGAATGCGGGCTAGGGGACAGGGATAGACATCCAGGCCTCAGAGTGCAGCCACTTTGCTTAGGGAGGTGAGTCGGAGGTTGAAGAGCTATTTCTGAATGCTTTGACTCAGGATGAACTGGAATATTGCAATGCAGGAATGGAACTGCTGAGACTTGTCTGCCATTCCCCAGAACACTGTTTAAGGTGGCCAAGACACCAGTCCTTCTGTGACTCTTCCTGCTGCAATCCCTAACATCTCCTGTTTTCCAGTTGCTTAGAAGAGATACCTTTCTAAGCAACAACACCTAGAATCAAAAAAGCTTGTTGTTTACCTTTCAGGAGATGTATTTCCAGATACATGCATAGATGCCAAAATACTAACTTCTTGCGCAAAATGTGGTCCTGCAATGTTTGGGCTGTGTGAGGCTCAGTACAGTTTTCAGATTAGATTACTCTGAAGCATGTTCCCTCACCAACAGGCACACATGTACTTAGCTCAGGAGTGATATGCCAAACGTGGACAGGTTTTCGTGAATCATTCTTTCACAGTACTTGGTAAAGGCAGCTTCCTCCAAAGACTGTGGGGCAACAGCATCAGGAGACCATGACTTTTCTACTGAGAGTCCTAATCTGAGGAGAGACAGTCAACCTTTTGATCTACTCAGTTTCCCTCTTCCTTCTTGAAGAAAACACCCCTCTTTCATTGCATGGGGTCTGGGTGAGACTGTGAACATGTGACCTGTCCTGGACAAGTCAGAATTTTTTCCCCAAGGATGTTCCCAAGTTTGGGAAAATCATTGAAACTAATCAAGTCATTGGTGGAATCCCCAAAAGGCTGCTCAGTCATTTCTGCCTCCTGTAGATCTCGAATAAGCCTAGACTCTCTTCTGTGGAGGCTTCCCTGGTGGCTCAGTGGTAAAGCAGGAGATGTGGGTTCGATCCCTGGGTCAGCAAGATCTCCTGGAAAAGGAAATGGCAACCCACTCCAGTATTCTTGCCTGGGAAATCCCACGGACAGAGGAGCCTGTGAGGCTACAGTGCATGACATTTCAAAAGAGTTGGACACAATTTAGCAACTAAACCACCACTGCTGCCCTTCTATGGTTGCTCAGCATTTTTTTTCATCCTCTGACATACTCTGTATCCTTTTAATCCATTATTGTTTGGTTTACATTAGTTACCTAGGCTAGACAAACAGGGATGGTCCAAGTGTGAGGACTGACAAGAATGATAACCTGGATGAGGTTTTAACAATGCTTTAACTGCAGTTGATTCCCAAACCAGCCAATAAGCAAATTATAGACACAGGAGAGGATACATATCATTGAGTGGGTCCTAGCTCTTCATAGAGGTATGTCTGAGATTCAGAGGACAAGGCATCCCACGTAAAGTAAAACCCCTGCCTTTTATACTTTTAGGCTGAAGTAAGGACCAAGCTTGCATTCAAGAGTCTAACGATGGCCTCGGAAAGAATGACATAATGCCACCGGCAGCAACATGGATAGACCTAAAGATTATCATACTAAATCAGAAAGACAAACACCATATATCACTTATATGTGGAACCTAAAATATAACACACATGAACTTATCCATGAAACAAATAGACTCAAAGATGTAGAGAACAAACTGTGGTTGACAAGGGGGAGAGTTGAGTGGGGGAGGGATGGATTGGGAATTTGGGATTAGAAGATGCAAACTACTTTATAGAGAATGGATAAACAACAAGGTCCTACTGTGTAGAACAGGGAACTACAATATATTCAATAGCCTGTGATAAGCCATAATAGAAAAGAATACAAAAAAGAGTGTGTGTGTGTGTGTGTGTGTGTGTGTGTGTGTGTGAGTGTGTGTGTGTATGCGTGCTCAGTTGTTCAGTCATGTCTGACTCTTTGCGAACCCATGAACTATAGCCCACCATGCTCCTCTGTCCATGGAGTTTTCCAGGCAAGAATACTGGAGTGGGTTGCCATTTCCTTCTCCATAGGATCTTTCCAACCCAGGGATCAAACCCACATCTCTTGCGTCACCTGCATTGGCAGGTGGATTCTTTCCCACTGTACCTCCTGGGAAGCCATACATACACATATACATGTATGTATAACTGAATCACTTTCCTATATAGTAGAAATTAACACAACATTGTAAATCAACTGTATGTTAGTAAAAGAAATTTTAAAAAATAAAAATAAAAGAGTCTAACTATGGCCACATAGTAAAAACTTTGTTGTTCTAAAGTGTTATATTTCCTACGAGCTTCCACTGAGCTAATAATGGGCTTGGTTATGCCATTATCACTGTTGGTCAAAGCCCATCTATATCCCTGTGGCCAAACATCTTTGCAGGCAGGGCTGATAATATACAACTCCTCCATAATCTGAGTCCAACTTCCTTTCTGTCTTATAACTCACTGTTCCCTTTCACTTACTCTATAGAATTATTATGGGGAAAATACATTTACATACATTATCAGTAATTCTCTTAACATATCAGCAAGGTAAGAATTATTTTACCATTTTATAGATAAAGGATTGAAAGCTCAGATAAGAGATCTAAATTCTTACATTGCGCAGGAAATTTCAAACTCTGATCTTTTTACCTTCAAAATCCACACTCCCGCTTTATCCTATCCTGCCCAGTTTTTGATCCCAGTTCTGATTCTAATTATTTCATTCCCTTGAACAAGCACTTCTCCAGGCTCTGTTGTGAGGAAGCCCATCACCACATCTTACAAAATTGCTGGGACAGGATGGAGAGGAAACAGATGAGAGTATAGGGTTACGTGACCAAGGGATTTCTAATTAACTCTGAAACTATGTAGCTGTTTCTATTCTTTTTGCATTTTTCAATGGCTACTTATTTAAAAATGAGACACAAATATTCTAGCTTTGATTTGGAATTAGAAATTCTCCTACTCACTCTAAGAAAATGAAAAGCCCCAGAGAAAAGTGTTTCAGGCTATTTTACCTCTCTCTGCTTGTATTTCTTTCTATATTTGCTTTCCAAGTCTTAGACGTTCTCAGTGGTAGCTTCTCTTTTCAAATTATCCCCCAAGTGGTGGTCCAGTGGCTAAAACGCCTTACTCCCAGTGCAGGGGCCTGGATTCGATTCCTGGGCAGGGAACTAGACCCTGCATTCTGCAACTAAAAAGATTCCATGTACCACAACTAAAGATCCCACAAGCTGCAACGAAGAGTGAAGATCCTGTGTGCCGCAACTAAGACCTGGGACAGCCAAAAAAATATTTAAAAAGAAAATAACCCCCAAATATCTCCTACACTGACAGTAAGTTGCTGGGATCACCATCATCATTGTCCTAGGATATTTAATGCTAGTTTAACCATTCATCTTAAGCCCTAAAGGAGCCAGAGACTTAGGCTAAAGGGTTCTTTTATCTTGTTTCCTGAATCCCAAGTGTGTTCAGGTGGTCAGCACCAAGCAGGAGAAAAAAAGTGAGCTTCTGTGATCCAGGAATCAGGCTGTATCTGAGAACCTGTCCGTTCTAGAACAAAATCTTAAACCAAGCAATCCTGCAGCAGAAGCCCTTCCCCCAACTCCAAAGTATTGGTTTTCATCTCAGACAAAGGAAATAATTGGATTTCTGCACAGAGTTCTGTGATATACTGCTGCCAGCTGCATGGCTGTAAAACCATTAACTCCTTGCAGACCATTTTATCTCTGCAAGAGGAAGAAGAGGGAGAAACACTTAGCCCAAGTGAAAGGGAAACATTTTCTAAGTGGCGCAATGTGAATTCCACTAACACAGAATCCATCTCAACTGGACTGAAGTTCTGGTCAACATAAAATAAAAGCCAGATAATTTGGAACAGAATAGAGTTCTACCTTCAAGAGCAACCATGTCCATCATGCAGCAGTTTCTGGCAAAGAGTGTAGAATTCCAGTTCAAGCCATGTCTTTCTCTCCTTCTAACTCTTTGCTTTGACATCCATCTCCAACACATCATCAACCACCAAGTGAGAAACAAGCCAGCCTCTCCACTTTCTCTGCCGAGGTTTGCTCTCAACTCAATGGGGCTTAAAATGTTCATGAAATGCTCCCAGATCACTGTGAATTAAATATACTCCAGAAAAGGTTGCTTAGTTCCTAAGTTATGTCCAACTCTTCTGTGACCCCTTGGACTATAGCCCACCAAGCTCCTCTCTTCATGGGATTTCCCAGGCAAGAATACTGGAGTGGGTTGCCATTTCTGTCTCCAGGGGATCTTCTCGACCCAGGAACTGAACACGCATCTCCTGTTTGGCAGGCAGATTCTTTAACACTGAGCCACCTGGGAAGCCCCCAGAGAAAAAGGCATATATGCAACATAGCCTTTGCCCCAGGAAGCCTCCAGAAGAGCACATTGAATTAGTTATTTAAAAGGTTTATGGGGAAGCGGAAAACACTGATTGATAAACAGTGGAACACTGAATACACCCCCACCGAGGGAACAATGTAACAATGACCCTCACCAGGCATCTCATTGCAGTTATCTGTAATATTCTTACCTGTGCAAATAAGGTTCAACAAAAATTAACTCTGCATTCTGTTTAATTTTTTAAGACTCAGTCATATTTCAGGCTGATGAGAAAACTTTCAAGGGTGTGACTAGTTATGGGTATCACTCCAAATTTTTTTTGAGTCTCCCCAGTGTTACCTACACAATAAATACTTGAGCTCATGGAAACCAGTACTTCTCTCTCTAATGGGACTAACCCTCTGCAGGCAAGAGACCAAACAAAAGTTAAAGTTTGAGCGAAATAGCTTTAGTTAAGGAGTATCCTCTGATCCAAACTTTGCTGCATAATCCTTCAAACTTAGAGATAAATTCTTGTCACTTGTTTTAAACATTATTTTTTTCAACCACTTTTCGTTAAGACATTTGAGGTTAGCACCTCTGTTTGAACAGCTGCTCACCATTAGCAGAGTAACTACTCTCTGCACCTGGTGGGATCCTAAAAAAGAGGCAAACAGACTGACATCCTTTTCCCTTCAGTCAGAGCTCACTGACCTTGGCCTTGCATCCTTTTGCTCAACTCTTTCTTCTCACCTTCTAAAAGAGTTTTCAAAACAGATCTCCTTTGGGAGATTTTCACAAGGAATATGGATTTGCCTTGCCATCCTCTTGGAATTTTAATAGTTGAATTTAAGGGATTTTGGAGAAGGGGGCTTGTAGCTGGAAAAGAACTCAAAGCTAGCCTACAAAGGATGGTCCTACATTAACTGAGCACCAGACACCATTAGGGAGTTTTCATGTAATCAGTGTGCAAAGAAAGAACCACAAATGTCGAATGTCAGCCAGGAAATAAGTAGGTTACATTTGTGCAGATGGTTAATATTAGGGGGAAGGATATCCAGATTCATGATTTTATTTTTCCTTAACAGCAATATCAACAAAACAAGGCAATTCTTTTCGGGCATTTGAGGTGAAGAACTCAAGTTGTTCATATTTAGGCTTAGTTCATGGCTCATTTCTATTAGTCAATTGTCATCTATTGACCATCACTACATGGCTAGATTGTTCCTAGGATGAGATGCCTAAAGAGTTGCTTTATTCAATTGCTGGCTTCCACATTCATCGGGATTGTTAAAAATTGTTTAAGTCTAGCTAAGTAAAACACTGCACTTGGACTTGCACATTTCCCTCCAAAGTTAATTGATGTTTCAAAAATGTCCCCTCGGTGGGATGTTTCGAGAGAACAACATCAAAACATGTATATTATCTAGGGTGAAACAGATCACCAGCCCAGGTTGGATGCATGAGACAAGTGCTCGGGCCTGGTGTACTGGGAAGACCCAGAGGGAGCGGGTAGAGAGGGAGGTGGGAGGGGGGATCGGGATGGGGAATACATGTAAATCCATGGCTGATTCATGTCAATGTATGACAAAACCCACTACAATATTGTAAAGTAATTAGCCTCCAACTAATAAAAATAAATGAAAAAATAAAATAAAAATAAATAAAAATAAAAAATAAAAATGTCCCCTCTGAATTATAATTGTGAATGGTTACACACAGTATTAGGTTGATAGTCTTTTTATCCCAAAGAGTCACCTAACGCGCTGACTAATGCAACAGTACACATCTGCTGAAGGAATGAAGAGCATTTCCTGAATATTCTTTGCTTTCTCCTCCTGTATGGGTATATTTGGGATAGTGAAGAAAGTAGAGGAGCAACTATGGAGAGAAGAAGGGAAGATTTGAATGTATGGAGGGGATTCACCCTCCCTTTCACCTCCACACCAACTTCCAAGCCCAACTCTGAGTGAAAGGCATCTTTAATGCCATTTGTTTGTTTAGATTTCCCAAATGATAGGCCATCTACCCCTTTTGTTGTTGTTCAGTCAACTCTTCATGTCTGATTTTTTGTAATCCCACAGAATGCAGCATACCAGCCTTCCCCGTCCTTCACTATCTCCCGAAGTTTGCTCAAATTCATGTGCATTTGAGTCAGTGATGCTCTCTAACCAGCTCATCCTCTGCTGCTCACTTCTCCTCCTGCCTTCGATCTTTCCCAGCATCAGGGTATTTTCTGATGAGTCAACTCTTCCATCAGGTGGTCAAAGTATTGGAGCTTCATCTTTAGTATCAGTCCTTCCAATGAATATTCAGGGTTGATTTCCTTTCGGACTGACTGGTTTGATCTCCTTGCAGTCCAAGGGACTCTCAAGAGTCCTCTCCAGCTTGAGAGCATCAGTTCTGTGGTGCTCAACCTTTTTTGTGATCAAACTCTCACATGCATGATATCCATACATGACTACTGGAAAAACCATAGCTTTGACTCTACAGACCTTTGTCAGCAAAGTGATGTCTCTGCTTTTTAGTACGCTGTCTAGGTTGTTATAGATTTTCTTTCAAGGAGCAAGTGTCTTTTAATTTCATGACTGCAATCACCATCCACAGTGATTTTGGAGCCCAAGAAATAAAATCTGTCACAGCTTCCACTTTTTCCCCATCTATTTGCCATGAAGTGATGGTACCGGATACCATGATTTTAGTTTTTTGAATGTTGAGTTTTAAGCCAGCTTTTTCACTCTCCTCTTTTGCCCTCATCAAGAGGCTCTTTAGTTCCTCTTCACTTTCTGCCACTACAGTGATGTCATCTGCATATCTGAGGTTATTAATATTTCTCCTGGAAATCTTGATTCCAGTTTGTGTTTCACCCAGCCCAGCATTTTGCATGATGTAGTCTGCATAGAAGTTAAGTAAGCAGGGTGACAATATATACAGCCTTAACGTACTCCTTTCCCAATTTTGAAGCAGTCCATTGTTCCCTGTCCAGTTCTAACTGTTGCTTCTTGACCTGCATAGAGGTTTCTCAGGAGACAGGTAAGGTGGTCTGGTGTTCCCTTCTCTTTAAGAATTTTCCACAGTTTGTTGTGATCCACACAGTCAAAGGCTTTAGCATAGTCAATAAAGCAGAAGTAGATGCTTTTTCTGGAATTCCCATGATCCAATGGATGTTGGCAATTTGTTCTCTGGTTCCTCTGCCTTTTCTAAATCTAGCTTGTACATCTGGAAGTTCTCAGTTCACGTACTGTTAAAGCCTGACTTGAAGGATTTTTGAGCATCACCTTGCTAGAATGTGAAATGAACACACTTGTACAGGACTTTGAACATTCTTTGGCATTGCCCTTCTTTTGGATTGAAACGAAAACTGACCTTTTCCAGTCCTGTGACCACTGCTGAGTTTTCCAAATTTGCTGACACATTGAATGCATCACTTTAACAGCAACATCTTTTAGGATTTGAAGTAGCTCAGCTGGAATTCTATCACCTCCACTAGCTTTGTTTGTAGCAAACAAACTAACTTAACTAACTTAACTCTCCTTGCTATTCTCTAGAAATCTGCATCCAGTGCATATATCTTTCCCTTTCTCCCCTGCCTTTTGCTTCTCTTCTTTTCTCTGCTATTTGTAAGGATTCCTCAGACAATAATTTTGCTTTCTTGCATTTCTTTTTCTTGGAGATGATTTTGGTGCACCTCCTGTACACTGTTATGAACCTCTGTCCATAGTTTTTTAGACAGTCTATCTATAGGATCTAATCCCTTGAATCTATTCATCACCTCTACTATATAATCACGTAAGGGATTTGGTTTGGGTCATACCTGAATGGCCTACTGGTTTTCCCTACTCTCTTCAATTTAAGTCTGAATTTTTCAATAAGGAGCATAATCTGAGCCACAGTCAGCTCCCAGTCTTGTTTTGCTGACTATATAGAGCTTCTCCATCTTTGTCTGCCAAGAACACAATTAATCTGATTTCAGTATTGACTATCTGATGATGTCCATGTGTAGTCCTCCATTGTGTTGTTGGAAGAGGGTGTTTGCTATGACCAGTGCAGTCTCTTGGCAAAACTCTGTTAGCCTTTGCCCTCCTTCATTTTGTACTCCAAGACCAAACTTGCTTGTTAATCCAGGTATCTCTTGACTTCCTATTTTTGCAATCCAGTTCACTATGATGAAAAGGACATCTTTTTTTGGTGTTAGTTCTAAGAGGTCTTGTAAGTCTTCATAGAACTGTTCAACTTCAGCTTCTTCAGCATTATTTACCTCTTTCAGTCAGTTCAGCTCAGTCCCTCAGTCGTGTCCAACTCTTTGCGACCCCATTAACCACAGCACGCCAGGCCTCCCTGTCCATCAGCAACTCCCAGAGTCCACCCAAACCCGTGTCCATCGAGTCAGTGATGCCATCCAGCCACCTCATTCTCTGTCGTCCCCTTCTCCTGCCCTAATCTTTCCCAGCATCAGGGTCTTTTCCAATGAGTCAGTTCTTTGCATAAGGTGGCCAAAGTATTGGAGTTTCAGCTTCAACATCAGTCCCTCCAATGAACACCCAGGACTGATCTCCTTTAGGATGGACTGGTTGGATCTCCTTGCAGTCCAAGGGGCTCTCAAGAGTCTTCTCCACCTCCAACTAATAAAAAAAATTAAAAAAAAAAAAAAAAAGAGTCTTCTCCAACACCACAGTTCAAAAGCATCAATTCTTCATCACTCAGCTTTCTTTATAGTCCAACTCTCACATCCACACATGACCACTGGAAAAACCATAGCCTTGACTACACGGACCTTTGTTGGCAAAGTAATGTCTCTGCTTTTTAATACGCTGTCTAGGTTGGTCATAACTTTCCTTCCAAGGAGCAAGTGTCTTTTAATTTCATGGCTGCAGTCACCATCTGCAGTGATTTTGGAGCCCAAAAAATAAAGTCAGCCATTGTTTCCACTGTTTCCCCATCTATTTGCTATGAAGTGATGGGACCAGATGCCATGATCTTAGTTTTCTGAATGTTGAGTTTTAAGTCAACTTTTTCACTCTCCTCTTTCACTTTCATCAAGAGGCTCTTTAGTTCTTCACTTTCTGCCATAAGAGTGGTATCATCTGCATATCTGAGGTTATTGATATTTCTCCCACCAATCTTGATTCCAGCTTGTGCTTCCTCCAGCCCAGCATTTCTCATGATGTACTCTGCATATAAGCTAAATAAATAGGGTGACAATGTACAGCCTTGACATACGCCTTCCGTGATTTGGAACCAGTCCATTGTTCCATGTCCCATTCTGACTGTTGCTTTTTGACCTGAATACAGATTTCTCAGGAGGCAGGTCAGGTGGTCTGTTATTCCCATCTCTTTCAGAATTTTCCACAGTTTATTGTGATCCACACATTCAAAGGCTTTGGCATAGTCAATAAAGCAGAAATAGATGTTTTTCTGGAACTCTCTCGCTTTTTTGATGATCCAGCAGATGTTGGCAACTTGATCTCTGACTCCTCTGCCTTTACCTCTTTAGGTGACATTAAAAGGGCTGATCCATGTCAATGTATGGCAAAAACCACTACAATATTGTAAAGTAATTAGCCTCCAATTAAAATAAATAAATTAATTTTTTTAAAAAAAGGTTATCAACCAGTAACAAAAAAGGACCTACTGTATAACACATGGAACTCTGCTCAATGTTATGTGGCAACCTGAATTGGAGGAGAATTTGGGGAAGAAGGAATATATGTATATGCGTGGCTGGGTCCCTTCGCTCACTGTTCTCCTCAAATTATCACAACATTGTTTGTTAATTGGCTACACTCCAATACAAAATAAAAAGTTTTTTTTAAAAAAAGGTTATCAGCCAGGGAGTCATGAAGCATTAAACCACCCACCTAAAGTCACAATGGAGCTCAACATATACATTATGAAGATGCATAATTCATAAGACCCACTTCGGAAAGATGCAGACAGAAGCTGTACTGTATAATCATAAGGGATTTGGCTTAAGTCATACCTGAATGGCCTCCTATTCACCTCCTATTCACATACCCAGGAAAGCATAATCTTTGGTGTAGCATGCCCTCTAAACACAACCCAATAACTTTATCTGTATTCAACTTAAGAGAGAATGACCAATTTCAATGCAACTGAAATCACTTATAGACTTTGAGATATAAGGGATTTAAATGGCAATTTTGTCTACATTAGATTTCAGCTTTAGTATCTTTGGAACTAACCCCAAGTTATTTATGACATCACTATACCCCAAAGATGAACACGTTGACTTCTGAAGCTAATTGTTTCTCATTGTGCTTCATTCTTTCATCCCAGGCACAAGCATTTCCCCCATGAGAAATGCTTGGAAACTGGGAATCATCTTTAACTTAACCTGTGCCTTTATTCAGTTTTGGAGCATGCATTACATGCAAGACACTGCCAGATGCTGTGGGAGATAAAAAGGAATATGTAAAACAGTCCCTGACCTTAATAAGGCTGAGTTGAGCAGTGTCAGGCATGAATACACATGAAAAGATAATTAATAAATAAAACATAAGAGCTAAACAACTATGGAAATCATCTGGGCATGGGTGAAGAGCAAGACTTCAGGTGGAGTACATGTTGACCCATCCCTGCAACCATGATGAGAGCAAAGGGTGGAGCACATGAAAGAGACTGATAGGAACAGCTGAGGGTCCAGGAAAGCAACAAGGCCTCTGGATTTTGTCTTCTTCATGCTCCATGCAGTTGTCCCCTCCTGTCAGTAGTTTTTACTCCCCCACACATTCCATGTTTGAACTCTAATAGTAGTGACTTGCTAGAATTTTTTGAGCATTATTTTATATAAAGAACTGTTCCAGGTACTTCACACATATAAATTATTTAATCCTCAATCTACCTTATAAGGTAAATTATCTTATAATTCCTATATCACAGGTAAGGAGACAGGAAGGTAAAGGAGACAGAGAGGTAAACAATCTTGCTTAATGTTAAATATCCAGCAAACTGAACACCAGAATGCCTACCCAGTCTTACTTTTCCATCACACTGACTCTGTCATCCAAAATGTCAGTTCTAACCTCAAAAACACAACTCTCATCTGCCCTCTACCACTTAAGAATGTCTGAAACCTCCTTAATTGCCTAAAAAATGACTTACCTTCCTTAGGTTGGTAATTCAAGAGCTGAGCCTCTGCAATCAGCTTTAATCTACCCTGCCAACATGATTCTTCTCATCTCTTCTCCAGTGAGAGCCCTCCACTCTAACCAAGCTGGTCCACATGTTGGCCCCACAAGGCACTTATATCTTCCCGACCATGATCACAGATATGCCTTCCAGAATCCTTCAGATTACAGCCTGCTTGTGTGGTGACAAAACCAGATCCTCACTCCAGCAGCAGTCAGACTATTGCAGATCTAAAGGTTTAGCTTCCAAAAATGCAACTCAAGATTAACTTGTAGTTAGATCACATTCTTCTTAATTCAAAATTAATTCATTATCCACTAAAATTACCAAGTATTGCTTTGTTCTGAAATAAGAATTTCTGCCATCCCAGGTCTCTTCTACACAGTAATTTTGAAAAAAAATTTTTAAGAAAAGCGCCAGATATTACATACATCTCTTTTCAGTTTTACCTTACTAGCTTCTGTCCAATTTTTCCACCTTGAGATTTTAAAAATACTAATTCTTTCCATTCACCTATTAATATTGTCTTAGTAAGATACATTTACATAGCCATCCATATTGTTGATTTTGAAAATTCTTGATAAGATTTGGTCCAAAAGCAGGGAAGATTTTTTTTCCAAATTGGTTTTGATCCACTAAATCAGCATACTTCAGATATATTTGTTCAGTCAACTATGAATCCATATAAATTTTCTGTGGTTTAGTCTACATTAATTTTGTCTCCGTAATTATCATAGGGCACTTTATCAAAAGCTTTGCTGAATCTTTTGTTTGCTCCATGCAGACATATCCACAATAACTCTAATAACTTGAAAATCTCAGTGACCTATTTAGAGATAATTGAGTCTTAGTTTACTGATACTTGCTCCTGATGATTTCCACTTTTCTAAGTACTTTCAAACTATTAGTTTAGTAATTTAATTCAAAATTTCACCAATAATTAATACCAAGTTTGTGAATTCTCCCTATAAAACTGGAACATGCCCACCACCATCCTTTGGTAACTTTTATTTTTGCAGTGGTTTTCCAAGTCTGATGTAATAATCCCGTATTAGTTTCCTATTGCTCCTGTAACAAATTACCATATATTTATTGTCTTAGAACAGTATAGATTTGTCGTGTTACAGTTCTGGAGTTCAGAAGTCAGAAATCAATACCACTGGCTAAAATCGGTATCGACATACCGAGGTATCAGCACAGTAGCATACCTTCTGGAGTCTTTGAAGGCAGAACACATTCCCTTGCCTTTTCCAGCTTCTAAACACCACCCATATCACATCTCTAACCTTTGTTTCCATGATCTTCTCTTCTCTGGTTTTCCTGCATCCTTTTTATAAGGATGCTTGTGATTACATTTTGCCACCCAGATAACCGGGTAAACTGCATCTCAAGATCTTTAAGTTAACCACATCAGTCAAGGGCCTGTAGCCACATCGGGGGGCACTGTCACAGATTTTGGGGATAAGAATGAGGACATCTTTGGAAGAGGCCATTATTCTGCCTATTACAAGATCCCAAGATAAACACATAAGCAAGTTGCTTTGATATCTTTGGATATAATGCATTTGGCTTAAGTACTAAATGCATTTTAATGGGCTAATACTTTTACTATCATCTTTACTCTCTTGGACTATAGTATTCTTTGACATATTAGCATTTCTGTGTTAAAAAAACCTTTTCCTTAAGAGGGGCTGCTGCTGCTGCTAAAGGCACTTGAGTCATGTCCAACTCTGTGCAACCCCATAGACGGCAGCTCACCAGGCTCCCCCATCCCTGGGATTCTCCAGGCAAGAACACCGGAGTGGGTTGCCATTTCCTTCTCCAATGCATGGAAGTGAAAACTGAAGTCGCTCAGTCGTGTCCGGCCCACAGTGACCCCATGGACTGCAGCCTACCAGGCTCCTCTGTCCATGGGATTTTCCAGGCAAGAGTACTGGAGTGGGTTGCCATTGCCTTCTCAGTCCCTAAGAGGGGAGAGGCACGTTAAAAAGGCAGCCGAGAGGTTCTGCTTTCTCTGTCATTTCATTTGATACCCATCTTCCCCAAACAATGATCTCTTCCTTTTTTGTGTTTTTTTTTTAACTTTAAAAAATAAGTGAAAACACAAAACATTTTTTAAAAGAATTTTTATTTATTTTTACTGGACAGATTTTATTTTCTTGGGGTCTAAAATCACTGCAGATAGTGACTGCAGCCATGAAATTAAAAGATGCTTGCTCCTTGGAAGAAAAACTATGACCAACCTAGATAGCATATTAAAAAGCAGATACATTACTTTGCTGACAAAGGCCCATCTAGTCAAAGCTATGGTTTTTCCAGTAGTAATGTATGGATATGAGAGTTGGACTATAAAGAAAATTGAGCGCCAAAGAATTGATGCTTTTGAACTGTGATGTAGCAGAAGACTCTTGAGAGTCCCTTGGACTGCAAGATCAAACCAGTCAATCCTAAAGGAAATCAGTCCTGGATATTCATTGGAAGGACTGATGCTGAAGTTGAAACTGCAATACTTTGGCCACCTGATGTGAAGAACTGACTCATTAGAAAAGACCTTGATGCTGGGAAAGTTTGAAGGCAGGAGGAGAAGGGATGACAGAGGTGGAGATGGTTGGATGGCATCACCGACCCGATGGACATGAGTTTGAGCAAGCTTTAGGAGCTAGTGATGCTGTCGACAGGGGTGCCTGGCATGCTGCAATCCATGGGGTCACAAAGAGTCAGACACGACTGAGCAACTGAATTGAACTGAACATTGGATTGCAACATTATGTAAGTTTTTTGTGTACAACATTATATTTATACTTCTATATACTCTACAGTGTTTGGTTTTTAACATTTTCCCAATTCTCAACTTATATTTAAAGTTCTGGATGTAACATCTGTACAGATTTGTGCCATATCTGCGGTCTTACATGCATCCTTAGCTATGTGCCCTGTTTCTAAGATTCTGTTTTTGTTCCTTCTAAATCTAAGCTTGGATTTTCCCTTGAGCACATTGTATGTCTTTAATGTCTTCTCAGAGTCCTTCTCATTAGGATAAACCAAAATTATAGAGCAAGCATTCCTTTTTTTAAAGCTACTTATTCTTCTTAAGTGATAGTCCCTTTTAGAGACTGACTATGGACTCATTTTACCTTTCTATGATTAAAAAGAATCCAGTGGATGTGTCTGAACATGCCCATTTGTTCCCTTTCTCTGCCATTATGAATTCCAGGGTGATTCAGTCACTTCCTCCTATGTCTCCCATACCTTCTGTTTCACCAACTGCTTTTCCCTTCTGGTCAGAATTCATTTTGTCCTCTAATCAGCTGTTCCACTTTTAGCAATAGGAGTCTCCCAGCAGATGTTTGGAGAGTTAAAGTTGTGACATCACCACATGACTATTATAGGGCCAAGCAGTCCTTACCTCACCCCCCATCACTTCTGTGCATCCTTTCATCTCTGCCCACAGGTTTCCATACACAATTCTGGACTTTTCCACATGGTACTTTGCTAACATCTAGTGCTATGACTTGAGTGGGAGGGCTGGAGCTAAGAAAAGTTAGAGCACCAACTAGACGTAGGTAGAGAGGAGTCAGTAATCAGTCCAAACCCATCTGCATGTTCTGTAGGTGAATGAATAAAGGACAAGCACTCTGGTTTAGTTTAAGGGAGTCACATGGTTTCAGGAAAGAAAACTTCACTCCAGCTACAGGAGTAGAGCATGTAGCTGAGACTGTGGCAATCATTACATTTTCCTCCATAACCACAGTAGTCAGAGATGAGCACACAAATTGAGTCAGACGAATCAGAGTAATTAACAGGACTTTGGCTGGGGAGGCAGGAATGAAGTTTCTCTGGCCTGTATAGAAAGCATACAGTTCATCAAATGCTTACAGGAATCTTGAGACCATAAGAAGAGCTCATTTTAAATAAAGCGGACACCATGGAAGGGGAAAAAGACAAAATGACAGCAATCAGGTTCTTCCCCCGCCCCCCTTTTGGCTATAGTGATTTTTTTTTTCAATATAAAATTTTAACATTTAATTGGAGGCTAATTACTTTACAATATGGTATTGGTTTTGCCATACATTGACATGAATCTGCCAGAGGTATACATGTGTTCCCCATCCTGAACCCCCCTCCCATCTCTCTCCCAATCCCATCCCTCTGGGTCATCCCAGTGCACCAGCTCCAAGCATCCTGTCTCATGCATCGAAGCTGGACTGGCGATTTGTTTCACATATGATAATATACATGTTTCAATGCCTTTCTCCCAAATCATCCCACCCTCGTCCTCACCCACAGAGGCCAAAAGACTGTTCTATACATCTGTGTCTCTTTTGCTGTCTCACATACAGGGTTATCGTTGCCATCATTCTAAATTCCATATATATGCGTTAGTATACTGTATTGGTGTTTTTCTTTCTGGCTTACTTCACTCTGTATAATAGGCACCAGTTTCATCCACCTCATTAGAACTGATTCAAATGTATTCTTTATAATGGCTGAGTAATATTCCATTGTGTATATGTACCACAACTTTCTTATCCATTCACTTGCTGATAGACATCTAGGTTGCTTCCATGTCCTGGCTATTATAAACAGTGCTGCGATGAACATTGGGGTGCACGTGTCTCTTTCAGATCTGGTTTCCTCAGTGTGTATGCCCAGGAGTGGGATTGCTGGGTCGTATGGCAGTTCTATTGCCAGTTTTTTAAGGAATCTCCACACTGTTTTCCATAGTGGCTGTACTAGTCTGCATTCCCACCAACAGTGTAAGAGGGTTCCCTTTTGTCCACCACCCTCTCCAGCATTTATTGCTTGTAGACTTTTGGACAGCAGCCATTCTGACTGGCATGAAATGGTACCTCATTGTGGTTTTGATTTGCATTTCTCTGATAATGAGTGATGTTGAGCATCGTTTCATGTGTTTGTTAGCCATCTGTATGTCTTCTTTGGAGAAATGTCTGTTTAGTTCTTTGGCCCACTTTTTGATCATATCATTTATTTTTCTGGAATTGAGCTGCAGGAGTTGCTTGTATATTTTTGAGATTAATTCTTCATCAGTTGTTTCATTTGCTATTATTTTCTCCCATTCTGAAGGCTGTCTTTTCACCTTGCTTATAGTTTCCTTTGTTGTGCAGAAGCTTTTAACTTTAATTAGGTCCCATTCTTTTATTTTTGCTTTTATTTCCAATATTCTGGGAGGTGGGTCGTAGAGGATCCTGCTGTGATTTATGTCAGAGAGTGTTTTGCCTATGTTCTCCTCTAGGAGTTTTATAGTTTCTGGTCTTACATTTATATCTTTAAACCATTTGAGCGTATTTTTGTGTTAAGTGTTCTAGTTTCATTCTTTTCCAAGTGGTTGATCAGCTTTCCCAGCACCACTTGTTAAAGAGATTGTCTTTTCTCCATTGTATATTCTTGCCTCCTTTGTCAAAGATAAGGTGTCCATAGGTGCATGGATTTATCTCTGGGCTTTCTATTTTGTTCCATTGATCTATATTTCCGTCTTTGTGCCAGTACCATATTGTCTTGATGACTGTGGCTTTGTAGTAGAGACTGAAGTCAGGCAGGTTGATTCCTCCAGTTCCATTCTTCTTTCTCAAGATTGCTTTCGCTATTCGAGGTTTTTTGTATTTCCGTACAAATTGTGAAATTATTAGTTCTAACTCTGTGAAAAATACCGTTGGTAGCTTGATAGGGATTGCATTTAATCTATAGATTGCTTTGGGTAGTACATTCATTTTCACATGTTGATTCTTCCGATCCATGAACACGGTATATTTCTCCATCTATTAGTGTCCTCTTTGATTTCTTACACCAGTGTTTTATAGTTCTCTATATATAGGTCTTTTGTTTCTTTAGGTAGATATATTCCTAAGTATTTTATTCTTTTTGTTGTAATGGCGAATGGGATTGTTTCCTTAATTTCTCTTTCTGTTTTCTCATTATTAGTGTATTGGAATGCAAGGGATTTCTGTGTGTTGATTTTATATCTTGAAACTTTATTGTATTCATTGATTAGCTCTACTAATTTTCTGGTGGAGTCTTTTGGGTTTTCTATGTAGAGAATCATGTCATCTGCAAACAGTGAGAGTTTTACTTCTTTTCCAATCTGGATTCCTTTTATTTCTTTTTCTCCTCTGATTGCTGTGACCAAAACTTCCAAAACTATGTTGAATAATAGTGGTGAGAGTGGGCACCCTTGTCTTGTTCCTGACTTAAGGGGAAATGCTTTCAATTTTTCACCACTGAGGATAATGTTTGCTGTGGGTTTGTCATATATAGCTTTTATTATGTTGAGGTACGTTCCTTTTATTCCTGCTTTCTGGAGGGTTTTTATCATAAATGGATGTTGAATTTTGTCAAAGGCTTTTTCTGCATCTATTGAGATAATCATATGGTTTTTATTTTTCAGTTTGTTAATGTGGTGTATTACATTGATTGACTTGTGGATATTGAAGAATCCTTGCATCCCTGGGATAAAGCCCACTTGGTCATGATGTAAGATCTTTTTAATGTGTTGTTGGATTCTGTTTGCTAGAATTTTGTTAAGGATTTTTGCATCTATGTTCATCAGTGATATTGGCCTGTAGTTTTCTTTTTTGTGGCATCTTTGGCAGGTTTTGGTATTAGGGTGATGGTGGCCTCATAGAATGAGTTTGGAAGTTTACCTTCCTCTGCAATTTTCTGGAAGAGTTTGAGCAGGATAGGTGTTGGCTCTTCTCTCAATTTTGGTAGAATTCAGCTGTGAAACCATCTGGTCCTGGGCTTTTGTTTGCTGGAAGATTTCTGATAACAGTTTCAATTTCTGTGCTTGTGGTGGGCCTGTTAAGATTTTCTATTTCTTCCTGGTTCAGTTTTGGAAAGTTGTACTTTTCTAAGAATTTGTCCATTTCTTCCAAGTTGTCCATTTTATTGGCGCATAGTTGCTGATAGTAGTCTCTTATGATCCTTTGTATTTCTGTGTTGTCTGTTGTGATCTCTCCATTTTCATTTCTAATTTTATTGATTTGATTTTTCTCCCTTTGTTTCTTGATGAGTCTGGCTAATGGCTTGTCGATTTTATTTATCTTCTCAAAGAACCAGCTTTTGGTTTTGTTGATTTTTGCTATGGTCTCTTTTGTTTCTTTTGCATTTATTTCTGCCCTAACTTTTAAGATGTCGTTCCTTCTACTGACCCTTGGGTTCTTCAATTCTTCCTTTTCTAGTTGCCTTAGGTGTAGAGTTAGGTTACTTATTTGACTTTTTCCTTGTTTCTTGAGGTATGCCTGTATTGCTATGAACCTTCCCCTTAGCACTGCTTTTACAGTGTCCCACAGGTTTTGGGTTGTTGTGTTTTCATTTTCATTCATTTCTATGCATATTTTGATTTCTTTTTTGATTTCTTCTGTGATTTGATTTCTTCTGTGGTTATTCAGTAGTGTGTTGTTCAGCCTCTATATGTTGGAATTTTAAACAGTTTTTCTCATGTAATTGAGATCTAATCTTACTGCCTTGTGGTCAGAAAAGATGCTTGGAATGATTTCAATTTCTGTGAGTTTACCAAGGCTAGATTTATGGCCCAGGGTGTGATCTATCCTGGAGAAGGTTCCATGTGCACTTGAGAAATAGGTGAAATTCATTGTTTTGGGGTGAAATGTCCTTTCGATATCAATTAGGTCTAACTGGTCTATTTTGTCATGTGGTGCAACTAGTAACTAACTGTAAACTAGTACCCTAAAGCCTTGCCCATTTCCACCACTGGGTGGCAGCCAGTTTCCATAGACAGCTATGGAAGACAGCTTTCCTGGTGTGTGTGGCCACACCGTGTGTCCACGGTTATGTTGCCCTCTGAGGTTCCAAGGCTCACCACAGACTTACCAGCAATAGTGTTTCCTGGTGTTTGGAACCTTCTCTCTTTTTTAAGACTCCATTTCAGGGACGGATCTCCATCCCTACCTCTTTTGCCTCTCTTTTAATCTTTTATATTTTGTCCTACCTCCTTTTGAAGACAATGGGCTGCCTTACTGGGTGCCTGACGTCCTCTGCCAGCATTCAGAAGTTGTTTTGTGGAATTTACTCAGCATTCAAATGTTCTTTTGATGAATTTGTAGGGCAGAAAGTGGTCTCCCCATCCTATTCCTCTGCCATCGTAGGACTGCCCCAGCAATCAGGTTCTTGATGACATCAGTGAATCATAAAATCAAGTCTTCCCTGTGACCAGCCCCTCTTTAGGATTTCCATTTAATGTTGAAGCCCCTATGAGTTGGGGTTGCTATTCAAAATGTGTCCTTCTCCTTGCAACTTGATCCGAAGCTCTGTTCCCTCAAATTTCAACATTTACTAGGAGATTGGGTTAAAATATTAACTTCATTTTATTTTTATTACTAATGTTTCTGAATATTAAACCTGGGCCAAAAAAGTGGTTTATTTTTGTAAACTGGAAAATGTCAATAGAAAAGGACAAAATATACAGATGTACAGCATTATTAAAGGGACAGGTGTCAGGAAGTAGTCTTGTTAGGGGGCATAGTGGAATTTTGGCAGAGATGAAAAGGAGGTTTGAAGAGACAGAGACAAACAGTCCCAAAGAAAGCAAGGGTGAACCTTGAAAGGGACGAGGGGGATTGAGGGAGCTCCCATTGAGTTGGAAGACAGGGTGGGAAGACGGTGAGACAAATAACTTGAGAACCGTTGAGGGTGAGGAAACAACTGATTTGGAGTTCAGTCCACGCAGTGAGTCAAGTGGAGTCAAAAGCAGACTGAAGGAGTGTTAAGAATGACAGAGGATGAGAAGTGACATAAAGGAGAAGGTAGTCTGGCAGGAATGAAGGAGTGGGGAGTCACGGGGGACAGCTATGGTCAGTGAGTCAGCCCTGAGTTCCAGCTGCGGAAGGGCATTGTCATCTGCTCTCTGTCTCTGTCTCTATGCAGGCTACAAAAAAGTATAAGGAGACATTCTTTTAAAATGCCATATTTCCTCCCAACATTTTGCTTCCACGGTCTCAATTTCAATCTCAGGCACAAATATACCATACCTGGACAGCTGGTCGAATCAACCAGATCACTTAGTCAAATATCAGTGATGTATATGGAATTCCATTCCTCCTCTCCTTCAACCAGGTACATAAACATCCCTGAATCCTACAAACACCCATAAGAATAAATCTGTAAAATATCCCTTTTTGGATATTTGGGCCAAGAGTGGCCCCCAATCAGAGAAATTAACTTTTGCTAATAAATTTTATAGTCCTTTTCCCAAGACTCTTGTCCCTTATTAAACCAATTCCATTTTCCACTATAACAGGAAAAACAACTTGTAAAAACCCTAAAGGGCCATGTGTGCTTAGTCACCTCAGTTGTGTCCAACTCTTTGCGACCCCCATGGACTGCAGCCTGCCAGGCTCCTCTGTCCATGGGATTCTCCATGCAAGACCACTGCTGTGGGTTGCCATGCCCTCCTCCAGGGGATATTCCTGACCCAGGGATCGAACCCACATCTCCTACATCTCCCGCATTGCAGGCAGATTCTTTTTTTTTTTTTTTTTAGTTGGAGGCTAATTACTTTACAATATTGTAGTGGGTTTTGTCATACATTGACATGAATCAGACATGGATTTACATGTATTCCCCATCCCGATCCCCCCTCCCACCTCCCTCTCTACCCGCTCCCTCTGGGTCTTCCCAGTGCACCAGGCCCGAGCGCTTGTCTCATGCATCCAACCTGGGCTGGTGATCTGTTTCACCCTAGATAATATACATGTTTCAATGCTGTTCTCTCGAAACATCCCACCCTCGCCTTCTCCCACAGAGTCCAAAAGTCTGTTCTGTACAACTGTGTCTCTTTTTTCTGTTTTGCATATAGGGTTACCGTTGCCATCTTTCTAAATTCCATATATATGTGTTAGTATACTATATTGGTCTTTATCTTTCTGGCTTACTTCATGCTGTATAATGGGCTCCAGTTTCATCCATCTCATTAGAACTGATTCAAATGAATTCTTTTTAATGGCTGGGTAATATTCCATGGTGTATATGTACCACAGCTTCCTTATCCATTCGTCTGCTGATTGGCATCTGATTGGCATCAGCAATGCTGATGGCATTGCTTCCATGCCCTGGCTATTATAAACAGTGTGCAGGCAGATTCTTTACCACTGAGCCGATGAGGCAGCGCCCTAAAGGGCTATAGATATTATCTAATCCATCTCTCTCCCTTTCGCAATCTGGAAAGTTGAGGCCCAGAAAATGACAAATACTCATACAGGAATGGCCAGCCTGGCATCTGCATTAGCATTGTGGTGCTCTGAGCCCTGGCCTTGGTTTGTTCCTCCACGTAATGAGGGGCTCTCCTCAGCCCACTCTTACGAGCAAACTAAATTTTGCTTAAGGTCCATCTTTTGTACCAAAATTTATCCTCGTTTCTGCCCAATTCCTAATTATGTATAGGTTTTATGTATGTGTACGTTTCTACTGATTTTAGTCTCTTTCCCCCATCAGAGTATAAGCACCACTCCCGACCAGGCATGGACCACCTCTCAATGATGTTAAACATCTTCTCATGTGCTTATTTGCCATTTGTACATAGAGAAATGTCTATTCATATCCTTTGCTCATTTTCTAAATTGAGTTGTCTTTTGTTGTTGGGTTGTAAGAATTCTTTATATATTCTGGATATTAGTCCTTTATCAGATATATGGTTTGCAAATATTTTCTCCCATCCTATGTGTTGACTTTTCACTTTCTTTGATGAAATCCAATTAATTTTTTTCTTTCACCACTCTGTTCTTAGTCCATAGGATCTTTGAACTCCAGACCTCACTACCAGTGATGTCATATCTTCCTTACTTCACCTTCAGAGGAACACATCTGGTGGATCACTGACTAGTCAAAGATTGGCTCCTACAAGGGCAGGTCAAAGGATCTGCAAAGCAGGAGTAACAGAGGGAGCAGGGATCCCATGGAGAAACATGGTCACCAGATGAGTGCTTTCAGCAGAGGGTAGGGTAAGGGATCTTTTCAGACAAAAATGCGCACACACGGGGTGGCCACACACACCAGGAAAGCTGTCTCCCATAGCTGCCTACACCTGGAAACTGGCTGCCACCTAGTGGTGGTGGAAATGGGCAAGACTTTAGGGTACTAGTTAACAGTTTGTTACTAGCTGCTAACAAAAACATTTTGCTTGAAATTTCAGATGGGCCACTCTTTGGGACAGGATGTGTCTGGTTTTGGGGTTGCATTTTGCTCCACTGGGTTTCAGTGAAGGACAAGCTCCTCCTCCTAAGTTTGAAACTGCCACCCTGGAGAGTTGCTTCCAAAGGCACAGCACCACATGCCGGCAGGAAGGCGGCACTGTCTCAACTGGAAGCGATTTGCTTGGTGGCCAAGTTGTTCCCCAGTTATGTGCTACTTGTACACTTTATAGATTTCTAACCTGCCAACAGTAGGCTCCTTGATTTGAGGTGATTTCCCAGCAGTGAAAAATCTCTTGGGATGATGGCTGTAGCTGTGAACCAGAGAGGACGCAAACCCTAATCTTGGGTTTGACCTTCTTACTCCAAACTCTAAATGATCAGAATAGATACCACTAAATTTGGGAGGATAGAGAAGTAGGCTCACTGAATAGACTAATTGTTTTAAGTTATAACTCAGTTATAATTCATCTCCAAGGCACCTCAATTCAATTCAGCTTTTGATTGGCTAGTGGCAGAAATACATCTTAAATTAGCTTAAACAAAAGGTGGAGTTCATAGTAAAGATTTGGGGATATCTCATGTAATCACAGGGGGCTTCCTGGGTGGCACTAGTGGTAAAGAACCTGCCTGCAAGTGCAGGAGATACAAAAGACTCAGGTTTGATCCATGAATTGGGAAGATCCCCTGGAGGAGGGCACGGCAACCTACTCCAGTATTCTTGCCTGGAGAATCCCATGGACAGGGGAGCTTGGTGGGCTAAAGTCCATAGGGTCGCAAAGAGTTGGATACAACTGAAGTGACTTAGCACATGTAATCACAAGTAGGTTGCAAAACCAAATCATTAACTGGTAATGTATGTTGTAGGGCCTTCTGGATAGTAGGAACCTAAATTCAGTCTCACTTAAACTCTGTCTCTATCTATGCTGTAGTCTGTGCTGATTCCATTCTCTCTTAGAATGGAGAATTCTAAGAGAGAATTCTAAGAATTCTAATTCTCTTGAGAATTCTCTCTCCATTCCATTCTCTCATAAAGCTGGAAACAAAAGCATTGAAAGGTCCCCTATTTCACATTGCAGCTCCTACCATGGAGGGTCTATATGAGTCAGGCTCAGTCACAGGTAACAGGAACCACTCCTTTAAGTTTAAGCAGAAGGCAGAAGGATCAGGTTTTACCATGTGATGCCTGCCCCCTCCATCATTCCTAGAATTCGGTGCTTACAAAATCACTGGAAGAGCTGGAGGTATAGACACCATGATGAGCTTCCCAGGTATAACTTCTAGAACAATACTATGTATTTGCTGCCACAATCAGAAGGCTTCCCACAGCTTCTGCTGCTCTCCTTGCAAGTGGAATCGATGTCCCATGTTCTGCTTCTGACACTCCCAAAGCTGAGTACCAACCATTGGGACCTCAGCTACCTCAGTCACAGAAAATCGAACATCTATATACCACGCTCACCCAGAAGTTCACAACATGAACTTCTGCCTTCTACATCTCTCAGGAGCCTCTGCTTGGTATCAGTTAAGTCACATGAAAACCCAGCTATAAGAGAGTCTGGGTAAGGATGTGCAAAATTAGGAACCTTTGTGCATAGTGCATGGGAATGTAAAATGGTGCAGCTGTTGTGGAAAATAGTATGGAAATTCCTCAAAAAAATTAAAAATAGTACTACCATAGGATTAAGCAATCCTACATTTGCATATGTATCCAATTAAATCTTAAAACAGGATCTTAAAGAGATAACTATACAACCAGGTACAGTGCAGAATTACAACAGGCAAAATTTGAAGTAAACTAAATGTCCATTGATAAAAAAATTTTTTTTAATGTGGTACATACATACAGTAGAATATTATTCAACCCTAAAAGAGAAGTAAATCCTGTCACAGGCTACAACATGGATAAAGGATATTATGCTAAGTTAAATAAGCTTACCATAAAAAAAAAAAATACTGCATGATTCCACTTGCATGAAATACTTAGAATTTCATGCAAATCTCATGCCAAAATCAGAGAGACAGAAAGTAGAATGGTGGTGGTCAGGGGCTGGGGAGAGGAGAAACTGGGGAGTAATTTGTTTTTCTTTTTTTTTTTAACAAGTATAGAGTTTTGGTCTTGCAAGTGGAAAAAATTCCAGAGATCATCCCCCTCCCCACACATGTGCTTGCATATGATAATTTACCACTCCAAAGGCAGCAAGGCCTCATGGGTATGCATTTCCCCCGGAACAGGGAATAAGAAAGAATACCTATAAACTCCAACTAACACCAAGGAAGCTCTCCAAGTCCTGCTCCACGTAGACTTCACCTGTATAACCTAAGTGAGGTCAAAAGCAATGTTCTCTTTTTTAAAAGTTGACAAAACAGGAAAATTTGTAATTTCAGTCACATTGGAGAGTCTAAATTAGAGGTTAATTTGGGTGTGTAAATGGGTTGTAAGTATTTATGATAAATATTGGGTATATATACCTATGTTGTTGTTGTTGTTCAGTCAGCAAGTCATGTCCAACTCTGCGACCCCATGAACTGCATCCCAGCCTTTCCTACTGTCCTTCCCTATCTCCCAGAGTTTGCTCAAATTCATGCCCATTGAATCAGTGATGCTATCTCACCATCTCATCCTCTATCGTCCCCTTCTCCTCCCACCTTCAATTTTTCCCAGCATCAGGGTCTTTTCAAATGAATCAGCTCTTCACATCAGGTGGCCAAAGTATTGGAGCTTCAGCTTCAGCATCTGTCCTTCCAATGAATATTCGGGGTTGATTTCCTTTAGGATTGACTGGTTGGATCTCCTTACAGTCCAAGGGATTCTCAAGAGTCTTCTCCAGCACCACAACTGGAAATCATCAATTCTTCAGCACTCAGCCTTCTTTATGGTCCAAAGTCCATATTACTTTATAATTTTCAGTAACTTTTCTCTTCTGAATCTTTCCCATCTTATCCAAGTCTAGGAAGTTCTTTCATAACAAAAAGGTCTGTTAATATCCAATGATGACTGTTTTCCTAACAGAAGTAAAAAAATTTTTCAATCTACTATAGAGAATTATATTGATTCCCTGGAAGACAGAAGAGGTTTCAGTCATTTTATGTCCATCATAGAATTTTTTTTCTTCTAATTAAAAGCAGTTCTCATGACCATGACCAGGTTACATGATGGCCCTCCAAAGATATTTGTGTCTTAACCCCCAGAACCTGGAAATATGCTACAGTACTTCACATGGCAAAAGGGATTTTGCTGACAGAATTAAGTTTAGAGCCTTGGGATTGGGCATTTACCCTGGATTATCCATGTGGGCCCAATCACTTGGGTTCTTAACACCTGAAACCCTTTCCTAACTGTCATCAGAGGGGGATATGACCACAGAACGGTCAGAGAGCTGTAACATTGCTGCTGGCTTTGAAGACAGAAGAAATGAGCCAAAAGCCAATTGATATGAGTGGCTTCTAGAAGTTAGAAAAGGTAAAATATTAATGCATACATATACTTCTCCCTTGGCCAACCTCCAGAAAGGAAGGCTTTTAACACTTTAATTTTATCCTAGTGAGACCCATTTGGACTTCTGGCCTCCAGAGCTGTGGTGGTGGTAGTTAAGTTGCTAAGTTGTGTCCGACTCTTAGGACCCCATGGTCTGTAGCCCTCCAGGCTCCTCTGTCCATGGGCTTTCCCAGGCAAGAATATTGGAGTGGGTAGTCATTTCCTTCTCCAGGGGAGCTTTCCAACCTAGGGATTGAACTTGGGTCTCCTGTGTTACCTGCACCGCAGATGGGTTCTTTACCACTGAGCTACCAGGAAACCCAACCTCCAGAGCTATATAATAAAGAGTTTGTGTTAAGTCACTAAGATAGCAGCAGTACAAAACAAATATAATGACAAAAATGAACTTCACAGAGAATATTTTTTTAAAAAAATACATGATGACAGAGACCATGTGGGTGAAGTAGGAATATTCTACCCAACCCTGGTTTGATTCCTGGGTCAGGAAGGTTTCCTGGAGAAGGGATAGGCTAACCAGTCCAGTTTTCTTGGGCTTCCGTGGTGGCTTAGATGGTAAAGAATCTGCCTGCAATGGGGGAGACCTGGGTTCAATCCCATCCCCTGGAGGAGGGCATGGCAAGCCACTTCAGTATTCTTGCCTTGAGAATCTCATGGACAGAGGAGCCTGGTGGGCTACAGTCCATGGGGTTGCAGAGTTGGACATGACTGAATGACTAAGCACAGCACAGCCTTTGTTCTAGTAACATTCACTTGTGGATGGAACTCAGCACTTTTTTTGTATAAGCTCATCACACATCTCGGTACTATGAAAAGCAAGGACAAAATACAACCAGAAAGAAAAAGAAGGAACTCCCTTTCAAATGTTCATAAAGGGTGACTATGTTTTATAAGTTACATTATCTCATTTCTCATCTTGTTTGAAGTTACCAACCTTGTCACCACTGAGTTTTAGGGTGTCAGGGCAATCAAGTGTCCATCCATAAGAAGAAACATTAAATATCACACACAGCCCAAATAAAATGACAGTAACTGGAAAATAATAGGAGATTATTGAAAGAAGGATGATAATAAAAGAGTTAGGACCATGAGGTCCAGCCCCTTCACCTGGGAGAACTGTCCTCCTGTGCTGGCCATGGAGGACACAAATTTTATTTAATTTGCATCATACTATTAGAGGCTTCTAGAACTTTGAAATAAAAGAAAATTATAGGAAATCATGTATTCCCTTTCCCAGAACTGTTTTTCTTTCTTAAGCTCATCTTTGGAAGCTATTGCTGCTCCATTTTGCCTCCTTAAAGCTACAGTGAATATGTTTCTCATGAGATGACATGGAACCACTATTAAAGTTGTAGGAAATAAACAGAATAAATCACAATCATGAGACACAGGACTCTAGTTATGAGGTCAGCCTGTCGGATCAGACCAACCACTATATAGCTATCTACTTGCATAGTTCCTAGAAATCCCAAGAAACACAGTTAAATATACCTTCCCAAATCAACACACGTACACCGCCCCCCCCCCGCACCCCATGCACATGGTCATAGCCACCAAGCTCTGTGAAGCCTTGCTTTGTAGTATAAACTTCCCAATACCATGGCCATAGGTGATTGGTCTGAGGGTGGGCAACTGACACAGATTAGTAAATCAGAGTCTCTTCTCTAAGAAAGCAGACCTGGAGAAAGAGATAAAGGGGGTGGGGGTGTGGCGCAGACAATGACAGAGAGAAATTTCCTGGAGAATCACAACTATAACATTTAAACTCAAAGGCTATGGGAAAACTAGGTTTTCTATCAGGTAGATCAAACAAGTAGAGGAAACTAGACTGTAAAAAGAAAGAAAAATGAAGCAGACGTAGAGACACACTCTTGTGGTTCCCTTCTGCTCCTGGCTTAGCTATATCCCTACCCTAGAGTATTCTAAAACATCTCCTTGCCCTTTCAATAAATTCTTTTGCTTTAGTTGGTTTGAGTGGGTTCTGTCCATATACAATCAATGACTCATGACGAATAAGGCCCAGTGCTGAGGAGTGAGTTTGAATTGTGATGACATGACTTTTGGGTGGAATACAGCCTTGGCAGCCCACTGTCTCACCACCACCATTAGCGCCTCACTTCTGTAGGCAAATATGCAAGAACTAACCAGAGAAGAAAGCTGCTTTTAAATGCCTCTTTTAAAGATGTAAGGAGGAAGGTAAGAGATTCCCTTACTAGTTTCAAAAATAACTCTGTTTTACTCACTTTCTCCTGCATACATCTCAAGAGGAGAAATAAACTAAGGAGCCAGTTGCTTTAGTTATTTACAAAAATGACTATGATTGGAACAAATGAAAGTAGAAACTCTTACTAGCAAGCTAAATAATACAAAGGGCCAACACAGACCAGAATTCATGTGATGATAAATTACTGCACTGTCTCTGAAAAACATCTACTTCTACTTCATTTACTGTGCTAAAGCCTTTGACTCTGTGTATCACAGCAAACTGTGGAAAATTCTTGAAGAGACGGGAATGCCAGACCATGTTACCTGCCTCCTGAGAAATCCGTATGCAGGTCAAGAAGCAACAGTTAGAACAAGACATGGAACAATGGACTGGTTCAAAATTGGGAAAAGAGTACTACAAGGCTGTATATTGTCATCCTACTTCACTTCAGTTGCTCAGTCATGTCCAACTCTTTGTGACCCCAGGGACTGCAGCATGCCAGGCTTCCCTGTCCATTGCCAACTCCCGAATCTTACTCAAGCTCATGTCAATCAAATTGGTGATGCCATCCAACCATCTCATCCTATGTCATCCCCTTCCTATGAGCCATGCCATGTAGGGTCACCCTACTTATTTAACTTATATGCAGAGTGGCTGCTGCTGCTGCTGGTGCTAAGTCGCTTCAGTCGTGTCTGACTCTGCAACCCCATAGATGGCAGCCCACCAGGCTCCTCTGTCCACGGGATTCTCCAGGCAAGAATACTGGAGTGGGTTGCCATTTCCTTCTCCAATGCATGCACGCATGCTAAGTTGCTTCGGTAGTATCCGATTTTGTGTGACCCTATGGACAGCAGCCCACCAGGCTCCTCTGTCCACGGGATTCCCTAGGCAAGAATGCTGGAGTGGGTTGCCATTTCCTTCTCCCTACATGCAGAATACATAATGTGAAATGCCGGGTTGGATGAAACACAAGCTGGAATCAGGATTGCTGGGAGAAATATCAATAACCTCAGTTATGCAGATGATACCACCCTTATGGCAGAAAGTGAAGAACTAAAGAGCCTCTTGATGAAGGTGAAAGAGAGAGTGAAAAAGCTGGCTTCAAACTCAACATTCAAAAAACAAAGATCATGGCATCCAGTACCATCTCTTCATGGCAAATAGATGGGGAAACAATGGAAACAGTGTCAAACTTTATTTTCTTGGGCTCCAAAATCACTGCAGGTGGTGATTGTGCAGTCACGAAATTAGAAGACCTTTGCTCCTTGGAAGGAAAGCTATGACCAACCCATACAGCATATTAAAAAGCAGAGATACTATTTTGCCTACAAAGATCCATCTAGCCAGAGCTATGGTTTTTCCAGTAGTCATGTATGGATGTGAGAGTTGGACCATAAAGAAGGCTGAGCCCTGAAAAATTGATGCTTTTGAACTGTGTTGTTGGAGAAGACTCTTGAGAGCCCCTTGGACTGCAAGATCAAATCAGTCAATCCTAAAGGAAATCAATCCTGAATATTCATTGGAAGGGCTGATGCTGAAGCTGAAGTTCCAGTATTTTGGCCACCTGATGAGAAGAGCTGACTCATTTGAAAAGACCCTGATGCTGGGAAAGACTGAAGGCAGGAGGAGAAGGGGATGACAAGAGGTGGAGATGGTTAGATGGCATCACTGACTCAATGGATATGAGTTTGAGCAAGCTTGGGGAGATAGTGAAAGATAGGGAAGCCTGGGGTGCTGCAGTCCATGGGTTGCAAAGAGTCGGACACTACTGAGCGACTGAACAACAACTCTGAAAATTAAAATATGCATATTCTCCCTGCCCCCAAAACACACAGAGCTTCTCTCTCTCATACACACACACAAACATACACACACACATCCTTTCCTCAGTCTTAATGCCTCATATCTCACTCTGTCAGTTCATGGGTAATACAACAGACTCTCCTACGATCACAGAAGTGATCACATAGCAGAGAAATAGCTGTCAGATATAATGACACAAAATCTGACCTGAGCTAATATACAGCATAAAGCCAAGATGTGCCTTATTAACTGCTGGTTCCTGGCAATGTCTCAAATAGAAAACAAACCATACGAAAATGGTGTTACACACCTAACATGAAGTTTAGAGTGTCAGATTTGGAGTCAGGTAGAATTCGTTTACTGTACTAGTCATACTACTGACCAGCTATGTATTATTCAAGCTCTCTGGACCTCAGTTTCAACATCTTTTTGATTAGAGAGATAATATTAACCTCATGGTAGTGTTGCTGCATCAGGCACTCTATAGGTACAAGAGAGTCCTGGTGACACCCCACCAGTAAAGGATAAGGGGAATCCTTAGGCATTCTTGGGAACCAAAGGTTCTTCTCTCTTTTCAGGGTTTTTCTAGGCCAGGTTTTCCTTTCCTATAATTAGACCTAAAGAACTGCCCCAAGCAAGGAATAGAAAATCAGTACTCAGGAATCTTCAAAAAAGAAGATCAAGAAACCTATGCATGAGAAAATTTCTTCAACTCAAACCTATCTACAATGTATACATCTTTCCATTTTCTTTCCTTCCTTTTCCTTCTCTTCTTTCTCTTTCTTCTTTCCTCCCTTTCTTCCTTCTGGCTTTGACAAGAATTAGAATAAGGAATATTTCACATTTGTCTACTAAAACAAAACAAAAATCCTGTTCAGCTGTTCCTTATTCAATCTAGATTTGCAGACTTGACAGGGCTCATAAAGCATGAGCTTAAATAAATTCTTATTCTCACCTTCACTCCTGCCCTCTACCCAGGCTAATTACCTCCATGACCCCTGCTCCCTTAGAGAGAAAGTACGGATCATTCAGAATGATCCCACCTGGATGCTTCTAGTGGTTAAGTCAGCCCAGCCTGGCTTAGTGCAGACACACTTGTGTAAGTGACTCATGATTTATCTTGGAGGGGTAGGTGTGCATGTCTCCAGCCCTGTGTAATCTTCACTTAAATCTTGCATGCAGCTATCATCTTACTTTCTCTGTGGGTGAGGGATCTGTGATCAAGAGGGATGGAATGACTTTCCCAAAGCCCCGTGTCTATCTGACTTCAGAACACTGTGCAGTCTCAGTGTTCTTAGCAAGGCTAATTCATATTATGCCATTCCTCTGCTAGAATCTTTTCAATGGTTTCACATCACACCTTCAGTAAAATCCAGACTCCTTCTCACAGTGAGCAGAACCTACCATGATTTGGCCCCTTACTTCTTCAAACCAGCCAGTCACTGGCAATCAAGAAGGCTGACATAATTTTGCTAATAGGATGAAGTCTGGTTAACATTATACCAAGTAATAAAGTATAGTGTTTAGGATGATTTTTTTTTTTTTTTTTGCAGTGCAAAAATCAGTTGTCTGTACATTCTTGCTATCTGCCAGAATCATTTGCATGGCAATCAGTTTTCTACAAAAGAACATCTATCCTTATCAAATGGGACAATGTCCATCAATCAAAAGACAACCAAAAGTATTCCCACTATGTAACCAGCTAATCCCCAAAGCATCAACTATACAGTGCCTAGCACCCCACTGAAGGGACGTTCAATAATCTTTTTTGCACATTTCCAAGTCTTGGATAATTTTCCCTGACAATAACTTTGCTGTACCTTGGCTTTCCATATGGCTGGGAGAAGATTAGTGTCAGAATCTGCTTTCATGCCCAGAGTCAAATAAAATCCCCGAGTTGGAAGTGGTTCAGGGTGAAAAGAGAGGCTTGCAGGTTCTGCTGATTTGGCCAGAGATGGCATTTTCTAAGTTCATGGCTCTGAACAACGCTTGGAAGATGAGAAGCATTCAATAAACATTTGTCAAACAGATAAATGAAGGAACAGAGAATGGAGGGAAACAAACTGGGGTTTGAATACAGTTTCTGTCATTTGCTGACTGGGTAATCCCAGCTAAGGGTTTCCCTGGTGGCCCAGATGGTAAAGAATCTACTTGCAATACAGGAGACCTGGGTTCAATCCCTGGGTTGGGAAGATCCCTTGGAGAAGGGAATGGCAATCCACTCTTAACTGAAGAATTCCATGGACAGAGGAGCCTGGTGGGGTACAGTTCACAGGGTCACAGAGTCAGAAATGACTGAACGACTAACAAACACATACACACACAACCCCAGCTAACTTAATTATCAGAGTCTCAGTTTCCACACTTGGAAGATGGAGATAAATAGGACCTACCTGACAGGTTTTTGTGAAGATTCAAAATATTGTTTATGAAGCACTGCACATGCTGTCTAACACATTGCAGGCCTTCAATACACAATAGTTATTGGTTTACATGTAGGGGATACTTACTCTACATATAGACAACTAGCTATCTCCTGCAAAACTCCTGTGGTGAATTTTCAACCATAAATTCTCTGTTGTTATCCAAATAATCAAAATCATAACCAAAAACAGGAAACCAAATCAGCAAATACTTGGAAACAAAATAACTGAACTAAATTTTTAACCCAAACCCAACCTAGAACTTTTTTTTTTAACTAAAAAGTATGGAGAATATAAAATACATACAAAATTAGGCATCACCAGTTCCACCAATCATCAACCCATTGCCAGTTCCTTTCCACCCATTCTCCCCTTCCACATTATTTTGAAGCAAATCCTAGACATAGGAGAAGAAATACTTTTCTTCTGCCATCTTAGGTTCAGTGTCGGGGAAGCCTGTAAGTTAAACTTAAAAGACAAAAAATAGATAGACAGAAGAGAAGGCATATAAATTTATTAGCTATTACACTTACTTGCACATAGAACATCACAGAAGGAAGTGAATGCCCAAAGGAGTGATGAGATTTGAGGCACTGCTTTGAGGCAAATAAGGGGTTTCAGCAACTCAAATGCCTTCAACTGAAAATAATTCTTATGTTAAAGTGCCATACTTTGAGATGGCATGTCCTGATCCCCTTCAGCATCATATCATTTCATCGATTGATGAAATTAACTGTTTAAAACAAAAAGTTCTGTATGTAAAAGAAATGCTAGGGGGATACAAACTCTCAAAAGAATTGGAGGGGAGGCACACTTGGGAGATGCACTCCTATGTTGGACAATGCAATTCATGGTAAGTGATGGGGTTCAGAACACTCAACCCTGAAATATGGCACCTTGACTGAAGAAGGTTGAGAAAACAGTAGAAGCAAGTTGTTCTCTATGACTTCCTACCCTTCTCCCCTAAAGCAGATCATAAGACCATCATGCGAGAGGTGCCCTCTCTACTACCAGAGGAAGGAAGCATCCTGATCTCCAAGACAGAGAGCACGGAGAGGAATCTGAATGAACAGGCCTTGCTAAGTTTACCTTAGCTTACTACGTTTCTCTGATAGTCCTTAACTTACCCATTCCTCCTCAAAATGTGCACTCATCATCAAACCTAGCATGAAAATACTCAGGTTTAACGGTTCTTTCAGATTATTTCCTTAATGAAAGCTCCTAATCACATAAAAATTATATTAAATAAACTTTTATGCTTTCCCCCTGTTCTGGTTTCTGTTAATCTTTGTCAATTTAACATTCAGACTCAGCCAGGGACCTTAATAAGGAGGAGGAAAACTTTTTCCTCCCTTACATAATCCTGGGATTTCACTGAGGCTTAATTTATATAAAGTTCAGGCAGTAAATTAAGCATATTTTCTAATCACTTAACTGGAAGCTAGATCTCTGTCTGACAGGCCACTTTGATCTTTCTCCTAATTCTTCCTTGAGGTTGACATCTTCCAGAAACTGTAATCTGAGTCACTAAATGTTGAGTCCTCCACAGGATGTGTATTTGGGAGTTTTCCCAGTCCAGCCCCCAGAGTGAGTGAAATGTAAATTAAGCCAAAGAGAAGCTAAGGATCACTCTAATGTTATTCCTAAGGAAACTTTTGTTTCAGAGTGGTAGCTGCTTTAGAGACAACTGAGAGATCAGAAAAGTGAAACCCTAGGTGTAGTGGTATAGTGAGAACTCTTCAGGAAATTTTTGGAGCAGGGGCAGTTGAGAGGTACTGACCCCAAATGCAGGAGTATGGAGAAGGTGGGTCATGCTTAATGTAATTCTAAAGAGTAAAGATTTAGATAGTGTAAGAGACAAAGGCAAATTGAAAATAAGAGGCCTAATTCTCCCTGGTGAAAATCAGGGAAGACACTTTCCTCCCTCCCCTCTGCTTTCTTTCACAATTTCTTTCTCTATCCTTCTCAGAGGAATATAAAACTTCTTAATGACTTTAAATGCCACTCTCACAACTCAAAAATTTCATCGAAGACTCAGTAGCCATTTCTTTGGAATGTAATCCTTAAGAAAAATAAAGCTTATCCCCCAGTGCCCTGGGAGGAGATGGGTCTAACCTACCTAGAGTAATCGCCACTCCGTTACAGAAAAGAGGGAGACTGCCCTCTGCCTTTGCAGTTCCTTCAGAGGGCTGCCTGTGATGCTCATCACATTCTGGTTTAATGTTTTTTCAACATTAAAATTGTCTCCTTCTCTTACATCTTTGTGGCAAGATTTTTTGGATTGACAGATTTTGGTTTTAATTGTGTTTTCCCAACGACTGCTTGAAACCCAAAGATAGGGAAGAACATGGAGACCAAGTGCTTTCCTAAAAGCCAGGGAAATGGAAAACGTTAGCTTAGATTTTGACTGGAAAGTAAAAAAGCAAACCAGAAAACACAGTGTTTTCTTGTATTTGAGGAAAACACAGCATGGTAGCTAAAGTCACATATTTTGGTCTTAGATACCCTTCGGTTTAGGATCTAGTTTTACCAATTACTAGTTGGGCGAAGTACCTTCTCTGAATCCCAATTTTCCTCTGTAAAACTGGCATAACTAGCACAGCACCTATGAAAGATTTCATGAGGGTAAGATAATGCAATCAAAATACTTAGTCCCTAAATGTAAGGCCAGAAACTATAAAACTCCTAGAGGAAAACACAGGCAAAACACTCTCTGACATAAATCACAGCAGGATCCTCTACGACCCACCTCTCAGAACATTGGAAATAAAAGCAAAAATAAACAAATGGGACCTAATTAAACTTAAAAGCTTTTGCACAACAAAGGAAACTATAAGCAAGGTGAAAAGACAGCCTTCAGAATGGGAGAAAATAATAGCAAATGAAGCAACTGACAAAGGATTAATCTCAAAAATATACAGGCAACTCCTGCAGCTAGCTCAATTCCAGAAAAATAAATGACCCAATCAAAAAATAGGCCAAAGAACTAAACAGACATTTCTCCAAAGAAGACATACAGATGGCTAACAAACACATGAAAAGATGCTCAACATCACCCATTATCAGAGAAATGCAAATCAAAACCACAATGAGGTACCATTACACGCCAGTCAGAATGACTGCTATCCAAAAGTCTACAAGCAATAAATGCTGGAGAGGGTGTGGAGAAAAGGGAACCCTCTTACCCTGTTGGTGGGAATGCAAACTAGTACAGCCGCTATGGAAAACAGTGTGGAGATTTCTTAAAAAACTGGAAATAGAACTGCCATATGACCCAGCAATCCCACTCCTGGGCATACACACTGAGGAAACCAGAACTGAAAGAGACACGTGGACCCCAGTTTCATCGCAGCACTGTTTATAATAGCCAGGACATGGAAGCAACCTAGATGCCCATCAGCAGACGAATGGATAAGAAAGCTGTGGTAATAAACGCAATGGAATATTATTCAGCCATTAAAAAGAATACATTTGAATCAGTTCTAATGAGATAAATGAAACTGGAGCCCATTATACAGAGTGAAGCAAGCCAGAAAGATAAAGACCAATACAGTATACTTTACATATATATATATGTATATATTCCATATACATACACATATATATGGAATTTAGAAAGATGGTAATGATAACCCTATATGTGAGACAGAAAAAGAGTCACAGATGTATAGAACAGACTTTTGGACTCTATGGGAGAAGGTGAGGGTGGGATGATCTGAGAGAACAGCATCGAAACATGTATATTATCAAGGGTGAAATAGATCACCAGCCCAGGTTGGATGCATGAGACAAGTGCTCGGGGCTGGTACACTGGGATGACCCAGAGGGATGGGATGGGGAAGGAGGTGGGAGGGGGGTTCAGTATGGGGAACACATATAAAGCCATGGCTGATTCATGTCAATGTATGGCAAAAACCACAACAATATTGTAAAGTAATTAGCCTCTAACTAATAAAAATAAATGAAAAAAAAAACCTAAAAAAAAAATACTTAGTCCATGTCTCCTACAAGGAGTGAGCTCCATAATTCTTAATTATTCATAATGAATAATTATAATAACTTCCAGGTATTATTATAAAAATCTGAATTATGTTTAAATGAGTGGTGAACTATCTCTGGAAACTAATGGTTGTTGAACTGTAACCCAATGATTGGCCATGTTTCCAAGGTGACCTAGTCCTGCAATAAATTGCACAGGCTCATAATAGACATGGCAGGAGAGATTTAGGACAGATATAGTGGATTACAGACTGGGATTTTGAGAGAATCACTTTGGGAGATTTTTTTAAAAACTTATTGATTCCCCAGATAGGAGAAGTAGAAAAATACCTATGTGTTTTAAAATCTGCACCCAAAAAAGGTCAGTTTGCAGGTGACAATAGACTTAGATTTGTCACATCCCTATGGAGTAGGAGGAAACATTTTTCCTTCTGCTCTTCTTTTTTCACTGGGACTCCTCTTATTAAAGACAGATTAACAAGACAAAAACAAACAGAAGTTTATTAACATGTATCTCTCTCATATTACATGGGAGAAACTCAGGGATGAGTAAATTCAAAGAGGTGGCTAGAACTTGAGCTTAGATACATCTTCAGCTAAAACAAAGTAAGAACAGTAGCGGGGAGGCCAGTTATGGAAAAATGATCAGAAAAGTACAGTAAACAAGGGTAAGATTTGTCACGCAGAGCAAGTGCCTTCTCCATTAGTTAGAGTCTTTGAGGATTCTGTCAACCTTTCTTTTCCTGGTACCCAGAAAGAGACACCCCTACAAATGGTAGTTTCCTTTATAAATGTAAGTTTCCCTCACCCAAGGGTAACTTCTACTCTGTTTTCAGAGCCTTTCCTTTGTCTGCTGTGTCTCAAGAAAGTCCTTACGCCAAAGAGTCCATTAAGATGGCATACTCTGGCCTCCCACAGTTATATTTTGGGGTGGCGTACTGGCCTCCGAGACCTACTTCTCAATGGTCATCTGACAGATGGCAGGAGTACTTTGACTCAGACTCTGGTGTGGTAAGCACCACTCACTCCCACACTATCTGCATAAGTATGAATCCCTGACTGTGGGTGGTTCCCCTTTAGGACTGTATGTCTGGCTTGGCAGAAGACACTTCAGTGCCATTCTCAAATATAAGTGACCTTCCTATCACTCATGAAATGATTTTTAAAAGAACATAAAATAGACATTATGTCTTGGAGCTCTCTCCTAAGCTCCAAAGTCAGTATTGGAATACGTTGACTATGGAGCCATAGAAATCTCTTTGGGAAGTCAGAACACCTGATGAAAATGCTCAGAACATTTGTCAGAGCTCCCAAAAGCTGATGAAAAAAATGTCATGCTCTGATGGGCTTCTCCATAGTCAAGGAGCCCCCTTACAAACCTGGCTCTGTAAGAAGGCCATAGCTCTGGGACTGGGCCTGCCAGGCTGACTTACAGGTCCACAAATGAGCAAGTCCTAAGCCCAAGCCCAGATGGAAAACTGGAATGTGCTAGGGGGAAACTCTGGGAGGAAGAAAAAGGCAACTCATTAAATTGCATGCCTGCCTGCCACAGAAAACACTGACAGTTTTAGAGATAGGGTGGTAGTATAATTCTCAGATCCAGAAATACTGATTTCAAGTGAATTCATCAGAGGGATGTGCTTCAAAGTTGGATACTGATCCTCCACTCCCAAAAATTCTGCAGGAAACATATGTGCACAGATGCCACACACATCTGTTCTAAATTAAATTAACATGTTCAAGGGGGTAATGAAAATTTAAGGTCTCAAAAAACATCACCAGTGGATAGGAGAGCTATTCAAAGGGCAATTTTTAACACCTGGGATTGGAATTCTGAACCTCAAGCTAAAAGATCTGACTCAGTTCTCCCTATACAGCTCAATCTGTATTGAATTATGAGTCTTAATCAAATTCAACTTGATAATCAATAGATACAATTTATTCTCTGTCAGCTTGGCCATAGACTCAAAAATAATAACCGTTATTTTAGTCGTGTTTGATGCAACTGATAAAATACTTCATTTAAAAATACATTTGTAGAGCCTATAAATACCCCCTATAACACTGAATTTAAAAATATTTTATAATTGATGGCAAAATTTATTAACTACAACCTACAGCTATTATACTTGTGACATGGTTTTTTCCAACAGAATATAAATAGGGAAATTCCAGTGAGCATTGTGACTTTTTTTTACTTTCTGGACCGTACCTAACCATCGTGTTACTTCTTATTTCTCATTACTAGCTGTGTTTTCTGATGGATATAATGATGTGAGCCCACAGAGCACTCTGTTAAAGGTACCAAGGCTTGGTGAACTCTTTCAAAAGGTGACACAGAGCCTCTCACTAAAGCAGGAATAGTAACACATCAATAACTGAAAGAATGTTGGTGCTAGCATTTAAGTTACTATTCATGGGTACTATTACTACTAAAATCCTACTCTCACCCTGCTTTCCTTTAATCATATTGATGTCCTTCTTTTATTTTATGAAACAGACTTTCCACTGGATAGTTTCATAAATCATCCCCTAGGCTTTTAATCTTTCAAAACTTATTTTGAACTTCTGAGTGGTGAGTTTTGTCTCATGGCTCTTAGTAAAGACTAACGAAACAATAAAGGACAGAAATGGTATGGACTTAACAGAAGCAGGAGATATGAAGATGAAGTGGCAACAATACACAGAAGAACTGTACAAAAAACATCTTCACGACCCAGATAATCACGATGGTGTGATCACTCACCTAGAGCCAGACGTCCTGGAATGTGAAGTCAAGTGGGCCTTAGGGAGCATCACTACAAACAAAGCTAGTGTAGATGACGGAATTCCAGTTGAGCTATTTCAAATCCTAAAAAATGATGCTGTGAAAGTGCTGCACTCAATATGCCAGCAAATTTGGAAAACTCAGCAGTGGCCACAGGACTGGAAAAGGTCAGTTTTCATTCCAATCCCAAAGAAAGGCAATGCCAAAGAATGCTCAAACTACCGCACAATTGCACTCATCTCACATGCTAGCATAATAATGCTCAAAATTCTCCAAGCCAGGCTTCAGTGATATGTGAACCATGAACTTCCAGATGTTCAAGCTGGATTTAGAAAAGGCAGAGGAAACAGAGATCAAATTGCCAACATCTGCTGGATCATCGAAAAAGCAAGAGAGTTTCAGAAAAACATCTATTTCTGCTTTACTGACTATGCCAAAGCCTTTGACTGTATGGATCAACAATAAACTGTGGAAAATTCTGAAAGAGATGGGCATACCAGACCACCTGACTTGCCTCTTGAGAATCCTGTATGCAGGTCAGGAAGCAACAGTTAGAACTGGACATGGAACAACAGACTGGTTCCAAATAGGAAAAGGAGTACATCAAGGCTGTATATTGTCACCCTGCTTATTTAACTTATATGCAGAGTACATCATGAGAAACGCTGGGCTGGAGGAAGCACAAGCTGGAATCAAGATTGCCAGGAGAAATATCAATAACCTCAGATATGCAGATGACACCACCCTTATGGCAGAAAGTGAAGAACTAAAGAGCCTCTTGATGAAAGTTAAAGAGGAGAGTGAAAAAGTTGGCTTAAAGCTCAACATTCAGAAAAATAAGATCATGGCATCCAGTCCCATCACTTCATGGCAAATAGATAGGGAAACAGTGGAAACAGTGACAGACTTTATTTTTGGGGGCTCCAAAATCACTGCAGATGGTGACTGCAGCCATGAAATTAAAAGATGCTTACTCCTTGGAAGGAAAGTTATGACTAACCTAGACAGAGTATTTAAAAGCAGAGACATTACTTTGCCAATAAAGGTCCATCTAGTCAAGGCTATGGTTTTTCCAGTAGTTATGTATGTATGTGAGAGTTGGACTGTAAGGAGAGCTGAGCGCCGAAGAATTGATGCTTTTGAACTATGGTGTTGGAGAAGACTCTTGAGAGCCCCTAGGACCACAAAGAGATCCAACCAGTCCATCCTAAAGGAGATCAGTCCTGGGTGTTCACTGGAAGGACTGATGTTGAAGCTGAAACTCCAGTATTTTGGCCACCTGATGCAAGCGAAGAGCTGACTCATTGGAAAAGACCCTGATGCTGGTAAAGATTGAGGGCAGGAGGAGAAGGGGATGACAGAGGATGAGATGGTTGGATGGCATCACCGACTCAATGGACATGAGTTTGAGTGGACTCTGGGAGTTGGTGATGGACAGGGAGGCCTGGCATGCTGCAGTCCATGGGGTTGCAAAGAGTCGGACATGACTGAGCAACTGAACTGAACTGAATGAAACTTCAAAAATGTGTACCTCTCATTCTATTCATTTGGAGCCACATGACCCCTTCACTGTTTAATAATAAGACTTTAAAACTGTTGCTTTATATTAATGCATTTTAAATGCCAGGAAAATGGTAGACATACTTAAGAAGAATAACTAAAGCAATAATTCAGTGTTATACCAACATCCTAAAGGTCTAGAGTCATATGCTTACAGTTTATAAACTTAGTTGAATCCTAAGTGAGTATGACTATCAAGTTTGAGGAGATTCCAGGTAAAGGGGAAAACTTGAGACAGGATTTGAAGACAGGAATATGCAAGGTGTTTGAGGAATAGGAAACTATTCAGTTTGGCTAAATCAGACAGTAGAGCAAGAGATAAGGCTGAAAGAAGACACTCAGAATGTAAATTAAGGGTTGAAAACCAGACTGAGGTATCGGTGCATGATTCAGAGGGCAATAAGGGCATGCTGAATATTTTTCAGCAAGGAGCTTGTATGATTCGAGCCAGGCTTTAGAAAGATTAACAGAGCAGTGACTTGCAGAACAGAATGGGGGAATTAGGGGAGGGCAGGGAAATGGAGCCAGGACTGGAATCTCGGAGCCCCATTAGAGTCATTACAACACTTCTACTTGGATGGCTCCAGGCATCTCAAACCTAAGATCGCCAAGATAGAAGTCTTCATATTTTTCCAAAACATCCTCCTCCCTTAATCTGCCCCCATCTCAAAAAATGGTACCACCACTGACCTAGTCCCTCCAGTCAGAAACTGGATGTCACATTGGATTTCTCCCCTACTCCTACCCCCACATTTTGTTCAACGACAGCACGACCCCAAAAGGATGTCCTTTATCCAACCACTTATCTCCATTTTCCCTGCCCAAACTTCAGTCTGGGCTTATGCATCATACACCTCCATCAGAACAGCTAAAACAACCTCCTGAGTGGTGTCCCTTTGCTCATGTTCTCCAAATGGCACTCCAGAGAGTTCTGCACAAAGTGTAAATCAGATCATGTCACCTCTCAGTTTATAACCCTAAAATGGTTGTCTGTTGCATTAAAAATAATATTCAAAATTTATTTTGGCCTAAAAGGCCTTACATATTCTGCTCTCTACTTAACCTTCAGATTTCATTTCTCTTCGTCTTATTTATGATTCTTTAACCTTCCTTCAGTCACTTGAACGTATCAGGCTGATTCTCACCTCAGGGTCCTTTTAGTCTCTGGGAACTTTTCGTCTCAATTGTATAACTGAAAACAAGAGCCAGAGGAATAGCAACTAGAACTCATTTTTTCATTGTGAGTTTTTACAGAGCAAGGATGATATATCACTCGTGAAATCTATTCATAGCTTTTCAACAGCTATTGTATTGATTTTTGGTGTGTGGTTATAGCAGCTATTGCAGAAATTGACTGTAATAAAGAGGGTCATCTTATAGAGAGCCCCCAAACAAAAGACTCTGCTAGCTTTGTTCTTCCCCTTGACCCTCTGGAGTGACATTTGGTTGACCCAAACCAGAATATCAAAGGTGATAGTGGGAATGAAGAGAAGGGGTGGAATTTCCTCTCTAAAACCTGCTCTGAGGTCTCATGGACTCCTCCCACCCCACCTCCAACACCATGTCAGTTTCTCTCTAGAACCCCTGGTTTATTCAGATGCACAAAGCTTCTTCTACTTCACGGTATGGTAAACAATTATTTTCCTTGAACATATAGCCATCTCCTCCCTTTTCCTGCTATGTATCTTATCCCAATGACAGTCCCAAACAAACTAATCCTTAATATTTTAAAATATATATATCCCAAACATTTTCTATGCATATATGCATCACTGAGTTTTAAAAGTTATCTCAAAATTCTGTGGCTGAAAAAATTCTTTTTTTTTTTTTCAACTCAGGGATCCTATAGGTTGGAACTCTAGATAGGGAATAATGAGGATGACTTGTCCTATTCTGCAATGGTCTGAGCTCAGTTGGTTATTCAGGAAAACTCTCTGACTTGATGGTGGAGACTGAAACCAACAGAAGATTTGGTCACTCATCCTCTGGAGCCTGAGATGACTCAAAAATTAGGACTGATGGCTCAAGTGTTCTGTTTGCTAAAGAAATATCTAGACTAACACATAGGAACAAAGGTGGGGACTGTACCCAGGCTGAAGGAATAGCATCCACATACCAAGCTTCCCTGGTGGGCGGGAGCACAACACATTAGAGGTAATGAGAGGAAGTCCATGAGGCTACACACACACACATACACATAGCAAGAGTGAGAAAGAAGTTTTTGTGAGGGGCCAGATCCCACATGGCCTTACAGCTCAGTTTTAAATTTGCATTTTACCTTAAGAGCAATGAGGACCCAGTTAAAGTCTTAAGTAAGAGGGTGAGCATTGGAGGTTAGACTCCAATATATCTTTTTGGGGGGACACAATTCATTTCATAACACATGCTAACAGCATTCCACTGTTGCTAGTTCCTAGGTGCTCCATCATTGCTTGTAGGTTATCTTGAGCTTTCTCACACCACTATAGTATCTTCATTAAAGTCTCTTAGGTAATACACTTCAAGTGTGCCAGGGTTGCTTTGGGACCCTGACCCATAAATCCACTGTGAGAGCTATTTAATAAATAAAATGGAATGGACTTGCTGATAGGCTGCATTTATAGGGAGTGGAAATAAGATAATGAGAAGTTAATTCCCAAGTTTCTGTCTTGTTGTTTATTGATGAGTACGGTGCTTTTCACTGAGATCAGGCATGCGTAGAAGGACCACTGCACAGGAGACTATGACATATTTTGAAACACATGAAGAATGTATAACACACACATGTATAAAATCTGAATGTATGTGCATTACAGAGTTTATATCCTCTGGACATCAAAAGTCAGCATGAATTCAAATTCTGGTCCTGCCACTTATTAGTTGAGCCATCTAAGACCTTATTATGTTCATTTTTGTCTGTAAAATAAACACCATAAAAAAAAAACCCACCATAATATCTGTGTCATAGTGCTGCTGTTAGGATTGATGAGAAGAGTCATATAAAGCACTTAGCAAAACGTCTGACATTTAGTAAAGGCAATAAATGTTAGTATTAGCCAGTATTACTTTTACACACTTAATTTCCATCTGGAGAAAGTATCACCAACAATAAAGGTTTTGGAATGATCCACCTGAGTGTGGTCTAATTCCTATTTTCCACTGAAAATTTAAAACAATTTGAAATGTGGTACAGGACTGGAAAAAATAAATCTTGCTAGCAGGCTTGCACTTCTAAAGCTTTCTCTTTTCTATTTCATTTTGAACTTGGTAAGCCTATTTAAAACAGTTACTAACCTTGATGCCGGATATCAGTTGGAGATTTGGATAAATTTCAAAGCAATGTAGATACTTTAGGATGTCAAGGGGGGCTTTGGAAAATTATGTAGCCTGACCTCTAATTTTTGAATGAGGAAATTAAGATCTGAGAGGTTAAATGACTCATCTGAGGCCACACAACTAGAGACAGAGTTGGGACTAACATCCAGGCCTTGTAATTCATCAATCGGCCCTTTCATCTCCAACATGGCAGCTTCTAGCAAAACAGTCCAGAAAAATGTTTACTGCACAGATTTTTAATTTATATAATGAACTCCCCAAAAAAGATACACATTAAAATGAAGAATGAGGCACCAAAGTAGGAGTTCAAAAGCATACAGGGTTTTGATAAATCCACTCTAATGATTCCTTTTGAAAAATAGATGAATGATGAACTATTGCCATTTTTAGAGTTTTATTGAACAGCAAGGAGATCAAGGCAATCAATCCTAAAGGAAATCAACCCTGAATATTCATTGGAAGGACTGATGCTGAAGCTCCAAAACTTTGGTCACCTCATGTAAAGAGCTGACTCATTAGAAAGACCCTGATGCTGGGAAAGATTGAAGACAGGAGGAGAAGGGACGACAGAGGATGAGATGGTTGGATGCCATCACAAACTCAATGAACATGAGTTTGAGCAAGCTCCAGGAGATGGTGAAGGACAGGGAAGCCTGGCATGCTGCAGTCTATGGGGTCACAAAGAGTCAGACATGACTGAACAGCTGAACAACAATTTTGTAGATTTGGTGATTTTTTTCCCCTCTGCAACAATGAATTAACTTGATGCTGTGTTCAAAAGTATTCATCCTAAAGAGATTCTATTTTAAAGAATTCTGACTCAATAAACCAATGAAATGGTTATGTAACTTTTAATAATCAATCTGGTTCTCAAACACTGAGTTTAAAACATCTGAACATTACAATTGGGTCAATCATACTGCGACATTTGTGTGTACTTATGTGGAACCAATGAAATGAGTTTTCCTGCTTAGATAGAATTAAAACCAGAGATATCAATTTCTTCAAATCACCTTTTCTAGTGTTAAAAAAAAAATAGGAGCTGTAAGATAATGAAAAATTTCAGGGCAAAATTAGAGAAAAAATTAAAATACATTTTTTGATATTGGGAGAATGGGATGTAATTTTTTTATTTAAAAAGAGTATGCTGGGTAGACATAATATTTAAGAAAAAAGCCAACCTAACTGAAGTGGATTATGTTAAAAGAATTTTATCATCTCAAAGACTGGTATCCATAGCAACTGAGACATCTCTATACTTAATTTTTCTATCCACAACAAGGAAAATAAACAGCCAAAGAGCTTGCTATTTTTTGATATCATTATATCATAGCTAATAAATTATTATTTGACTGAGACATCTTAACTAACCATACTTTCAAAACAAGGCCCCTTCCAAAAAAAGAAACAAGAAAATGTAACCAAAACACAGAAATGAAAAATCAGCTCACAACGGAGAGTTGGAACAGCACATCTAAGGATGGAAGAAGTTATTCTCTGATCTTGGCCCCATGCTGGCTGATGTCCAATGCAGAGAAGCATATTCTGGGATCCTGCCAAGTCATAGGTCACCTGGTCCTCCATCCATGCAGACTCTCTTGGTATGAAAGGGAGTCTAGACCTAGGCGGGTCCACCTCAGACAGACCAAAGATATTTTAAACAGAATGTCCAACCACTGACACAGGTGAGCCTTTTACACATATAATTAACTGTTACACAATAAATTTTTTTCATTCATTAAATATTTGCTGTATGTCTACATGTACCAGTCACTGTGTAAAGTTCTAAGGATGTTAGATGTGAATGAGGCAGTCCCAGCTGACCAGAAGTTCACATCTTGTGTAGAATCTAGATATATCAAATTTCTGGTTAAGAGGAGAAGAGACTCTCTAATATCCATCTATGACCAGCACATCATTATACAATATCCTTAGTACCCAGGACAGTTTCTTGCAAACAACTGACACAAAATTGTTGACTGAATACAAGAACTCAAGGGTATGATCAGGATGATGCTAACAAACAATATTGAAATTATCTGTAAGTGGGAGATCTTCAAAATGCAAAGCCTCAAGTTTTAGTTAATGAAAGGAATGCAGTTTAAAAATTGTTACAAATATAATTAAAGTTTTCAGAAATTCGTGATAAAGCTGTGATTTGAATTTGTGCACCCTGGCTCCAGAGATTTTTGTGCTAAACCACTATACTATGCCACCTTTTTGAGCAAAGCAGAACAGAAAAGGAGGACACATGTTAAATTATTTCTACAGCTGCACTTATTAAAATAATAATAATAATAATAAAACCAGTCCAAAAGTGCAAATTGAAAACCCTTAGAAGCCAAACATACAGCCTGAACTACACCTATTCATTTATTCACTCATTTATTCAACAAATATTCATTGTGCCTCCCTGAGCCAGGCATTCTTCTGAGCATCATGGTTTTCATCTAAAAAAACATTAAACCATTGCCCTCATGGTCTGTTTTCTGCATAGGATTGACTACCATCAAACACACCTATGATTTACTTATTTATTAAGCTTATTGTCTCCTTTTAACAGAATGTAGATTCTATGAGGACATAAAATTTTATATTTTGCTCCCTGAGAAAAACTGTCCTTAGAACAGTGATTGGAACATGGCAATAAACATTTATAGAATGAATGATTTGTGGAATTTACTTTTTAGTGGGGGACAGTGTAGGGTTTTAAAATGAAATAATACTTAGGAATATGTTCAGGGCAAGATCATAAATTTGCTATGCCCCACTTCTCTAAAATACAGCAGAGTGAAAATATTAGTCGCTCTGTCATGTCTGACTCTTTGCAACACCATGGACTGTAGCCCAGCAGGCTCCTCTGTCCATGGAATTCTCCAGGCAAGAATACTTTCCAAGAGAGTGGGTTGCCAGTTTCTATCCATGGGATCTTCCTGACCCAGGGATCAAACCAACAGCAAAGATAACTCTTAATTACTATTGGCTTTAGAAGGACATTATAAGTTTTAAGCAAGATGTGAAAACACGTTGGAATCCTGGGAAGACTGTTGTCCCTAAAATAAAGTCTGTTTCTGAATGCGTTCTATTTTAAAGTATCAGGGAGATAAATCTGAATGTGTACTTACTACTTTCAGCATTACTCCAACAAGTCAATAAATGATACCGATAATGCAAACACCAGGAATTCTGCCAGATGCTGAAAACCCCACACTGGCTAACTTCTGCACTATTTTACGTATCATATCCCTATATTTGTCTTCCTTCTTTCAGCAACCCTTTATCTTTTTCTTTTTTTATTACAAAGAAGTCCCACCTTTTTACTGAGGGTATACAAGTCCTTTTGCTCAGAAGGAAAAGAGCTCTTCCTTTTCTTGGGTGATAGATATGCCTCTTCCACAGCTCCCAGTTTTCTCTTCTACCAGTGCTTTCCATGTTGGTTAAAGCATTTGTAGAGATAGCTGATGAGCCTGTTAAGGTTGTGCAGTTCATCAGTGAACATCCTATTTCTAATCATTCTCTTCTTTTGGATACAACACTGCAATTAATTCTCCTTCCAGCCTCAAAATCAAATGGGGCCCTTGATCAGTTCTTTGGGGTGTTTTTCAAAGTTGCCCAGGATCCCGATGTTGTCATATACCCCAAGCATGGCCCTCTTCTCGTTCCAATGGTCAGCCACTTTGGGGGCAGGAGGGTGACCCTTAGATGGAACAATCTGGGAACACCCAGAGAGAAGCTTCTACAGGCCAGAGGCACCGGTCCCATAGGTTACAGCCTGCCACCCAAGAGAGGTTCCCTGCCATTGTTCTCATCTCTCCCCTACAACAGCTTACCACAGGAGTACAGGAGAGAGGGCCAAACGTGGCCTTCAAGGAGATAACAGACCTTCCCCATCACATGGGTACCAGGTGCAAGCAGCCATCTTGGGCTTTACTGCAGCAGCTTTTATCTTTTAAACATTTTGCAGAATTCCCTGGTGGTCCAGTGGTTAAGACTCTGTGCTTCCAGTGCAAGGGGCATGGATTTGATCCCTGGTTGGGGAAGTAACATCCCACAAGCTTGTGCAGCATGGCCAAATAAACAAACAAAATTCCCTCCCCAGCCTTAACTAAACATTAATCTACTTTCTGTCTCCATAGATTTCCCTATTCTGGATTTTAATTTTGAGTAAAAGTGTAAATATGTGCTCTTTTGTGACTTGCTCCCTTCAGGTTAGGATATTATCAAGGTTAATTCAAGTAGTAGCATGTTTCAGTATTTCATTTTTATTTTTTGGCCAAATAATATTTCAGTGAATGGATACACATCCTTTTTTTTATCCATTCATCTGTTGATGAATATTTAAGTTGTTCCCACCTTTGGGCTATGGATAATGCTGCTATGCACATTCATATACAAGGTTTTGTGTGAATATGTGCTTTGTTTTCTCTTGGATATATTCTAGGAGTAGAATTGTTAGGGCATGTGGTAACTATGTTTAATCAGTTAAGAAACTGTTTTCCAAAGCAGCCACATTTTACATTCCCACTGGCAATTCCATTTTGAACTGATTGTTGTATACGGTGTGAGTTGAGGTTCCAATTGCATTCCTTTGTATGTCATCCATTGTCCTAGCACCATTTTTTGAAAAGACTATTCTTTCCCCATTGAGTAATCATTGGCATCTGTGTTAATCAGTTAATCATGGAGGTACTAATTTATTTCTGAACTCTCAGTTCTACTCCACTGATCTGTGGTAGCCCTCCTTATCTTCAAGGGATAACATTTGTTCCAAGACCCACAACGTATGCCTGAAAACATGTGCTGTGCTGTGCTTCACTGCTCAGTCGTGTCTGACTTGTTGTGACCCTGTGGACTGTAGCCCACCATGGATAGTACCAAATCCTATATATACTATGTTGTTTTCCTATACTTACATATCTATGGTAAAGGTTAATTTGTAAATTAGGCACAGTAAAAGATTAACAACAATAATAAAATAGAATAAGAGTATTTAACAATATACTCTATTGTTCATACCATGTGAATGTGGTCTCTCAAAATATTTTATTATGTGCTCACTTCGGCAGCACATATACTAAAACTGGAACGATACAGAGAAGATTAGCATGGCCCCTGCGCAAGGATGACATGCAAATTCGTGAAGCGTTCCATATTTTTAAAACCCCTAGAGGAGAGCATAGGCAAAACACTCTCCGACAGAAATCACAGCAGGATCCTCTATGACCCACCTCTCAGAATATTGGAAATAAAAGCAAAAATAAACAGATGGGACCTAATGAAACTTAAAAGCTTTTGCACAACAAAGGAAACTATAAGCAAGGTGAAAAGACAGCCCTCAGATTGGGAGAAAATAATAGCAAACAAAGCAACAGACAAAGGATTAATCTCAAAAATATACAAGCAACTCCTGCAGCTCAATTCCAGAAAAATAAATGACCCAATCAAAAAATGGGCCAGAGAACTAAACAGACATTTCTCCAAAGAAGACATACAGATGGCTAACAAACATATGAAAAGATGCTCAACATCACTCATTATCAGAGAATTGCAAATCAAAACCACAATGAGGTACCATTACACACCAGTCAGGATGGCTGCTATCCAAAAGTCTACAAGCAATAAATGCTGGGGAGGGTGTGGAGAAAAGGGAACCCTCTTACCCTGTTGGTGGGAATGCAAACTAGTACAGCCGCTATGGAAAACAGTGTGGAGATTTCTTAAAAAACTGGAAATAGAACTGCCATATGACCCAGCAATCCCACTCCTGGGCATACACACTGAGGAAACCAGATCTGAAAGAGACACGTGCACCCCAATGTTCATTGCAGCACTGTTTATAATAGCCAGGACATGGAAGCAACCTAGATGCCCATCAGCAGATGAATGGATAAGGAAGCTGTGGCACATATACACCATGGAATCTTACTCAGCTGTTAAAAAGAAGTCATTTGAATCAGTTCTAATGAGATGGATGAAACTGGAGCCCATTATACAGAGTGAAGTAAGCCAAAAAGATAAAGAACATTACAGCATATTAACACATATATATGGAATTTAGAAAGGTGGTAATGATAACCCTATATGCAAAACAGAAAAAGAGACACAGATGTACAGAATAGACTTTTGGACTCTGTGGGAGAAGGCGTGGGTGGGATGTTTTGAGAGAACAGCATCGAAACATGTATATTATCTATGGTGAAACAGATCACCAGCCCAGGTTGGATGCATGAGACAAGTGCTCAGGGCTGGTGCACTGGGAAGACCCAGAGGGAGCGGGTAGAGAGGGAGGTGGGAGGGGGGATCGGGATGGGGAACACATGTAACTCCATGGCTGATTCATGTCAATGTATGACAAAAACCACTACAATATTGTAAAGTAATTAGCCTCCAACTAATAAAAATAAATGAAAAAACAAAAAACAAAAAATATTTTATTATGCAAATTTAATGCCTTTTTCATCTTAACTAGATATGTATCATGCACTATGGCCATAACTTTTGCAGTTTGAGGTACAGCAGCAAAACTGGCTTGAATTTCTTTTTTCTTCCTCATAATTTCATGGACAGATTTGTTTTTACTCTATATCTTAGCAACTTCAGCATATGATTTTTTTCTTTCCTTATTAAATTGAGATCTTTCACCTTTCTAGGTGAAGCATATCTTGGGCATATCCAGGCTGCCAGCATCACTACTCTTGCTCTTTGAGGCCATTATTAAGTAAAGTAAGGGTTCCCTGGACGCAAGCACTATGATACCACAACAGTCTGGTATGTCTTGCTCTGGAACTTATTGGCTCTTGGGTGGTGGTTGGTTTCAGTGTAGGTATGGAGGCTTTTGGATGATCTCTTATTACTTAATGTTCCCTGTAGTCAGGAGTTTTCTGGTGTTCTCACGTTTTGGGCTTAAGTCTCCTGCCTCTGGCTTTCAGTTTTATTCTTCCAGTAGTCTCAAGGCTTCTCCAACTATACAGCACTGATAATAAAACCTCTAGGTTAATGGTGAAAAGATTCTCCACAGTGAGGGACACCCAGAGAGGTTCACAGAGTTACATGACAAAGAGGAGAGGGAAGAGGGAGATAGAGATGAGCAGGAGGAGAAAAAGGGGGACTTAAGAGGAGAGAGACAGATCTACGCAGTACTCTGTTCCCTAAGTGTTCTTTGAAGCCCAGACACCCACAGAGATTCACAGAGTTGGATTGAGAAGAGAAGGGGGAGGGAGGAAATAGAGGTGATCTGGGAGAGAAAAAGGCGAGTCAAAAGGGGGAAAGAGGAGTCAGTATGGCGGCCGAGCGCAAAACTAAGTTGTCCAAGAACTTGCTGCGCATGAAGTTCATGCAAAGGGGACTGGACTCGGAAACCAAGAAACAACTAGAAGAGGAAGAAAAGAAAATCATTAGTGAAGAGCACTGGTACTTGGATTTGCCTGAGCTGAAAGAGAAAGAGAGTTTCATTATAGAAGAGCAGAGTTTCTTGTTGTGTGAAGATCTTCTCTACGGAAGAATGTCATTCAGAGGATTTAATCCTGAGGTTGAGAAATTAATGCTTCAGATGAATGCTAAGAACAAAGCAGAAGAAGTTGAAGAGCAAACAGTGGAGCTTGATGTCTCAGATGAAGAAATGGCTAGAAGATATGAGACCTTGGTGGGGACAATTGGGAAAAAGTTTGCCAAGAAAAGAGACCGTGCCATTTACGAAGAAGATGAAAATGGAGACATAAAACCAATTAAAGCAAAGAAGATGTTCTTAAAGCCCCAAGATTAAAGTGGAGGCCTTAGGATATGGCTCAGGGATGAGGGCATGTTTTGGAACGCACTCTGTCGGCTCCTCTGTAGTCATTAGGGCCGTAATGTTTATGTGTAAAGAAACGTATACTTTTGGAAACATGCTGTTTTTGGAACAGACGTGTGATGGATGTTATACATCCTTTGCTTAGCGGTGTTCATCAGGAGTGGACTTTTAACCGTTGGTCTTCAAATGTACATAGGTATGTGGTAGCTTCCTAAAGAGTATTTTATCTCAGATTTTTTTTTCTAATATAACTCTCCAGTTACTAACCTTGAATTGAACTCATGAAAACTAATACCAGTCTTTAAATTGCCGTTATGTTTATAAACATGTCAAGTCAGTTCATACATATATTTTGGAATCATGTCATGAGAATTTATTATATGTTAATTCATCAAGAGCAAACTTGCCTGTTCAGGCTAAGAATTTTCATGCTACAAAGTCAATGTCAATGTGTGGAATTATGTTTTTTGTTGTTGTTTAAGCCTTTAATTAATTTTTAGGCATTGTTCTATAATAAATACCTGTTTTCATATAAAAAAAAAAAAAGGGGGGGAAAGAGTAATCATCACACTCTTGAGTAAAAATGGGTACTGAATATTGGATTCTTAAATGTCCAAAATTGATATCAAATACTGAAAAACAAAGATTAAAAATCTAGAGTAGAGGTTAGACTCTTAAAAATACAATATTAAAAACAAAAACACAAAGAATTTAAGAAATACATATGAAGTTTGCTTTAAAAATCAGGTCTTTTTTTTTGTGCAAGGTTATAGTGAAATGAAAATGAAAATTAAGGAGTAATAGAGGAGTAATAGAGGACTTTAAAAGAAAATTAAAAAAAGAAAGGGAAAAAGAGAAAAAAAATTTTTAATTAAAAAAATAGTAAAAATATATGAGAATGAAAATGAAAATTAAGGAGTAATAGAGGACTCCTTTCGAAGACAATGGGCTGCTTTTTTGGGTGCCTGATGTCCTCTGCTAGCGATCAGAAGTTGTTTTGTGCAGTTTGCTCAGTGTTCAAATGTTCTCTTGATGAATTTGTAGGGGAGAAAGTGGTCTTCCCGTCCTATTCCTCCGCCATCTTAGCTCCTTCCCCCACAACAGTCTGATAACCACGACAGTGACTAAGTGACTAACAGATAGGATAAACTGGAATAAAGGATGATTCATATCCCAGGTGGGATGAAATAAAATGTTGTGAGATTTCATCATGCTACTAAGAATGGCTCATGATTTTAAACTTATGAATTGTTTATTTATGGAGTTTTTCCATTTATTATTTTCAGACTGTGGTTGACTACAGGTTAACTAAAACTATAGAAAGTGAAAACAGGGATAAGGGGAGGCCACTGTATATGTTTATTATCAGGCTAGTAGTACTAGGTTGTCTTTGTTACCATTTTTTGTAGTAAACTTTGAAGTCAGAAAGTGTGAGTCCTCTAATTCTCCATTTCAGGACTTTTGTTTCTGCTATTTTTGGCCCCTTTAATTTCATATGAATTTTAGAATGAGTCAGTTTCTATAGTGGTCAACTTCTATAAAGAAATCAGCTCAGAATCAGATATTGGCACAAGACAGACACATGGATCAATGAAGCAGAAAAGCGAGACCCCAAAATAAACCCACACACCTACGGTCAATTAACCTTCAACAAAGGAGGCAAGAATACACAATGGGGAGAATGGTCTCTTCAGCAAGTGGCATTGGGAAAGTTGGACAGCCGCATGTAAATCAATGAAATCAGAACCTACTCTCATAGCATACACAAAAATAAACTCAAAATGGCTTACATACGTAAATATAAGACTTAACATTATAAAACTCCTAGAAGAGAACATAGACAAAACATTCTTTAACATAAATCATACCAATGTTTTCTTAAGTCAGTCTCCCAAAGCAATAGAAATAAGAGCAAAAACAAACAAATGAAACCTAATCAAGCTTACAAACCTCTGTAAAGTAAAAGGAAAGCATAAACAAACGAAAAGACAACCTATGGACTAGAAGAAAATATTTGCAAATGATGTGACCAACAAGGGTTTAATTTTCAAAATATACAAATGGCTCATACAATTCAATAATATAAAAAAAAAAACACCACTATCAAAAAATGGGCAGAAGGCCTAAATAGACATTTCTACAAAGAAGACATACATATGGCCAACAGGCATAGAAAAAGACGGTCAACATTGCTAATTATTAGAGAAATGCAAACCAAAAGCACAATGAGGTACCACCTCACACAAATCAGAATGGCCATCATTAAAAATTTACAAATAACAAATGCTGGAGATGATATGGAGAAAATAGAAATCCCCTACTCTGTTGGTGGGAATGTAAATTGATACAGCCACTATGGAAACAGTATGGAGGTTCCTCAGAAAACGAATGGTTGAGTTGCCATATGATCCAGCACTCCCACTCCTGGGCATACGTTGGAGAAAACCATAATTCAAAGATACATGCACCTCACTGTTCATTGCAAGCACTCTTAACAATAGCCAATACATGGAAGCAACCTAAATGTCCATCAACAGATGAATGGATAAAGATGTGGTACATATACACACTGAAATATTATTCAGCCATAAAAAGAATAAAATAATGCCATTTGTAGCAACATGGATGGACCTAGATATTATCATACTAAGTGCAATGACAGAAAGAGAAAGACAAATACCATATGATATCACATATATGTGGAATCTAAAATATGACACAAACGATCTCATCTATGAAACAGAAATAGACTCATAGACATAAAGAACAGACTTGAGATTTACCAAGGAAACGAGGGAGTGAGTGAAGGATGGATTGGGAGTTTGGGATCAGCAGAGGCAAGCTATTATATCTAGAATGGATAAACAACAAAGCCCTATTGTATAGCACAGGGAACTATATTCAATATCCTGTGATAAACCATAATGGAAAAGAATATGAAACATAATGTATATACATGAGCAACTGAATCACTTTCTGCATGACAGATACTAATAAAACATTGTTAATCAACTATACTTGAATAAAGGAAAAATTTTTTTAAAAAGAAAGAAATGCTAAAGTCCTGTTTCTCCTGGGAAGAAAGCCCTCCAGCTAGGAACTCAGAGGAGAGAGATCCTTGTCTTCTGGCTGCAACAGTCAGGCATAAACTCTCTGCCTCACTGAGCTGGGAGAGGAGAAGGAGAGTGTGGTCCCGGTTCACCTTTCTTACCAAATTTTTGTTGATTTTCTTTAACAGATGTTTCTTCATTTGCTGTTCATTCTTAGGACCATTTGCAGAGGCTTTCATATTTTTAAAAATAATTTTCAACAGTTTCTCTGTGAAGCAACTCATCAGATATCCTTTAGTGTAAGAATTCCAGAAAACCTTCATTTTAATGAGTTTATTCATTGGTCACTTATAGCAGAATGGTGATGGAGTATATGCTGTCTGTTCATTAATTCCAAATAGGTTTGTATCAACTAGTAACAATATGTGAGATCAACGATTAATAGTAGCAAGAAGCATATAGTGAAACTGTGCTTTACCCTGGTGAGATCACAGGCAGTAAGAGAAAACAGCTCATAGAAGGTGTGATTTTATGAGTGATTAGATAAACACCTGGGAAGGGCACAAAACGCATGCCCAACCCACAGAGACTGAACCAGAACTGTGTCTGGGTGTCTCCTGTGGAGGTATGGGTCAGCAGTGGCCTGCTGAGGGGCTCTGGGTGCAGCCAACCTGGGTATGGCATAAGTACTCTTGGAGGAGGTTGCCACTAACCCCACCATAGAATGACCAGAACTTACACAGGACTAAGGAAACAGACTCTTGGAGGGCACAAACAAAACCTTGTGAGAGCAGTGACCCCACAAGAAACTGACCCAGACATGCCCATGAGTGTCCAGGAGTATCCAGTGGAGGCGTGAGTCGGCAGTGGCCTGCTGCAGGGTCAGAGGCACTGAGTGCAACAGTGTGTGCATGGGACCTTTTGAAGGGGGTCGCCATTATCTTCTTTACCTCCACCATAGTTTGGCCTCAGCTCAAGCAACATGAAGGGAACACAGCCCCACCCTTCAACAGAAAATTGGATTAAAGATTTACTGAGCACAGCCCTGACCATCAGAACAAGACCCAGTTACCCCCCTCAGTCAATCTCTCCCATCAGGAAGTGTCCATAAGCCTCTTATCCTTATCTGTCAGAGGGCAGACAGAATGAAAACCTCAGTCACAGAAAACTAACCAAACTGATCACATTGACCACAGCCTTGTCTAGCTCAGTGAAACTATGAGCCATGCCATGTAGGGCCACCCAAGACGGATGGGTCATGGCAGAGAATTCTGACAAAACATGGTCCACTGGAGAAGGGAATGGCAAACCATTTCAGTATTTTTGCCTTGAGGACCCCATGAACAGTATGAAAAGACAAAAAGGTATGACACTGAAGGATGAACTCCCCAGGTCGGGAGGTGCCCAATACGCTACTGGAGAAGAATGGAGAAATAACTCCAGAAAGAATGAAGAGATGGAGCCAAAGCAAAAACAACACCAAGTTGTGGGTGTGACTGGTGATTGAAGTAAAGTTAGATGCTGTAAAGAGCAATATTGCATAGGAACCTAGAATGTTAGGCCCATGAATCAAGGCAAACTGGAAATGGTCAAACAGGAGATGGCAAGAGTGAACATCAACATTCTAGGAAACAGTGAACTAAAATGGACTGGAATGGATGAATGTAACTCAGATGACCATTATATCTACTACTGTGGGCAAGAATCCCTTAGAAGAAATGGAGTAGCCATCATAGTCAACAAAAGAGTCCGAAATGCAATACTTGGATGCAGACTCAAAAACGACAGAATGATCTCTGTTCATTTACAAGGCAAACCATTCAACATCATAGTAATCCAAGTCTAAGCCCTGACCAGTAATGCTTAAGAAGCTGAACAGTTCTATGAAGACCTACAAGACTTTTTAGAACTAACACCAAAAAAATAAAAAAGATGTCCTCTTTATTATAGGGGACTGGAATGCAAAAGTAGGAAGTCAAGAGATACATGGAGTAACAGGTAAATTTGGCCTTGGAGAATAAAATGAAGCAGGGCAAAGGCTAACAAAGGTTTGCCAAGAGAACACACTGGTCATAGCAAACACCCTCTTCCAACAACACAAGAGAAGACTCTACACATGGACACCACCAGATGGTCAATACTGAAATCAGATTGATTATATTCTTTGCAGCCAAAGATGGAGAAGCTCTATACAATCAGCAAAAACAAGACCTGGAGCTGACTGTGGCTCAGATAATGAACGCTTTATTGCCAAATTCAGACTTAAATTGAAGAAAGTAGGAAAACCACTAGACCATTCAGATACGACCTAAATCAAATCTCTTACAATTATACAGTGGAAATGAGAAATAGATTCAAGGGATTATATCTGATAGACAGAGTGCCTCAAGAACTATGGATGGAGGTTCGTTACATTGTACAGAAGGCAGTGATCAAGACCATCCTCAAGAAAAAGAAATGCAAAAAGGCAAAATGGTTGTCTGAGGAGGCCTTACAAATAGCTGAGAAGAGAAGCTAAAGACAAAGAAGAAAAGGAAAGATATACCCATTTGAATGCAGAGTTGCAAACAATAGCAAGGAGAGGTAAGAAAGCCTTCTTCCGTGATCGATGCAAAGAAATAGAGGAAAACAATAGAATGGGAAAGACTAGAGATCTCTTCAAGAAAATTAGAGATACCAAAGGAATCTTTCATGCAAAGATGGGCATAGTAAAGGACAGAAATGGTACGGACCTAACAGAAGCAGAAGATATGAAGAAGAGGGGGCTAGAATACACAGAACTATACCAAAAAGATCTTCAAGACCCAGAAAACCAGGATGGTGTATCACTCACCTAGAGCCAGACATCCCAGAATATGAAGTCAAGTGGAGCTTAGGAAGCATCACTACAAACAAAGCTAGTGGAGGTGATGGAATTCCAGTTGAGCTATTTCAAATCCTAAAAGATGATGCTGTGAAAGTGCTGCACTCAATATTCCAGAATTTAGAAAACTCAGAAGTGGCCACAGGACTGGAAAAGGTCAGTGTTCATTCCAATCCCAAAGAAAGGCAATGCCAAAGAACGTTCAAACTACCACACAATTGCACTCATCTCACAAGCTAGCATAATAATGCTCAAAATTCTCCAAGCCAGGCTTCAACAGTATGTGAACAGTGAACTTCCAGATGTTCAAGCTGGATTTAGAAAAGGCAGAGGAACCAGAGATCAAGTTGCCAACATCTGCTGGATCATCGAAAAAGCAAGAGAGTTCCAGAAAAACATCTACTTCTGCTTTATTGACTTTGCCAAAGCCTTTGACTGTATGGATCACAACAAACTGTGGAAAATTCTGAAAGAGATGGGAATACCAGACCACCTGACCTGCCTCTTGAGAAATCTGTATGCAGGTCAGGAAGCAACAGTTAGAACTGGACACGGAAGAACGGACTTTTCCTAAATGGGGAAAGGAGTGCATCAAGGCTGTGTCTTGTCACCCTGCTTATTTAACTTATATGCAGAGTACATCATGAGAAATGCTGGGCTGGGGGAAGCACAAGCTGGAATCAAGATTGCTGGGAGAAATATCAATAACCACAGATGTGCAGATGACACCATCCTTATGGCATAAAGTGAAGAATAACTAAAGAGCCTCTTGATGAAAGTGAAAGAGGAGAGTAAAAAAGTTGGCTTAGAGCTCAACATTCAGAAAACTAAGATCATGGCATCCAATCCCATCACTTCATGGCAAATAGATAGGGAAACAATGGAAACAATGACAGAGTTTATTTTCTTGGGCTCCAAAATCACTGCATATGGTGATTGCAGCCATGAAATTAAAAGATGCTTACTCCTTGGTAGAAAAGTTATGACCAACCTAGACAGCATATTAAAAAGCAGAGACATTACTTTACCAACAAAGTCTGTCTAATCAAAGCTATGGTTTTTCCAATAGTCATGTATGGATGTGAGAGGTGGACTATAAAGAAGGCTGAGTGCTGATGAATTGATGCTTTTGAACTGTGGTGTTGAAGAAGACTCTTGAGAGTCTCTTGGACTGCAAGGAGATCCAACCAGTCCATCCTAAAGGAAATCAGTCCTGAATATTCATTGAAAGGACTGATGCTGAAGCTGAAACTCCAGTATTTTGGCCACCTAATGTGAAGAACCAACTCATTGGAAAAGATCCTGATGCTGGGAAAGATTGAAGGCAGGAGGAGAAGGGGACAACAGAGGATGAGATGGTTGGATGGCATCACCGACGTGATGAACATGAGTTTGAGTTGGTGATGGACAGGGAGGCCTGGCATGCTGCAGTCCATGGGATCGCAAAGAGTCAGACACGACTGAGCGACTGAACTGAACTGAGATAGACATCACGCGTGTGTGCTCAGTCGCTACAATCATGTCCAACTCTTTGGGACCCCATCGACTGTAGCCCACCAGGCTTCTCTGTCCACAGGAGTCTCCAGGCAAGAATACTGTAGTGGGTTTCCATGCCCTCCTCCAGGGGAACTTATCCACCCAGGAATCGAACCCACATCTCTTGCATCTTCTGCATTGCAGGCAGATTCTTTACTGCTGAGCCACCAGGGAAGCCCAGATAGACAACGTACACAAATGATTAAACTTCTAAAACTCAACATGTTGTATGGCCTTGAAGAAGCTGTGAACCAATTAGTCTCTTAACCTTTCAGAAACGTTTGGAAAACAGGACCTTAATTCAAACTCAGCTTGATTTCTGTGCTGAAAATAAGAGATGTCGGTGATATAAAACAGGAAACGTTGATTAAGTCTCATTTGAGTTTTAAAAGCTAAATGCTTGGAAAAGCTCTAGTCATTTGCAACAATCATGTTTATATATACATTGATGAAAATTAGGTACTGCCAAATCTCAGAATCATTCTCAGCTCTGGAAGGCATTTCATATTGTCTAAAGTCTTAAGAGAGGTGCTGAGGAAGCACCTGATGTGACACGGTGAATATTAAGAACACAGAGTCCTTTTGTTTGCAGTTGTACCTTTTCTCTGATGCTAAAACCTAGCATCCAAGAATTAACAATGATTTAGAAATAGAAGAACCTGTTTTCTAAACATATTTTCAGGTGGAAGAGATGTGTTGTGCTCAAGTGTAATTATTTGCTTTGACTCTAGAGGTTCCTGCTCCCCAGTGGACTTTTAAAAATCATTTCCATAATGGTTTTAGAACTTCTAAGCAGAAAATGTGGGAGCAGCAGGGGAATGACATTTAGTTTATTAGATCAGAACTGAGGTTTCTCACCCTGATGCCTGCAGTTACTGAAAAGGCACTCTTTCCCCAGATAAACTCCGCCTGCCCCCTCACCCCCAACACACACATCTGTGTGTCCAGAACCAGCAAGAAATAGCATTTATTCAGTTGGGTTTCATTTTGTAAGTTGACTTTTGAATCCTTTCTTAGAATTTCTATATACCATATTAGTTTTCCTTGCACATACAAATTGAGTGATAATAATGTAAGTGATACATATAAGTGCTTTCTATGTACCAGAATCAGTTCTAATGGCTTTGCGTATATTAATTTGTTATGCATCACAACAATCTCAGGATGGAGTGAATAACTTGCAACCCCATGGACTATAGCCCACCAGGTTCCTCCGTCCATGGGATTATTCCAGCAAGAACACTGGAGTCGGTTGCTGTTTCCTCCTCCAGGGGATCTTTCTGACACAGGAATTGAACCTGTGTCTCTTGTGTCTCCTGCATTGGCAGGTGGGTTCTTTACCACTAGTACCACCTGGGAAGCCCTCCCACGGTGAAACAGCTGGCAAAAGGCAGAGCTGGGGTTTGAAGCTCTGACCAACACTACAATGGACTACGTCTATATAAATGTTGCTTCTTGAGGCAGCAGAATAAATGAGCAGTAGAGTGGTCCAAACAAAGTTAGAATGGCTTTTGGTCTCTGTTCTCTCACCCTAGTAGTTCACGATTAGGTGAGGGTCTGTATACACACATATAGTTAGGTAGGAATGGTGTTACTACAATGGACTGTAAGTTCCAACGGGCAGATAAAAGTAATATACTGAACTGATTACAAAAGATTTATACAGGCATTTTAGGATTGCAAGATGAGCTTAAGGCTGAAACAGCTGGACTAATAGAACCAAATATGGAGATGTGCTTTCTAAGAAATCAATCAACTTATGAAGAGTCTGACATTTCCATTAAAAAATAATTTTAGATTATTCACTGATAATTCAAAATCATTTTCTACAGTAAAAAAATTTTGTAAGCCACCCCAACACAAATTATCACCCTTTCATTAAAATCACTAATTTCTAGTTCAGAAAGTCCTCAAAGCTAGCTATATGGGAACCAATACCAAATAAAGGAGATTAAGTGGCTATGCAAAGAAATTATCAATCATCTGTCAAGAACCAGTGCTTCTTAATGTGAAAAAGGTCACTTAATTTGGCCATTGGGAGTTGCAGACAGGGAGCTATGTATACCCTGGAATCATCATTCATATAACTTAATTAACTATAAGCTCTCTGAGGAGCAAAGATCATATCTCACACATCTTTGCATATCTTGCATCTGCCTTACAGAGGCAATCAAGAAATACGTATTAATTTGATGCAGTAATTGCTACAGAATGTTATCTATGTGCATCATACATAATTTATTATATGTGCCCAGTTGATCAACCAGGCAATTTCCATATGCACAAGGACTAGAAAAACCTGAAGTGTGAACCCTAATCCTGCCAGTGCTTTTTGGACCTCAGTTAAAAGGAAAGGAGGAAAAGTATCATATCCTCCAGTAGAGGGAGCCAGATTTTAAGTGTTAACCAAATCACAATTTACTCTCTAGCACTATTTGCCAGATCCAGAAAGAGGAAATCAGCGTTTTGATACATAATCTTCACTTCTGAATCTTACATAATACAGCAAAAAATGGGAGAAGACTGCCACAGAGGCAGCCCAGACCTCTGGCAGCAGCACAGACACCCCAGTCCCTGCAGCCACAACACCCTCGCTCCCAGCCCCAACCTGGTGGATGTTCTGGCTCCACCCACCCCACACCACAGCCTTGCACTAGATCTGGGATGACCACAGCAAGGGAAAGGATGCTACCATGGGCTGTTCCTACGTGGAGCCACAGATATCTACACAGGTGATCAATCCGCAGTGAGCACATGAGCCCCACTTGCTTTAGGAATCACCTCTTTTGGGGCATGGCATGCACTCAAAGGAAATGGAGACTGGGTGACTTCTACTCCAACAACTGAGGAGCAGACCACAGCACACCCTGACAAGGTGGTCACAGCTATAAAGCAGAGGGGAAGCCCCCACACCTCACACCCTACACAGGCTTTGGATCCCCCGACACCAAACACCCCTCCTTCAAGGTGAAAATGTCCAGCACACCCTGAGGAAAGACGTGGTTGGTGTCCATATCAAAAAGAACTCTCACACCAAAGACATCAGACACACACAGTATACACAGGGATGCTCCCACATAAAAACACTCCTTCAAGACCACAGTAGATAACTGTTTCTCCTAAATTCACAGAGTAAAAGAAAGTTAGGCAAAATGAAAAAGCAGAGGAACTACTCCCAATTAAAAGAGCAAGAGAAATCCCCTGAAAGAACAAATGAAGAAATAGAACTCATAACTCTACCAGAACCTGAGTTCAAAAAAAGTGGCAATAAAAATGCTAACCGGGTTAAGAAAGAGCATTAATAGAAATGCAGATCACTGTAAAAAGGAATTAGAAACTATAAAGATGAACCAATAAAAAATTAGATAATTCAACTTCCAAAAGCAACCTAGAAGCAGTGAATAGTCAACTATATGACACAGAAGAACAGATAAGTGTTGTGGAATATAGAATAGTGGAAATCAACCCATCAGAACAGCAGATAGAAAGACAAATTTAAAAATGAAAGCAACATACAAGGTCTATGGGGCATAATATAAAATGTGCCAACTTAGGCACAATAGCAGTTTCAAAGGAGGAGAGAAAGAAAAAGGGATGGAAAATGTACTTGAAGAAACTTTAGCTGAAAACTTCCCACTGAAAAAGGAAACAGATAGCCAGGTACAGGAAGCACATGCATGCATGCGTGCTCAGGAAGCACAGAGGGTCCCAAACAAGATGAACCCAAACAGATCCGCAGCATGGCATGTAATTAAAAGGGCAAAGGGTAAAGATAAAGAGAGGACTCTAAAAGCAGCAAGAGAAAAACAAAGAGTCATATACAAGTTTTCTGAGAATTTCACCAGACTTCTTTGATCTCATCTAATCTGTTAACTTCCCCTCAGTCTACTCCGCGTGCGTGCTCAGTCGCTTCAGTGGTGTCTGACTCTGTGACCCCATAGACTATAGCCCGCCAGGCGTCAACTCTAAATCTTAAACTTCCCTGTCTGCTGCTCTCAGAAAATATTTATTGAGCATCAATTATATGCCACACTCTGTCCTACATACTGGGCATCCAGAATTGAAATACTCCTGTCCTCATGGAACTCATGTTCTATATATCCTCAGAACTAGCCCACCTGAGTATCTTAAACCCTGGTAATATTCTCTCTTATCACAAACTTTCACCCTCTCATTTTCTCATCCCCTCACTATTCAAAATCCTGTAACTTCACCTTAAAAGGTCCTCCAGTCTCTTGGCCACTCCATACATCCTTGCCTGAACATGCTTTCCTTCTTACAGTTTGGACCCATGCATAATATAGCACTTCAGCAACACTCTGAAGTGTTTGGACAGAGTTTCAACTGTTTAACCCTTTTATCTACACACCCTCATCCATGAGGATTTTCTTACTTTTCATAAGTAAACTCAGTTTTAGTTACTAACTATATATCCACCACAGGAAACTCTCATAACTCCAGGTAATTCTTCTGGGTCCCATTCCCATTATATCCAACTACCTGCTAGATGTCCCCACCTGGATGTCCCAAACTCAACATGTCTCAGATAGAACTCATCTTCATCCACATTCCCACTTTTCCTTCAGTGTTCTCTATCCTCATCAATGGTATCACTGATGTCATCTTGGATTCCCACTTCTCCCCCTCCGTATCTAATTAATCACTAAGACCTGCCAACTCTAAACCATAAACGTCTCTGTCTGCTGCTGTCTGTCCACAATCACATCATTTCTCTCCTCACTTTTATGGCAGCTTCTTCACTGGTCCTTCTCTTCTAGTCATGCTCCTTCCAAGCATTCTCCACACTGCCTTTATCTTTATAATCATATTTCTTATCATATTTCTCACTGCTTAAAGCTCAACATTTCCTGAATCAAGTCTTTTCTTCTCCATGATATACTTGGCTTTTTATGACCTGGTTTATGTCTTCCTCTACTGCCTCAGTATCTTAGTCAGTTTTGGTTAAAATAACAAAATACCATAGACTATGTATCTTAAACAATGAACATTTATTTCTCATAGTTCTGGAGGCTGGGAAGTCCAAGATTAAGATGCAGGACGACTAGGTGTCTGATGAAATCTCTCTTCCTGGCTTGCGGACAGACATCCTCTGTGTCCTCACACAGTGGGGAAAGAGGGAGGTGGTAGGAGAAAGCTCTGGTCTCTTCATTCATTCCAAAATAAAGACCCCACCCTCATGACCTCATCTAAACCTAAGTACCTCCCAAACATCCTATCGCATATGCTATCACACTGGAGGTCAAAACTTCAACTTACAAATTTCCTGGAGGACATAGACATTTAGTCAATAACACTTAGCTTCCATCATTCCTGCCACTCTCCCGATCAAGGAATTTTCTAAAATTCATCCGGCCTCTGTGACTTTTCTCTAGCTATTGCCTCTGTCTAGAACTCTCTCCTCTCACCTTGCTCAATGTAAAAATAACCACTTTCTTTTAGGCAAATGTATGCTCTTTCATCATGTTTCAACTCATGTTGCAACTTATTGAGTAGCCTTCTCTGACTTCCCCCAACAGACCAAAGAACATCTCTAGAATTCCATTACATTTGCTCACATATCTATTATAGAAATCATCATATTACTATTTATAGGTTTATTTCCCATATAATCTATGGTTTTAGATACAAGCCAGTCCTAGTCACTTAATAAATATTTGTGAAATGAGTAAGTAAATATATGGACAACATACACTTCTAACAACATAGCATACTGATCTTCTGCTTTGAAATGTATTTACTATTCAGAAACCACTTATAGTACATATGTTTTTTTAATGTTGGAAAGCAATTTAGCCAACTCCTCAAGTTCAATTGTTTTCTTTAGTAAACTTTCAAATTGAGGTATAATATACATATTGAAGGGACTTCCGTGGTAGCTCAGCTGGTAAAGAATCCGCCTGCAATGTGGGAGACCTGGGTTCAATTCCTGGGTTTCAGATCCCCTGGAGGAGGGCGTGGCAACCCACTCCAGTATGCTTGCCTGGAGAATCCCCAAGAACAGAGAAGCCTGGCGGGCTACAGTCCATGGGGATGCAAAGAGTTGGACATGACTGAGCAACTAAGCACAGTAGGGCATACATACTGAAAATAAGCATACAAAAGTCTACAGCCCAGTGAATTTTCACAAAGTGAATACAGTGTGGTAACTACCAGCTGGATCAAGAAACAGAGCATTATGCTCCCTGAAGCAGCTCTAATGTCTCTCCTAGTCATATCGTGACCCCCCCCAAAATAATCACCATTTCAACTTCTAACACTGTAGGTTAATTTTCCCTTAGTTATATGTTTTGAACTTTTTATAAATAAAATTACAGAGTACTTTTTTTTTTTGCATCTGTGAACTCAACTATCTTTTCTTTACTTTTTTTTGCCTACCAGATTTCTTTTTTGGAACCAGTTTTACTGAATTCATGTAGAAGTGTTTTAGCCATTTAAAAAATAAGGCATTTAATCCAAGCAAATTGGCTTATGGAAAATACAAATTTCATATTACAAGGCTTGGCTATCAAATATCACATCTTTGTAACAATTTCTCAGTCAACATCTTCAGGTGCCAGTATTCATCATGAACACTTTTTAAAATGTTTCAGTGAAATTTTCATTTTAGAATATTTTTAGATTTACACAAAAGTTGTACAGAGTTCTCAAATACTTCTCACTTGGTTTTCCCTATCATTAGCATTAGAATGGTACATATGTCACAGTTAAAGAACTAATGCTGATGCATTATTACTAAATCCTTACTTCATTCAATTCTTAGTTTTTATACAATGCTCTTCTGTTCCAGGATCCCATGCACGATGTCACATTACATTTAGTGATCATATGTCCTTAGGCTCCTCTTGGCTATGACAGTTTCTCAGACTTTCCTTATTTTTGATGACCTTGAAAATGTTGATGAATACTGTGGTAAGATATTTCATAGAGTATCCCTTAATTGGGATGTATCTGTTTTCCCATGATTCAACTGGAGTGAGGGGATTTGAGAGGAAGACCACAGAGGCCAAGTGCCATGTTCTTCACGTAATATCAAGGCTGTGTGCATGCTTTCAGTTGCTCAGTGGTGTCCAACTCTTTGCGACACCATGGACTGCAGCCCACCAGGCTCATTTGTCCACATAATTTTTCAGGCAAGAATACTGGGATGGGTTGCCATTTCCTACTCCAGGGGATCTTCTTAACCCAGGGATCAAACTCACATCTCTCTATTTCCTGCATTGCAGGTGGATTCTTCACTGAGTCACTGGGGACAGCTATCAAGGGTAGATACTACTTACTACTGCTGATGTTGACCTTGATCACTGGGTTGAGGTAACGTTTACTAGGAGTGTTCACTACAAACTTACTCTTCTTTACCTATTTCCATACTATTTGGAAGAAAGTTACTATGTGTTGCATACACTGAATAAATTGCAGGTTATGCTCACATGCCCTACTGTTCTACTGTTTAGTTCTTCTGTTTAGAACTAAAATTCTAGAAATATAGAATTATTTGCTCCTGTTTAGCTCTAAACATCTAGAAATATTTAAAAATTTCATCACTGATACTTTCCCATGAATGATCCCCACCCTCATGTCATATAAAGCAGTGATTGAAAGGTATAAATGATCTGCTCACCCTCTACTCAGAAAAACTCCTTCCCTTACTCCAGGACTTGAACTGAGGCAGGCTTATTCTTCAGAGAAATATAAGGTTCTGTAGCATACCATCTGTCTGGCAATCTCTTGAGATACTTTTCTCTGCCGGATTTCTCCAAAGTGAGAGGCATTAAATTTGCCTCCACACTTACTTCATCTGCTTTTTTTAAATCATCTTATCCTGCCTCTCGATTACCCATTTCCTTGAGTCTTGTCTTTCATAGCCACTGTCTTACAATTATCCAATAAAATCAGAAATGCCAACAGCCTTTTTTCTTCTATTTTCCTGCTTTATGAAAGAGCTTTTTGCATCCTCCACTGGACTTTAAACTACTTATGAGAAAGAGGCATTCTGAAAAGAAATGCTCTTTACTTTGTGATTTCCCTGTGTTCTTTTCTTCAGTTGGCTTGAAAAGAGAAGTGTTTTCAGATTCCTACATTTGCTTGAGGCTTTTAGAAATATTTCTTTGTTTGATGTACTTCAGTTTAAAAAAAATCAGTATATACACCCTGCAGTTTGTTTTTTAAGTAATGAATAAGGACTTTCTTGTGGCCAATTCTGGGGTCTCATTTTTTAAAAAAGCCCAATCAACTCTAACTGCCAGCGTCGTATCAGCTATCTTATCAGTATAGTATCTGAAATAAGCCTACTCAGAATTTGTATGCATATTTGATAAAAATATGAATTAAATGCACCAAACAGGTACAATATTGAAAAATACTCTACTTTTAACCCATTTTTAAAATCTCTTCTCACTTTCCAATTATAACTTGAATTTATCCTCTCCCAAATATCTCCAAATTTGTTTTCTTACTTGGCAACTCCACCCACTTGTATAGACTTAAGTTTAATTAAATGCAATTTTTTTCTAACAGTTCTTAAGATTAGGCCAAAAGCCTATAGAATCTAACATTCTCATGTTCAATAAATAAATGGACATATATTATGCACCTATATGAATTCAACACATTAAGTTTTAAGGGAAAAAAGACTTGTTAATCCTTAGTCTGGTAGTACAATAGAGAATAAAATATTTATAATCAATGAATACTTGATCCTGCCTATATTAAAATGATAATTGGAAACCTAGGCCACAAGATTTAGTTGTGTTTAATGAAAATCTCAGAGTGAAATGTGACACAAATCATTTTTAGAAAGTAAAGCAGAGTTAGCCATTACCCTTCATTTAGAAAGATAAAGGAGAAGAGTCGAACATGTACATGCCAATTATCATAACATTTAAGGTGAATCTATACTTCATCATCATGAAGTTGGATTTCTGTCTAAGTCTGTTTTACTAAAAGAAGTACTTGGGCTTTTTTTTCTTATTAGTAGTACTGGGATATTTTTTGAAATTAGGAAAATATCTTTATTATTTCTGCAATATTCCACTATTCACTGTAAAAATCATGATAATGGCTTTTTTCACAACTTCATAAATTATAGAAAAATTATTTTCCACCTTCTTTACAGAAGTCCCCCCGCCCTCAACCAGCCTCCCTTGCTGAGTCCCAGAGACCTGTGAGCCCTGTGAGGGAGGCTCAGCCCACACACATCTGTGGCATGCTGAGACAGGCCACCCACAGAGGCCTGCTACATGGCACTTGTGGCTGGCAGGCCACACGATAGGGATTTAAAAAAAGAAGAAGAAAAGAAAAAGTCTACTTCACCTATGAATATGGTTTTTACTACACAATAAATATTTTGTTCTCCATTCTTATTTAGAAAATGATTAGAGCGATGTTTTCCCTATTTTTCCATGACATACTTATATCCTAGAATATATGAAAAAATATTCCCAGCAAAAATGATTCTGTGATGAAATAAGCCCAGGAAATACTAGATTAAATAGGAGTAAACTGCCTTCTATTCTACAGAATTTCTCAGGGTCTTTGATATTTGAATGTGTGTTGTAATGCTCCAAGATAGAGATATGGCATATATTATTCCCCAATGACATTTGGCCAACAGAACACTTTCTTCAAGAAACACCTGTTAAAATCTCCAGAACAAATTTTTGGAAGTGAGAGATTAATAGAGAGAGCAATGGAGAAAGAAATTAAAATGACTATTGGGAAGTAGTGATGCTATTAATAGCAATAGGAAATAGGAGAGACAAATTTGCAATGGAAGATTATTTCATCTTGAACATAACGAGGTTCCTTTCCTGTCTGGTGGAGATGAGCAGCATGTATGAGACTCAAGCTCAGGAGAGAGGTCAGGTTATTGATTACTATTAATTAGAAGTCTTCTACTACATAGCCTTAGCACTCTGATACATTACAATGGCTTGTGAGATAGGTCACAAGTAACTTTTTACTAACATTGGTTAAAATACCAAGCTTGCAAAAGCTTTACACTTTCAAAGAAAATAGTATTATAGGCTTTTCTGCATGTAATGAATGATACAAAGAAAATTTATTTTCTCAGCAGCTAGTGACTGAATGGGTACTTTGATAAGTCCGAGGGTGGCAGCTGGGCTGCCAGGGCCTCACATCAATAGTAGTAGGCAGACTCCCTGCATGAGACCAGGAAAAGGGTATGAGTTCAGGTCTTAAAATAGGAAATGGTTTGGTGAATGGAGGGATGCAAAAGAAGCAGGAGGATGAAGAAATGTGAGAGCAAAGACACTTAATGGAGGTTTTCAATTAAACTGTCACATGCTATGTGATATAACTTACCCTCACATCCCAGTAACTGAAGTAAGTTTTCAAAAAATCATATACTGAATGTGGTTTGATTTTTTTAAAAGAAAGCAATGTTTTGTTTGGCAGAGTATCAAGACAACACTCAGATGCATGAAAAGAAGGGACAGCCAAGATCTATGTGGCCAATTTGGTGGATTCTGTTGGCTACCTGCTCCACATCTGCTTCCCTCTTCTTTCTTCCTGACACCCTGCTTTACATCCGGTAGCCATATAACAGAATCCAGTGGAAGCCAACCCCATTTGTAGTTCAGGAGGAGATTCTGGCTTGTCTAAGCCAGTCATGGAATCCCCCTTGCCAGGGACGGTTTTAGGAATGTGCAAGTGACCCCATTCTGGCCACTGAGAGGTACATGAAGGAGACTCAGGGAAGTTTTCCTAGCTTCTGAGAAATTCATTAAAGAAGAGAAAGTCATTCTCTTTCCCCTGAACATTTCATGCCTGGACATGAGGGCCAGAAGACTTCATCCATTATGTAGCCAGTCTGAGGAGGGCAGAGGCAAGAGAACTCAGAAGCCAGGACACAGCAGACCAAGGGTCTCTCCTTCCTTTGAACTTCATGTTATCTGAGACCATAAAAGCACTTAGGTGTTTCAGCCAGTCTAAGAATTTTGTTTCTTGTAAGCAGAAGTATGTAAACTACGAATGCCTATAACAATATCACTCTCACTGACCTACAATCCGAAAAGCTTTTCCAGGAGGGAGAGAAAGCAGCACAGTTAAACCCAGCCTGATCTAAATATTTCATAATCTGTAGCCAATCTAATCTATATCATACCTTTGTAAAATGCTTTACTGACTGTTATGCCCACCCTCTTCTCCCACCTGAATGCATTCTGTGCACTATTATATTAGTCAGGATTCTCCAGAGAAACAAAACCAACAAGACGTGTGTGTGTGTGTCTGTGTGTGTAGATAGATTTTAAGGAATTGACTCATATGATTTATGGAGGCTGGCAAGTCCAAAATCTGCAGGGTGGGCTCTCAGGCTGTCAGGTTGGAGACTAGGAAGAGCTAATGTTGCAGTTGAAGTCTGCAGGAAGTCCGTTGCAGCATTCCTTCTTGCTCAAGGGAGGTCAGCAATTTTGTTCTATCCAAGCCTTCAAATGACTGGAAAAGGCCCATCATATTTTAAAGGCAATCTGCTTTACTCAACGTCTACCAATTTAATTGTAAATCTCATCCAAAAACACCCTCACAGAAAATATCCAGAACAATATTTGATAAAATATCTGGGCACTGTAGCTCAGTCAAGCTGACACATGAAATTAACCATCACAACTATTTTTTTTAGTTCCCAACAAATTTCCTGGGACCTCATTTCACTTTGGGCATATTCAAGGCATTATGTCATACGTGTGAATATTTTCAGTCATTGGCATCACAATAAATAAAAGAAAAAAAATGAATTCCACACAAAGGTAATAGTAGAGTCTAAGACACTGTATACAGAGAGCAGGATAAAAGTCAATCCAGGGAAATACCTGGGTATTACAGTTAGGAGAAGTAAGACAAGCCAGTGAAAGAGCAGTTGAAGGGGACAGGGCAGTGCACCCATGACGCACAAAAGGACCCCTGGGTCAGTATTGCCACTGTTGTGAGAAATGGAGGGTGTCAGGGTCCAGAAGACAATTTCGGGACTAGGTCTGTAAGAGCACATCTGTTTAGGGATCCAGGCAGAAAACAGATAGCTGTTCGATTTGGTTTATTTAAGAAGCATTTAGTATAGTATTAAAAAGGTGTGCGAAATATGAGGAGGAAGCAGGGAAATGACAAGGTACCCAGGTAGTATTAAGGAAGAACAAAGAAATGTGAGCACTGGAGAAGTATTTACTTCCCTATGTCAGAAAAAACTTGGGAAAGGAGAGGCTCCTGGAAGCAAGGACTGCATGACAAGAGATGGAACCATCTGTCAATGGATAAAATCAACCTGTATCAACTTAGTCAAGAGGGAACAGGGCAAGGAAATACTCTGACTTCCCTTCAATTTTCTTGATTACATGTTGGTGCTCCCACCGACTAAACCAATGGGAAGCCAGAGTGGGGTTGCCAGATAAAACACAACACATCCAGTTAAATCTGAATTTCTGGTAAGTCTAAGTATTCATATTACATATGACATGGGACATACTTGCATTAAAGACTTATCCTTTTACTAGAAATTCTAACTTAGCCTGATGTCCTATATTTTCATTTGCTAAACCAGTCAACCCTAAGCCAGAGGGCAATGAAATCCACCGAAGCGTCTCTAAAGCACAGCCTCTCAGGGTCCAGAACAGGAAGAGGAGGTGTGGGGACTGGATCTGAAGGGCAAGAGTTGATAGGAATCACAGATGATAGCAGAAGCCAGACAAGGAGTGGCTGGGGCAAGAGGTGCAGGCAACTAAGCATCATCCGCTTTTTGAGAATGCCACCGGTGGTTTGAGAGAGTAGCAGGATTAAGGGGTGGAGTGCATAGCTGATGCAGCAAAGTGCAGAAGGGACAACCTCTCAAAAGCCTATTTGGAGAGGCCACAGCCCTTTTCCTCCCCATTTGTGGGGCTCCTTTAATGCTTCTCCTCCAAAAGGAGTCATTTATGTTGGTGCCCTGGATGCTCTCTAGAAAACACTCTTTATCTTTACCTTGAAGGATGAAGACATAGGAATTTTTGTGGATAGGCGAAACTTTCGCAATTTCATGTTTAACTTTTAACCAGATTGCTCATTAGTATTAAGCTACTCAGGAGAAGAGATAAATCTACTTTTTCTCAAGAATCCTCAGAGCTGAACTATTACAAGTTTTTTCTTCAAGTACATCTCTTCCTTGCATTGCTGTATACCAAGACTGCAGACTGTATAAAATCTTCTCTTGTTACAAATTTTACTATTTGGTCAATCTCTATATTTTTAAGACTCAGGTAGTGTTAATATAAACTAAGCTTTTGTAAAGAGAATATAAATTTTAAAATAATATTTTTATCTGGAAGATGGGAATTGGTACCTTTTTTTTTTTTTTCTTTTTCCTTTTAACTGAAGCTCTGTAGAGTACTTACTTCCATGGCTAATTCTCGGTCATCTATGGTGCTGTAAATAGGTATGCCATGGAGAAGTCAAATTTGAATGTCATTCATTTTGATATTTTGGTTACTTATTTCAGCTTCTTGATTTCTTTGTTTTACTTCACTGGGACAGCTGCTGTCTACTCCCAGTATGTGATAGAAAGGTGACTTACATCAGTAAGATAGTTTGTGTTCAGACAACCAAAAGATGACAAAATCCTGTCACGTATTAAATATTTCCCAAGCCCGTAACACAAACAGAACGCTTGAGTAGAGATAAAATGAACCATCACCAGGGACCTTCAGAGTACTTATGAAGCAATTTCATTTCTACAGTGAGAAATTTAAGTGAGGAAGGCTTGAGACAAATACAAAAAAGGCAAACTAAATATTTATCCTCAAACCTCCAGTTCAGGACCATCATTCTCCAAGTCTGTAGCTACCACGGGCAGCTGCACTTTACATAACCAAATCTGTACACAGACTGTGAACCCGAGAAAGCCACTGTGCACAATGATTTTCTTTCAGTGCAGCATTTCTTCAAAACAGCTTTCCTCTCCACTCCTCTTCCATGCCATCTCTTTAGCATTCAGTCTTACTAGCTGCCTTCATCACACCTGTTGTGCTACATTGTTCAACTTTCACCATTTTGGGGACATGAGAAGGACTCATTCAAAATGACGCTCTGGCTTGTGAGCAAATTTTTTTTTTTTTTACTTTAAGTATGATTTCAGTCAGATTAATAGATGCCTTGGCAAACTGTCTGTTTACCATGCAGGGCATAAATTTTCTTAGGTCAATTTTGCTATCTTCTCCCATTTTCCCAAGATTATCACTGAAACTCTTGGTAATATATACCTGTTAATTAACTGAGTCTTTTTAGCTAACCCCATTCTGATCATATGGATTGCAATCATTATTATCCATACACTCACCATATCAATATATGATTATGACAGATGTCTTTATACCAATTCCCTCAGCATTTCTGAGTGTCCACTGTGTTTTAGACACAAGTGGCCCCCAATGAGTAGACATGATGCCTCCTCTTCAAAAACTGTTAAATGGTAATAAGAAAAGCAGGTGAGTGCCATAATAGAGAGACACACAAAAATCACAAATGACTGGGGAGCAACTAATATCAGACTTAAGGAGAATTTGGGGATAATGTTCAGAGGGAGGAATGTTTCTAAAACAGTCAGAAACGGTCACAATTCTATGTTTTGAGCCTTTAAGTACATAGTAAGCTTCTATCTTTTGGTTCATAAAAATAATGGCTGATAAATTATTAATACATGGAAAAACAAGAATTTCACATACAGGTAACATCAGGCAGAAAGTGATCAGGCTAAAGAAATAAAGACCTAGCTTCCTATTAGGAAGATCAGGTGGGCCATGGACTGTGTGCCCAGTTGACAAACTGGCCACAACACAGGACTGGAAAGTCACAGGCTAAATGAACAGTATCCCCTTAATCTCTAAGAGTTGAATCATACTTTGCTCAACAGTGAAGATGTGAAAAGTTCTGAGATTATTTTCAGATGATCTTGGTTTGAATTCCAACAAGTCCCTTCACCAATTGGAGGCTTAAGTGACAAAGAGGAGTACTAATGATAATCACACACAAACACACACACACACACACATATACACACAGTATTCACAGAAGTTGTTGTGATGATGAAATGTAAATATACAAAAAGTGCTGGCACGTGTTGCTTCTCAGCTCTAATTATTAACTCTAAATCTATACATTCTGTACTTTAGCCCCTGATCACTTTTAAGAAACTCAATTTTGTCTTCTCACCTACGTAATTATTGCCTCCTACAACTTATAAGCCTGGATGACTCGGGTTCAAGGTATCAGCAAACCTCCTGAAATGGTAGGTAGCACTGGATGGATGGTACTATCCTGTCGTTCCAGACACTAAGTCGTGTCTGACTCTTTGTGACCCCATGGACTGCAGCATGCCAGGCTCCTCTGTCAGGTCTTTGCATCAACTTCAGCAACAGTCCTTGCAATGAATATTCTGGGTTGATTTCATTTAGGATTAATTGGTTTGACCTCCTTGCTGTCCAAGGGATTCTCAAGAGTCATCTCTAGCACCACAGTTTGAAAGCATCAGTTCTTCAGCACTCAGCCTTCTTTATGGTCCAACTCTTCCATCCACACATGACTACTGGAAAAATCATAGCTTTATAGCTTTTTGGATTATATGGACCTTTGTCAGCAAAGTGATGTTTTTTCTTTTTAATATGCAGTCTAGGTTTTGTCATAAGCTTTCCCTCCAAGGAGCAAGCGTCCTTTAATTTCATGACTGCAGTCACCAACTGCAGTGATTCTGGAGCCCCCAAAATAAACCAATTCAATGGACATGAGTTTGAGCAGACTCCAGGAGTTGGTGTTGGATAGGGAAGCCTGGTGTGCTGCAGTCCATGGGGTTGCAAAGAGTCGGACATGACTGAGGACTGAACTGAACTGAAGAAAATAAAATTTGTCACTGCTTCCATTTTTTCCTACAATGTGCTTAACTTAAGGGCTAGTTGCCTCCCTGAGTTAGGAAGTGCTTTGATTCTTCAACTGCAATGGGGTAGTTCTAGAACATCAGGAGATAGAAGTCAATGTATTATTTTTTCTTATTCCTTTATTCTTTGTTTGCACTATTTCCAGATCTGTGACAAAGGAAAAACTTCTCATAATTCTTAGCTATCCAGGACCCCTGAGTGGAGGGACTCACTTTGCCTTAGGAATGGATCCAAAAGGGTTATCCTAGCCCATAACTAGGCTCCATGAACACCAACAACTTGGGCCAGAAGTGACAAAAAAGCACCAAATTATGTTACCAACTTAAGGCAAATGGGCAAGATTCCCTCTTGACTCTCTTGTAGAAGTATTGAGCAGGAAGAGGCATAATTTTTGCACAAAGGACTTTGCCTAAGAAGCATGCAACAGCACAGACTGTGGTGGACTACAAAAATAGACAGAAATTATCCCCTCCTTCTACCCACACTCTTTGGTAGAGCCCACCCACACAGACTCCAGGCTGGCCTCCTGACTTGCTCCAGCCAGGCTGTAGTAAGCATGACACAAGCAGATGTCTGACAAGCGCTTGTGCACAGAAGTATCCCCATTTGCTTCTCTTGTGATCCCTGCACTACTACCAAATGAATAAGCCCAGTCTGTTCTGCCACATGATGAAATGCTCATGGCCAGGATGTCCCTGACATCCCAGATGTCTTTGAACTGAATGCCAACTAGGTGAGGCCATCCTAGAACCATCCAGCCCCAAAACAGAGAAACCACCCAGTGGACCACAGAACAATAAGAAATAGTATTTTTTCTTTTAAGTTAGTATGTTTTCAGGTGGTTAGCAAAAGCTAATTGATAAAATTATGCATTCTCTTTCAAGGTTGCCAAGTATAAATACATTATATGTCTATAGGTGTGTACATATTTATACATACAGGCATGCATACTTTGTCTTCTGGAAATGGGCAGACCTTAGTAGTAACTTGTTAAATATTCACAGTTGATTTAATCTTCTTCCAAAGAAAAGGAAAACTTCATTACTTAGTGATGTTAGAATATTTCTCAATATTAACAGGAATATTTGTAACTTTTTCCGGGAAAAGGTCTGGATTTCATTAGACTGTCAAAGGAGTTCATGAGCATAGCAGGGTGAGATCCACACATAAAAGGAAAATTCTAGTATGAAGGAAGAATGTTAGAGAATGAGCTGAGTTTGATTCCTAGAAAACAAGCCCTAGTAACTATCCTGACAAATGAAAAGCAGAACTGTGTGATGAAAAATTAAAGAACAGAATTTTATGAATAATTTCAGTATTATTTATTGACTCACTGTATCATCACTATCATTATCAAAAATATTGGTTAAATCACATATGTGCAATACAAATTTTCACTTGACAGTGCTTTCCTACAAGATCTTCCGGGTTCTATTCATTTTCAAATATTCTGTTGTGTCGGAATAGAAATTCCAGTATTTGTTTATAAATGAAATCTCCCAAGCTACTCCTTAAGCCAACAAAACTCTTTTTTTTTTCAGATTTATGTGTTTCAATTTTTTGAAAATTATATTACAAATAGGTTATGACCTTAAAAGCTAAATAACCCAATTTAAACTGGAAAATGGATCTAACTAAAGGCTTCTCCAAGGAAGATACACAAATAGTCAATAACCACATAGAAAGATGCTCAACATTACTAGCCATCAGGAAAACACAAATCAAAACCACAATGAGATACTATTTCACACCCACTAGGATTGCTATAAGCAAAACAATAGAAAACAACAGATGTTGGCAAGTATATGAAGAAACTGCACTCCTCAAGCATTGCTGGTGGAAATGTAAAATACACTAGAAAATAGTTTGGCAGTTCATCAAAAGGTTAAACATAGAGTTAACATATGACCCAGCAGTTTCACTGCTACCTATATGCCCAAGAGAAATGAAAACATATGTCCACACAAAAACTCATACATAAATATTCATAGCAGCATTATTTTTAATAGTCAAAAGACAGAAATATCCCAATGTCCATCAACTGATAAATGGATAAACTGTAGTATAGCTATAAAATGGAATATTATTCAGCCAAAGAAGAAAGAAGCACTCATATTTCATTTAACATGAAACCTTCAAAACATTGTTAAGTGAAAGAAACTAATCACAAAAGACCATGCATATGATTGCACTGACATAAAATACCCAGAAGAGGTAAATCTTGAGACAGAAAGGACTTCCCAGGTGGCTCGGTGCCGCCATGCAGGAGACGCAGGAGACCTGGGTTGGATCCTGGGTCAGCAAGATCCCCTGGAGGAGGGCATGGCAACCCACTCCAGTATTCTTGCCTGGAGAATCCCATGGACAGAGGAGCCTGGTGGGCTACAGTCCAAAGGGTCATAAAAAGTCTGTCACGACCGAGGTGACTATGCATTCACACATGCATCCATGCACATAGAGACAGAAAATAGATTAGTGGTTGTTCAGAACCAAGAGATGGGGAGGCAACGGGGAATGACAGCTAATGGGTAAGGAGTTTCCTTTGGGGATGGTGAGAACATTCTAAATTGATTGTGGTGATAGTAGCACACCTCTATGAATATACCCCAAATCACTGAATTACACACTTTTAAGGTTGAACTTTATAATTTGTGAATCATATCTCAATAAAGCTATTAAATTTTTGATAAAGCTTATGATCTTAATATTTGGAACACTGATTTACTGTGTGGGGTTTTGTTTGGGTTTTCCACTTTTATTACAATATTTGCCTCAGGCTTGCTCCACCACAGCTATTTAGAGGGCCAATAGAGTCGGACATGACTACTGGGTGTTGGCAAACCGCCCTCCTGCTCACTCTGAAATAAAGTTAGCTTTTGGCCAGCAGAGCTTTAAGAAAGGATCTTTCTGCCTCTCTGTTGTTGATGGTAGCAATACCAGCAATTCTGTGGGCTCACCCACCCTGCCACCTACCTGTACTCTATGTCCCATAGAAAGGACTTTTACCATTTCTGCATAGGGTCTTGGCAAATCTGGAGTTTTTCTGTGCCTCTAGAAAAATGAGCACTGGAATCCAGGGAGTGATTTTCCTCTGTAAATAAACCAGTGAGGGGCTTCCCTGGTGGCTCAGGGGTAAAGAATCTGCCTGCCGATGCAGGAAACATGGGTTTGATCCCTGGTCAGAGAAGATCCCACATACTGTGGGGCAACTAAGCTTGCATGCCACAACTGCTGAGCATGTGTTCCAAAACCTGAGAGCCACAACTACTGCGCCTGCGTGCCCCAGAGCCCATGCTCAGCAACAAGAGAAGCCACTGCAACGAGAAGCTTGTGCACCACAACTAGAGAGTATTCCATGCAGTAATGAAGACCCAGCACAGCCATAAATAAATAAACATTTGAAAAAAATACTCACTTCCTGCCTCAGCACAAAGGGATTCCCAGTATAAACCAGTGGATCTGAGATTTTATTCAGTATTTCTAAGGTGAAGCCATCCACCCACTCTCCATCTCTATTTTCTTTTTGGGGGGCTTGAAAAAGTGTATTATCTTACAGCTTTTGGGGTCAGAAGTCTGGCCCAGCTCTCACTGGAATAAAATCAAGGAGTTAGCAGGTTGTGCTCCTTTCCAGAGGCTCTGGGAGAGAATCTGTTCCCTGCTCATTTGGGTTGTTGGAGGAATTCAGTTCCTTGTGGTTATAAAACTGTCCATCTCTATTTTCTACATCATATTGCAGGGTATGCAGTTAGAGAAGGCGAGGTTCAGAATAAGAACGAGACCGGCACTTTACAGGAACAGATCACCTTTAATGAGGCAAGAAGGGGCAACAGTCAGATTAGTGAGCTGCTGCCCTTACCCAAGAAAAGAGTAAGTATAAATAGGCATGTATGTGGAAAGTTACTGTCTTAAGGGGGCCTGTTCTTCTCCAAGGTTGTTTGGAGTAGTTATCTCTTATACGGCTGGGGCAAGGAATTTTGGAGATAGGCCAGAGACTGGACCACTGGGAGCTGGGCGTAATCAAGGTTAATGTCCATTTTTTTCTCTTCCGGTGAGAGAGATTTTTGTTTTGCATAGAATGGTGGGAAGGACCTGGAGGGGAGTTTTGACTCCAGGCTATTTTGAGCCATGTAGCTTTCCTTCACATATACTCCAGGATCTTGCTTCCTACTTGAACTCAACCAGATTTGCTGTCCCTACTATTAGGATGTGGCCTCTGCCTTTATCATCTTAATCTCGGACACCAAGAATCTGCCAATTTTGCCATTTTTCTACCACCTCTTTCCCTCTACAACTTATTTCATATTTGTCCAACCTCTCCTTTGGTAAAGGGTCACAGTGCCTCCATAAATAAGTATACCAGGTGAGAACTGCGGCAAAATGGTGAACTCACCCCATCCAGAGAGGGCCTCCCATCATACCCCTGAGGACTGCTGCTGTATCAAAATCAGACCAGTGTTTCCAGATCTGAAAATGTGCCAAGGACATAAGAGTTCGAATTTTAAAGTACAATGTCCTAGTCTATAAAATGTGGCTCAATTTTTTTAATTAAAGAAAAAAACCACTGAAGATTAAATCAAATTTATTGTGGGCCAAATTTAATCAAGGACCACCACAGCAGTCTGCACTCTGCCGTGGTGAGCTCACACCAACAGTTCAGACATAATACCATATAAAGGCCAAAAGAAAAATACTGAACAAATATGAATGCTAACTGTATAAAAGCATACAAGATATAGCGTTATTTTGGTGTCTCAGGTGGAATCTTTTGAAGTATATGTGTGGAACCATTAGAAGATAGTGCAGTCATTTCCTAAAGAAGACATTCTTTAACAATATTTAAGTTTCAGCTTTTATTGTTTGAAATGGTCTCTGATACTGGTGAGTGAACCATTAAAGCAGTTATCTAAAGAAATCCAAATCAGCACAAATTAATTACTCCTGAAAAATCTAAGTAATCTTTAATTTTTTCAATGCATCATTTTATTCAACTAATTTAAATACGACCCCCCTTATTTCATTCTCCTCATCAAACAAAAACTGATTTCTAAATTGATCCCTTGTGACAGACCCAGGTTATTTATGTAAAATGTAATGCTAATCACCGTGACAATATAGAATTCCTGCTAAAGAAGGTGAATTTTTTTTTCTAAGTAAACGGCAAGTTCAAAGGTCGGTATGGCCTTTAAGACTTTTCCCTTACAAAAAGAAAAACAAATTATAAGTAGCTTGACATACAGATTTGCATACTTCAAACAGCTGTCCATTCTAGAGATGTTAATGAATGTTCAGAGTGATTAAACTTGAATTTATAGTTTATGGAAGGAAAGGTAATCCACTAGAATAGGTACTACATAAAGAATTAATATTATATATTCATATATTATATACATATTTATACATACATATTTGTGTATACGTACAGACACTGAAGCAGCAAGAAAATATAGTAAAACTCTGCTGGTGAATGCTTTCTTGCCATTTCCACATTTTCTTTATTTTCATCTCCCTATTCACAAGACTTATGTCCTCACCTATATTTTGCTAATCACATTAACATTTATCATGAAATACTATTTCATGAATTTCTTTTTTTTAAAGAAAAATAATGAGAGTAAATTTAGCTTAGGCTGACCAAATAAATAAACCCTTCCTCAGAAAAAATGAAAGTTCAAATGCACCTCAAAGTTCAACTAGTATCTGCTATTTATGTAACCCTAGGAAAGCTACTTGAAACTTTGTCTCTGCTCATCTGTAAAATGGAAGTGTAAGTCAAAATAACTGCTAAGATTTCTTCTAAATCTAACACTCGATGATTTAATTTTCCATTAAACCCTTAAAGTTTCACTAAGATTCTGTCTGCATGACTGTTACGCCATACAATCAAAAGGTGTTATATTAAATAAGGAAAATATTCCTTAAATATTAAATAAGGGGAAAAAGGGAAAAAAATCCTTAAATATTAAATAAGGAAATATACCATGCTGAAATGATAATCTATAGTGCAGCTAGACACCACAGATACGTTAAAGTCTATAAACAGACACACTCCCCCTCAATACACATTCAACACCATCATAGGGCCAGTGTTGCTCAAATTTCAGCAATTTGAGTTTCGTGTGGAATTTGAGCACCACCTAACTTTTTATTCACTTAAAAGTGGAAGTTATCTCATTTTTTAAAATCAGACACACCCTAAGCAAACAAGAGCTTGACTGTGCTGGCTTCATGTATTTTTCCTAATAAAATTTACTCAATAAAATAAATCCAGTCAATAAAATAAAGTACAATTAAATAAAATACCTCCAAGTACTATCTAGAATTTGTTACATACTTTCAATGATAAACATGCTAAACTTTGGAAATACCAGAGTAGCTTATAAAAATAAGGATATACACACTGTGTAGAATATAAGATTTTGTGTTAAAGGAATGTATTGTAAAGTTTCCATTGTATTTATTAGGATAGAAAATTATCAACTGTTACATCCACTCCCTTTCATTAGTTATAGAATCTGACTCCATACATTATTTTAAAAAGGGAGTAATAGGGCCATCTGTTAATGGGCTGAGTTTTCGTTTTACATATGAATTGGCATAAATCCCACTCTCGTCAAGCCAAGTGTTGATGCCAAATCTTTTGGAACCATCTAGATCTGTGAACTGAGAACGGCATTTTCTGTGGACAACTGAATAATCATCATCTTGACAAGGATCACCCTATGGGGCAGGAAAGATAATATTAATATTAAATGACTGAAATATGTATAAAGGAATGATTTCCAAAAGTTGATCTTTAATGTGTTAGTCTTATTATGATCAAAGGTTAATTTTCAAACAATTGATTAATATAATCTCTCAAATTAGTAATCATTTCTTGTATTTGGCTATTGCATTTATAAGTATTTCTAATTATGAATGATAAGTCTAATTAATGATTGTCTTATTTATAAAATTATAAATTATTATATGTGCAAAATTTTCTAAACCATAGATATACAGCATAAAGAACTATTTCTACATAAGACAAAAACAATTAAACTACCATTTAACATCTTTTATATTAATATAATTTTTCCAAAGACTAATATCTTGGGCTACATTTTTTTTTGTCTTTTTTTTATATAAATTCATTTATTTTAATTGGAGGCTAATTACTTTACAATATCGTAGTGGTTTTGCCATACATTGACATGAATCCGCCACGGGTGTACATGTGTTCCCCATCCTGAACACCCCTCCCACCTCCCTGCCCATCCCATCCCTCTGGGCCATCCCAGGGCACCAGCCCCGAGTACCCTGTATCGTGCATCAAACCTTGATTGGTGATTCGTTTCACATATGATAATACACATGTTTCAATGCCATTCTCCCAAATAATCCCACCCTCGCCCTCACCCACAGAGTCCAAAAGACTGTTTTATACATCTATGTCTCTTTTACTGTCTCACATACAGGGTTATCATTACCACCTTTCTAAATTCCATATATATGTGTTAGTATACTGTATTGGTGTTTTTCTTTCTGGCTTACTTCACTCTGTATAATGGGCTCCAGCTTCATCCACCTCATTAGGACTGGTTCAAATGAATTCTTTTTAATGGCTGAGTAATATTCCATTGTGTATATGTACCACAGCTTTCTTATCCATTTGTCTGCTGATGGACATCTAGGTTGCTTCCATGTCCTGGCTATTAGAAACAGTGCTGCAATGAACATTGGGGTGCATGTGTCTCTTTCAGATCTGGTTTCCTCAGTGTGTATGCCCAGCAGTGGGATTGCTGGGTCATATGGCAGTTCTATTTCCAGTTTTTTAAGAAATCTCCACACTGTTCTCCATAGCGGCTGTACTAGTTTGCATTCCCACCAACAGGGTAAGAGGGTTCCCTTTTCTCCACACCCTCTCCAGCGTTTATTGCTTGTAGACTTTTGGATAGCAGCCATTCTGACCGGCATGAAATGGTACCTCATTGTGGTTTTGATTTGCATTTCTCTGATAATGAGTGTTGTTGAGCATCGTTTCACGTGCTTGTTAGCCATCTGTATGTCTTCTTTGGAGAAATGTCTGTTTAGTTCTTTGGCCCATTTTTTGATTGGGTCGTTTATTTTTCTGGAATTGAGCTGCAGGAGTTGCTTGTATATTTTTGAGATTAATTCTTTGTCCGTTGCTTCATTTGCTATTATTTTCTCCCATTCTGAAGGCTGTCTTTTCACCTTGCTTATAGTTTCCTTTGTTGTGCGGGTTATATTTTTAATAACTGCTATCAGGTCATACTTGCAAGTAAATGTCAAGCTGGAAGGTTCATCCTATGAGAAATTTACCTCAGTATAACCCAGTATAATATTTAAGGTATTTATCCTTAGAGTGGGCTTCCCAGGTGGTGCTAGTGGTAAAAAACCTGCCTGCCAATGCGGGAGACATAAGAGACACAGGTTCAATCCCTGGGTTGGGAATATCCCCTGGAGGAGGGAATGCAACCCACTCCAGTATTCTTTCCTGGAGAATCCCATGGACTAAGGAACTTGGCTGGCTATAGTTCACAGGGTCGCAAACAGTCATACACAACAGAAGTGACTTAGCACACACGCATCCTTAGAGTACTTCATAAAAACTTCTATTGTAATAAAACAAGACACTACCATTGCCACTTCCCAAAGGAAATATTGATTCACTCAGATTACATCAAGGATAATGGCAGACAAGAAACATAAAGCCCCTGTACTGATTATCTAATTTCTGCTTTAAATTGATACTAATTTTAAAGCACTAGGACAAAATTGAAATTAAATCACCAAAACTATAAAACAATGAAAGAACACCAAAATAGTTCTAATCTTAGATAGGCTTTGTTGAAAACAATTGAAAATTCTAACCACATAATAATTATGGTGTCTATTTATTTACTGAGTGCCTATTATGGTCTGAACATGGTAGTTGGGTATAACTTTTAATCCACAACTGGCTCTGAAGTAGGAATCATTACTCCTACTTTACATGCAAGAAAATATCATTTGCTTAAAATCTCAGGGGAGAATCTAAAGAATGCCAGTGATTCAGCCAGGGCTTCAAGCTGTCTGCTTGTAAGACACATTAGCACACTAGCACCTTCATGAAATTCTTAATAATTCAAAGATAAAATATATAAACAATAAAATCTGAAAGCTACATAATATCCATGTCACTTTCTACATAGTTTTGGACTTTTGCTTTGTGTTGTTGGGGTTCTATTTCTTTGAGGTTTGTATGTTTGTTTTGGTTCAGATAGAGATCCTTTAAAGGAGATTAAAGCATCACTTGCCAAACTGCCCTCTAAGTAGGAAGCAGGATCTCCTCATTCCTACCCCTGTTGCAGTGGAACTGAGGAGAGCTTCGCATGTAAGTCAACACCTTCCTTTAGCATCTCCTAGGCAGAGAGGATGATACGTTTTGATGAGACGAATGATAAGAATAAATGTGATGTTTTAGGAGAAGTATTCTGGCAGCAGAAGGTGCTAAAGACTGAAGATGAAAAGGACTGGATCCCAGAGCTATGATTAGAAATGGATCTCAACAACTTACATATCATTAACTCATGGATGTATAAACAAAATGTGGTCTATTCACGCAATGAAATAATTTATTTGGCCAAAAAAAGAAATAAAATACTGGTAGTTCTATAGCATAGATGAACCTTGGAAATAGGCAAGTCCACAAAGACAGAAAGTTGCTTTGCCAGAGGATGGTGGAGGGGAAGGAATGAGGCGTGACTATTAATGAGTGTGATTGGATCAAAAGGCACCAAGATATGTGGCTAAACATTATTTGTGGGTTGTATCCAGATGAAACTAGCATTTAAATCAATGGACTCAATAAGATAGTTTGCCTTCCCCAATGTGGGTAGGCATCATCCAATCTGTTGAGGACCTGAATAAAAGAAAGGCAGAGAAAGTGAGAATTGGCCTGTTTTGCTTGATTGCTCGAGCTGAGATGTTGATCTTATCCTGCTCTTTGGTGCTTCTGGTTCACAAGCACTGGTTTCCCTAGGATTTCAGCTTTGGTTTGCTTCTGTAGAGAAACCTGACTGGTACACTGGGTATGTGGTTTCTTTGGGGGATGATGGAAATGTTCTGAAACTGACTGCGGTGATGACTGTATGACACTGGAAATATATTTTAAAAAATCACTGAATTGTACATTTTAAAAGGGTGAATCTTATGGCATATGAATTAAATCTCAGTAAATTATATCTCAGTAAGACCGTTATTTTTTACAAGTGGATAAGAAGGGGTGAACAATGCTGAAGTTAGGAAAACTAATTAAGATAATGTTTGTTGCCTGTTTTTGTTGTTGTTGTTGTTGCCTGCTAACACACATAAAACTGAATGTCTCCCATGATCAGAGATAGTAAACCAACCTCCCCACCCAAAAAAACCCTACACAACTGATCTGTAATATTTGACAATTTCTGTGTTGTCTATACTCCTACCATGGTAGATTTCAAGTGAAGTCAGTAGTGAACACTGAGTTGGGCAGACATGAACATACTCGCATCACGCAAACTTTAAGAGGTGACTCCAGCTCACCCTGAATCCACTTTTCTCATTTCCCATTAAGCAGCAGCCATGCAATGTAAGTAGATTAAGCCCCCTCTAGGTCTAGGGGCAGAATCCGATTGCCTAAGACAATCAGGATAATCTCACTCCACTCTCAATGACAGTGATTAGTTCAGTGTTAGACATGTGACTTCAGTTTGTCCAAACAGCTTAAAGCCTGAGACTTCTGTTCAAGGGTTTGGGGAGGAAAACATTCTTTTCTCACTACTGGATATAAATAAGGAAGCATCTAGCCCAGGCTGCTGTTGGCAGCCTGCCTACAATCAGTATAGCATGAAACAAAACCATAAAAAGGCAGATATGAGAGTCAGTAAAAAGTATAATGACATTGCTGTATCAATCCTTTCCTGAAGCCAGACTTTTCAAAAATATATGAGCCAATAAATTACTTTTACTGCCTAATCTAGTTTGAGTTGGTTTTTGTACAACCTACTAAAAGCATCCTATCTAGTATATACCTGAATAATCTGTAGTATTGGGACACTGAGGTACTGAGAGTTAGAGCAAGGAAATGGGTCAAAAACAAGGGAGATGGAAATATATAGAAAAGTAGGAGTAAAGGCAAGCAGTAAATTTCTGCCAAAGCATACACTCAAGAATTAGAAGGATGCAAACATGGAACAGGTGAAAAAATAAGGTTTTCAAAAATAATAACAAACTATTAGGAACCATGAGGGTATAATTACTATAAGGAAGCAGAATAAAGTTTGTTTTTCAAAGTTTAATACAAAAGGCACCAAACAGAATAGAAAAAAGCAGCTTCACCAACCAAGAAGGTCCTATATCAAAGGACCTTTTATATTGACTGCAGCTCATACCCAAGGCCTAGCTGAGATGTTGGGAGTTTTGGACAAGCAAGTAATTTGGCCTACCTTTGAAACTAAATATATACAGAGGGAGTAATCATTTCAAAATTATTAGTAGTTTTCCCTTTTCTTTGTTATGTAACCACCCATTTTCCCAAGGGGTGATCAAAATTTGTTTTAGAAAAAAAATGACAAAGAGCAAAGTAATATCACCTTCTAATGCAAAATACAGTTTTTCCTAAAGACAACAGCCTTACAATCCAATGCATACTCTTGAGGATTTTAGAATATCAATGACCATACCTGGAAGATTCAAATCATAGGTTTCTCCAAGTATGGAGAGAAAACATTCTTTGCCATGAAGCCTTAAACAAGAGTTGGAACAGAGAGTAGGAAAATACAGAGGAAGTTTGGGGCATTGTAGGAAGATGAAAATAAGGAAAAGCAAAGAAGGACAGGAGAAATAGTTGGTGCATTTCCCAATTTTCCCATCCGTAGACTTAAATCAGGGCTTCCCTGGTGGCTCAGACAGTAAAGAATCTTTCTGCAATGCAGGAGACCTGGGTTCAATCCCTGGGTTGAGAAGATTCCTTGGAGAAAGAAATGGCAACCCACTCTAGTATTCTTGCCTGGAGAGTTCCTTGGACAGAGAAGCCTGGCGGGCTACAGCCCATGGGATCAGAAAAAGTTTGACATGACTGAACAACTAATATTTTTCACACAGTTTCATAAGCTTCCCCAGTGGCTCAGTGGTAAAGAACCCACCTGCCAATGCAGGAGATGCAGGAGACGTGTCTTCAGTCCCTGGGTCAGGAAGACCCCTTGGAGGAGGAAATGGCAACCCACTCCAGTATTCTTGCCTGGAGAATCCCATGGACAGAAGAGCCTGGTGGGCTACAGTCTATGGGGTCGCAAAAGAGTCAGACACAACTGAGCTTGCAGCACAGATTTGAACCAGATAGGGTCTTGTTGATATGGACAGAGAGAAGTACATTAGACACTTGAGAATAATGGCAGAAAGGCATAGGGGTCTCCTGGCCCTCATTTCTCATGAGATCTTCAAACAGACCACCTCTCATGCTGTTCTTTCATTTGCCTGGGGCACAGCCAAACCCAAACCAGTGAAGCAGCCTGGTCAGGCAGAGGGAGGCCTGGGAATCATCAGTCCTGAGGCATGTTTGGTATTCAGTGGCACAAACAAGACCCTGAAAGTAGTTGCAAGTCTGGAGAGAAGGTTCAACTGTTAGCTGCAGAGCTGAGCACTAAAGCTAGGTACTGAATGGGAATCACAGGCGGCTTCTGTGGGATCAACAGTATCTATGGAAGTGGAAATGAAGTTGAGTCATCTCAGACAAGCCATGAGGGCTCCAACCAAGCCCGGAGAAAAAGAATGGGAAATAGAAAAAGACTGAGAGTTACCATACTCACAGACTATAGCCACTTATACCTGTAAGAAAAAGAGCAACCAGGTAGACTTGGGATATCATCCCAGAGACTAGATGTTGATGGAACAGCTACACAACAGCTCTTTGTGCCTGCATGGGCTTCTGCACGGCACGGTGACTGGGTTCTAAGAAGAAGGATGGCACAAAGAGAACAGGAGGAAGCTGCATTGCTTTTAAACAGCTACTCCAGAAATCATATAGCATCTCTTTCATCACAGTCACAGTTCACCCAGATCTGGGGGGAGGTAACACAGACTCTACCTCTCAATGTGAAGAGTGTCAGAATCACATTGTAAGAGCACGTGCCATGGCAGCACATGTGGCAACCATCTTGGGAAAACAGCAATTTGCCACAGGGAGAAAAGTAGGGTGTGTTGGGGTTCCCAAGACCACCACTAGATTCAGTGACTTGCTCAGAGGACTCATGAAACTCAACATATAATTGTACTTGTGACTATGATTAGGGCTTCCCAGGCAGCACTAGTTGAAAAGAATCTGCCTGCCGATGAAGGAGACGCAAGAGACATGGGTTCAATCTCTGGGTCAGGGAAGATCCCCTGCAGTAGGAAATGGCAACCCACTCCAGTATTCTTACCTGGAAAATCCCATGGACAGAGGAGCCTGGCAGGCTACAGTCTGTGGGTCGCAGAGTCAGACATGACTGAGCACATGCACGCAAGCACGTGGCTATGCTTGATTACAGCAAGTTGATTCAAAGCAAAGTGAGCAAAGGGAAAAGGCACATAGGTTAAAGTCAAGAAAAAAAAAATAGGTATGAAAGTCTGAGACCAAGAACCTTCTCCCAGTGAGTCACACCAGATGCACTTGATTCCCTCCAGCCATGAGGTATGAGATGCTATCTACTGGGGAAGCTCATTAAAGACTCCAAGGCCAAGATTTTTCTTAGGGGCTGGTCACATAGGCACCCTCTGCCTAGCATAAACCAAAATTCCAGACTCCTAGAAGGAAAACAAGTGTTTAACATAAAGCACATTGTTTGTGCCAACAGTTTAGTAGACACTGTAAGCTACTTTTATTAGGGAATTCTTATCTCTACATGCCAACCAAAGGCCAACCTTGTAAGAAGACCTTTTAACAGATAACAGTCTCACTTCTTTTCTACAATTGGAAGTGGGAGAGGGTCTCTGAGAAAGTGAGTTGTTTTTTTTTCCAAGAAAGATTAAATTTTCTTATAGGAGCTATTTAAATCATGGAATCAGATTAAGCTTTATGTTGATTGAGAATTAGTGTTTTTCCACTGGTGATGGGCTTAGGAAGAGGGGCCAGTGATCAGTTAGACATACTTCCTCTGCATATGTGAATTGCAGACAATTGTTAGAGTTTCAACACCCTAACATAATATCTAAATGATTACTCAACATCTATTAAGTGGGTTGGGAAGAAGTGTTTAGAAATTGTATATAGAAAGAGATTTGTGAATTATCTCACATTATTGGCTGATCCACTATTCTGGTGCCACACAGACTCTGAGTTCTGACAAAGTATTCTTAAGATAGGACTATCACTGAATTGTCTGAGTCTTCCGGATAGATGAGGGTAACTGAGAATTCATCTAAAGTGCTTAATAGGTGGGCAACAGAGCACAACAGCTTAAGCAGAGCTATACTAGAGGTGACATTTCACAAGAAGATTTTAGAGGACTTACTAACCTAACTGGGGATAAGGAATCGAAGATGCTCATACCTTCAAATCTGGATGTCTGATAGAGTTCTAACACCATTAAAAAGAATTAAAAAGACACAGAGATGAGGAGGACTTGTTTAAGGGGGCAAATGATGAGTCACTTCTCAGACATTTTTAATTAGAGATGATGTCAGTACAAAATGCTTATTTTAAAGGCAATGCTGTTAGACAGACGTCCTAGAGAGAAGTCACTGCCCTATGCACAGCAGTGATAATTGATTGGGTAAAATAGTGATAAAGAATATCACTAGGACCATGGATTATATTTGAATATGGACTCTGACTTTCATAATTATCCTGTATCAATTTTATGTGAGGCTGAAAACCTTACCATGGCTCTGTGTCTGTTATTAAGAAATGCACATTGAATTATTTATAGGTAAAGAGGCACAAAGTCTCCAATCTACTCTCAAATAGTAAATAATTGGTGACTCTAGGTAAAGATTATATGGGAGTTCCTTGTGCTGGTCTTATAAATTTCCTGTAAGTTTGAAATTATATAAAAATAAGTTACCCGTCAAAAGTGATGGTTACAGAGCCATGGGAGTGGATTAATTTTCTGAGATTATGTAAAATGAGAGGAGCAGGGTTCTGGGACCCAATTCTTGGGAATACTTACGGCTGGGTTCATAAAGAAGCCATGAAAGACAGAGACAAAAAGGCATGGAGAGAGCATTGCAAAGTCATAGGTTCTGAGGAAAGGGAGGGCACAAAGCAGGTAGTGGTAGCCAATGACTACTCACTTCCAAAGCAGCATCATAGATAAAACACAACCAACAATAAGAATCAATCTCTTGTCATCTTTGAGTGTGCTGTTTCAGAGAATGGTTGGGGAAACTGAAACATCCTGATAGAAGATGGAAAAAAGTGTCAGAGAAAGGAACACAGAGGGCAAACAAGCTCTGTAGCAACAGGAACTACTAAAGACCCAGCAACAGAATCACTGTACGGAAAATCTGCACTAAGGCTAATAAAGTTTTCTTTTTCCTTTTCTTCTCTTTTTCTTCCTTCTTCTTTTTAACAGATAATAGAAAAACGGGTTAGGATATTACAGAAGGGTCCTCTTGAGTGCCCAGCCAACCTTACTTCATTGTGAAAGACAAATAAGACATGGTTTTACCACCTACATCCGTAAAATGTATCAGTAAGTGATAGGTATCCAATTCTTAGATTCCCATCCTTTTCCCACCTCAATCCCATAACCTCTAAGCATCATTTATCTTCCAAGCCATTTTTTCAGGATAAAATGACATTGCCGTTTCTTAGTCAATCATATACCCAGTCCTTACCCATTTCTGTGGTTTCACTTATTTGATTTCATCCTGTTTTTTTAGGACTTTTTATTTTTCATAGTTTTATTTTTCAAGGTCATTTTCAGTTTTAGGCCTGCCTTCTGCAATATCAATAATGCTACCTAATTTAATATCACTAGATAATTTGAGAGCAGTCTCAATTCCTTCATCTAGAGAGCTCGTCCATAAAAACACATAATGGGTTACGTTTCCTGCCCAAATCAGTCACTGCGAACTAACCTTGTGCCCACCATTACAGACAGCTATTAGCCACCTGGCATTCATACAGCAAAGATCATTCTTCCCTAGCATGCCTTTAAGCATCCTCATTTGGTGTACTCCATTTACTCTTTAAAACATACAGAGGCAACAAGCTTATTTATCTGAATGTCACATTGGATGGAATTAAAAGAGATATTAAAGTAGATTGCTGTGATATTTTGCTTAATTTCAGTATATATCTGTATAAAATTCTTCCCTACTTACATGTACTTACTCCCTACTTACAGGAAGACCTGTCTTCCCCTAATAAGGCTGTCTTCTAAGTACACACAGAGTGATGTGGGAAGAAAAGAACAATTCCCCTATGGCCAAAATTACTTTACTGCCTCTGGGAATCACAGGGCATAGGCATTTTAGACAGATTCCTTTGTTCATTTCCCTACATTACTTTTAAATTGATTTCATTTCTATTGGATATTTTTTCCTCAATGATTGAATAAGAGTAACTGGCAAATGCAGCTGTAAAGAACATGCAAATAGTTGGATATATTTTTACTACCTATTTAAGAAACCTTTAGTATATCTTTTTATTTGGTAAAATTTTACATAGGAGAAATATTTGTAACAAATAAAGGTATTCAACTAAAGAAAAATAGTCATGGGAAGTTCAAGGACATATAGACTGTGAATATAAGTATAAACATCTATATCATTAATGAGTTAGGGTTAGGGTTATCCCAAAGAAAAATATGGAGGTCTATATGAATAGTCACATCAAAAAATAACCTGACTTTTCAGTGCAGTTCAGTTGCTCAGTTGTGTCCAACTCTTTGCGACCCCATGGACTGCAGCATCCTAGGCCTCCCTGTCCATCGCCAACTCCCAGAGTTTACCCAAACTCATATCCATTGAGTTGGTGATGCCATCCAACCATCTCATTCTCTGTCATCCCCTTCTCCTCCCACCTTCAATCCTTCCCAGCATCAGGGTCTTTTCCAATGAGTCAACTCTTCACATGAGGTGGCCAAAGTATTGGAGTTTCAGCTTCAGCATCAGTCCTTCCAATGAATATTCAGGACTAATTTCTTTTAGGATTGAATGGTTGGATCTCCTTTCAGTCCAAGGGACTCTCAAGAGTCTTCTCCAACATCACAGTTCAAAAACATCAATTCTTCAGTTCTCAGCTCTCTTTATAGTCCAACTCTCACATCCATACATGACTACTGGAAAAACCAGCTTTGAAAAGATGGACCTTTGATGGCAAAGTAATGTCTCTGCTTTTTAGTATGCTGTCTAGGTTGGTCATAGCTTTTCTTTCAAGGAACAAGTGTCTTTTAATTTTATGGCTGCAGTCACCATCTGCAGTGATTTTGGAGCCCAAAAAGTAAAGTATGTCACTGTTTCCCTTGTTTCCACATATATTTGCCATGAAGTGATGGGACCAGATGCCATGATCTTAGGTTTCTGAATGTTGAGATAGAGAGGATAGCTATGATAGATAGATTATCTATATATCTTATCTATCTCTCCATCTTATCTATGTGTCTACCCATCTCTATATCTAAATAAAGATCAATGAGAGAAGCTGGGAAAGCCTTGTGGAACTATATGAGCAACTGCCAAATGATCCTAAGGTTAAAGCTTATTGTTGTTGCTCAGTTGCAATTATGTCCAACTCTTTTCAACCACATGGACGACAGCATGCCAGACTTCCCTGTCCTTGACTATTTCCTGGAGTTTGCTCAAACTCATGTCCATTGGGTCAGTGATGCCATCTAACCAGCACATCTTCCATTGCCCTCTTCTCCTTTTGCTTTCAATCTTTCCCAGCATCAGAGTCTTTTCCAATTAGTCAACTCTTCACATCAGGTGGCCAAAATATTGGAGCTTCACTTTTCAGCATCAGTCCTTCCAGTGAATATTCAGGATTGATTTCCTTAAGGGTTGATTGACTGGTTTGATCTCCTTACAATCCAAGGGACTCTCAAGAGTCTTCTCCAACACCACAATTAGAAAGCATCAACTCTTAGGTCCTCAGACTTCTTTATAGCCCAACTCTCACATCCATGCATCCAGTCATGCATGACTATTCAAAAAACAATAGCTTTGACTATATGGACTTTTGTCAGCAAAGTGATGTCTGCTTTTTAATATGTAGTCTGGTGGTGGTGGTTTAGTTGCTAAGTCATGTTCGGCTCTTGTGACCCCATGGACTGTAGCCTGCCAGGCTCCTCTGTCCATGGGATTCTACAGGCAACAGTACTGAAGTGGGTTGCCAGTTCCTTCTCCAGGGGATCTTCCTGACCCAGGAATTGAATCCAGGTCTCCTGCATTGCAGGCAGAGTCTTTACCAACTGAGCTAGAAGGGAAGCTCTTTGTCAAAACTTTCCTTCCAAGGAACAAGTGTCCTTTAATTTCATGACTGCAGTAATCATCGCAGTGATTTTGGAGCCCAAGAAAATAAAATCTTTCACTTTTCCCCCTTCTATTTGGCTTCCCAGGTAGCCCAGTTGGTAAAGAATCTGCCTGTCAATGCAGAGTATGTAAGAGACACGGGTGCAATCCCTGGGTCAGAAAGATCCCCTGGAGTAGGAAACAGCAGTCCAGCATTCTTTCCTGGGAAATCCCATAGACAGAGAAGCCTGGAGGGCTACAGTTCATGGGGTTACAGAGTCAGACATGACTCAACACACACATATTTGCCATGAAGTGATGGGGCCAGATGCAATGATCTTAGTTTTTGAATGCTGAATTTTTAAGCCAGCTTTTTCACTCTCTTCTTTCAACCTCATCAAGAAGCTCGTGTTAGTTCCTCTTCACTTTCTGCCATTAGAGTGGTATCATCTGCGTATCTGAGGTTATTGATATTTTTCCCAGCAACAGTGATTCCAACTTGTGATTCACCCAGTCTGCTATTTCACATGATGTACTCTGCATAGAAGTTAAATAAGCAGGGTTACAAAATACGCAGCCTCGATATACTCCTTCCCCAATTTTGAACCAGTCCATTGTTCCCTGTCTGGTTCTAACTGTTGCTTCTTAACCTGTATACAGGTTTCTCAGGAGACAGGTAAGGTGATCTGGTATTCCCATCCCTTTAAGAATTTTCCACAGTTTGTTGTGATCCACATAGTCAAAGGCTTTATAGCATAGTCAATGAAGCAGAAGTAGATGTTTTCTTGGAATTCCCTTGCTTTCTCTATGATCCAATGAAGGTTGGCAATTTGATCTCTGGTTCCTTTGCCTTTTCCAAATACAACTTGTATATCTGGAAGTTCTCGGTTCATGTGCTATTGAATCCTAGCTTGGAGGATTTTGAGCATTACCTTGCTATCGTGTGAAATGAGTGCAATTGTGCAGTAGTTTGAACATTCTTTGGCATTGTACTTCTTTGGGATTGGAATGAAAACTGACCTTTTCCAGTCCTGTGGTCACTGCTGAGTTTTCCAGATTTACTGGCATATTGAGTGCAACACTTTAACAGCATCATCTTTCAGGATTTGAAACAGTTCAACTGGAATTCCATCACCTCCACTAGCTGTGTTTTGTAGAGATGCATCCTCAGGCCCACTTGGCTTCGCATTCCAGGATGTGTGGGTCTAGATGAGTGACCACACCTTCATGGTTATCTGGGTCATGAAGATCTTTTTCGTATTGTTCTTCTGTGTATTCTTGCCACCTCTTCTTGATCACTTCTGCTTCTGTTAAGTCCGTGCCATTTCTGTCCTTTATTGTGCCCATCTTTGCATGAAATGTTCCCTTGATATATCTAATTTTCTTGAAGAGATCTCTGGTCTTTCCCATTCTATTGTTTTCCTCTATTTCTTTGCATTGTTCACTTAAGAAGACTTTCTTATCTTTCCTTGCTATTCTATGGAACTCTGTATTCAGTTGCAAATATCTTTTCCTTTCTCTCTTGCCTTTCAGTTCTCTTCCTTTCTCAGCTATTTAGAAAGCCTCCTCAGACAACCACTTAACTTTCTTGCATTTCCTTTTCTTTGGGATGGTTTTGGTCACAGCCTCCTATACAATGTTACAAACCTCTGTCCATAGTTCTTGAGACACTCTGTCTACCAGATCTAATCCCTTGACTCTACTCATCACTTCCACTGTATAGTCATAGGGGATTTGATTTAGGTCATACCCAAATGGCCTAGTGATTTTCCCTATTTTCTTCAATTCAAACCTGAATTTTGCAATAAGAAGCTCATGATCTGAGTCATAGTCAGCTCCAAGTTTTGTTTTTGCTGGTTTATAGAGTTTCTCCATCTTTGACTTCAAGGAATATATATAATCAATCTGATTTCAGTGTTGACCATCTGGTGATGTCCATGTGTAGAATCATCTCTTGTGTCAAAAGAGGGTGCTTTTGCTATGACCAGTGTGCTCTCTTGACAAAACTCTATTATCCTTTGTCCTGCTTCATTTTGTACCTTAAGACCAAACTTGCCTGTTACTGCAGGTATCTGGACTTCCTACTTTTGCATTCCAGTCCCCTATGATGAAAAGGACATCTCTTTTTGGCATTAGTTCTAGAATATCTTGTAGCTCTTCATAGAACCATTCAACTTTAGCTTCTGTGGCATCTGTGGTTGGGGCATAGACTTGGATTATTACTGTAATGTTGAATGGTTTGTCTTGGAAATGAACCGAGATCATTCTGTCATTTTCTAGATTGTACCCAAGTGCTGCATTTCAGACTCTTTTGTTGACTTTGAGGGTTACTTCATTTCTTCTAAAGGACTCTTTCCCACAGTAGTGGATATAATGGTCATCTGAATTAAATTCATCCATTCCTGTCCATTTTAGGAAATGTGGTCTCTTAGCACTGGGAGAATGCCATGAGACTCAGATTCAGAATTATTTGCCTTTAAGCTACAAAATCATGGCCATATGTACATGCTTAAGGTCAGCACACATATGTACAACACACACTGAGATCTTTCAGGTATGAATATACATCAAGGGAAGCCACCATCTCCTTCTGAACCCAAGTAAGAGAAGGCTGTTTCTGTGGTTAATTAGCAGCAGGATTTTGAAACACCTTGACGTCAATCAAAAAATACTAGGTACAATCATGTGACCTCTCTTCCTTCTTCTACAATTCCACTCCCTCACCACTACATCTCTTTTGCATTAGAATGTAAACCTCTCTCTCATTTCATTTCAGTCAACAGTACATAATAAGATAAACAAGAGTATTCAGCAAGTGGCCATGATTATTCTCTTAGTAGACAGTGAGTCAGAACCTTAACAGAAGAAAAAGAGAAAATTAAATAGTATATATATTAAGATGCAGTACAAAGTGAAGTAGTACTAAAATAAAAATCATGAAGACACATCATGGACTCTGAAACATTACCTAATTAAAGTTCAACCTTAATTTTTTGGATGAAAGCTTGGCAAAACTACACTCTATTCTAGACTACAAGGCTTACACATGATTATTCAGTGTGACCAGATTTACATTGAACAACTTTTCATGCTATTACATTTTTAAAGCAATAATAATAACAACAAAAGAACAAGAAAAAAAAAAAAGAAAAAGACTATCTACACTGGAATTATGGAAGATCATGGGGACACAGAATGGAGCAAAGATGCAAAGAGAAGGCCTTAAAAAGAAGTGGAAATAAAAGCTGATTTAGTTCAGACAGGTAATGTTTCCTATAGAAACCCCAACCTGTTCTAGATTCACTTTCTGACCTAGCTATTGGTGGTTTTCAGTAAGTCACTCTTTCCCTTATCTTCTTTTTAAAGCCCCTGTTAGACATCCCTTCCTGGGAAGCAGGAAACTAAGGGTAATTCCAGCCTTTAAGGAGTTTCTTTCATGTTTCTGAGCCCAATTGAACAATAAAAGGCTCTTGATGGTGCTCAAGGTGACTCCTAGCTAAGGTGAATCTTGGTTTGGGATGATATTCAAAGTATTTGTAAATCAATACGCACCAAGCAGTTTGGACGAGTTTTAGATGCCCCTGTCAGGCAGGTGTTAAGCTACCAGAAAGAAAATCCAGGTTGGGCCCACTCAGCCATGAGGCACAGAAAAGCCCAGTGTCTAAGGCCCATAGTATTTTAAAGTTCCTATAAAAGTGTTTTAATTTATTTTAAAATCAGAATTTTCAAAGTGACTATAACAATAGTGTGAATGTACTTGGTGCCACTAAATTGTAAACTAAAAAAAGGTTAAAATGGTACTTTTATATTATATATATTTTACCATAATGAAAAATGCAAACACCATTTTGAAAAACTAACTCTATTAAATGATAGAAACTCATATTGAAGCCAGGAAATGATGCCAGTAATTTAATACCCATAAACATCACAAAGCAGTAAGCAATGGCAGCTATTATACAGAAAATTTTGCTTAAAATAGAGTACCAAAGTCCAAAAGTACTTCTCAGGAAAAAATGAGTGTTGTATGATTTAGTTTTGTGTAATAACACCCACTGGAATTCCCTGGTGGCTCAGCAGTAAAGAATCTGCCTGCAATGCAGGAGACGCGGGTTCAATTCCTGGGTCAGGAAGATCCCCTAGAGAAGGAAATGGCAATTCACTCCAGTATTCTTCCTTGGAAATCCTATGGCCAGAGAAGCCTGGCATGCTACAGTCCATGGGGTCACAAAAGAGTTGGATACGACAGCGTCTAAACAACAACAAAAATAACACCCACAGTATACTGATAATAATTTCAGGAGGGTTAACAATAACATGACCACATAACATGGCTATAAAATACAATAATATAGTCACAAATAGTCAAAAATAGACAAGGAGGCAAAACAGTATAAAAATATAAAAGAAAAAAAGATAGGTAATCTTTACAAAATACCAATGAGAAATGCAGCCTAAAAATACATCTCTTCAATAAGCCTTTAAATTAACAAAAATGAATATAATCCAACCTGGATTATATTTGCCTTTATGGCAATACAATTGTAAAATAAATTATTTACTTTTTTTTCTTTCAGTGGAAGAAGGAGCCCATGAAACTCCTTAGGGCCCAGGTAAGTCATAATGCAGCCCTGGGTCCTGGGAGTCCAGAATGCTGGGCTGCTGAGGCAGCAGGGTTCTGGGGAACTCAAGGCCACAGCAAATTTCTAAACAGCACAGAAATAGCAATATTTTAACAATGCTGTATCTGTACCAGGGCATAGAATCCCAGTGACAGGATAGGTCAATCCTACCATTGTGGGGAATATTTTAAACAGATGCAGCCTCTTTCTTACCTACTGGGCAACACTGCTTAGGTTCCTTGTAATCAAGTTGGAGTGCATGTCAGCTTTAATACATAACTCTCTGTTTAAAAGGTCCTCAGTTTTTTATCTCTGAAAGAACTGAGATATGCAACATTTTCTGGCTTAACGCTACACATGTGCCTGGAAAGATAATTCAATACACAGCTCTATTTAGGAAAAAAAACTGGTAATTCACACAGTAAAGACCAATCAGATGTTCTCAAATGGGAGCTGCAGGGCTGGGAGGAGCCATGCATCTCCAAAACGCTCCCACTGAGGGACTGGTCATTGGACTCAGTCTTTGGTCCTGCCTTTCTTTCCTACTATCTTGTAGGCTGACTTCAACACTCATATTTAGAATCTAGCCAACACTGTCACTTGCCATTTTTTCACCTTCTCAAGTCAATGGCTTAGATTCCATTATAACACCTCATTCCCATGACCACATCTTGGGATCTATCATTCCCCCAAATAGTTCTAAATGAGAAATATCAATAAATTCCAGTACATCCCCTTTGCTCACTACCTCTAATTTCTTTTAGCTCTCTCACTCCTTCACTATTGCCATGCTTGTTCTTTTTTTAATTCCCCAGAGTCTTAAACTTCCTGAGTTTGCTAGTCCATGCCTGAACTAATTATTTTCCTTACTAATCCTGAGTGTGTTCGGTTGACTCTCCACCATTACCCTCTTCTCACTTGTCCTTTGTCTCAAAGACTCATGTACCCTACAAACATCCAGTCTTAGACCAATCTTCTGATGTAACATCTCTGTGACTTTTTCCTTTATTTTGGTTCTTTGGGAGAAAGGGAAGATTTTAAGGGAAGGTATCTTTCATTGAAATTGGGTGAGTCATAATAAATACTCCCTTTAAGAAGTGGAATTCTGAAGAAGTAACTTGCAATTCTCTTTCGTTTCTCTCCTCAGAAATAACTTCATAGCTTCCTAATAGTTTGGATTTGTTCATTCATATGGGAAGATAATTTGCATTCCCTTAAGACTTCTTATAATCCCATCCTACTTTATGCAAGTATGAATTAAGCAAATGTAAGAGACCACAATATAAAAATTTATAAAGCCTCAATTCATGCACAAAATTTGAGATAACACAAATCAAAATATTTTTAAGATTTCTTCAGAAACTGCATAATTGCAAAGGTGATTGAGTGAATGGTGAGCTGTGTTTATGCAAAGGCCACATGGTGAGGTCTCTAGCAAGTAAAAAATACTCTCCTTATTTTGTCAGTATTTTATGAATCATACATTTTTGTGCGTGTATGGTAACTTCTGAGTTCAGTCACTATTCCGCTATTACTTAACCATTCACTGTCGTTACAATTTAAAATATTTTATATATTCTATAACAATGGCATGCAAGCATTATTAAATGGGGGTGCTAGAAGCAGTACTGAAAACATGCCTCAAAGTCAATTACTTTGACAAGAAACTTAGAAGTAAATGAACAAAACTCTAAATAAAGCCAAACAACTGCCATCACATGCTGCATGCTGTGCTGTTAATGTGGAAACAAGCAACATGAGAAATACTGGAAATAATGCTGAAAAAATGAAAAGAACAAATACATAACACAGTGGCTAAAGAGTTATCCACCCAAAAAATACATCCCATATTCTTTATATTTATGCTTATGGGAAAATTAGTCCTTTGAATTATGTGAGTTTTTAATTACATGTCTTGCAACCTTCTTTTTTTAGAGATGGGGCCAAATCCCATGCATATAAGGAAATGAGCCTGAAACTCATTTTTAAATAATATATGTTTCCATGTGGTTCTGATTACAAACCACCATGCTTGCTACACTGAAAAATGCTGAAAAGTATAATGATGAAGAAAATCACCTAAAATTTCACCATTCACTAGCCAACCTTACTAGCATTTAACAGTTTCTTCAGGCTTTTTTCCTCCATACTTTTACATAAAAGTATGGAGGAAAAATACACCTACAATTTTGTATCTTAATGATTTTTCTTGACCTTAAATAAGAAGATTTATCAAGACACTAAGAACTATCCATGGACTTTCTAAAAGGTGGAATATATAAATATGTAAAATATCTCATTATGTGATTACAACCTATTTAATCAGCACTGTCAGAAAGGAAAACAAAACTTTCCTTTACACTTATAGATCCTTCTGATTAGTCTAAGAATTAAACTGATAAGACAGATTAGCCAGAAAAAGTCTAATTTAACTTCATACATACAGGAACCCGACATACGTGAGAAGGTTCAAAGACAGATAAAATGAGGTATACATGTCATCCTAAGCTAAGAAATGGGATAGAGGCCTGGGGCTTCCAAGAACAGGAGGGTTCACAAGACAGTAAGACCAGATGTTTGGCAATTAGACATTTACCCTGCAATATAGATGCAGCTACTTAGCTAAAATTTATCTCCAGTAATACCTTTTTTTTTTTTCTGAGAAAAATTCCCAATTTAAACTCTTCTAGGTAGTTAAAGGAGGAGAGTAGGTTATCTTAACCCACAGGGTCTTTGGCTCAAGAAAATCATCATGCAGGAATGATACATTTTTTGGAGACTCATTCTGAATCCCTAGAGTACTGTACCCAATTCTAAAACATTGGGTAATTTCCAAGTTTGCCATAATAAATAATTCAGTGATGAATATCATTGGATATAAACTTTATCCCTGGTTTGAATTATTTTTCTTGGGGAAATCCTTAGAATTATTAGATCATATAGTATATCAATTCATATTGCAAAATTCCTTTCCAGAAAGACTAAAACAATTTACAATATTTCTGGCAATAGAAAAAAAAGTAGCCATCTCACCCCAGTGTCACTCAACAGAGTATTATTATTTTTAAAAATATCACTGATTTTACTAGCAAAAAAATTAACTGTTTTAATTCACACATTCTATTATTTGTAGACTGGGATTTTCCCTGTATTTGTCAGTTAACTAATAATAATTATTTCCTAATTTGTGAATTGTCTTTATATGCCCTTGGCTCATTTCCCTACGGTTTTAACAGTTTTCCTGCCAATAAATCTGAATTCTTTATGTATTAAGCATATTAATCCATAAGCCATCATATTTGCTTTTCTAAAAGCTTGATTTCTATTTTTTAATAAGCAAAAAGAAATAATATTATAACATTAGTAGTACCAGGAATCTTTTATTTCCGTAAATGGTTATGCCACTTTCAAAAAACTTTTGATTATTCTCATCTATTTATACTCTCAAATAACTTTCACAATCTTAGAGTTCTCAGATAGTAAAGAAAGTTCATTGGGATTTTTAATGTAATTATATTAAATTTATAAATTTAACTTATAATTAATTTAGTTTTCCAGCCCCATAAACAGTAGTTATTTCCTTGTACTTGAGATTTCTATTTCAGTTACCTTTGGCTCAAGAAAATCCTCATGCAGGAGTGATACATTTTTTGGAGACTCAAAACACCCAAAACTTAATGCCTTCAAATAACAATTTATTACTATTTTCTTGCAATCTCTTGTGGTCTGTAGTCAGATGACAACTGAAGCTGCAGTCTACGCCCACTAGGCTGGATATCCAAGATGGTTTCATCATTCATAAGTTAAGCTCATCATTATCCCTTCTCATGGCCTCTTCCTTCAGCAGAGTAGCCTTGATTTCCTAGCCTTGGTGGCTCAAGGCCCCAGGAATTGGAAGCAGTCTTATTAAAGCTAGCCTAGATTTGGCATAGTGTTACTTTTGTCATGTTCTATTGATCAAATCTGTCACCTGACAACTGTGATTCAAAAGATGGAGGAACATTTAACTCATGCTGAATAAGTAGCCTGTCTACCATCTTTGGAGAGTAGCTTCCACATCTTCTTTATTGATCTTTATCTGAGAATTTTCTTCATAAAAGTACTTAAAATTTGTGTTGCTATAGTAATTTGTATGTTTTTTTCTTTTATAGCTTGCTTACTAAGCAGTTATTGCTAATATGAAGGAAAAATATTATCTTTGATGTATTTATTTTATATTCAATCACCTTACTAAATGGTCATAACTGATTCTAATTACTTATTATTTTAACATCCTGGTTCTCCTGAGAAGATAATCATACTATCTGAAAATAAAGATTTTTTTTCTCCTCTTTTTCAGTAGCTAAGTCTCTTATTGTTTGCACCAATTAGGACTTCTAGAACAAGACTAATAGGAAGCAGCCTTGTTTTGCTTTTGTGGTATAATGTTTTCAGTACAAGTATACTGAAGTTGTAAACTGGACATATTTTATCAGCATACATATTCCCAGGGCTAAATTAAACCACTTATTTTCATATGCTAATATAATTCAAATGAATAGAAAGGTAGGTTCTTATTCCAGATAAATTGAGTTTATGGAGCAGGACAATAAAGTGAAGATGAGGCAGAAAGTAACTAATATATTTTAGATACTGCAATATTTTCTCCCTGAAATCTATAAACTTGTTCCCAAAATAAATCATAACCATAAAATATTCCATTAACTCCCACAAATAGCTAATATCTCTAAATAAATATAAAACATCATAAATCTCAACAATTTGTCCTTTCTTCTCAAGCTTGACTATTTACACTATATGTAAAGAATCATATTAAGCACATAAGTATTAGAATATGGCTTTTCAGCTCGCTTATACTCACAAGTGGCTGATATTCATATGGTGGAGCATATTCTTCAGCATATGTTGTCAATGTACACCTAAGAAAGATAAGTCAATATCTGAGAAAAGAATGACTCCAAAAGAAAAATATTTTAATTTTTTAGTAGTATGTGCTTTAAACAAAATAAAAAACATTTCAAGGAAAATTGGCCCTAATAAAACTTTTAAATTTTTAGAATTTCCAGGCCTCATTTATAGTGTTAACTATAACCAGCAAGATGCCTTCCTTCAATTACTTCCAATACCACCTACTATTCTTCTATACTAATAATATGCTACTAAGTCCCAAAGCTCAGATGCATTCCAGACAAGGGTTCTCTTTTCCACTCACTTTCTACTTTTCAAACTTTTTGGCCCTATACCCCAAGGTCTCTGCTAGATGGCAACTGGAAAATAATACACAACCAGGTAGTCTGAGATTACATAGTTTCTCCAACCTCCATTCCATGAAATACATAGAAATGTTGAGTGAAATACATCCTTCTCCCCCAAGTCTACAAACACAGCCCAAGACTCAAAGCTGGAGTTTGAACTGCCTATCAAGGTCAGGAGACATGACCTTGGGTTCACAGAAGGCGCAGAGCTAAATTGCTACTTATAATTAGGAGTCTGTAAAGGCTGTACCTCCATATGTGTGTGTGCTGAGTGTCCAACTCTTTGTGACCCTATAGACTGTATCCCACCAGATCTAAACTGCTACTTCCAGTCAAGAGTCTGTAAATGTTGTACCTACATATAAAAGAGACCAAAGGAACTCTAGCCATCAGACTAGGGAAACTTGCAAGAAAGTTTCTCTCTGTCTGGTACTCAGAATAGGGGAAAATTTTTTTCTCCTATGAGAAATTACTGTCCTGATTCTGTTCCTGGCAATATTATGGGATTAGATGGTCAAAGAAATTCATCTGAGAATTGCAAACCTAAAAATACCAGGAAAAAGGACATTTAAACATTTTAACACATGACTGAGCTGATGGGAGGGTAAAGAACAAGTAGAAGAATTAAAAAATAACTAGGATGTCAACTAAGAATGATTACTGGGTACAGATGCTAATATTTATCTGGCGGTAACCACCAATTAATTATTGTCAGACTTTCAAGATGTGATTTCCAGAGGTGCAACATTAGCATTATCTGGGGACTTGTTAGAAATGCAAATACTTGGATGTCACGCCAAGTCCACTGAATTAGAAATTCTAAGAGAGGGCCCCACAATCTTGCTTTAACGAGCCCTGTAGGTCAGTGGTCCCCAACCTTTTTGGCACTAGGGACCTACTTCGTAGAACACAATTTTACCAGACTGGGAATGGGAGGACATGGTTCGGTGATGATTCAAGCACATTACATTCATTGTGCATTTCATTTCTATTATTATTACATCAGCTCCACTGGAGACCATCAGGCATTAGATCCTGGATGTTGGGGACCCCTGCTCTAGGTGATTCTAAAAGTATGAGTATTGGCAATTAAAAGAACAAAAATTAGAAGTGTAACTTTCAAACCAGCAAATAGGATATTACTTAACATTTTTAAAGAACAGTCTAATAGAAAGCAGGAAAGGATAAAAAAAAAAGTGAAAAAATTTTCTGCTCAGAAGACAAATTAAAATAATAAAAAACACCTTGGTAATCACAAAGAAAGTAAAGGAATTAAACCCATCAGTGAAAATATTTTCTCAAACTTAAATTGAAAATCAAGTTGTATTATATAGCCCAGCTCTATGGGATGTTTTTTTTTTTGGTTTTTTTTGGTTTTTGGTTTTCAAATATAGTTGATCTATAATATTATATTAGTTTTAGGTACAGCATAGTGATTCAGTTTTCTTATAGATTATACTTCATTAACAGTTATAACAAAATAATGGCTATAATTCCCTGTGTTGTACAGTCTATACTTGTTGCTTATTTATTTTATACATAGTGGTTTTGTATATCATACTCCTATCTTCCTCCTCCTCTTTTCCTTCTCCCCATTGGTAACACACTAGCTTGTTTTCTGTGGGTCTATTTTGCTATATACATTTGTTTGTTTTATTATTTTTTTACATTACACATATAAGTGATAACATACAGTATTTGTCTTTTTCTGTCTGACTTTTCTCACTAGGCCTAATATTCTCTAGGTCCACCCATGATGCTGCAAATGGCAGGATTACATGCTTTTTATGGCTGAGTAAAATATACCATTGTATATATACACCACATCTTTATTCATCTGTTGACAGAACTTTGGTTGCTTCTGAATCCTGGCAATTGTAAACAGTGCTGCTCTGAACATTACAGTATATGTATCTTTTCAAAGTAGTGTTCCTGTTTTTTTCTGGAAATATACTCAGGAGTGTGATTGCTGGATCATAAGGTAGTTCTATTTTTAGTTTTTTGAGAAAACTTTATACTGTTTTCCACAGAGTCTGTACCAATTTACATTCCCACCAAGAGTGTGCAGGGCTTCCTTTTTTTCCACATCCTCACCCACATTTGTTATTTGTGTTCTTTTTTAATGATAGCTGTTCTGATAGGTGTAAGGTCATATCTCATTTTTGTTTTGATTTGCATTTCTCAAATAACTAACAGTGCTGAGCAACTTTTCATGTGCCTCTTAGCCATCTGTGTGTCTTCCTTAGAAAAATGTCTATTCAGGTCTTCTGCCCATTTTTTAATTGGGTTGTTTGTTTTTTGATATTGAGTTGTATGAGCTATTTATGTATTTTGGATATTAACCCCCTGTTGATCACAGCATTTGCAAATATTTTCTCCTATTCAATAGGTTATCTTTTCATTTTGTCAATGGTTTCATTCACCATGCAAAAGCCTCTAAGTTTTATTTATTATCCTATTTGTTTATTTTTGCTTTTATTTCTTTTGCTTTAGGAGACAGACCCCAAAAATCACTGCTATGATTTATGTCAAAGAGTGTTCTGCTTATGTTTTCCTCTAGGAGCCTTATGGTATCTGGTCTTATATTCAGGTCTTTAATCCATTTATAATTTATTTTTTGAATATGGTGTTAGAGAATGTTCTAATTTCATTCTTTTACATGTAGCTGTCCAGTTTTTATGTCCAGCACTACTTATCGAAGGGAGTGTCTTTTCTCCACTGTATATTCTTGCCTACTTTGTCATAGATTATTTGACCATAGATGCATGGGTTTATTTCTAGACTCTCTAGTCTGTCTCATTAATCTATGTATCTGGTTTTATGCCAGTACCATGCTCTTTTGATTACTGTAGATTTTTAGTAGATTCTGAAGTCAGCAAGAATGATACCTTCAGCCTTGTTATTTTTTCTGAAGATCACATTGGCAATTTTTTGCCACACATTAACACAAATTAGTCTTTTGTGGTTCCTTATAAATTTTAGGATTATTTGTTCTACTTCCATGAAAACTGTCATGATTATTTTAACAGGGATCGCATTAATTGCTTTGGATAGTATTGTGATTTTAACAATTATTAATTTTCTAATCCATGAACATGGGATATCTTTCCATTTTAAAATATCATCTCTAATTTCCTTTATATATTTTTAAATATAACCTTCAATTTAAATTTATAAAAATATAAATCAATGTTTTATAGTTTTCAGAGTATAGGTATTTCACCTCCTTGGTTAAATTCGTTCCTAGGTATTTTATAATTTTTTATTCAATTTTAAATGAGTCCCCCCCTTTTTTGCTTTCTCTTTCTGAAAGCTCATTATTAGTGTAAAGAAAAGCAACAGATTTCTGTATATTAATCTTGTATCTTATAACTTTACTGAATTGATTTATTAGTTCTAATAGTTTTTTGTTGGAGATTTTAGGGTTTTCTATACACAGTATCAGGGCTTCCCCAGTAGCTCAGATGATAAAGCATCTGCCTGCAATGCGGGAGACCTGGATTCGATCCCTGGGTTGGGAAGATCCCATGGAGAAGGAAATGGCAGCCCACTCCAGTACTCTTGCCTGGAAAATTCCGTGGATGGAGGAGCCTGGTAGGCTACAGTCCATGGGATTGCAAAGAGCTGGACATGACTGAGCAGCTTCACTGGTTCACTGGACACACGGTATCATGTCGTCTGCCAATAGTAACAATTTTACTTCTTCCCATCCACCTTGGATGCCTTTTATTCCCTTTTCTTATATGACTACTGTGGCTAGGACTTCTAATACCATGTAAATAGAAGTGGCAAGACTGGGCATACTTGTCTTGTTCCAGACTCTTAGCATATTTTGGGGCATGAGCTGTTGTAGACTAGCCACGGTCACAATAGTGTTCTGGGCTGTCTCTGAGGCATTGCTTGAGTAAGCATTAACAATGGCCATTGTGCCTCCACTGAGAGCCAAGTCACTTTTGTATCCCATGGCCAAGCTTTTTCCCAGATCTCTGTGATGTAAAGTAAGCGAGGCTAGAGCACTTGCTCAGCTCAGGCTGGGGCACATGTCAAAGTGTTTGCAGGAAACCCAGCAACCACTGGAGCAGTCTTCAATTGACCTCTGATCTGCCTCAGAATCTAGGCTTCGCATAACCCTTCTATTAGTCTCAGCAGTCCTTCAGCCAGTCAAGGCGGCTCATCTCTCCTTTTCTGAGCCCTAGGACTGGGGTACCCAATGTGTGACTTGAACCATTCAGTCTCTGGGGCATGTCTCCACTCAAGCAATCTCTTTCTTCTGGGTCCCCTCCCAGGGGCACAGATCCCAGGTTGACTGCTTTTCTTTCCTCTCTACTTGATTGCATGTGGACTTTTGTTATAGTCTTGGTTGTACAGAGGTCTTTCTGCCAGTTTCCAGTTAGCTTACAGTGAGAATTTTTCCACGTGTAGATGTATTTTTTAATGTGTTCATAGGGGGGAGGTGAGTTCCGTGTCCTCCTACTCCATCATCTTGGTTGATCTCCTCCCCAAGTCTATGCTTTTTACACCTAAAATAAAATTATTTTCAAAAAAAGTTTGAAAATAAAAGATATAAAAATATATTTCCAGCAAATATTAACCAAAAGCAAGTGTTCTATATTAATATCATATGTAATTGATATTGAATCAAAAATTATTAGTTATAAAGATCATTACCTACTGATTAAAGGAATAAGTCACTAAAGAAGACATAATAATCCCAAATCAATAAAGCAAACAACACACAGAATATGTAAGACAAAAAATGACAGAATCACTAGGATAAAATGACTAATTCACAGTTATAGAGGAAGAATGTACCATATGCCTAGAACTTGGGTTCCTTAAGCCTAAATCTACATACATCTTCCAAAACCATATAGATTAACAGCAAACAAAATCTTGTAAGTGTTGATGCATAGAGTGTAACAGAGGCTAGAAAAGACTACAAACTTCTGTTTACACAGAAGTGGGAGAACAATCCAGAATCAGTAGAACAAGATCCAGAGCACATTTAGGAGCAAAATCAGGTAAGGATTACATGGAAGAGGAGAAAGAGAAATACTGAGAACAAGTTGGGAAAATGCTGAAAACAAGCCTGAGACTAGAGGATTTGAACATCAGCTTTCCAAGAAACAGACTTGGAAAGTATGCAAGACCACAATAGCAGTCTTGGGAAGGCACTGCCTCTAGGTAACTAACAAGGTAAAGAAAAACAAGAAATTAAGCCCACAAGTTAAGGGTCCTAGAACCACCACTCTTTCATAAAAGATGCCATTAACAAAATAAAGCTTATTTCACTGATTCAACAGAAGAGGGCACTCCTGAACCAAGATATTGAGGAAACTGCCCAACTTTCATTCCCCCTCTGTACAATTACATGGTTGCTACTATTCCAAGAAAACTCAACATACTTAAACAGCAAAAGGCAACATTACTATGAGAAGAAAACAATAAGTGAAAATCAAAACTAAACTGATGAAAATCCTCCCCAGAAATATTTTCCCAAATAGTCACAGAAGTTCTCCATCAACATTTCTATTCAATGATGTACTAAAGATTCTGGCAGATACAGTAAAACAAGAAAAAGAAGCACAAATATACTAATGTGAATGGAAGAACAATATTTTCATTTTCCAACAGATGATAAGGTTGTATGTTCGACTACCCAAAAGAACCTACAAATCATAACAATAGGCAACTTTCAGGGAGGTTGTTAGATATAAGATCAATATACAAAAATATAACAGACATACACAAATAACAAGAAATTAGGGAGTGTAATTAAAGTGGTAAAATCCCACTTATAATTGCAATAAAATCTCTGAGCTTCCTATAGGAATACAACAGAAGATTGACATTTATGAAGAAAATGTATAAAAAAATCAAAAGGGCATAGAAGAACTGCTTTTTTATAATGGATGACTCAACGTATGTTACATATGTGTATGTGTGCATATACATATATATAATTTCTAAAAGGTTTAATGTCTGATATTTTATATATAGATCTTGATTAAATTTTAATTTAAAACTTCTATTGCTCAAAAGACAGTATAGACAGAGTTATAAGAAAGGCCATGGACTAGAAGGAGTTATTACAATATAAAATTAACCAAAGCAAGATTAGCCCAGATTTAAAGAATCCTTACAAATCAATAAAAGACATCTCATAAAAATGGGATTTTTAAATAACCAGTCAATTCATAGTAGAAAAATCAGAATGACTAATAAAATCTGAAAATGAATTAAAGCTTAAAATTCAGACAAATTCAGTGATTAGTGAAATGCAAAGTAAAACTACAATGATATACCATGTTATATCCATTAGATCGGTAAAAACTAAAAATTTTCTAAATGTTGATAAAAATATGAAAGAATGAAGATATTTGTACACTCTTGGTAGCAATATTTTTACAAAATTGAAGATGCACACATCTTAATACTCAGGAATTCTGGGTATAAAGAAACCCTTGCATATATATTTAAGGAGACATATGTATATGCATACAGATATTCAATGAAGCCTTATTTGCAATAATAAAAATTTGGAAACTATCCAATGGGTCCATCAACAGGGTGGACATATTGGATAACTAGATAAATCATTTTTCAGAAAAATTATAAAGCAAATGTGATTAAAAATATCAACTTACATTGTAACCAGATAATGAGTTGATGAGTGTTTGAAAGTATTTTATTTGGAAATATTCCATCTTAAAAAGTTTAAGTGTGAATAGATGACTATAAATAAACTTATTCTCTTGCTTTATTCTCACCTGACATTATGACTCAAATATGATTATCATTCACATGTCAACGTTTGCTTTGGGCAGGTTGACCTTGAAAGCTAGCATTGGACATCTCTCAACTCACTTAAGCAGGTAGAAACCCATTCCCCGAGTTCAGGCCCTTTTCAGGTCAGTTCAGCTGCTCAGTTGTGTCCAACTCTTTGTGACCCCATGGACTGCAGCAGGCCAGGCTTCCTTGTCAATCACCAAGCCTGCTCAAACTCATGTCCATCGGGTCAGTGATGCCAGTCAACCATCTCATCCTCTGTCCTCCCCTAATCCTCCTGCCTTCAATCTTTCCCAGCATCAGGGTTTTTTCCAATGAGTCAGTTCTTCACATCAGGTAGCCAAAGTATTGGAGCTTCAGCTTCAGCATCAGTCCATCCAATGAATATTCAATACTAATATCATTTAGGATGGACTGATTTGATCTCCTTGCAGTTCAAGGGACTCTCAAGAGTCTTCTCTAACACCATAGTTCACAAGCATCAGTTCTTTGGTGCTCAGCTTTCTTTATAGTCCAACTCTCACATCCATACATGACTACTGGAAAAACCATAGCTTTGATTAGGCAGACCTTTGCTGGCAAAGTAATGTCTCTGCTTTTGAATATGCTGTCTATGTTGGTCATAGCTTTTCTTCCAAGGAGCAAGTGTCTTTTAATTTCATGGCTGCAGTCACCATCTGCAGTGATCTTGGAGCCCAAGAAAACAAAGTCAATCACTGTTTCCATTGTTTCCCCATGTATTTGCCATGAAGTGATGGGACTGGATGCCATGATCTTAGTTTTCTGAATGTTGAGCTTTAAGCCAACTTTTTCACTCTCCTCTTTCACTTTCATCAAGAGGCTCTTTAGTTCTTCACTTTCTGCCATAAGGGTGGTGTCATCTGCATATCTGAGGTTACTGATATTTCTCCCAACAATGCTGATTCCAGCTTTTGCTTCATCCAGCCCAGCGTTTCTCATGATGTACTCTGCATATAGTTAAATAAGCAGGGTAACAATGTACAGCCTTGACATACACCTTTCATGATTTGGAACCAGTCCGTTGTTCCATGTCCAGTTCTAACTGCTGCTTTTTGACCTGCATATGGATCTCTCAGGAGGCAGGTTAGGTGGTCTGGTATTCCTATCTTTTGAAGAACTGTCCACGATTTGTTGTGATCTACACACTCAAAGGCTGTAGTGTAGTCAATAAAGCAAAGTAGATGTTTTTCTGGAACTCTCTTGTTTTTTTGATGATCCAATGGATTTTGGCAATTTGATCTCTGGTTCCTCTGCCTTTTCTAAACCCAGCTTGAACATCTGGAAGTTCATGATTCACGTACTGTTGAAGCCTGGCTTGGAGAATTTTGAGCATTACTTTGCTAACGTGTGAGATGAGTGCAATTGTGCAGTAGTTTGAACATTCTTTGGCACTGGAATGAAAATTGACCTTTTCCAGTCCCATGGCCACTGCTGAGTTTTCCAAATTTGCTAGCATATTGAGTGCAGCACTCTCACAGCATCATATTTTAGGATTTGAAACAGCTCATCTGTAATTCCATTACCTCCACTAGCTTTGTTTGTAGTGATGCTTTCTAAGGCCCATTTGACTTCATATTCCTGGATGTCTGGCTCTGGGTGAGTGATCACACCATTGTGGTTATCTGGGTCATGAAGATCAGGCCCTTTTCCCTTTCTTTATTATCACCTCCAGGCAGAGTCTGATACAAGATAGGCACTGAAAAGTATTTACTAAATGAATAAAGCAATACAATAAATTAAAACATAAAGAAATAAAGAGAATTCAATTCAATGAGAATTCAAAGTAAACAGAGGTAGAAGATTAACTGAAAAGGCAATGATATAGCTAGACAACATGGAAACTTTTTTTTTCCATTTATTTTTATTAGTTGGAGGCTAATTACTTTACAATACTGTAGTGGTTTTTGCCATACATTGACATGAATCAGTCATGGATTTACATGTATTCCCCATCCCGATCCCCCCTACCACCTCCCTCCTCACCCCATCCCTCTGGGTCTTCCCAGTGCACCAACCCTGAGCACTTGTCTCATGCATCCAACCTGGGCTGGTGATCTGTTTCACCCTTGATAATATACGTTTCGATGCTGTTCTCTCAAAACATCCCACCCTCGCCTTTTCCCACAGAGTCCAAAAATCTGTTCTGTACATCTGTGTCTCTTTTTCTGTTTTGCATATAGACATCGCAGCACTGTTTATAATAGCCAGGACATGGAAGTAACCTAGATGCCCATTGGCAGACGAATGGATAAGGAAGCTGTGGTACATATACACCATGGAATATTACTCAGCCATTAAAAAGAATTCATTTGAATAGTTCTAATGAGATGGATGAAACTGGAGCCCATTATACAGAGTGAAGTAAGCCAGAAAGATAAAGACAACATGGAAACTTTTACAGTACTGAATAATGACTTTCAGTCAGTTATGGCTACTTATAAACTCAGTGATTCTCCTTTTCTTTTCTATAAATCTGAAGAAGAGGGTAACAATCTTTAGGTGATGTATTTAATCAAATTTTCATTTGAGAATAAACATATGAAAGACCAACATGAATTATCCTCTCAGATATCAGCTTAAAGCTGTACCCAAATAAAGAACATAAGGAAGGGGGAAAAAAAATCCATAGAAGAGAAATGGCCTTCAGAGAAACTCAGGAAAGCAAAAGCTGAGAGAGATAAAGGAAGCATTGGTTCTTGGCATATCCTGGGGAAGGGGTATTCTGGCTCATAACTAGAACAGAGCTGGAGTATATCAGTGTCAGGGCTCCAGTCCAACTTATGGCTGGCAACTTTTACTTTAATTCATGTCTGGAGTCACAGGAGCAAGCCTATGCTACGCCTCCTCTACCACTCCATCACTAACCATAGCTGAGAGGTCCAGACATCAGCCTCCAGCCCATGTCTGTCAGAGCTCTCCCCTGAAATACCTTAAGAAACACCAGTGGGAAAGGGTCACTCTCCTGTGATGAGAATCATGGGATATAATGTCCCTATCCTAAGAGGGAGCAAATGAAGCCAACGGGAAGAGAATCCTGGAGGTTTTCTAGTCCTGATTCAGCAGTCTCTGAAGCTCAGCTCTTCAGTGCACTTTCCCAGAGTTCCATGAGGTACTTGAGTGCTGTTTTCAATGAACTCCCTTTTGCGCCCAAGATAATTTTAATTGTGCCTTCTCTTACATACAGCCAAAAGAGTCCTCTTACAATCAGGCATTCAAAGTCTGAGGCCATTGATCACTGTAATCATATAGCTAATCCCCTTCACTCTGATTCCAAACAGACTGGCAACCTTCTGATTAGAGTTTGGCTTTCTATACAGCCTTTTTTTTTTTTTTTTTTTTAATGAGAGAGAATGCTTTTATTAGGCTGACATGCCTGGTATGCTTGAAGATTTTATTTCGCATTATAAATTAACTAATTAGAATTCTGGCTTTTCTTGTAAGTTTAATGTGCACAACTCAGTTTCCATGAGTCAGATAAATTGTGAAGCATAGATAAAATTGTCTTTCTGGAAACATAAAACTGAAGACCAGATGCTGGTAAATTCACCAAGATATGCCATGCTGAAAGGACGCTTGGAAGTTCACCAGCTGGCTTTAACCCAGCACTACCCACAGTTTACCACTCATGCCCTCTTCAACCTTTAACAGTTGTAAGGTAGAGTACAACTAAAAGTGTTTTGTAAGATGAGGAAGGAAAAGGAGTCTGATATGGCAGTTATCATTAAAGCCATGTATTATTTAAAATACCAACACCAAGTAACATCAGTGGTAACATGTATGACTCTATAAGATGATGCACCAAAATCTAGGATAAGATGATGTACCATGGAATCACAGCTTCTTAAATCTGGAAGAATTTTAAAGGTTAACTGCTTCTTTTCTGTTTTGTCAAAAAGAGGGGCAGATTTTTTTCTCACCCCACTTCCCAACAGTCAGAAAAAAAACTGACATGCGACATCCATTCAACTAATCAGATGTTCCCACCTAAGAACATGAATCTAAGTTACCATCTCAATTAATGAATTAATTTGGAATTAATCCAGTCACTGACAGCAGTAGAAGCAGCATCTATTTTTAGAATGAGTATAGCCACAGAGCGCCATGAATTCTACTTGACACTGTGTGATACAAGGGAAGGGAGAGCTTATAGCCACTCTGGAAAATCTGTCTCACTCTCAACAAGCAACCTTCATTTAAAAAAAAATCTCCTATCAAGCTAAAATGGATATCCCTGTTATTTCTTCCTCCTATTTACTGAGGAAGCTGTGAAGACAAATCTGATAGTTCTTCCTCTGCTGAATGCCAAGACTATTTTTCAGAAACCAACCTTGAAAAAGCTAGTGAGCAAGAGGTGGGGAGGAAAGAAAAAGTGGAGGATAATTTGAATCTGCTTTTACTTCTGATCCGACCCAAGCCATGGTTTAGTTCCCTAGCAGCTTAGAAGCAGTATTCCCCTCTCATGAAGAACACAGAACTGAACCCCAAAATTCTAATCTCTGCTTTTACAAGTAAGTGGTCATGGGGCTTTCAGCAAGTAACTTAAGCCTTCTGCATCTTAATTTCCTTTATTAGTATCTGATCCATATGTATTTATAGAATAGATGGATTAAGTAATGAGGAATTGGAGTCCTTTATTACCTCTGTGCTTTGATTTATTCATCTTTACAATGAATAAAATGTCTATCCAAATGGCCTTGTAATGATGTGAGGAGAAGGATAGAGGATCATGCATACTTTGAAGGATATGGAGTGCTCTTATCCATTTAAGCATGAAAGACAATGTACTAGAGGGGTTAAGAATAACAGCCCCTGCAGTCAGATAGACCAGACTCGAAGTTAAAACCCAGCTCTGGTGCTTATTAGGTAAGGACCAGAGGAACTCCTGGAAAGTCACTTTACCTCTCTGAGCCCCTTTGTAATGGAGATAGTAGCAACATCCATCTCAAAGAATGAGAATTAAATGAAATAAGGTATGAAAGCCCTTAGCTCAGTGCCAGAGTATGTGCTCATTAACACTAAAAGAAAAAAAAAAACTGTAATGATACTAAGTAAACAGAAGAACATGATTTACTTTGCATTTTAATTGGATTATTCAAGCTGCTCAATGGAGAACAGATTGAAAGGGATAAGACTGGAAGCAGAGGAACTAGATATTTATATTAGCAACTGGGTCTGGGTCACTGACTCTTCTCATCCTCCAGTCTCAAATATCCACTTGCTATCTAACATTTGCATTTCCTTCCATCTTCACTGCCTCAATGAATGGCCCCATGAAGCCCTTGTTGCCTAAGCCAGAAGCCTGGTATTCAACTTTGAATCTTCTCTACCTTCATAACTAACCAATCATCAAGTAAATGCTTATTACTCTCTTTTAAGGTGTCAAAAATCTGAGCCCTTCTTTCCCTCCATGCCACCATCACTAAAGCTCAGGCCTTTATTGTGTCTTGCCTTGATTAGTTCAGCAGTCTTTTGACTGTAGTCTCAGGTAGCTACCAATCTGATTTCTGCTTTCTGAACACAAATCTGATCTTTCCTACCCCACAGGTGAAAACTTTTCACTCCTGCCTGCATGATAAAGACCATATTCCTTAACACAGCTTTCAGGCCTTGCTTGCTTTGTCCCCAGCATCTCTCGCCAACTCTGGCTATCACCAGGGCACATGTGTACTCCGAGCCAGGCATGTTCATCATAGGTCCCAAGTCTGTATGGCCAATATTCTCTGCCTGGGCTGCCCTTCTCTCCTGTTGGTCTCAGTTCAGTTCAGTCGCTCAGTTGTGTCCAACTCTTTGCGACCCCATGAACCGCAGCACGCCAGGCCTCCTTGTCCATCACCAACTGCCACAGTCTACCCAAACCCATGTCCATTGAGTCAGTGATGCCATCCAACCATCTCATCCTCTGTTGTCCCCTTCTCCTCCTGCCCCCAATCCCTCCCAGCATCAGGGTCTTTTCCAATGAGTCAACTCTTCACATGAGGTGGCCAAAGTACTGGAGTTTCAACTTCAGCATCAGTCCTTCCAATGAACACCCAGGACTGATCTCATTTAGGATGGACTGGCTGGATCTCCTTTCAGTCCAAGGGACTCTCAAGAGTCTTCTCCAACACCACAGTTCAAAAGCATCAATTTTTCAGTGCTCAGCTTTCTTCACAGTCCAACTCTCACATCCATACATGACCACTGGAAAAACCAGAGCCTTGACCAGATGGACCTTTGTTGGCAAAGTAATGTCTCTGCTTTTTAATAGGCTATCTAGGTTGGTCATAACTTTCCTTCCAAGGAGTAAGCATCTTTTAATTTCATGGCTGTATTCACCATCTGCAGTGGTTTTGGAGCCCAAAAAAATAAAGGCTGACACTGTTTCTACTGTCTCCCCATCTATTTCCCATGAGGTGATGGGACCAGATGCAATGATCTTAGTTATTTGAATGTTAAGCTTTAAGCCAACTTTTTCACTCTCCTCTTTCACTTTCATCAAGAGGCTTTTCAGTTCCTCTTCACTCTCTGCCATAAAGGTGGTGTCATCTGCATATCTGAAGTTATTGATATTTCTCCCGGCAATCTTGATTCCAGCTTGTGCTTCTTCCAGCGCAGCATTTTTCATGATGTACTCTGCATAGAAGTTAAATAAGCAGGGTGACAATATACAGCCTTGATGTACTCCTTTTCCTATTTGGAACCAATCTGTTGTTCCATGTCCAGGTCTAACTGTTGCTTCCTGACCTCCATACAGGTTTCTCAAGAGGCAGGTCATGTGTTCTGGTATGCCCATCTCTTCCAGAATTTTCCACAGTTTATTGTGATCCACATAGTCGAAGGCTTTGGCATAGTCAATAAAGCAGAAATAGATGTTTTTCTGGAACTCTCTTGTTTTTTTGATGATCCAGCGGATATTGGCAATTTGATTTCTGGTTCCTCTGCCTTTTCTAAAACCAGCTTGAACATCTCAGTTCTCAGTTCACATATTGCTGAAGCCTCGCTTGGAGAATTTTGAGCATTACTTTACTAGCGTGTGAGATGAGTGCAATTGTGTGGTAGTTTGAGCATTTTTTAGGATTTCCTTTTTAGGGATTGGAATGAAAACTGAACTTTTCCAGTCCTGTGGCCACTGCTGAGTTTTCCAAATTTGCTGGCATATTGAATGCAGCACTTTAACAGCATCATCTTTCAGGATTTGAAATAGCTCAACTGGAATTCCATCACCTCCACTAGCTTTGTTTGTAGTGATGCTTTCTAAGTCCCACTTGACTCCACATTCCAGGATGTCTGGCTCTAGGTGAGTGATCATACCATTGTGATTATCTGGCTCGTGAAGATCTTTTTTGTACAGTTCTTCTGTGTATTCTTGCCACCTCTTCTTAATATCTTCTGCTTCTGTTAGGTTCATTCCATTTCTGTCCTTTATTGAACCCATCTTTGCCTAAAATGTTCCCTTGATATCTCTAATTTTCTTGAAGAGATCTCTAGTCTTTCCCATTCTGTTGTTTTCCTCTATTTCTTTGCATAATAATGGTAGAAGTAGCCATATAATCATGGTATTTAGAGACATGAAGGTTGTTTTCAATTACCTATTGCTGTGGCTTAAATGTTCCTGACTTAAAATAACAATCATGCTATTATCTCTGATTATTATGTGGGATCATGGGCTCCACTGGGTGGTTATTCTGCCCCATGTGATGTCAGTGAGAGCTAAAGTCATTAGGTATTTGCCTACATTGAATAGCTCACTCACATGGCTGGCAGCTGGTTTTATCTGTTGTCCGGGAAGCTCAGCTGGAGCTGTCAAATACAGTGCCTTTGTTCTCTTCCATGTGTCTTGGTTACTTACAGCATGTCAGCTAGAGTCCAAGAATCAGAAAGCAGCAACTACCAGTCCCTTTAAAGTCTGCACTCAGAAGTCTGAGGACATCAGTTTTGCTACATTCTACTGATCAAAGCCAGTCATAAGGCCAGACAAGAGAGATAACCTCTGCCTCGTGATGGGAGCATGCATATACAGAGAGAGAAGGAACTGCTGGCAGCCACCTCTGGAGACTAGTGACCACACTTTCACCAGTGCTTCCTTTAAGAGCTTAGTGCTCAAGGCTAAATGTAGCAATTATCATCTGAGTTAGCAAAGGAAAGTGATATTCATAGTCCTAGTTGATCTATCATTCAGAGAAGCAGCTTAGTAGAGTAGCTAAGACCATGGACTTTGACGTAAGACCTTGTCAGTTCAAACTCTGACTCATTATTACCTACCAGTTTGAACATGTTACTCGACTTCTCCATACCTCTTATTTTTCCCCCTTCATAGAATGTGGATGATGATGGAAACAGCTCATAGTGAGTAAATAAGTCAGACATATAAAACCCTTAAAATGGTGCCTGGTATGTAATAAACATCATATAAGTATTTACTATTAGTAGTGTTACTCTTAAGTTATAAGTTATTTAAACTCAATGAAGAGGAAAAAAAGAAAAATACCAGCACAGGTAAAAAGAATATAATCAAACTCTTTTCCCACACCTCTGTTCAGTTTCATTTACAGACAGATGCTCCACTAGCAGCAAGATGCCCTCTGTAACTTGTTACCTGGAACACCAGAGGGCACTTTGCCCAAAACTCCGATTACTATACTAGAGTGCATTCTGATTGGCCTGGCCTGGGTCATATGCCCAGGTGTTTGTGGGTTTGTGAGGAGGTGAGAGTGGAGAAGAGAATCATCCCATTCATCATACAGTCTAATTGGATCGCACTGAATGGTAGAGAGAATGTTATCCAGAAGAAGAAAGCTGGACATAGAAACAAAAGGTCTTACAAAAAATAAGAATCAACAAAAAGATACCTGCACGTTCATAGCAGCACTATTCACAACAACCTAAATGTCCATCAAGAAGATGTGGTACATGTATACAAGGGACATGTATATGGTACATGTATACATGTATACAAGATGTAGTGCATGTATACAATGGAACATTACTCATCCATAAAAAATAAAGAAAAAAATGCCATTTGCAGCAACATGAATGGACACAGAGATTATCATACTAAGTGAAGTAACTCAGAAAGAGACAAAGGCCGGGTTGGCAAAAAAGTTTGTCCACAGGGTGGTATGGAAAAACCAGAACAAACTTTTTGGCCAGCTCAATACTGTATATCACTTACATGTGGAATCCAAAATATCACACAATGAACTTTCTATTTACAAAACAGAAACAGACTCACAGACATAGAGAAACATATTTGTGGTTTGCTAAGAGAAAAGGATGGATTGGGAGTTTGAGATTAGCAGATGCAGACTGTTATGTATAGAATGGATTAAATGACAAAGACTTAATGTAGTATAGCACAGGGAATTATATTCAATAACAAAAAAGAATATGAAAAAGAACATATGTGGGTATATAAATACACACATATACATCTGAATATATATGAATCACTTTGCTCTACTGTGAAAATTAACACAACATTGTAAGTCAACTATATTTTGGTGAAATAATTTTTAACAAAAGAAAGGAAATCAAGAATTGAATTCAGATGCTAACAAACATAAAAGGGGAAATCAACAGTAACACAATAATAGCAGGGGACCTTAACACCCCACTTTCGCCAATGAATAGATCATCCACATAGGAAATTAATAAGGAAACACAAGTCTTAAACCAGATGGCTTAATTGATATCTTCAGGACATTCCATTCCAAAACAGCAGAATACACTTTTTTCTCAAGTGCACATGAGACATTCTCCAAATCACATTAGCTGTTGTTCAGTCACTCAGCATGTCTGACTCTTTACGACCCCATGAACTGCAGCACACCAGGCTTCCCTGTCCCTTACCATCTCCTGGAGTTTGCCCAAACCCAGGTCCATTGAGTTAATGATGCCATCCAATCATCTCATCCTCTACTGCCCTCTTCTCCTCCTGCCCTCAGTCTTTCCCAGCATCGAGGTCTTTTCCAATTCCACCTCCTCGCATCAGGTGGCCAACGTATTGGACCTTCAGTTTCAGCAACAGTCCTCCCAATGAATATTCAGGGTTGATTTCCTTTAGGATTGACTGGTTTGATCTCCTTGCTGTCCAAGGGACTCTCAAGAGTCTTCTCGAACACCACAGCTGGAAGGCATAAATTCTTTGGTGTTCAGCCTTCTTTATGATCCAACTCTCACATCCGTACATGACTAGTGGAAAACCCATAGTTTTGACTATACAGACTTTTGTTGGCAAAATGATATCTCTACTTTTTAATACACTATCTAGGTTTGTCATAGCTTTCCTTCCAAGGAGCAAGAGCCTTTTTATTTCATGGTTAAAGTCACTGTCCACAGTGATTTGGAGCCCAAGAAAAAAAGTCTATAACTGTTTCCATTTTTTATCCATCTATTTGCCAGGAAGTAACGGGACCAGATGCCATGATCTTTGTTTTTTGAATGTTGAGTTTTAAGCCAGCTTTTTCACTCTCCTCTTTCACCTTCATCAAGAGGCTCTTTACTTGGGTCACAAATCAAGCCTCAGTAAATTTAAGAAAATTAAAATCATATCAAGCACACTTTCTAACCACAACTCTGTGTGCTTGCTGCTGTGGTTAGTCCCTCGGTTGTGTCTTGACTATTTGCAACTCTTTGGACTGTAGCACGCCAGGTTCCTCTGTCTATGAAATTTTTCAGAGAAGAATACTAGAGTGGTTTGCCATTTTCCTTCTCCAGGGGATCTTCCTGACCCAAGGATCAAACCTGTGTCTCCCGTGTCACCTTCATTTCGGGCAGATTCTTTACCCTCTGAGTCACTGGGGAATGAGACTAGATACCAGTTACAGGGGAAAAAAATCAGTTTAAAAAAAAAAACACATGGAGGCTGAACAGCACACTTCTAAATAACCGAGATGTCACTGAAAATATTTTTAAAAAAATTTAAAAATACCTAGAAACAAAAGACAATGAAAACACAATGACCCAAAACCCATGTGTGCATGCCAGGTCCCTTCAGTCATGTCTGATTCTTTGTGACCCTACGGACTGTAGCTTGCCAAGATCCTCTGTCCATGGGATTCTCTGGGCAAGGATACTAGAGTGGCTTGCCATTTCCTCCTCTGGGGGATCTTCTCGACCCAGTAATTGAACCTGCACCACTGAGGAAACCCATATCTTTTTGTAGATGACTTCTATGTAAAGTTCTCCAAAATTTTTCAATATATATCATTGATCTTCCAAAAACCTATGTGATATAGCAAAAGTAGTTCTAAGAGGGAAGTTTGTAACAATATAAGCCTACCTCAAGAAATGAGATATATCTAAATGGAGTATTTGTTGTTTTTGTTCAGTCATTAAGTCGTGTCCAACTCTTTGCAACCCCATAGACTGCAGAATGCCAGGTCTTCCTGTCCCTCATCAACTCCTGGAGTTTCCCCAAGTTCACGTCCACTGAATCAGTGATGCTATCCAACCATCTCACCTCTGCCACCCTCTTCTCCTTTAGCCTTCAACCTTTTCCAGCATCAGGGTCTTTTCTAATGAGTCTTATCCAGGCTCTTCGCATCAGGTGGCCAAAGTATTAGAGCTTCAGCTTCAGCAACAGTCCTTCCAATGAGTAATCAGGGTTGATTTCCCTTAGGATTGACTTGTTTGATCTCCTTGCTGTCCAAGGGGCTCTCAAGAGTATTCTCCAGCACCACAGTTCAAAAGCATCAATTCTTTAGCATTCAGACTTTTTTGTGGTCCAACTCTCACATCCGTACATGATTACTCAAAAAAGCATAGCTTTGACTATATGGACCTTTGTCAGCAAAGTGGTCTCTGCTTTTTAATACTCTGCCTAGATTTGTCATAGCCTTCCTTCCAAGAAGCAAGAGTCTTCTAATTTCATGGCTGCAGGCAATTTCCACAGGGATTTTGGAGACGAGGAAGTGAAAATCTATGACTGTTTCCAGTTTTTCCCCTTCTATTTGTCATGAAGTGATGTGACCAGATGCCATGATCTTAGTGTTTTGAATGTTGAGTTTTAAGCCAACTTTTTCACTCTCCTCCTTCACCCTCATCAAGAGGCTCTTTAGTTCCTCTTCACTTTCTGCCATTAGAGTGGTATCATCTATATATATTTCTCCCAGCAATCTTAATTCCAGCTTGTAACTCATCTATCCCAGCATTTCACATAATGTACTCTGCATATATGTTAAAAAACAGGGTGACAATATACAAGCTTATTGTACTCCTTTCCCAATTTTGAATCAGTCAGTTGTTCCACGTAAGGTTCTAACTTGCTTCCTGACCAGCATACAGGTTTCTTAGGAGACAGGTAAGATCGTCTAGTATTTCCATCTCTTTCAGTATTTTCCACAGTTTGTTGTGATCCACACAGTCAAAGGCTCTCACGTAGTGAATGAAACAGGTGTAGATGTTTTTTCTGTAATTCACTTGCTTTCTCTATGATCCAGTGAATGTTGGCAATTTGATCTCTAGTTACTCTGCATTTTCTAAACCCAGCTTGTACATCTGGAAGTTCTTGGTTCATGTACTGCTGAAGCCTAGCTTGAAGGATTCTGAGCATAACTTCACTAGCATGGGAAGTGGGTGCTATTGTCTAATAGTTTAAACATTCTTTAGCACTTCCCTTCTTTGGAATTGGGATGAAAACACTGACCTTTTCCAGTCCTGTGGCCACTGCTGGGTTTTTCAAACTTGCTGACATATTGAGTGCAACACTTTAACACCATCATCTTTTAGTATTTTAAATAGCTCAGCTGGAATTCCATCACCTCCACTAGTGTAATTGGTAGTAAGGCTTTCTGAGGTCACTTGACTTCACCCTCCAGGATATCTGTCTCTATGTGAGTGACCACACCACTGTGGTTATCCAGGCCATCAAGACAGAATATTACTGTTTGTTATCACTGGAATGCAGAAGTAGGAAGCCAAGAAACACCTGGAGTAACAGGCAAATTTGGACTTGGAGTACAGAATGAAGCAGGGCAAAGGCAAATAGAGTTTTGCCAAGAGAATGCACTGGTCATAGCAAACACCCTCTTCCAACACAAGAGAAGATTCTACATGTGGATGTCACCAGATGATCAACACTGAAATCAGATTGATTACATTCTTTGTAGCCAAAGATGGAGAAGCTCTATACAGTCACCAAAAACAAGACAGGGAGCTGACTGTGGCTCAGATCATGAACTCCTTATTGCCAAATTCAGACTTAAATTGAAGAAAGTAGGGAAAACCACTAGACTATTCAGGTATTTGACCTAAATTCAGATTTGACCTAAATCAAATCCCTTACGATTATACAGTGGAAGTGAGAAATAGATTTAAGGGACTAGATCTGATAGACAGAGTGCCTGATGAACTATGGACAAAGGTAAGGAGAGGATGGGACAAACGGAGAGCGTAACATTGAAACATATACATGTTTATGTATATGTCTACTCTACCATACATAAAGTAGATAGCTAATGGGAAGCTGTTGTATGACATAGGGAGCTCAACTCTGCTCTGTGACAACATAGAGTGCTGGGATGGGGTGGAAGGTGGGAGGAAGGTTCAGAAGGGAGGGTACAGATATATATACTTATGGCTGATTCACATTGTTGTATGGCAGAAAGCAAAACAACACTGTAAGCAAATATCCTCCAATTTAAAATAAATTTTTTTAATTTAAAAAATAAAAGAATTCAATTCAGATCTATCTCCCTCTCATTCCATAATCATTTCACCACACAACTCTCCTCTCCACATTTTCTTTGTTGTTATCCTCATCACCATCACCATCAGGCAATTATAAACTTCTTTCTTGTAGAGAAATGTTCAACAACTTGGTGGTATTTTATCAAGAGACCAGCCATAATTCAAGTGCCTGAGCAGGAAAAGAAAGTAAATGCCTCACACTTTGAGGGGAAAAAAGACCCTCCCGCTCTTCATATACAGTCCTTTTCCTCTGAAGAGCGCCAAGGGTTTTACAGATGTTAAATGCCCCAGTGAGAAGAGTGAATTGGGAGTTTAAACTGTGGCCTAAGCTTGCTACTACTGCTGTGAGGTAATCACCGCATATATATATGGATAAGTGCTCTGTGCCAACAACGAAAGCTTAACTGTCTGAACTACTTTTTGGCCTCATTTAACTTGTCCATTTATGCAGCTACAAATGCCTTTCTCCTTTAGAAACATAAAATTTTAGACCAGGAAAGGACTTTACAGATCATTTGGTTCAATCCTTTCATTTTCCAGATGGAAACAACTGGAGCCCAGAGAGGGTTATTAGCCAGCACAAGGTCACATAGTAGGTTTAACACATGTCTGAAAGTAGAATCCGTGTCTCCTATTTTCCTATACCATGCCCTTTCTTAAAAGCCACACTATGGCCAAAAAGCTACCCTACCCAGTGATCTAAAACACTACTGATTTCTCTCTTCTCCAGTCAGGTGGCTCACATAAATGTTTGGATAATCCTGGAAAAGAGACACATTTATCATAAAATTTCAACAATAAACACTAATCACTACCAACAGAAGGCAATGAAATTTGGCAAAAAATGACAGGACACATTAGTTAGAGCTGACCTTATAAGAGATCTATCTAGCTTCTTCTCTACCCTCTAGTAGGTGATTAATACTTTTGGGCTGTCCTAAAACTGGCCCAGAAGCCCATGGATCTGCTTTTCACCCAGCAAATATGCTATGTTAGAATTGGCTTTTTCCTACTTGAAAAAAAAAAACAAAAACTTCTCCTGTGAACCATTATCCCAGGACCATATATGGTTATGTACATAAATTTAAATAAGGGCTTCTGAGAAATAAGATCTTAAAATTATATTTATACCACATCTCTCAAAATTGGATTTGCTTTATATAGGTTTTGTGGTTGTTTGTTCTGTCAATTTGGTTTCTGATTTTTTGTTTGTTTAATGGTCACAGACACAGTCAAGACATTATATTGTACATGAAAAACCTTACTTCTTAGAATAAATCAGCTACAACTGTCCGGTTCTATGGACAAATCATGTAATGATTTTGTATTAGATATCCAGGAGCCTTCTGACAGTGAGTTAGTTTTTCATCCTTCATAAAGAGTACTTTCACATTAAGTGAAAACTCCTTGAGGAGTCTTAAGAACAAGGTAGAAGGGCAAAGAAAGACCCTTAGATTAACTTGTTACAGCTTCATGTTTCTATCCAGTTTTCCTATGTGCCTTAAAAGAAATGTGCTTCATTATTTTTCTAGACCTTTAGTCTCTCTATCCATGTAGTAAAAGTAATGTATATTAGAGAACCCTAAACATGCAACTATATCCATCTGAGACCATAAGAGCACTGTTGACATCTTTGAACCTTCTTGACTCTCACCCCTTCCATCACTGGCCAATGCCAATTCCTTGGTTACTCACTGATGGAAATACAATCAACTCTCAAGAGAAGCAATAACTCTAATTCTGGACAAGCTCACTCCAGCCTCAAGGCATATTATTCTCATTTTTAAAGTGTAAGTCATCAATATCACTTTTGGTCTCAACCTGACCATTCTATATATTGCAGTTGTTGAAAACGTATCTCCATCTGTGACGTGTGGAAGGAATTATTCACCAAGCCCTTTTCTCTAGTTAAGGTCAGGAGTGATAAATTCAGTGATGTCAAACATTCTGGTTGTTCTGATTTTCAATATGTTCCACTGAGATGTTTGCTGCCAGTTTAAGGAAGAGAGGCATTGTGTCTTCTTCACATTGGCTCAAAATAAAGTAGGTGGGCTACTGCTTTTGAGTTGCAAGAAAAGGAACAGACTGTCAAATGCTATCACAACATAATGAATGTTATCTAAAATTAAGATAAATGTATCTGACTAATGTCTCCTTAATAACAAAGCTATATATGTATTCTGATTTTTTTCCATCAAGGTAACCTGAAGTTTAAATTTACATTATGATTACAGCTTTTATTTTATAAGTTAAAGCACATTATTTTGGTCCATTGAGCAAACTCATTTTTATTCACTGCCTTTTAAAGTTGACATTTAACTTCTACAGCTGTACAGTTGGCAAGAAGCAAAAGAATATTTAATATTCAAGAGAGCAGATTCTACAACACCAGAACATTCTATTGTATAGAATGCCCTATAATTAGTGTACGTTAACTGAAAGAAAGAATTACAAATGGAATTAGTGGAGGATGGTTGAAGGTACTCATGTATTCATTTCCTTGCTAGTACTTGTGCATCAAATAAAACAAACAAATAATTCTAGTAATTCAAACTAATAAGAGCTGATTTTCTAAAAGACCGTGTCTTTTAATGTATTTACCAAACTAACATTGAGAATAACTTTAGTTCTTCAGGACTTAAAGTTGTAAAATCAAGTAAAACAGGAATTAGTTATACCCCTTTTCCAGTATAATTTGCTGTTCAACATCAGAAATAGTTTGTTCATTTGAGAAATTAATTATATCTACAGTAGGTCAGGTTCTTTGTTAGGACTGGGGGGAGCTGCAACAGCCTTTGTTTCAGAGCACTGAATTCAGTAAGAAAGGCAAATAAGAATGTAAGTAACAGCAACCTAACTGGATAGGGATAAAAGAAGTACATGGTATTATGAACACCCACAAGAGACCTACCATGGGGGCTGGGAGTGGCAATAGGAAGGGAAGGTCCTTCAGAAGAGGTGACATTTCAGATGAGACTGAATGACTTCAAGGTTAAGATTGAATGTACACATTGAATCTTGCTTCCTCAAAAAGCTTCACTAAAATCAAATTAAAGAGATTCAAAAAATAAAAATAAACCCACAAGAACAAGAAGGACAGAAAAAGGAATACGAGAAATGAACTTTGAAAGCTCAAGAGAAGATGGACAAGTGGACTCTGACTTAGCAGAAAGCTGAACAAATCCTCAAGCAGCAAAGGAAGATTGGGGCAGAGCTATTTGAGAAGCATATAAACTCCAGGCAGGATCCTCCCCCACACCCCATTGCTGAATAACTGCCCCTTCCTTACTCCCTTACTTCAGCAGGAAGCTAGAAATTTATTCACTTGAAAGGGTAAAACAGAAAGTCCTTGACCAACAACATAGTTCAGTGACCATACACAAGGAAGGATTAACATGGATGTCCAAGCCAATTGCCCTGTTCACTCCAACACCACAGATACTAGCCCTTTGCTCCTCAGATGGGCAATTTGGGGAACTTCCTCTGGGGAATGTGACCAGCCCATAAGGAAAGACTAAAATACTGATACCAGGGCTTCTGCAAAAAAAAAAAAAAAAAAAAAAAGACACACTTAGATCCCTCTAGTGAAGCTCCAAATAAATAATCCTCACACAGAGGCTCTGAGCCTCATCTCTTAATTATGAGCAGGAATACTTAGTCGCTCAGTCATGTCCAACTCTTTGCAACACCATGGACTGTAGCCCACCAAGCTCCTCTGTCCACAGGGATTCTCCAGGCAAGAATACTGGAGTGGGTTACCATGCCCTCCTCCAGGGGATCTTCCCAGCCCAGGGATCGAACCCAGGTCTCCCACATTGCAGGCACACTCTTTACCAGGTGAACCACCAGGGAAGCCCGTGAGCAGAGAACCAAGGAGTAATTACCAAACATCTAAGGGAAGCTTCTAGAATGGAAGATAGATACCAAACAAACAAAAGGCAAACTAATAAAAAGCATCTTAGAGAAAACAGATAATATGCATGGATAAAAATTTAGTAAAACTAACTATTAGTAACATCCCCAAATATATATTTCAGTCATGAAACAAACAAACAAAAAAAGAATTCTATAAAAACAGAAGGATTCAGAAAACAAAAAGAGAATTCAATAGTAGGGTTGAAGACACAGAGAGTAAAGTAGACAGTAAAGACAAATATGAAATAGAGAGAAGACAAGAAAGTTAGAAGACCAGGCCAGGCAAACCAACATCTAAATAAGGTATTTCCAAAAGTGAGAACAGAGAAAATGGAAGGTATAAATCATCAGTGAAATAAATGAAGAATATTTTCCTGAACTGAAAGACAGGAGTTTCTTGACCAAAAGTATTTGCCAAGTGGCTGGACCAGCAGATCTGCTTAGAATTTAACATATATGCACAAATTACTGTTCTGTTTCATACGTTTTAACCTACTTAGTCATCACAACTCTATAACTCTAGCCCCATTTTACAGATAAAGAAACCAAGGTACAAAATGGTTAAGCAACTATTACTAGCCCAAGTTCACACAGCTAGTAAGTGGCAGAGCCAGGATTTGAAAGTAGGTAATGTAGCCCTGAAGTTCACTACACAATACTACCATGCAGGAAGGGGCAGCATTGTGAAATTTCAGAAAATACTATAGACAGTTCCATTTGATTTTTTAAAAGCAGGAGTATGTACTATTTTGATAGTGTATGCAGAGCCAAACAATTGACTAACAACCTGAGGGAAATTCCATGCAGACTTCTGTTCCTACCTCCAAACACAACTTCCTTCTGTCCAATAGTCTGTCCTACAAATTCCAATTACATCAGAAACTCTAAATTCCTATTCCCCACCCCCAGCTCAACAATAACACTGCTCTACACTTGGGCTCACCTCCCTGCACTATAGCCAGGAAAAGTGACCTCAGTGACTAAGTGATCCTCAGTTCTCATCTTCAGGAGCACAGAACCCCACTGGTTGCTAGTCAATCCTTGACAACAGTTGCATAACATATTAATATTTTGCCCAGTTCTATCATTATTCATGGCAGGACAGTAAGTCTGAAACTAGTCCTTGTATACCTGAAAGGATCTTTACTTGACTTGCACATTTAAATAATTATGGGTTCAAAATTCTTTTCCTTCAATACTTTAATATTATGCTCTTGCATCCAGTGTTGCGGTTGGGAAACTAAGGTCAACCTGATTTTTATTATTTTGCCTTATATTTGCAACCATTTTCTTTATTTCCCTAAGTAATAAAGCTTTATATTTCTGTTCCATTGGTTTTCAATTCCTATTATATTTGTTCCATCAGGTCTATTTCATCTGGTAGAAGTTGACTACGTCTTTTCATTCTTCATGATGCTTTTGCTCTTTAGATGTGTCATGATATTTTTAAGACCAGGAATTCAGCTGTATTATTAATAAGATGATCAGTTGCCTCTGCTTTTGATGACTCTATAAATGGTCCACTGAAAAGGGAGGCTCAGCTGGTGTCTTCACTGTGAGTGTAGGAGATATGAGTTGAGTGCCTCTGCTGTACTTCTCTGGGCTTAACTGCACTTATTTTCCCTGGCATTTCTTTCTCCTCAAGATATACTGCCCAGTTCCTCTATATCGGAGAATATTTTCTCTACTTGGAATTGTAGGAGACAACTCAGGGTCAGCTTACAGCACTTTCCACTACCACTCTAAGCACACTCTGCAAAGTAGGTTAGCTCTAAAGCCAGACAAGTTCTCAAAGGAAGCACAAACAACTAAATTGCCACTGATGATATATACTCATATCTTCATAATACATGATCCAACACTTAGAATTTTTTCATGCTTATAATTACCTATATTTCATCACTTATATATATATATATATATCATTATAGCAATTATGAAAGTTTGTCTTCTTTAGAAAGGTGAGTAGAAAAGAAATATTTTTTCTGTAGTGACATATCATGTTGTCTCCAAAAGCAATTTCTTTTATTAGTTAAAAACAGTAGTAGTTTCTTCCTATACCGTTAATTCTCACTATTCACAGTAATGTTCTGGAAAGTCATTGTGAACACTGAATTAGAACATCTTGAACGTATTAGGAGAAATACAGGGTTAGGTTCCTTCAAGCTCTGGTTACATTTTCATCAGCAAATTAACACATATTTTGGTTTCATGTGTGTTTCTGTTTAAAGACATTCTATTCAATATATAGTTTATGCATTAACTTTGACTATGGCCAGCAGTACTGTAACTCATGCCTGAAGGAAGTTTATCTATTTTCTGCATAAATCATATCATAGTCTTCTTGCCCTTAGGAACACTAAATAACATTTCAGCACTACACTTAGAAACCATTTCAAACAGCAAAATCACTAAAAAATCACCCAAAAAAATGCAAAAAATACATGATTGTGAAAAGGACACTTGCATACACTCTGAAAACTGAAACAAGAAGGTAGTCTCACCTTGTTCCACCTCAGCAGAGAATGTGTGCTTTGGGTAGCTCAAATTTTTTGCCACCATTACTGTCTTTATGCATATCCATTATTATCTGCAACAGCACCCTTAGTATTGACTTGGGGGTTATAAATCAGTTTTAGCAGTAAGAGAATTTACAAATATAGAATCTACAAATATTGGGTATTGAATAGTGTATTATTGTTATTATTATTGCTTGCATATTGATGGGAAAAGCTTGTTAAAGGAAAGAAGTCTCATGCTAATTTTTGTGTATACACATGCACACAAACACATATATCACTATTCATATTTTTTAAATGACAACCTACTTTTCTTCTAACAGTCTGATGGTATTAATAAATTGGAAAAAAACACCATTTTTTTTAAGAAAGGAAGGAAACCTGTAAAATACCACATAAAGGACAGTTTGTTGACTTTTATTCACCACTAATTCCTTCACCCCTGCAAACAAACCTTCTGAACCATTAAGAAACATTTTGTGCAATCTGCAGCAGTTTAGGGATTACGAACATTTTGCGCCAATCTGTTGGGTGTCTAGTAAAGAGAGCTCCAAAACCTGTGGCAGGCAATCCAGTATCCCTGGAAACAAGATAACAACTTTTAGAAAACATGTCAAACTGACATTCACAAACTTTCAAAGCCAAACAAAACTAATTTGGGAGCTGAATTTTTATTATAAATTTTTAAAAGATTTCCATGTTTGCAAGTTTAATGAACTTTACAAAATATTAATAAAATGTCTCAACAAGTAAATGGAAAATTTCAGCATTTCTGTCCAACAACTACAATACAAGAGGAAGTCTATGTCATGCATTTCCACAGAAAGGCACTTTTAGCAGTAAATTGTAGAAATGGGGTTCAAACCTAGGTAGTCAGAACTATCACCAGAAAAAAACACATGAAGGGAAAAAGACCTTTAATTGGACCTATAATGTGCAGAGTTGGCTGGCAAACAACCAAGGGAAAGAGAATTCCAGACAGAGGGAGCAGCATGAACAGAAAGCATGGCAGCTTGAGATGTGGTGTCCGTGCTTGCTGTAGCCCAATAATGTGTAGCTGGGGCCAACCTACCTCCTTCACTGCTTATTTATAAGCCCTTTCCTGCAGAAGCCTGTTCTAAGGAAAGGGCTATATTAAGCATACCTTTCAATAATTCCAGAGTTCACAGTTTCCTCATTCAATAAAGCCTTGCTCTTTATTTTGGGCAGTTTCGTGTTTAAACAAACTTGTGCCATTTTTTCACATGTTTCTGATATCCAAATCTGGAAAAAATAAAAAAATCACATATAAAGAAAATAAATAGTTAAAAATTCTCAGTTACTAAAATATATTTCTGTTGAAGTACATTCTGATTTTAATTGTTGACTATTCATATTAAAAAATAAATGGCCCATAGCAGTCAATGATTTCATCATAAATATGTGAAAATGGCAATTCCTTACTATGTTTTGTTGGAACAAAAATCAGATTGGTTGTTTCCGTGAAATGGAAAGTACTTCATTCAACTAAATACTAACTCTTATTTGCTTTCTATTTCCTTCTCAAGATTAGTATATTTTAACTTCTTTAAATAAGAAAATGTAGCAATCACTTTGTAAATCACACACGACTTTAGATACCATCATTACCATTGTTATCCATTTTCTATCACAGAGGATAATTCAATGAATTATCAAACAATTATTACTATGAGAAAAACCTGATAATTATAGGATATACTCAAATCAATTGCAGAAGCATCATGGGTAATGTCTAGAGGATCTTAGGAATTAAAATGTATGCTGAAGATTCAGTGTTTTTCCCATTCAAAACTCTAGAAGAGCACAAATATGGAGATTCACAGCAGAGATTCAGAACTCACTACCACCAGAAGAACCAATTACTTGCCACAAATCTGAAGACAAGCTTCCCTAAGATATCCTATGAAGCCCTAGATCACATCAATTCCACTAGATTTTGTTCAAAAAAAAAAAAAAGAGAGAGAGAGAGAAAGTACTGTTTAGAAATCTGGAGACTTCAACTGCAAGAGTATCCTAGAGCTACAGTCAAATTCCTTTGGTCCATTTTTGTGAAGATTAAAGAGGCTCTGTAAAACTAAGAACCCATCCAATTCAAAGCAATTTTAACTGTAGTCTCTGATCCTGGTTCCTTGGTCTACTCCATGACTTCTATGATTTCTGTCCCCTCAACCTCCTGAATCACCAGCTTCCCAACCTAATTTCCCAGCTCTGACTCTTACACTTGTAACTCAACTACTCTTCCTCAGAGATTCCAAGTTTCACAAATAAACAGCAGAGGACTCTGTATTGGGTTCCATATTTTACACTCTAATGAAAAATAAAGCATTATCTTTTAGGGAAAAAATTACTAGGTATCATTTTGTTTTTAAGGTGTAAGTTTGGCCCAACAATTAATCTTAGATATGCTCTAATCATTTTTGACAGTAAATATTTCAATAAATTAATCAACACCATTGAAAATTATATAAAACAAAGGTACTGGCAAATTGAAATAATGAATAGTAAAAAGAAACAGATAATAGCATTAGTGGCTCTTAAGTTTATTGACTGCTTATTCTGTATCAGACACCATATTAAGCATTTTATATACATTAGCCCTCTAAAAACTTAAAGCAACCCTGAGTGTTATGTATTAATTATGGTGGCAGAAGGAAAAGAAAAATCATATGGGGGAATTGAAGAAAGTTTAATAGGAATCTCCTTATTAAAGTGTGGCCAGAATTCAGACCAGCAAACAACGATGAAGCACCCTGACGACAGCAATACTGGTGAGCCACAGGGTGGGGCAGTTATGGGACCCAGATGTACAGCTAGAAAGAGAGGGTCACTTGGTAGTTGTGGCTTTCAGAACAGACACAGTGTTTTAGTCTGCTCAGGCCGTTGTTACAAATATCATAGACTGAGGGACTTACACACAATAGGAAATTATTTCTTAGAATTCTGAAGGATGAGAAGGCCAAGATCAAGGCACTAGCAGTGACTGGTGAGAGTCTACTTTCTAGTTGATAGACAGCCCTCTTTTCACAGTCTTCACAATGGCAGAAGTGGGGAAGAGCTCTTTGGTGTCTCTATTATTAGGGTATTAATCTCATTCATGAGGACTCCACTTTCATGAACTAAACACCTCCCATATGCCCCATCTCTTAATTGCATCACACTGGGAGTTAGAATTTCAACACTTGAGTTTGAGAGGGACACGATCATTTAATCCATAGAAGACAGCCACTGCCAAAATGGCCTCTCAGGAGGAAAGCAAAGAAATGTCCAAGCCAGCTCTCCGTCCACTGATGTCAGCGCCTTCCACAGGCCAATTCCTGGCAATTCACAGGAAGCCAGAGGGCAAAAGGACTCACTGACATAATCCATAAAGGTCAGCCCCCTTGGTACCTAGCAGGGTTGAGAAGGGTGGAGAGTAGATCTGGAGGGAGAAAGGAAGGACTCTTGGCTTATTTTATCTTCTTTTTAAGGAGGGGAAAACTGAGGTTGAAAGGGATTAAGTAATGCTCATGTAAACCAGAGAGAAAAGAAGTTCCACAATTTAAAACAAGCAGTCTGACTCATTCAGTCATTCATCCATCCGTCCGTATCTGTGAAATGCCAGGCATCCTACTAAGTTCTAGAGTTATAATAGTAAATAAAACCCAGAGACTATACTGGCTGTAGCTTAGTGAGTTGCAATAAACCATGGAATAATGGCAATAACAATACCACATTGACCAGACACCATTCTAAATGTCTTCACATTAAATGCTCATGAAAACTCTATTCCCACTTTATACCCAAAGAAATAAAGAAACAGAAAATTGTAAACTGTTGACCGAAGTTACAACCTAGTAGGTGGTGGAGCCAACAATCAATGAGAAGCAATCTGTCAGCAGAGCCCACACTTATCCTCTGTGTCTCCCATATCAGAGGTAAATAGTATCCTCCAATATTAGACTTCCCTTTCTGTTATTCATCAATAATAGAACTCTCAAATTTTAGTTGGGCCCATGAGGTTTCAGACTACATTTCTAGCCTCCCTTATAATTAGAAATGACCAGTGACTGGTTCTGGACAATAGGGCATAATGGAATTAATATATACAACCTTCAGCTTCTGTTTCTCTTTCTGTGGTATGGAATGTGGACATAATGACCAATTTCCAGCAGCCATATTGGGCCTTTTGTAAGGGATGGCAGAGCAGAAAGCAAGAAGCAGTAGGTGTCTGACAATTTATCAAACTTTCATACCACTCCTGGCTTGTTATCCTCTAGACTTTTTTTTCATTTTTCATTTTTTTTATTGCTATTAATTCAAGGAAAAAAGGTTGCATAAAATCCAATCTTTTCTAGAAATATAAGTGGCCTTTCCAGTACATAACATTTCAAATATCAAAGTATATAGTAAACATACAAATAAGGAGAAGATAACATACCTCCTATATACAATACAGTCTTTTAAATCATAAAATAAGCTCCATAAAGTACAACTGGCAAGTGATTCACAATGCGGTCCATACTTACCAAAACTCTCACTTCCACAATTCGACTGCAGCTTAACAATTAATCTAATAACATGGTCCCAAAATACCCAAATAAAACATATCTAATAAAAATAATTTCCTTTTGTTGAACTTTCTTTTCAAATTAAAGCTTTCATCTACCCCTTCACCCACCCCTCCTTTCTTCCCCTTTTACTCCTACACCTGAAAGAAGGTTTCAAAATGTACATTGGTGCTATAAATATAAACTCTACCTATGAAGCTTTACAGGAAGCTTCTTACTTCAAGTGTTTCCTTTCGTCTGGCAATCTGTTAGGTTTCTGAACCAAGGCCACATATTTAAGTTCCTCGGCTGCACACCAACGTGACCCCACAGAAACACCCACCCACCGTCCCTGCTCTGTACTGAGGGTGGGGCACAGCAGACCCAACCCCAGGCCCTTACACCCACGGCTCAACGCCGGGGGCTGCTCAGTGCCATCGACTTTTTATATACAAGAACAAAACCTTATGTGAACAGTCACTGTTGATTTTTGGTCTCTGTTGTGTGTAGGCAAACCTAATCCTACACCATCATAATCTGAAAAATCACTTTGGTCTAGAAATGTTCATAACCTGACATAAGGGTGGATAATTTATAAAAACACTTCCATGTGTTTAAAAGTCTCTTGGGCTTTATATATATGTATCACAAACTGGAGATTGGCAATTTGATATGTGCAATTAACATAGCACAAGCTTACAGGATAATCACTAACATTTCCATTTAATTTGCATAATAAAATCTAGCTTGAGTAAAACGGTAATATAAAAAATATCTAATATGTATACAGGAAGTACACTTCATAATATCATTCTTATTCCCCATTTTCCTGAGCATCAATTTTTTAAGTCTCTATCTCTAATCTTCCGAAATGAATTCTTCTGTATGACTACATTTAAGAAAAGCCAGTAGGTGTATGGAGAAGGCAATGGCACCTCACTCCAGGGCTCTTGCCTGGAAAATCCCATGGATGGAGGAGCCTGGTGGGCTGCAGTCCATGGGGTCGCTAAGAGTCGACACGACTGAGCGACTTCCCTTTCACTTCTCACTTTCATGCATTGGAGAAGGAAATGGCAACCCACTCCAGTGTTCTTGCCTGGAGAATCCCAGGGACGGGGGAGCCTGGTGGGCTGCCGTCTATGGGGTCGCACAGAGTCAGACACGACTGAAGTGACTTAGCAGCAGCAGCAGCAGCAGTAGGTGTATAATCTGGGTAATGGGTACAGGAAAAGAGTAGGTCACTTAGGACTTCCCCTCAAGTTTCACATTTGAATGTAACCAGCCTATTTATGCTGAGGAAAACTTACCCGCTGGAGAATCTCTCTCAGCAAGATTCACTTTAAATGATGCCCAACAGGCATTTCTTTTTGGGTTCCTTATAGGGTTCCCTGAAAGCATGCTCCTCTAACTCACACTGAAGAACTGAAGTGACTTAGCACACACGCACACAAGCAAATTGACACACAGGAAATATTAAAAGCTAGTTTCTCTGAAAGTTAAATTAGAGCATGACTGTGCTCAATCGTGCAGTCGTGTCTGACATTTGCAGGCCCCATAGGCTGCAGTCCACAAGGCTCCTCTGTCCATGGAACTTTTCAGGTAAGAATACCTAAAGAGCGGGTTGCCACTTCCTACTCCAGGGGATCTTCCCTACCCAAGGATCAAACCCACATCTCTTGGGCCGCCTGCACTGGCAGGGAGATTCTTTACCACTGACCCACCTGGGAAGCCATGTGGCATGACTATTGACACAGAAAAAGAGTTGCAAAGGAGAGTAATAGGATCAAAATGGCAGATACCTCCTTTCATTCACGTTCCAAGGGCCAAGAAATGATACTTGATAGAATTCCAAAGCCTATAGCTGAAGCATAAGACAAGGAAAGTACACGCAAGTTGGCCAAAACTTACACAGAATTCCTGAAACAGGAAAGTCAGATGCAATTGTACTGACATAGGAAAAGCCAAAATCCAGGAGAGCATGCTGGAACCTGTCGCATCAACTTCAAATTCAGAGATTATGGAGACAGAAAGCAAGAGAGGGCCCTGACTCAACAGTCCACTATCTCCAAACATCTTCCTTTTCCCTGGTTTAAGTGGTTCTCTTTCACTGACATTTAAAATTATTCCATTTATAAAGATTTGATCCATAACGCATTTTTCGGGTAGTACTTAGATCTGAATGCAGCAAGCATCTATAAGACTGTAGTACTCAAAATACTATTCTACTATGTCAGTCAAAGAAAGAGAAAATACCTGAACCAATTAAGTAAATGACAATTTAATTTCTCAAATCCATTATAATTATACCCCTTTTAGGGTCTTTAATTTTTAAATGTTGTATTTTCATCCACCAAAACAGCTCGTATTTGAGACCTACTTAGTATTCATCTGTTCATAAAATGAATGTTAGCACACTTTTGTACTATTCATTTATTTGCCATTTTAAGTCCAAAATGACTGTGATGTTGTTAATACTAAGCTAATATTAGCCTAATTTGCTCATCAGTGTTATCCTGTTCCAAAAATGCCTTGGCATTGATCCATTAGCTGTATAAGAAAAATCTGCTTGATAAAATTACTCAAGTTTCTGTTTGTTCCTTTCTGACATTTCTCATCTTCTGTGACACAACATCAAATTTACTCTGTATCTAATCCCTCTGAGTTTATGGGATTCAATGCGCAACACTTCCTTAGAAGTGGTCTTACATAAGTGATTGTGACAGGGGATCATAATCTGACATGAGGTCCTTGGGTGAGGGACTTAACAAATGAAGAAACAATGATAGATGTACTCTTGATCATTTACTTTGCATGGAACTCACTCTGTTATAGCTAAGTAATACCTCAATGAAGTCCAAATAAAATAACACAAACTATTGTAATTTAAAATACTACTTCCCATAATCATTTAGACTACTATTAACACAATCAGAAATTCCAGTGGCTTGAATGACTGCTCCCCTATGAACCCATGGCTCCATTCAGCTTCCTGAAGCCAGAGGGGTCATTGGGGTAGGAATTTGACTATGCTACCACTGAAACTTGGGTAGTATCTTTCCAGATTCCACCAACAGATAATTCCTTTAAACATTCAGCTCAGGAGCTTCAGGTGGTCACCTCTACTGGGAAGCCATATTTTTCTTTGGCCACACCACCACACAGCTTGCGAGATCTTAGTGTCCCAACCAGGGAGTGAATCCAGGTTCCTTGGCAGTGAAATCACTGAGTCCGAACCACTGGACCACTAGAGAATTCCCTAGGAAGCCATCCTTGACCCTCTCCTCAATTTATTTCAGTTCAAGTGCTCTGCACAGCATCCTGACCTTCTTCCTGTCATATTATCCATCATACATACCACCACTGTGGTTGCATGCACCCACTACCCCCCAAAAGTCTGTGAGTTCCTGATGTACAGTGACCTTGCTTTGAATTATGTTTCTAACCCTAGCATTCATCATGATAACTTGGCACAACATTTCTTATCCCAGCACTTAACAAAATAATAGGAACTTAATACATGTTTGTGGAATATAGTCTTCCTTTCTTTCTTCTTTCCATAAATATTTATTGTGTACCCACTATGTGCCAGCCCTGGAGAAGGGAATGGCAACCCACTCCACTATTCTTGCCTGGAGAATCCCATGGCCTGGCAGGCTACAGTCCATGGGTTGCAAAGATTCAGACATAACTGAGCGACTAATACACACACACACACACACACACACACACACAATGTGCCAGACACCATTAGAGGAAATGGAGATATAGCAGAGAACAAAAAAGACCAACATCTGTTCTCCCATAAAGCTTGTATTCTAGTAGGAAGAGACAGACAAATAACAGCTAACAAGTCTTAAATATGTCCAGTCATTGAAGTGCCATGAAGAAAATTAAAGTAAGGGAAGGGGATGGAGAGGGATGATGTGAATAGACTTCTATTTTATATACAAATGGGCAAATGGCTCATTGAACAAGTTGGTCTTGTAAGTAGGTACAATCAGAAAACAAATCTATTCTTCTTCCATTGCTGTCCATCCATAGTTACTTGAAAGGGATAATTCATTTTTATGCTCTTTGCTGAAATATAGGACACACTTTAGGACTTTTCTGGTCACTGAGATAATATAAAAACCTTTGGCAACTTCTGTCCCAAGAACAGTTTTACTGAATAAGTAAAATGCCCAGTCCCATGTATGAGCCAAAATTTCATTTAAAATGAAAGGTTCTCAAGAAGCATGTTTCAGTCTGGTCTACTTCGGCTGACTTCTTCCCAATTGTCCCCCTTGGAATTCTTCCCTAAACCCCAACTCCTTCTTGCTCCTTGAGGGTTTAAGATGAGGGTGAGAAGACATGAGGAAGGAGAGAAGCAAATGTGGGAAAAGTGGACATGTACTCTTGGTTTGGCTTTCTCTGGGTTTGCCTGTGTCTGACCCTCTCTGACACTGAAGGATGTTCAAAATTTTCTTGCGGGGTTCTAATAGAAGCTGAGATCCCTTCTGGGAACATCCAACGGTGTGTTATATGATACAGGATGCCAATCTCTGCACTTAGATTTCCTGGCTCAGCTCATGGGAATACAGTCAATCCCTCTCCCATTCCTACATGAGGTGCTCTCGGGCAGGCACTAAAATGGCTCTCTGTCATCTTTCTCTTCTACATGGCCCATATCTCATCTCCCAAAGCCGCATCTGGGCCTGATTACTCACTTATCTTTGTCCCACCACTGATGAATATGTAGTTAATTCCCTTCTTGCTGCTCTGCTGCTTTAGATAGATTACCGGAGCCTCATATCTGTAACTTAGTTTTGCAGATGAGACTTATAGCACACCTTTTTCAAAATCCTGTCTCTATTTTCAAACTGAATTTTGGCTTTGCTGCAGGTTGGGAAAAGATAATTGGGAAGTGGATCCAAGTTCATTCAGTAACATTCCTATCTAACACACACTGGAAACCTGGTAGGACAAGGTTTCAATGACTATGAATGAAAGTCATAAAGAAGGGAAATATTATTTCATTTATACATTCTCTATGAAACCCGAGATTTAACTGCTACAATGCATGGAATATAAGGAATGAATGTTTGAGGTTCCTACTCCTTATATTTCACTTCATCTCACTTCCTCCCACAATCTAGAGACCAAGAGCACTTTCATTTAGGAATCAAAAATAAATGTGTTTAAGGGTCAAAGATGCTAAGTGTATGCCAGACAATGCCTGCATTGTACACCTTGTGTTCATTCTCACCATGCTCAAGAAAGCAAGGGAGAGCTGGGTTTGGAGAAGTGGCAAGGGGTGGTTATTTTCTGAGTTAGGCATTATACTCAAGAGCCCCCATCCATGTGCTGGCTAATGACCAATTAGGCAGCCTGGTGCAAAGGCAAGAGGGCAGGGTGGAAATCGGGGAAACTGGCAGAATACCCCTGAGATTTAAGCTGTGGGACTAAAGGAGGACAAAGCAGAGAGAAACAGAGATGCTGAGAGTGTGTGTGTATCAGATAGAGAGGAAAAAGATGGAGGGAGAGAGAAGGGGAGAGAAAAAGAGAGGGAGGGAGAGAGCTGCCTTGGTTCCAGTAAGTGTCCTTGTTCAATATCCAGGCAGCTGCATCTTTATAATAAACTCCCATTTTCAGGCTATGTTTATTAGTCTCTGTCTATGATAACTATAAAAGGAATGGGGAACAGCATGGGTTCGGCTAAGCTAATTTATTCCCATCATCTTGCAGAACAGAGAATTTTCTAGAGGCATTCTCAATGGTAGAATTATGGATCTTCCTAGGCTTACCCTTTTTTAAAGTAGCCCAGCCTTTGAGGGGCAGGATGTGATCCAAGCCCAGACTTCTCAACACATTCACATCTGTCTGTGAAATTACCAACTCTTCAGGCCCCAAGGCCAAACTAAGAAGTTGAACTGAGCAGTCAACTAGTCCCAAATCTCTTGACACTGTAGGACAGAATTTGGGAGACTATGGGGAGTTGAGTTCCTGCCTCACACTGATTGAGCAAACACCTAAATAGTTTGAGAAAGAAGAATGGAGCTGCAGGAATCAATCTTCCTGACTTCAGATTATACTACAAAATTACAGTCATCAAGACAGTGTGGTACTGGCACAAGAACAGAAATATAGACCAATGGAATAAAATAGAAAGCCCAGAAATAAACCCATGCACCTATGTGTACCTTATTTTTGACAAAGGAGGCATGAATATACAATGGGGCAAAGACAGCCTCTTCAATAAATGGTGCTGGGAAAATTGGACAGCTACATGTAAAAGAATTAAATTAGAACACTTCCTAACACCATACACAAAGATAAACTCAAAATGGATTAAAGACCTAAATGTAAGACCAGAAACTATAAAACTCTAAGAGGAAAACATAGGCAGAATGCTCGATGACATAAATCAAAGCAAGATCCTCTATGACCCACCTCCTAGAGTAATGTAAATAAAAACAAAAGTAAACAAGTGGGACCTGATTAAACTTAAAAGCTTTTGCACAGCAAAGGAAACTATAATCAAGGTGAAAAGACAACCCTCAGAATGGGAGAAAATAATAGCAAATGAAACAACTGACAAAGGATTAATTTCCAAAATACACAAGCAGCTTATACAACTCGATACCAGAAAAACAAACACTGCAGTCAAAAAGTGGGGAAAAGACCTAAACAGACATTTCTCCAAAGAAGACATACAGATGGCTAACAAACACATGAAAAGATGCTCAACATCACTCATTATTAGAGAAATGCAAATCAAAACCACAATGAGATATCACCTCACATCAGTCAGAATGGCCATCATCAAAAAGTCTACAAACAATAAATGCTGGAGAGGGTGTGGAGAAAAAGGAATGCTCTTGCACTGTTGGTGGGAATGTAAATTGATACAGACACTACGGAAGACAGTACGGAAATTCCTTAAAAAACTATGAATAAAACCACCATATGACCCAGCAACCCCACTCCTAGGCATATACCCAAGGAAACCAGGGTGGAAAAAGACACATGTATCCCATTGTTCATTGTAGCACTATTTACAATAGCTAGAATATGGAGGCAACCTAGATGCCCATCAACAGATTAATGGATAAAGAAGTTGTGGTACATATACACAATGGAATATTACTCAGCCATAAAAAGGAATGCATTTGAATCAGTTCTGATGAGGTCGATGAACCTGGAAACTATTATACAGAGTGAAGTGAGTCAGAAAGAGAAAGATAAATATTGTATTCTAACGCACATATACGGAATCTAGAAAAATGATTCTGAAGAATTTATTTACAGAGCAGGAGTTGAGAAACAGACATAGAGAATAGATTTATGGACATGGGGAGAGGGGAGGAGAGGGTGAGATGTATGGAAAGAGTAACATGGAAACTTACATTACCACATGTAAAATAGATAGCCAACAGGAAACTTGCTATATGGCTCAGGAAAGTCAAACAGGGCTCTGTATCAACCTAGAGGGGTGGGATGGGGAGGGAGATGGAAGAGAGGTTCAAAAGGGAGGGGACATATGTATTTCTATGGCTGATTCACGCTGAGGTTTGACAGAAAACAGAAAAAATTCTGTAAAGCAATTATCCTTCAATAAAAAAAATAAATTAAAAATAAAATAGGAAAAAAAAGACCCAGCACAGCCAATAAATAAATAAATAAAATTATCTTTTAAAGAAAGAAAGGGGAAAAAAAACACCTAAATAGCCATGGAGTAATCCATCCACAACAATTCAAACAGGAAGTACTTATGCAACGAATCCTCCTTTAGTAACTTGGTTGTACAAATGTTATAGGAAATAATAGCATGTTTAAATTACTTACAACTCTGTCACCTTAAGTACAAAAGATATGAAATCAAAGAAATGGGTTCAAACTCTCACTCTTTCACTCTCTGGCTCGGTGACTTTGAGTAAGTCATTTAACATCTAGGAGTTCCTCTGCACTTGTAAAATAGCAATAATAATACCTACTTCACAGGGTGATGATGAAGTTTAGAGGAGACATCTAGCAAGGTATCACAACAGCAGTAAGAATTTCTTGAGCATTTGCTATGCACCAGGCACTGAGTTAAGCACTTTATTTGCTTTATTTACCCAGTAACCTTATGAAGTGCTCCCACCTTACAGGTAAGGTCACTGAGGCAAACAGGGGCTAAGCCACGTGCCTAAGTAACTAACACAACTAAGAGGAGCCCTGAGAAAATGCTCCTTCCTCTACTTTTTCATGTTTCACTAGGAGGAAGATTTGGGCTTAGAAAAATTAGTGGTTACTACTTACTAGGGGTTCACTGGTTCCAAGTCGACGATATGTTGAATTACATAGTTTTTTCACTTCTTCAGGACCCTCTATATCATAATCTTTGGGATAAGTTTCTCTGTCACGGTGCCTTAAGAAGAAAATTAGAATCTGTTAAAGGACAAAGCTTATTCATCATGTATTGCATTTAAATATTTTAAAAATAATGCAATGAAAGCTTACTACATTTCTGACATTGTTCTAATGATAAATTTACTGGATTTGGGACATATATTGCCCATCTCTTTTCAGGTAATACTGAGGCTACTCCCTAAAAACAATTTAGCATGTGTGATAAAACTAATGATATAAAACAATACTTTTCCAACACAGTGATTATTCAGTGACTCCAGTGAAGTGAATCTTCTTTAATAATGTAAATTAGTTACTGAAAGTAAAAATTAAAACAAGACATGGTAATATCTTAGAAAGGCAACTTACCACTTTAGAAATTGTTCTACCATGAGTTTTAATTACAATTCTTTTCAAAACAAGAGATAGTAAAATATTTACTCATACGGATTTATAACTTGTGGTCCCTGCTTCTAAAGAGGGTGTAAAGGAAGTTAACGGTTAAACATAACAGTTCTTAAAACATGTAGATGAAAGAGGAAACGTATTCTGAACATTTTGACTAAAACAGTGGTTGAAAATAATAATAAAGGAAATGTCTGGGGATAAGGAAGGAAAGAGGAGGTGAAGTGGCCCACAACAGAAGGAGCTATTTTCGCAAAGCTTTCTCAGGTGAGATAAAGGAAACTGAACCCAAACACCCATCAAAAGAGGTTTGCTTTTTTATCAAGAGATATGGAACTAGGACTATGTGAGGGACATGGAGGTACCCTGGAACTTATTATCCATCCATCCACCTATCTGCTCATTCATTCAGGAAATATTTTAAATACCTATTACATGCCAGGCATTCTGTTAGGTGCGGGAGATACAAATGGGGAGAAAGTGTGGTGTAATTCCTGCCTTCGGTTGCTCATAGTCTGGAAAGGGGTGGGCAATTAAACAAGAAAAATCTACAGTGTCGTTAAGTGTGGGCACAGGACTGTAGAAGCAGAACAGCATTGACTAACCTGGGTGGGGCACCCAGCCTAGGACCTGACCACCCCACCTCACCCCACTGCATTGGCGCTGGGGCCCTGCACTGCATTCAGCTTATACCCTTACCGCCCCACCACTACTCATGGAAGCAGAGCTCTGCATAGAACACAGCAGAGAGGGAGCCCAGGGCAGGTTAGCAGAGCTCCAGCATGAGCCCTCAGCCCTCCTCACATCTGAGCATTAACTGCAAAACACTAAGAGCATTTTGGTACCAATACCATTTTTTGAGAGCCTGAGAGAAACCTCTCACTGAAGTTCTTTAGGGGAATATTGGACATTAAGAATCAGGAGTTGGGGACTTCCCTGGTGGTCCAGTGGTTAAGAATCTGCCTGCCGATACAGAGGACATGGGTTTGATCCCAGGTCTAGGAACTAGGATCCCACATGCTGCAGGACAGCTGAGCCTGTGCACCACAGCTACTGAAGCCCGGCACTCTAGAGCTCATGCTCCACAAGAGAAGCCCGTGATGAGAAGCTTGTGAGCCACAGCTGAAGAGTAGTCTTGGCTCACTGCAACTAGCGAAAGCCCGTGCACAGCAGTGAAGATCCAGCACAGACAAAAATAAATAAATTAATTTAAAAAAAACCCCACAAAACAGGAATGGTAGAGTGCATGGGGTCATGGGCTTGAGTCATTGCTCAGCAAAGTGCTAGATGTGTGACCTTGGGGAAGTCACTTAACTTTTCTGTGCCCTTATTTTCATATGTGTAAAATGAGGACAGAAATTATACCAGTACATTTTAAGATTTTTAGAAGAGTTAAAAGGAAAAAAAATTAAAGGTGGAAGGTCCTGCAAATAATATAAAGAACCCGTATAAACCTACATATAGTGAATACTAATCTGGCTTCAAAAAATTCTGAGGTAAAAAATTTGTAACTTAATTTTTGCATTATTGTACTTAATTTCTTTTCCAAGTGCTCATAATTTCAGGTGAAAAAAACCTAATGTCGGTCAAGTCTGGTTCTCTTCCAACTCTAAAGAGTTTGTGTGGTACCACAATGCCAAGAATCCATCTTTATTGGCATCATATCTCCTTGTTGGAACCCGTGGAAACATCCTCATTCTCCAATGTTCTTCCATTACAGATCCATGCAGAGCTCTGGTCCTGCCACACAGCCTACACTGACTGGCACTTTGCCAGAAGGGTGCCACTATCCGAACCACCAAAAACCTTTTTGTGTCCCTCTCCAACCAGGGTTCCTAGAAACCCAGATGTCATCCCTGAATTGTTTGCCTGGCCCCACCACACTGGGCTTGGGAGACGCATCAGAGCCCCACACACCAACAGCTCTGGAAACATTACCCTGGGAATAAACGATTAGGCAGTGATAGGTGCCATCTACTTTAGGATTTCCAAAGTTTTAATCCAAGTTTGGGATCCCAGACAAATCCACATATTCTCAGCTTCTCTGGCCTCTTTCATCTTCAGTGCATGAACTCTTCATCTACTAAGGGACAGAACACCCCAGCTCTTCATCTATTCTCCCAAATCTGCAGTGCCATCCCAAGACCTAAGGTTTCGAACCTCAAAGCCAAGAATTTGGCTCTTCTGTTGCCTGTTGGGTCATTCTTCCCTGAGGCAATAAAACCAGGATACCTTCCTAGGAACACAGGAATGAAAGGCCAAAACACCAAGTAATGTTTCAATGTATTATCTCCAGGGCCCATCTCTTTCTTAGGCACTATAGGATCCCTGGGATGGGAAGATCCTCTGGAGTAGGGAATGGCCACCCACTCCAGTGTTCTTCTCTGGAAAACCCCATGGAAAGAGAAGCCTGGCGGGCTACAGTCCTTGGGGCCACAGAGAGTTGGACATTAATGGGTGACTGAGCACACACACACACACAGGCCCAGCGTCCAGGGCCTGTGAAACTTTCAGGGGCTAAGAAAAGTGTTTTAATCACTTTTAAATCAGTAAAAAAGAATGTAACCAAGCTTGAACAATATACATCTTTATACCAAAGCAATCATAAACTATCATTTAAAACGTTTTTTTTTAATGGAGGACGGGACCCATGAAGGCAAAGATAGTGTCCATGAAAGTCAGAATGCAGCCTTGATTATCCCGCCATGTATTTTAGGTTGTATTATAACTAGATTATTACCAAAAATACAGACACGTTCCTTTTCTTACCACAATCTCAGACAACAATCAAAAGCCCAGCATTAAAACATCAATCTATAATGAAACTTTGGAGGACTAAGATAATGCAATTGGCATTCCATAAAGTCTGCTGGCTGCCCACAAATGATGTGCCCAGAGCCAGCAGGTTCTGAGAAACACACAGCTGAAGACCTGCCCCTATTTCCTAGATGCTGCCAACCCAGCAAAAATAAATATATGTGTTCAAAAATGTAAAATATAAAATATGCAAAATGTAAAATTAACAGTAAAAATATACTTATTATAATACTAAATGTATACTTAGGGGCTTATTTGCCACATATAACAGTAAAAATGATTAGGGTATTATAAAGGATATGGGAGGCCTAATTATTCCCTGATTTTATCATGTCAGTTGAATATTGACTTGTGCCTCAGTTTCCCCAAGATGAACTGGGAATCATACACTAAGGACACAAATCAATTGAATGAGAGTCTCAAGTGAAAAGTGACATAAAAATGCAAATGTTATTATGGGTAATAATATTATATCTATCTATAACATGCTTCATTGGGGATTTTTAAATACTTTGTCAATATCAATTAAGCTTTATAGCATCTTTGTAATACATATATACACATAATCAAAGTATTATATACATAGACATATATGTCTATACATATACATATACTTCATATTGCCTTATTTTGCCTGCTACCTGAATTTATTTATGGTTGTCATGACTTCTCATTTATTGCAATAAAAATTCTTTATAAGAAAATAATGAATATAATGAAATAAAATTTACAATGTCTGTAGAACAGTAACTTTCAAACTTTTTGATCATAGTCCCCACCTATACCATTACAACCTACCCTGAGACATTTTTAGTTGTTGCATCTGGGTGGAGTGGTTTGCTATTGGCATTTAGTGGAAAGAGGCTAGCAATGCTCCACTAAATATCCTATGGTGCACAGGACAGTCCCCACAATAAAGTACTATCTTATTAAAAGTGTCAAAAGTACCAAGGTTGAGAAAGAGCTAGAAGATGACTGTATACCAGATTCTTAGGTCAGTCAGTTCAGTCACTCAGTCATGTCCGACTCTTTGCGACCCCATGAACTGCAGCACGCCAGGTCTCCCTGTCTATCGCCAACTTCCGGAGTTTACTCAAACTCATGTCCATTTAGTTGGTGATGCCATCCAGCCATTTCATCCTCTGTCATCCCCTTCTCCTCTTGCCTTCAATCTTTCCCGGCATCAGGGTCTTTTCCAATGAGTCAGTTCTTCGCATCGGGTGGCCAAAGTATTGGAGTTTCAGCTTCAGCAATAGTCCTTCCAATGAATATTCAGGACTGATTTCCATTAAGATGGACTGGTTAGGTCTTCTTGCAGTCCAAGGGACTCTCGAGAGTCTTCTCCAACACCACAATTCAAAAGCATCAATTCTTCAGCACACAGCCTTCAGTCCAACTCTCACATCGATACATGACTACTGGAAAAACCATAGCTTTGACTAGACAGAACTTTGTGGGCAAAGTAATGTCTCTGCTTTTTAATATGCTGTCTAGGTTGGTCATAGCTTTTCTTCCAAGGAGCAAGCGCCTTTTAATTTCATGGCTGCAATCACCATCTGCAGTGATTTTGGAGCCCCCCAAAAATAAAGTCTGTCACTTTTTCCACTGTTTCCCCATCTATTTGCCATGAAGTCATGGGACCAGATGCCATGATCTTAGTTTTCTGAATGTTGAGTTCTAAGTCAACTTTTTCACTCTCCTCTTTCACTTTCGTCAAGAGGCTCTTTAGTTCTTCTTCACTTTCTGCCATAAGGTCAGTGGTCCCCAAACCTCAGATTTCACAGAGCAGCAAAACTTTACCCCCAAATTTGTAAGACCAACATAAAATTGCGAACACTTTCTCTTAACAGGAACATTAAAAATAAAATAACTATCCATCACCTTTAATAAGAAGACTTCCAACACCAAAGATAAGTAAAATCAATCTTAAAATCCTTTAAATTGAATAAATTTAGCTATGTGAAAAACTTGCTACACTGTCTTTATAGTTTGCACATCACCTTGGATTAGTATAAAGGTCATTATTGACCAGCCCTGGTCTAGTCTACAGACTGGATCTGCAGATGTTCGTTTTTCTCCAGACAGGAATTTGACAGCAGGAGTCAGTTCAAGGCTAAAGCAGCTTGATACAGGTATTCTGTGTTGTTCACTGAAGGAAGAGCTGAGTTTTTGATGTCAGGTGTGTAGATACAGACTGACATTCTTGCTGGAAGGGGCGCTTCTATGACCTCCTGACCTCCTGCTAGCAGGGCCAGAATCTTCTTTGTCAATCAGCCTTGCTTCTGCTCTGTCAAGCCCAGAGCTAAGCTGTGGCTATTTTTTTATATGAGAAATCTTTATGTAAGACATCCTTAATTACAAGAAAGGAAATTTGTTTTCTCTACCCTATTGTGGGAAAAACAGTATGAATATGAACAGAATTACAAACGAGCAAAGGGCTGACAAGACAGGATCAGAGCTGCCAACTGTATAAAAAGGAACTTGGAGTGATGACCCTGATGTCAAAAATGCCACTTGGGCTGATTCAGAAAGGATTAAGGTCAATTGAATCTAGTAAGGCAAAGATAGTACAAGTAGGTTCCATTGTAGAAAATACTCTACTACCAATCCTACAATTACCTGAATGCTCTAGATCCTGTATTTCCTGTCTCCTCCAGTCTAACATAGTCCCAAGTAAAATTTCATGAAAAACACTTTCTGGATTTGTTTCTGGGGTCATTTGGAAGCTCGGGTTTCCTACCATAAGTGCTGGATGATTTCACTTCTAATCAAATCTGCAAGCCCCTCTTGACTAAACACATATAAATTCCCAACTGAGTTACAGGACTAAACAAACTCAACTCCAGAACATACTTGGCCAAGGATCTGAAGATCCTCTCAGGCTGCCCTAAGCCATAGTGGTCCAGCTCTCAGAAAAGAACAAGGTTGGGTTAGATCACAGGATTCTTCTTGCAGGAAAGGAGACCAAGTTACTCCCTAAGGTTTTTTCTGTGGTCTCAAGATTAAGTGAGGGAAGCACAGTGGGGGTGTGCAAAGAGACCATTATCTTTATCACTTCTCCACCTTTCACGTTTTAAAATAATTGTCCATTAATGAATCTTCCTTTTCATTAGACTAAGAACATCTTAGACACAGGGATCATTTTTTTTCCACTCATTTTTGTGATCTCAGTGCCTAAAGACTTACACATTGTAAATGCTCATTAAATCTTAAATGATTGATTGAATTTCTTACATTTTGTTCCTGTCACCTTAATATAAATGCTGAAAGCAAAGGCTTTCAAACATGTCCATAAAAATAAAGAGCATCCCAGCTCACTCAACAAAAATGCACATAAAAAGGAGTGATTATGCATATAGAGATGCTAGTTCTTTTCAAAAAAAAACTTGTCTCCAGAGGAATTATAAATCTGCATGCCAAACGGGAAAAGTCTCAGCATACATTGCAGAGGGGGTGTGAACCTGAGCAATATCTGACAATGAAAATCCAAGCTGAATTCTGGTTTCTGGTTCCTTGACGAGAAACACATTTTCTTCATGAATTTCAAAGATGTTAAAAATGTTGACTCTGGATGGGAGAATACATTAATTTCAAATTTTAGAACTATTAATGTAGTTCACAACTACTCTGTCAGCTATTGTATTTCTGATGTAAATCTGAGCCAAATGAGAAAGATACCTTTTCTATTAGCTTTTATAATTAACTGCTATCTAGGACTTTACAAGAAAATTACCCCAGGGACTCAGCTATATTTCCTGGCACATTAGAAGCATTAAAACTAGTAGGATCACAGACTACAAAGAAATACTTGACAATCCTCTTTAAAGATTTCACAGGCAAATGATTTATATGCCAAGGTAGTGCTATTTGGTGACACATTTATCAAACTGACAAATGAAGACTTTTAGACATATTTGCAAGAGTAATAAAGAAAATTTTATGTCCTTGGGAGAAATGGTGACATTTCAGACTCATGAAGAGGGACTTTGTTTTTCAATGTGTCTCAGGCTCTGTGTGATTCATGTATTTATAACTATGAAACCACAGAATCTGAAACCTAAAAACTGCACTCAAAAGAAAAATATTTGACGGAGACAGATAAGTGAGGTCATTTTCCTCACTCAGCATATATTGAATGACATGTAAATAAGACCCATCATTATTGTGAAATTTTTTATAAGAAATTTTAGAAACAGGAAGCCCCATGGAGAATATAGGAAGTAAACAAAAGGAATACAGCATGGGAGACTGTCTATCTTAACAGTTGAAATGTTAAATGTTGTCAGTATAATTAACTGCCAAACATATTGTTGTAGCCACACGTTCTGGGAAACAAACTCACTCAGAAGGCAATGCAGATAATGGAGTGAAGTTTATTACACTAGTGGGCCCAAGGCAGAGTCTCCTCTTAGCCAAGGATCCCGACCAGTTTTTGTGAAAACCTTATATACCCTAAGTGTACATGCTCAAACTCACCTTCCCAAATTCTCTGAAACTAGTCTGAACAAAGGAAAAGAAAGATACAATCAAAGTTAACCCGGGATTCAAATGCCTTAAGCCTAGGTAGTTAACAGTGGACAATTATCAATAGGCCTGTGGTCATACCCCAATAAGCATAATAGAATTTATTATTCTATTCAGTTACACAGATACTTAGGGTATTCTTTTAGGCAACGGAGAGTCTAGGTACGAGCCCTGGGGCTCTTCCATCCAGGGGGTCTGGTTTTCCAGTTGGCATGTCGTTTCCATAGATACTGGGCATAAAGCTCAAAGTCCACAGTCCGGCCCAAGATGGAGTCCTGCTTTCAAGAAGGAGCCTGTTCTGTTTCCTCCTTCAATATGACTTTGAAAAGAGATGGAGGAGTTGCTTGTATATTTTTGAGATTAATCCTTTGTCTGTTTCTTCATTTGCTATTATTTTCTCCCAATCTGAGGGCTGTCTTTTCACCTTACTTATAGTTTCCTTTGTAGTGCAAAAGCTTTTAAGTTTCATTAGGCCCCATTTGTTTAGTTTTGCTTTTATTTCCAGTATTCTGGGAGGTGGGTCATAGAGGATCTTGCTGTGATTTATGTCGGAGAGTGTTTTGCCTATGTTCTCCTCTAGGAGTTTTATAGTTTCTGGTCTTACATTTAGATCTTTAATCCATTTTGAGTTTATTTTTGTGTATGGTGTTAGAAAGTGTTCTAGTTTCATTCTTTTACAAGTGGTTGACCAGTTTTCCCAGCACCACTTGTTAAAGAGGTTGTCTTTTTTCCATTGTATATCCTTGCCTCCTTTGTCAAAGATAAGGTGTCCATAGGTTCGTGGATTTATCTCTGGGCTTTCTATTCTGTTCCATTGATCTATATTTCTGTCTTTGTGCCAGTACCATACAGTCTTGATGACTGTGGCTTTGTAGTAGAGTCTGAAGTCAGGCAGGTTGATTCCTCCAGTTCCATTCTTCTTTCTCAAGATTATTTTGGCTATTCGAGGTTTTTTGTTTTTCAACTCCTGCAGCTCAATTCCAGAAAAATAAATGACCCAATCAAAAAATGGGCCAAAGAACTAAACAGACATTTCTCCAAAGAAGACATACAGATGGCTAACAAACACATGAAAAGATGCTCAACATCACTCATTATTAGAGAAATGCAAATCAAAACCACAATGAGGTACCATTACACGCCAGTCAGGATGGCTGCTATCCAAAAGTCTACAAGCAATAAATGCTGGGGAGGGTGTGGAGAAAAGGGAACCCTCTTACACTGTTGGTGGGAATGCAAACTAGTACAGCCGCTATGGAAAACAGTGTGGAGATTTCTTAAAAAACTGGAAATAGACCTGCCATATGACCCAGCAATCCCACTTCTGGGCATACACACTGAGGAAACCAGATCTGAAAGAGACATGTGCACCCCAATGTTCATCGCAGCACTGTTTATAATAGCCAGGACATGGAAGCAACCTAGATGCCCATCAGCAGATGAATGGATAAGGAAGCTGTGGTACATATACACCATGGAATATTACTCAGCCATTAAAAAGAATTCATTTGAACCAGTCCTAATGAGATGGATGAAGCTGGAGCCCATTATACAGAGTGAAGTAAGCCAGAAAGATAAAGAACATTACAGCATACTAACACATATATATGGAATTTAGAAAGGTGATAATGATAACCCTATATGCAAAACAGAAAAAGAGACACAGAAATACAGAACAGACTTTTGAACTTTGTGGGAGAATGTGAGGGTGGGATATTTCAAAAGAACAGCATGTATACTATCTATGGTGAAACAGATCACCAGCCCAGGTGGGATGCATGAGACAAGTGCTCCGGCCTGGTGCACCGGGAAGACCCAGAGGAATCGGGTGGAGAGGGAGGTGGGAGGGGGGATCGGGATTGGGAATACATGTAAATCCATGGCTGATTCATATCAATGTATGACAAAACCCACTGGAAAAAAAAATAATAATTAAAAAAAAAAAAAAGAAAAAAACAAAAAAAAAGAAAGAAGATGAATAAGCTCTGGAGAAGGCACAGCATGGTGACTACAATTAATAATATTGTATTATGATCTATACAATGGAATATTATTCAGTCATAAAAATTAATGAAATAATGCTATCTGCAGCACCATGGATGGACCTAGGGATTGTCATACTGAGTGAAGTAAGACAAAGACAGACAACTATTATATGATATCACTTATATGTGAGATCTAAAAACAGGATATAAAGGAACTTATCTATAGAACAGAATTACAGATATATAAAATAAACTTATGGTTACAGGGGGTAAATTGAGGGAGGAATAAATTGGGAGACTGGAATTGACATATACATACTATTGTATATAAAATAGATAACTAACAATGACCTACTATATTGCACAGGGAACCCTACTCAGTACTCTGTAATGACCTATATGGGAAAAGAATCTAAAAAAGAGTGGATGTATGTTTCACTTTGCTGTATACTTGAAGCTAACACAACACTGTAAATCAACAATACTCCAATAAAAATATAATACAGTATTAAAAAAAAAAAAAGAAAAGAGATGGAGGAACATGGATTAACTGGAGTGACACTGCAATTGATTATCCCACCTGGGACGCTGTTAGAGGGAAATCAGGTCCTAAGTACACTGACAGGGGTGAAAAGGATTGGGACATTTTATTAACCAATGTTTTTTGACGACTGGATCTCAATTATCTTCAGATTCGAGGATACTTCTTACGGTTCCTTTGATCTCCCCTCCAGAAACAGCTTATGTTGGCTGGCCAAAGACACTTAAGGTGGTGGAATAGTAAGACTAAAAAGAGACCGAGTCTTTAAGGTGTATTATAAGTTGGTAATTACTGTGATCCAAAAAAATTACTGTTATCCAAAAAAAAACTGTTATCCAAAATTACTGTTATCCAAAAAAATTATACTGGCATGAATGGCATGAAGACTAGTTTGGCCCCTGCAAACTAGAAACAAATGCCTGATTACCTGCATAAACTCCTATCCCTACAGTCTTAATATTACTGGCTTAGATAACTTGAATTAATTGCTGTAGAGTAGCATAAAATGGAGCTTCCCAGATGACGCTGTAGGTAAAGAATCTGCCTGCCAAGGCAGGAGACACAAGAGACACGGCTCGGTATCTGGGTTGGGAAGAGCCTGTGGAGGCAGGGATGATGACCCACTCCAGTATTCTTGCCTGGAGAATCCCTTGGACAGAGGAGACTGGTGGGCTACAGTCCATAAGGCCACAGAGTCTGACATGACTGAAGTGACTGAGCATGAACATGCAACATGAAATTATTATATTATGTGAGCTTAAGGACCATGTTAATGCACACTTCTATGAATCCATGACCAAGTATATTGAGTAGATAATACAAGGATCTTTAGTTTCAAAGCAATTCATTCTATTCACATTGAAACAAATGAAAAAGCCTTTCTTCAAAAATAGTATCTATAGCTAAAACAGTCTTTTTTTATGAACATAGCTACACAAATGAACACTTTTTCCATTTCTTCCTAAAAATCATTCAAAAGTGGCAAAGGAAATGGAAAAATTAAAACTAATTTATGGCAAAGTTATAATCCCTAGATTACATCATGTATAAGGGCTACTTTAAGCAGCCAAGATCCAGTTGAAGACAAGTGGAAGAAGCAGAGACTGAGCCAATAATCTCAGTAGAGAGATTGCTGAGAAGTAGAAACTCTCAGAGCACCAGCCAGACTACATTCCCATAGTTTTGCAGATAAACTCTTTCACTGAAAACAATGGAAAATGTTAGGTCAATATATATATATATATATATATATATATATATATATATATATGTGTGTGTGTGTGTATGGATGTGTGTGTGTATTTTAAATTCCAGCACATTGAAAGTGTGTGAGAGATGATAATCCAGTGGGGAATTTAAAGGCCAATTTTTGGATGAAAGCCTGTAACAAAAGGGATAAATAGAATTTTAGAACACCAAACCCACTGATGCCCTTGGGACATTTGTTAATAGGCACAGGGGCAATGGCTTCAGGCTGGAGGTACTAAAGTCTAGCCCTGGAGCCCACCTAGGATGGGAGTTTTACAAGGAAGTCTTCCATATGTGGTAGATATTATGCCTGCCAATACAATTTCTCCTTTTTACTGGAAATATAGGCGATTAAAATTCCCAGCTCCTTTGCAGTTAGTGAGGTTCATTTGACAAACTCTGGCTAATAAAATAAAAATGAGCAGATATGATACATGTCATTTCTCCCGTAGAATTCTCAAATCTTTTTTTCCCTGCCAAAGCAAAAGACTTTCTAGATGATGGAGCCTCAATCAGCCTTAATCCCAGAGGATCTCTGTGGAGGAATGCCGAAACTTCACCAGAAACCTAAAGAAACCTTTGTGTAGCAGGAAATACACCTTTACGTGTTAAACCACTGAGATTGCAGGAGCTGTTTGTTATCACCGGAATGCAGAAGTAGGAAGTCAAGAAATACCTGGAGTAACAGGCAAATTTGGACTTGGAGTACAGAATGAAGCAGGGCAAAGGCTAACAGAGATTTGCCAAGAGAATGCACTGGTCATAGTAAACACACTCTTCCAACAACACAGGAGAGGACTACACATGGACATCACCAGATGGTCAATACTGAAATCAGATTGATTATATTCTTTGCAGCCAAAGATGGAGAAGCTCTATACAGTCAGCAGAAACAAGACCGGGAGCTGACTGTGGCTCAGATCGTGAACTCCTTATTGTCAAGTTCAGACTTAAATTGAAGAAAGTGGGGAAAACCACTAGACCATTCAGGTATGACCTAAATCAAATCCCTTACGATTATACAGTGGAAGTGACAAATAGATTCAAGGGATTAGATCTGACAGAGTGCCTAAAGAACTATGGATGGAGGTTCCTGACATTGTACGGGAGGCAGAGATCAAGATCATCCCCAAGAAAAAGAAATGAAAAAAGGTAAAATAGCTGTCTGAGGAGGCCTTACAAATAGCTGTGAAAAGAAGAGAAGCTAAAGGCAAAGGAGAAAAAGAAAGATATATTCATTTGAATGCAGAGCTCCAAAGAATAGCAAAGAGAGATAAGAAAGCCTTCCTCAGTGGTCACTGCAAAGAAATAGAGGGAAAAAATAGAATGGGAAAGACTAGAGATCTCTTCCAGAATATTAGAGATACCAAGGAAACATTTCATGCAAAGATGGACTCAATAAAGGACAGAAATGGTATGGACCTAACAGAAGCAGAAGATATGAAGAAGAGCTGGCAAGAATACACAGAAGAACTATACAAAAAAGATCTTCATGACCCAGATAACCATGAAGGTGTGGTCACTCATCTAGACCCACACATCCTGGAATTCGAAGCCAAGTGGGCCTGAGGATGCATCACTACAAACAAAGCTAGTGGAGGTGATGGAATTCCAGTTGAACTGTTTCAAATCCTGAAAGATAATAGGTTAAAGTGTTGCACTCAATATGCCAGCAACTCTGGAAAACTCCTCAGTGGCCACAGGACTGGAAAAGATCAGTTTTCATTCCAATCCCAAAAAAAGGCAATGCCAAAGAATGTTCAAACTACCGCACGTTGCACTCATCTCACATTCTAGCAAAGTAATGCTCAAAATTCTCCAAGCCAGGCTTCAACAGTACATGAATCGTGAACTTCCAGATGTTCAAGCTGGGTTTAGAAAAGGCAGAAGAAGCAGAGATCAAATTGCCAACATCCACTGGATCACTGAAAAAGCAAGAGAGTCCCAGAAAAGCATCTACTTCTGCTTTATTGACTATGCCAAAGCCTTTGACTGTGTGGATCACAACACTGTGGAAAATTCTCGAAGAGATGGGAATACAAGACCACCTGACCTGCTTCCTGAGAAATCTGTATGCAGATCAAGAAACAACAGTTAGAACTGGACATGGAACAACAGACTGGTTCCAAATTGGGAAAGGAGTATGTCAGTGCTGTATGTTGTCACCCTGCTTATTTAACTTATATGCAGAGTACATCATGTGACATGCTGGGCTGGATGAAGCACAAGCTGGAATCAAGATTGCCAGGAGAAATATCAATAACCTCAGATACACAATGACATCACTCTTAAAGCAGAAACTGAAAAGGAACTAAAGAGCCTCTTGATGAAAGTGAAAGAGGAGAGTGAAAATGTTGATTGAAAACTCAACATTCAGAAAACTAAGATCATGGCATCCAGTCCTGTCACTTCATGGCAAATAGATGGGGAAACAGTGAAAACAGTGACAGACTTTTATTTTGGGGGGCTCCAAAATCACTGCTGATGGTGACTGCAGCCATGAAATTAAAAGACACTTGCTCCTTGGAAGAAAAGCTATGACCAACATAGACAGCATATTCAAAAGCAAAGACATTACTTTGCCTCCAAAGGTCTGTCTGGTCAAGGCTATGGTTTTTCCAGTAGTCATGTATGGATGTGAGGGTTGGACCATAAAGAAAGCTGAGTGCCAAAGAACTGATGCTTTTGAAATATGGTGTTGGAGAAGACTCTTGAGAGTCCCTTGGACTGCAAGGAGATCAAACCAGTCAATCCAAAAGGTTTGGTTCAGTCAATCCTGAATATTCTTTGGAAGGACTGATTCTGAAGCTGAAACTCCAATACTTTGGCCACCTGATGTGAAGAACTGACTCATTGGAAAAGACCCAGATGCTGGAAAAGATTGAAGGCAGGAGGAGAAGGGGATGACAGAGAATGAGATGGTTGGATGGCATCACCGACTCAATGGACATAAGTGAGCAAACTCCAAGAGTTGGTAATGAACAGGGAAGCCTGGCGTGCTGCAGTCCATGGGGTCCCAGAGTCGGACACAACTGAGCAACTGAAATTAACTGACGTAAAAATGTACACATTTTTTCAAACACTGTAGAGGAAGCACCAATAATTCCCTCACTTTGAAAACTAAAACTAATGGACCATCTTTATTTATCCATGTGACTCCTAGGAGCTAGGACAACGTGCTCTAGAAAACTTTCCCTGGTCCAATAGGCCTAAGTACTCCTCTTAGATGTCTCCAGAGCACTCTGCTTACTCCCATCCTAGCAAGTATTACAGTACATAGTAATTGCCCAGCAAGACCCCTCTGAGGGTAATGTGATTTATTATAGGTCTTATTACTGTCTCACAGTAATCTTGACCTCCTAGGGGCAGGGAGAATGTCTTATTCACTGTCAAATCCCCAACCCAGTAGATGCCATTCATAAGAGATCTCTTTATTTAGAAAAAAACATTGTTTTTTTTGGAGGGAGTAGAGGTTATTTGGTATTTTGCTTTATGTTTTCAAAAGCCCATCTTATGCTTCTGGGTCCTGGCTAAACAGTTCAGTGTTTTCCCAAGTTTTCTAAAAATTGTGACAAGTGATTCATACATTTTAATTTCAAAATATTCTTCCTACCACTTTCTATAAAAGGAAGCCAAATTCTTTGCAATAAATAAATGAAATTATATTAATTCTTCCATTTGATGGAACCTGGAACAATCTGATTGGGGATCTAACATCTCAACAAAGAAACATAATTTTTCTGCCAATTCATTACCTTTGTTAATGCATCAAAACTTAGTGTGATCAAAATAAAGAAAACACTTAGTGTGACTAATATCAATTAAAATGTAATTGTATTTCAAAATTAAATATTATAAACAGTAATAGAAGATGTGTCTATCAAAACAGTAATATAATACTCAGATTTATTCAGAAATTTTTCAAAGCACCACAAAATCTTTTGTTCACCAAATCTCTACACAAGATTTCTATTTTCTATCTGTGATATCTAAGGTCAATTTTTTAAATTATTTTTTTAAAGATTCAGTTGTTTTTTTTTTAATTTATCTTTGGCTGTGCTGGGTCTTTATTACTTTATTGCTGTGTGCAGGCTTACTCTAGTTGCGAGGAGCAGGGGTTCCTCTTCCTTGAGGTTCTCAGGCTTCTCACTGTGGTGGTTCCTTTTGTTGTGAAGCATGGGCGTTAGGCACGTGGGCTTCAGTAGTTGCGGCTCCCGGCCTCTAGTGAGCTGGCTCAGTAGCAGTGGCACACGGGCTTAGTTGCTTCACAGTTTGTGATCTTCCTGGACCAGGGATCGAACCCATGTTGCTTGCATTGGCAGGCAGATTCTTAACCACTGGACCACCAGGGAAGCCCCTAAGGTCAATTTTTGAAAACTGCATGCGTGGGTGCCAGTTGGGTGTGTGAGTGGGGAAGCTTAAAGTCAAAATAATAGCTAATGTAGGAAGTCATCAATATATTCAGTTCTCTTCAGTCGCTCAGTCATGTCCGACTCTTTGCAACCCCATGGGCTGTAGCACGCCAGGCTTCCCCGTCCATTACCAACCCCCAGAGCTTGCCCAAATTTATGCCCATTGAGTTGGTGATGCCATCCAACCATCTCATTCTCTGCCGTCCCCTTCTCCTCCTGCCTTCAATCTTTTCCAGCATCAGTGTCTTTTCCAATGAGTCAGTTCTTCGCATCAGGTGGCCAAAGTACTGGAGTTTCAGCTTCACCATCAGTCTTTCCAACAAATATTCAGGACTGATTTCCTTTTGGATTGACTGGTTTGATCTCCTTGCAGTCCAAGGGACTCTCAAGAGTCTTCTCCAACACCATATTTCAAAAGCATCAGTTCTTCAGTACTCAGCTTTCTTTATGGTCCAACCCTCACATCCATACATGACTACTGGAAAAACCATAGCCTTGACTAGATGGACCTTTGTTGACAAAGTAATGTCTCTGCTTTTGAATATGCTGTCTATGTTGGTCATAGCTTTTCTTCCAAGGAGCGTCTTTTAATTTCATGGCTGCAGTCACCATCAGCAGTGATTTTGGAGCCCCCCAAAATAAAAGTCTGTCACTGTTTTCACTGTTTCCCCATCTATTTGCCATGAAGTGACAGGACTTAGTTTTCTGAATGTTGAGTTTTCAATCAACATTTTCACTCTCCTCTTTCACTTTCATCAAGAGGCTCTTTAGATCCTTTTCACTTTCTGCCTTAAGAGTGATGTCATTGTGTATCTGAGGTTATTGATATTTCTCCTGGCAATCTTGATTCCAGCTTGTGCTTCATCCAGCCCAGCATGTCACATGATGTACTCTGCATATAAGTTAAATAAGCAGGGTGACAACATACAGCACTGACATACTCCTTTCCCAATTTGGAACCAGTCTGTTGTTCCATGTCCAGTTCTAACTGTTGTTTCTTGATCTGCATACAGATTTCTCAGGAAGCAGGTCAGGTGGTCTGGTATTCCCATCTCTTCGAGAATTTTCCACAGTTTGTTGTGATCTGCACTGTCAAAGGCTTTGGCATAGTCAATAAAGCAGAAGTAGATGCTTTTCTGGGACTCTCTTGCTTTTTCAGTGATCCAGTGGATGTTGGCAATTTGATCTCTGCTTCTTCTGCCTTTTCTAAACCCAGCTTGAACATCTGGAAGTTCACGATTCATGTACTGTTGAAGCCTGGCTTGGAGAATTTTGAGCATTACTTTGCTAGAATGTGAGATGAGTGCAACGTGCGGTAGTTTGAACATTCTTTGGCATCGCCTTTCTTAGGGACTGGAATGAAAACTGACCTTTTCCAGTCCTGTGGCCACTGCTGAGTTTTCCAAATTTGCTGGCATATTGAGTACAGCACTTCCACAGCATCATCTTTTAGGATTTGAAATAACTCAACTGGAATTCCATCACCTCCATTAACATCAATATATAAATGGGTTATATTTTAAACTTGTGTTATAAATTTGGGTATTTGGAATTTAGAATTCATTCTCCATCGCAGTAGCTCTCTATAGGATATAGTATTATATTATATAAATAACTACAAGATAGGATGGGGCATAGTAGATATCTATGGGATTATTGGGCTTCCCTGGTGGCTCAGATGGTAAAGAATCTGTTTGCAATGCAGGAGACTCAGGTTTGGCTCAGGTGTGTGGGGAATATCCTCTGGAGAGGAGAATGCCTACCCACTCCAGTATTCTTCTCTGGAGAAAACCAGGGACAGAGGAGCCTGGTAGGCTACAGTCCATGGGGTCATAAAGAGGGAGATATGACTGAGCAACTAATAGGATTATCAGCCTAGCACTCCTTCTTTCTCCTGGGAATGTCCATTGTGCCCTATGGCTATTGGTGAGCTGCCATTTTCTACTTCATTTTGACCAGTCAGATGACCCCAAACTGATACTTGGCCCAGTAATGGACATATGACCTGAAATTTTAAAATTCAGAACTTAAAATATCTTAAAACCAACTTTTTTGTTGGTTGAAGATCTAAGTTATAAATTACAGAACCATAGCAGTCATGTTTCCCATAGTCTTCAGTGATAAGATGAGGGTAACACAAAGAGGAGGAGAGAGGAGAAGTGAAGCAAGACCTGGAGGCAGTGGCACCCCTTACGTCTGTTGTTCCTGCGGTTGAGCTGCATACCTGCCCTTCTTCTTATCTAGTGATCAACCATGCTATGAATATCATGACCTAATTCACTTTCTTCCTTCCTTCTGCTAGTGCAAGCTGAGTATTTGTCAACTGCAGTCAAAAGAAGTCTGATCAGTACACACAGAAAATAGTACTGATGAGGTGGCTTCTCAGGCCAACTCAGAGAAGTTTATCACAGAGTGCTAATTCTAGTGCCATTGAAAACCTTGATCCCTGAGCCTGGGTATCCTGGGGTCCATAAGACTGAACCTCTCCTTACCAAAATATCACTAAGCCCCACCTTCTTCTTACCTCCTCCCTCACACCCTACACATCCTTACCTAGAAAAGGACCATCAGTAAGGGAAAGAAAGCTGGTGAAAAAGCACATGCGACTCTCTGTGAGGAAGAGTGCAGCAGCATTAAGACGAGGCTCTGGTGACTCCTGCAGCCCAGGAGAGAGATGGTCCCAAGAACAGGAGGGAGTTGGCTCAGGCAGAGGTACTTGTATACAGCAATGTTCTTTTCTAATCCAAGTGTACCCACATAAGGAAATGCCTGTCCTATAATATCTGCCCTACAGGTCAAGGGTTCATCTTGCAAGTAAAACTGTTTTATTTTGGCCATCAGGTAAATTAAGCAAAACCTCATACAAAGGGAAAGGTACAATTTTATAACCACTGGTTTTCAGAAAATGAATTTGGTTGGGATTTCACAAAGAGAGAATAGCACTGAAAGAAAAATACAGTCAGGACAAAAGGATGCAGAATGTCCTGCATCATCCTGAAAAATAGAAAATAAGATGTTTCCCTCCCCAAAACTACTACATTCAAAAGCATTTGTGGGTATGTGCGTATGTTGAGGAATAAGAATGTAGCACAAAGATTAAAAATAACCATCGCGTAGGACCTACCATTATAGAACACAGACAAGAATGAAAGGGTGGTTAAACTAAATGAATGTGAATAGCATCATCCTTTTTATCCAACATAAACTGGCAATTAAAAAGATATTTTAAAAAGATTCATAATAAACCATGAAGAATGACTCAGACTATGAAAGAGATGAAGTACTGTGTTTAAATTCTGATCATTTAGAGAATGTTTGCTCCAAGGGAAAAGCTGTAAAAGTGATATCAAAATTTTTAAAGTAATTTTCCTTTATTCTTACTATGAAAATAATATACATTCATTATGGAAAATGTAAAAGTGGCAAATAGGAAAAAAGAAAAGGACAAATAATCCATAAATCCACCATCCAGTAATAGATATCTTGTGTTGCATAGTAAATATCTTTCAGCCTCTTTCCAATGCATATGGACATATTTTTAACAAAAGAATTTATTATATGCTGTTTCTTTTTTTACTTAAAATGAGATTATATTTTCAAATAATAACCTTTACATTTTTCTTTGCTTAACTCTTTAAAATAATCTTTGTTCTAATAAATCAGAGGCATCCACATTTGCCCTGGAAAGATCTAGGACTGTTTTGAATATAAAGAAAAATAAAGTGTTAGTGATTAACTTCTGAATAACAATAAATTCCTTTAGTCCTGCTGCTGCTGCTGTTTACTCGCTAAATTGTGTCCAACTCTTTGTGACTCCATGGACTGTAGCCCGCCAGGCTCCTCTGTCCATGGGATTTCCCAGGCAAGAATACTGGAGTGGGTTGCCATTTCCTTCTCCAGGGTACTTTCCCAACCCAGGGCTCGAACCTTCATCTCCTGTTTGGCAGGCAGATTCTTTACCACTGAGCCACCTGGGAAGTCCTCTTTAGTCCTGGGTCAGATGCTTTTATTGAAAGTCAGGAGCTGTTAAGAAATAAAAGGGCTAAATTTCTTAAACTTTGGGAGTCAGTGGGCCAGCTACAGGACCACTATGTTCTGGGATGAGGTACCCCTACCACAGTGGCTACTACCAGCCTAAGTCAGGGGACAGGGGAGGATGAGCTTGACATGGGGATCTATAGTGCTAAGGAGAGCCAAAATGGAAATGAGTCTGTAAGCAGATCCCTCAGGTCTTCAATGAACCAAGTGGATTAGTCAAAAATTCACTAGTAGCAAGCACAGAAGTTGGATAAAGGATGAGGTGAGCAAGAACAAAGACCCACATGTAGATCTGGGAGACTCACTCCCCCACCACCAAAATACCATATAACTTCAGTCCCTCCTGCACACACAGATAACACAAGGAAAAGGAGAGGGTAGAGCAGGTAGGACTCAGAAGAGTGGGCGCTGTTATGAAAGAGACTATTTTAATCTAAAACAAACTGTTTAAACTCAGAGATAGAAAAATCCTTTGGCATGTTTGAATTTTTCTCTAGTAACCAACAATTGAAAAACCTTTAGGATCAGTTTTAGAAAACAAATTTTATATATGTATCTTGCTTACATGAAAATTTCTAATTCTGCTACTGACTAGATAGTAAATATATTTCCACATCATTGATCTACTATCACATCATCTTAAATGATCACACAGTATTACAACTTGAAATGCTTTTTAAAGTACAAGTTAAGACACAACTACTGAGCTTGTACGCTCTAAAATCTGTGCCCTACAAGAAGAGAAGCCCATGTATTGCAACTAGAGATTCCCTTGCACCACCACAAGAGAAGGCCCGCACCCTGCAATGAAGACCCAGCACAGCCAAATTTTTTTTTTAAGTATAAGTTAAGAAATTAGAATGTCTCTTTAAACTGTGACTATCATTTGTCCCTATACTAATTAAAAATTTTCTAAGTACCTGTTATTCATGTAACTGTCATTACCAGTACATTCCTGGTAATTCATGTACTACATCTAGGAAGAGTACATGTTTAGCTCCCATTTTTAAGTTCTTTACCATTCTAATCAAAGCCTAATGCTTTATAATCCTCCAATCTTACCTCTACAGAGGTGACCAAACATGCTTCAATGTCATCCTGCTGTATCAGGATCAGGGCTGTGCATGTGCAGAAACACAGATGGACTTAGAGATTTATTATGCCAAACCAATTAAGTCAGGAAGACAAAGATAAAAACCACACAATATCACTTATATATGGAATCAAAAATAGGACACAAATGAACATTTCTATGAAACAGACTCATAGAGTACAGACTTGTTGTTGCCAAGGCGGAGGGCGCTGTGGGGAAGGAAGGATTGGGAATTTGGGATTAGCCAGATGCAAACCATTATATACAAGATAGACAACCAACAAGGTCCCACTGTACAGCACAGGGAACTATATGCAATATCATGTAATAAATCAAAATGGAAAAGAATTTGAAAAAATAAATATATGTAAAACTGAGTCACTTTTCTGTACAGCAGAAATTAACATAATATTGTAAATCAACTATATATAATTTAATAAAAAAATTTTTTTAAGGGTCAGGACTGTGAAAATCAGCTCTGGAGTTATTATGGATTTGCATTATCCTGTAGTCCTTTACCTTAGGGTCTTTTTAAAATATAAAATAGAGGCCCCCAGCCTGCAATGCCTTTTGTGTTTGTGTGTGTGTCCTTTCTATCTGCTCATTTGTTCATTTCTTTGATAAACATTATTTGAGCACCAACTGTGTTCTTATAACTTACCCTGAGGTTTGCTCTTCTCACTTCTTATTACTGACCAAAAAAGCTCTTTAAATTCTCTTCTCTTTCCTCTCCATATAACCAAACATTTAAAATGCACAAAAGAAAAGTTAAAAGCTTTTGACTGAGGGTCTAAGTTGTTAAAGTAGAAGAATGGAGGCTTGCTGAAAGGGGAAGCATTTATGGATTTCAACAGAGGCAGGCTGCTACATGTGGTTACTAAAGAGCTTTCTTTATTTTCTTTGCCTTTTTATCCTGAGTGTGTGTTGGAGATGTGAGAAGATGGGATTGATGGATAGAGAAAATCTGTGTAACTCTAGCTTGGTCCTTAGTGGTGTGAAGGACTCTAAAGACTTCCAGGTTAGTCCACAAGAAAACTGCTGATTAAATATAGGAAGAACATACAGCACATTAGAAAACTCATCTCTTATTTTCTAATAAGCATACCAATGATATTCTAGTGCCTTGAAACTGGATTCTCCTCTGAATGTGAAGTACCTTGAATACATATGAACTCCTTGTTCAAATAGCACAATAGAATATAAGTCTGAAGAGCATCATAGAAAGTTCTTTAATTTCTTTCCCCCGCCCAAATGGTTTTCTGTAAAAATTTTTAAAACTATCAAGTTCCCGACCCTACAATTATCACCACATTTTAATTTTTCTTCCTTTTTCCCCTTTCTCTTTCTGTTTTCTTCCTATAATGGGGGTGGCAGGGGAGACGAGTAAAATACCCAAGCTCTTTAATTTAGGGCTCAGGCAGGAGAGAGAAGTAATTGAAATTACAAATATATAAAATTAACCTGAGTGAGTCCTTAAAACTCTTTACGTATCACCATGGAGACCAGAGCATGAACTGTCTCCATGGAAACTTGAGTGAATTTTTTTGGCTCATCACTTACTGCTGATGCTGCTAAATCACGTGAGTCGTGTCCGACTCTGTATGACCCCATAGATGGCAGCTCACCAGGCTCCTCCATCCCTGGGATTCTCCAGGCAAGAATACTGGAGTGGGTTGCCATTTCCTTCTCCAATGCATGAAAGTGAAAAGTGAAAGTGAAGTTGCTCAGTCACGACCGACTCTTGGAGACCCCATGGACTGTAGCCCAACAGGCTCCTCTGGGCATCGGATTCTCCAGGCAAGAGTACTGGAGTGGGTTGCCATTGCCTTCTCCCATCACTTACCACCAGATGTCAATTTGGCCAATGAAAAAGAGATACATATAACAAATAAATACATAAATAAGAACTAGCCTCAAACTAGAGAATTAAGGGCAAATCTAGTTGTCCTGGTTCTTAGTATTCAATTATTCCGATGAGTGGGAAGATATCCCAAGAGAAAACTTCCCCTCAACTCATAATTTCCAATGGAAATATCTGATGATATAGCTCCATAAATGCTATAGGAATGAATAGAGAAAGATAATTTCTAGAAAAAATCTTTTTCATTCAGAAGCATCAAGGTGTAATGCAAGTGATATGCCTCTCTATTCACCACTCCAACTGCAAGAAGACAAGACTCCTATACAATGTCTTACAGTAGTGGACCAGTAATGGACCAGAAACACTTTTAGCAACCATTCTGGGTATTTCAGTTTATCATGTCTATTATACACAACTGTTTTTAATGTGTAGTGAAGTCAAACAGACTTGCATTACATTCTGCATAAAGAGGAACACAGGAATCACTTAAATGTTTATTGAGAGGTACTTCAGAATTTCTCCCAGTTAGATCCTATTTTGCAAACCTATAGGCACAGTTCCTTCGTTGATCAAATACTCAATTGAGAGGTCACCAAATGATTATTTTATTTTATATTTTATTTTATGCCACACCATGAAACATGCAGAATCTTAGTTCCCTGACCAGGGATTAAACATGTGGCCCCTGTAGTGGAAACAAGGAGTCTTAACCACTGAACCACTATTGACATACCCTCAAATTGTGTATTTTAGATAGTAGGTGTTCATCAATTAAATAATCACTAACATAAGTTTAAAATTCAATAAAAGTTTTTTTAAAATTCAATAAAAGTTTTAATATACAACAAAATAAGTCAAAAGAAAGCAAACAGTGATGACCAAAATACATAAAAACAAAATGGTCAATGACATTGATTCATCTAGAAATTTATATAATTTGAACTTTATATATAGTTTTTTTAGGACAGATCTTGGTGAATGGATGTGGAAGGAAAACAAGGATGCCAGCAGCACAGCCAGCTCAGAGAAATGCAAGTGTTTCTCAGATTTGACAGTTGATTCTCATTATTTGAGGCCGTTATGTTTTAAAAAGTCACAAACAATTAGAAAATACTGAATCATTGTTCCTAGGGGAAATACAGGATTAGGTTCCTATCAGCCTCAGGTCACATTTTCATCAACTAATCAATATGTGACCCAGTTTTATGTGTGTCCCTGTTTAAACACATCTTGTTTAATATATATTGTTGACTCATTAACATTGAAATTACAGCCAATAGCATTGTAACTCAAGTCTGAATGAAGTTTATGTAACACACATACTTTCTTCATGAGGCACATCACAGTCTTCTTACACTAGACAGCACTTCAGCACTATGTTTGGGGGCCACCTGAACAATGATATCACCAACAAAAAGTACACAAATGCAAAAACATGGCACTAAGTAGACAGTGAAAAGAATACTTGTTTACAGGAAGAGGAGCTAAAACAAGAAGGCAGAGTGCCTGACATCAACTGAGACTATGTGTGTGGGATGATTCAAATTTTTTGCCTCTCAGCACATGTCCATAAATGACCATGAAAGCACTGCAAGTAATGATTGGGGTTACATATAAATTTTTGCAAGTAGAGGAATTTGCAAATACAGAATCTACAAGTAATGAGATCAACTATATTTACCAACTATAGAGAACCTCTTCTATTTCCCTCTGACACTGCTTCTTACTATTACATTGCTCTTGTCTATTCTCTTTTGTGTACCTATAGAACCCCTATTCTTCCTTCTAAACCTTGCTCAGAAAACCCTATGCACACTAACCACCCCCTCCTATTACATTTGCCTCTTACACTCATCTCTATTTTGCACAAATCAAATTATACTGAATTTACTGACATTCTACTTTATTGGCCAATGAAATTCACTGAGGTCAGTGATCATGTCCTAATACATGTATATAATCTTTGCTGTGTTTACCATGTGCTAGGCTATCTGTCAAAAGATGCTTCACATATAATACCTTGTTTAATCTTATAATAACACTATCAACCCCATTTTACAGTTGCAGAAACAGAGGCCTAGAATAGTCATGTCACTTACCACATCACAAGCTGCAGAACTGGTATTGAAACCTAAAATCCAAGCTTTTAATCATTATATTATGCTAAATAAATATGTTACTATGTATGATTGACTCCTTAATACGCACAGGCATGGTATTAAATGCTTTATATAAATTATCTCATTGAACCACTTTATCCATCTCTGTATCTCCAACACATAGCAAAGTCCATGACACAAAAATATTTGTTAGGTTGAACTGATTTCTTCCTGCTCCCAAACCTTCTTTCTAAAACCAACATGAGAACTCTCTACAGCTCCAGCAGTGATCAGAATGACTTTCAATGTTACATCACCCTTTTCTCCCACCAAGATCCTCGTCCTCTTTCTCATACATATTCTTCTGTGTTTTGCTACTGATGTCTGTGATGACCACAAGGAAAGTCTTCAAAGCAAAAGAAGTACAGAAGGGAGCAGAAGCACTGTCCACTTGAAAAATGTCTTTTTCTTTAACAACAATTTCTGGCAGTGATTTACATTATGACCTAAATCCTTATGGAGTAACAAAATCATGGAAGAGTTAAGAGTTTTGCTTGAGGCCTGTGGGGTAACCCCTCTATGAGGTTAAAGAGGATTTTTCTGCTTCTCAGTGTAGGTTTTGATTTCAAATTAACATAACCTGTCATAGTCAGTTCAAAGTAGGCAGAGTTGGTTTTAGGGATAAGAAGTAAAAGTAAGGGAGAGAGCCCATGGGAAAGGGAGTAGGCTATAGAAAATTTGCAAGACAGAAACAACAGGATTCACATACATTACATGAAAGAACGGATCAAGGAGCATTTAGCCTTGGGCTAGAGTCAAAATTATTTTCTTTCAAAGGTGAAAGTATAAAGAGAACAAGATATGAAATTTCATTTCAGATCTTCCTCTTCCCCAGAATATTCCAAATAATCCAAAAACAATAATTCTCAAAAATACAGCCAGGAAAATTGACCCAAAGGACAGAATTCTAAATGCTCTAAAAGGCCTCATTTTTTCTCCCAATTATATGTATCATGTTTTTGCTACTGGACACTGTCATATTTAATAAACAGCAGAATCTCTTAGTGAATTCCAAGCCCAAAACATAATGCAGGGAAGTAAACGTTTCCTGAGGTCAGGCAGGAAGTCAAAATTACCAGAGAAAGGAGTAGACTCATCTTAAAGAGTAGCCAGTGTTCAACTCCCCAGTACATTCATAGTTGCCAGAAAGAATAAAATTCTTTGCTGCCAAGGCTTTCAACTTTTCAAAAGAAGACACAATCCTCTATTTCCATGTGAAATGTCCTGGTTTTAAATGTGGTCAATTAATTTAAAAGAAAAATGTAAACACAGTGCACATCAAATAAACTGTGTTTGCTGGTTTACCCAGTCGGGGACACAGGAAATATTTTAGGGACCTCTTTCAAATCACTCATTGTGTTTCACTGCCCCCAAGAAATGGAAGTCCTGGAGGCCATCCTCTGAACAGACATCTCCTCCTGTGCCTTGGTCTCCTAACAGACTCTGCCATGATTTCCTGGCCTCTGCAGATACCCTCCACCTCCACTCTCTGTGTGGGTGATCTGTGACCTCTGGCAGACAGGGTCTGGTGACAGCTGGTCTCCATGTGTACTAGGGAGCTGCTCTTGGAGGCCTCTTCTATCTCGTCTGCCCTGCCCAAACTCTCAATCCTACACTCTCCATTTCTCCTTTGAAGATCTGTTTCCCTTTATTTTCTCTCTTCTGATTTCTCTCTTGAATGATGTTTTTCTTTCTTTATCTACTCTTCTTTTCCTCTTTTCTTATTTTCCTATTTATTTCATGCTCTTCACCATCATCCTCTCTTACCTTTCCTCTCCCGTCCCCCATCCCTTCCCTTCTTCTCCATCTCCCAGCACCTAGGAACCCGAAGAGAGCTCGCTCACCAGGAATACACCAATACTGGCTTCGAGTATTTCTTGTGATGGGAGCGGAGGGTTAGGGAGCCCTTGCGCTCCATTAAGTCCGTGGGTCCGAGTTCCAACCAGTATTGTCCATGGCTGCACCATTCCTGGCAGGAACTGTCAGAGCTATCCATGGCGGCCCTCCTGACACAGACCTCGAAGGATTTCTCTCTCTATCCTACTCCGTGTGCTGACACAATCCAAGATTCGGCGTCTCTCATCTCCTAAGCAACCTGGGGCGGGGTCAGTGGAAGGGCGGGGCCAATAGAGAGGCCGATCCCTCAAACTTAACAGCCCTGGTTTCCTAGACAGTGTACGGAACTACTGATTAGGAATAAACTACACCCCCCAGAGTGCAGTGAGAGAAGGGAGCAGGCTACCTACAGCTTGGGAGGAACAACTGCATCCTGGGATATGTAGTTCCACCCTCCTAACAGCCTAACCCTTAGAGTGCGCGGAGTTAAGCGCGAGCGCTGGGTCAGTTAAGGCCTGAGTGGACCTGAGCCCCGAGCCGGTCTGTTCTGGCTGTCTTTGGGGAAGTTTCTCGTTACCATTCGTTATCTGTTGCCACCACACCTTCTGCTTACAACTTACATAAATTTGACTAAAGGGGAGCTAGAGAACACCCCTCAAACCATAAAGTATGTCTTTTCCATACAACGTTTCTAAGAGCCTTAGGCTTCAATAAATTCCAGAAGTTTCTTAATGTAAGAAGATCACATTACACAAGCGTAAAAACACAAGAGATATTTCACATTACAAATATATTCTCTAGTTCGCAAATGATTTATTATGGTATGCCTAATAGTGTTCTTCTGAATTAGATTTCACCAATTTGATACACACAACTACTAAGTGCTTTTCTGCGGCCTGCAGTGCCCAGCGTGGGCACCTGTGGTATGTGTAGGCCCCTATTTTACTGACAGTCACAGTTAAACCATGTTTTTTAGAACCAAATAAATAGCCCACTGTCACCTGCCCAGAATTAGTAGAGCACTGATTGCTATTTTAGCCCTTTACTTCTGAAGGAATGAAAATTAGAAGTGTAAACAAGATCCATGCTAAGCTCAATTCTGTCCAATCAAAGCATAGCACATTGTTGTTGCTCCAAAAATATTATTATCATATTATCACTATTTCTCAAGCTTTGTCTGTAAGGCCTATTTAATAAGTATCTTTTTATCATATTTTAATATGAAATTTAATAGCCTGAGTCAGAAAAATGTTGGCAGATATTTTTATATATTGTTACTAATGATAACGATGGTTTTGTATTCATATGGAATCTTTTCAAGATCAGTAATAAGCTTTATTTTTTATAACTATGAAATCGCTGATCTTCAACATACTTGAGTTATTCCTGTTTTCCTCAATCTTCATCAAACCAATGACGTGCAGGGCTTAGTGCAAGGCCTTCTATTATAGTAATTTCTTTTCAACATAATATCCTTGGAGTGAGAAAATTACAGCTCAGGTGGCTGAATCAGTACTTCTCTGTAAGATAAGTACAGGCAGACCAACTTGGAAAGTGGGAATCCCTTCATCTGAGCCTACTCCAGTGTATTTCTTTATTAGTTTTATCAGATCCATGAAGAAGTTGCCAAGGAGACCCGACCAGGACAGCAAACCTAAAACGGATGTAATCCAGCCAGATGTAAATAACCACAGAGGTTAACCTCCTTACCATCTCCTTTCCTTTCTGTCTTAATAGTCTGCTCAATTCTTGGAAAAGCCCCTGCTCAGGACCTTCCAAAGTCACCATCAACTTATCCTCTCCTAGCATTAAAATTCTTCTACCAAGTGTCATGCAATTATTTGAGAGAAAAAAATTTTAATTACATAAGAACGTTAATTTGTACTATCTTCATGATGAATCTAGTTTAAATCTATTAAAAAACTTGTACTGAAATTGTATAATGCTTAAAAGTTTGAAACAAGTATTTATGTCCTAATTAAGGATTGCATAGAATTTTTTTAGTTCTCCAGATATGAGGACCTCCCATCACCCACCATATACATCTCTAGGGGCTCTCTTTCAAATATTTTGTATAAAAAATTTAGGATCAAAATGAATGAGAGGTATCTGATCCTCCCTGCTCCCGCTGTCCCCCCTATGTATCTCCTGTTCTGTCTCCCTTCTCTCCTTTGTTTCCTTTTCCCCGCTTTTTCACCCCTTATCCCTTCCTCTTCCATCACCACTCCTTATTTTCTTTCCTTCTTCCCTCTTCTTTTTCTCTTCCCATCTTCCCTCTCCCTGTTTCCTCTTCTTCTTCTTCCTCCTCTGAGAAGTGGTATGGATTTTAGAGTCAAAAACTACTGCTGAGCCCTTACGACAATTTGGTACAATTCAGTTACATGCAAAATACAGAAGGAAAATAGTATGACCTAGAAATCAGGGCCAAAATTTATTTGAATAAGTTCATATTAAAGGAGTAATGCTAATGAAAGCTTCAATCTTCTTGCCTTTCCTTTAGCTATTCATAACTACCAACAGTCTTTTTAGAGGAATTTAACCTTGAATATGATTCTTCAGTGCTTCTAATTTGGATTGCAAACATATCAGGCATTGACCTGCTCTCAAGACATTATTAACAAGTATTGATTAAGTCCTATCATGCAGCAGACATTATTTCTGGAACTCCTACTGTCAACATGGGGATTAATTTATAAAATAGTCAATGTATAGTATTCTATAACTCAGCATTTCCCTTATTTTGATATATAATCCAGCCAATAAGTGAAATTCTTCAGTAGAGTTGCTCATAGATGTTAAAACTTTAATGACCTGGGTTAGTAATGACATACTCTAACATAAATGTAGATTAGGGATTTCTTTAATATCCTACAAGTTGGATATCCTTAATTATTCAAAGACTGAATACCCATTTTCACGAATGATCTAAACCCTTAGTTTCTTCCATGTTTCTTCTGTGCCGCTTTAGTGTTTTGGCACCTTCACTCTTTATTAGCAGCAAGAATGAGACAATTTAGCTACCAGTTACTAGTTCTTATGGAAAAGTGGCACTGGAAATTAAGTTCAATATCTTTGTGACTTTCTTTGTTCCCTGTGGTCTTTAATCTAGATGAAGGAACATTTTCTCCCAGGGAAGAAGCTCAGAGGAAAGATACCGGATTTGGGCTCCTTTCTTCTCCTGGTGGTGGTAAACATTTTCCTGTGTTTCGCATAAGTCCCACCCCCAGCTGCATGATGAGCAGGCTGATAAGGAACTTACAAAAAGGCTTCTCCCAGAGGGTCAAGTGTATGCAGGAAGTTTCTCTTGTTGTTGTGTAAGCCAAGCACATAGCTGAGGATTCTGAGTCACCAGTCTGGGGAAGAGAAGGGGAGCTTAGGGCAGAAACAAAAACTTTCTGAACCTGTAGGGTCTTTCTCCAAGTTGCATGATTTCGAGTTTCCAGTGTTCAGTTGGCTTATGTCAGGCTTATGACACTGTTTCCTCTGTTAATTAAATTTCTTTTTATACCATGATGTTTAGATTGCTTTAAGTAGGGAGGCTCAGGCTATTTCAGAAGGATCATTTTCTAAACAGTCAAAAAGTGAAAGTGTTCCTCGCTCAGTCCTGTCTGACTCTTTGCCAGGAGGAGGCTAAAATCAAGTAAGGTGACATTAAAAGATAATAATAAAGAAAATAAGGCCTTGAGAGTAAGGATCTTTAAGACAGAGGGTTTATTTACTTTTTTGCTACTATTCTATGACTAATTAGTATACTTCTTAAAATTTGGAGCACGGCTCAAGTTGGGAAAGAGAGTTGAAATGCTTCTTTTCACGGGAAGCTGGAAGTACTATTCAACAAATAGTTTGCCAGAAAAGGAGTGTTTCTGAGGTGTGTGCTGTGGGGGCTATAAAGGTAAGCCCACCATGGAATTCAAGAGGAATTGGAGGCAGAGTCAGCTGTTTACTATTCCTTCACCTTAACAACTCCTCTTTTCCTCCTGGATTCACTATGCAGCTTCTTTCCTTGTTAGGATTGAGGATTGAGGAGTTAAGGAGGAGAGGGTGAGAAGAAGCATCTTATTTGACTACTGACCTCATAATTTCTGTCAAGGCCCTCCGGGTGTTGATGCCTAAATGTTGGTCATAGGGAATTTTTGTAGGTTCCTCATAGGCCTCCTTAGAGGACTGCATTATTGCTAAGAGCAGATTATGTATCTTGATTATTTAGGTCATCTTACCCTTGCACTCATACTTCTTGGGCAGAGTCCTTTGAAATCAGTCCATCCTAATCTTTCCAGTGTCCATTCTTGCCCATGGGAAACGGCATGTTTGGTGCCCTCTAAATCCTGGAAGCACAAGCTGCTCCTCTTCAGGCTCTGCTACCATATAAAGCTCCAGAATGCCTCTAACCTTCAGATATTTCTAGGCTAGAAACTGGGCACCACTCACCAGGTCCTCCAAATCCCTAGGTGACATGTCAAGCTCTCTTGAGAAAATTCTAAAACCCTTCTCACTTAAAAAAGGTGCTCTGCACTAGTTCCTCTGTGGGAGTTGGGGAGCAGGGGAGAGCCCAGACCAACAAGCAATTCTCAGGATACCAGCTTTGCATCCTATAATTCAGCTCAGTTCTGACACTATCTACCCAGAGATAGCGTTGGCTATCATGGGTTGAGGGTTCAGCCCTACCAGACTGCCCCCCATTCACCAGTCACAAGTCCAGGTTATTACCTGTACTTCTGACCAAACTGGCTATAAATCAGAGATTATATGCCCTCCTTGAGTTCAATTAGATTGCTAGACTAGCTCACAGAACTCAGAAAACATTTTACTTACTAGAACACCAGGTTATTATAAAGGAATATAGCGTAGGAACAGGCCGGTGGAAGAGAGGCAGAAGACAAGGTACTGGAGAGGGCACTGGACCTTTCATGCTCTCACCACGTGCGCCACTCTCTCCGAGTCTCCGCATGTTCACCAATCCAGGAGCTCTCTGCACCCTGTTCTTTTGGATTTGGGGGCAGGCTTCATTACATTGGTATGACTAACTAAATCACTGGTCATTGGTGACTGATTCAATCTCCAAGCCTGCTCCCTTCCCTGAAAGTTGAAGGTGGGACTACTTTCCTACCCTCATTTTGCTGGTTCCCCTGGCAACCAGCCCTTACCTTCCAGTGAGGGCCAGAAGTCACCTTATTTACATAACAGGAGACACCTTTGTTGTTCTCCTTGCTTAGGAAATTCCAGGGATTTAAAAACTCTGTGCACCAGGAACCAAGGACAAAGACCAAATATATACTTCTTATTATAAATCACAATGTCATATTTGACTTGAATGGAAAGGGGAGAAGAGAAAACTATAGCATTAGGCCAACTCTCTCCAAAGAAATCCTCATGGCCACTCTTCCTCCCCTCATTCAGTCTGACCTTCCTATATGTGTGTGTGTGTGTGTGTGTGTGTGTGTGTGTGTGTGTGTGTGTGTGTGTGTGTGTGTGTGTGTGTGTGTGTGTGTGTGTGTGTGTATAAATAGATGATGCATATTATTGTATCAACTTCTCTTTGAAAGTCTGTTGCCTATGCCCACAGCTCACCCTACATTCTCTGGCTAGAACTGATCACTCCCTCTTCTCTATTTTGAAGTATCTTGATCACCTCTTATGATGGTGCCTATCACACTGTAGAAAAGTTCATTTTTTATATGTTTATCTTCCCCACTAGAGTGACTTGAGGACACCATCATTTTGGCATCCCTAATGTGTGCCTTGAAACTCAACATTCAAAAAACTAAGATCATAGCATCCAGTCCCAACACTTCATGGCAAATAGATGAGGAAACAATGGAAACAGTGACAGACTTTATATTCTTGTGCTCCAAAATCACTGCAGATGGTGACTGCAATCATGAAATTAAAAGATGCTTGCTCCTTGGAAGAAAAGCTATCACAAACCTAGACAGCATATTAAAAAGCAGAGACATTACTCTGTCAACAAAGGTCTGTCTAGTCAAAGCTATGGTTTGTCCAGTAGTCATGTATGGATGTGAGAGTTGGACCATACAGAAGGCTGAGCACCAAAGAATTGATGCTTTTGAACTGTTGTGTTGGAGAGGACTCTTGAGAGTCCCTTGGACTGCAAGGAGATCAAACCAGTCAATCCAAAAGAAATCAGAACTGAATATTCACTGGAAGGACTGATGCTAAAGCCGAAACTCCAATACTTTGGCCACCTGATGTGCTGACTCATTGGAAAAGACCTTGATGCTGGGAAAGATTGAAGGCAGGAGGAGAAGGGGATGACAGAGGATGAGATGGTTGGATAGCAACACCAACTTGATGGACATGAATTTGAGCAAGCTCCACTAGTTGGTGATAGACAGGGTAGCCTGGCATGCTGCAGTCCGTGGGTTCACAAAGACTCAGACACAACTGACCGACTGAACTTAATGTGTGGCATAATGCCTGGAACCCGCATGGTAGTAGAGAAAAAGCAAAACCAGAATTCAATGGGTACTTTCTAGTTGTCACATACTATACCAAGCATGTCAACATATATTATCTCATTTAATCATCATAGCAGTTTTATGAAGTTGCATCTATTTTATATTTACTACAAAGAGGAAAAATAGGACTTAGTTAATTTAATGACTCCCAAAATCATGACACTACATAGTGAAGACAAAATCTGAATGTAGTCAGTTGGACTCTCAATCCAGTTTTTACTCAGTATTGTCTCCTAGGACAGAAAATTATTACAGTTAAAGTTGTGGCTTCTTTTCTTTTTTAATTAATTTGTTTTTATTGAAGGATAATTGCTTTAAGAGGAAGTAAAAAGCCTCTTGATGAAAGTGAAAGAAGAGAGTGAAAAAGTTGGCTTAAAGCTCAACATTCAGAAAACTAAGATCATGGCATCTGGTCCCATCACTTCATGGGAAATAGACGGGGAAACAGTGGAAACAGTGTCAGACTTTATTTTTTTGGACTCCAAAATCACTGCAGATGCTGATTGCAGCCATGAAATTAAAAGACGCTTACTCCTTGGAAGGAAAGTTATGACCAACCTAGATCACATATTAAAAAGCAGAGACATTACTTTGCCAACAAAGGTCCGTCTGGTCAAGGCTATGGTTTTTCCAGTGGTCATGTATGGATGTGAGAGTTGGACTATGAAGAAAGCTGAGCACCGAAAAATTGATGCTTTTGAACTGTGGTGTTGGAGAAGACTCTTGAGAGTCCCTTGGACTGCTAGGAGATCCAGCCAGTCCATCCTAAATGAGATCAGTCCTGGGTGTTCATTGGAAGGACTGAAGCTGAAACTCCAATACGTTGGCCATTTTATGAGAAGAGTTGACTCATTGGAAAAGACCCTGATGCTGGGAGGGATTGGGGGCAGGAGGAGAAGGGGACAACAGAAGATGAGATGGCTGGATGGCATCACTGACTCGATGGACATGAGTTTGAGTAAACTCCGCGAGTTGGTGATGGACAGGGAGGCCTGGTGTGCTGCGATTCATGGGGTCGCAAAGAGTCAGACATAACTGAGTGACTGAACTGAACTGAACTGAATATTCCATTGTGCATATGTACCACAATTTCTTTATCCATTCATCTGTCGATGGACATCTAGGTTGTTTCCATGTTCTAGCTATTGTAAATAGTGCTACAATGAACAATGGGATACATGGGTCTCTTTCAATTTTGGTTTCCTCAAGGTATATGCCTAGGAGTGAGATTGCTGGGTCATATGGTGGTTTTATTCATAGGAATCTCCATACCGTCTTCCATAGTGGCTGTATCAATTTACATTCTCACCAACAGTGCAAGAGCATTCCCTTTTCTCCACACCCTCTCCAGCATTTATTGTTTGTAGACTTTTTGATGATGGCCATTCTGACCGATGTGAGGTGATATCTCATTGTGGTTTTGATTTGCATTTCTCTAGTAATGAGTGATGTTGAGCATCTTTTCATGTGTTTGTTAGCCATCTGTATGTTTTCTTTGGAGAAATGTCTGTTTAGTTCTTTTTCCCACTTTTTGATTGGGTTGTTTTTCTGGTATAGAGTTGTATAAGCTGCTTGTGTATTTTGGAAATTAATCCTTTGTCAGTTGTTTCATTTGCTATTATTTTTTCCCATTCTGGGGGTTGTCTTTTCACCTTGATTATAGTTTCCTTTGTTCTGCAAAAGCATTTAAGTTTAATCAGGTCCCACTTGTTTACTTTTGTTTTTATTTACATTACTCTAGGAGGTGGGTCATAGAGGATCTTGCTTTGATTTATGTCATCGAGCATTCTGCCTATGTTTTCCTCTTAGAGTTTTATAGTTTCTGGTCTTACATTTAGGTCTTTAATCCATTTTGAGTTTATCTTTGTGTATGGTGTTAGGAAGCGTTCTAATTTAATTCTTTTACATGTAGCTGTCCAGTTTCCCCAGCACCATTTATTGAAGAGGCTGTCTTTGCCCCATTGTATATTCATGCCTCCTTTGCCAAAAAAAAAGTTACCCATAGGTGCATGGGTTTATTTCTGGGCTTTCTATTTTATTCCATTGGTCTATATTTCTGTTCTTGTGCCAGTACCATACTGTCTTGATGACTGTAACTTTGTAGTATAATCTGAAGTCAGGAATGTTGATTCCTCCAGCTCCATTCTTCTTTCTTAAGATTGCTTTGGCTATTTGGAGTCTTCTGTGTTTCCGTATGAATTCTGAAATTTTTTGTTCTAGGTCTGTGAAAAATGCCATTGGCAATTTGAGAGGAATCACATTAAATCTGTAGGTTGTGCTTTGTAGTATAGTCATTTTCACAATATTGATTTTTCCTACTGGAACATGGACGATCTCTCCATCTGTTTATGTCATCTTTGATTTCTTTCATTAGTGTCTTATAATTTTCTGTGCACAGTTCTTTTGTTATCTTTAGGTAAGTTTATTCCTAGATATTTAATTCTTTTTGTTGCAATGGTGAATGGGATTGATTCCTTAATTTCCCTGTATGATTTCACATTGTTAGTATATAGAAATGCAAATGATTTCTGTGTATTGATTTTGTGTCCTGCAACTTTGCTAAGTTCACTGATTAGTTCTAGTAATTTTCTGATACTATCTTTAGGGTTTTCTATGAACAGTATCATGTCATCTGCAAACAGTGAGAGCTTTAATTCTTTTCTGATCTGGATTCCTTTTATTTCTTTTTCTTCTCTGATTGCTGTAGCTAGGACTTCCAGAACTATGTTGAGTAATAGTGGCAAAAGTGGACTTCCTTGTCTTGTTCCTGATCTTAGGGGGAATGCTTTCAGTTTTTCACCATTAAGAATAATGTTTGCTGTAGGCTTATCATATATGGCCTTTACTATGTTGAGGTAGCTTCCCTTTATGCCCATTTTTTGAAGAGTTTTAATCATAGATGTGTGCTGAAAGTTGTCAAAGGCTTTTTCTGCATCTATTGAGATGATCATATGGTTTTTATCTTTCAAGTTGTTAATATGGTGTATCACATTGATTGATTTGCATATATGGAAGAATCTTTGTATCCCTGGAATAAACCCAACTTGATCATGGTGTATGAGCTTTTTGATGTGTTGCTGAATTCTGTCTGCTAAAATTTTGTTGAGGATTTTTGCATCTATGTTATCAGTGATATTGGCCTGTAGTTTTCTTTTTTGTGTTGTCTTTGTCTGGTTTTGGTATCAGGGTGATGGTGGCCTTATAAAATGAGTTTGGAAGTGTTCCTTCCTCTGCAATTTTTTTGAAAGAGTTTTAGAAGGAAAGGCATTAGCTCTTCTCTAAATGTTTGACAGAATTCTCCTGTGAAGCCATCTGGTCCTGAGCTTTTGTTTTTTTGGAGATTTTTGATCACAGTTTCAATTTCAGTGCTTATAATTGGGTTGTTCATAATTTCTATTTTTTCCTGGTTCAGTCTTGGAAGATTGAACTTTTCTAAGAATCTGTCCATTTCTTCCAGGTTATCCATTTTATTGCCATATAGTTGTTCATAATAGTCTTATATAATCCTTTGTATTTCTGCATTGTCTGTTGTAACCTCTACTTTTTCATTTCTAATTTTGTTAATTTGATTCTTCTCTTTTTTCTTGATGAGTAAGACTAAAGGTTTGTCAATTTTATCTTCTCAAAGAACCAGCTTTGGTTTTATTAATCTTTACTATTGTTTCTTTCATTTATTTCTGCTCAGATCTTTATGCTCTTTCCTTCTACTAGTTTTGGGGGTTTTTGTTCTTCTTTTTCCAGTTTTTTTAGGTGTAAAGTTAGGTTGTCTATTCAACGTTTTTCTTCTTGCTTGAGGTAGGATTGTATTGCTATAAACTTCCCTCTTAGAACTGCTTTTGCTGCATCCCATAGGTTTTGAGTTTTCATGTTTTCATTGTCATTTGTTTCTAGAAATTTTTTGATTTCTCTTTTACAGGTTTCAGTAACCTGTTGGTTATTTAGAAATGTTTTGTTTAATCTCCATGTGTTGTGTTTCTTACAGTTGTTTTTCTTGAAATTGATATCTAGTCTCATAGCGTTGTGGTTGGAGAAGATGCTTGATATGATCTGAATTTTCTTAAATTTATTGAGGTTTGATTTATGACCCAAGATGTGGTCTATCCTGGAGAATGTTCCATATGCACTTGAGGAGAAGTTGTATTCTTCTTCATTTGGATGGAATGTCCTGAAGATATCAATAAGATCCATCTCACCTAATGTATCCTTTAAGACTTGTGTTTCCTTATTAATTTTCTGTTTGGATGATCTATCCTTTGGTGTGAGTGGGGTGTAGTGTCCTACTATTACTGTGTTACTGTCAATTTCTCCTTTTATGTCTGTTAGTGCTTGTCTTATGTATTGAGGTGCCCCTATGTTGGGTGTATAGATATTGACAATTGTTATGTATTCCTCTTGGATTGATCCCTTGATCATTATGTAGTGTTCTTCCTTATCTCTTGTAATCTTCTTTATTTTAAGGTCTATTTTGTCCGATAGGAGGATTGCCACTCCAGCTTTCTTTTGCTTCCCATTTGCATGGAATATATTTTCCCATCCCCTCAGTTTCAGTCTATATGTGTCTTTAGGTCTGAAGTGGGTTTCTTATAGACAGCATATATATGGGTCTTGTTTTTGTATACATTCAGCAAGTCTGTGTCTTTTGGTTGGAGAACTTAATCCATTTACATTGAAAGTAATTATTGATATGTATGTTCCTATTGCCATTTTCTTAATTGTTCGGGATTGATTTTGCAGATCTTTTTTCTTCTCTTGTATTTCTTGACTATATAAGTCCCTTTAACATTTGTGGTAAAGCTGTTTGGTGGTACTGAATTCTCTCAACTTTTGCTTGTCTGAAAAGCTTTTTATTTCTCCATCAATTTTGAATGAGATCCTTGCCAGCTACAGTAATATCAGTTGCAGATTTTTCCCTTTCAGTACTTTAAATATATCCTGCCATTCCCTTCTGGCCTGCAGAGTTACTGCTGAAAGATCAGCTGTTAAGTGTATAGGGTTTCCCTTGTATGTTGCTTGTTGTTTCTCCCTTGATGCTCTTAATATTCTTTCTTTGTGTTTAGTCTTTGTTAATGTGATTAGTATGTGTCTTGGTGTGCTTCTCCCTGGGTTTATCCTGTATGGGACTCTTTGTGCCTCTTGGACTTGATTGACTATTTCTGTTTCCATGTTGGGGAAATTTTGAACTATAATCTCTTCAAAAATTTTCTCATTCTCTTTCTTTTTCTCTTCTTCTTCTGGGACCCCTATAATTCAAGTGTTGGTGTGTCTGATATAGTTCCCGAGGTCTCTGAGACTGTCTTCAGCTCTTTTCATTCTTTTTACTTTATTCTGCCCTTCAGAAGTTATTTCCACCATTTTATCTTCCAGCTCACTTATTCGTTCTTCTGCTTCAGATATTCTGCTATTGATTCCTTCTAGAGTATTTTTAATTTCAGTAATTGTGTTGTCTCTGTATTTTTATTCTTTAATTCTTCTAGATCTTTATTAAGTGATTCTTGCATTTTCTCCATTTTGTTTTCAAGGTTTATTATCATCTTTACTATCATTATTCTGAATTCTTTTTCAGGTAGTTTGCCTACTTCCTCCTCATTTATTTGGTCTTTTGTGTTTCTATTTTGTTCCTTCAGTATTTCTCTGCCTTTTCATTATTTTTTTTAAGTTATTGTGTTTGAGGTCTCCTTTTCCCAGGCTTGAAGGAAGGTTGAATTCTTTCCTTGAAGAAGGATGAATTCTTTCTTCCTTTTTGTTTCTGCCCTCCTAAGGTTGGTCCAGTGGTTTGTGTGAGCTTGTATAGGGTGAGATTTGTGCTGAGTGTTTGTTTGTTTGTTTGTTTGTTTGTTTGTTTTTCCTCTGATGGGCAAGGCTGAGTGAGGTGGTGATCCTGTCTGCTGCTGATTGGGTTTGTATTTTTGTTTGTTGTTTAGATGTGGCATCCTGCACAGAGTGCTACTGGTGGTTGGGTGGTGCAGGGTCTTCTATTCAAGTGGTTTCCTTTGTATGAGTTCTCATTATTTGATACCCCTAGGGTTAGTTCTCTGGAGAAGGTAATGGCACCCCACTCCAGTACTCTTGCCTGGAAAATCCCATGGACAGAGGAGCCTGGTAGGTTGCAGTCCATGGGGTCGCAAAGAGTCGGACATGGCTGAGCGACTTCACTTTCACTTTTCACTTTTATGCATTGGAGAAAGAAATGGCAACCCACTCCAGTGTTCTTGCCTGGAGAATCCCAGGGATGGGGTCTCACAGAGTCGGACATGACTGAAGTGACTTAGCAGCAGCAGCAGCAGCAGGGTTAGTTCTCTGGTAGTCTAGGGTCTTGGAGTCAGTGCTCCTACTCCAAAAGTTCAGGGCTTGATCTCTGTTCAGGAATGAAGATCCCACAAGTAGTTTTTTTATGGCATTAAGTGAGATTAAAACAAATATCCAAAAATGAGAAAGCAAAGATGAACCCCAGACAAATGGCAGTTACAAAATCAGGCAAATAATAATTAAAATAATCAAATATACACATATACATATACACCCATGAGCAAAGTGAAAACAGTCCAACAAAAATAAAGTATAGGAGATTGACCTAGCAAACAAAGGAAATCAAAAATTATATTTACCAGTTAAGAACAAAACTAACTTAAGCACAAACTGGAAAACAAAACTAAAGCAAGGTGCCAAGTAGGGAATAAAGCAATGAAAACGAAACTAACAAATATGTTGAGAGGAAAGGAAAGAAAGAAAACAGAGAAAGAATAGATATGCTAATAGATAAGTCAAATAGAGGTAGATGAAGATTTCTATACATTAAAGATTAACTGCAAGGGGAAAAGAAGAGTAGGAAAGTCAAACAAAGGAATAAATGTAGAAAAAATATAATAGGTTTAAAAAAATTAAAAATTAGAATTATAAAAAAAGAAAAGAAAAGAAAAGAAACGGAAGAAGAAAGAAAAAGGGGGGAGGAAAAAGGAGAACTCCACAGAACTGCAAAAGCCCAACATAGAGGCAGAGGCTTATAAAAACAGTAGAAAGTGTGACTGAATATACACATATACCTATACACCCATAAGCAAAGTCAAAACAGTCCAAGAAAAATAAAGTACAATAGATTGACCCAGCAAACAAAGGAAACCAAAAATTATACCTACCAGAACAAAACTAATTAAAGGACAAACTGGAAAACAAAACTAAAGCAAAGTGCCAACTGGGGAATAAAGCAATGAAAATAAAACTAACAAACATGTTGAGAGGAAAGGAGAGAAAGAAAAGAAAGAAAGAATAGATATGCAAATTTAAATAGAGGTAGACAAGATTTATATATATTAAAGATCAACTACAAGGGGAAAAGAACAGTAGGAAAAGCAAACAAAGGAATAAATGTAGAAAAATAATGATATGTTTAAATAATTAAAATTTTAAAAAGATAAAAGAAAAAGAGGAAAACTCCACTGAACTGCAAAAGCCCAACATAGAGGCAGAGGTTTATGACATGAACAAAACATATGTGACTGAGAAAAAGAAAAGCTCAAAAGCTTAATTGGATTACTTAGTGCCAATAAAATCAACAACTACATCAGACGGGGAAAAAAAGGAGAAAAGAAAAGAAAAAAAAATCCAAAAGGATCTACAGAACTAGTCAAATAATAATAATAATAAATGTTTTTCTTGAGTGACTGCTGTCAGTCTTTTCCCTCGCTGGGAGTCACAGTCCACCTCACTTCCCTAGGATGCCCTCCTGATCTCTGGATCTGCTGTGGGGGGCAACTCAGATTCTAATCTGGTCCTACTACTGTATGTTCTTGCCTCCAGTGTCCACAGCTATCAGAACTATTGCGCTTTTTTTTTTTTTTTTATTGGAGCTCTCAATGGCCTTTTATATATTCCATAGACATGCTTAGTTGATCGTGTGGATTTAATCTGCAGCTTGTACAGCTGGTGGGAAGGTTTTGGGTTTTCTTCCTTAGCCACATTGCCCCTGGGTTTCAATTCAATTGTGGTTTTATTTCCACCTTTATATGTAGGTCATCCACTGGGATTTAGCTCCTGAGGCCACCCTGGAGGGCTTGAGTTTGCCCCATGAGGGCCAGGTGTGGAGGTGGTGCAGCTCCTTGGGTCACAGGGGTTCTGGCAGCACCAGGTACCCAGGGGAGTTGGTGGCTAGGGCAGCAGGAAATATGGTGCTCTAGAAGGGTATGGCAATACACTGTATTGGCTAATACACTCCAGTATTCTTGCCTGGAGAACCCCCTCTCTGACAGAGAAGCCTGGCAGGCCACAGTCTACAGGATTACAAAGAGTTGGACACTACCTAAGCGACCCTGTGTGCATAGACCAAGACTTTTTTTTCCTGTGGCAGCTATGCCCCAGTGAGAGTTGAGTGTGAAGATGAAACAGCTGCTTGGCTTGTGGGGACCCTGGTGGTATCAAGTGTGCAGGGACACGGAATGCCTCTGCTACAGGAGTTATGGCCCTATCAGAGTCTTTTTTCAAGCCTCTTGTAGCTGGTGATCAGGCCTCTCTGGTCAGTCTTTCTCTGTAGCTCTACCCATTCAGGCACTTAGAGGGCTCCCTTGCCTGGGGTCCTTCTCTATTGTTCGTGGTGTCAGGAACATAGAGGGGCCCCCTGGCTGGAGTCCTACTCTGTAGTTCAGTGCATCAGGCGTTTGATGGGCCAGCCTCTCTATTGTTCAGCTGCAGATGCTGGCGTGTGGGGAGAGAGAGGCTATGGTAATGGCCCCACTCCCTACACATGACTCAGCAGTATCACCTTGCTTCCATGGCTGCCTAGCCTCCCTCCACTGGCATTTCCCATCACAATCTCCTCCCTCACATCCCCTCAATCCTTCTCTCCACAGTCAATAGCAGTCCTCACCATGGGATTGCTCCACAATCCCTAAACTCCAGTTCCCAGCCACTGTGCCTTCCAAAGACCAGAGTTCCCATCCAGGGTATGTATGGCTGCAACAAGGACTGTCTGATTCTCATTCCATTTAGGCTGCCACAGATCAGCTGTTTCACTCTCAGCCTTAAATGTTTCTCCTCTGACTGAGACAATTGCCCCAGTGTGAGGAATCAGACCTTTGCTTCAGTTCCCTCACCTGCTGAGGGCAGATCCAGTCCTACTAACACTCCTGTTTTTCCCCCTAGTTCCTTCCTCCTACTGAACTTTGTGTGGTTCAATATATTCTTTTCCACTGGTCAGGTACTCCTGTCCACTCTCAGCAGGTGTTCTGCATGCACTTCTGTGTCTGAAGGTGTATTCCTGCTGTATCCGTAGAGAGAGATGTAGTCCACATCCACCTACTCCTCCACCATCTTGTTCTCTATGGCTTCATTTCTAATTGATTAAAATTAATTTTTAAATGTTGATCAAAATTAATTTTAAATTTCCTCTAAATATAATTTTACTATAAAGTTTATTCTAAATTTACTTTTAATATTTTATTTAACATGTATCATCTATATAAAAATATTTAGAACAGGTATTCTTAACTGAGAATTCACATCTCAGACAATAATTTACAGCTTTATTTTTCTAGCCTCCAATTGAAATTTATATTTCCTTTTATTGTGAATATAGGCAGCAGACTACAATAGCATTAGCATGTATGTCACAAACAGAAATCATAGATATCTTCTTATAATATTATTGCTGTTGCAAATATTCCAAAATAGCATTTATACTCATTGTACTTTGAAATTCTGATTCTTATTAGATCCATGCTGGATCTTTTTAATTAAGGCATTAATAAAAAAAATCACATATAACTCTATATAAAAATCTGTGGGGATTTTTAGGATTTGGATAAGTTATTATACTTATAATTATTTTATGCATCTAAAAATCATTATTCAGAAAAGAGGTCTATATACTTCACCAGAGGCTCACAAGGTCCATTTCACAGATACCAAAACAGTCAAGAAGCCCTGGTCTTAAATGTAAAACATATAAGTAATTTATTAAATATTAGCTAAATTCTTAGTTACTTATTTTTTTAAAAGTCTGCTGTATATTTGTCCCTTAATCTACGTTTTTTATTTTTACCAAGAGAAAGCCTGGCTTAGAGGAGTCTGAATATATGCTTGATGGATGAAAAAGTAAATGAATGATAACTAAAAATATTTGAAGGAAAACTAACACCATCCACCAAAAACATTATGAAAGATTAGCAATAATAAAAGATAGGCTGAAATTATAATATTCAAACTATTTTGAAAGAAACTCAGTAGCATTAGACCAAAAGGAAACTTTTCTATGTCTTTAAGACCTTTCTATTTTGCCAACTCTGGAAAACAGAGTCTGAGGGAAAAAAATACAGAAGGAAATTTAAACTTCCAAGTTTTTAGGACGGAATTTGAAGTGAAATGAAAGTCGCTCAGTCGTGTCCGACTCTTTGTGACCCCATGGACTGTACAGTCCATGGAATTCTCCAGGCCAGAATACTGCAGAGAGTAGCCTTTCCCTTCTCCAGCAGATCTTCCCAACCCAGGGATCGAACCCAGGTCTCCTGCACTGCAGGCAGATTCTTTACCAGCTGAGCCACAAGGGATGCCTTTTTGAACTAGTCACATAACTGTTTTAGTATAAATTAGGTCCAGAGGTTTTCCAAGTAACACTAATGATTTCTAGTTAAAGTTTTCCTCGTAACAGTGACTCAGCTAGTACACTGTTGATGACAAACAACAGAAAGCCAAATTAAACTCCTCAGTATGGAAAGAAGAATTTATGGGCTCATGTAACTGAAAATTCCAGAGGCACTTCTGGCTTCTAACATATCTGAATCCCAGGCATTGATGATGTCTTTGGGACGTTGTTCCACTATTTCTTGTTTCTGCTTTCCTTCTAGAGTTAGCTTATTCTCAGGCACGTCCCCCCACCACCCTGCTAAATGGCCACCAATTTACATTGTTCCCTTGTTCTCTCACAACATAAAGTATTTATCTTTCCTTGAGTGCCAGCGAAAACCCTGGGCACCGACTGACCTGAATGCACTCTTGTGATTATTCTGAAAAAATCACTAGTGCCAGGCCCAGAGTTGATGTGTCCCCAGCTTGATCTGTCATGGATTTCCCTCCAAGGTGAAGTCTACCCTTTCTGAGCAATCTAGACCAAAAGTATGGGTTTGGACTAAAGGAAAAAATAGCTTGCTAATTTCAGAATAAGGGGAAAGCATGTCTGGCAGGCAAAAAGCAAAAATAGATATCCTACTATAGACTATGATTGACAGTAACAATAAGACATCCCATCCATAAAATCACTTTATGAAATATTTTTACAAATATTTCTATTTCAAAGATAATTAAACCACACATTCAGTAAGAAGCAAAGCCAGTCTTTTTTAAATTTATTTTTAATTGGAGGATAATTGGTTTACAATGTTGAGCAAAGTCATCTTTAAACTCCAAGGATTGCAGGAATCTGGTCTCTAGGACTATAAGACTATTTCTTCAGCTTAACCTTTATAATTTTTGTCTCCCTGGATATGTTATAACTTTTCCATCTAAGGCACTGGGTAGCCATGCATTAGGTTAGCAATATGTTTTCAAAATTCCTCCTTGTTAATTTCCTCTGAAATTACACATTAAATACCCTGAGAATTTCATACAGCATAGTCAAGGATCTCTTGTCCCTTTGTAGTGTCATTTGGGATCAAATTTCATTTTGTCCTCAAGAACATCCGGCTCACATTTTGCCTTTCTTTTGCTCTCATCTTCCCTGTGACTGGTTGATTTTCCTTTCTCTGAGTAATCCCACACCCCTGTGTCATGTCTGTTGTCCACGAGAGGACCAAAGGACTTGAGTCTTGCTTCCTCAGAGTTCTCTTGTCACTCTAGAATCCAAAGATGGAAAAATGTATCTGAAGTTCTAAAATATTTCAACATAAGCTTTATTCTACAGTGGAAGGTTAAATGTGCTGTTTTCCCAAAGCAACGATTTTAAAACAGATATGATCTTAATTTCATATAAAACTCCAAGAAAAAAAAAACACCAAGACCTCAATATCATCTACAAAATTATTCAAAAAGCCTTTATCTAGTAATATGAAGAATAACATTTAATATTAAAGGAAACTACCCTGAAATGTATTTTAAATGTAATCACACAGCTCTTCTGTGTCATCTTGTCTCACTCACCAATGTCTATTCTATTTAGTTTAAGATGAACTAAACTTCTGAGTGAACCTTATCATTATTGAAAAATGTATCATACTTTCTCTCAGTGTGGATATGAGGAGAATATTTTGTGTAAAAATTAATAGCCTTTTTTCTTGGCACATTATGAGGTCCATTTTGGAAGTAATATACATTAATGACCACTCTCTGACTTACCAATTTGAAAGTTTTCCTCAATACTGTGACACAAAATTTCCTTCCAGCATAGTCAGAATGTAGGATAGATGTCTCTTCCACATGGCTATCCTTTCTTATTTTTTAATCTAAATGTATAAGAGTCATGGAATAAGAAATCCTAGGATTTGAACTCACAGGAAGGAAGAGTAAAGGTTATTTGATACAGCATCTTAGCCAAAGTAGAAATGTATTCCTGGCTCCTACACTATTACTGAAAATACTTATCCAACCTCCACATAAGCTCAGAGTCAAGAGGGCACACTTCACAAAGGCGGCCCATTCCAATTTTGTACAAGTATAATCGTTAAGTTCCATCTTATGTTGAGCTAATATGAGCCTCCTTGCTTGATGCACCTGTTGGTTCTGCTTCTTAAAGATAAAAGATAAGCCTTAGTTCGCTCAAGCACAAGATCCTTTCAGACATTTGAACAGTTAATACATGATTTCTCTTTTCCCAGGTAAACAAAGTAAAGAAACTTACTTGTTCTTCATCTTTATTATGGCTCAATCTCTAGATGTGCATCACTTTGATCACAATCTCCTTAAAAAAAAGTCTTACTGGCACAGAGCACAATATTTCACTCCCACCAGTGACCAGTGCTGAGTACAGTGAAGCTACTGTGTCCCATACATTTGATTCTGTGCTCTTATTAGCACAACCTAAGCAGGAGAGGAAGTAAAAAGTAAGAGAGGATACGGAGGGAGGGAGACAGAAACAGAAAATAGATGAACTGAGATCAAATCAGGGAGAAATAGACAAATTCAAAATATATGTATATCCCAAGGCTAATACTAGGATCAGAACTACCAACTGGAGACAAAGTTTCTGGACATGTGACCCTGCATTAAGTCCAGGGCTTTGGAAGCAACAAACGAAGGAGCCTATGAAAATGAAAATCCTTTCTAAAACAACCTATCCCCAATTTAGACTCTCAGAATTCCCCCAGATTAAACTCAACAAATGTGAGTTCACAAAAAACGATTGGCAAACACAGAAAGAAATAAGCTAGGATGAGCAAAAACAACAAGGAATAGATTTAGGTCCTCAACCACCCCCTAAATCAAATATTCAAATTATTAGATGCAGCATGTGAGATAACTCTGAATGGAAATTCTAAAGAAACAAACCTTGGAATAATAAAGCATTCTAATTAAGGGATAAATCACTGTCAAAAATAGAGAAACTTTCAATGTGAACATGGATGCATTAATCAGTAGTTTTCCCCTCTTACTATGGAAATCTTATGAAAGTCACAAGTATGTAGACAACAAAAATATTAATTTTATTTAAAATTAAGATAAAGGCTACAAAATATTTAAAAAGGTTGCTGAGTGATAGGCAGAATTCCAAAATTCATGCCTCCCTCCCTGTTGACCCAACCTAGACTTCCTGCACTAATCTGAGTATGAATATGATGAATTCAGTAATACCTCTGTGATTATGTTATATTCCATAGCAAATGAGATTTTGTAGATGCAATTAAGAGTACTAATCAGTTGATTTTGAGAAAATCAAAAGGGAGATTATCCAGGTGAACTTAATCTAATCACACAAGCTCTTTGAAAACAGTTTTCTCTGTCTATTGGAATAAGGGAAACTCAGAGAGAGAAAACAGAAGGATTCAAGGCACTGTTGCTAGTTTTGAAGATGGAGGAGCCTTGTAAAAGATGGGAGAGTGGCCTCTAGGAGCTATAATAGTGGTCCACAGCTGATAGCTAGTAGGAAAAGGGACACTCCAGTCCTACAATTGTAGGGAAAAGAGTTCTGCCAACAACAATAAGATTGAAAGTGATTTCTTCCCCAGATACTCCATAAAGAGCCCAGTTCAGCTAACACCTTTATCTTGGCCATGTGAAACCCTCTTTAGAGAACCAGTGAGGTCGGCCCAGGCTTCTGACCTACAGAACTATCAGCTATTATATGAGTGTTGTCTTAAGCCATTAAATCTGTGGTAATTTGTTATGTAGCAATAGAAAACTAAAATAAGTGATATTTCAGAAAGTACTACTAAAAAATACCTAAAAATAATGAGCCACATCTTGAGGTACAGAAAGTATCCCTAATGAGCACTAAGTGAATTGGAGAGGTCAAGTGAGTGGTATCAGATGGCCCCCATACTACTGACATTAAGTAGACGAGGAGGGTTGAAAAAAAGTCTGCTAGTTTATACTCTCCAACGAGCCTAGTTCTTATGTGTGTGTGTGTATGTGTGTGTGCTCAGTAGTGTCCAACTCTTTTCGACTCCACAGACTGTAGCCCATCAAGTTCTTCTGTCCATGGAATTTCCCAGGCAAGAACACTGGAGTGGGTTGCCATTTCCTTCTCTGGAGGATCTCCCCAATCCAGGGATTGAACGTGCAACTCTTGCGTTGGCAGGTAGATTCTTTACCACTGCACCGCCTGGGAAGACTGTAGTTCTTATAATCTTTACTATAAAGAGGATATTTTGATTGCTCTTTTCATCAATGTTGAGTCCTTTGTTCCATTTTAATTATTTTGACTTTGAATTATACTTGTTTGAGATTAGTATTGCAACTCTATGGTTACTTAGATTTTCCTGGTGCATCTCAGTTTCCTTCTAAGCCATCTAGCATAATTTAGGATGGGATTCATTTATGGATAAGAAAATAGTTAATCTTTCCTTTTCAAAAAGGAAATTTAATTCTTTGCCATCTTACTTTTTGTCTAGTTACATTATATTCTTTTCTTTTCAATATTTTCTTGTTTTTGTTTTTTCTGGCTACTCCACGGACTATGCTTTATTTGGTATTATATTTCCCATTGATGTCAAAAGTAAAAATACTTGTTTTAATTTTACTAGTGGTTATGAAGCTTTTCCAACATAGTCTTTAACTTGCACTTCCTTATGTTTTGAGATCAGGAATAAAATATCACCTCTTAATAACATGTAATATGACACTGCTCAATACAAGGTATGCCATCATCAAAGGCTTATTTGATTAGACTAAGTTGAAATCAATTTGTTCTTCAATCTCATTGGAAATTATTTGAGACATCAGATTCATACAATATCTCAGACAGCTGGCGGTGGGGGAACTTTAAGTAATATGGCCTCTGATAATGCAAGCATAGATGTTTCTAAATGAATGGTAAGAAAGCACTGTCAAAGTTTCATATTGTTACTACTCATTGTTGAAACTCATTGAAGTGCTACATTTTTAAAGATATGTATAAAAATCCATTCAGTGGTTGACAATCAATCTGTCTTCCTGTTCAAACAAAACACAAGGGAGAATGATTGGTTCATTTACTTTTCAGTGTCTTATGCTCCTTTTCAATCTAAACTCCCATGTCATGGATGTAGCAGTGCCTCTACAATTCCCAGAGAGAGTCTCTGAGCACCTGTATGTGGCATCCTGTCCAAGGGCAATTTAACTGTCAGGATACATCATCAAGTTCTTCAGCAAGTTGCCCAACTTATCACTAAAGCTGTATGAACAGCTTTATCGGATGACACAGCCCTAAATCATTTAAATCTGAGAGAGAACAGTGGAGAGTTACTTCAAAGGCTTATACAGTGGTTGCATTGAGGTTTGTGGATGAAACATGATGGCCATGAAGGAATTTAGGGAGAAAAAGCAGTCATCACTTCTGTTTGCTTTCCAATTCTTGTCACATTACCTTTCTAATTTCAGGATAAGCTTACAGCTGATCTAAAAGGGTTTGTTAGCATGACTCCCAGAGATTCCTGGCAAAGTGATCCCTATTCTGGCTGTGCATTGCTAAGTTTAAGAATATACTAGAATCAGGATATAAAGTAGATTGCATGCAGCAAGGGTAATGAATCGGGGCTGCTCAGGCTGGCTTGGGTTTACTGTATTGCTGCACTCCATTGTGTCTCTTTTGTGACACTATGGAATGCAGCCCGCCAGGGCTCCTCTGTCCATGGAATTCTCCAGGCAAGAATATTGGAGTGTGTTGCCATTTCCTCCTCCAGGCAATCTTCCCAATCCAAGGATCGAACCCATCTCTCTTGCATCTCCTGCATTGGAAGATGGATTCTTTAACACTGAGTCACCTGGGAAGCCCTTTCCTGTACTATACTGCCTCCTATAATCATACTATGTTTTGCACTGAGAGATTTAATGTAAAGCTAACAATGACCAAATCATATGTAAAAACAGATCTCTGACCCACCACCTGCAACAACTGGCCAGGAAATCAACCACCCCCAGGAAGCCAGCCTGTGATAAGTCAGACTTGTAGGAAGTCAAACTTCTATCTCCAGTGACAGTCTAGGGAGACAAATAGAAAACCCTCTAACAATCAACTTCAAATGGCCAGGATTTGATTAATAATTGACAGCATTCTTAATATTTCCCCATAACCTGCCCACAGGTTTCCCATGCCAACAGCTTCCAATCAGGGCATACCTGAAGCCTTTTGTTCTTTCCACTCCTCTGTCTGCCTTTGGTATTCCAATCTCTTGAAGAATTTTCCACAGTTTGTTGTAACCTACACAGTCAAAGGCTTTGGCATAATCAATGAAGCAGAAGTAGATGTTTTTCTGGAATTCTCTTGCTCTTTTGATGATCCAGTGGATGTTGGCAACTTGATCTCTGGTTCCTCTGCCTTTTCTAAATCCAGCTTGAACATCTGGCAGTTCATGATTCAGGTACTATTGAAACCTGGCTTGGAGAATTTTGAGCATTACTTTACTAGCATGTGAGATGAGTGCAATTGTGCAGTAGTTTGAACATTCTTTGGCATAACTCTTCTTTTGGATTGGAATGAAAACTGACCTTTTCCAGTACTGTGGCCATTACTGAGTTTTCCAAATTCTGGCATAATGAGTGCAGCACTTTCACAGTACCATCTTTCAGGATTTGAAATATTTCAACTGGAATTCCATCACCTTTACTAGCTGTGTTCATGGTGGTGCTTCCTAAGGCCCACTTGACTTTGCATTCCAGGATGTCTAGCTCTAGGTGAGTGATCACACCATCGTGGTTATCTGGGTCATGAAGATTTTTTTTGTATAGTTCTTCTGTGTATTCTTGCCACCTCTTCTTCATATCTCCTGCTTCTGTTAGTTCCATACCATTTCTGGCCTTTATTGTGCCCATCTTTGAATGAAATGTTCCCTTGATATCTTTAATTTTCTTGAAGAGATCTCTAGTCTTTCCCATTCTATTGTTTTCCTCTATTTCTTTGCATTGATCACTGAGGATGGCTTTCTTATCTCTCCTTGCTATTCTATGGAACTCTGCATTCAAATGGGTATATCTTTCCTTTTCTCCTTTGCCTTTCGCTTCTCTACTTTTCTCTTTGGAAGGATTCCTCGACAACCGTTTTGCCTTTTTGCATTTCTTTTCCTTGGGGACAGTCTTGATCACTGCTTCCTATATAATGTCACAAACCTCCATCCATACTTCTTCAGGCATTCTGTCTATCAGATCTAATCCCTTGAAACTATTTGTCACTTCCACTGTATAATTGTAAGGGATTTGATTTAGGTCAAACCTGAATGGTCTAGTGGTTTTCCCTACTTTCTTCAATTTAAGTCTGAATTTGGCAATAAGGAGTTCATGATCTGAGCCACAGTCAGCTCCTGGTCATGTTTCTGCTGACTGTATAGAGCTTCTCCATCTTTGGCTGCAAAGAATATAATCAATCTGATTTCATTATTGATCATCTGATGATGTCCATGCATAGGGTCTTCTCTTGTGTTGCTAGAAGAGGGTGTTTGCTATAACCAGTACGTTCTCTTAGAAAACTCTATTAGCCTTTGCCCTGCTTCATTTTGTACTCCAAGGCCAAATTTGCCCGTTACTTCAGTTATCTATTGACTTCCTACTTTTGCATTCAACTTCAGCTTCTTCAGCATTACTGGTTGTAGCATAGACTTGGATTACTGTGATATTTAACTTATATGCAGAGTACATCATGAGAAATGCTGGGCTGGATGAAGCACAAGCTGGAATCAAGATTGCCAGGAGAAATATCAATAATCTCAGATACACAATGACATCACTCTTAAAGCAGAAAGTAAAAAGGAACTAAAGAGCCTCTTGATGAAAGTGAAAGAGGAGAGTGAAAAAGCTGACTTAAAACTCAACATTCAGAAAGCTAAGATCATGGCATCTGGTCCCATGACTTCATGGCAAATAGGTGGGGAAACAGTGACAAACTTTATTTGGGGGGGGGTCCAAAATCACTGCAGATGGTGACTGCAACCATGAAATTAAAAGATGCTTGCTCCTCAGAAGAAAAGTTATGACCAACCTAGACAGCATATTAAAAAGCAGAGATATTACTTTGCCAACAAAGGTCCATCTAGCCAAAGCTATGGTTTTTCCACTGATCATGTATGGATGTGAGAGTTGGACTGTAAAGAAAGCTGAGCACCAAAGAACAGACATTTTTGAAGTGTGGTGTTGGAGAAGACTCTTGAGAGTCCCTTGGACTGCAAGGAGATCCAACCAGTCCATCCTAAAGCAAATCAGTCCTGAATATTCATTGGAAGGACTGATGCTGAAGCTAAAACTCCAATACTTTGGCTACCTGATATGAAGAACTGATTCATTAGAAAAGACCCTGATGCTGGGAAGACTGAAGGGAGGAGAAGAGAATGACAGAGGATGAGACGGTTGGATGGCATCACTGACTCAACGGATATGAGTTTGAGTAAACTCCGGGAGTTGGCAATGGACAGGGAGGTCTGGCATGCTACAGCCATGGGGTCACAAAGAGTCGGACATGACTTGAGCAACTGAACTGAACTGTGATACTGAATGGTTTGCCTTGAAAACAGAGATCGTTCTGTCATTTTTGAGATTGCGCCCAAGTACTGCATTATACCCAAGACCATCTTATCTGCCTCTGGAGAAATCTGTATGCAGATCAAGAAGCAACAGTTAGAACTGGACATGAAACAACAGACTGGTTCAAAATTGGGAAAGGAGTATGTCAAGACTGTATATTGTCACCCTGCTTATTTAACTTATATGAATAGTACAGTATGTGAAATGCTGGGCTGGATGAAGCACAAGCTGGAATTAAGATTCCAGGAGAAATATCAATAACCTCAGATATGCAGATGATACCACCCTTATGGCAGAAAGTGAAGAAAAACTAAAGAACCTCTTGATGAAAGTGAAAGAGGGGAGTGAAAAAGCTGGCTTAAAGCTCAACATTCAGTAAACTAAGATCATGGCATCTGGTCCCATCACTTCATGGCAAATACATGGGAAAACAATGGGAACAGTGACAGACCTTGTTTTCTTGGGCTCTAAAATCACTGCAGATGGTGAATGCAGCCATGAAATTAAAAGACGTTTGCTCCTTGGAAGAAAAGCTATGACCAACCTAGACAGCATACTAAAAAGCAGAGATATTACTTTGCCAACAAAGGTCTGTCTAGTGAAAGCTATCGTTTTTCCAGTAGTCATGTATGGATGTGAGAGTTGGACCATAAAGAATGCTGAGCAACAAAGAATTGATGCTTTTGAACTGTGGTATTGGAGAAGACATTTTAGATTCCCTTGGACTGCAGAGATCAAACCAGTCAAACCAGTCCTAAAGGAAATCAGTCCTGAATATTCATTGGAAGGACTGATGCTGAAGCTGAAACTCCAATACTTTGGCCACCTGATGTGAAGAACTGACTCACTGGAAAAGACCCTGATGCTGGGAAAGGTTGATGGCAGGAGGAGAAGGGGACAACAGAGGATGAAATGGTTGGATGGCATCACCAACTCGATGGATATGAGTTTGAGCAAGCTCCAGGAGCTGGTGATGGACAGGGAAGCCGGGCATGCTGCAGTCCACGGGGTCGCAAACAGTCGGATACGACTGAGCGACTGAACTGAACTGTCTGCCTATGAGTCTCTGCTAAAATACAAGTGACAGTGACTGACTCGCTTACTATAGCAAGCTCTGAATAAATAGCCCTTTGCTTGTTTTCATTTGGTTAGTCTACATTTATGTCTACAGTATAAATCTGAGTTTAAAAAGGTGCTCCTGGCTTCAAAGAAGTGGTCCCCAGCACATATCCAGGCTAGTCTACTTGGAGAACTGATCCACTCTTGTGTATTTTAGTCAAAATGTAAAGAGAAAGATTATGAAGACTGAAATGATTCTTATTCAGATATTATTATCTGTACCTACACACCCAGTGAGCTTCCCTTGTGGCTCAGCTGGTAAAGAATCTACCTGCAATGTGGGAGACCTGGGTTTGATCCCTGGGTTGGGAAGATCCCCTCGAGAAGGGAAAGGCTACCCACTCTAGTATTCTGGCCTGGAGAATTCCACGGACTGTGTAAGTCTATGGGGTTGCAGAGAATCAGACATGACTCAGCGACTTTGACTTCACTATCTGATTACCTTATCCACTTTCACTTCAGGCACCCAATAGTGAGGATTTCAAAAGGTGGAATCCCCATCTGTCCTGTAATATGTTGCTGACCTCTGTGATGTGTACCAAGGCTGTGCTGATTTCTTTTACATACTCTAGATAGTTAAACCCTGCTTGATTTACCGAAGGAGCATGTATCTGGTTTTTCCATCAATCTGAGCTTCCAAGTGACATTGTCAATATAGTGACTGTGCACATTCTACTTCTCAGATTAGGTAGGCAGGGCTTGTATATTTTGGAGAGGAATATAAAGACTTTTGTCTTCTGTCCAAGGCTAAAATTTCTAGATAACTTCTAATAGTAGTATTTCTTACCTGGAGCCAGGTACCGTTTGAGGAAGAAAGGGCAATAAAGGCAGAGAGCGCAGCATAAGAAAGGTGAGGAGGCAGGAACATTAGAGCACTGTTGTGCATCTCATGAGCCTCTAGAAGATGCCATATGGTTTACATCAAACTTCAAATGCAGACTTCCAACTTCTACAAGCTGAGGGAATAGGAGAAGGAAAGACCCTGAAGCAAACTTTGCCCTGAGGGGAGATTTTTAAACACTATTTATTCCTGGGTTTTCTTGTATTAAGGGGACAAGCAACATCTATAGATGAATACAGAGTTAAACATTTGACTAACCATCTCTTAACTCATGCATTAAATCAAAAAATGTACCCATGCTATTTCTCTCTGCTAATTATGCTGATAAGTGCTATCTCGTTTGAATAGTTCTTCTTGAGTCATAGGGGCATAGGATCAAGCAGTCAACAGAAATACAGAACATCTTGACTGGAGGCTGACAGCCACAATGACCATGAATCATGGAAATATCAAAAGAAGTAGCACCCCAGACCAGCGAGGTCTCCTATTATGTAGTTCTGCGACCCCTACCCTCAAAATTCTCTTTCAATAAACCTGCCCTCTTTTAGAGAGTAGGACAGTAGTCTGCTCTCCTCATTTGCTGGAAAATTAATAAATTTCTCTTTCCTTTATCCTCAAAACTTTGTTTTCACTATTCTCATTCAGACTCAGAGATAGGAACCGAATTTTCAGTTATACATCCATATAGGCACCACTGAGCTCTCAAGAGCCTCTTGATGAAAGTGAAAGAGGAGAGTGAAAAAGTTGACTTAAAGCTCAACATTCAGAAAACTAAGGTCATGCCATCCGGTCCCATCACTTCATGGCAAATAGATGAGGAAACAGTGGAAACAGTGTCAGACTTTATTTTTCTGGGCTCCAAAATCACTGCGATGGTGATTGCAGCCATGAAATTAAAAGACACTTGCTCCTTGGAAGCAAAGTTATGACCAACATAGACAGCATATTAAAAAGCAGAGGCATTACTTTGCCAACAAAGGTCTGTCTAGTCAAGGCTATGGTTTTTCCAGTAGTCATGTATGGATGTGAGAGTTGGACAGTGAAGAAAGCTGAGTGCTGAAGAATTGATGCTTTTGAACTGTGGTGTTGGAGAAGACTATTGAGAGTCCCTTGGACTGCAAGGAGATCAGACTAGTCAATCCTAAAGGAAATCAACCCTGAGTATTCATTGGAAGGAGTGATGCTGAAGCTGAAGTTCCAATACTTGGCCACTTTATGCAAAGAGCTGACTCAGTGGAAAAGACCCTGATGCTGGGAAAGATTAAGGGCAGGAGGAGAAGGGGACGACAGAGGATGAGATGGTTGGATGGCATCATCGACATGATGGACATGGGTTTGGGTGGACTCTGGGAGTTGGTGATGGACAGGGAGGCCTGGTGTGCTGTGGTTCATGGGGTCTCAAAGAGTCAGACATGACTGAGCAACTGAACTGAACTGAACTGAGCTCTCAAGACATTCTCATCTGATTGTTCTCCTTCATGCCTACTGCACAAGGATCACCAGCTCATTTGACTCTAAGTGTGATCATGACACGGTCCAGATGTTCATTTTCAATCTTTGAGGCCTAAATATGTCAGCAAATATTTTCAGGGGTAAGATCAGGTAAGAACAATTATGTGCTAAACATGAATGTCTACTTCTCTCTTTGCATTGCAAATTCCTTCTTTGATATTAATCATGGTTGTTAATATTCATGTAAGCATCTGTAATAGAGCTCCTGATTCTGTCAATTTGCAACATATCATTAAAATAGCAACGTTTTTCTTTTTTAAACCTCAAGATTTTTCTGTCCTTATATACGTGTGTGTTAGTCACTCAATCACAACCAAGTCTTTGTGGCCCCATGGACTGCAGTCCACCAGGCTCCTCTGTCCATGGAATTCTCCAGGCAACTGGAGTGGGTTGCCATTCCCTTCTCCAGAGGATCTTCCTGACCGAGGGATCGAACCTGGGTCCCCCACATTGCAGGCAGATTCTTGACCGACTGAACCACCAGGGAAGCCTTATATATAGGCATTGTAGAAAATAAGAAAGAAAGAGAAATAAAGGAAAGAAGGGAAGAAAGATTGAGGAAAGGTGGGACAAAAGGAATGAAGGAAAAGAGGGAGATCACAATACCAACATCACTATTAATATTTGGGTATAAAATTTTCCAATTATACTTGTTGTCATGTAATCACAACATACAAAGTATTTTATAACTTTCTTTACTCAACAATATGTTAACATTAAACATTCCACAATGTAAATGTTAATAACAGGAGTACATTTCAAAGTCTGGGTAGTCCATACAATGTCTTCTATTGTTAAATATTTATTGTTTCCTATTTTTCATTATTATAAGGAATGCTGCCATTACCACCCCATAAATAAGTATTTTCCTGAATGCATTGTAACGTCCACATAAAAAAAATGTAGCATCTGTAACAGAGAAATTGTACTTATCATACATATGTATCATACAAATTGTATCTATAACAGAAATTGTATTTATCACTCAAAAGTTAAGCGTACCTTTATTACTTTTGATGTGTGTTCCAAATACCCTACCAGAAAGGTTGTTAACAATTTATACTCCTTCCAGCAATGCATGGGTATGTTCCTTTTCCTATACCTTCTTTGTCTGAGTATTATACTTTGGCCTTTCTCTCCTTTCTAACTCTTGTCACCTGTTAATGTAGTAATGCACCAGAGTTTTCCTAAGAAAAGTTTACTTATCTTACATACATTTCACTACAATGCATCCCAAGGATCAATGATACACAGAATGTGAAGGATGTAATTTAGCCTCTTCAGGATAGATCAAGGGCTTTGGGGGAAAAGCACAGTTAACAGAAAAAGGCATGGAGGGTGGAATAATGAGGAAGATGAAAATCAGTCCTTAGATGTTTATCTAAGAAAGATTCTAAATAGGATGAAAGGTGGGAAAAGCAAATCAATATTTTGTACCACCTTCTGGATACAATGTTCAGCCTAAATATTACCCCTGAATGCCAGATTTAAATATGTGACAACCTATTTTGAGATTTACACTTGTTTAGGTTTTTCTCTCATCACCACTACATCAACATACAGCAAGATACAACACACCAACATAAAGCCAATTAGAAAAAATGCTTCATTCTTCCTCCAAAATATATCTTTACCTGGTCTAATTTTCTCCAAATTACTGTTTCTTATGGCCATCTCTCATCTGACCATAGATTCTTAATTGTTCTCCCTGCTTCTACAATCCATTCTCTAAATAGCAGCCAGGGAATGATAGTCAAAACATGTCATCTCTCAGCTTAAAAGAATTCAGTGGCATCCTCTGGCTCTTGGAATGAAATCACAATACCTTATGTGGCTTACAAGCCCTTACACACAGGTAGGATTCTGTCCAACTCTCTGATGCCATTTGGGACTGCTTTCCCCCTCTATCGTCTGTCAGCAACCACTCTGGCATCATTCTACTTCTATTGTTTGCTGCATTGTTTTCAGCATTAGAACTTTTCGATCTGCTGTTCTACCTCCTTGGCCACTCTTCTCACTTTATGCATGGACAGATCTCACCCATCATGTCCCATCTCAGAAAAAGCCTCCCAGACTATCCTTCTGAGGTTGCCTGCAATCACCAATACATTAATTCTCCATCACATAACCCTATTTTTTTCCTTTGTTAGAAAATCAAACAATCTTCTTTATTTCCTTTCTAACTTGGTTGTTGTCTTAGTCTCTAGAATGTAACCTCCGTGTGTCCAGTGACTTACTTTTCATAAAACCACTGTATCACCAGCAGCTACCTGAATGGCATACTGTTGACATTCAAAAAGTTTGAGTGTATAAAATAAAAAAACAGAAGGTATATTCATGATCAACTAAAATCATATTTTCTTTGTGGTACTATATTTTCTTACATATACATATAATCATTATAGCCATAACTAAGGAGTTACTTTATTTTTAAATAATTTTACTTTGATTGGTGAAAAGGAACATGGCATTGTTTGAATAGTCTAACCTCATTTAATCATTGTCCCTTATTTTTGGAAATTTAGGTTTTACAATTTTTCACTATTATAAGCAATATTATCATATGTAAACTTGAAGTTAATATATACTTATTAAAATTTCCTACTTATTAAAGTGGCTTTGCTGGATCAAAATCTTTTTATAGGCTTCATCAAATTTCCTTCTGAAAATATTAAAATATTAAATCAACTCTCTACTAGCAGTAAACTAAAGTTCTTGTGGTCATTTGATATACTAGGTTGCATTCAGCTAAACAGAAAAGAAAGCCCCGGTGAAAACTGGTTAATAAGGAAAAATATCTCAATTAAAAAGGACCAATGATAGAGCAGTTTTCAGTACTGCTTGATTAAATGGCTCAATAAAGTCATTCTTCTTCTCTCTACATTGCCCTCAGGCTGAGTCCCCTCAAGATTACAAGATAGCTAAAGCAGTTCTGGGCTGAACATCCCAGGAAAACCAGAATCAGATATAAAAATGGATCATATCTCCTTGTGTCTCCTTCCTAGGAGGAAATACTTTCCAGGAACCAAATAGCAAACTTCCCTCAGGTCTCACTGGATGGCAGTGGGTGACATGCCCTCTTCTAAGCCAGTCACTGATAAGGAGAATGGGACCACCAGAAAGACTTTACAGTTAACCCTTACACATGTCTGGAGTCTCTCCGAGAGTAAACATGAGGATTCTGTCAGTGAAAAAAAAAAGAGTTGAGGTGGGGTGAATCTTGGGATAAAACCCTTAGTATATGACAATATGGAGTATTAACATTTAAAAAATCTTTGAAAATTTATTTGATGAAGTTATTATTTAAAATTGCATTTGACTACTAGTTTGCATTAACATTTTCTCATGTTCTGCTCTCTATTCTCTTTTTAAACTGCTTTAGTGGGGCACAGCCATCCTTGGTGGCATACAAAAAGAAGAGAAAAAGGAAAGGAATCCAATTTGCAAGCTGACATCAATACTAAACTCTCAAGGTAGTTTACAAAAGCTACTATGTCAGAAATCTCTTTATAGTTGCCAAATCCATGAATTTCACCCAAGCACTGATGGCTGCTCAGTAGAACAGGTGAGGCAATATGAATCCAGAAAACATTATGTGCACTAACGATATTTTCATTGGCAGGAGTTTCTTAAGTTTTGCTGACAGCTCACTATTACCCCTTGTAATTTCATATTATAATGTGTTCTATTTCTCTCCCAGACTTGTCCCCAGAATTTTCCTTAAGATAGAACAAGTTAGATAAATCATAGCTTCAACTCCAGTTACCCTTTGGTTTATTTTCTTATGGGTTTTCTACTGCAATATCATTAACTTAGGAATACCTGGATGCCACTGATAGTGGAACCCACACAACATATTCTAATGAGACTATCAGCTCCATTAATTTGAACTCCTTTGCAACAATAAATGCTCTGCAATGTCTCCTCCTTATCTTAACCCATTTTCTGCAAACATTTCCATGTTATTACTAAATACATTTTAGTTATAACTAAATAATAATTTAGTTATTTACCTTAGTAAATTAATAATTTAGTGATTTAATAATTTACATTTCCTTCTTTTTAACAGATTTCCCTTTGAACAATAATAACATGTTCATTGGATATTTAGAAGAAGACTTCTTACTCTGAGATCAAGTATATCCATCCATTCTTTTTTTTTTTTTTTCCATTCATTCTTTTTAAAGGTCTTAAGCCTTTAGATTTTGCAGTAAATGTCAGACTTCATGTATGTGTGTAATTATATAATTAGCTATGAAAATCTCTCAAATACCAACAAGAAAATTATTTGGTGTGATACATTTAAATTGACATAATAAATGAGATCTTCCATGCACAGCATTATCCTGTTGACACTGTTCTTTTCTTTCACATTCATTTGCTCCTACAAGTACTATATCCACACCAAAATGACCACTGAAATTCAGATTTCCAGGTCAACGTATAAAGGAATTCCCCTTGCTCATGAAAAGTAGGAGAACATTAGGGTCAGAAGGAAAGAATTGAGACTCATGGGCAAAAGGACTGAAAAAAAGGTGAATGTTGTGAATGTTGAGCTAGCTCTGTCATTCAGAAGCAAAGGGTCAGCTCTATCTCATTAATCTTCTATTTGCTCTGGCCAAGGTCAAAGTGATTCCAGCTAATCTGCCATGGCAAGAAAAAAAAAAAAAAAAAAGGATACTATTTAGAATCAGAAAATAAAGAATTGTGGGGAGGCTGAAGAAGGAAGTATTATTCACGACTTTTTCTTATAATGTGCATTGGTGGGGAAACCATCAGGACTCTCATAATAACTATAGAATACACACTTACTTGGGCTTTCCTGGTGGCTCAGATGGTAAAGAATGTGCCTGCAATGCAGGAGACCCAGGTTCAATCCCTGGGTCAGGAGTAACCCCTGGAGGAGAAGGAAATGGCTACCCACTCCAGTATTGTTGCCTTGAGAATTCCATGGACAGAGGAGGCTGGTGGGCTATAGTCCATGGGGGTCCCATAGAGTTGGACACGAGTGAATGACTAAAACTTTCACTTTTTCACACACCTACTTAACTGTTATAATTGCAATTCATGAACTGAAAGGGAGGAAAAAGGTGTTCAAGAGCCTTTTCCCTCTGAGTATGTCTTAAACATCAATTTTCAACATAAAGTGATTGGTACACTGCCACTATTTAAAAAACTATTTTCTATTCTAACTTAAAACCTCCAAATCAAAAACAGAGTGATCAGTTAGGCTTAGCTTCCCAGAGATGAATCAATGAAATTTTTAAAGTGTTCTTACATGGTACTCCAAGGGTTTTCTTAGAAATTAATTTAAAAGTGACAGAATTCAGGATACAGATGTTTAAGGTTGTTTTGTTTGTTTTTACTGAATTATGGACTAAGCTGATTGGATTAATATTCTATGTGTTTGTGAGGGAGGTGCAGGGGAAACAGTTATTGACAATTTAAACTTAAGAAAACAGACACCTCAAAAAATTTCAAAAGGCTGGACTAAAGACACCTAGCTAGAAAAGGGCAGAATCAGGACTGAAAATCAGGTTTTCAGATTCTAATTTGGGTGTTTTTTCTATTCTATGCTACTTTTACTATACAATAAAATCCTTATTTTCTAGAAATTTTACACAAAGGCAATAATAATCGAATTTTCAGCAATTCTAATGGGTTAGTAACATTGGAACACTAAGGTAAGTTTGGGGATATGAGAAGAATGAAAGAAGAAACAAGTTGTCATCATACCCTTTCATTTAATCAGTATGGCTTTGAGCTGAAGAGAAAACAGAAGGGATCCTGTGTGTGATTCAGAATTCTAGAATTTGCTATCCTCAATGTTAAAAAGAAAAAAACAAAAAAAAAACAAACCCACCAAATTTCTTATCATTCTCTAGAGGAAGGCATGCACTGGGTTGTGAGGCTTAACAGAAGAACATGGGCTCTGTCACAAAGCTAATCTCGGTTCCAGATCCAGCTCGGCCACTAACTCATATGTGTCTTTGGGTTAAGCCACTTTTCTAAGCCCTACTTTCCTCATCTAGACAACGGAGAAAAACAAAGCAGTTACCTTAGAGGGTTGCTGATGATTAAATCCAATATATGTAAAGCTAATTTAACACAGCGCCAGGCACAAAGTAAACACAGTGATGGTCTCTTGTTTTGATTTTGTCATGATGAAGAGTACAGATAGTTCCATGAGGCTGCTTCATGATGACTCAGGAAAGGCTCAGGTCCAGAAACTGTAATACAGTTCCTTTCTACTTCCTTGGTCTTGGATCAGAGAGTAAACCTTGATGTTTTATCCATGATGATCATACAATTTGGAGACAGAGGGAAGTCTTAACTTAATTTGCTGTTTAATCTTTAAACAGTAATTTCATCTCATTCCTTACTTATGAATTGAGGATACTGATAAGATTGTATTTTTGAGGACTACATAAAATAGAGGATTAAGAAATGGTATTTTTGCATAAAACATGGGTTATAATTATTTACTCTACCTGCAGACATATGAGTGGTAATACTATCAGCAAAGCCTCCTCCTATTACTGTTACTATACTTTTTCTATTACTATAATTTTTTAAGGCTCATATTCCTGACACCCGTCTTCTTTTGCCAGGGCAATTCCAGGCATCCTTATTATGACCAATATAGGCTTGTTTACTGGACAAAATCACATGAGGATTCCTGCTTTATGCATTAAACAGGCCATTACAGCTACTGAGTAGCAGCACCAGTTTACAATCTATGAACTCTTAAAGGTTAAAGATCCACTTCTCATTTGTCTTTTCAATCCTACCACAGAGTCTAATATTGAGAATTAAGTCCAGAAATGGTAGATTGGGTCAGACTGTGGAAGCTTTTTGTATCATTAGCAAAAAATCTGGGTTTATCTTTGGTGGTTGGTAAAGAGTATTAGAAAAATCACTTTGAGAGTTCTGTAGGGGTTAGCAAGAGGCTTGGCCTGGAGATACGACCTACACAATCAATACCATCAAGAGAAGAAGAAATAAGCTAAGAATTCTGCTTAATAGGGAAGGCAAGTATTGAAAATAATCTTTAAAATATTTCCATCAATATTCTTAACATATCAATTTAATTAAGTTCAAATATATGGAGTGGGGGCCCGTGGCATGAAACAGACCATTCTAAATGAGTGATCTTAGAATGCACACATGCATGCACACATACACACACTCACTCACACACAGAGTCAACAGTGATGCCTCAAAATGCAACTTTTGGAGCTTTATAGTTCCAGTCTACTTCATGCAGCAGAGTCAATCTATATGTTAGCAGAAAAGGGGGGGAAAAATCTAGGAATTAAAGTAAATCAGTTTTCCCCATTCAGATAATTCATGGATTTCCATATCATATCTACTAGCAAATAGCTATCAAAAATAATGTAAATTCTCCTCTAGGAATTCTCAAAAGCTTAAAAATATCCTAAGCCAGAAAATTACTTATCCTAGAGATCTAAGTTCTAGTTTTAAAGCCAACATATGTATAGTAATGAACTGAGAGCTTGCTTGTAAAATCCTGTCCTAGAGTTTAAAAAGATAAACCTAGGTTTGTTAAAAGCCATCTTGGTTTTAAAATCTACACTTGATTGCTAATAACATATAATTAACTCCCTCTTAAAAACAAAGAAATTAAATTGTATGACATCGAGTTTCAATTCTGGTTTATTATTTAAAGTGAAAAAGTCTTATTTACATATTCAAAAAGGTATTAGGCAGCAGTTTAGATTTTTCCAAATATAAGTTTTGAAATAAAAGCCTGAATATATTTTGCTTTCATAAATTATATGTCCTTTATTAGAACCATACTGTTTTGAGAGTTACTGGTCTTTCAATCAGAAAGATGAGAATAGTTAAAGTTTGGATATTCAGAAGTTTTCATTTGCACTATTTCAAAAGGAAGTCTTGGTATGCAAAGTAGTTTTGCATCTAAATAAAACTATAGGTGAATAAGATAATCTGTTTTAGAGAAGCAAGGTCTAGTTTTGGTCATCAATGTCACCTTTGTGGACATTCCATACATATAGCAGACACCCAGCAAATGTTTGCTCAATTGAAATACTTCGTTATATAGAATGTTTTCTGTGAAGATGGATGCTGCTAACCATAAACAAATCACCTCTTTTTATTACATCAAGTTAGAAGTAATTACTTAATAGTTCTAGCTATGAAAAATTGCATTAAAGTTATACAATTTAGGTTTATCACTAGACCCTACTTAATCATTTCTTTAAGTTTTAAAGAAGAGTATAAAATTAATTTTTAAAATGGCTTCACCCTCTCTTCTTGAAAAAAATTAATGAAATAAACTTTTCTTATTGAAATTAAAGAGAATTGTCAGCTCTGTTAGAGCCAGTAATAACGAGCCAACCCTTTCTTGATACTGGTATTGAGTTGGCACTATTTCAGGGACTTACCTAAGGATTTTAAAAATGAAAAAAATGATTAAAAGATAGCTTCTATTAAAGATGGTTCTATTATTATAGTATGGTCTGTTGGCTCAAATATATGTCATCAATGACAATTAAAAACCCACTCACTCAGACACAGACATAAGTAGATTGGACTTTTGGGGGCCCTGAGGAACAATATGGTTAGAACTGTTTTTGTTGTTGTTCACTCTCTAACTCATGTCTGATTCTTTGCAACCTCAAGGACTATAATGTACCAGGATCCTCTGTCTTCCCCTCTCAGAGTTTGCTCAAATCAATGTCCATTTAGTATGGTGATGCTATCTATCTTATCCTCTGACACCCCTTTCTCCTTTTGCCTTCAGTCTTTACCAGCATCAGGGTCTTTTCCAATGAGTCAGTTCTGCCTCAGGTTGCCAAAGTATTGGAGCTTCAGAAACAGTCTTTCCAGTGAAAATTCAGGGTTGATTTCCTTTTGGATTGACTGGTTTGATTTCTTTGCAGTCCAAGGGACTCTCCAGCACCTCAGTTTCAAAGCATCAATTCTTTGGCATTCAGCCTTTCTTCCTTAAGGTCCAACTTTCACATCTGTACATGACTACTGTAAAAATTATAGCTTTGACTATTCGGACCTTTGTCAGCAAAGTGATGTCTCTGCTTTTAAATACACTATCTAGGTTTGTCAAAGCTTTTCTTCCAAGGAGCAAGCGTCTTTTAATTTCATGGTTGCAGTTACCATCCACAGTGATTTTGGAGCCCAAGAAAAGAAAATCTGTCACTGCTTCTAGTTTTCCCCTTCTATTTGCCATAAAGTCTTGGGGTCAGATGGCATGATTTTAGATTTTGAATGTGGAGTTTCAAGCCAGATTTTTTCACTCTCCTCTTTCACCTTCATCAAGGGGCTCTTTAGATACTCTTCACTTTCTGTCATTAGAGTGGTATCATCTACATATCTGAGGTTGCTGCTATTTCTCCCACCAATCTTGATTCTAGCCTGTGATTCATCTAACCCAGCATTTCTCATGAAGTCCTCTGCATGTAAGTTAAATAAGCAGGGTGACAATATACAGCCTTGTTGTATTCCTTTCCCAATTTTGAACCAGTCCGTTGTTCCATGTCCAGTTCTAACTGTTGCTTCTTGACCTGCATAGAGGTTTCTCAGAAGACAGGTAAGGTGGTCTGGTATTCGCATCTCTTGAAGAATTTTCTAAAGTTTGTTGTGATCCACACAGTCAAAGGCTTTAGCATAGTTGATGAAGCAGAAGTAGATGTTTTTCTGGAATTCCATTGCTTTCTCCATGAGCCAACGAATGTTGACAATTTGATCTCTGGTTCCTCTGCCCTTTCTAAATCCAGCTTGTACATCTGGGAGTTCTCAGTTCATGTACTGCTGAGGCCTAGATTGAAAGATTTTGAAGCACGTTGAATGAGTGCAACTGTACAGTAGTTTAAACATTCTTTGGCATTGCCCTTCTTTGGAATTTGGAATGAAAGATGACCTTTTCCAGTCCTTTGGACACTGTTGAGTTTTCCAAATTTGCTGACATACTGAGGGCAGCACTCCAGGATGTCTGGATCTAGGTGAGTGACAACACCATCATGGTTATCTGGGTCATTAAGACCTTTTTTGTAAAGTTCTTCTGTGTATTCTTGCTACCTCGTCTTAATCTCTTTTGCTTCTGTTACGTCCTTACCATTTCTGTTCATATGCCCATCCTTGCAGGAAATGTTCCCTTTACATCTCCAATTTTCTTGAGGACTCTCCATAGAAATTCAAGTGCCTAAAGCCAGAAGATGTTAATTGGGGATAACTGTTTGGCATTCTCTCCTAACATTCAAGACTGTCAGTTTCTATAAATACCATACTATTAATATAAGTTAGAGCATAATTCGTCATTTAATAAAGAAATTTCATAATTTCCTATGGGTGATTTTGGCCTGTTGTTAATTTTGGTAAGTCTCAGAAGTGGCTTAAAACATGGAAACAGGAAGAAACTGAGAAATAAAGTATATTTTTGATTGTAAAATTTGAGTTGAAAAATTAGCTTAAGAAGTAAGATGGGGACTTCCCTGGTGGTCCAGTGGTTAAGAATCTGCCTGCCAATGCATGGGACAAGGGTTCGATCCCTGGTCTGGGAACTAAGATCCCACATGACACACAGCCAGAAAAAGGAAAAAAGATATCAAAAAAGAAGTGAGATGAAAGAAGAGGAAATATAGCCCTGTCTTACTTTTAGGAAGTTACTGAAGAAGTCTCAGAGTAAACCTCTTCTGTAGTAAAAATAAAGCTTTTACTACTTTCCTAAATTTTCAGTTATGATTTTTTAAACCCAAGTCTATAGTTTACATTATTGCCATATTTACACTGAAGAATAAGAAAAACATAAAGCAAAAAATAACTCCTTAAGAATGTACTCATATTTGGACACTTCTTTTCTTCAGTAATCCATTAAACGGCATAAGAAATCGCTACAAAAATTTTGATATCTTCTGTACATGAGAAACACTGAATCCATCATGGAGACATACCCATCTCCCTAGCCATTTCCGTATGCAAAGCCTGGATTGGCTCTTTTTCTCTCCAGATATTTTCTCTTTTCTGAAGATTACATCATGGGTTTCCTGTGCCTCTAGGTAGGAAGAAAATAAAAGATAACATTTTGGAACTATTAAATATCAAACAGCACTTCACTCAGCAACAAAAACCACATTATGCAACTAGTATCTTCATTTCTCTATCATCATGGATTCTAACATCAGCATTAACTGATCATTTAAAGTCATCAACAAGATTAGCATCTTTAGAACATTTATCTACTTTCTGATATGTTTAAAAAGTTCATATTTTCACTAGGACACTAATTGTAATAATGGTATAATTCTCTTTAGAGTATTAAACAATAGAGTTCCTTTTTGAAAATTAGTATTAGCTTTATTATTGTGTTTTAATACTGATGTGTCTACTCATAGAAATAAGTAATAATTTGTATAGTGCTTCACATTAGATTTTTACTGTAGACAGTTTGGAACATCCAGAGTAATATAAAGAATCTATATTTATAGGTCCTAATCATCTATAGTAGTGCTATCATATGGAGATAACCATTGTTAACATTTTAGTTTATAACATCCCAATCTAATACATATACATATGATGTACAATTTGTTTCATACATGATGAAATAAAATTCATTTTTAAGGCAAGATGAGAAATACTTAAACATAAAATTTTTCTTTGCCTGTTTGGGCTTCCTCCCTCTCCTTTAGCATGTGCTGTGAATTTGTGTTAGCCAGACCTCCTTAGGAGATGTTACTTATTAATTTCACAGAATCACAACTTCTTAAGAAATAACCTTCCTTCTTAATCTTGTGAGGGGCCATGATGACCCATGACTCACTACTCACTTTGTATGTACAGAACTGGATTATGTAAACTGTCAATGATAAATCATTCAACATGTAATGTGTCTGTGTGTTTGTGTGTGTGTATGTCTGTGTGTGTGTGCTCAGTCATTCTAATAAGCAGAACAATTCTCAGAGTTTCCTGAAGGACCATTTCCTGGGTTATAATCCTCAGGTTGGCTTGAATAAAATTTTCCGTTTTTTTCTTAGATCAACTATTGCATAATTATTGTTTATAATTGTCTTGTATGCTGTTTTGGTACTTGTCATTTATTTTATACACACACATACATACACACACCTTTCCCCATCATCAAATATTCTTCTAAAATACAAAAAGAATGATTTTGGTGGGGTATGGAAGGATTGTCAAATACATTCATAGGATTGTCAAATAGTCTTCTAAACTATGAAAGGCATACTTGGGGGCAGTATGAGGGAGTTACAAGAGTCGTGGTCACTTAAAAATCAATCTCTAAGAAAATTAATAAGCATAATAAGAGATTGTTGACTAACAAATATATCCATGTTTTTAATAACATCAGTTCAGTTCAGTTCAGTCGCTCAGTCATGTCCGACTCCTTGCAACCCCATGAATCACAGCATGCCAGGCCTCTCTATCCATCACCAACTCCCAGCGTTTACTCAAACTCATGTCCATCGAGTTGGTGATGCCATCCAGCCATCTCATCTTCTGTTGTCCCCTTCTCCTCCTGCCCCCAATCCCTCCCAGCATCAGGGTCTTTTCCAATGAGTCAACTCTTTGCATGAGGTGGCCGGAGTTTCAGCTTCAGCATCAGTCCTTCCAATGAACACCCAGGACTGGTCTCCTTTAGGATGGACTGGTTGGATCTCCTTGCAGTCCAAGGAACTCTCAAGAGTCTTCTCCAACACCACAGTTCAAAAGCATCGATTCTTCGGTGCTCAGCTTTCTTCACAGTCCAACTCTCACATCCACACATGACCACTGGAAAAACCATAGCCTTGACTAGCCGGACCTTTGTTGACAAAATAATGCCTCTGCTTTTTAATATGCGATCTAGGTTGGTCATAACTTTCCTTCCAAGGAGTAAGCGTCTTTTAATTTCATGGCTGCAATCACTATCTGCAGTGATTTTGGAGCCCAGAAAAATAAAGCCAGCCACTGTTTCCACTGTTTCCCCATCTGTTTCCGATGAGGTGATGGGACCAGATGCCATGATCCTAGTTTTCTGAATTTTGAGCTTTAAGCCAACGTTTTCACTCTCCTCTTTCACTTTCATCAAGAGGCTTTTTAGTTCCTCTTCACTCTCTGCCATAAGGGTGGTGTCATCTGCATATCTGAGGGTATTGATATTTCTCCCAGCAATCTTGATTACAGTTTGTGCTTCTTCCAGCCCAGCGTTTCTCATGATGTACTCTGCATAGAAGTTAAATAAGCAGGGTGACAATATACAGCCTTGACGTACTCCTTTTCCTATTTGGCACCAGTCTCTTGTTCCATGTCCAGGTCTAACTGTTGCTTCCTGACCTGCATACAGGATTCTCAAGAGGCAGGTCAGGTGTTCTGGTATGCCCATCTCTTTCAGAATTTTCCACAGTTTATTCTGATCCACACAGTCAAAGGCTTTGGCATAGTCAATAAAGCAAAAATAGATGTTTTTCTGGAACTCTCTTGCTTTTTCGATGATCCAGCAGATGTTGGCAACTTGATCTCTGGTTCTTCTGCCTTTTCTAAAACCAGCTTGAACATCTGGAAGTTCACGGTTCACATACTGCTGAAGCCTGGCTTGGAGAATTTTGCGCATTACTTTGCTAGCATGTGAGATGAGTGCAATTGTGTGGTAGTTTGAACATTCTTTGGGATTGCCTTTCTTTGGGATTGGAATGAAAACTGACCTTTTCCAGTTCTGTGGCCACTGCCAAGTTTTCCAAATCTGCTGGCATATTGAGTGCAGCACTTTCACAGCATCATCTTTTAGGATTTGAAATAGCTCAACTGGAATTCCGTCACCTCCACTAGCTTTGTTCATAGTGATGCTTCCTAAGCCCCACTTGACTTCATATTCTGGGATGTCTGGCTCTAGGTGAGTGACCACACCATTGTGATTATCTGGGTCATGAAGATCTTTTTTGTACAGTTCTTCTGTGTATTTTTGCCACCTCTTCTTATACTTTTAAAAAAGTTTTCTTAAATTACAAAAATTTTATTCTTTGTGTTACTTAGAAAAGTAAAATTCTTCTTTAAATTTACTTTGCCTAAGAGTTTGGTATATATTGTCCTAGTTACAATGAGCTTTTAAATGACAAAACTATTTTATCACATAGATTTACTGTAATTTAATCAATCTCCAATATTGAGCATTTAAGCTATTTACAATATTTCAATATTAGTAAGTGTATTTTGCAGATTCTTAAACATAAATCTTTGACTCCTTCATCAAAATCATGCTAAATTTATCATATCCTTGGGTTTCCCACATAGCACTAGTGGTAAAGAACCCATCTACCAATGCAGTTTCTTGTCCCTGGCTTAGGAAATTTCTTGTCCCAGGACTAGGAAGTTTCTTGTTCCTGGATTAGGAAGATTGCTTGGAGGAAGGCAAGGCAACCCACCCCAGTAGTCATGCCTGGAGAATCCCATGGACTGAGAAGCCTGGTGGGCTATGGTCTACAGGTTTGCAAAGAGTCAGACATGACTGAAGCAACTTAACATGCACACACACACAGTCTGATAAACATATTCTTATTGAAGTCACATGAATTTCAATTCTTATTTGAACCTCAGCTTCTTTACCTGCAAAAAAAAGGGGGGCTTGGACAGAGCTCTAGTATGTTCTAACTATAAAAAATTCAAGTTCTAAACATAGCATATCTTTAATAATTGGTTGAAACAACTTGTGAACTCTTAGAAGAAACAGTTCAGTCCAGTTGCTCAGTTTTGTCCAACTCTTCGACCCCATGAATTGCAGCACGCCAAGCCTCCCTGTCCATCACCAACTCCCGGAGTCTATCCAAACCCATGTCTATCGAGTCAGTGATGCCATCCAGCCATCTCATCCTCTGTCGTCTCCTTCTCCTCCTGCCCCGAATCCTTCCCAGCATTAGGGTCTTTTCCAATGAGTCAACTCTTCTCATAAAATGGCCAACGTATTGGAGTTTCAGCTTCAGCATCAGTCCTTCCAATGAATACCCAGGACTGGTCTCCTTTAGGATGGACTGGTTGGATCTCCTTGCAGTCCAAGGGACTCTCAAGAGTCTTCTCCAACACCACAGTTCAAAAGCATCAATTCTTTGGTGCTCAGCTTTCTTCACAGTCCAACTCTCACATCCATACATGACTACTGGACAAACCATAGCCTTGACTAGACTGACCTTTGTTGGCAAAGTAATGTCTCTGCTTTTAAATATGCTATCCAGGTTGGTCATAACTTTCCTTCCAAGGAGTAAACATCTTTTAATTTCATGGCTGCAGTCACCATCTGCAGTGATTTTGGAGCCCCAAAAATAAAGTCAGCTACTGTTTCCACTGTTTCCCCATGTATTTCCCATGAAGTGATGGGACCAGATGCCATGATCTTAGTTTTCACATGAGACTTATAATTCATACCTTTCAAATGAGTACAAATAGTGTGTTTATGTGCATGTGTTGTGCATGTGGGAAGGGGACACACAGATCATTCAGAGGAATTATCTTTTTGGAATATCAATTTCCTTCAGAATTTAGGGACAAAGTTTGTTGGTTTTTCCTCTTAAATGGATTATAATGAAATACAAAAATCACACTAATATTTAAGATAAAAACAAATTATTTCAAAAAATGTCATATTTATGAGTGTGTTCCATTAAGCTCTGCCCCAGAAGTCAGGATTTATTCACACTTTTATTAGGAAAGGATGCAGGGCTCTGATTAATTGAATATGAAGAAAACTTACCAGTGAACTCAAACCATTTCAACATCGGTATTACATTTTAAGAGTAATTAGGACATTTGAAGTTGTCTTTGACCTTGGAATCTAAACACATATTCACTTCACTCCCTCATTTGAGAACCTGTCAATAGGTTAAGGTTTGTTTGACTTTACTAAATCAAACCTGTCCATCTTGCTTTTCTACAATTTTATGAAATTTGTCTATTATTTCTTTTAAAACCAAAAGGCCATTGTCTATACAGCAAGTCTAGCCTTTTTAAACATACTCAGGGATACAAATCAATATGATTAATACCTATTTCTCATTCATTGCTTTATAATTTTGCATCCAATATACAATTTTACTTTTGAAATCCTCAAACCTGCTTCAAATGCTCCACATAACAGATTGTGAATTTGCTTTAAAAACAAAAGTTTCTAACAGACAAGATTTCAAGGTTTAAGCAAAAATAACTGAACCAAAAGCAGGTGGATTTTTCCAACACAAAGATTGAAAGAAAATCTGATATATGAAAATTTGAATTACAGCATTTCAAAATCCAAATGGACTAAAAATCCAGTTTTGTTAGGGGCAACACTATGAAAAATGCCCATCCTGGCCAGGGACCACAGTAACCATTTGCATGAGTATAATAAACATGGAACTAACAAGCCACCACCAACTAGAATTCAGGAAAGGTCAAAAGGAGACAAAGAGTCCACATGTCCTACCAACATCTCAGAATCCTCCATGCTGGAATCCTTCTTGTCTGAGTAATGCCTGCGTCACCAGGAAGGACCTTGAGTGACAATGGTTGGCCAGAGAAGACCCTGAAATTAATCCTATCACCATAAAACCCCAGACTGTGGCAACACAACCCTCCTGGATTCCCTTACACTGCTGTTCTCCACCCAGGGCGCCCCTTCCCAAGGAAGTCTCTTGCTTCCTCATCATGTACGTGTCCTCTAACAATTAATTTCGGCATGTTAGACAAGAGCCCACTCTCAGGCCCTAGAAGAGGGTCCCCCTTCCTGCAACAGTTTTTCTTATACAAATTATTTGTAGGAAGGCAAATAGCTATTAAGAGCAAACTTTGCCAGGGACTTTGTTTTTAACTCCAAAATTAAAATGCAGTGTTCAAAGGACACCAAAGGATGTGCAACACGAAGTACATTCAAAGTAAAAAATCTAAAAAAATAGCTCTGTACTTCAACTCCCTATACAGAGAGAGCAAATAACTTCCCTTTACTTTTCTTCTTCCTTTAATCCATTTATTAACTTTTTAAAATTAACTTTTTGAAAACGGCTGTTCAGTGGCCGAAATTGGCATGGAGTTACAAAAGGTCACCAATATAGTCTTACTGGGACTCATCTCACCAAGAGCGTCTCTGAACGGCCTCATCCCTCCAACTTATTCCGTAAAGGGAAGGAACTCTCAGAACGTCAAGGGACTAACAGCTTAAGAGAACCTTCACTCTCCGTTAAATTTTTCTCCATGAGCATTCGGGGACCGGCTCCTTTCCTCAACGGCTGAGGAGGCTGCGGACGGGTGGTCTGGGCAGGGTGCTCAGGCCAGACTCCAGCTCTGGAAGTGACCTTAGTGACCCCTCACTCCACGGCCCCGAGTGGACTAGAAATTAAAATAAAATGTGTAAAACAGCGACCTGAGGTAACTCTGCAAATGAATCTGCGGCATAACATCGGACACTGTGAAACTCGCTGACTAGAGGAACTCGGCGACAAACAGGCTACTCAGCCCGGTTAACGACCACACCCTTATCGCCGGCGGCCTGACCCGGAAGTGCTCTGCGGCGGCCTCGGCGGTGGGGGCGGGGCGCGGCCAAACCGGCGCACACGCGCGCGCTCCCCGCGGAGCTCCCGCGGGCTGCTCGGCTCTCTCCCGGAGGCGCGCCCGAGCCGCCGCGGCCGCCGCCAACATGGCCGAGACGAGCGAGGAGGTGGCGGTGCTGGTGCAGCGGGTGGTGAAGGACATCACCAATGCCTTCAGGAGGAACCCGCACATGTGAGTCGCGCGCCGACGATGCCCCCGCCTCCGCCGCTTGCGGGGGTCGTCGGGGACGGGCGGGGGCGGGGTCAAGCCTGGAGCTGACCTCGGATGGCGGGTCCTGGCCCGCGCCCTCCTCGCTAGAGCGGATGGAACCTGGTCGGTCCCCGACCGTTGTCGGCCGCCGCGGGGCCAGCTTTCCGCTATCGGAACGCGCTCGCGGGCGAATCCTTAGAAGTGACCTCGGAAAATCAAATCGTAGTGACTTTGTTTGGTTCTCCTCCCTGCCACCCCTTTCCCAGGAGTTCACGAAACTCGAAAGATTTCACCCGTGTGTCCACGTCCTACATCCGTTTCAGGCACTCGGTGTGGTCTGTTCTGTGCTTTGTTAACACAGCTCTTGATGTTCATCCCGGACCTTGGTAAGAAGGGGTTACCGATCATCTTCTCTATGGGGCAGAAACCCCTCAGTTTACTAGCTCAGGGTAGTTTGAGGCTGCTTTTGACTTTGGCCTCACCTGTCCTAAGATTATAGAGGGATTTCGATGAAGCGTTTTGTTTCGCAGGTGAACAGGGCATTCTCAGGAGTGTGGCTTCAGTAGGCGCAGGTTGAGTGGTGTAAAGTAGATGAAAGAAACCTTGACACTTTTTAGCATTAGTTGATTCATAGTTGCAGGGAGCATACTCATTCTTTTTTATTATTCAAACGCTGCTGCCCTCTTTAAGTAGGACACCACAGAAACTGGCACATGCATCTTTTCCCTCCTTCCTTTCCATTTTACTTAGAGTTCTCCGGGAAGATCCCAGAAGAGACTGTATTCGCTCTGATACTTCTGCTTTTATGTAACCAGTAAAAAGGAAAGTATTAAAGGAGAGATAGATCTACATTATACAGAAGAATAAGGAAGAACCAAGAGTGTAGCTCTTTTCTTGTCCTTCGTTTTCTCTCCTCAAAAGAAAGAAACAGGGAGTCCAGTTTTATTAATACATTATTTTCACTTTATCTAATTGCTTGTGGAGTTTATTTTTTTTTATATTTTGTTCTTTAAACTAGATCGCATGAATTATTCTTTTTAAGCATTCTAACTCCTTAAGCTTCTCTGCTTAAAAAGAGATACCAAACCTTCATCTAAATGAAATGTTCTTTTCCTTCAAGGTGATGCTCTCAGATGTCTTGTTCCCTTGGGGCACACAGTTGGAGACGTGCAGCTGTGCCTCATTAAAAACAGGACACTGCTGGCCTCAAAACACACCTGCCACCTCTGACAGCATCCACTTCCTTTCCCCTTGTGACTGCTGCCTTTTTCAGAATGAGAGTGTTTGGAATGATTTCCTGGCAGTAACCATAGTGGGTACTGGGCCTTCTAAAGAATGCTTTGATGCCTTGTTGTATATTAGTCTTTCAGTTCCTTTTTGAGAATGAGCGCTTTATTGCAAATAAGAGGAGACATCCTCAAGAAAAAAAAGTTGGACAGATGAAGGGCCTGTTTTCTTATCATTTGGGATTATTTTTCGTAAAAAATTAATTTCTTAAATAAAGGAGGAGGTTAGAAAGAAGTCTAATGTACAGTATTCATCTTAGTTTGAAAGACCTGAGATTGAGTGTTCCTTGGCCTGGCAGGTTGACACAATGCAGTTTGGAACACATCCCAATTCTTCTGGATCATATTTATTGAAGCTTGTTGTTGTTTTAGTTGCTAAGTTGTTTCGGACTCTTTGCGACCCCATAGACTGGAGCCTGGCAGGCTCCTCTGTTCCTGGGATTTCCCAGGCAAGAATACTGGAGTGGGTTGCCATTTCCTTCTCCTGGGAATCTTCGTGACCCTGGGATTGAACCCGAGTCTCATGTATTGGGAGGCAGGCATTCTTTAGGATTGAGCTACCTGGGAAGCGCTTTTATTAAAACTCATAAATGATTTTAATTGCCCCCTCCCAGTTGCATTTTTATGATGAGATCTCATCGATGTGCTGTCAATGCATAACTTAAAATTGTTACTAAACATTTGGGTCATACAATATTTTAAAGTTTGAAATAAGTTGGGCATTAGAAATAATATAAAATAATGATGTAGAACTGAAAAATGTAAATAGCTTAACTTGTTATTTAATATTCAGCTATATTTTAGTGCATATTCCCCACAGTAACAATGTCTTCGTATTACAGTGTAACTTTAAAAATGCGTTTGGACATTGGGACTTCTCAGAATTGTTCGTACTTCTTCCCCTCATCTAACTAACCTTTTTACTTCCAAAATACAAAGGCTGTATTTCTAGTTAAAAGAAAAAAGCACTAGTTAATGTCAAAATTAGTACCTAATTATACTGTTCAGTATTATAAAAGAAAGTTTTCATTCTTTTTGTTTTCCTCTTTCCTACAAATACAAGATAGATGTAATTTTAGACAACATTTACTGTAGTAAACATATTGACTTTGTCTCTGAAAATTTCTAACCAGTAGGAGTTGAAGATGCAGCAGGTGAAATGTGGATTTTATTACTGGTGGGTATGGATAGGTTACCCTTTCTCAGCCTGAAAACATAGGAAAATTACCTCACACAGTGTCTTGCCCTTAGTTGCCACTAGGTAAATATTAGACTTAACCTGAATCCCTGTGTTTCTTAGAAAATATATTGGCCAACTGAATGATAAATGTGAAACACTTTATAAACTGAAAAATACCATGCAAATGTTTGTATAGTTGACTCCTAGAGAATACTTTGGAAAAACAACTGACGGCTTGGCCCAGAACACAGGTATTACCTTAATGTGCAGACTTTGGCTCTCAGATGCAAAGAACCAACTCATTGAAAAAGACCCTGATCCTGGGAAAGATTGAAGTTGGGAGAAGAAGGGAATGACAGAGGATGAGATTGTTGGATGGCATCACCGATGCGATGGATGTGAGTTTTAAGTAGACTCCGGGAGTTGGTGATGGACGGGGAAGCCTGGTATGCTGAAGTCCATGGGGTCGCAAGGAGTTGGACATAACTGAGCGGCTAAACTGAACCGACAGGCACTGTGGTAATGTGAAGGGCAGCTTTTCACAGTGCAGTTAGAGTCATGTCAAAGTTCTTTTATCCAGAAAGTTACTAATTTTTATTACTGTAATACTGGTTGAACTCTTATTGTTTATGAGCTACCGTCTTTTCTGTCGATGCATGATACAGGGTGCTCAGGGCTGGTGCACTGGGATGACCCAGAGGGATGGGATGGGGAGGGAGGTGGGTGGGGGGTTCAGGATGGGGAACACATGTAAACCCATGGCTGATTCATATCAATGTATGGCAAAAACCACTACAATATTGTAAATAGCCTCCAACTAAAATAAAAAAAAATAGGAAGTATAAAATACAGTTCTTACACTCAAGGAACTTACAGAAATATCTATGATGGTGGAAATGTTCTTAATCTGTCCTGTCCAAATCGTAGCCACTAGCCATATATAGCTGTTGAGTGCTTGAAATGTGGCTAGTGTGAAAGAAGAACTAAAATTTATGTTTTATTTAATTTTGATTGATTCATATATAATGGGCACATACCTGGTGACTACTGTATTGCACAGTGCAGGTCTAGATGGAGACCTAAGACCTTGTTCCTCATGTTTAGACAGCTTCTCTTTTCTCTACTTTTCAGAAACATCACTTAAGCTGGAATAGGTTCAATTATTTATAAAAGTAGTAATTACCAGCTTCCTATTGGGGAGGGAAGGTTAGTCCCCAAATATTAAAACTGGACCATATAATGTGGAGTGACTAAGATTTTGAATTAAGCCACAAGCACTGTGACCTTTGGTAATCAGTCACCTACCTTAGTGGATCTGTTTCCTCATCTGACAAAATGAGAGACTGGAGGAATGAAACCCCTTCCAATTTCAGAATGATTCTGGAATTCTAAAGTGTCTGAAAAAAAGTGGACTGTGACCTAAGGGACTAGACATAGGAGAAGTCTGAAGTCAAACGCAGTGTTATTTGGAATCTTACTGACCTACCTATCCTGATAAAGTGCATGTTATATTTTTAGGAAGCAGCATAGCACTGTATCTTAGGATCAAATAACTTGACAAAGGCTTATTAGTTTTCTTTGCTTTAGCTTCCTATTATCTGCTAACCAATGAACTTTTCTGGTTGACTTCAGGCTCTTAACTGAATTAATGATAATATACTTCATCTTTGCCTGATACTTTGTAGCTTACCACATCCTTTACATTGTATTACTTGCTTTTCATAAGTGGCAGGGAAAGGGTTGTCATTCCTGTATTTCAGATGCGGATACTGATGGCAAGTGCCTAGTCAAGTCTGCATTGATCGGAGGTAGAATGGAGACTAACTAGAATCCTGGACCTTAGAAGATTGAGTGCTTTTGTCTATGCATCCTACTACCTCTCTTTCAATGTTTTTATCCCCGTCCCCCAACCCCCGCCCTAGTGCTTTGTATTCCCTGATACAACCATTTTCATTCTCTTTGCATGAGAATAGTTTTTGGGTTTCTAGGTTATAAAATTTGAAAGCTGGATGAAACCTAGCAGCCCGTTTTCCTTATTTAGAAATATAATGTAATCCTTCCATTTTACAAATGAAAAATAAAAAAATGAAGGTCTTCTGGGGCCAAATGATAGGAGATAGAGATAATGATATACAGAGAGAGATGTATTTATCTCATATTGACAGAGCTAGGATTCGGACCTGCATTAGAAGGAAGTCAGAGGTAGTGTTCTTTTGGAGACTCAAGAAGCAATAGTCTTTGAAAACTGTGTATTCGAAGATAACACTGAAGTGTACTGATAATCAGCATTTCACTAGCAGTTATTGGCCACCTGCTATATCCAAGGCATTCTTGTTTTGTAAAATTATTTCTTGGAAGAATAGTAGCCAAACTAAAGAAATGTGTTTTTTATTTGTGCAAATGGTTCTGTCCTTCATTTAGGTACCAGATTATTAGTTGCGCATTTTATGTTTGGTGTCGTGAACAAGGCAGGTTTTTACATTGTGAATTTAAGTAAAAAACACTCCCCCAAAATGGACTGGACCCAGAAGCTAGAGTTCTTTTATTCTTGTTACTCTAACATCTCATATTGACTTTTGCAGCTTTTCAAGTGTTGTAGGTGGTTGTTAGATCTCAGAAAACAGACTTCTTGAAATAATTACACTGAGTTTATTATTTTCTTTACTGTAATTCTAGTTGTTTTTTAAAAAAATATTTTACATAGTAACACCTGAACCCTAGAAAATGTCAGCAATTCATACATGTATTTAGTCAGTTATAGATCATGTGGCTAGTTATCCTAATAGTGAGTTAGCTTAGATTTCATATCACCAAATACAAAAATATATTTAGAATACTGGACATTGACCTTAGATGCCCTCAGTATTATTGTCCCATTCTTCCTAAGGACCTTATCTATATTACTAGAATGGCAAAGTGTGTTTTATTACAGATATTGACACAACTCCCCAGCAAAACCATCAGCTTTGTATAGTCTGGGACCACCTTATTTTAATCCATTTTTTGCATTTTCAGAACCTAATGCGGTATACAATTCATTGTAGTATTCAGAAGATGTTTAGGTAATATTGGCATGGTGTACCAAAACACCCTGAATCAGCTGAGTCAGTTGTCAGGACAAAAAGCCTTAGGTCCCAAAGTTTTCTTGGGAGTTAGATCAGCTTCAAAGAATAGTTAGTGACTTGCAACCCCTAGCACACCCTCTTTTATTGATATATCCCTGCGTCACTAAAGAAGTGATCAGTAGAAAGTAGGTTACTTCTGAGCTATGCAGTTAAGAGTTTCCAGGACGGATTTTATTTTAGTTCCACAGCTTCCCACCAGCTTGTGATGGTGACCTAACCAAAAAAAAAAGGAGTCTTATAATCTGTAATCAAACAAGTTTCCTCTTTGCATCTATCAGCCAACACACTTTTGGCAGAGGAAGCCAAGAGCATGATAGATAATGTCACACACAAGCTCTGAAAACACAAGTTCTTTATTCTGTTTTTTTAAAAACACATTAAAAAAAAATTTGCTTAGACACTGTAAAAATATTTATGTCAACTGCTTTTGTTAAAAGACTTCTTGTTATTCAGTTATTCATTAATTAAGGGAAAAACATACTGTTTGAGAAAGGATGTTTCACATAGATGAGAACTGTAAATTCTATATAGTTGAAAGGCATGTGTACAAGTTTTAGAAAAACATTTTGGTGTTTGTTGCTTCATTTACTGTGTAAGTCAACTGCCCTATGTATTGGTTTTTTTTTTTCCCCACTTTTATCAAATTTTTAAAAATTTATTTATTTTTTAGCTGAAGGATAATTACTTTACAGAATTTGTTGTTTTCTGCTAAACATCAACATGAATCAGCCAAAGGTATACTTATGTCCCCTCCCTCTTGTTTGTTAAATCTCTGCCTATAATGTAAATTTTCAGCTTAAGTTGAGGTGAATTAAGGGATTTAGAGGCCACCATAGATGAAAATAATGAAATCTTGAAATGTGTTTTGTGTTTTAACAACGTTTATTAGGATTTTTTTTTTATTTTAGAGATGTATAAAGGATTATAAAGGAGACAAAAAATGGCTCACAGTCTCACTGGTAATATAATTTTATTAGTAATTTGGTCTACATATATTTATTAGCAGGCAAGCATAAATACATTTTGACATTTTTTAAAAAACAAAGCTAATATGTACAAATAGTTAGAAAATTTAAACTATATAAAAATAAAACCCTCTTCCCCAAAGATTCTTGGTATCCTTCCAAGAAAATTTTTAATGCAACTCTGTATCTTTTTAAAAGATTATACAAAGGAAAAATTTTAATGCAACTCTGTGTCTTTTTAAAAGGGCTTTGTGCTATACACTGTGTTTGGCGTTTTGCTTTTTTTGTTTCATGTATCTTGGCACCCTTTCCATACCAGCATATGCAGATTTACCTCTTTTTTTTTTTTTAACAGCTGTATCACGTGGATGGCCCACATTTGTTTTACCAGTCTTATATTGTTTGATACACGTTTAGAGTATTAACAGTTTTATTGCAATGTTGCCATGAATATCCAATGAATTCCTATATCTTGGCATAGGATAATTTCTGACCGGTAGAATTGCTGTGTCAAAGTGTATATGTACTTAAAAAGTTGACAGACATTTTCAAATCTCTATTCAAGATAAAACCAGCTTTCATTCCTGTCACCACAAGTACAAATACTATTTTTTCCATGTTCTTGTCAGTCTTAGAAAACTTTTAAATTCTACCAATACAGTGGGTTAGCTGAATATTTGTAAGAAAAGGAAATATGTATGTTTTTTTAATACCCTCTAGGATTTGAAAAATTTTTTTAAGCTAGTATTCTTACCTTTAATTCTTTTTATGTTTTACATATTAAGAGATGAAATTGGCCTGATCCCATGTCCTGAAGCTAGGTATAACCGGAGTCCCATAGTCCTGGTTGAAAACAAACTTGGTGTGGAGAGCTGGTGTGTCAAGTTCCTTTTACCATATGTCCACAACAAGCTCCTTTTGTACAGAACGAGAAAGCAGTGGCTGAACAAAGATGGTGAGTATGGAGACGGTCCTTTTTCTTTGATTTTTTTCATAAGCAGCATAAGTATAGTAGGAAGAACCCTCTGTGATATTGACATTCCTGGATTCTAGTTCTGGCTTTTGCATTCATTGACTGGGCAGGCCCTTAACTTCTCTGGCAAATGAGTTTGAGCTCATCCCTCATTTTCTAATTTTGCATCCATTGTGATTCTCTGGAAGGTGCTTCAACCATGGTGCCAGGTTCCCTACTTCTGATATTTTTTTTAATGTACTAGAGTCATTTGTAAGGTATTTGAAGAAAATATCTTAGGACTAAAAAAGGTTTAAAAAATTGTGATGTGCACTCTAGTCCCTACAAGCTCTGTTTCTTTGATTTCTAATCCTTTAGTAAGTTATGAGCAATAAAGCTCATTTAGTAACAGCTCATATGAGATAACCAAGGTTTGATGGTGGTGGTAACACTGTGAAGCAGCTCAGTGGTTTATGGTGGTGCTGTTGTACTGTGATCCCAGCTAAGTTCTGGCCCTCTGTGTTCTGTTCTGTGCTGAAATGAGCAAAAGAAAACCATCCCAGCCTTCTTTTTTTCTGCTTCTCTGCAGAGAAACTTATTTGCTGCATCAGACAATTCCTGTTCATCCCACCTCGTGTCTTTTCCTTGTTTTCCCCCTGTGTCTGATAAGTCGCTTCAGTCGTGTCTGACTCTGCGACGCTGTGAACTGTAGCCCACCAGGCTCCTCTGTCCATGGTATTCTCCAGGCACGAATACTGGAGTGGGATGCCATTTCCTTCTCCAGAGGCTGCTAAGTCTCCATGTACACAAATTCTGTTTATATTTTAGGTAAAAGAGAGACCTGAGTTCTCACTTTTTGGAGAATACTTATCTGAGATAATATTCTTGACGATTTCTATAAAGCTCCTTTCCCTTCCCACATACACCAGTACCTTAAATGTCTCGGTATGCCTGGTGGCTAATTTTGAGTAAGAACTGTGTTTCTTAGAGAATTTTAATTATAAGTTCAGTAGCCATTACTATGAGCCTACTCATACCAGAAGCTGCTCTAAGTACTGTGGAGGATAAAAAGATGCATAATACATGTTTCCTTTACTCAGAAAGCTTCCAGTTGAGTCAAAAACAATCTCTTTGTAGAGAATAGTGTTGCCTAAAGTGACATATTGATTTCCTTGTGTTCCTCTTGGCATTGTCCTTAATGTATTGTCATTACAGGTTAATAGCACTTTCCCCTGTTTAGACCAGTAGAAAAAAGAATCTGATTTGAAGATTTAATGTGAAATATTTTCTACTTCCTGTGTTTCGATCAATTAGTCCACTGATATTTATTTATTAATTAAAAGGCTATGTCTAATTTTATTAAGTTTATGGCAAAAATTTAAAGGCATAGGTCAGGCATAAATTTAAAGGTAAGACATTGATCTGTTGGTAGATCCCTTTTCATTCTCCATTACCCTATTGTAGTTTTTAGTGACATTAAGTTACAAAGTAGCACCATGTGAATCCATAAAGTTATTATTTTGCCTAACAGAGCTATATTGTATATATTCTGGCACACAGAAATGTATAATTGAGCCAATATATAACTAATTCTGTGTGGGGAAGACAAATGATGATCTTGTATAGAAGAAACAGTATGAATTTTTAGTGTCAAAGGCTGTTGTTTCAGATCATTAGCTTTTGCTCCTTGACGTTTGCTAGCCGAACCTGCCTTCTTCCTGTAGTCTTCCAAGTTCTTGTCTCTATTTCCCTGTTTCTTGTCTTTCTGGGCAATGCTCTGTAGGCTTTGCTAAATCGTCTCATCATGTAATTTTATCTTGATCGACCCAGGAGAACCCAGGTAGAAGATCAGATGGTTAAGCTCACTCACATGAATAGCTGACATCTAAGCTTTGAATTCTGATGCAACTGTGTGTGTATACAGGAGCAGTCTGATTTTATCCTAACCGGTATCCTCATGGAAGTAGTTTTCAGTTTCACTTTTGGGGGAGCAGGGACACATGGTTCAGTGAGGTGTCATATACTACTTAGGTTGTATAGTGTATTGGTAAAAATATGGAAGTGAGTTTCTGATTGACCAGAAAAGATACCTGAAAATGCAAACTAACATAGAAATACTCTGCTAAACTTGGGAACTGAAGATCACAGTAGTGAATTTTACTAAGGAAAAAAGTTAAAAGTATTAGGAAAAAGCAGTTGTTTCATGAAAATGCTATACTTTTAAAACTGTTTTTGTAGAAATACATGTTTAAGAGCCACGTGAAGAAAGCTGACAATTTAAAAAGTTTCAGAAATGTCAGTGTCTGTGTGATTGATCATGCCAAAATCCTAGGCATTCCCCTAAGAATGTAATCTTTAACTGCAGGTGACCTTTATTCTGGAGATGTAAGTTTTTCCTTTTATCCAAACTGAATTCATGTTCTCATTAATGTGCTGAATTCCTTAGATGTTTGGAAATCATCTGTATTAGTCAGGATTCTCCATAGCAACAACCAATAGAAAAGTTTTTACATATATGTAAAGTTTTATATGTACAAGAAACAGGATTCGTTATGACAGATTGGCTCACGTGATTATGGAGGCTGAGAAGTCCCACACTCAGCTTTCTGCAAGCTAGAGACCCAGAACAGCTGGTGATTTAATTCTTTGAGCCTGAAGGACTGAGAAGCAGGGAATCCAATGGTTTAAATCTTAGTCTGACAGCTGGAGAAGATAAGATGAGGTGTCCTTTCTCAAGCAGACAGAGAAGAAGCAAAACAGGGCTGAATTCTTCTGTTTTCCTCCTTTTGTTCTATTCAGAAACCCCAACAGATTGATGTTCACCCACAGTGGGAGGGCTGTCTACTGAGTCTGCCGATTCAAATGTTAATCTCATCTAGAAACACCCTCATACTGATGCATTCAGAAATCATGTTTAATAATCTTTCATCTGTGCACCCCAGTCACATTTAACCGTAGTTTAACCAAAACTAACCATCACAGCCTCCCTGATTAATAACTTAGAAACTAATATTTTTTAAAAGTCTGCTGCAGTAATAGCCATGTTTGGTTTGGGAGAGGTGAGATGCTGTAATTCTAATGAATGAAAAGTCCATGACAGAAACAGAAAGCAAGGGAGCAGTCCGATAGCATTGGAGTTCTGACCTGGTAGTCCCATACTCTGTCCCCAAGTCACCCCTTCTGTCGCCTTTTGCTCTTTCCTCTTTCTCACAATGCCTGCTGTCAGTTCATCATTGAGCTCTCTCTTAGCCCTTCACTTCTTTTTTTTTTTTTCAATTTATTTTTAATTGAAGGATAATTGCTTTACAATATTGTGTTGGTGTCTGCTATATATGAACATAAATCAGCCATAGGTATACATATGTCCCTTCTCTCTTGAACCTACCTCCCACCACATCCCACCCCTATAGGTTGTCACAGAGCATGCGTTTCATCCCTTCACTTATTTCTCATCTGGACAAATATTATCACCTCATGGCTAGTCTACCCCATTTTTAGTCTCTCTTTAATCCATGTTCATCATACCACTAATGAGTCATTTTAAACAACAGTTCTTAGAGACACAGTTTGAAAGATTCTTTACTGAAATATCTATCTTCTTATTTCTTGATGTCTGCAGGGTTAAGGTTGAGTCATTCTCTGTGGCATAGTATTCAAGGGCCTTCACGAACTGTCTGCAGGCTACATCCCCAGCTTTTTCCTCTACTTTATAGTTAGCATCAGAGGTTGTAGGCTCTCAACAGCCCAGGCTGAAGCTAGCCCACATGTTTATTTAGTTTCAGCTTATATAATGTTACTAAATTTTAAAAAATTAATTGGATAAACATTCTAAATTATGATGAACTTTTAAAATTAGGATGGAAATCTGGATTTGTCTTTTCACTTGAAACATCAGAAGCGTTGGGTGTGTCCATTTCTGCATAGCAGCGGTTGGTTGGGAATCATTTGTTGTTCAGTCACCCAGTTGTGTCCGACTTTTTGCAAGCCCATGGACTGCAGCATGCCAGGCCTCCCTGTCCCTCACCATCTCCCGAAGTTTGCCCAAGTTCATGTCCATTGCATTGGTGATGCCATCCAGCCATCTCCTCTCACGCCCTCTTCTCCTTCAGCCCTCAGTCTTTCACAGCATCAGGGACTTTTCCAATGAGTCAGCTGTTTCAACCAGATGACCAAAATACTGAAGTTTCAGCTTCAGCATCAGTCCTTCCAACGAGTATTCAGGTTTTATTTTCCTTAAGATTGACTGGTTTGATCTCCTTGCTGTCCAGAGGGCTCTTGGGAGTCTTCTCCAGCACCACAGTTCAAAGGCATCAATTCTTCAGCAGTCTGCTTTCTTTACAGTCCAGCTCTCACAACCGTATGTGACCACGGGAAGGACCATAGCCGTGACTATACGGACCTTTGTCGGCATCATGGCCTCTGCTTTTCTTGACAAGACAAGCCTATTCCAGTTGACCACAACCTCCCATGTCCCTCAGATACTGAGGCAGTATCATTACTACTTACTAGGTTTGCTTTGCCTCTTTTTTGCCATTTATTTGAACCCTAGAAACATTTGAGTTTTCAGCTATTTGATACACATTTCAGCCATACCAAACACTCTTCCATTCTTGGACTTTGCTGTGTACCACTGCCTTAACTCCATGCCTTTGCAGAGGTCAGGTTCAGGTCTAATGTTGTTATTATTGTTGTGTTTGCTAATACACACACATGTGAAGCATCTTGACTACTCTAGGAAATAATAATTACTCCTCTGCACTCCTCTGGGAGTCCTTATTCATAAGGAATTCATAGTAGAACGTGTCACACTCTATTGTAGTTGGTTATTTAAACAGTATTTTTCCCAGCTAGGTTGTGAGTTTGTTAGAAAGAAGGGTTATGGCTTGTCTTTATTTATTCAGCACTGTTAATGTTGCTGGAATCAAGATTGCTGGGAGAAATATCGATAACCTCAGCTATGCAGATGACACCACCCTTATGGCAGAAAGTGAAGAAGAACTAAAGAGCCTCTTGATGAAAGTGAAAGCAGAGAGTGAAAAAGTTGGCTTAAAGCTCAACATTCAGAAAACTAAGATCATGGCATCTGGTCCCATCACTTCATGGGAAACAGTGGAAACAGTGGCTGGCTTCATTTTTCTGGGCTCCAAAATCACTGCAGAAGGTGATTGCAGCCATGAAATTAAGAGATGCTTACTCCTTGGAAGCAAAGTTATGACCAACCTAGACAGCATATTGAAAAGCAGAGACATTACTTTGTCAACAAAGGTCCGTCTAGTCAAGCCTATGGTTTTTCAAGTAGTCATGTATGGATGTGAGAGTTGGACTATAAAGAAAGCTGAGCGCCGAAGAATTGATGCTTTTGAACTGTGGTGTTGGAGAAGACTATTGAGAGTCCCTTGGACTGCATGGAGATCCAACCAGTCCATGCTAAAGGAAATCAGTCTTGAATATTCATTGGAAGGACTGATGCTGAAGCTGAAACTCCAATACTTTGGTCACCTGATGTGAAGAGCTGACTCATTTGAAAAGACTCTGATGCTGGGAAAGATTGAGGGGAGGAGGAGAAGAGGATGACAGAGGATGAGATGGTTGGATGGCATCACTGACTCAATGGACATGGGTTTGGGTGGACTCCGGGAATGTGATGGACAGGGAGGCCTGGCATGCACGGCCTGGCGTGCTGGGGTCATAAAGAGTCGGACACAACTGAGCAACTGAACTGAATGTGTTCAGTAGACATTTGTCAGATAAATAACAAGAATTTGGTAAGCAAGAGGTTTTAGCTTAGTCTGGCTATTGATTCAGTGACGTAGTCTATAATAATAAAAGGGTCTTTCTGGTGTTTACGTTGTAACCTTACCTCAAGCCTCTCTTGTTGTGGTAACCTGCATGTATTTTAGAGGAAAGATTAATCAGTCCAAGTTGATCTTGGATTTATTTTTAGGTGCATGAAAACGTATCTCTCTCAGAAACAGTTGTCAAAACCCAGTGACCCATACCAGGTGACTGCTCACCTTGGGCATTTTCTGAAATGCATTGAAGCCAAGAAAGCATATTGATTTTTTGCTGATTGTTCTATAGCAACCTTGCATCTTCTTGTTACAGGTGAAATCTAGCTACTTCATTTCCTGTGTATACTGTACCCTGATTCATTTTTTCCTTGTGATGTGATGATGAGCCAGTCATATATTGGAGTGAGTGTAACACGGAATAGTTATTTGCTGGTATATGTTCTGGTGTTTAGAGAGAGATCTGTTTAATTTCAAGGGACTATAGGGATATCAGTAGCTCACATCTTGGTAAAACCACAAAGAAATGGTATATAATTGATGAAATATAGAGTCAACTGTTGATTTTTACATGTTTATCTTTAGATCTTTGATTCAGCCCTTACTGGAAGACAACAAAGTAATGGTAGACAGTGTGCTAGGTTGCTAAGGAGCATCTTCTTTACAAGAAAACATATCTGGATTTAGACTCAATTTATTAGCACACTGAAGTCATTCAGCAGTGACTTTAGGCAAGTTACTTAACCTCCTACTTCCACAACAAAAGAAGAGAATTCTAACAGATCTCAGGGGGCTGTTGTGAGAATCACATGTGAATTAAAGCACCCAGCACAGAGACCGGCATGCCATAGACTCAAGAAAAAGATTTCCTTTCTCTTATTTATCCAGAGCCAGTAGAAGAGAGGAGTAGAAGAATACATGTAATACAGGAAGGATTCTTAATTATGTCCAGTATTTATAACCTAGTTATTTCTCCTTCCTTGGCCCTTTTCTATTTCAGATATCCTATCAATATTTCACCCACACCTCTTGGATCTGACTGGAGTGCTTTCTAAAAGCAGTCCCATCTGAACTTGAGTCCTAAATCAGGAAGAGTTAGCAGTTTGTATTGTATTTAGAGAATAAGTATGTTTAGAGAATTGGGACAGTGGGGTGGTGGTTTGAGAGAGTGCTCAGCATTCACTGCTCAGCCAGCTCAAGAGATTCTTTTTGTCCCTCTGGTGGCATCCCATCCCAGTATCATTTATGACTGGGCTAGATACAGGCTTTGTAACAGGAGTTCTCATTGAGTGCTTTCCCTCTGTCAGGTACTGCTCTAGCACATCATGGGCATGAATCATCTAATACCCCTATGAGATAGCTCTATTATTAGCTCAGTTTTATATATGAGGAGCGCACTAAGGCACAGAAAGATTAAGTGATGTGCCTAGGAACTTCCCAGCTACTAGTAGACCTGAGCTCTGAACCAGCAGCTGCTGTTGCCCTCCAGTAAAAGAAATGTTACTTTGATTAGCCTTCCTCTCTCTCCACACAGCCACGAATTGAGAAGTGGGGACGTGGGTATTTTCTGTGTTAGTTTTTGCCTGTGCTGCTGTGGGAAGTATCTTGTGGAGGATGAACTCGTCTTCATTTATTGGCGAGGTAGAGAGTTGCATTAGAAATATGAACAAATAGCAACTACGATTGATCACGTACACATATTTTTTAATGCAGAAAAGGAGAGTCCCAGAAACTAAATAAACTAAATACCAGTTTATCATATTATCTGGGGTAGTGTAGTAGATTTTGAAAAACTGTGGACTTGAAAAAAAATTCCAGAGGCCTTCCCATCATGTATAAACATTTTCATATAGTCAATTAATAACCAACTGGTTTTTGGTTATTGCTTATCATACAGGTTTAGAAATTTAGATGTTTCATCATGAGAACAACTGCCTCATTTTTTTTTCTTTTTACTTCTTTGATTAATTGATGCTTAAAATACTCATTTCTTTGTAAGTAGCAACGGTGGTTAGTTGAACAGATATTTATTGAGTCAAACTATGTGTCAAACCGCTCGGGAGAAATGGGATGAATCTCATTGCTTACAACACTAAGGTTAATGTTAGGATCCCCATTTCACAGGTAAGAAAACTGAAATTCAAAGACATTAAGTTACATGGGCAGTAAGTAGAGAAGTTGAGTTTTGAGCCCAGGCAAAATGGCTTTAAGGCCTTTGCTGTGGGCAGACATGGAATTTCTTTTGGGCAGAGACCGTAATTTTTTTCATGTTTGATGATTGAATGGCTAATTTGAAGATGTATTAAAGAGGACCTGCATCCAAAAAATGTACAGCCTCATTAAGAGAACAATATTTATACGAAGTTAGCTAGGTAAGATGTGGAGAAGGAAATGGCAACCCACTCCAGTATTCTTGCCTGGCGAATCCCATGGACAGAGGAGCCTGGCAGGCTAGAGTCCATGGGGTCGCAAGAGTCGGACATGACTTAGTAACTAAACCACCAGGTAAGATATACACAAAACATAGAGATGAAAGGTTGCTTTCAGCTGAGGAGGTCAGCAAGCCTTCTTTTTTTTTAAAGAATAATTTTTATTTATTTTTGGCTGTGCTGGGTCTTCGTTGCTTTGTGTGGGCTTTCTCTAGTTGCAGTGAACAGGGGCAGCGCTTCGTTGTGCATGGCCTTCTCGTTGCAGTGGCTTTTCTTGTTGCAGAGCACAGGGTCTAGGCATGCAGGCTTCAGTAGTTGTGGCTTGAGGGCCCAGTGGTTGTGGCACACGTACTTTGTTGCTCCATGGCATGTGGAATCTTTCCAGACCAGGAATTGAACCCTTGTCTTTTGCATTGGCAGACAGATTCTTACCCACTATGCCACGAGAGAAGTCTGAGGAAGGCCTTTATAAAGAAAGGTGCTTTTTTTTTTTTTTTTAAGTTCAGGGATGAGAGGACATTTTTGGCAGAGAGAATAGCAAGCAGATAAATCTGAGTTAATAGCCAAAGAAGAAAAGGTAGGCAGGTGGGCGGTATGTTTAGGGAATGAAGGGGTTTGGAGCATAGCACACGAATGGAAAGTAATGGAACACCAGGCTGATAAGGAGATCCAGACCAGATTCTAGTTTCCAGGTATATTTCTCCAGCATCCTGAGCTTTAGTCACCATGTGGAAGCCATAATCTTTTAAGAGCATCCTGTGTGTGAAGGTCCCTCTTCACCTTTGCTCATACTTTTTCAAAGCACAGTCTGCAGTTCCCTTTACTGTCTTGACCCATTTATAGTCTTTCCTGGGTACTCCAGTGAGAATTATTGCGGCTGCTTTGGTGGTCCTCACAATGTGGTATGTTTTTATTTCACAGTTATTTTAGTTTGCCTTCTAACAGTTTATACTTTCTCTCCAGCTAAAGGTTAGTGTTCTGTAAGGCAAGATCAGGTCTTCCATTTCTCATAATAACCGTTCTCTCAGTCTTGTGGCCCAGTTGAATCTTTGCACATAGTTAATACTTGAAATATTTTGGAATTAAAGGAATAATGGCATAGAAAATTGTATTTAATTTCCCTGGTAAATACTAAATTAGTGCATAAAAGTGAAAGAAGGAAGAATTTTATTAGATTATTCTTTATGGACATACTGACATTATATAGTATATACATTAATATTATATAGTAAGTATTAGTATAGACATTCCATGATACTTACAATGAGGAAGGTAAAGGCCAAAAGTAAAATGTGTGCTAATCCTACCTTTTGTTGCTCATTTAGTAAATGTTATAGTACATTGTGAAAGTGAAAATGAACGTTGCTCAGTCATGTCCAACTCTTTGTGATCCTATGGACTGTAGTCCAAGGAATTCTCCAAGCCAGAATACTGGAGTGGGTAGCCTTTGGAGATCTTCCCAACCCAGGGATCGAACCCAGGTCTCCCACATTGCTAACAATAAATGTTAATCATTTACTAAGATGATTGAGAATAGAATAATTGATTTTAGTGCTCACTAAAATATTTTTAAATGACAGTAGGAATGTGTTCATGTGTATTTACTCTTAGATTTTTAAATTTTCTCTTTTATTCAAACACTGAGGATGTCCCAGTTACTTATTGTAGACAAACATTTCAGTTGCAGTTATTAAAAGCAGTCAGATACAGACATTGCCACATACTAATTGGGTGACTCTGGGGAAATTGCTTAAACTCTCTAAATGTCAGTTTCCCTATCTGTAAGGTGAAATAAAGGTATCTTGGATTATGATTGTGAGAATTAAATGAAATAATGTAAATAAATAATAATTTACTTGGTATACAATAATTCTAAATAATTATAACAGTTTTTATTGTTTTATTTACTTAGCATTTAATATGAACTTGCTAGAGGTTATTGTATTTAGTATTATGCCTAGCTTGATCATCTTATCCTAAAATTCTCTTTTTCAGTTTTACTAAAATGAAGATGATATGTCTAAATATTATTGACTTTGTGTTATTAAATATAGGCTTGTGAAGGTTATTTGAGATCATGATAGATCCATAATGAATATGAATAGACTGTTTACACAATGAAAATAGAAAATAGAAAATGAAAAGATGTTCATAATAATTATAATTAAAGATTAGATTAAAACAAAAACGTAGTCTTTTTTACCTGCCACATTCATTTTTTAAAATATAATTGTATAAATCAGAGTCATAGGGACACAGGTATACTAATGTTACTCTTGGCGATAGATATCGTTCATTTGGAGGACAATTTGGAAATGCTTATTAGGAGCCATATTGATATTTATATTATTTGACATAGCAGTTCTACTCCTGGAAATATATCCAAAGAAATGAATCTGTGAGACAGAAAGTGTGCTTAAAATGTTTGTGGTAATACTATCCATAATAGTAAAAAGAAAACAGGAAACAGCCTAAAGAATAAGATAAATGATAAAAAAAATTGTTATGCAGTTAAAAATGTATACTGTCGCAACATAGGAGAATGCATAAGTAATAATGTTGAGTGAAAAATGTAGAACAAATTGTGAATTTATCATTGCTATAACTGTGTAAAAATGTGTATAAAAAAGAATAATTTTGCAGGGGAATGTAAATGAACTGTTAACTAAGTTGAATTACATGTGATTCTTTTTCCCTTTTAAAAATTTGCACAGAGTTAATTCTTGAAATATTTGTGAAGTTAAATGAATAGTGGTATAGAAATTCTGTTTCTTTTTTGTGCCCAAAACTACTAACAGAATGAATAGGTTAGTTTGATTATTCTTTGTAGACATAATTGTAAAGTTGTTTCATTGTCAACTTTTAAAGAGTTACACTTATAAGTAGAAGAAAATCTTCACATCTTTGTACCTGAGGATAATCTTCATATCTCTGACAGCTTAGAAAAAGGTTATCATTAAAATTACTGTGACATGAAATATAAGTATAATGTGAGACATATATATATATAAAATAAAGAGGACTTTAAAAGAAAGAGAAGCCACATCCTCAAGGATAGGACTGTTTGTTTTTAATATGACTTCTCTTTATTTTAGAATTGATAGATGTCACATGCACCCTGCTACTTCTAAATCCAGACTTTACCACTGCGTGGAACGTAAGGTACGTCATTCTCATCAGTGATAAAATGAAATTGTTGAAATTTCTGAAGACATATAAGACCAGGAATTGTTAGCTTTTTGAAAAGTGAAATATAAATCAAGTGTTCATGGCATCTTACACTTATTTCTTCTTTATAATATCTCCATGACAATTCTAATACACACTTTGCTCCTTTTTGCATGTTTATGTCTATTCTCCCTCAAATTCATGAAAATACAAATTTTCATGTTGAATTACAGTATACCATTTGATACATGCATTTAACTTCCTTTTTTTTAGTGGAGGTAGAGGGACTCAGTATAATTGTTTGGATTATAAAGTGTTGGTTAGTGTATTTGAGGAGCACAGCAGTGCAGTGGAATGTGTAAAAGGTAAGCGTTAAAGGTCACAGACTCTTAGGTTAGTCCCATTGTGCCCCCTGTGGGCAGATCATTTGACATCTCGTCACTCAGTATTTTGGAGAGGGACCACATTTTATGAGTGTCTTAAGTTCTTTAATTCTGATTGTTGTAGCTTTAAACACAAAATACATTATAGAAATATTAACATTCAAATTTTCAGTTAAACAGTGTGTATGGTTTTTAAAAATTGGTGGTTCTTTAGACTAACACAAGTTTTCTTACAAGAAAGCAGGATATAAATTATAGATAAATAAAGGTAAAGTCCTGTTGAACATTGTGAATTCATTTAAAATTTTCTTGGAAAGAGCTGTAGATTATAGCTCTTTATCTTTAAAGATGACTTAAAGAATGCTTTAATTTTCTGTGAATTTTAATTCCAAGTTAGTGTTTTATAATACCTACTTAATTTTGTAATTGTAGCTGGTTTTATTAAATTTAGGTAACCTCTTAATTTTTTTAAAATTTTCTTCTGACTAATTAATAATCAGATATTTAAAGAGTAAGCAAGGATGGAATGTGTTAGAAGGTTTTAAAAATTTACAAATTTTAGAATTCTCATTTTCTTTTATGGGAAACTCCAAGTGGTTAGGGAGTAGACTAAATGTTTATGAATGGCTACTCTATTCCAGGGACCATACTACAACTTTATATGTTATCTCATTTAATCCACACAATACTGGACAACATTTTTTCATCAAATATTTATTGATTAACTACTATATGCTAGGTCCTAGACCCAGATGATACATTTAATATGAGAGAATGAAGAGGGTCAGTCTTGACTCTGGTTTTTGGCCTGAGCAACTGAAAGGTTGAAGTTGTTATTTACTGGAATGGGGATGTTTGGGAGAAGAGCAGAGGGGTATGTGCTGGTTGGAAGTCAAGAGTTCATTGTGGGATATGTTAGGTTTCTGTGCAAGTAGCTGTGTGTGACTGTAAATGTCAGGTGAGAGTTCTAGGCCAGATAAAATTTGGGAATCACTGGACAATGTATCATAGTTTAAGCCTTGAAGTTGTTTGAGATACCAGTAGTGGGTATAGATATTAGAAAAGAACCAGTCCGAAGACTTAAACACTGGGACACTACGGGTTTCTAGAGCAGCACAGTTCAGTATAGTAGCCTCTAGCCACGTGTAGCTATTGAGCCTTTGAGATATGACTAGTCTCCATTGAGAAGTCCTGTAAGTGTAAACTACACATCAGATTTTGAAGACCAAGTAACCCCTCAAAGTAAAATATCTTTCTTATTAATAATTTTATATTGATCACATGTTGAAATTATAATATTTTAAATATAGTGATAAACTAAAATTTTACTTTATACTTGTTTTTAATGTAGCTGTTAGAAAATTTTAAAGCACATATATGGCTGATATGTATGACTCACATTATATTTCTGTTGGACAGCCCTGTTCTAGAGTTTGCGAGATGAGGAAGAATCAACAAAGGAGACTTTTAGGAAGGTACTATAAACTTAAAACTGAGAGTTTTCTTAAGGGTACAGACGATGTCTTCTTTTTTTTTTTTTATTTCCCTAACATCTAACACTCCAGTGCCTGGTATATAACAGATACTCAGTTTGCAGACTTGGCACTGAAAATAATTAAATTCAGTGAAAAAGAATGAGTGTAATAGAGAACTGGAAGTACCATTTTTATGTTCACATATTCCTCATCATTACAGAGGAATTGAAAAATCCTTCCACAAGAAAGGATTTTTATTAACATATATATACACAAACACATAATTCATTGTATATTCATAGGGCAGTTTAGTGGTGAAGAACCTAGTTCTTAGATATATGGATCTTAGTCCTAGTTCATCAGTTAACTAGCAGTTGACTTTTGACAAGACTTTTAACTTCTCAGGAGTTTTAGTTTTCATATCTTTGAAATAAAAGATCTGAATAAGGTGTTATTATTATTTTTTTTTTTGGTATGATTCTTTTGGTCTATGTTTTGATTGTGTGTGGTTTAGTCTTATGAAGGGAAGTTGCTCCATAAATCTATCTTTAATGATGTTAATATCTGTTAATCTTGAAGCTTTTCTAGTAAGGCGATTTAGTAAGTTTTGTGCTAGATGAGTAGGAAGGAAATCTTGATTTTTAAAAAATCCATTGTAGATATGTTTTCTAGTAAATTTTAGTTTATATTAGTAAGATTGATGTACAAAGACATAGAATCATGAATACATTTTGAGCAAAAAACAAACTTTGAAAGTAAACTGATGTAACCCTATAAGGTCTCACAGATCAAATACTCAACATTTTATGTCTGATTGTTGGTACATTTCTTCTGACGTAACTTTCAGAAGCATTGAATGATTTTTGGCTGTATTTTATAAACAGCTAAAAGATTGTATAACACATCAGTAGTTGTTGCAGTCTCGGAAAAAATACAGGCAAGAATAAGTTTTTGAGTTGATCTGTAATTATGGTATATGATGTATATAGTTTAAAAATCTGGCTGGTGCTAGAAAAAAATGACTAGTACTTTTTCTTTTTGCTTTGACTTTGCTTTGAAAATTGGTGAATTAATTGACGAAAGAGGTTGACTTCATAATAATGTCCTATTCTTCCTTCAGTCTGTGAACATAGAATAAGCAAAACATCCTTGAGCAACTAGAAGAGCTGGTGTCCAGGCTCCAGTGATTCATAGTCTTTCTTCAGCCTATTTAAATTGGTAGCTTTGTGCAGATTTGATGTTTTGTTCAGACATTTGCAATTTGGAGACCTTGAGCAGGTTACTGAATCTCCCCCAGCTTCAGTCTCCTTATCTATAAAACTGAGGTAACTTTGGGCTGCACCATATGAAATCATCCTTTTTGTAGGTCAGAAATGATTAAGTCCAAATGTCCAGATCTTGGTTTCTAACACCATTCTCTAATAAAAGGAACTGGGCTTCTTAGAGGACTGACTGATTCTAGGACCAGGTCAGGTAATGTACCAGATGAATCTGGGACATCTTAAGAGAGCCAGAAAGTAAGTCAGTGCTTTCGTTGTCCAAAGCTGAAACAATTTGAGCAATAAAATAATGTAATAATGGATTATTACAAAGTATAAAATCAATATCCATAAGTCCATGCTGGTATAAATAAATGCTTGAATAAACAGAGACAATGGACAACTTTTCAGTACCAAAGAATTCCAAATAATTTATCTAGATAACTTCCCTCAAGGAAATGGAGCATATCTCCCTACTCCTTAAAGTGTAACCTTTTCCCAAAAAGTAGAGTGGAAAAATCTAGCATATACTACCTAAGCCAGATATTCAAGGTCAACATCAACAGTGACAAGTCATGCTGATGTTACATACCTCTGATACAATATGATGAAGATAGCACTTTATACCTCTGTGGTCCCCTCAAAACCCATAACCGTAGTCTAACCCTGAAAAAAATATATAAAATACCTGATGAGTATTCTTCAAAATTGTCAAGGCCATCAAAAACAAGGTGTATCTAAGGGACCAAGAGGAGCCTACAGAGATATAACAACCAAATATAATGTGATATCCTAATGGGACTCTAGAATTAAGAAAAAAAAAAAGATATTTGGTAAAAATGAAGCAATTCTGATTAAAGCATGGATTTCCAATACTAATCTATAAGTAATGGTTCATAAGTTGTGACAGTTGTACAATAATAATATAAAATGTTAATAATAGAAACTGGGTACAAGACATACAGGAATTCTCTTTATCATTCTTAAAAACTTCTCTATAAATTTAAAGCAATTCTAAATAAAAGGTTTATTTTTTAGAAAAACTGAAGTTGGCGATTCATATTATTCAACATAATACGGGATTTTCGTGAGAATTAAAGTAGAAAATATATGTAATCACTTAACACTGTGCCTGATTCAGGAGAAGTGTTCAGTAAGTGGTGGTTTTTATGTGGATGACTTTTATTATTAGCATCATTATTATTTCACACAATAACTTAAGATTGAAGAGTGAAAAAAAGGTGGCATATGTTTAGTCTACATATTTACTGTATACCAAGTACTGGGCTAACCAGTGGAGATTTTGCCATGGACAGAATACACATGGCCCCTGGTTTCCTACAAATTCTGATTAGAGTGACAGCAGAGAGAACCCCTAATAGTTTGAGCAGGGAGAGAAAATATAAAAACTCTATAGAATAAGATAAACTTTGCAGAAATATGCTAATGGCAATTTGTAAACTTTAAGGTGTAAGTACCTGGAATAACTAACTTCTTAGGATATTTAATTTTTCAATTTAATTACACACCTTTATCATGTTAACATGAAATATTTTAATTTGTAAATTCTTCATTTTCCTATTTACATATCTCATTAGACAGTTTAATTCAAGCTTCTCACATGGCTTATTAACATCAGTGACTTTGTCATCACAAGAACTAATTTTTTGAGTTATCTAGCACAGTTTTCTGGGCTTCCCTGGTGGCTCAGATGGTAAAGAACCCGCCTGCAATGCAGGAGACCTGGGTTTGATCCTGGGTTGGGAAGATCCCCCAGAGGAGGGCATGGCAGCACACTCCAGTATTCTTGCCTGGAGTATCCCCACAGACAGAAGAGCCTGGTGGGCTACAGTCCACGGGGTCGCAAAGAGTTGGACACGACTGAGCGACTAAGCACAACACAGCACAGTTTTCCAGAGCATATTGTGTTTGCTTACATTTAAGTTGTTCCAGATACAACACTTTCCAAATTCACATGTGACTGGAAATTTTATCTCAAGCTATATTCCTACTTGAATACATTAAAGTACATGTTTTTTGTTGGATCTCTAGGTTATGTGATTGCTGATAGCTATAACTTAAACCGATTACAATATTTCTTTTTCATGTGATCTTTTAAAAACTTGTTTATAACGATCCAGCACCTACAATGTTCAGTCCTTCTTCTAGGAATATTTCTTAAATTGATGGTAAAATTTTGCTTCCTTTTTAAATGATTCTACCAGGCAGTCTTTTTAAGCATCCATCTATACCATTGATTGAGGTTGTTTCAGACTAAGATATCTTTACAAGTATAACTTTGTTGTTCAAAATAAAGAGATTAAGAGATGGCCCTTATTTAAGAAACTATAAAGATTCAGTTGTAGGGTAACTTCCTCTTTTCTGAAGAAAATTTTATTTCCTCTTGTGTATAGCTACATATGGGCTTCCCTGGTAGCTCAGATGGTAAAGGTAAAGAATCTGCCTGCAATACAGGAGACCCAGGTTCGATCCCTTGCTTGGGAATATCCCCTGGAGAAAGGAATGGCTACCCACTCCAGTATTCTTGCCTGGAGAATCCCATGGAGTCACAGGGTCGGACATGATTGAGTGACTAACGCAAACACAGATAGATATATGCGGGAATATAGGTAGGCAGCTGTAAGTAAGGAGAGCTTTAAATGTAGTAAATGGAAATTTGGCTTAATGTAGTAAATTGTCTACAGTAGCCACGCAGCAGCAGTGGTTTTTAAACGCTAGCGTGCCCTGGAGGAGTGTTTAACACACATTGCTTTGCCCCACTGGACTTTTTGATTCAGTGTGCTTGGCGTGAGGCCTAGGTTCCAAATGATGATGATATTGCAGTTAGGGACCCTATTTTGAGAAACATTGCACCTACAAAATATTGAAGAGTTTAAGTTACATAGAGTAGTATTCTGCCTTTGAACAAAACATTACATATTTCAAAAGAAAAAGGATCTAGAACTATAAAAGTAACTGGCTGTTGCGACAAATATTCCTTTGATGACATAGATTTCCTGTACATTGAAAGAAAAATAGTCAATAAATCATAAATCATTTTTTAAAGTAGCCATAAACCTTGGTATCACTTCAGACTGTCTTACAGAGTTAAGTTACTGACCTGAAATAAAATTGATTATAAAATGCAAGTATTTATTATCATTATTTAGTATTTTCATTAAAAAGGAAGTTCTTTTCCTTATCAAATAAGAATCTGTTGGGAAGGAAATGCATTGTGGTATTTAGGAACCAAGTCCATCTAAGTAGGTGAGATATATGGTCTAGGCTCTGGTTTTGTTGAGATTAACATCTCTGAAATAAATGATGAGCCCCTACCACAGGAAAGACATTTTAAGATTAATAGAAACTAGCAAATGACCTAATTTTAATATAAAACAATAGGTAAATTGAAAAATCAGAGAGTAATCAGTAATATCAGAGCTTATGATCAAAAACTTACCTGAGAAATTCAATCTAAACTTATATTAACCTGAGAAATAGGTGAAGCTCTGTTGCATGACATACTTTATAATTGCATTGAAGCTTTGAACAGTTTTAAAATAGCAAAGTTAATATTCCTTTTACTTTTGTTTATATTTCAAAAAGGAATGGTCTAATGTATCAGGAGCCATTCAAGTATTTCTCCTGGTAATGTCTTTTGGAAACTTATCCTAAGTAGTAGTACAAATGAAGTTATAAGCACAGAGGTTTTTGTTTCAGAATGCCTTTAGAATGGCAAAAACTTGAAAGCAACCTGAAATGTCTAATTATAGGGGGCAGGGTTGTTAAATTAATGGATAGCTACTGAACAAAAACTATGTGACCATTTAAAATGTTTATTTTAAAGATTATAAAGAACTGTGGAAATAATTCTCAAGATATAAGAGCAGAATATAAAATTACATGTTAAAATACAGATGCATATGAAAGGTAGAAGGGAAAAATTAAAAAATAAACTGTTTGTTATGATGGCTATTGAATGATTTTTTTTACTTACATCTCAATCCAGTGTGTTTGTTGTTGTATGTGTGGTTTTTGGTAATGAAGTAGATCATATCGAGTCTGACTTAGGAAGCTAGAATAATTCTTGATTAGTATTGGATCTGCCCTACATATACTGATGTCAGGCTTTATAAGTTTTGGAAATGATACAAGCCGGAAAACTCCTTTGCCCTCTACCAAATAGACAACTAAAGTTCCACTGCTGATTTAGGAGCTTCCGTTTCTGTTTTTTAATTTACTTCAAGATTATGAGAATACATTCTTGATTACTATGTATAACCTTTAAGAGAGTTTTATTTTTTTTAATTCTTGGAAATTTACTTCACAATGAAATTATATTAATAGTCATGCAGTTTGTTTGTGTAGAAAGATAAAGTAATAGTTCTTTTTATTTTTCTTTTACAGAAAAGAGCTGATCCTCTCAGGTACTTTAAATCCAATTAAGGACTTACATCTGGGAAAACTGGCCTTAACTAAATTTCCGAAGAGTCCAGAAACATGGATCCACAGGTGTGGTTAATTTACACCACAGAATTCTTAGGGCTTAGAATGGCTGGAGGGAAAAAAAACACAGAATATGAAGCAGGTCACATACTGATTACTGAATTCTGAAATCAGATTATATCTACATTCAAGCCTAGATGCCATCACTTTCTACTTAAGTGATATCTAGAGATTATTTAATCTCTTCAAGCTTTGGTTTTATCATTTGTAAAATGAGAATAATTATTACATCTATCTCAGAGTGGTTGAGTTTTACTTGAGGTAATGCATGTAAACACAAGCACAGTGCTCGGCATATGTTAAATACTCGGTAAATTTTATGTTATTACTGTCTATCTGAAGCAGTTATGGAAATTGCACTTAGATATTCAACTATAATGAGCAACTTGAGTTTTAATTAAATTTGGATTTAATTCAGTCAGGTATGTTCCTGGTAAAAATGGTGGTGGTGGTTGTTATGGTTATTAAAATTAACCAAATAAAGGCAACTGAGGTGAATGGGGTATAGACTGAATTAAAGTTGCTAAGACCTTAAATGCAAAGGATATTTTTAGGTTAAAAGCTGAGGCAGATGATCAAAGTGCATGTAAGAACTCTTTTCAAAATCCTAGCTATCTGGAAGCATTTTACTCTTGGATCCCATATAACATCTTTGACTAAAATGAGATGGTCTGGGCTTACTGGATGGGGTCAGTGGGGACATTCTCTGAAGAAATCTGTTCTTAGTTTATTAAGCCACTTTTACTTTTTTTTTAATCCTGAGCATTTTTAGGATCTTAAAGTCAGTTTAAGGTATCTTAACTGTAACCTTGCCTTTGGCTAGCATTGCAGAGCAGCTGCTTCCAAATGATACAGTTGGTTATACTTTCTCCCTATTAGAAACTGGGACAGCAGACTACAGAGAGGTGTTTGATTATGTGTATGGAGACTAGGAAAGGGGTGATGGTAGAGGAAGGGAGTTATTATTAACATAGATGCATCCATCGATTTATTGACTTGTCTAATATTTTATAAAGCAAGTTTTGGCTGTTAAAAATAACATTATTTGAAAATGACAAAAATGAATTTTGTTACTCAATTTCCTGTATCCTGGCTTGAAAATTTTTAATCTATAAAGAATGCTTTCTTAGGAGAAAATGTCTGTAAAAACTAAAGACAGTAAGTGGCTAGAGGCACTTTTGAGTGCTTTTCATTTAAATGTATGCTGATAAAAACCTTAAATAGATAAGGGGAAAATTACAGATGAAGACATTTTAAAATCTCCCTGATGGTTTCACTAATTATATTGATTTTTTTTCCTTCCAGATTCTATGCTATAATATAGAAATTTTGCTTCATAAAAGCTTAATGCAGCTTCTTCTTTGCAAACACACAAAGGATGAGGCATGCACATATAATTAAAAGTGAACTGTGCTGCTTTTGAGTATTTACCAGCCATTAATTAATATCACCCCTTCCCATACACACAGTACCACCAATCAGACACACACACACAAACATTCTTGTTGCCTTTACCTTTCCTGGCCAAATGAAGTTTTGGAGTTGTCATTTCCAAATTGATGACATTTCTCTTTTTGACAGATGTTAACATTTTAGAACGCTTATTCTATAATCTTTGTCCTTTATCCTCACCACCCCCACCCCCCCCCCACCCCCGCCTACATCCATGGTGCTAAAATTATTATCATTAAAAACAAAAACAACTCTCCCCCACAAAAAAAAAAAAACCTTGAATACTGGGCATTACTTTGCATAGAGAACTCTGGTTGTTTTCCTCTCTGGTTTATTTTCTTTACTCATTTCTTGCCAACATGTTACTTTAACAGGCGATGGGTGCTACAACAGCTAATTCAGGAAACCTCCTTGCCTTCCTTTATGACCAAAGGAAACTTGGGAATAATTCCTGCAGAAAGGACACAGCAACTAATACGAGAAGAGATGGAGGTCTGTGGTGAGGCAGCAGGGAGATACCCAAGCAACTATAATGCCTGGTCTCATCGCATCTGGGTTTTACAGCACCTGGCTAAGCTAGACACCAAGGTAGGGTATTGTTTTGTGTCCCTAGGCACACTTCTGTCTGCCATTTAAATCATCTGGTAGTATGTAGTAGTTCCTTCTAAGAGGAGCTTTTAAAGAGAGAAGTAGAGGAACTAATGGCCCAGTAGCCCAGAGAGGATTGCAACAACTGATACCTCCAGGGAAACTGGCAATTTAAAAAAAGTTTGCATTCCTCACCCGCACGGCTTTGGCACTCTTTTAGGCTAGTGTACTGGTAGAACAAAGAAGGTTTAAGCAGTAAGGAATACTGAGTATAGCTCGTTTTGCCCTGAAACAGGAAGAGATTATTAAACTTTATACAATTGAAATTGTTCTTTCTTGGTAGCCTTTTGTTATGTGAGTTAATGTGCTAGATCAGCTGGCTGCCTTTTCACAATCTCTTCTCCTGCGGAGGGAGCAGAAGATCTCACACAGGTGTTCCCACACTTGGCCGAGTCTGTAAATTACCTGATGATTCTTACGTCCTACCCCACGTCTACTGAATCAAAATGAAGGTAGGATTTAAAGATCAGTATTTTTCACAGGTTCAGGGGATTATTTGGATGCAGAACCAGGTTGGGAACTGTCACTGCCTAATCCTTTTAGTTTAGAAATGAGGAGATAGAAGTTTCCAGAGAATTTTAATGGCTTGGACTCAGCCACAGTTGTATCATTTATTATTCATCAGAATGAAAGCCAGGTATCCTTGTACTCCTTCTTACGTACTACAGCTTCTCCATTGTTTCTTCACTTCTTATGGTATCAGGGCTTTAGAAACTAGAGTACTCTTCCAAAAGCTTCCCAGGCTTAAGACAATTTAAAGGGGTCAGAATGTCTCACATGGTGCTTTCAGATTATTGAGGACGCATTCTCCATTTTTGCTTCATCCCTTCCTGTATCTCCTTTCAGGCCCCCTCTCCTCTCTCTGTGTGCTAGCCAGAGACTCCTCCAGAATAAATAGGAGAGCATTCACTTCTGAGGGATTTTAAGCCAACAATTCTGAAAGAGAAGGCATTCTTTGCAAATTACATGGCTTTGCATTTCAGGAGGGGTGGCCACCTAATGGAATGGAAAAAGAAACAACAGAATTACATTAACCCGGGTTCAGATTCTGGCCCTGTTAGCTTTTTGTGTAAAGTAAGGCTTTAATGTTTTCATCTATAAGATAGGGGCTCTGCTGCCTGCCTCAGTGGATTGTGGTGAAAATTACTTGTGTTAATGTGTATAAAGTACTGGGCACCTAGTAGAGGCTCACAGATTTTTAGTTCGTTTCTCTGCTCCCCATAGATAGAAAACTTAGGTGAAACTTGACTACCAGCTTGCTAGGTCAACTCAGTGCAATTCGTTCATGAAAAAAGTAGTGAAACTTTATCGTTACCAGACACTGTCCTATACGTTGGATATGGCATAAAAACAAAAAGCTTACTATCAACAAATTGAAAAATCTAGTTGAAACAGATACTGACAGTTACAAAGCAGGGTGGCACTTGGAGAAACTGAGGGAATTTCCAGGCACAGCGGGAGCGCAGAAATGTCTCCTCATCCTGACCAGGCTCGTAGACAGCAGCTGCCAGAGGGAGCGATGCTACATTCTCAGGGGCCTGGAGCAGTGAATTCAAGTTATCTGGTGGGTATAGTGGATATGGAGTGCTTTAAAGTCAGTCATCTCAGCTACACAACTTGGTGTCCTGTGATAGGTAGGGAGAGGGAAGGGGAAGGTTGTGGATAAAGGAAGGCAGAGTTCAGGTGAGCTGAGAGCTCTTTGGAAGCTTTCTTGCCTTGATGTGGACCTTTTAAAGTAGCAGTCCATAAATCAGAAACACAGGGCCAAGGTGAAATTCTTGGTTCCTCAAGACCATCTGTTGTTAAAGATGACAGCGCATGAGTCATGTATGAACTCATCTGCCCTGGCCCACTGCTAGGCTTACATGTTGTCAGCCTGCCCTCCTCTGCCCTTGGGGGTCTTGGCACTTTTCCTGTCACCACTGCCACTGTCTCTCACTCTCAGTGAAGGGTGCTGAATTTACAAAATCCGCTTTCTGTTCTTATAAGCTATTGGGCCCAGCTAGGAGATCAAGATGATGGGAAAAGACCCTGATGCTGGGAAAGATTGACGGCAGGAGGAGAAGGGGACAGCAGAGGATGAGATGGTTGAGTGGCATCACTGTCTCAATGAACGTGAGTTTGAGTAAGCTCCAGGAGATGGTGAAGGACAGGGAAGCCTGGTGTGCTGCAGTCCATGGGGTCACAGAGAGTCAGACACAACTGAGCAACTGAACAACAGGGAGATCATGTCCTACAGTGCTTTGTCTGTTAGAGGAAGTAATCGCAAAAGTTTTAGTTGTCTAGCACAGCTTAAAAATACATATAAAATGAGTGGCATTTTTTTACTTAGAAAATTGAAAATGATTTTTTGAAGTGCTCATATTTAGCTTGGTAAGGGTGTAAAGTGAAAGTGAAAGTCACTCAGTTGTGTCTCTTTGCGACTCCATGAACTCTACAGTCCATGGAATTCTCTAGGCCAGAATACTGGAGTGGGTAGCTTTTTCCTTCTCCAGTGAATCTTCCCAACCCAGGGATCGAACCCAGGTCACCTACATTGCAGGCAGATTCTTTACCAGCTGAACCACAAAGGAAGGGTGTAAAGGCAAGCATTATAGAAATTGATAAAAATCTTACCAAAGGGCAACATGGCAGCATTTACCAGACTTTAAGATGGGTATTATCTCTAATGTAGCAATTCTGCTTCTAGGCATTCATCCTAAAGAAAAAATGGGAGATGCACTATGATATAGTGATTAAAGGCTTCACTCAGTGATCATACAAACACAATATGAATGCTGACTCTACCAGCAGTTTGCTGTGTGGCCTTAAAAAGGGCTCTTAGCCTCTCTAACCTCAGTTTCCTCATCTGTAAATTGGAGATGATGACAATTCCTACCTCCTCGAGTGATGTAAATTAAGTGGGAGAATCCACATAAAGTGGCTGTCCCTAGTGCTCATACTAAGTGATCAGTAAACACTGGATATTATATTAAATATGGAAGTTTGATATATAAAAATACTGTATATAATAGTGAAAAACTGGAAACAGTCTAATTTAATAACAATGCATTTCACTGCAGTTCATCACAAAGTAGAATATTTTGTTGCTACTAGAAATTATATTTTTAAGATTATTTAAAGAAAAATGTTAATTATAAGTTAAGGATATAAACTAAATATGAAATGGGCCTAATAACCTTTTATGTTATTAGCATTGAATAGTATTTAATGTATTTTGAATAGTATCTGGCATATTATAAGTGTGCAACAGATATTTATACACACCAACACAGTGCCATTATGGATATATTTTGTTATATTTTCTATAAGCATGTGTTTTCTAGTCAGGAAAAAAAATAGGTTACAGAATAAAGAATACTTACTAGTGCTATGGGGTAGAATTATGAGAGGTTTTAATTTTCTATTTTTTGTTTCCTGTGATGTTTGTGTTTTTCAGTGGACATATATTAAAGTAAATTTTAAAATAATCTATTTTTTCAGGGTGGGGTGGAAGGAAACAGTCGCAGTTGAAAACACTGTTAGACGTAGTATTCCATTTATGAGACATATTCAGAACAAGCAAAGTGGATTAGCAGGTGCCAGAGACTGGGGGGAATGGGGAATTAGAGGACTCCTAATGGGAATAGGGGTTGTTTTGGAGGTGATGAAAATGTTTTGAAATTATAATCATGACAGAGGCAAATCAAAACTGCAATGAGATATCACCTCACTCCTTTCAGAATGGCTGTCATCAAAATATTTATCATCAAAAGTAATAAATGTTGGCAAAGATGTAGTGAAAAGGGAAACCCTTGTACACTGTTGATAAGGATGTAAATTGGTACAGACAGTAATGAAAACAGTATGAAGTTTCCTCAGAAAATTAAAAATAGAACTACCATATGATCTAGCAGTTCCACCCTTGGGTACATATATGAAGAAAACAGAAATACTAATTTGAAAAGATACATGTACCCCAGTGTTCATAGCAGCATTATTTACAGAAGCCAAGCTACAAAACCTTCCTAAGTGTCCATCAACAGATGAATGGACAAAGAAAATGTGATTGATACGTATGTGTGTATATATTAATATACATGATGAAATATTACTCAGCGATAAAAAAGAATGAAACTCTGGCATTTGCAGCAACATGGACGGCCTTAGAGGGTATTACGCGTAGTGAAATAAGCCAGGCAGAGATAAAGAAACACTGTATGTTATCACTTATATGTGGACTCTATGAAGTAAACAAATGAATTTAACAGAAACATTCTCAGATACAGAGAACAAACTAGTGGTTACCATAGGGACAGGGGAGGGATGAGGAGCAAGATGGGAGTAGGAGATTTAGGCAGTTAAAGTTACTGTGTGTGAAATGAGTAAGCTGCAGGGATGGACTGTGGCACAGGGAAATACAGCCATTTTATAGTAATTTTAAATGGAGTATAGTCTATAAAAATATTGAATCACTATGTTGTACCCCTGAAACTAATATAATATCGTAAGTCAATTATATGTCAATAAAAAAGAAAAAAGAAAGTGTATGCGAATTAGATGACGGCAGTGGGACGAGGGAGCCCGGTGGGCTGCCGTCTGTGGGGCCGCACAGAGTCGGACACGGCTGAGGCGACTCGGCGGCAGCAGGGGCTGTGCACCTCTGCGACTCTACCACAAATCAGGAGCTTTTTCAACTTCAAAAATTCATCCTAATAAAGCTTCAAGAATAGCTAAGAAATTGTTGGAAAAAAAGGAAAAATAAGGAACTCTGTATGTCGCTGTATGTTTATATATTTAAATGTTTATAGAAATAGAGTATAAAAGCCTAGAAACTAATTCCAGTGCACAGTATGTACAAATTTCATTGATGATAAATATGGCATTTCACAAGATTGGAGAAGGGATTCTTTGCTCAATTTGTGATGCTAATAAGATTGAGTTTTTAGAAAATGATGGTTAGATTTTAATCTCACATACCAACCTGAACTCTTAAGTGAAATAAAAACATGTGAAGAAAAAAGGAATTTAAAAAATCAGTTGCAGTAATATATAAGAAAAATATTTACAACACAGATACTTAATACTTGCAAACTCATAAGAACAGTAATGACTTTCACAAAGAATAAGTTGAGCAATTATAAAAGAGAATTAGACAAACAGGCAGTTTGTAAAAGAAACAAAGATAAGTGAATAGGAAAAATATTTAGCTTTAATCATAATTAAGGGAATGTAAATTAAACATGATTTTCCATTTACTGGGCTTCCCTGGTTGGCTCAGCCAGTAAAGAATCCGCCTGCAGTGCAGGAGACCTGGGTTCAGTCCCCTGGGTTGAGAAGACCCTCTGGAGAAGGGAACGGCTACCCACTCCAGTATTCTGGCCTGGAGAATTCCATGGACTGTATAGTCCATGGGGTTGCAAAGAGTCAGACATAACTGAGCAACTTTAACTTTGACTTCCACTTACTAAGTTAGCTAAAACTAAAGTATTGATGAGGAATTTAGGAAACAAACATTAAGATCTTCTTCCAATAGGGGCATAAATTATACAGCCTTCCGGGAGGGCAGTTTGAAATACACATCAAGAACTTTACAGAATTTTTCTCACTGTTTCAATTAGTATACTTCTAGAAATTTCTCCTAAATAAAAATAAGACATGTACATAGATTTATATGTGTGTATACATAGGCGTGTTACTTAACGCAAAGTGGAAACAAAATGACGGAATGGTTTAAATTGTGATAATCTTTAGGATGAAGTATTATGCAAAAGTTTAAAATTATGTTGTAGAGTAATACTTAGTGAAATTGGAATTTATACTTTAAATGAAATAAAATTTCGATATAAAAGCTATCCTAAATTTGTGTTAAGTAAATTAAACAGATGCATTATTGCAAAAAGCTGAGAGATTGGTTGTATGGTAGAATATTAAAAGTAGTCATTGTTGGTCAGTAGGATAATGAATGAAGTGGGGATTTTTTTGCTTCTTTATATTCTGTATTTTTACATTTTTCTATAATAATCATCTTGTATAATCAGAGGAAAAACCAAATGTTTTTTAAAAAATTCATGGAATTCATGGTGTATGTGTATATAAGAACTAGCATTTCTAGTAGTCTTTCATTTTAAACCTGTTATCTTCCGTTTCATAGCCCTGCTTCCATAGTTTCCTTATAATTTATTTATTCACTTACTCATTTTTATGTGGAATGTTGGAAAAGAATAATTATACAAAGGTCTTTTGTTCTGTCAGTGCCTTCCAGTTAAGCTGTATCTTTGTGCAGTATCTTTAAGATCACTTAAAAATAATTGCTGTCTTTTTAAAAAAAAAAAATCACTGCCTTTTATTCTACTAAGAAAACACCCTGAAATTCCTGTTAAAAGATTTCTTCTTTAGTTAGTAGGCATTTTATATCTTAGGGAAAAGAATATAGTGAATTTTCTCTTAAATAGTCTCAGAAAAGAGTTATTAGGAATTGAATTAGTTTTGCTGAAAACCTTTTAAATATATGCTATTTTTGCCTCAAAATTACAATAAATTTTTAATTTTTACATGTAGAAAATATATAATAGAAATAATCTAAATGTTTTTCACATTATATAAATTCATTTTAAACAAGTTTTATATTCTTTTCAATGCATAGTAAGAAGCTGTACCATAATTAAAACGCTGCTGTATTATAGTCTGAATTTCCTGCAGGTTAATTCTTCAAAAATATAATTCTTAAAAAAAAAAAAAAACCTTAAGATTAGTTTTTGTCTTGCAGGTAGAAGTTTATCTGGTGGATTTATTTTGCCCACCTTTTAAATCAAATAAGCAATTTGTTTTCCATTTCTCAGAGACTCACTGGCAATAGCCTCTGAAATAAATTTATGTGGCTGTGAATTAACTTATTATAATTTAAAGGAGATGTTTAAAACATTTCACTGATAAAACTTGACCATCCTAGCTGGGAGTAATCATATCCCTCTTTACCAGTCACTTTGTTTATTAAATTGTTCATTCGTTCATTCATTCATTAAACATTTATATATAGGGTATAGGGTGATGGGAACATTAATTAGAAATGAATAAGTATCTTAAAAAACTTGTATAGTTTAGTGGGGATGAAAAGGTATACAGGAATTTCTATAATATATATGATGGAACATACAAGAACTATGGAGGCTGAGAAGAGGGAAGACTTCTAGTTTTCTCTTTGAAAAGTAGAGAGGGATCTTGCTTAAGAAGAAGGCATTTGCCTGAGCTCCTTGAAGAGCAGGTAAAAGAGCCTTTGGCATTGTGTGGGGTGTATGGTTCACTACTGATAAGTACATGTCATTTTTCCTTAACTGGTCTGAAAATCCTCTGACAGGTGTGATAAGCCCTCAATACACCTTTTTCTGATCAAAACTTATTTGTTTGCTAACCTGACTGAGACACTGCCAAATAATTTATTTTTTCATAAATGCTGCTTTTTATCTCCATTTGAAATTCTTTAGTTTGCAGATTTAAACAGTTCACTGCTGAATTTTGTCTTACCTATTTAAAAAAGTCTTTTATCATTGGTGGTAAGTTTGAGACAAGTAGTGAAAGTCATGAGCACTTGAAAATTCCTGTTAGTCATGCATCATGTTTTTGTACTAAGCCCTTAGAATTAAGTAGTGAACGAAATAGACGTGGTTTCTGCCCTGATGACATTTAATAGTGCCAGAGAAATAATTACACTGAGTCTATTGTTGAACACATAGTTAGATACAGTACAGATTCATTAAATGCAAAAAAAGTTTCCATTAAAGTGACCTCTGAGTTTATATTTTCCCTTCAGTATAAGCATTAAATTAAAAATGAATACCCAGTGTCTCTCCTTATTTTAGAATCTGGCTGTTCTATGTGTATGCCAATTAGAAAGTTCCTTAAATTCAGTAGTATTAAAAAAAATTATTATTTTCTAAAAGAAATGGACCATGAGTATTTATTAAGCAACAACACTGTGTTGGATGTTATATACAAAATATTGGTAGGAATGGCATTATCAAAACAAGGAATGAATGAAAGAAATTCAAAGCATTAACGGAAAAAAGAAAACCTTTAGAAATTCCTCATTTCACTTCCCTTTTTCCTTCCTACAAGATTCTTCTTGATGAACTATCTTCTACTAAACACTGGGCATCCATGCATGTTTCAGACCACAGTGGATTTCACTACCGCCAATTTTTATTAAAGTCTTTGATTAGCCGAACTGTGACTGACGGTTCTGTATTGGAGCAAAGTCCTTTGAGAAGTGAGTCAACTGTAGTTCTCCCAAAAGATGAAGAAGCAGTGGCTTCAGCAGAGGAATCAAGGATAAATCTTCCCCATCTTCTAGAAGAAGAAGTTGAATTCACCACTGATCTTATTGATGCCTACCCAGGACATGAAACCCTTTGGTGTCATAGGTAAGAGAAGGAAGATGTATTTCCTGCATGAAATTCTGTGTGTCCTTATGAGAGTTACAGAAGGTCTTACATCTGACTCGAGCCTCTTTGGGTAAATATGGTAATTTGACTGTGGAACTTTGCCTGAGTGATTCAGAGGAGTTTGTATTACCATAGCCTCTTCACAGTCTTCATCAACATGAGGTTCTTCGCACAGACCTTTGCCAATGGCTCAAGATGGTGGTGGTCATCCTTGACTGTGAAACAGAATACATATATTACTTCCAAACTAAAAAACGTTTCTGGACTCCCTCTTTGGAGATCCTGATACTTAGCATTTCTGCGATAGAGTGCTGCCATCTGTCTTTTAAAAAAATAAAGAAAAAACCCTAACAGGTAAATTTGATGTACAGTCAGGGTTAAGACCAATGATTAGACCCTGTGAATAGTTAAGCTTTGGCTTCCCAAATGTCTCAGTGGTAATGAATCTGCCTGCCAATGCAGGAGACGTGGGTTTGATCCCTGGGTCTGGAAGATCCCCCTGGAGAAGGAAATGGCAAACCCACTCTAGTATTCTTTCCTGGAGAATTACATAACAGAGGAGCCTGGCGGGCTACAGTCCATGGGGTCACAAAGAGTCATATACGTCTGAGCACACACAGATGGTTAAGCTTTACTATTCTTCCCAACCATTATGGCCTGCAGATTAATTTACTTTGAGTATAATCTCTTGACATTTTTTTATTTTTTAAGGTAAAATATATTTTATTAATATTTGTTTAATTTTACTATTCAGGATTATTATGAAGGTGTGAAAGAGGGTTAGCAACCTCATAACTTGAGTTTTAAGTACCTTTGACAGTACTTCTCATGTTGAAATGAAATCCAAGTATGGAAATCCCCTGATTGGTTTATTTTGGATTATCATTTAGTTGGAGGCATCTCTGGCATTAAATATACAGATTTTACTTCAAGTTACAAGATTATGCTTATAGACAAATGACTTGCCTGTGTTAGGCAAGAGGTAGGCATTTTAAATTGCATATTTAAATTGTGTATTTTTTTAAGTTAATTGAAATTTGTTCCCTTTTTCCAGACTAAATATATTTGGAAGATATATGAGAAGATGAAAGACAATCTCCCCTCTTTGGCACCTTTGTAAATACAAAATTGTCTTTTTCTCTTAAAAACAAGACAGTCTTATTCCACATTTTTAGAAGAGGAGATAGATCTTGACTTGCATGTTTTGGTGTTAGATTTTTGTTGCTGTTTCATATTTAGACACATAATAGCCAGGCTCAGAGAATATTAAAAATTATATTTGTTTTTGGAAGATAGCTAGATTGTTAGAACAGAAACTTTCTTTTTCATAAGATTAATGGGAGTTTGGAATGGGGAGAAGAGACAGTTGGGAAGACCTATATATCATACAGACCAGTTTGCTACTGATTCAGTGCCCTTAAGCCGCTTCTCTGTCCTTTAAGATTTATCTGTAAAATGAGTCTGTTATGTGCTCCTTTGTCTGTTCCAGAATAAGCTAGGAAAATGAATAGAATTCTCTTTTAAAGGCTTAGAATTGTTAATATAAATGATGAGATATAACAACCTGAAATCTATGTAGTTTACCTTATTTTGTACAAAGATGTGAACCCCACTTTCTCACAATTTTTGGAAATTAGGCATATGGATCTTCATTTTTAACAAATAACTACAGATGATTCTAAGAGCAGGAAAACTCTCCTTAGAGGAAGAACAGGAACTGTGTGTTTTAACATACTTTTCTCGGAGCCCAGCACATTCTAGCACATGTGGATGTTTAATGAGACTATAGTGCTGGATTAGGGGCAGATTCAGAGGGTTTCTAAAATAGTAAGTCCAGTTGCAGCAGTTCTGTTCTTATTAAAGAAAGTATTGGATAGAGGCCATAGACTAATCTTCTAGAGGAGCTATTTAATCCTCTTGTTGCTGAAAATCACTTGTCTTTTAGGCTGTCAATGAGGTTAATTTTTGGTTTTGTTTTATATTTTAATTTATAGCAGAGATTGGGCAAAAACCCATTTCTGGTTTCATATTACAGTTTCATATTATAGTTATTATAGTAACAGCACCAAGTGATTGTCATCATCTCAGTCAATGTTTTTTAAAAAACCTTTGGAAAAAAAAAAAAAAAAACCTTTGGGGTAGTATTTCAACAAACCAGTAATCTGGACTTGTGAAGCTCTGTCCAAATACCAGAGACTACATCTTAACTATTCTCCTTCCCCCAGATAGCTTTGGGTTACCGAAGGCAGTGAAACTGAATACTGTGTGTTTTGAAATTGTCAACTTACTTTTCTGTTTTTTTCTGAAAAGCTTGACTTTGTGATGTGATTTTTCTTTTTCTGTTCTATTCCTCCTCCTCTTCTTTCACAGGCGGCATATTTTCTACCTTCAGCATCACTTAAATGGTAGGTTTCCTCACAGCATGATCCAGTTGCCACCTGCCGACAGTCCTGGGGGAACTTTGAGTGACTCGCACAGTATCCCAGCAGGCCCCCACACATCTCAGGCAATGGAGGTGGATGGACTTAGTGACTTTAGCAAGCAAGGCTATTCCCAGGAAATCAAACGCCTGAAGCGGACTCCAGCTCCAGACTCCCTGGGCCTGGAAATGGAGCACAGGTTCATCGATCAAGTACTGTCCACCTGTCGGAACGTGGAACAAGCCAGGTTTGCCAGTGCATACAGAAAATGGCTGGTTACATTGAATCAATGAAAGAGGTGAATTAGTCCTGCAAAGTTCCCCTTTTTAGTGCAATATCGCTTTTCTTTCTTATTTACATAATTGCATGAACTGTTTGCTACTATTGGCTAACTATATATTCTTCATCTTTAGGCTAAAAGTCCCTAGTAAATCTTTCATTTTATTTATTTTGTTAAGAACTGGCATTCCTTTGGCGATAAAATAATTGTGTAGTTCCTTCTTGCTGAACAGTGAGTCTTAACTTTTTTCTTTTTAACTTCTCATCCTGTATATTCCTATCTTTGAGACTTTTCTCATTTGATTCTCCAGATTGGTTCACACACACCTCAGCCCACCTCAGTGCAGTTGCTGTATAGGCATTTTTTTTTTTTTTTGGTAATCAAAAAGTTATGCTGTAGTTTAGCTTAAGAAAACAATTTCAGAATTACTTATCTAATTGCTGTTTTGAGAATCAGATGGCCAGGTGGATGAATTTGTGAAAATACACACCATTTCTCTTTCACTAGCATGTTATACTCAAGTCATAGGCCAACATAACTGAAATCAGAAATATTGGAATTTATATGAACAACATAGTTCTAATATAATCCATTTTTAAACTAATTATTTTAAAAAACTAATTTTATGAGTTTATGCAATTGTAGTGGAAACTTATTTTTACCACTAGCTTTGATAAGTTTTTTTACCTCAATTAAAATCAATTTTAAAAAAACCTAGAATGCCATTTTTAGTTATTACTACTTATTTTCCTCCAAATTCACCATGCAATATGGCAGGCTTATGCATAGAAATGTATCCATTAAAAACCTTCCTTTGTAAAGTTTTTAAGTTACTGAGGATACACTGGATAAAGTACAAAATTTTTATGAAGGGATTATTAAGTTTACTGGCAAAAACCAGGGGGAAAGAATAGTTTTGAAGGTTAGTTCTTCAGTCTATTTTAAAAAATAAAACAATTTAGAAACTTTGATACTGAATTTATCAGGGATGAGATACCAAAGTATCCATCTTATCTTTTCAATAATAAGGGCTGCATTTTTCAGATAGGTGAGACAGATGTGGTAAAAGTACCAGGTAATATCTGATTTATTGATATGAAGCAATGCTTTGCATTTCTTCTTTCCACCTACCTTTCTCTTTATTTTCCCCATCCATGGTTTTTTCCATGTCTATTATATTTCATGGATGTAAACTAAAGATATTCTCCTGTTTCCAGTTAATTCCATACCCCATTAAACACACAAAATATGAATATAAATTGCCCCCTTAAAAGTTACCCTAATGATGCTGTCTATTATCCTATGTGTATAAAATGTAGTGGTGGCTGAAACAGTGTGACCACTATGCTTTGCCTGTTTTCCTCTTTTTATCCTAGGCTACCTGTAGGGTAAGAAAGACGTGTAGGGAAAAGCAGACCTCTCCTATCTCACTGTTACGGAGACTCTAGACTTGAGTGAGGAACATTGCCTTAAGGGAAAAGAATAGGTCCTTTTCTTGTGTATCATGATTTTGTTGAGTGGCAAACTATCAAGTGAGACTTAAGAATACCAAAAAGCTTGTCTAGGCTGGTACTTGTAGACAGAAGCTGCTCTTCTCTCCTAGGGCAAAAATTACCCTTTTATAACTTTTTGTAGTATTTAGGTGAGAAAATGATTGGCATTATGAGCATAATTTTATAACCTTTTATTTACAAAGCATATTTTGAATCAAATACCTCAAGGTCTACCTAGACCTCTGGATAAAGCTATTACTTTATGATTTTTAGCAGCTGCAGGGCTTGCGGGGCAAACTACACACAGATGCCATGGAGATCCAGTCAGTTCCACTAATGTATGTTGCTAGATTTTGGCCTCACTGTTACTTTTCTTCCATGGATCGTTTTAAGTATCCCGACTAATAGGGCTTCTTATGCTTTGATGTGCGAGTGTGAGAGTGTCAAGACATGAGTATAGACAATCTCCTCTGAAACATCAACTAAATTTTATAATGTTCCACACTTTTTTATATCTTCCACAAAGTTTCTTGCCCTTCTTTGATGTTAACTGTCTTCTTGTGTTGTAAGTCTCTTAACTCACCCCTGCACAAAGCCATGCAGTCCTTTAATATATCTTGGTCTCCTGTCTTCCTAATAGTTTTAAGTACCAAGTAAAAATACAAATATCCAAAGGATACAGTTTGTATCTGACTCTTGTGTGCTACTTTATTTCTAAAATTTGTAGTTTTCAAGTGTTCATTCACAGAAGAACATAATATTGCCCTGTATAGTTGTGTGCTTTACTTTGAGTGGTTGACATCCGACTCACTAGCTATAGTGTGATAATATCTTTTGGACTGAATGAGCTCATGCAGTGGAAAGGATGTATCTATTTTTAGAGATTCATTAGTCTTCACTTACTTTTCAATAAGTATGTCACTGTTAAAGGAAAAGATGATTTAGATTAACGCACATTTCATCCAACTTTCACTGGAAGAATTGTAGACCATCCTGGGTCAAGAATACTACTGACAAGTAAAAAAAAAAGCAATAAGATCTGTAAATATCTTACAGATACAATATCTCTACACTCACTCCTCCCCAATCTTTTTCTTTTTTAAGTGTACCTATTTTGGTCATTGTTCCCAGATTCTGTCTGCCTTGCATATTGTAAGGACTTATTAAATATTTATTAAATTTATGATTGATTAACTGAACATGGGAAAATTAATCATGAAGGATGCATAGAGTGAGTTATGATTGAGAAATTGATGGAACAGAGCACTGAATTGTCAATGAATGATGTATTCTGCCTTCATGATACTTAGGAGCAGCTATTGCATATAGAATAAGTTAATTTAGATTTTTTTCTTCATTAAACTACTTTGTTTATGCTTGTTAAATCTCAGCCAAGAAATGCAGCTGTATGATATCAATTAACTGTACTTTAATATATTTTAAAAATTCATAGAAGAATGAAGACCATTTTCATTAAGAACACTACTTCCTATTCATTTATGATTTTGGAGGACAGATCTTGCCCATAGAGCCAGAGCCACTTTGGGGTATCTGAGGAAACTGATTTCAAAGATTTGTTGATCTGTATCTATGCATAAGTAGTCATTTTATGCTTCTCCTTTTCCCCTCCACAACTTGAACATTTTTGATATTTCTTAAACCTGTGAGTCATTTTTTAAACATCAGGATTTGATACCTTTTAGTGTCCCCTTTTTCTTTTCTATGTTTTAGCATTTTATTACCTCTGGGCCCAGACTTTGAGTCATATTTCTTATTCCAGTGGTACAATTCTAATTTAAATTCAAGGCTTCATTATTTATCAGATTAAATATACAAGATGTCACACAAAGCCACTTAAGTCTTCAGATAAGGACTTAGTAACACAAGACATGCCAATAGAAGTTCTTGGATTTTTATGTGGCTTTTTTGTAGGAATGCATATATATGGTGATACACTATCATTTAGATATATTCAGGTCATGTGAATTTATGCTTGTCTAGGTATATACATGTATGTGTGTGTAAAACTTAATATTTTTGAGAACAAATTGTCAGTCTAGTATTTTTCTCTTAATAGCACAAGATGATATCTGACATGAGGGCTAAATATAAATTAGGAATGCTACCACTTGCTATGCAACAATCTAATTTCTACCTTAGTTCCCCTGTATTACAGAAGATGCTAAAGATTTAGTTTATCAAAGGAAGTTAGAAAACACTTTTTTTTTTTGCAAAAAGCTTTTGTAAGCTTAATTATTTTCTTACTAGAAAATTACATTTTAAAACTTTTAAATATTTAAAGTATGCGAGAAAATTTGAACAGCATTGTAACAACTGAACTTTTTGTCTTCTAAATAAATTTCTCAAATAGAGCTATACAGCCCCTAGCACTTTACATGCTGCCAGCCTCCTGTGCTTGGGTATACTCTGTGATGTGCTCCTGTTCACTAGAGAAGTACGTGAAAGCGGAGGAAGGCTTAGGCAAGATCAGTGTTACGAAGGCAGTGAGCAGGGAAAGTCCACCCTGAGAATTCCACTTACCATCACATAGTGTCTTTTAAAAAATAACTGTGCATACTGTGTTTATTTGAGTGCCTTTCTTACTTTTTGCTGAAGCAAGATTATGTTTAATTAACATTTAGGTAAAAATCAAAGGGTGAAAATTTTATTAAACAGTTGATTGATTAGTTATTTTATTTATTCCAACTGCTAGGCATGGTCTAGTGGAATATTTTATCCTTAAGTGAGTTACTGATATGAGCAAGAAGGATGCTTTGGTTTGCATTTCACTAGTTAGCATTTTCAAGCACCCTACCATGAAGAATTAGTTCTTTCTCAGAAACAGCTAACTTTTTCGGGATTGGAGGCATCACGTTTAAGAGGATGGCATATTCATAACTAAAGATCAGCCTGAAACCTGTGCCGCCCATATTTAAAGGGAAGCAGTGGCTCTCTGTCCTAACAGAAATGCCATATGGTTATCCTAAGTGAATCCTTTGCCTCATTTTAAGGACTTTTAAGAACTCCTTCCGAAATTCAGGCTTATGGATGATAGTTGAGAGGGGGAAAAAAAAGGAAGTTTAATCTTTTCAAATATTGGAGGAACAGAAGTAAATAATGAGATGAAATTTAAAATGTGGCTTTTTATGTATTTGGGTGTGAAGAGGGGAAGGATCAGAATTCCATATTTCCAGATAGCAAATAACTGTTAATTATAATTTCATTAAAACATATAACTTAAGATTCCAAAGTGCTTTTCAGAGAACTGTTGAATATGTATTCCTAAAGGACAGCAATGGGTCATGTTTATGGTAGAAACAGAAAACTATTGTGTCAGTTGTGGGTCTGGGGGTTAGGGACCTCAGGTTCCCAACTTTGACTTCTGTATTCTCAGGCCATGTTAACACTATAACCAGGCCATGTTAACACTATAAAACCAAACTGTTTACTTAAAAAAAAGAAAGAAGAAAAAAATAGCGGTAGCTTACTCTGTTGATGAAATTTTGTGCTTCCAAGCATATCAGCTATATATAGTTTGTGCTTTCTGCGCAATAATATGGCTGACAAAGCTTAACCCTGGCACTTCTTTTATTAATCTGTTGTTATTCCTCAGGGTGTAGAAAATTTAGTAAATTTAGGACAAAACTTTATATTCAGTGGCAAAAAAAAGATGAAAATATGCTAATATATTACTAGCTCTTAAAAATTTTAGTATAGATAGTATTTTTTATAAACTACTACCATTGCAGTAGCTCATAGACGCTCAGTGACTGCCTCCTTGTTCATCTCACTGCTTTAGTCCCTATGGCTCTCTTATGAATGTTCTCTTACACATGTCTTCTACAGAAGTGACTTTGTATTATTTTCCATGTTTAGCAGAGGTAGGGGTGTTTTAGTTGACCTAAGTCTCAGTTTTTGGAAATCCTGTTGAAAAAATGATTACTGTTGGTTTTCAAACTGATAACTCTTCTGCTTCTTAAAACTTCAGTTTCCCTGAGAGAGTGTTTTGGGTGGAGGCCTTGTATACATGTTCAGTACACTGCATAATGCCTTGCATCTTGTAGGAACTCAACGGGTCAGAATTGTTAAAGGCTAGAAAGTTAAAACTAGCTTGTTTATCTTATCACTGTCCATATCCTTAGCTTAAGGAGAAATACAGTATTAAGATACATAATCAGGTTCAAACATACAAAGCAATGATATACAGCTGTGTAACATTGTAAGTGAAATTTAGATACTTTTAAGGCATACATATGTGTGTGTATTCACATATATATGTATATATATTTAATTGAGGTTTGGAATTTCAACTTATATAGTGGTTTTACAAAGATTTTTATCCAAGGGACTTTTATTTTCGTACTTGCTTGAAGTGCTCCTGTTTAAAAGCAGTTTTCTTTATTACACCAGCCCCCCTCAAGCAAAATTGGAAACCTAACACAAGTGCCCGTTTGCTTGAATGAACCAGATATTGGTGTAAACTATTCATAGTAAATCTTTGGTTGCTTATGAACCATGACATTTTGACTCTTCTTCCATACCTATAGGGAATCAGCCTTAATTTTATGTATGGTGGTCACTTTCCTCAAAGTACTATGCAGCATACTTCAAATGCTTATCTTTATAAAGCGATCAATAATAAATTTGAGATTTTTCAATGTCATAGGGATGAATAGTTTCACACGTTCAGATATTGATTCATACGGCAGTCTGTTAGAAATGCTAATACTTTATCCTCCCTCACAAATGTCATCTTGCATTTGGAGCAGACTTTTTTTTCCTATTAGTTAAAGAACGAGTATAGGCTGAATGCACTCATAGTAGGTGCTCAGTAAATATTGGTGGATTATTGATCTAACATCAGTGTAACAGCTTTCAGAAAAGAGACTGTTGTCATCTTTTCATTGAAGAGTTTATTTTTATAGAAATATATGTTTGAAACTGGAAATTTTTCTCATTTGACATGAATTAGGCTTATTTAGGTTGGAGTTAGTAACATGTAATAAAAAATTTTTAATTGTTTATGTAGAAATGGTCTGAAGATAGATATGAAAAGTTTAAGTAGTATCTCTGTGCAAGGCACATTGATGAATGTGATTAAATGTCTTAATAGGCTGCTGAACTCTAGAGAGAATTGCTATAGTCTTCTGCAATCAGATTCTCTGTTGGTCTGTCTAGTATTTTCTAGTATCTCTCTCTCTCTGCATGCATGCCCAGTTGTGTCTGACTCTTTGCAACCCCATGGGGCTATAGTCCACCAGGCTTCTCTGTTCATGGGATTTCCCAGGCAAGAATACTGGAGTGGGTTGCCATTTCCTACTCCAGGGGATCTTCCTGACCCAGGGATCAAACCCACGTTTCTTTGTCTCCTGTATTGGCACGCACCACCTGGGAATCTCTGTTTTCTGGTATAAGTTCTGTTTATTTCTCCCTAAGTCTTGGTTACTTTCCAGTGTCTTAAAAGTAGTCATAGCAAAATGAGGGAGAAATTTGTATGAATAACCTTAGTTTGAGTCTGTTAATTTGTGACTTTCAGAGCATTTTTGACAGAGTTTACCTAATACAAACAGATTTAAACAGTTTAAAAACAAGCATTCCAGCCTGAGATGTGACAAGCGGAATATGCAGCACAGGCAGCGTTAGGCAGGGCCTCCTGATGAGATTGTTGATGCATGACTAACACTGGCTTCTGACTGAGGTGACCACTGTCGGTATTGTATATTGGTATTTGTTGTTCCTAGGAGAATAATGGTGTATATATGGAGTATGTACTAGGTTAACTTGTTTTTGAATTGGACAAAATAGAAGATGAGGTATTTATAAATACGCCAAATATTTATACACCCTGCTACAAAGAAACTAAAAAGAAGAAAATGCTAAAAGAGCAGTGATCTTATTTTTTCTTCATAGCTTCTAAAAAAATTTTTTTTCACCTCAAGTCTCTTGGACACTAGGCAATTGCTTACTTTAACACTGAGGGACTTTAAAGTATAGTTCTCAGACACTATATTCTGCTATTAGATTTCACCAGGTCTGTTAATTTTACATGCTTAAAGATTTTCCAGAAAATGGAGTAGTTAAGTTGCAGTCAGTGTTAAGATTAAATGAACAATGTAGATTATGATTAAATGGGACAAGTTACATGTATGATCTGTGGTGCAAGGTCAGATCCTGGGTATTAAAGATAAGTTTGGCTAACTTATTTTACTGAAGATACTAATTGCCTTCACTCTGATTGCGCTGCTGTTTTTCTTAAACTATTTTCCCCCGGTATTACAGTCGGCATTGAATTTCATTTAGCATTTACCATATTCTAGTTGATGTTTTTTAAGGATTAAATATTTTGTGAATTTTTTTTACACTTAAAACGTGTACCTTGCAGAGGGATAAAAATAAATTTTGTAATAATGTATTTACAATATGTGCTTATGGTGTTCTGGGAGCTAATACTCCAGAGTGCTTTAAGAGTGATAACTAAATTCTAAGGCTTATATAATGACTATAGATTTTCTGTATCAGCACTGTCCAGTAAAAACAAATGCAAGCCACATAACGTAATTTAAAACTTTAAAGCTAGTAGCCACGTTAAAAAAAGAAATACATAAAATTAGCTTTAATAATATATTTTAATTAACCCAATATATTAATAATATTATCTTTTACATGTGTAACCTATATACAGAATTGAGGTGTTTTGCCTTTTTTCCCCATAGAAAGTCCTCAACATTCAGCTTGTATTTTGCACTCATGAGCATCTCAATTCTGACTAGCTACATTTCAAATGCTCAAAAAGCCACTTATGGCTGGGGGCTGCTCTATTGGACAAAGCAGATTCATAGAGTACAAAGTATGGCTTTGTTTTAATTTAGAGATGCTGAGGTAGGCATGAAATTATGGTACTTTAAAAATTATTTATTATACTTAGAAGAGAATCGAACAGAATTATCCACTTGTTTTTCTTTTCCTTCGTTTTAAATTTTCTTTAGAATTTGGCTCAACCTGTTTCATTTTGCCAAGCTTTATTTGAGGAAGTTATTCCATGCCTTGTAAAATACCATAATATACTGATTATAACCACACATTATTAAAAATACATTTTTCAATGTGTTCACTAAATTCTGTCCTGTTTCTTCAAAATAATAGCTTAAATTGCATGTTAATTGTATATCTGTACCTATTTTGTTCTTATCATTATAATATAATAATGTGTATTTAGCAAATAGCCCTGGGATTCTAATCTTCCCATGCAGCTGTCCTCCAGTACTTATTGGTACACTTATTAAATTATAATAAGTTGCAAAAAAGTAGAATGAAACTATTCTTTTTTTTCCATTAGATTTGTTTTTATCATGTGACCATGTACCAAGCCAGCTATAAATTACTATATTTCTGTAGAATATGGAAAATAGTGTTTATGTCTTATCTTTGCTAAATGTTTGCAATTTTAAAGTAAATTTTTCATCTCCTAAAATGAGTGTTAATTATGACTTTATTTTTACTTGTAGTGTTTTAAAATTCAACTTCAGTCACCCAGCCTGTCTTATTTAATTGCTATGATGGTGGTAGTTGGGTGGAGGTGTGAGCTGTTGTCTGTGTGAAACCAATGATCTGATTACATTTGTAAACAGTTTTAAAATATCATTTGTGTCTAGAATATTAAAACAAAAAGACAGAAACAAATGAAATTGTCATAGTTGTCTCTAGACTGCATTAATAATGAGTAGTTGACTTAGCAAAATCATCAATATGACTAGATATACTTCTTCCTATATATTTCAAATAAAGGTATAGAACAGGGAATTACTTGATTATTTCAGTGTTGCATCCCATGTTTTCTTAATCTTGAGTCTCACTTCTATATAAGACAGAGCATTTAGAGTTAGAGCTACTTAAAAGATAAAACATACATAAGCTCCAAAAAGTATTTGATGAAATGGACACTTTTTTTTTTACTCAGATTTTAAATATTTCAGGGACTTCCTCCATGGTTCAATGGTTAAGGCTCTGCACTCCCACTGCATGAGGCACAGGTTCAATCCCTGATTAAGGAACTAAGATCCCACATGCCACATGTGTGTGACCAAAATATATATATATATATTTGTTTCAAAAAGATGTTTTGTGGGAAAAGGCCTTTGTTACTTTGTCCCATGACTACTAAGGATTATACTTTAAATAATGCACTCCTATTATCTGCATCTGTTTTTGGTTGGAAATAGGATGTAGATACGTAGATACAGATACAGGCTCGCCTGGTGGCTCAGGCGGTAAAGTGCCTGCCTGCAGTGCAGGAGACGCGGGTTCCATCCCTCCTTGGCAAGAACTCCTAGAGGAGGGAGTGGCAACCCACTCCAGTGTTCTTGCCTAGAGAATCCCATAGACAGAGGAGCCTGGTGGGCTACAGTCCATGGGGTCACAAAGAGTCAGACATGACCTAGCAACTAAGCGCACACAGCAAGATACAGAATTTACTTTGCATTGGGTCAAGTACCATGAACAATGTTTAGTCCACAGTATTGTTTTTGATCTGATGTCCTAGGGAAGGGAAGTAGTTTACTAAAGACTGTCTTGATTTCAATGAGTAATCAGATTACATAAGAAATCTGACAACAGTTAGTATTACCAAAGCGCTTCACTTAATAGGGTGCTCCTTGAACAATAACAGAGGCAGGATAATACACTAGCCAGTTACAACTTTTAAATACCTTTCATCATTTGTCTGTATTTGGCAGTATCACTTTCCTCATGCTGGAAGCTCAATTTTTTGCTTTTGGTGGGTTTTTTTTTTTTTTTTCTTTTTAAATTAAATGGCATGGCTTCTATCTTTTCACTCAACTCCAGAATGGCTAGACTGGCATCAACTGTATTTAACAAGTTATAGTAAGTACTTTCTTATAAGAAGTACAATATTATTATATGTGTCCCATGTTACAGCAGAAGTTGAAAATAGATGCAATAATTTTTATATTGTCTTCTCTTTCAAAGAAAGATTTTTAGAATAATCCTGGTTGCTAGGAGGAATTCCCTTACCACTCCTTAATTATATGAACAGACAGATAATACTTTTGAATTTACACTTTCATTATTGGAGTCCTCTGAATATGTATAAATCCTCTGAAGATATATAAATCTCTTATATTAGATTCCTCATGTACCTCTCACAGTAATTACAAGTGACTGATGCAAGGTCAACTTTCTGTGTAGGGGAGAAATGGGCTGAAGTGGCCCTCCATCATATTTCTGTATTCTAATATTTCTTAAATTGCTAGTGATCTCCCTAGACACACTGTTGAGAGAATACTGGAAAGTGAGTGAGTAAGTGGGATTGTTGCCACATTAGACACCCCATTTATTTTATTTCCAAGGAAGTTCTGTAGTCTCACCACCATAGCTCAGTTGGTAAAGAATCTGCCTGCAAGGCTGGAGACCTGATTTCAATCCCTGGGTTGGGAAGATCCCCTGGAGAAGAGAAAGGCTACTCACTCCAATATTCTGGCCTCAAGAATTCCGTGGACTTTATAGTCCCTGGGGTCGCAAAGACTTGGACACAACTGAGCAACTTTCACTCACACACTCACTCGCCTACTAAGGGCCCCTGGAGCAAAAATAATCACTAGTTCTCTCTTGTCTGTCATTAAGGGGTGACACATCTAATTTGTGACATTGATCTCATATAAGTCTTAATGTTAGTTATTCCATGTGAAGAAATTTTTAAAGCATTTTATGTAGTATTTACTATAGTAAAATGAGAAACAACTTGAATACACAACAGTAAGAGATTCAGTAAATTGGCATTTTCCTACAGTGGTATAATACATACCTTAACAAAAAACCCCAATATGTAATTATGTGGAAAAAAAAAAACAACTCATATCGAAAAAATAAGTTATAAAGAAGTATATAAGATTGTAATTTTATTTAAAAATTAAGATTAATTCCCATTTCCAGTAGTGGCAGGACCAACACTCCTACTGCTGCTGCTGCTAAGTCACTTCGGTCATGTCCGACTCTGTGCGACCCCATAGACAGCAGCCTGCAATGCTCCTCCATCCCTGGGATTCTCCAGGCAAGAACACGAGTGGGTTGCCGTTTCCTTCTCCAATGCATGAAAGTGAAAAGTGAAAGTGAAGTTGCTCAGTTGTGTCCAACTCTTCGCAGCCCCATGGACTGCAGCCTACCAGGCTCCTCCATCCATGGGATTTTCCAGGCAAGAGTACTGGAGTGGGTCACCATTGCCTTCTCCAACTGGACACAACTAAAACTTTTGGGAAAAAATACCAAAATTTTTCTTCAAAGCAGGATAAATAAAAAGAAATTCAATCATACTGAAACTGCAGGACACAGCAGTAATAGAACCTTAAAAGTAACTGAAGATAAGACATTATACCAATAGCTGACTTCTCATTAGCAACATTTAAAGTCAAAAGACAGTGGGAATGGTAAGTTCAATGTGCTGGAATGATGTAACTGCCATTATAGAATTCTATATACAGAAAAAAGCTATTTGAGGAATTATATATATTGGGTTGGCCAAAAGGTTTGTTTGGGTTTTTCCATAAGCTACTATGGGAAAACCCAAACAAATTTTTTTTTGCCAATCCAATATTATATATTATGTAAAATAATTATATTTTATATAAATTTAATTACTAAAGTTATATATGAAATTCTGTATATAAATTGTATTTGAGGAATTTTACATATATACATATATAATTCCTTTCATGTAAGATCTTTAAAATAAATGGTTAAACCTATGGAAAAAGCAAAAGAAAAATTGTTGTAAAGGTCAAGGTAATGGTTGTTTCTAGTTGGGGAATAATGGAACCATGATCAAGGATTGCATCAAGATGGGTAACTTCTGGGATGCTGGTGGGGTTTTGTCTTGAACTGGATCATGGACACATGTTTTATGCACTTTGCTCATTGTTGCCATCACAATAATAGAAAAATATTTTAAAATCAGAGTACAACGTTATTTTTAAGTTAAAGTACGATATTTATGAACTCGACAGCATATAAAATATCCCTCCCAAATTGATCTGTAGATTCAACAGTCTATCAAAATTCCAGTGGGTTTTTTCAGTGAAATTAATGAATTACTTTATATGGAAATGAAAAGGATTTAAAATAACCAAATGATTTTGAAAAGATGGCTTACTATAAAGCTATAGTAATTAAGTCTGATTTTTGACATAAGAATAGACAGATCAGTAGAACAGAATAGGTTTATTCCCAGACCGGGGTTCGATCCCTAGGTCGGGAAGATCCACTGGAGAAGGAAATGGCAACCCACTCCAGTACTCTTTCCTGGAAAATCCCATGGATGGAGGAACCTGGTAGGCTACAGTTCATGGGGTCGCAAAGAGTCGGACACAACTGAGTGACTTCACTTCACTTATGTACAGTCAACTGAATTTTGACCAAGGTACTAAAGTCGTTTCAATGGGGAAATCTAATAAATAGTGCGGGAACAACAAGATACCTATATGGAAAGAAATGAACCTCAACACTTAACCTCTTGTAATTTATAGAAGTTAATTAAAAATAGATCATAGAACAGAATGTAAAACTAATAACCCATAATATTTCTAGAAAACAGGAGAATAGTTTTCCAGCCCTAAGGTAGAAACAGTTTATTGAACTGGATACAAAAAGGTCTCAATCTGATCAGTAAAAAATTTGAAGCTAGAAGGCCATAAAATGGGTAGGAGTGTGTGCATGTTCAGGAAAGACCTGAGAAGGTCATAAGCCTCACCTCGCACAGCAAAAGCAGGATGTGAAGGCTAAGACAGTTTCGATTGCCTGGGTAATATGGAAGGCATGCCCCAACAAGCACACATAGTCCTATCAGTAACTGGGAGATGTGAATCACGGAAATCTCTGTCCAGTCATTAGCTGACCACTGTGTTACTGAGTAGAGACTTGTCTTGAACTGGATCATGGACACTTGTTTTATGCACTTTGCTCATTGTTACTATCACAATAATAGAAAAATATTTTAATGAGGTATCAATGCAGGCCCAGCAAAAGTGTACCACTTTGTTGGGGGATGTTGATAATGGCAAAGGCCATGCATGTATAGGGACAGAGCTTATATGGGAAGTCTCAGTTTTGTTGTGAGCTTAGAACCACTCTAAAAAAATAAAATCTGTTTAAAAAAAAGTCTCACAGTGGCAATGTAATTTTAGTACTTCAAATTTGAGCTTTTTATTGAAGGCATGGAAATTTGGAAACAAGTCTCAAGATATTTGACGCTTTAATTTTTAAAGGTGGTTTAAAAACATAAATGTATGTTTCTGGGTAATATTTGGACATATAAATATTGTTTTTAAAAAACACAAGGTCCAACTATAAACTGTCTGCAAGACTCATACTTCAGATTTGAAAACAGATACAAGTAAGTTGAAAGTGAAAAGATGTAGGAAGATATACTATGCAAAAGAGAACTGCAGGTAGTGCTCAGACAAAATAGATTTTAAGACAAAATTTGTTACTAGAGACAAAGAAGGATATTTTCTAAAAATAAAATGTTCTGTCCATCAAGAGAGCTACCAATTACATATGCACCTGACAACAGCCCCAAACTATATGAAGCAATATTAATAGAATTAAAGGGAAATATACAATTCAACAAAAATCATTGCATACCATAGTACGCCACTTTCAATAATGAATAGAACAACTGGACAGAATACTAGCAAGGACATAAAAGTTCTTTAGCAACACTAAACCAGCTAAATCTAACATCTGTAGAATACTTCACCCAACAGCAAAATACACATTTTTCTCAAGTGTGATGGGACATTTCCCAAAATAGACCATGTGGTAAGCCATAAAATAAGTTACTAGATTTAAAAGGTTCAAATCATGCGAAGTCTATTCTCTGACCCCCATGGAATGATTCAGACATCAGTAACAGGAAAAAAAATTTTGGGAACTCACAAATATATGGAAATTAAACAATACACTCATAAATAAGTGGGTAAAAGACAAAAATCATAATTTAAAATATGAAATACTTTGAGGCAAATGCAAACAAAAACACAACATACCAAAACTTATGGGATGCATAAAAAAAAAAGTGCTCAGAGGAAGATTTATAGCTGTAAATGCCAGTGTTTAAAAAAATGAAAGATGTCATACCAGTAGCTTAAACTTTCAGCTTACTAAACTAAAAAAGTGGGAGGAGCAGGGTAAACTAAAATAAGCAGGGGGAAGAAAATAATAAAATTAACCATGGAAATAGAGAATAGAAAAAAACAGTAGAGCAAATGAAGCAAAGTTCATTCTTTGGAAAGATCAATATAAGTAAAGAACCTAGACTGATCATTTTTTTAAAAAGGAGGACAAATTACTAAGCTCAGAAATGAAAGAGGGGCATTACTAACAACAGAAATAAAAAGGATTATAATAAGAAATACTTATAAACAGTACTTATGAACAATAAATTAGATGACCTATACAAAATGGCCAAAAGACACAAACTACTCAGACTGACTCAGGATGAAATAGAAAGTCTAAACAGACTTCTAACAAAGATTGATTCGGTAATAAATTTTTTCTCACAAACAGCAGTAATCCGATGACTTCATTGGTGAACACTGCCAAATGTTTAAGGGAGAAATAAAAATCCATCAGAAAATATTTCGAAAAACAGAAAAGGAAGGAACCCATTCTAAAAGGTCAATATTGCCCTGATGCCAAAAGCAGACTCGTGAATGCGTGCAAAGTTGCTTCAGTCATGTCTGACTCTCTGCGACCCTATGGACTATAGCCTGCCAGGCTTCTTTGTCCATGGATTCTCCAGGCTTCCCTGGTGGCTCAGACAGTAAAAGTGTCTGCCGACAATGTGGGAGACCCGGCTTTGATCCCTGGGAGGGGAAGATCCCTAGAGAAGGAAATGGCAACTCACTCCAGTACTCTTGCCTGGAAAATCCCACGGACGGAGGAGCCTGATAGGCTACAGTCCATGGGGTCGCAAAGAGTCAGACATGACTGAGCGACTTCACTTCACTTCTCCAGGCAAGAATACTGGAGTGAGTTGTCATGCCCTCCTCCAGGGGATCTTTCCAATCCAGGGATTGAACCCACATCTCTTATGACCTCCTGCATTGACAGGTGGCTTCTTTACCACTAGCGCCACCTGGGAAGCCCCAAACCAGACACACACACCTGAAAAAAACAAGACCAATATCCCTTATGAATATAGACACAAAAATCCTTTAAAAAAAAAAATAGAAGCAATCTAAATCCAGCAAAATATAGAAATGATTATATACCACAACCAAGCTAGCTCATGTGGAAAAGAATCCACCTGCAATGCGGGAGACCCCAGTTCCATTCATGGGTGGGGAAGATCCCCTGGAGAAGGGAAAGGCTACCCACTCTAGTATTCTGGCCTGGAGAATTTCATGGACTGTATAAGTCCATGGGGTCGCAAAGAGTCGGACATGACTGAGGGACTTTCACTCTCAAGCAGGATTTATCCTAAGAATGAAGGGCTTTTGTATGATCCAACATACAGAAATCAAAATGTTTTTCCTCAAATCTTTGTTATATTCTTTACTACCTTGAGAAATCTCCAGGAACAATGTTAGATTAGGACATTTATTTCCATGCCCTGGTTTATGAATCCACAGATAGGAATTTGTTCTAAGCCATCCACATTCACATAGCCTAGTCACATTGAAGAATCTACCCTCTGTTGATTAAGAGTCACTTAGACTTGTCTTACACAGAATGACACACTTTCAGAAGAAATAGCCCCTTCATAAATGGTTAAATTTTTCCAACAGGATAAAACAGGATTGCTGTTTAACATGTTTTTAATGAGTCTGTCATTTGGGGATTTACCTGAATGTAACAGATGAAAGAAAATCATTCTTTTATGTGCAGATACTATAACTATAATTTTATATCAAGCCGAGAGTGACTTTAAAAGACAACTGACACTGCTCCCTAATTATTGCCATAACAGAATTACTATAGATGAATTGTTCTGAAGCAAAGTTCATAATTATGGAACTCTTCTGCAGTACTCAACAAATTTAAAATAATAATCCCACACAGTTAACTTTTCAGGAACATAGAAGAACATGTTAGAAGAAGGCGATGGCACCCCACTCCAGTGCTCTTGCCTGGAAAATCCCATGGATGGAGGAGCCTGGTAGGCTGCAGTCCATGGGGTCATGAAGAGTTGGACACGACTAAGCGACTTCACTTTCACTTTTCACTTTCATGCATTGGAGAAGGAAATGGCAACCCACTCCAGTGTTCTTGCCTGGAGAATCCCAGGGACAGGGGAGCCTGGTGGGCTGCCATCTATGGGGTCGCACAGAGTCGGACACGACTGAAGTGACTTAGCAGCAGCATAGGTATGTTATACACATTTACCTTGAATAGTGCTCCTAGAAGTAACATAACTTTAAGAAGTTATTCTATTTTTTAAGTGATCTATGATTTTTAATATATGTTTCATGCCTAAAGCAGGCATCTGGTTTTACTGCCTTAAATATATTCTGACTAAAAATACCATACCCATGATATAATAAACAAAACCTGGCACCAAACGCCACCCTTTTATACCTATGTTAGAGGGGGTCCAAAGCTCTTTGTAAGGAAAAGCTTGACCCTGCCTCTGGGAACCCTCCCTTGCTCATTCCATCAGGCAGGGCATTTTATTTACAGCTCTAGAACTTTTTCAGCTCCTTTGTTTCCATAAGATAATATAGGTCTATCCTCAGTTGAATTATCTGTTATGGAAGACGTGTTTCTGTTTAGCTGGGAATATAAAATAAGTCTGGGAACTCATTAAGGAGTGCAAATTCATTGTTGCCCAACATTAATAAAATTCCAGCTGAGAAATACAGTATTAGTGGAGCATTTCAGAAGGCTACAAAGGTCCATGCACCTTTAAAACCTGTACTCCAAGATCAAGCTAGAAGGATATCAGAAAGCCAAGTACTCCTGGAGCAAGTGTGGTAGTAAAGAGCATATGTTTTGAGTTTGAACTTGGCTTTGTCACTTAATAAGCTGTGAGAACATGGGCAAGTCACTTAACCTCTCTCTGGTCTTGCCTATGTATCATTTCCCATTTTGAATTTTTACTGTCCTATTATTTCACATACTCTTAAAAGCAACCTTCAATTCACTAAGATAAAGTGGAGGAAATGATTTCTTATAGATAAACATATATAATTTAATTGACAATACATTATAATATAGAAGAGAAGCTTACATTTCTTAGGAACTTAAAGATTGTTTAATAATTTTAAATATATTAATATATAACTAAGTAGCCCAACTAAGGAAGAAAAAAAAACCTAGATCATTTTAATTGATGCTGAAAGGCACAAAATAAAATCAAGATTAACCATGTTTTTTTTTTAAATGCTCTTAATAACCCAGGACTTAAAGATTATTATTTTAATGTCTAAAAAACCTACCACCACAATATTGTAATTAGCCTCCAATTAAATTAATTAATTTTTTTTAAAAAGACAATGACAACATGCAGAGTTCATCCAGACACAGTCATTTCCCTTTCCTGATGGTGGTGGAGCCCACACATCGTTGGGACAGCAATTTAGCAAGACTCAGAGACCTTTAAAACTTTGACTTGACATCTCCATTTAAAATAATTTATTCTAATGATGAATGTGGTTAGGTATTCTAATGTATGCATGAAGCTATTTAAAGAAATGTTTTCCAGTTAAAATTTGTAAATAGTTTTAAATATTTAAAAGAAAAGATTATTTAGAAAGCTACGTGATAATTCCTAAGGAGTTGTCATGAATACTGATATCTGGGGACACTGATATTAAATAACATGGAAATGTACTAGCTGTATGTTTTTAAGTCGTAAAACAGGTTATAAACTATGTATACTACATCCTCACTTTTATAAAATGTATATTTGTTTATTTGCATTAACATGCTCAGAACAAGACCTGAAGAGTGAAATGCCTAAGTGTTAGTGATGGTTTTGCTGTTAATGGTTTCTTTTCATCTTTTTCTTCTTGCTTATTTGTACTTCCAATTTTTCTCCTAATGGACATGTATTATTTTCATAATAAAGAAATATTCTAAGGTTAAAAAAATAAGTTAATATAATTCACACCAAAAAAAAACATCTGTCTGAAACCAAAAGCCACGTAATTCTTCACAGAAACATATTCATTAAAATTAGAAACAAAATTCAGGTATATAACTTCTACCATTATTGTTTAATACTGAGTTGGAATTATGCCAGTGCAAACCATACATGGCACAGAAATGAGGTCTAAATTTTGGAAAAGAGGAAACATAATTATCATTACTTATGAATGTTATTATATACTAGAAGAACCATGATAAAAAATGAAATTTCTAGATTCAAAGCTCAATAAGGTGCTAGACATAAAATAAGTATGCAATTGGTTCTTTGTTATTGGAGGACATTTTTGCTATTTCTCAACACAGCAGCAGAAATCAGTTATCAAACATAATAAAATATGGAAAAAGATTCTATTCACCATGTATTCTAACAGACTAAGAAATATGAATGACCTATATGAAGAAACTCACAAAACTCCTGAAAGATATAAAAGAGAGATAACATTCTTTGATGGAGAAAACACATTTTGTAAATTTGTTTATCATATTTAATACATCTAACCAAATGCCAATAAAACTCACAATTTTCTTTATAAAATGACCATAAAGTTTGGAAAAATAAATATGACTATTCAATGGAAGAATAGCCATATCTAAAGCTATAGTAATTTAACACATATATAGATATAGGAGTAGGCAGACACACCTATAAAACAGGCTCTATTGTTGATGAGAATTTAATATGTGATCAATGGAGCATTGTAAACCAGTAAGAACAGGAAAAATTATTCAGTAAATTGCTTGGGAAACACTCATTAAATATTTTGGGAAAAATCAATTCAGATACTCATATTTTTAGATATACATAAAAACAAATGTAAAATAAGTCAAACTATTTAAAAGGTCTTGACAAAAATAGAAGTGAATATTGAATTTATCAAGTGGGGAAAATTATTTACTTTAGAAATGATTAAATAATTTGGATAAAGAACCCAGTAACAAACCCATATGCATATGGTCAATTAATCAAAGGAGTACAGTAAAAATATACAGTGGTGAAAAGACTGTCTCTTCAATAAGTGGTATTGGGAAAAATGGATAGCTACATATAAAAGAATAAAATTAGGACATTTTCTGATACCATATACAAAAATAAACTAAAAATGGATTAAAGACATAAGTGTAAAGACGAAAAATCCAGAAAACTCCTAGAAGAAAAACTAGGCAGTACACTCTTTGACATAAGTCTCAGCAATATTTTTTTGAACCTATCTCCTCAGGCAAGGGAAACAAAAGCAAAAATAAACATATGGGACTGAATTCAACTTAAAAGCTTTTGACAGCAAAGAAAACCATTAACAAAAAAGTAACCTACTAAATGGAAGAAGATATTTGTAAATGATATGTCTGATAAGGGGTTAATATCCAAAATATATAAAGAGCTCTACAACTCAGCATCAAAAGAAGCTTTTTAATGAGCAGGAAACCTGAGTAGACATTACCCCAAGAAGACATATGGATGACCAACAGACATGTGAAAAGATGTTCAACATTGCTAATCATAAAGGACAAGCAAATCAAAACCACAATGAAATATCACTTCATAATTGTCATAATGGATGTCATCAAAAAGACAACAAATAGTAAATGTTGGCAAAAATGTGGAGGAAAGGGAACTCGGTACACTGTTGGTAAGAATGTAAATTGGTACAGCCACTATGCAAAACAGTAGGGGCTTTCCTCAAAAACTTAAAAGTAGAACTACTATATGATCTAGCAAGTCCACCACTGGGAATATATCTGAAGAAAATGAAAACACTAATTTGAAAAGATACATGTACCCAGTGTTCATGGCAGCACTATTTATAATAACCAAGATATGGAAGTAGCCTAAGTGTCCATCAACAGAGGGATGGATAAAGATGTGGTACATATCTACAGTGGATTATTACTCAGCCATTAAAAAGAACAAAACTTTGCAACATGCAATAATGTGGATGGACCTGGAGGTTATTATGCTTACTGAAATAAGTCAGAGAAAAATACTCTATGTTTTTATCTGTATGTGTAATCTAAAAAATAAAACAAATGAATATAACAGAAACTGACAGAAACAAAGAACAAACTAGTGGTTACCAGTGGGGAGAGGGGAAGGGCAAGGCAGGGGAAGCGTATTAAGAGGTACAAACTACTAGATATAAATTAAATAAGATATAAGATTGTAATGTATAGCATAGGGAATATAGTCAATATTTTATCATAATATTAAATGAAGTATAATCTATAAAAATACCAAATTACTATATTGTACACCTAAAACGAATATTGTAAATTAACTATCTTTCAATTAGAAAAAGAATTGGCCAACCCCCCCCCAAAATACCCAGTAAATTCAAATTTTAAATATAAAATTAAAACAAAATCCTAACAGTGGAGTGATAAACAACGGAAAAGTAATACTTGCAAGAATGCCAAAAATGAATGTTGCTCTTTACACTCTATTTGCAACTTTTTTGTAAGCTTAGGGTTATTTTAAAAAATTATAAACACCCTTGATATAAGAATTCCTGCAATTTGATAAGAAAAACATGAAAAGCCCAGTAGATGAATGGGTGAAGAATATAAACTGATAGTACATCCACAAGCACACACACACTCACAAAAGACAAAGAGGCGGTTAACAGACAAAGCAGAAAAATAATGTCTTTGTAGCAAAGAAATGCAGATTAAAATAAGACTTCAATACCTATCAAATTAGCAAAGGTTTTTGGTTTTGTTTTCAGTAATAGCATCAGATGTTTGCAAGAGTATAATAAAAGGTGCATCCTCTCTCTTTACTGTTGGGAGTGTAAATAAGAATAATAAATTTAGTCATTTGTATAAAGAATCCTGACATCCTTGAATACAGATATCCCACTTCCAGGAATCACCCTAAAGAGAAATCGTGAACAAAAGAAAAAGCTTTATATATATAAATGTTCACTAAGAATTATTTATATTAATGAAAATTTGAAAAAAAAACCTTAAATGTCAAGCTGTATAGGGGATTATTAGATAAATAGTAAAATATCATATAGCCATATAAATGTTTACAAAAGAGCTTTTAAAATAATGTGACAAAATGTGCTAAGTGAAGAGAGTAAGATGGAGAATTGTTTATACAATATGATCACATACCTGTAAAAAAGAAGACGGGAAAAATGATTTTTAAAAGTAGGTACTAACTATAGTAGCTTTGAGTGGAGAAGCTGTAACGAATTTTGTTCTTTCAATTCTTGTATTTACTGCATTCTCTATGAGCAGAATATACTGGGTTTCTCTGGTGGATCAGATGGTAAAGAATCTGCCTGCCAATGCAGGAGATGCAGGAGACAAGGTTTTGATCCTTGGGTCGGGAAGATTCCCTGGAGAAAGGAAAGGCTGCCCACTCCAGTATTCTTGCCTGGAGAATCCCATGGTCGTAGGAGCCTGGTGGGCTACAGTCCATGGGTCACATTTTCTATGAGAAGAATATATTAGCTTATATTTTGTAATATATAATAGGACTCATAAACAATCACTGTTATGTCTGGGGCAGTAGGGAAATCTCACAGTATGTGCTTATTATAGATTTCCAGTTTTCTGAGTTTAATGAAATTCAATACAAACTTTTGAGCCAATGGCGATGGTTTTGCCAATTCCTTCTAGAACTATTAATAAAAGCCATCAGAAGTTGAGTATGTAAAACAAAGTTTGACTTGGTTGGTGCTTCAGTGCTATAAGACATCTGATGATTAGTTGTGGCTGAGGAGGAAAAAGCATCTTTTAGAAAAACTAAAACTCTATCAAAATTTCCTAATGGTAGTTTTTTGCTTGTTCGTTTGCTAAACTACTTGTTCTGAATGTAAGAATAATAAATCCTTGTTATAAACATTTCAAGTGTTATAGGTATTTATGATAGAATGACTAATTCTACTATAGTTTGGTGTATGTTACTCCAAATTTTTATGAATATCTAACACTTAAAAAATAATAATGGGATCATTCTAAACATACTGTTTTTCTACTTTGTTAACCATATATTGCAGACAATTTTCCTTGAAAGAATTCATGGGCCCCCTCCTTTGTTTTAATGATTTAAAATGTTCCATTTTTGGTATAATAGATTTAACCAGTTCCCATTTGAGAGTCATTTTGGTTACCAAATCTATTATAAACAATGCTACACTGAATATGTACATGTCTTTGTACACTTGTACAATGAAAAAATATCTGAATTGTGTGACTATTTTACAATAATTATCCATGACAAGTATTTCTGTGTCATAAATTCCCAGGAATGGAATTTTAGGGTCAAAGCTTATTAGCTAAGCAGGCATTTACAAATGTTTATACTCATATTATACAGTAATACTGTATAATGAAAATACCTGTTTTCTTACATTTTTAATAATGTAGTTTATTATCAAGTTTTGTTTTAGCCCTAATAGGTGTAAAATATTATCATCTTTTGTATTTCTTTAATTATTACAGAAGTTGAACACCTTTTCATCAATCTGTTGGTCACTTGTTTTTCTTCTAGGAATTGGCCATTATTGTCCTTTGTATTTCTATTTGTTTATCTTTTCTTATAGAACTGTGAAAGCTGATTTTAGATCAGGCAAAGTAGCCCTTCATTATGTTATTTTCATAATTTTCTAAGGTTTTCTTTTGATGCTTTGTTTTCAATTTTTGGTGCAGAAATTCTTTAATTTTAATGTAGTTATATTTATTGGAATGTTCTAATTCTGGGTTTGTGACATGCTTAGAAAGGTCCTTTCCACTCCAAGATGGTAAACAATATCCACTGTGTTTTCTTCAAGTATTTTAATCTTTTCATGTTTATTTTTTAAATATGTAGAATTTATTTTGCTATGGGGCTTCCCTGGTGGCTCAGATGGTAAAGCGTCTGCCTGCAATGTGGGAGACCTGGGTTCGATCCCTGGGTCGGGAAGATCCCCTGGAGAAGGAAACGGCAACCCACTCCAGTACTCTTGCCTGGAGAATCCCATGGACGGAGGAGCCTGAGAGGCTACAGTCCATGGGGTAGCAAAGAGTCAGACACGACTGAGTGAACCCACTTTCACTTTTTTTTATATAAAGAGTGGGATAAGGACTTCCCTGGTGGTCCAATGGTTAAGACTCCACACTTCTACTGCAAGGGAATGCCTTTGGATCCCTGGTCCAGAAACTATGATCCTACAGGCCAAGTGGTGCAAACAGTAGGATGGAGATGCAGTTTATTTTGTCACAAATGGCTAGTCAGCTGGCCTAATAACAGTTATTAAATAATCCATCTTTCTGCACTAACTTGAAATGCCACATTTATGATGTAGACCTTGTGTATCTCTGGGATCCATTTACCTTTGCTCCTGAGCCATAAAGGGGCAATTTATCTTTGAGTAAACACACTTTTAATAGAAAAAATACTATTGTTCTGGAGTTGAACCTCTTTAGACTGTATAGAAAATTTTCTTACTAATTTATCTTTCAAGATAAATCATCAGTCTTGGGCAATATGGTCAACATGGCTAAAAAGGTCAAATTTGGTATGATGCCCAAGTCACCTTGGGCCTCATCCACAGTTTCTTACCCTTACTTTGTCAAGTAAGGATCAGTACCGTTTATTTCTTATGTCTATAAACAGACAGTTCACTGTGGCTAAATAATAGAACCACAAATTGAAAGAACTGTATATAGTAAAGGTTGGTGATGTAAATTTAAGCTATGGAACTTGAGTATGACCATTGGGGCTGTTTATATTCATATGCATAGGTGAGAAACTAAGAATCCCCTTTTCCAGCTATTGTACCTAACGCTGTGTGGATTTACACTGACCACATAAAAACAGATACAGTATTTCAGTTTAAGGGAACACTTCTGAATGGGTAGAGTTCACAAAGAATCAATGATAGAGATTTGCCACAGTCCTGCCATAGTGTGTCTCCTTTTGTTTCTTCAGGTCCCATAACATGAAGGAAAGGAATGACCCTGGGACCCCCCATCTTAGTACCTCAGACTGAATGCCATGTTATGCCTCTCAATTCCATTGTGTGGGTTTTGTGCAGTGATTGACTCCTCCTATGTAGCACCTATCTCTATGGCCAACTTACCTATTAGAGCAGGTACAATGCCTAAGGCCCATATTTTAAGGAACCCATAAAGATGTCTTAATTTCTTTTAAAATCAGAGTTGAAAAAGAACTTTTAAGTCCAAGAAAATGTTTTGTTATATAATATTAATATATTCATCTTTGTAAAAATATAGTTATAAAATGTATCCTTTACTATTTTTTATGAAGGAAGGGGCCAGCAAAAGTCATAATATAGCCTTGTCTGTCTCTTAAAAGATGTCCTGCAAAGGGAATACCAAATATTTTAGATCTTTCATCTCTACTCTCCTGGAAATTCACAATTAAAGGCTTGTAGAAGTCCTGCAATAAATTAAAAAACAAAGCAACAACAAACTGTAAATTTTACTTTACTCTAGGTTCTTCAGATTTATGTGATCCTGGAACTTTTTTACTCCCACATAATAACTACTATTTTCACTTCCACTGTGTAATTGTAAGGGATTTGATTTAGGTCATCCCTGAATGGTCTAGTGGTTTTCCCTACTTTCTTCAATTTAAGTCTGAATTTGGCAATAAGGAGTTCATGATCTGAGCCACAGTCAGCTCCCTTGTTTTTGCTGACTGTATAGAGCTTCTCAATCTTTGGCTGCAAAGAATATAATCAATCTGATTTTTGCATTGACCATCTGGTGATGTCCATGTGTAGAGTTTTCTCTTGTGTAGTCATGTATAGATGTGAGAGTTGGACCATAAAGAAAGCTGAGTGCTGAAGAATTGATGCTTTTGAACTGTGGTGTTGTAGAACACTCTTGAGAGTCCCTTGGACTGCAAGGATATCCAACCAGTCCATCCTAAAGGAAATCAGTCCTGAATATTCATTGGAAGGACTGATACTGAAGCTGAAACTCCAGTACTTTGTCCACCTGATGCAAAAAACTGACTCATTTGAAAATACCCTGATGCCGGGAAGGACTGAAGGCAGAAGGAGAAGGGGATGACAGAGGATGAGATGGTTGGATGGCATCACCGATTCAATGGACATGAGCTTGAGTAAACTCTGGGAGTTGCTGATGGACAGGGAGGCCTGGCATGCTGCAGTCCATGGGGTTGCAAAGAGTTGGACACGATTGAGCAACTGAACTGAACTGAACTGAATAACTACCATCTTCCCGCAGAACTAGTGATCCATAGAAGAATTTGGGAAATACTTAACTTTCTATTACATTAAGATTCAACATTGATCAAGAGTCTGTAGATGAAATCTCTCAACTGTATATATGTATATGTATCAGACACCTAAAGGATTACTCTATATTCTATACAAACAGAATTAAAATGTATACCTGATTCTCTTTGAGACCATGCTAGCAACACAGCCTACCTATTCACTTGGCAAGAGAATTTTATTGTTGCATGTTTTAGATTTATGCTACACAGCTCACTGAGACCCATTTCAGTTTTCTTGATAGGCTTGCAGTAGCGTGAGGATGAAAATAATTCCCAAATGGCAAGGAAGGGTGAAAAGCTGCTTTCCTAAATTCCAGAACATGTTATTCCTTAACCCATCAGACCTTATTAAGAGTGACTTAAAATCTGTCAGCCCTCAAAAGGTTTCTCCAGTAACAGATTTCTTGGTTCCATCTCAGTTCCTGCAGTTCCCATAACCACAGCCTATTCAATTTAGCAGTGCTCAGCTGCATGAATGCTGAAATTAAAATGTGCTTTCAAAATTCAATCCACAGCAAAACTGACCTAACTTAGAAGCATCTCCACAGTTAGATTTAATAAAAAGATATGAGATTGAGATGGAAGGCAGAGAAAGGATAAATTTCTCTGAGAAATAAAAGTAGAAAGTGGTTGTTGTTTTTTTTTAATGTCCTTTTTTAAGAGTCAGTTTTCTGTTTGACAGAAAAAGTCAGAGACTTTAAGTCCTTTTTTTCAGCTTTCAGAAGGTTTGTTCATTAGGAAGATGATCTCAATTATTTTTCTGGAAGCAGACACATTGGTCGGCCCATAGGTGCTTTAAAAATAGATGTATTTCTCATCTTGGAGAAACCCACAAGGCTTCTGGTTTATTATAGTATTTTTTTAAATTAGGAAACAAAATTTCTTTTAAGGAAAAAAAGTCCTGCTCATTTAATGACAGACCTGACTTCTAGAGAATTTATTTAATTCACTAAACACATAGTATTTAGCGAAACAAAGTGATAGTAACAACAAAAAAAATTTGCCAGGTTCTCCTTTGCACCTCTTTTTATCACAGCCAGTACATCTGTCTGCCTTTTTTAAGGTACAAAAGTCCTCAAGGGTAGAGAGATTGTGGTATTTGACTTGGTCTCACAATTGCCTACCACAGTGACTAGCATATGCAGATTGAGGAATGAAAATGCAGTATTTAGTGACTTTTTGATAGTATAACCTACTGAAAATTGTCAGTAGGGCCATAATTGTTAGTTATAGTGTTATTTGTTGTTTAGTCGCTCAGTTATGTCTGACTATTTTGTCACTCCATGGACTGTAGCCTGTCAGGCTCCTCTGTCCATGAGATTTTCTGGGCAAGATTACTGGAGCGGGTTGCCATTTCCTCCTCCAGGGGATGCTCCTGACCCAGGGATAGAACCCGTATCTCCTGCATCTCCTACACTGCAGGCAGATTCTTTACTGCTGAGCCACCAGGGAAGCCCTTATATTGTTAACCACTCATCCTGAATATGAGGGGTAGGAGAGAGTGGGAGGGAGAGAGAAGGGGAGAAAACATTACCCCTCTTGGCTGGCAAAGGGCATGAAATTCTGATAAAACTGCTGACCCTGGTTTTGTCTACTATTAAAGCCTTACCTGAACTCTTTATTTTTGAGTCAATAGAGAGACCTACAGCCACATTTTTAGTAACCTTATTTTTTCAAATTGTTAAGGCCATGTGAATTCTAATAAAAATAGTAACGAAGGAAAAGGAAATTATTTTAAAGGCAAATCACTTCAATAGTATTCTTGAACAACCCAACTGTAGTCACTGGAATGAGAGTGAATAAAGCAACCAGCCAACAAATATTTGATGAGTACTTTCTAGATACTTTATTAATATGCTAGGTGTTTGGTAGAAGGAACACAAAGGGAATATAACTGACATTTAGTCACTAATCTTTAAGTGTTCAGGAACTAATCTGGGGAGGTGATACATCAAACCCAGAACAAAATACCTAACAGAAAATAGGACTAGAACAGTGATTTTTAAATTACACTTTCATGTGTCGGTGTTATTGTAAAAGCAGTACTGAGGGGATCTCCTGCCTGAAATGAATAATGGTTGCCTATTTCTTAAACTGATGAAAGAACTGGTTATCAGAATTTTCTCAATCTTATTATTAAAATTAGTGAAGTGGCAAAAAGATATAAATCTGTAGCAAACACATATTAAGAGAAAATTTTTCTGAAATTGCTGAGCGCTTAATTTCCCAACTTCTTATTTTTAAATAAATACACTCCTGGTTGCATTGTTATATTTTATCTAGAACACATGGTCATATTTTCTTCCAGTAAAATTGTTCCCAGTGTGTATGATGAATTAAATATATCAATATTTTATGCTGCTCCAACCAGATGATCATAATATTCAGCTGTCTTACTACTGAAATAACATGGGAAACAACCAAGTGCATAAGCAGATGTTAAACAGAATGAGCAAACAATTTGATCAATTTTTGTCTACTTTTATCCTGACATTTCAGAGATGCTGTAAGGCTCCCAGTGCTTCAAACAAATGCTCAGACAGCAAGGTACATCAATGATAGCAACACAGTCTGAAAACATTTTCTTCAAGTATGTGGTATTTGAAATAAGCCTGAAGGATAAATCAAATTTGGAAAAATGCTTTAGAAATGCAAAGTGACCCAACAGTTATTTTGGGACATCACTAGGCATCTGGTGGTAATGTTAAATTTTACAACCACATTTTTAGTAACCTTATTTTTTCAAATTGTTAAGGTCATGTGTACAGTGTAAAATTTTTTTAAACTACTACAACATAGAAAGAGGAAAAGAACAGTACTACTCAAGAGGACTACTGCCAACATTTTGATGTACCTTTTTTTTTTCTATGTGGTTTTTAAAAGTTATGATCAACTCTCTACCCAATATGGTATCCCAATTTTTAAAAACTATGATGAGAACATAAGCTTGTATTTCTTCCATATTATTAAAAAAATCTATGGACATAACATTTTTAATGGCTGCATTATATAACACTGTAAAGACATATTCACCTATGTACTAATTCCCTTATTATTATACAGTTGGGGTAAATTTTCTTATTTTTCTCTAGTATAAGCCTGAGATGAACAAGATAGTTGTTTTCCTTTGCTTCTGTCCATTTCCCCCTCTTTGTAGTAGTATTTAGATCTTTTTCTATCATTAACCACGTGGTTTGGGGAGAACTGACCCAGCTACAGGGGTGGGGGCCTTGCTGCTAGCCATGGAGGTTGATTCAGGAATGGGCACATAACCATTTAAACAAGATAATATGATCCCATGACACTCCTCATTCAGAAACTTCATTTTCAGTGGTAGACTTACTATGTGTGGAACCAGAATATCTTCCAGTGCGTCAGATACACATAGCTACAGTACAAAATTCTGGTAGGAACCATTAAAAGGCACAGTGAATGTGACTCAAAGAAGAGAGAGAGAGGGAACCTGACCTATTTGAGGAATAGAAAAGACAAGGATCTGGCTGAAACCAGAACAGAATGTATATCTAGAGGAAAAGCTGGTGAAATAAGAATCAACATGTAAAAGATTCATGGAAGTTTAGGAGATACACATTTCATAATTGTTTATTTTGTCCATATACTTAAAATTCTGTGACAAAAGTAACTATACAGTAGATTGGAAAGGTTGCTAGATCATCAAATGCTAACAAAGCTGAAATCCTCAAGAAAAACCTCACTACCTGAAGGTTGCTGATTATTTGTTCTACACACAGATTCAGCTCATAAGACTTAAACTCAAGGCCTGAGATAAAATGCAGTTGATAAGGACTTGAAATCCAGGAAAACAATCTACCATTACCAAAGTAAATGTTGCTTGAGCCTTGCAAGAAAAGCTATGACAAACCTAGACAGCATATTAGACAGCAGAGACATCACTTTGCCGACAAAGATCCGTATAATGAAAGCTATGGTTTTTCCAGTAGTCATATATGGATGTGAGAGCTGGACCATAAAGAAGCCTGAGAGCTGAAGAATTGATGCTTTCAAATTGTAGTGCTAGATAAGACTCTTGAGAGTCCCTGGGACTACAAGGAGATCAAACCAGTCAATCCTAAAGGAAATCAACCCTGATATTCATTGAAAGGACTGATGCTGAAGCTGAAGCTCCAATACTTTGGCCACCTAATGGGAAGAGCCAACTCAATGTAAAAGAACTGATACTGTGAAAGGGCAGGAGAAAAGGGGGCAGCAGAGAATGAGATGGTTGGATGGCATCACCAACTCAATGGACATGAGTTTGAGCAAACTCTGGGAGATAGTGAAGGACAGGGAAGCCTGGTGTGCTGCAGCCCATGGGGTCACAAAGAGTCGGACAGGACTTAGCGAGTGAACAACAATAAATTATCCAAAGAGACATGTCCAGTTTGGGCTGTCCAGAATCATAACAGAGGATGAAAGACATGGTCACACTCTTTTAAAATGTGAATGAATTTAGTGAATCCTAGAATCTTCAGGTCTTTGCTGACAAAAAGAAACCTAAATGAGTAACAGTTCATGGATCCCTGCCCTCTTACCAGTGACAAACAGTGTCTGTGCCACTAAGATATACTTGTAAGTACAGAGCAGGGTGATGGAGTTTGTGAACATGGAGATCACACTAAAGAAAATTATGAAATTATAAGCCAGTGGGAGACAAACTTGGTTTGCTTATAAAAGGAGGCTCAAGACTGGCATGCGCAAAGACTTCATATCCACATGCAATCCTGGACAAGGCCTAATTTAAACCCAAATCATTTGGCACAGTGTCTATAGTATTGTACCTGCTACAATGGCTGGCAGGGTGCCAGTGTTTTCTATACTGGCTTCTGAAACCTTGAAGTGCAGTTCTGACCCTTGTTAAAATTAGGTGGGTACAAATATTTTAAATGGCTTACAAGAATACCTATAATAAAATAGAAAATACCAATTAAAGCAGGCACAGGAAAACTATAGATAGGACAGAAAAACAAGACCAAAGGAAGAGCTATGACATAGATAAGAATGCCATATGAATTTACACATTTCCTACAATGACCTGCAAATTAGGCTTGAGTTTCCTGTCAGCCAAGGCACAAAGAGTAACTTGAGCACTTCAGACAACGTTTGTGCTCACTGAAAGAAAACAGGCATCTCTTTTTTTTGTGGAAGGGTCAGGGGAGGAGAAGGGAGGGAGTTTCCAAGATGTGACTATTTGGTAAGTGGTTAGTTTGGAGGTCTCTAAGCTGCCATATATGGCACTTAATACTTTACAGAGTCATTTCACACACATTCTTTAATCTGCACAGAAATCCTGTGATGCAAGATTGAGGAAAAGATATTACATTATTAAAGCAATAATGTATCTCTTATTCATGCATCAAGGAACTTTGCCTCAATGTAAGCACAACAGAAAAGTAAAGTATAACAAACCAAATGACACCAAGTGTATGCACAGAAAAAGCCTCTGAACCTGAAATTCTAACAAGATTAGTTCATTTCTTTCCTAAAACACAGCAGATTAAAAGTAACAAAGTAGGCACTACTACAGAAAGACTGCAAAACTAGTATGATTGGAAGCAGAGGCAATAACTAAAAACAAACAGAAGAACAGTCTGTGTAAAAACTGAAAACCCTAAATACTTACCAAATACACAGGCATGGATGTTTCAACCCTCCATGAAACACTTCTTCACATAGTTCCCTCACCCATTTTTAAGGAACTAAAATGTGATCATGATCACTCACTCCCAACTCTTACAGTCTTGTAGTGACCTTCCAAGGCACACAGAATAAAATCCTTATTCAAAAAGTCCCCCAAGGTTCTGGCTGCAACTGCCCATCCCTCATTCCTTCTCACTTCAGGCACACCTGGGTGGGCTTCTGCACATTTCCTTCTGTCTACCTGGAAGTGCCTCTCCTGGGCAACCTGAAAGGTCATTTCCCTGTAGAGCCTTACCCAATCTTATAGTTCACATTAGGTTTCCTTGTAAACCTTTGCATTTGAGAACAAATCACAGTTGCACTTAACTCATCTGATTGTTTTAAAACCTGTTTCCTCCATTGTTCTGTGAGCTCTGGGAGAACAAGGACCTTGTCTGGCATAAATATCCAATAGTTGCTGGGGCAAAAAATGAATATGTAAGAGTACAGGATGAAGAGATATATCTTCCTAGTATGTGCTGTGCGGTGCTTCAGTTTTATCAGACTCTGCAACCCTATGCGCTGCAGCCTCCCTGGTTCCTCTGTCCATAGGATTCTCCAGGCAAGAATACTGGAGTGGGTTGCCATGCCCTTCTTCCGGGGATCTTCCCAACCGAGGGATCGAACCCAGGTCTCCTGCACTACAGGCAGATTCTTCACTACTTAACCACCAGGGAAGCCCCCTTCCTAGTACATAGTATTTCAATTTTTCTAAAAGATCTTTTTTCTTTTAGGGGGGGGAGAGAAGCTATTTTTTAATTTTATTAAAGCGAAAAAGAGATTTATGGAATAGAATGGAAACATGTGAATTTTAAAGCTAAAACACAAGACTTTGATAATGCGTTTCTGGAGGCATTCGGCTTAAAATAATATGGAAACACAGTGTGATAAAAGAACCCTTTCCCAAGAAATCTGGATAACCAAAGCTTATCTTCATTTTACCAGATAAGAACATATGTATGAAGATGGCCTTGCAAAACTATAAGGCTTTGTGCAAATATCATCTCTTATTATTACTGAGTATTCTGTGAAGAAAGGAAATGATTTCACTCATATTACACTGCCAATTACAGGGGAGGCCGGCGCCAGAAGCCAGGTCTCCTGAGGCCTGTCCATCCCACGGCTTTACATTAATGCACAGCACCTGCCACCTGGTCCCTGCTGCCAAGGTCCCCGCCTTACTCCTCCCCAGGCACATCTGGGGCTGATGCCCTAAGCCAGGCTCAACTACACTCCCGGCATCATCATCCAGAGGCTTTCTTCTCTTCCCGCAGGACTGGGCAGTTCCCCTCAAGGGCTGCACACGCGGTCAGCGCCGCTCCGGCCCGAACCCGAGTGGCTCACTCCCAAGCGGAGAAAACGCAGGCCTGCAGCCCGCTCCAGACATACCGGCAACCCTCTTTCCATGGGGGGCCGTGTGTGCCTGCCAGGCAGTGCAGTACAGGCGTCATTTTAGGGGCCGGGGGAGCAGGAAAGCTCCGCAGTAACTCAGTTAAGGGAACACCCCTCAGGAGCCGACGCGGCGGCCGGGATTCGAGGTCTGGCAGCGCGGCCTGTTTCTGCGCGCAGACGTTGGCCGCAGCTGCTGCTGCTGAGGAACCGGGGACCCTCTGGGCTTCCACCGAAGAGGGTGGAGATCCCTGTCAGTCTCCTCGAGGAGACAGCCGCATTGCCCACTCCGTGCGGCGACCCGAGAGCCGGAGGGATGTCCCGGGAGCTCCGACGGAGCCCGCGCACGCCAGGACGCGCCTGCCCGAGCTGAGGCGCGACAGGCAGCGAAAGGCTGTAGAGCCCCTCACGCCCACCAGCCCTTCGGCTGCGGCGCTTCAGAGGCTGCGCGTGGAAGACGCCGCCCGGCTGCTTCGTGCTCGCGCGCCGCGCGTGCGCGCGGGTGGGCGTGGGAGGCAAGGGCGCTCCGAGCTCGCGGCGTGCGCGCGCGCTCCCCCCAGCGGCGCCCTCCCTCGCCCGCCTGCCGGCTCGGCCCCGGCGCGCGTCACGAGGGGCGGGCGGGAGGGTGGGGAGAAGGGGGTGGGGCCGCAGGACCGGAGGGGCCTGAGCGGCTGCTGCGAAGCCCCAGCCGGAGCTGGGCGAGGGCGGCTGCGGTCGCGGCGGCGGCGGCGGGAGAAGATGGTGGCGCTGGAGGTAGGAGCGGCTGGAGAGGAGCTTTATTCCCAGACTTGGCACCAACGCTGTCGTTAGCGCCGCCTGCTCCTGCGGGCCCGCGGACCCAGCTGTCAGGCAAGGTACCACCTCCACGGAGGGTTGGGTGAATGGGGGGTCCCCGGCGCTGATGCTGCCCCGGACGGGGCCCCCGTCCTCGCCGAAGGGCGCCCCCGGGTGCCTGCAAGGAACAATAGTGCGGATGAGAGGGGACAGCCGGCGACATCCAGGGAAGCAATGCCTAGAGCCATCGAGCTAACGGGGCGGGGGAAGGGGGCGTTGAGGATACGGACGCCTGGTGTCCTGTGCGCGCTGACATGCTGTGCTTTTGGGGCAGCGGTGAGTCTGATGACAGTCATGGCAGGAGTGTGTGTGTGTGTCTGTGTGTGTGTGTAAAAGGTAGAGTCGAAGGGATGGGGGTGGCGGACCGAAGGTGTTGCGGGATGACATTTCCAGGAATCCCCGCTAGGATCCCTCAGCTCTCGGCTGACTCTCCGGGAGAAAGAGCGTGGTGATGACAACGGTGAAGTGAGCAGGATGCACTTGGTGTGTGAGTGTGGAGGGAGGCAGGGGCGTGGGTGCGGATTTGTAAAATCCCATGTGTGTGAATCTATGTGTGTATGTGTGTGTGTGTACTCGTGTGACTGCAAACTGCTCTCCAGACCCAGAGATCTGCGGGTGCCCTGACTTGCTGTCACCCGCTGACTGTGGGACAGTGTTATTTCTTCCCTGAAACTCTGTTCACAGTCTCTGTTCTGCTCCCGCCTGGGGATGGCCGGCTGTAGGGGTTCTCACTTCCCCTTCGTGTCCCCTCGTTTCCCCCTTTTTTTCACATGTCGTTTGAGATGGGGATGTGGAAGTGTGCTTTGGGCACATGGCAGGGAAACAGTATAATGGTTACCGTTCCTGGGCTTGCTGGCATTCAGGTTTTGAAGGGAGCTTCCGTCCTGTGACACTTCTCGGTTCCTCAGCTCCTAGTCTGTAAGGGTCCGAGATGCCCTGACTCTGCAATTTCTATTGTTTTTCTCTTGTCTGACCTGAAGAAGGGTCTTTAATGGCCACATCCTTCTCTGTGTGCCCGCAACTTTGAATGTCAACTATACCTTCTCTGTCCACATTTAAACACTGGAAATCTTATGGTTGAAGAATATTGTCTTTATGTTGGATCTTGTAGAATGAACTCTGAAGGTGTGTATGAGAGATGAAGGGGTAGTATTTTAAAAGAAAAAAAAAAATCATTGAGAAACTGGTCTCCCACCCACCCTTTGGTCAGCAATCACAAGCAGGGCGTTTTCCTTAGGAAAAGGGATACTTTATTTCTAATGCTAGTGGCATCCACTCTTCCAGCTTTCACAATGGCTAGGTGGTACCATGTATTACTGGGGAACTGAAATCCTCCAAGGTTCATAGTGATGGGGTCCCAGGTTAGTGAGTCTGCTTTCCTAGCCAATGTAGCCTGCAAGTAGAAAATTTGGAAAATGTCAGGCTGGCAATAAGTCACCCAGTGGGAGCCAGGACATGGAATTGCATCCAGGGTCTATAGCTGTTTAATTGTCTCTGCGTGATAAAGATCCACTTATGTGGGGTTGGGTAGAGAGAGACAGGAAGGGAGATATTGTATTCATATGTGCATCCACTGCAGTTTGACTCCCCAGCTCCTGTTTTTCTCCTGCAGTATTTATAAGAATGATGCATCTTTACACTTTATATCTTGATACTTCTTTATTAAAATGTTGTGGAACTAGATTAACCTGCTTAGAACATATTTGAATCATAACACCTTAAATTCTACTGCATTGCTGTCAGAATCCAAACTGGCTGCCCCGGTTCTCTTGAAAAGCCTATAGCAGTCATAGCTACACAAGTAGGTATACAACATGTTGGCATCAAATGTTTCTTTCTCTTTTAAAAAATTTTTGTTTTGTTTTGCAGAGGTTGCATTGAAAATAATAGAACCAGGGCTGTCCACATATGCTTTTTGTCTTCCCATTTGTCTTCTCTTAATTAATGATGATCTGTAGACCAGGTTTTCTTGGAGCTGTGAACATTAAAATAAATTTCCTCATGTCCTTCAAGTCAAGCCTTCTAAAATTTTAATGTGAGGTTGTTGGATTGCATCCAAAGTTTTACGATAGATTTATAAAAATGAATTTGGAATCTTAGTTCTTAACTCTCTTATTAGTTCTGCCAATTTCTTTCTGAGAAAAGTACTTTGGAACGTAAAAGGCATTCTGAGAGGTTTTTGCTATTTTTTTTAAAGAAAAGTTTATAGTGCAAGTAAAATCCAGAGATATAAATGTCTTACCATAAAGTTTAAGAATATTAGGAATTATCAAGGTAAATAAACTGTTTAGAAAAAGAATAATTATACAACAGCACAATTGATGACTCAGGAATAAGTGATTTCCTTTCTAACCTGTGATAATTTTTAAAATTCAATGCCTGGCTTTCTAAAGATTGCACTATTAAGGTTAATGATACAGCTTGAATCCTGTAATTCAGTCTGTAAACAGTTGTACCTTTTGCTGTAGCCTGAAGCAAGTCATTTGTTTTGCATGGATGCATTTTCTTTCTTAAAGGAGCATTAATTCTGTTCTTTTCCACTATTGGGTCTCTTAAAGAAGTTTGCTTTTTAGAAGATTTGGGAATAAAAGACATCTGAAAATTGACCAGTGGGGCCAAAAGGAATAAACTGTGGTACTGTGGGCGAGGTTGGACTTACATCCTATAAAGAAAAAGTAATAGTTGTTAAAATTGAGAGACTTTCAAGCACTAAAATCCACAGTTAACCCTTTAGGTTACAATAATTAATTTACAAATATTTGTTAGTTGCCTACAACATCTTAGGCAGTGTATACCTTTGGATAGAGTTTGGGAAATGTTATGACGGCTGGAGATTTGAAAAATAAGGAGACCTAGATCCTACCCAGAGGAAGTTCATGGCCAGGAAGGAGAGACAGGTCATGCATGTAAGAATGGTGGAAAGTGGCGAAGTGCTGAAAAAGCTATATGCCTGTAGAGCTATAGGAGTTCACATGATACAACAGTGACTTCAGAAGGAAGGATCAAGAAAGATTTGGAAGAATGAGCTTTTGAGCTGAGATTTACGTAGGTGGGTTTTGGGCTGGCAGGGAAGCAAGGGCATATTTGGGGGAGGAACAGCATAGCAAAGGCCTGGTGGTGGGAAGTGTGTGCCCATTCAGGGAACAGAATGAAAGTGAAGTCGCTCAGTCATGTTCGACTCTGCGATCCCATGGACTGTAGCCTACCAGGCTCCTCCAAATGGTGTGCTTAAAATTCTTTCTCAATTAAACTGGGGGGAACAAAAGAATGGCAGGTGCTGGAGCATAGGAGATGCCCAGAGATGAAGTGAGAGATAAGATAGAGACAGTCATTCAAGGTTGTGGAGCAACTTCTATGTGGATTTATTCAGTTACTGCCAGGGAGCCTTGGAAGGTTTTTGAGGAGGAAGGTTGACAGAACTATAACTGAGCTTCACAGTGACAATCTGGAATTGTGTTGGATGTAATGAAATGAGGAAAGAACGGCAGTAGGGAGACAAGATAAGCTCTGTTGTTAAATTAAGGGTCAGAGGAAATGAGAGAGTGGGAGTGAAGGGAGAGAGCAAACTCAAGAGACAGGCTACAAGAATAATCTGAACACTGACCAGGGAGATCAAAGGTCATTGTCAGGCTCAGCTGTGAGAATGATTGGGTCATTGTCAAGAAAGCTTCAGAGGAGGATGAGGAAACTTCTTTGTAAAGAAGTTTCATTTTGAGCCTGACAGGTTTGTCCAAATGAAGGGACTCCAGTACAGGTATAGGTTTTGGAGAGAGGTTAGCGCAACAAAGAGAGATTTGTAAGTCATTTATTTAGGAGCAGTTTTAATGTCTCAGGGGAGCTTCCCTGGTGGCTCAGAGGTTACAATGTCTGTCTGCAATGCGGGAGACCCGGGTTCGATCCCTGGTCGGGAAGATCCCCTGGAGAAGGAGCTGGCAACCCACTCCAGTATTCTTGCCTGGAGAATCCCATGGACAGAGGAGCCTGCTGGGCTACAGTCCACAGGGTCGGGCATGACTGAGAGACTTCACTCACTCACTTATGTCTCAGGAATGAATGACCAGTAGTGGAGCAAGAAGAGGCAAAGGCTAAGGGTAGGCTCCTCAAAGGACATCTGGGTCGGAGGGGAAAAGAGAAAAAAGAGGTTATGAGCATCAAAGAAGGGGCTGTTGGAGGAATGCGGTGGCAGTAGTGTGGTGTCATGGAGGCTGGGGAAGGTGAGGGAGTACCACCCTTCCTCCATCACGCCCCAAGGGGCTGGAGGTGCAGGGAAGGAAGAGCTGTTGGGTTTGACTTGGCTTTCCTTGATGATCCTGAGGCAGGTGGAAGTGCATCCAGGCTGTGAGGGATTGAATATGGAGGAGGGTGATGCATATGTAAAGCAGCAAGGACAGACTTCCTTTTTAATAAGTAGGATGAAGGAGGGAGAGAGAGAGTTTGCTACATCAGAGGTAGGGCATGGTATAGGGAAAGTAATGTCTTAGTATAGGGACACCTGAACCTACTTTATAAGTGGAGGAGAAGAAACCAGTGAAGGATAGAGAGAGATCGAAAATGTAAGGGAGAGGCTAAACTGATGGGAAAATAATCTTTAAGATAGGACTCTTCAAGGGAAGGGCTCTTTTGAGGCAGAAGCATGGGAAGTTTGAGAGGAAAAGAAAGGAATTTGGCCATGGTCTTCTAAGTCAAGTCAGAGAGAGCTGGGCAGGGTTGAAGCCATGGGTAGAATAATAGACTTGGACCAAGTGTTGTGGGAATGTAGTGGTGAGTTAGTTAGGGGTAAATAAAAGATTATCACCTGACTACGAGGGCCTCCTGTGTTTGGAGAGCATAAATTTGTGGTAGAACCAATTAGTCCTATATAATTAAAGTTTGAAAACCACTTATATATTTTTTGTTATTAAAATTAATAACATTAACTGTTGTTAAATACAGTAGCTCCTTTCCATAAATTCAATGAAAAGAGAAAAATGTTTGCCTTTAAAATTAGCTAAATAAAAGACCCTACCTGAAGTATTTCCTGTGAAGATTTTCTCTCAAGGATTGCTCACTTCAGTAAATAATGGAGGAAAATATAAATGTTTTTGAAAAGATGAGCTTTCCCTATCTGCAATGCCAACATATGGCAAAAGAAAAATCAAATATAGCTCTTCACCCAACACCATGCCTATTGTAAGTGCTCAGTAAATTTTTTTTGCATGAATACATGAATAAATTAATTTTTTAGTGAAGATAGGTATAGTATCTAAGATCTAAGATTTCAAGATTTCTTTCCTATTTACATCATGGACATTGAATAAGTTGCGTTCCATGGCCTGTTCAAGTTCATGACAGCATTAAAACTTGTTGATTCATACCTGCTACATATACTGAAGCTTTACAAAATTTTTTTTTTCACGAAATAATTCTGTATGCTTTAGACCCTCAGAGGGGGTCTACAGGGTCATTTGTGATTCCAGACAAATTTATAGAAATCTGACTGTGGTGAGTGGTGATTTTGAGGTTCTAATGTTGAAATCATTTATTCATTCCTTCAACAAATGTTCTGTGAGTATCTTCTCTCTGCTACTCACTATTATTGGTACAAAAGATAGAACAGGGGCAAGAAGGTCCCTATTACCACCGACCTTTTAGAAGAAGGGATTTAAAAATAAATAAGCACATATATTTCAGGTGGCAGTGAGTGCTATGAAGAAGAAAGCAAGGAAGGAATAGAGTGTGGAGTGTAGGGGTGGCTGTTACTTTATACTGGGTGGTCAGGGAATGCCTTGAGCTCAGAGCTTGAAGAGTTGAGCCATGCGAGTGTTTGGTTGACCAAAAAGTCCATTTGAGTTTTTCTGACTGATGGGGCAGTAAGACCCAAACAGACTTTTTGGCCAACCCAATACTTAAGAGCAGGGCCTTCTAGGTAGAGAATGTCAAAGGGCCTGAGACAGGAACATGCTTGGCGTAATCAAGTAAACCATGCTGGTTTCCTTGCTTCACCTGGCCGTGTAGTGTCACACAGGATACACGGAGCAGTCACTTAGGGGCCCTGCAGTGTGATGCTTTGCCTTTCAATATTGAATCAGTCACCTGTAAGGCTGTATCACACTACCATGTTCGAGCTGACCTGTGGGTGAGTCGGTGCTGGGTTTTTAAAAAGAGAATATGTCCTGAATCACATATTTGAGTTAGAAAACTTGGAGAGTAGCTGTGTCTGAGTAGTGCTGAAATACTAGTCAGCTGGAAGTGGTCCCTTTCTTGAAACTTCTTCTCTGGACTGAACCGTTTTCAGCAATAGGGTTCCTTTTCTTCCATATTTCATATCTCATTCTTAGGTCTAAGGTCTTTGAAACTAGAGCTCTGTTTTATTCACCTGGGCATAGAAAAACCCTACAACCCATAGAAAAACTCTTTGCCTTAGTAAGTGATCATTAAATACTCATTGCAAGGAATGGATGAGACATTTCCAGGTATAAAGAATGGGGCTAAAGCTCTTTGACCTTGATCCCTGAAGACACCTGTTTTTAAAAGAAGACACACAATTTCCCCTTGGTGCTAAGTAGTTTATGCACTCATGGCCTGAGATGAAGACTTGGGTACAAATAGTCTGTTTGGGAGGTGATTCCAAGAAGCACAAATGAGGAATGGGAAAAAAATGAGACAGGGAAGGAAGGAAAACAGGGAAGTAAGAAGAGGCAAGTTAGCAGATTACCATTGTGGGCAGTAGAGGCGCTATTCTTAATGATTGTCTACCAAGCAGTGGGGAAGGTGGGACTTTATCCCCCATTTAATCCTGGGGGCATCAAGTCCCAAGCACTGTAATGCTGCAAACTTTGTAGGCACTAGAGAAAACTCTTGTGGGTAGCTAAGCAGAGAGGCTGAGAGGGTGGAGGTAAGAAGCCATCAGTGTGTGGGGAGCTGTCCATCAGAGCCACCCGTGACCTCACAGGTGGGCTAAAGGGGCATGCTGCTGCTGCTTCTGCTAAACTGCCTCAGTCATGTCCGACTCTGTGCGACCCCATAGACGGCAGCCCACCAGGTTCCCCCGTCCCTGGGATTCTCCAGGCAAGAACACTGGAGTGGGTTGCCATTTCCTTCTCCCATGCATGAAACTGAAAAGTGAAAGTGAAGTCACTCAGTCGTGTCTGACTCTTAGTGACCCCACGGACTGCAGCCCACCAGGCTCCTCCGTCCATGGGATTTTCCAGGCGAGAGTACTGGAGTGGGTTGCCATGCCTTCTCCAAAGGGGCATGGGGGCAGCACAACAACATCTTCTTATGCACATTGGCACAGGGATAGCACAGGGAATTTTTAATAGTAAGGATCTGTGGGATAGCAGTTACTGTTATTTTATTTTAGGGGTTTTGATATATTGCAGCAGCTTCCTACTGTTCAAGTTTACTCACAAGCCAACTGTTGACAGTCCTCAATTATCTGGGATGCACATTACCATGTATGCCCATTTATAAGGTATCCTGAATTATAAGGTAGTCCCCTGTTTTCCAGCGAGGTAGTTTTTAAAAAGTCTCTACATCAACTTGATTATGCACATTGTAGTGATATAGGTAAAGGATATTTTTTATATTTAATAAATAATATTTTATTGTTATATTTAATTTACTATAAATGTTTATACTATAATAATAATCTATATTAATTTACTTGCATATATTTTAAATCACCTTATATAAAATTAGTCATTTTAAAATATGACATTCTTCTACACTTACATTTTACAAAATCATTTATTCAAATGTTTCACACACTGTTCATCATTAAACACCGTTTTTGGCATATTCACATCTATCTAACTTGTATGTTATAGAGTACATTTGAATTTCCATGTGATGCTGTCCTTCCATGTGATGCCACCCTTAATTCTGAGCCCTGTATGCCTATTCACACAGTGTAAAGACAGTAGTTTTTTTGCTGTCTTCCTAGAGGTATATATTCATGCCCTCCACAACCCAGCACTTCTGCATGATTTGTGTAAAGTCATCCAATACAGGCAATTGTGAAGGAGTAGTTACTTAAACTGGTGTTAAAATCTTGACTCCCTTCATTCATTCACCTATTCTGTTTCAATCCCATGACCTCTATAGGCATGCCTATCTAATTTTGATTGCAGTTGTTTCTGGCTGTCTTCTCCAAACAGTTCTCAGGTGACCTCTGAAACTTACATCTTTTCATAAAACCTTCAGTCTTACCAAGTAAATTTTTTGACATGGCTTTTCCCTTTAAAATCAGTGGCCATCACATCCAACATTAATGAATTGCTTGATTTTAATTCCTGTTATCTTGGAGATAATAAGCTTTTTGGCATTCAGAAGAGAGTAACTGAGAGAATGGCTCTTAGTAAGGGAGACTTTATATGGAGTTAAACACAAGATGACTTTCTCTTTTCTGAAATCTCATTTTTTGGGGGGATTAGGAATCTCATTTTGTATATGCCGTGTCATCATGGGAGGTTGTTGAGGTGTGGTGATCCTTGCCTAGTAAGTTTCCTCTCCAACCTCCTCCTCTTCTGCTCCATAGTGGATTAATTAGTGTGAAAAATACAGTAATGATTTCATTTCACTGAGCAGGTGATTAACCATTGTTCTGAACAATGTGACCATTTACATTTCCGACTTCTGATAAATTTTGTATCTCATGTTCAATTCCATATTGATTGACAGATACGCTTTATTTTAGAGAAGAGGTGTACTTGACAAGATGTGCATAAATACTTTTTCTTGTAAATGGTAGCATATCTTAAATTCAGAGGAAGAGCTGATCATTGAAAGAAATTCCACTTATTAGCAATAATTACCCTCTTATGCAGCTAGTCAATGAATTAGGATTTTTATACTGGACTTACTATGTGGATCACACTCTATTTCAGTGCCTTTAAACTTGTTCAACCAAGACCCCTCGTGAGAATATAGTTTATATCATAGCCTAACAATATAGATGAGTGTGTATAAACACACACACACACACACAAACATATCACTGAAACAAAAATTTTACTTGGCAATACTGGTCCTTTATTATGTGTGAAGCCCTTGCATATTTTCTGTTCTGTTCCATTCTATTCTATATGATTGTCAGTTCACTAAACTTATTTCAGTTCTAATGGTTCCTGACATGCGGTTGAAGAAACACTGTTTTATTATATTACATCCATCAGAAGAGTGCTTGTTTCCTTATAGCATGAAATAATTTCACATCAGAGGATTTTTTAAATTTGTTTCAAATTATTAGCACATCTGTATATTGGGTAGTATGAGTGTAGGAGGTCACAAGAATACTAAAGGGAAATTTGTTTTTGAGTAGATGTTTTATTTCCAAAAGAAACTGTTAGTGTGGAAAGTGGAGTCAGACAACTGGATTGGTTCTTAGATCTAGTGGCTTCCTGGGCTGTATGAACCATGCTCAGCTCCTGGGTCCTGACTGCATGGCTGGACTGGCCGGCATTCCCAGTCTGGCTCATCTCTCCTCACAGTTCTTTCCTGCCCCTCCTTCCCTGCTTCTTTCCCAAGCCACCGCCCCCAAACCTCAGGAGTGCTAGATATTCAGTTCAATTACTTCCTTCTCAATTTCAACCTAATATATTTCTTCCTAGATGTGAAACTCCTTTTTACACCCACTTCTCTTCCAAATAACGTGAAAGTACAGGAATCTTTTTCCCCTGAGCTCAAGCCTGGCATGTGTGTGTGTGGCGGGGGTGGGCAGGGTGGGGAGGGGATCGTAAAGAAGCGAGAATTTGTTCCACAGGTGGAATGTTTCCATGGTCTTAGGTGGTATGAAAGTCTAATCTAGTCTGGTGTTGAGGTGTGATTACACTCTTTATGGCTCTCCTGTTTTCTAGTAGAAGGACATGTCAGTTCCTATTTTCAAAGCCTAATAGGCAGGAATAGAGACGCAGACGCAGAGAACAGACTTCTGTACATGGGGAGCAGGGAGGGAAGGGGAGTGTGGGACACATTGGGAGAGTAGCATTGGCATGTGCACACCACCACATGTGAAACAGACAGCTAGTGGGAAGCTCCCATGTAGCGCAGGGAACTCAGCTCCGTGCTCTGTGAAGACCTGGGGCGGCGGATGGGAGCGTGCCATGGGAGGGAGGCTTCAGAGGGAGGGGATGTATGTGCACTTACAGCTGACTCACGTTGTTGTATGGCAGAAACTCACACAACATTATAAAGCATTTTTACTGCAATAATGAAGGAAAAAACCTCAATAGGTTCCCCATCCAGTAAATGAAAGCAGGTTAACATCGTAGCTACAGAGTGCCAGGTGTTGTGCTGAGCACTAAACAGTTAACTCACTTGATTCTCATTCGGACCTCACCTAGTCTTCATAACAGTATCAGGAGAAGACTTAAGTTTCAGATGGGACTTGAGGCTCTCAGAGGTTCTAGCAGTGACTAAAGGACAGGGCAAGAGGGCCTCACCCTGAGTCCAGGGATGGGAGCAGGCCCTGAGGGCTCCTGTCCCCTCTGTCCTGGGGCCCAGCAAAAGCCCCCCACCCCCACTGCCCAGCAGGACCCCTTGTTTGTGATGCGCTGTCCCACCTGGGATGTCTGCGTGTGGGCAGCTGTTGCACCAGCATCTCTCCAGTCTCTACCTGCTGTGATGGAAAGCCTCAAGATGGATGGAGTGTTGGTGCCACCGTTCATTAGCTGCCAACATCGATCAAGTCTCTCTCGACTGAGCTGAGCCTCAGCTTCCCCAGCAGTAAAAGGAGGGATGATGAAACCTACCCTTCCCTTCTCTTCCCACACAGGGCCACTGGGCTCTCAAGAGCTCTAGGAAAGTAAGGGAGATGTGTCACTCCCCTCATGATGACCTTGGGCAGAAGTGACATCTCCCCACTCCAAACCAGGGGTCAGCACATTCTTTCTGCAAAGGGCCAGATAGTAAAAAAGATTCCACGGGGCCACACAGTCTCTGTCGCCTGTCACAACTTCTCAGCTCCGCTGTGGTGGGACAAATGCCGTGGGCAGCGTGTAAGGCAGCGAGCAGGGCAGTGCTCCAATAAAACTTTATTTCTGGATGCTGAAATTTGAATTTCGTATCACTTTCACTTGTCACAAAATTTTGATTCCTCCCTTGATTTTTTTCCAGCCATCTAAAAATGTAAAACCATTCCCAACTCCCAGGCACTAGGCCAGACCCCTGTTTCCTGGAACTGAGCTCGCTGACTTCTGGTGTAAATGCTCACAGCCCTGGGTCCCACTGGTTAGAGAGCAGCTGCCGTTCACTTTGGGCTGCAGCATTGTGTGCTTACCTTATTCCATCCCTCTCTTGTCCTTCCACAGTGTACACCCACCCACTGAGCTTTTTCTCATCTTCTTTAGCACTGGGAGAGCTAACGATAGTGTATGGATACTCTGCACACAGAGATATGCATATATAGTATATGCTGAATACATATTTGTTGAATATATGGTATATATGATAAGAAAATATGTTGCTTTTCTGTGTATCTTATTTTTCCATCTTTAAAAGGAATTCTGTCTGTTCTCTAGTGAACCTTTAGGAATGGTTGAGTTAACATTTTGTAATTAAATTTAAGGGCTTTGGCAATCATGTTCCCCCCTCCCCCACTATTAACCAAAAAAGGAAAAGAATGTCAGGGAAGAAAGAAGAGAAAAGCAAACAAAGCCAACATTTCAACATGAAAAGGGCTTATTAGAGAATAACTGAAGTGGCTAAACATTTCGCTTTGGTCCCTGAGGCTTTCTGTCACTGTCGGAGCTCTGGAGGCTGAGTGCTTTGAGCCTCAGCTGCCAGCAGCCCGGCTTTTTGCTGTGCTTTACCCAAAATTTAACTCAGGGGTCAGAACTCTGCATTAGGCATGAATGAAGATAGAATGATAGAATGTACTGTGTCTTTTCATCTGTATTTTCTCAACACGTATCAAGGAGTCATGTCTCTTTAAGAGCAAAGCCTTGAACACAACTCCCATTTTATTTCTTAGTAGGTATATAGGCTCAGGAGTGGAAGCATTAGGCAATATATAAATCTAGAATTTTGTTCTCAAAATGAGATGGACAGAAACTGGATGGTGAAATTACAGTATGCATGTGTGTTATTTTTCCAAATAGTCTGTTACTCTGTGTTCTGTCATGAAGAAACTATATATGTGTGTGTATATGTGTGTGTAAGGGGTGAAAAGAAAGGAATGTGCTAGAAACCAAAATCATTAATAGTCTATACCCCTTATTAAAATTTGTTAAGGAAAAGAACAGTTAGGTTAGCTTTCAAATAAGCCCTTACCTTTTTTAGTCTGCCAAAATGTGTTAACCTGGAGAAAAGATCCATGGCTGGTGTAAAAGAAATTATTAAGTGTGCTTTCAGCTTGGTATAAATTGGTACTGCTCTGGTAGATGCTGTCTAGCCTTGAAGACAGAATGTTAAGCCAGTGGTAGAAGTGCATATTACATTTAAGTTGTGTGAGGTATCCGAAGCCTGCCTGGGGAAGAATGGAGGCTGAGAGGCTCAGGATGTTGTTTGCTATTATGTCTGAGCTGCTCCCGGTAAGACACAGCATGCCACTTACCGGCAGTGCAAAGACTGATTTCAAAACTGTTCTCAGTGGATGAAGGCACAAGGGTCAGGGTCGGGGGGACAGGCTTACCTGAGAACTGCAAGGTGTGGAAGGGGTGTAATTAACCATCTGTCTGCAGCTTCTTGTATGGAATGAGGCTCCTCTTGACGAAGTAAAGAGACTGTACTTATGAAGGTGGATGATTAAGGTTTTGTTCATTATATTATCTGCACAGTGAGTCTTACTTTTTCTTCTTTTCCTGAGTTAAATTTTTTCCTCTCTTACCACCCCCTCCTTCTTTTTTCCATTCAGGGAATTACAGTGGGCTTGTTTATATCTCGTGTCTTATTTGGATGGCTCCCTTCCATGCCAGAGGTTTTCAGCTAATGTCTGTTCATCATGGATTGTCCATTCATATTAGAGCTGTGACATGGGAGATGGCCAGGCGTCTGTATTAGTTGGCAGGGTTTGTAAAGGTCTTAGGTTGGGTCCCCCAGAGCAGAAACTAAGAAGAGGGTTGGTATGTTCAGGCAGTGCTTTATTAAGGAGATGCTCCGGGATGAGAAGTGGGGTGCAGGGGCGGGGAGGGTGTCAGTCAGACAAGGGTGTGATCTCAAAGGCTTGAGGGTGGGGAAGCTCTGGTATGATGTGGTCTCAGGACTGTCCCTACCAGAGCCAGTGGCTTTGGTGGTACGCACTGCATACCTGTCAGTCACTGGGTAAGGGTCTTGGGCATTAAGAGGGGACTGCGAGGAGGGGAACATACATCCTCAGGTATTTCTGGTTCTTTATATGGAAAGGCAAAGCTGGTCAATTAGTGATGGATGCTGGCTATTGACCGGGTAAGTATTTGGATGTGATACCAACATTGTCCACCACCAGACCAGTAGCTTCTCTTTACAGTGGTCAACCAAGGAGCCAGTTCAGCACTTCCCTGGGAATCCCCATATGCCACTCTTTTTCCTGAGAAGTGACTGCTGGCTTCTGGTGATATGTGTGTGTCACATGAAGCAGAGGTCCAGGATCCAACTGTCTGGTTACAGGGATCGCCTGTTTCCAGAGCCTTCTGTACCTCCATCCCTTGCCAGGCCTGTATGCCTGGCCAGGGACTCTACAGTCCAGTTACTCCCAAAGAAATGTGTTAAAAATCTCTTGTTTGTGGCTATTCTCTCTCTTTCTCTTAATAAAAATGTATGTGGTCAAGTTGCCACCTTTAACCAGAGCTACTCAAAATAAAAGCTAAAGCAGAATTGTGGACTGAAAAAACGTATCTGTTTTCTCTTCCCCATTGGAATACAGTCCTGCACAGGTCCTTTAGATTTCCCTCTCTTGAGTGGTGAAAAGTCAAAACCAGTTTATTAATCACATAATACAGTCCAGTGTAATAATAAAAATTCCAAACTCCTGCCTCATTCTTGACTTTTAAAAATTGCAGTGAAACCTGAACACAGTACAGAAATCTCAAGTGTGCAATTTGTTGAATTTTTGTGTATCTGAAAACCCATATAATTGGCACCTAGATGAGATACAGAACACATCCTGCCCCTCCTCCACTTCCTCCAAGCTCCCTCATGGCCCTTTCTAGTTAATATCACTTGCAGCCCAAAGGTAACCACTGCTCTGTCAGACCTCTATCACCATGGAGTATTTTGCTTGCTTTTAACTTCATACACATGGAATCCTTGAGTATGTAACCTTTTGTATCTGACTTTTTTGTTCAATATTTTTTAGAGATTCATCCATGTTGTTGTATGTATCAGTAGTTCATTCCTTTCTGTTGTGGTTTGACAATCCATTGTGTGGGGTTTCCCCAGTTACTCAGCAGTAAAGAATCCTCCTGCAGTGTGGGAGATGCAGTTCGATCCCTGGGTTAGGAAGATCCCTTGGAAGAGGGCATGGCAACCCACTCCTGTATCCTTGTCCGGAAAATCGCATGGACCAAGGAGCCTGGTGGGCTACAGTCCATGGGGTCACGAAGAGTCAGACACGACAGAGCATGAGCATGCATCTATTGTGTGAATATACTTATTCTCTGTTCTTCTATTGGACAGTTAGGTTGTCTCACTGAAGATTCTTGAACATTTTGGTGCACATAGGCACTCAGTTCTGTAGGAGTGAAATGGCTGAGTCATGGAACAGGTATATGTTTAGGTTTTGAGATATGGCCCAAAGGTTTTACAAAGTGGTGGACCAATTTACACCCCCAACAGCAGCTTATGAGAGCTGTGGTTAGTCCCCATCCTCGTCAGCACCTGGTCTCATTCATTTAGCTCCAGCCATTCTGGTAGGTGTGTTGTTGTTGTTGAGTTTCTAAGTCATGTGTGACTCTTTGCAACACCATGAACTATAGCATGCCAGGCCTCCCTGTCCCTCACTGTCTCCCAGAGTTTGCCCAGGTTTCTATCCCTTGAGTTGGTTATGCTGTCCAACCATCTCATCCTCTGCCACCCTCTTCTCCTTTTGCCTTCAGTCTTTCCCAGCATCAGGGTCTTTCTCAATGAGTCAGCTGTTCTCATCAGGTGTTCCAAGTATCAGAGCTTCAGCTTCAGCATCTTTTCTGGAATTCCCTTGCTTTCTTTACGATCCAGCAAATGTTGGTTCCTCTGCCTTTTCTAACCCCAGCTTGTACATCTGGAAGTTCTCAATTCAAGTACTGCTGAAGCCTACCTTGAAGGATTTTGAGCATAACCTTACTAGCATGGAAAATGAGTACAATTGCCTGGTAGTTAGAACATTCTTTAGCGCTGCCCTTCTTTGGGATTGGAATGGAAAGTGACCTTTCAGGTGTGGAGTGGTGTTAAATAAGTCTAGTGTTAAAACTTCTCCTCCAGCTCAAGCTGGCTGCTTCCATGGAGCCCACAGGAAACACAGAGCCCTGTTGCAGTGGCAGTTTATGTGCCTTTTGCTGCAAAGACAGCCCCCTCTCTCTTTGCCCTGCTGGTTTTGACTACCTTCTTGATTTCTCACAGCAAGAATCAGACAACAACATCCTGGGTCCCACAAACTCCAGAGAGCCCACATCAAGCTCCCAGAGCTTTCCTTGAAGCCTCTTTACTTGGTGTGTTGGTCTACTAGGGCTGTCATAACAGACTACCATAGACTGAGCAGCTTGGCCAACAGAAATTCAGTTTCTCACAGTTCTAGAGGCTGAAAGCTGAAGATCAAGGTATCAGCAGGCCTTTCTCCTCAGCTTGCAGACAGCCACCTAGTCGCCTTGTCCTCACATGGGTTTTACTCATGTGGGCACATGAGATATCACTTCCTCTTCTTAAAAGGACCCCAGTCATGTTCTATTATGTCTCCAATCTTATGATCATATTTAACTTTAATTACCTCTTTAACAGTCCTGTTTCCAAATAGAGTCACGCTGGGGGTTGGAGCATCAACACGTGAAGGGCTAGGGGCACACAATTCACTCTGTAACACTTAGTTTGGTGTGTTCGTGGAAAGAGCTGTCTGCCAACTCTGCAGCAATGCGTGAAGACCTCAAATGGTGGTCAGTTTCCTTAAACCAGTGTACAGTTAGTCATGATTTAAACTATTAGGAAGATTTTTTTTTTAATAATGGGAGTAAAACACATACAGTGAAGTACATAAAGTACATACATCTTTAGTGTACAGTTTGAGGAGTTTTCCATAAATCTGAGTAACCAGCCCCCAAATCAGGATGTAGAACACTGCCAGCACCCCATAGATTCCCCCCAGTCTATACCTGTTCCCATCTCCCCAGAGGAAAACACTGTTGTGACTTCTGTCATCATTTATCAGATTTGACGATTCTTGAACTTCATCTAAAAAGAATCACTTATGTACTACTTTTTTGTACAGATTAGTTTACTTGGCATAATATCTATGAGATACATGGTTGTTATTATGTGTAACAGTGGTCATTTTTCTCATTGCTATATGGTATTCAGTTGTATAAATACATATGATTTGTTAATCTCTGCCTGTTGATGGACATTTGAGTTTTCAGTTTTTTGACTATATGAACAATGCTGCTATGAACATTCTTGTGTATATCTTTCTACCTTTTTCCTTATTATTTAAGTATGTATTTAGGAACAGAATTCCTTGATCACAAGGATAGGTGTGTGTCTAATTAGAAACATTTTAATCAGTTGTTTTTGTGAATACCTTTCTGTTTGATGTAATCTTAACATATCCTCTTCACAACTCAAGGATAGATATAGGTATACTATTCTGCTTTAAGGCTGAGATGTGTTTTGTTGATTCTTTTCTGATTAATTTTATTGTCTACCTCAGTTAACAGAATGTGATTTTGTTATTTTATATATCAAAGGTAAATGAGGCATATGCTTGTGAATTCACTGGATACTGAACAGGTTATTCATGCATATTTGAAGAGTGTTTTTGTCACACTCTGTTAAGAAGTCAACAGCCATCCACTGACACATTTTGTTTGCTTTATCTGAATCAACAAGGTTATATATTCAGAATACTTTCATTAAAAATAGTTTTATGTACAACAGAACAAGCCAGTGCATATTTTCGTTTTTAGCATCTCAGGTTTAAACATTAATTGAGCCCCATTCTAATCAAAGTATATTTATTTTCACTAGAATACTGTAAAACAGCTTTAAAAAAAAACAGTAATAATAAAAGGGAAAACATTTATATATTAAGCCATATAATATGATAAGTAACCTAAAATACTGCTCAAAACACTTGATGTACATTAATTCATTTAATTCTCACAACAACACTATGCTATTATTATATACATTTTATAGATGAGGACACCGAGGCCCAGAGAGGTCAAGTGACTTGCCTAAGATCACACAGCCAGCAGGTAGCCAGGATCCAGAGTATGTACATATATAACCACTATACCACACTGCCTTTTAACTCATTTTTTCATCTTTCTGTTTATACATGGTGGAGGGGGCTGTGGGAAACAGCATTCCTGCTTTTTCAGTTCTTAGAAGTTTTCTCAGTTTGGATTAAAGCTGTTGCAGTTAAAATCTTTATTATTGAACAGATTCCATTAACTGGATGCCTAAAGGATGCCAGCCTGCTCTCACTGTCTTGGAAAAAAATCACATTAAAAGAATACCAACAGAAATAGAGTTATGCATGCATGCTCAGTCACTTCAGTCATGTCTGACTCTTTGTGACCATATAGACTGTAGCCCTTCAGGCTCCTCAGTCCGTGGGATTCTCCAGGCAAGAATACTGGAATGGGTTGCCATGACCTCCTCTAGGGGATCTCCTGACCCAGAGATCGAACCCGCATCTCCTGCATCTCCTACATTGCAGGCAGAGTCTTTACCACTGAGCAACCGGGGAAGCCCAGAAATAGAGTTGCAGGTTTAGAAAGCAAACCTATGGTTACTAGGGTGTAAGTGGGGGAGGGATAAATTGAGAGACTGGAATTGACACATCCAAACTACTATATTTTAAACAGATAACTAATAAGGACCTACTGTATAGCACAGGGAACTCTACTTAGTACTCTGTAATGGTCTATATGAGTGGGAAAAAAAAAAATATATATATATATATACATACACACACACCTGGAACTGACATGACACTGTAAATCAACTTTACTCCAATAAAAATTTTAAAAAAAGAATACCTCTCTCCCTCCTTCCCACACTTTAAGCCCTTGGGTTATATTGGGGAAATCTGTCAAGGGAAGAGCCTGGATGTTCCTGCAGATCCTCCGCAGCCCTCAAAGACTGACCTCCGTAAGGCTGGAGAATGATGCTCAGCAAGAGAGGTCTTAACCCCCGTGATGTGAGCACTAAATCCTTTCTCACGTTCCCTCTCCATCACATTCATCCTACACATATTTGGTGGGCACAGACAGTGTGCCAACCCTGTGCAGGTTCCAGGGGTTTATTGGAATGGAGCCCTGTTCTTTAGGGAGCTAATTTAAAGTTGAGCACAGGAGACAGGTACTTACACAAACCATAGAAATGCCATTGCTGTTCTTGCACCTGATGTGTGCTGTAGGACAGGTAAGAGTGCTTGTGTGTGACAGGGAGCCAGCCCTGGTGGGGTCTCTCAAGAAGGGCTTCTCTATGTGCAGAGGTAACTGAAGTGGAGTAGGGGAAGTAATCCCAGGCAGAAGGGAGAGGGTGCACCAGGGTCCTGGGAAGGGGAATGGACAGCTGCCTGGACACTGAGGACAATAGGAAGTCGTCTAAATGTTCCAAATAAAGGAAAGGCATGGTCAGATGTGTGCTTTTCTGAGACAGTAGATTGGGAAGAGAGCTCAAGGGAAAGCCCATTTGTAAACATTTTGCAAAAGGGAAGGTGATTCCCATTAGAGCTCATCACAGATTCTAAAGGGGGAGGTGGTGGTTTGGGAAATGCTGGCAGAAGAGCTAGGAGATGGACAGACAGGAAAGATAGTGAGCAGGTAAAGTCATCAGGACCTGGGGATGGAGGCAAGGGCATCACAGCCTGCTCCTAGGTTCTGTTTTGTGCTTCTAGAGGGATGGGGTCTCCAGTTACTGAAATAAGAGATGGAAAAATGAAAAGTGACTCATTGGGAGAGTGGGCAGGGAGCCAAGAGGACACTGACCGTAAGGTGTCTTGTGAGGTCTGCAAGGACGGGCAAAAGGTGGGTGCTTGGATATGGATGTCTAAAACCTAACAAGAGATCCAGACTAGAGATCATGCTAATCAAGCTTTAGAAATGAGATTCTTACCCATAGGGATGCCTTGAGTTTGGGGAGAAAAAGTGTGAATGAGGGCTAGAGCAGAGAACCAGGAGTTAGGCTAGTTGAATTGCCCTCTCTCAAAGCTTCACTCCTCTAAACTGCACCTGGAGTCCTAAAACCATGGCACTCTATCAGAGCATGAGTGGTCCAAGCTTTTCAGTTGCTCTTCAACTGAAAATCTGTTAAAGTATTTGATTGATTTGTTTTTAAAATAGGTGCATGGTTTGTGTAAATGTTTATAAACCTGTTTACATGTAAACTTGCTAATAGTAAAGTTTATAGCATCAATTGCTGATTAACTGGAAAGATTACTTCTATGTCCTGGGCTTTAGGTATTTTAGAGCTGCTTATTCAAGTGCTCCTTGTAACTTTGTTGTGAAGTTAAACCCATCTATGTTTTCTGACACAGATTCTGGTGTAGTTTTGTTCCTAACTTTGTTTTCATCTTCGAACTGTGGTGCTGGAGAAGACTCTTGAGAGTCCCTTGGACAGCAAGGAGATCAAACAGGTCAATCCTAAAGGAAATCAACCCTGAATATTCATTGAAAGGACTGATGCTGAAACTGAAGCTCCAATACTTTTGCAAAGAACTGACTCATTGGAAAAAACCCTGATACTGGGAAAGATTGAGGGCAGGAGGAGAAGGGAGTGTCAGAAGATGAGATGGTTGGATGGCATCACCGACTCAATGGACATGAGTTTGTGCAAACTCTGGGAGATGATGAAGTACAGGGAAGCCTGATGTCCTTCAGTCCACGCAGTCACAAAGAGTCAGACACGACAGTGGCTGAGCAACAACAATCCTTTAGACTTGACCCAAGGGCATCACTCTAGTGAGAAATGGTGAGGCCAAAGGTCTTGTGGCCAGACTGTGGGAAGCCAGCACAGACAACTTTTACCTGTGGTCTGATCTTCCTGGCAGGTTACTAGCCCTTCACCCATCAAGACACTGTAAATAAGGACATCTGAGTGCCTTCGAGCTCGGACCCAGACTCACAGGGGACTGGGACAGGATTCGGGTCCAAGCAGTGTGGCCCAGCCTTCAAGCCCTACCTTGGTCACCCCCATGTTCCTACTTCCAGAGCAGCCGCACCAGTACCCTACTCAACCGTGTGCTCTTGTTATTAAAATAAACTTATCATGAGCTTCATTGGTCATTTGGCACCTTTTGCCTGATTTCTTAGAAAACAATGCTGTCAGAAACATTTTATCTAAAGATTTTTAGATATTCAATAGTATTATTTCCTTTCTGTGTATTTTTGTGTGCTTGGGTCGTAATATGTTAATAGTGTACATTCTGGTGCATTAAAGAAGCAACTTTTAAAGCTTGAGTGTTTTGAGGTTTGTTTTTCTATTTAATAACATGCATATCTTAAATTGTTGCTTTCATGACCTTGAGTTATAACTGAAGAATAAATTTGAGAAAAATATTGTCAGAAAACCTGAGAAAGAAGTTATTGTCTACCCCGAAAGCTGTCAGATAGAGATTACATGTAATATTTGGAATTTGGCTGGCTCCTTTTCTGTGGTTTTTAAAGCACTTGCCACATCCAGCTACTTTGCAAAATACTGATAAACTCTTGGGAAGATGGGTGTGTTTTATATGGCTTGATTTAAAGGGTCATGATTTGTGAAACTTAGATGTTTTATCTGAGGGAGGCGAGGAACAATAAAATAGCCAGGGTAGAACAGCAGATTTGAGATTCTATAATTTGCTTCCTTTTCATATACTTTGTGAAGGAAAAGGTTAAGATCAATGGATAAGCTTTATGGGCTTGAATAGTGCTTTCTGAACAAAAAGAGCTGTAATCCCTTTAAAATGTCTGGCTGCTAATGAAACCTCAGGGCCTGGCTTCAGATATTTTGATAGCACAGGTTATGTATTGCTGTAGCTAGGCCTTGAGTCCTATTTGGGAGAGGGTGGTTTCTGAATATCAAGTAATGATATATTTCCCCATGAAGCACCAGGAGAGAAGCTGGCCAGGTCGGCAGTGCCTCTGGAGTGCCTGTCTTCTCCCCAGGGACAGGGGATTCAGTGGAACTGTCCACCACCCTGTGTTCCCTGTGTCCCAGGACTTGCGCATGGAGGGCACCGAAAAGCCTAGATAAACAGTGCTCATCACAGGTCCCTGGGTGCCTGGAACCCCTTAATCACAACCCACGATTCCCCTCCCAACTGGAATCAGATAAGAACAAAAGGCAGAAGGCAAATGAAGCTCCGTTACTGACAAAGCCAGTTAGGAGCTGTGCCTTAGGTTTGTAGCCACCTAGCACTGCCTGAGGCCCATCTCAGTCATGCCCTCCACCCTGCCACAGCAGGTACCCTCACTCAGGGCAGAGAGCAGACGGCAGTGCACCCCACTGTGGGCAGGCAGAGGTGAGACAGAGGAAGAGTTGAAGCTGGGCGTGCTCAGGGCTTTCTCCCCACTCTCCCACCTCCCACGGGACGCACCCTTTCTTGTGTAGGGGAATGAAGGTTGAAGAGTAGGGTGGGGCCAGAGGGTTCCTCCCTCAAAAATCCCTTGTGGGAATATTAGACCAGTTGCTCTTAAAATGAAGAAAAGTCATGGTTGGCATACCTGCAGACAAAAATCAGACGTGTTTCTAGGTGTTCTACAGTGACCATTTATCATCTGAGAGTTACACACACAAGTTAGAAAATGTATAAACTGTGTATAAGCAAAATGAAGGAAATCAGCATCACTCTTTATCCCGCTAGCCCAAGGCAATGACTGTTCACATTTTGGTGTAATCTCTTCCTGTGTGTGTGACAAAAATCCAGCATGTATGCTATTTAGTATCCTGCCTCTTTTCACTTAACAATATCATAAATTTTAATAAATCTAGAAGATGATGCCTAGGAGCTTATCAAACTAAAACGTTTCCTATTTTCAGCTTGTTTATATGTTGGAGGAAGTGCTTTAACTGGTTGTAAGATTAGTGAATGGATATATACATGTAGGATTTAGAGCAAAATATGTGACATGTATAGTATTAATGTTTATCAGTCAGGGTTCTTAAGACAGGAATAGACAGTGATTGGCTGACCAAGCGGGAAAGTTACAGGATAGCTTGCAAAATTGTTGGGTGACCTACAGGGCTGGGATGAAGGTTGAGTTTCCTGAACGGCCGTCACTATCAAGCCTCAGAACTGGTCTGACGAGAAAATGCTAACTCTTCTGAGTGCTTCATGACACATGACTTCTTTGCCAGGACCTTAACTTTTTCTTTTTTTTTTTACTCTTTGGTTTTGTTTTTTTTTTTTTCTTTTTTTAACTATAATTGACCTACAGCACTACGCTAGTTCCAGGTGTATCAGAAAATGATCACGCAGGACTATAACTTTCTCTCAGTAGCTGGGCCCACAATCACTGAAGCTATCTGTGTGTTAGGTACTCAGCCAAGTGGCCATGAACTCTGTTGCCACCACTGAAGAGAAAGTGAGCTCCCTTCTTCCCCTTTTGTATCAGGAGCTCTGAGTCTGCCTCTGTGCTTGTTTGCCTGGTTGACAGAGCCCAGGTCATGTGCCTTTTCTCAAGCTACAAGAGAAACTGGGCAAGCCAGTATCTGGTTTTTTTCTCTCATGTTCTTCGCTTAACCTGGACTCGTAAAATAGTGAACTCACCAAATACAGAATGAAATCCAGGCAGGGATAGCCCAATGAAAAAAAAATCTTTTACATGAGTCACGTTGTTTTGAGTCCTTACTTAACTGATGTTTTCAAATAACTGACTGAATTTCTGTCTTGAGAGAAATTGACTTCAGTTCTTTTGGCTCATGTGGCTTAGACAAGTTTCAGTCTTTCTTACCTGCCTATGTCAAAAATAAGGTGAAAAATGCTTTGGAAACAGTAAAGAAATAAGTTACAATTACTCAACCCTTCAACCAGTTTCTTTATATCTCCTTTGCAGTCTAATCACCATCTGAAACTGTTAACTTTGATGATTACTGTGCATCTCCTAATAGACAATCCAGTGACTTCTGACTTCACTCTCTGGCAGCAGTCTGACACCTCTCCCATCCCCAGACACACTTCTAGTCACTTTCCAGTCTAGATATATTCTTTCCCCACTGTTCTTTTCTAGAGTTCCATTTCGACAACCCTATTCAGGCCCTACTCAGAATAAAATCACCTTCCAAGGGACTTCACCATTAGGACCCGGACTCTCCAGCCAGAATTATTTCACAGTATAAACAGATATCCCCAACTTCCTCTACTCAGACTGATTACTTGTCGTCTCCCAAATATGCCCACCCCCAGGTTTTGTTCACATCATGTCCTACACCTGGAGTGTCCTGCCTCATCTCCTTCTGTTAAGACATTCTCCACTCTTTTATTTCTAAACCTCAGTTGTGTCTGTTCTCATTTCTGCTTTCATATTCTGTTTTACTTGAATCTTTACTCCTTTTTTCTTGGCAGTCTTGGCAGCTGTCTATCTTATCAAACTTTTAAAAATAACTATCTTTTGGTCTTACTAATTTTTAAATTTTGTTTTTGTAGTTTTCTAAGTTATTGATTTCTACCTTAAATATTTCCTTCTTTTTGTTACTTTGGGTTTGCTCTTGGATTTTTTTTCTCCAACTTTTTTTGAGTGCTTAGTTTATTTGTATAAAAAGCTTTCCTTAAAAAAAAAAAAAAAGCTTTCCTTGTTTCCTGATTCTTATATTTAAAAACTATAAATTTTCCTCTGAGTACTGTTTTAGCCGCAACTCCATATTTTTCACATGTAATGTTTATCTGCCTTTTAATTCAGTTCTAAATATTTCTCTTCTCCATTCTCGAAGGTTTTTTTACATGCTTCGTCCTTTCTGACACCTCCCTCATCACACATCCAGAATCTGTTTTACTCTACTCTCCTTGACTTTGAGCCTTTTCCCCGCTCTCAGTACCCGCCTTATAATCTGCCTTAATAGTTATTTATATGGATGCTTTAATTCCTGCACTGAACAGTCTGTCCCTTGGCAGTGTCTAAGGACTGTGTATTGTTCACCTCTTCTGGCTCCAGCCCCCACTACAGTGCAACAATAGTATGTGCTCACTATTATTAAATTGTCTAGAACAAAGGTTTTTATTTTTAGTTATTGTGTACTGAATGATCAATCAGTAACTCTCCGTCTACGAGCACTTGCTAAGCATATTTTGTTTACAAGTTACTATGCACAGTCCTTTGGGTGAGTCTAAAGAAGCTTCAGTTCTTGAGGTCCCATCTAAGACATGGCCAAGTTGGAAAGAAGAACAGGGCTGCTGGACCTGTGGAAACAGAACTCCCTAGTGTGAGCATTTGAGTCTTATGGATAAAGCCCAACTGAAGCTGCCAGGATGTGACGAAATGATAAAGAGGAATTGATTTGCACCTCTTATTGAGACTTATTGAGACAGCAGACTTTGGGGGGATGGATAAGAAGTAGATCAACATTGAAAGAGTAGAAAATGTTGGCATAGACACAGTAGGAAATACCCCACCCACCATGGGAGCTTATCAGTGGGGATAAATGGACTATGATGGTGGTCACTGAATTAAACTGGGTATGTAAAAATGAATTAATACTTTATCAAACATAGTTATAAAATGTTTACTCTGTGTCTGATGCCAAGAGTTATATTGATACAGCAGAGAACATAACAGTTCTCACTCTTGTGAAGCTTACATTCTGATGGAGAAAAATAATTTCACGTGTGTGTGTGTGTGTGTGTGTGTGTGATTTTAACAGTGCTCTGAGGAGAGAGAAACAGAGTAATGGCAAAGAATTTGGCATACAGGTTGTTGTTTTAGATATTAGATATGGCAGCCAGGGAAAACTTGAACATTTGAGCAGAGAGGCCTGATGAAATGAGGGAGTCACCTTTGGGAATATCTGTGGGAAGAGCCTTCAACACAAAGAGACAGTAAATGCAGAGACACTGAGGCCAGGCATGACGGGAGTCCTTGGGAATAACAAGAGACTAAAGGACAGTGGTGTGAAAAATGGTGGTCAGCATGAGCTCAAGTAGGACCTCACAAATCAGATAGCTGACCCCCTTCCCCAAGAGTTGTCTCCTAGGCCAGCCCCTGCTCACCAAACATTGGAACTTGGAATATGAGCTCTGTATCCTTAGCTGAATAGAACTCAAGATGAATCGACTCAGTTCTTTCTCCTGAGAATTTGGATGCGAAACTATGTAAAGTGATAGGAGACCAGAAAGGATCAGGATGGCAATGTTTGGCTCCTGTTTCTGGAACAAGATAGAAGAAGCATGAGGTAGATATGACTGGGGAGAAACAGATATGAGAGAACCCTGGGTCTTGAGGAGAGATGTGCCAGTTCCTGGTCTCAAACCTCCATGTACTTTCTGCATTCAAATTCCATAAAATGTCCATGTCCTCATTAGTAAATTCACATATACTTAAGCTCGCTTGAGTCAGATACTATTTCTTTCAACCCAGTGGGCATTAAGGCAGACACCATTCTATGGCACATGCGTGGTATGGAAAGGGGGCTGTTGACATTGAGGAGGGCAAGGTCATCAGGTCTGGGCAGATGAAGAAAGACCTCATGGGCCTCAAAAATGGAAATATTATAGGCACTTTTGGAAGTACTTTCAGTGTTTATGATCCTTACTGCACAGCTGACTTAGGCTTATTATAAAAACTGAGATATAATATGCATACAAATAAAATTCATATTTGTAAAGTATACAGTTTGACAAGTTTTAACTAGTATATGCAGTTTTGTAACCTCCACCACAGTCAAGATACAGAACATTTATGCCACCTGAAGAAGTTTTCTTGTGCCCCTTTGTAGTCAATCCCCTCCCCTCCCTCTCAGCCCCTGGCAACCACAGTCTGTTTTCTGTCCCTATTGTTTTGCTATTTTAAAGAATGTCATATAAATGGAATATTTTATTAGTAGTATATAATCTTTTATGTCTTCTTTCACCTAATACATTTGGGATTAATCAGGATTGTTGCATAAATTAGTAGTTCCTTTTTTGTCATCTTATTTTTGTCCTATTATTTAGACATATCAATTTGTTTATCAATTTATCACTTTATGTGCATTTTGGCTTTTTCCCATTTTTTACTATTGTGAATAAAACTATTAAGAATACTCACATATAAGGTCTTTATGTAGATATTTGGTTTTTTTAAGAAGGGTAAATCCTTAGGAATGGGATTGCTGGATCATATGTAAGTATATGTGTAATTTGATAAGAAACTTCTTATACTAGAGTTCTCCAGAGAAATGGAACCAACAGTATATGTATATATAGAGAATGACAGATTTATTTTAAAGACTTCATTCATGTGACTGTGGAGTCTTAGTAAATCTAAAATCTGCAGGGTAGGCAAGCAGCCTGGAGAACTGGGGAAGAGTTTGAGTGAAAAGGCAATCTGCTGATAAAACTTTCTTGCTCAGGGGAGGTCAGTTTTTGTTCTATTAAAGACTTTGATTGGTTGGAAAAGGCTCACCCATGTTATGGAGGGTGATCTGCTTTACTTAAAAAAAAAACTGAACACTAATTTAAGTGTTAATCTCATCTGAAAAACATTTCTGCAGAAACATTGAGAATAGTATTTAACCGAATATCTGGATACTGTGGCCTAGCCAGTTTGACACATAAAATTAACCATCATACTGCCAAACTGTTTACCAAAATGGCTATACCATAGTGATTTTCCCATCAGCAACGGATGAAAGTTCCAGTTGCTTTGCATCCTTCCTTGCCAACACTTGGAATTTCAGCTTTTTTTTTTTTTGCTGCAAATGGCAATATTTCATTTATGGCCAAGTAATATTCCATTTTATATACACACACAACACACACACACACACACACACATGTTGTTGTTGAGCTGCTAAGTAGTGTCTAACTTTTTGTGACCCCCCATGGGCTGCAGCATGCCAGACTTCTGTGTCCTCCACTATCTCCTGGAGTTTGCGCAGATTCATGTCCATTGAGTCAGTGATGCTATCTAACCATCTCATCCTCTGCTGCCCCCTTCTCCTTTTTCCATATATATATATATATATGTATATATATATATATACACACAACCACATCTTCTTACACCAATCATTTGTTGATGGGCATTTGTAAATAGTACTTCTGTGAGCATTCTTGGTCTTGATTATTGTAAATAGTACAGCTATGAGCATTGGGGTGCATGTATATTTTAGAATTAAGATTTTTTTATCTTTTTAGTTATATGCCTAGGATTGGTATTGCTGGATCATATGGTAGCTCTATTTTTAGTTTTTTAAGGAACCTCCCTACTGTCTTCCACAGTGGCTGCACCAGTTTACACTCCTACCAACAGTGTAGAAAGGCTCCCTTTTTCCATTGTAGACTTATTGCTGATAGCCATTTTGATCAATGTGAGGTGATACACCACTGTAGTTTTGACTTGCATTTCTCTAATAGCTACTGATATGGAGCTCCTTTTTATTTGCCTGTTGGCCTCGCAAGTGGTGCTAGTGGTAAAGAACCTACCCAGTGGGTAGATGTAAGAGATGTAAGAGACACAGGTTTGATCCCTGGGTCAAAAAAGTACCCTGGAGGAGGGCACAGTAACCCACTCCAGTATTCTTGCCTGGAGAATCCGGTGGACAGAGGAACCTGGTGGGCTGCAGTTCACAGGGTCACAGAGTTGGACATGACTGAAGCAATTTAGCACGCATGCATCTGTATATATTCTTTAGAGAAATGTCTATTCAGGTCTTCTGCCCATTTTTTAATTGGGTTGTTTGATTTTTTCATTGTTGAGCTGTATGAACTGTTTGTATGTTTTGGAAATTAATCCCTGTCGATCACATCATTTGCAAACATTTTCTCCTGGACTGTAGGTTGTCTTTTCATTTTGTTTATGGTTTCCTTTGCTGTACAAAAGACTGTAAGTTTGATTAGTTCCCATTTGCTTATTTTTGCTTTTATTTATTTTGTCTTGGGAGACTGATGAAAGAAAATATTGCTGTTGTTTATGTCAGAATGTTTTGTTATGTCCTCTTCTAGGAATTTTATGATATCATGTCTTATATGTAGGTCTTTAAACCATTTTGAGTTTATTTTAGTATATAATATGAAGGAGTGTCCTAACTTCATTGATTTACATGAGGCTGTCCAGCTTTCCCAGTACCATTTGCTAAAGAGACTATCTTTTCTCCATTGTCCTCCTTTGTCAAAGATTAATTGATTGAAAAAAAGATTAATTGACTACAGATGTCTGAATTTATTTCTAGGCTCTCTATTCTTTTCCACTGATCTATATGATGTCCATTTTTGTGCCAATATCACACTTTTTTTTTTAATCACACGGTTTTGATTACTATAGCTTTGTAGTATTGTCTGAAGTTTGGTTTATAGAGGGCTGTGCCTCCAGCTTTGTACTTTTTCCTCAGGTTTGATTTTAGCAGTTTGACCTATAGTGATTGGTCTGCTTAAATTATCTGTTTCTTCTTGACTCAGTTTTGGCAGGCTGTATGTCTAGAAACTTGGATTTTTCTTCTGGGTTGTCCAATTTGTCATCATATTAACTGTTCATAGTATTTTCTTATGACTTTTTATATTTCTGCTGTATCAGTTGTTATTCTATTGCTCTTTTTAAAGAACTAACGTTTGGTTTAATGGATTTTTCTGTATCTGTTAGGCTTTCCTCATCTCAAGTTCTGTGCCATAATATGATCAATATAAAATCTCATGTTCCCGAGGAAATTCCCAGAATGCTTCTGAAGGATTTTTTTTCTTCCATCAGATACTCTACATCAAATCCTGGTTAAAAGCCACATATGTTCCACATATATCTAGAATCCCAGATGAGTTGATCCAGCTTTTCTTGAAGCAGAATGATGAGGTGGTAAAACAAAATCACAAAATTTCTGGAATCATGTACTGGATTCACCACTTACTACCTATATAGCATTGGGGAAATTACTCCCTTTCTTGTCAGAAAGAGAGATAATAATGCTTGTTCCTATGGTTGTTATGTAATATATAAAAAATATTCAGCATAGAACCTGGCATTTGGTAAGAAATCAATAAATGCTGACTCTTCATAATAGTATTATATACATTAAATATTTTTCAATTTTCCAAGTATAAACATATTTTAATATAATTTGCAAACTTTTGAAAATTATATAACTCCCAACCACCCTAAACTTCCCCTAAAGGGTGCTGTGCCTTATTTGAGGATAACTGTCATAAGTTTTCCAAACTTTCTTTATTTCCCAAGTGTGAGGGCTCACAGTATGTTCTATGATTTCCCAGTCAAAAATATGATATTCTAAAATTGTAATAACTTTGAGTAATTTTAAAGCAATTTTTGGTTTACATATGCATGTAGGACATCTTTGTTTCTATGTGTGTGTGTGTAATGGATTTAAGTTGTACATATACATACTGTGCAACAATAGCCTGTACTTATACATACTGTGTATATATGCATTGTACATACATATATACATACTGTGTTGTACATATACATACTGTGCAAAAGTTACATGTATATATACTGTGCAACAATAGACTGGTATGAAACCTGAATAAATCTTGTTCTCATTCACATTTTCTGTTCTCTTTCTTCCCTTTATAATTTGTTTGTTGAAAAAACAAACAGGTCGATTCTCCTGTAAGTAGTCCCAGAGTTTGTATTTTGTTGACCATCTCCTGTGATGTCATTTAACATGCTCTGTGGTGTTTGCATTTTATATAAATTGGTAGCTTCATCAGATTCAGTTTTGATATTTTTGCAAGACCATTTCATAAATGGTTTTTCTAAACCTATTAATTTATTGGGCATTACAAAATGGTGACATTCTAATTTTATAATTTTCTCATTAATAGATGCATGTCTTCTACAAAGAGAAATTTTACCTGTCAGCTATGTGGTTACTGTGAAGTACAGTTCACACTGACAAGGCAGGCTAATTGCTTGATTCTTTTTCTTTGTTTATCAGTTTTCAGAGTAAGGAGTTGGTTTGCTTGCACCCTCCAGAGGTAGCCAGAGGAGAAATTTGTATTGTTATTGTTGATTTTGTGTGGTGCGTGTGTGCTCAGTCATAGCCAACTCTTCGCAACCCCATGGACTATAGCCTGCCAAATTCCTCTGTACATGGAATTTTCCAGGCAAGAATGCTGGAAGGGGTTGTTATTTCCTACTCTAGAGGATCTTCCCAACCCAGGGATCAAACCCATATCTCCTGCGTCTTCTGCATTAGCAGGTGGATTCTTTACCACTGTGCCACCTGGGAAGCCCATTGTTGACTTTAGTGCCATGAATTTAAACACATTTGTTGTGTTTTCATTCACTACAGTTTGGCCTGTATTCTTTGGACATAGTGTTACTAGTCTTTGATGTCTCTCTTTCTTCTGGTGTGATAACATATCCCAGATTCATCTCTCTCACGTTTCCTGCTCCATACCAGGATTCAACCATTTCTCCTAAGAACACTGGTTCCTTTTAGTGAGAAATGGTGAAGACTGCGGTCTACTGGGGCTACTCATTGCTACTGGGTTGCTCATTATTTCCAGGCTAGTATAATTGGCAGAGTTGGGAAGTGCATATTTTTTTAAAAAGATAAAACACATCATAAGTTCATACTGATCCTTCCCATTCAGATTTAACACTACAGGATTATAACTACCTTTTAAAAGAGAAAAATTTGCATAGAACCATTTAGCTTCTATGAACTTTGGACCTCAGTTAAGAATAGATGAAAATAATACTATAAAAATGTCTTTCAATTACAAACTGTCCCTACAAAGTAGAGGGTGGTTTTTTTGCGTTTATAAATAATAAGATGATTTAGTGCAAGTGGTGGGAGCAGAAGATTGGATTATTATAGAAATGAAAACCTTTGTAAATCTATAGTTCTAGCACAGAGCATGGACTCACATGTTTGAGAAGCCCTGTCCTAGGCTAAATCTCTACATTATTCTCTTGTGACTTCATTAAAGGTTAAACGTTTTATCTTTTTTTGTGTGTGTGAACTTTCTGAACAGGCCTGGATGCATCTGACATATAAAAGATTTTCCATATCTTTGCTTAGACTGACTCTAGCGCACGTGTTCTCAGATGCTCAGTCATGTCCGACTCTGTGCAATCCTGTGGACTGTAGCCCTCCAGGCTCCTCTGTCCATGGGATTCTCCAGGCAAGAATACTGGAGTGGGTTGCCATGCCCTCCACCAGGGGATCTTCCCGATGCAGGGATCCAACCTGTGTCTCTTACGTCTCCTGAATTGGCAGGTGGATTCTTTACCACTAGCACCACCTGGGAAGCCCAGACTGACTCCAAGATAGTCTTTTCTTAATAAATATTTGATGTGATTTTTAACCACTTCAGAGTCCTTTGCTCACCTGAACCAGAGATTCTTTACACTGTTTAACCCATATTCATGCATACCCACATGCATCCCCACACAAACCAACTGCTTAATCTCATACACATAAATGAAGAGAGGGCTGGGGGCAAGGGCTTTATTATTCTCTTTACAGAGTATTCACTTGAGTGTTTTGTCCATGAAGCTGGATCCCCTAGTGCATTTGAAATATGATTCTCTGTACAAAAATCTGATTTGTACGCAGCTCTTCAGCAGCATCTCTCTTGAGTCAATAAAATTATAGCTTATCAGCTGCGCTGTGTTTTGGAAGAAACGACACAATTTTCAGAGGCTGCTAATGCTACTCAGTTGTGGATTTTGCAAAAAGGGATTCATGGTAACCTGATAATTTGTAAAACATGTGCCAGTCTTGGACATGTTTTAGCCAATGCAGTCAGACTGATTTTCCTGAATTTTCTTTATCTCATGTGTCTTGGCTCTCTTTTTCTTATATTAAATACTTCTTCTTTAGCTCCATTCTTAGACCCGTTACCCATTTTTCCTAATCAGATGTCATTTCAGTATTATTGTTCATTAATCATAATTTTTAATACAGTGTCAACATCGAAGATCTTAATATTTTATATCACCTTTGCTCTTAGGTCTATATTAAATGGATACAAAGTGTTATACACAACAAACAGCTTCTCTGCATGAGAAATTCTCCATGTTAGAACTGCCTCTGCTGCTCCAGGGTATTGAAATGTACTTTACCCATTTTATTTACTTGGGCCAATGGTTTATCACTAAGCAGCCCACAAACTTTTATTGAGTCATTTTCTCCTATAGAGTATGACCTAAAGATGCAACTAATGATTAATTCATATGGTGAAGCTGGTAACCGCTGCTGGTGTCACCTTCTAAACTTAAGCTCCTGGTTATAATTAAGAGCTGCAGCCTCGGGGCATTCAGTATTACTGCTGCCTTGATAGGGAGAGCTCCAGGAAGTATTTTTCAACTCCTGTTTTTCAAGGCCAGAATGGAAAAGGTGAGTTAGCGTTAGAGAAACTTGCATTTGAACTTGTTCTTAAGGACAGGGTAGCAAATGCCTTGGTGGATTGTATGCAGATGGAGAGGAAACTTGAATCATTTGAGAGATGGTGTATCAACAAGTCCTCTTATCCTGCAACTTGTCAGAGGGAATAACATTTACGTGATCATAACCCTGTGTTAACCTCTTTCCTGGGATTCTCAGGTGGCGCTAATGGTAAAGAACCCGCCTGCCAATGCAGGAGACATAAGGGATGTGGGGTTTAATCCCTAGGTCAGGAAGATCCCCTGGAGAAGGGAACAGCTACCCACTCCAGTATTCTTGCCTGGAGAATCCCATGGACAGAGGAGCCTGGTAGGCCACAGTCCATAGGTTCGCAAAGAGTCGAATACGACTGAAGCGACAGGGTGCACGCACCTCCTTCATAGCACATTTCCTCTTCAGGTCTGCTCAGAAGCCAGCACCTTATTGGTGCCCACTCTGATTGCCCCAGTTAGAATTGTGACCCACTGCCCCTCGACATACACACTTCCAATTACCTTTATCCTATTCTTTCTCTCTCTTTAACATAGCACATATCACCTCTTAACACAGTGCCTAAATTACCTGTGTTTTTCTTTCTCTCCCCTGGTAGAGTGTGATCTCCATGAGGGTAGAAATCTATGTTTTGTTCACTGATGCATCTCTAGTGGTGGAGCACTGCCTGGCAAGAAATTGGACCTCCCTAATATATTTTCACTTGAATTAACTTTCCACTGTAGGATATTTGATCAGTTTTTGGCCGGCTTGTTTATTATTTGTCCCACAACTGGAATGCAAGCAGGGACCTTGTCAGTCTTACTTGTTTTGATAACCCCAGCACTAGAACTGTGCCAATATATAACAGGTGCTCAATTAATATTTGTTGAGTGATTGATGATTACATTCCCTAAACTGATTGAACTCCCAGACTTGACTTTTGATTTGCCTTAAGTATTACTGAATCGAGATTCTCAACCTGGACTCTTGTTTGCCATGCTCTGTCCCTCTGGAAATTTCTGGAACTTCAACATCTGCAGTAACACAAAATATAAATTCTGGCTCCATTTAATGCAACTTGTTGTCATCATTATATGGATGATATTATATCTGTTTTTGCTTCTTAATACCTATATATGCTGAATAAATATGACTCAGAAGGTAAAATTAATCATGAACTATTAGTGCTAGAATTATTCTTAGAGGTTATCTAAATCTATATCATGTATAATGACTGATATCAGGAATTGGGCTAACATTAACCTCAGCTGTCTAATTAAAATGTGTAGTAAAAACTCAACTAAGAATTAAATATTCTAGATGTTATATAACCTTGTTATTAACCAGATACTTGACACAGACATAAAATAAGTGAAGGAGAAAAATCCTGCTAGCATTCTGAACATATAATGGATATATTTAAGAGTTATAATTGGTTTCAGTTCAGACTTTAGTTGTCCTTTTTGCATTTATGCTCCACTTATTACACAGGCTACATATTCTAAAGTTACCTTTTGTATAGTTTCATATAAGCAATCTTATGTGATTAATTTTTAAAGTTGCCATCCTATAAAAAAAGGTATAAAAAATTATTGAAAGTCTAAGAAATGTAATTAAGATTTAACATAGATAGAGATTAACACGTGAAGTTTTATGTCCCTGTAAAAACACCTTCAAAGCAGAAGGCCACATTAGGTATTCTTTTTTTTATATATAGAATTCACTTTTATTCCAGAACTATGATGCAAACTCACAGGTATAGAAATTTAATGGAAACCTATTTGCAAAACCTTGAGCTATAAGCAGATGAAGAAAAATCGGTTGTCTCATTGTTGTGCATTTCCAGGAATTTTAAGTAAAGCTACTTAGAAGTTCCCTGTATAGTATAATAAGATTTTAGAACTTGTCACTGTGCCCATTATTTTTCATTGTCTGCTTAAGAAGCTCCTCTCTGGTTAATAAGCTTTCCACCGTGGGACCCAGAACATCTAAGAAGCTAATAGGCATCCTTTGGAAAGGTTGACACAGCACTCAGCTGGCTCTGTCCAGCTCTGTCTGAATGTTTCTTCCTGGGATTATCTGTACGGAGGGGGGTTAGCAAACAGCTGTGTACCCAGACTTAGAACGACCTCAATTCCTTTTCAGGGTGGGCACAGAGGGACTTGTTTCATTTCTTCTCTCAGTGAATTAGATTTCTGTTTCTGCCAAACTGATTACCACAACCTTGACAGCTTGAAACAACATATGTTTCTTATCTCACAGTTTCCATGGGTCAAGAGTTGAGCCAAACTTTGCTCAGTCCTCTGTTCAGAGACTCACAAGACTTCACTCAAGGTGACCACCAGCCTAGGTTTGCATCTGGAGGCTTGACTGGGGAAGAATTCACTTCCATGCTCACTCAGGTCACTGGTAGAATTTATGCCCTTGGGGCTGTATGACTGAGGGCCCAGCCTTTGCTAGCCTTGAACAGGAGTCCACCTACAGCTCTTTACCATGCGGACTTCTCAACATGGGAGCTGACTTCATCAGGCCAGCAAAGAAAATCTCTCACTATATCATGGTCATAGGAGTAACATCCTCTCACCCTTGCTGTGTTCTGTTGGTTAGGAGCAAGTCGACAGGTCATGCTTGCATTCATGGGGAGAGGATCACACAAAAGTGTGAACAGGAGGAGGCAACATCACTAGGCTCATGTTAGGATCTGTCTGCCATGCTCTAATATCTCTTTCCCACACTGATGCTTTTGCCTCAGTGAGTCATGGCTTTTGCTAAAGTGAGTGGTCGCATAAAATGGAGGAATTTGGATCTTAATTTTTTTCTAATTGTGAGACTAATTCATGTTGTTTCCCCAGCTTCTTTCTATGTTCTGGGGTCTTTCTTGGTTACTTTGGGGGTGAGAAAGAGTCCTGGAGGGTGAAAGTGAAAGTGGAAACCGCTCAGTCATACCCACCTCTTTGCCACCCCACGGGCTGTACAGTTCATGGAATTCTCTAGGCCAGAATACTACAGTGGATAGCCATTCCCTTTTCCAGGGGATCTTCCCAACCCAGGAATTGAACCCGGGTCTCCCACACTGCAGGAAGATTCTTTACCAGCTGAGCCACCAGGGAAGCCCCCTTGAGGGAAATGGAAGAAAATCAGAGACGTTGTTCTTCGGGAAGAAGTTTGGCTCCAGAGCGTTGAGGTAGCTGTTGTCTGCGCTTCATGTGGCGTGAACACAACTTCCACTGGCTTCTCATTACGTCACCGAGGAAAGAAGTCCTCTGGGTTACAACAGCGAGTTGACACCCAGGTGGCACACACACTGTCAGAGGAATTCTGCAGTCGGGGTGGGAGCCCGTTCAAATGGACTCAACAAGCACATCCCACCCACAGAGATTCTGCATTTGCCGTAAAATTAGAACGTCTGCCCTCCCATGCAGGCCAGTTAAGGAAGGATATATTCCCCAGAGATCTAGTTAACGGAAGAGCTGTTTTTCAGACTGACAGAGAGAGAAGGAAAAATAAAAACCCTAGGGTGACTGTTAACTGCACTGAGCTATAATGAAGCTAAAACCAGTGTTATTTGATAACCAAAAAAACCTAAACCAAACCAACACAAAAAAGGACCCTTCACAGTTTAAAAACATAATTTTGAGACATTTAAAAAATTCTGTCACGTTGAAAGCGCTCATATTTGTGGCAAATATGATGAAGTATATTTGTGTTTACATTCTTACTAATGACTTGCTTTTGGAGTGCTTTAAGAAATGCCCGCAGAGTGCTTTAGCTTTATTCAGAATAAAGAATAGATCAGCTGTGTGCACCATTGTGTGGAGGGTTTTGAATAGTGACTGGAAGGCTCTTTTTTTTTTTTTTTGGAAGGCACTTTTAAGCACTGACAACCAGAATTAGTGAGGTAGAAATCTGCAAAAGAAGCATTATTGAAAATAATACTTCTGAATTATCCAAGTTTTCTTTTTTCCCCGTGTAAGTGCTGCTTTTCTCCCACTGGCCTCAGGATTATAAACTTTGCAGACTTAATGGCTGGCATTGGTAGGTAAGTAAATAAGAGAAGAGATGCCATTGGCTTTTATGGATATTGGTGTGCCTTAGGACATGAACAGAAAATCATAATATCTCTTTCTTTTCTTAGGCTTTGAAAGCTTATGTTCCTATTCCATTCTCTCAGGGAGGTTTGGCCAAGTCTTAAAGAGAATGTATATCAACAGCCAAAGGTCTCAGAAATCGGTTGATAGATAGAGAGCAGCACATCTCATTTTTCCTGTTCCAGGTTTGAGGAGATGTTGATTTATCCAGTGTAGCTTACAGCACTTCTTACTTTCTTGTGCATTGTCATAAAACCTGTGACTCCTGGTCCTTAATGGGAAGCATGGTAACATATTAATATAGAGAAATATGGATTTGAATTGGATTCATTGGATCAACCACTGTTGGCTTTTATATTATTCTTTTAAAGTACTAACAGCTCCTAATGTATGTTTGTCAAAAAATAGTTTATTCCTGTGCATTAGGAAGACCTCTGTGGTCAAGATCTGAGCCAGCACAGATGCTCTTCACGTTTTGGTAGATGCTTATGGCTGAAGCTCAGCTTGTCATCAGCATAGCCGCACACATCACTGGTATGTCTGTTGCCCTTCACTGACCTTATAAGCTTGTGAACAATATTTACAATCTACCAATTGGTCCTGGAAAAATAGCAACTTCATTTAAAGGCTTGAATGGAAATTTGACATAACCTGTACTTAACAAATTGCTTTTTCTAGACCTAGAATGATATATAAATGGTAGTTAATGTTTGAGTTTCCCCCAGTATCCAAGTTAATCCCCTTACCAAATAACTCAGATAAAACCTTTTCAGATGATCAGGGTAGCACTGGATATACTGCCCATATAATGTGCTTAAGAATTAAGCTGCTGAATTTATTCCGAGAGTAATTTAGGCAGTGATGGAACTCAAGCCCAGTGACATATGTTGCTCTCTTATATATTCAACTTCATGGCCTTGCATTGAGGCAGAACCTCTTATAATTGTTGGGATATGTTTCAGACTTTAGTAGCACTTCTCTAATAATAATATGATGAATGTTAAATTTTACAAAGAGTAAACAAAAAGTTTGAATTATGTTTTAACTAAACTAGCCCCAGCAGAGGATAGCAATTTAAACTGATTGGTCTATGGGTGACATATCTCTAAGCCCAGTTAATGTAGCCTCCCTGTTTCCCCCATTCCCATGTCCAGTAAATATTGGTAGGTTGACTGCGCCAAGGATGGTTCCAGGTACCGGGGTTACTGCAGTGGTCAATTGAGAAAAGATCCCTGGTCTTATGGAGATTACATTCCCTCTGAGGAAGAAGACAACAAGCAAAAATAGAAATGTTCAAGAGAAGTATCAGCCAGAGATAAGTCCTATGCAGAGAATTAAATAAGGCCTCATGATGAAGACTGGTCAGGCAGCTACTTCAAATAGGCTGGAAAGGGAAGGTCTCAGTGAGAAATACAGACTTTAAATGGAGAGCTCAGTATCACAAAGGAGCAGTCCTGGGAAAGATGAGGGGAGAAAGCATTCCAGGTGGAAGGGACAGCTAGTGCAAGCCCAGGGTGTTTAAAGCCAGGGAGAAGGCCTTTGCCTTTGTGGGCAGTATGCACTAGGAGAGAGAAAGGTGGCCCAGAGTCAGGGCCAGATTGTACAGAGCCCTGTGTGGTAGGGAAAGGAGCTTGCATTTATATTAAACACAGAGAGAGCCCAAAGATCCCTGGAATGGAAACTCCATGAGGCAAGTGTGGAGGCAAGGGACCTCCATGCTCCTCCTCAGACTATTGCTGTGCTTTGGTTGTCAGCAATTATATATTTCTAACAAAGGCTGGCCATGACCTACTTTTTGCTTTGAAAGACAAAAAGAAAAACCTGGAAAAACATGTCCTGCTCTGACAATGGAGAAAGAATTTAAGACATTTTATATTTATTGTTGACATCTATGTAAACTCAATTTCACATCTGGATTTCTCTGCCTTTATGAAGTCCTAAACTGTAAATCATGCTTTGTTTTAAAACCCTCGCTCATGAACAGAGTTGTGGGCACACCCTTTTAATTTTGTTGTGAAGACTGATGTAATTTCTTGGAAGTTTGACTTTGGTGGATTGTCTTCTAGAATTAAGAACATGTTTCACCTTCCACTGAAGGAGGAAGGTCTGGCTTAAGTAAGAGCGTAAAACCAGGTCTGTAACCTGCTAGTCACCTCACCTGAGCTCTGCAGGTTGGGATGGGGTGCTCTGTTCAACTTCCAAGAGGCCAGCAGCAGGAATTGAACATGGACCCTCCTACTCTCAAAGAATACCATTTTGTGGATACTTTCATTAATAGTTAATCAGAGAGGAGAATTAAAGAAATTATTAGAACTATTAAAATTATTTCAAAATTCAGTGTTTTCATTTGGGTTCTTCTCAGTCTGAGAATATTGTGTGGTACAGTGAGAATAAGCATTATTTGTCTGTAAGTGTGTAGGATGTTTTCATCTGAAGTGTACCTCATCCATCTTTATGTTGATCTTACACAGTATGGTTACTCTTTTAAAATTCACTTCATCATAAATTCATGCTTCTCTTTATTAAATTTAGAGGCTGTTTGATTTTCACCAGAAACTGGCTCAGACTATACAGTATCCTAATTTGGGCCCCCAGAACTTTATGTTTCAGATCCACAATCCCTCAGAAGCAGTTTGCCAGCATGTTCTAAATACAGGTTACAAATGAGTAAATGAAAAAAAAAAAAGGATTATGATAATTTATGTTTTACATTTTATGTTGCTTTACATTCCTAAAACTACATTCACACCTACCTTATATAATTCTCAAGATACCCACATGAGAGAGCTATTAGAAGGGAGACTCAGACGCATTAAGGTGATCTACTCAAGGTCACAAAGCCCAAAACAACAGAACTGCCCACAAGTTATGTTTCTCACATTGTGAAGGGGATTGGGCTATGTTCTCCAGTGTCAGGGTCAACCACGTGCTTTCAGATGGACATGGAGCCTGTCAGAATGCAGGTTTGGGTCTCCACATCAAACCTGAATCACTTTCTCTAGTGATTGGGGTTTGGAGCTAGAATCTGTATTTTTCAAGCACCATGGCCTAGCTCACTTTTGTGTGTGGTAAAATTGAGAACAGTTAACAGGTCTAGTCAGTCAGCCCTTGGCAAAATCATGAACTTGGGAATGATTTTCTGTGACCCATCCACTTCCTACTCCAAATGTTGTACTTCCCTTTGAGCCATTAATCTTACTCACCACTTTCTTTTATCAGACCCCATCTGAGACGAGGGTGTGCAAGACCTAAAGTACCACTCCATAGGATTTCTGCCTTGTAACACAGAGTCGTTGACCTAAGTTTTTAAAAAAAGGAAAAGAAAGAAGAAAATCTTTTGGAGAAATGGAGAAAGCATGTAGGAATAAAGGAGAATGAGGTCCTCCTTGAACCTCTAGCATCACCCTCATGTCACCTATTCTGTTGCCATCTCCAGTCAGTTCTGGGTATAGCACTCACCCACAAGATGCACATTTCCAAACAACAGCAGAATGATAATGTAGGTTTTGGGGGTAGCGTGCCTATGAGCCTATCTTGAACTTGCTGGTTCCCAGACTTTTCAAGTGGACTTCCCTGGTGGTGCAGATGATAAAGAATCTGCCTGCAATGCAGGAGACCTGGGTTTGATCCCTGAGTTTGGGAAGATCCCCTGGAGAAGGGAATGGCTTACCCACTCCAGTAATCTTGCCTAGAGACTTCCATGAAATTCTAATTTGACTTTTCAAATAAGGCTTGGCTGTTTGAGCCAAAGATCATATCAGACACTGGTGCTTTCATAACAAAGCCTGATTCTTCTCTTTCGAGTGGGACCCCCTTAGAGACCCCCTTTGGGACTCTCCTAAGTCTTTGGAGATGACCCCTGGCTGTGCCACTGGTGTGGACACTTGAGTCATGAGGTCATTGTTGCAGATTCTGTAGCTGCCTGTGTTAATCACGAAGACAACACATGCTGTTTCTGTGGGCTGTGATTTGCCAAAACCACAGCTGACCATGAGCTGCTCTGCAAACATTAGAGGAGTTCGTAGTGAGTGGTTGGAAAATCGTATTCCCCATCGTTACCGACACCTCCAGGGAGATATCTTTAGCTTGAGCAGGAATTAAGTTCCTGAGCTCCGAATAGGCTGTTATAGGACATAGAGAAGAGCATGTAATTGCACGAAGATCCCCAAAGGCTGCTTGGTATAAAGAGGTATAAAAACAGGCCTTGGTTTCATCACGCTGGTCTTAAATGCTATTGGTACTGAATGACTTCACAGGCCAGAAACCTTTGTCAACAGCATTTCTCTATGCAAATGAAAGAACCCACGAAACCTAGCCAGAACCTCCCTCTTCTTGTAATGAACTTGACACAAATGTACTCATGTCTAGTCACCTTTGGAGATTAAGCCCCCAGTGTATGATTCATTTCTTTGTTTCACTTTCTAGAGATGGGTTTGTTGGAGGAGACATCTGTGACATGTGTGAGCCTTGGTCTGTCTTTTACTGACTCTAAATCTTGGGGGAGGTGGGCTAATTCTGCTCAGCCTTAGTTTCATCATCTTTGACAGAAAGAGAATGGAGTGAATCAGCAGATCCCAAACATGGAAGATACCCCAGATTCCTGGAACCCGTCCCAGACCTCCTGAAACAGAATTGCAGAGTCTGGGCCCTGGGAATCCACACTCTCCGGGTGTTGTGGGTGCTCTTCAAGCTGGGTGGTCACTGCATCAGGTGATCTTTCAGAACCCTCTGGCTCAGATGGACTAGGCAACACCGATCCTGTTTATTGGGTTGCCATTTGGGACAGGAGGACATGGTTTGTTGCTTATCACAGCCAACATAGGGTTCCAATTAATTGCTTTGTTTCTGCCAAATGCTGTAGTTTATTTGCTAGTAGATATCTGGTTAAAGATCACAAAACATTTGCCTACAAAGCGTGCTAAGCCTGACTCACTCCTATTTTCCTATCATATTCATAAAGCATAGTTGTAGTGATAACCAGTACCCAGTGTTGGGGGCCAGGTGTTCTTCTAAGTATTTGAGATACATACAAGTACTTGAGATACTACAAGTACTCATTTGATCCTCATAACCACTCTGTCTCTGACCTTCTCACGGAGTTTGATGCACTCATGTCATCAGTGCATGTAAGTATTTCTCATGATGTGCTCAGCATGTAAGTTAGACAAACAGGGTGACAATGGACAGCCCTGTTGTACCCCTTTCTCAATCCTAAACCAATAAGTTGTTCCATGCAGGGCTCTGACTATTGTTTCTTGACCTGCATACATGTTTCTCAGGAGGCAGGTAAGATGGTCTAGTATTCCCATCTCCTTAAGAGCTTTCCACAGTTGTTATGATCCACACAGTCAAAGGCTTTAGTGTAGTTGATGAAACAGAGGTAGATGCTTTTCTGGAATTCCCGTGCTTTCTCTATGATCCAGTGAATGTTGGCAATTTGATCTCTGATTCCTCTGCCTTTTCTAAATGCAGCTTAGACATCTGGAAGTTCTTGGTTCACATAACGCTGAAGCCTAGCATGCAAGATTTTGAGCATAACCTTACTAGCATGGGAGATGAGTGCAATTATCTGATTCTTTAGTACTGCTCCTTGGGAACTGGGATGAAGATTGACCTTTTCCAGTCCTGTGGCCACTGGTGGGTCTTCCAGATTTGCTGACATATTGAGTGTCACACATCTTTTATTGTTTTTGGAATGGAATTCTACTGGAGTAGTAGAATTTGGAGTAGAATTCCTTCTACTGGAATTCCATCGTATCTCCTAGCTTTATTGAAAGCAGTGCTTCCTAAGGCCCACCTGACTTCACACTCCATAATGTCTGGCTCTGGGTGACTGATCACACCATCATGGTTATCCGGTTCATTAAGATCTTTTTTGTACAGTTCTTCTGTGTATTCTTTCCATCTCTTCTTGATCTCTTCAGTTTCTACTAGGTCTCTACCATTTCTGTCTTTTTTGTGCCCATCTTTGGGAAAAATGTCTCCTTGATATTTCCAATTTTCTTGAAGAGATCTCTAGTCTTTCCTCTTCTGTTGTCTTCCTCTATTTTAAAATGCTTCTTCTTCATTGAAGAAGGCCCTCTTGTCTCTCCTTGCTATTCTTTGGAACTCTGCATTTAGTTGGGTGTACCTTTCCCTTTCTCTCTTTCTTTTCACTTCTTTCTTCATGTGTTTGTAATGCCTCCTCAGATAACCACTTTGCCTTCTTGCTTTTCTTTTTCTTTGGGCTGGTTTTGTTCATTGCCTCCTGTACAGTATTAGGGACCTTCATCCGTAGTTCTTCAGGCACACTGTTTACTAGATCTAATCCCTTGAATCTATTTGTCACCTCCACTGTATATTCATATTCCACTCTACATTGTGGGACTTATTATGGTACCTATTTTGTAGATGTGGAAACTGAGACACAGAATATATAACTTCCTCTAGCTAATTAGTAGTGATGCCTGGAGTTGCACATGCCCTGGAGAAGGGAATGGCTACCCACTCCAGTATTCTGGCCTGGAGAATTTCATGGACTGTGTAGTCCATGGGGTCGCAGAGTCGGACACGACTGAGTGACTTTTACTTTCACTTGAATTTGCACCTGAGCAGCCTACTCAGGAATGATACATTGAGCTTCTGTGCTAGTACCGTCTCTCCATGGATAAGAGTTTGTCTCTGGATTGTCTGCTTTCACTGTGGACTACTAGGCTGCTTGAGTAGAAGGATGCTTGGGTACAACTCAAGACGAGGCGGTGGAGGGGCCATGGGTTTGCCAGGGAAAGATCCATCTGGCAAGTAGAGTTTGAGATGTATCATGGACCCTGGAAGAAGTTGACTCTGAAGTAGAGCCATGGGGAGAAGAAAAGAATGGGGGCGATACTAGAATGGACATGGGTGATGGAGGTGAGGAGAAGGATACAGAGTTCTGGGAAAACCAAAGAGAACCACCCCATGAGGATTGCCTCCCTTCTGTCTCAGATGGACAAGGAGCTGGCCAAGGGCAAAGGAACAAAGAAGAAACAGGAGAACCATGGGGCTGCAGAGTGAGAAAACCAAGAGAACACAGATTTTCTCAAATTAAGGAGAGAGAAACAGTGTTGGATGGAGCAGTGTCAAGCAAATAGAAAACTAGGGCTTCATGGTAACTTTTAGAAGGGAATTTAGGGTGTTGAAGTACCAGACAGCAAGGAACCATGTTGATGTGCTGTGTTTAACTTAATTACTCTACAAAGTAATACCTTCAGAGTTAGTACTTGAAGAAAATCCCACCTGCATCAAGATGACCAGCTCACGGGGCAGTCAGCACCTTTTGTTTCAGCGTCTGTAGTTAAGCTCACGTCGTTTGTGATAATAACTGTCAGTGAATGCTTACCCCAAGCCAAGCACTGATCTTAGCAAAAGTCCTACCCATCCCCAATTTACAGGTCAGGAGATCTTATATACCTTGTCCTGCATCTCACTTAGAAGACGGCAGGGCTCAGACTCAAGCCCAGCTCACACGCTCACCCCCAGCACCGTCACCTCCTTCTGCTGCCTTTGCCTTGTGCTGGTCCAGCTGCCTCCTCCTTTCTGGAGCACAGGTGTGGCCAGACTGGCCTGGCCTTCACCCTCCCACCTGGGCCTTTCCATGGAGTGAGCGGGTGTAAAGAACCCGGGCAGGGCCCTGTGGCCACTCTCTGACCTGTGGGGTTCCCCCTGATGTGTCACAGAATGAAGAGGTAGTATATCACCTCCCAACAGTCTAGGGACAGACTCTTCATCTCACCCACTTCCTCAGCTTAGCATGTCCCCTGCAGCCTCTCCTGTCCTTCCTGAGGACTTTGCAGGGGAAAGGGGGACGAGCATTTATGCCAGGCTTTGCCCTGGCTTATAGAATAACTTTTTTTAGACACCCTAGACTATCCTCCGGAGAAGTTGCAAGACACCATATTAACTGCCAGATCTAATTCGGGGAGAGAGAGGAAGAGGCAGTGCTAGTCACTGGGACCTAGTTTTCCAGAAGACAGACAGAGCTTTGAGACCAAGACATCAAGGGAAGACTGTTTCCAGTTCAGTATTTAATTGCCTGTTCTTGAGTGTGTTGGGAAACTTTTTATTTTTCCCAGTGTTTGAGAGATTTCAGGCAACTTTTTGCAGAGAAAGCCAGAATGAGAATTTGTATTTTTACCAGAGAATTCTGTTGGCCGTGCAAACAAGGAATGGAAAATTTGCTGTTTATGTCCTTAAGCATATGTCATTAGGTCAGGACACATCTATTAAAACCCAGAATTTAAGATATAAGTGTGCATCAGACTCAAACTTCCTCATAAAGCAGGTTTTATTTTGCTAGCAGGTAAAATTCCATCTTGGCTTTTCTGTTTGTCCTAATCTAAGCACAGGGAGAGGCCTATATTTTAATAACTGGGAGATTTTGGTGTGCCCTTCGAGGTGATGGTAATAATGATGATGATGGATTGTCTTTATATGCTCTTGGCAGTTGGCAGACTCTCCCCACACATTATTTTGAATCTCACAACACCCATGTGAGATAGACAGGAGACAATGCAATCTGCTTTTCATGGTTGAAGGAGGAGAGCTTCAGAGGTTAAGCAATTTGTGTAAGGTCACACAGTTAGTAAACAGAGGGACTGAAATAGTGAATATGTTTGTGGTATTTATGACTGTCCTGTTATGAGTCTCCTATTTCCTTCCCTGATCTATAGAGATTTTTCCTTCCCTGATCTATAGAGATTTTCCTTCCCTAATCTACAGAGATCTCTCCAGTTGCTTCACTGGTCCTCTCAGCCTTCACAAATGACTATTGGGTAATCACTCAGAGAGTATGTTTCTAAAGTAATGTTCATATTATGGGTTGCCTTCCATGAATGTAATTTCTTTTCTGATGGCTCTTGAAGATATATATTTTTTTCTTCACCACTGGGTGAATTCCTTGAGAGTGGGACCTAAGACTTCAATCCCTTTTGAATTGCTTCAGAGCAACAAATCCTGTGCTTATTTCAATAAATGTTGACTCATGTAGTGCTGTGGTCCAGTGCAGCCCTCAGAAGTCCCCTGGATAAAAGGGAACTGAAGTGTTTATTAAGTACCTGCCATGTGCTGAATACTTTGCTAGCTGCTGCACAAACTGCATCTCAATTAACTTTCACACAGCCCATCAAGGTAAACATTATTGTCCCTGCTTTGTAGGTATGACATTCAGAGAAGTTGGGAGACTTACCTGAGGTCCCCCAAGTAAGTCTAATAGGTGACAGCTTAGGATTTTTCTGGGTCCAACATATTTGTACCTTTCCTCTATATATCTTTTTTTTTTTTTTTTAATTTTTTTATTAGTTGGAGGCTAATTGCTTCACAACATTTCAGTGGGTTTTGTCATACATTGATATGAATCAGCCATAGATTTACACTTATTCCCCATCCCGATCCCCCCTCCCATCTCCCTCTCCACCCGATTCCTCTGGGTCTTCCCAGTGCACCAGGCTGGAGCACTTGTCTCGTGCATCCCACCTGGGCTGGTGATCTGTTTCACCATAGATAGTATACATGCTGTTCTTTTGAAACATCCCACCCTCACCTTCTCCCACAGAGTTCAAAAGTCTGTTCTGTATTTCTGTGTCTCTTTTTCTGTTTTGCATATAGGGTTATCGTTACCATCTTTCTAAATTCCATATATATGTGTTAGTATGCTGTAATGTTCTTTATCTTTCTGGCTTACTTCACTCTGTATAAGGGGCTCCAGTTTCATCCATCTCATTAGGACTGGTTCAAATGAATTCTTTTTGACGGCTGAGTAAAATTCCATGGTGTATATGTACCACAGCTTCCTTATCCATTCATCTGCTGATGGGCATCTAGGTTGCTTCCATGTCCTGGCTATTATAAACAGTGCTGCGATGAACATTGGGGTGCATGTGTCTCTTTCAGATCTGGTTTCCTCAGTGTGTATGCCCAGAAGTGGTATTCCTGGGTCATATGGCAGTTCTATTTCCAGTTTTTTAAGGAATCTCCACACTGTTTTCCATAGTGGCTGTACTAGTTTGCATTCCCACCAACAGTGTAAGAGGGTTCCCTTTTCTCCACAGCCTCTCCAGCATTTATTGCTTGTAGACTTTTGGATAGCAGCCATCCTGACTGGTGTGTAATGGTACCTCATTGTGGTTTTGATTTGCATTTCTCTAATAATGAGTGATGTTGAGCACCTTTTCATGTGTTTGTTAGCCATCTGTATGTCTTCTTTGGAGAAATGTCTGTTTAGTTCTCTGGCCCATTTTTTGATTGGGTCATTTATTTTTCTGGAATTGAGCTGCAGGAGTTGCTTGTATATTTTTGAGATTAATCCTTTGTCTGTTTCTTCATTTGCTATTATTTTCTCCCAATCTGAGGGCTGTCTTTTCACCTTACTTATAGTTTCCTTTGTAGTGCAAAAGCTTTTAAGTTTCATTAGATCCCATTTGTTTAGTTTTTCTTTTATTTCCAATATTCTGGGAGGTGGGTCATAGAGGATCTTGCTGTGATTTATGTCGGAGAGTGTTTTGCCTATGTTCTCCTCTAGGAGTTTTATAGTTTCTGGTCTTACATTTAGATCTTTAATCCATTTTGAGTTTATTTTTGTGTATGGTGTTAGAAAGTGTTCTAGTTTCATTCTTTTGCAAGTGGTTGACCAGTTTTCCCAGCACCACTTGTTAAAGAGGTTGTCTTTTTTCCATTGTATATCCTTGCCTCCTTTGTCAAAGATAAGGTGTCCATAGGTTCGTGGATTTATCTCTGGGCTTTCTATTCTGTTCCATTGGTCTATATTTCTGTCTTTGTGCCAGTACCACACTGTCTTGATGACTGTGGCTTTGTAGTAGAGTCTGAAGTCAGGCAGGTTGATTCCTCCAGTTCCATTCTTCTTTTTCAAGATTACTTTGGCTATTCGAGGTTTTTTGTATTTCCATACAAATTGTGAAATTCTTTGGTCTAGTTCTGTGAAAAATACCGTTGGTAGCTTGATAGGGATTGCATTGAATCTATAGATTGCTTTGGGTAGAATAGCCATTTTGACAATATTGATTCTTCCAATCCATGAACACGGTATGTTTCTCCATCTGTTTGTGTCCTCTTTGATTTCTTTCATCAGTGTTTTATAGTTTTCTATGTATAGGTCTTTTGTTTCTTTAGGTAGATATACTCCTAAGTATTTTATTCTTTTTGTTGCAATGGTGAATGGTATTGTTTCCTTAATTTCTCTTTCTGTTTTTTCATTGTTAGTATATAGGAATGCAAGGGATTTCTGTGTGTTAATTTTATATCCTGCAACTTTACTATATTCGTTGATTAGTTCTAGTAATTTTCTGGTAGAGTCTTTAGGGTTTTCTATATAGAGGATCATGTCATCTGCAAACAGTGAGAGTTTCACTTCTTCTTTTCCTATCTGGATTCCTTTTACTTCTTTTTCTGCTCTGATTGCTGTGGCCAAAACTTCCAACACTATGTTGAACAGTAGCGGTGAGAGTGGGCACCCTTGTCTTGTTCCTGATTTCAGGGGAAATGCTTTCAATTTTTCACCATTGAGGGTGATGCTTGCTGTGGGTTTGTCATATATAGCTTTTATTATGTTGAGGTATGTTCCTTCTATTCCTGCTTTTTGGAGAGTTTTAATCATAAATGAGTGTTGAATTTTGTCAAAGGCTTTCTCTGCATCTATTGAGATAATCATATGGTTTTTATCTTTCAATTTGTTAATGTGGTGTATTACATTGATTGATTTGTGGATATTGAAGAATCCTTGCATTCCTGGGATAAAGCCCACTTGGTCGTGGTGTATGATTTTTTTAATATGTTGTTGGATTCTGTTTGCTAGAATTTTGTTAAGGATTTTTGCATCTATGTTCATCAGTGATATTGGCCTGTAGTTTTCTTTTTTTGTGGCATCTTTGTCAGGTTTTGGAATTAGGGTGATGGTGGCCTCATAGAATGAGTTTGGAAGTTTACCTTCTTCTGCAATTTTCTGGAAGAGTTTGAGTAAGGTAGGTGTTAGCTCTTCTCTAAATTTTTGGTAGAATTCAGCTGTGAAGCCATCTGGTCCTGGGCTTTTGTTTGCTGGAAGATTTTTGATTACAGTTTCGATTTCCTTGCCTGTGATGGGTCTGTTAAGATCTTCTATTTCTTCCTGGTTCAGTTTTGGAAAGTTGTACTTTTCTAAGAATTTGTCCATTTCATCCAAGTTGTCCATTTTATTGCCATAGAGCTGCTGGTAGTAGTCTCTTATGATCCTTTGTATTTCCGTGTTGTCTGTTGTGATCTCTCCATTTTCATTTCTAATTTTGTTAATTTGGTTCTTCTCTCTTTGTTTCTTAATGAGTCTTGCTAATGGTTTGTCAATTTTGTTTATTTTTTCAAAAAACCAGCTTTTAGCTTTGTTGATTTTTGCTATGGTCTCTTTAGTTTCTATTGCATTTATTTCTGCCTTAATTTTTATGATTTCTTTCCTTCTGCTAACCCTGGGGTTCTTCATTTCTTCCTTCTCTAATTGCTTTAGGTGTAGAGTTAGGTTATTTATTTGACTTTTTTCTTGTTTCTTGATGTAAGCCTGTAATGCTATGAACCTTCCCCTTAGCACTGCTTTTACAGTGTCCCATAGGTTTTGGGTTGTTGTGTTTTCATTTTCATTCATTTCTATACATATTTTGATTTCTTTTTTGATTTCTTCTATGATTTGTTGGTTATTCAGAAGCGTGTTATTTAGCCTCCATGTGTTTGAATTTTTAACAATTTTTTTCCTGTAATTGAGATCTAATCTTACTGCACTGTGGTCAGAAAAGATGACTGGAATGATTTCAATTTTTTTGAATTTTCCAAGACTAGATTTATGGCCCAGGATGTGATCTATTCTGGAGAAGGTTCCATGTGCACTTGAGAAAAAGGTGAAGTTGCTTGTTTTGGGGTGAAATGTCCTATAGATATCAATTAGGTCTAGCTGGTCCATTGTGTCATTTAAAGTTTGTGTTTCCTTGTTAATTTTCTGTTTAGTTGATCTATCCATAGTTGTGAGTGGGGTATTAAAGTCTCCCACTATTATTGTGTTACTATTAATTTCCTCTTTCATACTCGTTAGTGTTTGCCGTACATATTGCGGTGCTCCTGTGTTGGGTGCATATATATTTATAATTGTTATATCTTCTTCTTGGATTGATCCTTTGATCATTATGTAGTGTCCTTCTTTGTCTCTTTTCACAGCTTTTATTTGAAAGTCTATTTTATCTGATATGAGTATTGCGACTCCTGCTTTCTTTTGGTCTCCATTTGCATGAAATATTTTTTTCCAGCCCTTCACTTTTAGTCTGTATGTGTCTCTTGTTTTGAGGTGGGTCTCTTGTAGACAGCATATATGGGGGTCTTGTTTTTGTATCCATTCAGCCAATCTTTGTCTTTTGGTTGGGGCATTCAACCCATTTACATTTAAGGTAATTATTGATAGGTGTGGTCCCGTTGCCATTTACTTTGTTGTTTTGGGTTCACGTTTATACAACCTTTCTGCATTTCCTGTCTAGAGAAGATCCTTTAGCATTTGTTGAAGAGCTGGTTTGGTGGTGCTGAATTCTCTCAGCTTTTGCTTATCTGTAAAGCTTTTGAGTTCTCCTTCATATCTGAATGAGATCCTTGCTGGATACAGTAATCTAGGTTGTAGGTTATTCTCTTTCATTACTTTCAGGACGTCCTGCCATTCCCTTCTGGCCTGGAGGGTTTCTATTGATAGGTCAGCTGTTATCCTTATGGGAATCCCTTTGTGTGTTATTTGTTGTTTTTCCCTTGCTGCTTTTAATATTTGTTCTTTGTGTTTGATCTTTGTCAGTTTGATTAATATGTGTCTTGGGGTGTTTCGCCTTGGGTTTATCCTGTTTGGGACTCTCTGGGTTTCTTGGACTTGAGTGGCTATTTCCTTCCCCATTTTAGGGAAGTTTTCAGCTATTATCTCCTCGAGTATTTTCTCATGGCCTTTCTTTTTGTCTTCTTCTTCTGGGACTCCTATGATTCGAATGTTGGGGCGTTTCACAGTGTCCCAGAGGTCCCTGAGGTTGTCCTCATTTCTTTTGATCCTTTTTTCTTTTTTCCTCTCTGCTTCATTTATTTCCACCATTTTATCTTCTACCTCACTTATCCTATCTTCTGCCTCCGTTATTCTACTCTTGGTTCCCTCCAAAGTGTTTTTGATCTCATTCATTGCATTGTTCATTTTTAATTGACTCTTTTTTATTTCTTCTAGGTCTTTATTAAACAATTCTTGTATCTTTTCAATCTTTGTCTCCAGGCTATTTATCTGTAACTCCATTTTGTTTTCAAGATTTTGGATCATTTTTATTATCATTATTCTAAATTCTTTTTCAGGTAGATTCCCTATCTCCTCCTCTTTTGTTTGACTTGGTGGGCATTTTTCATGTTCCTTTACCTGTTGGGTATTTCTTTGCCTTTTCATCTTGTTTAGATTGCTGTGTCTGGAGTGGACTTTCTGTATTCTGGAGGTTTGTGGTTCCTTTTTATTGTGGAGGATTTACCCAGTGGGTGGGGTTAGACGATTGGCTTGTCAAGGTTTCCCGGTTAGGGAAGCTTGCGTCAGTGTACTGGTGCGTGGAACTTGATTTCTTCTTTATGGAGAGCAATGGAGTGCCCAGTAATGAGTTTTGAGATGGGTCTATGTGTTAGGTGTCACCTTGGGCAGCCTGTATGTTGACATTCGGGGCTATGTTCCTGTGTTGCTGGAGAATTTGCGTGGTATATCTTGCTCTAAGACTTACTGGCTCTTGGGTGGTGGTTGGTTTCAGTGTAGGTATGGAGGCTTTTGGACGGTCACTTATTGCTTAAAGTTCCATGTAGTCAGGAGTTTTCTGGTGTTCTCAGGTTTTGGGCTTAAGTTTCCTGCCTCTGGATTTCAGTTTTATTCTTCCTGTAGTCTCAGGACTTCTCCAACTCTACAGCACTGATAATAAAACTTCTAGGTTAATGGCGAAAAGATTCTCCCCTGTTAGGGACACCCAGAGAGGTCCACAGAGTTACATGAACAGGAGAAAAGGGAGGAGGGAGATAGAGATGAGCAGGAGGAGAAAAAGGGGGACTCAAGAGGAGAGAGACAGATCTACGCAGCTGTCTGTTCCCAGAGTGTTCTCCGTATCTCAGACACCTACAAGGATTCACAGAATTGGATTGGGAAGAGAAGGGGAAAGGAGGAAATAGAGGTGTTCTTAGGTAGAAAACAGAGAGTCAAGATTGGGAGAGAATAATCTTCGGTTTAAAGATAGGGCTTCTTTTTTTTTTTTTGGTAAGGTTATAGTGTAGTGAAAATGAAAATGAAGAGTAGTAGAGGAGTACTAGAGGACTTTAAAAGAAATAAGAGAAAAAGAAAAATAGAAAATAAAAGAGAAAACGGAAAGGGAAAAAAAGAAGAAAAAAAAAAAAAAAAAAAAAGAAAAAAAAAAAAAAAGAAAGAAAAAAAAAAAAATTTTTTTTTCCCCTAATTAAAAAAATCGTAAAAATCTATGTAAATGAAAGTTAAGGAGTAATGGGGGAGTAATAGGGAATTTTAAAGGAAAATAAAAGAGAAAAAATAAAAAAGAAAAAATATAAAAAGAAAAAAAAAATTTTTTTTTTTTTTCCTTACTTAGAAAAAAAAAAGTAAAAATATATCTAGGAGTTTCTCTGGAGCTGTTGCGGCCAGTGTGGGTTCGGCTCAGTTTCAGATAGCTCCTCGTTCCAGCTTACACTTCTCGATATCTACAGGGCCCTTCCGGTGAAGTCGGTGTTTTCTAGAGGGATTTTAGTCTGTTGCACCAGTCCCTTCTGAAGCGGTTCCCTTTGTTTATTTGGCTTCTGTTTGCCGGTCTCTTCAGAGCCTCATTTCCGCCCTGACACAGGCCGGCGGAGGTGGACTCTTATTCAGTTAGCTAGTTCCGTTGCGCTGCGGGGCGGGGCTGACGCTGCGGGGAGGGGCTGGCGCTGCGGGGCGGGGCTGACGCTGCGGGGAGGGGCTGGCCCTGCGGGGGAGGGGCTGGCCCTGCGGGGGCGGGCTGGCGCTGCCGGCAGGGGCTGACGCTGCTTTCTCCGTCTGCGCTGCTCAGGCTCCCGGCTGTTCTATATGGAGCGCGCCCCGCGCTGCGCTAGGTTCCAGCCCTCGGGTGTTACACAAAAGCGCGGAAGGAAAAGCTGCGCCTGCTCTCTGTGCCTTCCCCGTCAGAGCGGTCCAGGCAGCGAGGGGCTTGATGGGCGCACTATCCCCAGGTGTGGCGCGCCCACTCCCTTCCGCGGACCCAGTCTCAGTTTCCGCTGGCGCCAGTCGGGTGCGCGCGCCTTCCGCCCTCTGCGTCCCCAGCCCCAGTCCCCGCCCGCGCCGGTCGGGTGCCTGCGCCCTGTGTCTCGCTGCGACCTTCCCCTCCCCCCTGCCTCCTGCCTCCGGCGGGGCTGGGCGGGTCCGCAGCCTGCAACCTCTTCTTGGGTCTTTCTCCGTCCCTTTGTTCTGCGAACGGCGGCAGTGTGTTCCGGCCGGTTAATTTTCTCTCTTTTGGTCTCCCACAGTTCAAGTTGGCACCTCACAGAAGCTCCCTCCGATTGTCCTCAGGGCCCTCAGGCCCGGACCCTAGCCCAAGCAAGGCCGCCTAAGACTCCCTTCCCGGGACGGGTCTCCGTCCTTAGCTCTTTTGTCTCACTTTTTATCTTTTATATTTTGTCCTACCTCCTTTCGAAGACAATGGTCTGCTTTTCTGGGCGCCTGATGACCTCAGCTAGCGATCAGAAGTTGTTTTGTGAGGTTTGCTCTGCATTCAGTTATTCTTTTGATGAATTTGTAGGAGAGAAAGTGGTCTCCCCGTCCTACTCCTCCGCCATCTTGGCTCCTCCTCCCCCCTCTATATATCTTTAAAAACAGTGTGTACATGTACACACGGCTGTATTTGAAATGGATAACCAATAAAAATATATTGTATAGCACATGGAACTCAGTTCAATGTTATATACCGGCCTGGATAAGAGGAGGGTTTGGGGCAGAATGGACACATATATGGGGCTTCCCTAGTGGCTCAGACGGTAAAGCGTCTGTCTGCAGTGCAGGAGACACGGGTTCGATCCCTGGGTTGGGAAGATCCCCTGGAGAAGGAAATGGCAGCCCACTCCAGTATTCTTGCCTGGAAAATCCCATGGACCCAGAGCCTGGTAGGCTACCATCCACAGGGTCGCAAAGAGTCGGACACGACTGAATGAGAATACATATATGTGTATGAGTGAGTCCCTTCACTGTTCGCCTGAAACTGTCACAATATTGCTAATTGGCTATACCCCAATACAAAATGTTTTTGGTGTTAAAATATAAATAAATTAAAAAATTAAGAAAATAAAGGCTAAAAATATTTGCTAAGAATTTCTTGTGACACTTGAGCCCTCACCTCTCTCTGTGTTAGCGAATCTGGCTTCAGCCTAAGCCCTGAGCCATCGATCATACTTCTCTTTCTACCTGGGTCCACCCCACCTCTCACCTTTGACTGATCCTCCCAAGGTTACAACCCTCTGATTTTGTTTAGCATGATCGATCTCAGTTGAATGTAACAGGTGTTATTGACTTGCTTTATACCTCCATTTTTTGTTTGTCTCTTTCCATGGAAAGTCCCATATCTTTCCGAACATAATAGTTATCCTAGTACTTGCCTTAACCTCCCTCCACTTTGTAAGTTTTAGGGGACTAGAATTTATCCTACTTTTCATTGTAGCATTGGGAGCAGTGTCTCTTACACAGAACAAGAATACACTAAATGTTGGGCAAATTAAATTGAATCAAAAGAAGCTGAGTGATTCCTAGAAAAGAATTGCTGCCATGCTGGCTGCTTGTATCTGCAGTCATCGAGGAGGTTGAGAAGTGGTGGGGGTGCTGCACAAAGCTATTGTCTGTGGCTGTGTGCTTGTCAGAGACTTGAGCTCTGTTCAATTTTTCTGAACCTGTACTAAAATGACTAGTCCAAGGATGACAAATATGGAGCATCCATGCTGCCATTCCACCTCCCACACAGCATTCCAGCAAGTATTACCAAGCAATTAAAGTTGACATTTAAGAAAATGTAGTTGCTGCTCCTGTTTTGGTCTACCTAGGGGGGGGGGGTGGGGTGTGTGTGTGTGTGTGTGTGTGTGTGTGTGTGTGTGTGTGTGTGTGTGTGTGTGTGTGTGTGTGTGTGTGTGTGCCTGGATTTTATAGTAAAACATTGAAAGGCTGGAACTTTAACATGGCCTGTTTTAAGTATGTCAGTAAACACTCAGATTTGACCTTCTCATTGGCAAGAAAGCAGGATTGAAAAGGAAATATTTGTTGTTGTTTAGTCACTAACCCGTGTCTGACTCTTTTGTGACCCATGGATGTAGCCCGCCAGGCTCCTCTGTCCATGGGGTTTCCCAGGCAAGAATACTAGAGTCGGTTGCTATTTTCTTCTCTAAAAGAAACTATAGTTTCACAATCTTGTGAATGTACTTAATGCTACTGAATTCTAAACCCCTGAAATGGTTAAAATGATAAATTATATATTGTGTCTATTTTACCACAGTTCAAAAAGAGAGGTACAAGTTCCAGATATTTGATGTTGACAGTTGCATGTCTGAGCTCCAGGGGTGAATACAGTTTAGGGGGGGCATGGGGGATGTAATCCCTATTTCTTCTCCATCAGACTCCCAATTCTCAGCAGTTTTCTAAGCCTAGAGCAGATATGCATCATGATCTGGGGTACATTCATTATTAAACTGTATTTCTGGCTCTTAAAGTGGGGTTGTGTGTATAGAGAATAGTTAATAAATATTTGTTGATGATAATGACCACATGTAGGTGGAATACATACATACTCACTAGACTAGATTCTGTCACTGATTATCCAGTATGAATACAATTGCTCAGTCAGTTTCTGCGCTATGCTATCTTGGTACTGTGTAAGTCTTCTCCATCTGGCTTTAGGTTCTCTACAGACGGGAAATAAGCCAGCCACTGGAAGATGAACCCTCCAAGACCTGAACTGTCATTACTGTTATTTAATATAATTTCTCTTTCCCAATCCCCAGGATAGGACTCAGAAGGAAATAAGTGTGAGCATTTAAAAAAAATGTTGAATGAAGGAATTGAATTGACGTCTGGTTCGTTTTTATGTTCATTTCAATGCCTAGCATAATCTGTCACACATGCAGCACTTTACTTGTATTATAGGTTAAACTGCTATTTTAAATGGAAAGCCGATCCCATACCACAGTGGATATCACCTACTAGCACATAAGAAGGGCTAACTAAATATTAGTGGTTGTTATTAGATTATGTCTAGAAAATAGTAAAGCTAACAAAGTGGCACAGGATGGAAAAAAGTCATATCTTTAGAGGAGGAACAGAGGATGATGGAAACATCACATAATTAGCAATCAAAGTTGGTATACTTGATGGGAGTATGACCAAAACCTAGGTTCTCAGCATGGTGGTTGTCGTTTAGTTGCTAAGTTGTGTCCGACTCTTGGTACCCAATGGACTAGGTTCTCAGCATGGATACTCTTTAATTCTGTTTGCTTTAAGTAATTGCAGTCAATTACTACTGGGTCTATATCACTGCTTTTAAGGAGGAGAAAATCAAAGAGGACCTCTTGAAGATAATGGTATTTAAGCTTTACTTTGTGACCTCTTTTCCCCATGTATGTTGAAATAGTATGTTGGAAACACTATCTCTATGAAGGCCTGTGCCTTAAAGACGACTTGTGCATGTAATGGTCTGTCTTCCCTTCCCAAAGTGTCACTATTCTTTACCTGTGAGGTTTTTGTTAGCCCGTTTGATAGTTTGAAGTTAACTGTGAGTACTGTTTATAATTCCACTCTCTGATCCACCTACCCTCCCCCACTTCCTTTTGAGTAATTGGATGATGGTATAGAGTTTTTATAAAAATCCTTTCAGTTAAAAAATAAAAGAGGAAATGGGATGGATTAAGATGTACCTGATCTTGTGTGTGGGTGCTTTAATTCATCACTGCAGCAGTTTCCACCTTGGTAAAAACATTTCTATTTTTTACTACTGAGTTTGCAGCCAACAGTTTTCATGATTATAATTAAAAAGATTTTGTGATTTCTTTTCCAAATATGATACTAAGTGTTCTTCAGGGACTACCATTGCATATAAAAAGGGTGAATTGTAGGGTAGTTTACAGTATGATGTACTTCCAATTAGGCGATGATCTCCTGTGGTCAGAGGAATCTGAAAATAGATGTGACTTGTTTCTACCCTGTGCTATCTTGTTAGCACTAATATTTTCCAGGCATAATCTAATGATAATAACTGATATTTATTTAGTTGTTATTATGTTGGGCTTCCCTGGTGGCTCAGATAATAAAGAATTTGCCTGCAATGCGGGAGACCTGGGTTTGATCCCTGGGTTGGGAAGATCCCCTGGAGAAGGGAACGGCTACCCACTCCAGTATTCTGGCCTGGAGAATTCCATGGACTGTATAGTCCATGGGGTCGCAAAGAGTCAGACACAACTGAGTGACTTTCACTTTTCTTATGTTACATGCAAGGCTTCTTGCAGGACTTATGTTACACACATGGCTTTATGTTGTAATGTTACATGCACGACTTCACAAAGATCTTATAAAAGAACCACTAGTAATATCTCCATTTTACAGATAGAGAAATTAAGGATTAACCAATTTAAAATATTTATTCAAGGTCAGTCAATAAGAGACAGCACCAAAATTCTAACCCACTCAGCCTGAATCTGGAGGCACAGGTCTCATCACTGGTTAGTACTGCCTTCCATGCTCCTTTGGTTGGCACAACCTGACCAGTTTTGGTCCCATTAATGCTTTATTTAATAAGTCAAAAGTTAACACAAAATACTTTGGAGAAACTAAGGAAAATACGTGCTTTTATTAGAGATAAGTACTACAGTGTATTATTCAAAGTATATATGATAAAGCTTAGCTTTGAAGGTCAGAGGAAGCTTGAAGTAAAAACTACAAATGTACCCATTCACTGATTCTAGAGGTAAATGTGGATGCTGCTGCTGCTTTTCTTTTTTCACTCCAAGGGAGATGATCACAGAATCAACTAAAGGCAGAACTCCTCATTTTTGAGGCAAATTAAATTCTGGTTGAGACTGTGAGGGTTTCTTTTAAAGAGCATCTACTGTGTTTCTTAGAAATAATTGTGGCAGTATCATTTTATTTTTAATCTATTCATGTACCTTCATCCAGATTTTTTACCTCTTGCTTTCTTGCACCATTATTGCCATGAATCATTTCTTTTTTTAAAGATTTTTCTTTAATATGGGCTATTTTGAACATTTTTTTTAATTGAATTTGTTACAATATTGCTTCTGTTTTAGGCTTTTGACCCCAAAGCATGTGGGACCTTAGCTTCCTGACCAGGGATCCGACCCACACCCTCTGTGTTGGAAGGTGAAGTCTTAATTAACCCCTGGACCATCAGGGAAGTTCCCATGTGCCACTTCTTTTAGGAAGCAGCATGGCCTGAAAATAGAGAAAGGACTGTAATTGGACAGACTTGGAGTCAAAACCAGCTTCCCACTCACTTGCTGTGTGAACCTTGTTCAACTGCTATGATAACAGAGCCTAAGGAGTAGAGTTCTTACCAAGTTTATAGTAAGTGAAGGATAGTAAGTGCCTACTACAGGGCCCTGATCCAGCACGCTTTAGGTCCTGCCTCTCTCCCCCTTCTCTCCCTGCTCCTCTACACCACCGTTTGCCAGGGCTGGGCTTTGTTAATCAAAAGCAATTATCTGCTAATGAATAGAGGGCAAGGAGCTCTCTTTGCTGCACTAATACTCTAGAGGAAGACCAATTCATTTGCTTGCACACCAGTGCTTTTTATCAAGGTGTGGCTATAAACTCTAGTAAGTATATGTGTGAAATCTTCTGTGTATATTTACAGTTGTGAAGTCTGTTGGCGGGACCCTTTGCCTGTATTCTTCCTTCAGATTCCAGGAGACTGAGGACCATGGATATTTCCTATGGTTATATGAGTTCTTTTTGAGAATTTTCCATTCACTCACTCAGTCATTCATTGAATAAGTATATATTGAGTGCTAGCTATATACTAGGGTATTCGTCTTTTTAATTTTTTAAAAATTGAATTATAGTTGATTTGCAGTGTTAATTTCTACTGTACAGCCATGTGATTCACTTGTGCATATCTAAACACTTTTTAAGAATATTATTTTCCATCATGTTTTATCACAGGATGCTGAATACAGTTCCCTCTGCTTTACAGTAGGACCTTATTTGTTGTATCTGATAACCCCAAACTCCCACTTCCTCTCTCCCTCAACACCCTCCTTTCCAATCACAATTCTGTTCTCTATGTCTGTGAGTCTATTTCTGTTCCAAAGATAAGTTCATTTGTGTTATATTTTAGATTCCACATGTCAGTGATATCATATGGTATTTATTTTTCTCTTTCTGACTTCACTTAGTATGATGATCTCTAGTTGTATCCATGTTGCTGCAAATGGCATTATTTTATTCTTTTTATGGCTGAGGAGTATTCCACTGTATATTGTACCACATCTTTATCCATTCCTCTGTCCGTGGGCTTTTAGATTGTTTCCATGTTTTGGCTATTCTGCATAGTGCTGCTGTGAACATCATGGGCATGTGTCTTTCTGAATTATTGTTTTGCCTGGATACATGCCCAGGAGTGGAGCTGCTGGGTCATATGGCAACTCTGTTTTTAGCTTTTTAAGGAACCTCTATACTGTTTTCCATAGTGGCTGTACCAAGTCACATTCCCACCAACAGTGTAGGAGAGTCCTGTTTTCTTCACATCCTTTCTAGCATTTGTAACTTGTAGACCTTTTTAATGATCGTCATTCTGACTTGTGTGAAGTGACACCCTGTTATTGTTTTGATTTGCATTTCTCTTAATAGTTTGTGCTAGGCATTCTACTAAGTGCTGTAACACCACAGTCAAGAAAGCAGACCCAAATCCCTGACCTCATGGAGCTTACAAGGGTAATGAAATTCATGTTGATGATAATTTAAAAACAAATTTAATGGCAGCATGTCCCAGACTTGGTGGATAACCACCTTGAAACTAAATGCTGCTGCAAGATCTCAGTGTTCACAGTGATGTGTGGTCGTAATGCTCTTGCATCAAATGGTTTTTCTCTAATAGTGGCTCAAGGGGCAGAGGTGAGTATGATCACAAATGATGCCTTCCAACTAAGGCAAGGTCAGATGACAATATGAGGCAGTGTTTGTGACAATGGAAGCTGCACATGGAGCCTGAACAGGAGAAATTGGTTGGCGCATTGAGTTATCACATCATATACAATAGAAAAAGAAGTCAAACTTGAAAGAACCAGGCCACAGTGTGGACATCTAATTTCAACAGTATTTTACATATCAGATTAACTAATGTGATTCATTTGGATTTTATTTGCCTTGTGGGTTTGTTTGTACTATCAGTTATAAATTTGTTCTGATTGTATAGCTATATAAGAACTCAAAACATAAGGAATTTACAGCTTTATAATTTTTTTAGTTAGCTCAAGGATGGGGGTTGCTGAGATCAATTTTGTTGTAAATGAAGCCAGTACCATTATTTAAGTATAGAAATGTTCCAGAGAAAGTGTCTCTATAGGTAAAAGTCTTTGGAAATATGGACAGTTTAGCAAGAACTAGTTATATCCTTGCTTTCACAGAAAAATAAGAAAAGGGCTCTGTGGAAAGGTTGTACCTATTGTTTGTACCCCCATATCCTGCAGGCTATTGTTTTTATGTTAGTCATGTCCGAGTTGTCATGATTGTAAGTATTTCTCATTAATTCTTTTAGAAAAGAAAAAATTTACACCAACTTCTTTCTTTCTTGCCGTGCCTGTCCACTTATCCACATGTGTACACGTGTTTGTACTCGTGTGAATACACACTCACATGAGTGTCGACCTATAACCTTCTGACTGAATTAAACTCATCACTTGTTTATTCTGGACCTGTCCTCATTATGAACTCCTTGTGCAAGGTTACAAGACTTGTTTTCAAAGTATTGGTATTCAGGATGACTTGAGCCTGTCCAAGAAGCATTAAAGAGCAATCATGAGATTATATATTCATAGTAATTAGCATTTTCTGCTATGTAATATAGAGTATCGGATCTCCCCTTCCAGGTTCTAGGCTCCAGGGTGCCCATAAACAGGGTGACATGTCCCCCCGTTTGTCTGCCATTGTCCAGACTTATGTCTGCTGTCTCAGCTTATTAAAGGTGTCCACTTTCACTCTCAGAAGTATCTTATTTGGATAATAAATTGCAAGGTATTCAAGTTACACAGGACACTTTGGCTTTATGGTCTTACTAGATCCAAATAAAGAAACTGCTTCACAGACTCAGTTTAATCACTAATTCTCTTTCTTCACTTACTCCTAAGTATAGATCTATGTTTGAGTTTTCACAATTGGGAAGTGTTTATGAAGAAAGATACGACAATATACATGTACTGGTTGGTAGGAAATCTCTCAGGGATAACAGCAAGTTTTTCATAGAAATGGCGGGGATTGTTCAGTTTGGAACAGTGATTGTCTGAGCTTCAGCAAAACTTTGTGAAATATGAACTGATCAGGACTTTTCACATCCAGGAAGTCAAATCCTACAAATCCTATTATAGTGAACTTCTAGAACCTAAACACACTCCTCAAAAATTAAAAGTGAAATTGTTTCATTGTGTCCTGCCTTTAAAAGCATCTCATTGCCTGGGTTGGGCTCAGAAATTAAGGTTGGAACCTGCTATTTAGGATGATAATCTTACCTTTATCAGAAGGTTTTAAGGTCTTAAGCCAGTTTTGGGGTTTAGTTGGTGGTTTGTGGTATAGGCCACATGAACACAAGATGAGGAAAGACCTCTGGGTGTTCTGGAGCCAACTGTCCAATCTGACCATGGTTCAGAATGTGCTTCACCTCCTGCTTCTTACTCTTGAGCTGTTTAGTTTGATTCTTGCAGTTTGATTCTTCCTCTCAGAGGACCAGGAGGAAGAAAGAAGGGGAAATTTCTACACATCAGTTTTCTCAAAAAGGTCATTGATAGAAAAAAATGTTTGAATCTGTTTTTGCGTATTTTCATGGTATGCATGTGTGTATATGTGTTTTTGGGTTCTCTTTTTTATCAGACTGAGAATATACTATTTTCCTGCCTGTATTTCCTTCTCACTAATATATATTGCTTTTAATTTGGTGAAATGCATGTAGTCACTAAAAGAAAAGCTCCATTTAGAGGAAACTTGTGGCCTGTTTATTCACCAGTCTGTCCCCCTGTGCCTAAAACAGCACCAAGTACTGAGAAAGTGCTCAAAAATAGTAACAAATGACCAGCACAATACTGTAAAGCAACTATGCTTCAATTAAAAATAAATAAAATTTCACAAATAGCAATGAATGAATGAATGAATCATAGACAGAAATTAGATTAACTTGCGTCAGGGGCTGAGGTAGGGAGAGAAAAATGAGAATGATTGCTAATGAATATATGGTTTTTTTGGAAGGCGATGAAAAATTGCTGAAATTAGATAGTGGTGATGGTTACACAACCTTCTGAATGTACTAAAAACCATTGAACTGTGCATTTTTAAGAGATTTCATTTATGGAATGTTAACTATATTTCAGGGCTTCCCTGGTGGCTCAGTGGTAAGGAATCCACCTGCCAATGCAGGAGATGCAGATTTGATCCCTGGATTGGGAAGATTCCCTGGAGAAGGAAATGGCAACCCACTCAAGTATTCTTGTATGGGAAAGCCCATGGACAGAGGAACCTGGTGGGCTACAGTCCATGGGGTCACAAAAGAGCTGGACACGACTTAGTGACTAAGCAACAGCAATTATATGTTTTTTTAATCGCAAAGAAAAGAGTGAATGAATGAATTGTATGCTTTACTCATAGTTGGTGCTTAATAAATGTATGTTTTGGATGAATGAATGGCTGCTTTTCTCTGCCAACATAGGCTATGTAAATGTTTCTCTCTAAGCATAGTATGTGTGTGTGCAAGTTTGTGTCACATGTCACGTGGCTTGGTAGTTATCTGGCTAAAAACACTTGGGTTTAGGGCTTTCTGCGGTGCCTGAGCATCAGCTGGGATTAGAGGGAGTTTGGAAAATGTAGGAGAGTGTCTATGGGAAAGTAGTTTTGTTTATGAGTCTGAGATAAGAGAACTGCCTGTCTGCAGAGACTGTTTGATTCTAGCACTACCAAAGAGCACTGCAGTGTGATGCTTTCTGAATATTTTTTAATATTGGAGAAGAGAGACTTCTGTCAGAGGCAGTTTCAGTTCAAATCTTTCCAACTCTTTTATTCTGTGCTCTTGTTAAGTCAGTTTAAAGTCCCTGTGAATCTGTTACTCTTCAGAGAGCAAAATCTGTCAAAACAGATTAATGTCATCACCCAAAACATTTGGCTATACGGTGACAACTAACCTGGAAGGATTTATCAGAATTCATGTAATTTAGCCACTTACTAGTTGCCAACAGGTACTTATATAGTCATCAAGTCAGCAGATGCAGTTTGTAGAGATGAGAATGGTTTTATATCTTCTTTAGCACAGTCATGTAGAATTCTTAAAAAAAACTTTCCTGTACTTCAGCTGATTTTCTTGTATTATCTTTTCTCTGAGATATTAAATATGAAATTGGTTAAGAGAGTGTTTACTGCTATAAGAATATTAAATGGTATCATTTTTATTCTGTCTAAAGAGCAATGTTCAGAGAAACTGACCTTCTGATCAAAACAGGAGTTTAAGACTCTTTGGGTTTGGAATATATTAAGTTTTTGTGTTTGAAAATTTTTATGCAAGGTGAATATTCTGTCTTGTTCATATCAAACCAATGAGCTTAATAGCTTGCATCTCTTCCATTGTTAAAATATCTGACTCTGCTATACATGTTGTTATGTTACCAATTTTTCTTTTCTCTTTTTATGCTCTGAAATTATACTAAGGATACCTATACACTATAAGCCTTACTCCTACTGCTACTATTACTCTTCCTAAACATTTATCATTTTTTATCATGTCTAAGAGGTGTGCTATGCCCTTTATTTTTACTATCCCATTTAATCCTCACAACACCACTCTGAGATGGAAGATGGATTGAGATCCCTATTTTTTTCACTTATTAAAAATTTGTTTTCTGTTTAGGTCCTCTACTTTGTTATATTTACTTGTAGTTATCATTTCTATGACTGTTTTTTGACTATTTATTTATTTATTTGGCTGCACTGTTTGACCCTTGGCAGTGAGAGCATAAAATTCTAACCACTGTAGTCCACTCCAAGGAACTCCTGACACCCCTGTTTTGAAGTCATGCATAGCTGATACGTGGTAGAACTGGGACTGCTTTCTCATAAGGGACTTTCACTTACATCTTCTTGAACTCCTAAAGAACCCTGCCACCGCCATGTTACAGATGAGAAAGTGAAGGCTCAGGGTCATGTGGTTAGTAGACTTAAACTGAGGTCTTCCAGCCCTGAAACCTGGTGCTTTCTGTATAGAATCACCTTAACCGTAGTCAGTGGAAGCTGTGTGTAACCACAGCCTGCCCTTTCATATCCTTCTCTGAGCTTCTGTGAGGCTTCCGTAGGGGCTTGACAGAGGTCCTGGTCTCTGCGATAGCCACAGAGGTGAAATATTCTCTTTCCCTGGTCCTTACCAGAAAGTCAGCAGGGGAGCACTCCATTCCTGCTGCTCCCCTGGCACAAACCAGAAGGTCAGTGTGGGGAGCTTCAGTCTTGTTTCCTGGAGGACATGAGGCTGTAATCTGATGAGACGTTTGCAGAAATATAGAGTGAACCTTTGACCTGTATCGGGTCAGTCTTATGAATAAGTTTCTGAAGCCCCAGAAAAGAAACGTATTGGCCTTCTGACTGTGCTCACCCTTCTAGTGACCATGCTGGTTTTCAACACTTTGGAGGTCATAGACCCTTTAAAGCAGTAAGTCTCAAACTTCGGCATGCTTCACAATCCTCTAGAGACTTAAGAAAATAGAGAGCTAGGTGAATCTTGCTCCTAGTTCTTAAAAGAACTTGGTCATCTTGAAGGTCCCAAAGCCGAGCTGAGTCTTGGGCCCCCAACCCCATCCATCCATTTATGAATTCAGCAGACTCATATTCAGCATACAAAGTGCCAGGCCGTGTTTGAGGTGCAGGGACCTGGAGGGGAGCTGGATTCCCTATACTTCCTTAGGCCTCTCTCTACCCCCAAAGCTTCCATCGAGGCCTGGGACACTCAAGACAGTGAGAAACGCTGCATCAGGTAGATTTACTAGGTACTGGAGCACATGCCTTTGAATGTCATTCAAAACTTTTAACCGTGATGGGAATCTTTCCATAGTGTATCTGTCCTTCCACGTTTTAAGCAGAATGTGCCAAACATAATTTAGCCTTCCCTCTATAACCAGGTCTGTGTCTCACTGTACAGTAGTTATTGGTTTGTTCCCCCACTAAAATGGCTGTGAGCTGCTGCATTTAACTTCGCAGTCACTGCACTTTCAGCTCTCACTTTTCAAGGTGTCTTCATAGCCCCTTCTAATTTGGTAGCTCTAGGAAGACCTGAAGAGAAAATCAGAAATTTCAAACTTGAACCATCTAACTGGAAATAGATTGTGACAGAAGAGAGATTTTTTTTTTCCTTCAATCTCTCTTCCTACTTCAGATGTATAGAATTCCCAATATTTAGTTGGACATGGGATCACTAAGGGCTTCCTAGGTGGCTCAGTGGGTAAAGAATCCTCCTGCAATGCAGGAGACGCAGGCAGCCGCGAGTTCAATCCCTGGGTCAGGAAGATCCCCTGGAGGAGGGTATGGCAACCCACTCCAATATTCTTGCCTGGAGAATCCCATGGACAGAGGAGCTGGTGGGCGACAGTTCATAGGGTTGCACAGAGTTGGACACAGCTGAAGCGACTGAGCATGCATGCACGTGGCCACTAAAATAGGGCAGGCCACGGAAGTTTCCCAGCCTCACTCCTGCAGCCAGCCTGACAGTGCTAGCCAACGAGGTGGAGACAGAATGCATCTTCTACAGAGTGTTCTTAACCAATGACATAAAACCTTCTTCTAACATGCTTAGTACGTGGATATGATGGCTGGGACTCCAGCTTGAGCCATGAGGATCAGGAAAACACGTTTGGGAAGTGGCACACAGTCCCACATAACTGGTGCTGTTGTGCCAGCCACAGTCTGGATTTTTATTGTGAAAGAAATAAACTTATACCTTGTTCCTTCACTATTACTTTGCACCTCAGCTACTTGTAGCTAAACCTCATTGTAACTAATACATAAATAAATCTCATGAAAAAATTTAGATGTCTGGAAAATAAAAAGTTCTGCATCAATAGTTTAAAAAATGCAGCAGAACCCCAACATGTAAACAGATAAAAAGGAAGCAGTTCTGATTGAGTGGAGGTATCCAGAGTCCACCTGGCTCCGCTTTCCTTCCTCTCTGCTGGGACTCTGAGGCAGTTCCAATGATGAACTGCTGCAGCAGGACATAGTTTAAAAATGGCATGTGTGACCTTCGGATCTCTTCCCAAGCTTAGGGGTAAATAGAGCCATCCCTCAGACCACTGTAACTGTCAGGCTCACCTTAGGATAGCTCCTTAGGTATTCAGTTTTTATCCAGTTTTTTGTATTAGAGTTTAGTTGGTTTATAATGTTGTGTTAGTTTCTGCTATACAGTAGATTGAATCATCCACATGTATACATATGTCCCTTCTTTGTCACTGCAGAGCGTTGAGTAGAGTTACCTATGCTATATAGTAGGTTGGTGGAAATGTAAATTGATACAGCCCTCTGGACAACAATATGAAAATTTCTTAAAAAACTGAAAATAGAACTGCCATATGACCAAGCTATCCCACTCTTAGACATAAACCCAAAGAAAACCATAATTACAAAAGATACAAGCACCCCTATGTTCATTGCAGCACTATTTACAATAGCCAGGACATGGAAGCAACCTAAATGTCCATCAACAGAGGAATGGCTAAGAAGATGTGACACATTTGTGCAATTGAATATTTCTCAGCCATAAAAAAAGAACCAAATTGTCCCTTGCAGAGATGTGGATGAATCTAGAAACTATCATACAGAAAGAAGTAAGTCAGAAAGGCATCTTGTTATTATCATCATGTAACACCAGCCCAGTGGATCTGGATATTTACAGCCCAGTGGATCATTGTGGATATGGCTAGATTTAGCCATAAGCTGGTGAACTTTTAGCAATTTAGCCACCTGTAAATAATCTAGGAATCTATGAATAAACAAAACTATGCTTGATAATAAAAGGAAATTGTTATCATCCAACCCATATCCTTTATTGCATGGGAAACATGGGGCTACCTTCAGACTGCCACCAGTGGACATAAAATGGCATATACGTTAGAGGTACCCTTACATATTTCCTGAAAGAGTGACATAGCCCCAAGCACCAGAGAACAGGTTGGACTAGGTAATATCAGAGGTTTTTGCCATTCTAACAAGATATGATTCTATTCGTAAACAGAAAGGCAGAGGTTGGGAACTAAATGGATTTTCTTTAGTCCATAAGTACACCCGCCAATCCAGGAGACCATGGGTTCAATCCCTGGTCGGGAAGGATTCCACATGCTGAGAGGCAACTAAACCTTGTGAGCTGCAACTACTAAGCCTGCATATTGCAACTGTTGAAGCTCATGTGCCTAGAGCCCATGCTTCCTCATAAGTACAGATTTACATGGAAATCAAACTAGGAGAGGAAAAAAGGAGATTTGAAATAATAAATATTTAGTTATTTAATTACTTATTGAAAATATTTAATATGTATTAAAAATTAAATATTAGATAAGTATTTCTTTGACTTACTGCCTGCATGATATTTAGTATTAGAAAGGAAAGTGGTAGTCACTCAGTCGTGTCCAATTGTTTATGACTCCACAGACTGTAGCCCATCAGGCTCCTCCATCCATGGAATTCTCCAGGCAGATTTGATCCCTGGGTCAGGAAGATCCCCTGGAGAAGGTAATGGCTACCCACTCCAGTACTCTTGCCTAGAGAATTCCATGGACAGAGGAGCCTGATGGGCTACAGTCCATGGGGTTGCAAAGAGTTGGACAGGACTGAGCAACTAATACCTAAGTATTAGACCTCAGGCCAAAAGGCAACTTTGCAGACATTAGCTGGGTACTCAGTGGCAGCTTTTGTACAAGATTTATTTGAGGTTCAGTTTTTCACCTCATCGCCCAGATCATCACCTCAAGGGTGAACTCTAACAATATATGGTTGTAGAACCTAGATTGTATCATTAATAATGTTTATAATAGTTGTTATGAGTTGAGTACTTATTCTGTGCCAGGCTTTATGTTAAGTATATCATACCACATTTCTCACTTAATTCTTACAGTTAAATTGTAGTTGTTAATATCCCTTTTGACAGATGAGAAAATTTACGTCCAGAAAGGTAACTTGTTTAACTAATAAGAACAGAGTGTAATAATGGCCTCTTGTCAGCCTCTGAAGCAGTGTTCTCTTTCCCCACCAGAAAGTATTTTATGATTGTTTTGGATAATGTCTGTTCATTAGAAAAGAGCTAAAAAATGTTAGGCTGGAAAGCATTTCAGATCTCTTTGGGGACTTCCCTGGTGGTGCAGCGGTTAAGAATCCACCTGCCAATGCAGGAGACCATGGATTCAGTCTCTGGTCGGGGAGGATTCCACATGCTGAGGGGCAACTAAACCTGTGAGCCGCAACTACTGAGGCTGCATGCTGCAACTGTTGAAGCTCATGTGCCTAGAGTCCATGCTCCTAAACAAGGGAAGCCACCACAAAGAGAAGCCCTTTGTTGTTTGGTCGCCCAGTCCTGCCCAACTCTTTGTGATCCCATGGACTGCAGCACCCGAGGGCTCCCTGTCCCTCTCCATCTCCCAGATTTTACCCAAGTTCACATCCATTGAATTGGTGATGCCATCCAACCATCTCATTCTCTGTTGCCCTCTTCTCCTGCCTTCAATCTTTCCTGGCATCAGGGTCTTTTCCAATGAGTCAGCTCTTCGCATCAGGTGACCAAAGTGTTGAAGCGTCAGCTTCAGCATCAGTCCTTCCAATGAATGTTCATGGTTGATTTCCTTTAGGATTGACTGGTTTGATCTTCTTACTGTCTAAAGGACTCTCCAGAGACTTCTCTTGAGAAGCCTGTACACCACAATGAATCAGTGTTTTAAAGAACACTCCCTACCCACCCCCACCCCAGGTAATTTTAGGTAATTTAAAATTTGAGAATCACTATTGCTGCAGTCATGACAGCACATCTAATCCCAAAGGCTGTTTACAAGCGGAAGGGATGGGCAGAACCAACAGGAAGAAGACCCAGAGCCTGTGACGCAGCTCAGGGGAATGATGAACCAAGAGGAGCAGAGACTTCTTCTAAATAAATAAAGAACATTATGGAATCTAACAGCAAAAGAAACGACACCTCTATTTTGAACAAATACAATTAAAACACAGTCAGCCCAACTTGGAAACTACAGAGAGTTAGATAAGAGTTGGGTAATCAAGGGCATGAAAGTCATTTAAGGGAATTCATTTAAAAGAGCTTCACTCAACAAAATTTCTTTTCCTAAGTAGTGAATCCTTCAGGGATGAAAAGAGCCGATGAGACCAAAAGTTTCCCTTTTTTCAACAGTGGATTTTTATTTTGTTTATTTGCTACATATCTTGGTTTTTTTAAAAATCCCAACCCTCTTTTCTACTTTGGCTTTCATCAGGGCCAATAGGAGTGTGAAAGAATTGACCTCATTTGAAATTTCCTTTCAGCAAATGGTCAAACCTTTGTTTTCTGCTCCATTGTTTTCTAAACTGGTGCATAAAAATAATGCTTCTGCTTCAGGCATGTGCTTGCTATGTTAACCTCCGCTAATTCCCTGAAACACATATTATATCTATTCTTTGATTACACGTGAAACTCTGCTCCTCCCTCTCTTAGGGTTTCCTTTGTGTGCTTTCTCCTCTCTCACTGATGATTGATAATCCCTTGAATTTTTTTTTATGGTAATTGGATGAGATCTGAGCAAGTGAGATACCACACACTGCATTTTTCCTACCAAAGCAACGCTATACCATATATGCATGGTAGTGTGGTTGCTGATTTAAAAACCAGCTCTAAAAGAAGAAATATCTTGCTTCCCAGAGATAATAAATGACTAGACAAATATAAGTACAGGTAAAACTATAGTTTGCTATTTGACTTCAGTGGATATATTTTTTTAAATGTAATAGAAATGCAGACTCTTGGCTTTGTATTTTAAATGCATTATCTCCAGAAAATACTTTCTTATGTGAGATAGACACTGCAGTGTCAATGGTTAGGATTTTATAACAGTGATCATAAATGCAGTATTTGAATGACCAGTGACTTTATTATATGGACTTTTATAATGCTTCTTCATTGCAGAAGCCTTTATCATTTTACTTCATTCAATATGGTAAACTGACATACCATTCCTATGTATGTAGAAGACTTCAGGCCCTATTAATGGACTGTAGTCATATTTGCAGTTCAGTTTCAGGACAATATTAGTCTTGACAAATGAAGAAAAGCTTATATGAGAAACCATCTTCTTTGGCACAAAAATGATATATGCTTTGTGGATCATTAAGAGTGAAGCTATCATGAAATATTGTGACTATAGGATGTGGAGGAACTTTAGTTTTTTGCTCAGCATTCTAAGAGGGGTTATTTGGGTAAGTGGCTTTGTAATTATTGAAAATGATATAAGTATCTACAGAAAAGGAAACCAAGCAAAAAGATGTAACTTAGTCAGAACACAGTCTGTGAAATTTCTATCAGCAATGGAAATTAAGGTGAAGACTGGTCATTATCATTAAAAACACCTATCCCATCAAAGACAGCAGGAGCATGGCCTGAGGACCAGCTTACTGAAAGCCACTGGGCTTTATATTACTGATGGCTTGTGTGTTAGGCATTCAAAAGTGGCATACTCGCCTTTGGCTTTGAGGGGTGCACTTAACTGAAGAGACTGGACATTTTATACCTTAAGACATTTAAGAATATTTGTGAACCACCTGTATTTGAAAATATAAAATGTTATTCTACTGGGAAGTTTTTGTATCAACTGGATTCAGGAATCCATAGGAGGAAAAAATATTTAAAAGACATAGAATTATGAGTAGGAAAGAGGTGATTGGGAATGGAGTACTGGGAAACATCAGTACTTCAGATCTGAAGCTCTGTCTTGAAAGCATTTAGGAAAATGGAGTCGAGTAGGCAGTGCATTCTGTCTGCCCAGAGCCATCCTCGGCCTCACTGAGGAAGCATCACATGCAATTTTTCATCTCTCACAGTTTGGAAAAGGGATCCAGGGGCCCTCCTGGAGTCATGGCAACAGTGGGAAAAGTTTTCTTCTTGGATCTGTTCAGATTTGATCTTGGCAAAAAATCTTTCTGCTGAAAGCCCCCAGCGTTCCCTTAGGACTTTGGTCTTAATATTAAGCTTGGAACCAGATCTAGGGATTAAAATATGCAGAATATTCTCCATGCTGTTTAGCTGTGTGCAGTGCATGCCAAGGAGAAGGAGGCTGCTTGCATTGGATATCCAGGCGTGTCTACTGCCCGTCATCACTCTAGAGAGGCAGGGGGTGTGGCTCTGGGATGGGGAGAAGCCAGGACAAGTGCCTGAAAGAGACTGACACAATTCATAGACATTAGAACATGACTCTCTGTGTGGAAATTGAGGGTGATTGTTTCTCCTTCATTGTGTGCGATGTCCTTTAGGGATCATTTGGGGAGGGATTTTGTCAGACTGGAGAATTGTGATTAATGCTGAGGGCCTTGTGGAGCCAGCCTGCGTGAATGCCTTATCCTCAGTTGCTTTCCCATCTGTGCACACAGTTCACTCAGTGCCAGAGCATTGGGGCCTTCAGGGCTGAGCTGGTCCAGCCCCATTATTTTGGCTGATGAACAAACAGGCCCAGAGAGAGTAAGGGGCTTACTCCACAGCACACAGAGAGTTGGCCCAAGGCCAGGACTTGCACCAGCCTCTCCTGTGTCCCCAGATTCCCATTCCCCTGACAACACAATGCCAGACTATGCACCATTCAATTCAACAGCTAGTTCTTGAACCTTAATATATCTCACTGAACTGGGGTTTATAAGATGAGTAAGATGCGGTTCATGAGGAACTTCTAGTCTGGGAGGGAGAGTGAGATTGATAGCATATCTTATCATTTTTCAGAAATTAAAACAGGAATGAGTACACGCATGGGAACCCAGTGGGAGAGTCATCTTAGGTGTGCTTCAGGGGATGCCATTAGAGCTGAGGCTGCATGACAGGTGAGGGTGAGTCTGGTGAGGAAAGGTGAGAGGGCCATCCAGGAGAGAGACAGCATCAGCCTCTCCGTTAGGTTTTCCTGCCAGACCACTCCCTGTGATCCTCTACTGAGAAGCAGTATGGATTTCATTGTGGGTTCAGTAACCTCATATCTCTTAAAATTGTAGGTGGAGGGTGTACTAATTGTATTAAATTATTTGTTTCCTATTTCATCAAGTCAAAGATTGACCTAAAGTGTTTGGCCAAGCAGAAATAAAAAAGCAATCCTAGCTTGAATTACTTGAATCTGGTTCAGTCAAGATTGCAGATCTTCCTGCTTATGATTTCAGCTTTTTTGGAAGCTACCTGAGTTTACAGAGCAGAACAGAGTGAGTTCTGGCTTTAATGTACTAAAGACAGCCCCAATAACTTGAGAGGCTAACTTGAAAACTGTGGGTTGTGTGAGCTACTGAATGGAAGCTGTGTGCTAAATGACTCGTGCCAGCCCATGTTTGTGGTGACTTCATGCTCCAAATTTCGTCATGAAGTACTGTACACACCCCTCCATAGAGTGTTCTAAATGTTTATGAAAGAGAAAGAGGGCCCAATGGGTCAGAAGTCTGTTACAGGGAGGTGAAGGAGAAGAAAAGAGAGAACTAAAGGGGAAACTTTCTTGTTTAGGCCTTGTCTTAGGCCATTTGGTCTTTTCCCATGAGTGATAAAATTGAGCAACAAGTATTGATTGAGCATCTTGTAAGGACAAAGTACTTTGGGAATGTAAAGAATGAAAAGACTGTCCTTCCCCAAGCACCTTATATTCTAGTTCAGGAGATACAGCACACTTTGTGACAAGGTCTCAGGCCACCTAAGGTAGAACTCTACTCCTGGTTTAGTTGGTAGCCATGTCACTATTGACAAGGTGTCTTACCAAGTCTGAGCTTCAGGTCCCTACTCTGTAAAATGGAAATGTTAGCTTAGAGGGCTGTGGTGAGATTAGAAGAGATAGTCTATGTATCAGTTCAGTTCAGTTCAGTCGCTCAGTCGTATCCGACTCTTTGCGACCCCATGGACCGCAGCAGCCAGGCCTCCCTGTCCATCACCAACTCTCAGAGTTTACTCAAACTCATCTCCATTGAGTCAGTGATGCCATCCAACTGTCTCATCCTCTGTCGTCCCCTTCTCCTCCTGCCCTCACTTTCCCAGCATCAGGGTCTTTTCAAATGAGTCGGCTCTTTACATCAGGTGACCAAAGTATTGGAGTTTCAGCTTCAACATCAGTCCTTCCAATGAACACTCAGGACTGATCTCCTTTAGGATGGACTGGTTGGATCTCCTTGCAGTCCAAGGGACTCTCAATAGCCTTCTCCAACACCACAGTTCAAAAGCATCAGTTCTTCGGCACTCAGCTTTCTTTATAATCCAGCTCTCACATCCATACATGACTACTGGAAAAACCATAGCCTTGACTAGACAGACCTTTGTTGGCAAAGTAATGTCTCTGCTTTTTAACATGCTGTCTAGGTTGGTCATAACTTCCTTCCAAGGAGTAAGCGTCTTTTAATTTCATGGCTGCAATTACCATCTGCAGTGATTTTGGAGCCCAGAAAAATAAATTCTGTCACTGTTTCCACTGTTTCCCCATCTATTTGCCATGAAGTGATGGTACTGGGTGCCATGATCTTCAACATCTGAATGTTGAGCTTTAAGCCAACTTTTTCACTCTCCTCTTTCACTTTCATCAAGAGGCTCTTTAGTTCTTCTTCACTTTCAGCCATAAAGGTGGTGTCATCTGCATATCTGAGGTTATTGATATTTCTCCCAGCAATGTTGATTCCATCTTGTGCTTCCTCCAGCCCAGCGTTTCTCATGATGTACTCTGCATATAAGTTAAATAAGCAGGGTGACAATATACAGCCTTGACATACTTCTTTTCCTATTTGGAACCAGTCTGTTGTTCCATGTCCAGTTCTAACTGTTGCTTCCTGACCTGCATACAGATTTCTCAAGAGGCAAGTCAGGTGGTCTGGTCTTCCTATCTCTTTCAGAATTTTCCACAGATTGTTGTGGTCCATACAGTCAAAGGCTTTGGCATAGTCAGTAAAGCAGAAATAGATGTTTTCCGGGAACTCTCTTGCTTTTTCGATGATCCAGCAGATGTTGGCAATTTGATCTCTGGTTCCTCTGCCTTTTCTAAATCCAGCTTGAACATCTGGAAGTTCACAGTTCATGTACTGTTGAAGTCTGACTTGGAGAATTTTGAGCATTACTTTACTAGCATGTGAGATGAGTGCAATTGTGTGGTAGTTTGAGCATTCTTGGAGAAGGAAATGGCAACTCACTCCAGTGTTCTTGCCTGGAGAATCCCATAGACAGAGGGGCTTGGCAGGCCATGGTCCATAGGGCTGCAGAGAGTCGGACATGACTGAAGCGACTAAGCACATTGAGCATTGTTTGGCATTGCCTTTCTTTGGGATTAGAATGAAAACTGACCTTTTCTAGTCCTGTGGCCACTGTTGAATTTTCCAAATTTGCTGGCATATTGAGTGCAGCACTTTCATATCATCATCTTTCAGGATTTGAAATAGTTCAACTGGAATTCCATCACCTCCACTAGCTTTGTTCATAGTGATGCTTCCTAAGGCCCACTTGACTTCACATTCCAGGATGTCTGGCTCTAGGTGAGTGAGCACACTATCATGATTATCTGGGTCATGAAGATCTTTTTTGTATAGTTCTTCTGTGTATTCTTGCCACCTCTTCTTAATATCTTCTGCTTCTGTTAGGTCCATACCATTTCTGTCCTTTATTGAGCCCATCTTTGCATGAAATGTTCCCTTGGTATCTCTAATTTTCTTGAAGAGATCTCTAGACGTTCCCATTCTATTGTTTTCCTCTATTTCTTTACACTGATTGCTGAGGAAGGCTTTCTTATCTCTCCTGGCTATTCTTTGGAACTCTGCATTCAAATGGGAATATCTTTCCTTTTCTCCTTTGCTTTTTGCTTCTCTTCTTTTCACAGCTGTTTATAATGCCTCCTCAGACAGCCATTTTGCTTTTTTGCATTTATTTTTCTTGGGGATGGTCTTGATCCCTGTATCTTGTACAATGTCTTGAATCTTCGTCCATAGTTCATCAGGCACTCTGTCTATCAGATCTAGTCCCTTAAATCTATTTGTTAAATCTTAAGTCTTAAGTCTATGTATAGCACCTCACATAATGTCTAGCATATAGTATATGCTTAGTAAATAGTAGCTGTCACCATCATCATCCTCAGAAGAGGACAACAGAGGATGAGATGGTTGGATGGCATCACCGACTCAGTGGACGTGAGTTTGAGGGGAGATGGTGAAGGACAGGGAAGCCTGGCATGCTGCAGTCCATGGGATTATAAAGAGTCAGACATGACTTTTAGCGACTGAACAACAGCATCAAAGCTCTGACATCTAAGCTGTGGTGTCTACATTAGTATCTTCGCATGACTCTTTAACAGGAAAGTTAAACTAAGCAGGCCCCAAAATGGAAATCCTAATTACTTATGCCCCGAAATAGTTCTTTTCTCATCTTGCCATCTGACTAAATGACATCACCATCTAATCAGTTGCACAAACCAAAGACTTAGGAGACCTCCCTTTTTCTGGTCCTTAATTTCCAACTACCCAGCAAGTTTTGTTTATGTTGCTCTCAAAAATTATCACGAATTTGCCCACTTCTTTTATTGTCTCCATTGCTACTGCTCTGGTCCAAGGCCCCATCATCTCTTCCCTCAATCACCAGGTCCTGCCTACCCAACCTAGACTATTGGACACTATCATTCTCCTGCTGTCACTAAGTTCCAATAACACCAAATCACTTTTCTGTTCCTCCAGTATAGCAAGCCCTTTGTTACCTCAAAGCCTTGGCACTAGCTGTTTTACCTGCTGGGAATGTTCTTTCTTCCTCTCCTCTCCCTAGTACTAGCTTCATTGCTTGCTTATATTTGCATATCAGGTCTGTTCAAATATCATTCCCACAAAGAAGTCTTCCCTGGCCCTGCCTCCCCACTCATTCCCCATCCAGTTTCACATATCACGGTGCTTTGTTTTGTACTCCTGGAACATCTCCAAGGGTACTACAGAATGGGAAGAAGTATTGAAGATCTCATAGGGTTTGGGGGAGAGGCCTTGGAAAAGGCTTATTTCAGTTCTATACATGTTCCTTTAACCAGAATCCAGTCTCATAGACTCAACCTCCCTGCAAGGGAGGCTGAGATATGTAGCTTTCTTGTGGGCTATGGAAAGGGAAACAGCATGGGAACACACATGGTTGACTGCCACAGCTCAGCAACTGAGGATCCAAGTGTGTAGTTTTGTCAAGATACAAGTGACACCAGGATCCTTTTGTCCTGTCTTCATCCCCAGACTCTCTTTCACTTTGCCTCCTTTCTCAGATAGGCTTTCCTCTCACTGAAGTAAGGTGGGTGCAGAAGCTCCACATCTTGCCACCTACAATGATTAAGAGTAAGACCCTTTCCTAGAAACCTCAGCATAATTCTCACTGATTCTGAGTGAATTACCTTCCCACCACATAACTAATTACTATGACCAAGGGAATGCAGTATTAGATCAATATTATGTTCTCCATACCTGAATTTGGGAGATGGGAGTGCAGCTGAGCCACAGTGGATCAAGATTTGGAAAGAGGTAGAATTGAAACGGTTCTTAAGGGTGTAGGATAAAGAAATGCCAAAGGCACAAAAAAATCAAACATTTACTACAGCCGCTCATAGCATTTATCAACCTACACAGTGCAATTCTAAATACTTCCCAAATTTACCTATCTCAGGATCAGTAGGCCACGTTTTTAGATAGGTTTTTCTTCTTAAATTACCTCTGACAGCAGTGGTCTCTACCAGAAGCTATATTGTTCATGGCCGCAACTATTTGTGAAAGTATGTGGAAACTCTTAATTCTTTGATTGGTCTCACTTTAGCTTGAATTTCTTATTGACCAAGGATAAACCTCAGTGGCTTCATTCCACTTAAAAATAAGTATTTTGAGTTGTAGGTTACCATGAGCAGTGAGGATCTGCCTTTATGACCCCACCTCTGCTGAGGTTACAGAGGATGCAGTTATAGCTCATGGTAAGGTTGAGGGTAAGATTGAGTGGCTGAAGGTGAGATCAAGATCATCAGAAGAGAAAAATTGGAGTCATGGTATTAGTAGGATCATCTGCCTGTATATTGAAATCACCCAGGACTGTGATGGCAAGGGCATCACAGAATCCAAGGAATGAAGCTCAGGGACTCAGATTTTTGAATGACTGAGTTGTAGTGAGTTGTCGTGACTAATTTATTGTGTGATAGGGTGAGTTTCAAAGCTGAGGAAGTTTTAGGGAGTAAGGAGAGAATTATCTGGAAGCAGCAATGATTGAGGAAGATATCAGCTGCTCCTCCTAGCCCAAGAAAACAAGCATTGTGGTAAAGAAAGCTAGCTACCATTTGAGAACCTCAGAGGGGCAGCTGTGCCTTTATAAGATCACCAGGTTGTGCTTAGAAAAATAATGTTCAGCAAAAAGGTTGACTTTAAGATCCTTTTGCCAGAAGCCAGTTTATCAGGATTTCAGCTCAGGTATTGGCTGAATCGAAGGAGAGTGTTGTCTGTCAATCAGAGACCACTTCTCTAGATGTATCAAGAGAACTGTTAAGTTCAGCAGGTACAGTGTGAGCAAAGCAGATGTGGCCCCTGCCCCCATGGGGTTTACAGTCAAGTAGAGGAGGTAGGCATTAGTCAGATAATTAGACAAATATTTAAATAGAAACTTTAATATTAGAGGTGTAGACATTCAGAGCCTAATATGAAGAGTTCTGATTCTGGGCTGAATCTACGCAGGAGAGAGCAGGAAGACTCCAGGTGTCAATCTGGATACAACTACGTGGTGCTTGGAGTTACTAGTGCAGTGGCCAGGTTCAACCACTACACCTGCCTTTGTTGTGGTTGTGATGTATGTGTGGTGGGGAGAGGAGGGCCGTGTTGCAAGATGGCCCAGAATGCTTGCCCCAGCAGAAATCCTGGTGAGCAGCCACAATAAGGATTCAGAAGCTCCAAGGGAACAGAGCCAAATTCATGGGCCAATCAGTCACTGTGGCAGGGTTATAAAGTGACAGGGCAGGCATAGATACCAGTGGATGGTTCAGAAACAGGCCCACCTGGAAAATGCTGGGAATGCACGGCCCACCCCAGGGCTCTATGAGAGATGTGTGATGAACAGAAGAAGATGCAGAGACTCCAGTCCAAGGAGTTCTGGAGTGCCCCATAGGTGGCCAGAATGGGCTTTGGTACAAAACTGGGAATCCTGTCACCAGAAGTGAGTCATTGGTTGTGAACCAAGGCTCACGAAGAGGGAGGAAAACCACTTTTCAGAGCATGAATACAGATCAGAAATGGTCGAGGGGATCTGGATACTGGGCTCCAGATGTCAGACCAGAGCTCCAGCAGTCCCACTACCAGCAGGTCAGGACTAAGATGTGGGGACTTGGTTGGGCTAAGCCTGTAGCTGGAGGTCAGATGGTATCCCTAGGACCTGGGGAGAGATGCAGAAGCTGGGAAGCAAAGTCAAGGCTGGCCTAGTCCCTGCAGTACTCCCCGTATCTCCAGGGAGCTTGACCTTGGCCAGCCTCCCACCCCTCTAGGGGTGGAGGAAGCCAGCACACACCTCTTCCCCCATGGCCCAGGTTCTTCTCTCCATCTCTTTTTCATTCATTCAGAAGATCCCAGCAGAGGTTTGGAGTCAAATAGCTGAGCTAGTGACCTAACAGATTATTATGGTTTAGAAACTATTTTAGTCTTTAAATCTTTCCCCTCTGCTTCAAGTATTTTAAGAGAAAGATAACTTTGCAAGTGCAAATGTAATATACTAATTAGACATGGTATTTTCACTCCTTACATGTTATTATGTACTTAACCTGTTTGCTGTCTACCTCACCTAAAAGAGTGCCAGCTCCTCGAGGGCAAGGACTTTGTTTTGTTCATTCCTGGGCCCCACAGTGCCTAGATCAACGTCTGTCACAGCGTAGATGCTCAACATGTTTGCTGAGTGAATGAACGAAGAAAGAACATTCCATTCTAATAGGTATAGGTAGCTCTATTCTGTCCCTTGACGTAGTATACCCGAAGGAGATAATTTACAGGTTCAAGCTTGTTATCAAAAGGTTCCTCTGGATGTAGTAGGCAAATGATGACTATTTCATCCTGGACAATAAGTGAACATTCCTTTGTTTTCTTGGCTACTCTGAGCATAATCCCAGTCTTTATGTTAACTCAAACTTTGACCCTTTTATCTCATCTTCCTGCAAGAGAAGAAAGGTGAGCTTTTCTTGTTTGTATTTATAATCATCGAGACAGGTATTACTGTATAGAAGGATATTATTTCCTCTTTCGGATGGACCCATGGTAAAGTTTGCTAAAATTTACTGAATGATTACTGTGTGTCTGGCACTAATCTAAGTCCTGTACTTCATTCTTTATCAGCAGATCTTTATAACAGTTGCATGTGTAATTATTATTGTTATTCTTATTTTATATTAGAGAAATTGAAGTACAGTGAGGTTAAGTAACTTGCCTAAAATCATACTGCTAATAAGTAGAGGAGCCAGGAGCATTCTTAACTAGTAGACAGTACAACCTACAATGGTATGTTGGTAACCATCACCTTAGTCTTCATTAACTGAGTAAATAGAGACTGAATAACACATATTGACCACTTCATAGGCTTCTTGTGAAGATCAAATAAGTTAACACATGCAAAGCAATTAACACAGTGTCTATCCTATGGTAAGCACTCAATAAATGTTATTCATTTTCATTCACCATCACCCTCCAAAAGCTTACAATATTGTAGAGGTGACAAACATGGATGTCTGTGCTTTATAAATATCTATATATATTTATAAGTATCTATGGGTTTTATATTTTTATATACCTATGGATATTTAATACCTATTGTATTTTATTAGACTTTTATTTGGGCTTGCTCAATATTTCAGTGGCAGAAGACGGGGGGAAAGAGCCAGTGATATTAAATGAAGTTTATTTAGCAAACACAGAGGAAGGGAATGTGAAACACTGCTGGGGAGATTGCAAATCTTAGCCATTCTTCAACTAACCCGATAAAAAGCATTTTACAAGCAGAAAGAAAATGGCTGACATTTATTCAGTGTTCACTGTGGACTGGACACTCTGCTAAGTACTTTACATGGATTATACCCTTGAATCCTCACCACATGCCTTCAGATTAAATACTGTTATCCACATTTGGGAGATGAAGAGATGAACGCCTGGAGAGGCTAAGTACTGGCCTGGGGTTCCCCAACTGGCTAGCATGCACGACAGAGCCAGTGCTTTTAGTGATTCTGCAATACATAAATGAAGTATGTACCCAATACAGCGATGTACATAAATGAATGTATGTACCGAATACAGCGGTGTAGTCAGAATGGAAACCCTGGTTATTTTTTAAAAACTATGTGATTAGAAATCTCCTTTATGATGACTTTTTTCCTTTAAATCCATTCATTTGCTGGATATTTTCTTGAGTTAGCTCTAGCAACACCACTTTCGTGTAATTACTTGAGATATAGAAGCTTAAGATAGGATTCTTAAGAACAGTGTCTGATTGATGATGGGTAATTTTGTAGTATTAGATTTAAAATAAATCCCAGTTGTCAAAACCATTAACAGCCAGGATTTCTATATAGGCTGATTGTATAGTCTTCATTCATTTGCTTCATTCGTTCATTTATCCAGCAAATCTGTATTGTGAGCCTACACAGGATCTGTTCTAAGTGAACGTGACAGATTCCAGCTTGCCTGTATCTTAACTCGCTTACATAGCTGAAGGAGCCAGGAAAGTGAGTGAAGGCAGGAAATAAGAGGAATGGAGGCAGGCTAAATCCCCGATTAGAAGAAGGCGCCCCTAGTGGTAGGGCTAGTGAAGTGACGCCAAGATGAGAACCGCCTAGATGGGAAGAAAAAGCCAGTAGGGTAGAAGTGGAGAGGATTCTTAAGGAGACAGCAGGATACTTCAGTAGTATTTCCCTCATTTTATCAGGGAGGAGAGGAGATTTGAGAGGTGGGATGGGAAGCAACATAAGCCAGAGAGAGTAACAGGCATTGTGCCTAAAAATCTGTGAAAATACCCAATTTACTTATTCCTTCATCTAAAAGTCTGTGGTTTAGCTTCATGGGCTGTTGTATCACCATCTCTGATTATGAGGGTGGTGAGCAACTGGTCCTAACAGCGGGAGAGCTGTTTGATCTGTACTAGAAATAGGTTGGAAAATGCAAGATTTCACTTCTATAGTGTACACTGAAAATTTTGTTAAGAGGGTAAAACTCACGTTAAATATTCTTACCACTCACACACACACACACACACACAAACAAGATTTCACTTCTTTCTTTGGACCCCTGCAGTATCTAAAAGGGAGAGCTTAACTATTAAAGAGCCTCGCACTATTGGTTTATCTGAGTTTCTATCTGATCATTTAAATCAGAAAACAAATTGTGCTGTTCTGTGATGGGTTGAGTGCTAGCTTAGATGCCCAGGGGCACTTGGAATAGGCATATCTGGTGGCTAAAAATGTAACTTCTCTTTTCTCTCCTGTGGAAATAAGGAGGTCACTAAAGAAAGGGCCTCAGACCTTTTAGAAGAGTCACACCGAGCAGCAGCCATTTTTTTTTTTCTGCCGTGTAAAGCTGTCTCTGTCCCATGAGGACAGTTAACACATTGCCTTCAAGCCAGGACTCCTTTATTCCACTCACTAGACCCTACTAAGCATGGTCCCTGTTTCACAGATGACCTTCACTTTTCCCAGCTTGCCCTCACTTCACTTCTGAGAGAGAAGCCAGCCCTATCCTTATCCTCAAATTACTCTCAAGAAAACTCAGGCTCAGTCAATGAGGTGACTTGACCCAATCATGTGTCTGGGAAGTAAGACATAGGACTTCCTCAGATCTGCTACTCCTCTGGGCAGCCGTCACCCTGCACCCTGCTCATTCCCTCGGCCGTTGTCAGAAGGAGTAATCTTGCTGCGGAGGCTTTCTTACACTCATTAAATATTTGAGTACCTACTGTGTTCTGGGTCTGTTCCAGGCTGGTCAAGCCTCTGCCTTCTTGTTCTAAAACCAAATTGCAAAACACTAAATACAAGAGTCTTTGAAATGTGAAAGTCCTATGCAGTCAAGCGCCCTCTCCGGTCAAACACATGCACCTGCAGACTGTATATTTTCCTAACCCCTTATATCAGAGGTCCCCAACCTCCTGGATCTAATGCCTGAAGATCTGAGGTGGAGCTGATGTGATAATAATAGAAATAAAATGCACAATAAATGTAATGAACTTCAGTCATCCCAAAACCAACCCCTCTCCCAGTCTGTGAGAAAATTGTCTTTTATTAAATGGGTCCCTGATGCCAAGAAGGTTGCAGACCGCTGCCTTATATCATTGAAGGAGTCAGAATTCTTGTTTTTGGTTTGTTTGTTTTTTTTTCTGACCCCAGAGAACTGTGATGAGTTAAGCTTTTGGATACACTAAGGGAAATGTCAGGGATGTTTTCTCAGTGACTCTTACTGGCAGATCTTATTTTTGCTTGCAGCAGAAATAATAACTGTGGCCATGCTAACATATTATCCCAAGGTGAGGAAACTGTGGGCAGGGTGAGGGGAAAATGCATTTTGACACTCTTCCTTTGACTGATGCTATTTATGTGGCCTGCTGCGAACCTGAATTTGATTTCGGTCAGATGGCTTAGGAAATTCCAACTCCAGGAAGGGGCACCTGGAGATGACGCCATCTGCAGGGCCCTTCAGTGGCGTCTCTGATCGGGGCCATCTTTGATCTCTGTCACCTGCTGCTAGGGAATGAGTGACTATCAATTACATAAGCTATCAGAGGCTCAGAGGCTTGTCAAAGATGGATCCGGGTCAAGATACCCATCAGGCATCTGGAAAAGCAATTCAAGTGTTCAGTTTAGGGACAACTATTCAGCTCCTAATGGGGCTTCATTTTATTTAACTGCTTGACAACAACCCCATGAAGCTGCCGGGGTGACATGAAGAGAAATCTGTGAAGTTTGTGTGGTGGGGAGCCGAAGGTACTTTATATAGCCCACAGGATTCTGTAGGCTCAGCCAGTACGTGTCATGTGGAACACCCGTTCAGTGGACTGAAAAGCATTTCACGCTTTTGGTTTTTCAAAGGACTCCTGTCAGCAGGTTTCCTGGGGCAAAAAATAACTGTGCCACAGTTGAACTTCACTAAGAGTCCTATCCAATCAGATAATGTCATACCACTAGGAGGAGGAATTTAGGGCTTTTCTGGGATAATAGGAATCTAATCACTGCCAATAGGATTTGTTAACGCAGGCCAGGAGGGTTGTCCATGAACACTGGCATCTGGATTTTTACCCTTCACACAAAGTTCATCTTCCTTTCTCAATGCCTGTTCTCTGTCCTGAAGTCAGACTGGGTGCAAAAGAGGTTGTGCTCTGGTGCTCTGGTCAATATGAAGGTTTCTAGGGCTTAATTTGAAGTAAAAGACACTTTATATGTTGAGTATAGCTTCAGTATAGGCATTGTGCTCAAAGCTTCCCCACTACATGCCCTTGGTAGATATTGCTAATTGACAACAATACTCGCCCATTCAGCCTGGATTCAGGCTCATAATCCTTAGCAAATCTCCTGGCTGCCACAATCAATCAATGGGGGTTGGCAGGAAAAATAGCAGCTGGGTGCCATCCGGGTATTTAAAGTGATTTCCTCAAGGACAGAGACCACAGTTTCCTATCTCTTCACTTATGTTTGACTACATTCACTGCCTGGTGAAGGTCTGATGTTAAATTAAATTAGGAATTGCATTTTAAGGGTACCTACAGGCAGATGTGACTTTTTTTTAAGAAAGTGGAGGGGGAAAAACCCCTCCATATGGAGCTACAGATAGCCACAACTCTGGGTCAAAGTCTGGCTGACACACTCGAGTGTGCACAGTCATAAAAACCACTCTGCAGCTAATTGGCCTTTGAAAATGGAACAGAGCGAGCAAGAATCAGATCAGATCTACTCCCAAACTGGCTTTTCTCTGTTCTGTCTCCTTTCCTTCCTCCTCTTCCACCCACTCATTCACCTCTCCCTTTCCCTCTTATTTCATTTATATTTATGGGAATCAGGTAACATCCGTTAATTGAAATCTACAACTTTTCTGTGAGTGCCTCAGTAGTTTGACAAGATGCTTACGAGCTTTGGGTTAAAAGTCAAACTGTCTCTATTTGCTTCCCTCCCCCTCTCCCCTTACTAGCTGTAAAACCTCAGCCAAATTAACTTCTCAAAACCTCAGTATCTCCGTGGTAGCACAGAGCTGACACCAGCATCACTTTATTGTGAGGCCAGTAAATGATTTTACTGTCACAAAGATGAAGATAAAACATAGCCCTTGCTTATGTGCTAGTTGATGAATTAGATTGGCAAAATATATATAAAACAAAAATACAGACATTCCTCTTATGGTTGGGGTTCCCATAAAGCAAGCTGATACACGAGTGTCCATAATCTGGGGCACATCATGTTCATCACGTGGCCTTTGTCAATGATGACCTAGTCTTGATCGGGAATTAGTACCATCCCTAGAAAAAAGCCACTCCAAGTGCAACCCAGTGGCACTCTTTGTGTGGCTTTGTATATTATCACTCCAGTGTGTAGATAATGCTGTGCTGACTTTGGTCCCATTATGATGGGTGGGAGATAAGGGAAAACCTTAACATTGAGCTGCATATTAACAAACACTGAGTTTTCTTAGTAACGCTTTGTATTTTTTCTTTTTTTGGCTTACCCTTTCATGTACAAAATGCTTATTGAAATTTCTATAGGAAAGAGAGCTCAGTTATTTCTAGAACTCTGGTCCCTGATCCCATTTTACCCATTGAAAGAATGATATTCTATAAGGTAGTTTTTGATAACCCAAGGTTTCTCGTTGATTCATACATCCTCTTCCATCCATGTATCCATTTATGTATTCATCCACCTATCTGACAGAAATGTATTGCCTAATATGTGCTAAAATGGTGCTAGATGCTGGGTACAGTGGTATACACAGAGTCTCTGTCCTCGGGGAGCAATATAATATTTGCAAAGTTCTAATGAAATAGCATTTGCTAACACAGAGATTATTATCCTGTGGTAGCAGACAGACTGCATGTGCCAGACTTGACTCTAAAGTCTAAAAGGGGAAGAGCAGAGAAAGTACCAGTTGGTGGCCAGGGGAGAAGGCTGCGTGCTCCTATGAAATCCACCATATCTTCCCCCTTCTGGGTGATAATATTTCCAGTTATAGACAATTGATTTCTCAATCTTTAAAAGTAGGAATAAGAGGATTTTTAGAAACCTTCAGGTTTTTTTTTTTTAATTTAAAGCATATAAACTAAGTAAAACAATGTACTTACTTTCAACCTGATTGCTACCTCAAAGCCCCATCCACCCAGAAATTCTGGGTAGAATTTAGGGAAAGGAGAAATCAGTACAGGCGAGAAGACAGGGAATGATCTGTGAACTGAATCCTCAAAAGATGATTAAAACCTTGACCCTAGTTGCCCTAGGCTTCCATGCACAATCAGCACAGGATCACAAAGAAAGCCCCCGGGTGCCCAGGCATGTCCTGGCTTGGAGCAGTAGCATCTATGAGGCCCTAGTGCTTGGATCCTGTGTTCCAAGCTATAGGGCTTCCTCTCTGCTTCTCGTGCTGTGTTGGGCCTTGTCAGGGGCTCCCTTGACTCTGCCACTGGGATGCTCTAATTTTACTTGGTTGATTTAATTCCTCACTCTAGAGGAAGAAAGTACAATTGGTGTTTTCTAATGTGCCTCCAGACCCCTTTAACAGTTACCTTCAGCACAGCAAATCTGAGGCACCTCAGTTTAGATCAGCTTAGAGGCTCAGAGGAGAGTATTTACAGAGTCATTTGGGACACGAGGATTTCTCCAGCGGGGCCAGTTCTGGTGAGTGCCTGGGTTGCTGCTACACCAGGGGTGTCGTAGTGGAGAAGTCCAAAGACATGGATTCCAACTGTGTGAACTAGGTCAAGTCACTGCACCTCTCTAGACAGTATTTTTCTCATCTGAAACATAAGGAGCCTAAATTAAAATTTCCTCAACTGTGGTGAGTCACATCATTTCAAGTTTGGTTAAAGGATAAGCATTTTTTATTTACTAGCCATATATTTTCATTACTTATGTTTAGTAATACTGGATTTTCATAATAATGATAATCATTTCTTTAAAATAATTTATTTTCCTCATGTGATTTCACTCGCAAGCAGACCATGACTCCTTTTTTGCCCTGGGCCTCCGGCCCTGAATTGTAAACCCTCCAATGTCCTTTCTAGAGTATTCTTCCTGCCCATTCATTTCATGATGATTTTGAGAGAAACTGTTTACTTTGTGTGTTGAGTGCTGGACGGGCCCTTATTAGAAAGTCAGACAACCACTTGGGTCTCACACGATGTGGGGTTGGTCATCCAGCGCTTCCCAACAACTACTAAGTTCCATCTGACTTTCACAGCTGTTGCCATGTCTGTGTGCCATGCCTACTAACAATGATTTGATATTTTCTTCAGATGGGCCGGGTTTACTTCTTACTCAGAATTATTTGTAAAGTTTTTATAGATGTTTTTCGCATATACCTGAAATAAGAGTAAAACCGGCACACCAGCCCAAAGAATGATCATGACCCTTTACACTCTTTAAACTTTAGTTCCCTAGAAATTTCTCTAGTTCCCTAGGATCTCTTTTGCCAGAGTTTCAATATGAGATCAATTAATTCATTTGCTTTGTGGACAGTTAACTATATAGAAGAGGCTTTAAATTTTTTTTTTTAATTTTGTAACCTGGACCTATTCTCCTGGACCCAAAATTTTCAGCTCAACTGAAACAAGTGAAGTTGTCAGTGAAGAAAAGATGCATAGAAGAAAATGGGTTCCTTGAAAATTGAAGAAAGGGAAAGTTTGAGGTTGGAGAGACAGTCACTGTATCATAGTTATAACAAAATAAGCTCTAATGTAATGATTTACACACTTTGGCAAGCCCAGAATTTTTCTATGACTTAGTAGCATAAAAGAAATCCAGTTAAAAATGAGCAAAAGACTTGAATAGACATTTTTCTAAATATATACAAATAGCCAACAAGTACATGAATTGTATTGAACATCACTAATCATAAGGAAAATGCAACTCAGAACCACAATATCACCTCCCACTTGGTAATTATTTAAAAAAAGAAAAAGGAGATGATGGAATGTGGAGAAAAGGGAATGTTTATATACTGTTGATAAGAATGTAAATTGGTGGAGCCACTATGAAAACTAGTATAGGGGTCCTCAAAAAATTAAAGATAGAACTACCATATTATCTTCTGGTCCTATATCTAGCAATATATCTGGAGGAAATGAAATCACTTTCTCAGACATATCTGCACCACCCCCATGTTCATTCCAGCATTATTCACAGTAGCCAAGACAAGGAAGCAATATAAATGTCTATCAATAAAGACTATGTTGTATATCTATATTTATGCTGGAATATTATTCAGCCATAAAAAAGATGGAACTCCTGCTATTTGTAACAACATGGCTGGACCTTGAAGGCATTATACTAAGTGAAATAAATCAAACAGTGAAAAACTATTATTTTATGACCTCACTTTTATTTGAGATCATTAAAAAAAATGCTGAACTCACAGAAACAGAGTAGAATGTGACTTCCATGGGCTAAAGGGTAAGGGAAATGGGGAGATGTTGCTGAAAGGATACCAACTTCCAGTTACGAGATGAACAAGTTCCAGGAAGCTCATGTTCAGCACGGGGATAGTAGTTGACATTACTGAATTATGTCCTCGAAACTTGGCATGTGAATAGAGTCCTAATGTTCTCACCATAACAAAAAAAATTATGTGATATGATGGCATGTAAACATTTTGCAGTAGATACACATATTAAGCCATCAGATTGTATACCTTAAATTTACACATGTTATATAGGTAAATTATAGCCCAATAAAGTTGGGAGGGAAAAGAGCTTTTCTGGGAGCATTTTAAATAAAGATCCCTGTGCCCACTCAGTAGGCAGGTGTGGCCCCAGGTGATCCTTACACAGGTCCAGGGACTGGACCACACTTTAAAGTTCTCTACCTGGGTATAAAAGTTTACCATTTTAAAGGTATTTGGTGGGGGAGATTTTTGTTTTTATCAATAAAACATTTATCTGGAGATACATTAAATATGCACACACATATATACAGAAATTGCTATTTGTTCAGGATAAAACTGTTTGAAGATCACCAGTTTCATATTGCCTGATAAAATAAAGTTCAAAAGAATGTGTCATCACTGGGTCAGGGGTGAAGAGATAGCACTGAACATGAAGGCGGTGAAATCGAAGTGTTGTTTTCTAAGCCTCTGAACTGAGTTGCAGGAACTCCAGCTTCAGTCACCTCTGTGGCCTCTGCAGGCAGAAAACTGAAGGGAACCGAGCAGCTCCTTCCCCTCACCCAGGCCTGGTGGCTGAGGGTGCCCCTCTGGGTGGAATGTGTGTGTGTCATCGGGGCCCCAGGTTCTGCATCTGGGGAATCAGGAAACCCTGAGGTTCTTCAAGCAGGAAGGCCATTTTACAGGGCAAGAAGTCAGCACAAGCAATTGAGTCGATTCATTGAAAGGACAGAAGCCGTAAATGTAGGACGGAGAAGCGAAGCATGTGTGCTCACTCGTGTCCAACTCTTTGTGACTCCACAGACTGTCCACGGAATTCTCCAGGCAAGAATACTGGAATGCGTTGTCATTTCCTCCTCCAGGGTCAGGGATTGAACCCACATCTCTTGTATCTCCTGCATTGCAGGTGGATTCTTTTCCGCTGAGCCACTGGGGAGACTTTAAGGGCAGACATTGGAATCTAAAGATACAAGTCTCTCCATTTTGGCAATGTGTAGTCGAAGACTCACAATGTTGCAAGTCAACAATTCTTTACCTTAAATCTTCTCTTTTTTAAAGAATAGGATTTATATATTAGGATGTTCCCTGTAAATTGTATATTTATGATATGCCCGCATCCTCCCACCTGCCTCACTGACCAGAAGAGGACTATAATAGAAAGAGAATAGTTAAATAGATTGTAAAGCCTATAGCACAATTAAATATTATGTAACCACTAAAGTCATATTTTTAAAGATGAGTGACATGGCAAAAAGCCATGAGGCAGTCACCATCTTGTGGATCTGCTGTGTGTCAAACCCTGTGCTAAAGGCTTGGGGTGGAATCCACAGCTCTGACCTGGAAGAGAGAGAGGAACAAACAGGCAAGCGTAGTGTGTGTGCTGTGCCCAGATGGGAGTGCTTGCTCGGGACTCTGGGACACCTCCCCAGAGAGGGGCAACTAGCCCAGACAAGGAGCCCCAGCAGGATGACCAAAGGATGGATACTTGAACTTGGTGGGCATGAGTTAGCCCCAGTAGATGTAAAGTGGAGAAGCTTTCTGGAAAAAGAGTAATACACACAAAGGCAGTAGAAGCTCAAAAGGGGGTGTTATTCAGGCAAGCTGGAATGATTCATTCTAGCTGGAGCTTCAGGTGACTGAGGAAGGGATGGGCATGGGGAGAGAGAACCACAGAAGCAGTAGCCTTCTCTGAGTGCCCTCCATGTTCCAGGAAATATGTGTCCATGTAGAGTAACATATTGTTTCATTCCATGAACATGCTATGAAGAAGTGCCAAGGCAAAGTTTTGACCAGAACGTTGAACTCCAATGCCTGTGTTCTTAGCTTTGCCCTGAGGCTGAGCAGCTGACTGAGGTCAAATTATCGAGGCCTCATTTTCCATGTAAAGCAGCTTGGATGTGGAGTCAGGGAGAAATTCAAAACATGATCTATAATAGCTTCCATTTCCCCACAAAGAAGAATTCAGCAAAAGAGTTATGTGCATTCAGTAGAATAGTGTGCAAGCATTAAAATGATAGTTGTCAACACGAAATACGGACAATGCTTAATTTGATATTTAGAACTTTTTCCAGTGCAAAATTGATAAATGTTCATTGTAGAAAGTGAAAAATTCAGAAAAACCATAATAAGAAAGTAAGCCTACCTTCCAAAAATAACTACTTTTCTTCTACATGTTTGTGTATATATGTGTGCATACACACAAAAAATTAGGTTTGTAAGTTGTATAGTTTTATATCTTGTCCCATTATATTAAAAGCATTTTCCCCTAATATTGTAAAGTAATTAGCCACCAACTAATAAAAATAAATGGAAAAAATAAATAAATAAATAAAAATAAAAACAATAAAAAAATAAAGAAAACATAAATAAAATTAAAAAATAAAAGCTTTTTCCCATGCTTATCATTAAGTATTCTCAGAAAACATACATTTTAATGCATGCATAATCCATTGTATAGATAAATAATTATTTAAATGGATAAAAGACAAGAATGCAGAGTTGTAGGACTTTGTGATTGCAGCTATGTAAAATTGGCATAAGTAACAAATTAATAATGCTGGGGTTATGAATTTTTCTCCTTCTATTTTCTCTAATGTGGTTATTTTCATGACTTAATTTTAAAAAAACTTTCAGCCCTTGGCATTAACTCATTCAACAATGAAAAAATTTTTCATCATTTTACAGTTGCCAAAATCACCAATTAATAATAAAATTGTACTTCAGTTTGACATCCCATTCTGGGTTTGGGTTTGGAGGAAATGCACATTGAGAGAGATAGGAGGGAAGGAGATAGAAAAATTCTCCACAATGCCCTTTCAATGTCACTGCTGTTGAAAACACAGTGTGACTATGACAGTGTGTCTGCAAAACAGTGGGGAATTATGCTTTCCAGTAGAAATCCCAGTGTGGAGATGAAAGACTGCCTTACAGCACCCACTCCCACCTGAGAGATGGAGAATTACTTTGTCAATATAAAAAGTAATAAAAACCAGAAGAGACTTGTTTTGTTAGGCTGATATTGTTCATGCTGATTTATCGTCTGATTTTTTTTTTTCCTTCTGAACATAGTCACAAACAAACCAAAGGGAAAATAGAGGATTCTAATCAGAGGCTTTGGTGATCCATGGCTCTGAGAGTGAAATGTAATTCAGGTTATAGCCCACTCACTTTGGCATCTACAGCATTTCATAGGGAGAGAAATATAGGATCTGGCCTGTAACAGTGAGGATATAATTTGTTAGATGGGGGAGAGGTGAGGGGAAAACGTGACAGAGAACTACTCTATCAAAACATCTCCAAAAGTTCCTTGAGCTACAGAACTGTTAGGAGGTTAGGTCTTTTCTATTACAAAGAATTTATTTACCCCTCTTTTAGGAAGCCAGTTCAGTTCAGTTCAGTTGCTCAGTTGTGTCCAACTCTTTGCGACCCTGTGGACTGCAGCACGCCAGGTCTCCCTGTCCATCTCCAACTCCTGGACCCTATTCAAACTCATGTCCATTGAGTTGATGATGCCATCCAACCATCTCATCCTCTGTCGTCCCCTTCTCCTCCCACCTTCAATCTTTCCCAGCATCAAGGTCTTTTCAAATGAGTCAGTTCTTCGCATCAGGTGGCCAAAGGATTTAGAGTTTCAGCTTCAGCATCAGTCCTTCCATTGAATATTCGGGACTGATTTCCTTTAGGATGGATTGGTTGGATCTCCTTGCAGTCCAAGGGACTTTCAAGAGTCTTCTCCAACACCACAGTTCAAAAGCATCGATTCTTTTGCACTCAGCTTTCTTTATAGTCCAACTCTCATATCCATACATGACTACTGGAAAAACCATAGCTTTGACTAGACAGACCTTTGTTGACAAAGTAATGTCTCTGCTTTTTAATACATTGTCTAGGTTGGTCATAGCTTTTCTTCCAAGGAGCAAACGTCCTTTAATTTCATGGTTGCAGTCACCATCTGCAGTGATTTTGGAGCCCCCCAAAGTAAAGTCTGTCACTGTTTCCACTGTTTTCCCATCTATTTGCCATGAAGTGATGGGACCAGATGCCATGATATTAGTTTTCTGACTTCTGAGCTTTAAGCCAACTCTTTCACTTTCATCAAGAGGCTATTGAGTTCCTCTTCGCTTTCTGCCATAAGGGTAGTGTCATCTGCATATCTGAGGCTAGTGATGTTTCTTCCAGCAATCTTGATTCCATCTTGTACTTCATCCAGCCCAGCGTTTCTCATGATGTACTCTGCATATAAGTTAAATAAGCAGGGTGACAATATACAGACTTGACGTACTCCTTTCCTGATTTGGAACCAGTCTGTTGTTCCATGTCCAGTTCTAACTGTTGCTTCCTGACTCTCAAACAGATTACTTAAGGGACAGGTCAGGTGGTCTGGTATTCCATCTCTTGAAGAATTTTCCACAGATTGTTGTGGTCCACACAGTCAAAGACTTCGACATAGTCAATAAAGCAGAAGTAGATGTTTTTCTAGAACTCTCTTGCTTTTTTGATGATCCAGCGGATGTTGGCAATTTGATCTCTGGTTCCTCTGCCTTTTCTAAATCCAGCTTGAACATCTGGAAGTTCACAGTTCATGTACTGTTGAAGCCTAGCATGGAGAATTTTGAGCTTTACTTTACCAGTGTGTGAAATAAGTGCAATTGTGCGGCAGTTTGAGCATATCTACTTATATATCTCTAAATGTAAAAGACAAAAACGAATGCTTAAAGGGGGCCACAATATCTTTGGGAAGTCACTTTGAATTTAAGATGAAAGATAGATTATAATATTATAAACTGTCTCAGCAATCCTATATGACAATGAGAAAACTTAACTTTATACATCAAAAATGTATTTGTTTGCTGGGCCCCATCCATCTTTCCAAGGAGATCCAACCAGTCAATCTTAAAGGAAATCAGTCCTTAATATTCATTTGAAGGACTGATGCTGAGCTGAAACTCCAGTCCTTTGGCCACCTGATGAGATGAACCGACTCATTGGAAAAGACCCTGATGCTGGGAAAGATTGAAGGCGGGAGGAGAAGGGGACGACAGAGGATAAGATGGTTGGATGGCATCACCGACGCAGTGGACATGAGTTTGAGTAGGCTCTGGGAGTTGGTGATGGACAGGGAAGCCTGGTGTGCTGCAGTCCATGGGGTTGCAAAGAGTCAGACACAACTGAGTGACTGAACTGAACTGATCCATCTTTACAGCGGCATCACCCAGAGTATCTTCTCCCCTCATACCAGGACACTCTTTCAGCCCCAGAAACCTGGTGTATTGAGCTTCCTGAATTTGCTGTGCCGTTTGACACTTCAGGGCCTCTTCACAGCTATCCCGCCCCAGTCCACTGAATCCATCTGGAGAATATTCTTCATCCTTTAGAACCCAGGGAAGATATGCCCTGTTCCAGCATGCCTTCCTTGAACTGCCCCACACCATGACTCCTCTGCATTTTCTCTAGGATCCTGTGAACATTGAACCCTAGGTGTTGTGACACAACCCCATCGTTGTTTTGTTGTGGGCCTCTCCACTGTGAGCCACTGGAGGTTAGGGGATGGGTCTCACCTCCATTTATGTCCTCACTATCTGTCACACAGTAGGCGCTTAATATATTTTATGTTGAATTAAAAGCTTCCATTTCAGAAAGCAGGTGACTCATTAAATTGTGCTAAGGAGACTTTAGGTCCTAGAATCCAGGCAAGTTCCCAGATCTGAATGACACCCACACCAGCCCCCTCTTTGCTAGAAGGAGAGGTAGTGAGTTAAGTGCTTTCTCAAGCTTCTCAGAACCCCGATTAATATTTTCTGATTCTCTGTCTTAGAATACACTCGAACTTTTCCCTTAATTCCGACCTACCTGGCAAGGGAACAAGAATTTATAGCGTCACTCACTCGCAGTGAAGATTGCATGCTTGGCAATTTGATTTAATTATTTCTGGAGCTTGATTCAAACTGTTCTTGTGTGCTTATAAAGAAAAAGGATTCTAGTAAGTTTCTTGTCCACTTTAGAATCAGTGCTATCCCAGAGGAAAGCAGAGATAATTGTTTTTCCTTTTTAAGCCTGGCATTCACCTCCATAGTAGAGTTTTATTTCACAAGAAGAATGTTAAGTCTAGTGGACAAACATTGTTTTTTCCTGACAATAGCAATCTCTCCTGTTACCCAGGCTTCCCACCTGGCACTAGTGGTAAAGAACCTGCCTGGTAATGCAGGAGACCTGGGTTTGATCCCTAGGTGAGAAAGACTCCCTGGAGGAGGGCATGGCAACCCACTCCAGTATTCTTGGCTGGAGAATCCCCATGGACAGAGGAGTTGGTGGGCTATAGTCCATAGGGTCACAAAGAGTTGGACACAACTGAAGCAACTTTGCATGCACTATTATCCAGTCACTTGCAATAATAACAGAATTGTATGTGAATATATTTTTTCAGGGTTTCTCAACCTTGGCATTGTTGGCATTTAGGACTGGCTAATTTTTTGTGGGGGAGGTTCTTGTACATTGTGGGGTATTTAGTTGCACCCCTGGATTCTGCTCACTAGATGCCAGTACCCACCCCCCCCCATCACACACACTTGCGATGATCAAAAATCTCTTGAGATACAGACAAACATCACAAGGAGAAGGGGCAGGACAAAATTGTCTCCAGTTGAGACCCATGGATACACATACACACACACAAATACATAGAAATTTGTACATAAACACACCTGCTCACAATCTCATACAGGCAAATCCCATTTGGCTTTCATTTCTTATATAAAAATCACTTCTTTTAGAAATACTTTCCCAGTTTAGGGGTGTGACCTGGTGTGGGGTAGTGTGTGTATGTGTCTGTGGGTGTATGAAGCCACACCCGAGTGAAAAACTTAGTCTCCATGGAAAGGTGACCAAATTAACTTTCCTTTTAGGGGAAAGCACCGCAGGAGGTAAATCGACACACTGCAGGATGCCCGTGCCATGACTGACTGACACAACAGGGGTTCCGTATTTGCTCTTTCCTGTTTCCCCTCTTGGCTTTGAGCATTCTTTTCCATAGCTGGATTTGGGAAATTTACTGGATTGTAGAGACTGAACCTTCCTGAAACATCCAAGTCTTACACACTGGCTCACATGTATATCTGACATATTTAGCTGGAAGTTGCAGAGCTGTTTTTGTGTTGTTTACTGCATGCCAGACTCTATCCTAAGTGCTTTACCTATATTCTTTCTTTTGGCTGTTGTTCAGTCGCTCAATCATGTCCGACTCTTTGTGACCCCATGGACTGCAGCACCCCAGGCTTTCCTGTCCTTCACCATCTCAAACTCATGTCCTTTGAGTCGATGGTGCCATCCAGCCATCTCATCCTCTGTCATCCCCTTCTCCTCCTGCCTTCAGTCTTTCCCAGCTTCAGATCAGTACTTGAACCAAGAACTCACAGATGTACAGGCTGGATTTAGAAAAGGCAGAGGAACCAGAGATCAAATTGCCAGCATCTGTTGGTTCATAGAAAAAGCCAGAGAATTATTTCTTTTAGTCTTCACAACAGTTTCATGCTGTAGGCGCTGTGACTGTCCCAGTTAGACATGTGAGGAGACACGCATAGAACACTGAACACAGCTAACTCCTGACCGATGCACTGTTACCTTCCAAAAGATCAGTAGATTTGCTTCTCAAGAACCTCAATGACTACATCAAAAGCTACTCCAATAGATGGCTTTTACATTTTTATGTGATCTTTTCTGTTGTTGGATGAAATAAGAGAAGGCTGGAGGAGATGAAGATCTACTTAAAATTCTGGTAGAGGAGACCAGAAATGTGGTTGGGGAGGCAGATTCTCTTTCTGTTGGCTACATGTGATATTATGCATGCTTTCCAGCTGTACTTTTATATTAATTAAGCGAAAGTTGTAAATTAAAAGTGTTAGTCGCTCAGTGGTGTCCAACTCTGCAAGCCCATGGCCTGTAGCCTGCCAGGCTCCTCCATTCATGGAATTCTCCAGGCAAAAATACTGGAGTGGATAGCTATTCCTTTCTCCAGTGGATCTTCCTGACCCAGGGATTGAACTTCAGTCTCCTGCATTGCAGGCAGATTCTTTACCATCTGAGCCACCAGGAAAAGATGTAAATGGTGGTTATGGTGGTTCAGTTGCTAAGTCATGTCTGATTCTTGTGATCCCATGGACTGTAGCCCGCCAGGCTTCTCTGTCCATGAAATTCTCCAGGCAAGAATACTGGAGTGGTTTGCCATTTCCTTCTCCAGGCAATCTTCCCAGCCCAGGGATCTAGCCCTGGTATCCTGCATTGCAGGGAGATTCTTTACTGACTGAGCTACCAGGGAAGCCCAAAGATGTAAATAGTTTTCTTATAAATGAATAACATATTAAAGCCCTAACATGCAGAGTACAGGCAGAATATTTCTCCCCAAATTTAAATTTTCAAACGAGAGAGTGATTCACCTGAAAACTAAGAGAAAGCTCTGGTTCAACCATAAGGCTTAACCCCCACCCCCATATCCCACTTTGTTGAAGTGTTATCACCAGCTGACTCTGATTAGGAGCTTTTGAGAAATGAGAACTTTCACTTAGGGCGTGTGAGACCTTCTCAGGAAATTCCAGTGACTTCTGTTGCTTTTCTATAAGTGGAAAACCTTAGACATTATGGTTGCTCATCCAGGGCAGGCCACCCTTACCAGAATTCTCAGCACAAGCCCAAGGTCTCCATTATTTCTCCCGCCTCCTTCTAGCTGGGGCATGCAGCACTCCCCCCAACCCCGGGGCACAGGTCAGAAAAGCTCAGCATGCAGGGCCCACCAATACACAGGATGTCCAAGACCCTCTTTTGTCTAAAGCAACTCTGCTTCCTCTAGCCCCTTCTCGTTTGCAGTCAGCAACCTGGGATTCCAAGTTAATGAAAAGTGTTGAACACTCAAAGTTTAACAATTTGAGTTAAGTTGGGTAGGGGTGAGGGTGGCAGGAATTCTTTAGTGTTGAAAGCTTTCATACCCCCTGGACCTCCCTCTGCAAGTGCAGTTTTCTCTGTAGCTTTTCCTTCCCTGTCTGGGAGGTATCTTCTGGGTGGGAATGGCTGACCCCTTCTCTGTGCTTTACAGCCACGTGCAGAATGCAGAAATGTTTATCGAGTAAATGGACACTTCCACACTAGAATCTATACCTTTAAAATTTGTTTTGGAAATATAATTGATTTAAAATGTTGTGTTAGTTTCTGCTGTACATGAAGTGAAGCAGCTATATATCCCCTCCTTCTAGGGACTTCCCTCCCCCCACCCATCCCACTCATCAGGTCATCACAGAGCACCAAGCTGACTTCCCTGTACTATACAGCCGCTTCTCACCAGTTATCTGTTTTTCACACAGTAGTGCTATTATAATGAATGATCTTTGTAAAAAATACTCAAGACGTGCTGATGTGTATACACCACTCAGTTTTGAGCACTTATCCATCCACTATTCATTCATCAAATATTTCCTGCACACCTCCTGGGTGACAGGCATTGTTCCGACGTCTGGGAAAACAGGCGGGAGCAACATGGACAAAATCTCAGCCCCCTCAAACTTACATTCAAGGATGATGAGGCAGACAGTAAGCAAAGCAAATATATGTTAGATAACAATGCCCCATGAAGAAATACAAAGCAGGGCAGGAGAGTCCTGCGTGATGGGGAGTGAAGTGGTCCTGGTGCTCTTCAAGTCAGACTGCGCAGGGAGACGTCCGAGCAGAGGCCTGAATGCAGCCGTGGAGCCAGCCGTAGGGATCTCTGTGGGAACACGGCTCCAGGTGGAGGGAGCAGCATGTGCGAAGGCCCTGATGAGGGCTTTAGAAAATTAGGCCAGATAAGTAGCCAAGGGCAAATCATGCGGAGCTTGATTGGCCATGAAACGGACATTGAATTTTCTTCCAACTGAGATGCAAAGCCATTGAGCAGGAAAGTGTCAGGCACAGACTTGTATTTGTAAGCATCACTTTCAGAGCATTTTCATGACCTTTCCTTCATCCAGCAATTATCAAGTACCACTAGTGCCAGGCCCTGCCCTAGGTACTAGGCAGTGACAGATAAAAGACACAGTGTGTGCTTTCAAGAAACGTGTAGTCTAGTGTGGAAGTCACTAGGCCAATGGACAGCTCTACACGGGGTTATTGTCATGGTTATCATGATGGAGAGCTGTGGAGCTAGGATGAAGAAACCCAGGGCAAGGGCCGAGGAGGAGCTTTTCCAGATGAGGTCATTGTCAATGATGTCCCTAATCTGTGTCAGAAAAGCAGGAGCATCTGTTGCTATGGGGATATGTTGCTATGGGGATACATAAGAGGATGGCCTACCTCAGTCTGGGGAAGGAAAGGAGAATCTTTGAGGAAAGGATTTTTAGGCTTGGTAGCTGGTCACACCAAGAGGGAGAGTCCAGATAACTGCCCAGCACAGGGCAGGGAGACCCGGATGGCAGTGGGAGCAGGAGAGATGAAGCTGGACTGACTGGGGTGGTCTGAGTATGGAGGCCTTGGGACCATGGTCAGGGCTTGGGTCATTACTCAGAGAGCAGTGTAGTGGGGAAGCATTTAAAGAAAGAAGGGGCATGATTAGAGTTGCATTTCAGAAAGACCAGTCTGGTTGCATGGTAGAGAATGTTCTAGAAAAGAGCAGGGACAGGGAAGAAAACAGTGAGGGGCTAACCTGTGGCCTAGATGACAGTGGACATTGTGGGAATGGGGCAGAGTGATAGATTTGAACAGCGTGTAGGAGATGAAGTGAGAGGACTGGACAAATTATTGGATGTGTAGGGTGAGGAAGAAAGATGAACCGTCAAAACTGCCAGGTGCTGCTCTGGGAGTGGTGGGTGTCGGAACTGTTGATCGAGATAAATGATGTGATGCGGAGAAGAAATGTGATGGGAGAGAGAGACAATCAGTTACTCTTTGGTCTTTTTAAGACAGCTGCAGGGATGTTCTGGTAGGAAACTCCACAGAGCATCCTTGGGAGAATTAGCATGCAGGAAGTCAGGGTCATGGGAATGGATCGCTCAGGGAGAGTGTTACAGTGTGTGTATGTGTGTGTGTAATTCATGAGCACCCATATTTGAGACTAGCTAAAGAGAAGGAAATGGCAACCCACTCCAGTGTTCTTGCCTTGGAGAATCCCAGGGACGGCAGAGCCTGGTGGGCTGAGACCAGACCCCTATGGGGTCGCACAGAGTCGGACACGACTGAAGCGACTTAGCAGCAGCAGCAGCAGCAAGGACTCTCATCAGATGTCTATTTAAGTCTCAGACCCATCGCAGCTCTCACAGTAGCTCTGGCTATGGGCACAGCGGAGGCTGTGCCGCAGTGAGCATTCTGAGACTGCGGAGCAGGGCAGGCACCTGGCAATAGGAGGGTCCTGGTAAAGGTTGCCTCAGGATGATAAATGAGCTCAGGTCTCCACCTGACAAGTGCCTCCCATCACCTTTTCATCTCAGCTGTTTGGAGGCTTTTGCGGGCGAATACTCGGTTTTGTTTTCTGTTTCTTACTTCAGGATTAGAAAGAGTATTTTAGAATGTTTTCTTTTCTTGGCCACATCCCCATCCTGTATGAGGAACAACAAAGGAAGATGTGCATTTTCTTTCTTTCTTACAGACTTGAGCGATGGCTTTTCACTAAATTCACATTAGCAAGATTTCAGGATGGCTGAATGTGGTCCAAGAATACTGACTTCCAGTTATAAAATGAATAGATTCTGGGGATGTGAGGCACAGCATAGTGACTCTCATTAACCATAGTGTATATCTGAAAGCTGCTAAAAGAGTAGTTCTTAAAAGTTCCCAACACACACACACACACAGATTGTGATTTTGTGAGGTGATGGGTATGCTGACCTTATTGTGGTCTAATCATTTCACAGTACATGCATTTATCAAATCAGTATGTTGGTACACCTTAAACTTATACAATATTATGTATCAATTATATCCCAATAAAGCTGGAGAAAAACATTTCATACAACTTCGAAAGGGTTACTCAGTGTAACAGAGAGTTGAGATGTCAGAGGTATGGCCATGAAAAAGCAAACATCTAGTGAACCATATTTGGCCAAAGCAGAATTGATCATTCTTCCTAAGACTTGATTGTGGTGATATTTTTTATTTTGATTGCTCAGAATGAGAATTGGTTCATTCCTTATTTCCACCCATAATAAAGTCAATGTGGACGTTCATGCTAATCCATTCCAATACCAGGCACATTAATATAGTAAGTCCTCACAAATCCTTATTCATCATTATTATTGTTGTTTTGTTATTATTACATTTTTTTGTATTGAATGCTTGTCTGTTGCCCCCACACAGGGACTAAGGAAAGGTTCTAGATGATCTTGTTATGCCCTTGGGACTAGCAGAGTCATTGGCACAGGGTAGAAATAAAGTATTTTATATTGTATGCTGATTGTTCACGTTAGTAATTTTTTTCCAATTTGAGGATAAGCTCATTGAAGACAGGAATGATGTCTCCTACTTTTTACTTCCAGTAATTCTAGCCTTGTTTTGAATATATGGGAGTTACTTACTTGTATCTATCTAAAAACTGACAGATTGAAATAATAAGTTGACTTTTGCCAGTTAAACAAGAGCATAAAGATTATAGAAACAGTTCATGACCTCTCACCCTAGCAGCAAAAGCAGTGTCAAGTCCACCTTATTGAAATGCACATCCATTACCTGTAAAAATAAGGGGTACAGCTTTTACAACTTAAGAGATACAGCAGTCAAAAGTGAGGACATAGCTTTTGTTTTTAAATATTCCTCTTTGATCAGGGTATTAATATTCATAAAACTCTCGAAAGGAGATTGTCATTAGGTGTTAGAGCCATTAAGGTCGTCACCAGGTTTCGGAGCATTGCTGTAGAGATGAAATTGGCTCTGTGCCTTCACTGCTCTTCAGAGTAACTGCATTTGGTTTGAGTTCCCTTGTTCACTTGCAGGCCTGTGCTTCTAGAATTGGGAGGTATGATTAGAAGTGCAGCAGTCAGGAGAGAATGCTTGCAAAGAGCGTCTGGAATTCATAGTTTGTGGAATTGCATTTTTTGTGTGTGCACTTTATGGGGATAATGTCACTGGGAATAGGACACCACCACGAGAAGACTGTCTTGCTGTCACATAAATGCAGCCATACACACTTGATTGGGAATCCCCATTGAGGATAGGCTGCACTGTGTGTTTTCAAAGACTGTAGCTTGACATTTTATCCTGGTGACTTTTACATTAACAAAAGCCAGCGGGTGCTATGGAAATAATCAGTCTTTGGCAAAGCTAGAGACCTCCTGTTGTCACAGGCATCTTGGAGAAAGCTGTCCTTCTGAGGGACAGGAACCCCGGGATCCAAAGCAGGTCATCTAGAAGGATCTGGTTTCTTCAGCATGATCTGAATCTTGATGGCTGGATGGACAGACAGGTCTCTCTAGCAACTTTTTATAAATTAAAACCAAGCAAGCAGTAAACTTGGAATACTATGAGCCAACATATTCACTATTGCAAAGCAGAAAAGGTTAATTTAGGGAGTTGCATGGTGGCTTGTTTGGTAGCCACACAACCGTGTACTAATTGGTATATTTACCTTTGTTACTTTTGTACTTAAGAATTTTTTTATTTCAGAAAATACAATGTAGGTCTTTAAGTTGGATCTTGATGAAAATTGTGCTAATCCTGGGACAGCTTTTCCCTTGTAAGCATTTAAGAAGAGAGGTTTTGTTGGTATCTCCTTTGCTAGTGAAAGTGGAAGAGATATTTAACATTTAAGTCTTTTTAATTTCAAAGTCCACTTTTGAGTGGATAGAACAGTTTAAACTGGAACTTGAAAAGTTGGATAGGTATATACTTTTTCTTAAATTTATTAAAAATGATATATAAACAAAAATATAAGAGTATGTAATTCAGATTTTAAGAATTTTTCCAAATTTCAGTGACATTGTGTTATAGAGTAAGATAGACTTGAGACTTGAGGGGGGTTAAGATTCAGTTTACAGATGGACTGGCCCAGCCCAGAAGATGTCACCCAGAGCAAAGATAAAAAAGCTGAAGGCTTTTATATATCATAAGAAGACTTTAAATTCTGTCCAAGATTTAGAAAACAGTCATCTACAAAGTAACCAGGTAAATTTTGTGAACCATGCTTCTTGGAATTGATAGTGATAGTGAGTTTTTAAATAATTTTCTGTGGCATTCAGGTCTACCAAATATTGTTTTATCAGATTGTCTCTAACTTCATTATTTTAATAAATATTTTTCTCAAGATCACATATTTTATTTTAAAGCCCAGAATTAAAATTTTCTACTTGGGCACATCTAGAATGTTCTCTTTACAACAGGCCAGGCACACACAACATGTTGTAGGTTTTGTTTTCTTCTTTTTTAGTCCATGAATTTGATCTTTAAATGTTTTGAGTAAGCAAAAATTCAAATAAAATCAACAAAATCTGCCTTATTTTGAGAGTGTCAGTAATACTTACATGATAGGCTTTAATTCTCTTGTGTTCTGATTATAAGACTTAAAAATACTTCTTCTGAATTGGATTTCATGTGTGATTTGACCTCACAGAGGCAATCTAATACCTTCTGAATGTACATGGAAAATATTATTAGATCTGCTACAACAAGTCATTCCAACTGCTTCTTTTTTATTGGAAATTAAAGTAAAATGAGAAAAATTATCACCTTCTACCAAAAAAAGCAAAAACTTGTTAGATGGCAAATAGCAGAAATGAGTACTGTGGTAATCATAATCCCCTTAAAAGGGCCCCTAGACCCACAAGTGATAAATTGTAGGATTGGCAAATCCATATAGGTCCCAAAATCAATTCCAATAAAAACTCCAGTGGACCCCTGGACTCTTTAGCAGATATTGATTTGTTTATTAAACACCAATAGTGAACTTTCTTTGAATATGTAGTATAATTAAATTTTGTTCTCCATCTGAGGTTATTGCTTAACTCAAATCCCAAGCATCCTTTCCTGAGAAAGGGCACCTTTCTTCCTATATAACAATAGTAACACTCTTTACAGTGGTGCTAACGTGGGCTTCCCAGGTGGTACTAACGGTAAAGAATCCACCTTCCAGTGAAGGAGCTGCAAGAAATGCAGGTTCAGTCCCTGGGTCCGGAAGATGCCCTGGAGTAGGAAATGGCAACCCGCTCCAGTATTCTTGCCTGGGAAATCCCATGGGCAGAGGAACCCAGTGGGCTGCAGCCTAAAGGGTCCCAAAGAGTCTGACAGCTGAGCACATAACATGTCCCTAAAGCCATGCTGTTCAGAGTGTGATCGTTATACCCAGTCAGTGAACTGCTTGTTACTGCTCTGCCGGGAGTTAAAGGAGCTCACAGCCCCATGGAAACCCACTCCGTCAGTAAGCACACTGTTGAGTTCATCTTGCATTATGGCGGCTTCCTCAGTGAAGGACGCAAGTGCCGTGACTCGCATCCTGGGAAGCGAAGTGCCAGTGTTCTCTAGTATAATGTTCTCTCTCTGACTTTCAGGGGTTTTCTCCAAACTTGCAAAGTTCAACTCAGAATGTATTAACTATGAGAACATGAGATTTTTACAGGGCAGTATTTATAAAGAGCAACATTCTGTATCCCACATATACAGAGTTTATATTAGCATGTTTAGTTATTATTCAGCTTATTTCTGTTTCATAAAAGCTACATTTCTATTTCTATATAGCATCAACTTGTACGTAACTTGACTCCTAAGTAGACAAATCAATTAATCAAATAATATTATGCAATATTTCATAATATTAATAGTTGTTGATGAGTGCTTACTAAGGAACTCTGCCAAGTACTTTACATGCATTAGCGTATTTTATCTCACAACAACTCTTTGCAGTAAGATTTTGATCATCTTCTTTTTGGAGATGAGAAAACTAAGGCTTAGAGAAGTTAAAGAAAGTTCAGTTCAGTTCAGTTCAGTTGCTCAGTCATGTCCGACTCTTTGCGACCCCATGAATCGCAGCACGCCAGGCCTCCCTGTCCATCACCAACTCCTGGAATTTACTCAAACTCATGCCCATCGAGTCGGTGATGCCATCCAGCCATCTCATCCTCTGTCATCCCCTTCTCCTTCTGCCCCCAACCCCTCCCAGCATCAGGGTCTTTTCCAACGAGTCAACTCAGTATCAAATAGCTCATCAGTCATTATAGCAGTGATTCAAAATCAGATCTACTTGGCTTCAGGGCCCTTGCTCTTAGTTACTCAGAAGTCCATATGGGCCAGCTTGATAAATGATAAATGAGTGAATCAGATTCAGATTCTGGCAACGTGGTGGACAAATCTCATGCAAAACAAATGGAAAAATTGCTTAAGATATACTTTCTAAAAATGTTGTAACATTTGAGATTGAAAGAAAGTCACCAGGTTTAAGAAAGGAAGTGAGGCTCAGGGGAGCCTGATGAGAAAGCTGCCAATAGGGCCCTAGGAGCTGAGGCCCCTTGGATCTGGAAATAGACCCTTGTGTTAAGTTCCAGGCATGCAATGACTGGCCCTCTGCAAGCAGGGAGCTACAACTTAAACTCCATGTGAAGATGAACTCCTCGAGGGTCCACCTTTTTTCATGAAGGGAACTTGAAAAATTCTATCCATCAAACTCATTCCACATACTGATGTGGAGTCCAAATCTACCCCAGTGAGGCATAAATTTGGAGAGATTATTTATACCCAAAGAGTCATATCCTTCAGATTGAGGAAGCACATTGATTTCTGTCTAGCATTACCAAAAGCAGACCCTCATTCTGACATAATGTATGAAATCTCAGAACAACAAGGATGAAAGGGGCGTTTTAAATATAAACATAACCAAAAGAAAGAAAAGCAAATAGGAAAAAAAGATAAAGTTACTATTAAAGGAAAAACCATTCAACTGGCAGTAATACTTCTTTTTGGCAACAATAAAGACTGAAAGACATTGAAATAACATCTAATAAAAAAAATTGCTATCAACCTGGAATTCTCTTCCTGGCAACCCATCATTTAAGAGTGATAATGACATGGAATACACAGTGATATGAAAAACGCCTGATAAAAACAATAATCTCACAACGATTATGTTGAATGTTTGTTAGAAACCAGTCACAAAAGAGTACCTACTGGATGATTCCATCTATATGAAATTCAAAAAATAAACTAAATAATCATTAGGGGAAAATGTCTGGATCATGAGGGTGAGTATTGACAGAGAAGGGGCGTGAGAGTACCCCCTGGTGTGATGAAAATATTATAAATCTTGATCTGGGTGGGATTTGCTTGGGTGTGTACCCATGCAAAAATTGAGATAAGCCCTTTACATGCATGTGTATTATGTACTCACTGTATATATTTTGACCGTCTCCAAGAAGAACATATCTTTTAAAACAGGGAGGACATAATAAAGACTTTTTAAGTTTGCTTCTTATAGATGTCACTAAAGAATTGCTAAAGATGTATTTCTGTGAGAATGAGGTAGAACCCAGAGGATCAGAGTGGGTTGTAATAATGAAGTAAGAAAAGAAAGTGGTAAATAAGAGGTTTCTTTTAAACAAACATTGACTCACAAAAATAATAATGACTTTGAAGAGTGGGAACTAAAAGCAAGATGAAATTAAACCCTATATAACAACCAGTGAGTGTGGTGTTTGGCAGTTGGAGTTAAAGCATTGTAAGAGTCTTGCTTTTTTCTGGAGGAGGGTAGAAATGTAATTAACTTTGAGTCAATGTTAGGAGTTTAAGGTAGTAACAAAAATGGTACAGGCAGAATATTTAACTCTCATGTTAATTGATTGTAAAATAAGAATTAAGAAGTTATTCAGTTGTTAATAACCACTCCTTGGATAAACCTCACTGGCTACAATATTGATATACATGCACTGCTATGTATGAAATAGGTAACTACTGAGAACCTACTGTATAGCATAGGGGACTCCACTCAGGCTCTGTGCTAACAAAGAGGGGATATATGTGTGCGTATAGCTGATTCTGGCTTCCCAGGTGGCACTAGTGGTAAAAAAAAAGTGCAAAGTAAAAGAGTCGTGTCTGACTCTTTACGACTCCATGGGCTATCCATGAAATTCTCCAGGTCAGAATACTGGAGCCTTTTCCTGAAGGGGACCTTCCCAACCCAGGGATCAAGCCCAGGTCTCCTGCATTGCAGGCAGATTCTTTACTAGCTGAGCCACAAGGGAAGCCCAAGAATACTGGAGTGGGTACCCTATCCCTTCTCCAGTGGATCTTCCTGACCCCAGGCATCGAACCAGGGTCTCCTACATTGCAGGCAGATTCATTTACCAACTGAGCTATCCCGCCTGCCAATGCAGGAGATGTAAGAAACTGGTGTTCAGTCCCTGGGTCGGGAAGATCCCTGGGAGGAGGGCCTGGCAACTCACTCTAGTATTCTTGCCCGTAGGGCTCAAAGTTAGTCATGACTGGAGTGACTTAGCATGCACATGCAGCCGATACTTTGCAGAACAGCAGAAACGAATACAACGTTGTAAAACCACGATGCTGCTGTTCAGTCACCAAGTCGTGTCCGACTCTGTGCAACCCCATGGAGTGTAGCCCACCAGGCTCCTTTGTCCATGGAATTTCCCAGGCAAGAATACTGGAGTGGGTTGCCATTTTCTTCTTCAGGGGATCTTCCCTACTCAAGGGTCAAACCCACATCTCCTGTTTGGCAGGTGGATTTTTTACCACTCAGCCCCCTGGGAAGCCCCAATAAAATTTTTTAAATAAAAAAATAACCTATTCAATCTTATAGTAAGCAGGAAAAAAGAAAAATAGAGGCAAAGTAAAGACCTAGTAATAGGAAAAAATTATAGAAGAAATAGATCCAGTTAAGTTAGTAATTATAAATATAATTTATTAACAGATGTAATTTTTTAACATGTGAGAAGATAGAGAATCTACCATATTATTTATAAGCGAGATTCCCAAACCAAATTATGCAAAGCCACAGGGATAGAATGTGATAAATTGGGAAGATTTTTTTAAATGAAAGTTGATATAGCTACATTAATATCTTGCAAAATAAGCTTTAAGGGAGAATATATTTTTAGGAATAATTCATCAGGAAGATATAAAAACCCTAATCTTGAACCCTGAAAGTAAATCAAGCATTATTTGATAGAATGACAAGGAGAAATAGACAAATTCTTAATCATAGTAGGAGATTTTAACATACATCCCACAGAAAATGATACCTTAAGCAGAGAGAAATGACCAAATATGTGGAAGAGTTGAACAGTACTGTTAATATGTTTAATCTTTTGAATATATAAAGATCCCTGCCCCAGTATTTGGGCAATATACATTCCAAGGGACATACATCATTTATAAATCTGAGCATGTATTATTGATACAAAAGAAATATCAGTAAAGGTAAATCAAAGTTTAAAACAACTGGGAGTGTTGAGGCTTGTTGCAAATGAGAGTGTATGCCTTCTTAACAATAATAATAAAAAAAAAAAAACCAAGAATACTCTGCAGAATATAGCCTGGGTTAGAAACTTCTAAGTGACTGCACTATTCTCGACTCATCCAAGCACAGACCTTTGCTGCTACCTTCCCATCTTGTTGCCCACTCTGATCTTTTGATAATTCCGACAGCTGTATTCACAGAAGGGAAAGGCGTTATCAGTGAATAAGACCCCCTCCCCCACAGTCAGTCATCAGAAGTCAACACTTCTGATGTGGGGTGACAGGGCATGGGGGCTGAAGAGGCTATTGTCTCAAATAGCTTTAAAGATTCTGTGATAAATTTTGGATTATTCATTGTCCCTGGTCCTCAGGAGGTCACCTCTGTAAGAGGCTGTGTGAAATATTTCTCTGAAGATGTTGAAGAATTATCAAATGATTTTCTTCTTGGATTCAGATAAGACTTTATTTGTATTGTACACATTAAGTAAGGGCCTGCACTTTGTCATGGCTGAAAGAATTTTGCAACCCTGAGAAATCCTGGACATAGATTCTCTGCGAGCTGGGTGAGTGCAAAATTTGTCAGAAACACTGTGGGACTTCACTTCGACATCTAATTGTCTCACCTCCTCTTCTGTGGTTTATGGATAATGTTCAATATTGTTCAGTATCATGGCTGTAATACTCTAGAATTGGTGTGTATCCTTTCAATTTGTTAATCTATAGTAGTCTTAACCTCTTACAAATGATTCATGATAGCTTCTCATTTTGTTAGATTCCTATGTTTCTTTTTGCTGACCTAGAAATTTTACAGGCAGCTCCATTTTTAGGCTGATGAAATGCAGTGATCCCTGAAGCGATCTGAGCAGTCTCCCACAGGTAACCTCCTTCAAGCTTGAAATGATTCCATTTATTACCATGAATCCCTGCCCTTGAGAACATATTAGCTGAATGTTTGCTAATTTCCTTCTCTGCTCTGCCTTTGCATACTAGATATCAATCTGTCTCCTAAAATCTTTCTTAACTTTTTAAGTTAAGGCTTTGATCACCAAATTATGTATCCCATGAGTGTTTTTGGTTGACAAAAGAGAAATAAAACAACCCATCATAGTTAATTTTACAGTGTAATTGAAGAGCTAAAGCAACCGTTAACGGTTAGCATCAGGCCTAGCTCTAAGGAATAAAGAATGCTCGGGTTTATATGTTTTTCTAAGAGAGCTAACCATTGATCCCTTTGCAAAGAGTAATAAACTACAACTGTACTTGATCACAAGCTCACATTAGGCGTCAGAATTCTTGCCAGAGAGGAAGTCGTCGTTGACTGCACCTGTATAAAATCTGACAGTCTGTCAGCTCAGTTGTGTTCACAAACTTGCAGTCTTGGTGTCTGCATCCAGCATCTTTCTGGTTACCCATAACTACCCCTAAGATTCTAACAAGTGCACCAAACAGAGATGTAAATACTTTGGTTTGCCCTTGCTCAACACCAGATCAAAGGAGAGCTGGTGTTGTTGCAGACCCGGATATGTTTGAACTGATTCAATATTTTCCACTTGATATAAAGTGGGGGACACGTCAGTGTGATACTGACAGATTTCTCTGGATCATGTTTGGGTAGTTGCTGTGCCTTAAGGGTTCCTATGAAAGACTTCATTCACCACATGTGAGTCCCTAGTTGACAAATTACTTAAATACTTTTCTGATTTAGGTTCAAAGAGCAATTCATGTTGAGCTATAAATATGAAAGTGATTTGGTTTTGATGTTTTCTTTTCTCTCTCTCTTTTTTTTTTTTTACCACTTAACTGCTTTCCTCATTTCAGGTTCATCAGTTTTAAGCTTAGATTAAAACAAGCACCTGAGTCATAAAATTTGACAGTTAAATGGACAGTATCCTCATTACATAAATAGCTTATATAATTTTTATGAATAACACTAAGGCCACAACAGTTAAGTGAGTAGAGGACATGAACAATTCCCTAAAGTGAAAAACCAGATGGCCAGTATGCATTTGAAAAACTGTTCAACTCACTAATAAGCATAGAAATGTCATAAAGTCATAGAAACAACCACAAAATATCAGTTAAAACAACCACCAGTAAAACAACCATCAAAGTGTCAGTTAAAACAACCTACTTTGAATTAAAAAAAAAAAACCAAAACCTACTTTGGTAGGTTACTCAAGTTTTTCTGAAACTTTTAATTATAATGAGGCATTAAAGATTTTTATGTACCTTGTTGAATTAATAGATTTTAATGTATGTTGCTAAAGTGTTTGCTAAAGTATTGTACCAAGTATACTCGCAGGTATGCCAGTTACGGGAGGACATGCCCGTCTCTCTACACCTTCATGTACATGGAGATGATCCATTTTTAAAGTGCTGCTGATGCATTGCTATACAACAGAAGCTAACACATTGTAAAGCAATTATACTCCAATTGAAAAATAAGTTAAAAATGCTGCCAACGAGAAAAGAAATTATTGTATAACTATATAATGCTTCCATAAATAAATGAATATTTATGAAGATTTTAAGTAACACAGAGGAGATGCTCACGAAAAGGACAAATGACCCTTTGCAGAGCCCCAGCCGCACATCTTACATAGTCAAGTAGCGTCTGTTGCTGCTGCTGCTATTTAACTGCTCAAAGGCGTCTGACTCTTTTGTGACCCCATGGGCTGTAGCCCGCCAGGCTCCTCTGTCCATGGGATTTCCCAGGCAAGAATACTGGAGAGAGTTTCCATTTCCTTCTCCAGGGGATCTTCCTTACCCTGGGATCAAATCCACATCTCCTGCTTGGCAGGTGGATTCTTTAACCCTGAGCCACCTGGCTGCAAATAGGGTCTAAGCGAGGATAAAAGCGCCCACTAATCACCAGGGTGGTCAACCATCCCTTTTATTCCCACTTTATATAGCCTCAGGAATGTTTAACACCTGGGTGAAACAGCCTGGTGGTATAGCCCACTTCCCCCCATGCACTGGAAAATGGTTGTGCAAATACTAAAACTCATTTCCATGGTGAAAACATCAACTACTGTTTGGAAGAGACCTGGATTATCGTCAAGCAAAATGAGTTCCTGATGTTGAAACATTCTTGCCTGCAGTGCCTCGCTTAGTCTTGAATACTTAAGTTATGGAGATATTTGCACATTTGCAGGACGTCGGAGGGCTTCCCAGGTGGTGCTAGTGGTAAAGAACTCACCTGCCAATGCAGGAGACATAAGAGACTCGGGTTCTATCCCTGGGTCTGGAAGATCTCTTGGAGGAGGGCGTGGAAACCCACTCTAGCCTTCTTGCCTGGAGAATTCCATGGACAGAGGAGCCTGGCGAGGTACATTCCATAGGGTCACAAAGAGTCAGACACAACTGAAGCGACTTAGCACGCACTCACACAAGACATCAGAATCATCAGTCGTTCTTCAGCCCCCTTAGTTTATCTCTGTCCTGTCATCTGTTTATGTCTGTGACAAATTCTTTAGAAACTGCCCTGTGAAGACAGCCCACCTTTCTGCAGGTGTCCTTACCACTGAAACAAGATGAATAGAGACAGCTCTCAAAGAAAGGCTTACCTTCGGAATCTGAGATACTGCCACGTGTGTTTCTTTCAACCTAAAAATATCTGCTATGCTTTGCTATTTCTAAAGGGTGTGCCTCATTTGAGAGGCAGCAGCAACACCTCACAATCAACATAATTTCATTTTTAAGGTAGAAAAAAATTAGAGATGATGAACTGTTTTGACTGGCACTCACTGAAGCCCCAAGGAAAGCTGTTCTCGTAAGCACATCAGATAAGTCTTTGTTGTATATTTAAGCTCCCTGTGAGTGTTTGGTGCTGATGCAAACTTTAAGCTCTGTTTGTGTGCTGACACTTTGGGCATGGAGATGTTAGAGGTTTGGATTCCTCTCCATCAAAAACTGTGAGTGGATCTCACATGAGCCAGTTGCATCTGTGTCTCACTCCTCAAGGATGGGATTTATGGTGCCCACAGATTTTATAAAGATGTCTTAGCGTAAAGAGGTTGGGTGGACTTTGGACTGTGTCACCCGGGGGTCAAATTCTGGCTCTGCTAGAAACTAGCTGCTGCTGCTGCTAAGTCACCTCAGTTGTGTCCGACTCTGCGCGACCCCATAGATGGCAACCCACAAGGCTCCCCCGTCCCTGGGATTCTCCAGGCAAGAACACTGGAGTGGGTTGCCATTTCCTTCTCTAATGCATGAAAGTGAAAAGTGAAAGTGAAGTCGCTCAGTCGTGTCCGACTCTTTGCGACCCCATGGACTGCAGTCCACTAGGCTCCTCTGCCCATGGGATTTTCCAGGCAAGAGTACTGGAGTGAGTTGCCATTGCCTTCTCCGAGAAACTAGCTATTTAACATTAATTTACTTAACACAACCTTGCATCAGGTGAAGTTTAATTCTTCACCTGACATGTGGGGAATAACAACACTCACTTGGCAAAGTTGTGATAATAATGATTATATATGTAATCTGTAAGAATCAACATGTTAATTAATTAATACTTCCTTAGCATTTTATTAATATTGTATGAGGAAGTACGTGAATAAGCTGCTTTTTTAATGAGTTTGTGATTCACCTAAATTAACCCAATGCATTTTGGGTTCAATTTCTAATCTAGATGTGGGATTTTTCCAAGTGGTTCACAAGACCCTTTCCACCAGCTTTGTGTCCCACGGCATGCATTGGTGAGATGGTCAGGGGAGGGGGGGTCCCTGTTGTTTTTTGAGACCTAGGGGTGGAGCTCTTCTCACCAGAAAAGCCAACAAGCTCATACAGGATACAGTCCACAATTGTGTATTCATTAGCACCATGCTGAACCAAATATATTTAATTGGATGCTTAATAATTCTGATTCAGACACTTTATAGGGTGTGAGAAAGATCTATTCTATTTCTGCCAGGAACTTGTAATATAAAGTATCCAGAACACTGTTAAAAAAAAAAAGTCTGTGCTTATAGCTTAGGTCATTTCTTATACCTCTCTAAACTCATGAAGATCTGTCAAAAACAGTGTTCACACTAGAAACAACCCAAATACCCATCAGTAAGAGAATAGATGAACTAATTGTATATTCATATGATGGAATATTACTCAATGGTTAAAAAAATCTGTTATGAAGACATGCAACAACATGGGTGAATCTTAAATACATCACGTTGAGTCAAAGAAGCCAGACACAAAAGAGCAAATATTGGAGCTTTCATTTTTGTGAAGTTTGAGAAGAGGCAAATCCAGTCTGTGAGGACAGAGGTCAGAATGGCAGTTCTCTGGGGATGAAGCAGTTATCTCTGGGATAGTGACTAGGAAGAGGCAAAAAGATTTTCTAGGGTGATGGACATGTTCTGTAGCTTATAGGTAACAAGGTATGTACGCACACACACACACACACACATACATATACATGTTTGTCAAGCTTCACACTTAAAATCTGTCCATGTACAATATGTAAGTTATACCTCCATTAAAACAAATTGTCCAAGATAGAGCACCGTTTTGTTTGGAGAAAGTAAGGTGAGGTAAGAAAGAAATCAACTCTTAAAATAACAAACTTTGTAGGGTTTACATTTTTATAAGCTCTGTTTCTGTAAAAATGAATCTATCATCGAATTCTGATTTTAAAACAAAATAAAACTTGTCAGGGTAGCTCCCAGTAGATGATGAATATATTAGATCCCTTTACTTTTCAGGTAAAGTTTTAACTGAGGCTGAATAAACAGTGGCAACAGTACTCACTTTCCCAGTAAGTTCCAGCCCTGAAATGTCAGAAGTTAGACTTTAGAAGGAATATTGATTTTAAATGTCTCTTTGGATGAATTGACAGTTCAGTTCAAAGAGAAGAGCAAGTGATGTTGTAGATTCATCTTCCCACCTTGGGTTTGCTAAACTCCATGGAAGAAGCAGGGGGATAAATTACTCAGAGTTGAATGTGAGAGTTTTTGAACTCAAACTGGTTTTCATCCAGGACGCCTTCATTTTATGAGAAAGAGTGAGCCGTTAGCTGATTGCTCCCCTTTTGCTCAGAAGTGTGCTTTCTCCTGAGGCTGAAGAAAGAAACACATGAATGAATGAATCAAGCCAGGGGTGGTGGGGGGACATATCCAGGTGTCGCCTATATAAATACCCAGCTTATGAAGATCATCTGAAGGCAAACATCAGCTGTGTCACTTCACTTTTTTCCTTAAAAACATTGACTGAAAAATCTGTAAATGACTTCTTCTCTTGTAGTGTTCAAAGCCTTTCATGATCTTTTTCTTCAATCTTTCCAGACATCTCCCCCAACTTTTCTGAAGGAATCCCTACCCCTAGCTTTCTATCCGCAATGAACTATGGTGATATTTCTTTAAAACTCTTCCAACAATTATGTTCTGGCCTCTTACACGTGCTTCCTACCTCTGAGTTAATCACAAATGCCATGCTTTACACAGAACAGGAATTGAAAGTTTACAGAATTAAGTGAAGAGAAAGCCTGCATCTATCTGAACAGTGAAGATGAAAAGAAACGATGAAATGTTTCACATTTACCATTTCATGGTACACAGTTTTGCACTAGAAAGGATTTCACGGAACCTTTCAAAAGCCTTGTCTTCCCCTGACTTCAGAACTTCATAATACCGAGTAATTAAGATTTTTGTTCCAGGAACGTGAAAGATCACCCAGACTTCTTGCAACAAAATAGTTTAACAGTTGCAGGGAAAAAAAAAAGAGAGAGAGAGAGATTGATTCTTCAACTCAGTATGCTAAAATGTAAACAGTAAACAGATTAAATTTAAAATATTAATTATTTTAAAATAGTAATGTTAAGTTTTAAAGCCCCACACTCTGCTGTGAAAGTTTTGTTATTCATATATGTATTTTATATATATATATATATGTATGCGTGCATGCTAAGTCACTTCAGTTGTGTCTGACTCTTTACGACCCTTTGAACTGACGCCTGCCAGGCTCCTCTGTCCATGGGATTCTCTAAGCAGGAATACTGGAATGAATTGCCATGTCCTCTTTCAGGGTATCTTCCTGACCCAGGGATCAAACTTGAGTTTCTTATGTCTCTTGCATTGGCAGGTGGGTTCTTTACCACTAGCATCACCTGAGAAGCCCATTTTACTTGTGCACATATATAGTATCTATATTATGTATGTTATACATATTTACATATACACCTAGTGTGTACCTACACATCTGCGAGATGACCAATAGATTACTTACACATGATGGGGGGGCAGTATAATGCTCACCTTCGCTCCTGCCTGAGGACCTTTGAACTTGCTGTTTACTCTGTCTGGAGTGCTTTCCTCCCAGGTCACTGTGTGCTCACTCTCATCTGTATCTTCATCCTTGTTTGCCCCTCTACAGTCCTTCTCAGAACTCACAGTATGTGTATTTGATTACTTGTAAACTTCTCAATGTGGGATCCACAAGGCCTAGAATCTTCTCTGTTCTATTCATTTTGTATCCCTTGTACTTAGCACACACATACAGGTGCTCATTAAATATTTGCAAAATGAATGTTGAATAAATGACTTGTAAGTCATCAGCCAACCTTCTACCACACACTTGAATTCCCTCTGTATCATTCCCCGTAAGAACCTACAATCACATATTAATCAAAATGTACTTAGGAAACAATATGGAAACAGAGTCCAGAGAGGTAAAAATAAAATAAGTAACCATCCAAGTTAAGAAAGAGGAGGAGGAAAATTTCGAGAGCATTTAACAGGGAGGAAGAAGAAATCAACCTGACCCATTATTTTATCTATATTATATATAGAAAGATGGCTGGTGGATATAAACTGCATCATTTGCCCTAGAGTTTACTATTTTTATTCCTTAATCCCTGAGAAGATAATATCTGTGTATTACAAATACAGTTTATGACATTATTTATAACTAAGTGGCTAATAAAAGCAGGTCATGTGAGGAGTAATGATGATAGTATATTATGTGCTGAAGAGTATAAGGTCCAATATAGCAAACACTGCATGACCTCATAACAACCAAATCAGTGAGACAGGTATAATTATTATTCCCATTTTTCAGATGTGGAGACTCAGTCTCAGAGACTTTAAATGACATGCATCTTACATCTAATGCATACCAGATTCCAAATTAGATGCCAGGCATTTAGAATCTAAGGGCTTCCCAGGTGGCTCAGTGGTTAAGAATCTTCCTGCCAATACAGGAGACTTGGGTTCAATCCCTGGGTCCGGAAGATCCCCTGGAGAAGGAAATGGCTATCCACTCCAGCACTCTTGCCTGGAGAAGTCCATGGACAGAGGAGCCTGGCGGGCTACAGTCCATATGGGATCACAAAGAGTCGGACACTGAGCGACTTGGACTTCACTTCCCAGGAGGTACTTAACTCTGCAGTTACTCCCTTTTACCACAAGAGGGCACTTCCAGGCCAGTGAGGCCAAGACCACTTGAGGGGTTTATGAGAAGTGGTAAAAGAATTGGAAAACTTAGAGACCATGTCATGACTTGTGGTGTGAAGCTGATGACTCATTGGATCAAGGTGGCAAGAATTGAAATATCTGTGGGTTTTGGACACCCTTGGATGAGAGAGTAGCAGAATGCTGCTGCTGCTGCTGCTAAGTCCCTTCAGTCGTATCCGATTCTGGGCAACCCCGTAGACGGCAGCCCACCAGGCTCCCCCGTCCCTGGGATCCTCCAGGCAAGAACACTGGAATGGGTTGTCATGTCCTTCTCTAATGCATGAAGGTGAAAAGTGAAAGTGAAGTCACTCAGTCGCATCCGACTCTGTGCGACCCCATGGACTGCAGCCCACCAGGCTCCTCCGTCCATGGGATTTTCCAGGCAAGAGTACTGGAGTGGGTTGCCATTGCCTTCTCCGAGTAGCAGAATACAAAAGGATAGATAGTGCAGAGGACTCAGCTGGCAACAATTAACCTTGACATAATTGATGCCTTTAGCAAACACTACTCTGATCACCTGCAGTGTTTCAGGCACTGTGCTGGATGTTTGAGCAACGACAGCAACGACACAGCCCCTTCTTCCCCCAAACTCACTGTCTAGCAGGGTGACGGACAGCCTGTGCCCACTGATCTCTGTGTTTTGCTTTAGAGATGAGATGGCAAGCAGAAAATCTGCAGTGGCCCGCAGCTGGCTGTGTTTGGTGTTGGCCCACATGCTGCCCCATACCTGTTATAGCTTGCTTTATTGTAAACCGAGCTGGTTCCACTCTCTTTACATTAACTGCCTGGCTCCTGTAGACATTGGAGTTTTGTCCCTGTGATTTCCCTATCTGTCCTCCTTCACCTTGCCCACTGTGAAGACAAGCCCTGTCTACCTCTAGGCTTTGTGTGTGTGAGACAGAGAGAGAGAGAGAGAGAGAGGTTTGGTTACCACTGCCCTGGGCATTTCAGGGCTTCAGCTGCTTTGCTGCCTCAGCAGCTGCTGTAACAAAGGAGGTGTCAGCTACTTCTTCTCCAGATGAGATCTGAGGTTAAATGACCTTGTTTGCCTCAAAGAGAAGAACCAAGGGCTTCGTGGGGAGGAGGGGGGCCAACCGATGAGCAGGATGATCTAACTGGAGCATCTTGAATGTGGCTAGCCCTGAGGGCACCAGTGACCAAATGTTGGTGGCACCAGGCCGCCTCCAGTGGCATATGTGACCCTGTCCTTTTTCTTCCCAGGTTTTATTTCTTTTTATCTTTTCCTTTTTCTTATTTCTTACCTTATTTCATTATCTTTCCCATTTTACCTCTTTCATCCCTTGTTATCTTCTCATTGCTTTCTGCTCCCTCTGGTGGCTCTAACAGACACTGATGGGGATACAGGGGTGGTGGCTCAGATGCTAAAGAATCTGCCTACAATGCAGGAGGCCTGGGTTTGATCCCTGGGTCAGGAAGATCCCCTGGGGAAGGGAATGGCAACCCTCTCCAGTATTCTTGCCTGAAGAATTCCATGGGCAGAGGAGCCTGGCAGGTTACAGTCCATGGGGTTACAAGAGTCAGACACAAATGAGCGACTAATACTAACACGGGCTGAATTGGGTGCTTAAGTGGATGTTGTTTGGCTGGTGGTATGTTTTGACTCAATTGCATTCAAAGGTCTTTGGACACTGCATGCTGTTCAGTTCATGCCGCAGTCCCTCCCACTCAGACAGTCACATACCTACAGCTGCATTCATTTAATTTACCTGCCTAGCCCCAGCTCTGATCCCAGCTTGTGCTCCAGAGGTTACTTAAATGAAACAATGCATGCGATGCCTGTATTACTACTAAGACGGGGCTCTTCTAATACTTGGGAGTTCAGGTGTCACCACCTCTTTTTACCCTTTAATGCTTTCCGTCTGTTAATTTGTCAGAAGCTGTTGCTATGCAAGTAAGGAGATATTTATAAGCTTGCTCACAAATATGGAAAATATTATAGACAGGCTTGCAGCCTCTGTCTGAAAGCTGTCAACCCACTTACTTGAGTTACATTCCTGTTGTGCTGTAACATTATCACAAACTTATCAACTTAAAACAACAAAAATTATTTTGCAGTTCTGTAAATCAGAAACAGACATGAGCCCCACGGGGCTAAAATCAGGGCTCTGTTCCTTGCTGGAGGCGCTTGGGGAGGATCTGCTTCTTTGCTCGTTCAGATTGTCAGTAGATTCAGTTCTTTGAGGTTGTTGGACTGATGTCTGCATTTCCATGCTGGCCAGCAGCTAACAACCCTTCCACCTTCTGGAAGCCACTTTCATTCCTTGGCTCAAGCCTGCCCCCCTTGACCATCATCAGAGTCAGCAATGGGACTCCAGTCCCTCCAGTTTCCAATCTCCCCTCCTTCTTATATCTCATCTCTGTGACACAGTTGGAAAAGATTCCATGCTTTTAAGAACTCGAGTGATTAGGTTGGGCCCACCCAGATAGTCCAGGATAATCTCCCCAATCTCAAGGTCCCTCCCTTTAACCACAACTACAAGTCCCTTTATCATGTAAGGTAGCATCTGCACAAATTCCAGGGATCAAGGCATGGATGTCTTTGGGAGCCATTCTTCTACTGACCACACGGCTGATCCTGGCTCTTACGTTGGTAGGAACCTCACATGGTAATTGTATTTGAAACCAGATGTGGGGTGGCCTGCTTAGTAAAGCACTTGGCCAGGGATGGGGAAAGCTTAGATTTCATCCCAGTCCTGTGGTCATGACCCCAGCCGAGGCTCCAAAGCTTTGTTTCTTTTAGGATGCTGCCAAGATGGCCAGCTTTAAATTGTCTTAGAAATCAAAGATGAATAAAATTAACATTCTAGTAGCCAGAATTTTCTATTATTGGTATGACAGAGACCTACTGATTCTTCCTTTCTTAATTGCTAAGAGAAACCAGGTTTTAGTTGAGGTAGCAAGGCGTACAGCCAAAAACCAAACAACAACATCTGTGGCTTAGCTAGAGGTGGTCAGTGCAACACATTTTTGGTTGAGAAATAAAGGGACATTGCTGAATAGGAACTCCAGGAAAGCTCTGTAGCAGGAACTGACTTAGCTGGCACACACCCGTCTTGCCCTGTACCCTGCCTCGTCTACCTGCCTGGATGCAGACACGGCGACGAGCACTCAGGCTGCCATCCTGGAAGTGGTGGATGAGAGACAAGCCCTAAGAATGGCAGACTGGAAAGAGCCAAGTGCCCACCGAGATTGCTGACCTCCCATAGCAGCCCTGGACTGCCCACTTCTAGGTTTCTTTTCTAGGAGAGAAAAAGATGCCACTGACAGAGTTAGAGGAGAGAGGAAGTAAGAGGTCGTTTGTTTCCAAGCAGCTGGATCCAGTTCCTCACTCGTTTCTGTGTCCTCACAGTTGGTTATTACTCTAAGAACTATCACCAGATTCGGAAGTGTCCCCTGCCAATAGGAAATGAGCTATGAAAAAGAACCATTTCTTAATATATTTAACTCTATCAAATGATTTCAAAACAAAAGTAGGTATACATGTATGGGTAACATACATTTAAAGAATTGCAGTATCATTTTCAGACACATTATCTGATTTTATTATCAGAATAACCCCATGAGGCAAGTAGGTCAGACACTGGCATTTTCATTTGCAGTTCAGGAAACGAAGCACAAAGAGCTTTAGTGGCCTTCTTACAGACCCCGAGTCCTTATTTCAATCTTTCTAAGCCATTTGCTCTCTCCTGCTCCTGGCTTCACAATATTTATTTCTTAATGTTATATTTTTAAAGAATTGCTAACATAGGATGTGATAAAAGGACAAAAATTGTTTTCTTTGCCTGTGATGTGTATTTAACATGGAAAAACTGTAAGATTATCCTTCTCAAGGCTTCTCTTCCCCCAGCACTGGGCAACTTATGCATGCTGGTTCTAATGAAGGAGGAGTTGGTCAGAGCCAGAGGGACCTCTTGGAAATGAGGGTGGCCAGGCCCTGCGGGTTGATCTGTGACCCCAGAAGCCACTAGCAAGTGTCACCCCATGGTTCTCTGACTTCCTCCAACTCTCTTCACCTCCTCCTCTAATTAAACCATGAAATCTACGCCAAAGAGTACAGTGACAGCTCCCATCTGAAGAACTGAAGAATTCTCAGTCCAGATTATGAAATTTTAAAAGGTAAATGTTATCTTGTATAATTTCAAAGATCATAATGCTTTAGAAAATTTATTAACTAAAGAGGAGAAAAAGAGTGTTTCCACCAGGCAGAGCAGAGGTCACTCTTCAAAAGCCTTTCTTTTCTTTGAAAAGGTGACAACTTTGGCCTCTATCCTTCTATGACGTTTAAAAGCCCCTATGTTGAAGGTCATTTGTTGATAAATTAATTGGCTTAAGTATCTTGTTTTCAAATTCTAGGGCTTTTTTCTTTTTTTTAGTATTGAAAATAATTTCACATCTGAGTCAAAATGAGAAGATTCAGGACACTGAAAAATCATCATGATACATGCAAATTTATAGAGGGCTTCCTGAACATGACATTATAAAAGGCACCTGAGAGCTCCTAATTGTAGTGGAGGCTTGGTCTCTACCATGAAAGTATTTACAATCTAAGGGGAGAGATAGACTAAACACTTGATTTAAAAAAAAAAAGTGATGCAGTGCTTTATGACAATTTGCAAGTGTTTAATCTGAATTAGCAGATATCTCCTACCTGACATGATCTTGTTTATATCAGTTAGGACTATCGATTGTAATTAATAGAAACCAAGGCAAGCTAGATTAAGGAGGGAAGAAAGTAAGATTAAGGAGAAAGCTCAATTAAGGCAAGAAAGTATACTATGTAGTGTCTTTTTATTACTATCAAAATATAGTTGATTTACAATGTTATGTTAGTTTATGGTGTACAGCAAAGTGATTCAGTTACATATATATTTTTTTCATATTCTTTTCAATTATGGTTTATTACAGGATATTGAATATAGTTCCCTGTGCTGTATAGAAGAACCTTGGTGCTTATCTATTTTATATATAGTAGTTTGTATCTGTTATTCCCAAACTCCTAATTTATCCTTCCCCCATTCTCTTCCCCATTCAGTAATCATAAATTTGTTTTCTATGCCTGTGATTCTGTTTCTGTTTTGTAAAGTAATTCATTTGTATCATTTTTTTAGATTCCACAGGTAAGTGATATATGGTATTTGTCTTTCTCTGACTTCATTCAGTATGAGTCTCAAGGTCCATTCAAGTTGCTACAGATGGTATTATTTCCTTCTTTCTGTGTCTGAGTATTCCACTGTGTGTATGTATATTTGTGTGTATATATATAAACATACATATATGTATACATATACCACATTTTTATACATCTGTCGATGGACATTTAGATTGCTTTCGTGTCTTGACTATTGTAAACAGTGCTTATATGAACATTGTGGTGCATGTATTTTTTTGTATTATTTTCTCTGGATGTATGGCCCAGGAGTAGGTCTGCGGGATCATATGACAACTCCATTTTTAGGTTTTAAAGGGACCTCTGTACTGTTTTCCATAGTGGCTGCACCAATTTACATTCCCACCAACAATATGGGAAGGTTCCATTTTCTCCACACCCTATCCAGCATTTATTATTTATAGATTTGTTAATGATGGCCATTTTGACCCGTATGATTCTGACTCATATGAGGTGGTACCTCATTGTAGTTTTGATTTGCATTTCTGTGATAATTAGTGATGTTGAACATCTTTTCATATGCCTCTTGGCCATCTGCATGTCAAGAATATGTAGCATCTCATGGATCCCAATAACATGTAGCCTGACCACAGAAGGGACTGGAAAACTAGCAAGAATCCAGGCAGGTGTTTGTTTTGTCTTTTTTTCCCTCACTCATTCACCATTTCTCAGTTTCAGTCTATGACAATTAACACATCTTTTACCAAGCTCCTTTTGTTTACAATGACTAAGTTGGTTTTGTTTTTTTTTTTTTTATTTCCATTCATGCAACCAGTCCAGAGGAGAACTGAAAACTCTTGGTCCCACTTCTGAGTTTCTGCCGAAAGAACTCTAACCTGTCGTGGGTAAGGGACTCACCCCTGGTCACTCAACTAAGTTCCCATGGAATTAACGAGACTAACAATGGCTAACCCCTAGGAACATGTGGATGATGTAAAAGCAGTTCTAGAGAAGGTAGGGTTGTCATAAGCTGTCTTCTAGTTTGACTGAAGAACAAAACATTAGTTTCTAACCAGTGGGCCACGACCCTGGGTGGGGAATGCAGGTGGGAGTGTAGAGTCTCATATTTATTAATGGGTCATTCCTTGGAACCTGAGCATATAGTTGTAGGTGGTTTTTAATTGTGTGTAGATGCCCTTATAATTAAAACAATTTAAATTCTTTTACATGTGTTAGTGAAGTCATCCTGTCTTTTGGTCTTCCTGCATCTTTTTCAATCACTGGACACTGGTAGTAAGGCTCTTCTTGTGGGAGAGTCCCTTTTAGGGAAAATAGTTGAAGACCGCTATGTATAAGGTTAGGTATGGGCTGAGAGACTTGTACATAATTGTAAGTGTTGGCTGTGATGATCACAGCTTATTTACAGGAAGCTTGACACGTGAATTTTATTTTATTCATCCTTCCTTTATTTTCTTGTATTGTCGTGAATTTGTCTATAACCACCTTACTGGACAGAAGTGCTTCATATCCATGATATAGTACATCGGTAGAAAGCCCATTCTGATTAATAAGGAATGTTTAAATTGACTTTGTGTTACTTTCAACTCTGTTTAGTGACAGGAACTTGGCCAACAAAAGGGTTAATAAGAGAGGAACTTTGTAATATGCCATGAGCAATATTTAAGCCCAGCATGTAATTGCATGGTGATTGTTGACACAGGAGCAAATGCTTTTAAAGTGTTTTAAAATATCCCTTAAAGGTACCTTAAATACTGAAAGTACTATTTGCAGCATTTTATTAGAAACTCTCTTACTAGATATTGCAAAGGAAAAGTTCCCATTTCAGCCTAAAAATAACAGTAATAATAAAATAATAGTAGAAGCTAGAATTACTGTGGCAGTTTCTTGATACAAGAATTCCATACTTTATAAGCATGTTTTCATCTTATTTTTGCAACAAATGTCAATACCATATCTACCCCTCTTTTATAAGGAAGGAAGTTGAATTTGAGAAGCCTGCAATTTCTGTCAAATTACTTGGATCCAGATGTGTTTTTACTGTTTGTAAAATACTCCCTTGAATGGAAGAAATGTTGACAGAGAGAGATCCAATTAACCCATTAGGTTAACTGGGGAAGATTCAGACATTGCTGGAACATTGAAGAGATACACAGCTTCATCATTAAGACTGGATCCTGGAACAAACCAGATTGTGCACGCTGAAATCCCAGCCCCACTGCTTACTTGCTTTGTGACCCTGGAAAAGTTACTTGACCTGTCTGTTCCTTGGTTTCCTCTCTTTTAAATGAAGATGAATGGTAACTCTTTCATTGAGTTGCTATGATGGTTAAATCATATTTAAGTGCACAGGAGAGTTCCTGGAACACAGGAACTACCATCTGGGTGCTTCTGATTGGCCTGGAGGCGCTGTGCACTTGGGGTGTTAACATAGCCAGGGAATCTTCCCGGGGCTACTTCTGTCAGCCCAGTAGCCAGATCAATGGGGCCGTCTGGAAAGGCAGTGGGGTACAACGGCAGGTAGTTCTTCAGCCTCGTGATTCTCCACTTGCTAGTGGTTTCCAGACCTCTTTGCACCAGCACATCAGTGAGGAGCCCGGGCACGGCGTGGACGGTGGAGGACCGGCCAGGCGGGGCAGTCCCAGCGCAGCCCGCAGTCTAGGCTCCGAGACCTGTCAGGGGCCTCCCTCCAATTAGCAGCTGCTGCCCCTTTCAGGGCAGCCACACTTCCATTTTAAATCCATCGAGTGCCATCCTTAGAAACTAAGGAACCCTAACTAATTGGACAATAAAAGGAGATTTTGGTCTAGAGACGACGGCGCGCTTAATGGAGATTGCAGAGATCCTGATTGCACTCCTGCGCTGCAGCCAGCCGGCTGGGGCTGCGAAAGCCTCTTAACCTCGTTGTGCTGATTTTCCCTGCAAGGGAAATGAGAGCCCGCTCACTTGCCCTCTCTCTCCTCCCCAGTCGTCCACGGATTAATAGCTACTTGGAATTCATTTTGACTTGGCTCAAAAAAATACAGCTATATAGAGATCCTAGAGTTGGGTGAAATACTATTTTTCTATAATTCAAGAAAGATTATCTGTCTTAAATAGAAATGACCATTCAATTTAAATTGGATAAAATTGGGACACTTGGGAATAAAAGGAGGCGCTAAGCATAATTAAAATTATATCGATTTTCTTGGAAGACAATTTAGCAGTGTCTTGATGAAACTAAACACACTCTTACCGTATATATGATCCAACAATCATGCTCCTTGGTATTTACGCAAAGGAGTCGAAAACTTATGTCCACAAAAACATGAACATGGATTTTTATGGCAGCTTTATTCATAATTGCCCAAACTTAGAATCAACCAAGGTGTCCTTCACCCGGTGAATAGATAGAGAAACTGTGATATATCCAGACAATGGAATATTCAGCATTAGAAAGAAATGAGCTATCAAACCATCAAAAGATATGGAAGAACCTTAAATGCATATTGCTTAAGTGAAAGAAGCAATCTGTGAAGGTTACTTACTGAATGTTTCCGATTGTATAATATTATGGAAAAGGCAAAACTATGGAGACAATAAAAAGATCAGTGGTTGCCAGGGGTTAAGGGGAAGGAAAAGATGAGAGGTGGGATACAGGGGATTTTTAGGGCAGTGAAACTATTCTGTTTGATACTATAATGGTGGATGTCATTATACATTTATCGAAACACATAGTGTGAACAACACAAAAAATAAACCCTAATATAAACTATGCACATTGGATAATAATAACATCTCACTAGATTTCATTGGTTGTAACAAATATTCCACTAGTGGGAGATATTAGGCTGAGGCAGATGAATAGGAGGGAGATATGTAGGAACTCTATATACTTTCTGCTCAATTTTGTTGGGAAGCTAAAACTCTAAAAAAGTAAAGTCTATTATTTGTTAATTATGTAATTTTTGGGTCTAGGTATTAATCAGTTTTATTATAGATAGCTATATTTTTAAACTATTTTCAAAACTAAGATTATTTTTACAAAGGTAAAATTCTTCTGTTTTAAAAAAAAAAAAAAAAAAAGGATATCAACTGGGATTATCCCAAAGAGCAGAGATGTGTGATCATCTTTCTCAAGCAACATTCTCTGATTTAGAACTAAAGAAATAAAAGAGCATGTTTATTGATAAATTGCTTTTCTATAGTGTATTTACCTTTCTTTTGGAAACATGCTGTCAAACTTTTCTCCTTTTTTTCCAGATTTTCATTACAGTGTAAGGTATGAGGGTTGCAGAGATGAATATCAGACTCCTGACCCAGACTAGGGAATTAGAAAGAGAGGTAGGGATGGCTCCTAGAGGCAGGAGGAACAGGCGTTTCAGCTCTTCTTCTCATTGTTTCTTAAACAAATGAGGTTGGCCCAGGAAAGCTCTAAGAGCCTTTCTTATCCTTAAATTCCATGGATTTGGGATATAAGCAAATCCTTTCACCTACAGATGAGGAAGGGAAAATCAGCACAAATTTCCCACCCCTTCCAGGGTGCATCACCAAGATGTTTTAAAGATGTCAACCCTTAATTAGAATTTTAAATTGGGAGAAATGTGTGCAGGCACTTCAGGTGCAATTAGTGCGGCAGATTAAAATCATTTTGAAGTGACCTCATTCACTTCCCAAACTGTTTAAATTGATTTTACAATTTTCTGCCCGTGTAAGTGGCCAGATAATGTATAGATAGCTGGGGAACTACTAGAATATTTTAATGTCAATCGAGAAAAAAAAGATAAAAACTATTATAGCTTGTCTTTTTACTGCATCAGTGAAAAAGGAGAAGGGGGCTTCATACTTTTTCAGTGGGCTTTTACAATATTTTCAGTATATCTGGAATGCCGAAATTCTGTTGTATTTCATCACAACCAAGCAGCCCTTATCTCTGCTGAGTGGCACCACTAAATAAAAATGTTGTTTCCCTATAGGAAGAGAAACTATAAACCCAGTCAAAAGACAAATAAAACATTGGGAGACGATATTTGCAACAGTATGACAGTCAAAAGGTTAATATTCTTCACTCTTTTAAAAATCCTCTTCCAAGTGCGTAAGAAAAGGACTTGATAGAAAAGCAGGCAGTTCACAGAAAAGAAAATGCAATGGCCAATAAGCCTGTGGAAAAGAGGCCACTTTGTTAGTGGTGAGGGAAACTCAAGGTAAAACAGAACATATCAGATTGGCAAAAGTGAAATATATTGATAACAACTGTTGTTGTTTTGTTATTGTCACTAAGTCGTGTCCAACTCTTTACAACCCCATGAGCTTCAGCATGCCAGTCTCCTCTCTCCTTCACCATCTCTCGGAGCTTGCTCAAACTCATGTCCATTGAGTCAGTGATGCCATCCAACCATCTCATCCTCTGTTGCCCCTTCTCCTCTAGCCCTCAGTCTCTCGCAGCTTCAGGATCCTTTCCAATGAATCAGCTCTTCGCATCAGGTGGCCAAAGTATTGAAGCTTCAGCTTCAGCATCAGTCCTTCCAGTGAATATTCAGGACTGATTTCCTTTAGGATTGACTGCTTTGATCTCCTTGCCGTCCAAGGGACTCTCAAGGGTCTGCTCCAGCACCACAACTGGAAAACATTAATTCAGTGCTCAGCCTTCTTTATTGTCAACTCTCCCATCCATACGTGACTATTGGAAAAACCATAGCTTTGACTATATGGACGTTTGTTGGCTGTATAAAGTGATGTCTCTGCTTTTAATGCGCTGTCTAGATTTGTCATAGCTTTTCTTCCAAGGTGCAAGTGCCTTTTAATTTCGTGGCTGCAGTAACCATCTGCAGTGATTTTGGAGCCCAAGAAGAGAACATTTGTCACTGCTTCCACTTTTCCCCCGTCTATTTGCTATGAAATGATGGGACCGGATGCCATGATCTTAGTTTTTTGAATACTGAATTTTAAGCCAAGTTCTTCATTCTTCTCTTTCACATTCATCAAGAGGCTCTTTAGTTCCTCTTCACTTTCTGCCATAAGGGTGGTGTCATCTGCATGTCTGAGGTTGTTGATATTTTTCCCAGAAGTCTTGATGCCAGCTTGTGAGTCATCCAGCCTGCCATTTCCCATGATGTACTCTGCATTAAGTTAAATAAGCAAGGTGACAATATACAGCCTTGACGTCCTCCTTTCCCAATTTTGAACCAGTCTGTTGTTCCATGTCTGGTTCTAACTGTTGCTACTTGTCCTGCATACAGGTTTCTCAGGAGACAGGTAAGGTGGTCTGGTATTCCCATCTCTTTCAGTATTTTCCAGTTTGTTGTGATCCACACAATGGCTTTAGCATAGTCAATGAAGCATAAGTAAATATTTTTGGGGAATCCCTTGCATTTTCTATCATCTGGTGGATGTTGGCAATTTCATCTCTAGTTCCGCTGTCTTTTCTAAATCCAGCTTGTACATCTAGAAGTTCTTGGTTCATGTACTGCTGAAGCCTAGCTTAAAGGATTTTGAACATAATCTTGCTAGCATGTGAAATGAGTACAATTATATAGTAATTTGAACATTCTTCGGCATTGCCTTACTTTGGGATTAGAATGAAAACTGACCTTTTCCAGTCCTGTGACCACTGCTGAGTCTTCCAAATTTACTGACAGATAAGAGTGCAGCACTTTCACAGCATCATCTTTTAGGATTTGAAATAGCTCAGGTGAAATTCCATCACCTCCACTAGCTTTGCTCATAGTAATGCTTCCTAAGGCCCGCTTGACTTCACACTCCAGGATGTCTGGCTTTCAACATCTGTTGAGGGAACAGTATTTCTCTGTCTCAAGATCCATTGTGGAATAACACTGGTGGCCCCTCTCCTTGGCCCCCATTCCCTTCTGCCTAGAAGAGGAGGACTGTGTCATGAATTTGAGAAAGGAAGCTGTGTTGGATTGGTGCCATCTCTGTCTCTTTTCCAGCTCTGCCTGCCTGCAGTGTGTGTGTATTCTGATGTGCTCCAACCATTTGCTAAGCTTCCCCAGACAGGCATAACACTTGTGAGGGACACCTGTGTTTGACTTATATCCCAGTGACTTGCGTACATTTATTTAATGCAGGGGTGAAGTGTAAGACAATTTGGCTGAAACTATACAGACAAATCATCCAATCCAGCTTTTCAGATGATGTTTTAAAATCTCTATTTGTGTGCCTCCTATATCTCTTTGCTGGCTCATAACCTGAAAATAGAAGAATGCTTATTGATTCCTGTATGCCCCTCTTCCCAGAAAGAAAAGAATACATATATCCATGACCGCACATGGGAAGATTGAGATTGCTTGGAGTTGGAAGGGAATAACTAAACTTTAGGGGGGAAACACCTAGCACTGTTATCACACCTAACTTGTGAAGGAGTCTTTTGGGCCTAGAAAAGAGAACAACAGTCTCAAAGGCCCCTTGCTTAATCATCTAACTTCGGAGAAAACAGAGCATAACCTTAGTTCCATCCTGATGCTCCAGGCCAGTTGCATCTATCTGGGACTTATCACCCCCTGTCCGGAAACCTACCACCCCCTACACCCGCTCATAAGACTTATCACCCCCTGCCTAACTACAAGTGTCATCTCAACAAAAGAATACTCAAAATATCCCGCCTGATTGATGTTTTGCTTATCGCTTCCACAAACCTCCCTATAAGTATGAAGCCTCCCTGATCCCTTTCGGCGCTCAGCCTGGTCATTAGGCCGACTGTCGCCCCTCCTTGCCTGAATAAAGGTAACCTACTTCTGTTGAGGTCGTCTTTCCTTTTCTGCCTCGCCGGAACTATGCCTTACAACTTGTGTCTGCTCGCCCGAGCACAGTAAAGCCAATCTACTGATACTGGATTGTGGTGACGGGAAATCCAGCATTTATTGCAGGTGCCAAACAAGAAGCTCAAAAGTCCTGAGCTTCTCAAAGACTTTCAGAGTAAGGCTTTTAAAGACAAGGTGAGGCAAAGAGTTGCAAAGTATGTGATCAGCTCATGGACGTTCTTCCGATTGGTCATTGGTGAGGTGGCCAGAAGTCAATATCATCAGCCTCCTGGTTCCAGTCAGTCTGGGGTCTACATGCTTGTGGTCAGCGCACAGTTAGCTTCTTCCACCCGGTAGGGGTTTCAGTATCTGCAAAACAGCTCAAAGGGCATGGCTCAGACTACAGTCTACAACCTTTGAGGAGGAACTAAAGTTACTTGACTTTGTTTAATGGACCAACTATTATTATTTTGTCTTGCTTGACTGTTTGCCTTTGTTTCTGCATTTTCTCACTCCTCTCATTAAGTTTATTCTTTGGACTTTAGGGAAAGCCTAGGAGGCTAAGGTTTTTCTACAAACAAAAAGCAGGACGAGGGTGAGGGGCAGGGTGTCTATCACTGGAAGGCCCCATGGGTCCTGCTTGGTTACAGCAGTTTCTATTAATTGGACATGTCTACGTTTGAATGGGCTTCCCTGGTGGCTCAGAGGGTAAAGCGTCTGCCTGCAATTCAGGAGACTCGGCTTTGATCCCTGGTTCAGGAAGATCCCCTGGAGACGGAAATGGCAACCCACTCCAGTATTCTTGCGTGGAGAATCCCATGGATGGAGGAGTCTGGTAGGCTACAGTCCACAGGGTCACAAAGAGTCGGACACAACTAAGCGATTTCACTTTCACGTTTGAATGATGTGATTTGGTCTCTTCCATTTTCTTCAACATAATCCAAGAGGAGGGCACAGTGGGTAAAGGTATGGAAGCATCAAAAGTGTCCTTTTTCATATCTGCAAGTTTTTACATCTTCTCAATCAAATTAAGAGAATAGTTACACTATTCTCTCTAGCTTTCTATGTGTTTTACATTTTCCATAGTAAAAATTGTTTTAGAATGCTACTTTCAAGTAGCATTCTCACTTTTAGGAATATTTTTCTTAGAAATAACTGTAGCAGTCCATATGGATATATATCTATGAGGATGTTTATTAAGACACTGTATAAGAAAAATATGGAAATAATCTAATAATCATTAATAAGAAAATGGTTATATAAATGACATATATGTTGACCTAATTATTAAACAGAGTAAATTAGAGGAAACAGTCTCATGTGGCATCAAGCAAAATTCACACCATCTACTTTATCCTTTATTCTTAAGTATGAACAGACAGGAACCATCAAATACATAGGGGAAAAAAATAGCAGCATGAAAGAGAAAGGGCTAAGATAAACAGAAAAATGGACCCCCAGAGGAAGCAAAGACAATCCAGGAAACTTCAAACAGCTCCATTAGTATGTTCAGAGTGATCCAAGAATTCATAATATCCATTTTGAAATGACATGAAATCAGATAATAGAAAAAGAAGGCGCTTTTAGAGATTAAAGATAGGCTGTCCAGAAATCTGGTAGAAAACCTTGGGGAAAATAAGTGAAGCAAAAAAGAGAAAGAGATGAAGTTAGTGGAGAAAAGAGAAATATCTTGGAGAGATCTCTGCACTCCCATGTTCACTGCAGCATTATTCACAATTGCCAAGATACGGAAAAAAGTTACATGTCCATCGGATGATGAATGGACAAAGAAAATGTGGTATAGATAGATAAAGACCTATATATATCTCTCTATATATAGATATGTATTTATATATATCCCCATATATAATATATATCCATATTTATATATACCCATATATACATATACATGTACATATATATATATATATAATTGTTGTTTCTCCTAAGAAACCTGGTTTGATCTCTTTGCAGTCCAAGGGACTCTCAAGAGTCTTCTCGGACACCAGTTTCAATTCTTCAACACAGCCTTTATGATCTACTCACATCCATACATGATACTGGAAGCGTTAGCTGATACTATAGTGGTAATCATCTTGCAATATATATAAGTGTAACAAATCAACATGCTGCACACCTTACACTTATACAATGTCATATGTCAATCACACCTCAGCATTAAATGCTGGAAACTCACTATTTGAACAAGGGCCTCAGACCAGCAGCGAGATCATCACCTGGGGGCTTACTAGAAATGCAGGTCTCAGGCCCATCCCAGACCCAGCAGTCAGGATCTGCCTTTTAAGAAGACCCCCAGGTGATTCATATGCTCATGGACAGGCTAGAACACACAGGATCATGACTTCAGGGTAAGAAAAAAAAATTATTATGAACTTATAATTCTATCCCCAATGATCAGTCGAGTGTAAGGGCAGAATCAAAGCACTTGGCAAAATGCGTGCATGCATACATGCTCAGTCATGTCTGACTCTTTTGCAACCCCATAGACTGTAGCTTGCCAGGCTTCTCTGTCCATGGAATTTTCCAGGCAAGTATACTGGAGTGGGTTGTCATTTCCTTCTCCAGGGGATCTTCCTGATTCAGGAATCAAAACCATGTCTCCTGCATTAGAAGATGGATTCTTTACCACTGAGCCACCTGGGAAACCCACTTGAAGGAAAAATAAAAAAATACAAGAAATTTTCCCTTCTGGTTAGTGATGTAGATAATATGGGAGGCTGTGCATGTGTGGGGGCAGGGGGTAAATGGTAAATCTCTGTACCTCCCTCTCAATTTTCTTACAAAGCTAAAACTACTCTAAAAATACTCTTCTTTTTTTAAAAAAAGATAGTATTTAAAATTATAAATGTAACCAATAAAATATAATTATTAAACATTGGGAGGCTAAAGGAAAAGGAGATTAAGCGAACTGAATTCTCATTTTTCATCATCTTTCATGCCAAGAAGTCAATAGATAGTACCTAAATTAAGTCAGTGAATTGTGATACATATTAATATTATGTAGAGCTAAGGAGGTAACCTGTAGAAGAACTAAAAATAGTAACAGGATAGTTTTCCTCCTGTTACTCAATGATTCTTTTTTAAAGCTGAGAGGCAATAACTTTTTTTGAGGCCTCTCTGAAATGGACCTGTGCATGGCTTGATTAGAATAATAGAAACAAACTCCCAAATTTTACTGTTGTAACATGTTAAAAGTTAATTTACTAACCGTTGCAGTCCAATGCAGGTTATTTTTGGTCTGTAGGCAGTTTTCCTCCATGTGGTCAATTCAGGGATCCAGGCTGCTTCCTTCTTGTGATTCTGATATCCTCCAGGCCTCAGACTCTTCTGCATGTATCCAGGGATGGGGAAGGACAGCATGGAAAAGGCAAACTCGCTTCCTAAATGACCTGGCCTGAAATGACATCCTCACTTCCACTTTCATTCCGTTGGGGAGAACCAGTCATGGCCCCATCTAGATGTCAGGAGGGCTTGTAAATGTAGTTCTTGGTGACCGTTCTACATCGTGGAGGATGAACTCCAAGTTTTGGTGGGAAGCAGAAACAAAACATTTCAGCCATACTCTATATCCTCATAGCTAAGTATAAATGGCATGTATCCCTTGCACCTCCTCAGAAGGGCATGTGGATTCTGGACCCTGCAGAATCAAGGGCCCTGCAGATAGGAAGGCTGGTGTGTTGATCAGATTTGCTCTGAGTTGTTTGAAAATTTTTAATTCCTTTCCTCTGCTCTGATATCATATAACCAAGCACGTTTCTATAATCATTTCCCTTAACTTAGTAGATCTGTATCTTTTAACTGGAGAGTATGTCCTCTTTGTAAATTAATAAATCAGTGTTATTAACATAATGGTACAGTGCTGCAGTTCATGGGGTCATAATAACTCAGACTTAGCTTGGCAACTGAACAGTGAAAGGAGAGACTGGGCAATATGCTGCCTCCTAGTGGCAGCTTCATTAACAGCTTCATTAACACGGGTGTGACTTTGAACTGGTCAAGTAATCTCTCCACTCCTTGGTGGCCTTATCTGTAAAATAAGGGACTTGGGTTTTGCCAATCCTGTCTGTTCTTACTGTTTATTCCTTTATAATTCTCTCCACCAGTGAACTGATAATACTGAGTTTCTGGAGTGCAGACAGAGTGACCACAGTCTGGACTAGAAGTATGGCAACTCTTAAAGTCTTCTTCGCCACACCCACCCCTGCAACCCATCACAGAGACTTCACTCGTGAATAGTGAGGCTCAGAGAAAAACAAGGTTGAGAAACAGTGTGGTAGCAAGGAAGCAGACTCATGCCGAGAAATCTCCATCAGTGCATGCGCGCGTGCTAAGTCACTTCAGTCGTGTCCGACTCTTTGCAACCTCATGGACTGTAGCCCACCAGGCCCCTCGGTCCATGGAATTCTGCAGGCAAGAATACTGGAGTGGGTTGATTCCAGAAAAGAAAGGTTTTTATGGGGATTCAGCTCATTAGCCCCACTACAAACCCTCCTCAACAAGTCAGGGTGATCAATTTTTCCAGGCACTTTACAGTTCATAAAGCCATCACCATCCCTATAGGGTAAGCAGGGCAGGTATTATTTTCATTACAGATTTAATAATTTCATGGTTCAAACCTTAAAAAGTATAGAAAGGCATGTCATGAAAAGTCCCCCATTTGCCCAGTTCTCACTCTTCATCCTCCCACCTCCCAAAAGAAATAAGTACTTGTGTTGGTTTTTTGTCATTTTAGAGATTGTCATGCATATATGTTCTTTTCCCTCCTCTACATATAGCACAATATTCATTAGACCCTGTTTTGACCGTGCTTTAATTTAATATATCAGGGAGTTCTTTCTATTATCTGTACATAAAAACCACCCTTTGTTTTATAGCATTCTATCTAAAATTTGTTTTGTTTCTAGCCTTTTGTGAATACAGATTATGCTTTAGTAATTTAAATAGAGTTGAACATAAGTCATTTCATACACTTGCATATGAATATATACATAAATGCCTCAGAGTGGTAATATTGATAGGTACTTTCAAATTACCCTTCACTGACCCCTTTTATAGATAAAGGACTGGTGGTAAGAATTTCTAAGTGCAAATCATAGGCTGTATACAGCTTGCCTGCTCACAGGTGTAATTTTCCTGAGTCAGAACCGGATGGCTGTGATGGGTCTGCTGTTGTGCGCTGAGAGGGGCTGCTGTGAGGCGGGCGAGCAGGACAGCTCACCAGAGTGCAAGCTGGAGGAATGAGGCTTGGTCACAGCGGAGCACCGGGAAGTCACAAAGCAGATGTGAGCCGAGCGCTACCAGTGTCAGAGCAGGTGTTTTTGAGCCAGAGCCCAGGGTGTGGACACTGGCTCATAGAGGCTCCAGAAATAGCAGTTACACTCGTCACGGGGTGGTCTTTGAGCCAGGTGGCCAGGAGGTGATTCTCTGTGCCAGTCAGTTTCCTGCTACCCACACCCAGGGTCACTGGGCCTCAGACTTGGGACACGGATAGCTCAGTGGCAGAGTTGTGACCAATCATATCACTTAAGCTTAGTGAGGGATAGTGGGGTAGTTTTGTTAAAATGGGGCAGCCTTGCTTGCATATTTTAAATAATAAAATATGTATATATATACATATATGTGTATTTATATATTCTATATAATATGATGGCAGCCACTCATTATGGCTCAGATGGTAAGAAATCTGCCTATAATACAGGAGACCCCAGTTTGATCCCTGGGTCAGGATAATATGATGTTTATGTTAGATATATTTAAATATTTTATATATTTATGTTATTTATATATGTCACATATAATATATAATTATACATCTATATTTTTACTTATATAATATATATAACATATAATATGAAGTATATTTTAATATGTATGCATATATAATTACATATACAAATAAACACATAGAATTTTTTTTATTTGTCCAGTCACTCAGTCGTGTCTGACTCTGTGACCCCATGGACTACAGCATGCCAGTGTCCTCTATCCTTAACTGTTTCCTGGAGTTTGCTCAAATTCATGTCTGTTGAGTCAGCGATGCTATCTAACCATCTCATCCTCTGCCGCCTTCTTCTCCTCCTGCCCTCAATCTTTCCCAGCATCAGTGTCCTTTTCCAATGAGTCAGCTCTCCCCAGCAGCTGGGCAAAGTATTGGAGCTTCAGCTTCAGCATCAGTCCTTCCAATGAATATTTAGGGCTGATTTCCTTTAGGATTGACTGGTTTTATCTCCTTGCAGTCCTAGGGACTCTCAAGAGTCTTCTCCAACACCACAATTTGAAAGTATCGATTATTCAGTGCTCAGCCTTCTTTACAGTCCAACCCTCGTATCTGTACATGACTACTGGAAAAACCATAGCCTTAACTATATGGACCTTTGTTGGCAAAGTGATGGCTCTGCTTTTTAATATGCTGTCTAGGTTTACCATATCTTTCCTTCCAAGGAGCAAGCATCTTTTAATTTCATGGCTACAGTCACCATCCACAGTGATTTTGGAGCCCAAGAAAATAAAACCTGTCACTGCTTCCACTTTTTCCCCTTCTATATCCTATGAAGTGATGGGACCAGATGCCCTCCCAGGTGGTGCAGCGATAAAGAATCCACCTGTCAGTGCAGGAGATGCAAGAGACACGGGTTTGATCCCTGGGTCAGGTAGATCCCCTGGAGCAGGTAATGGCAACCCACTCCAGTATTCTTGCCTGGAAAAGTCCATGGACAGAGGAGCCTGGCGATCTACAGTCCATGAGGTCACAAAGAGCTGGACATGACTGAGCATGTACAATAGAAATTATACATGCATATAAATTATACACATTGTATATAAATTACATTTAAAATACATATTTAATAAATATTTAAGTAATGGAATTTTTCACATACTTTATTTTTTAGAGCAGTTTTAAGTTCTCAGAAAAATCAAGTGGGAAGTACAGAGACTTCCCATACACCTTCTCTCACACATATGCATAATCTCCCTCACTAACAACCTCCCACAGCAGAGCAGTACATTTATTACAATTGATGAACCTACATTGACATGTCATTATCACCCAAAGTCCACAGTTCACCTTAAGCCTCACTTTTGGTGTTGTACATTCTGTGGGTCAACAAGTATATTTTTTATTCTTTTTCTTGGTGCTACATTAACACATTGCCAGCAATCCTGTGAGGTAGGTGCTATTATTACACCCACTTAGAGAAGAGGAAACTAAGGCACATAAAGTTAAGTGATGTGGCCAGGGTCACATAGCTAGTGAGTGTTGGAACTGAACTTGAACCTAGCCATGTGACTTCGGGTATGTTCTAACTGCTGTGCTGCACTGCCTCTGATTTGGTTCCCCGATCCCTGGGGTTCTCTTTACTCTTCCCACTCGTCCTCCAGGTGAGCAAAAAGGGCTCCATCTGTTCTTACTTACCTGGCTCTCCCAGAGCCTCACTGTCTGTCTGAGGAATCTTTGAGCAGCTTCTGTTATTCTCTGCAGCAGGAGCCATGGGTGCTGAAGAGCGGGGAGCTGTGGGTTAGCTGGGGCTTGAGCCTAAGGGTTATCAGTGAGGACAGAAGGGGAAAGGGAGGGTGAGGCTGGACGTGATGGAGAGAGGAGAGGAGCAGGGACACTGGCCTCAGGGACACGGAGGTCTGAGATTAAAGGACAGCAGTGAAAATTAGGGGAGGAAAGAACATGGGACCAGTTCCTTTGAGAGACCAAAAACCAGACGGTATGGGACACTTGGTTCCAGGTTACAACAACAATTAGGCTTTTCACTCATTCATTTATATGTTCATAACCTCTTGTTATTTAGAGGGAAAATTCTGATAACTGGAAGGTCTTTCATTTGTTGAACAGGGTGGTGTTATATACTTTTGGAAGAGCTTGAACACAGATTTTCCAACAAAAGAAGAGAGTTTAGGAAGCCTAAAAGGAAGATCTAGAATTGCTCTGTACAGTATAGTGGATACACATGGCTATTGAGATGCATGTAAGTATAAAATTCACATTGAATTTTGGTGACTTAGGGAAAAAAGAATGCAGACTGTCTCAGTAATAATTGTTTAATTGGACATATGTTGAGATAATATTTTGGGTCTATTTTAAAGATTAAATATATTATTAAAATTAATGGTACATTCTTTACCTTTTAAAAAAAAAGTGACTACTGGAATTTTTTAAATTATCTACGTGATTTGCAATATGTTTCCACTGAACTGTGATGATCCAGAGGAAAGGGATAGGAACCACAAAGACTCAGGACTGTTAGGGGACAAGTTACAAGAGAGGGAAGCCCTATAGCTAACAACAGAAAAGGAAGATGTGGGGAAAATTAATCGATGAGGTTTTGGAAGGGTAATGGGTGTGCTGTGCAGTGTAGAATCTCGCCCCAGTCTTCCCTATGAAATCTTCAGTAAAATCTACATTATTTTAAAATTTTATTTATCTATTTATTTTTGGTTGTGCTGGATCCTTGTTACTGCTCAGGCTTTCTGGTGCACAGGCTTCTCATTGCAGTGGCTTCTCTCGTGAGCACAGGCTCTCGGCGTGCAGGCTTCAGTAATTGCAATTCACCGGCTCAGTAGTTGCAGCTCCCAGGGTCTAGGGGAAAGTGGTTGTGGTGCATGGGCTTAGCTGCCCGGTGGCATGTGGGATCTTCCTGGACCAGGGATTGAACCCATGACCACTACATTAGCAGGCAGATTCTTATCCACTGGACCACCAGGGAAGTCCCAATTTTTAAATAAAGTAAATTAAAAATAATTCCTTTTGGAGAAACTCATGAATTCTCTTGAGGTGACTAAAAGCCTCTGGATCCTAAAAAAACTTTGAATTTCACTGGTCTATATTTGGGACCTAAATGAAATCAGTAAATTAGAAATTCCGAGCGTTAGATACTCTACCTCTTTACATTCTAGTCAGCATGTCCAAGGAACTCTTAAGAGTTTCCAAATTATCTGTGAATCATTTTTAAGAGAAAATGGTTTTCTTCTTTCCCCACTTTATGGTTTTTTTTCCCTGTTAACTTGTGCTAATGTGACTCAGTTGAGAGAATTGAGAGAGTTGATTGTCCAGGGAGGCTTTGAATCAATATGAGATTTCTGGCTCATCAAATTCAAATTCAAGTCATCACCAATGTTGCCACCTAATAGTTGCTTAGTGCATTTTTTCTTTGGGTTTTGTGAAGCTGAATTGTCAGGGAGCGATCCTTCCTGGATACAGCTGTTTTTAATCATTGATTGTAACCCTTGCGTATCAGGTATGAGGCATAACAGAAAAAATGTCTGAGGACAATGGCCAGCATACCTGATGCTGTCTTCTTGTGAATAAAAAGAACGTCAGAGACAAGAATTTAATTTGAAGCTTCATAATTAGGAGTGTGGCTGACATTCTGGCGTTAATTTTGGGGAAGGAAAATGTTAGAGGAAGTTACAGAAAACTTGAGGGAATAGAGAGAAGCAAGTTAACTGACTTCCTAATGAGCCAAATAATTTGTAAAAGTAATAGTAGCGGTAAATTTGAGATGATATCGTCTGAAAGGAAGGACTATATTTTAATGAATAACAGTTCAATTCATCCTGAGCCTGGTATTTCCCGTTTCTGGGATGAAATAATGAGCCTCTGAAAACTAACATGGCTGAACTGATTTTAGAGATCTACTGTCTTTAACATGAAAGTGTGGTGTGTCCATGGCTTTCTGTATAATAACAGAAAAGAAATACCAGCAAAATGGTTCAAGTTGATTGTAACTGGTGATTAGTACCCCAGAAGTGAATGTCGTGTACCACAGAGATAGTAAAAGAAGTGGAGGGTAAGGAAAGGAAGTTATGTATGGGGCATGAAAAAGAGGGATTATAATGAGGGAAAAATGCCAATTTTGTGTAACCCACAGTAAATATGGATTATGTGGCCATGTCTGATTTTATACCACGGTCATTTCATAAAAATTCAGATAGACTTTTAATCGGCTTTGATCTCCAGACAATGTCCCTTGAGTTTTCTATAAAATTTACAAGATTTTCCCTCTGAGTTTGCATGATTGTCTTAAGCTTATTTCATGCCTTTTATTGAAATCAAAATGATAAATGAGTGATTTGTCTAACTCCCGGAGTTAGACAAAGAGCCAGACAATCAGATAATCTGCATCCATTCAGAAGTTTCTAAGGCTGGGTTGTGATCAGAGCTTTGAGGTCGGAGTGACTAAATTCATCCAAGTGAATGAATTAATTTTCCTGCCTGTTTAGTGTTAACCACAATTATACAGATTTCAAGGTGGATGAAAATAATGAACCTGATTTTGTAGCCATCACACAAGAATGTATTGCTTCAAATGGCCTCAGTTCCTCTGTTTACTCTGCAAGGATAAAAGCAGATGTGAAAAATGTGGCCATAGGCCAAAACAATATTTAAAGCCCTCTATTGGAGTTGATTTCAGAGCCCAAACAGAGTCTTTTTAATAATCTTGGCTGTCGCATATCTTCATTCTTTAGGGATGGATTTGTGTTTGGAGAACATCAAACAGCATTCACAGCCAAATTTTGTAAATAAAGTGGAAGATAAATTTGGATGACACCCTCTGAGGTCAAACATCAGATGTGACTAGATATGACTATAGAATATTGAAAAAACAGTTTGCTGGTAGCTTCAAATACCTCAAATTAACTTTGAAATCAGTTCCAATAAAGGAGTGGCTAAAGTATTTTCAGCAAAGACAGTGCCCTTGGAACATGTAAGTATAGAGTCTGCCAAGGTGACTATTTCATAAGGGATTACACCAATTTAGATGTTTGTTTAAAAAAAATCAATCACATCACTTTATGAGTGCAGTGCAATGTAAGAGGAAGAACAGCAAAAAGCCAGAGGGATCTACCTTCACTTCTGGCTCTGAGTGACCTTGGACAAGTTATTTAAGCTATCTTAGCTTCTGCTTCAAAATTAGCAATTGGAGATAATAATTCCCACTGAGGCTGTTGTGAGGGTTAGAAATATAGTATGTAAAACACTGGAGAAGGCAATGGCACCCCACTCCAGTACTCTTGCCTGGGAAATCCCATGGACGGAGGAGCCTGGTGGGCTGCAGTCCATGGGGTTGTGAAGAGTTGGACACAACTGAGTGACTTCACTTTCACTTTTCACTTTCGTGCACTGGAGAAGGAAATGGCAACCCACTCCAGTGTTCTTTTTTTTTTCTTTTTAGTTCTCCCACTTTATTGCTACCAACCCTCCCTCCACCCTCGTGCACACATGCTCAGTCATGTGACCCCATGGACTGCAGTCCGCCAGGCTCCTCTGTCCATGGACTTTTCCAGGCAAGAATACTGGAGTGGGTTGCCATTTCCTCCTCCCCACTGCAGTATTCTTGCCTGGAGAATCCCAGGGACGGGAGCCTGGTGGGCTGCTGTCTATGGGGTTGCACAGAGTTGGACACAACTGACATGACTTAGCAGCAGCAGCAGCAGCATGTAAAACACCACATATATTGGCCTACATGTAGTACAGCATTTGTGATTATTTGATGAATTTATTTATACCCAGCCTGTTTCAAAATTGATTAAAGGTGCTTAACTGTATGTTTTCCACCCCTACATAGCCTTATTTAGGAAAGGGTAATATTAATAAATGTAAGTAAACCATGTGCCCTAGTCATTTATATTAACTTAATTTGCTTTTTAAAAATGCTGTATTGTCTGCTCAATACTGACTATAGTGTGTAAGAAAATGCAGTAATGGATGTTAAATAACCCTTACAAAAAAAATAAATAACCCTTACAACATATCAAACATTGTTCTAAGTACTATATACATATTAATTTGTATCACCATCTGAGTAGCTCAGATGGTAAAGAATATGCCTACAATGCAGGAGACCCAGGTTCAATCCTTGGGTTGAGAAGATCCCCTGGAGAAGGGGATGGCAACCCACTCCAGTATTCTTGCCTGGAGAATTCCATGGACAGAGGAGTCTGATGGGCTACAGTCTGTAGGGTCACAAAGAGTCAGACACAACTGAGTGACTAACACTCACTCATATACTGGGCTTCCTGGGTGACTCAGATGGTAAAGAATCCACCTGCAATGCAGGAGACCTGGGTTTGATCCCTGGGTTGGGAAGATCCCCTGGAAGAGGGCATGGCAACTCACTCCAGTATTCTTACCTGGAGAATCCCCAGGGACAGAAGAGCCTGGTGGGCTACACTATATGGGGTCACAAAGAGTCAGACACGACTGAGCGACTAAGCACACATATTGGTTTTAGAAATGGTAAAATGGGAGCATTTTCTGTGATTAAGTCAGTCAAAGTCAAAGAACTAGTAAGTTGAAAGATGAAACTAGAATGCATATTCAAGCAGTCTTTTTCCCACACCTGTCTCCTTAACCACTACCTGCAAGCCTGCCCGCTAAGTTGCTTTAGTCCTGTCCAACTCTGCGATTTTATAGACTGTAGCTCACCAAGCTTCTCTGTCCATGGGATTCTCCAGGAAAGAGTACTGGAGTGGGTTGCCATGCCCTCCTCCAGGGGATCTTCCCAACCCATGGATCGAACTCGCATCTCTTGTGTCTCCTGCATTGGCAGGCAGGTTCTTTACTGCTAGTGCCATCTAGGAAGCTTGTTAACCACTACAATACCTCATTAAATATAGTGAGTGACAGGAAGATCTATTGGGATAAACTTGGTATTTGAAAACTAATAAGCACCATTTTTAGCCAACTCTTTTAAATAAGGTGGGGGATAATCTTTTAAAGTCAAAAGCCAATATGACTAAATATTGGAATAGAATATTGAGAACAATTTTCTGGTAACCTCAAACCCCATAAATTAACTTCAAAAGTTGTTCCTGTAAAGGAGTGGCCAAAGTGTTTTGAGCAATGGCAGTGGCCTTGAAACATGCAAGTATTGAGTGTACCATGGCTTGTTGAGAAGGCCCAGGACCCACTAACCTGTGCTGGGCAGGTGCTAGAAGGCAAATTCAGCTACAGTATGGTCAGACATGTAATCCAGCAGGCAGTGCACTATCTCTAAGGGATCAACGAGTGGCTATCCAGATAAGTCATTGGCATTCTTAATCCAAAAAATGAGTATCTAAGCTGATGAGGCAGCCAACATTGGAACAATCTGTCCACAGAGAAAGAACACAAGTCCCTGAATGGCAGATCAGGAAATAGGAAGATCCACCAGAGCTTTCCATTGGCCAGACCCAAAGAGAAGCCAGAGGAATAGGGAGCTGTTGACACAGCCCAAAAAGGCCAGCCTTGCAGGGAACAGAGTAGGGAAGGGAAGGTGCGAAGTGAACCTGGAGAGGGAAATGGAAGATGTCCAACCCCTGTGTCTTCATCAAAGCTGCACAGGGTCAAGGATATATCCCTGAGTTCCAACCACAGAGACCTCACCCTGGTTGACATCTGGTACTCAGCTCACTCTGAAACCATTACCAATACTATCTGCCAAGCCACAGTTCACAATTTCAGGCACAAGGATATCAGAGAAAACAAAATAATAGTTTGTTGAGGCAAGATAACTCTGTGTGAGGAGGTTTTTTCTGACCATGTGAGCTTGTTTAAACTGACAATGATTTTAGGAAGGTGAAATGTGTATTCCATATCCATCTTGGCTCCCAATATCATTAAATTTAATTTCTGAATGATTCAAAGGAGATTAAACTTTAATGAATTCTAGTCTTTTGTATTTCTGTCTTTTATGTTACTCTTATAAATAGATGTGTTTTGTTTAGAAAAGCTGATGATTTGAGTGGGGTTCTTGATGTTCTTTGGATTCCATAGTAGATGTTTCATGACTGATTTCACTCATGGAAGGGAAACCCATTTGTACAGTAGGGAAGGTAGATAAGAATACCTGGGTATTCCTATTCTCTCATCTTTTTTTTCCCCTTGAATGAAAACCATTAATCTCCCAACCATGCCAGTTGTGTGTGTGTGTGTGTGTGTGTGTGTGCGCGCGCCTACACTACATATAGGACATAATCTTGTTTGGCAAGCTGTTTCCGTGGAAATTATCAATAATAGTCTCAGTGTCATCGACGGCCCCTCCAAAGGCTTGATGTCAGACGTGTGTTGCCTGGAACAGTATATATGCAGGTGGATTAGGACAGGCTGCCTGGAGAATCCCATGGACAGAGGAGCCTGACAGGCTAGAGTCCATAGGGTCACAAAAAATTGGATATGACTGAGCAACTGAGCATGCATGCATGCATGCAGTCCCAAGATATAGGACTTCCCTTCCAACTCCCGCAGGGGAAGACAAGCAACATTCATTAAGTCCATGAAATGCAGTTTTACTCTTATACTTTAAATGCATGCAAAAGTATAAAAACTTATATAAATGGAATCATTTTGTTCATTCTAACTTTTTCAGAGGAAAAATGGCCAGTGCAGACTTTCTTCTTCTTCTCCCACTCTTCTCGCCTCCACCTTCGTGTGTCTCCCCTACGGCTGCATCACTGCTCCACCCTCCCCCAATACGCACAACACTCTCCAGATTAACAAGCTTATGTCATTCCTTTTGCTACTGTTTACATTTCATTTTGTCTTCAGCCTGACTACTGAACTACTAAAACTACTTCTGAATGTGTTAAAAGGGACAGTCTATTGAAAAGTCTTCTTAACAACTACTTAAGGACAGATCAACCAAAGTAATTTATAACCTCCCCTTCTATTCATCCCAAACCAACATGAGCCTCAGCTAATATTATGAGCCACCTGGGTTCAACTGCTGAATCATGAAATGCTTTATTTCCAAATGGTGCGCTGCAATGGATTCCCTCCCTTTATTCACTTTTTCCAACTCAGCTGTAGAGCATTCCAGAACCAGGAGCCAGAAAGCCACCAGTGCTTCACTACAACCTGGATTCCCTGACTCCTGCAGCCAAGATGCCACAGCACCTCCTTTTCATGTTACATGGTCGTGCCTGCAGAGGGGTCTGCCTTGCCTGTGTCTTCCAGGTCATCCAGCCTTTTTGTAGAAGGGGAGGGATTTTCATCAACCAGCTGTAACTCCTCCCTTCTACTCTCCCAGCCTCCGGAGGCACATGGGTCATAATCAAGGACTCTGGTTAGATAATGGCAGTCATCACCTAGGCCTTAGTTCCTAGGACCTTACGAGCTGTGAAATCCAGAACCTGTAAGAACAGCAGCACTTTCGTGATTCACAAAGGTGATGCAGTGGTTATTGTTTTAACTCTAGCTTCCTTCTGTAGCATGGACCTGTTTCTGCTTTGCATTCATCACCAGGTATTACAATTACTGAAGCTTGTCTGTCTTTGAAGGCTGGGACCATGTTTAGAAACTTGCATCCCCCTCACCTTGCACAGTGCCTGCTACTGGATCAATGCCCTCAAATGCAGGCAAATGTTGAATCACTAGAGTTCTTTGGGCACTTAAAGCATCAAAAGAAGGTAGAGAAGGTTGCAGGGGTGGATGAGGGCAGCAAAGATTCAAGATGGAAAGAAGAAATGAATTCTCAAAAGGCTGGGCATGGCAATGTCCAAAAGGTCCCTGATATTGAAAAGTGGGAAGATAACTATTTTCTTTTTAATCACTAAAAATTTATTGACTCCCTATTATGTTTCCTCTGTACTTGGCACTAGGGAATCAAAGATAAATGACCTGTGCACTTTTCTCAAGGATTTCATATTTATAAAGAATTGCTACTCAGAACAACAGGTGTTATAATATGATATTTAGATAGATAGAGTTCAGTGAGGATGATGGGAAGGGTTAACCAGATTTTATTATTCCCCTGCTTAAACTGTCCCCAGTACCATGCCCACGGACTATAGCCCACCAAGCTCCTCTGTCCATGGAATTCTCCAGGCAAGAATACTAGAATGGGTAGCCATTCCCTTCTCCAGGGGATCTTCCTGACACAAGGATCAAACCTAGGTCAAACCTTGCATTGCAGGCAGATTCTTTACCATCTGAGCCAGCAGAGAAGCCCAATAGCGTGCCAGTGCACTTGAAATAGCTTTACCGTGATGTGCCAGGCCCTGCCCTGCTGCCCCTTCCCATCTCTCCATCGTCATCTCCTACCACATCATCTCTTACTAAGTTCACAAACATTATTTCTGTCTTTGAACACAGCAAGTCCTTTCTCACCTCAAGGCCCTGCCCTCAGATCTTTACTTGGCTCTTTCTTTATCATTCAGGCCTCAGCTCCAAAATCACTTCCTTTGGCCACCATATAACCCTCTCTCCTCAGTCAGTTTCTCTGCCATTACCCTGTTTCATTTTCTTCATAAGACTTTTTGTTCTTTGATGTTATCTGATCTGTTCATTAACATAATCATTGTCTCTTCCCCCTCTCCTTCCCCTTCACCCCCATACATTAGAATAGGGGCTTCCCAAGAACAGAGCAGCCTTTCTAGCTTGACCACTGCTCTACCTTTATGCCCAGAATGTTGCCTGGAGGCTGGCACATAATAGACACTCATTAGGTAGGAACTCACTTTGGGGAAGATAAGGCAGATTCACCAGCAAAAAATTATAAGTGAAAAAATATGCTAGGATAGGGAAGGCAGTTAGGGCCAGTGTCAGGACTCTGGGTATTAGACTGCAGGATACAGATGAAGCATGAAGATGAGGCTGGAGGAGAGATGTGGCTTCATTTGTTTGAGGAAGCATCAGGAGTAGGACTCCAGCACCCAGAGCCTACAGCCAGAGAGTATGGATCAGACAGCAGTTCTCCCAGGTGCATGATTGGGCAATCACCTAATACCTGCTGCTGCTGCGAAGTCACTTCAGTCGTGTCTGACTCTGCAACCCCATAGACGGCAGCCCACAGGCTCCCCCGTCCCTGGAATTCTCCAGGCAAGAACACTGGAGTGGGTTGCCATTTCCTTCTCCAATGCATGAAAGGGAAAGTGAAAGTGAAGTTGTTCAGTCATGTCTGACTCTTAGCAACCCCATGGACTGCAGCCCACCAGGCTCCTCCGTCCATGGGATTTTTTCCAGGCAAGAGTACTGGAGTGGGGTGCCATCACCTTCTCCGCACCTAATACCACTTGCCTCCATTTCCTCATTTTTAAAAGAGCTGACAATAATCTCTATAAAGACAATAGGAGAGTACGTTCTTCACAGGCTAGTGGGAGGATTAAATAAGTCATTATGTGGAAAATGCCTAGTAATGTCTGGTAGATAGCTAAGCGCTTTCACCATCTACTACACAGGGGAGGGTCACTGAAGAGTTTAAGAAATAGGGTTATGGGATTCAGGTTTGTATTTAGAAAGATGAGCAGGTTGGCAGTGGTGAGGAAGGATCAGAGGAAACTGAGAAATTAGTTAAGGGAATAATTTTGTAGGCGAGAGGGACCAAGACAATGTAGCGGCAGTGAGGATGATGCGAGAGTTACTAAGACAATGGACTTGGTCATCCGTTTGGGGAAGGAGGTGAGGGGAAGAGACAAGTCAATAATAATTCCTGGATTGGGGACTTGGTGGTGCCTTTCACCTGTGCAGGAAATACGGGGGTGGGGGTGGGGTGCCAGGTTTGGGAGCTGGGATGGGGAACGAGGATGAGGAGGCATGTTTTGTTCAGCTGTGGCAGGTAGAGGTTGGGCGCCATGGGAACTCCAGGTGGAGCTACCCAGCCAGAAGATCCCCCCACACCTTCCTGGATTGCAATATGCTCAAGTTTTTAGTAGCTCTGTACTTACTGATACTTAATGCTAGTGCTTAATATTTAATGTTTATCTTTGCCTTTTAAGCAAATAGCATGACAAACATCTTTGTCCATATCTGCATTTTTCCTTTGAGATTTCTGTAAGTAGAATTACTGGGGCAAAAGTATATTACCTTTTGAAGATTTTAATTCATCTTGCCAAATTTCTTATCAAAAAGGTGGTACCAATATATAGTCCCACAATAACCTGGGATTCTTAACAAAAAAAGAAAAAGAAAACAGCTTGAGTGAGGTTTTTTAAATAAGCGAAGTTGCCAACGTAGAGGGAACAGTCCTCTTGTGTACTACCAATGGACCTGACCACTAGTGTCAGCTCCATCTTTAAAAGTTGGTAGTTGCCTTTGTCCTAGGGAATCCCTCAAATTGATGCCTGTTATTAATTAACATACTGCCAACACTGTAACCCAAACTATATTCTTGAAACCAGGATGGTTTACTCTGTGCGCGAACATTCCACTGAAGCTGGGGAAGGGGTATAAGGCCCATACACCCAGTGAAAGGAAAGCTTCAGTGTATCAAAACTAGCTTATTTTAACATATTTTCCCCCAAAGAACTGTTTTTTGGTCACTTTCTTTACATGACTTAGTGTACAGACATGCATAAAAATTGCATTGCCTGTGGATCAATCAGTGCTCTATAAGACAGCACTATTTGCTGGTCAGACATGATTTTAACCCAGAATAAACTAAAATCTCTTTTTTGATACATATATCAATAGATTTTCATCAGGCTAGAAAGGAAAGTGCCATTTTCACTGAAAATGGGGATTTGGTCAGTTCTGCACATGGTTATTATGAACTGCTGGCCTGCTCATGTGTTTTGGATGGTGGTCGTTGCATCTCTGACTGACTACACACAGCTGCCACGCTGTAGGGCAGTGGTACCCAGGGAAGCATCTGGCGTGTTTCCTATCCCTCCATTATGAATGCTTGCTTTGTGCTCAGCCGACTCAGATTTGGACGTGAGTGTGGTTTTTATCTGTTGTCTTTTCCAGAGAGTCCTTATAAAGGAAACTTGGATAGACTGTTCTTGTCCATGCCTTGTATGGAATTGATTATTTGTTTCGTATCTTTCATGCACCACTGGAGGCCACCTAACCTGGGGGCTGTCAGCGCCAGTATTTGCTTCTTCTGTTATGTGCATTAACCCTCCATCTGGTCTGAACAGAAACACATACTAAGAAAACTTTCTTATACCTTGTCCACAGTCACCGTTCTCAGGTGTTAAATAAGAGGAAGCCACAATTTTTCAAAGAAGACTGGGTCTAATTTGTATGAAGTGGGATTCTTGTCAAGGAGGAAAGCAGTAAGGATTGATCATCTCTGCTAAACCATAATTGTTTTCTAGTGAGTGTTAGTCAGGGGTGGATCCATCAAAGAAGCAGGTAAAGATGGTAACTTCTGCTTGAAGATGAACTTGGCAGCTCCAAAATGGCCTCTTTTACTACTGGGACTATCACAGTGCTTGAAGGAAATTGTGATCGTTTCGGTGGGAGCTGAGTAGAATATAATGCATCCTAATATTAGAGAGTCCATTAGATGTCCCTGGTCTTCCTGGAGCTTTCTGCTCTTACATTAAAGAGTTCATTTCCCAGTTTTGTCCATTTGTAAAATGAGCCCCCCAAAAGGATACAATAAAAAGTTTACACACATTGAACCCATTTACCACAACTGCCTTAAAATCATAGGGATCCTGCCTGTTTTTGTTCTTTACATCCCCTGCAATTATTTCCATACACTGTATGCAGATTATGCTATAAAGCTATTTTGGATAAGAAGAAACCAAAATACTAAATTTACCGAATACCAAAATACCAAATTTGAGAGTGGTTGAAACCAAAGCCATCTCTGTAGTCACAAGTCCCTCTGGAAATAGAGAAAGAGACATACCCGTATTTTAAAGAAGTTAGCATGTTATCCAGTGTCAGCTATAATGCTAACTTACAGAATCAAAGAATTTTAGATCCAGGGTATATGAGGGGAGTGAATATTAGAATCAGTGTTTTAAGTGCAGTTGTCAGAACGCTGACCTCTAGGAAAAAGGTGTTTCCCTGTCAGACAGGTTGGGTAACCCCTGCATCCCGCATCTTCCTCCCCTTGCATATTCACAAGGAAAGTCAACTTAAGTCAACATCTCCCAAATTTACTTGAGCACGGAGCCTTTTTACTCTGCATTAATAGCTGTTAATATCCTGCTGCAGGAAATGAGTCCAGTCTCATGGTGGAGGTTCAGAAAATTAAACCACTTAACGGTAGGTGACAGAGCCAGTAATGCCAGGACGAGAACCTATTGATGGCTGAAGCCTCCCTCAGAATGGCTGCAAATTTGTACTGACAGCAATGGATTAAAAACATCCCAAGGCTTTTTTTCCTCCTTGAAATACCTCTTCTCCCTGGCCCCGCAGCATGCGGAATCCTAGATCCCCCACCAGGGATTGAACCCTTTCCCCCTGCAGTGGAAGCACGGAGTCCTAACCACGGGATCGCCAGGGAAGTCCTTTTTACCCTTGAAATTTATTTTAAAAACCGTTTCTAAAGTATCTAGGATCCTAGTTTAATTTAGAGAGATTTATCCCTTAGCAGATGGAAAATGTGTCAGTTGGCTCATTCAATTTGGTAGTACTCTCTATTCATATGCATCAGAAACAGAACCTGAATAGTAAGCGCGGTGGGGAACTTAAAGGCTCAGAAGCCTGTCGGTCTGAGGGGTGGGGAAGAGAGAAAGCCAGTAAGCAAATGAAACGAGGAGACACGTAATTACAAATTACGACACGTGCTTCGAAGATGATGAACTATGTGCTGTCAGCTTGAGCTTAAATTTGCAATCACTTTTTAATTGACCGCGATTCAGACGAGATCAATAACAGCTGTTTTTATGATTATCTTGGTACTCGGCTTCTGCCTACAGTCTGAACCACGTAATAGCCCCTCCCCCTTCTTGTTTTTCCAGCCGGGTGGAGCAAAATGAGAGCGCAGTGAGCCGGCCCAGCCTCTCTCCCAGCCGTCCCCGACGCCCACCATGAACCACTTGGAGGGGGCCGCGGAGGTGGAGGTGACGGACGAGGCGGCAGGCGGGGAGGTGAACGAGTCGGTGGAGGCCGACCTGGAGCACCCCGAAGTGGAGGAGGAGCAGCAGCAGCAGCAGCACTATGCGGGCCGCCCCCGGCGCGGGCGCGCCGTCGAGGACCCTCGCGCCCAGCCTGGGCAGCAGCAGCAGCAGGAAGAAGAGGAGCGTGGGGAGTGCCTGGCGCGCTCGGCCAGCACGGAGAGCGGCTTCCACAACCACACGGACACGGCCGAGGGCGACGTGATCGCCGCGGCCCGCGACGGCTACGACGCCGAGCGCGCGCAGGACCCCGACGACGAGAGCGCGTACGCCGTGCAGTACCGGCCCGAGGCCGAGGAGTACACGGAGCAGGCGGAGGCCGAGCACGCCGAGGCCACGCACCGCCGCGCGCTGCCCAACCACCTGCACTTCCACTCGCTGGAGCACGAGGAGGCCATGAACGCGGCCTACTCGGGCTATGTCTACACGCACCGGCTCTTCCACCGCGGCGAGGACGAGCCCTACGCCGAGCCCTACGCCGACTACGGGGGCCTCCAGGAGCACGTGTACGAGGAGATCGGGGACGCGCCCGAGCTGGACGCGCGCGACGGTCTGCGGCTCTACGAGCAGGAGCGCGACGAGGCGGCCGCCTACCGCCAGGAGGCCCTGGGCGCGCGGCTGCACCACTATGACGAGCGCTCCGACGGCGAGTCCGACAGCCCCGAGAAGGAGGCCGAGTTCGCGCCCTACCCCCGCATGGACAGCTACGAGCAGGAGGAGGACATCGACCAGATCGTGGCCGAGGTCAAGCAGAGCATGAGTTCGCAAAGCCTCGACAAGGCGGCCGAGGACATGCCCGAGGCCGAGCAGGACCTGGAGCGCGCCCCCACCCCGGGCGGGGGCCGCCCCGACAGCCCTGGGCTGCAAGCGCCGGTGGGGCCGCAGCGGGCGGCCGGCGGCGAGGCGGTGCAGCGGTACAGCAAGGAAAAGAGGGATGCTATCTCGCTGGCCATCAAGGACATCAAGGAGGCCATCGAGGAGGTGAAAACCAGGACCATCCGTTCGCCTTACACCCCCGACGAGCCCAAAGAGCCCATCTGGGTCATGCGCCAGGACATTAGTCCCACCAGAGATTGTGACGACCAGAGGCCGGTGGATGGCGATGTAAGTGTGTGCGGGTTCGGGCTCGCTCAGCTCCACGGGCGGCCAGGAAGGGAGACGGGCGCTGGGTGGAGTCATTTGTCATTAGAAATGACTTGATGACAGAAATGATCTGTGGGCATGCTTAGAAACAGCTTGCGCTTAAGAGCCGGTGAGCGAAAACCAGGTGGGAAGGAGTTTAGTGTTGAGAGATTGCGATAAATTAGTGATTCTCAAACTGCTGCTGGAGCACTTGTTCAGAAATTGGTTTCCAGGCGCACCTCTTTCCATCCCCTGGTTTCACACTTAGATTTGGGGCAGGGCCTAAAAATTTGTATTTCTAACGTTAAATAAAAAACAAGTCTGGATTGAATAAGTGAGACTTAATTGGAAAGGTACTGTTGTAACAGAAACTCTTGCAGTAACGGAACTGTGGGATCTGCAAGGGTCTCTTTCTAGGGTTAGGCAAAAGGGGATTCTTCTTTCATAGGTAGGAGTAAGCAAGGCCTGAAAGGACAAGATGTGAGGAAGTGGGATGAAGCATGGTTTGAATGCACTGCCCTTGATAGTGTTTTAATCTGAGAAAAACCTTTTCTCACGAGGGGCTGGTGAGGAGGGGCAGTAAGCTGGCAAAAGTTCCAGGAACCTGGAAGAAGGTGAGAAACTTAATCAAAGGTTGGTTAATAAGCACTGTTTTGACTAATGAGCTCAGCTAATCATTTCTCAGGCAAAGAATGGGAATTTGAGGGGTCTGTGTGTGGCCTTGTCATAGGTAAACAAAGGGGCACCTGTGAGTTACTCAAGTTGTATGGGAAAGAGGTTCTTTGCATAAGCCGTATTCACAACACAAAATGGGAGGATAGAAGTCTTTAACCTTTGCTGTTTTCCGGGATCTCAGGGCTCAGGCTAAGTTCAGCGTTGTCACTTAAAAGTTCCTAGGTGATGCTGATGGCTGCTGGTCCCAGGACCACAATTTGAGAACCACTGTCTTAAATCAACCCCTTAAAGGTTTAGGATGAATAGTGGCCTTTTTAGAGGAAATCAAGGAAATTCTTCTGGGCCCTTTCCAGCCAAGGGTGTCTACAGTTTGTTTGCTTTTTTTTTTTTTTCCCTTTGTGACTTAGAAGAAGGGCTTAGTTTTCATTTCTGGTGGTACTAGAGGGAGCTTCACACCTCACTAAAGACATGCTTTTGAACTGAAATATACTTTATTGTGAAGAGCTACGGAAAGCTGTTGCTGCCTCGTCGGCCTTTCACTTTCCATTTTTTAAATATCCAAGAAATTTGATAACTCGGCAAGCTTGGGTGTCACAGTCTGTTGAGAAATAAATCAAGAAGGCTAACCTTTGCCCCCACTACCTGACTCTAAAGATTCTCTTTCTCCTCCGACTCTCACTTTTCCATTCTCTTGAATAATTTTTAAGCACTTTCATTTAAAATGGGAGCTTGGAGTAAAAGAAGGGTCAAGAGGTTAAATTTGATTTCATTTAATTCTGCATTTTATGATTGCACCTATCTATTTCTGAGTATATCTTTAGGAGTGAGAAACCACTATTGGAAGCTGTTTGTTCATTTTGCTTATAGGTAAAAGGCTGTGCAGGTCAGAGATGTCGTTTGCCTCCTCTTTTAGTAACAGTCAACATTGGCTGTTAGCTGATTAAATCACAGGCATCATGGGCTTCCCTGGTGGCTCAGATGGTAAAGAATGTGCCTGCCATGCATGAGACCCAGGTTTGATTCCCAGGTCAGGAATATCCCCACATTGGTGTTCTTGCCTGGAGAATTCCATGGGATAGGAATCCGTGGGGTTGCAAAGAGGCATTCACGACTGAGCAACTAACACTAAAGTGAAATTTCAACAATGGCTGTTAGCTGATTGAATCACCTTTAAGGCAGGGTTGGAACAAGCTGGAAAAGGATCTGCATCTTCCCCAGCCAGGGGGCAGCATTGGGTCAGTTCTCCAGGCTTCACATTCAACAGTTTAAAGTAGGTGGTCTCCTGTGCAGGATCCTCAGTGACCTCCGGCTCTCTACAGGTTTCTCCTGGCTTGGAGGGATGCAGCTAGCATTTTGCAAATGTAGTGGAAATGGAGCAGGCTTTTAAAATTAGGGAGCTGGCAGGAGACCAGGTTCTAAATCCTTTTAGAAACTTGGACAGCCATTGGAAAAAAAACCACAGGAGCGTTCGGTACAGATGCTGGCCTCTTCCTTCAGCCTTCTACCTGAACCAGCTCCGTGAAACAACCGGCTTCATCACCTGGTCCCTGCAGGCTGATGATGAACCCACCGCACAGCTTCCGCTAGGGCTGGGGGCTTGCTTTTATCCACTGGAATTAATAAAACAGCCCTCTTACAAAGTGTCTCATTCAGAAGGTAGAATTGACTTTAGAATAGTTGGTGATGCTTTAGAATCCCATCTCGTCAGAAATTCAACTTAACACTAAGAAATTGGTGAATAGGGCTTTCTGAGTTATGAATAGTTAATACAAAGCAAACCCAAAACCCTGTGCCTTAAAGTAATCCACCAGTTGTCTTTAAACCGTCTGAATTTGTGGGTTGCATTTCCTCTGTCATGCCATATTTATAGGAAAGCCCTTCATTTGCTCCCTCTTTGATGTTATTATGGGGGAAAATACAAGTGTATACATTCTGTTAGTTTCCACCTTAGCATCAAAAAATATTTACAGAGTGCTCATTTCATGTATGCTGTTATAGAAAATGGAAAAGCTCTATTAAAAGCACTGTGGCCTGAAGTCTTCCTGGAAGGTACTTGTTAAAAATGGAATTACTACCTTTCCTTTCCAAACCGGAATACCTGAGGTGGGGGTCCAGTGATCTGTTCTTTGCGTTTGTTTTCCTTGCTTTGTTTTGTTTTGTAAATTCTCCTTGTCATTCTTGAGTGTGTTTTTTTTTTTTAAAAAGAAGAACCACTGATTTAAAAGACAAGTATCATGTGGGTAGTTTTTCCATGTAAGCCCCTATGGATTAGAGACCTAGCTAAATCTCATATTACCATGGGTGCGGTTTCCTGGAAGGGTCTCTCCCACTCTGGTTATGGTCAACAGGCCTGGGGAAGGGGTGCTGGAATTCTTGTCACAGAAGCAGTGCATTCTCAAAATACCGACATCAGAAACTGCAGTGATGCAAATAGACCGAAATAAAAACCACCTGTACTACTACCTGCCAGAGATACCTGCTGTTAGCTAAATTTGTTCTTCGCACTACTTTTAATTCCCTCGGAACTTTAGCATTTTTCTCTTACTTGGAGGAAACTGACATCTGCTTGCTACTGAATCCTACAGAATTCGAAAATAGAACTGCTCATTAGCAAAGACTTCCTGAACGCAGACTAGATGCTCAGCAGTGAGTGGAAATAATTGTTTTCTGGAAAAAGTACTTTATAAATGCTTTGCTTCTAGTAAAGGCTCTTTTCCAGGTATATGTTTGAGAACTACCCTCCAGTCCCCTTCTTGAAAATATTGTTAATGAATGACTAGTGCTGAAAGTCCCACAGTTTACCCATCTCTCTCTTTTTAAAAAAAAAAAAGGTATTTTTAATTAGCATATAATTGCTTTACAACGTTGTGTTAGTTTCCGCTTTACAACAAAGTGAATCAGCTCTGCCTGTTCCTATATCCCTTCCTCTTAAGCCTCCCTCCCACCCCCACCCCCTTCCCCCCCTTCTAGGTCATCACAGAGGGCCGAGCTGAGCCCCTCTCTCTTTAGGCAGCAGATTCACTCGGAGTAAAGAACAGAGTCGTGGTAGAATCAGAGACATGGATGGGAGCAAACACACGTCATAAATGGGAGCGTTTTGGCTGCTTGGAATGGTGTGTTGTGTGGCTTAAATTGGTGTTTATCTCTGCTTGCTCTTTAAGCGATGCTAAAGTGACGGTAAAAATAGTAAAAATATGTAAACCCGTAAGTGCCGGGAGACAGGAAGCAGCAGCAGGTGAGAACAAAATTTTGGAACACCGCAGTGGTGGTTGGCTGTGGAAGACATCTGTGCCCCCACCCCTGTATTGCCGGCTGTTCTCTGCTTTCAAGCCCAGGGAGGACTCCTGCCCCTCCTGACCCCTTCAGAGTTGACACGGCAGTGAAATGGGAGCCCTGCAGTGATGCTGCTTCTAGGCGGGAGCAGCTCGGAGCACCGGCTTCCGCCGAAGCCTCAGGCGGAAGTGCTGGTGTCACGGGATGGGAGAGCCTCTGTCCACGCGGGTCCCGGTGACTGATGAGCAGGGCTCCCTGCTGCCCTGCAGACATGAAGTGTGAGAGAGGACTCAACGTCTGCTGCTTTAAACCTTGGGGATCTGGGGCGGTTCATTGGCCACAGCATAGCCTCATAGCCTGATGGGTTCTCACTAATACACTGATAAGGTTTCTGTGTTCCCTGCTCCGCCTAGTGTCTGTGAGGCCCCTTAAAAGGCTAAGGAATGAAACACTGGATGTCTCAGATGGCAAGAGTATGCCTGAAAAGAAAAGAGGATTGTTTGAAGTTGTGTCATGGGAGAAATTAGACTCCAAATCCCTTCTCCAGCCCATGCCACCAGATTACCATTCCCCCCTCGCCTCCATAGAAGGTAGGAGGCTTACTGTAAAGAAATCGTGGACCAGAGAAGTGCTAGAACTGGGGACACTAGCCACGGCTGAAAGTGGGTTTTAGGAGTGCCTTATGGAACACAGGGCCCACTAACCATTTGGCCCTGAGAAGGTCTTGTAATTCTTAGCCATCAGGCTTAGAACTCACCCCCTCCCAGCCCCCAGCCAGAGATTAGAATATTCCTTTCTGAGGAAAGAAAAAGGGCCAAGAATAGATACCTTCAGTTACTAATGTTTGGGGGCTTTCCAACAAAACTCTTGGTCCCCACCTGATCACCCCACAATGAAGTTTACTACCACTTATGAATCTTCCAGTAGTCTTTTTGGGGACCCTCTGTTAAATATGAGTGGATGCCCAAGGATCAATGGACATTTAAGGAACATCTCTAACATGAAAGATAGACAAACAAAAAGCAAATGGAAAAGGAACTTGGAGAAATAAAGGCAGTGCTTAGAGCAGGAAAAAATTATAAAACATTCACTAATATCCTCAGAAAGAGAAAATCAGTTCAGTTCAGTCGCTCAGTCGTGTCGCTTTGCGACCCTGTGGACTGCAGCACGCCAGGCTTCCCTGTCCATCACCAACTCCCAGAGTTTACTCAAACTCATGTCCATTGAGTTGGTGATGCCATCCAACCATCTCATCCTCTGTCATCCCCTTCTCCTTCTGCCTTCAGTCTTTCCCAGCATCAGGGTCTTTTCAAATGAGACAGCTCTTCACATCAGGTGGCCAAAGTATTGGAGTTTCAGCTTCAACATCAGTCCTTCCAATGAACAGTCAGGACTGATCTCCTTTAGGATGGACTGGTTGGATCTCCTTGCAGTCCAAGGGACTCTCAAGAGTCTTCACCAACACCACAGTTCAAAAGCATCAATTCTTCGACACTCAGCTCTCTTTATAGTCCAACTCTCACATCCATACATGACTATTGGAAAAACCATAGCCTTGACTAGACTGACCTTTGTTGGCAAAGTATTGTCTTTGCTTTTTAATATGCTGTCTAGGTTGGTCATAACTTTTCTTCCAAGCAGTAAGCGTTTTTTTATTTCATGGCTGCAGTCACCATCTGCAGTGATTTTGGAGCCCCCCAAAATAATCTGTCACTGTTTCCACTGTTTCCCCATCTATTTGCCATGAAGTGATGGGACCAGATGAGAAGATGGGGAGCCATAAATTAAAATAGGATTTCATTTTAAAAGAAAACATTCCAAACAAAATTTAATTTAAAAAATGGCAGGAATTTTTAAAATCCTTCAGTGGGTTGATTAGAAGACAAAGAAGAAAAAAATCTTCAAGAAAGTAGAGTAGTTAAGTCACTAGATGGAAAGAATTAGGAATGTAGATAAAATGGAGAAATTATGAAAAACTGTTTGCTCAAGGCAAAGGACATGAGAGTTTTCTGATTGGAAAATTCCACTAGGTACCTAGAACAATAAAAGACCCACAGAAATTTCAGAACAGGGCGGAAGGAGGATATCCTCCAGGCTTTCAGAGAGGGAGAAACAGGTTACAAATTATTAGGAATCACACAATGGTAGACTCTTCAAAAGCAACATTGGAACCTGGGAGGCCAACACCCAGGCTCAGTGTGCGATTGGCCAGTTAACTGGCCAACACCCAATTAAGTGTGAAGGTGGAGTAAGACTTTTTCAGTTACGCAGAACCCCAGAAAATTTACCTCCTGGCACCTTTTCTCAGGAAGCTGTTCAAGAATTGCTCCCCCCAAAATGGGAGTGTAAATCAAACTCAAGAAAGAAGATGGGATTGGGAAACAGAATCTCAACACAGGAAAGAGACCAGGAATTGCCTGTGGTGATAGGGGAGGAGATGATAGCTGTGTAGAAAGACAAGGCAGCAGCCAAGCCATTTCCAGGGTGGGCTGGAGCTTGAAGGGCTCCACATGGGAGGTTTCCAGAAAGTATGGAAATGAGAGATTTCCTAATATTTTTAAAATATTTTAAATCTATATTTCATTAGAACTTTTTATCTTTGAAAGATATACTACTTTAAAATTTTTTATTTTATATTGGATTAACAGTGTTGTTTATTATAGTTGATTAACAGTGTTGTTTATTTTCAGGTGTATGGTAAAGTGGTTCAGTTATACATATACATGTATCTATTCTTTCAGAAATTCTTTTCCCATTTAGGTTATTGCAGAATATTGAACAGAGTTTCCTGTGCTGTATGGTAGATCCTTGTCAGTCCCAAACTCCCAGTTTACCCTTTCCCTGAACCTTCCCCACACCCCACCTACCCTGGTAACCATGAGTTAGTTCTCTAAGTCTATGAGTCTGTTTCTGTTTTGTAAGCAAGCTCAAAGAATCATTTGTATCATTTTTTTAAGATTCTGCATATAAGTGATATCAAATAATACTTGTCTTTCTCTGTCTGACTTCACCTAGTGTGATAATCTCCAGGTCCATCCATGTTGCTTCAAATGGCATTATTTCATCCTTTTTAATGGTTGAGTAATATCCCATTATATGTATATGTGTGTGTGTACACACACACACACACACACACACACACACACACACGCACGCACCACATTTGCTTTATCCATCCATCTGTCCAGGGACATTTAGATTGCTTCCATGTCTTGGCTATTGTAAATAGTGCTGCAATGAAAAACAGGGTGCATATCCATTCAAACCATGGTTCTCTCCAGATATATGCCTAGGAATGGAATTGCTGAGTCATATGATAGTTCTGTTTTTAGTTTTTTAAAGAATCTCCATACTGTTCTCCGTTAGAGGCTGTGCCAGTTTATACTCCCATCTGTAGGATGGGTCCTTTTTCTCCACACCCTCTCTAGCATTTATTATTTATAGACTTTTTGATGATGGACATTCTGACCAAGCTGAGGTGTTATCTCATTGCAGTTTTTTTTTTTTTCCTTTGTAAGAAATGTTTTATTTTCATATCCTTAACAGCAGTTTTGATATGCATTTCTCTAATAATTAGCAGTGTTGAGCATCTTTTTATATACCTCGTGGCCATCTGTATCTCTTCTTTGGAGAAAGGTGTATTTAGATCTTCTGTTCATTTTTTGATTGGGTTGTTTGTCTTTCTGGTATTGAGCTTCATGAGCTCTTTGTAAATTTTGGTGATGAATCCTTGGTCAGTAGCATCCTTTGCAAATATTTTCTCCCATTCTGTGGGTTGTCTTTTCATTTTGTTTATGGTTTCTTTTGCTGTGCAAACTTTTGAGGTTAATTAGGTCTCATTTGTTTATTTTTGTGATTATTTCTATTACTCTAGTAGATTGATCAAATAAGATATTGCTGCAATTTATGTCAGAGTGTTATGCCTATGTTTTCTTCTAAGAATTTATACTGTCCCATCTTACGTTTAGATCTTTAATCCATTTTAAGTTTATTTTTGTGTGTGGTGTTAAAGAATGTGATAATCTTTCTTACATGTAACTGTCTGGTTTTTCCATCACCATTTACTGAAGAGACTGTCTTTTCTCCATTGGGTACTCTTGCCTCCTTTGTCATAGATTGGCCATAGGTGAGTGGGTTATTTCTGCACTTGCTGTCCTGTTCCATTCATCTATATTTCTGTCACTACAATACTGGTTTTTGATGACTGTAACTTTATAGTATAGTTTGAAGTCAAGGTACCTGACTCCTCCAGCTCCCATTCTTCTTTCTCAAGATTGCATTGGTTATTCGAGGTCTTTTGTGTCTCCATACAAATTAAAAAATTTTTTCTTCTAGTTCTGGAAAAATGCCATTGGTAATTTGAAAGGACTTGCATTGAATCTGTATATTGCCTTGGATAGCATAGTCATTTTGATAATATTGATTCTTCTAATCCAGGAACAGGGTATCTGTCCATCTATTTGTGTCGTCTTTGATTTCTTTCATCAGAGCCTTACAGTTATCAGAGTACATGTCTTTAGCCTCCTTAGGTAGGTTTTTATTCATAGGAATTTTATTATTGTTGTTGTGATGGTAAATAGGATTGTTTGCATAATTTCTCTTTCTGATCTTTCGTTGTCATATAGAAATGCAAGAGATTTCCATGAATTAATTTTTTATCTTGCAACTTTACCAAATTCATTGATGAGTTCTAGTAGTTTTCTGGTAGCATCTTTAGGATTTTATATGTATAGTATCATATCATCTGCAAATAGTGACAGTTTTACTCCTTTTCCAAAATGGATTCCTTTTATTTCTTTTTCTTCTTTGCTCTGGTTAAGACTTCCAAACCTATGTTGAATAAAAGTGTAAGAGTGGGCATCCATGCCTTGTTCTTGATCTTAGAAGAAATGCTTTTAGCTTTTCACCATTGAGTGTGATATCATCAGTAGGTTTGTCATATATGGCTTATGTTGAGGTGTTAGAGACTGAACAACATGTTGAGGTGCTTTCTAGAGAGTTTTTATTGTAAGTGGGTGGTGGATTTTGTCAAAAGCTTCTGCATCTATTGAAATGATCATATGGTTTTTATTTTTCAGTTGGTATAGTGTATCACACTGATTGATTTGCGGATTTTGAAAAATCCTTGCATGCATGGGATAAATCCCACTTGATCATGGTGTATGATCCCTTTAATCATACACCGTGTCTGTTTATGTGTGTCTGTTCATCAGTGATATTGACCTGTAATTTTCTTTTTTGTGTGTTATCTTTGTCTGGTTTTGGTATCAGGGTGATAGTGACCTCATAGATGGGTTTGTTCCTTCCTCTGCAGTTTTTTGGAATAGCTTCAGAAGATAGGTGTTAAATGTTCTCTAAATGTATAATAGAATTTGCCTGTGAAGCCATCCGGTCCTGGACTTTTGTTTAAGTTTTTTGATCAGTTTCAGTTTAGTACTTGTGATTGATATTCATATTTTCTATTTCTTTCTGGTTCAGTCTTATAAGAGCATACCTTTCTAAGAATTTGTCCATTTCTTCTAAGTTGTCTATTTCATTGGCATATAGTTTCTTTTAGTGGTCTCTTATGGTCATTTGCATTTCAATGGTGTCTATTGTAACTGCTCCCTTTTTCATTTCAAGTTTTATTGATTTGCACCCTCTCCCTTTTTTTCTTGGTGAGTCTGGCTAAAAGGTTTATCTATTTCATGTATCTTTTCAAAGAATCAGCTTTTTGTTTCATTTATTTTTTTTCTGTTGTTTTCTTTGCCTCTATTTTTGCTGTGATCTTTGTGATTTCTTTCCTTCTAACTTTGGGTTTTCTTTGTTCTTTCTCTGGTTGCTTTAGGTAATACGGTTAGGTTGTTTATTTGAGATTTTTCTTGTTTCATGAGGTAATATTGTATTGCTATAAACTTCCCTCTTAGAACTGCTTTTGCTGTGTGCCATAGGTTTTGAATCATCATGCTTTTGTTTTCATTTGTCTTTAGGGATTTTTTGGTTATTTCTTCTTCAATTTCTTCAGTGATCTGTTGGTTGTTTAGTAGTGTATTGTTTAGTCTCCATGTGTTTGTGCTTGTGTTTTTTGCAGTCTTTTTCTTGTAGTTGATTTCTTATTTTGTAGCATTGTAGTGGGAAAACATGATTGATATGATTTCAGTTTTCTTAAATTTACCACCACTTATTTTATGGTCCAGCATGTGATCAGTTGTGGAACATGTTCCATGTGCACTTGAAAAATGTGTATCCTGCTGCCTTTGGGATGGAATGCTGTGTAAATATCAATTAAGTTCATCTGGTCTAATGTATCTTTTTAGGCCTGTGTTTCCTTATTGATTTTCTATCAGGATGATCTATCCATTGATGAAAGTGAAGTGTTAAAGTCGCCTACTACTATTGTATTACTGTTGATGTCTGTTTATAGCTGTTAGTATTTGCCTTACATGTTGAGGTGCTGTTGCATTGGGTGCATTTATATTTACAATGGTTATATCTTCATCTTGGCTTGATCCCTTGATCATTATGTCGTGTCCTCCTTTATCTCTTGTAACTTTCTTTAAAGTCTGTTTTGTCTGAGTATTGCTCCTGCAGTGTTCTTCTGATTTCCATTTGCATTGACTAACTTTTTCCACCTCCTTAGTATCAGTCTGTATGTTTCCCTAGATTGTGAGTGAGTCTTTTGTAGACAACATATATATGAGTCTTGTTTTTGTATCCACTCAGCCAGTCTTTTGGTTGGAGCATTTAAAGTAATTTTCAATATGTTCTTTTTATCTTTTATGATTATTATTTTATATTCTCAAGGTGTAATTGACATAAAACATAATGATGTGATATTTGTATATATTGTGAAATGATCACCACGATAAGTCTAGATAACATCTGTCACCATATAGAGTTACAGAAATTTTTCTTGGGATGAAAACTTTTACAGCCTGTTCCCTCAGCAACTTCCAAATATGCAACACAGTATTATTAATAATTATTAATTAATAATTAGGGCCCAGTGGCAAAGAATCCACTGCTGTTAATGCAGCAGACACAGGAGACATGGGTTCAATTCCTGGGTCGGGAAGATTCCCTGGAGAAGGAAATGGCAATCCACTCCAGTATTCTTGCCTAGAAGATTCTGTGGACAGAGGAGCCTGGCGGGCTGCAGTCTATGGGGTCACAAAAGAGTTGGATACCACTGAGCAACTGACACTTCACTTCACTTTATACCATCAGTATAGAGACGTTATGATGTGAAAAAATGTGCCTTTTCAAATCAAAATAGAAAATGCACGCCCAGATCACTCATCTCCCCCAAAACACTCATCCTATTCACAGACCTTAAGGGCCTCTTTTAATATTGTTTTATTCTGTTGTTGCTTCTTTCTCTTACTTCCCTCCATGGTAGTTTTTTGGCCTGAGGCGACCCAGCCCTCAGGTCTAAGGGCTTTATGGTGGGGTTAATGGTGACTTCCAAGAGAGTTTATGCCAAGGGGAACCTTCCCAGAGTGCTGCAGCCAGAGCCCCCGTCCCTGTGGTAAGCCCCTGCCAACCCAGGCCTCCATAGGAGGCCCTCGGACACTAGCAGGTGGCTTTGGTTCAGTCTCCTGTGGTGTTACTGCTCCTTTCCTCAGGTCTTGGTGCACCCAGGGTTTTGTTTGTGCCCTCCTGGACTGGAGTCTCTTTCCCCCAGTCCTGTGGAAGTCTTGTAATCAAATCCCACTGGCCTTCAAGGTCAGATTCCCTGGGGATTCCCAGTCCGTTTGTGAGATCCCCAGGCTGGGAGGCCAGACGTGGGTTCAGAACCTTCATGACAGCGGGAGAACTTCTTTGGTTTATTGTTACCCATAAAGGGTCACCCACCAGGTGAGTAGGGAATTTGATTTTATCATGATTGTGCCCCTCCTACTGTCTTGCTATGGCTTCTTCTTTGTCTTTGGAAATGGGGTATCTTCTTTTGGTAGGTGCCAGCATCCTCCTGTTGACGGTTGTTCAACAGTTTGTTGTGATTTTGGTGCTCTCATAGCAGGAGATGAGCACACATCCTTCTACTCTGCCATCTTGAACTGGAAGCTTGTATCTCTGTTCTTACTGCCGTTTTCTTGATTGTTTTTTATTTATTTGTGTAGGTCTTTTTTTCCTGTTCTCTTGTGATTTGATTACTAACTTTAGTGTTGTGTTAGGGTTCCTTTAACTTTTGTGTGTGTGTATATCTGTTGTAGATATTTGGCTTGCGATTATCATGAGGTTCAGTCATGTCCCACTCTTGGGGTCCCCATGGACTGTAGCCTACCAGTCTTCCCTGTCCTTGGAATTCTCCTGGCAAGAATATACTGGAGTGGGTTGCCATTCCCTTCTCCAGGGGATCTTCCCAATCCAGGGATCAAACCTGACTCTTCTGCATCTCAGGCAGATTCTTTACCATCAGAGCCACCAGGGAAGCCCTTTTGATATAGCAGTCTATACATAAATAAGATTGTTTTAAGTTGCAGGAGTTTTAATTTCAAATGCATTTCCGATATCCTGCATTTGTGCCCTCCTATTCTCACAGCTGCTAGTTTTGATATCATAATAGTCAGTTGCTCAGTCATGTCCAACTCTTTGTAGCCCGATGGACTGCAGCAACCAGGTTTCTCTGTCCTTCATTATCTCCCAGAGACTGCTCAAACTCATGTCCATTGAGTTGATGATGCCATTCAGCCATCTCATCCTCTGTCTCCCCCTTTTCCTCATGTCCTCAATCTTTTCCCAGAATCACGGTCTTTTCCACTGAGTTAACTCTTTGCCTGAGGTAGCCAAAGTATTGGAGCTTCAGCATCAGTCCTTGTAATGAATATTCAGGACTGATATCCTTTAGGATTGACTGGTTTGATGTCCTTGTAGCCCAAGGGACTCTCAAGAGTCTTCTCCAGCACCACAGTTTGAAAGCATCAATTCTTCAGTGCTCAGCCTTCTTTAAATTCCAGCTCTCCCATCCATACATGACTACCGGAAAAACCATAGCTTTGCCTATATGGACCTTTGTCTGCAAAGTGATGTCTTTACTTTTTAATATGCTTTCTAGGTTTTTCAAAGCTTTTCTTGCAAGGAGCAAGCACTTTTTAATTTCATGGCTGCAGTCACCATCTGCAATGATTTTGGAGCCCAAGAAAATGAAGTCTGTCACTATTTCCATTTTTTCCTGCATCATTTGCTGTGAAGTGATGAAAGCAGATGCCATGATCTTAGTTTTTTGAATGCTGAGTTTTAAGCCAACTTCTTCACTGTCCTCTTTCACCTTTATCAAGAGGGCCTTTAGTTCTTCTTTTCTTTCTGCCATTAGGATGGTTTCCTCTGTATATCAGAGGTTATCACTATTTCTCCCAGCAGTCTTGATTCCAGCTTATGATTCATCCAGCCTGGCATTTCACTGCATAGAAATTAAATAAGCAGGGTGGCAATATACAACCTTGATGTTCTCCTTTCCCAATTTTGAACCCGTCCATTGTTCCATGTCCAGTTCTAACTGTTGCTTCTTGACCTGCATACAGGTTTCTCAGGAGGCAGATGAGGTGGTCGAGTATTCCCATCTCTTTAAGAATTTTCCACAGTTTGTTGTGATCCACAGAGTCAAAGGCTTTAGCAGTGAAGCAGTAGAAGATATTTTTCTGGAATTCTCTTGCTTTTTCTGTGATCCAGTGAATGTTGGCAGTTTGATCTCTGGTTCGTCTGCCTTTTCTAAATCCAGCTTGAACATTCAGAGAAGTTCTCAGTTCACATACTGTTGAAGCCTGATTTGAAGGATTTTGAGCATTACCTTGCTAGCATGTGAAATGAGCACAATTGTGCAGTAGTTTGACTACTGCAAAGAACTACTACTACTACTGTCAAAGAACATTTGGCATTGCCTTTCTTTGGAATTAGAATGAAAACTGACTTTTTCCAGTCCTGTGGCCACTGCTGAGTTTTCCAAATTTGCTGGCATATTGAGTGCAGCACTTTCACAGCATCATCTTTTAGGATGTGAAATAGCTCAGCTGGAATTCCATTACCTCCAGTAGGTTTGTTGTAGTGATGCTTCCTAAGGCCCACTTGACTTCACACCCTAGGATGTCTGGCTCTAGGTGGGTGACAGCACTGTGGTAGTTATCAGGGTATTTGTATGTAGGTTATTTTCTACCTTTACTACATGTTTGCCTTTACCAGTGAGCTTTTCCATTCATAATATTCTTGTTTCTAGTTGTGATCTTTTCTGCTTAGAGAAGTTTCTTTAGCATTTGTTGCAAAGCTGATTTGTTAGTGCAGAAATCTCTTAGTTTTGCTTATCTGTAAAACCTTGATTTCTCTGTCAAGACTGAGTCAGAGCTTCTGCTGATAAATCAGCTGATGACATTATGGGAGTTCCCTTGTATGTTATTTGTTCCTTTTGTCTTGTTACTCTTAAGTTTTTTCTTTGCTTTTTGTCATTTTGATTACTATGTGTCTTGGTGTGTTCCTCCTTGGATTTATCCTGCCTAGGACTCTGTGCTTTCTGTAGTCAGGTGACTGTTTCCTTTCCCTTGGGAAAGTTTTCAACTATTATCTCTTAAAATATTTTCTCAAGCCTTTCCTCTCTCTGTTCTCTTCTGGAACTCCTGTAATGTGAATGTTCTTGCATTTAATGTTCTCCCAGAGATCTCTAAGACTGTCCTCATTTCTTTATTCTGTTACATGATTTTCACCATTCTGTCTTCAAGCTTACTTATCCATTCTTTTGCCTCAGTTATTGTGCTATTGATTCCCTCTAGTGTAGTTTTAATGTCAGTTGTTGTATTGTTCATCACTGTTCTTTAGTTCTTCCAGGTCTTTGTTAAACATCTCATGTAACTTCTCAGTGTGTGCCTCCATTCTTTTTCTGAGATTTTGAATTGTCTTTACAGTCATGTCTCTGATTTCTTTTTCAGGTAGATTGCCTGTTTCCGTTTCATTTAGTTGTTCTTCTAGGGTCTTATTTTGTTTTTTCATCCTGAAGATACTCCTCTGCTCTCTCATTTCATTTGACTTTCTGTGATTATGGTTTTCATTCTGCAGGCTGTAGGGTTGTAGTTCTTACTTCCGCTGTCTGCCCCCTGATGGATGAGGCTGTCTAAGACACTTGTGCAGGCTTCCTGGTGGGAGGGACTGGTTCCTGCCCTCTGGCGAATGGAGCTGGGTTTGTCCTTCTAGTGGGCAAGGCTCTGTCAAGGGGTGTGTTTAGTGGGCAGCTGTGTGCTCAGGATGGCTTTAAGCAGCCTGTCTGCTGATGGGAAGAGCTGTATTCCCAGCCTGTTGGTTGTTTAGCCTGAGGTGTCCCAGCACTGGAGCTACAGGCTATCGGGTGGGGCCAGGTCTTGGTGAGAAAATAGCGACTTTGAGGAGAGCTCCCGCTAGTGAATATTCCACAGAGCTGCTGCCACCAATGTCTTTGTCTGCAGTGAGCTGCAGCCACCCGCTGCCTGTGCAGGAGACCCTCCAGGACTAGCAGATAGGTCTGGCCCAGTGTCTTACGGGGTCACTGCTTTTTTTCCCTAGTTCCTGGTGTGCACAAGACCTTGTGTGCCTTCCAAGAGTGGAGTTTGCTTCCCCGAGTCCCATGAAATTCCTGCGATCAAGCCAGATTTTGGGGGGGGCTCCTCCTCCCATTGCCAGACTCCCAGGCTGGGGAGCCTGATGTGGGGTTCAGAACGTTCATTCCTGTGGGAGAGTTTCTGTGGTACAATTATTTTCCAGTTTGTGGGTCATCCACCCATCGGATATGGGATTTGATTTTACCATAACTGCGCCCCTCCTACCATCTCACTGTGGCATCTTGCCTTTAGATATGTGGGGTATCTTTTATTGGTACCTTTCAGCATTTTTTGTTGATGGTTTTTCAGCAGTTAGTTGTGATTTTGATGTTTTCGTAAGAAGAGTTGAGCTCATGTCCTTCTACTCCACGATCTTGTCTCTGTCCTAGATTTCCTAATACATTTGTAGTGAGAGGAATCTTAGATTGCCTTTGAGTTTGGCATAAGTTATTGTTCAGTACATAGAAAACTAAGCAAATGGAAAAATAATTCAGCTACTTATCTCACTAAAAACATTTGTTATGCAAAAAATGCAGTATTACATTGTGTGTGTCTCAGAGAAGAGCATGTGCATAGTCTTCAGAATGCAAACACCCAATATTGATTAACCAAAACCAGTAACATTGAGTAGATGAGGGAAGGTGTAGAATAAAGGAGATAAATCCTAGTCTTTTATAGTAGAAGCCAAGAAATAATATCTGTAATTGAAAAATCAAGGTGAAAGTGTTAGTCACTTAGTCGTGTCTGACTCTTTGTGACCCCTTGGACTGTAGCCCACCAGGCTCCTCTGTCCGTGGAATTCTGTCCAGGCAAGAATACAGGAGTGGGTTGCCATTCTCTTCTGTGGGGGATCTTCCTGACCCAGGGATCAAACCCAGGTCTCCTGCATTGCAGACAGATTATTTACCAGGAGAGCCCTGTGAAATAATGTATGCAGTTGAAAATCAAGGTGAGGCAGTGTAAACACAGTCTTTATGCCTGTGGGAGTAAATACAGGAAGAAATGCTGAAAGGAAACCATGGAGTGGGGAGGAGTACAGAAAAGGACTTTGGTTTTTGCCATAAACCTTATAGTACCATTTGACTTTCAAAATTATGTTTCTGTATTTCTTTGCCTTATGTTTTAAAAATAAGAGTTGGAATCATTATTCAGAGATCAGTCACTGAACAAAGGGATTATTTCCACATTACTGTCCACTTTCTTGAAAAAAATAATAATAAAGGCAAACAACTTCTGTATATTATGTGCACAATTTATAGAAAATGACTACTGTATTATCTCTGTTATATGATGAGCTAGGTGTTCTGAGTTTTTCATTTTAATTTCACGCTGTGTCTGTGTATGCACTGAGCACACACACTTACATTTGGCTTATATTACACACACAAGCGTAAAGAGGTAAAAAGTAGGTCAAGGAGCGGGCTGTACTGCTTCAGGTGAAGAGCCCTAATTGGTACGTGGATTTGCATCTTGACAGTGAAAACCCTGAAGAGTTCAGGATCTGTGGGTTTGACAATGGGCTTAGAGTGTGGAAACTGCTGAACATATGTGGGAAGGATGGCAGCCAAAATATGAACAGCTGCAGTGAGAATGATGTTTGCTGAGGTCAAAGTGGATGCATTGATTTCTCCTCAGGTTTATATACTTACTTAGGTTAATGGTCCATACTTTTAGAATGAAATGTTTTCAACATGACTACCTTTACCAGAGTACATATAATGGCCCATTCTGCAACTTAGGGTCAGCAATAAATTGCCGTATCCCTGCCAATGGCGAGTAGTGCTCTTAAACAACAGAACTTCATTGTCAGTAACAACAACAACAAAAATACACTTTTCTATGAACTGTGAGGACCTGATGTGACCAGCGTAATGTTTTTAAATGTGTCATGATCTTGCTGTTACAACTTGGAAATGAAAAGGTTTGACCTAGAAGTCCCTATCAGAGAGCAAATACATAGTTTATTTTCAATCATGAAAAAGCAAAAGGAGCTAGAAGAACGTGTGCTTTTGCATTCTCCTCCTGGATTTGAAGTTTTCCTGATTAATTTATCTCACCTTTTGAGTTTTACCTGTCAGTTCAGTTCCAGGCCTGCCCTGTCTACAGGACCAAGCAGTTGTCTCCCACTGTCATTATATCATCACTGTATTGGAATGATCAGAGCAAACTGGTCTGATGATCTGCACAGCAGAAGGCAAGATCTCCAGCTACCCCATGCTCAATGGAATGAAGATAAGTGATGGGCAAGATTGATTTTTTCAACCCCAGGCTCCAATTTTTTTCTCTTGACCTGATTCCACTCCCAAGAGGAATCTTTCTCAACTTTTTAATGAATTGTCTCGCTAGTCAGTGTATCTGTGAAACTACTGTGCGGGGAAATGTGGGGAAAGCAACAGGGAAGGAAATGGATGATTTCACCAGAGAGCATTTTGTTATCACTTTCCAGATAGAATCACAGCACATGGGACCACAATTGGGATGTCTTGACATGCTTGCTTAATAAGTTGGGACTCCAGAAGCTTCCCAGGAGTCTTTAGAAAAATCTTGTCAGTTCTCCCAACTGTGCATTATTTCAGTAAGTGGACTGGGGCTGTATGGGGGACGAAGAGAAGGTACAAGGAGAAGAGCAGATAGATCATAGATAATTGAATTCCACATGTAACCCAATTAAATCCTGGACCCATGTCATCCTGGGGAATTATGAAATGCACCTTATCATCTTTTAAGTGGGAAGTGATCCCGTTACAGGTGTAACTGACATGTTCTTAATACAGAGATGTAGCTTGTCAGTCCACTTTCTTTGAAACACGGATTTTCACTGACCACTTTGTTGAGAGCAGCCATAGAGAGGATGTTATTTTGTTTTGACAAAAGCCACCTTGCTCTCCCAGAGTCCCACTGGTCTTTGACATATTTCACAGCTTTAGAAGACAAATCATCCCAGATGTCTGTGCCCTTTGTCTTGGGCAAAGACAGACATTCCTCTAGGAAGTAATTTCCTCATGTAAATTTCAGGTGTGATTAGGCAGACCCCACTGAACAGAGATGACATGGCTCCTTTGGTTTGTATCCCCACCCCACCCTGCATTGGCTTACTCATTGGACTAGTAATTACAAATCCTAAATCTGCTCTTGTTTTAAACAGACTTAGGTCTGTACTCCACTTCTTAAACTGGCTCTCAGCTCTGTCCAGATTGCATTCCTATTTAGTGCAGTCAGGGCCCTACTCTTTGAATAGATAGATTCCAGGATTCTTGATTAGAATCTCTGGAGATTTGGTCTCACCATCAGTATTTCTAAGGCCCAATCAAAATTTGTTTTCCTTGTTTAGTTGCTGAGTCGTGTCTGACTGTTTTGTGACCCCATGAACCCATGAAGCTCCTCTGTCCATGGGATTTCCCAGGCAAGAATACTGGAGTGTGTTGCCATTTCCTTCTCCAGGAATCAAACCTGTGTCTCCTGCCTGGCAGGTGAATTCTTTATCTCTGAACCACTTGGGAAGCCCCAAAACTGGTAACCACCAGCTTAAACTGTAAACCGCAGTTTAACACTTGATTCTTTGCGTCTTACTTTCTTCTTGTCTCACATGCATTAGCCTCTGATGGTCACTGTCAGTCTATTGAAGGTGTAGTGTTTTCTTCTCCTCTTGTAACTCAGAGCAAATTGCACAATGTTGATGATGCTCAGTAAGCACTCATTATATGTAAATCTTAGCCCTGTCGTTGGCCTGCTGCAGCTCAACTGAGTTGGTCACCTGGTTTCTTTCTCGACTTCAGTTTCTTCATCAGTAAAATAAGTTAAGCAGATTTTTTTTCCACCAGAATTATGGAGCAAAATGGTTTTGCAGATCCTAAGTCATCCATGGAAATGTGAAATCAGAATTACAACTTTGGGGTATTTTGTTGCCTTGAAAGTGAAAGTCGCTCAGTCCTGTCTGACTCTTTGCGACCCCATGGACTGTATAGTCCATGGAATTCTTCAGGCCAGAATACTGGAGTGGGTAGCCTTTTCCTTCTCCAGGGGATCTTCCCAGCCCAGGGATTGAACCCATGTCTCCCGCATTGCAGGCAGATTACCAGCTGAGTCACAGTGGAAGCCCTTAGTAGGTCGAAATTCATTTAACATTTAGGGCTGGTCAGTGGCAGACTGTGAATTAGAGAAGTTGGCCGTTAGCACGCCTTCTCCACTTGCTCTGTTTTTGGCGGTCACTCCCATGGTGCTGCCCATCTGCTCAGGCGCTCTGAATGACTCAGGTCTCCACTTCCACCTTGAGCAGCAGCACTATATTGTCATATTGTAAGCGCTTCCCCCCCCCCCCCCGCCACCCCCCCCCCCCCGCTGGTCTGATTGATTAAGTCAAACTAAACTGCTAATTAGTGATAATGGCACTTTTCGCCACTCCCTTCAGATAACATTTAGCTTTTATTGATGTCCCCAATTCCAGAGACCAATTGGTGAAAATCTTTTGAGGCAGGAAACGATTTTGGCACTAACACTTCTTAGTCAGAAACCAGCCACTGTCCTGCTGAGAGGGAGGTATTGCCAAAATCCTGGGAAGTGAGGGCTTGATGTTAACACCTGCCCCGATCATGTGCACTTTTGTGCCTACAGTTTTTCTTTCTTTCTTTCTTTCTTTCTTTTTTTTTTTTGAGAAAGCATCCTGGCTTCATCTCGACCTTGGTTTCCTTGGCTTCACCTGCTCCCTGTCCTCTCTCCCTTTCCTCTGCCCTGAATTCAGCATCAACCTACATGGACTTGATTGTTGTTCTTGTTGCTAGGAAACTGTTGACCAAGGTCAAGTGTATGTGCTAATTCATTAAGGCTTGTTAGCAACATCTTATCCTGTTGTGATTGTGTCGTCAAGTGTATGTGAGTGAGTGAAAAGAACTGTTTTTGCTGCCGAAGGATTGTTTTCATGAAGGATTCCTGTAAAAGTATCTTTCTCTGAGAGGTCCTTTTTGCCAGTTCACATCTCCTCAGGGAGCTCTGGCCAGCCATAGATTTTCCAAGATCTGAGTAGCAAAGGATGGAGTTGAAATGAGATCTGTAGTCAAGTAGACAGACTTCAGAATGAATTATGTGTTCTGTTGAGGCCTGATTTCCCTAAGTGGATAAATTCTGAGCTGGAATGTGATGTATTCTTAGCAGGTAGGAGTCAGGAAGGACAGTTTTCCTAAGAGAGTCAACTCGCTTTTATGTTATTTTGTGGCTTGAAAAGGACTAGGCCCCAGGCATCCTTAACTCAGAGTGTTCTTCTCCTGGCCTGCTGCAGAAGAATATGCATCCCAGTATAGGTTCTAAAACCAACTTCGTTCTACTATATGGTTCACACTGTTTAGAAAAGAGGGGATGGCAGACCGTCTAGGTTAACATCCCAGAAGCCTATCCAAAAGCACAATTGTAGAACCAAAGGATCTGCTGTCAGGACAGCAAAAATGGGCCGCAATGTAGTTTGCCAAATAGACCTCAGAAACCAATAAGAAACCTCTTCTTAGGTGAATGATAGCAAAGGAATAAATGTGCTCTCAACCATCTGCCATGCAAACTGCCATGAAGTGATTAGGTTGAGCTGTTACTTCCCTTGCCTACACTTTTGAGTTAAATAGAACACAAGCTACATATAAGACACTGTCTGTGGGTAGTAGAGCCTGGCCACAAAGCCACACTGCTCTTTGCTTTGTCAGTGAACCAGAGGGAGTGGCAACTACTGTATCTCATCAGAAATTGAAAGTCTCTCTCAACTTATCATCTGCACGTTTAACAAATATTTTCGAGTTCCTCCTATAATTCAGACAGTGTACAAGACGCCAGGGATACAGTGGGCACAGAGATGCAGGCGCTGTCTAAAACAGACACAGACCCTGCCTGTGCAGAGTTTATGATCTCTTCTAGGCTGGTTCTTTGTTGAGCCCTCAGTCCTACCTCCAGGCCTCCCCTGCTCTTCAGGCTTTCCTCTGAAGCCACCTTTAATGTCTCAGCTACTTACAGCTGTGTAACAAATTGCCCCAGAACTTAGTGGCATGAACCAGGCCATGGTGATTATCTCACAGTTTCTGTGGTCAAGATTCCAGCGTTACTTCGCTGGTCCTCTGCTTTGGGGCCTCTCCGAGACTGCAGTCAAGGTGTCAGTGGCCTGTGGCTATCTCAAGGCTCACCTGGGGAAAGCCGTGCTCCCAGTGAGCTTGTTGGCAGGATACAGCTCCTCACGGTCCTTTGGAGTGAGGACCTTGGTGCCTAGCTGACTGTTGCCCACAGGCCTCCTCGTTCTGTGCCCCGTGGGTACTCTCCTCCTTGGCTGCTTGTGTTAATAAAGTATGCCAGCCGAGTCTGTTAGCAAGCTGGGTTATAACAGACTGTGACTTCTAATTACAGAATGACATCCCATCACCTTTGCTGTATTTAGAGTATATCACTAGCCCACACTCCCTCCCCAGGAAGAGAATCAACAAGGGGCTGTATACCAAGAGTTGGGGATCACAGGGCCCATTCGAGAAGTCCATCTACTCCATTTGGTATCTTGTCATCACCTTGTGTTGGCAAAGAGCTGCTGGGCCTAAAACCTGAGGACACAGCAGCTGCTGGCCTCGTCCTCCCCAGCTGACCTCTTCAGCCATTCCCAACTCATAGGCTGTATTAATTTTGTCATCTGGCCAGGAATGGTCAGATCCTGCTGGCCAGCAAAGAATGAAGCCAGAGTGGTGCAAAAGAGAATAGGGGTGAGAAGCAGGTGGCTACATCAGAGACAGCTGGGATTCAGAAGAACCTGTGGGAATGGGGAGGAAGAGGGATTGTCCTGAAGGAAAATGCACAACCACATGCATTCTTAAGTAGAAGCATTTTAACTTTGTTTTCAAGGGACTTCTGGGGCCAAGAGCATTTGCCATAAAGAGTGCTGCTTAAGCTAAGGCAGAGCTTTCAGCCACTGTTCTGCTGATCCCCCTGGGCTTTGGGGACGGGAGAGGCCTGGACCAGTGGGTATGTTCCCTTCAACTCCGGCAGCGTCAGTTGGGGCTCCAGACCCTCTCTGGGTGACCCAGAATGTTGTCTGAATGCTATCATCTCTCCACACGTCATGACACAAAAAGAGGTGGAGAGGCGCCTAGTATGAGGGGTCTTGCTGGTGCTGAGGAAACAGCCTCGGAGGCTGGCTGGCATCCTGGTGCCCCTAGTCCTCCCCCAGATGTGGGTGTGGCTCCCGTTCTTTGTGTTCCCATCTCAACCGTCGTCTTGTGGGGGCCGTTTTCCATCGCAGGTGTTATCCATTATGGATGAGGCATGGAGAGGGCCGTGGTGAATAATTCAGCAGGTTTCGGGTGCAGACTGAACATTAAAGGGAAGGGAAGACTGAAAAGGAGAGAGCCGGGGGAAGCATTCTGGATTCTGTTGCAACAAGAGGATGCTGTGTGAAGGTGCTTTCTGTAACCTTCCAGAAGATCTGCTTTTCTATTGTAGTCTCTCTAGTGATTTTTAAGTCTTAGGTGTGATGGTGGTTCTCTGGTTAATGACTGAAAAAATTCCAACCTTTCCACAGTAACAGCAAAGATTCTGATGACTTCAGCCTGTCCTAAGTGGCTCATGAGTTCAAATCAGAGCAGTTTTTAAGAGTGATAATGGCAGATTGGTCCCACCCTTAAGCCGGGGGAGTTCAGTGGTAGGGGTTATTCAATCAGGACACTTGAGAATCGACACCCAAAACTTTTCTGTCTTAAATAATTGGTGGAAAGAAGACAGTATCCGGAGAAATGCCCAGTGCTATAAATTCAGAAGAAATACCTCCTGCATTGCTCACCATTTAGAAAAAGCCTCCTTGAACAGGGCTGACAGCTACAAGTTTTGCAGCAGACTGACCCAGATTATAGTAGGTACAATCTGACTGTGAGTGGAATGGTCAGAAACACAAGAACAAGCGAGGAGGGGCAGAGAAGTACCGAGGACCTCCCCTCTCTGGCCTGGCCTACAGAGTTGTCCACAGCGCAGGACACGGTCCCCTGACATGGGTGGATTTTCCAGTTGTGGATCTTTCCGGTCCTTTGCTTCTCTCTTTTCTACCTTTTGACTCTTACAGTTCATCAGGTAAACTAGGGAGAGAGACCTGTCATCCTGTCTCTTAAAGGGGTTGGTGAGAAAGAAGGCTGAGGCCATCTGTTACAGTGACTGTCTTGAATGTTCTGTACCTTTCATTTTTTGTGCATCCACAACCTCCCCCATTGCCGTGGCTAGTTAAGAGGTAGATTGACTCCAGGAGGTCTGTCTTCAGCCTTCAGAACCACCCTGCCCAACTCTGTTTCCATTAGTTCCTTCCAGCTCAGTTCCACCTGTATTAGTCTTGTCTTTCCCAAGAAGAAGTGGACACAGTCCAGCTCTCAAAGCCAGTTTGGGTTTACCTATTGTTGTTCAGTTGCTCAGGAGTGTCTGACTCCTTCTGACCCCATGGATGGCAGCACTCCAGGCTTCCCCATCCTTCATTATCTCCCAGAGGTTGCTCAAACTCATATCCATTGAGTCAATGATGCCATCCAACCATCTCATCCTCTGGCACCCACTTCTTCTCCTGCCCTCAATCTTTCCCAGCATCAGGGTCTTTTCCAATGAGTCAGCTCTTTGCATCAGGTGGCCAAGGTATTGAAGCTTCAGCATCAGTATCAGTCCTTCCAATGAATATTCAGGGTTGATTTCCTCTAGGATTGACTGTTTGATCTCCTTGCAGTCCAAGGGACTCTCAAAAGTCTTCTCCAGCGCCACAGTTCGAAAGTGTCCATTCTTTGGTGCTCAGCCTTCTTTATGGTCCACCTGTCACATTTGTATACAACTACTGGAAAAACCATAGCTTTGACTACCTGGGCCTTTGTTGGCAAAGTCTGCTTTTTAATATGCTGTCTAGGTTGGTCATAACTTTTCTTCCAAGGAGCAACCATCTTTTAATTTCATGGCTACAGCCATCATCTGCAGTGATTTTGGAGCCCAAGAAGATAAAGTTTGTCACCATTTTCATTTTTTCCCCATTTATTTGCTATGAAGTGTTGGGACCAGATGCATGATCTTAATTTTTTGAATGTTGGGTTTTAAGCCAGTTTTTTCACTCTCCTCTTTCACCTTCATCAAGAGGCTCTTGAGTTCTTCTTCGCTTTCTGCCATTAGGGTGGTGTCATCTGCATATCTGATGTTATTGATATTTCTCGTGGCATTCTTTATTCCAGCTTGTGTTTCATCCAGCCCAGCATTTCGCATGATACTCTGCATATGAGTTAAGTATGCAGGGTGACAATATACAACCTTGACATTCTCCTTTCCCAGTTTTGAACCAGTCCATTGATCCCTGTCTGGTTCTAACTGTTACTCCTTGACCTGCATACAGGTTTCTCAGGAGACAGGTAAGGTGGTCTGGTACCCCCATCTCTTTAAGAATTTTCCACAGTTTGTTGTGATCCACACAGTCAAAGGCTTTAGTATAGTCAGTGAATCCAAGGTAGATATTTTTCTGGCATTCTCTTACTTTTTCTATGATCCAACGGATGTTGGCAATTTGGTCTCTGATTTCTCTGCCATTTCTAAATCCAGCTTTTACATCTGAAAGTTCTCAGTTCACATACTACTGAAGCCTAGCTTGGAGGATTTTGAGCATGACCTTGCTAGCATGTGAAATGAGTGCAGCTGTGTGGTAGTTTGATAATTCTTTGGCATTGCCCTTCTTTGGAATTGAAATGTAAACTGACCTTTTCCAGTTCTGTGACCACTGCTGAGTATTCCAAATTTGCTGGCTCATTGAGTGCAGAACTTTAACAGCATCATTCTTTTAGGATTTGAAGTAGCTCAGCTGGAATTCTATCACCTCCACCAGCTTTGCTTGTAGCAATGCTTCCTGAGGCCCACTTGACTTCACACTCCAGGATGTCTGGCTCTACGTGAGTGAGCATACCATCATGGTTATCCAGGTCATTAAGACCTTTATTATGTGATTCTTCCGTGTATTCTTGTTGGTATGTATCCAACCATGTTGACCATGGTGGCAGCTTCTTTTTTTGTGTGTTTATCTGACTTACCATTCCCACTTACTCAGAGTTCAGTGCGGGGGTGTTCAGCAAATGTGAAGAGGTGGGGAGGATCCACTCTCAGCATCCTGTGCCCCCAGGCCCTGGCTGGCCACATGCCCAGGTTTGTTCTGACACTGGCTCTGAGCGAGCCTCTTTTTCCCAACTCCCGCCCCTTCCTTCCATATGAACTGGATGCTCTTTTCACAGGTTCTATAAACATAGCAGAGTTTAGAGTGTGTGAAAGTTTCTGGTAGCACCTCAGAACCGAGTTTATTTTCCCCCAGAAATAGTAGGCATTACTGCCAGAAGAGGGAGGCCAGCCCCTCCTCAGAAACATCAGGTGATGATGCTCCAGCAGTGACGCACGACTGCCGGGATCATCAGGCACTGAGGGGTTAATGCAGCTGGGTCAGACACCCTGGGAGTTGGTCACATCTCCTGTTACAAGTTACATTATTGACTCGGCCATCTAACACCACTGGAAACAATCCACCAGACACACACTGGGATCAGGAGTTAGCCTCAGCTCACAAGTGGATGCTCAAGAGCTGGCCCTGCTACCCAGAGAGCACCCATAAAGATGGAGAATTTCTGGATGTACCAATTTGAGTGTCATGAAGATGAGGTAGGTGGATCCTCAGCTTCACAGCTATGTTTGCTGCTTTGCTCTTGGTTTTCTTCTAGTCCTGTCAGATTGTTCGTTTTCTGCATTTCCCTTGACAGTAGGAGTAGGTGAACAGAGCTAGAATGGGATGGGAAGAGATGTAATCAGGTTTGCCTGTTGCTGGTAAGTCCAAGACGATCTGAAAAGAAAAAAGGCTGACCACTTAGAGAGATTGCACTTTGCTTCGTCTCCATCAGCGTCACATTGTTATTTGCTGTGTTCTGATAAATGAGTTCATTTAGGCACTGTAGCCTCTAATTCCAGGCTCTTTGTTGTGTCTTTTGCTTCCATGATGCTAATGAAAATGAATGGAGATTAGTGCCTTGCACGTTTGCTAATAAATGAGCTGATGGGCAAAGTGAACCCTGTATAGTACCTGGCACATAGTAAGCTGTCAACAAATAGTAGCTATTGTTTTCAGTAGATAACATGTTATTACAGCAAATGGTTTGCTCTTAGCTGCATCTCTTAATACAAACTAAAAGCCACTTTGGTTTTCCTCTCACTGAGCTCACGTTCAGTATGGCCTGAGGATGCTTTGACCATCAGGGAATATGGACCTAGATGGAAAATGAACATAATGGAGGCCTCTTCATAAATGAGTCTATCACAAGTTGTAATGCATTTCAAATAAATACAGTGAGGCAGTTTCAAAGGGGGAAAGATAACATTGGTTTATAGATCAGTTTTATCAGATGGTAAGTTAGCAAATGTTTCAGGAATGACTTTAGTTAATAGTCAATTTTTTTTCCTTTGAGAACATGGTTTCAGAAGTGTAGAGCCTTTCAGGTGGTGATAAAATGAGTGATCTGTGTGGTCCCCTGAAGAGGAAAGCAGCCTGTACCTAGGAGATTGCTGCAGTGCAAGATTTCTCCGAGCTGCTAGATGGACTGGATCCTCACACTAGCAGCCTTGCCGAGGGTTTAGCAGACTTGGGACTGGGAATGTGAGCATTTTCCCTGTGGGAAAAAAAAATGGAAATGCTTAGAATATTCTAACTGACAGTTATCTCAAAATGTTCCGTTGATATTAATTGAATCCATTATAAATGTGTATATAAAACACTTCATTAGGCCCAGGCTATTATCATTTTAATGACATAATTATGCCCCTACAATGCCTATGCTAACTTTTCCTGCTTCACCACATTAAGGAAATACAAATGTGCATTGATAATACAGTTTGAATGGAAAGTGAATAATTATGGGTTTCTTCGGCAGTTTTGATTTTCAGAAGCACAAACGTATCTTGGAGCAAGAAAAAACTAATCATATATTTGGTTGTTTTTTTTTTTTTCCTAATAATCGTAACATAGAATAGGTTAATTTAAAATGCTTTATACCAGTGAGGAAAACAGCGTGCATTTACTTGAGGAAAAGGATAACACTGGTTAAGCTGATGCACATACTGAAAAAGCTATATGAGAACACCAGAGACACAGAAGTCGCCCCCCACACCCCACCCCACCCCCAAAGTGGAAGTTTCTCGGAAAGACTAGAGCCTGTTCTGCGACCTGCCCTGGGTAATCCCCTGCCTTTCAAAGCCCATATGCATTCTTCAGCACTCAGCCTTCTTTATGGTCCAACTCTTACATCCATACGTGACTACTGAAAAAACCATTGTGGCTCTAGTGGTAAAGAACCCACCTGCCAGTCCAGGAGACGTAAGAGACGCAGGTTCAATCTCTGGGTCAAGAAGATCCCCTGGAACGGGAAATGGCAACCCACTCCAGTATTCTTACCTGGAAAATTACATGGACGGAGGAGTCTGGCAGGGTACAGTCCATAGGGTCGCAAAGAGTTGGACATGACTGAGCGACTCACACATCACTTCTCACATCCACACGTGACTGGAAAAACCATGGCTTTGACTATATGGAACTTTGTCAGCAAAGTGATGTTTCTTCTTTTTAATATGCTAAGTTTGTCATAGCTTTCCTTCCAAGGAGCAAGTGTCTTTTAACTTCATGGCTGCAGTCACCATCCACAGTGATTTTGGAGACCAAGAAAATAAAACAGAGTTGGACCATAAAGAAGACTCAGTGCCGAAGAATTGATGCTTTTGAACTGTGGTGCTGAAAGAGAAGACTTTGGAGTGCCTTGGACAGCAAGGAGATCAAATCAGTCAATCCTACAGGAAATCTACCCTGAATATTCATTGGAAGGACTGATGCTGAAGCTCCAGTACTTTGGCCACCTGATGCGAAGAGCCAACTCATTGGAAAAGACCCTGGTGCTGGGAAAGATTGAGGGCAGGAGGAGAAAGGGGTGACAAAGAATGAGATGGTTGGATGAGATCATTGACTCCGTGGACATAAGTTTTAGCAAACTCTGGGAGATAGTGAAGGACAGAGAAGCCTGGCATGCTGCAGTCCATGGGGTCACAAAAAGTTGGATAGGACTGAGTGACTGAACAACAACAGAAATGAAATCTGCCCCTGCTTCCACTTTTTCTATTTGCAGTGAAGTGATGGGACCAGGTGCCATGATCTTTGTTTTCTGCATATTGAGTTTTAAGCCAGTTTTTCTACTCTCCTCTTTCACCCTTTTCAGGAGGCTTTTTAGTTCCTCTTCACTTTCTGCCATTAGAGTGGTATCATCTGCATATCTGAGGTTGTTGATACTTTTCCCAGCAATCATGATTCCAGCTTAGAGTCATCCAGCCTGGCATTTCCCATGATGTACTCTGCATACATGTTAAATAAGCAGGGTAACAATATACAGCCTTGACGTACTCCTTCCCCGATTTTGAACTAGTCCATTGTTCCATGTCCAGTTCTAACTGTTGCTTCTTGACCTGCGTATAGGTTTCTCAGGAGGCAGATAAGGTGGTCTGGTATACCCATCTCTTTAAGAGTTTTCCACAGTTTGTTGTGATCCACACAGTCAAAAGCTGTGTCAGTGAAGCAGTCATTCAGTAGTCAATGAAACAGATGTTTTTCTGGTATTCCCTTGCTTTATCTATGATCCAACAGATGTTGGCAGTTTGAGCTCTGGTTCCTTTGCCTTTTCTAAATCCAGCTAATACATATGGAATTTCCTGGTTCACATACGGCTGGAGCCTAGCTTGAAGGATTTTGAGCACCTTGCTGGCCTGTGAAATGAGCACACCTGTGCAGTGGTTTGAGCATTCTTTAACATTGCACTTATTTGGGGCTGGAATGGAAACTGACCTTTTCTGGGTCTCCTGTATTGTAGGCAGATGCTTTACCATCTAAGCCACCAGGAAAGCCCTGTAATATTCTATATTCTGTGATAAACTGTAATGAAAAAGAACATGAAAAATTATGTATGTGTATAACTAAATCACTACTGTACAGCAGAAATTAGCACAACACTATAAATCAATGAAATAAATTAAAAATAAAGTAGTGACAAGAACCCTGAGCCACATGTACCCACAAACTTCCATACGAGCACATGAGTGCAATGCTACGTGTGTCCAGAACGTACTTTGTAAGTAAACCTTTTTATTTTTTGTGTTTCCTTTTTCCTCTGATACTAAAGAATTGGTGCCCATACATCCTTCCATATATTTAACACTTTTCTGGAACTCCCTTTGTGTTTTTTATGGGGAATCCTGATGAAGCACTTGAAGAAGAAAATGTAAGTTTATCATAAATTCTGCCTTCAAAGTGATTATTAAAATATTGTAACTAAAATATTATCTAATAGTGTTATAATTTTATGAAATATAATGGAGAAAGTGATGCAACATAAGAATGGCACAGATAACATACAAGTAATTCTCATAGGAGAGGGATTCATTTTGCCTAAGAGAACTGGAAAGACTTCATGAAAGAAGTAGTATTTGAAGTGGGCCTTTGGAGGGTCATGAACATGTGGCGTTCAGACAAGAGCATAAACAAAGGTTCACAGCAGAAACTCACGGGGAACAGAAAGGAGTTCAGTGGCTTGATCATAGACAATAGGAACTGGAAGGGTGGAAAATGGTAAAGAAATGAAGGCCAAACCTTGGATGCCTTAAGTGCTAAGGTAAAGAGTCTAGGATTTATTATTTAAGCAAAAAGGAACCACTGAAGTTTTTTAATTGAGGAATGAATTCCTCAGAACTTGTTAAAATTGTATTTAAAATAATGAGAGTAAATAGGTGCTTCATGAGAGGTCTCAATGTCTTACTCAGTTTGGCCTGATTTAACAAGATACCATAGACCTGGTGGCTTAAACAACAGAAATTTATTTCTCACAGTTTTGGAGCCTAGGAGGTCTGAGATGGGGGTACAAGGATGGTCAGCTTCTGGTGAGTGTTCTGTTCCTGGTTTGTAGATGGCCATCTTCTTGCTGTGTTGGGGTGGAAGGCAGTGAAAGGAACCAAGTTCTCTTGTGTCTCTTATAAGGGCACTAATCCTATTCTCAAGGGCTCCATCCTTATGACTAATCACCTCCCAGAAGCCCCACCTCTTCATTTCATCCTGCTGTGGGGAGGGGGACAGGCTGGGGTTTTAATATATGTGTTTGAGAGGGACATTATCCATAACACTGGTGAAGAATGTTCATGAGTTCTTAGTGTTTGGGTTACATGTTATATGTCCTCTGTTTGGTGACTTAAAAAACCAAAACCTTATTTTCAGGCTCTGTGAGTTTCTCCATATAGTTGAAGTTGCTAAATAATTCATAGGCTTGATAAAACTGTATTCTTAAAGAATTATTTCTCCTACCCTTGGTTGCAGTGAAATTTTTGTCACTGAGTTCCCTTTGAAGAAATGTATCTTTGTGTATTGGGATTCATCAGACTTGGCTGGAGCCAGCTGGGGGATCTTTTACCACATGTCCTAAACAGTGGAGTGTATCAGCGTGCCATGGTCGTATGTGACCTGTCGTCATTTAACCCTAGAGCAATGAATACGAACTTGGTTCTCTTTTGTAAATCAGTCACCGTAATTGCATCATACTCAGTCTTCATGTTCCAATATGCGGTCTTGAATGGGAGATAGTGAACATGCCAGAAACTACATACAGTCATTGTGTGTACCCCCTAGCCATAGCCAGTAATGAGCTATTCTTGCCATTATACCAGTAAGAGTCTTGGGGCTTATAAAGTAATTTAAAATCTTTCTGGTATGATTTTTATAGAGCCTTCTGTGTGCTTTTTAATTTTATTCATGAATAAAATGTTAATAAGAAAGGAAGCAAGATGAGATGAAGAAAATATCCCCATGGGTATGCATTGTCCTTGTGAACACTCTCCCAGAGGGGCAAAATAATTCTTGTTATTATTGTAATCTTAAAAGATTCTCAAATACTGGTTAAGTGCTTTGTGCATGCCCAGGCACTGAGCTGATTCTGTGTGCATTGTTACCGATTAATCCTCATGTCATTCCCAAGAGGCAGGTTATTACTGTTTCCCCTGACTTTCAGAAGAGTCAGAGAGGATGGGAACCTGGCGGTGAGTGGTGAAGCCAGGATTCACATGCAGCTCTGCCAGATGCTGGTGTTTGAGCACTTGGCCCCTTCAGTATCCTGAAACCTGAGTTGCAGTCTTACTTGTTCTGCCACAATAGAAAACTAAAACGTCAGTATTTTTCAAAGGAGTAGTGTAACTTGTGTTCCCTATAATCACCTATGCTTTTGAAAATGGACTCTAATATTGGAAAGCCAGAACATGGTAGCTTTGAAAACTTGACCAGTGTCTTAGGAATTCATTGATTTTTTTTTTTTTAACTTCCCACCAACCAGGAGCCTTTCTCAGGGCCTTCCAAGCCCTGGGCACTGTGGCACAGAAGACTTGTGTCTTCTCCACTGGAAGCTTTCTCTGATCCAGATGGTCTTTCCTCCCACCTGCTCATGCCTGTTATGGCTGCTGTCATGTCATATTTTAACCAACCAGGGGAGACAAAGGGAGTGTCCCAAAGGATCCTTGTGTCAGTGTACCTTCAAAGGTCTACTTAAAATTAATTCACTTACAACAAATGCCAGGGTTTCAAAGTAAGTATGGGGAGAAAGGGATTTGATTAGAACTTTACCTTGAAAAACAATACTAAAAATTATAAATATAAGCTTAGTTTATTTTTTATTAACAACATGTCGATTATAATTTCATCTATATATGAATTCTTCGAGAAGTATTTTTTCAGTTTATCTCGTTGTAGTATAGTTGACTTACAATGTTGTGTTAATTTCTGCTGTGCTGAAAAGTGATTGTTGTACGTATATATGTTTTTTTCATATTGTTCTCCATTATGGCTTATTACAGGATATTGGATGTAGTTCCCTGTCCCCAGTAGGACCTTGTTTTATATCTTCCTTATATATAACATGTAATAGTTGGCATCTGCTAACCCCAAACTCCCAATCTCTCTCGGCAACCACAAGTGTGTTCTCTATGTCTGTGAGTCTGTTTCACAGATAAGTTCATTTATGTCATATTTTAGATTCCACACAGTGTTTTCTTTCTCTTTCTGACTTCATATATGATATCATATAGTATTTGTCTTTCTCTTTCTGACTTCTCTCAGTATGATCTCAGTCCATCTGTGTTACTGCAGATGGCATTATTTCATTCTCATTTGTGGCAGAGTAGTATTCCATATATATGTACCACATCTTCTTTACCCATCCCTTTGTTGACGGGCTTGTAGGTGGTTCCCCTGTCATGGCTACTGTGAATAGTCCTGCTCTGAACATAGGGCTCAGTTGAGTTCAGTCACTCAGTCATGTCCAACTCTTTGCGACCCCATGGACTGCAGCACGCCAGGCTTCCCTGTCCATCACCAACTCCTGGAGCTTGCTCAGACTCGTGTCCATCAAGTCGGTGATGCCATCCAACCACCTCATCCTCTCTGCACATAGGGGTACACTTATCTTTTTTAATATAGTTTTGTTTGGATGTATGCCCAGAGTGGGATTGCTGGATCATACTCTGTTTTTAGTTTTTACGGAACCTCATACTGTTTTCCATGGTGACTGGACCGATTTGCATTCCCGTCAACAGTATAGGAGGGTTTCCTTTTCTCCACACCCTCTCCAGCATTGTTCTTAGTGTGAGGTGATACCTCACTGTAGTTTTATTTTCATTTCTCTAATAATTCATGGTAATGAGCATCTTTTCATGCGCCTATTGGCCATTTGTATGAATTTTTTTGAGAAATGTCTACTTAGTTCTTCTGCCCACTTTTTTTTACTGGGTTGTTTGTTTTTTGTTATTGAGTTGTGTGAGCTTAGAGAAGAAGTATTGACTTAAAGAGTCATAATTTTTCTCAGAAAAAAGTCATTGAAGCATACACTAGAACAACTGCCTTCAATTCACACATGACTTCTGCAGCATGATCAGAAACAGTCCTTTCAATCATAGAAAGGACCATTCCAGCAAAAATATTTAAAGACTGTTTTCCCAAGGGCCTCTATTATCACATGTTCCAGTCATGCTTTGTTTTTTGAAGCACCTCTAACATCATTATTGGTGATGGACAAGGAGGCCTGGCATGCTGCAGTCCTTGGGATTGCAGAGTCAGACACAACTGAGCGACTGAACTGAACATCAGTATCCTTCCATTTTTCTCTTTTTAATTGTTAACTGGTGTAACTCCACCAACTATTCAATGGCTCATAGTGGGTTTGAGCAATTCTCCAGTTTTACCTCCTTCAGTTTTGAGATTCTGCTTTTTCTTTATTTTTGCAGTCTTTGCACTTCTGCCCTGCAATGCAGTTGCTGTTTTGTTCTGGTTTGGTTTTGTCTGGAAACACCAGATGGTCCTAGCAGTCAACAGAGATCAGCTGACAATGGTGTGGACCAGATAGACGCTAGTGTTTGGGAGGGAAGGCTGTGAAGACTAACCCTGCAAGTAGTTAGCTCCTTAGCGGTGGTTTTTATGTTAAGGTGACTTGTTTTCTCAGGGACTCGGTGACATTCCTTACAGAGGACATCTTACACGTGTTCATGGGTCTGTCTGCCCTGCCAGACCAGGAGCTCCTTGGGCACAGGCAGGGACCTGGGCCTCTCCAGACACTGTCAGCACATCCGTGTTAGATAAGTGAGTGAATGACCCAGGTCAAGCTCACTTTTTTGTGTCTTTTGACTAGAATTCCTCCAGAAGTCTTTCACAATCCCTGTATACCTCTCCACATCACCGCCTTGCTCTCAGTGCTGCCTCGGTCCTTAGGCTTTTCTGAAAACGGCTCTGTCCATTTGGAGAGAGCCAGGGGTTCTTTACCCCTGGCTTTGGGGCGTTCTCAGTGTCATTCCGTCAGCTTTTCTGGGTGATGATCTGTTCTTTTAGGATTAGAGGAAAGGGAAGACCAAAGTGGTAACTCAACCCCTCAGTCCTTTAGATCTTCCAGTTTGATTCAGGAAATAGTTACTAAAGTGCCTAGACTGTGCTTCTCCGATGAGGACAACAGGCCAGTGACTTATAAGGAAAATAGCCTCTGGGCAAAGAGTAGACACAGTCTGTCACCAAGTGGAGCTCCAGTGACTGGTCCCAGCCCTGCTCTTCAGCCCATTTCTCCCCTCCCTGCAGAGCTGTGCTTCCCTCCCTGCCTCTGTTTCTAGTACCTTCAGCCTCTTCCCAATCCCATCCTGCTGCATGAAGACCATCCAGTTTTCAGGGCTCAGCTGAAGTAGTGCCTTCCCAGTGTAGTAACGCTGCTAACACACTCCTCCCCTCCTGCAGAAGTGTTCCCTCCCAACCCTGTGTCTCTGTGTATGAACGCATGTCCCAGCTGCCTTCTGCAGCGCTGACTTCATACCTTTCCACCTCCTACCTGGAAAGAGGTGGACGGAACAACCACAACATCTCTTGCCTCTTTGTTTCTGGGTCCAGTGCTAGGAACACAAGGAGGCACCGAAATGTCTAAATGTCTAATGGATGAATAAATAAGTAATAATTACTTGTGCACTGCTTTTCACCCCTACAGGCATAGCCTGAAAGTGCCATGAACTGTTCGTCTGTCTCGCCCCCAGCCATCAACAGTTTATGTGCCCCTAGTGTCCAGTGAATGAAAATGACTGATTGGCTTTCCCTCCAGATGCTGTTGCATCCTTGGACCTAAGGACAGGATTATCCATCTCTTATCCCAGCATTGAAGAGCCTAAGCCTGAAGACTGGGAGCTCTGCTTTCACCACCCCAGGGCTGTGGTGAATCAGCTAGAGCATAATCTACAGAAAACAAATTGTTGAGCTTAAGGAGACCTCCTGTAATTCCAGAACAGGGAGTTGTCAAGTCATCTTTGAACAGTGCCTTCATAGAGATCCAATGTGGCACTTACCTTTGTGAATCTCCAAGCCCACCTTTGCTTCCCACCCTTGGTCTCATTTGCCTGAAACTGAGTATCCATCCAGAAAGCATGAGACTCCAGACTGAAATATGTAATGATAGTTTTTACTTTTTGCCTCATTTCATTGGTTAAATTTTGCTTCCAATACATTCTTTGAAAGTAAAAACTATTCTCCAATTTCTGGTTTTCTCTCTGCTCTTCAGCATATGAAGAGGCAGAAGTTGGGGTGAGGGGCAGAGGACTTTTAAAGCAGACATTTGAGATGAATTGACATTAACGCCTTGGTTTGGGCTCCATGGAATCTGTGTCTGCTCTGAAGGTGTTTGTCCATCTTGACTTTGTCAGCAGTGGTGTAGTGGGTAGTAGGCTTCCAGGTAGGGTAATCTCTTGGGGACAGTTTTCTGCTTTAAAGGAACTTTACTGGAGCTAAGGTCGGAGTCTTCACAAGCAAAGGCCATTTCTCTAGTTTTCCAGTTCAAAACGCAGATGTAGCAGTGTAGGGGTCGCATAACAGAAAGATGCTTATCACTGACCTCTAAGAATAATATAGGAGAGTAGTTGTTGACTGCTTTTGGCACAAGTTGGAAAACATGGTAAGGCTGAAAACCACATTGACATCATTTATTCAGTAAACGTTTACTGAGTGAATCCCTGCTGTTCACAAGTGCCCAGGGAGAGGCATTTGGATCACCAAGATGAATACAAGAGCTTTGCTAAAGAGTTCTTGGGAAAGGGGAGGCACACACCGAAACAGATAATTACAAAACCTGGGACGTGCCATCAGGGGAGAATAGTAGCTTGAACAGAGCCTGAGAAGGCTTCAACAAGATGAGCGCTTTCGAAGGAGAGAACAAGGGAGAACGCTCTAGATGGAGATCAGTAATTGCATGTGCAAACAGAAAGAAGCTCAAGGGACCTCATTTGCATGTGGAAGGCTAGGGAAGGGAAGTGGCTCCTAATCAGGCCTGGTGTGGGGCCCATGAGAGCCTCGGCGAGACAGTGCCCACCAGAGTCAGGTATGTGCCTCTTCTCTGGGGTCCCGTGGTGGGTGACTGGCACTGGTCACCAAGCCTTATTGTGGGGTCCAGCCTGCCTTGCAGATAACCTATCTTCTCACATCATCCAGAGATGACCTGGTGCTCAGAGCCCTGCAAAGCCTCCATTTTTAGAAGCTTTGCAACAGAAACTAATTAGAGAAATAGGCACTATGGGATACTTTGGGAGGTTTTTTTTTATTTTAATGAAAGTGATACATTTGTCCTCAAACCAAGCAATTAAAGAAAAAGCAGCTGTGCTAGCTTCCCCAGGGACTAGACCTTTGAAATCTTTGTGACAGAGAAAATTACTTGGGGAAAAATAGACATAAATATCTAAGAACTGCTTCATATTTGAAAAACTAGGAAAATTTAAAGGCATTAAATTCTCATGAAAACTTTACTCTGTTAATTTTGAGTAGGCCAGACACAGAGCTAACTCAGCAAGTCCCCACCACCTTTCTGGGGTGCCAAATGAAAAGTTCTGTGTGTTCTTTTCGGAGGCACACAGGGTATCTTTCTTGCATCAGAGACCGAGGGGCTCAGGTACCTTGTACCTCATGTCACCCTGATGTGTGTCCTCTTGGCTTAACTATGGAGCAGCTGATTTCTGCACGTGAGTGATGAAGAGGCCTGCTGGTCCTCACCACTCTGCTCAGAATCAGATACATCAGCTCATGGGAAACACATCCAGGCCTCGCAGCAACAGGTCGACAGTACCATGTCTGTGTGCGTAACTCTGCGTCTCACCACATCACCCTTGAGTTCATTGGGTATTTCCTGTAACTGAGACTTTTTGGAGAGAATTTATTGTTTCTATGATTTCACCCAGTGCTTGCTGACCCTCCGCCCCACCCCGCTGTGTATGAACATGTCCCCTCCCCTCCTCTGTACCGCTGCCCCATGGAACATTCTCCCTCCCCAAGCAGAGATACATTCCTGATGTCTCTGTACCCCCACTTCCCCTGGGGCTCAGTCTCCAGAGATCAGGAGCAGGCTCAAGCTACTGCTCGTGTGATTTTGCTTTCTTTGCCCAGCATGTACCTCTCCTCACTCGTATCCCTGCACTTCCTCAGAGAATAGATCTTTACCTGGACTGGGTTTTATGCCTTCCATCAAACAAGCTGTGAAGCGACGCGCTCTTGCTCTCAGAGGACCGTGGCTACAGAATTCTTAAGCATCCCTGTGGCTTATCTGAAGATTTTCTTCATCCCCCAGATTTTGGGAGCATGCAGAAATCTTCGGGGATCAGCTGGGGAGGGTTTTAAGCACCTTCACTGGCCTGGAGCTTCAGATCCATTCAAGCAGGGCCCACACAGGGAGCCTGAGCTCATCACCTGGGGGCAGTAACATGCCTGCTGGAACCCCTGCTTTCCAATCCTTTTCTAAGTCTTATTTTTTTTTTTCTCTTTCTCTTTTATTATTAAGTAGATCAGTGAGTATCTAAAAGTGTATTTAAGTGGGGAAAGGAGAGGGTGGGACAAATTGAGAAAGTAGCATTGAAGCATATCGATTACATATCCAGGTATATGTATATCCAGGTAATAATAAGCATATCCAGGTAAAACAGATAGCTACTGGGAAGTTGTTATATAACACAGGGGGCTCAACCTGGTGCTCTGTGACAACCTGGAGGGGTGGGATGGGGAAGGGCGTTGGGGGGGGGGGTTCAAGAGGGAGGGGAACATATGTATACACAGGGCTGATTCATGCTGTTGTATGGAAGAAACGAACACAACGCTGTAAAACGATTATCCTCCAATTAAAAATAGATTTTTTAAAAGGTGTGTTTATTATAACAAATAAAACCATGTTCTCATCACCTAATTTGACAAATGGAAAATTACCAGTAATTTTGAAGCCTCCTTTCTTCTCTTCCTCAACTCTCTACCCTTCTCTTCCTTCTCCTTATATAATAAATTATTTCATTTTCCTTGTATTTGAACTTCAATAAGAGGAATGAAACTGTGCTTTTGCCTCTCTGTGCCTTTAACTTTTTCTTAATATTCTTGAGACTTAGCCGTGTTGTATCTTTTATTGTAGTTTGTTCATTTTAAGTGATAAGCCTCATTTTTAAACACATTGCTTAACAAAGAGTTTAACTCTTCTAAAGTCGCCAAGGTAATGTTGTTTGGGTGCTGAAATATCTCTACTTTCAGTGGCTGCTGGATTAAATCAGACAAAATTATTTTACAACTGGTTTGGTTTCCATTCATCAAAACCAGTCCCAGCTATCTCTTTAAAAATTTATGCTTTAATTTTTACTTTTTCATTTAGGTCCTCTTGGGCAGGTGATTTTTTAAGACGTTTAGCATCCAAAGTCTTTGTATCCTTCAGTAAGAAAAATGTTTTAAAAACAGAAACCACTTGAGTATCACTATGAGCTTTATTCATCTGTGCTTTAAGTTTGGTCGTCAGCTTTTGCTGTGTTTCAACCCTTGGCCTGAGGTGGTGGATGAGGGAGAAAGGGAGTTATAAGGGCCTCTTTGAAAACAGGGCAGGAATTTAAAGAAAGCTTGACAAATCCAAGCCTTCTAGGTACTGTCGGCAGCTCCTTTCCAGGAAGTTTTCTCACTGCTGAAATGTTCTTCAGCTGTGTGCAACTTTCTCTTCTTTCCCCAGGTCCCCAAGGCCAGGTGGTTCACCCCATCCTTCCCTGTGCAGTTCTCATGCTGTTTTCCTTTGCTGTCTGTTTTCCAGTCCCCATCTCCAGGCAGTTCCTCACCCCTGGGTGCAGAGTCTTTGAGCACACCCCTTCATCCTGGTGACCCCGCAGAAGCCTCCACAAATAAAGAGGTAGGATACCATTTTGTTTCCAAAGCCATCAGTCCATTATGTTTTATTCTAATTCTGGTTTATGCTTTACCCGGCCTCCCATAGAGTTGCTGACCCAGATTACCGTAGGGAGAACAATCCTAATCTCTGCAGCATGGAATTCAGTGATTAAAGCTATGCCATCCCGTTCGATAGCCACTAGCCACATGTGTCTATTTTAATTCATAAATAAGATGAAAAAGTCACTTCCTCAGGCACACTAGCCACATTTCAGGTGCTCAGTAGCCACACGTGACTAGTGGCTATTGTACTGGAAGCAGAGGTTACAGAATATTTCCTTGATTTCTGAAGATTCTCTTGAACATGGAACATCAAAAACTATTGAGCAGTGAGGTCATGAGCCTCGATGCCATGGCATTACAGTTGCTATGTGGTTTGGGAAGTGGGCTGGTTTCTTAAATACTCAATTATTTCAGACCCAAGTAAAATAGCTTTTTGACAACAGGGCAACTGCTTGTCCTGTTTCTCTGGGGTGACTCTTGTTCATGCTTGTCGTCCAAGCAGCATACCTGGTGAGCACCCCTTCTCACTCTAAAGCAGTGCTATCCAAGAGGACTCCCTGTGATGCTGGGAATGCTCTGCTTCTGGACTATCCTGAATGGTAGACACTAGCCATGTGTGCCTCGCTAGCCCTTGAGATGTGGCCAGTGGCACTGAGAAACTGAATTTTTCATTTTATTGCATTTTAATTAAATAACTCTGTGTGGCTAGGGGCTGCTGGGAAGTGCAACTGTAAAGTGTCTCTTTGAACAGTAAATCATGTGGTCACCCTACTGATGGAGGCCAGGCTGAGCTCTGGCAGAGAATATTTAAGAGAGAAGATGCTGCTGGCTCCTACTAAGGTTTCTGAGGCTAGAAAAGGGCAGGTGTTTTTCCCTGAGGGGGAAACCTTGCCTTCTTCAGCACCCGTTGTCCTTTCACACCTGGCTAACTGCTCCTCCCACCGGTGTATGAACTCACATCAGGTAAATACTGACCTGCACCATCATCTTCTGTGTGGGCTCAGCTCGCTGTAAATATAGATGGTGCCTGATCAGCACTGGGGGTGTGCATGAAAGAGATAAACCACATAATGAATGATTGTCTCATTTTCCTTCCTTTTGCTGATAACTTTATGTTAAATTCAGTGGAGAAAGTGATCTCCATTTTAACCTGAGTGGCAGATCACTTCTAAAAAGGAGTCTTAGTTAAAATTTACCCTTTAAGTATCATTGAATACACATCCGTTTGCCATTAAATATTCATGCAGGGGAGAAGTATTTTTTTATTAATCTATTCATATTAAAGCAAACAAACACAGGGAGACAGTCTCAGAAATGACACCAACATTAGAATTTAGATTTGAAATATGCTTTGTCCTTCTCTGGTCTTGATCAGGCTTCAGGAACAGGAGTAATGGGGTTACGGTTTCTTCTGGCCCTGCACCCCTGATATTTTATTCATAGTGCACGAATAGGTGAGGACAGATGGCAAGAAGAAAGGCCACAGTGATGATAACAATAATGGGAGTTACCATTTCTTGAGCATTTATAGCATTCAGGCACCAGGCCAAGCAAATCACATAGTATCTCATTTAAGCATTAAATGACTTCTATGAGGTAGGAATTATTGTCCTCATTTATTAATGGAGGAAGCTGAGAGGTTAAGTAACTTACCTTACGTCCCAGATGTCACAAGTGGTAGGGCCAGGTTTAAAATCCAGAGTTCTGGAGAGCCCAGGCTCTTAACATCACAATCTCTTGTCCCTGGGGTAAAGAGTACTTGCAGGACGTCCACTGTGTGAACAGGTAGCTTGTGTGTTATTATTTCAAAGTTCAGGCCTCCAGGCTCTACACACAGTTTGTGTGACCTCTTGAACATCCCAAAGATTTGGCCTTCATCTTCTTGAATGTGTCTCTGTTAATTCTTGAATGTTAAGGATCAACTAATGTTCGTCTCTGTCCACATGTGAGAAAACAAAGGGCTCATCAGACATCTGAATGTTCAGCACTTGATTATTCATCAGATATAATAAGCAAGGCAAATGTGTTAGTTTCCCAGTTCCTACAGGACTTGGCACATGTTTCTGCATATCTTTAGAAATAATGATAAAAATCTTCTTTGTGTGCAATAATTAGAGATTCTTTCATTTCACAAAACTCTTAAAAAAAAAAAAGTGTACTACCCTAGAGACTAAAGAAAGCCAGTCATGAGCCCATGAATAGAGAATAAACGAATGAACCAAATGCCCTACATTGTGACTGTAAAGAAAATGGCAGCTTTTAGAGCTGTAGACTAAAGCAATTCTTTTGTAGCTTCTGCTTAAATCTGGGCACTGTCCTTGAGATTAGCATTCAGAAAAGTATCCGAATAGTCCAAGAAAATATAAATTGGCTTCTTAGTTGTACCTGGAAGCTAAACCATTTTGATTAGATGAAGTAAAGCCCCTATTGCCCGTAAATGCTGAGCGCAAGGAGAGGGAAATGGTTGGGAAATAATAATCTTAAAGTCTTTAGGCCCTTGTGAAGAAGCTAGCTTTCATCTGCATACCGTGAAGTTATAGATTTTATTTCTTTAAAGCAACAGAGTTTAAGCCAGCAGGCACTCAACTGGGCCTGTCTTCTCACTTGAGTAAATAGAAAGTAAAACTAATGTAAAGCATTTTTTAAATTGGAGTTCCCTTTTTCTCCTATCCACATAATCTTGATGTTCACTAGGTGTACATTTTTCCATAAATGCTTTAGCAGCTAGTAACTTTTCATTCCTGGTGAACTTGTGTCCTTAGTGTCCCTAAAGGTGATTCTTTTCTGAAACCAGAAACCCACCTTCTTTGGTATGAGGAGCTCTTTCATCCCAGTGAGCACATCTCCAGCACGTTTACTGCCTTGTGTATTGTGTGGCTAGTGTTGAATTCTTGTCCTTGTCCTGGGTTGATTTTAAAAGTCTTAACAATTTTAAAGTCTTAAAATTGTTTCTTTTACTCCCTCCAGTTTTTCACACAACAGTTAACACTATTGTTTTTTTTTTTTTTTAATGTTGTGCAAATTTAATTTATCATCCCTTTACCATTCCCATCTTCCAAATGAAGAGCACTGTATAAACTACATAAAGTGCTACGATGTGAAGTTGTTCCCATGATATCCCAGCCACCATCCAGGGCCCTTCCCTCTATCAGTCCACTAGGCACCCCAGAGTATTCCATCAATTCAAGTCACCCTAGTGAGCAGCTATGTTGTACTAGAGTCTTGTTCTGAAATCATCACCTAACACCTGGTAGATTGTTAGCAGGGAAAATCTTTAGGCTTTCTGAAGATAACCCTTGGCCACGCAGACTCTGATTTTGCCCATTTTAGGGACTCTTCTACACTAGCTCTCGACTCTCCTACAATGCTCACATCATCCTGCCCCAGACTGTCAGCTGCAAATTCTGTTACTGGTTGAAGTAGAAATGAATTACCCACTCTTATCCACTGAGAGTTATCTCTGGGACATTTGCTTGTGAAAGGAACCAAGGGCTAAGTGTTGGTCCTCTGAGAGCTGGCATTTAAACTGTCATCCAGTCAGGTCCTATAAAGTTTCTAACTGATTATATCCACTTCAAGGATGCTGTTGGGAGACTAACCTTTGCTGTGGGGTTTTACTTAATATAAAAAATTCCATTACATAAGTCATTATTGTGAAAGATTTTTTAACTGCTTCTTGAACTTCTTTGTTTATTGGGCTCTTATTTTAAGAATAATATATAATACATGGTAACATAATAATGACTTATGTAATGGAATTTTTAAACTAAAACACACCAGTAAGAGATGAAGAGATAAAAAAAAAACCCTAGCAACCATTTTTAGCACAATGAGAGATCAGACCTAAAGTACAAATAAAATTTGCCCTGCAAAAGACCTAAAGTGGAATAAAATTCTCAAAGGGAATTCTTAATTTTAACATATAATCATATTATTGGTGCCTTTACTAATCAACAGTTTATCACTTACACACCTAGATTCTTGTAAATATAAATTGAGCCTTTTATTGTTACCGCTGATTATGAATTTTGGTCCATGGATTATTTTTTAAGATAACAAACATTTCTCTGATCGTGGAATGTAGGGTTTTTAGATTATCTAAAATATGAATGGATGGTTCTGGGCTTCAGGTAGCTTTTAATAATGAATGCATATATTTATTCACACTTCATTTTCTGTAGCCAAAAATGGTTGACAGCTGGTTAATATCTGCCATTGGTGATGTATTTATTTTTCATTTTGCATGGATGGTTGTGTTAATGCATTTTTAATGATGCTTTGCCCTTTTTGAAACCTTTTTGTCTTAATTACAGTCAAGAAAAAGCTTGGCTTCATTCCCAACCTACGTTGAAGGTAAGAGCTGAAAAGGAAATACTAAACACTGAGTCATTCATGAATCTTTTAGCATTTGGGGATTGGAAGAACTGGGCTGTAAGATTACTAGTGGGAAAGAAAGGCCACAAAGTCTCTTATTCACAGTCTTCAGTTTTAGAATCTCGGACTAAAACAGCAATAGCCATGAACCTCTCAAAGACCCTCCTCCCTGCCTTTGCTGATTCTGTCCAGGAGACAGTGAGGCTGGGGGATGGCTGGGGGTTTTGCCTAGCCTAGAACTGGCCATTTTGGATTCAAAACCTCTGTCTCTTTATCTCCAATCCAGCATACCTCTTGCATTCATCAGGAACCATTCAATTAGGAACAATGTTTAACTAAGGGAGAAGTTTTGGTCCTTTTCATTTGAAAAAAAAATTCCCAGTAACTCCTGTCTCTTGCTTGGGTGAGCTAGTAATGTTAACACTTATCAAGCTCTCTTACTCTGCCAGGTACTGATAACTAGTTGAATCCTCAGATTGATCTTGTGAAGTGGATTTTATCATTGTCCCCATGTTATGCATGAGAACTAGGGCATGGAGCGAGGGTGAGCAGCCTTCCCAAGATCCTGCAGTGAGAATCGCAGAGACAGGCTGGGAACCGGCAGTCTTAACTCTGCCCTTCTCCATGCAATCGATAGTCTGTGCAGGACAGCCACACGCGGTTGCGCAGGTTGTTCACTGCCCAAGTGGACTCCATCAGCAGGTCTGGTGGGGCCAAAACTCAGTGCAGACTAGGCACCATAACCTGAGGTTGGACCACACAGATGCGCAGCTCCTGATCCTCTGCCGGGGAGGATGGCAGATGATTTGAGGGAGCAGCGGGATTGTCATATCCTTGAAGGAGGGTTTTCTGGGGGCCAGAGGATACCCAGACATCGTGTCTGACCTTTAGCTTCTATGTATGTTCCACTGCCCAAGAATAAATTACCTGAATTCATAAACCTGAACCCTTGGGCCTGAAGCCCAGGACAAGCTCATTTCTTTCTTGAGTAACCTGGAAATTATATGCACTGTTTTTGCAACGATCCAGAACTCCACAAGAGCACTTGGGGGAGTTTTCAGAAATTTAGAAGCTATTCTTCTTCAAGATTTCCAAGCTCAGCATCAACATGAATATGAAGATATAATGTGTGTGCTTGTTCACCCATAGAGCAACACAAAGGCATCGCTAAAAAGGAAAGTCTGAAATTCTTTGACTTGGGAGAAATATAACTTTAATTTTTTTAACTTTAAAAAAGTTACACTAGCACTAAGCGTAAAATGAAATTATGAAATTATTTTTTGTGAGTGTAATACAGTGACATTTGATTCTAGTCAATTTCCCCAGAAAATAATTGAAATAAAATTGTATCTCAAATATGTATTTGTTCAGGTCCAATATTTCTCTCAGCTTCTTGACATTTATATAGTCACTTAAATATCACCTGGATTACTCTTAAACACATCTGCATATTCATACTTACTGTGGTTGAAAAGGGACCCTTTTCAGTAAAGAGAGCTAAACCCACCAGTGAATATATGATAGTGGAAGTCCCATAGAGAAGATGTTTCTCTTTTTTTTTTTCTTCTAACATTCATTATTTTCACAAAAGGAAGGTTTTTAAAAGTTGCTATTCCAGAGGAGGTCTTTTTTTGTCTTGGTTGTCAAAAATGATTATATTTATGTAACATAAATCCATCACTGGGATTTATGATGATATTTTACTTTTTACAAGACATAGTATAGATCCAAACTTGTCCATGTATTATTTTACTTTGGCAGTAAAATAGTTTCCCTGCTATATAACTAAAGTTATACATTGTAAATAGCCTGAATTCTGCTCATATCTGTAAAACCTTCAGGGTAGGAAGCATGTATCTTTCAAGAAGCACATAAATGACTGGTATGTGGTAGAGGCAGGTTTGGCTGTATTCCTCACTGTTTGTCCAGAAACCTTTCTCAGAAATACTGAGAATCAGAAAACTTAACAGGTTTCCTGATTTAATTTCTACACAGATGCTTTGTGAAGACCTTTCCTAAAACATTGTTAATTTCTTTTTTTTTTCACCAGCACCATGGTTTTAGGAAAACAAATAGATTGCGTTGTCTGTACCCTGATAAGTAGCTTATCATGGGAACCAGCTGTTTAAACTCAAGATGAGCTTGATGTGTAAGGATAAAAATAAAAATCATTCCAGATTAGCTCTTCAAGAGGAAAAAACAAATTGTTTCCATTTCAAGTTGTCTAATTTAAGACCCTGAGTTTTTAACAGTGGGTTAAAAAGTATATTTTAGTCTTTCCAAATATGGCATTCAAGCCAAAGAAAATACTTATGTTTTAATGGCAGAATTAAAATGTCTTTCTTATCACATCTGTTGTAAAGTTATGTTTTAGTCCCAAATACGTTTTAATTTCCAATGGGGTTTATAGGTGATCATGGTGAGAATCAAACTTCGCAGGTGACTCAGTGGTAAAGACCCTGCCTGCCAATGCAGGAGACATGGGTTCTGTCCCTGGATCAGAAAGATCCCCTGGAGAAGGATATGGCAGTCCACTCCAGTATTCTTGCCTGGAAAATCCCATAGTCAGAGGAGCCTGATGGACTACAGTCCATGGGATCGCAAAAGAGCCAAACACAACTGAGCAACTAAACAACAACAATGGTTAGAACCAGATGCCTCCATTTTAAATATTTAAAATTAAGGGTTTGATTTAAAAGGCTGGTGAATGAGAACAGAAAATTCCAAATTTCCTTGGAATTGGTATGTATGTGGATGCAGGCCGGGCACATTACAGCTGGTAAGTCAACAAGGTTTTTAGCACGAGACCACAACTCTGGGGTCATGTTACCTCTCTTGCAGACTTCAGGTTAGAGGCTTTTCAGGGAATCCAGACATTGTGCAGCAAATACTCATTTCTCTGATTTATAATATTTATTTCCCCCATTATGGATAAAATGGAGGGGGTAGGTGATAGGAATCAGTGGCAAGCAAAGGAACTGCTGTATGATGAGGCTGTCTAACAAGATGGCCTTCTGCTCATCTAACCATTTGTCCAGCAAACATTTATTTTATACCCACTGTGTGACAGACTCTGACTAGACACAGGAAAGCCAGAGGTGATGGTATTGTGCTCCTGTCCCAAAAAACAACATCATTTATCAATGAACTTTATATTTCATGTTTAAATAAATATTCACACTGTTTCTCATAGTAAATGGCCTGGGTGAAGTACATTCCTCTCAGGAAGAATTTTCCCTTCTGTTTCAAAATGAAGACAGTGAAGGGAGATCAGAGAGATGCCTTAGACTCTCAGTAGATGCACCTGCCCAGGGGTGTTGGGAGCTGACCACCTGTGTTGGAGGTGTATAGCAGAGGGGAGGGGGCATGATGGGGGGCACACGTGGCCTCACTCACCACCACGGTCTGTGTATTACAGTTCCTGGACCTTGTGACCCTGAGGACTTGATTGATGGAATCATTTTTGCTGCTAATTACCTTGGCTCCACCCAGCTGCTCTCAGACAAAACTCCCTCCAAAAACGTGCGAATGATGCAGGCCCAGGAAGCAGTAAGCAGGATCAAGGTGAGGGGGTACTCTGTGCTCCGAGGAGGGTGGTGGGCCAGTGTGGGCGGCTAAGCCATCCATAGTGATCGCCCCGCACCACGTGTCCCAAGTTTAGGTGACATGACAGGCAGGGCTTATACCTGTACCTGCCAAAGTTCTCAGTAGAAAGAAGATTTCCAAAACGTGTGTGAGTCTTGATGCATAAATGCTATATAATTTGGTTGTTCTTAATGGCCAGCCTTGAGGAAGAAGTACATACGATGATAAGCTTTGGAAAGGTGGAAAGATGAGGAAGGACAGCATTTTAAATATTATCTTTCCAATATGTGAGCACTGTATCACTGTATTTCTGCTGACAGAGATCAGTGCCTTAAACATTCATGCTACAGTGTGGTTCAAACTAGGTGTCATTGCTTTTGAACCTGTCAATCCTGTTCAAGCTAGATTGAACTGGCTTCAGTTCAGTTCAGTCGTTCAGTCATGTCCAACTCTTTGCAACCCCAGGGACTGCAGCACACCAGGCCTCCCTGCCCATCACCAACTCCCAGAGCTTGCTCAAACTCATGTCCATTGACTGAGTGATGCCATCCAACCATCTCATCCTCTGTCATCCCCTTCTCCTCCTGCCTTCAGTCTTTCCAAGCACCAGGGTCTTTTCCAGTGAGTCAGTTCTTCACATCAGGTGACCAAAGTATTGGAGCTTCAGCTTCAGTCCTTCTAATGAATATTTAGGACTGGTTTCCTTTAGGATTGACTGGTTTGATCTTGCAGTCCAAGGGACTCTCAAGAGCCTTCTCCGATACCATAGTTCAAAAGCATCCATTCTTCAGTACTTAGCTTTCTTTCTGGTCCAACTCTCACATCCATACATGACTACTGGAAAAACCATAGCTTTGACTAGATGGACCTTTGTCGGCAAAGTAATATCTCTGCTTTTTAGTCTGCTGTCTAGGTTGGTCATAGTTTTTCTTCCAAGGAGCAAGCGTCTTTTAATTTCATGGCTGCAGTCACCATCTACAGTGAGTTTGGAGCCCAAGAAAATAAAGTCTGTCACCCGTTCGACTGTTTCCCCATCTCTTTGCTGTTAAGTGATAGGACCGGATGCCATGATCTTCATTTTCTGAATGTTGAGTTTTAAGCCAACTTTTTTCAATCTCCTCTTTCACTTTCATCAAGAGGCTCGTTAGTTCTTCTTCGCTTTCTGCCATAAGGGTGGTGTCATTTGCATATATGAGGTTATTGATCTTTATCCCGGCAATCTTGATTCCAGCTTGTGTTTCATCCAGCCCAGCATTTTGCTTGATGTACTCTGCATGTAAGTTAAATAAGCAGGGTGATGATATACAGCCTTGACGTACTCCTTTCCCAGTTTTGAACCAATCCATTGTTCCATGTCTGATTCTTACTGTTCCTTCTTGACCTACATACAGATTTCTCAGGAGGCAGGTTAGGTAGTCTGGTATTCCCATGTCTTTCAGAATTTTCCACAGTTTGTTGTGATCTACACAGTCAAAGGCTTTGGTATAATTAATAAAGCAGAAGTAGATGCTTTTCTGGAATTCTCTTGCTTTTTCTATGATCCAGTGGATGTTGGCAATTTGATCTTTTGTTCCTCTGCCTTTTCTAAATCCAGCTTAAACATCTGCAAGTTCTCAGTACACGTACTGTTAAAACCTGGCTTGGAGAATTTTGAGCATTACTTTGCTTGCGTGTGAGATGAGTGTAATTGTGTGGAAGTTTGAACATTCTTCAGCATTGCCTTTCTTTGGGATTGGAATGAAAACTGACCTTTTCCAGCTCTGTGGCCACTGCTGAGTTTTCCAAATTTGTTGGCATATTGAGTGCAGCACTTTCACAGCATCATCTTTTAGGACTTGAAATAGGTTAGCTGGAATTCAATCACCTCCACTAGCTTTCTTCATAATGATGATTCCTAAAGCCCACTTGACCTCGCACTCTGGGAGGTCTGGCTCTAGATGAGTGATCACACCATCATGATTATCTGAGTCGTGAAGATATTTTTTGTATAGTTCTTCTTTGTATTTTTTCCACCTCTTCTTAATATCTTCTGCTTCTGTTAGGTCCATGCCATTTTTGTCCTTTATTGTGCCCATCTTTGTATGAAATGTTCCCTTGGTATCTATAATTTTCTTGAAGAGATCTTTGTTCTTTCCCATTCTGTTTTTTTCATCTATTTCTTTGCATTGATTGCTGAGGAAGGCTTTCTTATCTCTCCTTTCTATTCTTTGGAACTCTGCATTCAGATGGATATCTTTCCTTTCCTCCTTTGCCTTTCGCTTCTCTTCTTCACTCAGCCATTTGTAAGACCTCCTCAGACAACCATTTTGCCTTTTGCATTTCTTTTCCTTGGAGATGATTTTGATCCCCACCTCCTGTACAATGTTACAAACCTCTGTCTATAGTTCATCAGGCACTCTATCAGATCTAATCCCTTGAATCTATTTGTCACTTCCACTGTATAATCGTAAGGGATTTGTTTTAGGTCATACATGAATGGTCTAGGGGTTTTCCCTACTTTCTTCAATTTAAGTCTGAATTTGGCAATAAGGAGTTCATGATCTGAGCCACAGTCAGCTGAACTGGCTTGCTTCACCTAAAAGAAAGCATTTGATCAGAGCTAAACCAAGGCTAATCTAAACCAAGTCAGTGCAAGGCTAACTCGGTTCAAATCAGTCATAACCTGTTTGCATCTGTTTTGTCAAGATTTAAAAGGAGCAAGCTTGTTTGATCCCTGAAACCACTTTTGTCTAGTTTAAGTCATTCACAGCTAGTTTGAACCAGCCAAACTAGCTTGAACTGGTTTGAACTGGTCTGAACTGACCCCATGGAATTGCAGCCTCTAGAGTATCCACCACGATGCTAGTGCCCCTAGAACCGTGGACAAGCCAGTGGTGACAGGGACCCTGATGGTACCATTGTGTCATTCAGGTGCTGCCAGCACCTAGAACCCCTGAGGCTGTTTTCACCTAGAGCCACAGACATTTCATCACCACTGAAATCAGAGCTGGGGACTTCCAGCGAGTTGAAATAGCTTAGGACTTGTGAGATTTGGTTCTGTCCAGTTTCCATTGGTCAGAATCAACTCCCTTCTCAAGGGACTGTTCCCTTTTCGTGTCTTCTGTCTCACACATCCCCAGGCTTCATCCTGGGCTTTGAATGGCAGTGTGGAATGAGAAGCAAGAGTCCTTAACTCTCTGCATCAAGGGAAGAATATTTGTTGAGCACGTATGTGTGCAAGGCTGTGCAGGATCCTGGGAGGGAGGAAAAATAGTGATTTATATATAAGGTGAGATCCTTACCCTCAAGTTCAGCAGCACAAATGAGAAGTGAATTAAGCCAGCAAATGTACAAGGGGGTGCCAGAGCAGGAGAGAGGGGTGTCAGGATCAAAAGGCCACAGGAGGGCGGGGAGCCCTTGTGAGCTGAGACATTGCCTGGAAGCCTGAGGGAGGAGAGGGCAGCAACCACGGACGTTGTGGAGGTCACACGGAGCAGGGGTGCTACTTCACGTCCTTCTACCCCAGCTCCTACACCCCTCCTCCAGGGCTGATGCTCATCTCATGAACTTGCCCGGGCTCTGGTGTGCCCTGAATAGTAGACAAGGTCAGCGCTGGCCCTTCCCTTCATTACCCGTCACTGCACAGGAAGCCCATGGTGCAACTTTTGATAGCATTATTGACAATTTATTGGCTTCCCTAGTGGCTTAGATGGTAAAGAATCTGCCTGCAATTGCAAGAGACCCAGGTTCGATCCCTGAGTCAGAAAGATTGCCTGGAGAAGTGAATGGCAACCCACTCCAGTATTCTTGCCTGGAGAATTCCATGGACAGAGGACCCTTATGGGCTACAGTCCATGGGATCGTAAAGAGTCAGATACGACTGAGCGACCAACACTACTACTACTACTACTGACATTTTAGGATTTAGGACGTATGACCCAGAGAGTAATTTACAGCTATATCAAGTCCCACCCCTGCCTCCAGAGGTGCATCTTACCTTGTGACTTCCACCTAGACCACTTCCTGACAGTGTATCAGACCGACCCTCCTACCCTCTGGGTCCTTCAGATGCAATAATGCTGCTGGTAGAACCTCAGGTTTCTGTTGAGCTGTCTATCAGAGCTTGTTTGATCTTTTACTCTCTCCCTGAACATAAAGAGGTGACATTAATAACTGGAGATGTCCCCACAGTGTTTTCCGTGTTAAAGATCTCCCAGGTGCAGAGTTCAAGAATGCACAAAACTCCCTGAGAACAAGCTGCTTTTCAGGCACTATCCTGCCTTATCTCATACTGGAGAACTTGAAAAACACAATCTTTAGGGACAGACTTCGGACTCCTCCTATCCCCACGGTTATCAGATATATTATGATTATAATTTTGTTACATCAGCATTTGTTAAGTAAACCCCCAGGTGAGCAGAAGACTACAAGAGAAATTGAGATGGAGAAGTTTAAGACTCAGAAGTCCTGGAGGAAGCACCTGCATACCTAGAGAGGCCATGTGGGGAGGTCTGGCAGGACCTGGGCGCATGCCTTTACCGGGGTCCATGGGTGGAATGCTTTGAGGTTCCCAGATGAAGGCCAGATTGGTCAGTGCGAACCAAAATGGGGTTTTGGTGAGCTCAGTGGAGGTATTAGCTAAGGGGCACCTTGGGGAAGGCCCTGGGCAGCTGGGGAAGACAAGGGCTGATGAGTGGGTGCGGGGTCCCTTTAGGAGCTGACATGTGCATGTGACTCTGCGGGCTGCTTTCCACAGCATTTGTGTGCATGAAGGGGCTAATGTCAGTTTAAGGTTCAGGCAGGCTGCTTGGCCAAACAGAATGGATGCTGAGGCAGTAATACCATGGAGTAACTTAGCTGAATTCTTGACCCAGCGCTTAGTTTCCTGGGTTAATAATGGTACCGTTAGCTCCCCCTGGGTCAGTGGAAGTACAGAGACCCTGGATGGTTCTCTGATAGACAGGGACCACCACTAAAGGGGGTGTTTGGAAAAGAGGCAGTGCTTTTGGTTGTTGCAGTGTCTGGGACATTTTTATTGGCATGAGTAGGTAGAACCAGAGAGCCTTGCCACCCTTTTATGTCCAAGACAGAGCCACGTGACAAAGATTTATCTCCTCCAGATTGCCAGAGCACCCGTCCCTGTCAAGGCACACTACCATTCAGGTGAATCCTCCAGAACAAAGCAATAGTCCACCCCAGAAAGAGTGCTGAGGAGCCCTGAGATCAAGTATGTTGTTTTGAGACGAGTTTTTCCTGGGTTCTGTTTATGGACTTCCTGACGGGGTCGTCCTTGACTCCCACAGCTAGGTCTGTCTGTCTGCTGCCCTGAGACACGTGTTTGTGTTCAGTGACCTGACGGGGACAGCAGGCACAGACTCAGCACCCGAATGTAGGGCAGGTCTTGGGCAAGACCCCAGACTCCAGCATCCCCATGCCAGACCCCTCCAAGCGCCAAGTGTTCTGCGCATTATACTTTGTGATTTCCCCAGTGGTTTCTGAGAGTGTTCTTTTCCATTTTCAAAGTCCAGCTCCCTGATGAGAAACCAGAAAGTTTACTTTTGAATCTTCCAAAAGGATTGGTATCCAGAAGTTCCACAAATCATTTGAACAAAAAATTAGAAGGCTTTGTCAATCAGAACAGGCAAGACAGGCTGTCTGATTATAAATCCATTTTAGACCTGCCTAGAGCAGAGTAAGCAGCTGGAAAACGTATATTTATCTTTACAGCAAATTGCTCTAGTGTGAGGAATTCATTATAGAGTGGTGAGATTAAACAGTCGCATTTCATGTATAAGTATCATTTCACAATGTGCTTCTTGCATCTGAAGGGAATGTTGCCTATCATTAAATATTTTCTGCCTTGTGTTCCTTTTACATGCATTTAAATGCCTGTCAGATTGTTTGCCTTTACACCCAGCCTGCCACTTTTTCAAATTGTGAGTGGAGAAGGCCGCGTTCAGAACCTGTGGTTTACTTCCTCGCCCCCAAGAAAGTTACTGTGGGGATGGCGCAGAGACTTCACCACGTGCACGGGGAACCACGGGGCTGAGAGCAGGTCTCCAGATGAACTCGGGTGGTCCAGGGAAGCCAGCACTGGGGTGCCCACATGTGCTCCCTTCTCTGAGGAAGGTGCTATATGCTTTTTCCTAAAGAGGCTGGCCTTTCAGGAATGAGTTACCCTGGGCCACCTCTAGAGAGACGCAGAGCAAGCAGAATGAGGCTACTGATTTTCTAGCCACGTCCATCCAGGAAGGAAGGGGGAAGGGATGCTCTGTGGATTTATTTGGAAATCCATTTAGTGATATCCTCACCACAAACTGATGAGTAATTCCTGGCTTGGTGCTCTCACCTACACACAGAGGAGCTTCCTCCTTTTTCTGATTCCTTCTGCCTGCCTCCCTCCCTCAGGGACCCCAGCTAGGCCCGCTCCTTCCTCTGCCAGCATTGTTTGTGTGACCCGATAGATGCCAGGGAGGCCTTCCTCTCAGGATCCCCGCTGTGGCCCTCTGGCCGTGTGTTTGAGGTGCTTTTGCTCTGAGCCAGCTCTGCCTCTGATGTTTGGGTTTCCATTTCAAAGCAGGCTTTAATTCCTGGTCTGTCCATCAATTATGTGGTGTCTGTCACTCACGTAGCACCAGCTGTGAGCTGACATTTAACAGTGACACTGGCTTTACACTTGGGAGTCTAAAGAATTGCAGTTTTCTTAAGTTACAAATAATGTACATGTTTATTTGCCAAAATGGGGGGAGGATTTCAAGTTGTGGTTTTTCTAGATATGAATCTGACTCAAAAAGCAAACTGTCCCCATTCAGGATCCCTGTGACAAGGCCTCTTAGCAGATAAAAATCAACCACATCCTTGACCCTGAGAAACTTGCTGTCTCGTGAGAGAGCCAGGAGGAGTGTTTAGGTAACTGAAATAACAAGGCAGGCTGAGGAGTCTGTGATTAAGACATTTCCATCTACCAAAATGTAAAATACAAGATACATCTGAGTGCAGCAGCAGAGTTAGAGGGTATCTGCCATTTTTTTGCAGTTGGTTTTTTTTTTTTTTTTTCATCTTTGTACTCTCCCTAATCTATTCTTTCTTCCTTGGTTCATCTTTTTTTGAGAAGTAAGAATAACCTTCCAGAAAGCTTCCCATTATGATTTAGAAATGTACTGGGCAGTGGTCCTCAGAGTGGGACCAGCAACAGCATCATCAGCTGGAAATTTGTTAGAAGTGCAGACTCTCAGGCCCCAACCCAGTCAGAGACTCAGGGAGGTAGAGCCCAGGAGCCTGTTTTCACAGGCCCTCTGGGAGATGGTAATGTGTGCCGCAGGTCGGGACCCACCCCCTGAGGGAAGTGGGGACCATCCATCCAGTGTGAAGGAGCCTCTGGTCTCCAGCTGTGCGCTCTCATTCTGGTCAAATGCAGCGCTCCTCGCTGATGGGGTCCCGTTGGCAGATAAGCACAAGAAACGCCGCCAAATAGATATTTTTGGTATCTGCCACATGTATTTTCCTATTAAAGGCTCTGAGAAGTCCTGTACTAAGGAGATTTAATTCATTTTTTTAACCAGAAGCTTCCACAATTACTTGAAAGCAGAATACATCATCCCTATGATGATACCTGATGGTCTTATTGCTGGGATTCTTTTAAATATGGTTTAAGAAAAACTTCTAGAGGGAGCTTTGCCCTACACTCAGTCAGTATCTGAAGCAGGCAGAGACAGCCCCTTCCGAGCCCTCCCACAGGCGGGAATCCTGCCTTGACCCTACCTAGAGAACCAGTTGAGAAGCCTGTACGGCAAGCTCACTCACCCCTTCCTCTCACTGCATCTCCATGCTTCATTTCACCCTCATTCCCACTTCACCCTCTGCTCCTCCACCGAAGACGGGGCGAGGTGCAGAAACTGCCTGAGCCGTAGAAACCGCTTCATGTCCATGCAGTGCGGTGTGTTTGTCTCCATGGCCTTTTGGTATTTTCTTTGGTCCACACATTTTTATAAGGCATATTCATTATCAAATATTCTTATATCTGTCTTTACTAGCCTGCCCCAAAAGATCAGATTTTTTTTTCCATTCTTTTATGGGGAGATTTTGTTTAGCTGTTTCAAAACTATGATTTAATTGTAAAATGAGAATTTCTGTCAGTGTAACCTTGTCTAAGCCAGCTGATCTCCCGTCTGACCTGAAGAAGTCTATGGTTGATAAAGAAGATACTGACATGGATAGCAGATCCTTTACGTACATTATCTCATTTATGCCTCCAAATGGAGAGGGTGGGGAATCCTGTGAGGTAGGTATCATTAACCCCATTTTACCAATGGACTGAGACAGACTGAGAAGTTTATAGATGAGAAATGTGTCCAGCTGGCACCGTAGCAATTTGGAATATAGAGTTAAGTTTCCAGTTTGATTATCTCTTCTGCCATTTAATAGCTGTGTGACCTTGGGCAAGTTAATTAGCCTCTCTGTGCCTGAGTTTTCTCTTCTGAAAGATGAGGATAATGTAGAGCCTGCCTCACAGGGTTATTGTAAGCTTCTATACTGATATATGTGAAGTGCTTAGAAGGATATGGGCATATGCTAAGTGCTCAGTCAGTGTTAGCTGGGGAAAGAAAAGCTAGAATAGTCAGAGGATCCCGGGCATAACTAGCCTTAGAGGGTCTTAGCGGCCTCAGGTACTCGGGACACGTTGTGGGTGGAGTGATTGGATGGACCGTGCTGCACGTGTCCTTTGGTGATCACCAGACTGCTGGTGATGAGCCACAGGTCTCATGAAAGCCAGGGCTTTAAATGGATGCTGTCAGCCCCTGCTTCAAGATGCATGTGGGCCTTAAGGCTCGTAGACCTTTCTCTGCTGCCCCAGCTTCTCATTCTGACTCTGACCCCATCGTGATTTCCAAACTTATGCCTAAATTTTTAATTCTAATTTGCTTCAGGGCACTTGGACATCATAAGTAATTTAAAGGTGGTGTTACTCTTAAGTGTACAAAATATTTTTGGCTTCATAAAAAAGTTCTCAAAATGCCTTTCATGGAACTTGGTTTGCCTTTTGGATCCTCTTCCTCGTCACCCATCCCAGTAAAAACAGAAAGTGGGCGTTTCATTGGTGGCAGGCTTGCTTTCCTTTGAGAGGGGCCCTTCAGATTAGATTTCTCATCCTCCAGGTGAAGAATTTTGACCAATGACCATTAAGTTTTGGTATCAAAAATAATGGAAATTCACATATTACTGCCATATCATTTCAGGGGAGGTAAGAAGACAGAGGTTAGGCTCTTATAGCAGTTGTTCTTCTTGAGGATCGTAACTGGTACAGATCAGGAATCTGTGGGCACAGCATCAGCCAGGAGCCACTCTTCAGATGCACAGATATTTCCACTGTCATTTCAGCAGTTAGGATAGCGCTTGCAGTTGCTGCCTCCAGACTTTCCCAGAGTAGACTATTTCATCACGAAGTCTTGACCACCAGTATGAGCTGTGAGGCTGGGGCTGCCCTGGTCTCCTGGGTGCACCAGATCAGCTGTTCAGTGTTTGGATGGCTGACTCATCCAATTTCTCCACCACGAGGTAGCACAGACAACACAATTAGTTGCTTACGAGGTAGTGACGTGTTGCCGAGAGCAAGAGCTTTGGCGCCAGGTGAGTACCAAGGATGTGAGGGAGCTGCTCTTCCCACACCCTACCCCCATCGTCACAGCAGTGCCCGTGGCTTGGCCACTGACTCACCGTCATTCGGGTCACGTCTGCGTGCACATAGCAGGCCTTACCAAAGCCAAGAGGCTGCATCCCAACACAGGCGAATTGTCTAACATCGTGATCTTGTGAGAGCAAACACAGAGTGCTTATAACACACCAGGCATCGCTTTGAGAGCATTGTGTATGCAGTTGACCCTTGGAACAACACAGGTCCACTTATACCTGGGTATATTTCAGGAGTAAATAGTACAGTATTATGTGGTCCAAGATCAGTTGACTCTGTGATTGGTAGACTCTAAGGATGCAGAACTGTGGGTGCAGAGGAACCAGCTGTGTATACAGAGGGCTAGCTGTAAGTTATACACGGATGACTCCATGGTGGTTGGCACCCCTAGCCCCACATTGTTTGAGGGTCAGCTGTACTCATTTTATCCTCACAGCAGCCCTATAAAGTAAATTCTGGTTTTCTCTTCATTTTACATTTGAGGAAACTGAAGCACAGAGATGTTAAGGGTCTTGTCCCAAGTCACATGACTAGTAGGTAGCAGAGCCAGAATTCAGTTTTGGACATCTGGCCTCAGAGTTTCTACTCTTATAGAACTCTGCTGTCTTGAATAAATCTTATATCTGTTTCTAGTTAGAAATAGGCTTTATTGAAGCCCTGGTGGCTCAAATAGTGAAGAATCTGCCTGCAGTGCAGGAGATGAGAATTCGATCTCTGGGTCAGGAAGGTCCCCTGGAGAAGGGAATGACTGCCCACTCCAGTATTCCTGCCTGGAGAATTCCATGGACAGAGGGGCCTGGCAGGCTACAGTCCATGGGGTTGCAAAGAATTGGACACAACTGAGCGACTAACACACACACAGGTTCTATTAATATTATACAAATTTAAGGCAAGAAGTATTACTGGAGTTAATAAAGAGGAAGAACAGTTGATTCAGAAGTCAATAACAAAAAGGTAACTAGGAAATCTTCAAATGTGTTTAAATTAAGAACACAAATAAGGTTCAAAGAAGACATCACAGTGGAAATTAGAAAGTGTTTTGAATGAAACGATAATTGCAACATATTAAAATTTGTGGGATATAGCTAAAATGGAGATTAGAGGAAGATTCATAGCTTTAAATATTATCAGGAAAGAAAAAAGTTTGAAAATCCATAATTTAAGTTTTCATCTTAAGCTAGAAAAAAATTGTCAAATTAAACCCAAAGAAAGTAGAAAGAAATAAAGATATAGGCTGAAGTCCATGAATTAGAATATAGGCATACAATAAAAGAAATCAATAGAACCAAAAGTTGGTTCTTTGAAAGCATCAATTGCAGTTAAGTATAAGGCACCTCAGTACATGTCCTTCCTCCTACTGCCCCCGCCAACTACCAAATTCTGATTTAGGAAATCAACAGTCGAGTGGGATTTGTTTTTAAAGCCAGTCCACCTCCCACAGAAATGCTTTATACCACTGTCGATATTAGTTTGTCAATTCCCTTTTCAACTTTGAGTCTCTGCAAATTCTTTTCTAACTGTTCTCCTGTCTCTGTTTGTTCCATGCTAAGCAGATGGCCCAGAAATTAGCCAAAAGCAGGAAGAAGGTGCAGTACAAACAACTTCATCAGCTTGATGTTATGCCTGTTTTTTTAATTTTTCATTTATTTATGTTTTGCCTTTTTTCTTATTTCGTGTTTTTGTTTTCTGCATCCAGCAAGTTTTTGTTCAGATTTCTTTTTGAACCGCCCCATAAGCCAACGTTTCTCAAAACTCAGTTGCCCAAAGTGGCTGTTTTCTGTTGCTCATTAGTCATCTCACTCCAGAGGAAGGCCAGGGAGCAGACTGGGGATGCTGAAGGAATCCTGCAGTAGTGTGCAAGTGCCCACCATTCAGGAGCATTCACATGGCAGGGACCTGGGTCTGCTCAATTCTAGTCATGTTTGATTTGTGGATTTGTCAGATTGCTGGATGCAAAAAAGAAAACTTGCTAATAACCACATGTGTGCAGAATCAAGCCCTAAATGAACCAGATTGGTGCGCTTTTTTTTGGTTGTGGAGCTTCCAGGTGCTTTAGAGCTACCCGTGGGACATTGAGGCATTGGGGCTCGCTCTTAATGGGGTGGCTTCCACAGCGGGTACTGCTTCTGTGTTGCTGTGGTGTGTGGGAACATGAAGACCCTCTTACCAGAACTGCCTCCAGATGCCTTGTTTGCACCTGCTGTAAACATCGACACCCGCCCCCCGCCCCATCACTTGAGCAGGAGCAAACTCTGACTTCTCCAAGGTCCTGGGGGTATGAGTCAGTCACCCTGATTCCTTCAATCTGTTGGGCTCTGAAACCCTTGCAGAAAGCGCCATTCACGTCATTGTTCAGAGAGTTAGATCTGCAGTGAGTTACTGCTTCCATGGCGGAAGAAGCAAAGGGTGTCCACAGTTCTCCCTGTCACCTGGAGGTGCTCACTCCGGTCCCTGTGGCCGTCCTCTGTGTGGTCCCTTTGGCTTTGGCAGTCTAATTCTGGAGTCTGAATCGCTGTTCTGGTGACTGTGTCTCAAAGCCTCTGTGTGTGAGTTAACCTTGCTCCCACGCACCTGGGTCAGAGCAACATATTAAGCTTTCCCTTGGTACGTTTTCCTTCTCAGGCTCCTGAAGGTGAATCTCAGCCAATGACCGAGGTGGATCTCTTCATTTCTACCCAGAGAATCAAAGTATTGAACGCCGACACGCAGGTATTAATTCGACGGCTCCCACCTGCCTAGGGGGTGAAGCTTAGCATGGCAACCGGGAGACTGTGTCCTTGTCTGTCAGGCCGCTGGGCCCAGATGCTGGCGGGCTCCCACACAAGCTCGGAGGCTGTGTCTGCAGTGCCTGCTGCTGATGTGGGGGGTGGGGGTTAGGGGGGGACTTGGTAAGGAGGGTTGGGGCTGTTAAAGATCAAAGGGAAAAACAAGCCACAGATATTGTTTGTGAATAATTCTCACAAACTTTTGTCAGAAGATTCATGAATTTGAACAGATTAGCCTTTCAAGAAATTTTGTTTAAAATCACACATACATATATAAACAAAACACAGTGATTGCATGCAGATTTTTTATTTTTTTTAGCTTCCCCAGCAGGGGTTTCCCAGGTGGCCCTAGTGGTAAAGAACCCACCTGCCAGTGAAGGAGACGCAAGAGATGCGGGTCCGATCCCTGGGTCAGGAAGACCCCCCTGGAGGAGGGCATGGCAACCCACTCCAGTATTCTTGCCTAGAAAATCCCATGGACAGAGGATCCTGGTGGGCACTGTATTCCAAAGGGTCACGAAGAGTCAGGCATGACTGAAGCGACTTAGCACGCACCCACAGAGATTCTGCTGGTTGTAAAATGATTTAAATTCCTTTTCACTTCCTGCTCTGGATTATCACCACTCAAGGGAATTGCTCCCAGGCCTGGGTGGGTACATGTAAATCTGCCAACACAGTGTTTGCAGTGAGCCCCAGAGCACCGCCACCCACACCCGCGGTGTGTGTGGACTGCCCTTGGCTACACTGTGAGTGGCAGACTCTCTCTTGGGTCATTAGATGATGCTCTAGGCTCACCAGCCTCTCCCGTCTCCCCTGCAGGAAACCATGATGGACCACCCTCTGAGGACCATTTCCTACATCGCAGATATCGGGAACATCGTTGTGCTGATGGCCCGCAGGCGGATGCCCCGCTCCAACTCCCAGGAGAACGTGGAAGCCTCCCACCCATCCCAAGATGGAAAAAGGCAGTACAAGATGATCTGCCATGTGTTCGAGTCTGAAGATGTAAGGGTGGCCTCCTCTCATCTCCTCCCCGTGATCTGATCTGAGCTGCCCTTGGGTAAACGGGTTCCCTCTAGTTCTCAGAACCTGAATCATAAGTGAGACAAATACTTACTATGTGTCAAGCACTGTTTTAGTGCTGGGGATATGAGGCTGAGTAAAACAGACAAGGTACTCCTCGTGAAGGTTGTAGAGAGACAGAAAATGAATAGGTAAATATACTTAATATAAAGTTAGGCAGAGGAATGTTTAATCAGGAAAAACTAGGTCAAGGGATAGAGGGGCAGGGGCTGTTTCAGGTAGAACAATGATCAGAGTCCTTTCTGAAGTCACATTGGAGCCGAACCTGAGTAGAGCTGAGAGGAAGGAACAGGTGCAGAGGCCCTGAGACAGAGGCCTGCTGACGGAGTGTGAGGAAAGGCAGGGTTACAGGCCACCAGAGGGCTATGCAGGACTGCCCTTTGCTAACAGGAAAGTTGGCGTCCCTGCCTCTCCCCACCACGTGGCGTGAGCACCAGCCACCCACTCCTTCGCAAACCCACCTGTTCCTCCAGTCACAGAGCCAGGGCTTCCTAACACCCATCTCTGCACATGATAAAATCTTCAGAGGAAGCTAATTCAAAACAGAGGTGGGGCTCCTCCTTCCCTTCAGCCTTCTTCTCCAGTTGTCCCTAGAGCTGTTGGCGAGGCCACTGGGCTTCAAGCTATTTCAGCACCACCCTTTTCCCAAAGCTCAGCAGGCCTCGGCAGCTCCCTCCAGGCCAGGGCCACGGCCCCGTGATGGTTTCCAACTGCAGAACCTCCCCAGAGATGGCTAGGTCAGTGCCATTGACTGAGATAAATTTTCCTCCTGCCACAGTGAAACAAGCTGTCTTTCTCATACTGAGCAGAGAGACCTTATCTACATAAAGAAAATTGCCCCTGATAGCCTTGGCTCCTTAAAAGGGGCCATTTTTCTGCCTGAGAGTATTCATGGAGTGGCCTGCCTCTGAGAAGTTAGGAGTCAGAGACAAGTCTCCAGGGAAGCAGAACCCTCATGGCTGTAGCCTCAGACAGGAGGAGACGCTTACGTGTTTGCTCCAACTTTTACTTGTCTGGTTCTTAGCCTCAGAGACAGGTTGCTGAGAAGACAGCTTGAAGCACCTGTCCTGACCATTCTCTCCACCTTTCCTGTGAAACTGAGACCAAACTTGGAAACCTGGAGAAGGTTCTTGTAAGGCTCCAACGGAGTCACATTTAGAATATTGTTTCATGTGTCCTGCAGGCCTGTGAAAAGATGGCGTTAGCTCTGCTTACACAGACATGAGGTCCCGGTTCAACCCTCAGCCACCTCTCCCAGGCTTGGTGCTCCTAAAGGAGGACTTTGTCTCCCTTGGGGCTCCTTTGGGTCTGTAGGGGAGACAATGAAGGGGAAGAAGGAAGAAGCAAGAGTGGACCTGGAAATCTTGCTGCTTTGCTTCCAAGGCCCAGGATAGAAGAGGAGAGCATGGGCTCCAGAGCTGGGAGACTTGGATGTGACTCCCACCTCCATGTACGGGCTCTGAGGTTCTATAGAACAGGCTGCCGTGTGGCTCAGGTAGACCCAGCAGAGATGAGAGTAGTCTGAGCTGTTGGTCTGGTGCATCCACTCACGATGGTCGGGAAGTCCACTGACTGTGTTCTCACACACTTTTTTCAGCTTGTCTGTTCACACGAGCCTCTGATGCCCACAGCGATGCCTCAGCAGGAGACAGTGTGGTGGTCCTTGGCATGACATGTGATGTCACCAGACTCTCAGAGTGAGAAATGTTCAGCAGCATTTCTTTCCCCCAAGCCAACCACACAGAAAGTTCTGACATCACCGTTAATTAACTGCTGTCAGCAAAAATGACTAAAGATAGGGAAAGGAGGACTGGAGACGACAGTTGTGAGTTTGAAACGTTGCCCTGGAGCATGTTGTTGTTTTGTGGGTTTTCTACCCACTGGAATTTGAGAGAGCAGCAGTACCAGGGGTGGGCATGCGGTGGGCTCTGGAATTAAGCTGCCAGGATTCTCAGCCTCCAACCCCACCCCAGCTTACGCTCTCAACCTCCTCCTCATCTCCCCAGTGCGAACAAGGAAACAATAGGTAAAACAGATACACAGCTTTAAAGTCTAAGAGCTCTGAGAAACAAAAGAGATTTTTGTACTCATTTGGCTGATAAGCTTGCTCTCTGAGCTGCAGTGAGACACTTTATAGGATTTGTCCAGCTTACTATGAATCTCACACATTTTGTTGCAGGAATATTACTGAGTGTTTTTAGGCACTTCTCCAAGCTCTAGTGGGGTTTTTACGCAATGTGTGATGTATGCACTCTGTTACCTTTCTAAAATTTGAACATTTCTGAATTCTGAAACTCTGCCCTCAGAGCTTAGGATGAAGACTTGTGGACCAGTCATACTTATATCATAGACTTGATGTGACTTTATGTGATGATGTTTATATGGGATGTGATGTGGCACAGGCTTGGTTGCTGCTGGCCCTCCCAAGTTGTGATGTTGATTAATTAATGAAGGGAAAGGTTATCAAATTCCAGTGCGGGAAAAAGCTCAATGGAAGCAGAGTTCCCAGCCTGTGAGCTGTGTGACCCTAAACAGGTTCCTTTGTTATCTCTGGACCTCTTAGCCTCCTCACCTAGAAAATGCGGGGTTGGACTCTATCAGGGTTCTCAATTCTGTTGGACCCAACAATCCTTTCACATAGCAAATATTTTATAATGCCCTGCTCATAGACAGTATGAATGAAATTCACAGATCATATAATCTCCTTTTCTGAAAAAGTTTTCACAAAATAACCAAAGTACTGCCATAAATGTAATACAAAGGAGAAATAAAAGGAAATCTAAAGTAAGATTGTTGAAAGCTAAGATAAAATAGTTGATAAACACATTCATGAGCGCACGCACATGAAGAACCTCTACACTCCATAGCCAGTTTGCAGAATGACAGAGAATTTATTGGCAACCCACATCTCACAAACAGCATTGGTGCTGATGATTTTCTAAAGTCATGAAGCTTACTCGTGGTAAAATGCTGGATAAAACATCTTTTCTCAATTCACATAATAGTTATATTCTTGGAACATTGTGTTTTAGAGCCATGCAATAAGTTTTGTGGTTTTATATAAATTAGAGTTGAGTCCTAGACTCGGGTAATTGAGCACAGGTGTTATATGTACATGAATGTCGGGGATATCTTAAAATTATGCAGGATGTGAAACAGCTCATCCTGGGCAAGACTGTCCTTTGCACAACAGTAAGTCCAGCATCTCTGACTCCTGTCCCCTGAATGCCGGGAGCTCCCTATGATCATTGTCAGAGTAAAAAATGTTCCCACTAATTTTGGAAATGCCCTCTAGAAGGCACTGCTGCGCCATGGAGACCCGCTGGGCTAGCCAGTGCCTAGGGCCCGGCAGTCTTCAGGGACCCAGGTCATCTACCGGCAGCCCTGCCCTGCTAACCCTGTCTCTCTTCTCCAGGCCCAGCTGATCGCACAGTCCATTGGGCAGGCCTTCAGCGTGGCATACCAGGAGTTCCTCAGAGCCAATGGGATTAACCCCGAAGATCTCAGCCAGAAGGAGTACAGTGACCTGCTCAACACCCAGGACATGTACAACGACGACCTCATCCACTTCTCCAAGTCGGAAAACTGCAAAGATGTAAGTACTTCCCTGAACCTGTTCCCCAGGCTGGGCCAGCTGGGCCTGCCCACCGAGGAGGTGAAGGCAGAGTTTCGGGCTGGAGCATGGTGTTCGCAGAATGTTGCTGAGGGCTCAGGCCCATCTCTGGCTCCCCTTGTGTGTGGCCCAGGTCATTAAAGACGTCAGCTGAGGGCCGTGACCAGCGAGGCAGGGTGTCCTCTGCCCCCTGTGATCCACAGCTGACTTTTGGGATGGGTTCCAGAGACAGACAGGACCTAAACCCTGTCTTTTCAAGCTCCCAGTCTAGGAAAGGGCACATTTATAAAAGGGAGGATCTTGAATGATGATGCTGGATGGGTACCATTCAGATACAGCTGTGCCTGGCAGAGTGGAGCTGGTCTCAGCTCCCTGGGATCAGATGAGGTGTGCTAGGCTCCCCCTGGGACTCTGCAGGAACAGCTGGAGGAAAGCAGGGCCATCTGATCTGTTCTGGGGTCTGGATATTCTCTGAAAAGTATAGGAGTGTAGAGGGCTGGACCCCAGTAACAGAAGCATGAGGTTTCACACACTCAGGAATCATCTGGGGAGCCACGGATGAGGCATTGAGGCTGGACTGTGCATATGAGAGGATGCAGGGCCTGGGTCAGAACAGCAGGCTTGAGAGTCCAGCCAAGGTGAGGGGCCTGGACTTTATGCCCAAGATGTAGGCCAGTGATCTTTTAATTCACTCATGGATGCTAGGTGTCCTAGGTTTCCTGGAAGCAAAGCCTGAGATGGGAATTCTGGTTCAAGGGATCTGTGGGGAGGTGGGGGCAGGGTGCACTCAGGAAACAGTGAGTGGGTGGTGGGGATGCCACGAAGGACTGTGGCCTCGCTGGGGATGAGCAGCCTCTGATCCAAATGGAAGCACCAGGTCACACATCACAGAACCATCTTGTCCCACCTGGAGCCAAAAGAGCTGGCAGGCCTGCGCCCAGGCCTCATCAGTCACTGGCAGTGAGGTCAGACGGAGGTAGGTGAGTGTGCTTGTGCTCAGAGTTCCCCAGACTGGGGGCTTCCACAGCAGAAATGCATTGTCTTCCAGTTCTGGAGGCTGGAGGCCTGAGATCAAGGCATCTGCAGGGTTGGTTCCACCTAGGGACTGTGAGGGGGAAGACCCATCCCAGGCCTCTCGTTCGCTTGTAGATGGTCATCTTATCCCAGCTCTGTCTTCACTCTGTGGCCACATTTCCCCTTTTTATAAAGATACTAATCATATTGAGCTAGGACCCACCCTAATCATTTTTATTTTAGCTTGATTGCCTATGAAAAGACCCGATCTCCAAACAAGTCCCTCTTTGGAGGTACTAGGTGTTAGGACTCCAACATATGAATTTGGAGGGTGGAGGGGTACATGATTCAACTCCTAGTAGGTGGCTTAGGGCAGTTCTGCAGAAAAAGGGCCAGTTGTGAGCGGCAGCAGCAGGGGGGAGGAGGACAGCAGCCTATGAAGGGGCTTTGTCAGGCCCCAGCGCCCTCACTCCAGTATGTGGTTGAGCATGTGTGGATCTGTAAATGTGAAGAAATAAATACACACATACTCTTTGTTTGTTGCTTCCAAGAAATGTCTTACCTGTCTATGGTATGTCTGCCTTATCAAACTGAACATATCTGAAACCAGCTTCTGGCTTCTCTGCCCAGCTGGGGAAAGCCACAGTAATGACGCATAGCTAGGACCAGTGTTTTTGCACTTCCAACCTTTTTCTTTTTTCTTAACTTTCTTGTTGCAGAGAAGTGTTTCTATAATGCATATTTATTTTTAACTCAAAAATCTTAAATGTTGGAGGGAATTTATGAAGCACTGTGAAACAAGGGATCTGTGGTAGAATCTGAAAGCTATTTTGGAAACCATAGGATCCCACCAAAGCCCCCACCTACAGTCTCTTTTGCCCTTCGCTGGAGACTTTAGGAAAAACAAAACAAAATATGACACCCCGTGTGGTTGTAGTACCAAGGCAGGTACAAGTGCTGAGTCTGACTTGTACAAGTCCGACTCTTTGTGACCCTCTGGATTGTATCCTGCCAGGATCCTTTGTCCATAGGATTTTCCAGGCAAGAATACTGGAGTGGGTAGCCATTTCCTACTCCAGGGGATCTTCCTGACTCAGGGACAGAACCTGCATCTCTTGCATCTCCTGCATTGGCAGGTGGGTTCTTTACCACTGAGCCACTGGGAAGCCCCAAGGCAGGATGACTTTTACGGAATAAGAATTACAAAAAAAGGGTATGTGCCTGCATGACATCATTTCTTACCAACCCCAGATGCCATGGAGTACAGAGAGGACAGCATTCGTCTGGCTTGGAGGCATCAGGGAAGTGTCTGTCATGTTTCATCAGGACAGGAACAGGGGAAATGCCTTGACTTCCCTCTCTACCCTGGATGGTTGCTGATTCAGCCTTTCTAAGTGTTGTGTTTCTCCTTTCAGGTCTTCATAGAGAAGCAGAAAGGGGAAATCCTAGGTGTGGTGATTGTGGAGTCTGGCTGGGGATCCATCTTGCCGACTGTGATCATAGCCAACATGATGCACGGAGGCCCGGCAGAGAAGTCAGGGAAGCTGAATATTGGGGACCAGATCATGTCCATCAACGGCACCAGCCTGGTGGGCCTGCCTCTGTCGACCTGCCAGAGCATCATTAAGGTAACCAGAGATGGGAAAAGTCCAATTCCATTGTAAACCCCAAATGACATGAAGTCATTGAACATATTCTGAGTACCAGCCACTAAGAAGGACACAAATACAAAAGGCATGGACTTGCAGTTGAGCTGTTTTTGCTCTGTACAGATTCCTCCCTGAAACTGTTTTTTTCAGTGATGGTATTTTTGGCTTATACAACACCACTGACTAACACCATGCCCACTGCAGACATCACTAATCAGTCACAGCACTCTCTCCCACTAAGACTCGGCCTCAACAGAATTTTCCTCAGCTCAGTAATCAAAACACTCACATAGAGTCAGCTAGGTGTGCCTGAGGTGACTTGCCATCCCTATCACAAGTCAAGGAAATGCTTCAGATGCCAGAGCACTGTCCCCCACTGTGATCCAGGTGAGTGTGTGCTCCCCAGAGCCGCATAACATGATTCTCACATGCCAAGTGGAAGGAAGGAAACGGGTACCATCTGTGTACACCTTCTGCAACCTGAACATAATTATTTCTTTTTTTTTTTTTTTATTTCTTGTTCAACCTGAATTGATGCTGTTTCATAAGACTGAGAAGAGCTACTTAAAGGAAAATTGAATACGAGTATTTAAGAAGAAGAAATTAGATTTTCTTAGAAATGAAGCATGCAAGTGTAGTTTCTTGAGCACATTGGAATTTTCTGATTGCATGGCCAATAGGAACAAGAATATTTTCCCTCCACTACAATATCTGGAGACCCTACTAGCTCTATAGCAAGCACTGTGGTACAGGCACACTGGGATCCTATGACTTTCTTTGGTTCCTTGGAGTTTCCTGAAAGACTGTAAGCTAGAACATAGCTCTGTGTGTGAGTGTGAGAGAGAGAGAGAATAAATATGAATTCATGTAATAGTTATTCTAAGCAGAAGAAAATCACAAGAAACAATATCCTTGGCCAAGGGGCCTCGGGTGGAGAAAAGGTCAAGGTAGGTGTATAGGACCATTTGTTTTTTCCTTTTTTAATGTTATACAGGAATTTTTCTCTTTTTGCCTGCTTTTTAATCAATATTTTTATTGAAGTATAGTTGATTTACAATGTGTTAATTTCTGCTGTACAGTGAAGTGGTTCAGTTATACATATGTATACATTCTTTATTGTATATTCTTTTCCATCATGGTTTATCATAGGATACTGAATTATAGTTCTCCGTGCTATACAGTAGGACCTGTTTATCCATTCTGTATCTAAAAGCTTACATCTGCTGACCCCAGCCTCCCACTTCATCCCTCTCCCAACTCCCTCCACCGTGGCAACCACCAGTCTGTTCTCTGTTTTCGTGTTTCTGTTTCATAGATGGGTGTATTTCTGTCGTCTTTTAGCGCTACATGTAAGTGATATCATATGGTATTTGTTTCTCTCTTTGACTTACTTCACTCCGTATGATAATCTCTGGTTGCCTCCACGTTGCTGCAGATGGCATTGTTTGGTTCTCTTTCATGGCTGAGTGGTATGCGTGGTATCTATGTACCGCATCTTTATCCATTCTGTGCATAGACATTTAGGTTGTTTGCATGACTTGTATACCGTGAAGAGTGCTTCTGTGATCACAGGGGTGCATGTGTCTTTTTGAATTATAGTTTTGTCTGGATATGTGCCCAGGAGTAGGATTGCTGGATCCTGTGGTAATTTTATTTTTAGTGTTCTGAGGAACCTCCGTACCGTTTTCCATGGTGGCTGCACCAACTTATATTTTCACCAGCAGTGTAGTAGGGTTCCGTTTTCTCTAAACCTTCTCAGCATTTGTTTTTTACAGACTTCTTAATGAGGGTCATCCTGACTGGAGTGAGGTGGTATATACCTCATTGTAGTTTTGATTTGCATTTCTCTAACAATTAGTGATGTTGAGCATCTTTTCATGTGCCTGTTGACCATCTGTGTTTCTTCTTTGGAGAAATGTCTGTTTAGGTTTTCTGCCCATTTTTCAGTTGGGTTTTGTGGTTGTTGTTGTTATTGAGTTGTATGAGCTGTTTGTATGGTTTGGAAATTAAACCCTTCTTGGTTGCCTTGGCTGCAAATATGTGCTCCCAGTCTGACCGTGGTCTTTTCATTTTGTCTTGCCTGTTTGTTTTTAATGAAACAAACTCATAATCACACCCAGAAAGAAATAGCCCTTTCTGGCCTCATTTCTTTTTGTTATATCTTACACTTAAATTTTACCTCTTGCTTAACATACATTAAAGATAAGATTAAAGAACCTACTTTAAAACATGCATATTCATTCAAACGTGTTTAACTGGGCTTCTGTTGGGCTGAGCTGAACTGTGGAGCAGCCAGAATGACAGTATGCATCTGGAGGATAATTATTATTGATAGGATTCAGGGAACCCTCATGGCAACATAGAGCTGAGATGCTAAGAGCTTTTAGAGTCGATTGGTGGTGGTGGGATCTTGGTGGATCTTGAAGGAGGGGTAAGGAAAGTGGCCTTTTGGGGGTTTCTCCTGGAATTGACAAGACAGTGGACTAAGTTTATGGTGGGGAGAGAGAGGTTTGAGCCAGCCTGGGAAGGCTGACCTGATGGTGTGACCATGTGGAAAAGCCAGGGAGGGCCAGGAATAGAAAGAGAGGACCCACCTCTGGCTTCTCACTCACACGTGCCAAGGTTCACACATGCACTTTCACACCAGAAGCAAGTTACTTATTGAACACCTGTGCATGTGTGTGAACCACTGAGGGGCCCTGAGAATCAGAGATATGTTAGACACCGTCTGCATCCCAAGGAGCTTGGTCTCGTTGGGGAGGAGTGAATGAAAGGGCTAATAATAACAGTGACTGAGTGTTATGCACCTAGACCATTCTTGAATGTGTATGTTCACTGGAAAAACCCTACAGCGGCCTCCTGGACTGTAGGTACCACTGTGCAAGCTAGGAAACAGGCATGGAAGATGATATAATCATTCAAGGTCATACATGTGTCAGTAGTGAAGCCAGGTTGCTCGGCCACCCTGATATCATTCCAGCAGCATCTATGGTCAGACCCTAGGGAAGTTGTTCTCAGCTTGGGGGATCTTGACCTCTGCGGGAGACATTGAGCAGTGTCTGAAGACTGTTTGGGTCATCACCGTTAGGGAGGGAGGAGGAGATGCTGGCATCCAGTGGGTAGAGGTCAGTTGTTGTTCAGTCGCTCAGTCGTGTCCAACTCTTTGCAACCCCATGGACTGCAGCACACCAGGCTTCCCTGTCCATCACCAACTCCCGGAGCTTGCTCAAACTCATGTCCATTGAGTCAGTGATGCCATCCAACCACCTCGTCCTCTGTCGTCCCGTTCTCCTGCCCTCAATCTGTCCCAGCATCAGGGTCTTTCCCAGTGAGTCAGCTCTTTGCATCAGGTTGTCAAAGTATTGGAGCTTCAGCATCAATCCTTGAAATGAATATTCAGGGTTGACTTCCTTTAGGATGGACTAGTTTGATCTTGCTGTCCAAGGGACTCTCCTAAGGTCAGGGATGCTACCAAATGTCCTGCAATACACAGGATGATCCACCCAACTAAGGAACACCCAGCCCAATGTCCGTAGGTTGAGAATGCCTGCCTTAGGAGGTAGTTCAGTGTGGGAGAGAAAGGGAGGTTGGTGAGGGAAGGTGGGGGTTGATCTGTACCTGGTTTGGGGAAAGGTGTGGGGAGGAGGAGCCAGAAGAGAGGATAACTTGAGTGCAGATGGGGCCGGGGCCTGGGTGGGAATAACTGGGCTTCCTAAGGACTGTGGGGCTATATACCCGAGCCCATTACACACCAGTCGGGCGGCACCCAGCCCTTGGCACTGGCCACCTTCCTTCCTCTTCATAAAAAGTAGCCCACGAGGGAGGGCAATGGCAAACATCCAGTTCACAGATAAGTCATCAGCTCCTCAGAGGGTGCAGACATGTCCAGGACCCCCCTCCACCCCTCCCTGCCTCTGCACAAAGGAGGCAGACAGGTGAGGCTGTGAGACCCGTGAGGCCAGCGCTGCCTTCCCCTGGGCCCCCCGGGGACTGGCCTGCTGTCCAGCGCATCACACAGCAAAGGGGAGACAGACTAGCACAGGATTCAGTCAGCACATTGTCTGAGCAGTTTCCTAAGGGGAAAAGGTTTGTTTGCACACGTAGCTGACCTTTGATGTCTATAAATGGAGTCTCTCTGGAATTGGAAAATTAAAAGGCCATGTGGTGATGAAAGAGATGTAACTGATGGAAAGGAAGAAAGACAGCACCTTTGTGGCCACCCTTGGCAGAGAAGTACTTAGCAGGCAGGCCCCAGCTAGGATGGCTCTGCGGGATGCACGACCTTGTCAAATGGAAAAATGTGATTGGCCCAGCCACATCCCCCTCTCCCCACTCCCACCCTGAGAATTTTCCCACTGATTTCAGCTAGAATTACCAGTATGGAATGAAGATGTTTAATGGCTTATATTCTTGTTTTTATCTAAAAACATCTCTCTTGCTTGCACCTGAGCAGATGCTCACACTGCCCCACCCCACCCTCTAGGCCCCTGCAGGGGACCATCCTGGGCCTCTTCAAGGCTTTGCGTTTAGTATTACTTGTTTCAATGCTGTGTCTGTGTTCCTTGCGATGAATTTAATGAGCAGCTCTCATCCTGGTAAACCAGTGCTATGCAAACTCTGATTTGAATCACTCGGGGATCTTATTAAACTGCACGTTCTGAAATGGCGGGCCTGGGATAGGATTCTGCATTTTCAGGAAACTCCTGGGTGATGACTTGGCCAGCCTTGGACTTTGAGAAACAAGAGTCTAAAGCCGAGTGTTCTGCATCTCGTCACTATAATGTGTGTTGGCCTTTGCTCTCCCTGGTTACAGCAAACAGAGTACATTTCTAGAATAGATTAAGGTATTGAATTGTTTTAAATACTTCCTTCCCTTGCTCTTATTTTTCCTGTCATAATTCCTAAAGCATAATTAGTGGTAGGCAAAGCGTGTTAGCAGACCACCTGTTCACACCCTCGCCTCCACGGTCCTGCCCTTCAGATTTGTTTTCTTTTTGAAAGTAGAGCACCGCTTTCTTACCTTCAACAGGGTCATCACAGGTCTGCTTTCCTGTTGCTATGGAGACCATTCTGACTTCGCTCTTTTCCCGTCCCCTCTTCCCTACTCTTACCCTCCCACCATATTTCTTAATTTGCTGCACCATTCCACTGTTGTCATGGGGGTGAAATGACCATTTATTTAAATTGGCACCTCCAATAAAAGGGCAGCTGAGAAATCCACGTTAGTGGAACCCACCTTGGAGCATAGATGAGGAACAGCAGAGCACATGCGTGCGTGGTCTGCCTGTTTCCATTGCTGTCTGTCTGAGCTTCATCTTGCAGCAAATATCCCAAGTCTAGATCAAGGGACACGTCAGCATCTTAAAATCAGTTCACAGAAAAGGAAAGAGCCTGCTGGACCTACAGGAACTTTTTGGGTAACATGGAGAACCCAGAGTCCTTCTGTTGCTTTTCAGGAGCTCTCCATGGTTTTCCTATAGCTCACAGGCACACCTGAACCACCCAGTGATGCGTAGGGTTAGACTTAAAGCAGGGAGCTTTGTCTGGAGGGTTGTTTCTGACAGTATGCCCCTCGTCTTCAGCATTCCGTGCTCTGGTCTCTGGGAGGTGTGACGAGGAGACAGAGGGAGGGGACTCTGGCTGCCCTGTTTGTAGCATTCTTTGCTCTTGTTTTCCACGCCCTCCTGGTCTCGGGGTGGGGGGTTGTGATGAGGAGACAGAGAGAAGGGACTCTGGCTGGCCTGCCTGTGCCCACAGCCCTCCCCTGAGCTCCCCGAGGCCCAGCTCCACCAACTCCCAGCACCTCATGTCTTGACACATTGCAGGGGATCCGTACATAATTACTGATTGGATGAGAAAGCAGCAGCACTCAAGGGGAAGAGAATACATGTACAAATGGTGTCTGAGCAACACCCCCAGAAGAGAAGCTGATTTGTAATGTTAGAAATAGCTGTTTCTAAGCACGATGGTTGAGATGTGGTGGTGTCAGCAGATGCATTTAGGAAAGAAGAAAAATGCATGACAAGGACCGAAACTGTCACAACTAGAGATGGAAGAGCCCTTAGTGGGTGTCAGCCTTTGTTTTGAAGACATGGAGACTGAGATAGAAGAAGGTGGAACAGAGGGCCTAAGCCCCCTGGGCTGTGGTGCTGGAAACCCAGCTGGAGCCCAGGTCTGCTGCCACAGCAGAGGCCCCTTCATCAGGTCCCTGTGGTCACACTGGGGGGCAGAATTCCAGTGCTTGTCCCCCTGGGCACAGGTGACTGGATGGGCTGTCATGCAGAAGGCCTGGATCTGCAGACTGCCCTTACTCCGGCAGAATCACCTTGGCTCATTCTGTTGCTCCTGATTGAACACCTTTCTGGAACCAGAGAAGCCTCCTAGAGCTGTTCTAGAACCCACGGAGAGATGCTGGTGAGAGCTCCTGCGATGCACACATACCACCGCAAGCCAAATCCCAGCCATAGGGAGCTCCAGTCCCGCAGAAAACAGCAACTCGGGACCCTGCGGATGCAGCTGGAGGTGGGGAGTTAAGCTGAACCCCTCACAATGCACATGCTGAGAGGACAACCTGGAACCCCCAAAGGACGTGGGCAGCCAGGGAGCAGGAGCCCTGAGGAAGTCTCACCCCAGGTAGGAAAGTAAAATCACGGCCCCATGCAAGGCTGGGGGCGCAAGTTCGTTCTTCAGTCACTCTCCCTGGCTTCTCTGTTGAGCAGGCCTTGTTCACGAATAGCACACATCACCCAGTTGTCTGTGTGGTGGATCATCGAGTAGACTATGATCTGAGTTTAAATACAAGCACACCTGGGGCGTTGTCTTGCTGTGGGTGAACTTGGGTGAGTTGTGGAGCCTCAGTTTCCTCTTCTGTAAAATGGGCATATTCAGAGCTGTTGGTTCGTCAAGGAGATTAAAGGAGACAGCTCCTGTGACTCTCCAGGTCAGTGCCTGCAACAGTCAGCGTGCAGCGACAGGTGGCTCGGCTGGTTTCGTCATCAGGATGGGTTTTGATGGTCAGTGACCTTGAGGTGCTCACACGCATGGGGGTGGCTGCTGACTGGGCACCAGGCCAACCAGCTGTCACCCTCCCCCTGGTGTGGCTACTCCATGCTGCCACGGAGCACGGGCCACTGGTCTGAGCAGAAAACTGACATCTTAGATCATTCCTGAGTGCAGGTGAGTGTGTTGTTCTGCAGTGGCCATTTATAGCCATCGTTCTCAAAATTGAGTGTATCCCCAGGAAATGTGTGGCATAAGAAAGCCAGACAACTAGAGGCCAAAAAACCCCCTATCCATCCGTTAGTCTAAAGCATATCTCCATTACTTAGAAGCAGAAAGAGTGTGGGTCACTCCTGCCACTCATAGAGGGGCAGGTCACACTCTTGCCACAAATCCTGTTGGCACTGAAGTCATCTCACACCAGTCGCACCTCTCAGCTTGGCAGGATGCTTGTGAGGAAGGCAGAGACCTGAGCAGAGGCTCCATCACCCCAGTGCTGACCCCACTGAGCTTCGGACAAGGCAGGTATAATGTCCATGTCTGTGTCCTCATCCGTAAAAACCTAAAGCAGGAGTCCCGACCCCTGCAGAGAGAGTGTCTGCAGACTGCTTGGAGAGTGACAGTGGGCACAGCGACTGTGCAATTTACAGGTTTCTATTTATAGGTCACCCTTCAGGCTGAAACGAACTTGTCATTGTCCTCCGGGCCCTCTCTCTCTACCTCGCCTGTAAGGGGCACACACTGGACGCATCTGTGAAATGATGGAGGTGGTGGTGGGATGTGGGCGGGGGGGGGGCGTCTGCAGGGGATGCTCCAGACTTGGTGGGACAGAGCCCACCTTCCCCTGTCCTTCCTCTGTTGGCTGCTCCCCCCTGGAGGATGGGATGTCCACTCCCCCTGATCTCCGGTGCCCTCGGCCTGCAGCACCCTGAGGCAGGGTTTTGGTTCCTAGCCAGACACCGAGGGCAGGCTCTGGCAGGGAGAACACTGAATCCCAGGCACTAGACAACCTGGGACCAGTGGCCAGATCCTAACCCATCAGCTGTACAGAAACAAATTTCCACGTACAGTCGGAAAGTAGTGAAACAAGTAAAGTGTTTATTAGGAGGCAAAAGAATACACTGTGTGTGTGGATAGACTTACAGGCAGGCTCAGAGAGTTGTGCCTTTCGGGTAGTTCGAATCGCCTTTATGGGGCATTTCTTCTGAGTTTCCTTTGGTCAGTCATCTTGCTTTGCCTGGTCCTGAGTGTATTAGGTATCTCAGGATATTCCCATGTGTGCATGTGTATCTCTTAGCCAAGATGGATTCTAGCGAAGAGGCCTGTGGGTAGGTTGCCATCACTTACTATAGGGTGACACCCTCTCTCTTTTGACCTCCAAGGAGATTTTCTGCACAGGTGTAGTTGGGGAGGTCTCCCTAACTTCAGGAATGAAGAATATGTAGTCTTTTGTCTTTTATCTGGACAGGGCCCAGCCTCCTGCATCATGCTGCTTTTATGGAGTTTCTGTCCACAGGGGAGAAACTGTTCAACCTGGGGTCCATCCATCTCCTGCCTCAACCCTGCAGTACCATCTTTTAGGAAGAGCTTCTCCCCTTTGGAGGAGAGGAGCTGTGGCAGGCCTGCACCCTTTCCTGGTTCAGTGAGGCAGGCGTCTGACAGGAGTACTGACTTCTCCCCATCTCGCCTCTCAGAGCAGAGCCTCTGGCCACAAGCCCAGTGGTCTGCGTACCCCAGCCTTTCTTCGTGCATGCTGTGATTGAAGCGGGCTGGAAAGCACCTGCTGTAGCCAGAGGGCAGGTAGGAGGTCCCTGAGGCAGAGCACACAGCCTTGCAGACACGGGAGAGGGAAGCTCATTTCAGGACTGAATGACTTTTGTCTGGCCCCTTCCTCTTGGGTGAGTCTCACAATCTGGTGGTGGGACCAGCAGGGGCAGACTCTTCCCATTGCCTAAATGAGGGAAAGAGGGGCTTTGTGGTGATTTTCTAGGGGTGCTCCTGCATAGACCCAGGCCCTGGTCCCTGCTGAGCAAATGTTCAGTGAGTGGGAAGGCAGGCCTGAGCTCAGCTGAAGTCAGAACCAGGCTCAGGCTCAGAAGCCAGATGAAGACCTTCTTTATCTTTAAAAAACCAACTTTGCTTCTACACTCCATTCCAATTTAGAGGGAGGGATAAGTTTTACCAGGGAGCATGAAATCAGAAGATGATCTCCAAGACCTTTTTCCTTTTGCTTCCTGCTCTGCCAGCGCTGGTCCTACCACCCTCTTCAGTCTCCCAAGGAGGTCTTCCCTGACTGCCGACCTGCCCCTGTACCCTGCTTCTCCCCACATGCACCTGGAAATGTTCATTAACTGTAAGATCCCTGACAGGCAGAGAGAATGGGGAAGTAGGACCCCTCAGGGGTGAGAGATGAATTGGGCCATTGCTATGAGTTAGATGTCCTTTGTTAGAAAAGGAGGAATTGCTACGACTGTGACTTTCAGAGTAAAGTCCCTTTTGAAAGCCTGTCTCTCACCTGTCTAGAAGAGAGATTGCACATCCTTCATCCTTCAAGCCAGAAACCACACGTGGCAGTTTTTCTCTCAACTGTACAGATGACTGCTTTTTTCAGAAGCCTTAAACGCAGCCCATTTCCCTGCTCACAGAAACTAGTCTCGTCGCAGGCTGAGTGGGACACAAGGGCTCCATGTAAGCCCGGCAGTTTTCTCCCCTAGGTTAACAGAGTTTCGCCTGGACTGTCCGGCTCGGGCGCTGTCCGCCTGGACGAGGGGCACTGCAAGAGCTGGCCAAGTACCGAGGCTCAATGCAGCGTCTTCTGCCTGTGGTGCCGTCTGCCCTTACCTCGTGACAGCCTCCATGGTCATCAGTTTCCCTTCTCTTTACACTTCAGGGCTTGAAGAATCAGGCCCGGGTGAAGCTGAATATCGTGAGGTGTCCGCCGGTGACCACCGTGCTGATCAGGAGACCGGACCTTCGCTACCAGCTGGGGTTCAGTGTCCAGAACGGAATTGTAAGTTCAGCCCCATACCTATTCCAGAAGTCTGACCCACGAAACCAAGGCCCAGGGTTTGGGTCTTTGGGGGATATTTTTTAAAGCTGGTCAGTTCCCAGAAAGAATCTGGCAAGAGAGGGATGGATGGGTGAAGGCAGACCCACTTCCTCCATGGGCAGAGAATTCAGTGCCTTCCCTGGGAGGAGAAGGGCCTTCCCAGAGCGGTGGTCCCTGGAGACCAGTGTCTCTGTGATGCACAGGCTGGCCCTCCCAGCTGCCAACTTGAGATAGCTTGGGAGGTACCCACCTTCCCCACAGCCTTGGCTGAGAACCCAGCCCTGTGGAGCTTATGCGTGAATAATTTCCTCCTTGCCTTCTTGGCACTTTGGGGATAAAGTGTATTTTCATCACTTGGATGTCTGCCTTCAAATACTGGGTTAGCCAAAAAGTTCATTTGGGTTTTTCCACAAGATGTTATGGAATAAACCCAAACAAATTTTTGGTCAACTCAGTACTTCCCTTTTTTCCCCTTTATTGTCATAAAACATACACAGTAGTAAGTTTGCCATTTAAACCATGTTTAAACATACAATTCAGTGCCTTTATAGGACATTCATGAAGTGGTTGTAACCATCAACACTGTATTTCTAAAACTTTTTCTTTACCCCAAACAGAAACCCCGTATTCAGTACTACTCCCTTTTCATCCTGGTTTGCCTTGGTCTAGACTCATAGTAATTCTGGGCTTTGGTGACAAATCTCTAACCTTCTGGATATTATAGATCTTTGCATTCATCTTTTCAGATAGAAAAACCTACACTTTTTCTTCCTTTAAATTTTAATTGACTTATAGGTAATTAAAATTTTATTCCAAGTGTGTCTTAAGAAATACCTTTGAAGTTCCCAGTTGGAGTTGAAATACCTAACCCACTTTATCTATTTTTTGTACCCACGTAGCCTCATTTCCTTCTTAAGAGAAGAGCCAAGGTTATTCCTTATAGTTTTGGTCTGACAACCTGTTTTTACCTGTTTAAACTTCCTGTGTGTGTTTTTCCAAAGTTGAATAATATTAGAAGTTGTTCAGCTGTTAACAGAGGATTGCCCTAGAAGAGATGCAGAGCCCCCAGTTTTCTCCCAAGTGTGGGAAGCACCTAGGGCCTGACTCCCAGAGGACTTGACAGGCTGCAGGGTCCACATGCTCACAGACACAGAAAGCGTGTTGTCCCGAGATGTTGCGGTGTCGTCTGCATAGGCTTTTTAGAGAAAGGTGCAGAGTCAGGAGTGAAGTCAGCTCTGTTAACTCAAACCGTGTTCCCCTGGGACAATTGCAGCTGCTTTGTGGGTGAGGTGGGGGTGCCTGCAGCTGCAGGGTGCAGGCCAGAGCCCTCCTCCAGCCTCCAGCCTCTGCCCACCACCGTGCCTGCTGGCTGCACCGAGACAGAAAACAGCCACGTTGTCATTTCTGCCAGGGGGGAGTGGAGCAAGGACCGCTGAGCTTCTGCCCGCCAGCTGGCCAAACTGTGGCACACGCAGCGGGGTTCTAGCAGGTTCTAGCCCCAGCGTAAGTCATGCAACCGACCCTAAAAAGCCAGCTGCTAGCATCACCCAGTTCAGTGTTTGAGTCCCAGATAACACCGACCTGCGTGACACAGACTGACGGTTTGAAAACACTGGCAGCTCTGTGACAGGCCCAGACAGTTCTTTTTACCAAAGCTGAGCCGGGATGAAAAGTAGTCTGAATTCACGGGGCCGTGAAATCCACTGATGTGCTGTGTTCCCTGTGCAGACTGCGTGAACATGAGGGGGCCGTCTGGGGGTCCACAGTCCACTTGCTTGTAGAAACAAAGATGTAAACGTCCAGAGCCTGACCATGGCAGCTTCTCAGAGATGAGAGCATGGGGGTGGAAAATTCTAGAAAAGACAGTCTCCTGCCCCAGTGGGTTTCCTAACAGGCAGTTCCCCCTGGGATGGGTCACTTGGCCTCTGACTAAATTTGGCCTTTGACTCTGACAGATTTGCAGCCTCATGCGAGGGGGAATAGCAGAGAGAGGAGGCGTCCGTGTGGGACACCGCATCATTGAAATCAACGGGCAGAGCGTGGTGGCCACCCCACACGAGAAGATCGTCCACATCCTCTCCAACGCCGTGGGGGAGGTAAGGGAGGGGCCCGGGGTGGGAGTCCCCTGGCACCCCTCATCCCAGCCAGGAAACCCTCCTGAGAGTTCTTCCACATCCTGAACACATCTCCACAACCAAACTGTCTTGGACCAGAATTTAAACCCAGTAACTGGTTGTCTGACAGCTGATTCTCAAAAACATCATCACATCACCTCAGCCTTCTCCTCCAGCAGCGTCTACCCTCCTCCTCTTCTAGTTCTCTAATCTGGGCATATTCTCCCCATGGCTACCCAAGTTTTCTCCATTTTTCCCAGCTAATCCCACCAAATGTGCCTGCAAGATTTAAGTCTCAGATTCAAGTCTAATCAGCAGCTCCCTGGTACGGCCAGGCTGAACAGGGGTCTGAACAGCTGTTCTAGGGGAGGGAGGGAGGCAGGAGCAGCCAAAACCCCACAGTGGTCCTCCTCCTGTTTTAAGGGATTTTCTCCTTAAAAAAAAAAAAAAAAGCCAAAGCCTGGTGGAGAGCCAGAGCTTTGGGGAAAGTAGAGCATCCTGGTGTTCATTCTTCACTCACTATCACCCCTAATGTTTTAGAAAGCCCATGGACTCTGCTCTTCCTGGAGGCTGCCTGGGTCAGATCCGTGTTAGAAATGGGGTGAGGGGGGAAGGGGGTGTACCTTGCAAGACGCCCACACAGCTCCGGAGCCCCAGCCCGCCGCCGCCCTGTGTTTCTGCCTGCAGATCCACATGAAGACGATGCCGGCTGCCATGTACAGACTGCTGACGGCACAGGAGCAGCCCGTCTACATCTGAGGCCGCGCCCCGGGGTGGCTTGCATGGAGGACTCTCCTCACTTGTGGTTGTGTTTCTCGTGCTGCATCTGTGTGCCCACTGAGACCTTCCCCTCTCACGCCCAGCACTCGGTTTGACATGGAGGAAAAGAATCCACAGCGACCTCCCTCCCTCCCTCTCTCTCTCTCTCTCCAGTTTGCTTTCTTTGTTTCAAATGCCAGGGAAGTTTTGTATGCACTCCCTTGAGGCTGGAGAGCAGGTCAGAGCCACCCAGAATCTGCCGAGGACCTTCCTGAAGGTCCTTCCCTTGAGGGAGGGGGATGCCTGAGGAGGGTTGTCGCCACCCCGCGCCCTCCCTTTCCGAGAGGTGCAGACCTCCGAGGAGGAGCCCCTCGGGACGGTGGGGAAGCCGATTCCGCAGTGCCTACGATCCAGTGGCTGATGTGTGCTCTCCCCCAGTCAGTTCATGGGAATATGGTGGTAATGGGGGGCTGGCCCACCGTGTACCTGGGGCATCATATGCTATTTCCTTGCAGAATTTCTGAGCCAACCTTATGCCTCTTCTATAGCCAGTTTTAGTTTCAACATAATTTTCTAATGTGAACCTTTTCACCCCGGGACAGAAGGGGAACGACTGTGAGGTGGATACCTGTGCAGAGAACTGGGCGATTCCAGAGGTTACCAACCGTTAGATAAACAGGCAGGTACTTCTGCCCCCTTCCACACCACACATACGTACACACGTCTCACTTGCATATCTTCCACCCTGCCCTCCTCCCCACCACCAGTGAGGCAGCCAGAGCCCCTGGAAAACCCACATGGCCTCTCTGTAAGGCCCCTTCCCCCAGGTGAGGGCCACAGGGGCTGGGGAGCCCTGTCCGGAGAGAGGCGGCCCTCTGAGGCTGAGGTCCAGCCCTGCCAGCAGCTCCTTGGCTCAGCAGGTTCTGCTGGACTCCCATGCACCCCCACCCCAACACACACACCCCCCACACACTGGGAGTCTGGACAGGATGGACTGCTCGCCTTGAAGATGAGGAACCCAGTGTGATCGTGTTAACGCTTCCTGGTCCAAGGTGGGACCAGCCTCCTCCTCTTCTCAGGACCACGAGGCAGGATGTGACATTTGAGAGGCCAGCGCCATACATAGACCACAAAACTAAGGGGACAGTTGTGACCTCAGGCGATGCCTAAGAATCCCCAGATGAATTCCAAAAACATATTGCTGCCTCGGGGGCCTGAAAAAGCTTTTACTTGGTGTGGAATGTTACGTGTTCTCATCAGGCGCCTCATGTCCGTGGGTTTCGTTCGTCTCAGTTCGGTGCAGATGTTTTCGTAATACCATGATTCTGAGCCAGTTTTCACTTACTCTTGGTCCAAAGAGCACTTTTGTTTTCATGTAGGTGGGGTGTGGCTTCGTTTGGTTTTCGTTGTGTTCTGTTCGTGACCTCCACAGAGACAGGGTCAGAGAAACTATTTTGTGATATTATTATAGTCCCTGTTCTCAACATCTGGGCTCTTTATGTTGTGTCTGTGGAAATAGCAACCTGGTGAGCACATGTTGGGTAGATGGATTTATACCTCGAACAGAGGGATTTCAGGGAGGGAGAAAGTGAATCAGAAAAGACTGGGAACAAGAGACTTCCGCCAGAGAGGTTGTGTAATCATGCCCCGGGATCTCTGTGCTGAGTTTTCTGCGTAGGCAGGAAAGCCAGGTGCTTCAGTGGCATTAGTGGCTGGACTCCCAGTGTGACCGTGGGTCAGACCCTTCCAAAGAGGGGCTATGCTGCCCACACATCCCCCCTGGGAGAGGGGCTGCCCCTTCTCCAAGGGTCCAGGGTGGGCAGTATGGGACCCCTGGACGACTTTTGAGGACAGTTAGCTGAATGTTGCTAAGCTGCTGCTAAGTAGGAGACCAGCCCCAAGGCTAACCCACTGCGAACATGAGGAGCCACGAACCCCAGTACCGTTTACCAAACTGTAGTGTCTGATGGCATACAATTAAATACTCAGGAGTCCTGAGTTCACCTTACCTTTGCCAGAGAGAGTGGGTAAAACAGGAATGCAGCATTCTGGGTGGTCCTGGGAAATAACCGGAGAGCGGCTCGTGCCCTCTGCTCCCAGGTGAGCGCTCAAGCCGCCTGCCCCCACGCCCCTTCAGAGGCGTCGATGGTCGGCCACTGGACAGGCACCCCACCGGCACATCCCCACGTAATTACAATGAAGCGTCTTCACCCAAAGGAGAGGAGGAGGCAGGCTACACTTCCTATTGCTACTGCACAATCTTAGGAGGTTTGACAGGTGTTTTTGACAAGGCCAGTTTGGTAAACTCTCCTAGGAGACTAACATTTTAGTGGAAGATTATCCCACCACACACACCTTTGTGTCAATAAGAGTGGCTCCTCACACCCGGATAGCCAGATCTCTAGCTTGGTGGAGGTTCAGTCGGCTGTAGTATGTTCTTACCTGCCTGCTCCCTCTGGGTGGAGGGGAGTCAGCCTATCTTCAGAAGTTATCCAGGAGGCAGGATCTTAACAGACACTCCGTTTGGGAAGTCTCACGGGAAGTGATGGCCTGTTTCCCTCTGACATCCCAGTATATATAGTTACATATGTAAATATCTGAAAACCCCAGGTAATGGCGAAAACTATGTACAGAGCAGCCTTCCCAAACGTGGCCCTGGGCAAAAAGCCACTCTTGCCACTTGGCTTGGACATTCTGGTGACTCAGCTTTGGGGATAGATGCCCAGATCCATCTACTCCCTCCTGGTCCAGCCAGGGTGTGCCAGAACCCGCCCTGCCTTGCCTTCTCAAATGTGACCATTTCAGGGAGCCACCCTCAGCCTTGGGTTCACGAGAGGATGAAGCCCCCAGAGACCAGTGCCGAGCCTGCTCCCCTCACGGGAGCGGCTCCTCCAGGCCTGGAGCCCATCACAGGGCCCTGGACTCTGAGTCCCTGCATCCGGGTCTGCTTTCCCAACATTGTCCATCGGCCCCGGCCTCAGAGAGTCCCAGAGTAACCTACTACCTCCCCATCGCTCCCGCTATCCTGGTCACACCCGCCACCCCGTCTGCACGCAGATGAGACCCGCCCACGAGCCCTTCTTGGGTCCCTGGGCCCAGCAGTGAGGCTTACCAATGTTTACAATTAGGGGCACCTCCTCTGAGGCGTGTTTACTCTCCCACTCCCAAGGCCACTTGCTGGTTTGAGTTTCGTGTCCATCTGCCCCTTCCCTGGTTGAGGCCGACTTGAACACACAACCCTGATCTTACGTCCCAACCCTCCGTCAAGGCCATGGTGAGGACTGTGTGGGGAGGATATTCCTTGTACATACTCAGCACAGCCCCTAGAGTTTGGACTTGTACTATTGTTCTGTAAAGAGGGTGAAATAGAGCTTATTGTAAAGCGTTGGGAGAAGTATAGTATTGTATTTGTAACAATATGGTTCTTTGTATACACAAAACTCAATGATCTCTATATATAATTATAAATAGATATAAATAAGATATATATACACGTGAGCCTGGAATGTTGATGCCGCACACCCACTGAATGTATTTCCCCTGACAGTCTGGTCACTGGGCTGGCCCGCCCTCCCCTCCTCCGTACTGTTTTGGGGGTTGTGATGTATTTAATGTGTTCCCTTCCTTTATTTAACTGAACGCTAATGTCTGTAAGAGTTGCCGCAACAATAAACAAGAACGTCACCTCTTGGCCCCGGCTGAGTGTCTTCGTGTTTCAGGGGAGGGACAAGACTGAAAGTGGGGGAAAGATGTCCTCATCCCAAAAGGCCACCTCCTACCCATCCCGTGGGGCCTGCTCAGTGCCCAGAGCCCATTACCTAAACGGGCAGGTTCTGTGAAGCCAACTCAGCTAGGAAACACAAGCGGCTGTGTCAGCCAGTAGAATAAGTCCACTGTCTCGTCCACCTCCTGGGAGCACACTGCAGGGGACACAGGAGCCCTCTGGCTTCTCGGTGAGGGAGGGAAATAGCGGTGAATTACCTTCCCCAAGAAATCTCCAGGGAGGGGAGGTGGCCCTGCATAAGTGGACTGCAGAAGGAAAACGTTCCCTGTCCCATCCCCCGCTGCTATCACAGAGGACAGAGGAGCCTGGCAGACTGCAGTCTGTGGGGTGGCAAGAGTCAGACATGACTTAGCGACGGGACAATAACTGAATCATTGCCATACAGTAAAAATTAACATTGTAAATAAACTATAATGATAAAAGGAAAATCTGACTCATACAAATATAGAATGAACATGTATCAAAGATTTATTAACTCACTAATTGATGAAACAGGTAAGATGGGAAGAGTAATTTGAAGAACTAAGTATAAAGTTTTTTTAAAGGACTTAGAATGAAACCTCTAGGTTAGATATAATCAGTTAATGTCCTTTAAGGCCCTATAACTATCACCTTTGGAATTATCTTTTCTAAGCAGAAATCATTTGCATCTCTAGTTGGGGGTAGACGGAGGACTGTTGGATGATAATAAAAGCCAAGCAGAAGAATAAAGCACAAAAAAAGAATCAAAAGCAGGGACTCCAGCAGATATTTGTGCACCCATGTTCATAGCAACTTAATAAACAGTAGTCATACTAGAAGCAACCCAAGTATCAAGGGATGAATGAATACCCAAGATGTATACAGATAAAATGGACTATTATACAGCCTTAATAAGGAAGCAAATTCTGACACATGTTGATGCTTGAAGACAAACATGCTAAGTAAAATAAGCTAGTCAAAAAGGGACAAATATTGTATGACTCAACTTATACGAGCTATCTAGAGTAAATTCATAGACACAGGAAGAAGAATGCTGGTTGGTAAGGGCTGAGGGAGGACAGAATGGGGAGCTCTTGTTTAATGGATATAGTTTCCATTTAGGAAGATGGAGAATGTTCTGGACATGGGTGGTGGTTATAGTTGTACAACAATAAGAATGTACTTAATGCCTCAGAATTTTAACCTTAAAAATGCTTAAAAAGGTAAAACGTATTATGCATTTCTAAATAAAAGTGCACAAACATGGAATCAGTTTAAAGGTACTGTTTTACATGGGATAGTTAGGGAAGGCCTCACTGAAAGGAAGAGGGCCCTGTGGATGTCTAGGGATGAAGGTTCTAAGCTGCAGGGACAGCACACACAGGCCCTGAGGGAGAGCTGGAGGCCACTGCTGCTGGAGCAGAGAGGGAGGCAGCAAGTGGCTGGAGATGAAGGCAGTCGGGTGGGGTGTGATAGTGCTAAATGTAGGTGGTGGTAAGAACTCTGGTGATACACACATGCATACACACACACACCCCTCTTGAGTGGTTTTGTTTCCACTCAAACCCACACACTCCATCACACTCAGCTCACACGCCTCATCACCTCCTCTGAGCTCTCATCACTAGCAAGAGCTAGGATTTGGCGCCCTCTGGTGACATAACTTTGGAAATGCCAAATCCAGACAAGCTAGAATCTCAGATAGTGATGGAGGGAATGAGGAATCTTAGCCACCCTTCAGAGGCCCCTTGTTTTCCAAATAAGGAAACGAACGTCCTAAACAAGAATAGGACCCACTGAAAGCCATCCAGTGAGTAGTCAGCTAGAACCGCACTCCCCGGCTCCCAGGCTCCCGCTCCTTGGTCCAATCCCAGCTGCTGACCCATGGGGTGAGGGCAGCATCCTCTCCCTGTTGGCCAGGCTGGGGGCAGCCTGGAGACAGGCTCAGCACTGCTGTGACCTCAGCCTCGGGCCACCTCCAGAGCCTTTGTGAGAGCTAGACAGAAGAGCACAGCAAACTGCTGGCTCGCCAACCCCTCTGTAGGCTGGGAGAAGCCACTCCTGGAGGCCTGGGGGTGCCACTGTGAGAAAGAAGGGAGAAGCACCGCCTCATCACTGCTCTGCACCCCGTTCCCAGAGCCCGCTCACACCCTGCTCCTATTGGCCATCTCGTCAGCTGCCTGACCACACGACAGCTCTCTTCCCCTCCACTACGTAGTTTCTTATGGGTAGGGACCTAATTTTTCTCAACTTTCTAGTCATGACAGGTTATAATTAGAAGAGTCACAGACAGGGATGTAAGCTACAGCTCGGCTGTTACATTACTTATATTCTCTCTCTGTGACCCTGGGCAAGTTAATTAACTACTCTGAGCTACTCTGTATTATCTGTAAAATAGGCACAGCTTGGCTCAGTTCTTAAGCTTAGAGATCCTGTCCATGAAGCTCAGGAAGCGCAATACTGGCAGTCATTTGCAAAGTACAGAACTGGTCCTGGAGAGAAACTGTCGGGGAATTCCTCTTGGAGGAGGTATATTTCTGCAGGGTTTTTAAGGCACAACAGGGGTTTGCCAGATACCGTGGTTGGTGAGAACATTCTGTGCAGAGGCATTGGATCCTGGAGGCCTGGAAGAACGTGGCAAGAGGATCCCAGAGCACTTGAGGGACCCCTGGTGATTCAGTGGCTAAAGCTCCACATCCCCAGTGGAGGCCGCATGGGAATCAACCTGGGCCCCCTGCATTGGGAGTGTAGAAGGAAATGTTTCCCATAGCATCTCCCCCACATCCTCTGGCTGAGTGTTCTTCAGATCTCTTTGTAATTCTGCTTTCTGAAGCTCATTGTGTGTAACTCTTGGGCTGCCAGTGGTGGGCTGGGGGCACCCAGTTCCCCAGTACAGAGTATCTAGTCCTGTTTCTAAAGGAAAATGCCCTTCAGGCTTTTTCTCTGTGGACACACTGCCCAGTCTTCCTGCAAAGCCCAGTCCAGTCCCTGAGGGTCTGCGAGTCGGGGCTGCTGCAAGCCTTTCGGGATGGAACTGTGTCTTGCACCAGGGGTCCTGAGGTAGCCTCCTGCAGCCTGGCCCCAGAGGCCCCCTCCCCACCTTTGTCCCCTCTCACCAAAGACAGATCTCATCACACAGAGATGTCTGCTTCAAGGAAAGTGGAGAGAAAACACTGATGTGTGTGGAAGTCACGACTTGGAGAATGAGACATAGCCCATCTTTTAGCACCTTCTCTGTGGACCAGGCAATGTTCCAACACTTTACACAGATTAACACAATCCCCACAGCGCCTCCAAGAGGTAGATTCAGCTAGTATGCCCATTATCTAGATGAGGAAACAGACACGGAAATCAAGGACTTAAATTTATTTTTCCAGCTGCTCCCAACTGTGCTAGGACTTCCTGTTCTGTCACAGCTGATGAACTCAGCACTACATTTTTTGGTCTTTTGGTCCTTACACTTTTCTCTCCAGGTTCCTATCTTTTGCAAACCTCAATGGCTATTTTGTCAAAGCTGTCCCACCTCTTAAACACTTACACTTAAGACATGAGACCATAAAACTCATAGAGAACATAGGCAGAACATTCTCTGAAATCAGTTGTACCAGTATGCTCTTGGGTCAGTTTCCCAAGACAAAAGAAATAAAGCAAAAATAAACAAATGGAACCTAATACACTTACAAGCTCTTGTACATCAAAGGAAACCTTCAACAAAATGAAAAGACAACCTACGGAATGGGAGAAAATATTGGCAAATAATGCAACCAACAAGGGTTTAATTTCCAAAATATATAAACAGCTCATAAAACTCAACAAAAAGAAACAAAAAAAGCACCTAACAACCATAACCAAAAATGGGCAGAAGACCTAAACCTCCAAAGAAGAAAGATAGATAACTAGTAGGCACATAAAATGATACTCAACATTACTAACTATTAGAGAAATACAAGTCAAAACTACAGTGAGGTATGACCTCACACCAGTCAGAATGGCTATGATTAAAAAGTCTATAAATAACAAAGGCTAGAGAGGGTATAGAGAAAAGGGAACCCTCCTACACTGTCGGTGGGAATATAAGTCGGTGCAGCCACTGTGGAGAAATGTATGGAGGTGCCTCAGAAAACTAAATAGAATTACCATTTTGATCCAGCAAGCCCACTCCTGGGCACATATCCAGACAAAACTATAATTCAAAAAGATATATGCAGCCCTACGTTCATACCAGCACTACTCACAATAGCCAGGAAATGGAAACAGCCTAAATGTCCTTGGACAGATGAATGAATAAAGATGTGGTTCATATACACAATGGAATTCTACTCAGCCATAAAGAAGATCAAATAATGTCATTTGCAGCAACATGGATGCAACCAGAGATTATCATACTAAGTGGACTAAGTCAGAAAGAAATACCATATGATATTAGCTATACATGGAATCCAAAATATGACACAAATGAACCAATCTGTAAAACAGAATCATGGACAGAGAGAACAACTGGTGGTTGCCAAGGTGGGGGGAGTTGGGGGAGGGATGGAGTGTGAGGTTGGGGTTAGCAGATGTAAGCTTTTATATACAGACTGGATAAACAACAATGTCCTATTGTATGGCACAGAGAGCTATATTCAGCATCCTATGATAAATCATAATGGAAAAGACTGAAAAAAAGAATGTACACGTATGTACACCTGATTCGCTTTGTTGTGCAGCAGTAATTAACACAACATTGCAAACCAACTATACTTCAATCTTAAAAAAATCAAAAAGCTGCCCCACCTGCTGGCTAGACTTGGGCTCCAGGTGCTGGGGGCAGGGCTTAGCTTCCCCCTCTCCCTCCCTCTCTGCAACAGACCCTTTAAGGAAGGGCATAGGTGGGAGCTAGACAGAGATTTCCCAACCTCAGATGTTGCTCTTGGCAAGGTCACCTGCCTCTCTCTGTCTGAGTCCTTCTGCTGATCCAGTTCACTCTCTAGGGGCTGAATGGAGACAAATGATGAGCAGCCCCCAGGCACTGGGGGTCCCTCCAGCCCTCGGCTCCATCCCCCCACTGGCCCCTCAAACCACAGTTTTCTAAAGTGTACCCATCTTCAACCCGAGCTCTGTCCTGAGCAAGTCTGCAGCCCCAAGTCCCAACAGCCAACAAGCTCAGTGACATCCATTCCCCTCACCCCTCAGAGGGCACAAGGCCAGGCACCCTTGACTTCTCACGTGGCCATCCCATGAAGACTGTCTCCACCAACCAATAATGCCTCCCATCAGCCAGTCCCTCAGATAAGATGGTCACCAGTGTGGGGGGCGGGTTCGAGCACCCCAACTTCACAAGTGGTTCTTTTGGGGTCCCCTCCCTTGGCTTGGGGCAGGAGAAATCATTCTTGCCTAGACCCCATGGGAGGAAGTGGGGTAAAGAGCTTCTTTCTTGCATTTGCTCTCCCCGCCAAGGCGGCACGCTCACCCCCCGGCAGTCCTCATGTCACCAGGATGACGAGGGACGGCAGCTGCTGAAGCCTCCTATCCTTTGGTTCCTCTCACAAGAGCCCTGGAGGTGTGCTAGCCCCGCGAGTGGTCTCTGCCCCCATGGGTGAGGCTGCCTCTACCACAGACAGGACCTCACACTTTTCCCTCTCAGCTCTGATCTCCACTGCAATTGTGGAACCCAGAAAAAAATCTACCCACCATTGCATCACACACAGAACCATTCATGTGAGAACCATCACGGAACCTTCACCTCAGTCTGCCGTCTCTAATTCCCCTTACACCACCATGATCTCAGTTCCTTAGCCCCTCAAAGCTTGTTCCCTCACCTGCAAAATGGTGTCCGCCTTGTGCAGACTGTGAGGATCAGGGGGCTCATTCTTTCCTGGCCCCACAGATCCGGGTCCTCATAAGCTCCCTGGGATGTGCATATCCTCAGACTGTACAAGCAAGGGCCACACCTCAGCAGGGCCGCGACCCTGTGTGTGCACTGATGGTGGCTCCACTTAGTGAGGGGACCCCAGCACACCTGCAGCCCCAGCCTGGCTTGGGAAGCACTACACACTACTCCAGCATTTAATCTCCCACAAATGCAGATTCTAGTTCCTAGTAGAAACTTCTGGAATGTCAATGCATCAATTTTTAAAAGTCAAAAATCTCACTCTCAAATGCAATCAACACTACAATGAAGTACCACTCACCCCGGTCTGATTAAAAAGTGTGTTAGTCGTTCAGTCATGGCCGACTCTTGTGACCCCCATGGAATGGACCCCACCAGACTCTTCCGTCCAGGGAATTTCCAGGTAAGAATACCGGAGTGGGTAACCATTCCCTTCTCCGGGACAGCTTCCCATCTCAGGGATCAGATCTGGGTCTCTTACATGGCAGGCAGATTCTTTACCATCTGAGCCACCAGGCAGAAGGGCCATCATTGAAAACTGTACAAGGAACAAACGCTGGAGAGGGTGTGGAGAAAAGGGAATCTTCCTACACTGTTGGTGGTTGGTACATAGTTGCTGCAGCCACTATGAAGAATATGATGGAAAACTCAAAATAGAATTGCTGCATGATCCAGCAAGCGCTGTGCTGGGCATATATCCAGACAAAATTCTAATCCAAAGAGATAACATGCATTCCTCTATGTTCACAGCAGCATTATTCACAGGAGCCAAGGCATGAAAACAAACTAAATGTCCACAGACACATGAATGGATAAAGAAGATGTGGTTCATATATACAACGGAATATTAGCCATAAAAAAAGGAATGAAATTGGATCATTTGGAGAGACATAGAAGGACCTGGAGACTGTCAAACAGTGAAGTCAGAAAGAGAAAAACAAATACTGAATGTTAATGCATATATGTGGAATCGGAAAAAATTGGTATAGACGTTCTCACCTATGAAGAAATAGAGACACAGATGTAGATGGATACCAAGGGGGAAAGATACAGTGGGATGAATTTTGAGAATGGGACTGATATATATACACTATTAATGCTCTGCATAAACTAGACAACTAATGAGAGCCTGCTGTTCAGCACAGAGAACTCTACTCAATGCCCTGAGTTGACCTAAAGGGGAAAGGAGTCCAAAAGAGGGGATGTACGTACATGTGTAGCTGATTCAGTTTCCTGTGCAGCAGAAACCAACACAGCATGGTAAAGCAAATACAGTGCAATAAAAACAATTTTTTAAATGAAATACTGCCGTTTGTAGAAACACGGACGCAAAGTGAGATTATACTAAATGACATATTTAGTCAGAAAAAGAAAGACAAATATCATACTTGTATGTGGAATCTGAAATCTGACACAAAGGAACCTATGCAACAGAAACAGAATCATGGGCTGGGACAACACACTGGTGGTTGCCAAAGCCGGGGGCGGGGGTGGGGGATGGTGGAGGGATGAAGTGGGAAGCTGGGATTAGCAGATGCAAACTGTTGTATGTTGAACAGACAAACAAGGTCTACCATACAGCACAGAGAACCGTATTCAATATCCTGTGATAAACCAAAGTGTAAAGAATATATATACATATATCAACTTCTCTGGTGGCTCAGATAATAAAGAACCTGCCGGCAATTCAGGAGACCTGGGTTTGGTCCCTGGGTCAGGAAGATCCCCTGGAGAAGCAAATAGCAACCTACTCTAGTATATATATGTATTATATAATATATATAACTGAATATTTAAAAGGAATTTATATGTATGTATGTGTGTGAATCCCATGGTTAGGAAGATACCCTGGAGGAGGAAAATGGCAGCCTACTCCAGTATTCTTGCCTGGAAAATCCCATGGACAGAGGAGCCTGGTGGGCTACAGTTCATGAGGTTGCAAACAAGCTGGACATGACTTAGTGACTAAACTACATCTGAATCTCATACAAATACAGAATGAACATGCATCAAATATAGAACAAACATGTATCAAAGGTTTATTAACTCATTAACGATGAAACAAGTAAGATGGTAAAGCTGATTTAAAGAGTACTTTGAAGAACTAAATATTTATAGTTTTTTTTAAAAAGGAATTAGAATGAAACTGCTAGGTTAGATGTAATTGGTTAATGTCCTTTAAGGCCCTATAACTATCACCTTTGGAATTATCTTTTCTAAGCAGAAATCATTTGCATCTCTATTTGGGGGTAGATGGAGGACTGTTAGGTGATAATAAAAGCCACACAGAAAAATAAAGCACAGAAAAAGAATCAAAAGCAGGGGCTCCAACAGATATTTGTGCACCCATGTTCACAGCAGCTTTATACACAGAAGTCAGAGTGAAAACAACCCAAGTATCTACCAAGGGATGAATGAATAAACAATGTGTCATGTACATATAAAATGAAATATTATACAGCCTTAATAAGGAAGCAAATTCTGACCCCTGCTACAATGTGGATGAAGCTTGAAGACAATCATGCTAAGTAAAACAAGCTAGTCAAAAGGGGAAAAATACTGTATGACACTCCACTTAGATAAGCTATCTACAGTAGATAAATTCATAGCACAGGAAGAAGAATGGTGGTTGCTAAGGGCTGAGGGAGGACAGAATGGCGAGTTATTGTTAAATGGATATGCAATTTCCATTTAGGAAGATAGGGAAAATTCTGGACATGGTGGGAAGTTACGGTTGCAAAACAATGGCAATGTACTTAATGCTACAGAACTCTTTACCTGTAAAAATGGTTAAAGAGGTAAACTTCATGTTATGTATATTTTACCAAATTTTTCTAAATAAAAATACACAAACATGGACTGAGTTTGGAGGTATCATTTTATATGAGATAGTTAGAGAAGGCCTCACTGAGGAAAAAGTAAGGGGGGCCCTGTGGATGTCTAGAGGATGAGGGTTCCGAGCTGCAGAGACGGCACACACAGAAGCCTGAGGGAGACCCAGAGGCCAGTGCCGCTGGAGCAGAGAGGGAGGCAGCAAGTGGCTGGAGATGAAGGCGGTGGGGTGGGGTGTGATAGTGGTAAATGTAGGTGGTGGTAAGAACTTTAGTGATGCACACATGCATATACACACATACACCCCTTGAGTGGTTTTGCTACCACTCAAACCCACACACTCCATCACACTCAGCTCACACGCCTCATCACCTCCTCTGAGCCCTCATCACTAGCAAGAGCTAGGATTTGGCGCCCTCTTGTGCCAAATAACCTTGGAAATGCCAAATCCAGACAAGCTAGAATCTCAGATAGTGATGGAGGGAATGAGGAATCTTAGCCACCCTTCAGAGGCCCCTTGTTTTCCAAATAAGGAAACAAACGTCCTAAACAAGAATAGGACCCACTGAAAGCCATCCAGTGAGTAGTCAGCTAGAACCGCACTCCCCGGCTCCCAGGCTCCCGCTCCTTGGTCCAATCCCAGCTGCTGACCCATGGGGTGAGGGCAGCATCCTCTCCCTGTTGGCCAGGCTGGGGGCAGCCTGGAGACAGGCTCAGCACTGCTGTGACCTCAGCCTCAGGCCACCTCCAGAGCCTTTGTGAGAGCTAGACAGAAGAGCACAGCAAACTGCTGGCTCGCCAACCCCTCTGTAGGCTGGGAGAAGCCACTCCTGGAGGCCTGGGGGTGCCACTGTGAGAAAGAAGGGAGAAGCACCGCCTCATCACTGCTCTGCACCCCGTTCCCAGAGCCCGCTCACACCCTGCTCCTATTGGCCATCTCGTCAGCTGCCTGACCACACGACAGCTCTCTTCCCCTCCACTACGTAGTTTCTTATGGGTAGGGACCTAATTTTTCTCAACTTTCTAGTCATGACAGGTTATAATTAGAAGAAGAGTCACTGACATTATGTAAATTATAGCTCAGATGTTATATTAATTGTTTCCTCCCTGTGTGACCCTGGGCAAGTTAATTAACTACTCTGAGTTACTATGTCTTCATTTATAAAATAGGCACAGCTTGGCTCAGTTCTTAAGATTAGAGATTCTGTTCTTGAAGCTTTAGCAAGTGCAATATAGGCCGTCATCCTATACAAAGTACAGATGGTCCTGGAGGGAAAGCATCAGGGAATTCTTCTTGGAGGAGGCGATATTTCTGCAGGGTTTTTAAGGGGCAATAGGAGTTTGCCAGGTGCCATGGTTGGGAAGAACATTCCATGAAGAGGCATAGAGGCCTGGAAGAATGTGGTAAGAGGATCCAAACGCACTTGGGGTTTTTCCCTGGTGGTCCAGTGGCTAAGACTCCATGCTCCCAATTAGGGGCCCAGCGTTTGATCCTAGGTCAGGGAATTAGATACCCACATGCCCCAATTAAGAGTTCACATGCTATAATTAAAAGATTCCACATGCCCCAATTCAGACTGAGGACAGCCAAAGAAATAAATATATTTTTTTTAAAAAATAGAAGCAGTTGGTACTATGGAAGTGTGGTAACTTTTACACTGAGTCAGTTTAGCTAAGACTTAACGTAGTCTTGGTTTTCCAGACTTCCCTTCCCTGTGTGATTCCAAGAGAAGTTGGTTGACCACAAGAGAAGTCAGAGTAAGATCTGTTGGGCAGATATGAAGCATCAGCCAAAATACCCTGAGAGCAGGCAGAGAGCTGAATGCTGGTACAGCGCACACACAGGGTCACGGGGCTGCTGGTTCCACTGTCAGCTCAGAGTGGGGACCCCTCAGCAGTGCCTCCAGACCCTCCTCCAGTCTGGGTCCTGAGCTAGGTCTACACAGTAAGTCCCCTACATACGAACTTTCAAAGATGCAAACGTACCTTTGCTTCCAGCAACGCCGAACCAGAGCCTGTGCCATCAGGGCCGGCAGTGGTCAAACTGCAGCTTGCCCTCCATCTCCTATCGCGGACAGTCCCCCAGCTCCACCGTCTCCCACCTCCTCTCCCTCCTTCAGTCAGTAACTCTTCTTGCCTGCTCACTCGATGCTAGCCCCTGTACGCCAGCTGTTGTACTGCACTACTATAATTTTCAAGGTACTATACCGTAAGATTTTAAATGTCTATTTTTATGTTTGTTTTTTAAGGTATTATTTCTGTGAAAAGCATTATAAACCTATTACAGTATAGTACTATATAGCTGATTCTGTTAGTTGGGTACCTAGGCTAACTTCACTGGACTTATGAGCAAATTGGACTTATGAATGTGCTCTTGGAATGGAATTTATTTGTGCTTAGGGGACTTACTGAATTTACATTACATATGTGCACATATGTGTATATATGTGTGTGATTATGCACATATTCATATGTTTCCACCAGAAAGCTGGTTGTTAAGCCCTTACGAGCACACCTGCTCCAGTCCAGCTTCTCTAGTTGGCGTGGGTCACTTCCAAGCTTACTTGTGAAGAGTTTGCCTGCAAATCTTTTATTTGCAAAACAAAACACTCACCACTCACCAGGGTTTGATAAATTCCAACCAGCCCCGCTAACCAGTCACAGTGAAAACTTGCATCCTCTGACCACCTCTAAGATGCAGGCAGGGGAGAAGGAAATGGCAACCCACTCCAGTATTCTTGTCTGGAGAATCCCAGCGACGGGGGAGCCTGGTGGGCTGCTGTCTATGGGGTCACACAGAGTCGGACACGACTGAAGTGACTTAGCAGCAGCAGCAGCAAGATGCAGGCAGAGGAGTTACATGTATGTTAGTTACATCATTTCATCACACAGCAGTATCCCAAAGCAGCCACGAGGAAAAGATTTGAACTCAGGGAAGTTGCCCAAAGTACCAGAGTGATGACTGCATGTCCGTCCTGGCCACGCATAGCTGTCCACTCTTCCTGCAGGAGGGTGTGGGCAGGGGCAGGGCCTCCATGCACACAGGTGTGTGGACTGCCACGCAGGATGCTCAAGCTTGGCGGCAGGGGGGTTTGGTTGGGGGTGAGGACAGAGGGCTGGGGAGGTGGATGTGCAGCCACCTTAGAGGAAGGGGTCAGGATCAGGAAGTGTGGGGAACAGTCAAGTCACAGCGCACCAGGATGGGTTGGCAAGACTCAAATTCTGAGGCCCACTCACTGCAGCCGGGAGCAAGGCCATTTGCAACTTCATGTGACTTCCCTCTTCGCTACGGAAGAGCTCCAGGGGAGGGCTCACAGAAATCCTTCCTGTGCTGACACTTGCCAGTGTCCATTCTCGCCCTTGAGACTTCCTTCGTCCATTTCTGCAGCTTCTGAGCACGGCCTGTGCTGGAACTGAGGGTACCAGGGAACTGGACCCGACTGGTGCTGGGGGCTCAGAGTCCGGACCTGGCACCAGCTGTGTGGTGGGATGTAAGTGTGTGGTGAGTTCTAGTTCCCTCACTACCTGGGCCCTCAACAGCAGGGAAGCCTTTGGTAAGTGACTTCATCTCCTCCTCAGGCTTCTACAGTGGGTGAAGACAGCATGGAGTAAACCCTTTCTATTCTATTGCTCTGCTTATGTTACTTCCATACAAAAATAGGTTAGGTGCATACAGAATGAAGTCAGAAAGAGAAAAACTAATATTGTATATTAACGTATATTTGTGGAATCTAGAAAAATGGTATAGATGATCTTATTTGCAAAGCAGAAATAGAGACCCAATGTAGAGAACAATAGTATGAACATCAAGTGGGGAAGAGAGGACTGAATTGGGAGAAGGGATTGACATATATGTGCTATTGATACTGTGTATAAAATAGACAAATAATGAGAAGTTACTATATAGCACAGGAAACCCTACTCAGTGTTCTGTGGTGACTGAAATGGGAAGGAAATTCAAAAAAGAGGGGATATATGTATACATACACACATACAGCTGATTCACTTTGCTGTACAATAGAAATTAACACAACACTGCAAAGCAACTATGGTGGTCGTTTAGTCGCTAAGTTACGTCCAACTCTTTTGCAATCCCATGGACTATCGCCCCTCAGGCTCCTCTGTCCATGAGACTTCCCAGGCAAAAATACCGGAATGGATTGCCATTTCCTTCTGCAGGGGATCTTCCCAACCCAGGGATCGAACCCATGTCTACTGCATTGGCAGGTGGATTCTTTTACCACTGAGCCACCAGGGAAGCCCAAGAACAACTATACTCCAGTAAAAATTAATTTTAAAAAATAGATAGGTAGAGAGGAAATATCTGGCTCGAGGTGGGAGGCAGGGGTGAGGTCTCCAAGAACCCCACCCTGAGTTCCAGAACCCTCCACCCAGCACAGTGGCTCACTGGCCAAGGTTCCAGGGGTCCGAGCCAATCCAGCTGAGGTGGGGGTGTTTTTCCTGGGCTGGGACTCTGCAGCTTTTGACATTAAAAGCAAGGGACACCACCTCGGACGCCACAAGCACAGTGCAGCCCGGGTATGTGTTGACATTGGCCTGGAGTCGCTTTCTCAGTGGAGGCTGGGTGTTGATGCCAGGAACCCCCCGAGGGAAAACCACTGATGCCACCCTTGGACTAGCACTTCTTCAACCCAGAACCAGTCCCAAAGTTGCTACCAAAGACCAGGGTTTGGGGGGGAATGGATACATGTATATGTATGACTGAATCCCTTCACCGTTCACCTGGAACTATCACAACATTGTTAATTGGCCATACCCCAATACAAAATGTTTTGGTGTTTAAAAAAAACATGTAAATTAAGTTTTTTAAAAAAGTGCTACCAGAACATCCAGCGCCCCGTGCTGGATCAAGCACACCAAAGATGGCGCTTTCATATGCTCTTGGCAATCCTGGGCTCCCCACCTCAGTCACCTTCCTCCAACCCTAATCTCTAAGTCACAAATAGAGTTAGGTTATTCCTGAAAAAAAAGAAACCAGCAAACAAAATCCTGCGGGAATAAAATTCTTTTTAACGGACTCTAAATGCACCAAAGTCTAGCCGTCTAATAGCCTTTACTAAACAATGGTAAATCTGATGGTCTTTTGGTGGTAAATGGAATGTTTTGGGTTCTTTATTTAGATATGGGCATTCATTCAGTCAAACAGCACTTTTTTATGGTTAATTCTGTGCCCCAGAAACTGGGGAGACCACAGCAAACAATACAGATAAAATTCCTGCTCTCCTGCAATTTACATTGCAGTGAAAGAGACAAAAATATAAATAAAATATATAGTTATTTTAAATTATGATGTATGATAGTGAGAAAAATTAAGCAGAGAAAACATCGGAATGCCAGAGAGTTACAGCTTGGCAGTGCAGGGGCGGGGGGGGGGGGGGGGGCGGGGAGGCAGAAAGGCTTCACTGATAAGGAGATGTTTAAGATATGATGGAGGTGAGGGGGCAAGTGATGGGAAACCGTTACCAGAAGGGAGAGGGCAGGTATCAAGGCCCAGGGGTAGGAACACGTGGATATGTTTAGAAATATGGAGGGAGTCAAAGCAGCCTGAGCAGAGGGAGGAAGGGATTGGGGGAGAGGGTAAGAGAGGACCAAGCCACAGATAACCCCAGGGTGGGTGCTATCTGTGGCTTGGTGGGGCCCTATTAGTGACTCTAGGATTCTGGCTTTTATTCCGAGCCAGGTGGGAACCAGTAGAGGGTTATGATAGGATTGCTCTGGCTGCTGCGTGGAGCAGGATTGAAAACGCAATGCCTTTACTGTTTACAATAGCCAAGTCATGGAAGAAAGCTAAATGTTCATCGACAGAGGAGTGGATAAAGATGTGGTATATACAATGGACTATTATTCGGCCATAAAAAAAATGAAATGACACCATTTGCAGCAACATGGACAGACCTAGAGACTGTGGTACTGAGTGAAGTCAGCCGAAAGGAGAAGTATCGTGTGACATCTCTCATGTGTGGAGCCTGAAAAGAAACGACACAAATGAATTTACCTACAAAAGGGAGACTCATAGACTTAGAGAATGAGCTTATGGTTGCCAGGGGAAAGGATGGGTAGAAGGATGAGTAACGGAGTTTGGGGTGGACATGTACACAGTGCTATATTTAGAAGAGATAACCAACAAGGACCTACTGTCTAGCACAGGGAACTCTGCTCAATGCTATGTGGCAGACAGGATGGGAGGGGAGTTTGGGGGAGGATGGATGCATATATGGCTGAGTCCCTTTGCCCTTTACCTGAAACTATCACAACATTATTAATTGGCTATACTCTAAGATAAAATAAAAAGTTAAAAAAATGAAAGAAAGAAAATATGATGCTTTAGTCATCTTATAGTCTTTCCCCCACATTATATCAGCCAGCAAGTTCTCCCAGTTCTGCTTCCAGAGTATATAGTCCTCCAAATCAGGTTCTTAAGGCCAGGCTTTTTAATTATATTAAGTCCTTATTTAATTTTAAATTTTTATTTATTACCAGTTTTTCTGATTATAAAACTGATGCATATTCATGTGAAATTTTTTTAAAATGTAGAAAAGGGGGGAAAATGGCAATCTTATGTAGTCTCAGTACCCAGGGAGAATCATTGGGGAATTTTCCTTTCCGACTGTGTATTGTGCGTTGTGCTGTATTCCTAGATCCTACTTCTTTCGTTAAACACATCATAAACGCTTTCCCAGGCTGGTAAGAATTCACTGAAAATATATTTAATGGCAATATACTATTTTATCACACACATAGTTTTTTTCATTTTAATGCAAAATATTTTAACTAGTCTTCTTGCTGGACAGAAGGCCTATTTTAATTTTTGCTTGGTATTTCAAATTGTGCTGTAATTATTATCTTTGTTCTGAAATTCTAAACCTATCCTGAAGAATTAGCAATAACAGTTCAAAAGGAATTCGTATTTCCAATTTTTCCACGCTGCCTGTGGGCTCTGTTTGGGACTCCTCCGTGCCTCCAGGATAACGTCCAATGGCCATAGCGAGGCATTCCAGGGCCTTTACAAGCCTGGTTCTGACTCTGCATCCTGCCTCACCTTCCGCAGCTCCTCACTGCTTCCGGATACTGGCTTTTCTCCACATCCAGCTCTTCCCATTGCCACTTTATTCTCTGCCTGTAACACCCTTCCTGCCCGAGGAAACCCTCTGCAACCACCTGTGCCTCCTCCCAGAATGACTTGCTCACTGCTGTGTGATGCCTTGAGTACCTTTCACCACACTTATCTCAATGTCCTGTATCGTAACTCTAATCCATCACTTTTCTTTGCTCCTGAATGCCTCGTGGGTGGGGACTGTGTCTGTCTTGCTCACTTCTTTACCCATTACACCTAACAGAGTGCCTGACGCATGGTATAGAACACAGGTGTTGGTTCAAAGAATGGTCGCCGATTGGCTAGAAATTTACTCAAGTGGCAGAAACTTGATTGTCTTAGGTTAGTGCCACCACTTCAGTGGAGCCACAACAGAAAGAGTTGTGGCAGGAGCCACATCTGAGTTCAACCACGTTAGACATGACTTCCACTCTGTCTTCCTTAGAACAAGCCGCCACCATCCTTACCTCAATTACATAGCAAGCTGCTAACTGGTCCCCTGTTTTCATTCCTCTCCACTTCCCCCTCCAATCAGTAGGCAAAATAAAGCAATTAACATGGCAAAATCTTGTTAACTCCCTATTCAAATCCTTCCAACTGGCTCTCATCACACATGGACTAAAACCCAGGGCATTCGATCCCTCCTACGCTGTTGGTAAACTGCTGTGGAAAGCAGTATGGAGGCTTCTCAAAAAACTAAAAATAGAACTACCATGTGACCCAACAAGCCCACTCCAGCATAAATATCTGAAAAAGAAAACCACTAATTCAAAAAGACATGCACCCCAATGTTCATAGCAGTTTATTTTCAATAGCTAAGATTTGAAGGCAACCTAAGTTCCATTAACAGATAAATGAATAAGGAAAAATAAGGAAGATATGGAATATATACATACACACATATGCATACAATGGAATACTACTCAGCCATAAAGAACGAACAAAATTTTGCATTAGCAGCAATATGGACGGACTTGGAAGGTATTATACTATGTGAAATAATTCAGACAGATAAAGAAAATATATGATATCACTTACATGTGAATCTAAAAAATATAAGAAACTAGTGGACATAACAGAAAAAGAAGCTCACTCATACACAGAGAACAAAGCAGTAGTTGTAGCTGCTGGGGCGGGGAGGGGGGCGGTGGTAGCAAAACAGGGGTAGAGGATTAAGAGGTACAGATTATTATGTGTAAAGTAAACTACAAAGATATCTTGTACAACACAGGGAATGTAGCCAATATATTATAATAACTAATAACAATCAATGGATCACTGAAGAAAAAAAAAACAACCTAAAGACAAAAGCACAGCGATCCAAAACCTATGGGATGCTGTGAATGTAGTCCTAAGCGGAAGGTTAGAGCAAGACAGTATTACCTCAGGAAACAAGAAAAGTCTCAAATAGACAGTCTACCTTTTACATCTAGGGCAACTAGAAAAAGAAGAACAAACAACCCAGTTAGAAGAAGAAAAGAGATCATAAAGATCAGAGAAGAAATAAATTAAATACAGATGATGAAAACAATCGAAAAGATGAATGAAACTAAAAGCTGTTTCTTTGAAAAGAAACAAAGTTGATAAACCTTTAGCCAGACTCATCAAGAAAGAAGGGGAGAGGGCACAAATCAATATAATTAGAAATGAGAAAGAAGTTCTAACAGATACCACAGGCATACAAAGGATCATTATAGACTACTACAAGCAACTGTGTGTCAATAAAATGGACAACTGAGAAGAAACAGACAAATTCTTAACAAAAGTATAACCTTTCAAGACTGAACTAGGAAGAAATAGAAAATATGAACAGACTAATCACAAGCACTGGAATAAAAACTGTGGTTTAAAAACTTCCAATAGGGACTTCAGTGGTGATACAGTAGAGAAGAATCCACTTGCCAATCAGGGGATGGGTTTGATCCCTGGTCCGGGAAGATTCCATGCCCCAGGGAACAGCTAAGCCCCTGCACCACAGCTAGTAAGCCTGCATTCTAGAGCCTGAGAGCCAAAGATACTGAAGCCCGCTAGCCTAGAGCCTGTATCCCCAACAAGAGAAGCCACTGACGTACCACAATGAAGAATAGCCCCCGCTCACAACCAGTATACAAAGTCTGCCTGTAGCAGTGAACCCAGCATAGCCAATAAATGTTACTTTGAAAAAAAATGTCTGTTTGGGAATAAGCCAGCCAATGCAGGGGACACGAGTTTGATTCCTGGTCCAAGAAGATTCCATGGAGCAACTAAGCCTGTGCATCACCACTACTGAGCTCGTGAGCTGCAACTACTGAAGCCCGGGCACCTAAGCCTGTGCTCTGCAACAAGAGAAGCCAGCACCACGAGAAGCCTGTGTGCCACAACTGGAGAAAACCCACATCCAGCAACCAAGACCTAGTGCAACCAAAAAAAGAAAAAACTTCCAACAAACAAAAGTTCAGGAACAGATGGCTTCACAGGCAAATTCTAGCAAACATTCAGAGAAGAGTTAACACCTATCCTTCTGAAACTATTCCAAAGAACTGCAAAGGCAGGACACTCCCTGACTCATTCTATGAGGTTACACTGATACCAAAAATAGCACACAAATAAGAAGATTATAGGCCAATATCACTGATGAACATAGATCCAAAAATCTTCAGCAAAACACTGGCAAATTGAATCCAACAATCCCTTAACTGATTATCGACCAGGGGATTTCTGCAGAAATGTATGCCTCTGGCTGGAAATTTGTATTTTGGCCAGCCAAAAATTAATTGTTATTTCATGAACACTGTGCAGGTTATCACCTTCAATGGTTACCCCTGACATACCTGTAAAGTCTTTTAATTTTCATGGAACATTGCCTTCAATTCACTGTTTTGCAGAAGCAAAGAAACATTCTCCAGCACCATGAGTTTCATTTTCACTTCCCATATCCAAATCAATCACTAAGGCTTTTTTGTCTTTTTGTTGGTCTAATATTCACATTGTCTGAATCAGAACTATATTCTGAACATCTATCATCTTCAGCTTTTATTTTTTAAATAAGTTTAATATAGTGAGCAACTATCATCTTTTGAGACACTAGTATATATGTTGCTTGCACAATCAGAGAAAATATCTGCATAAAATTCACCGAAAAATTTTTCTTTACTCATTATTTCATGATGCATCATTTTTGAAAATTTTACATTTATAATATACACAAAATTGGAACAAAAACCTAATGCAACAAAATGTGAATGATAATGACAATCACAAGTTGTATAACAAACCCTTGATCAATTTTAAACTCTTAACAACTTTGCATGGTGATGTTAATTGTATCACTCTCCAAAAACATATTGATATGTCTCCAGTCAATAATGTTCAGGTAACAAAAGATGTATTAATACATCTCCAGTCAATAAGGTGTTAAAAGGAACACACATCAAGATAAAGTGGGATTTATCCCAAGGATGCAAGGATTCTTCAATATCCACAAATCAATCAGTGTGATTCACCACATTAGTAAACTAAAGAATAAAAACTATGATCATTTCAATGGATGCTGTAAAAAGCTTTTGAAAAAATTCACCACCCATTTATGATAAAAGCTCTCCAGAAAGTGGAAACAGAGGAAATGAACCTGAACATAATATAGGTCATATACGACAAACCCACAACCAACATTCTCAACAGTGAAAAACTGAAAACATTCCCTCTGAGATGAGGAACAAGAGACAAAGGTGTCCACTGTTTTGGGGGTTGTGATATATTTAATGTGTTCCCTTCCTTTATTTAACTGGACACTAATGTCTCTAAGAGTTGCTGCAACAACAAACAAGAACGTCACATCTTGGTTCCGGCTGAGTGTCTGTGTTTCAGGGGAGGGACAAGACTGAAAGTGAGGGAAAGAGGTCATCCTTCAAAAAGGCCACCTCCTACCCATCCTGCGGGGCCTGCTCAGTGCCCAGAGCCCATTGCCTAAACGGGCAGGTCCTGTGAATCAGTTCAGCGAGAAAACACAAGAGGCTGCGTCAGCTGTCAAAGCAGGGAGTCCACTGTCTCGTCGACCTCCTGGGAGCACACTGCAGGGGACACAGGAGTCCTCTGGGCTTCTCGGTGAGGGGAGGGAAGCAGCAGTGAATTACCTGCCCCAAGAAATCTCCAGGGAGGGGAGGTGGCCCTGCTTAAGTGGACTGCAGAAGGAAAACGTTCCCTGTCCCATCTCCCCCACATCCACTGGCTCGGGGTTCTCCTGAGCTCTTGGCAATTCTGCGTTTTGAAGTTTGCTGGGCATGACACGCCTTCTGCCAGTGGTGGTTGGGGCCCCCCAGTGCACTAACACAGAGTGTCTAGCCCTGTTTCTAAAGTAAAAATGCCCGTGACATTTTTCCTCTGTGGACACCGCTTCCTGCAGAGCCCAGTCCCAGCCCCTGAGGGTCTGCGAGTCGGGGCTGCTGCAAGCCTTTGGGGATGGAACTGTGCCCGTACCAGAGGTCCTGGGGTAGCCTCCTGCAGCCTGGCCCCAGGGCCCCCTCCCCACCTTTCTCCCCTCTCACAAAGGCAGGTCTCCACACAGAGATGTCCGCTGTACAGGAAAGTGGAGAGAAAACACATCTCACTGGTGTGAAGAAGTCACAACTTGGAGAATGAAAAATAGCCCATCTTTCAGCACCTTCTATGTGCCAGGTGCTGTTTCAGCACTTTACAGATTAATTCAGTTAACCCCGCAGCGCCCTCAAGAGGTGGATCCCATGAGGTGCCCATCTTCTAGATGAGGAAACAGGCGGACTTTTTTTTTTTTTTTCCAGCTGCTCCAACTGTGTTAGGATCCCCGCTCTGTCACAGCTGATGAACTCAGCATTATATTTTTTTCACTCTTGGTTCTTACAGTTTTCTTTCCAGGTTCCTATCTTTTGTAAACCTCAATGGCTATTCAGTTAAAGCTTCCTCACTTCTTAAAGACTTAAACATAAGACATGACACCATAAAATCCAGAGAACATAAGCAGAACATTCTCTGAACTCAATCGTACTAGTATGTTCTTAGGTCAGTTTCCCAAGGCAACAAAAACAAAAGCAAAAATAAACAAATAGGACCTAATACACTTACAAGCTTAAAATGAAAACACAACCTACAGAATGGGAGAAAATATTGGCAAATAATGAAACAAAGGCTTAATTTCCAAAATATACAAACAGCTCATACAAGTCAACAAGAACAACAACAAAAAACTCCTAAAAGTGTATTCAAAAATGGGCAGAAGACCTAAACCTCAAAAGAAAAAATATAGATGGCCAATAGGCATATAAAAAGATGCCCAACATCACTAATTATTAGAGAACTACAAATCAAAACTACACTGAGGTACGACCTCATACCTCTGACCATAATGATGGTCAGAATGGCCATCATTAAAAAGTCTACAAATAACAAAGTCTGGAGAAGGTGTATAGAAAAGAGAACTCTCCTACACTGTTGGTGGGAATATAAGTTGATGCAGCCACTGTGGAGAACAGTATGGAAGTTACTCAGAAAACTAAAAATAGAATTACCATATGATCCAGATATCCTATTCCTGGGCATATATACAGACAAAACTATAATTCAAAAAGATACATGCACCACTGTGTTCATAGCAGCAATATTCACGATAGTCAAGAAATGGAATCAACCTAAATATCCATGAGCAGATGAATGAATAAAGAAGATATGGTGTATATATACACTATGGAATACTACTCAGCCATAAAAAGATCAAATAATGCCATTTGCAGCAACATGGATGCAACCAGAGATTATCATACTAAGTGAAGTCAGTCAGAAAGAAATACCACATAATATCATTTATACCTGGAATCCAAAATACAACACAAATGAACCTATTTATGAAACAGAATCCTGACATAGAGAACAACTGCTGTTTGCCAAGGGGGGTGGGGTTGTGGGAGGAATGGAGTGGGAGGTTTGGGTTAGCAGATATAGCTTCTATATACAGAAAGGATAAACCACAAGGTCCTACTGTATAGCACAGAGAACTATATTTAGCATGCTGTGATAAACCATAATGGAAACAACTTTAAAAAAAAAGAATGTACATGTATGTATACCTGATTCACTTTGCTATACAGTAGTAATTAACACAACACTGCAAACAGAATATGCTTCAATTAAAAAAAAAAAGCTGCCCCACCTGCAGGCTAGACTCTGCTCCAGGTGCTGGGGGCAGGGCTTAGCTTCCCCTTCTCCCTCCCTCTCTGCACAGACCCTTTAAAAAGGAATTAGAATGAAACTGCTAGGTTAGATATAATTGGTTAATGTCCTTTAAAGCCCTATAATAATCACCTTTGGAATTCTCTTTTCTAAGCAGAAATCATTTGCATCTCTAGTTGGGGTGAGAAGGAGGACTGTTGGATGATAATAAAAGCCATGCAGAAAAATAAAGCACAGAAAAAAAATAAAAAGCAGGGACTCCAGCAGATATTTGTGCACCCAGGTTCATAGCAGCTTTATACACAGTAGGCAGAGTGGAAGCAACTCAAGTATCTATCAAGGGATGAATGAATAAACAAAATGTGGTATACATATAAAATGGAATATTATACAGCCTTAATAAGGAAGAAAATTCTGACACATGCACAACACGGACAAAGCTTAAAGACAAGCAAGTAGGCGGGAGAGGGGATCGGGATGGGGAACACATATGGATCCATGGCTGATTCATGTCAATGTATGGCAAAAACCACTACAATATTGTAAAGTGATTAGCTTCCAACTAATAAAAATGAAAAAAAAAAGACAAGCAAGTGACAAATGTTATACGAATCCACTTTAATGAGCTACCTAGACTAGATAAATTTATAGACACAGGAAGAATGGTGGTTGCTAAGGGGTGAGGGAAGGCAGATTGGAGAGTTATTGGTTAATGGATATGGAATTTCAGTTTAGAAGATGGAGAATGTTCTGAACATGGGTGGTAGTTATAGATGCACATTAATGGGAATGTACTTAATGCTAGAAAACTTTACACTTAAAAAATAGTTATAGGTAAATTTCATATTATGTATATTTTACCAAATTTTTCTAAATAAAAATACACAAACATGGACTGAGTTTGGAGGTATCATTTTATATGAGATAGAGAAGGCCTCACTGAGGGACAGTAAAGAGGGCCCTGTGGTTCCAAGCTGAAGGGACAGCACACACACAGGCCCGAAGGGAGTCCTGGAGGCAGCGTGGTTGGAGCAGAGAGAGGGAGGCAGCAAGTGGTTGGAGATGAAGGCAGTGGGGTGGAGTGTGATAGTGGCAAATGTAGGTGGTGGTAAGAACTCTGGTGATGCACACATGCATACACACACATACACCCCTTGAGTGGTTTTGTTTCCACTCAAACACACACTTCCATCACACTCAGCTCACACTCCTCATCACCTCCTCTGAGCGCTCATCACTAGCAAGAGCTAGGATTTGGCGCCCTCTGGTGACACCCCTTTAGAAATGCCAAATCCAGACAGGTTAAAATCTCAGATAGTGGTTGAGCAAATGAGGAATCTTAGACACACTTTGCAGGCCCCTTGTTTTCCAAGTGAGTGAAGTCGCTCAGTCGTGTCCGACTTTTTGCGACCTCATGGACTGTAGCCTACCGGGATCCTCCATCCATGGGATTTTCTAGGTAAGAATACTGGAGTGGGTTGCCATTTCCTTCTCCAAATAAGGAAACCAATGTCCTAAACAGGAATAGGACTCAGCGAAAGCCATACAGTGAGTAGTCAGCTAGAACCTCACTGCCTGGCTCCAAGGCTACCACTCCTTGGTCTAATCCCAGCTGCTGACCCATGGGGTAAGGGGAGTCTCGTCTCCCTACTGGCCAGGCTGGCAAAAGTAGTCCTAAGCAGGAAGGTTAGATCATCAATTATTAGCTCAGGAAACAAGAAAAGTTTCATGTAGACAACCTAAGGTTACACCTAAAGCAACTAGAGAAAGAAGAACAAAGAGAAGCCAGTTAGTAGAAGGAAAGAAATCATAAAGATCAAACCAGAAATAAATGAAATACAGATGAAGAAAACAGTACACAGATCCATGAAATAAAAGTTGATTCTTTGAAAAGATAAAATTGATAAAAGTTTAGCCAGACTCATCAAGAAAAAAGGGACAGGGCGCAAATCAATAAAATCAGAACTCAAAAAAGTTACAATGGACTCCACAGAAATACAAAGGCTACTAAGAGATAACGTCAAGCAACTATATGTCAAAAAAATGGACAACCTAGAAAAAATGGACAATTTCTTAGAAAGGTACACTCTCCCAAGACTGAACCAGGAAGAAATAGAATTTATGAACAGACCAGCCAGAAGTACTGATATTGAAATTGTGATTTAAAACCTTCCATCAGGGACTTCCCTGGTGGTCCAGTGGGTAAGAATCCACCTGCCAATGCAGGGGACATGGGTTTGATTCCTGGCCCGGGAAGATTCCACATGCCAGGTGACAGCTAAGCCCATGTGCCACAACTACTGCGCCTGAGCTCTAGAGCCCAGGTGTCTGGGGCCTGCGCTCTGCAACAAGAGAAGTCACTGAAGCCTGTGCGCCGCAATGAAGAGAAGCCCCCGCTCACTGCAACTAGGAAAAGCCCCTGCACAGCAACCAAGACCCAGTGCAACCAAAAACAAATAAAATTAAATTTTAAAAAACTTCCAACAAACAGAAGTCCAGGAGCAGATGGCTTCACAGGCAAATTCTATCAGACATCCAGAGTTAACACCTAGCCTTCTGAAGCTATTCCAAAGAACTGCAGAGGAAGAAACACTCCCAAACTCATTCTACGAGGCTACCCTGATACCAAAGCCAGTCAAAGATAACACAAAAAAGAAAATTACAGGCCAATATCACTGATGAACATAGATGCGAAAATCTTCAACAAAATATTAATGAATCGAATCCAATAATATGTTAACTCATTGGGGGGGTTTTTTGCAGAAACTAATGCCTGTGGCTGGCAACTTTTATTTTGACCAGCCAAAAATTAACTGTTATTTCACTAACACTGTGCAGGTTATTACATTGTATGGTTACACCTGACACACCTGTAAAGTTTTTTAATTTTCATGAAATATCTCAATTCATGCATCTGCAGAAGCAAAAGAACATTCTCCAGTATCATCAGTTTCATTTTCACTTTCTGTATCAGAATCAATCACTAAGGTTTTTTGTCTTTTTGTTGGTCTAATATTCACATTGTTTGAATCAGGACTATATTCTGAAGAACTATCATGTTCTGAAACACTAGTATATATGTTGCTCAGACAATCAGAGACAGTATTAGCATAAAATTCACCGAAAAATTCTTCACTCATAATTTCATGATGCATCATATTTTGAAAATTTTACATTTATTATATATACAAGATTGGAACAAAAACCTAATGGAGCAAAATGTGAATGATAATGACAATCATAAGTTGTATAATAAACCCTTGATCTATTTTAAACTCTTAACTTTTCACAGTCATGTTAATTATATCACTCTCTAAAAACCTATTGATACTTCTCCAGCCAATAATATTCAGGTAACTAAAGATGTATTAATACATCTCCAGTCAATAATGTGTTAAACAGATCATACATTGTGATAACCTGGGATTTATCCCAGGAATGCAAAGATTCTTCAATATCTGCAAATCAATCAGTGTGATTCATCACATTAGCAAACTGAAGAATAAAAAAAAAGTATGATCATTTCAATAGATGCAATAAAAGCTTTTGACAAAATTCAACACCCATTTATGATTAAAGTTCTCCAGAAAGTGGGAATAGAGTAAACTTACCAAAACCACAACCAACATCATTCTCAACAGTGAAAAGCTGAAAGTGTTCAGATGTCCACTTTGGCCACTTTTACTCAACATAGTTTTGGAAGTCCTAGTTACAGCAATCAGAGAAGAAAAAAAATAATAATAATATAATAATAATAAAAGGAATCCAAACTGGAAAAGAAGTAAAACTGTCACTGTTTGCAAATGACATGATACTATACCCAGGAAATCCTAAAGATGCTACCAGAAATCTATCAGCTCATCAATGAATTCAGTAAAGTTGCAGGATGCAAAATTAATACACAGAAATCTCTTGCATTCCTATACACTGACAATGAAAGATCAGAAAAAGAAATTAAGGAAACAATCCCATTTACCATTGCATCAAAAAGAATAAAATACCTTAGGAACAAACCTACCTAACGCAAAAGACTGTACTCCAAAAACTATAAGAGTCTGATGAAAGAAATCAAAGATGACACAGATGGAAAGATATACCATGTTCTTGGACCGGAATAATCAATATTATCAAAATGACTATAATACCCAAGGCAATCTACAGATTCAAGGCAATCCACAGATTCAAGGCAATCCCTGTCAAATTACCAAGGGCATTTTTCACAGAACTAGAATTTAGTCTTTTTTAATTTGTATGGAACCACAAAAGACTTCAAATAGCCAAAGTAATCTTGAGAAGGAAAAACAGAGCTGGAGGAATCAGGCTCCCTGACTTTAAACCATACTGCAAAGCTACAGTCACCAAAACAGTATGGTACTGGCACAAAAACAGAAATATAGATAAATGAACAGGCTAGAAAGCCCAGAAATAGACCCATGCTCCCATGGTTGATTAATCTATGATAAAGGAGGCAAGAATATATAACAGAGAAATGACAGTCTTTTCAATAAGTGGTGCTGGGAAAACTGGACAGCTACATGTAAAAAAAGTGAAATCATAACGTTCTCTAACCTAAATATAAGGCCAGACACTGTAAAATTCTTAGAGGAAAACACAGGCAGAACACTCCCTGACATAAATTGCAGCAATATCTTTTCCACCTCTGAGAGCAATGAAGATAAAATCAAAAATAAACAAATGGGACCTAATTAAACTTAGAAGCTTCTACACAGCAAAGGAAACCATAAACAAAACAGAAAGACAACCCACAGATGTTCAGAGAGAACAGCATTGAAACAAGTATACTATCAAGCGTGAAACAGATCACCAGCCCGGGTTGGATGCATGAGACAGGTGCTCCGGGCTGGTGTACTGGGAAGACCCAGAGGGATGGGATGGAGAGGGAGGTGGGAGGGGGGTTCAGGATGGGGAACACATGTAGATCCATAGCTGATTCATGTCAATGTATGGCAAAAACCACTACAATATTGTAAAGTAATTAGCCTCCAACGAATAAAAATAAATGGAAAAAAAAAAAGACAACCCACAGAATGGTAGAAAATATTTGCAAATGATGCAACCAATAAGGGATTAATCTGCAAAATTTATAAATAACTCATTCAGCTCTATGACAAAAAATAAAAATAAAAAAATGGGCATATCTAAACAGACATTTCTCCAAAGAAGACATATAGATGGCCAAAAAGCACATGAAAAGATGTTCAACATCACTAATTATCAAAGAAATGCAAATCAAAACTACAATGAGGTATCACTTCATACCAGTTAGAATGGTCATCATCAAAAGGTCTACAAATAATAAATGCTGGAGATCCAATGGGGCAGGAGCCTATGTTTCTTGCCCCCCTCACCCCATGTCCTCCGCCTGCCTTTTGCCTGTGAACAACTTTAGTCAATAATAAGTTTAATCTGAGAGATAAGAACACACAAAAGCAAAGGAAAACAGTCAGAGGAGACCAAATAATAATAATGTAGTCATGACTCAATGGACATGAGTTTGAGTAAACTCCGAGAGTTGGTGATGGACAGGGAGGCCTGGTGTGCTGCAGTCCATGGGGTCACAAAGAGTCAGACACGACTGAGCGACTGAACTGAACTGAACTAAGTATAGTCAAGGACCTTTAGTTCCTGCTCAAGGGCTTTAGATAATATTCTGAGCCATATCCCGTGAGCTGTCTTTTATAGACACTGAAACCCCAGGTGGAGAAGTTAACTACGTGATGACCAGACCGTACCCATGACATGAGGGGCCACAATTCCAAGAACTGGCCTCAAAGAAATGGAAACAAACCAAACCTGCAACTGAAGATTAACTGTATCTAAAACAACCAAGATGACACTGGTCAGACCACCGAAAACAAATTTGAAGATCACTGTCATAGATGATTGTGCTGTTTCAGCATGTAGCCCCCTCTTTCTATTAAAGCTCTTGCCCCCTGGTTGCCAGTCGGGGGGAGTCAGCCTTTGGACAGATGTCTGCCCTCCCCCTTAGGTGCTGGCTGAAATAAAGCAAACTTTCCTTTCCACCAACCTGGCCTGTTTATTGGCTTTTGAGCAGCGAGCAGCCGGACCCCTCACCTTTCAGTAACAGAAAGGGCAGGGGGAAAAGAGCATTCTCTTGCACTGTTGGCGGGAATGTAAACTGGTGCAGCCATTATGGACAACAGTATGGAGGTTCCTTCAAGAACTAAAAACAGAGCTACCATGTGACCCAGCAGTCCCACTCCTGGGCACATATCTGGAGAAAACCATAATCTGGAAGGGCACACGCACCCCCACGTTCACTGCAGCACAATCTGTGCTGCGCTCAGTTGCTCAAGCTGTGTCCAGCTCTTTGTGACCCCATGGACTGCAGCCCTTCAGGCTCCTCCATCCATGGAATTCTCCAGGCAAGAATACTGCAGGGGGTTGCCATTTCCTCCTCCAGAGGATCATCCTGGCCCAGGAATCAAACCCATGTCTCTTGCTCCTCCTGCCTTAGCAGGCAGATTCTTTACCACTAGAACTACCTGGGAACCCTTTCTTTGTCACAATAGACAATGAATGGAAGCAACCTAAATATTCATCAACAGAGAAATGGATAAAGAACATGTGGTACATATATACAATGGAGTATTACTCAGCCATTAAAAGAACAAAATCATGTCATCTGTGGCAACATGGATGGACCTAGAGATCATCACACTAAGTAAGTCAGGCGGAGAAAGACAAACATCATATGATATACCTCATGTGAAATTTTTTTAAAAATGATATAATGAATTCTTTATAAAACAGAAACAGACTTACAGATATCGAAAACAAACTTATAATCACCAAAGGGGAAACCTGGAGGGGAGGGATGAATCAGTAACTTGCGATGAACACACACACAGACAACTACTATGTATAAGGTAGATAACCAGCAAGGACCGACGGTACGGCACAGGGAACTCTACTCAATATTCTGCAATGACCTATAAAAGAATCTAAAAAAGTGAATATATGTATATGCATAACTGAATCACTTTGCTATACACCTGAAACTAACACAACATTGCAAATCAATTCATTTATCAATTTATACATCAATTAGAAAACAGATTTTAAAAATATGTATAATTGAATCACTTTGCTATATACCTGAAACTAACACAACACTGCAAATCAATTTATCAATTTATATGTCAATTAAAAAACAAAGACAAAAAACTAACTTAGTTTACTTTCAAGTTTCTGAAATCTGGAGAGATTATTTTAGACAGACATTCCCAAAACATAATTATTCCTACAGAGTTCAACCTTAAAATTCTCCCCCTCCCCCATGCCCTCACTCTTAGAGATCACTCAAGGTTAAACTTCCTGAGAGTCCAGGTATATCATTTACATCACAAAGGCACATGAGGATAAATACCAGTTTCTTCTAGAGAGCGAGCTTAACCAATTACAAAGCCTGGCATGCTGCAGTTTGTAGGGCCGCAGAGTCGGACACGACTGAGCAATAACAACCCTTTGATACGATACAGAGCCCATGCAGACCATTGTTCCCCAGATCTCTTGTCTCTTGGCAGTCCCCATTCATCAAGGACGGCCACCACAGGGCCCCACATACTAGTGGATGGCCACCCTGGGATTTCCCCAACTTTCAGGGTCACCCTTGGAACTTTCGGAACCCGTGTGTTAGTGGACGGCTACCCAGGATTACACCTGCAACTTCTGTAACCAAGCAGGACCCTGTGGGGCCTTCCCAGGACAGGCCTTCCCCCATATCCTCTGCTTCAGCTCCTCTCTGAAGTACCTAGATGATATTTGGTACACATTTCCTAAATCGTTTTGCTGGTGTGAAAAATCTCTCCCTCTCCAACAAATGGAAGATGTTAAATACTTGAGGACAGGAGCACAGAGCCCCAGGCCTCCTAGAGCCTAAGGACGGATAATGTTAATCCCTGTGACACCACCAGTCAATCAGAGAATTGTGCACAAGCTGATCACAGACCCTGCAACACCCCCTCCGTCACCTGGCTTTTAAAATTGCTTTGCTGAAAACCTTCAGGAGGCTCAAGGCTTTTTAGGACATGAGTCACCTCCCTCCTTGAATGGGCCTTGCAAAAAACCTTTCTCTGCTCCAAACTCTGACTTTTCAAACTTGTGTTAACACTTTCGAGCCCCACATGCTAGCGGACATTCCCGCCCCTGACCCACAACATTTCATTCCCTGTCCCGTATTCCCCGACATCTCAGCACTTGGAGTCTTCTCCGTCATCTGCTGGCTGCTTCTCCAGTTGTTGGGATGCGCCCAGGAAGCCTACAACCTGTACTAGCCCAGCCTCAAGATGGTAGAAAGAACCCGGAGTCAGTGACAAAGACATCAATGGTTTATAAACGGGGGAGCTTACTTTTCTGAAGCAATATCCTGGAGCAACACCCCAATGTGTGTGGCCAATGACGGTCAAGACATGGCGGCAGGCTTCGCTCCCAAGTGGGAGAAGCCTTTCAATTTATAGGAGAATTGAAATCAGGTTGGCTCATTGGTTACCAGGGAAACCAGCAGAGGGGTGCGCCCCTCACTGCCCCCTTGATAGGAACAATCACCAGCTGGGGCCTGGGGGAATAGGTAAAAAGGTCAGTCATGTGAGTAGGGTGTAGGTAAAGCAGGCACTGATCATGCAGGGGTTGTTCAGAGAGCAAAAAGACAGCCATCTTGGGTGGCTGACCATGCGCTGAATTATGAAGGTTATCATGAAAACTACCTAAGTTAGTAAGGGAAGGGCTCGCAATAAATGTTAGTTATGATTACTACTTTGAAGTCATATATTGGTGTTAATGTTTCAATTCCTATGTGTTCCAGTGGTATATTTCCTTTACCTTTCCATAGCTCTGCAGACAAAAAAGAATGTTACCTGCAATTCAGAAAACAAAGAATACTGCCGGCTATTCCAGTACACAAGGGATGTTACCTGCCATCAGCCGCTGCACTGCAGCTGTCCCTAATTTTGTGCACAGAGGCGAACTCAGGGTGGAGAAAAACAAGATATCAGGCCTACATAGTTAAGATGCATGTCTAAAGAACAATGTCAAGGAGCCCAGATTCTTACATCTTCTTACACATTGAAAAACACCAAAACCATTACCTTGAGATATCTGTTTTTTTGTGATCAGTCAGTAGTAATCTTTTGATATCATACTAGCTTTTTTTTTCCAACAAATACTCCTGTACATACTGGCCCCTCCCTTACCTCTTGGGAACAGTCCCTCAGAGCTATCAGCAGCAGTCAAGAAAAATGTTAACTTTGCAATTATTATTATTTGTGGTGTTAGTTGCTCAGTCAAGTCCAACTCTTTGCGACCCCATGGACTATAGACTGCCAGTCCCCTCTGTCCATGGGATTTCAGGCAAGATTACTGGAGTGGGTTGCCATGCGCTTCTCCTGGGAATCTTCCCAACGCAGGGATGGAACCAAGGTGTCCTACACTGCAGGCAGATTCTTTACTGTCTGAGTCACCAGGGGAAGTCTGTCCTTCTCCCCCTACTCAGCATTTTCTCAGTACCTGGCTCACTCCCTGCTACTCAGGAGCTCAATTAATACCTGCTGAAAGAGTGGGAAGATGAAGGCTCCTGCAGAAAGAAATGCAAGACATGCAATGCCTTTTGGCCCCAGACTTGGAGAGTCATGGGGAGGAAATTGATGTAAACAAAGATGCCCCTGTCCAGGCCCCTAGTCTCACCCCCTTCGCCTGGAGGGGTGAAGATGCGCTCCTTTGTTCTGCTTCCCCAGTTCCTCTCCTGCTGGGTGGAGGCCACAGCTGCCTTTTTCCTCTGCCAGTTCTTCCTAGTCCTAAAGGACTCGCCAGCGTGTAGGACTGTGGCAGTGTGGGCTTCTCTGTGAGGGGAGCCTCAGCTGTCAGGAACCCTTGGAGACTCATGAACCCTGAGGCTGTCTGCCTGCCCTTTTCCCAGTTCATCAATCCCTCCCACTCCATCAGTGTCCACACGGAACCACACAGAACTGGCAAACTCAGGCTAGAGGAAGAACCCTGACCAGCACCATGCAAAGTGTGGGCTGCAGATCAGCGAAGAACTCTGTTCCTGGTCCCTGACAAGAGCAAGTTCAGAAAATGAAGGTGTTTGAAGTGTTAACTGGATAGAGTTCTATTATGACTGTTGAATCTAATAATTTAATAAGGGCGTCAAAGGAGCCATTAAGCCATGGAAAGATATGGAGGAAAGTTGCATGAATAATACTAAATGAAAGAAGCTAATCTGAAGCAGCTTTCTAGTCTGTGCTCCAACTACATGATATTTTGGAAAGAGCAAAACCATGAAGGCAGTAAAGGGACTATTGGTTGCCAGGGGTTGCAGGGAAGAGCGCTAAGGATATTTAGGGCAGACAAAGTGTTCTGTATGGTATAATGATAGTTGGGTTTTCCCTGGTGGCTCAGTGCTAAAGAATCTGCCTCCCAAAGCAGATGTGGGTTTGATCCCTGGGTAAGGAAGAGCCCCTGGAGTAGGAAATGATAACCCACTCCAGAATTCTTGCTGAGATAATCCCGTGGACAGAGGAGCCTGATGGGCTACAGTCCATGGGGACACAGCTGAGTGACTGAGCACAGTATAATGATAGATACATGTCATTCATTTGTTAAAACTCATAGACTATACAACATCAACAGTGAACCACTGTATAAACTATGGACTTTGGGTGAGAATCACACAAATATGGGTTCTATTATGAGGCATATACAACTCTGGTGAGGGATGTTGATTGTGGGTGAGTCTGTGCATGTGCTGGGGTAGGAAGTTTATGAGAACACTCGTTTTGCTATGAACCCACAACTGCTCTTAAAAATAAAATCTAATACAAGGGGGCAGTTACATTTCATATACCTTTTTATAAATTACTATTATTTCAGTTTCCTGGTAAATCACTGTGTGTTCAGTCTGTCAGTTGTGTCCGACTCTTTGGGACCCCATGAACTGTAGCCAGCCACGCTCCTCTGCCCAAGGAATTTTCCAGACAAGGATACTGGAGTGGGTTGCCATTTCCTATTCCAGGGGATCTTCCTGACCCAGGGGTCGAACCTGAGTCTGTTGCACTGACATGCAGATTCTTGGCCACCTGGGAGGCCCATGGTAAATCACTATGTAGACTGAACGTTTATGTCCCCTCAAAATCCGTATATTGAAGCCCTAATTCTCAGGGTCATGGTAATTGGATGTGGGACCCTTGGCAGAGGACTGAGTTTAGAGGAGGTCATGAGGATGAAGCTCCCATGATGATATTAGTGCCCTCACAAGAAGATGAAGAGACCAGAGCTCACTCTCCGCCATGTGAGGACACAGCAGGAGGTGGCTGTCTATAAGCCAGGAAGGTGGCTTTTCTCACCAGATGCTGAATCACCTGGCACTTTGATCTTGGACTTCCTGGCCTCTAGGACTGTGAGAAATAAATATTTCCATTGTTTAAGCCACCTAATCTGTGGTATGCTGTTATGGCAGCCTGAGCTGCCATGACAGTTTATAGTCAGTTTGTTATAATTTACAAACATTCTTGGTCTGAGACAGGTTGGAAGGGAAAAAACTGGTTCTTCATCTGTTTGAGAAGCTGTGACCCACACCAGCAGCCCCGGTCCAGGAGCCAGAAGCACTGGCCTCCTGCCACTGTTCTGCATTTAGCTCTCTGCCTCAGTTTCTCCATCTGCCAACTGAAGAAGCAGTGTGACTGGATCTAGAAAATGTGGCTGTTCAGCAAATTCTGCTTCTTCCACTAAGTATGGACAACCTCAGGTAGTCAGCGGCCATAGACCCCTTCCCTATCCCTAACTGCTAGTTGGAACTTTCAAGAGAAAGGAAGTCTTGGGGAAATTCTGCCAGCCAGACACAAATACTCACTAGCAAGCCTGCATGGAACAGCTCATAAGCTTGGGAAAATCTTGCTCTGTCCTCAGACACACAACTTGCATGAAAGGCTGAGGCAAAGACAACATTCTGAAGAAGCAGCCTGTGACCTGATCCTGTGACTTGATCCATGTGACGGTCTCATGGAGTGGAGACTAGGCTCTCATTCCCCGCTGGTGCAGAACTGACTGTCCTGTGCTTTGGGTCAGCCAAGATCCTAAACATCATTTATTTCACCAGTGAAAAGACCCCTCATGCCAATTAATCAATCTCTGGTATAATTTTGATAACTACTTTTGAGATGTTTTGTTACCACGTCTGGACTGGATTCTTAAGGTACTCTAAGCACAAAAGGGCTACCTTCCCTGGTATATTCAATCACACACGCACATGAATATCACATTATTAATGCCGATGTACTTCAAAGTATATTACAGGGAACTATACTACTTTATAATAACCTATAAGAGAAAAGGATATGAAAAAGAATATATATACACATATATACATATATGTGTGCTAAATCACTTCAGTCGTGTCCGACTCTTGGCAACCCTATGGACTGTAGCCTGCCAGGCTCCTCTGTCCATGGGATTCTCCAGGCAAGAATACTGGAGTGGGTTGCCATTTCCTTCTCCAGGGGTTCTTTCTGACCCAGGGATCGATACCGCATCTCTTACATCTCCTGCATTGGCAGGTGGGTTCTTCATCACTAGCATCACCTGAGAAGCCCATATATATGTGTGTGTGTGTATGTATGTATATATATGTGTATATATATAACTGAATCACTTTGCCATACACCTGAAATCAACATTGCAAATCAACTATGAGAAAGAAAGTTGAAGTATTAGTTGCTCAGTTGTGTCCAGCTCTTTGCATCAACTATTACAATTAAAAATAAATAATTTTTGAAAGTATATCATACCCAGCAGCCTCACAGGGAGATGAACTGCATGGCCTCGAAGTTCCCTCCCAGGGTAAATATATATTGTAATAAACATTTTTTACTTTCATATTCCTTAAAGCCTGAGAAGCAAGGCAGAAGTCAGTTATCTGAGTTCACCAATACCTTCATATCCCGGAAATACATGGGACAGGCCCAAGGCTGTGGGTCAATTCTCCAAAGCTGAGACAGGTCTTCACTTCCTCCTGATATGCATCAGGTGATGCCCAGTCTTTGTGTTCCCCTTTCCTTTTCTGGTTGTTTCTGACTCTTTCCTTTTCTTCAGGATGGCTGGGACCACCTCTGTGACTGTTCCCTGAAGGCTATAGGCAGACACTGTCCACACCTGCAGCCCCCACCTACCTTTGTGGAGCCTTTAGGATACATGGTGAGGTCCACAGTGGCACGTGGAGGTGAGTGGGAAGGACTTCAGAAGGAAGATGGAAAGGGATGCTCTCGCATAAGCCTAGAAAGGTGAGAAAGGCCAGCCACGGCTGAGAGGACCAAGGCAGTCCTTCTCTCCCCAGCCATGGAGAGGGGGCAGCAGATTGGTGACTGAGAGCTTATGGACCTCATCTGGAGCCACACGGTTGGGGAAAATAAAGAGCAGTGAAGGAGAACAACCAGACAGGGCTATACAGGCAGTTTATGGTGACAGCGAGCTTGAGCGGGGGCTTGTACCACAGTGGAGACCCTCAAAGAGGGTAGGGGTGTGCCCCAGAGAAGTGGGCCAAGCCCCAGCTATGATGCTGACAGCGAGGGCTTGCAGGAAAGACTGCTCACTTGCATGGGGAATTCAGTGCCTGGGCACAAGCAGATGAGAAGGGAGAAACCGTCATTCTGGGAAGCCCCTATAAACCTCCTCTATAAACACAGCCCGCCCCAGGAAAGTGGGCCAGATCCAACCCTGGTTATAGCCCCGCTTCTCTCCCTCTTCTCCAGGTCTGCTGCCACAGCCCACTTCCCACCCCAGCTCCATGCCTCCAGTCTCTTCCCTCTTCTTAACTCAATCCCCTGACCTCATCCCAGTTTCCACTCTGGCCTGGTTTGTTGGCTTGGAACAGGGGGAGTCTGTGCTTTCATGAACCAGGCAAGAAATCTCAGCAACCACTTTCTCACAGAAACATGAAATGGCAAACTGCTCCTATTTGGCACGTCGAGGAACAGAGTGCTTCCTAGAGATGATTGGCCTGGGTGGCATCTCTAGCACTTAACTTCTGAACTGCTGAACCTCATTTTCCTCATCGGTAAAATGGAGACAGTCACAGCTTCCATCTCTTAGGCTGCTGTGAGGGTGACATGAGACTCTAAAGCCCCCAGCACAGTACCTACAGCCCAGCTGGTACCCAGAAAGCTCAGCCAGCCTCAGTGTACGGCCTCTGTGTTTATTCCTCACTGCCACCTAATTCCACATCCTGCCCTAAACTAGTCTCCACATGGCACGGTGATCATCTGGAATATAATTAAATCTGTACTCTTCTGCTGCAAGCTCTTCCATCATACCTCACTGTTAGCAAAAAGTCCAGCCTGAAGCTCTTCCTGCCTCTCCCCTCGCTATGGGCTGCTATCACCAAGGTCTCTAGCACTGGGGGTCCTTCTGCTGGCTGTTCCCTGCAGAGTGTTCAAACACTCTTCCCTGACCCACAAAGTCAAGTCCAGCTCAAATGTCATTCCTCAAAGAAGCCCTCTCTAGCGGCCCCCTTCCTTCTTGGCACTAATCCTCAACCTACAATCACCTTACTGATTTCTTGCTCATGGCCCCAGGAGAAGGCAGCTCCGTGAAGCCAAGCACTGGCTGAATGGATGAAGGAAGCATTGTTATCCAAGGAGCTTGGGTGCTTTCGAGATTAAGCTGGTTTGGTGGCCTGCCCAGACCTACCCACCTGACCGCAATGCTCCAAGTCCCAAACCCATCATAAAGATAAGGCCTGTCCAAAACTGAACCAGGAAGAAATAGAAGATCTTAACAGACCCATCACAGGCAAGGAAATCGAAAGTGTAATCAAAAATCTTCCAGCAAACAAAAGCCCAGGACCAGATGGCTTCACAGCTGAATTCTACCAAAAATTTAGAGAAGAGCTAACACCTACCTTACTCAAACTCTTCCAGAAAATTGCAGAAGAAGGTAAACTTCCAAACTCATTCTATGAGGCCACCATCACCCTAATTCCAAAACCAGACAAAGATGCCACAAAAAAAGAAAACTACAGGCCAATATCACTGATGAACATAGATGCAAAAATCCTTAACAAAATTCTAGCAAACAGAATCCAACAACATATTAAAAAAATCATACACCACGACCAAGTGGGCTTTATCCCAGGAATGCAAGGATTCTTCAATATCCGCAAATCAATCAACGTAATACACCACATTAACAAATTGAAAGATAAAAACCATATGATTATCTCAATAGATGCAGAGAAAGCCTTTGACAAAATTCAACACTCATTTATGATTAAAACTCTCCAAAAAGCAGGAATAGAAGGAACATACCTCAACATTATAAAAGCCATATATGACAAACCCACAGCAAGCATCACCCTCAATGGTGAAAAATTGAAAGCATTCCCCCTGAAATCAGGAACAAGACAAGGGTGCCCACTGTCACCACTACTGTTCAACATAGTGTTGGAAGTTTTGGCCACAGCAATCAGAGCAGAAAAAGAAGTAAAAGGAATCCAGATAGGAAAAGAAGAAGTGAAACTCTCACTGTTTGCAGATGACATGATCCTCTACATAGAAAACCCTAAAGACTCTACCAGAAAATTACTAGAACTAATCAATGAATATAGTAAAGTTGCAGGATATAAAATTAACACACAGAAATCCCTTGCATTCCTATATACTAACAATGAAAAAACAGAAAGAGAAATTAAGGAAACAATACCATTCACCATTGCAACAAAAAGAATAAAATACTTAGGAGTATATCTACCTAAAGAAACAAAAGACCTATACATAGAAAACTATAAAACACTGATGAAAGAAATCAAAGAGGACACAAACAGATGGAGAAACATACCGTGTTCATGGATTGGAAGAATCAATATTGTCAAAATGGCTATTCTACCCAAAGCAATCTATAGATTCAATGCAATCCCTATCAAGCTACCAACGGTATTTTTCACAGAACTAGACCAAAGAATTTCACAATTTGTATGGAAATACAAAAAACCTCGAATAGCCAAAGTAATCTTGAGAAAGAAGAATGGAACTGGAGGAATCAACCTGCCTGACTTCAGACTCTACTACAAAGCCACAGTCATCAAGACAGTATGGTACTGGCACAAAGACAGAAATATAGATCAATGGAACAGAATAGAAAGCCCAGAGATAAATCCACGAACCTATGGACACCTTATCTTTGACAAAGGAGGCAAGGATATACAATGGAAAAAAGACAACCTCTTTAACAAGTGGTGCTGGGAAAACTGGTCAACCACTTGTAAAAGAATGAAACTAGAACACTTTCTAACACCATACACAAAAATAAACTCAAAATGGATTAAAGATCTAAATGTAAGACCAGAAACTATAAAACTCCTAGAGGAGAACATAGGCAAAACACTCTCTGACATAAATCACAGCAAGATCCTCTATGACCCACCTCCCAGAATATTGGAAATAAAAGCAAAACTAAACAAATGGGATCTAATGAAACTTAAAAGCTTTTGCACTACAAAGGAAACTATAAGTAAGGTGAAAAGACAGCCGTCAGATTGGGAGAAAATAATAGCAAATGAAGAAACAGACAAAGGATTAATCTCAAAAATATACAAGCAACTCCTGAAGCTCAATTCCAGAAAAATAAATGACCCAATCAAAAAATGGGCCAAAGAACTAAACAGACATTTCTCCAAAGAAGACATACAGATGGCTAACAAACACATGAAAAGGTGCTCAACATCACTCATTATTAGAGAAATGCAAATCAAAACCACAATGAGGTACCATTACACGCCAGTCAGGATGGCTGCTATCCAAAAGACTACAAGCAATAAATGCTGGAGAGGGTGTGGAGAAAAGGGAACCCTCTTACACTGTTGGTGGGAATGCAAACTAGTACAGCCACTATGGAAAACAGTGTGGAGATTCCTTAAAAAACTGGAAATAGAACTGCCATATGACCCAGCAATCCCACTTTTGGGCATACACACTGAGGAAACCAGATCTGAAAGAGACACGTGCACCCCAATGTTCATTGCAGCACTGTTTATAATAGCCAGGACATGGAAGCAACCTAGATGCCCATCAGCAGATGAATGGATAAGGAAGCTGTGGTACATATACACCATGGAATATTACTCAGCTGTCAAAAAGAATTCATTTGAATCAGTCCTAATGAGATGGATGAAACTGGAGCCCATTATACAGAGTGAAGTAAGCCAGAAAGATAAAGAACATTACAGCATACTAACACATATATATGGAATTTAGAAAGATGGTAATGATAACCCTATATGCAAAACAGAAAAAGAGACACAGAAATACAGAACAGACTTTTGAACTCTGTGGGAGAATGTGAGGGTGGGATGTTTCAAAAGAACAGCATGTATACTATCTATGGTGAAACAGATCACCAGCCCAGGTGGGATGCATGAGACAAGTGCTCGGGCCTGGTGCACTGGGAAGACCCAGAGGAGTCGGGTGAAGAGGGAGGTGGGAGGGGGGATCGGGATGGGGAATAAGTGTAAATCTATGGCTGATTCATATCAATGTATGACAAAACCCACTGAAATGTTGTGAAGTAATTAGCCTCCAACTAATAAAAAAATTAAAAAAAATAAAAAAAAAAAAAAAGATAAGGCCTGGCCACCTACACATAAACAAATATCACACAGTGAGCCTGGAGGTCCAAGGTAAACATTTTTATTCTCAGTTCTGCCTTAGCTATCTCTAGTTTTGCAAGCATGAATAAATGGAATCAACAAGAATTCTCTCCCAAATTTCTTTCATCAAAATTTGTCACCAAACAAGTTTCCTGTTTTCCCTAAGAGAATGCGGTTTGAAAGTGATCTAACACGAGGCTTGACGATCACAGAATATCGGGGTCCATCACCCTGCTTCTGGGCCAGTTCCACTCTCAGTTGGCAGCAAATACATAGCAGCCAGCACATCTGCCCTTCCAGAGAAGGCAAGAGCTCAGTGCAGAAGAGAACTGTGAGAGGTACAGCGGGCACCGAATCCTGAGCCGCTTCTGCCCACAGCAGGGCGGACCCGGGCAGAGGTTTGGGCTTCATTCACAGTCTCCCCCTTGGTGTATCTAGAAGATAAGTGGGCCAGAAGAACTTGTCATTCCCCCGTCAAGGGCCTGCAGCCAGCAGAAAGGAGAACCCGGGAGCCCAGGAGCAGGAATAAATGTTCTCCAGAGTGCCCCCTCTTTCTGAAGAAAAGCCAGAAGGGCACCCTAACTCCCCGTCAGGAAACAGACAGGGGACCCGTCCTCTCAAGAAGCTCCCTGCCTTCCAGGGCCCACCTGTCTTCCTGCTCCTCAGGAGCCCCGGCCCTGCCGCTTCACAGAACAGTCTCTCGGATGACGCCGATGAGGCTGTGTGGCCTCTCGGCCTCGGCTCGCCGGGGCCTCCTCTCGGCCGGGGGCCTCCCCGCGGGGACGAAGGTGCTCAGATCTCCGCAGCTCCGCAGGTGCAGCAGGCCAGGCTGTTTCCGCGAGGGCAGCACCAGGGCCCTGGAAGTGCTGGGCTGCATCGGGGCCATGATCTTTGGGAGAATAAACAGGGTGACAAGAGGTTAAACTTTACTTGATGTGGTCCTCAGACCTGCCTCCAATATCCATCCAGGTAATGTTCAGTTTGGGGTTTCCCAGGGGGCTCAGTGGTAAAGAATCTGCCTGCCAAGCAGGAGATGCAGGTTTGATCTCTGGGTTGGGAAGATCCCCTGGAGAAGAAAATGGCAACCCACTCCAGTATTCTTGCCTGGAAGTCCTACAGAAAGAGAAGCCTGGTGGGCTACAGTCCATGGGGTCCCAAAGAGTTGGACATGATTTTAGTTGCCTTGGGGAAGAAAAAAGGGTGTTTTCCCAAAGTGGAACCCACTTGAAATTCCAAAGAGTCTTTTACCATACTGCTTCTTTTCTGAAGTTCCTAAGAAATTCCCCCAATTTTCTATTGTTTCAACAGTAGGCCTGCCATACTTATCGACTTATCTACTGCAACTTCCTGCTTTATGTTTAACATTCTTCTTATCACCTTTTGTTCCAATTTCCCTATGATTCTCACTGGCTCTGCAAATCACTGGAGAGGAGGGGAGCTTGTCAGAAACATAGAATCCCTGCTCCCCCCATAGCAGGGGAGTCTGGAATGGGTGAGGGCATCTGTATCATTAAAAGTGTATCACAAGGTGATACCGCTATACCTGCAAATTTTATAACCACTAGTCTGGTTAAGTTTATGTCAACCTAAACCAATGTGTTTCTAATTGACCTGATAACACTTCAATAAAAAATATGATAAATCTCGTAAAAACTAGAACCATTTATTAATAACTCTTAAGAGTGCTTCTACTGCTAGATCTATTTTGCAAGGTAGCACACACATAACTTCTAAATACATCATATACAGGCAAAAATGGGCAATCTCTGATCCAGTTGAGACTAATAACGGGAGAACCGTCAAATTTTTTAAATTACATAGTCGTGTCTGTATGACATATTGCTGTAAGCTCCTTGGAGAAAACTCAAGTTCTTTATTACCATCTAACATCACAGAACAATCATCAGGATGACTTGTCATTTAGTTTGCACCATTCAGAGATTCTAAGGTCATTAAAAGTTTAATTCCCCCAAAATATGGGACATTAAATTTTTCCAATACTCTATTATCATATTTGTCTTTAAAGCTGTTTCCTAACTAAGAAGAAAATTCTAACATTCATAGATATCTACTATTATTACATGGTTGTCTACTATTATTACATGGTAGGTTAAGACAAGTGGTTTTGATATTGGTAAAAATGTAAATGGATATATAAAAACACATTCCAGGGACTTTCTGGTGGTCCAGTGGTTAAGATTTCACCTTCCAATGCGGGGGGTGCAGGTTCATCTCTGGTCAGGGAGCTAAGATCTCACATACCTCTTGCCAAAATAAGCAGAACATAAACGACAGAAGCAATACTGTAACAAATTCAATAAAGACTTTAAAAATGGTCCACATCAAAAAAAAAAAAAATCTTTAAAAAGAAAAACACGTTTCAGTAATACTAGAGAAGGAGAAAATGTGCAAAGCTGAGCAGAGTCAGAAATAAAAGCTCCCTTCCCCTTGTCCCTGCATCCTTCTCTCCGAGGAGTGATGTGGCCTTATGACACCTGACTACTGGGGTTCAGCTCTGGAAGCCCTGGCAGGTGGCACGAAGTCTATTATAATAACCTTGTACCTGAACTTTGACCCAGTCTGTGCAGAAAGACCTAGTAAACATTTATAATGATAGCACCTGCTGAGCTATCAGTAAAATCTATCAAAAAAGCTATCAGTGTCTGTTCTTTCTCCTCAAAGCCATCTTCCATTAAGCAAGACTTTGCTGAAGGTCCAGACCAACAGCTCCACAGATGTTCCAGCTCTCACTGCATCAGAACTTGGCAGCTCCGAACACTTGCTTCTGTTTATCAGGCAACTGGGGCTGAACAGAAGGAAGGGGGCAGGGAGTGACATCCGGAGTAGACCAGGGACATGCAGATAGAAATCTCTCTTCTACACAGGCAACCAGTTGGGGCTGACCTCAGACCACTGGTTGACCATTTTTTTAGAAAGCAAACAATAAGAGAGTCCATGGTTCATGTACCTCTTCATACAACTGCTCTCCTACTCCCCACGTTCCCTGACGGATGGCACAGAATTTGGCTTCTGTAAGAAGAGGCCAGCAGGTGGGAAAAGGAACAGAGAAGAAAGTGAGATGGGGATTTGTTCAATCTGCCTCAAAAACACACCCAGGGAAACAGCAGCTGGCAATGACCCTGAGAATCAGGCCAACTCAACTCAAGAAATATTGGGGGGCTTCCCTGGTGGCTCAGTGGTAAAGACTCCGCCTGCCAATGCAGGAGAACGGGGTTCAGTCTCAGATCCAGGATGACCCCACATGCCATGGAGCAACTAAGCCAGCGCACCACAACTCTTGAGCCTGTACTCTAGAGCCCAGGAACCACAACTACAGAAGCCCATGTGCCGAAACTACTAGAGCCCGTGAGACCTAGAACTCATGCTCCCCAACAAGAGAAGCCACCGCAGTGAGATGCCCGAGCACGACAACTAAACAATAGCCCCATTTGATGCAACTAGAGAAAGCCCACGCACAGCAATGAAGACCCAACACAGCCAAAAAGAAATAAATAAATTATATGAAAAAGAAGTATTTAATGGGCATATAACACCCTCAGGCACAGCCAAGTAACACCTGTGGGCCACTATTCACTGAGGTCTCCAATGCCCACCCCAGACACAGAGGAACAGAGCAAACATCCAAAGGCAAACATTGCTTTTGAAAGAGATGAGTGAGGGAAGCTGTGACCATTCTGACTTCTCATCAGGGGCAAATCCCATTCACTCAGAAATGTGGGTGTATAGACCACCCACTCCAACCCTTCACTTCCAGAGGAGAAAGCTGACACCCAAGCGGGATATTTACAGGTCCAGTTTTATCTTTTTACCTGAAACTTGTCTGGGGATTGCTATGTGGTTTTTGATCCCTGCAAAATCCCTGTGGTTTTTATTCCTTTAAGTCTATCAGTTTAGGTAATCTTGCCAAACATTTCGTGGGAACGTGACCAGCCCCCAAAATCTTTTCAGTATTAAAATTCACGTATGTCCATCATTGTCAAAAACATGCCAGGTCAAGGGAAACTTTCAACTTAGGAAATGGAATGTTGATCATACTCTGCGCTCCACAGAGCCCTAGCTTTCATCCCAGGCTCTCCCTTTCTTTTTTTTCCAGGCATGCTTCCATTTTCCAGGAAAATCGTTTTCTCTTCTCTTGGGCCAAGAAGGCTGTGGAAAAGTCACCACTCCTAAAAAGAAAGCAGATCCGCTTCTTCTTCTCCCTCCCCAGACCTCCTAACCCCTTAATACATCCCATTCCCCTTGAAACAGTGACCATGGGTTTCCTGTGCCTTGGGCAGGAAACCAGAGAAGCTGCTTCAGCTGCTGTGGAAACGAGTTGTCTGACTTATGCCTGATACCAATAATAAAACTACCTGTTCTAGAAAACTGGCACTCGTGATAGCTTCCTCCATGTGCTCCTCATCAGACTTCAGAACAGATTTGATGTTTTCTACAAGTTCATGGATGTCCGGGGTCATGGTGCAGGAGGACTGCTCCAGGAACCTCGCCACCAGCAGCTTGGTGTCCATGTAAGACTTGTAATCTATCAAAGACCTCGGTCTGCATCTTGAAGCTCTGGATCTCAACCTTCTCCTCAAGGTCACTGCAGCCAAGTCCAGTCTTCCCTCAGTCTGAGTCGCGGCCTCACAGCTGAGCACAGGGATGGCTGTGGACAGAGACAAATAACATGTACCTGTTGGCCAAGTCCTGTGAACACATCTGTACCTGAAACAGCACAGACCATGAAACTCCATGTGGAAAGCATGTGACAGGTGCTAACAGTCATGCACGTCTTGCTTTTCCTCTTGCAGAAGGAAGAGGAAAGAAAGAAAAACCCAATGACTGTGACACGAGCTTGTTCCCTGACGTGCAACTTCAATAGGACATGTCCCCCAAATATTTTATTGTGCCACATAAAAAAATAACCATCAGGGTAAACATAGCTGATAGAGAAGAGCATCCAGAATGCATATCATAATGGAACAATGGTTTCATGGGGTGATGACCAATATATGGGGATGGTTTGGACAGGCAGAAAAAACATGGTTGACTGAACGAAGAACATTCCAGAGGGTAGGATGAAGAAGCCACTGAAAGAGAGGGACCGAGGAGAGATGAGACTTGTGGGATGAATGGAACGCTCTGCTCACACTGATTGTACCTTTGTCCTAAACATCCTGGGGGGCACTGTCCTGACTTACAGTATCGACGTCACAGCACGGCTGGCGGTGGCACGATGGCTGACTGCTACAGAGAGACAAATCTAGTGCAGAAATCTAGATCAGCACATGTCATTCTGGAAGTCCACAGCAGGCCTGGGAAATCCACCACAGGCTCTAATTTCCACAACTACCTGCTTCAGCAAGGGTGTAAGGACTGGCAGGACGTTACTACACTGGCAGACGGGTGCAGCGAAGTCAGGCCTGGTCTCCACGTGCTCATAAGCCAATCAGCAGCCTTCAGTGTACGCAACACTGGAGGTTTTCAGTCTGTGAAGGTCTGATATGTAGCAATTTAGATATTCAAGGAAGAAAGGAGGCAGGGGCTGGGAGAACAGGTAGAGGCAGGGGAGCATTCCTTTTCCTCTGGAGAAAGGTAGGGGGAGTTCTAAACAGGGGTTGGCAGCCACCTTCCTTGGCTGCCACGTACACAACACAGGGGACAGGAGCCTTCCAGGACCACTCGCTACAGACACTCATGTGTGAGGAAGACAGTCAGCACTGCACTGTCACTCGAAGGCGACCTGGTCCCTTCCACCGCAGAGGCTCCAACAGGTAAGCACGTGTAGTCCTCGCCCCTGCAGTGCTGCAGAAGGGGAGCAGGTTCTAGGAAGATGTGCAGACCAAGCTGCACAGACAGCCGAGTTCCTGTGGAAACTGCAGGTGGCCATCTTGAGTCCTCAGCTTGCCAGGGGGGCAGAGGATCCCAAGGTGAAGACAGGTCTGGGGAGCTGCCGGGGCCTGCTGGGGGGCTCAGAAGCCACTGGAGAGACAAGAGGAGTGTTCTCTCTGGCTTCCACATGGTCAGTTCAGAGCTGTGGCAAACAACACAGACTGTCAGAGGGATGCAACCCAACTAGGGATGATGTGGGGCCCAGGGCAGAGCGGGGCCAGAGGGTTTGCAAAGCTGTATTTGCACAGAGCTTGAAGACAGCGCAGGTCACTGGTGAGAACAGGTCACCGAAAGAAGCCTGTGTTACTGGGATAACAGAAGATTTTCATTTTCTTCCTTTCTTTCCTTATTTTTTAAAATAATTTTCTACAATGAAGAAGTATTTGGAGATGTTCAGGTAGTCATATATTCAGAAAAGAGGATTCAAGATTATTTCAAGCTTTTAAAAATTTCTGATTATTAAAATTTAAAATTATTCAAATACCATCTATACACAAACTGAAAACAGAAAGGGAGAGAGATGGAGTGTGACTTTCACTCTACCCAAAGTTCTTAGAGCAAGGTCAGATTTAAATAATTCAATCTACGCATACACAATAAAAAGATAATTAGTGTCAAATTATAGAAGAAAGGGGGGAAATAACACCCCTTTGACTTTTTCCTGGAGACAGAATATTGGTTCCTACGAGACTTTGAGCATCTAAGGAATCAGATCTAGGTTTCACTGCCTTCTTCATGTGGTACCAACACAGTATCACATGCAACCAAATGCTTGATACTCACTTGACAAGAAAAACCCCTACCAGCCTGAAAAGATATGGTGGATATCTATCCCTAAGATGCGTGCAGAATTTGTTATTTTCCCAAGACCTCTTAGCCCCCCTCCAAGCTTTGTCTCGAACCATAGAGCCTTGGGTAGCCAGAGCCACTCAGCACCTGTAGGCAAGTAACCACAGTGCCCTGCAGAGAGCCTGGGGGATGGCATCACCTCTCTCGGCGGAATGATGTAGCACAGGATCACTCTTGGATCTTGTCCTCAGGGGTCGGAGGGCTCTCCAGCTCCTCTCTGGGTATAGCTGGTTTGCGTTGGGAGTTGGTATGGATGCACTTTCTTCTCCAGGTGTGGTAGGAATATCCCCACCTGATTTTTTAAGAGAAGAAACAGAAATTATTTCACCAGCTAGAGCCTTCAAAATGTTGGGCAGGAAACACCTGTGAGCCCCAACCTGCTGGGACAAAGGTAGTCTAGTTAATGATATTTACTTAGGCTGTGGGCCCAGAACATTTTTATTTGGCAGCACTGTGGGAAATGCTGCCTCCCCAAACTATCTTTCCACACCTAAAACTAGCAAACAAAAAACTTTAGAACCAAGAGCAGAAAAACAAGCCATGCCCAAATGCCTGAAGGCGCCCAGGATCTTCTCCAGGGAAGCATGCTGGTGTGGCGCTGGAAAGCTCCCAGCCATCTCCCCTTTCTGACAGTTCAGGCTGAGCCTGATGAGGTGGAGGGAATACCGGTACAGGTGAGGCGTGCAGGTGAGATGCTGCCCTGGGGCTGCAGGCCAAACGCAGGCAGAGGAAGTGTCTGCGGGCTGGGCTGTGGAACTCCTGGGAAGCCAAGTTAAAGAGCTAGTGGCCAATAAACCAATCAGTCAAACCACTCTGGAACTGGATGACTGCTGCTCAGGAAAATAAAATCCCATCATCTGTGAGCCTGAGTAGTATTCTGGGAAACTTTTTTTAAGAAATGGAAGGATTGCTATGGAAAACAGTGTGGAGATTTCTTAAAAAACTGGAAATAGAACTGCCATATGACCCAGCAATCCCACTTCTGGGCATACACACTGAGGAAACCAGATCTGAAAGAGATACGTGCACCCCAATGTTCATCACAGCACTGTTTATAATAGCCAGGACATGGAAGCAACCTAGATGCCCATCAGCAGATGAATGGATAAGGAAGCTGTGGTACATATACACCATGGAATTTTACTCAGCCGTCAAAAAGAATTCATTTGAACCAGTTCTAATGAGATGGATGAAACTGGAGCCCATTATACAGAGTGAAGTAAGCCAGAAAGATAAAGAACATTATAGCATACTAACACATATATATGGAATTTAGAAAAATGGTAAGAACAACCCTATATGCAAAACAGAAAAAGAGACACAGAAGTACAGAACAGACTTTTGAACTCTGTGGGAGAAGGTGAGGGTGGGATGTTTCGAAAGAACAGCATGTATACTATCTATGGTGAAACAGATCACCAGCCCAGGTGGGATGCATGAGACAAGTGCTCGGGCCTGGTGCACTGGGAAGACCCAGAGGAATCGGGTGGAGAGGGAGATGGGAGGGGGGATCGGGATGGGGAATACGTGTAAATCTATGGCTGATTCATATCAATGTATGACAAAACCCACTGAAAATAAATAAATAAATAAATAAATAAAGGGGAAAAAAAAAAAAGAAATGGAAGGATTAAAAACATACTTAGGAAACAGAACCCTGCTTCATAATTCTACTTAGGATGGAAGGTGAACAGAGCAGAAACCTATTCCAAATATTGCTGCTGAAAAATCAGCTCTGTCTAAAATAGCTAAGAGTTAATCCATTATTTATCACCATCTGCAATTTTGTCCTGTGGACAATTCTCTGGGTCATATAAAACCTCTCCAAAGAGAGAAAGTGGTAACAATGTGCCCTTAAGCCACAAGGATAAATGTAAACTGACTCTAGTATTTAATGGAGGATTGGGAATTGGCACTCAGTACATGTGAAGGCAGCACGACCTGGGTCCTGACGGGTTACAAATGAGTGAATCACTCTGCAATAGACGAAACTCTCTTTGTCCCTTTAAAAGAGCTCATCTTATCTTAATGGGAGAAAAAAAGAAATCGTAGATCAGAAAATAAAAGAATGTCAAATTATGGACCCAGAGAGTGTCATACTGAGTGAAGTAAGTCAGACAGAGAAGGAGAAATAGCATATGCCATCCCTTCTATGTGGAATCAAAAAAGAAATGATACAAATGAACTTCCTCACAAAACAGAAATAGACTCATTGACTTCGAAAACAAACTTACGTTGTCAGTGGGGAAGGGATAGCGAAGGACTTTGGGAAGGTCATGTACATACTGCTGTATTTAAAATGGATAACCAACAAAGACCTATTGTACAGCACATGGAACTCTGCTCAGGGTTATGTGCCAGCCTGTGTGGGAGGGGGGTTTGGGGGAGAAAGGATACATGTATATGTATGGCTGAGTCCCTTCGTTGTTCACCTGAAACTATCAAAACATTGTTAATTGGCTGTACCCCAAAACAAAATGTTTTGAGTATTAAAAAAAATAGATAAAAATTTAAAAAAAAAGAATGCCAAATTAAACTCTGAAATCCATTTCTGAAAATAGCCTGGTTATTCATGAAAGATTCTAACAATATCTTTATTTCTGTTCGTATATTATCTCCTACTCATAAGCTCTAAGGAGTTGATAATGCTTTTACATTTGGAAGGAGGAATGTAGCTTGAACCATCTGCTCCAAGAATATCTGACCTCCAACAAAATATCATATGGATCATTATTAATATCTACTGAATCATGAGTCTGGGCAGCAATAATGTATTTATTACCTTGAGTCCCTGGCATGCAGATCGGTTCCAGTGGACTTGTGGCAGCTTCTGATCCTTCTGGCATTTGGAATGAAGATCCCTGCATCACAGGGGAAAAGGGTTATCTGTTGATATTCAACTCAACCACCATCTGGAGTAAAGTGAACTTCCTGCAAACATCTACAAGACATGGTCCCTCTCCCACCCTGTTCTCTGCAACTGTTTTTCCTACTTGCCATCAATGTACCAAAGAGAAACTCCATGGACAGTACCTGTTGCTGGTCTGTCTGGCTCACCACAGCTTCATAGGGAGGTGGGGGGTCCAGAGGACAGAACACTTCCACTCCTTTGATTCGTGCTCCATAGATATGTGGCAGTGGAATAACATCAGGACCAACCATCCTAGGAAGAGCATCTTGGCATCAGAAAGCTTGTTTTGGCTCGATGGTGGTGGCGGCTCTGGATACTGGCCTTTGACTCTGCGGCATTATCCACTGACAATGGGAAAAGCCCCTCGCCCCTCCATGCCACAACCCCCTGGTCCAGGAGCAGGAGGATAATCAAATAAGCTGCTCTCTGATGGAGTGCCCAGAATTCTTAGGCAAGGGACAACATAGAAAATGTAATACCATCATTCCTTTTAAATCCACTAGTAAAAAGCGAACAGTAATCCGTAAGAAAGAGAAAGCGAATTCGTGGTTGCCCAGGGGATTGGGGAAAGGAGAGAATGGGGGTGACAGCTTAATGGATACAGGGTCTCCTTGTAGGTGATGAAAATGCTTTAGAACTAGATGGAGCTGATGGTTGCACCATATTGTGAATATACTAAATGCCATTGAATTGTATTCTTCCAAATGGCTAATTTCATGTTATATGAATATCATCTCAATCAAAAAAAAAAAAAAACAAAACTAAGGGTTCAGGGAAACTCAATTATTTAGTGGGTTTTTTTTTTAACATTAGTACATGACAAAAGTTTCTTGCCTGTGTTTTCCTAATGTCCAATTAATGGTAGAAACTCACTACTTATTAAATAAATATTTGAAACAATGAACACACACACACAAAAGCAAACAATGTCATAGTTCAGAGAAGAAGTAGCATGCCACTGAAGGAATCAGTCTCTTCCTAAAGGTGGGCATTCAACAAACACTGATGGAGTGCTTGCAACATGCTTGGTACTGTGCCTTTTGTCTTTTGAGATCAAAAATAAAAACCAAAAATGCACAAGATTTTCTGCCAGCATTCATAGGAAATTACACAAACACACACACACACATACAAGCTGTATAGATAACAAAGAACCTAAATTTGAAAATAACAGTTAAAAATACATGAAAGCTTATAATTCTGATAAAACGTCCAGTTATAAAACATGTAAATAAGTCCTGGGGATGTAATTCAAGGCATGGTGATCAGAGTCAATAATACTGCATGGTATACTTGATAGTTGCTAAAAGAAGAGGTCTTAAAAGTTCTCATTACAAGAAACAAAAACTTGTAATTATATGCAGCGATGAATGTTAACTAAACCTACTGTGGTGATCATTTCACAATATATAAAGTATTGAATCACTATTTACAGGTCCACCTAAAACTAACATCATGTTATATGCCAATTATATCACAATTTAAAAAATACAAAAAAGAGAAGACAAAAAAAACCTGTACTCACACCATGAAGTGTTGGAGAATGAAAAAAAGAGACAATAGCAAAAGCTTAATGTATGCTCTTGAAATGCAATAATGGACATAAACTAAAGGAGATTGACGAAAAGACAAATTCTAGAGCCAGTTGCCTGCAGGGGACTGTTTTGTTTTTATAAAGGTGCTCTCTGTATTTATGATTGTTTTATTTGTGCCTATTTACAAAAATGCAATTGGTGGAAGAAAAAAAATTTGAAAAAGATCTGATATTCTGTCTTCCTAACAATAAAACTTCAGGAAGTCTGGGATTTAGAAGGATGACACTTCTGTAGCCTGAATGAAAAAATGAGAAAGTGCTCCCCTTTTTTCCTGCATCTTTGGGTCAGAAGCAAGACCCTCAGCTCTGTTTTACCTGAGAGGGAAGGAGAAGGTCACACGCTGACACCCCAGCCTGGGATGCATGTGGGCTCAGCGCCTAACACGGGGCATATCCCAGGAGCAGAACCTGCAGGAATGGCCACTCCCTGGCCTGGCTGGGAGGGGTCCTGGTAAAGTTGTCAAGAAAGGGATATTCTTCTTTCTTAGAGCAGGACTTGCCCATGGGTTTCACACCAACTCTCTGTTCCAGCCAAAGCCATTTAAGAACTGTAAGCACCAAGTGACTCCAGGAATCCAGACTTTTCCTGGACCTGACTGGAGACTTTCCTGACCAATGAACAAGGCGACGTGCCTTACTCACTGAGACCTATGCACTCCTGTCCTCTCCAGAGGTCCAGTCTTCAATCCTTAATTAGCGTAACCCCATGAGCATCTTTCTAGCACTTACAAACCCCAGTCAGTCCCCCCTCAGCCAAGTGTCCATGTGTTTCTTCACTGCGGAGTCCTCGCCTGGGAAGTTCATCCCCCACATTTGTCTGTTAGCTCTGATGCTGTTTCTTTCCTATTTCCAGTCCAGTGGCTGCCTGTGTGATCCTACAGAAGAGAGGGCTTGCTTAGGGCCAAGAAGTGGGAGGAACAGGCTCCACTTTTGATCTGACCTACTACAGAATCTCTTCAAGAAGGAAAACTGGGGGGCGGCGGGGAGAGGGGACCACAAAATGAATGGCTTCTATGGTGGTTATTATATGACCAGAAAAGCCTCATGTAGATGGAAGATGCTGCTAGAGTTGATGCAGAAGGTAAGTTCCCTTCCTATTAAGCAACTTTTCATTTGTACACTTTTGGGTAAATAAAGATCCACAGAAGGAAATGGGTCTGCTCTCTCCTGCACCTTTTCTTCCTAAGCTCTAAGGTGCTCAGCCCAGCTGTAGAGAAGAATCACCTAGGAGCATTCCTACACTGGGTATGGCCCAGGCCTTACCTCTGGAAATTCTGCCCTAGTTGCCTATGACAGGGCTGTGTATCTGGAGGCTGTCAGTGTTTCCAGGAGTTCCAAGGCCCAGCCAGGATTGAGACTGCTGCTAAAGGAAATGGATTATGGTGGCTGAAATCTACAGTGGCTGAAATCAAAACCCTGTTATATGTGGGAAAGGTGATCAAACTTTTATTGAGAATGAGTGTTTTTAGACAACTGCTACCTGATAAGGCGGGGTAAGATTAGGGGCTGGGGCTTCCTAAGTGGCGCTAGAGGTAAAAAACCCACATGCCAATGCAGGAGACAAAAGAGACACAGGTGTGAGCCCTGAATCGGGAAGATCCCCTGGAGAAGGGAATGGCAACCCCACTCCAGTATTCTTGCCTGGAGAATTCCCATGGACAGAGGAGACTGGAGGGCTACAGTCCACAGGGTTGCAAAGAGTCGGACACAACTGAAGCGACTAAATAACAACAACAAAGATTAGGGGCTAAATGTTTCTTAAGAGTAAGACACATGCCAAGAACATTTTAAACCATGCAACTAACAATGGTAGAACATGGTCTCAGCTTTCGTTTTTAGAAAGATTTTTTTTTTAAGCCCCTTATCTCATAACAAGCTCAGGAGCCATGTGACAAGGCAGGTGAATGAAGAAACTGAGCTCCGAATGGTTAAGAGACCCACCCAGGGGTGAGCTTTTTAAGAGACTCCAAAATCCGGGCTGATGCAAATTCATCCCCAAGTCTCCAGGAAACCTTTGCTGGTTCATGCCCATGAGATCTGAAGATGAACAAGAAACCCAAAAGGATCATGTAAAATATGTTCTGCTTTGATACTACAAATAGGACCTGAGAACTTATCCGAGGCTGATGAAGCAACTAATATGACCTAGGCCAAAGAATGATCCTCCTCTGTGTGCTGGGAAAGCGTGGCCCTTCCATGGGGCATGTTTTGGAAGGGGTGTGGGAGTGGGGAGTGAGGCAGGGGCACTCAGCCCAACAACAGCTGAGCACAGAGTCCAGCCCTGGTGCAGCCCACCTCCACTTGAGCTTGGGCTTTGACGCTCATTTGTAAAGGAAATGGATGGGCTGAAATGCCCAAGCCAACCTGCTTCCCATGCCCTCATTTTCAGTTTTCTCTAGCGGGAAACATGCCCACAGCACAGCTAGATCCACACTGATGATATAGGTTCGAGACTCCTTTTTGACTCCTGGCTCAAGCCAATTTCTGAGACTGGGGGGCTCTCTGAGGAGATGGGAATACACAGCCCCCTTCTGTACTGACAAAGTGATTCACAAAGTAGATAACCATCTTTGGATAGAAGTCTTAACTGCAATAAAAAAAAATCAAAAATCAAATCAAAAATCTTCTGTTTATGACAGTAACCTAAGAAGTCCTTTCTCAAGGAGATACCAATGCATAAAATGGTTGATTTATAGAAGTTAAATAAATAAACCTCTTCTGAGAGGTCATAAAACCTTACAGGAAATGGGGAACCTCTGTTGCATGAAAATTCCTAGCATAACTGTTTGTAGAAATATTAATGCAAACATTCTTGCCTGTCTGCTTATAAGACAGTGAAGTTGCTCGGTTGTGTCCGACTCTTTGGCACCCCGTGGACTGTAGCCCACCAGACTCCTCCGGCCATGGGATTTTCCAAGCAAGAGTACTGGAGTGGGTTGCCATTTCCTTTTCCAGGTGATCTTCCCAGACCCAGGGATCGAACCTGGGTCTCCCGCATTGCAGGCAGACACTTTACTGTCTGAGCTACTAGGGAAGCTCTGCTTATAAGAAAGAAAATTATCAATTGGGTTTATACAGCCAGTGCCTATGAAGTTGATTTATACTGAGAATCTAGCAAAGTTGGTCAAATTTAAAAATATCTCTGAGAGAATATGTATCTAAAAGTGAATACATTTAGCCATTTAAAAAAAAAAAAGTGGGCAAGGGGCAGGGGGAGACAGGGGCATGGGATTAAGAGATACAAAGTACTATGTATAAAATTAATAAGCAACAGGATATATTGTGTAGCCCAGGGAAATATAGCCATTGTTTTGTAATAACTTTAAATGGAGTATAAGCTATAAAAATACTGAATTCAGGGATGACGCTGAGAGATGGGATGGGGAGGGAGGTGGGAGGGAGGGTCAGGATGGGGAACACATGTACACCCATGGCTGATTCATGTGAATGTATGGCAAAACCACCACAATATTGTAAAGTAATTAGCCTCCAATTAAAATAAAAAGAAAAAAAATACTGAATCACTATGTTGTACACCTGAAAATGGACTTCCCTGGTGGCTTGGTGGTAAAGAATCCACCTGCCAATGCAGGAGACAAAAGACTCGGGTTAGATCCCTGGGTTGGGAAGATCCCCTGGAGGAGGAAATGGCAACCCGCTCTGGTATTCTTGCCAGGTAAATCCCATTGATAAAGGAGCCTGGCAGGCTAGTGAAGTCGCTCAGTCGTGTCCGACTCTTTGCAACCCCATGGACTGTAGCCTACCAGGCTTCTCCGTCCGTGGGATTTTCCAGGCAAGAATACTGGAGTGGGTTGCCATTTCCTTCTCCAAGGCAGGCTAGTCTAGAGGGTCGTAAAGAGTTGGACATGATTTAGTGACTAAACAACAACACCGCCCAAAACTAATATAATATTGTAAGTCAACTTCAATTATAAAAAAAAAATACATAAAAGGTTAAAAAAAAAAGGGGGCTGCACTCAGATATTAGTGGAATTTCTGAAAATGAGGGTGTTTGCCCATTGGAGTTAGGAGCTAGGGCTCCAGGTATATACTTTATAGGTCTCAAGGGTGTTCTGCCTTACCCCCTCCCCCACGTTCCTCTCAGGAAGTTCTGGTTGGTAAAGCCCTTGATGAGAAGTTTGTCTGTCTTCTTCCAACTCAGATTTGGCCAGGGGGTGGCTCAGGACTCAGACGGGCAAGTCCAGAGATGCACCCAGATCCTTAAAGACCCACACTGATAAGCATGCCACGGAGGCGCAGAGAAGAGAAAGGAAAGAGAGCAGGGAAGGCTGGGGTGGGAGGTCCCACACAGGTCAGCACAACTTCTAAAGCCACACGAGTCACTTTCCCTTTCTGCCACTGCAGGAAATTAAATCCGTCTGTCGCCTCCACTTAGGTCAACCAAGCACTCACCCACAACCCCAGAGAGCCAAGGAATTCTCCATGAAGAGGGCATTTCTCTCCCATCCCGTGAAATAGCAGGCACGTCACTGTCCTTCAGCGTGCCCTCTGCAGACAGCCTGACACTGGGCTAAGGTTTTAGCAAATGTGTCCCATAGTACATAAAGAATATGTGCTTTGTTGCTATGTCCCTCTGGCCTCCGTAATTCTTGGTTCGTTTCCAAAAAGGCTACAGAAGTCATTCTGGCCCCTGAAGTTTCAAAATCCCAGTCCACCAGGCCCTGTACAACAGGGAGGCTGAGCTGTCCCCTGGGGCCATCTGGCAGCCAGCTGACTTCCCCCACCCCGCAGCTTTGCGGTCATCTCTGCTTCCACTGAGGAGGGTGAGCAGGGGAGGGTCTGCAGCAGGGTTTAGATTTGATTCTGAGGAAAAGTCAGGAAGGTAAATCATGGAAAAGAAGGTGAACAGCATCTGAGTGGGAGCTGCCACTAGTGACCTCTTTGAAAATCACATGTGGCTGTCCTGAGCACTAGAAAATGGATTTCCAAAAACCCCAAGCCTAACACCAAATCTGTTTGACAACTCTTCACATGTACCTCAGAGTTAAAAGTAGATATTCCTGGCCCTGTCGCTAGCAATGGACTAGTCATTCTTATAGATTTCTATGCTTTCCTTTTAGAAGTTTTAATACAGGTGTCCTTTACATTCAGACTAAGAGCATCACTTCATACAGGAGGCCAACCCTAGTGAGCTGACTCCTCCTTCAATCTCTCCACAGCCTACCCTTCATGCCAGGTTAGGCAGCCCCGCTCCTGCACTCAAAACCCCCTTCTGAGTACTATTACCATCCTTTCAACACTCAGCTTTAATGACCTAGACTGTGAGCTCCTTGTTAGGGGTAGGAAGTCAGTATGACTCATTTTGAGTATCAAAAACCCAGTACAGTGACTAGTAAGCAGCAGAGGGTGGATTAAATGTTTGTTGAATGAATAAATGCAGTCATTTGTTTTTTTTAGAAAGGTACAATTCTACAAGTGGCTAACAACCAAATGAATGCATGTGGCATTTTGTTCTACAAACGATTATCTTAGAGATTTAAGAAACAGACGATAAAATTTTGAGCTAGAATTTGAAAAGGAACATAAACACGGTGTCTTTTTTTTTTTTCCCCTAGACCAAGGAGATGTGATTAATAATTAATCTTTTTTTAAAGGCTGGGAAGAATTTCCTGATTTCAAGACCTGCTGATGGTGTTACAATGAATATCGATTTGGCCCAAATGAGAGTGTTTCCAGGGTAACAGCAGTTCTCAATCATGTCAAATTACAGTAGTTATCTCACTGGGTGTCAGTTTTCCTGGGAAGCTAATTGAAATTGAAAAATGATATCCTTAGGTCAAGGCTGGACTTGACTTTGGTTTCATGCAATTTGTCAGACCAAAAAGGAGAGAAGGAAAAAAAAAAAGAAGATCCTGGAAAATAACACAATGTCTAGATTCTGGAGAGAAGTCAGAGCTCATGCCATGAGTTCTGACCCTTGAGCCTCAAAACTGAGAGGATGGGTAGGAGTTCTAAGGGAGGATACCTGCGGTTCATCCGGGGTGTGCACGAGTAAAACGTGGCAAAATAGGAAGGGGGAGGCGCTGGAGGCACGAAGTCATCAGGGTCTGGGATGCGTCTGTGTTCCTCCACTTCTTCTACAGAAATCTGGGATTCATCCTAATTAAACAGCATCTGTTAGTCAACAGCCTTCACTACAAAGGCTCAGGGCAAAAGGCAACAGATGACACAAGAAGATCTGAGGGTGGGCTCAGCGGCGTCACCAAAAGGCTGCCACCTTATATGGACTTACGACGCAGGATCTTCTGGCTGCAAAGATCTGGAGGTAGCGAAGGGCGGCTGCCACCAGGCAGACGGTGGTGGTCAGGGCATTCAAGGCACACAGGGTGAAAAGGACTTTCTGGAACCAGGAAACAATGATGCATCTGAGTATCTCAAAACTGATGACCAGAATGCAACATAAACACTTTCAAAATATAATAATAACACTATCCTAGGAGGCCAATACTAATGTGAAAATGCATGTAAAGGACTTACATGGTGTTTGGCTCATGCTAGGTGCCAAACAAATGCTGGCTATTAATAAGACTGTCACACAACAGTGTGTACTTCTTAATTTTAAACGCTTATCTTAGAAGCTTCTTGTCCCAGGTAGACATGATATTACCGTATTTCTTTTTGCATCAGAATCCTGTCTGGAAATGTCTCTTCCAGGAAGGTACTGGATTTCCCTTCTAAAGTTGGTGTCCCCTGTGATAGTGAGTCCCAGCCTCCATGCTCCCGCAGCCTCCCACCAGGACAACACGCTCCTTCACTGGTGGCCACAGATTCTATTTCAGGCACCCCTGGCAGAGCTGCCCCGGGGAACCAATTAGGACAACACAGGGAGCAGGCCAGCCCGAGTGTAAACAGGGCTTCTCTCCTCTAAACACAGGCCTCAAAATAGCAGCAAAGCCAAATCCAAAAGTTTCTGTTGCTACAGCCCTGGCTTCTTAGTGGGGCTTTCCCCAAGCAAAGTCCTGGCTCAGAAAGTTTGGGGGTGACTCAGCTACCAAAAATCCAGAAGCCAAAGAAAGAAGGCCATTTTTACAGCCTCCATAAACTCTGAGAGCTTAGCTTCTCTTTGCTTAGAGATTCCTCTTCCCCATGAAAAATAAACCCAAAACTCAGATCTAAAAGAAGCCATCAGTGAGGGACCACCCAAAAGCTAGCATCTCAGGGTTTACCAACTGATCGTGTCACTCACTGGACTAACAGACCTTAAGTCAGGACATGATTTTTTATCCATTTCTCCAGTATTTCTTTTCAGCTGGTTTCATTTGTTTTTCATATCTTTGGCTTAGTATAGTTGCAGCCTATTAAACAAGAGGTAGTGTCTTGAATTTCTCCTTCATTTTTTGGCCAATACATCTCCTTAGCCTAAGAGTCTTACAACAGCAACACTCAGGAGCCCACAAGGTTCATTTAGGTCAACAAAGGAGCATCAGAACAGTGACAAATGGGCATGCACTTCAGAGGTTCTGCTTAAACTATGTCATATATGTGTAGCCACATAGTGGGATGTTATGTGTGCATATGTGTATATGTATGTGTAGATTTATACACATACACATAAACATGTGTATGTATTTAGGCTCCTTTACCTTTTTTACTAGCTTATAATTCTGAACACAAATAAGCCATCTATTCATAACTTAAGAGGCAACAATACATAACCTGTGGTCCCTTTTGCTCTCAATTCTGTCTCTGGGTCACTGATAAGAAGTCACTCATATCTGCTTTTAGCAGCATTATTTGAAGGAGGTAACAGAAAAGGAATATTTCAGGGAGCTTTGCCTTCCTCATGGTCTCTGTGGTGTGTTTACTGGCTGGGGGTGGAATCCATTCCAGATACCTTGAGGAGAAGGTGAACAGCACTACAAGGCTGAACCGGGAAGAGTTTCAAGGCATTTTCTTTGTCTGTGCATTTGGCTGGTTGAAATTCTTCACAACAGAAGCAAATCTTGCCTTCACCTAAGTCCACCTTAAGGGGAAAAGGCAGAACAGTAATTTAATTATTAAGTAAAAACACACAGGCCACACCATTGGAGCAGCAACATCACAGAATGAGTTATGGCTGGGTTCAGGGTCAGGCAATGTCTACAGCAGTTAGGATAGGTTAGGTATGCTGAAGTTAACAACCAGCCCCCAAATTTCAGTGGCTTCATCAACCAAGGTTATTTCTTGACTATGCTATATGTCCACTGCAGGTCAGCCATGGGGTCCAAGGGTGATGGAGCATCCAGTATCTGAGGACTGAGGATCACTATGCTAGAGACATGGAGAGCACCTGATGAATTGTACACTGACACTTATTAAAGCAGGGTTACAAGGTAAAAGGCAAGATGCTCAGTGAAAGTTGAATTCAGATAAACAAATCATTCCTTAGAGCCAGTATGCCCCAAATATAGCACAAGTTAAGTTTACAGTAAAAAAAACAAAAACTATTAGCTGTTTATTTGAAAGTCAAATTTAACTGGGTGCCTTTAGATTTGCTACTTCTGGTCACCTTAGCTTAAATCTTCTGAGAAATGACACTCATCGCAAGAACTCAGTTTCATTTCCAAAACAAATCATATGGTTCTACTTACCCAAGAAGGCAAGAAAGTTCAGTCTACTGTGTGCCTGGAATGAGCTCAGGGTCTGTGTGGTGAACAGTAGCCCTAAACCATGTAGGCTTAAAGAGATCTCTTAGTTCACATCTTTAATATGTTCACAGATTCTTGCACAAGTTGTATGATATCTGAAGTGATAACATCACTGATGAGTAATCTCATGTATTTTTAGTGAGATGTTTTGCAAACTTTTGGTCACTTTTCCAAGTTTCTATTGAGTCAGGTTGGGAACATACTTATCAGCTGAACTGGGCTAATAAGACCCATAATTTGGGAGCAGAGTTGCATTTTTACTTACTCTGCAGCTTGAGCTGTTAAAGTTGGCTGTATCATTTTGGCTAAAAAGAAAGGCCACGCCTCTTTCATACTTGTTAAATTACAGAGGCAGTTTTGACTTCACTAGCTGCAAAATTTTTCAGGCATCTTTAAGAATGACTGAATGTCTACAATGTTTTAGTTCAGTTCAGTTCAGTTGCTCAGTCGTGTCCAGCTTTTTGCGACCCCACGGACTGCAGCACGCCAGGCTTCCCTGTCTATCACCAACTCCCGGAGCTTGCTCAAACTTATGTCCATTGAGTCGGTGATGCCATCCAACCATCTCATCCTCTGTTGTCTCCTACTCCTTCCGCCTTCAATCTTTCCCAGCATCAGGGTCTTTTCCAATGAGTCCACTCTTTGCATCAGGTGGCCAAAGTATTAGAGCTTCAGCTTCAGCATCAGTCCTGCCAATGAATATTCAGGACTGATTTCCTTTAGGATGGACTGGTTGGATCTCCTTGTAGTTATGACAAAACCCACTGAAATGTTGTGAAGTAATTAGCCTCCAACTAATAAAAAAATTTAAAAAAAAAAAAAAAAAGGACTCTCAAGAGTCTTCTCCAACACCACAGTTCAAAAGCATCAATTTTTTGGTGCTCAGCTTTCTTTATAGTCCAACTCTCACATCCATACATGACTAATGGAAAAACCATAGCTTTGACTAGACGGATCTCTGTTGGCAAAGTAATGTCTCTGCTTTTTAGTTACTTAACAGAAAACCATTTTAGTTACTTAACAGAGAAAAGTCTTTTTTATAATTAAGATTCTTACTGTCTAATCCTAGTGGCAAATTGCATGGTATTTTCCAAATTAGGAGGAAACTCATGCTGTGTGCTAAGTCACATCAGCTGTGTCTGACTCTTTGCAACCCCACGGACTACAGCCTGCCAGGCTCCACCGCCCTTGGGATTCTTCAGGCAAGCATACTGGAGTGGGTTGCCATGCCCTCCTCCAGGATATATTCCCCACCCAGGGACAGAACCAGTTTCTGTTACATCTCTTGCACTGGCAGGCAGGTTCTTTACCACTAGCACCCCCTGGGAAGCCCAAGGGGGAAACTTAGCTCCTTCTAATGCAAGTTGACTAGGAAGCCAAGGGGAGAAATTTGTACCACTGGATTACGCATTTTTTGGTTTTGGTTTGTTTTTCTTTTGGGCTGAAATCTATGTATACACACAAAATTTACATACACAAATCATAAGCATACCATTCAAGGAACTTTGAGTCATGCGGTTATACCTCTGTAACCCAAACACTTAATAACATACAGAAGATCCTATCACCAGAGAAAATCCTTCATGCCCCTTCCCCATTGATTCGTGCCCACACCCTCCTAAAGGCAACCACTGCTTGGATATTTTTTATATTTAGATTAGTTTTGTCTCGGAAACTTCCCTGGTGGTCCAGTGGTTAAGAGTGCACACTTTCACTACAGGGGGTGTGGGTTCAATCCCTGGTCGGGGAACCAAATCTCCACATGCCACAAAGTGCAGCAGAGAGAGAGAGATTAGCTTTGCCTCTTCTACAACTCAATGGGTCCTAGAACACTTTTTATTCCTTGCCCTTAAATCATATTGAAAGGGAGGCCTTACTGTATTAAACACTGATGCTGATTTTGATATAAGTTCTGCCTCTGATAAAAATTACAACTGAAGTTACCTCCATGGACTCCATAATGTATCAGTTCACAGCCACTTGGCTTCTGTCTTTTCCTGGTTTATCCACAGAGATTGTTACCTCAGCAACGTCCGCACACCTAGATCCACAACTCCACACACAAAGGCACAAAGCTGTTCGTATTTGAATTTTTCTTTTATTGTCTCACAGTTTTGAAGGTACATCCTGCTGTCAATATCTACAAGAGATTCTTCCTTTTAAAGGAAAATTACTGTGGCCATTCACACAGGATTTCCCTCGGCAGGTGGGAACTATTCTTTCCCCTCAGGGATGGCTGACTTTCTCTTGGCCCTCTTCCACAGTTAATAATATCCTTACACCAGGCTAAATTCAGAAGGTAAATATTACTCCCAATGGGCTTCCTCCTTGAAAGTCTCTGGCTGAGAACTTCCTCTTTTAATACTAACAGCATAATTTAGTATAACAAAGCAGCAGCTAATAGAGATTATTCATTCTTCTCACATCTCCATTCTGTTCATGTACACAAGACCCTCCCTCCCCAAGCAGGAACCAAGCTCATGTTTCTCAACGGGTCACAGTGCAATTTCCATTAATTATAGCTATGTAAGCCTCAAGATCTTACCTAGTTCACTTCCCTCAGGTAACATTAGGTGTCATCTTACAAAGTACTCCCTTCCTACAAGAGTCCATTCTTGACCCAAGGCTTTATATTAAGAGGCAAACCAGTCCTGTGTGGGCTGTTCAGATGCTTGCGTAATTCACACAACACTGGACATCCAAATATACAGAAACCTCAGCTATCTGAAACTTCTGGGGTGAGCCAGTTTGGATGGCAGAATTTTTCCAGATAAGTGAGAATTAATTCCTTTAAATAAGAGAGAGTATCTGAAAGTGAATCATTATTCAAACAACAGTGAATATCTATCACCTTGCCCAGTGAATACAGGAAAGCCCTTAGGCTCCATACAAAATGGTTCTAGGCAACCATGCATTTTGTGTTCCTTGTTCTTCCTGTTTTTAATCCTTCTCCTGCCTTCTTAATCCCATCTCTGTGCAATATTTCTGAAAATCTATTCGAACTTCTCTTCCATCTCTTAAGAATCTGTAAATCCATGGCTGATTCATGTCAATGTATGACAAAAACCACTACAATATTGTAATTAGCCTCCAACTAATAAAAATAAATGGGGAAAAAAAAAAGAATCTCCCCATTCTTAAATGAAAACCATCCATCTTTCACACTTTCTATAAGTATTTACCTTCGACAGCAACAATCATATGTGATGCCTCGTCTTCATCTGATGACATCCAATAATCCTAAAATGGACTGGTGCAACACTTTGGGCCTTAACTGTGGACATAATGTGACTTTTTTTTTTTTTTTCAAATGCAAGTCCATTATTTATTTATTTATTTATTTATTTTTTTGTCCTACATTGATATGAATCAGCCATAGATTTACACGTATTCCGCATCCCGATCCCCCCTCCCATCTCCCTCTCCACCCGATTCCTCTGGGTCTTCCCAGTGCACCAGTCCCGAGATAATGTGACTTTTAACTTTGCAGATGGTTCTGCTTTTGCTGTTTGCTGCCTGTATCTGTAACTGTGTGACTGGATTTGTTTCTAGCCGCATGAAGGCTTTTAAGTTACAAATGGTTGCTCAAATTCCTGCCACTGCGGCAGCTTCCTCCAACTACTACTTGGGGCCCCTGGATCAGAGACCCTCAGTATGAGGGTTAGGAGAATATGTTGCCTCAACGATTTAGGGACGATGTACCTTTCCCTAGGCAACATAATTCTCCTAAAAGGAAAGGGGGGAAATGAGAGGGTAACAGGTAGGAAGGCTGCTGCTGCTGCTAAGTCGCATCAGACTCTGTGCGACCCCATAGACAGCAGCCCACCAGGCTTTGCCATCCATGGTAGGAAGGCTAGGGGTCTCCAAATGGAGGAAATAGGCTGCATGTGTCAGACATCTTTTCTCTCTCTCTTAAGTGGCAGGAGGAAACAAACTACAAGCGTCAGATTTTTGGCTTCCCTGATAGCTCAGCTGGTAAAGAATCCCCCTGTCATGCAGAAGACCCTGGTTCAATTCCTAGGTTGGAAAGATCCCCTGGAGAAGGGATAGGCTACCCACTCCAGTATTCTGGCCTGGAGAATTCCATGGACTTAGTTCATGGGGTCACAAAGAGTCGGACACAACTGAGCAACTTTAAATATAAAAATAGAAGATCTTCTTCTTCCTCCCATCATCCATCAGTACTACAGTTCTCTACCCTAGCTGCATATTAGAATTTTCTGTAAAGTTTTCCCCAAAATGCTGGTACCACCTCTATCAATCAGGGAACTGCAACTAAAGTAACAATGAGATCTGGACTCAGTCCCATCAGACTGGTAAAAATTAGAGTAACATGTTGTAGGTGGAGGGTTACTGGTAGAAAAGTAAGTTAAAGCCCTTTAATAAAGGAACTGTCCACAGATTTTAAATTAAATACACTTATTCCCCATCTACTTTGGAAAACCATTTAGCAGTTCTTACAAAGTTAGACATACATTTACCACTCAGCCCAACAATTCTACATCTGTGTGTTTACTCAAGAAAAATGAAAACAGATTGACCAAGAAAAACTACACAGAAATGTTCACAACAGCTTTGTTCATAATACCCCCAAACTGGAAACAATCCAATTATCAGCTGAACTGATAAAACAAGTTATGGTATTTTTATAGCATGAAGTATTGCCCTGGTTAAAAAAAATAAAGAGCACCTCCCAGAGTAATGGAAATAAAAGCAAAAATAAACAAACAGGACCTAATTAAACTTAAAAGCTTTTGCACAACGAAGGAAACTATAAGCAAGGTGAAAAGACAGCCTTCAGAATGGGAGAAAATAATAGCAAATGAAGCAACAGACAAAGAATTAATCTCAAAAATATACAAGCAGCTCCTGCAGCTCAATTCCAGAAAAATAAACGACCCAATCAAAAACTGGGCCAAAGAACTAAACAGACATTTCTCCAAAGAAGACATACAGATGGCTAAAAAACACAGGAAAAGATGCTCAACATCACTCATTATCAGAGAAATGCAAATCAAAACCACAATGAGGTACCATCTCACACCAGTCAGAATGGCTGCTATCCAAAAGTCTACAAACAATAAATGCTGGAGAGGGTGCAGAGAAAAGGGAACCCCCTTACACTGTTGGTGGGAATGCAAACTAGTACAGCCACTATGGAGAACAGTGTGGAGATTCCTTTAAAAAAAATGGAAATAGCACTGCCATACGACCTAGCAATCCCACTGCTGGGCATACATACAGAGGAAACCAGAATTGAAAGAGACACGTGTACCCCAATGTTCATTGCAGCACTGTTTACAATAGCCAGGACATGGAAGCAACCTAGATGTCCATCGGCAGACGAGTGGATAAGAAAGCTGTGGTACATATACACCATGGAATATTACTCTGCCATTAAAAAGAATGCATTTGAAACAGTTCTAATGAGGTGGATGAAACTGTAGCCTATTATACAGAGTGAAGTAAGCCAGAAAGATAAACACCAATACAGTATACTAACGCATATATATGGAATTTAGAAAGATGGTAATGATGACTCTATATGCGAGACAGCAAGAGACAAAGATGTAAAGAACAGTCTTTTGGACTCTGTGGGAGAAGGCAAGGGTAGGATGATTTGAGAGGGTAGCGTTGAAACGTGTATATTATCATATGTGAAGTGGATTGTCGGTCCAGGTTTGATGCATGAGACAGGGGGCTCAGGGCTGGTGCACTGGATGACCCTAAGCGATGGGATGGGGAGGGAGGCAGAAGGGGGGTTCAGGATGGGGAACACATATACACCCATGGCTGATACATGTCAATATATGGCAAAAGCCACTACAATATTGTAAAGTAATTAGCCTCCAATTAAAATAAATAATTTTTTTTAAAAAAGCAAACAACTGATATGACCCTAAAACATGGATAAATCTCAAAAACATCATGCTGAGTTAAATAGGTCGGACACAAAAAGATACACATACCACATGCCTCCACTTGTGTGAAGTTCAAGAACAGGCAAAACTAATCTATGGTGAACGAAACTGGAACAGTTTGCTTATGAGAAAGTTGAAATTGGCTGAAAGGAGACAGCAAAGAACTTTCTGAAGTAATGAAAATGCTTCATATCTTGTCTGAACAGGAGTGTATTTGTCATGATGAATATATACACTGGTCAAAACTTGATGAACTGTGCACTTGAGACCTGGTCATTTAACTGTTGGCAAATTTTATCCTGATTTTTTTTTAAAAAAAGAGTAAAATCACTAAATGGCAGAATGAGCTATAAAAAGATCAGACAAACAGAAGAACAATCCCTGTCCTGGGAGACTAGCCCACTTAGGTCAACAGCTCCCGTGGGGATATGCAGAGTGGTATTCATAGCAGCATTGCTTTTAACGGCCAAAACCCAAACCACAGCAGACAACAAGAAAACAGAGAACTGAGCTGCTCAAAGGGGAAAAAAAAAAGATGTTAGAGCTGTACCTCATGTAATTTTAAGTCAGAAAAACAATATACAGGTAAGTGGATACAACAGATTCCATTTTTGAAAAATAAGTCATGACAAACCTAGATAGCATATTAAAAAGCAGAGACATTACTTTGCCAACAAAGGTCCAAATAGTCAAAGCTATGATTCTTCCAGCAGTCATGTATGGATGTGAGAGTTGGACCATAAAGAAGGATGAGCGCTGAAGAATCGATGCTTTTGAACTGTGGTGTTGGAGAAGCCTCTTGAGAGTCCCTTGAACTGCAAGGAGATCAAACCAGTCTATCCTAAAGGAAATCAGTCTTGAATATTCACTGGAAGGACCAATGCTGAAGGTGAAGCTCCAATACTTGAGCTACCTGAAGCAAAGAGCTGACTCACTGGAAAAAACCCTGATGCTGGGAAGGACTGAAGGCAGGAGAAGGGGACGACAGGATGAGATTGTTGGATGGCATCACCGACTCAATGGACGTGAGTTTGAATAAGCTCCAGGAGATGGTGTAGGACAGGGAAGCCTGGCGTGCTGCGGTCCATTGGGTCACAAAGAGTTGGATATGCTTGATTGACTGAACAAAAACAAAGCCCCAACCCAGACACATCTATGCAAGGTTACATAAGCGTGAGAACATGAAAGGAAACCCCCCAGCTTATTACTGTGGATTTGGAATGACATGTGGGTGGTGAGGCAAAGAGGGAAGGAAAACATCCCTTTCTCAGAAAGATCCCACTTGTCAAACAGGCTCCCTAACGAAAACCAACTATAATACGGTCCTGTTGATGAATGTTTTTATTCATAAAGACACACAAAGAAAGCGTCAAATGATTAATTATGATATCCCAGAATACTGAGGTTTCAAATGATTTTTAAGTTCCATCCCACACTTTTATGGATTGTCCAATTTTTACAATCATATAATCAGAAACAATCTCAGAGTTGGTTTTGTGGTAGTGGAAAAGTTTTTTAATTAAAAATACACTTAAAAGCTGATTCATGTCAATGTATGACAAAACCCACTGAAAAAATAAATAAATTATTAAAAAAAAAAAAAAGCTTAAAAAAAAATACTGATGTCCAGGCCCCCACTTCAGGGCAACTGAGAATATATGAGTATAGGGCCCAAGCTTGGATGTTCTTTTAAAAAAGTTCCCCAAGTGATTCTAATAGCAGTCAAGGTAGAGAACCACAGAATTTCTCATCAGAAAAGTCAACCGTGCGGACCTTTACATCTTACAATTTGGCTTCCGTTTGTTCCAGAGCCGCCAGTGATCTATCGCTTGGGCTAACTTCTGACCACTGCACTCGGAATCCTCTCCTCTCCTGGCTTCAACTCACTCCCTCTACTTATTATCGTTCAGGGCAGATCTCAAACACCTATGTTCCAGGTATCCTTTTTCCATCTTCCAAGACCTTCTTCTTTTGCAGCCCCAGAACACCATGTCTCACTCTCATGACTGCATGCAGTCTCCCTGGCTTTGCATTTGGGCGTTTATTCATTCCCTCCACACACGCTGATCAAGCACTTGCCGCAGTGACCCCACTCCTCGTGCTATGTGATAAACTTCTAGGTCAGAAATGATGTCTGACTTTTCTTTCCACTCTCTGCAGTCTCTAGTATGGTGTCTTGCATAGAAGAGATGCTATTCTTTTGTTGAATTATCTTTCAATGTATTATGACTTCTCACTTCTGTCCTGCGTCTGTTCTCTTTGTCCCTTCCAATTTTCTGTGTGATTAGTGACAGGGAGACCAAGCCTTGTTTAAACATTTTTTCTGGGAACTCTGTGTATATAAAGAAGCGTGTGAGGAGGTGCTGTTGAAAACTCCCCAGAAGATGGAGAGCCAGACACTGTCCTCGGGGAGATTCCAGAACAGGAGACGAGAGAAGACAAGTATATGAACACCTTTAGCCCAAAAAAGAAAAAGAGAAATGTTTCAGAGATGAACAGAGAGGAATTCTGGAAGATTATCTTCTCTGGGGATCAGGGACTACTTCCTTAAAAAGATAACCATTGAATGAGGTGTTAAAAGGCTGATCCTATTTGGATGAACAGGGAAGTAAGGGACAGGGAATGGTCAGGGGAGAGCGGCATTGTCAGGAACAGGAAAGTAGGGCAGAAACCTAGGTGGCCTGTGGGCTTGGGCTTGATCACGGTGGGAAAGAGGGGAAAGGGCAAGTCATAAGCATCTGCCTACAATGCGTGTGGCCTGGGTTCAATCCCTGGGTCGGGAAGATCCCCTGGAGAAGGAAATGGCAATCCACTCTAGTACTCTTGCCTGGAAAATCCCATGGACAGAGGAGCCTGGTAGGCTACTGTCCATGGGGTCACAAAGAGTCGGACATGACTGAGCGACTTCACTTTCACTTTTCAAACATCAGGCAACACTGTAAGCCTGTGCTTCCAAAACTTAAGGTTATTAAGCAACAAAATGACAAAAACTTTTTAAAACTGTGAAGGGTTGTTAAGAGCAACAAGTTTTTACTGAGTCCCCGAGGAATCTTCCCACCTGGGGAGATCATGAGCTTCCTGCAAGGATTCCATCAGAGCGTTGTAAGAAACGCCTTCTTCACTTGCATCCTGCTGGTTCTGACTGGGTGAGAATGCCATGAAACCAAGTTCCAAATAGATGAGGTTTCCTATAACTTGTAAAGAGTCCACTTTTTTGGGGGGAGGGGACATGTCATCAGACATGCTGAATCTTAAGTTTCCTGACCTGTGCCCTCCACATTGGGAGCATGGAGTCTTAACCACTGTATGGTCAGGGAATTCCCAGGAGTCTACTTCTTTTGCTTTTTGCCACAGGGAGATATTTGTGATGGAAAAGTCCTCTTAAAAAGTTCAGAGATGGCCAGAAATTTTACTTCTGGGCACATACTCCAGAGAATTGACCCATTTCCATGATAGCATTGTTTACAATAGCCAAAAGGTAGAAAGAATCCTAGTGTCCTCCAATGGATGAAGGATAAACAAAACGTGACCTCTGCATACAGTGAAATATTTATTATTCAGCCTTAAAAAGAAAGGAAATTCTGACACATACTACAACATGCAGATGTATTGAGGGTGTTATACTAAGTGAAATAAACAATTACTAAAAGACAAATACTGGATGATCCCACTTATATCAGACAACCAGAGCAGTCAAACCCATAGCATCATAAAGTAGAAGAGTGGTTGGCAGAGACCAGAGAGAAGAGGGAAGGGAGAGTAGCAGTCTGAAATATATAGTGTTGGATTTCCCTGGTGGTCAAGAACCCGCCTGCCATGCAAGGGACATGGGTTTGATCCCTAGTCCGGGAAGATTCTACATGGAGTGGGGTAACTGCGCCTGTGCACAACAAGAGAAGCCACCGCAATGATAAGCCCACGCGCTGCAACTACTAGCCCACTCACTACAACTAGAGAGGAGCCCCTGCCCTCTGCGACTGGAGAAAGCCTGTGTGCAACAATGAGGCCCAGTGCAGCCACAAATAAATAAATAAATAATTCTTTAAATAAAATAAAATGTATAATGTCAGCTTTGCAAGATGGAAAGAGTTCTAAAGACTGGCTGCACAACGAAGTGAATGTATTTAACACCAGTGAATGGTTAAGATGGTATATTTTATGCTATGTATATTTTACCACAATTAAAAATTAGAAAAAAAAATTGGGACAGTACAGGTTCACAACCTCTTATCTATGATTCTGAAATCCCCAAAGCTCTGGACACCAAAAATTTTGATTACAGTCTGCTGTCTCCCGATTCCACTGAGGTGTTAAAGAATAAAAAACAGTCTATGTGTCACATTTATCTTCTAAAAATGGGAAATACTCTGAATGCTCAAAGGCCTCCAGAAGTTTCAGATAAAGGACTGCTAACCTGAATTCTGATAATATCCATCTTTCCTCTTTAGACAAGAGCAGATAGATACTGATTGTGGACAACTGATCCATCTATTCACTGACTAATGATGCATTATATTGCTGTGGTTTGGGGGTTCTACTGGCTGGTTCCTGCTTCAGAAAAACTAATCGACAATCTGAGTACAATAATGAGCAGTTAGTTCTTTATTTTGTTTTCCCACTTCCTTTTACCGACTTCAGGTCTCACTTTAGGACACTGCGTGGTCCTGTGTCCAGCCACATACTGGCACCCAAGAATGCTGGGCAGGCCACGGTTGGCACAAGCACGAAGTGATGTTTCAGGACAGCTTACCAGATCACATCTGGGCACACTGGACACAAACTGAGCACCCTGGCAGCCAAGAATAAATCCGGCTAAATTCAGGAGGACACACACCACAGACAGCAGTACAAAGAGATTCACCTGAAACAGCAAGAAAAGGGGCAGTTAGAGAAAAGATGACGGCTACATTCAGAGACAGATTTTTTCTAAGTAAAAAGACTCATTCTTTTCCTAGAGAAAACAAAGAAAAGTCAGAATCATGTTTTTAATGGACAAACTCCTCCCCCCAACTTTTTAGAATGCTTTAAATTGTGCTGAGGAATGTCACTGACCCGAAGTCTTCTCAATTTCAAGTCCCTATTTTTCTTCCTCTTTGCAAATAATAGAGTCCTGACTTTTAGCTGTACATGACATTAAGCCATGGCTATTTCCTCCTTGAGCCACTGTTATTTCTTCCAAATTTTACAGGATCATGGCAATTGGATAAGTGGAGAATTCTAGAACATAAGTGGAACCCAGGAAAATCAAGAAGTTCAGAGCCATTATCAGCCAGAAATCATACTATATGTATAAAATATAAAATAAAGGTGAGTCTTTTTTTCAGTTCCAAACACCACTGGTACTAAAGAAAAGGCGTGCAACAATCTTCCAAGCACTCAGCTCCAAAGTTAAATATTACAAATACTATGCTAAATGATTAAGAACTGACAGAAATCAATCAAGAAGCCAGTATCCACTTAGCACAAATTAGAAACTACAAAGGATTTTTCAACCTGATTCTTCAAACATATTTGCAAAAGACTGAAAACCTGAAAGATTTTCAGTCTTTTGCAAATATGAAAGATCGGAACTAATGATTATCAGTTTTAGAAGCAAGCATCATTTCAGGGGGTCAATATGTCAGGACTGGCTGGTAAATGAGTTAACATGTGAAGTCTAGAAAAAGCTCTTTCCTTACTACTGGTATTTCAAGAAGCTTGAAAGTATCTCCCAGACCCAATTGATGAGTCAATATTTAATATCACATGATGTCCCTTTTCTTTTTTTTTCTTTTTTTTTTTTTTGATGTCCCTTTTCTTAAGAGGAATTCTTCCTTCCTCTCCAAGAGGAGTTTAAGAACTGTAAACACCAACTGACTCCAAGAATCCAGACCCTTCCTGAACCTGACTAAAGACTCTTCCTTGACTGATGTACAAGGAGACTTGTTTTTCACAAAGTCTGGCTTCTGCTTCTCTCCTTTTTTGTTAAGTGGTAAAAGGATTATGTGCCCTTGTCACCAAATCTTGGGAAAAATGCTAAAAGTGGCCTCTGTGTTGCCATTTCCCAGGTCAGATTCCTCCCTGTCTGTAAACTTGACTTGCACTGTGCTCCCATGCAAGAGCCCCCCTTTTTACTGTCATCCCTGATCATGCCTAAGCTTTTTGGGAAATGAGAATTCATAATTGGCAAAAGACAGGACATGGTCTTCTTACATGGGTTTCTTCCATGTCCTGGCAGTTGCTACTCAAAGAGACCCAACACATCTGGAATCTTCACACCCAACAACACAATTATTGTTACTATGGGGAATCTTGAACTTGCCTTTGGAAATTTTCTTTTAATGAATATTAGATGACTTGAAAAGAAAACATAGCTATAATCCTTATACCCACTAGCCCACCACTAATCTTCATAACTGAAAATTAGCAGCATCAGATACAGAATGGGTGAGAGTCTATTACCCAACACTGGACCTCAAATCTCTTCATTAGAATCTTAAATCCTGCTCGTCCAAAGACATCAGTAAGAAATCAATAGGCAAGCCACAGACTGGGAGAAAATATTTCATGCCTATATTGAATAAAGAAGCTATGTCTAGAACATACAAATGACTCTCCAACTCAATAATAAAAAGACAAATAACTCAATTTTAAAAATCAGGCAAAAGACTTGAACAGAGATGTCACAAAAGAAGATATATGAATAGCCAAGGAGCAGATGAAAAAGCAGGAAATAGCCAGAGAGACCTCAACGCCCCTATTCCCAAAGAATTGGGCCTCCCATCTCTTGAGGGGGGAATGTTAGGTAGATAGAATAGGGAAAAGGAGTCCAAAATGGTGGTGGCTAAAAGACCTGGAAGGGAAAGCCTGCGAAAATAGAACAAAGGAAGGTCCGAGGACCGGAGTGAGAACCCCAGGTAAAACAAACAATGCTCCTGCCTAAGCCCAATTTGCATAGGACAGGCCCAGGGGGAACAAAAAAACATAAAAAGAGGAGCCAAAGCCCTCTTCTCCCTCTCTTCTCTCTCTCTCACACGATGGGGCGCTCTTCTCTTCTTGTCTTTGGATCCAAGTGCCCTCAGACCTCGAAGATGGATTTTTCCGCTATCATCTAAATGAATAGAGTTGTAACACTGAAAAAAAGAAGTGCTCAACACCATTAGTCATCACTGAATGCAAATTAAAACCACAGTGGGATTACCTCACACCAACTAGAATGGTTAAAATTGAAGACTGACAAGAGCAAGTGCTGGTGAGGATAAGGAGCGTGTGGACTCTCAAACACTGCTTGTCCAAGTATCAAATCGTACCAACACTTTAGAAAACTGTATGGAAAGAGGAGGGGGAGTAACTTGCCAGTGGGGAAACCTGACAAACACTAAATTAATGAGGTGACCAAGGTTAACATTACTGATAAGTTATATTGATACCCAACATTCCTGACCTCCTCTGATAGAGATGGCACTTCACTCTGTGATCTTCCTCACCCAAATTCATAAAAACTTCAGTCGAATCATGAGAAAACATCAGACAAACTCAACTGAAATACATTCTAAAAAATACCTGACCAGTACTCTGCAAAACAGTCAAGGTGATCAAAACATGAAAGTTTGAGAAATTGTTACAGCCAGGAGGATCCCAAGGAGATATGACACTTAAACGTAATGTGGTGTCCTGGGATGGAATCATAGACAGAAAAAGGACAGTGGGCAAAAACTAAGGAACTCTGAAGAGTATAGACTTTAGTTAACAATAATATATCAATGGATTTCCCTGGTGGCTGAGACTGTAAAGAATCTACCTGCAATGCAGGAGACCAGGGTTCAATCTCTGGGTGGGAAAGATCCCCTAGCAAAGGAAATGGCAACCCACTCTAGTATTCTTGCCTGGAGAATTCCATGGGCAGAGAAACCTTGAGGGCCACAGTGCACAGGGTTGCAAAGAGTTGGACACTATTGAGAGACTAGCACTTGCACTTTTCACTTTTAATATTGGTTCATTAATTGTGCCAAATGTACCATACCAATGTAAGATATCAATAATAGAGGAAACTGGGTATGGGGTATACAGGACCACTCTGTACTATCTATGCAATATTTCTATAAAACTGTGCTTACACAGCCTGTTTGACTCTCTGAGGCCCCATGGACTGTAGCCTACCAGAATCCTCTTTCCATGGAATTTTCCAGGCAAGAATACTGAAACGGGCTGCCAGGGGATCTTCCCAACCCAAGGATCGAACACTCATCTCCTGCATCTCCTGCACTGGCACGTGGATTCTTTACCACTAGCATCACCTGGGAAATGCTTCTGTAAAACTAAAACTATTCTAAAATAAAAAACATACAGATGGCTAACAAACATGTGAAAAGATGCTCAACAGCACTCATCATTAGAAAAATGCAAATCAAAACCACAATGAGGTATCATCTTGCACTGGTCAGAATGGCCATAGTCAAAAAGTTTAAAAGTCTACAAACAGTAAATGCTGGAGAGGGTGTGAAGAAAAAGGAATCCTCTTACACTGCTGGTGGAAATGCAAACTGGTATAGCTGCTATGGAGAACAATGTGGAGATTCCTTAAAAAGCTGGGAATAGAAATGCCATATGACCCAGCTTTAAAAAGCTGGCTTAAAATTCAACATTCAAAAATTAAGATCATGGCATCCAGTCCCATCACTTCATGGCAAACAGATGCAGAAACAATGGAAACAGTGACAGACTTTATTTTGTTGGGCTCCAAAATCACTGCAAATGCTGACTGCAACCATGAAATTAAAAGACACTTAGTTTTTGGAAGAAAAGCTATGACCAATCTAGACAGCATATTAAAAAGCAGAGACATGACTTTGCTGACAAAGGTCCATATAGTCAAAGCTATGGTTTTTCCAGTAGTCATGTATGGATATGAGAGTTGGATCATAAAGAAGGCTGAGTGCTGAAAAATTGATGCTTTTGAACTGTAGTGTTGGAGAAGACTCTTGAGTGTCCCCTGCACTGCAAGGAGATCAAACCAGTCAATCCTAAAGGAAATCAGTCCTGAATTTTCATTGGAAGGACTGATGCTGAAATTGAAGCTCCAATACTTTGGCTACCTGATGTGAAATCAATTCTGAATATTCACTGGAAAGACCTATGCTGAAGCTGAAGCTCCAATACTTTGGCTACCTGATTCAGGAAATCAATCCTGAATATTCATTGGAAGGACCGATGCTAAAGCTGAAGTTCCAATACTTTGGCCACCTGATGTGGATACTTTACCAACTCATTAGAAAAGACCCTGATGCTGGGAAAGACTGAAGGCAGGAGAAGGGGATGACAGAGGACAAGATGGTTGGATGGCATCACTGACTCAATGGACTTGAGTTTGAGCAAGCTCCAGGACATGGTGAAGGACAGGAAAGTCTGGCATGCTGCAGTCCATAGCGTCACAAAGAGTCAGACATGACCGAGCAACTGAACAACAAAGCAAGATGGTAATGACAATCCTACATGCAGGGCGACAAAGGAGACACAGATGTAAAGAATAGACTTTTGGACTCAATGGGAGAAGGTGAGGGTGGGATGATTTGAGAGAATAACATTGAAACATGTACATCACCATATGTAAAATGATAACCAGTGCAAGTTCAACGCATGAAGCAGGACACCCACAGTCGGCGCTCTGGGACAACCCAGGGGAGTAGGGTGGGAAGGGAGGTGGGAGGAGGGTTCAGGATGGGGGACACATGTATACCCGCAGCCGATTCACGTTGATGTACGGCAAAAATCCTCACAACATTGGAAAGTAATTACCCTCCAGTTAAAATTAAAAAATAAATTTTTTAAAAACTGCAAAAAATCTGAATATATACCTACAATTTCACTGCTAGGACTAGATCAAAGAAATAAATGCAATTGCCTACAAAAGGACTTAGAAAAAGATGTTTACATTAGAATTATTCAAACTGGGCCAAAAATGAAAAGATGAAAAGAGCTCAAATAACCAACAACAGAAGAATATATAAACAAATTGTGGTATTTTCAAATGATGGACTACCTCCAGCAATAAAAAGGAACAAACTGCTGATACACAAAAGCAACATGTAGTTCAAAGACATTACATTGAATAAAACAGGCCAGATACGGTATGATTCCACTTATATGAAGTTCAAGAACAGACAAACAATCATGGTGAGAGAAATCAGAAGAGCAGTTGCCCTCCCAAAGGAGGTGTGATGTGAGGAGACTGATTAAGAAGATATAAGGGAACTTTCTGGAGTGATAAAAATGTTTTCTCTCTTGTTTTGGATATTGGCTACATGGGTATATCCAACTGTCAAAACTTGGCTAATTGAATACTTATGATCTGCGGTTTATATAAATGATACTTAATATGTATTTTTTAAATAAGGAAGAAAATTCTAAGTCCAGCTGTCAAGACAGCAGGGTGAGATCATACAACGTCAGAACAACAAAGATGAGAGACGGCCCCAGGGATTCACTGCCTAATGGGTTGGCTTCCCTTCTACAGTGGAGGGGCTGCTATTGAGAAGTCAAAGTCACATCACCAGAATGGCCATCTGCAAACCCCAGAATAAAGACCTGCCCCAAGGCACACAGGCTGTGTACAAAATTGCCATGTACTCTTTCCCAAATTTATTCCTGATATGGATTTTTTATGACTATTATTATAACTCTGGCCAAACATTGGCCAAATGGTCACCTAATCACTCTAGTGTAGATCACTGTAGCATATATCAGACATGGTGGCTGTTAGGACACCAAGCATAAGTCTTTCAGAGATTAAATCAGGCTCAACTGTATGAAATATTGGAGTTATACGGGACTCAGGATTTAAATGGACCCATCTGGCTTTTACCTAGTTATAATGGTATAACTTCCAAGACTCAAATATCCACCCCATCTATCACCAGGTGGTGTCCTCTCAAAGAGAAGACAGTAAAAAATCAGCTGCTAGTAAAGAACATCATAGTCAAAAGCCCACTCAGCTATACCTTGAAAGCAGAATTTCTTATACTGGAATTTTCTTCTATTGTCAACAGTTCTTGCCTTTAAAAAATCATTGCATGTGATCTGGATTTCTCTCAGTGGAAGGCACCTGAATTTTCAATCAGGACCCTTGGTTCAAATTCAGGTTTTCTCCTTGCTTGCCGTGGTATCTTAGACAATCTCTAACTCTGTAAGACTTGCTTTTCTCATCTGTTAGAAAGGTCTATTGTCCTACTGGGAGGAAATATATACAAATGATACAACTGACAAGTGCTTAATTTTCAAAATAAATTAGTAGCTCAGACAACTCAACAACAACAAAAAACCCTATTGAAAAGCAGGCAGAAGATCTAAACTGACATTTTTCCAAATAAGACATACAGATGGCCAACATGCCCATGAAAATATGCTTAACATCACTGATTATTAGAGAAATGCAAATCAATATTACAATGAAGTACCATCTCACACCAGTCAGAACAACCATTATCAAAAAGTCTACAAACCACAAATCCTGGAAAGGCTGTGGAGAAAAGGGAATCCTCCTACAGTGTTGGTGGGAATGTAAATTGGTGCAGCCACTATGGAAAACGGCAGGGAGGTTTTTCAAAAAATAGAGTTACCAGATGATCCAGCAATCCCACTTGGGGCATATTCTGGACAGAATTATAATTTGAAAAAATACATGCATCTCTATGTTAATAGCAGCACTAGGTACAATATGCAAGATGTGGAAACAACCTAAATGCCCATCTACAGATGATGGATAAAGACAATGAGGTAGATATATACAATGGAATACTACTCAGTCACAAAAAAAAGAAAAAAATAATGTCATCTGCAATAACATAGATGGACCTAGAGATTATCATGCTAAGTGAAGTGTGAGAGAGACAAATATCATGATAGTACTTATACATGGAATCTAAAATATGACAAAAATGAATTTACCTATGAAACAGAAACAGACTCACAGACTTAAAGAACAGACTTGTGGTTGCCAAGCAGGAGAGAGGGTAAAGGAGAGATGGAATGGGAGTTTGGGATTAGCAGATGCAAACCATTATATATAGAATAAATAAACAATAAGGTCCTACTGTATAACACAGGGAACTATATTCAATATCCTATGATAAACCATAATGGAAAAGAATATGAAAAATAATGTACTTATATGTATAATTAAACCATTTTGCTCTATACCAGAAATTAATACAACACAGTAAATCAACTATACTTCAATAAAATAAGTTTTTTAAAAAAAAAAAGATCCCTGGAGAAGGAAATGGCACCCCACTCCAGTACTCTTGCCTGGAGAATCCCATGCACGGAGGAGCCTGGTGGGCTACAATCCATGGGGTCGCAAAGAGTAGGACACAACTGAGCGACTTCACTTTCACTTTTCACTTTCTTATTATGACTTGTTCCTCTCTATCTCTGATATTCCTTGACTTGAAATCCCTTTAGGCTAATACTATTCTTACATCAGTAACCTCAGATTTGCAGATGACACCATCGCTATGGCAGAAACTGAAGAGGAAATAAAGAGCCTCTTGATGAAAGTGAAAGAGGAAAGCAGAACAGTTGGCTTAAAGCTCAACATTCGAAAAACTAAGATCATGGCATCCAGTGCCATCACTTCATGGCAAATAGATGGAGAAACAATGAAAACAGTGACAGACTTTATTTTCTTGTTCTCCAAAATCACCGCAGAGGGTGACTGCAGCCATGAAATTAAGACACACTTGCTTCTTGGAAGAAAAGCTATAATCAACCTAGACAGCATAGTAAAAAGCAGAGACATTATTTTGCTAACAAAGGTCCATCTAGTCAAAGCTATGGTTTTTCCAGGTGTCATGTATGGATGTGAGAGTTGGACTATAAAGAAATTTGAGCACTGAAGAATTGATGCTTCTGAACTGTGGTGTTGGAGAAGACTCTTGAGAGTCCCTTGGACTGCAAGGAGATCATACCAGTCAATCCTAAAGGAAATCAGTCCTGAATATTCATTGGAAGGACTGACGCTGAAGATGAAGCTCCAATACTTTGGCCAACTGATTCGAGGAACTGACTCACTGAAGAAGCCCCTGATGCTGGGAAAGATTGAAGGCAGGAGGAGAAGGGGACAACAGAGGATGAGACGGCTGGATGGCATCACTGACGCAATGAACGTGAGTTTGGGTAAACTCAGGGAGTTGGTGATGGACAGGGAGGCCTGGCGTGCTGCAGTCCATGGGGTTGGGAAGAGTCAGACACGACTGAGCAACTGAATTGAACTGATTCTTATAGTTAATGTTTTAATGGTTTATCTTCATCCATCCAAATAGGAGAAGGTAATAAAAGAGAATAAAGTTTAAAAGTTCAGCTTATCTAATCTTTATATCTAAAATGTGTCTCTCATAGAGAGTGTATGATTGAGTTTTATCTTTTTATCTGTCTTACAACCTCTTTTCATTGGAATGTTGGTTATTGATATGTAATGTAGTTATTGATACAGTTGCATTTATATCTACTACTATGAATTTTATTTGTACTCTTTGTTTTTTATTCCTTGCTCTTATTTTTCTGCCTTCATTTAAATAATTAGAATATTTTTAGTATTCCATTTTAAAATTCTAATTGGCTAAGAAACTATATCTCTGCATTATTTTTTGTGACTCTGTAAGGATTAAAATATTTATCCCTAAATTTTCATGATCTACAGAGGGTTAATGTCATATTATTTCACATCAAATGAAAAAATAACATACTTCTATTTATACTCCCACACTCAAACTTTGTGTTATTGTTGTCATTTATGTTACATGTACATTCATTTTAAACTTCATCATTCTCTGTTGTAATTTTTCCCTTAAATAGTTATATGTCTTTTAAAGAAATTAGAAGAAAATAAGTTGCAGGTTTTATGTCCCTGGAAAGGTTCCAGTGTCTCCTAGTCTATGGAAACTTGAATAGAATTTGCATCCTACTGTTGTGTGAGAATTGTATAAATCTTAATTATGTTGAATTGGTTCATAGTGCTGTTTCAAGTCTACTACATCCTTCTACTTATCTCTATATTCATTCTACTAACTTTTGAGAGTTTGATATTGAAACTACAGCTAAAAATCTTAATTTATCTACTTAAACAACAATTGTAATATATAGTGGAACTATATGTAGCCTTCTTCTATATTTTCCAAGTCTCCTGTAAATGTGTTACCATGCTTTCACAATTAAAAATATATATATAACAAAAAAAAAAAGATCTATCATCCCAGGTACTTCCCAAGATTCATGAGAGAATAACACAAAATGATGTACATGAAAATCTTTTATATGCTGCAAAATACTAGGCAACCAGTTTTACTATTGCTAACAATAGGCGTTGTGCCTTTGTGGGGAAGACTTTTTATTATAAAATGAATTTCATAAAATGTGTTTCACTAATTTCCAGTAGCAGCAACTTGTTCTTACACTTATGATGCATAAATGCCCCCACGAATTTATGGCAGCTGGAAAGGATACTCAGTTACTACAGTCCACCTGTAATAATCTGTAGGTATATTATTTCCAAAACTCTTCCATAAATTCTCTCTGAAGACTGCTTTAGGAACTTACTCCACCACGCTGACCATTGACACATGTGTGTGAGGTGTCTCCTACTGGCCCCTCCAGATCCTCTCTCTGCTCCCCATACTTCTCCCCTCCTCCCAGGGAGACTGATCTGCAGACTGTATCAATGGGGCTCCTCTGCCCTCTGGTGTCTGGTTTGGTTCAGTCAATGGGAGCCCTGGAAGAAGACCCAAGGGAGAGAGGAGGATGAGGTTGGGGTAGTTATTCTCCTGGTTCCTTCTCTGCAGGCTCAGGCTGGCTGTGTCCCTCATGAAAAGCCACAGGTCTTCTCAACGGCTCCTCAGTACATGATCCCAACTTCTAGACTCTGACTACCCTTCCCCTGTCAGGACTACACCCTGCACATATCTTTGTGAACTGGCCCTTAATGAACTGCTCGTCAGGTTATAATTTTATCATTATAGCATTTTATCAAGACCATCTCTATAAAATTTTTCCATATATTTAACCTAATTTTTTCCCTGCTCTTTAAGCCTATCTCCTATTGTTCTCACTTCAAACTGAATGTTATTCACTCAATGAAGTGAACCCCATGGGGTACAGTCCCTGAATTCTCCTGAAGCCAATTCCTCACTGTGATTTACCAACACGCGTGTGTACATGCATGCTAAGTCACTTCAGTCATGTCCGACTCTGTGCGACCCTATGGACTGTAGCCCATCAGGCTACTCTCAGGCTTCTGTTCATGCAAATTCTCCAGGCAGGAACACTGGAGTGGGTTGCCATGCCTTCCTCCAGGCGTTCTTCCCAACTCAGGGACCAAACTCGCGTCTCCTTCAACTCCTGCATTGGCAGGTGGGTTCTTTACCACTAATGCCACCTGGGAGGTTGGGATTTACCAACAAGAAACAGAAAAGCCCAAAGTTTATGGAGAAAAGTCTTTCTAGAATTTATACTTTAGCCATGAAAGACTGAGGGACACAAGAAGTAGAGAGTTTGCCTCATTGCATCCTGTGGCTTACAAGAGGTAAATGCAAAATCCAAGATCCAAAGCCATGGTCTTTTCACAAGGACTGGCAACATGAGTTAAGCCTTTTATGGTTTCAGTTTCATTGTTACTAACTTGAATCACATGTATTTTCTGATACTTATACACCAGGTAGCTTGCCACAAAAGGTATGTTTGTCTTTTCTTTTCTTTTCTATTTTTTGGCCACCCCACACAGTATGTGGGATCTTAAATTTCCCCTCCAGGGATGGAACCTGTCCCCCTGTAATATAAGTGTGGAGTCTTAACCACTGGACCCCCCAGGGAAGTCCTCGGAGGTATGTTTTTCAACTGAGTATTTGGAATTGCCCTTAACACTGATCTCTTGCAAATGTGTCCCCAGTCCATTCCAGGTCTCAATTAAGTGACCCAATAAAAGAATCAGTCTGGGGAAGCCATCCAATAAGAAACATCACCTGCAATTTGCTTATTCCAACCTGCTGAAAGTTCTTCATAATTTCCATCACGTTGTTGTTCAGTCATTCAGTTGTGTCCAACTCTTTGCAACCCCATGGATTCCAGCACACCAGGCTTCCCTGTCCTTCACCACCTCCCAGAGTTTGTTCAAACTCATGTCCATTGAGTCAGTGATGCCATTCAACCATCTCATCCTCTGTCATCCGCTTCTCCTCCTGCCCTCAATCGCTCCCAGAATCGGGGTCTTTTCCAGTGAGTCAACTCTTTGCATCAGGTGGCCAAAGTATTGGAGCTTCAGCTTCAGCATCAGTCCTTCCAGTGAATATTCAGGGTAGAAATCTTTAGAATTGAGTGGGTTGATCTTGCTGTCCAAGGGACTCTCAAGAGTCTTCTCCAACACCACAACTCTAAAGCATCAATTCATCACTCAGCTTTCTTTATGGTCCAACTCTCACATCTGTACATGACTACCGGAAAAACCACAGCTCTGACCATACGGACCTTTGTGGGCAAAATGATGCTTCTTCTTTTCAATACACTGTCTAGGTTTGTTATAACTTTTCTCTCATAACATCATTAAATAATTATGGCTATCACAGCTTGGTACTGTTGAATCCTCTTTGATACAATGTTTCTGTCTCTAAATAGACTCACCTTTCCCTGCTGCTTAAGGAGGTTTATTTGGCTTCTTAGTTCCCTAGTGCTCTAAACTCAGATTCACCTGAAAATCAACTGTGAATCTTTACATAAATAGTTTCACTAATTGTGTGAAGGCAGAATAGCTTAAAATGAATAGGTTTAAAATAGTGAATTGAACATAAGGATTTAGTTCTACTAAGTCCTGAAAACCCATGAAATTGATAATAAAGGAAATATCTTTAATGCAGAAATTCATAAGGACTGAAAGGAAAAATTTTAGAAGTTAAAAAGCCAGTGTGCAAGCATGAATTGACTCAGAGGTCCTAAGAAAACTGAATCCTACAGCAACAATGACGAAAGCCAAAACAGAAGAATTCCTCAGTCACCACATGTTCAAAAATGGGTGGCAGCAGATACCTCTGGATGTACAAGTGAGGCTAAAGATAGAATTGGCTGAGAATCTAAGAAGCAATTAGAAAATGGTACAACCACTATGGGAAACTAGAGGCAGTTTCTAATGAAGTTAAGTATCTATCAACCTATGTTTGAGCAATTCCCATTTAGGTACATACATTAACGTATATGCCCACAAAAAGACATGTACAAGAAAGTTCATAGCAATTGGTTCATAATAACCAAAAACTGGAAAACAACTCAAATGCCCAAGAATAGAAGAGTAGAGGAACAAATTGTAGCACCCTCTTAAATGAAATAAAACCCACTGCTATGGTTTGAATGTTTGTGTTCCCCCAAACTCATAAATTGAAATCCTAGCCCCAAAGTGATGGTATTAGGAGGTGGGGGGTCTTTGGGAGGCGATTAGGTCATAAAGGGCAAGCATCAATCTACTCAGTGGTCCTGAGAAAACTGAATCTTACAACAGCGATGAGGAAAGCCAAAACAACAGAATTTATCATGAATGAGATTAGTGAATTTGTGTGTGTATTTTTCAATTTAAATATCAAAAGCACGCCAAATTATTTCCATTAGAAACTCCTCAAAAAGGTTTAACTCAAAAAATACTACTACTGCCTCAGAATCCTTTTCTTTTTCACACTTTCTTTCATCTTTCAATTTCCCAAGAAAACATCACTGGTACCCATTTAGTCATGATGCCTTATTTTTCCTCAGATGATGCTGTTGAAAATAAATTAAAATCAGAATACCTTCTCCAGTGGGGTACAAAAACATAGGTCATCTTAAATATTACTGAAAGAATGAACAAATCAATCAATGAATAATTGAAAGAAAATTGATTCTTATGATAAAGACTATTCGGAGGTATCATATATCCTTATCAATATTGTGGAACATACACAGACAGGCCCTGAAAGGCAGTCACCAGGTTGACTATCACTGCTTGCATGAAAATGGCTACTGCTATTGCTCCTGGTGGGAACCCACCACTTCCCAGGGAACAAAGATGGGAAGGGCTGGGACTCCTTTCCAATCATTTCATAGGAATGAGTCGGGGTGGTGAGTGAGTGGGTGGAAGAACTAAGTACCCAGTGCATAGAATCCAGGTTACGTTTTCCCATTGAAACAAGAACATTATGTGATCTGGCTGGGAATGTGACTGACATTCTTTTATGTTCTCAGAGACAAGAAGTCCCAGCTCCAAACCACTGATCAGTCACCGGTTAATAGGACAAATGTCATAGGACCTATGACAATGAACAAAAACACTTACCTGACTCTTAACACTTACAATTTTAATTCAGTTTGGAGAAGCATTTTAATACACAGATGTAGACTCAAGGGGCCCTCGTAGGGCCAAGTTATCTAAACACAACACAATGACACCAGGGGAGGAAAAAAAGGAAGACGCCAAACTAAAATCTTTCTGAACTAGTTTAGTAAAATGACTCTTCTGATAGACTGTTCAGCACCATGGCAACCAACAAAACACGATAAATCACAGTGACTCACAAAGCCCAGCCTCTGGGCTTAACCCTGTTCAGGAGCACATGCACTGACTTGGTTTGCAGGGCGCCTTTAATCAACTCAGATCCCAAGAGAACCTGCTCCCGGGCTTCACTCCCTTGACATCTTTTCAACTTCTTCCAGAAGCCTGGCAGATATATTACCAACGTCCAGACTGGCGCTCCCTGCCAACAAGCCAAACACAGGCTCGTTGCTGTGAACAGAAACAGCTGTCTCTCTTTCCTCTCGTTCCTCTCAGAGATGTTGAAGTGTCAGATTTGTTCATGTTACGGTTGTCCCAGATTCTCTTTTCATAAAATATCTAAAATGTAATAACATTTATTTTGAATTCCTTTTTCAACAGGAGTGAAAGCCTTCTTCCTCTCCCAACTAGTGAAAGACACAACTTTTCATTAGTTTGGAACAGTCTTGAGATGAGCAAAAAACAATTACAACTGAGACTTGCAAATTCCTGATAAAGATATACAAATCTCAGGACTTCCTGACAGTCCAGTGGTTAAGACTCTGCACTGCCCACGCAGGGGGCCGGGGTTCAATCCCTGGTTGGGAAACTAAGATCTCTCATGTTGTGTGCCATGGCCAAAGGATAAATTATACACACACACACACACACACACACACACAGGCAAATACAGTAGTTTGGTCATCTGATGCGAACAGACAACTCAATGGAAAAGTCCCTGATTCTGGGAAAGATTGAGCGCAGAAGGAGAAGAGGGTGTCAGAGGACGAGATGGCTGGACGGCATTACCAATGCAATGAACATGAACTTGAGCAGACTCCAGGAGATGGTGAGGGGCAGGGAAGCCTGGCATGCTGCAGTCCATGGAGTCGCAAACGGAACAACACACAAATACAAATCTCAGGGTACTTTCAAGGCTCCCAGCTCGTGAGAGGAAATTCTGCCTTTCCTGGGGTCCTCCCCGCCGCCCTGTTCTCTTACGGATCCCCTGAGTCCCAGGGCTCCTTTTCAGCACTATGCCCCTCATTTCTCAGGAAAGTGACTCTTCTCATGACCTAAGCAATCAGCAGAGAAGGGGGTGAACTCATCATGCGTATGGCTCCACAGTTCCCTGATACAATGGAGGAAGCTGTCACCTTGAATTCACATGTTTCCATCAGCAATGCAGCAGAGGACTAAGAGGAAAACATCCTGATGAGAGTCTCAAGACAAAATAATCAGAGGATAATGTGACACCCTGAGATTTGCTCTTTGAACAAAGTGAAAGAGTCAGGATCATGTTCTGCTCTACCCCACAGGAGTAAGGTGGCAGAGGTAAATTTGGATTTGAAGATAAGAAAGGCAGCAGAAACTTTTAAACAAAATTGCAGAGCTATGACTCTTGAGACATCACTTTCCTTCTCTGTTATGCTTTCCTTTCATCTGTGTGTCGTTCTTTCCCTGCCCCTAGCCCTTTTTCCAGGTTACATTTTCCCACTGAAACAAGAACATTGTGATCTTAGCTTCTTCTTTAAAAAAAAAAAAAATGTTTTTAAGATCCAATTTTATTTTATTTTAAAAACTTCTTGGCTGCATGGCAGGTGGGATCTTAGTTCCCCAACCAGGGATCAACCCTACACCCCTGCATTGGAAGTTTGGAGTCTTAACCGCTGGACCATCAGGAAATCTCTACTCTTAGCTTCATAAGGTTCAGCAAGTTAAATTCACACTTTATGACTCCCCAGTAATGAAGATCATGGCTCTAGAGAAGTTACCTAGAGACAACAGTCCTCAAAGACGGCTTCCATCAAGTCCTTCCCTCTGTACTTCACTGGCTGTTCCTCACGTCAAGCGGTGAAGGCTAATATATACAATGAAATATTATCCAACCTTAAAAAGGAAGTACTGACATATACTACAGCATGAACGAACCTTGAAAACACTATGCTAAGCGAAACAAACCAGATACAAAAGGACATGTATGATTGCACTTACATGGGGTACCTAGAGTCGGCAAATTCAGAGAGACAGAAAGCAGAACCGTAACTACCCTGGAAGAATTGGAGATCTGGTTGAATGGATACAGACTTTCCATTGGGAATGATGAGAAAGTTCTGGAAATGGAGAGTACTGCTGATTGCACAGCATTGTACTGAACTGTACCTTCTACTGTACCTGTACAAGGTACTTAATGCCCTTGAACTGTACAGTTTTAAATGGCTAACACTGCAACATTTTAAATATGTATATTTTACCAGGTTTTAAGAATCACAAAATTGTCTCAAAAAGGAAAAGATGTGGAGTCCAATTCCCAATTCACCTCCCCTTGATCCGAAAGTACCCACGGGAACTTGTTTGACCAAGAGAACTCAGCAGAGGTGATATTCTGGGACATCCAGGCTAGATGGTAAGACGCCTGAGCCACATGGGCCTCCTGGAACACTCCTCACAGACATGCCCTCTCGGAAACCATGCTGGGTGGCTGTTACATGAGGAGGTCACATGTTCATGCTCTAGTCAACAGCCCTTGCTGGGCTCCCGGCCATGTACTGAAATATTTAAGGAGGAGATGCTGTGAAGGCTGGGATTTAAGTGAAAACAACACACTGGTAACGGAGAAGAGAAATGGTTAGGGGTGTAGATGAGATGAGTTTGAACATGCGTAGCTGGGCAATGAGTATGGGGTGGGGTGGTTCTATTTCCCACAAATTAGGAGTATATTTGAAATTTTCCATAGCAAAGAAAGAAGAAAAAGGAGGAATAGGAGAAAATAAAAGAGGAGAAGGAGAGGGGAAAGGAGGAGAAACAGAAGAAAAGGAAGAGGAGGAAAGGAGATGGGAGGGAATGAAGACTGAAGAAGCCAATTGGACTTATCTCTTCACAAATTCAATTTCTGGAAAAAGAAAAAAAGTGGCAGAAAGAGTATCCTAGAAAACAGAGGACTAAAGAGACAGAATAGTCCCTGAAATGACTGAAACTTGACTGAGTCCCGACTTCTGGAAAAAAGAACAGGCTTACATAGGAGTATTCACTTTTGGATGATTCATCAAGCTTTACACTTGCACATATAAAAATGTGTACAAATCATATTTCAGTTGAAAACTTTTCTGATTAATAAAAACTGTATAACATTTTGGAATAATTGAGAAAATTTAAATACGGGCTGAATATTAGATGGCATTAAGAAATTAAAAATAATTTTCTTACTTATGACAATGTTACTATGGTGAGGTAGAAGAATGTCTTATTTTTAGGAGATAACTCCTAAAGCACACGGAGGTAAAGTACCACACATCTGAAACTTCAAAATAGTTCTATATAAAATATTTATATATAAACATAGCAAGTAAGGCAAAATGTTAAAAGCTATTGAATCCAAGTGGAAAGTATATGAGAACTCATTATGTTATTTGCTCAACTTTTCTGTAAGTTTGAGAATTTTCATAATAAAACATTTTAAAAAAATATTGAAGAGGCTTTTGCAGGTGCAAAAGTAACAAGCAGCAGAAGCATGTGCCCATCAGCTATTACTAAAGAACTTCTTTCTAAAAGAACTGAGTCATCTACCTGGGGAAACAGGGCTCCTGATGGAACAGTCCCTCCAAGTCAAATCTTCTTTTTGGCATAAAAGGATTATCTGCTTCTCTCAAGCACACTTTATTTTTTTTTTCCATTTATTTTTATTAGTTGGAGGCTAATTACTTTACAATATTGTAGTGGTTTTTGCCATACATTGACATGAATCAGCCATGGATTTACATGTGTTCCCCATCCCGATCCCCCCTCCCACTCAAGCACACTTTAAAGCCTGTCCACTCAGCAGCACAGAGCTCCCAGGCAACCCTCCCACCCCTTAAGAGATAAGCCTGCTGTGAAAACACACCCACAAAAGCAAGGGTAGTGATTAAGAGCATGGGCTCTAGAGAGATACCACCTAAAAATGGGTATCCCAACTCTGTTATTACTAGCTATGTGACCTTGGGCAAATTGCTTAACCTCTCTGTGTCTTGGTTTCCTCAGAATGAAGATACTAGTAACATCTTATAGGATTAGTGGGTTAATATGAATACATACATCTCACTTGTATGTTTATTATTATTATTACAAATTACTACAAACAGTAAAATACTACCAACCCAGTTCTTCAGTCATAATTAGAATGAATAAAGGGTCAACAGACATTCAAAAACATAACAGCCCCCAAAAAAGGACCAAGATGTCATGGAGACCCGCATGGAGAAAACATGCTCACTCACACAACAGAAAAGAAAAATACAAAGAAATAAAAAGTGTAAGACTTTGAAAAGTTAAGGAACAAAGTAGCTCAACTCAAGAGGTCCAACATCTGATTACTGGGTGTTCTAGAAAGACAGAGCAGAGCAAATGGAGGGAAGGAAATAACCAAAGAAATAATATAGGAAACTGCTTCGTGTCGAAAAAGAAAGTTAAGTCGCTCAGCTGTGTCTGACTCTTTGCGACCCCATGGCCTGTAAGCTACCACACTCCTCCGTCTAAGAAATATATCTTCAAATTTAAAAAAAAAAAAAAAAAGAAATATATCTTCAAATTTTAAAAAACTCAAGAGTAAAAATAGTCCAAAAGTATGAAGGAAAAAAGACCCACATATAAATATACCTTTAGGTTATTTCAGAAGACTGCCAGAAAAATTATCAGAAACTTGGAAATGGGCAAAAGAAATTACTGGGAGTTCCATTTACCTATTCAGTTATTTGGCCATTTTACAACTCCGGAGAGGCAGAGCTTAAGTTGTAGATTCTTCTTCGGTAAGGATGGAAACAAAATCTGTCCAATGTAATAGAAAAACCTTGAGATTTACTGCTGTATATCTACCAGTTTTCTATTTATCCCAGCAGTCTCCTCCTAACATCACCTATGAATACTGAGCTTCTCAACTGTGCTTTGAACCAATTTTCCCTTGTTACTGACACATGTTCATTTTGTACTGGCCTGAGAGTCATGGTTTTATCTTCTGAAAATTAAACTTTATCAATACCAAGGTAAAGAGAAGATCCTAAAAGCTTCCAGATAGAAAAAAAGAGGTCGCCTGCTAAGGAACGTGAAGAAGGAAATGACAACCCATCCCAGTATTCTTGTTTGGAGAACCCTATGGATGGAGGAGCCTGGTGGGCTACAGTCCATGGGGTCACAAAGAGTTGGACACGACTGAGCGACTAACAGAACAACAACTAAGCAACAAGAATCAGATTTACATCAGGGACAACAGTCATCAAGCAGTGCCTTCAAATCTTGGAAGGAAAATCATTTGAACCCAAAATTCTACATGCAGCCAAACTATCATTCAAATGGGAGGGCAAAACAAAGATACATCAAGCATTCAAACTCTTAGAGAGCTCCTTTCCCTCACATTCTTCATGAAAATTTTGGTGGTTCAGTCAGTAAAGAATCCGCCTGCAATGCAGGAGACCTGGGTTCACTCCCTGGGTTGGGAAGATCCCCTGGAGAAGGGCATGGCAACACACTCCAGTATTCTCGCCTGGAGAATCTCTGTGGACAGAGGAGCCTGGAGGGCTGCAGTCGTGGGGTCACAAAGAGTCAGTCATGAATGAGCGACTAAGCACAGCACAGCACATTCTCTGGCAAAATGAAAAGGGAATTCAAGAAAAAAGAATGTGTGAGGCATGAGATCTAATGGCTCTAATCCAATGATATCAAGAAAATATTTAGATGACATTTGTATAGGATATCTAGGAAACAATTAAATCCAAACCAGAATAGGAAGTTAATAGTCTTAAGAAGGTCCAAAGGGGGAAATAAAACAACTAGCAGAAAGAGTATGATTAAGAAGCTAGATGAATAAAACTCAACTTAAGAGTCAACGGATTTTCAATAAAGTTCCAAGATAATTCAATGAGGAAAGAACAGGTTCTTCAACAAGTGATGCTGGGACAACTGGATATCCACCTGCAAAAGAATGAACTTGGACTACTGATACAGGATATGCAAAAGTTAATTCAAAACAGATTATGGACCTAATCATAAGTGAAAACAATATAACAATATAACACAGAGGAAAATATACGAATAAATCTCCATGACCATGGGCTAGAACAGGCTTCTTATTAATAGATATGACAGTATAGCAACAAAAGAACTTCATCAAAATCAAAAACTTTTGTGCTTTAAAGGATGCCATCAAAAAAGCCAAAAGACAATTCACAGAATGAGAGAGAATATTTGCACATCAAATATCTGATAAGGAACTTGCAAAGGGAAACTGGTTAATTCTCTAGTTGTGATGATGCTATTCTCATCATAATAGCATCATCACAACTAAGAGAATTATCCTGAGCCAAAGACATGCAAATGGCCAGTAAACACACAAAAATGCTCAACATCAAGTCAAAAACACAATGAAGTACCACTTAACACCCATAAAGATGGCCACAATAAACAAGATAGACAGTAATAAGTGTTGACAAAGATGTAGACAAATTGAGACCTGCATGCACTGCTGATGGAAATGTAAAATAAAAGTCATTTCAGAAAACTGGTCTTCAAAATGTTGAATGTATACCATATGCCTCAGCAATTCCACCTCAAGGTTTATAGCCAAAAGAAATGAAAACATGCCCACAAATAAACTTGAACACCAATGTTCACAGTGGCATTATTCATAGTAGACAGAAAGTGGAAATGTCTATCAACTGATGAATAGATAAATTAACTGTGGTTAATGATATTCCATTAATGGAATATCATCCAACAATAAAAAGGGGGAAAGTATTGATACATACTATAACATGATGACCCTTAAAAATATTGTGCTTAAAAATTTGCTAAGTTAAAGAAACCAGTTACAAAGGATCACATATTATATGATTCTATTTGAAATACCAAAAATAGGCAATTTTAAAGAGACAGATAGTGGTTGCCTAGGGCTGGGAATATTGAGGGGAAATGAGGAGTGACTTCTAATGGGTACAGGGTTCCTTTGGGGGATAATCTGAAAATGTTGTAAAATTGATGGTGGTGGGGGTTGTGTATATCTATGAACATGCTAACAACCATTGAAATGTACAGTTTAAATGGGTAAATGTTATGGTGTGTCAATTATATCTCCATAAGGTATTTAAAAATATAAGAGGGCTTCCTTGGTAGCTCAGTGGTAAAGAATCCACCTGCTGATGCAGGAGACAAGGGTTTAATCCCTGGTCCAGGAGGACCCCACATGCCTTGAGCAGCTAAACCCACGTGCCACAACAATTGGGTCTGTGCTCTAGAGCCTGGGAGCCGCAGCTACTGAAGCCCGCGAGCCCTACAGCCGGTAGTCGGCAACAAGAGAAGCCACCGCAGTGAGAAGCCCCTGCGCTGCAACTAGAGAGCAGCCCCTGCTCCCTGCAACTGGAGAAAAGCGTGCACAGCAACGAAGACCCAACACAGCCAAAAATAAACGCATAAATAACACATTTTTAAAATACAAGAAGCCGCTAGATGACTTCTGAGATTAGGTGACTTTTTCTTTTCTTGTCAACTAGAAAAAAGAATCATTTAAAAACTCTAGTAAAAACACAAATCTACATATCAGAGTCACAGTCCAAAACGGAAGCAAACTAAAATATGACATGATACCAAGCAAACGATAGAGAATAAAAGAGAATAACAGATTTGACTTGGAGGCTCGAAACTATTCTTAAACACAGTTTAAAATCCTTTAAACACAGGATTAAATTTCCTTCTCTCTAGATCCCATCATTTCTTCCCGGTGCTACAGAAAGTAATACAGCTGATCCCTCGAACAAGCAGGACTCATGGGCATCAACAGAAAACCACTTTGTTTTTTTCCCCAATGTGGGGTGGCTCCCACTTTGTAGAGCTAATTCTTCCTGACCGCTTAGATGAAATTTGAGGCTGGGTGCATGATTCTTCTGGACAATATCAGTGACAAAAAGTCCTCCTCCGGGTACTTCGAGTCACAAAAAGTCCCATTTTGGTAATTAAAATATCCAGACCTGTGTCCCCGTCAAAACCTGAAACCGCACTTAAATTTCAGTTTCTTTCCGTCTCATCTTCTCATTGTAGGGAGCAAGCAAGCCTGCGGTGGGAACGGCAGGGGAAAGAGACAACCTTCTCGGTTTCCCTGCTTTTTGTGTCCACTTCTCCTGAAGCCTGCCAGGTACAGCTCTGCCACCCTGGAGAGGAGGGAGCCAGAGCAGGCCAGGCCAAGCGGGTACACAGGTGAGCGGAAAGGAGAGTTCCCACGACTGTTCACAACTGGCCCTGGCAGGTGCTTAGAGAGACTGCTGAATGGGGCTTCCACTGGCTCCTCCGAGATACCCACTTCGGAACCTGCAGTTCTCTTAACATAGGCATCCCGCAGAGCAGGCCCAGCCTCTCTCTGCTGTGGCCCGCTCGCTCCTCTAAGGGGCTCTCTGGGGCAGGATATAAGCTCACCCCAGGCCTACTCTGTCTTACAGGGCCCCAGCCCTCTGGTCAGTTCGAAGTATGCATCGTGGGTTTGGTCTGTGAAAGTACAATTACTTCCCAACTGCAGTCTTCCCAACTGAGAGTCTTTCCCAACTCTCAGCCTCAAGGCACTCCAGCCCACCCTTCGAATTCCCCAGGCAGGAGTCTGACACCGGTCTAGTCAACCACTGTGAGACGCCTCTCAGGCTGTCCACTGCTTACCGTTAAGCACCTCTCCCCTCCCCTGCACAGAGGTGGAACTCAATGCCAGAGCAACTCAGTAACTTTCTCCAAACATTTGTCTCTTTAACCCCTAATCTTTTTATAGTCTGGGGGGTGGAGATCAGCTAAGGACTGCAAAACTGGTTTTCACCCAGAAACTTTGCAAGTCCTCCTTAGATAGTCTAACACACTGAAATGTGGGAGCTGTTGACACCAGTTGTATTTTGGCCTCAAGTGGATCTGGAAAGCAAGAATCTAACTATAACATCCTATTTCAACCATATTCATATAATGAAAACATTATAAACGCTATTATCGGTTTTCACTCTTTTAGAAACAGTTTACAAAGTTTAAACATGCAAGTGGTATAGTTTAGTTCTAAGAGCAAATGTTAATGCTAACGCACTGACTATATAAAGGAAATGAATGGTATTACTATCAAGAGGAGGTAGAAGGGGGAAGAGGCAGAGCTAACTGCTAATTTCTTTATCTTATAAAAGAGAGAATCAGGGACTTCTCTGGTGGTCCAGTGGTTAAGAATCTGCCTTCCAATGCAGGAGATGTGGGTTCAGTCCCTGGTCAGGGAACTAAGATCCCACATGCCGTGTGGCAACTTGGTCTATGAAAGTACAATTACTTCCCAACTGCAATAAAGTACAAATAATTGTATTTTTCACAGATGAAGCCCACGAAGCATACTTCCACTGAGCCCACGTGCCTAGAGCCCACACTCCCCAGTGAGAAAAGGCCCCGTGCACTGCGCCTAGAGAGAGCCCAAGAGTGGCCACAGAGACCCACACAGCCAAGAAGAAGAGAGAGAATCAAAAGATACTACTCCAAGTTGATGAAGAAACAGAACTTTATGATATTATTTAAAATAATAAAGCCATCAATAGGAGAAACAAACATAATTTCAAAAATAGAAAAGGAAGATAGGTAGGAGAGAATAAGCATCACCCATGACTCACCTTTAGTGAGATGTAGACAACCTCCAGGCACAGTACAATCAGAGAGAAACTAAAATGGTCAATTTGGGGGAATGTAGTCACTCTTGGGTGCTGACTGCATTCACAAACATGCACAGAGGTCTAACTATCACTTTCAATAAGAGTAAGAAGAGAAAAAAAAAAAGAAAAAAAGAGTAAGAAAGTTAATGAGCTCCTCTTTTTTTAAAAGGTTTATTTTCTCTTAAAAGGCACTTAGCAAATTATAAAAGTCATAATGTCACAGTGGTATGCTTGAAATATATATATGGTATCTGTGTGTGTGTATATATGTTACATATATACATATGTTTGAGACATACACATATACTGTATTATGTATACATATCACATATAAATATATTTTATAGATATAGACATAAGAGAAATAGAGAATAATCTCAGAGAGGTGATTTGTTTATTATGCCCTCAATTATACACCTAATTATGCGACCCCTATCAGATCCAGGTCTGACTCAAATCTACCCTCTTTCCCCTTTACCAACATGCACCAATACCTGCTAATACACAATGTCCATTTATAAATTCTTCTTCTCTGTTCATTAAAGAGCTCTACAAGGCAAGCTTTGGTATCCTTATTGAGACCCAATTCCACACGACCCTAGCCCTGTTCCCTAATTCTCTTATGTCTATATCTATAAAAACTATCAAGTAGTTCACAGAATCCACAGGGACAGGCTCAGAAATCCGGGAAAGAGCCAAGTGAACCTGGGTGCTGGGACCTCTACCAAGGTCATGCCACAGGAAAGCCAGGGCCCTGGCTGCCAGCCTTGGATGCCAGTGGCCTCTTCTGCCTGATGAAATCTAAGCTGCCCTGGCTATTCTGCATCAGCAGCTCCAGCTTCCAAGTCCTGGGCAGAGGCTTCAGTGGAGAGAGGTCACGGGCCCCCACTCTGGCTCCCAGCCTTCAGGAGGGCAGGCGTCTGGCCTCAGAGGCTTCCGGCTGGGGGCAGGGTCCTGCCTCTCATCAAGACACACACAAGGGCAGATAAACAGACCCTCAAAATGGAGATTAAATATGCAGATACCAGCAGCCAGAACCCAAAGAAAATAGGGAAGCTAAAACATCCTCCACTTCATCCACATATCCTCTGCAGATATAAACTGGAAAATCAGTCTCCCTCCTGCCCATTCCCACTGCACTCAATGGACGTGCCTACTCTCAACAGCTTCTTACACATCTTTTCAGGAACTTTTCATGTAACTGAAAACACACATATGATTCCCCAGATGTTTTGAAAAAACACAAGTGGCACCATATACATTATTCCATTATTCCATATACTATTTACATTATACCATGACTTTTCATGTAACATCTATTTTAAGATGCTCCATGATTCAAAATGGTTTCCTCCCTTGCCCCAGATAGTCACAGTTCACGTAGTTGTCTGAGAGTCATATTCAGAAACTGATCACTATGGTCTGTCGGGTCCAGAAAGCCTGGACGCAGGATAGTCAGAAGGCCCCTCAACAACCCAGACACATACTACAGTGTGTCTGAAATATACTTGGAAACACTCCAGCACAGACAGGGTAATACCATGTACATACTGACTGGTCGAGCTACACCCTCAGGATGACCAAGAATTCATATTCCAGGGTACTCAGCTGGCACTTACAAAAAAAGCCACACTCCAGAAGCTGCTGCTTTTATCTTTACCTCCCAACAGCACCCAAGCAGATTTGCTAGGTGAGCAGTGACAATGGAAATGGGTTTCCAAATGATGAAATTCTTGGCTTGCTCAATGAGCGTAAAGGATGTTAAAAATGAGTCCCCATGAAATTTATGATAAGAATTAAAACCAACATCCCTTTCAGTCCCTGTGTTAATTAATTCTGGGAGTGGCCATGCTCTTCTGATAGTATAGTAAGCAATACTAAGAACAAAAAAACAGTAACTTAGCTACTTGCTCTAAGAAATACTTGTTCCTCAAAGGTAAGATTGTGAGCCAACTAAAACAGTTATCAAAACTAACAGCTTACTCATCAAATGGCTTAGGTCATTTTGTAAAGCAAAGCCTTGATTCTTCCCAGAAAGGAGTTGCACAATTTTTTCTCATTTCTGATTGCCTCCTGGGAGAGGCGATCAGAGCAGAGAAATAACAGCTCTATTGCCAATAGATAAACCCAAACCCAGTCTAGGTAAAGTCATGATACCTAAATGAATATTTTGTTGCCACAGATTACACACTAAACTGAGAGATCAGATCTCGGAGATTGATTTTCTCAATGAATGATGAAAAACAATGCATAAGGTGCTTGCCTCACCTTATATTTTGTAGTTTCCTTGTGCATTCGTGTCTTTGTTCCTCATTGAGATCCTGAGGGATGGTTGATTTCCCACTGTACAGATGAGGAAACTGAGTGGATAAATTCCTTATCCAAAAAAAAAAATTCCTTATCCACTCACTGATTGAAAGGGACAAGACTAAGCCCCAAAACTTATCTTTTGTCACCTTCTGTCTGGTATTTTTGAGTCAAGGGCAAAATTCCTTAAGCTTTTGCCACTCGGGAACGTGAAAAAAAAAAGTAGACAGTCAGCAATAAGGAAATAACATTTAAATTATGTTACACATACACAGCACTGTTGGCCACAGAGAAATACGTACTAATTTGCCAATGGAGGAGGTGATGTGCTAGCACAATGAAACAAGCAATGGACCAGGAATCAAAGCTCCTAGCTTCTTTCTAATAATAGCTCATCTGTTTGGGAAGTGGACAAGCCAGTTAACTCCTAAGCCACTGGTTCATTATCTACAAAACAAGAATAATACCTGCCATAGAAATCATACAAGAAAGGTAAATGAAAGAACTTGGTAAACTCTTATGCACTATATGCATACAAGAGAGTAGTATTAATAATTCTAAAGAGTGAGAAAAGCCCTCCATATTTATGCCTTAAAACACCAAGTGTGGGGACTTCCCTGGTGGTCTAGTGGTTAAGAACCCATGTTCCAATGCAGGGGACATGAGTTTGATACCTGGTTGGAGAACTAAGACCCCACATGCCCTGGAGCAACTAGGCCCGCTCAGCAACAAGAGAAGCCCAGGAGCCACAACTATAGCAAAGCCCACGTGCCACGGCGAAGATCCAACACAGCCAAGAATAAACATGTTTTTAAAATACCAAGTGTGAAACAATCATAATACTTCAGTTTATGTGCAGGAGTTTATAAAAACCTGATGAAAATGACCATCTAAAGTTAAAACACCATCAGGTAACTACAGAGGATTTTGGACACCTAAAATATGAGAGCTAGAAGGACTCTTAAAAGAGAGTGTTCTAAGTCCTTCATTTTATAGAATGGGAAATGAAGAGATTTCCCCAAGACCATCCAATAATTAGTGGTAACATGTCAGCATTAAAATACAGGTTTCTTGAACTTTCAAACCAGGGAGCTCATTCCAAATTATTAACAACCGTGAAATAGACTTCAAAGAACCAAACTGCACAAAGCCAGAGCTTCAGAGTTCCTTTTATAAATGGACAGATTCCTAAACGGTGCCGAGGTATTCTGCCCCCCTCCTGTTCTTTATGTCATCAGGAATGAAAGGGCCACTACCTATCCTGCACCATAACCCACCTATATGTATATTTCCGACTATCTAGTGATGCCAATTTGTCAATCTCTTTTGACAAAAGGGTCTGGATGTTCCATTACTCTTCCTGTGAGGCACAATAAGATGGAAAGAAACTGGATCCCCAAATGGTTTCATCAAGAAGGACCATCTTACCAACCTAGTCTACTGGGACTATTGGCGGAGGGAAAATAAAATCTCTGTATACCTTATGCATGCCATTTTTTGAGGCTCTTTGGGGAATGAGGTTTTACCCTAAATACTATAATCTTGAAGTCAGAAGAGAAACTGATGGATCGTTTTCTAAAAAGAGCCAATTCACTCACTTCTCCTATTTTTAGTCTAGGGTTCAAATCAACAGGACCCCCAGTTGAGAATAAACCACATACATAACCTAAGAACATCACTCGGGCAGAATCTTCTTCATTCTTGGTGCTAGAGAATAAAGCTGTCTTTGATAGTCATTGAAGGTCATATTCATCCCCTCTGTTCCAAACTGACAAGAAAAATAAAAATAACTATAGCTCAAATTAGCCCTTCATAAGCAACCAAAACTGTAGGCAGCATGCCTGACTGGGCTTTCACAGTGGTGACTGATACCAAGCATACCACCAAAGAAAAACACCGGTTACTGAGGTTGCTGCCCCAGAGTGAGACCCTTCCACTCCCTCAAACAGAAACCAATGAGTCTTAATCTTTAAGTTTCAGGAGGAAGCTGCAAAGAAAAAAAGAAAAACAGAGACTGACCTCTAGTAGAACTTCAGCCTCATTATATGTTCACTGTAATGCATTAGTATGTTAGGACACAACCACCTGCGCCATGACACTTGATGATGGCCATGACCACACCTGGAAAAGCCCATCCAAGGACTGAAAAGGAGAGCTGCGTTAGTTTCAGGTCCCCTGGAACTTGTTACCACGTTCTTGGATAACACATTGGTATTCTTTCCACTCTTTCCAGTTCCCTCCCTTTTACCTCGACTCTCCTATACATTTGGTGCCTCTCACCCAAACTGGGTTGAGAAGTTGACTTGTGAACTAGGTTCCCTCTTCTCTATCCTCTGTCCATCAATTAAAGCTTGTGCTATTCCAGTCTCAGCATGGTTTAATTACTGGCTGTGCAAATCCAATATGAAAACAACTTCCCTGGCTGAGACAGGGGCTCTCTACCTGAGATATCAGGTCCAGTCAACCCATTCTGCAACTATCTTACCAAGACAATTCCCATTTTCCAACTGAGGTGCCTAGGTAAAACAGTCTTTGAGGTCATTCCCAGCACCAAATCTATGATTTCTAAAAAATCTACATTTTATTAGAATGAAAAAATGAATGATAACTAGAAAAAAAATAAGACCATTCTTTTAAAAAAGTTGGATCTTGACGGAAACTTTTCAAGTATTTTTGATAGAACACCCCCAACATACACACACAAATGCATGCACATACACACACCCCAATCCTAATTCCAGTCATAGCCAAAACAGATACAAACATTCACAAAGTATCTCCCAACGTTGTATTTTTGTTCTGGCATCTGAGTATTTTGTCAATAAAAGGAAGAGGACTCAGTGAATGGAAGTTTCCAACTCTGAGTTTCCATGAAAACTAGGGTTTGAAGGAACTAGGTCAAACCAGCCCTTCTTTGTTCAAACCAGTATAAACCTGATGTAATCACTGAAACAACACAAAAAGGAGCACAAATGCAAACAGCTCTCAAGAGGAAGTGCTCAAGTGTTCTAGACCAGTGTGCCCACAGCCACTCAAACCTGAGAACAGCTTGCCACTGGAAAGCCCCTGAAAAGACCAACCAGCCCCCTCCCAAAGTCCGCCGCCAAAATCCTCGCTAACCCCCTAAAGTTAAAAGCAGGTAAACACAAAGTTCAGAGGACCAAAACAAGTGAGAAACATTTAAGACAAGAAGAGAAACTTTGAGAACTAACCCAGAACCTAAACAGCTTATTGGTTGCCAGAGTAACCCCACTGTTCAAAAAGAAGTATGTCTTGAGCCCCCTGGTCCTGGGGAGAGACTCCTGTCCTCACAGAACTGACTGACCATCTACTGGGGACACAGGAGAGGTTTGCCCAGGAAAAGCACTGAGGCTGCTCTCAGAGCGAGGAGCCAGTACTCAGAGGTTGGGACCGGGTGAGGGGCATGGAGGAGGGGCCACTCAATCAGGGTGGTTCAGGAAGGGATCTCTCCCTCAAAATGACTGCTGAGCTGAGATCCAGAAGAGGAGGGAGCTAAGCAAACAGATGGTCCTAGTCTGTGAAGGACAGCCCGGCTGTGCCAGGGTCAGAAGACACCCCGTAGGTAGAGTGTGGGATGTGGCGGTGGGTAGGGCTGTAACTCGGACCAGCTCAGCTGGGGTCTGTGATGAAAACACACGGGCACTTCTGGTTTCTCTAAAGAACACAGCCTCCCACTCAAATCATCCAACCACAGATTCCCTAAACTCACAAAGGGCGATGCTTGTGGGGCAAAAAAAGAAAAAAAAAAGTTATCCACTGGGAGGGGGGCGGGCAGGTTTGATTCCTGCATTGGGAAGATCCCCTGGAGAAGGGAATGGCAACCAACTCCAGTATTCTTGCCTGGAGAATTGCATGGACAGAGGAGCCTGGTGGGCTATAGTCCATGTCTAACTCGCAAAGAGTTAGACACAACTGATTAACACATACACATTATTTAACTTATATGCAGAGTACATCATGAGAAACGCTGGGCTGGAAGACACACAAGCTGGGATCAAGATTGCCGGGAGAAATGTCAATAACCTCAGATATGCAGATGACACCACCCTTATGGCAGAAAGTGAAGATGAACTAAAAAGCCTCTTGGTGAAAGTGAAAGAGGAGAGTGAAAAAGTTGGCTTAAAGCTTAGCATTCAGAAAACTAAGATCATGGCATCTGGTCCCATTACCTCATGGGAAATAGATGGGGAGACAGTGGAAACAGTGTCAGACTTTATTTTTCTGGGCTCCAAAATCACTGCAGATGGTGACTGCAGCCATGAAATTAAAAGACGCTTACTCCTTGGAAGGAAAGTTATGACCAACCTAGATAGCATATTAAAAAGCAGAGACATTACTTTGTCAACAAAGGTCCATCTGGTCAAGGCTATGGTTTTTCCCGTGGTCATGTATGGATGTGAGAGTTGGACTGTGAAGAAAGCTGAGTGCCGAAAAATTGATGTTTTTGAACTGTCGTGTTGGAGAAGACTCTTGAGAGTCCCTTGGACTGCAAGGAGATCCAACCAGTACATCCTAAAGGAGATCAGTCCTGGGTGTTCATTGGAAGGACTGATGCTGAAACTGAAACTCCAGTACTTTGGCCACCTCATGCGAAGAGTTGACTCATTGGAAAAGACCCTGATGCTGGGAGGGATTGGGGGCAGGAGGAGAAGGGGACGACAGAGGATGAGATGGCTGGATGGCATCATCAACTCGATGGACATGAGTTTGAGTAAGGTCCGGGAGTTGGTGATGGACAGGGAGGCCTGGCGTGCTGCGATTCATGGGGTAACAAAGAGTCGGACACGACTGAGCTGAACTGAAGGCTCAAATGACCTACTGATATACTCACAAAATTTTCCTTTGCACAATTCCTGTCAATTAAATTATCTTCTTTATAAATTGATGTTAATTAACATTTCAGAATAATCACTAAATGGCCTTCTAAATACATACTCTTAACAATCAAAACATAGAAGCTCAAATGTCCAACAGACTCAACAACCAAAGGTAATATAGAAATATGACAAAAAGCTACTTAGCAATTCTGAGTGACAGGCATATGAACTCCTTGCTCAGGAAAACATAATAGCTACTGATATGAACTTAATTTAATATTAAACAGAAAAAGCAGGCACATGATATGCACAAACTGGTTACAACTTTGTGACAAAGTTCATATACTTATCAATGAAGATGAGAAATATATTTTTATTAGGGTTATTTTCAGTTAAAATTGCTTGAGCTCACAGAATAAATTCACAAGGCAACTTTCCACAAGAAAAGAGTGTTAAAGAAAGAAATGTTTTAAAAGGTGGACTTTCTTAATATCTATCTAGAACAAGCAGTCACTCTCTTCACCATTTGAAATTTTAAAAGTAAAAATAGCATTAGATAGATAGTTTTCTGATATTAATTTTTTTTCTGATTTTAATTTATTTAAATACCTGAGGTTCACTGAGCTTCAATAATGACCCAATGGAAAAGGACAGTGCCAAGATGACGCGTATAGTGAAATACTAGTATAAACACTGAACACCATCAAAAATTTTTATGCAGAGACTGTAACCTAGAGAGTTGTTGCAAAACAAACCTCAGGCACACGTAGCACACGCCACAAGATTCATGCAAAGCCTCCTTTTCTCCTATCCTGCAGTCTAATATATTAAAATACTGCATCAATAATTTGTTCCTTCTGGAAATATTAGCAAAGTTTCACCAAATGGGATGTGAAATGTTATAAAATGTTGCCTGCATTGTCTTCTGGGTCTGAAAACTCTCCAGGTTAGTTTTTCAAGACACAGTACCATTATTCTCATTGTATTTTAAAATGTTCTCCTCCTCCTTGTATGTAAGAATTTAACTAGTTTTATATTTGTTACCCATCACCTTGTAAGCAGTAGTCTGAAGGACAGTCTGGCTGGATTAAGTATATTTACAGAATGCGTTTAGAAAATTATTTAACCCTATCTTGAAATGGGTAGGAGAAAAATAAAAAGAGATGCTATACAGAAAAAATAATTTTTATTTATACTTCATATCAAATTGCCTAGATCCTCTACCTCATCCTTGTACGTTAGCCTCTCTGCACATTTGTCTATTTTTTATAGCATTTACTGAATCAAAAGGACACAGCAAATAAAAACAAAGGATGAATTGTACACTTTAAAATGGTGCATTTTATACTATGTGAGTTTTACCTCAATACCTTAAAAAAGGACAAAGTCAATAATATATGCCTCTACTGCCATGAAAATATATGTGATAAGATATAATAGATGTGATAAAGAGAGAATATAGGGAATCTAAGCAAGGAATTTCTGAGATTATCCAACCAAAACATTATAACAATAAAAAATAATGTATTCACGATTGAAGCTGAGATTTCCTTTAAAAGAATGAGAAAGAAAAAGAATGTGGAGAACCTCCTCAAGACTGGCTAAGAGTTGATAATTGTTGAAGTTGAATGACCGGTACAGGGAGTCCATTATATCATTCCCTCCACTTCTGTGTATGATCAGAATGTTCAGAGTAAGCCGTTTAGTTTTGCTTTGCTTTGTGTTTGTTATATCTTTACAACAGAGCTAATCCTGGAACTTGAAACACACATATAGCAAAATTATCATCTCACTTTACTATTATGAGAACATCTGGATAATAGTGTCCATTGTTAACTTCTTTTTTTAAGAAACAAGAAAGCTTTAGCATTTCAACAATTTGCCTCTATACACTTCACAAACAGCACATTTTACAAAGGGTAAAAATTTATAAGATCAGTACATACCAGGAGTATCATAGGTCGCTTCCATGTTGTTAATCCTATGATTCCAGAGAGTATCACCTACAAGGATAAACAGTATCAGAAATCTAGAAAAGGGGTCAGTTCCAATAACTAATCCCCAATCTCTAAAGTATATATTTTTAAAAATACATGAAACTTCAAAGACTTCTACCTCAAACATTTAATATTCCTATTGATTACATGGGCCCTGGTAGACCATCTTGGACTATCTTTGATGTCCATGGTCCTAAAATGTTTTCACTGACTCTATGTTTTTTCTTAAGGTCAGTTAAGAACACACAAACAGAACATAGCCTACCTTCTAATAAATGAAGGAATCAGTATTTCCCATCCAGGCTTCCGGCCCCCAGTAGCACCTAATCTGTAGCCAGAGTCAGCCTCATAAGAAGAACGTCTGGGGCTTCCCTGGTGGCTCAAGGGTAAAGAATCTGCCTGTCAATGCAGGGGGCAGGGGTTCAATTCCTGGTCCGGGAAGATCCTACATGCCATGGAACAACTAAGCCCATGCAACACAGCTACTGAGCCTGGGCTCTAGAGCCAGTGAGCCGCAACTGCTGAAGCCTGCTCACCTGGAACCCATGCTCCATAAGAAAAGCCTCTACAATGAGAAGCCTGCAGACCTCAACTACAGAATAGGCCCTGTTCGCCACAACTAGAGAAAGTCCAAGTGCAGCAACAAGACCCAGTGCAGCCATAAGTAAAGAAATAAAAGTCGTTTTTGTTTTAAAAAAAAAAAAAAGAAGAAGAAGAATGCCTGGCCACAACCCTCCCTTCATTAGGTAGGTACCCATCCTTCATGCATGCGTGCTAAGTCACTTCAGTTGTTTCTGACTCTTTGCAACCTTAGGGACCACAGCCCTCCAGGCTCCTCTGTCCATGGGATTCTCCAGGCAAGAATACTGGAGCAGGTTGCCATTTCCTTCTCCGAGGATCTTCCCAACTCAGGGATAGAACCCACGTCTCTTAAGTCTCCTGCCTTGGCAGGTGGGTTCTTTACTACTAGTGCCAGCTGGGAAGCCCCATCCTTCATGGGGCAAGTCAATTCCTCAAAATGGTAAACAAGGCCTTTCAGGATCTTCCCCCGCCTACTTCTCAAGCCTGGTTTCCACATATCCCTACTCCACCCACCACACACCCTCCTTCCAGGCATATCTGTCTTTCCTCAGACTGGCCAGGCTCTAGACATTCTAGGACTTTGTGCTTCTCTTTGCCACTGAAATCTCTCCTCTCAACTCCCCTACACTCTCCTGCCTGAGAACTCCTATGCATTCTGCAAGGCCTCAACTCACAGTCACCTTCTCTGTTCAGCCTTATTAATCTCAACACCCCACCCTCCTAGAAGCCCTCTACACATAATTTTTCTCCCCCCAAAATATCATATCATTTTTGTCTTGCCCACTGACTGTGAACTCCTGTCTTGTCTCTCTGAATCCCCAGCTCCTAGCATAGTGCTTGTCACATGACTGGCAAGTTGAAAATGTTCTTGAACACTTATTCCACAAAGGGGGAGGGAATACAGTGAGAAATATCTCATGTTGCAGAATGATATGTCAGTAAACAACCTAAACATCCTCAGTAAAGAAGAACTAGCATTTTGCCAAAACATAACATGGAAGCCACCATCAGCCCTTTGAATAACACAGTTCATAAGCAGGTCAGAAAGGATGAGCAAAGTAATTATTCAGCCCAGGGACAGTCTGATACCATCGGAACACATTTATCTTTGTGTATGAAGTAAAGTGAATCTCCTGAATGCAGTTATGAGGATTTTCTTTCAAGTGCACTTTTTACCAAAATCACTCAAATGCACTATTTCACAAGAACTTTTTATTTAACTCAAAGGATCACAGTGCTACTTGAAATCCAAAGCTCACAGGCCTGCCTGCAATACTCTCAATTCTCCATTTATTGACTGAGGGCAAGCATTTCACAACAAACCAGCAGAGGACAAGTCTACCCACTTATATCGAGGACGAGAAATACATATGGGCAGACAGGGGACCGCTTCTTTGTATATATCTATGTTTAAACATACTCTCAGCAGCCTGTTTTGTGCACTATATACTTTCATCATCTTAAATTCAATAGGATATTTCCTTCCTTTAAATGATTTCTTCCAGGAAACATACTAGGTGGGGCTCATCTAGACCAGGGGTCCCCAACCCCTGGGTGAGTACTGGTCTGTGGCCTGTTAGGAACCGGGACACACAGCAGGAGGTAAACGGCGGACCAGTGAACGAGCTTCATCTGTATTTACAGCCACCCCCCACTGCCTGCATTACCGCCAGAGCTCTGCCTCCGGTTAGATCAGGGGAGGCATAATAAACGTTAAGAGCATCAGTCATTCTGAAATCATCCCCTCCCCATCTGTGGGAAAAACTATCTTCCACAAAACCAGTTCCTGGCGCCCAAATCGTTGGGGACTGCTGGTCTAGTGGGCCTGGGTTGCTTCTACTTACAACCTGGAACTTGAAATCCATGAGGCCTTGCGGTTCAGGTTCCTTAACGTGGATTTTAAGTATACACACACATGCACAGGGGTGTGATTCTTACCAAAAAAAATCATAAAACACACTCTTCCTCCTCCTCCTCCTCCTCTTTTTCTCTCTCAACAAATACTTCATTGGAAATCACTTCATGCTTACTGGACTAGCTGTCATTCATTTCCATTTAATGGCTACATAATATTCCTTTGTCTAGCCAGCAGCTAAGGTATTCAATCATCTGCATATTCATGGGTATTTACTCTTTTTTCAATTTATTGCCCTCACTAACAACATTGCCAAAAAAAAAAAGAAACAATGTTGTAGTAAACATCATGGACATATATCCTTACAAACAAGTGCTTTTTATTTCTGGTTGACTAAAGATGCTGGGAGGAATTGGGAGCAGGAGGAGAAGGGGACCACAAAAGATGAGATGGCTGGATGGCATCTCCGACTCGATGGACATGAGTTTGAGTAAACTCCAGGAGTTGATGATGGACAGAGAGGCCTGGCGTGCTGCGATTCATGGGGTCGCAAAGAGTCGGACATGACTGAGTGACTGAACTGAACTAAAAGTCCCAGGAGTAGTATTGCTAAAGTTGAAAGGAGCGTATGTGTATAAATAAATACATGAATAAATAAAATATTTTGATAGATTGTGATAGATACAATTTCAAATGAAGGGTCTCTGGGACAAAAGAACTGAGCTTTCTTTCTTTTTTCCTTTTAGGGAGACTTAGCATATATAAGCAAACTAAATTTAAAACATAATTGTTAAAAAAGTACAAAAAGTACTTGACAAATAAGAAATATCAACAATCTCAAAATATATATGTCAAAGAAACGTAAGACCTCAGTAGGAAGAAATAAAACCTTATTGAACAATATTAAATAAAGATCCAAACAAATCAAGACCTATATCACATTCATGAGTTGGAAGACAAAATACTTAAAGATATCATTTCCATTTGAATTGTTCTGCAGATTTAGCACACACCCATTTTAAATTTCAGGAGGATTTTTGCAAACAACACTTTTTATGGATGCTTCAGGAAACTATATTCCAGTCACAGGTGGGGAGTTGTTCAGTCCTGAACCCTGCCACAAAGTCTCACACCAGCTTCCACTCAGTTTCCCCCTTTCTTTAAGCTTAAGTAAGCCCTAACACACTAGAGGAACTCTGTGACTGGTGAGATGAAGGGGAAGCAGAGGAAGGAGGACTGGACAGGTAGAAGCCCCTGGAATATTGAACAAAAGTGTTGCAGCTGGGGATGAATCCTTTAAGAACTCAAGACTTAAGGAATGGAGGTTCACATTTTGGGGAAAGGGGTGGAATTCATGACTGGGGAGAGGGGATGGGGACGTGAAAAGGAAGATGCAGTGTATTCAAGGCCTCCACTCTCCTCAGTGGCGGCAGCAGCAGCTGGAGCCGCATCAGAAGGGACTCAAGAAGGGCCCTAACACTGGCCTTTCATTACACCATAATGCTATTATTTGTTCAATTGTGTTTTATACTCACTTGCAATCTCCTGAGGACTTGGATCTCTGAATATTCACTCAAGTATCACTAAAGGCTCCGAGGGGCACTCAGTTAGTTATGGCAGGAGTCAATGAGTGAATGAGTGGATAAAGAATAAATGAATGAATGAAGGTCAAAAACAGGAGATCAACTTGCTCAAAGATGACTGTGTAAGCCTAAACACATTTTTCACTCTTGTGCTTTTTAAGAGTAGAGCAACAGTAAGAAGCAAATCAATTAGCATTCTTTCTGCCCAGTGCAAGATACAACATGCTCTGAATAAACAGATAAGAACCTATTTTCTAATATCAAAGTATCTCTATAGTATTATAATGAGATTTATTACAATTCTGGTTTCACTCACTTGAAACCCATTCCTTGTAGCTTATAGGGAAAAGCGAGGCCTTTCTTTTTTTTAATATTGCAAAGAAGGATAGTGAGATACTCCAGGCAAGAATCATTGTTACCCACCATATATTGTGAATGTGCCTGAACTTTTCAGCTTAAAAATCAAACCATTAAAGTCAAAAGCATATATTAATAATTCTACTTCCCTATTCTTCTGTGTTAATCCATTAACACATGTGTACATACTCAGTCACTTCAGTCACGTCTTTACAACCCCACGGACTATAGCCCACCAGGCTCTTCTGTCCATGGAATTACCTGGCAAGAATACTGGAGTGGGTTGCCATTTCCTCCTCCAGGAATCCATTAACATGCTGTAGTGCAAAAATGTTCTGAATTCTGAATTGTTCATCAAAAGTTGCTGTATCTAAATACAGAGTTAAAAAGAGTCATGTTACAGACATCCCATATTTACCTTGTAAAAAAACACACAATATTCACACCTCTTAACCTATCTTGCCCTATAGCTTTTACACTGGGAATTTTTTTTAATGTATATGTGAATGTATCATTCTTTATCTGCCCAGGGTACCTCAGTAAAAGATCTGACAAAGTGGACAACTGGGTATTTCTTGTGTATGCTTGTTGGTTACCACAATATCCCACAGAACAAAACACAAAAACTAACTAGTCTGTTCACCTTACCTTAATTAAATATTGTCTTTATGTTTAAAAAACATTGACAGAAGTTCTAGTATGTACCAGGCCTGGTGCTAGTGCTCAGTAACAAAGCATTTTCCTAAATGTTCTCTAATTATACTTTAACAAAATCAACTCTGAGGCAAGAATCATCTCACTCATTTTTATAGATGAGTAACTGAGGCTGAGAGGCTGAACATTTGCTCAAGAACTTATGACTCTCCTGTTGTATAAAACAAAGGACCAAAGAAAATGAAATTCATCTCAAAGGTTATACTTTAAAAAACTGCTGCAATATTAAAGTAGTACTTGATGACCATGATAGAAAAAATGTATTTACTATTGTCTGACTGGTAGAGATTTTAGAATTTTTGTGTTAGTTTCCCCTTTGAACCATTCATTTTTTACATTTTGTCACTGTAAAACTGTTTTAAGATTAACCTTAAGGTTCACCAATGTCTGTGTCTTTATAAGGAACTGGAATCTTGCCAAAGAATCACAGAATCAAGGGAGGGGTGACCATGAGTTCAGGTCAGTGACTTCAACACAGATACATGAATGATGATAAATGCCATTAAGGTCCCCAGAGAAGAACAAAAAATAGTAACTAATTCTCTACCACTTGCCTGAAATATCTCCCAAGGATCATACATGTCATAAGGGTCAGGAATTTTGGTTTTTGAGGGAGACAGAAAACAATGCAATTCTCTCTACTCTTTCATTAATCTAAAAGTGTGGTAGGCTGGTCTCTGTAATCCCAGTGGGATCTAAGTAATATTAACTCACTATGCCTCCAAATCGGGAGCCAGGACAGCACGGACTGAACACGGACATTCAAATCCTCCCTGTGCCACCCACCTGGGTCAAACTTCAGTATATTTTTAAAGTGTCTAATCTCTTAGCTTCACGAACTTCGGGAATAATAATAGATTGAGTCATTAGTCAAGGACACCAGCAAGAAAACAGATGATCATCGAGTGCCCCAAAATAATAAGCACATTAAAAACACTCCCTTCAAAAAATAAATAAATAAATAAAAACACTCCCTTCAAGTTGCTGAAAGTTAAGAATGTAAAGTATGGGGAGAGAGTCTTTATAGGACTTGCTAACTCTCAAACATATATTACAACAGGTAAAATACGCCTTCAAGGTTCAGACAACTGAAGGAAGCCTCCAAATCTCAGGCTCAAGGTGACACTACTTACAGGGGTATACATGGAAAAATATTCTTGAACTACAGTGTGTTTAACAAAATGGTCCTTACAAATGAATATGTTGCTGTTGTTGTTTAGTCCCTCAGTCATGTCCAACTCTTTGCAATCCCATGGAACACAGACCTCTGTCCATGGGATTCTCCAGGCAATAACAGTGGAGTAGGTTGCCTTTTCCTTCTCCAGGAGATCTTCCTGACCCAGGGATTGAACCCAGGTCTCCTGCATTGCAGGCAGATTCTTCACCATCTGAGCCAACGGGAAAGCCACCAGAGAAGCCTCAGATGAATACACTTGTCTCTTAATTTTGTATCAAATATATGAGCAAAACTTTTATTGAAGCCAAAAGATCTGATTTAGTTGCTATAGCAGACTCAGGCATATAATAGTTATTCAAAACTTGAAATATGAGGATATCTTTCTACTGTGTTCTTACGTGGGTGTGAAGTAACCTTAGACTTAAGTTGGCACAGCCACTCAACTACCTACTTTCGTATGCCAGTCAAAATTCTGAGTGATAAATAAAACATTAGAGCCACACAATGGATTCTCCTTTGGTTACAAACAGGAATGAAGTACTGATACATGCCACAACATGGATGAACCTTGAAAATGTTATACCAAGTGAAAGAAGCCAGTCACAAATGATTCCATTTATATGAAAGGTCCAGAATAACAAATCCATAGAGACAGAAAGTAAGTAGTTGCTTGCTGATAAGCAAGTAAGGAAGAAATGGGGTGTGACTGCTAATAGGTACAGGGTTTCTTTTGGGAAGTGATGAAAACGTTCTAAAATTGATAGTGGGGGTGGCTGCAAAACTGTAATTTAATAAAAGTCATTGAATTGCACACTTTAAATGGGTGATTAAAGTAGATTTAAATGGACTGTGAATTATATCTCAACAAAAGTGTTCATTAAAAAAAATTCTGCAGCCTTCAAGTCATAATTTTTTTAAGTTTTCATAAAAACTTTAGCTGTAGTTAAATTAGTCACAATGTGCTATCAAGCCCCTTCCTGTTAACTATTAAGTCTCTTTCTTTTAGAAATACATTGTGAAATATTTAATGTTGAAATCACAATGATGGAGATTTGCCTTAAAATAATTCAGTGGGTGTTACAAAGGGGGAATGAGTCTGAGTATACAGTGATCGTGTAAGTGTTGATAACTACTAAAGTTAGGTAATGGGTCACTGGTGGAGGGTGGTCATTGTACTATTCTTTGGATGTGAGTTGAAATTTAAAATTTTCACAATAAAATAGTAAAGTGGAGTGAGGTTCTTAAGACTTCCTGGTTACTAGAGCTATCTCTCTAGTCCATTTAGATTTTCTTTTTAAAAATACAGATGTATTGAAATACAGATAAAATGATGTGATAGCTGAGGTTTATTTCACAATAACACGGGAAATGAATCTGACAAATGGACTAGAGAGCATGCTGAAACTAATTTCTACCCTGCTTGGAAAGCCCATTCTTCTGGAGTTAACAGAACACAGAGGGAACTCCCTGGTGGTCCAGTGGTTAGGACTCCACACTTTCCCTACCAAGGTCCTGGGTTCAATCTCTGGTTGGGCAACTGAGATCCCACAAGCCACCCGGTGCAGGGGGAAGAGGAGGACGCATAGAGCCAGCAACAGAACCAGGAAGAGGTATAGATAAAACAGCCCAGTGTGCAACAACTGGGTTAGGGGTATATGAAAATTCACTGTGCAGTTTTTGAATAAATTTAAATTTTTCCATAAAGAAGAGTTTAAAAAAACAAACAAACACCTCTCACACACATAAATTCAAAAGGTATGCTACTGCTGAGACTCTTGTCCTGCAACAGCAAGAGAGTTAAGGCCATTCTCAAATCCTATTCAGTTGTTCTAGACATGCAGTATCTGTCAGTTCCATTGTCACCGCAAATTCTGAAGACAACCTCAGAACGAGGCCACAAAAAATAACAGCTGCAAGTTTCATATAGAGTTGGGGAGCACAGGGTGGAAAAAAGACCCTATAGAAAAGACTTAATTCCAAATCACTGATTCTTTCCCTGCTCTGGTTTGCTGGGTCCTGGGGACAAGAACCTGCCCAGCCAGCAGGCCCAAACTAGTAGCCTTTACCATCTGATGTGTGCGTGTGTGCTAAGTTGCTTCAGTAGTGTCCGACTCTTTGCAGCCCTATGGACTGTAGCCCACCAGATTCCTCTGTCCATGATATTCTCCAGACAAGAATACTGGAATGGTTAGTTCATCAAATCTAACCACGGCTCAACTGACATCTAAAATGCATTTACCTCTGATATAATTCACAATAGTACACTGATTTAGGGGTTTAATTTTAGGAGAGAAAAAATAGTTTTCAATAATCCTAAACTAGCTATCTTTGACAAGACAAGAGATTATGATTTTACAAAGAGCAAATCCCTAAAATGTATGCAAGAGTCACTTCTGGCCCAGGGTATTTAGAGAAATTAAATGTACCCATCATTTGGCTGAATTTAGGCTGACAAGTGGACTAACGAGCAAGACAGATCCAACCCCTACCTACCCTATTGAGAATATTCCTCCTCGTGAAGTTTTAAAGAACTCCCAGAAGCCTGTGGGAGAGCCCAAGGGCAGGGCTAGGAGGGGGGATTTCTTTATTATATGTTGCACAGATTGTGAATTCCACCCACCATAGCACAGGCCGTACCACAAGAAAATCATCCGGCATCAAAATATTTCAAAAGAACAAACTGGCATCAGTTTAAGTATAAAAACATCAGGCCAGGCTCTACATACCTCATGTTCTTACAGTTCTTTCAAACAATTGCTTTGGGTTCAATTCGTTCTCCCTATAATCTTAAAATTCTTTGGTTCCCATGTGGCTCCTTGATAAATAATCCACCTGCAAATGCAGGAGAATGCAGGAGACCCTGACTGGATCCCTGGGTGGGGAAGATTCCCTGGAGGAGGAAATGGCAACCCACTCCAGTATTCTTGCTTAGGAAATCCCAAGGACACAGGAACCTGGTGGGCTATAGTCCATGGGGTTGCAAACCGTCGGACAGGAGTGAGCAACAGCCACCACGATATTCTTAAAATTGGTCTTGAAAGTGGGCTTGTGCGGACTTGCAAGAACCACCTAATGTTTTTAAGGTATCCTACATTCATTACAGATCCCAATAAGAACTATAGGCATTGCCAGGCTTTTAGATTTAATTTAGAGAAAGGCTGTTTGCATTACATATTCATCTTCCACAATCACTTCACCATGAAGACCTGTTTCCAAGTTTCTCAATCCCCAACAAATCTCAAGACACTCGCTGCCTTGGAAGCTGTGAAATCTTTAAGAGGAAGGGATGCTCGAGGGCAGCAGACTTTAGCCCCACATCAGCCTTCTCTGTTGGAGGCGCCAGTCCCCTAGGGCCAGGCGCTAAGCCAGGTAGACATCTCCAAGCTCATCCACATGATGGCTTCGTGTTCTCAAGAATTAAATTCTGCCTAGCGATTTGTGTGCCTCCAGGAGCCCGGTGCGGGCCTAGGGCCCTCCTTTAACGACCAAGTACCCAGCGAGGTAACACACACTGTTATTACCTCTTGAACTCGTCCCCAAACACAGCGGAGTTACTTTACACCAGATACTTCATGTTCACGTTTGCCTCAGTGCAGAATAGAACAAGTGACGTGCCCCAACCTGTCACTTCACCCATCCCACAAGTACCCCTACTGTGTGCCTGGCTCTGCTGATAAATTGGTGAACAAAACAGATCGAGAGCCTTGCCCTCCCGGTGCGGACGCTGTCCGAGAAGTAAACACTCGATGGCTGAAAGAAGTTACTCATTTCCTTCCCGCTTTTTTTGTTTTTTGCCACCGACCCCCACCCTTCCAATCTCGCCAAGGGCTGGAAATCAAGTTTATCCCACTAGTTTGACAGGAATAACAAAACCCTTTAGTCTACATGTAATAGACACCGTCCAGGTGCAACCCAATTCACCATGGAACTCCACACTCTCTTTACGTCTTTTTTTGTTTTCAGCCTCAACGGCCCAAAAACTTCAACCGGTCTGAGAGGTTCTCCTCCCCAAGTGCAGCCCTGGGGCGATCAATCACGAGGCGGTGGAGGGAACCGGCCGAAGACCCCTGCTCCCCCCGGTGAGCGGGACGCGCGCGCGGCACTCACCGAGGAGCCGGCCCAGAACGGGCACGAGTTCTTCACCTGCGGGGAGCTGCTCAGCGACAGCGCCCCGAAGCTGAGTGCCACCATGCAGCAGCCCAGGATCAGCTGCAGCAGACCGAGCGACAACAGCAGGCGAGCGGGCAGCAGCGCGGAGCCCGGAGCCCCGGCCGCGGCGGCGGCGGCGGCCCGGCGGGAGGAGAGCGCAGGCGGCGCGGCCAGCACCCCGGCGGCGGCGGCCCCGCAGCGAGGCCGCGCCGGGGGCTGCAGCGCAGCTCGGGGCCAGCGCGGCCGGAGTGGGGGCAGCGGCGGCTCCTGGGCGGCGGCGGCCGCGGCGCCCGGGCCCCCGGCCTGCGGCCCGCCGGAGAGCCCGGCCACCGGGCAGCAGGAGCCCGGGAGCACCACGGGCAGGGACATGGACAAGCGGGGAAGCAGCGGCCGTTGGCAGCGGGGAGAGGGCGCGGAGCGGAGCCGCCGGCGCCGCGCTCTGAGCACGCGGGCGGGCTCGGACGCGGAGGGGGCGGGAAGAAAATGCGCACGGCCCAACCACTTGCTGCCTCAGCCGCCGCCACCGCCGCCGCCCCGGCTCCCGCCGGCCGCACCCACCTGCCAGCCGGCGGGTCCGCCTCCTGCCTCCGGCCTCCGGGGCGCGCCCCACTCCCACAGCCTATCCTCCACACCACGCACGCCCTGAGGTCCCGCCGCGCAGCGCCTGCACCCTTTGGGGCCCCGCCAAAGCGGCGCTCTCTCCTGGGGCTCCAGGAGAGGTGCCCTGCCCCAATTTAAAAACAGGTTCCCTCGGGTTAGGAGGGAACTGCGGTCTGGGCGCGGAGGGACCGACAGCCCGCCAAGCTGGGGGCAGGAGCGCCGCAGGAGCGCTGGGGACCCTCGCCCCCTTCCGGTCCAGCCCCGAGCGCGACTCTGGCGACCTTTCATACGAAGGGAGCCCGGCTTTAAACTTTTCCCCCGCCTAGAGGAAGGATGGCAGGAAGAGAGCTGTGGGTGACTTGGTGGGAAAAGTCTAAGCCTCAGGGTTTCGGGAAAGGACGACGCAGAGCAGAGTCACCGTTCGCATGGGGCTTCCCGGCGCTGACTGCTCTGCAGCCCCTCCGCCGGGGAAGTTGGGAGGTGGGGAAACAGGGGTAAGGGCGCTTTCCTGGCACCAGCGTAGGAGTGGGCAGGAAGCCAAAGTTTCCTTGGAAGTATCCCGGCATCCAGAAAGAGAACCAACGGCCTGGAGCGTTGGCAAGGGTTACATACACTCTGTGGCCGTCTCACCTAGACTCCTGAGCTGTATTCGGCATCATCTGGTAGAACATAGAGTCCCAGACTTTAAAAGAAACGGCCTCATAAAATTCTAATCTGTTTTTGGTAATTTATAAAATATATTTAGAACTTAAATAATTCGCCTTTGTAAAATTTTATTTCCTAATGGTAGGAATTCTTATGTGTTGAAAGTCTTCTTATACATAAAATGATTATAATAGATTTTTTCCAGGTTAAGAACCAGAGCACTGTCACTCTGCAGAAAGTCAGTCTCAGTATTAGGTGAGTAATAAGTAAGGGGAGGGTATTTTATATCCTCCTGCCCACTAAACCAAAGGAAACGTGTATCCGTTTTTATGCTCTGCTTACAAAGGCTGTATTTATTTTGTTCATTACTTACTGCAACTCACAATGTAATACACTGCCAATGTGCATGTGTGTTTACATGTACACTTTTTGAATTATTAAAGCACCTGTGATTAATAGTCTCAAGGACTTCTTTTACAAACTCCTCTTAGAAATAAACTTCAAATCCTGGAAAGAAAAAAAGGAGTTGTCTTTTAAAATAAACGTTTGAAGTGTGTGATTTCATGCACTTTAAAACATCTTACAGTACATACTCTTAAATTGCAGGTAATGTTAAATTGAAAGTTTCTCATGTGCCAGATTATACATTTTAATTTATGCACAGCTTAAAGGTATTCAATTTTTAACATTCTACTACATTGTGTAATGTAAAAAAGTCTAATTGAGTCTTGAGAAACTCTGTCAGCTAATAAGTTTATTCTGCAGGTCAGTCTCTGACACCTGAAACATACTGTCAAAAATGTATTCTTTGGGTCTGTGTAGGTTGGTGCTAGAAATCAGATATCCTCCTTTCCTTTGGATGTTTAATGGCTGGAAAGGGAGAGCTCCAGGAGAGCTGGTAATGGTCTGTTTCTTGGTGTGGATGCCAGTTCCGTGGGTGAGACTCATTCTGAGAAAATTCATGGAGTTGTACTTTGTGCAGTGCTCTGTTTTTTATATTTAAATATTTTCAAATCTTTCTACGTACTTTACCCTTAATTTTTTGTCTGTTTCCCTATATAGAAACAGATGACAGCAAAGGTAACTAAAATCCATAGATAGTTTTATCCAATAGCTTCACGTATTTTTTCAGGCCACTAAACCTTTTCCTAAGCTGCTAATTAAGAGTTGTTGCACAGCAATTTTCTTTTATGTTGTTGTTATTGGCCATATTTATAGCTGTAAGATTCTTTTCCATCAACCCAAATCCATGAAACTTTGCCCCAACTTTGAAGATTATGCCAAATAGCACTCTTGGGCATTTGATGCAAGATTGATTCTTTGCATCCCCCCCAAACAATTGGTTATAGTAAGTCCTAAGTTATACCTGATCAGGCTGAGTTATATGTTACTAAATTCTTAAAGGATGATTCAGAGTCACTGACTTCATGTTGGCTTAAAAAAAATTAAGTGAGGATTTTGGAAAACAGTCAGGCAATTCCTCAAAAGTTAAAGAATTATCATTTGACCCAATAATTCCATTCCTCGGTATATACCCAAAAGAAGTGAAAACATATGTCCACATAAAAGTTTATACACAAATAGCATTATTCACAATAGCCCAAAAGGTAGGAGCAACCCAAGTGTGGGTGAATGGATAAATGAAATGTGGTATTATGGATAAATAGATAAACAAAATGCAGGAGAGCCATACAATGGGATATTTTCAACAATATAAAGTGGTGAAGTATTGGTTCATGCTACAACATGAACGAACCTTCAAAACATCATGCTAAGTGAAAGAAGATAGTCCCACAAGATCATATATTATGTGATTCCATTCATATGAAATCTCAACAGCAGACAAATCCATAGAGACAGAAAGTAGATTAATGATTGCTTAGGAATTGGAATGGGGGGAGTGGTTAGAAGATTGAATGGGGGTTTATAGCTAAAAGGTCAGGTGACTTTTTGAAGTGAAAAAATCTTTTGAATTCTATTGTGATGATTGCACAACCTTGTGAGTATACTAAAAACCAATGAATCGAACACTAAGTGGGGGAACTGTATCTCAATAAATATTACAGGTGAATCTATCATTATCTCTTAATAAAGCCCTTACTAAGACATATGAAGAATAATTAAAATAAAGACAAACATGTGGAAAATGTGACCAGGCATTTCGTTAACATTTCGTAAAAATGCAAGGAAACAGTGGTTGTAGTGTATTGTTGGGTGGAACCCAGCTGCCAGCTTTCCTCAATATCAAAGCCAAATTACAAGGAGAAATTTACATCAACTCCTCCCTTCCACATACCTCATTTTCCACTTCCCACACTCAAAGCCTTTTCTGCCTAGGAATTCAAATTCTTTCACTCAGGTTACACTGGACACCTTTATACAAACTCCCCAGTGCTTCCCACCATTTCTCAGAAGCCCCAACCTGTCAGCTAATTAGAGTGCTAGGAGAAACATGTTCCCTGGCAGCCTGCCTCCAGTACTTACCTTTTATGAGGAGAAAGGCTTCTCTGAAGAAGGCAGAGTGGAATCCAGAAGTCCTCCTTTAATTTGGTGTCTCTGGAGCAGCTTTGCTAAGTTTGGTCCATGGACTACAGAACCACTTGACAAGTAGGTTGAAATGCAGGTTCATGGGCTTCCTTTACACTCACAGAACCTGACAATCTGGAGAGAACTGGCAAATTGCATTTTAACAAATTAAAAAAAAAAAAACATGAATTGATAACAATGATAGTAGTCAGACTCAAGAATGTTTACATGGGCATTTTTATATGGGAGGGGACTAGAAGTAGCTTAACAGTTGGAAGGGATTTGGCTTGAATGCAAACTTAGATGTAAATATGTTGGAGGGAGAGGTTTTGCGGGTCCCCAGCCAGGCACTGCTGCCCAGGTGATTTTTATGCACAGGAAGGACTGAAACCACTGGGTTCTACTGGGAAGGGGACCAAATTAGGAGCCAGACATCCCAGGTTCCAGTCCCTCCTCCACAGAGTGATCCTGAGCAGCTCCAAACTTCTCTAGCCTCTATTGCTTCATCTGTTTCAGGTTCAAATTTGTGATGCTTCAACTGCCTGAGGGCTACCAAGGCCTGCAATTTGGAAATTCAGCCATTCTATCACCATGATTTCTCAGGTGATCAACATGAGAGCAGAGACCAAGAAAAGCAGGGGAACTAAGGTGCGGAATAGTTAAACTTTCAGACCCAGCACACCCAGGACAAAAGGTAAAATGCTTCATTCTAAACTTTAAGGCCTGAAGTACCATGGTCTCATGTTTTCCCCTGAGGTACAATTTTGAACAAGGACTGTGTCCAGGAAATTGAGTGGCAACTTGCATTATAAAATTTACTTTGCAAAGAAAGAGCTGTGGAATTTTTTTCTAATTAAGAGAAAGAGAGGGGGGGAAAAATGGAAGAAAAGAAAGCAACTTGAGCAGAGCTGGGCAAACCAGGTACTCTTGCTTTTCTGAAATAATGGTGCAGGTTGGTTGTTAAGGATTTCTAATGCCACTGGCCCCAAGACAGACTTATCTATTAAACAGAAGGGCTGTGGCCATACTTTTCTCTTTGAAATTAAATACTGAAGAACTTCTTATAATGCAAATCTCAAAAAATACAATTCAAGTCAATTGCTCTAAAAATTATTTATGGCTTATAATTTTCTAGGAGATATAAGTTACACATATATATGTAATAAACTGTGTTTTATATGCATGTGTTTATGAGAGAGTATGTGTATATTCGCGTGTGTGCGTGTTGTGAAACCTTGTAATCTCAGAGCTTCCTGGTTCAAGTTTCTGTAGACATTAAAGCTGTAATTCACCTTTGAGCACTTTTGAAGAAATCTCTTGAACAAATCTTTTAGTTATGCCAAATGTGAAGACTAGAAGATGTTTAGGAAAAACCTGGAGGATAACAAGAGAGGCTGTCCTTGCCTGGTATGATCAGAGTTCTCACCCTCCACTAAGGGGCTCTTGGTCTGAAGTGCTTGTCAGACCACCAAGGGAGCTTAAAAATATATACAACTTCTCCTTCATCTATTCCACTCATCCCACAACCCCCATCCCCTCTAGCAACCTCCTCTGAATAGGTGAGGAGATTAAGAGGTACACATTCCCAGTTACAAAATAAATAAGTCACAGGGACATAGTATACAGCACAGGGAATGGAGTCAATAATATTGCAATAACTTTGTATGGTGAAATAAGACGCTTACTCCTTGGAAGGAAAGTTATGGCCTTTGAAAAGCAGAGACATTACTTTGTCAACAAAGGTCCATCTAGTCAAGGCTATGGTCTTTCCAGTGGTCATGTATGGATGTGAGAGTTGGACTATAAAGAAAGCTGAGCGCCAAAGAATTGATGCTTTTGAACTGTGGTGTTGGAGAAGACTCTTGAGAGTCCCTTGGACTGCAAGGAGATCCAACCAGTCCATCCTAAAGGAAATAAGTCCTGAATATTCATTGGAAGGACTGATGTTGAAGCTGAAACTCCAATACTTTGGCCACCTGATGCGAAGAGCTGACTCAATGGAAAAGACCCTGATGCTGGGAAAGATTGAGGGCAGGAAGAGAAGGGGACGACAGAGGATGAGATGGCTGGATGGCATCACCGACTCAATGGACATGGGTTTGGGTGAACTCTGGGAGTTGGTGATGGACGGGGAGGCCTGGGTGCTGCAGTTCATGGGGTTGCAAAGAGTTGGACATGACTGAGTGACTGAACTGATGACAGATGGTGAGAGATGATAACTCGACTGACCATGGTGATCATTTCATAATGCATAAAAATACTGAATCTCTGCTGTACATTTGAAACTAATATAAGTTAATTATACTTCAATAAGAAAAAAATAATTTTATATATATGTGTGTATCTATATATATAATTTCTAAGCCCCCAGTTGCCGAGATACTGATTTATAAGGTGTGTGTTTGGGTAGGGTCCATACATACTATATTTAGTAAAAGTTCCCCAGAAGTTGGAGATGCCCTCAAAAGCTATGTCTCAGAGACCAATATACCTATATGTGTGTGTGTATGTGCATGTATGCATGTACACATGTTCTTCTTTCTAGCAACTATTTACAGAAGATAAAACCTTGGGCCCCCAAAGACAGTCAGAGGATGGGTGTCCCTGCCTGTCAAACTAGAAGAGACAGCTTGAGAGGGATTTGGCCCGGGTTTAGCGCAGCCCATGTGGACTGATCTGTTGATGTCCCTGTGTATACGTTTGGGAAATGCACAGATTCTATGGATTTAAAATCTCAGCCACTGACCTACTGAAGACTACTTAGTCACCCAGGAAGAAAGAAATAGGGTCTCCCCTGCAGGAAGAGGGCATGACTGCTGCCATGAGAGGTGGTCCCTGGGACAGGATCTGAGAACAGAGCAACCTGGAGCTCAAGATGCAGGAAGAGGAGCAACGCGGTTCTCCCTCTGAGCCTCCTCGTAACACCAGCTACTGGTCTTCATGTTCTGCTATGACCAGGTTTGCGTGCATTATTTCTAATCCATCTCTGTGAGGTAGCTCCTTGGCTGAACTGGGCTGGAAAGGAAGAGAAAGAAGCAAAAGAAAAATGATTCACCTTTGAGCCTCTTTTGCTCATAGTCTCTATCTGTCTTTCAACAGTCCAGAGCACAAAAAGAAGTTGCTCTCCATGAAACGGTGTGATACTAAATCACTCTCCCACCTCTTATGATCTGACGGGCTGCTCTTGATAACAGATATGAGTTCTGTGCATTCAACTGTGTGCTTGCACACCTTGTTCTGATGATATAAATAAGTACCTTGACATTTAGGGCTTCCCTGGTGGTTCATCAATAAAGAATCCACCTGCCAATGCAGGAGATGCAAGTTAGATCTCTGGGTCGAGAAAATCCCCTGGAGAAGGAAATGGCAACCCACTCCAGTGTTCTTGGCCTGGGAAATCCCATGGACAGAGGAGTCTGGCAGACTACAGTCTAGGGAGGTTGCAAAAAGTCAGACATGACTTAGCGACTGAATAACAACAATAACATTTTGACATATATCAGTCTTTTATCCCAGGCTCATTTTTACTTTTGGGCATTTAAATGTGCTGTTCCCTCTGCCAAAAATACTGTTCTATGCCTACCTCCTTGATGCCCAACTTACATATACACATTCTCCCAGGATACCCCTACTCATCCCTAGGTTACAGATTGGATCTTCTTTGCTCCAAAAAGTGGTCCTTGACATCCCCACAAGGCCACCTCCCCCACAGAGGACAGGTAGAGTGAACCTGCTTGGTGCTTCATTTTGCTCTCTACTTCGCACCATATTGTGACTGCCTGATTTCTTGTCTAGATTCCTATCTAGACTCAGTATGTGGGAGGATGGGGGTGGTGCATTGGAGGTGGAGGGGTGTGGGGGAAGGCACATAATAAAAGAAACTTAAGAGACACTGGAATGCTCTACATCTTGATATGAGTGATACAGTCTTAGATATATACATGCATAAAAATTCATCAAGCTGTGCATTTAAGATTTGTGTGTATCTCTGTATTATAACAACCACCACCACCACAACAACAAGGTCAGGATATGTGAAAAAACTGCGTACTCACTCATTTTAAACTAAACATTAAACCTTAATTAAAATTTTAAAAACAATAATCTGATCCCCCAAGAGGGCTTGCCCTAGATCACTTACTCAATAGAAGAACCAGTCTCCTGATTCCCACCTCAGAGCTGTTTCTGTTATGCTACATGGAGGTATTGGGTCAGTGTCATACACATGGGGGACACAAGTTCTGTTCCATCCTGGGCAGCATGGTGACTCTGGGTTTATATAGCAATCCTCAAACCTGGACATGTTATGTGGTATGAAGACTCTTAGGACACCCCTGATGACTCGGAGGCAGTGTGGTTTGATGAAGGAGCTCTGGATGGCAAATTAGTGGCCTCTTTACTAAACCAGGGCCTTTGTGCTTTTGTTCTATCTGAAATGTTCTTCTCCCAGGTATGTCTTATCCCCTATTTAATTCACTTTTTAGAGAAATCACTCCTGACTTTCTTATCAAATGTGGCACCTCCCCACCTCCTTCATTCTCTATCCTCATATTCTAGATTTCTTCATGGTACTTATCACCATCTGACATTACATTGTATATTGTTTCCATGGCAATATGACAAATACAAGCTTCATGAGGCCAGGGAGTTTGTGTGGAATAAGCCTATATTCTCTCCTAGAGCAGTGCCTGGTAAATATGAATCAATAAAGTTTTATTGAATAAACAAATGATCTATTTTTTCTCTCACTTGCTGTGTGATCTTAGACAATTACATCACCTCCATGGGCTTCAGTCTTTTCCATTAATGGGGAGTGGGATAGTGGGTGGGTAGGGAGGTGTTTAGACTGGATTGTATATGGTTCTTTCCAGTTCTGACATATAATTCTAAATGCCAGCATGTAGAATTGCTCTCTTCTCCAAGTGCCTTGGTCTCCTTTAAAGAAGAACATTCTGATTATGAATCATCTCAATGTGAAAGTACAAAGAAAGGTGTGTTTGTATCTGTGTGTGTGTTTGTGTCTGTGTAAATGAAGCTGAAAGACAAGCCAGGGGCCCACAGCCCTGGTGTCAGGCTGCTGGCCACCCACATATCAGGTGTCCCACTCCTGGTGGCTATGTTACATGTCAGCCTCAGAACTTAGCCCCAGAGAGCAGGAGCTGTTCCCCTCTTGAACTCACAGGTTCTGCAGCTTAGAATGTGACTAAGGATGAGCTTGGGTATGGCAGACCTCTGAGGGGACTAATGTAACTAACAAGCAAACCATCTTTGCTGGGATTGAGTGGGTGAGTGGAGACCTCAAGTGGGACTGAGGTGGGGGTGGGGAGTAAAGGGCAGTGGTGCAAGGCTTTCAGTGTTCTTGGAAGTGGTGGATGGATGCAGTCTGGGGAAACCTCTGGGAACCCTAGACACCACTGACCATGGGCCTTATAAACAGAGACCCCAGTGGCAACATGAAGTGGAAGGATGAATGCTGCACTTAACCAGAGTTAAACCCGAAACAGATCCAGGAAGCAGTGGGCTATGGTACAATCTTGCAGGATACCAAGAGTCAGAGTGAGAAGACAGACAATGAATACACATACGTCTCGTGTTTGTGTAAATCTTTCAAATACACCAACAGCCATGCTGGGTACTAAATTTTCACTCTCTAAGAAGAACTTGAGGTTTGGAGATATGACTGCCTTCCTTAAAGTCAAACTGCAAAATCAAAGCAAAAACCTAGGCCTTCTGACTTCTATTTCAGTCTCTTTCCCAGTATACCACAGCGATATTTTGGGGACAACGTTACTCATGATTCAAAAAACATGGGACAGGACCCTCAAAGAACTGAATTAAAGAAGCCATATTCAATTCTGTCTCACCTTATTTCCAGGGACTTTTCTTTGCTTAACCATGCATTCCCAGTGAGGGCTGCCATGTTGTTGTCTGACTCCACCCTCAACTGGAGATTGGGTCTGGGGCAGACACCTGATCTGAAGGGGTCCTCCCCGCACCTCCCCTTAGAACCGCAACTGGTTGGTCCATTTCAATAGAAAGACTTCATCATTGTGATTGCAAGTCAGACAAACCCATATGAAGTGTCCAAATTAAAAAGTAGGATATTCCTCTAATATTTCCTAAAAAGATGTTTAGTCAAATTCAGCATCTAGTTCTCCCGCAAAAGAAGCCAGTTACAAAAAAAAAAAGAAAAGAAGCCAGTTACAAAAAAGTCCCAGATACTATATGATTCCATTTGCATAAAATATCCAGACAAGGGAAATTTATAAAGAAAGTAGACGAGTCATTGCTTAGGGTTGGGAGGGAATGGAGACAAAGCCAAATGGTATGAGGTTTCTCTTCGAAGTGATGAAATGTTCTAAAATTGACAGGGTGATGGTTGCACATATCTGTGAACATATTAAAAACCACTGAATGGCACATCTTAAATGGGTAAATTACACTGTACGTGAATAATTATTTCAATCCAGTTGTTTAAAAATCCATTCCTGATTTTTAAATGGCATAACTTCTTAACATTATATCTATCTCCAATCATCATTAAGAACATTCAAAACAGTTTCATTAAATTTACAGAAAAGTTAAGAATGTCCATCCTCTACTTTCTAGCTAAGCAATGAGAAATGTTTGGAGAAAAGAATAATTATGATTTCAAATATATGACCTATACCTGGACAAAGTAGGATAACCCTATCTGGAACATAAAAGAAGAAAAGAATCTATCACATTCAAATACCTTTCAAGTTAAATTTTAAAAATTATTTAAATAGCATAGGTTCCCATCAGTGTTGAACTGGATGGAAAAAAAAAAGACATTTTTGTACACAAAAATCAGGTAAGTGCAAAAAAAAAAACAACAAAAAATCAGGTAAGTGCAAAACCAATCAAGTGATCATCTGGGTGGTACTCCTAGATTTTGTGAGCAGGCAGAGATCCAAGTATTTGGATAAACTGAATCCAGCTAGTGGTCTAAAGGAAAGTGAAAAGTGTTAGTCGCTCAGTCATGCCCCACTCTTTTCGACACCATGGACTGTAGTCCTCCAGGCTCCTCTGTCCATGCAATTCTCCTGGCAAGAATACTGGAGTGGGTTGCCATTCCCTTCTCTGGGGGATCTTTCCAACCGGGATCAAACTTGGGCCCCCTGCACTGCAGGTGAATTCTTTACCATCTGAGCCACCATGGAAGCAGTGGTCTATATGAGCCACATTTCTTCTTTAAGTATTGAAGTCATAGCAAAAAAAAAAAAAAAAAAAAATCCAACTGTTCAAGAGGGAGGGGACATATGTATACCTATGGCTGATTCATGTTGATGTATGGCAGAAACCAACACAATATTGTAAAGCAATTATCCTTCAATTAAAAGTAAATAAATTTAAAAAATAAAACAGGCAACCTCACCATGACAGTGGTGTGAGTGAGAAGAAATGCTCTGGACATCTGCAGCTCCAGGCCTCACACACGGCCTTCATTTCTAGTTGTCAGTAATCATAGTTAGCTGAGACGGCACCGCATCTCACCTAATTTAAGACACCATCATTTTAAGTTTCATTGAGAAAGACTGCTGCTAAGTCATGTCTGACTCTGTGCGACCCCATAGACGGCTGCCCACCAGGCTCAACTGCTGCTAATTAAGGTGCCTGATTGTAAGACATCCCAATTTCAGAGGTGTTAAAATGTGGAAAAAAAAAAAAAAAGCACACATCTTGGAATAAGATAAAGTTTCCTTAGTGAATGAGCATCTTTTGCCCCTGGATGATTAAGAATTAAATATTCTGAGCTCTCTGGAATTCTATTAGTACTCCTTAGTGAGTGCATATGTGTTCTGTCACTTCAGTCGTGTCTGACTCTTTGCAACTCTCTGGTCTGTTGCCCACCAGGCTCCTCTGTCATGGGATTCTCTAGGCAAGAATACTGGAGTGAGTTGCCACGCCCTCCTCCAGAGGATCTTCCTGACCCAGGGCTTGAACCCATGTCTCTCATGTCTCCTGCGTTGGCAGGCGGGTTCTTTACCACTAGCGCCACCTGGGAAACCCATTCCTCAGTGAGTACCAGGTTTTAATTCTGGGAAGATTTAAAACTAAGCATTAAAAATTTTAAGGGAACCAAAACCATGGTATTAACACTGGGTGTTTAGAAAGAGCTCTATAAAGATTTGATATCCTATATGTTTGTAATATTGAAGATACTGTAATTCTTCTCTATTATCTAAATATGTAGGAGATATTCCCAACCTAGGAATTGAACTTGGGTCTCCTGCATTGCAGGCAGATTATTTACCATCTGAGCCACTAGCTAATACTGAAGAGAATTTGATGTATTAGAGTAATAGCCTTGTAAAGTCAGTTTAAAATATTCAAGTGAATAACTAAATTAGACTTACGATATTATGCTGAAATCCCAACAAGTTCATGTGCAGAACTGGAATCTCAGACTTCCTTTATTTATAAGGCTAATTTACTGCATTTATAAGAATTGTCTTCAGAAAGACTGGTTTGTTTGGTCAAGCAATTATGGTTTAAAAGAAATTCACATTTATTAGATTGATAAATGATGTTTGAAATGTTGAAACCATTTCATTAACTGAGTTTTCAAACAGACCAAACAATATTTGAATCACTTAAAAAGTGATTGTTAACAGTTGCAAGATTATAGATAGAACTAAAATTTCTGTAAGAACTAGAACTATAATACATTGAGAACAACTTGATTAAATCAAAAGTAAACTTCTGAAGAGTCTTTTCTACAAATGAAACCCATCCTCAATGTTACCAGAAAGCTCGTATTGACAGTCCAGAGGGGCACATGACTCCAAGTAGCCAATCAGAGATCTTACCTAGAATTTTTCAAAGGGCGGGATGGGGGGTGGCAGGAAGAGTCTCTGGTGTGAGCTTAAAGTCCAGGGTCTTGCAAGCTGCCTGTAGTCTTGTCTTGGGCTTCGTGGAGAACCCAGCCTGCATGGAAGTGGAACTGACAGACAGAGAGAAATGGAAGTAAGACCCAGAGAAAGAGTGAGAGTGAGAAGAAGGAGAAGGGTAGAGAGGAAGGGAGAGAGCAAGAGAAGGTGGGGGAGGTAGTGGAATAAACTGGGAGATTGGGATTGACATATATACAGCATTATGTATAAAACAGATCCTAATGAGAACATACTGTTTAGCACAGGGAACTCTATTCAGTGATCTGCGGTGATCTAAATGGGAAGGAAATCTAAAAAAGAATGTATACATGTATACATATAACGTTCACTTTACAACAGAAACTCACACCACATTGGAAAACAACTATACGCCAATAAAAAAATTTTAAGAAGAAGAAAAGAGAGAGAATAGTCCTGCCCACATTCAAGTTCTAGCCATTCTTCAGGGCCAGCTATACTCAAACTTCCTGCATTCAGGGACTTCAACTCTTCCTTCAGTTACCTGAGGGACCTGATATCTTTCCAACAAAATCTCCTTTTCTGCCTACTTTGATTCAGATTTCTGCCCCTGGCAACACAAACATATTCAGTATTCAATATCCATATTCAATATTCCCAGGTGGTAAAGAATCCACCTGATAATGCAGGAGACATAAGAGACGAGGGTTTGATTCCTGGGTCGGGAAGATCCCCTGGAGTGGTAAATGGCAACCCACTCCAGTATTCTTGCCTGAAGAATCTCATGGACAGATGAGTCTGGCGAGCTACATACAGTCCTTGGGGTCACAAAAGAATCAGACATGACTGAAACAACTTAGCATTTTCCCAGGGACCTTGACAAATTCAGGTAAGAGCTATACAGCAGGAAAATCCAGCTCACAGAAGAAGAGTTGGATTATAGTCAATATTACCAAGTTGTCAACAGTGAACAGCTTTGGGGAATTCTGCAACAATAAAACTTGTATTTAAGCTGCTTATCATGTATGGAATATTAAACTTCCATAGCATATGAAAATTACCTCATAAGCCTAAGTGTATGAGCTAAAACAATAAAATCCCTAAAAGGAAACGCAGAAGTAAATCTTCCTGACCTTGAGTTAGGCAATGATTTCTTAAGTGCGAAACACTAAGTGCCAAAATGTTTGGTTATGTTCTGCTCCAAATTCCACTACAACTACTAACAAAGTGCACACATAGAATTAACTGTGTCAAAGTAGTTGTTTTCCTTACAGCCTCATCTTCTTGAATTTTACATTTCTATGGCAAGGAATTGATAGAAAGTGTCTATTTTCTGAAAACAAGTTGAAGAGCAATCACCTTGCTTTTTTGAAGAACCATACCATGTTTGGTCTTTCCATTCCAAAAATAACAGAAAATTTTGGAGATGGTCAAATGGCAAGGAACCAAGCCCTGGAATGTAAAACCTTCCTGTCTCCTGTGGAAGGCTCTTGAGTCCTTAAGTAGTTACATTCCAACATCACAAGGAAGCTGAAGAGGGCAAATGCAGTGAGGAGAGTGTCAGAGGCAGCCCTGGCATTCCTCTCCAGCGAGACACCAAGTTTGGTCATGCCCTGGAGAGGTTACTGTGCCTTGCAAAAGGTGTTGCCACTGCTCTGGTCTGGGAGGCTACATGGAGGGAAATAGTGACTTTTCCAAGTTCTAATCAGCTGCACACAGTCCCCTCAAACACCCACCTACCTGTTTACTCCTCACCCTCTTCCTCACTCCATAGAACTGCAAGACAGTCCAACTTTGCTGCTTCCCCTGCTGACAAAGACTCACATGTTTTATTCCATTCTCTTTCCCACTGATTATTCTCCCCCTTAAACGCATGGGTCAAATGTCTCCCTACTTTCTGTAGTTTTTAAGAGCATAAAATCTAAGCTAATTACTCACTGGGCAATTATTGCCTCTTATCTAGTTATCATTTTTATCCCTGTGTTCCTACACCTGCCACAGCTTAGACCCAATTGTGTCATTATAATCTGTATTTGTTGGTCTCTTCTCCCATTTGTGAATGAGAAATAAATTAAAAGCAAGGATCCTTTAAACAAATGGGGATGGAGCAATTAGAAATCCCTGGGGGTGGAAAAAAGCAATAAAGAAAAAAAAAAAGCATTGACCTAAACCTCACACCTTATACAAAAATTAATCCAAAATGGATCACAGGTTTAAATATAATATTACAGTTACAAATCTTTCAGAAAAAAATAGAAAATCTTTGGGATCTAGATCTAGCTAAAGAATTTAGTAGTTCTGACATCAATCATACAATGTACAAAAGGAAAATTTGAAAATTGGACCTTATCAAAATTAAAAATATTTGCAAAACAGTTGTTAAGAGGATGTGAAGATAAGCTACAAAGTGAGAAGAAAATTTGCAATTGTATATCTGACAGAGGACAAGTATCTATAATACACAAGGAATTCTCAAAACTCAACAGTTTGAAAAGACAAGCAATCTAATTAGAAAATGAGAGGAAGACATGAGATGACATTTTCACAGAAGAGGATAGATATATACATGACTAATAAACATGTAAGAAGGACAGACAAAATGAACACAATGTAAGTTATCAGGGGCTGTTCTGCAGCAGCGGAGAGGAAGGATTGGACAGAAAGTGTGAAGATACTTTAGGAAATTAGAGTCATGTATCAAAGGGGCGACATCAGCAAGATGGCAGACTTGGAGGTCCCAGACTTCGTTCCCCAGAAAAAGCATGATTTAGCAGATTGGACATATTATATATACATTGTACATATAAATATGTATGTATATGTACATTAACAAGGGACATTTTGATACACAGTATGCACTATACACACACACACATGGAATATTATTCAGCCTTAAAGAAGGAAGCTCTGCTATTTCAGACATGTACAAACCTGGAGGACATTAACCATGAATGAACCTGGAGGCTAAATGAAATAAGCCAGATACAGAAAGACAAATACTGCATGATTTCATTTATATGTGGAATCTAAAATAGTCAAACTCAGAAAGGCAGAGAGTAGAATGTTGGTTTCCAGGGCTGTTCAACTCATCTGCTCAACTCCCTCCTGCCCACCGCCAACCCTCCCTCTTAAAGAATAAGGAGTGGACAGACAAAGGAGGACTGAGCTCCCAGCCCCATGGAGAGTGCCCTCTTAGGCATAGAGCCCCCATTCAGAATGGCTGGGGCAGGCAGGGGTATCGGGTGGGAATGGGCAGAGGCCCTGAAACGGCTTACCTGAGGCCACAGCTGCCCTGTTCACTTAGAAGGGCCCTGTTTTGAGATTGTTTGTTCTAATTTATTTTAAGCTAGGTAAGGCTGAAGAGGGGTGGGGCCATGGTCCCTCAGCTTCCATGGGGAGGGAGGAAGGGGGAGCTCTTTTTTTACGTTGATTTTTTTTTTCTACTCAGTTTTCCCTTTTCCTTCTGCTCCATTTGGGGCCCCTGGGGGTTTCAGTCATCTCCCCAATTGGTCCCCTGGATTGTCTTTTCTTTGTCTGTTGATTCTAACTTGTAAATAAAGAAATATTATTCAAAAAAAAAAAAAAAAGAATAGGAGTGGGTCCCCATATTCAGGGCTTTTGTGGTAGCTCAGATGGTAAAGAGTCTGCGTGCAATACAGAAGACCTGGGTTCAATCCCTGGGCTGGGAAGATCACCCTGGAGAAGGGAATGGCAACCCACTCCAGTATTCTTGCCTGGAGAGAGGAGCCTGGAAGGCTACAGTCTCTGGGGTCGCAAAGGGTTGGACACGACTGAGTGACTAACACTTTGACTTTCCCTGTAGCCAAGAGCTTCGGGAAGGGGGCTGAGCATGGACCAACAATGAGGTTTCCACACTCCTTGTGAGGGGCTCTATAAGCCCATCGCATTTGCCAGAAGCCAGTTGTGTGTTCTTTGATTAGACCCAGCATCTGTTGTAGGGGAGGCAAAGATCCCCTTTGAGAATTTCCCTTCAACTCTCGGAGGTCCCAAAGACGAGGCAATGCCTGCTGATGAGATGCCTCTGGTCTGGGCTATTTAGGATCTAGGATTGGGGTTCTTTAGATATGTTCTTCCTGTGTTGTGCCTGGCTACAAAGGAGCCTATTGCTTTGAGTGCTTCCCCGTGATGGATGTGTCTAGTCATTTCCCACCCCCGTCACTCAGAGTCCCCATGGGACACACAGGATCAGGCCCATAAAAATAGCAAGTGTGCAGGGTTGAACAAAATGCCCCAGCCTGGCCCTGTGTTGAGCTTTTGTTAACAACTGCTGATCTATAAAACACCAATTAAACCAAAATTGAAAACAAACTATTATTTCTGTCCTAGATTTTGCATGTAAGTATTTTAGTTTAAATTGATGAAGGTGGTAGGAGGAAAGAAAATCTGTATTTTTTCACTCCCATAAACATATCTGCTCTAGTCCCAAATCAGAATGCTTTTATCACTTCTACTGCCAGGGAGATAACAAAGCAATTCAGAGCTTAGTAGAGGAAGTAGATTTGCCCTTGACATAAACCTTTTTGTCAAATCAAGAGATACTGAGGCTGAGCTTTCTCAGGACTGTGGACTGTGTTAGTCACTCAGTTGTGTCTGGCTCCTTGCAACCTCATGAACTGTAGTCCACCAGGCTTCTCTGTCCATGGAATTCTCCAGGCAAGAATACAGGAGTGGATTGCCATTCCCTTCTCCAGAGGAACTTGCCAACCCAGGGATTGGACCCTGGTCTCCTGCCTCACTTTCTCAGGAAGTGCCTTTAAATATCTAGTCAACAGAGGATTAGGGCCCAGGACCACTACAAGGACAGGACTTTGGGTTCATGAGGGTTCGCTCCACAGGGTGTGGGCAGACCCTGGCCAGCGCAGTGTGCAAGAAAGACAAGCAGGTCACAGACGGTGAATGGAAGGCTTTCCACATCCAGAGGCAGGGTCCAGGCAAGAAGCAGGTGCGAGTTCCATAGACAAATCCCAGGGTCAGTCAGAAGTGTCTCTTCCTGTTGACCAGCTTTTGCTAAGAGTATTATTATGGGGAATATTACGCTAGTCGCAGTCCACTTGATAGTCACAAGTTAACCTTTATTTTCAACTGCTTCTGGTCATCTGAGAACTATACACCTGGACTGCACCCTTTTGGCCACTTTTGGAGGTTCCGTAAAGACTTTTACCTGTGTCACTTCTTTCTCACACAGAATACACATACAGAAACACATTCACATATATTTCCATTTTTCTCTACTTTTCTCTACCTAGTATCATTTTTTCACAACTAGGCATATCTTTTTAAATATCTTTTTATGTGGTAAATTACATATAATATTGACCATTTTTAAATGTACAGCTCAGTGGAACTATGCACATTCACACTGCTGTCCAACCATCATCACCACACACCTCCATAGTTTCTGCCATCTTCCCAAACTGAACTCTATATGCATTAAATAATATCAATAAACTGCCCCCCCCATTCTTCATCCCCCTGACCCTGGCAACCACAATCCTACTTTCTGTCTCTGTAAATTTGAATACTCTAGATATTTCATATAAGTAGAATCATCCAATTTGTCCTTTTGTATCTGGCTTATTTCACTGAGCATAATGTCTTCAGGGTTTATCCATGTTGTAGAATATGTCAGAATTTCTTTCCTTTGTAAGTCTGACTAATGCTGCATTATATGTATACCATTCATTTTGTTTATCCATTCATCCATCAATGGACTTTTGGGTTGCTTCCTCCTTTTGACTACTGTGAATATGGCTACTACGAACTTAGGTATACAAATACCTATTCAAGTCTCTGCTTTCAATTCTTTGGGACTGTATACCTAGAAGTGGGGTTGTTGGATCATAGGCGTTATCTTTTAAAAATATTTTTATGATGGAAAATTTCTAACATTCACCCAAGTGGAGAGGATATCATAAGCAGCCCATGTCCCCATCACCCAGCTTCAGCCACTGCTGGCTCATGGCTGATCTTGTTGCATCCATCCTTTACCACTGGAGTACTCTAAAGCAAACCCACACACCTATCATTGCATTTATAAATACATCAGAATCTACTTCTAGCAGAAGTGATCTTTTTTAAGGAGTTTTGTTTTTGTTTTTTGTTTTTTTTTAGGGAGTAAATTTACATTGTGAGTGCTTAACTACTAAATACCAATTTGGGTAAATACTCACTGAGTATTTATCACTATTTGGTGCTTTAAAGTGGCAGCCTTCTAAAGAAATGTTTTATTATAAAAATTTTGAAACATACTATAAACTGGAGAAAATCAAACAAGGAACCCCCATGTGACCATCGCTCAGCTTCAATGACTATCAATAGCAAAATGGTACTCGTTTTCAAAATGTAGGCATAAGATTGCTCAAGTGATAATCTGCAACTTCATTCCTCTGGAGAAAAGAACAGGAATTAGAATGGAGTTGATAGCAAGAAGAATTCTTTTAATTCTGGAAAGGTTTATTACTCATTGCTTATTTTTAAATGACTGGAGCTTTGCTATGAACGCTCATAAATATCAGCTCAAATTCTCAGCTACAGTGTGATTCCTGGTTTATCTGAGCTCACTTGTCTTTCCTCCCTGGGTTAAATCTAGGTGACTTTCAGATTTTTCCAGCCTCGATGGTTATTTACAAAAAGAACAAGTTGACATTTGAATAAAGGCAATGGCTAAGAAGTTATTTCTTGTTTTATCACAAGTGCAGAAAATATGCAGTCAAAAATGGAAGCTGCACAGAGGTTTAACTTTTTTAAATTAGGAATTTGTATAATTTTAGAGACAGATGCATTTCCTGATTATTCGTATAAACACGGTATCACTAAACTTTTGTTGCCTAACAAATCATCCCCCAAATTTAGTGACTTAAAACAATAATCATCAAGATGGAAGGATTGTCTTTGTTAGATATCAAAACTTAATATATGCCATTGATTCTAAGACACATTATCATTGAAATTAGGCTACATAGATCTAACAGTCTCTGACATTGTGGAATTACTCTTCATCAAGTAGCAATCAGGGCATATTTATTGTTACCTTCACAAGACTGAATGTGGTCATGGCTATTTACATTGTCATCACCTCAGCTTAGTTGAATGTATTGTTATATGCATGTGGCTCAGATGGTAAAGAAGCTGCCTGCAATGCGGGAGACTTAGGTTCTATCCCTGGGTCGGGAAGATTCCCTGAAAAAGGGAATGGCAACCCACTCTAGTACTCTTACCTGGAGAATTCCATGGACGGAAGAGCCTGGCGGGCTACATTCCATTGGGTCATGAAGAGTCAGACATGACTGAGTGACTAACACACACACAGACATGCGTATGTTTAGTTAATTAATCTTCAAAAAGACTGCATTTTTTGACCAAAATTCTGTATGGAAATAAGTTATTGTATACCAAGAAAAGTGCTGAAGCAGGTCAGTTGCACAGATTATTGATATTAGTGAAACAAATTTTCACTGTGGGAGAAATGATCTTGATTAGACAGATATGTCCTTGCAGATCTGTGTTTTATGAGGCCTAAGAAAGGATCACACACGATGGTGTGATCACTCACCTAGAGCCAGACACCCTAGAATGCAAAGTCAAGTGGGCCTTAGGAAGCATCACTACGAGCAAAGCTAGTGGAGGTGATGGAATTCCAGTTGAGCTCTTTCAAATCCTAAAAGATGATGCTGTGAAAGTGCTGTACTCAAAATGTCAGCAAATTTGGAAAACTCAGCAGTGGCCACAGGACTGGAAAAGGTCAGTTTTCATTCCAATCCCAAAGAAAGGCAATGCCAAAGAGTGTTTAAACTACCACACAATTGCACTCATCTCACATGCTAGCAAAGTAATGCTCAAAATATTCCAAGCCAGGCTTCAACAGTACATGAACCATGAACTTCCAGATGTTCAAGCTGGATTTAGAAAAGGCAGAAGAACAAAGATCAAATTGCCAGCATCCATTGGATCATCGAGAAAGCAAAAGAATTCCAGAAAAACATCTACTTCTGCTTTATTGACTATACCAAAGCCTTTGACTGTGTGGATCATAACAAACTGTGGAAAATTCTTCAAGAGATGGGAATACCAGACCACCTGACCTGCCTCTTGAGAAATCTGTATGCAGGTCAAGAAGCAACAGTTAGAACTGGACATAGAACAACAGACTGGTTCAAAATTGGGAAAGAAGTACATCAAGGCTGTATATTGTAACTGGGCTAATTTAACTTATATGCTGAGTACATCATGTGAAATGCCAGGCTGGATGAAGCACAGGCTGGAATCAAGATTTCCAGGAGAAATATCAATAACCTCATATATGCAGTTGACACCAACATTATGGCAGAAAGCGAAGAACTAAAGAGCCTCTTGATGAAAGTGAAAGAGGAGAGTTAAAAAGTTAGCTTAAAACTCAACATTCCGAAAACTAGGATCATGGCATCTGCTCCCATCACTTCATGGCAAATAGATGGGGAAACAATGGAAATGACAGACTTAATTTTCTTGGGCTCCAAAATCATTGCAGATGGTGACTGAAGCCATGAAATTAAAAGACACTTGCTTCTTGAAAGAAAAGCTATGACCAACCTAGACAGCATATTAAAAAGCAGAGACATTACTTTGCCAACAAAGGTCTGTCTAGTCAAAGCTATGGTTTTTCCAGTAATCATGCATGGATGTGAGAGTTGGACTATAAAGAAAGCTGAGTGCCGAAGAATTGATGCTTTTGAACTGTGGTGTTGGAAAAGACTCTTGAAAGTCCCTTGGACTGCAAGGAGATCAACTAGTCGGTCCTAAAGGAAATCAGTCCTGAATATACATTGGAAGGACTTATGCTGAAGCTGAAACTCCAGTACTTTGGCCACTTGATGCAAAGAACTGACTCCTTGGAAAAGACCCTGATGCTGGGAAAGACTGAAGGCAGGAGGAGAAGGGGATGACAGAGGATGAGATGGTTGGATGGCATCACCAACTCAATGGATATGAGTTTGAGTAAGCTCTGGGAGTTGGTGATGGACAGGGAAGCCTGGCATGCTACAGTCCATGGGGTCACAAACAGCTGGACACGACTGAGCGACTGAACTGAACTGAAGAAAAGATTAGATGACATTGTGTTTTATTTTGTGACTAAAACTCATTGAAAAGAATTGCCCATTATATACTAAAAAACTTTTCAAAATGGGTGTCAGAAACTTGGCCCCCCAAATCATGTAATCAGTAGTTGAGCATTCCTTTAAGTAGTACATCAGACTGTCCTGGTGGTACAGGGGATCAGAATCCATGTGCTAATGCAGGAGACAGTTTTGATTCCTGGTCCATGATGATTCCACATGCCTCAGAGCAATTAATCCTGTGCATCATAACTACTAAGCCTTGGCTCTAGACCCCTCGAGCTTCAACTACTGAGCTCATGTGCTGCGGCTATTGAAGCTCACACGCCTAGAGCCCATATTCCACAAGAGAAGGCACCGCAGTGAGAAGCCTCTGCGCAGCAACAAAGAGTAACCCCCTGCTTGCTGCAACTGTAGAAAGCTCTCACGCAGCAACAAAGACCCAGTGCAACCAATAATTAATTAATTAAAAGAAATAAGTGCCACATTTTCAGTGCTCTTAATGGCTGACAGACAAACCAAAATACCACTGACCCAATAAGCTATACATTTGTTTTTCTGAGATATAGAAGATATAGAAGGGGCAGCCTGCACAGGATGGATATATAGCATCACAAAGCTACCAGGGATATAGGTTATATTTGATCTTACTGTTCTGCCATTTTCTGCACATGACTCTTGATTCATGATATAATATAGCTGCTTCAGATCCAGACATCATGTGCATATTCCAAGAACGAAGGAAAGAATGAAGAGGAAGCAAAGGGCAGGTGCCAGCTGACTTTCTAGAGGAGCACATGCTTGTTAAAGGAAGAAAAAGTCTGTAAACCCTGGGTCTCCAGGAGAGCAGCACCCCCCGCCCCCAGCTATTCACTCTCATCTATTTTTAGGTCCTGACTGGGAACCGGAAGGGTACTTCATGTGGGCTCTGCTAAGGGCACCTCCAGAAGCGCTAGTAAAAGGAAGGGGCCAAAAGCTTCAGTATCAGTCTCCTCTCCTCCCTCTTCTTCAGGCCACTTCTCCCCAAACCTGCTTGTCTCTCATTCTTCCTTCTTTTGTTTAGCATTTCCCTGTCAGATTCTAGAGCACTGTTTGGGCTACAGAGTCAGTAGAACACAATCTTACCCAAATCCAACATCTGGTGGTTCATAATCACCCAGTAAATCCACTCAGAATATGTGAATATAAGCAACTGATCTGCTCCCTCTCAGCAGGCATTGCATATTTCATGGGATCTCTGCAGCTCTCAGACCCCTCCCTAAGGAAATGGGAGTGAATGAAGAATTGTGCCCCAAGTACCTACTAGGTTTGAGGAGCCTCTTCACAGAGCACCTCAGAGGTTTGTGATTCTTGTGATTCTTTGGCATGTCAATACATTGACAGCACAAGCCCTCCCATAGGACGTTCAGAATGTAACCCTACTGGTCAAACTAGGGATGCAATCTTCACTCTCAGATCTTTGCCAACACCCAGCCCTCCCCAGGGCCCCTTTGTCCACACAAGTAGCTAGAGCTGTATGTGTGAGGCACTTTGAACACATCTTAGAACGAGGCTGACTTAGTCTCTGACTTCATAGAGCTTTGTCCTGCAAGTCTGACAGAAGGTTCAACTGTTTAAACTGAAGGTCTCTGTTTTTGTTTTTTTTTTTATTTTCATTACTCCAGGCGGTAGATCCAAAAATATCTTGCTGTTATTTATGTCAAAGAGTGTCCTGCCTGTATTTTCCTCTAAGAGTTCTATGGTATCCAGCCTTACATTGAGGTATTTAATTCATTTGAGTTTATTTTTGTGTATAGTGTTAGGGAGTGTTCTATGTTCATTGGTTTACATGTAGCTGTCCATCGACAGATAAGTGAATAATGAAGATATGGTACATATGTACAATGCAGCATTACTCAGCCATAAAAAGAATGAAATAATGCCATCTGCAGCAACATGGATGTACCTGGAGATCGTCATACTGAGTGAAGTCAGTCAGAGAAAGACAAATATCATACATTATCGCTTATACGTGGAGTCTAAGATAAGGGTACAAATGAACATATCTACAAAACAGAAATAGAATTACAGATATAGAAAACAAACTTATGGCTACCATGGGGTAGGGATAAATTGGGAGTTTGGGATTGACATATATATACTACTATATATAAAACAGATAACTAAAAAGAATCTTCTGTATAGCACAGGGAACTCTACACAATACTCTGTAATGGCTTATATGGGAAAAGAATTCAAGAGTGGATGTATGTATATGTATAACTGGTTCACTTTGCTATACACCAGAAACCAGCACAACACTGAAAATCAACTATACTCCAATAAAAATTACCAACTCCCCCCCCCCCAAAAAAAAAACCCACAAAACTTAAGGTCTCTGATGTGGGGCAGTGTGTTTCAACAGACCTGGTAATCACTATTTACCTAAGCTCCTTCCTTTGACCCTCCTTTTTCTTGGACTTCTTCTCAGGGATCTCAAAGGAAAAGTAGATCAAACATCTATCTTTGTTTGTTGCATGAAAGCCAGCCATTACTCCTTCCCAACGTCATCACCTTTCCCTATTTCAAAGTGTAATTATCCAGTCTTGGAAGCACCTTGGTATAAACCCCCTTAGTGACCTGCATGTAAACGTGGAAGGCTGTTTTTCCCCAGAAGGTCACAGCAAAATTTCCAGCCCCACATTGTTTCAGAATCTTGCCTTTAAGAAGAGGCAGATTCTATTTAGTCTTCCCTTGAACCTGAATGAGACTTGTGACTACTTCAGAGAGTAGGATGTGGCAGAAATAATGATTCATGACTTGTGAAGCTCAGTCAGAGAAGATAAAACTTCCTCCTGGCTCCCTCTCTTGGAGGGCTTGCCCTCAGAACTTGGCCGCCATGCTGTGAGGAAGTCCAAACCAACTCTCATAGAGGAGCCACACGGGACAGTTGAAGTGGAGACAAACAGAGACTCCAGCCGACAGCTGGCATCAGCTGCCAGATGTCTGTATGAATGAACTCTCAGATGACTCCAGCCCCCAGCCTTCATGGCCCCAGATACAGTGGAGCAGATACAGGCTGTCCCTGCTACACTCTGTCCAAATTCCTAACCCATAGACTCCATGAACATGATCAATGGCTCTTTCCACCACTCACTTTTAGAGTAATTTATTAGACAGCCAGAGTAACTAGGACAGGAAACCAAGCATAAAACACAAAAGCTGCTAAGGCCCTTACCTCAGCACCTGCAGACTCCTACTCATCCTGTGTCACAGCAGCAACGCACAGAGACCAGAGAGGTAAACACAGGGATGGTTCTGCTCCCATGGCCAGCTCAGCCATGAGCGAAGCAAAGATGTGGAAAGTGGGAAGAGAACTGCAGAAGCTTAAGAATAATTGGGAATTGACTGTACAGTGTATAAAATGTCATTTACCCAACCCTAGTATTGTGTCTGCTAGAATTCTGTTTTTGGCACTGGCATTTTATAGTTGCCCCTCCCCCCCCTCTTTTTTTTAAGAAAGAAGAAAAGATATGTGGGCAGTGGGGGTTTGAATCATTTCACTCCCCTGGGCCTTATTACCTCCAGCTTTTTTACTTCCCTATAAGGTCTCTCCTATTTGTACACATCTACTCCTTATTGCTTGGTTTGCTAAAGACCAAGAAATTGAGAATTTAGTGAGCTGAACACCCAATAAGTGGGGGCACCATCAGTAACCCCCCAGTAGTCCCCAAATCATAATCAACATTGGTTTTTTGTGGTGGTGTTGTTTTCTGTTGATTTTTTTCCCACTGTGTGTTGCTGCGGGATCTTAGATCTATTAGGGATTGAATCTGGGCCCTTTAAGTGAAAGTGCAGTCCTAACCACTGGACCACTGGGGAAGTCCCTCATTATCAATATTATTGTCATTATAATCTTTGATATGACCAAGTGATGCTTAATCTTATGAAAAGTAAAACTCCAAACCACTTGAGAATATTCTGCTGTTCTTATTCATTTGTAGCTATCTTACTCTAGGTCCCCAGAGTAGAACCCAAGACAAGGACCTATGTGCAGCTAGTCTATATGGAAGGTGACCCCAGGGAGTGAGAGTGAATGAGAGGGGAGACTAGACCTGGAAGGCAGAAAAACATTTGGGTACATTAAAAGGGTACGTTTTTGAAGTTGTTTCTTTAGATTGTGGAGTGTGACTCCATTGGACTTCCTGAGAGGCACATGGAATTTTTCCACTGTAGGTGGTGCAGTGGTAAAGAATCCACCTGCCAATGCAGGAGATGCAAGAGATGTGGGTTTGATCCTTGGATCAAGAAGACCCCCCTGGAGTAGGAAATGGCAACCCACTCCAGTATTCTTGCCTGGGAAATCCCATGGACAGAGAAGCCTGGCGGGCTACAGTCCATGGGATCACAAAGAGTCAGACATGACTGAGTATCTGAACAGGATAATATTGGCTAGCATTTGCTGGGCACCAACTGTGCTATGTATTTCCAAACACTGTTTAATTATCAGAACGACACCATGAGGGGGGTTTTAATGATCCCCATTTTATAGATGACAAAACTGAGACTTAAAAGCTTAAACTGTCTAAGGGCACAGAGCTTGGCAGAGGTGGAACCCCACCTTCCAACTTCAAAATCCTTTGCTCCTTTAGAACAGCTTCTCCTGTGCAAAGAGGGCAGAGTTTTGTTGGTCTCTCTCAGAAGCTCTTAGAAAATGCAAAATTATCTTTTTGGCCTCAAATCAAAAGCCTCTGAAGAAAAAGTCCCCAGAAGTACAGTAGGAATTGTCTGGTAAACTTATACTCAGCTGGAAGCCCAGCTGAGAAGGAACATTCTCTGAGACCCTTGATAAGCCTCTCCAGCCCATGTTATGTTTGTGAAGATGCAGCTAACAAGACGTCACAGAAACACATGGATTGCAAAACCACAGACCAATGGAAAACCGAGGATCCAAACACAAAACTGAGTTTGAGGTCTCAAGGACTCCCTGGCAGGAAGCAAGTGAAGTTCCTTGCGGTCCCTTCACTGTCCTCCTCCTTCATCAGTCAGAGTCCTATTCTTAGTTTGAGGGATCTCAGTTGTCACCGATGAGAACTCTCAACTGGCTGAATAATTACAGTGGCTCAGAATAGCACATCTGAAGTAGCGAGCCGAGCCGGCAGGCAGGCTGCTACATTAAGAAAAACTGGGTGGGGAGGAGGGAGATTCTGGGCATGCTGGAAGCCAGGTCACAGGGCCTTTCTTTTCACCCAGGGAAAAGGCCGGAATCATTGGTTTTGTTGTAAAAACAGTGCTTTAGGGGAGAAGAAGTAAATTTAGAGTAGAGAGCTAGTACACAAAGGCTAAAAAAAAGCAGTCTTTATTCATTTAATGCCTTTTCTTCATTCTGTCAGATTTAAAAAATGGAAATAGCTTTGTTCTCTTGCAGTTATAAAATGAACGTATTCTCATTGTAAAAAAAAAAAATCACACATATAATCAAGTATAAAAAGGAAAGTGAGTAAACAACATGATCCTAATGTATATAGTACAGGGAACTCTTCAATATCCTGTGACAAACCACAGTAGAAAAGAATATATATATATGGGCTTCCCAGGTGGCACTAGTGGTAAAGAACCCATCTGCCAATACAAGAGACATGAGATGCAGGTTTGATCCCTGGGTTGGGAAGATCCCCTGGAGGAGGGCATGGCACCCCACCCCCAGTACTCTTGCCTGGGAAATCCCATGGACAGAAGAGACTGGCGGGCTACAGTCCATAGAGTTGCAAAGAGTCAGACATGACTGAAGAGACAGCATGCACACATGCATATATGTTTATATATATATATATGCATGTATATAAACATATGTATATGTATATCTGGGTCACTTTGCTGTACAGAATAAATTAACATAACATCGTAAATCAACTATACTTCAATAAATTTTTTTTAAAAAAAGAAAAGTAAAAATTGGCATTAATCCCATTATCCAGAGCTCAGAGATACAAACACTATTCACTTTATGGTGTGGAGTTTTGTTTCTGTTGTATGCAAACAACTGGTATTTGCTACCCAGAACTTTCCCCTCCTTCTCCAGGAAAAGTCCGCCCAAATTATTTTGGCATCTGTCTCTCCCTCTAGTGCTCAGCCTGGTTGGTTAGGGATTGCCTCACTCTCGGTTCCATTATCCCTTATAGCTTCAGCTTACCACTGGAGCTCATGACCCTGGCCAAGGAATTTGGTTCAGGAGTGCTCATGTGACCCAAACCAGAGCAACCCCAGTGAAGTTCATGTCTTTTTCTGGGACACTGAAACAAAGATGCTCTCTACGTTCTACGTGAGATGGGGAAACAGAGCCCCAGGGACTGTTGGCAGCTATCTGGGGATCATGAGAGAAGCAACTCTACAGAATGCATAAGAGAAAGAGAAACCAGGCCCTCCAGAATGTCTGTCACTGAGCCCCTGGAATCCAGCCTTTTCAGTTACAGGAATCAACTGGCTTCATTATTCTGTCAGCTTTGAGTTGAGTTTTCAGTTTTAGTAGCTGGGAAAAAATTCTAATCAAAATCAGTTCCTTTGGACTTTCATCTTACCCCAACACTTATGGTTTTATGAAAAAAATAGAGAATATAATATCTTTTCAGGTCAAGAAATACAGGCATATGTAATAGTGATTTCTAAGATCCTTCTTGCCATGTAAAGCTCTACTTAAATGTCATCTCAGTCAGGCTTCTGCTGACCCACCCCTAGTCACTCTTTATCACAACACCCTTTCCATTTTCATCATAGTACTAACACGACCCAGCATAAAAAAATTTTTTATCTATTTATTCCAGGTCACCAATCATTAAAATATAAGCTCCATTAAAAAAGATACCTGTATCCCTAGATTTTACAAAGATATTCTCTCAATGTATGTGCTCAATGAATGTTTATTGAATGAATGACTGAATGTCTGAATAATGTTTCATGTATACACCATAGTTTATTTAAAGCAAGCCCCTATTGTTGAATATTTAGGGTGTTTCCAAGTTTCTTCTCATAAAAACAATTATCTTCAAACATTAATTATTTTCTTAGTATAAATTCTTGAAGTAGAACTGTTGATCAAAGGCAAACATGTTGAAGGGTCTTGATGGATATTGTTATGCCATCTTGCAAAAAATGTATACCAGTTCTGCTCCAACAACAAAAACATGAGACTCTAAGGCTCTACTTCATACCCCACAGAGGAAAAATCTTTTTTGTCTTATTTTTCATGTGCCATGCCTTGTGCTAAGAAATTACTTGTATTATAGCATGTAACCCTCACAATCAACCTCTTGAGATAGATGCAAATTTTACACTTAGTTTACAGATGAGGAAACTGAGGCTGTAACAAAGATGTTATACAATTAGCCCAGGATCCTAATGAGTAATTTTCAGAGAGGGATTCAAACACAGGTAGTCTGCTCAGGGGCTGATATCCTCAATTACTATGCTTTATGAAATCACTGCCTTCAGAGGAATTTCTTCTCTCTAAGCTTTGTCAGCAAAGAAAGGAAGATGACATACACTGGTGTTAAGTTTGGGCTAATATTTCTGTAGTGCTTACACTGGGCCAGTCACTTTGGTAGTTTCTTCATTTAATTCTCACCACCACATTTTGTAGAAGGAAATACCGCAATCCTTACTTTGTACACCAGGAGCCTGCAGCTCAGACAACTTACCCCAGGTCCCAGAACCAGTGAATCACTGTAGCCAGATCAGCTGAGATGCCAGCCTTTCCTCTGAACTCAGGATGGATAGACATGAGTAGCTCTACCCCAGCCTTTCAGGTTCTCTCTTACAGGACCCTCTTCCTCTCTGAGCTTAATCATCTGTGCAGCAGATGGTTAGTATAAGTGCATGAAAACTAAAGAGTTGGCCCTGCTCCCCTCTGTCACATGCATATCTATTGATGGATAAGTATTGACTAATTTATGAAATGTTAATTCATTTAGTCCTGAAGAGGAATCCAGACTGAGGGATAATTCCAGCAGCTGGGCCTAAAACCATTATCTAACCCTCTGGAATGTCCTAGACTGCATTCTATTTCTATAGAGAATATTTCAGAACGCATTTCCTCAGACCAAGGCCACAAATGTGACCTCTACAATCATCCTGCTGACAAAGGTGGAAGAAATCCCATTTGGTCCTTATTCAGCAGAGTTCTGGGAGCCAATTTTCTAAGCAACAAAAATATATTTGCCACCTCTCCCAATCTCTATTTTTTATTCCAACACATTTCAACTGTAGTAGCCATGGAGAACAGGACTTGAAGAGAGATACTCAATGCTTTCTAGAGCCAAGTGAAATTTCTGGCCCGTCTTATAGAGGAAGTTGAAAACCATGCCAGGGAGGAGCAGACTTCCTTCTGCTTGTTCAGAATGCTGGCGTCCCTTGCAGTTATGTGGATGTTGCACACCCAGCACCCATGAGGGGAGGGGAGGGAGGGTTGCAAACTCAATGTCCTCACCAGTCTTGAAGGTCATATTGGCGAATGAGGCTGGGTGGGTTCCACACTGGGCAGAAAACATGCAGCTCCCGCCTACGACTGTCAATATAATGATGTGCACCCAAAACTGCCAAATCTACCATTTTATAAAGAAAAGCTCCAAATCTTGACTTGTATATAAAATATACAGATTTTTAAATAAAAAAATTGTTCCATCACCTTGTGCAGGCCAAACAAAACATGTTTGTGAAGTAGATTAGTTCCATAGCTTCCGGCGATTTGCAGACTCAGTTTCAAAGTGCTTTTTTAAAAAACTGTAAGTAGAATATAATACAACATGATCAACAAACTATTTCCAGAGATCCTATAGGAGTGGTCTCTGGAAGGAAACACTGGAAGACTGGATTCAGAAGCAGAAAACTTTGTTTTGAATCCAAACTATATGCATTTTTTATTAGCTGAAGGATTCTAAATAATTTATTCAACTCAGTTATGGATTACTTATAAAACTAGTATAGGCACACCTGCTATTCTTAATAAATATAGGCTGTTGCAAAGAACAAATCAGACTGTCAACTGAGGAATTTCTCATGCAAATAAAATAATTTGTAATGTAAACTTCTGAAAGGCAAAGAATAGGTCATAGTATGTAGTGTTTGTGTTTGTCTGCACACCGATGCATTCAATAAATATTTTTAACTGACTTAGCTTACCAGAATTCCTGCTATAATTCAAATTTAGAGAATTAATCTCTTTCAGAGTCTACAAAATACTCTGTGACTCTTAAGCATAATAATTCACATAGTGACTGATGAGTGCTAAAACTATTGATCAAAGTTCCCAGACATAGTGAAATCATATGCTAATATGTAGCTCTTTGTCTGGTAGAGATGCAAATAATTTTTGTCTGGTGGAGAAAACAAAGACAAAGGTTATCAATTACTGTCCTGCAGGATATTAACCAGTTATGGCATCACCGACTCGATGGACATGGGTTTGAGTAAACTCCGGGAGTTGGTGATGGACAGGGAGGCCTGGCGTGCTGCGATTCATGTGGTTGCAAAGAGTCAGACACGACTGAGCGACTGAAATGAACTGAATAATTATTTATCTATAACTAGTTCCTCAGATGCTCTTTAAACCAATTCTAACATCTACCTGGTTGCCTCATTAAATAACAGTATTAAAAAAACTTTGACAAGGATTCATATTATATTTGCATGAGAATGAAAATTTATCCTTTTGAAAACTATACTTTGATATTAGCCTGTCTTTTCTTAGCCAAACTAAGTTCTTTGATCTTCTGAACTTGTTTTACTAATGTTCTCCAGTTTATAGCAATGCTGTAAATGCTGAAGTTTAACTGGGCACAATGTTAGAAAATCTTATATCACTGACATGCTTTTGGACAGATATATTTCAATTTATTTATTCATTCATTCATCCCATTTTCTTTTTTTTTTTTTTAAATAAAAAGTTTTATTGGAGAAAAATAGAACCACCACGTACACAGGGAAAAGAGCACAAAAATTCAACTGATACAGAACTGGAAGTCACAACTACCCAATGTTGTTTGCGATTACTTTTCAATTTCTTAAAAGGTTTCCCTCAATTTTTTAAATAGCCTTGCCAATTTTCAGCTGAAATAGAATCAAGTTTTCAAAAAATTAAGAGCCTCAGCGAAGGGACCAGCTTTTAAGATAACAAAGGTGACACCAAGAGTCTCCTAATAGGACCAATTCTACCGAAAAATTCCTGAAGCACATAACTACTGAGTCTGGTAGAACAGTAGCTCAGAGACCATCAGGGATTAGGTAGAACACTGACTCAGACGGTCCAGTATGCAGAGAGGGCAAACAAAAAAGCTGCATTTCCCTGTCAGATGAGTTCACGTAAGAAAACCAAGGCGGTGCTAAGAAAATACAGGAAATGGCTGCTCAAAATAGTTAAGAAGGCAGTCTAAATACCACATATTATTAGACAAGTGTGTAAAGTGATGCAATTAGAAAACAGGCAACTTAAAAAAAATATGGTCACAGGTCTTTGAGAACTCAAGAAAACAATCAATAGCAAACACAAGAGCTGAAAGTCTTCTCAGCTGAGGGTTGAAAGTGAAAGTGAAAGTGAAGTCGCTCAGTCATATCCGACTCTTTGTGACCCTGTGGACTATAGCCCACCAGGCTCCTCCGTCCATGGGATTCTCCAGGCAAGAATACTGGAGTGGGTTGCCATTTCCTTCTCCACATCGTATTTTCCAACAAACATTTCTGGAATATATGCAGGACACTGAAGAGGATACAATGATGAGTTTTAAAAGACACACACGCAACAAACATCCCTTTTAAGGAAGTTGAGCAGTGAGTGGGGAGTAGTTCTATACATTGATAACTAGAATATCAGAGGATACAGATGAAGGGCTATAGAAACTTACTGAAGGAGTCAGTGTTAAATTTGATTGAGGGCATCAGAGAAGGCCTGAGAGGGAATGTGATACATTACTGAATCTGGAAGGATGACTAGGATTTTGAAAAATGGTGAAGAAAAGAAAGGTATTCCCAGCAGAAGAAACAGATAATTCAGGGAATGTACACTGGGGATGTGTCCTTCTATGAAACTGGAATATACCTGGGCTTTGAAGGAGAAACTTACACGAAAAAGGCTGTAGGAGTCTATTGTTATAAAGCAAACGACCCTAAACTCAGTGACTGCACACAACACTTGTATAATATTTCTCATATATATGCTGATCTAAGCTGAGCTCATCTAGAATGTTTCTGCTCCACATTCCTCTCACCCTGCCCAGGAAACAGTAGGTGGTCTGAGGTGTTTCCTGGAATAGAATGGCAGAGGTTCAGGAGAGCAAGCCACACGATCAATCCAAAGCCAAGGGGTGGGGAGATAGATTCCGACTCTTTAGTGGAAGAAACTGTAAAGTCATACGGCAAAGAACATAGATACACAGAGGGGTGAAGAAGTGGAACCAGTGATGCAGAATCCAAGGGAACCTGCAGGAAACCTGAATGCCATGATAAAGATTAAACTTTGCTGCTAAGAAACTAGATCTTAATTGTTCTCATCACAAAAAAGAAACAATAATTATATAACATGAAAGGGGCTAACACCAAGGTGGTCATCCTACTGCAATATGTAAATGTATCAAATCAACAAGCTGCATGCCTTAAACTCACAGTAGTACTACATGCCAGTTATATCTCAATAAAAAATGAAAGAATTAAACGTTGTCCTAAGTAGTGGAAAATCATCACTCTTTTTTGAAGCAGCAAGGAGACATTCTTAGGTCTATGTTAGATGATTCTGCCTGCTAGCTAGGTGGAGAATTAGAGAGTTTATAAGCAGCTGAACTAGGGTAGTGGCTGTGGGAAAAGGGACAGAGGGACAAAGTAAAAATAGTTCTTACGTAGAATAAAGTAGGTCATCTTTTGGAAGAAAAATAAGAAAATCAAAGATACCACTCAGATTTCTAAACTAATATGGGACTGAGAGTATTACTAGCTACATTTACTGAACATTTATTTTGTGCCAGCTACTATTGCAAACATATTACACATATCATTTGATTAAAGTGTCACACAAAATCCACAACACAGTGTTACAGTTTTCTATCCCTGTTTTATAAATGCAAAACCTGAGCCTTAAGGATAGTTGAGCACCTGGCCTAAGGTTCTATGCTATACTTGACAAAATTGGGGTTTAAACATAAAATTATTTTGATTCCAGAATCTGAACTTGTAAGCTCTCTGGGCTGCCTCAGCAGGACAGGGATAATGAAGGAACCAGATATCAGGGGAACTAACATTTGAATTTGGGAAGGGACTGGATTAGCGGCTTTATATCCTGGCCCATCACACTGTTTTTGAGTAGTAACGTGCTAGTGTATTTATTGGTATAAAACATCATTTTGATTATTTTTAAATGCCTTAAATTCAAATCACTTTGGCTCAAAGGGGCATTCATTTGGAAAGATTCAGAACCCACCTTCCCTGCACCCCTCCCCCCCCACATCCATCCCCTCTCTCAAATCCTTCTGAAGTATCTTTGCTGTAATTCCCTCTTCTTAGGCTTCTAATGGGGTTTTTGCGTATTCACCATTTGTTTCCCACAGATCCTCTGGTCCATCTATACTTATGGTAGTCCCTAAAGGGGTTGTTTTAGAATGGCTGAGGGGTGGAGAGAAAAGAGAGCATTTAGTGCGGATTCTGGGAAGGAAGAGAAAGGAGGTTCAGAAGTTTCTAGTCCAGTTCCAGCCCTTTCCTCTTATTTTTTTCCAAGTCCTCCTTCTTTCCACTCCTTTCTCTTGTCCTCAGAAACAGATCTACTCTCATTAACTCAACACATCTCTCCATGGATGATTTACATCAGTCAATGTATTTTTCCCCAATCATTCCTCCTAGAGAGAGACTCAAGCTCAGGACAGAGGAACCTGGACTCTGGTCCTCTCTGAGGTAGAACAACATCTGAGGACAGTGCAGAAGCAATGAAACCACGTCACACTTTTCATTGTACAAAACAAATACCAAACTACTACTATTGCCATTGCAATCACTACTAGTCTGCGGAATGTGAATTGTGTCAATTTTATACCTGTATATATACAGAGGTGACTTAAAAAAAAGCTAGGATAGCAATGTGAAGAGCTGTATTTATCTCCCTCTCCACACATACATATGTATATTTTAATTGCCATTCAGCCTTTTATTTTAAACCTCATTTATTTCATTAAATGTTATTTTAAAATGTCAACTACCTTATTGTTATGGGGATTTCTCAACACTATTATTTGAATTCCTTTTATTCATTATTTTTTAATTTACAGAATTTTGTTGTTTTCTGTCAAACCTCAACATGAATCAGTCATAGGTATACATATATCCTCTCTTTGCTCTTAATTTTTAAGGCTTTTGTACGTATTATTTAAAACAAAATATATAGATAATATATGCATGTGAAATGTGTACCATATAGAATATATAAAGAGGTGTAAATATAATTTTCCCTCTTTTGGTTCATTCAGCTTTACCACTGGATGAGATACACAGCTACAGGGTAGCCTACAAGGTGAAGGGTACTGTGATGGTTAATTTTGTGTCTACTGGACTGCGCTATGGTGGCAAGATTATTTGGTCAAATGTTCTGATGTTTCTATGAGGGTGTTTGGGGGATGCGATTAACATCCAAATCAGTGGATTTAGAGTAAAACAGATTGTCCTTCATAACGTGGATAGGCCTCAAGTCAGGCATGAACATAGAAAAAAGCTGATCTTCCCTGAGCAAGAAGGAATTCTGCCAGTAAGCCTCCAAGTCTTCCTTGGGTCTCTAGTCTGCTGACCTAGACTGCCGATTTGGGATTTACTAGGCCTCCTTGGGCTTTCCTGGTGGCTCAGACAGTAAAATATCTGCCTGCAATGAGGGAGACCTGGGTTCGATCCCTGGGTTGGGAAGATCCTCTGGAGCAGGGCATGGCAACCCACTCCAGTATTCTGGCCTGGAGAGTCCCACGGACAGAGGAGCCTGGCGGGCTGCAGCCCATGGGGTCACAGAGAACAGGACATGACGGAGTGACTGAGCACAGCAGAGCACAAGCCTCCACAGTGGGAGCAAGTCCTTAAAATAAAACTCTTTGTACATACACATCCTGCTGGTTCTGTTTCTCGGGAGAAGACTTATACAGGGACGTAGGCTTTCCCCCACCACTCTCCCTAGGGGATAGGTCCCTAGTTCTTCTCATGTTCCCCCATGTTTCTAAGACACCAGACAGAAAAAAACCCTCCCCTTGGAGGCCTCAGTGGATTGATAGCCCAATCATCACCATCATACGTGCCATCAGGGTTCCTCATGACGTGCACCGCTGCCTGCTCCAGCCTGCCAACTGCCAGTCTCTGTGTTGCTTTGCCTGAAGGAAGGGGTAGTTGAGGAGAGGGAGGGGGTCAGGACACCCTCTCCCCCATCAATGCAAGCGTATTTGACCTGAGCAGCCCTCAGTCAGTCTAAAGCCAGCTGGTTTTAGAACAAACAGCCTGGCTCTCCCACCACCTGAGTTGGGAAAACTCTGAGGCACGTGTTTCATGCCATTCAGCAGAATTTCCTGGGTGTGTGTGGGGTGGGGGGGGTGGGATTAAGTACTGGTCTCCCATTGCAGTTTACCTGCATCTCCCAATCAAACTGCTGCCGCTGCATTGCTTCAGTCGTGTCCGACTCTGTGCGACCCCAAAGACGGCAGCCCACCAGGCTCCCCCGTCCCTGGGATTCTCCAGGCAAGATACCAAACTACTTACACTCAAAACCTGGTCTTGGGTTCTGTGACCCAAATAACAATCTCCCCCATCCTCCACCACACAACTACTGCTGTTTCATTCACCAGACAAAGTCAAGGTTGACAGAAGCAGTGAAGTGAGGGACAGACAGGTTATGCTGGACTTTCGTGAGATGCTGCTGATGAGGCAAGACTACCATGCAGATTTGGAGAGTTTCAGAGGGCGGAAGGTGCCCCAGCGACCTCTGAGGATACAAAACATCACGTAAGTCCCCCATGTTATCCTGCACACTCGTGGGAGATTTGCACTCGGCTGCACGATCTACCTTGGGCTTCAAACACCCACACCCAACTCTGAGTAAAACAGATTTTGCAGAAGGACGGATAACTTATCTTCCTTGGGAGTTCATATAGGTCATATTGCTATTTGAGAGGCAATGGCCCTGAGTGCTCTAGAATTTTATCTGTGGATTAGATCAGAAGGCAGGGCAGTTTCTACACTGCAGTTTTCAGTGCTTTCTCCAGAACTTTTACTCAATGGTCCTTGGAATTATGCTACTGCCTTACAGTGAACACAGTAAGGAATAAGTGAAGTCGAAGTGAAGTCACTCAGTCATGTCTGACTCTTTGTGACCCCATGGACTAGAGCCTACCAGGCTCCTCTGTCCATGGAATTTTCCAGGCAAGAGGACTAGAGTGGGTTGCCATTTCCTTCTCCAGGGAATCTTCCTGACCCAGGGATCAAACCCGGGTCTCCCGTATTGCATGTAGAAACTTTACCATCTGAGCCACCTGGGAAGCCCAATAATACTGGAGTGGGTTGCCATTTCCTTCTCCAGGAGATCTTCCCAACCTAGGGATCAAACCTGGGTCTTCCACATTGCAGGCAGATTCTTTACCAACTGAGCCACGAGGGAAGGCCACAGAAAGGGAAGGACCTCCTAAATCCTCTTAGCAAGAAAATGGTCACGATTGCATGATGCAAAATGAGACCCCACAGAATAAAAAGAAAAGGGGAGGGGACAGATTTCCAGGAAACCTTCCCTCTCTTCCTGCACATAAAGTGAACACTATCCTCACTCATGTTTGTCCTTCCTATTCTGATATTCTTTCCTCTTTCTTCATTTGCCTAGCACCTATTTTTTTCTTATTTAACCTCCATATATATGGTAGGCAGCCTTAAATCCTCCCCAGGACAAAGCTGAATATGACTTTAAAAGGGGTAGGACAAAGGAGAAAAGGAAAGATATTCCCATTTGAATGCAGAATTCCAAAGAATAGCAAGGAAAGATATTCTTATCTTCCTCAGTGATCAACGCAAAGAAATAGAGAAAAACAATAGAATGGGAAAGACCAGAGATCTCTAGAATGGGAAAGACCAGAGATCTCGTCAAGAAAATTAGAGATACCAAGGGAACATTTCATGCAAAGATGGACACAATAAAGGACAGAAATGGTATGGACCTAACAGAAGCAGAAGATATTAAGAAGACGTGGCAAGAACACACAGAAGAACTATACAAAAAAGATCTTCATGACCCAGACAACCAGGATGGTGTATCACCCACCTAGAGCCAGACATCCTGGAATGCGAAGTCAAGTGGGCTTTAGGAAGCATCGCTACAAACAAAGCTAGTGGAAGTGATGGAATTCCAGTTGAGCTATGTCAAATCCTAAAGATGATGCTGCGAAAGTGCTGCACTCAGTATGCCAGCAAATTTGGAAAACTCAGCAGTGGCCACAGGACTGGAAAAGGTCAGTTTTCATTCCAATCCCAAAGAAAGGCAATGCCAAAGAATGTTCAAACTACCACACAACTGCACTCATCTCACATGCTAGCAAAGTAATGCTCAAAATATTCCAAGCCAGGCTTCAAACAGTACGTGAACCGTGAACTTCCAGATGTTCAAGCTGGATTTAGAAAAGGCAGAGGAACGAGAGATCAAACTGCCAACATCCATTGGATCATCAAGAAAGCAACAGTGTTCCAGAAAAACATCTACTTCTGCTTTATTGACTACACCAAAGCCTTTGACTGTGTGGATCACAATAAACTGTGGAAAATTCTGAAAGAGATGGGAATACCAGACCACCTGACCTGCCTCCTGAGAAATCTGTATGCAGCTCAAGAAGCAACAATTAGAACTGGACATGGAACAACAGACTGGTTCCAAATTGGGAAAGGAGTACGTCAAGGCTGTATATTGTCACCCTGCTTATTTAACTTCTATGCAGAGTACATCATGCAAATGTACATCCGGGCTGGATGAAGCATAAGCTGGAATCAAGATTGCTGGGAGAAATATCAATAACCTCAGATATGCAGATGACGCCATCCTTATTTGGCAGAAAGTGAAGAAGAACTAGTCTCTTGATGAAAGTGAAAGAGGAGAGTGAAAAAGTTCGCTTAAAACTCAACATTCAGAAAACTAAGATAATGGTATCTGGTCCCATCACTTCATGGGAAATAGATGGGGAAACAATGGAAACAGTGGCTGACTTTATTTTCTTGGGCTCCAAAATCACTGCAGATGGTGACTGCAGCCATGAAATTAAAAGACATCTGCTCCTTGGAAAAAAAGCTATGACCAACCTAGACAGTATATTAAAATTACTTTGCCAACAAAGCTGTCTAGTCAAAGCTATGGTTTTTCCAGTAGTCATGTATGGATGTGAGAGTTGAACCACAAAGAAAGCTGAGTGCCGAAGAACTGATGCTTTTGAACTGTGGTGTTGGAGAAGACTCTTGAGAGTCCCTTGGACAGCAAGGAGATCAAACCAGTACGTCCTAAAGGAAATCAGTCCTGAATATTCATTGGAAGGACCGATGCTGAAGCTGAAACTCCAATACTTTGGCCACCTGGTGCAAAGAACTGACTCCTTGGAAAAGACCCTGATGCTGGGAAAGACTGAAGGCAGGAGGAGAACGGAACAACAGGGGATGAGATGGTTGGATGGCATCACCGACTCGATGGACTTGAGTTTGAGCAAGGTCTGGGAGTTGGTGAAGGACAAGGAAACCTGGCGTGCTGCATGCAGTGCATGGGGTCACAAAGAGTCAGACATGACTGAGCAACTGAACTGAGGGCAGACACTGATGATCCACTGGGCACTGCTGGAACATTCTAGGGAACAGAGATCCTTCCTTCCTGCGCGCACCACCTAACTCATCACAGAAAAGTGCTGCAGCCAGGGACAGCACAGCTCCTGCTCAAAAGCTTCCTTTCCTCTTCTCCCAAAGTTTGCAAAAGGACTCATTCCTGTATTTAAAGAGCAGAAGCAAAGCAAACCATCATATATTTAACCATTTTTTTCTATCCACAAAAGGTGGCTTTTATTATGAACTACGCAGATTTGAGTCAGTGCCTTGAAACCTGCTCAATTCATGGTGTTGCACTAAATGGTTTATAAATTACAGCACCCACAGACACAACCAAGCATACATTTATAATATAACTAAGTTATGAGTAAGCTGAATTTCCAACTCAACTAAAACACGTGCTTATCATCATTGTGTCCATTCATATTACAAAAAGCCCATAATGGAACCAAGACTCTTCTCCTTTCCTAAATTCAAGGTACTTCCAATTCCAATTTACACAAGCCTAAATTCCTAGGTTTTTTTGAATTTCAAACATATTTTAGCCTTTAAAGAGTAAATACAGGAGTATAAATTGATGCAACTTTTCTAGGAAGCAATGTGGCAATAAATATCAAGAGCCTTAAAAACGTTCCTCTGCTTTCACCCAGTAATTCCATTTCAGAGAACCTATCTGCTGTGAAGGATTAAAATGCTGATCATTGATATATTAAAAATGGATTATATATAAAAAGGTGCATTTCATATTAAAAGAAAAAAAAATGGAAATAATCCAAATGGCCAACAATAGTAGAACTATCTATTTAGGCAGCAATGGTCAAAGCACACATTATGAATCTGCAATTATTATGTCCTCATTTTCATGATCAGTAACTGAAATAAAAGATGCACTTTAACACAGGAAGCAACATAGAAATTCACCACTAAGCACGTTATTGATTGCAATGTCCTCCTTTTTATTAAATTATAAAACTGGCTGCTGTCAATATACACATTTTTGGAAATGCACTTTTATACTTTTGTGGAGCACATGATTTTAAACAGACAAAATATTTCTATATTAACTTCTCAGTCTTCAAGCTATTTCGCACTGGTAGCCAAACTACCAAGTATAGATATTATAATATACAGTCAGAATTTAAGGAAAATATTACAAAGACAAATGCCTTAAAAAGATGATAGTGCAGAGAAAACCGTAGCTCTGAAACAGGTATAAAAATTTAGTCAAAATATTTTAGTCCATTATGGCTTTGCAAAGCTTCAAAGGAAGAAAATTGAAGACACTTCTCATCAAAGGCACTTAAAGAATTGTAATAAAATACTTCTTTGAATTTAGTTTTGAGTCCGACAGTATTTTTTATCTTTTTCACATTCTGTCTCTCATTGAAACAGTCCTGGAAGGCAGCTATTAATAAGGAAAAATAGTTATCATTTTCTTAATATACATGTTAAAAATACGCAAACAGAATTAATACAGCTTTTGGTCCGTGGAAGCAGGTAACAGTATCAGACTGTAGTATTTCTCTTAATTCTGAGCCCAAAGCCCTCAATTCCCCAGACTCAGTCCCCTGGGCTCCCCAGGAGGTGCCCCGCCATCGCCAAAGTGCACTGAAACTGGAAAAAGCCATCCTCCCTGGCTTGGTGGGAGTGCTGTTCCCGCATAGCACACAGGAGGCAAAACCCCGGCATTATAATTCCGTGTCCCGGTATCGGGAAGCCTGGCCATAATAACCGCGCCTCGAGTGTTCTGACAGCTGCTGCCGGTATTCCTCCTCCTCAGCATCACTGCCATAGCTTCCTCTGGGATCCTGATAAAGTCTGGCAGGGCCTTTCTGTGGCTCGGGGGGCCTGGAACTAACAAAGAGAGAGGGTTATGTGCAACCAAAGCTCGGGCCTCCCTGCCCGTCCGTGCTGCATGCCGTGGGCCACTGCCCACGACGGATGACTTACCTGAGTCACCCTCTGCTGACAAACCAGGGCACTCCTGGCCCCACTCCTGGTTCACAGAGTGGTGGAATTGAGGACAGGAATCACAGGTCAAGGCCGATACCCACTCAAGTAGCGAGTGGGGAAGACAGACACATACTCTGACCTAAGAACCCTCCAGCCCGATGAGGGTGCCTTCCTGAGATCACTGGTTAAAAGTTCACAAGCAGAGCAAGTTCTTCACCAGTTTTAGTCAATTATACCAAGTCCCCTCTGTTGCTGGGGCCTCCTGGTCAGCTGTGCCACTATTTGACTGGTAAACAAGAAACTTGCCTCTAATTTTCTATAGCTGTAAAACTAGACTCCAGTTTGCAGTCAGAATAGCTGCAAGAAAATGTGATTTTGTTTCCTATTCTCGGATGCAAGAAATGATCCAGTGTAAAACCTCAACAGGAAGACACTGTGATAATCACTACTGCTTATGCAGCACTTTAAAAATAAGGCATCCTACCAACACCAGTCAATTGATGTTCCCTTTCCCTCAGACCACAGCTCACACACAGCCTGACTTGGCTAAGTGACGCAAAAGGATTACTGAACTTGTTGGCCAACAGCTAGAAAATATTAACGGTGAAACAACTGGCATCTAAACCCCAGGAATTTTGCTTATGCACTATCCTAACACAATTTAACGCATCTGTGGCTCCAACTGAATTTCCCCGCTGGCTCAGTAGTAAAGAATCCACCTGCAATGCAGAAGCTGCAAGAGATGTTGGTTTGATCCCTGGGTGGGGAAGATCCCCTGGAGGAGGGCATGGCAACCCACTCCAGTATTCTTGCATGAAGAATCCCATGGACAGAGGAGCCTAGTGGGCTACAGTCCATAGGCTTGCAAAGAGTTGGACACGACTGAAGCGACTTAGCACGCACAGACATGGCTCCAATGGGTCTAAATGGGACTGACTTGGATTGTCAGTGATTATACTGTGTTGGAGAAGGAAATGGCAACCCACTCCAGCATTCTTGCCTGGAGAACTCCATCGACAGAAAAGACTAGTGGGCAACAGTCCATGGGGTCCCAAAGAGTCGGACATTATTGAGCGACTAAACAACAACAACATTGTCTTAGTGTTAGCACACAATCAACACTACCAAAAAAGTTTGACTCTATGGTCTTTATAATTAAAATTGACTGAATAAGTAAACAGTTTACCAGGAGGAAAAAAAAACACAAACTTTGTTACTTTGAAATGTAGGTGAAAAAAAATCCTTAAGCATCAAAGTCCTACACAAGTCTCTTTTTCAGACCTATACCCTCAGAGCAGCCCTTACCTTGTGTACTGGGGTGGGCCAGGGTCCGGCTTGTGTGTTTTGACTGGAACTGCATAGATATCAGGATGCTTCTGAGCAATTTCAATCTGTGGAGATTACGGGGGTAAAAAAAGAACAAGAGGGAAGGGATGAATGACTAGCCAGTCAGCTTGCTCATTTCCTGCTGGTTCCATTCTCCAATCCCATTTTAACCGAGAAGATGAAAAACAGAAGCAAACCTCTAGTTTCCAGGGTTGTATGTGATGCCTAGTGGTAAATGTCAAATAGGAAAAGTGTTTAAAACTAATGAAAGTCTGCCACATGCTACAACATGGTTGAACCTTCAGGACACTATGCTAAGTGAAATAAATCAGCCACAAAAAAGACACATATTGTATGATTCCACTTCTGTGAGGCTCCTGAGCTGTCAAATTCATAGAGACAGAAAATAGAATGGTGGTTAAGGGGCTGGAGGAGGGGAAAATGAGGAATAATTAATATACACAGAGTTTTAGTTGGGGAGGATGACAAAATTCTAGAGACCAAAGATAGAGATGGTTACACAAAAATGTGAATATACTAATGCCACCAAACACTTAAAAATGTTAAAGATGGTAAGTTCCATGTATATTTTATCACCAAAAGAAGCAAAAAAGAAAAAGAGCGTGGGTCATCTCCTGCCTTCTGGGACGGCCCACACTCTGCCCATAGTGTATGCTTCTCCCAGGGCCACTCTTGCCTTTTGAGACAGACTGCATTCTGTCTGTGGAATGTATCTCTCTAAATACATCCACTTTATTACTAATCACTTTGTCTCTCACTGAATTCTTTCTGCAGTGAGATATAAGGAACCTGAGTTCCAGTAAGTCCTGACACCAGGAACTAAGGCCCCCCCACAGTTGGAGGATGGAATTATGTGGACCCTCCTGACTTCAATCAACTACAGACTGGACTCTGTCAACCTCTGTTCCAATTCCATGCTGCAGTCTTCTCTGCTCAAGCCCCCTTATGAATATGCATAGAGCCTTAGTCTTAAACCTCCCCAAATTTGCAGTTCAGGGAGACTCTGCTTTGGGAAAACATCCCTCGTGGTCTCCTTACTTGCTGCAGGTAATAAATCCTTCTTTTCCCTTACCTTCCCCCTCTAAAAAAGAAAAAGGCCCAGAAGCACTACAATTGTTGTGACAAATTTAAATGAAGAAAACTCCCATAACCACTGGGCCGAAACGCTCCAGAAACCTTTACTTAACAAATGTTACAGTGAAAAATAATTTTGAAGAGGCCACAGAATCTCTTGTTACGCTTTCCTATTCCAGAACCCAATATAAAGTTCTGAAGCACAAAGAGTAGAATCCTATTCACCTGCAATGTCAGGTTTTCTTGACTGGAAGAAAAAGGGATGTGCTAATAGCTGGCAATCTGAAAATGAGACACCCATAGGATGTGCCTTTGTATCACGCATGTCAACATACTCTTTCATGTTTGTGGCAGTGGCAAAAGGACTGTAAATCATCACACTGCGATGAAACTTCTTTAAAATCCTATTGCTGACGCACTAAAATGACCCAGTGATTGAAAACAATTACCCTTGCATTCTGTGCTTCTTGGAGCTCTTGCATTCTCTGTAACCTTGCCTTGTGATCCATCTTCTCAAATATTTTTACTTTGCCCAGGACAGACTTGGGAGCATTGTGCTGCTCCTCACTGCCCTCTCCCGCCTCCTCACTCTCTGGGGGAGGGACGGGAGTGGAGGGCTTCAGTACAGGCCGTCCAAAAGTGGGTTTCGCTGCAATAGGAGGAGGACAACCTTTGGTAGATGCCCCTGGAATTTCGTTACCAGCAGCGGCTGAGGGGTTTGACTTGTATTCATAAGATCTGGAGAAGTCAAAAGATTCTTCTCTGTTTTGGGTTTTGGCCTGCAGAGAGCAATGACATAGTTTTAACCTTGAGCTTTCAGTTTATTTTCAAATCTCTATTAGTGATTTAATACACTCCATTTCCTGATCAGTTTCCAAAGGTGGTCAACAAATTCCACTTCAACAAGGAATCAAATACGACAAGGTACATGGCCAAGACCTGGCATCCAGAGCCCTACCTCACTCCCTACAGAAGAGTATTAAGTGCTCGAAAAAACCAAGAGGGTGCTGGGGATGTGCTGGGAGGCCTGCAAGTGCTAGAGGTGGATCAGACCTAACTCTGTCCTAGAGGAGATTTGAATCTTAGAGAGGACCTCAAAACAAGTCAGGTTTCAGGATGGAAGAGTGGCTCCCGAGTTCACACCGTGCTGAGGGGACGTGCCTTGGTCCACGTGGACGTGGGGACGTGGGTGGTCCCCAGAGGTCCACCCAGAAGTGAGGAAACTGGGGTGGGGAGCGGTGAGGGAGAATATCATGCTGATGGCCACTTTGTCTTCATACTTCCATCCTAGGCCACTTGTAAACTTTCACTCATCTATATTATTAGGTCACCAATTACCTCTGAAAGCTCACAATGAATTATTACTTTCTTCTTATCTAAACCACTGAGTTAGGAAGAGAAACTTTACTGGGTTCCAAGGGAAAGCGTATATATAGTTATAGCTGTGATTCAGAGAGGGGTGAAAAATCATATGACATGTGTTCTCACATTGGTTCTTTTCTGGACAATGGTTTATTTAAAAAATAAACTGTCCTCATAATGAGAGGCATTGTAAACAATAGTGGTGATTGTTTTCTTTAGCAAGTCATCAGGGAGGATTTTTTCAGGTGGATCTAAATCAGATTATGGGCAGAAAAATTTAATTGGATAGAAGAAGAAAAACAGATTCTATTGACAGGTGATTCTGGGCATGCAGTATTCATCCAACTTTTATTCTTTCTATATAAACAAACAAATAAAAAACAAAAGGAAACAAACACCAACAGTCCTAACATTGTACCCTCTTCTAAAACTGCCTTTCCATTTTACTTTTTTTGCCATTTCTTAATTTTTTGGATTCACCCAAAAGATAGGCTCCAATAGAGAACCCAGTTGGTCAAAACCATAATCCAGCGCCACCTTATTGGGCATGCTCTGCCCTGGCTATGCAGGAGCTCCAGGTGAGCTCAATGTGTTTCTTCCTCCTTCCCATCCTGGGCTTCCCAGCCACGTACCTTGGGCGGCTCTGGCTTGAATGCCGGGGGCGGGCTATTGTCCCTAAGTTGATCTCTGCTAGCAGCCCTCCTCATCTGAGCTCGTGGCTCTGGGCTGGGTTTCCTTATGCTCTACAAGACATAAAGGTTCATTCACAACAAGAACATCCCAGCAGGAAGAAGAGAGCACTGGTCTTCTTTGCTGGAGTTCTTCAAACTTGGGGAAATTAAGATGTTTAGGTTCCTAATGTGTGTAATTTGAGCTACTGATCCAGTGCTTCTTTACTGAAAAGGCAGATACCTGGTATACTCTCCCATTAGCAAGTGCTTAAGGTATATTTTTCCCAAAACTAGCTCATCTCTCCCTTTACAGTAAGAAAACAAGAGGTTTTCGAAAAGTTTTCTCACTAATAGCTGTTAATATTTTATTCTTTACAACTTGCCTGACAGTATATACTAATTTTTCTTTTTGGTCATGGTGAATTGTTCCTCCTTTCAACTTATATATTTGGTCCTTCTATATCATAAAGAATAAAATTCACTGAAACAACCTAAACTGCTGAAGAGAAGTCCACAGAAATCCAAATATATGGAGACTCTTGTCTGCAAAGGTCATTATCCCAGTGTTCTCTGAGGTGCAACCAGTAACTGCTCTGGTCCTAACTTAGTGCTAGCAATGTGATTTCTAGAATCGCAGAAGCAGTCTACTCACTGGCCAGTGGATGCATAGTACGTGACATCAGACATATAATTAATCAATAAACTCAATTAAAAAACTGAAATACAAAAGAGAAGGAAACTGATGGGGAAACACTCAGGAGTTTTGGCAAGATTAGAAAGGTTAAAGGTAGGGTGGAGAAGAAAAAGCACAGACACCTAAGAGTACAGAGAGAGACCTAATCAAAGGTTACAAGTAAATACAACAATACTGTATTTAAAAGTAATGCCCCACTGGTAATTTGGACAGCTGGCCTCACATCATGACGTCATGCCCAGGGGCATCTGTGGGGTGAGTGCCGATCACTCAACCTCTCCCAGCAGTTGGTTCCTGCCCCACTCCCCTCTGGACCACATCCAAAGCACACAGGCATTAGCTTGGAATGGGAGGCTCCCTAGACATCAACCACTCCAACCCTTAGGAATACCTGCCTCAGCACCCTGAATAAGCTGTTGGGCCAGAGTAATTCGAGTGAAACACCAGAACCTCCTTTTGCTGCCCAGGCCTGCCTCGCCTCACCTCCTCGTGCTGCACCGGCTCCGAGGAGCGGGTGATGGAAGACACCAGCGGCTCCTCGGCTGGCTCATCCAGCTCATTGTCAGTGTAGGCGCCTCCTTCACCGTCGGTGTCTTCAAAGTCACTGATGAGGCGGCTGTCGCAACTCAGATAGTCCGCGCCCATGGCGGTTAAGTAGGACATGCGGTCTTCGGGATCATCATCCATCCCTTCCATCTAGAGGAATTTGTTTCGGAGGGTCAGTGGGATCTGACATGGCTCCTGGGATTGAGGACTCAAGAAAATTCCCAAGGGCACAGCCAAGGGACTGAAACCTTGACTTGTTCGAGAAAAGGAAGTTCACCTTTATCTTCCTGAAATCACTTGGCTTTAAATGACTATGTAAATTTTGTGTGTAGAGACTTAAATTAGAAACCCTCCACCCTATCTCTCCTTGCCACCATCCATCAGGCTTCCTCACATTGTGCACTTTTCTTCTAGAATCTGGCTCCCCTCCAGTTTTTTCTGTTGAACTGGTCTCCCAGCGATAAGTGCATGCTGTCTGGAGCTGTAATGCCTCTCCACTCACCCACGAGATTCTCAAATCCTTGAAGGCAGAAGCTCCATCGTGCTCAGCCTGTTCTCACCACAGAGGCTAGCACAGAGCTGCAGCGGGCGTAAGCAGTCAGCACATGCTAGATACTCTGACTGAACATGCAGTTCCTAAAGGGCAGGGCTAGGACTCAACCATTAATTGATAATAGAGGCACTTACGCAACAAAATCGCACCTTGAATGTCTCACAAATGACCTCAAATCAGCTGGACCACAGAATACTAGCACCAAGGGCTCCTAGTACCACAGGGAATTCTATAATTTCTCTGCTTCCCCCCTGCAGTAGGGCTGTGGGAACTTCCTCCACAGATGAGAAGTGAGCCAAGGTTAGGAGCCTATACCAGATTCTAGCGCTCTCTCATCACCTACTCAAATCCCTAGAACTCATCCTCTGCCAACCTTCTTTCTAACACAACGATTCCAACTCCATTAGCTTTTCTTCCTTCTATTAATTTTTAACTATGTTCTCCACACCCTCAACCTAACCCCTCATCTCCACTCTGGGCTTCCCAGGCCCCTGGTAATAAGTTGCAGAGTTCAGCACAAGGTCTTGTAAGCTCTGATTAGTGTGCTTGGAACACAACACTAGTTACTACATTAAAAGCAAAAGGGAAGTGAATGTAGGGCCGCATGTGTCCCATTCTGCTTTTCTTGTAAAAGTCCCTTCGTTTTACTACTTTTTCAGAGAATTTACAAATTTTTGAACAATTGAAGGGTATGTTGAGATCACTCAAAATGTGCATGGTTTTTACTACATTCACTACCCTCGTGAGAAAAAAATTCAGAACACAGACTCTCACCTCGCAGCAGAGCATGTGTGTCACATACCTTTCCTTCGGAGACCCAGACTGCTTCTCCTTGCTGATGCTGAATCGTGTCTTTCAAGCTGCCAAACCAGCTGTCGTTGGCTGAATTGAGGTTGATTGTAGCTACAGAAATGTAAACCAAAAGGTGTGCCTCAATTTCACGTTTATTAGAAAACTTATTGGACATACTTACCCTAACTTGTCATGTTTCACACACACACACACACATACATATATAAAATCATAACTGATTCATGTTGTTATATGGCAGAAACCAACTCAACACAGTGAAGCAATTTTCTTCCAATTAAAAAACAAATTAAAAAAATACATTTTTAAAGAGTGTGCTTTCGGGAGCAACAATAACACATCTAAATAAAATATAAAAGTATGTATTTAAAAAATCAATATATAGACGTGAACAGTAAAAGAAAAATATATACCAATGTACTGTTTATCTCCAATAAAAAACTAAATGTATGTCATTTTGATAGGCTTAAACATTTCAGAATATAGATACAGACTAAGCAAACTCTACAGGTGTGTATTCATGGGACATACATTTTCTATTCTGAACAAAATGCATCCTACATAATAGCACTTACTAAGACTGACCAAGCACTTTCCTAAATACGTTACATGGATTAGTTCATTTTATGCTTAAACAAACCTTGCAAGGTGGGTGTTGCCACCATCCCCATTCTATAGATGAAAAACTGAGGCACAGAAGTGAAAGTAACTAGTCTAAGGCCTCACACCAAGCAAGTGGAAAAGCCTGGATGCAAACTCAGAAGTCTGCTTTTAGAGCTTATGGCTTCAGCCACTGCGTGACTCAGCCCATCTGAAACATGAATTTGGAGCACCAGGGTAAAATACCAACCAGTAAAATACATGTGATCATTCTTCAGCAATACTTTGGACCTACAATGATCAAACTCCAAGTAAATCAGTACTTTTTAGAGCTACATCATCATGGCCTATTATTAAGGCCATTATGTGTCACCCAAAAGAAAACTGGATCTTGTTGCTGGAAGTTGTTAGGCATCCTGCTCCACCTATCCTGTAATCTGCATACTTCTCTATAAATAACTCCAAAGAACCAGAAAGCAAATTTTGTAAGCAATTTTGCTTCAAGATTTTCTTCCCAGTAACATACAGCATTCTTTCATTTAAAAAGTCTCAGCATTGACCTTGGAAAATCCTGAACAAGCTGACAATTTCCTGGGCTATTAATTATTTATAGTATTAGAATAAACTGATACCTGGGACAACTAAAAGAAAATCAACCTTGTTTCCTTGGATTTTTGTACCCTTATCATGTGTGTGTGTGTTAGTCACTTAGTTGTGTCCGACTCTTTGTGACCCCATGGACTGTGGCCTGCCAGACTCCTCTGTCCATGGAATTCTCCGGGCAAGAATACTGGAGTGGGTTCATCCCCAACCGAGGGATCAAACTTACATCTCCAGCATCTCCTACATTGGCTGGCGGGTTCTTTACCACTAGTGCCATCTGGGAAGCCTTGTCATAGTATCTTGTAAAGATGACTGTCCTCTTGGTAACAAAAGTGACATTGGGCACCCCAGGGACAAAATGAGTGATCTCCACTAAATGTATACAGAATGTTCAGCTACCTTTTTGAGCTTTATGCTGAAGTTGTCTAAGATAAGTACAGTTTGTATTTATCATGAGGAAAACCTTAAGTTAAAAGGGCCATTTGTAAAATGCAGAAAATATGTTCATGCCCCCTGATAAAATGAAACAAGCCAGAAGCCTCTTACTGAATTCACATTGACATCTACTGTGTGGAAAAAAAGAAAAAACAGTCATTTCTAACTGAGTTGGTAGCATTCAAATCATGCACTTTACCTCTCTTTAAGAGGTGGGAGCACAGCCATGATGCTGCCTTCCTTTCTCTTAGAATCAAGTTCCTTTGGTTTACTGTTGACTTTTGCTCTTTAGGTTTCTCAGATTCTTTGACTACAAGCCATCAGGTTACCGCCTGTCATTTCCAACCTCTGGACTAGACTCATGCTCCCTTGGATAGACTAGATACACCTCTCAAACTCCAGAAAGCGAAATACTAGAAGGAGCTTCCTTCAGGCTCCATCACGGCCGGGAGTCCTGGGCTTCTGAGGGCATCCACTGCCAGCCCAGGCGCGGGTGTGCTCGGCGCGGCTCCTCCTTCCACAACCAAGGAGGCTGGGGCGCACAAGGCGACAACGGCGACACGTGAGGCTGGGGGGTGAGCAGGATCAGAAGTGACTGTCACGGTGTGAGGTTCCTCTCCAAGTGATAGAGCAGTTCCAAAATGGGTGGTAGTGATGGCTGTACATCTCTGAATACACTAAAAACTACTGACCTGCATGCTTAAATCGGGTGAATTATAGGGTATATAAATTAAATTTTAAAATGCTATTCAGGGCTACCATTTAGAGGGACTCTAAATGGAGAGAAATCAACCAAGGTGCCCAGCCAGGGAGGGTGGCAACTTCCGTCTGCTTCCTGTGGTCCTCAGTGTCCCTACATATCCTTGGGAAATCAAGAATTGCCTATTGCAGTTTGGATATTTTTAACTGGTACAAAATTCACTCCTCCCCACTAGGCTTTCTCCAACACTGCTGCTTCTGCTGCTGCTAAGTCGCTTCAGTCCAACTCTGTGTGACCCCATAGACAACAGCCCACCAGGCTCCTCTGTCCCTGGGGTTCTCCAGGCAAGAACACTGGAGTGGGTTGCCATTTCCTTCTCCAATGCATGGAAGTGAAAAGTGAAAGTGAAGTTGCTCAGTCGTGTCCGACTCTTAGCGACCCCATGGACAGCAGCCTACCAGGCTCCTCCGTTCATGGGATTTTTCAGGCAAGAGTACTGGAGTGGGGTGCCATTGCCTTCTCTGTCTCAAACACTGTATTATGGCAAAGAAAAAGGTTTATAATATGTAACAAGGATTTTGAAAAAGTATAAAATAGTATCACTAATGAATAGCATTTATTCACCACTTCCAAAGTCTTAGGACTGCATTATACATTATTTGCAAATTAATGTAATTAAAGTAATGATCTGTAAATTACAAATTTCATATCAATGAAATCTGGGAAACTGATAAAAGTGCTGGAACATACTGTGGTACTTTAAAAATCCCACAATTTCACACAAAGGATGGCTCTGCATGGATCTCTAAGTCCACAATTCCATTCCTGTGGTCTTTAAATCACGAACTGACTGCTTTAGCAAAACATGTTCAACAATTCCAAGAAAATATGTAATGTAAACTTCATGTTTTAAAAAATAGCTTTTGTAACATGTGCATGCAAAACGTATTATTCTACAGTAAATTTTTTAAAGTGATGGGGGAAGGTTGGGAAGCCTAACATTTTAATTTACATTGACAAGTTAACTTGCTTTTGGGCAAATCTCAGAATAAAGTTTCCCTTGTCATCTCTGCATAATTGAGAAGGAGCTTGAATTTGCAAGAAGAGTCATTTTGCTTTAATTTTTTAAATTTTTATATTTTAGGTAAAAGGTATTTCATTATATTGTAAAAACAGTAACGGATATATATGTTAAAATACAAAAGACAAAATAATTTATACCTTTCAAAAATGAGCAAGACATAATATTATGCATAACAGTACAAAAAAAGTAAACCAACAAGAACCAGCAATGCTAGTTTTTCTTGTAACCAGCTACTATTAATATCACACTAAGCCCTGATTTGTCCTACATCTGAAATATTAACAATTTATCAAGACACTGTTTACAGATCTTCAGTTCTCCTACTCAATCACTTTTATTACATAGTAATTTCAAGGAGAGTCATTTAAATACTGTCAAATTTAAATACTCATCTATGGAAAATGGGATTTTCTCATTACTGTGCAACAAGGAAACAAGAAAGATATTCATCGAGTTTGTTAATCCACCTGCAACATAAGCCTTGATTTTGAATTACTGTTCATCACAGCTCTATTTTCCCCACTAATTAATTCATTGTGTGTGTGAAGGGATTGCTTGATGACTGTTGTCACCAATGTACATCTGATTCTTGTTGCTTAGTTGTTGTTCTGTTAGTCGCTCAGTCATGTCTAACTCTTTGTGACCCCGTGGACTCTGCCAGGCTCCTCTGTTCATGGGATTTCCCAGGCAAGAACACTGGAGCAGGTTGCCACTTCCTCCTCCAGGGGATCTCCCTGACCCAGGGATCAAACCTGCATCTCTTGCATTTCCTGCACCAGCGGGCAGATTCTCTACCACTAGCACCACCTGGGAAGCCCCTATTAATTCATTTTAATGCCATAAATGCCATTAATTAAAAATCATTAAAAAAAAAAATCTTGGATTCTGGCCTTGGCGTACACCATCAAGTCACAACCTGGCCAGGTTGAGACACAGGGCATATAAAGTCTCAGTGGGGCCATCCACAGAGTTTCAAGAGTTAAACTAAGCCTCTGGAAAAGGCCGAAAAAGGCCATCCTTTTTAAGTTACTCAGCACCCTGCTCCACCTATCCTGAAGACTGAGTCAGCAAATGAGGCTGACTCAAAGGCAGACCAATGAAGTGGCCAGCGTCTAGCCTCCCTCAGCCTGGCTCTTCCTCTACAGCTCATTATTTCCCCGCCTCCTATCTCAGATCCTCACATGAATCCTAAATTCAACTCTCTGAGGGAAGCCCCTAGCCATTCAATGGATTTACACAAAGATAAGGAGGTGGGGGGAAATGAAGTGGGCGTAGATTTAACATGCATCACAATCACACGGACCTCAAGTTCAATGAATTATCTGTTAAACGGAGGAATGGCAACATAAGACCCCATTCATTAGGATAATACGCCTGTGCTGTGAAGTATATAGAATATTGGACACACAGTCAGAGACACCACAGTGTTAGTCTGGGCTCAGCCATACACTAATGTGTGACCATGCAGAAATCACCTGGCCTTTCCTATGGCCTAAGAAGACAGCACCCGTGAAAGGCTGTACCACTGTTAGCTATTGCTGTAATAAAAACAGTAATGATAATAATAATTCCAGTAGTAGCAGTAAAACAAAGGAAAGATCATATATGAACATACCAAAAGCACAAGCTTAATCTTGACTCTACATTCACAAAAATCCAGTTTATGAAGCACCACTTCCTTCTTTGCGTTTGGTTAGATGACCTCTCAGTTAGAGCACTTCACCATAGTGGTACGTAGTGCATCTCACTCTTTAATAAGAAAAGCCAGTAACAAGAAAACAAGGGTCTAATGGAGACATTCATTCCCACTCTCCCCTTCCCTCCCCTTCCCAGTGTCAGATAAGTTGAGAGCGGCACAGGTTGATGATGACTGGTGCTGAACTCAGTTTAGTCACTAAGTCATGTCTGACTTTTGCAACCCCAAGGACTGTAGCCCACTAGACTCCCCTGTTGATGAGATTCTCCAGGCAAGAATACTGGAGTGGGTTGCCATTTCCTTCTCCAGGGGATCTTCCCGACCCAGGAATCGAACGCGGGTCTCCTGCATTGCAGGCAGATTCTTTCCCAACTGAGCTATAAGGGAAGCCCAAATTCACAGAGCTATCATTATCCTAAGGATATTAATTATATCCACACAGTTGCTACATGTGGCTTCCTTTAAACTGCATGACCAAAAACTTCATGCAACCCTTTTAAACCCTTAATTATACCACATTCACAGTACTAGTCGTATTTTTAGGTAGTGCACACATTCAGTTACTAAAAAGATCACATTCTTAAATCATTTTACTTTCATGAATAATAGCAGCAGTAGGTCTTCATTTCAGGAATTTTAAAAAATATCCTATTACGGAAAACTTTAGACATACCAAAGTGGAGAGAAGAGTATACATCATGAATGCATCACCCAGTGTCAACAACTATCAACTCTTGGCCAGTCTGGTCTATAGCCACACTAACTCTCCTCACTGAAGATTATTTAAGCAAATCCCAGATATGATATTAGGTCATCCATAAATACTCTCATTTACCATACATGCCTAAAAATGAGAACTTCTAAAAACAAACCTAACATAATCACAGTATCATTTTCACCTTAAACACAGGAGTAATAAATTCTTGAAAGTGAAAGTGAAGTTGCTCAGTCGTGTCCGACTCTTTGTGACCCCATGGACTGTAGCCTACCAGGTTCCTCCATCCATGGGATTTTCCAGGCAAGAATATTGGAGTGAGTTGCCATTTCCTTCTCCAGGAGAGCTTCCCGACCCAGGGATTGAACCCGGGTCTCCCACATTGTAGGCAGATGCTTTACCGTCTGAGCCACCAGGGAAGCTCCCAAATTCTTAATAGCTTAATATCATCTAATTCTTATATCATCTAATGAAATTCTTAATATCATCTAATATCCAGAATATTCAAGGCTATCTCAGAGACATTTTAAAATAATGAAACCAAGTTCCTATCACCTTGTAAGTCAGCGTATGCATGGACAGTAAGAAGAGAAGAATGACACAGCCCATAACAGATATGGGTACTCAGTGTTATGTCAGGCTTAATCACTAGCCTTGTAGTCCCACCCAAAAAATCTGAACCTCATCAAAATGACCAGGTATTGTGTATTATGGATCTTTATGATCATGTTCAAACAGTCAAACTTACAAAGTTAAATATACAAACACCATGAGTCTAGTATACTCACTTTATAGGATTAGTTCCTTTTTGAGGAGTCATAAACAGAATTTCAGATAACTATTTTCCATTCAGATTATTTTCCTATTCCTTCCATCCTACAGTTCCTCATTCCTCACTTTCGAGCAAAGAGTACATTTTACATTTCACTTACCTGTGAAAAGATGTGCACAAGTTTTTTTAAGCTTGTTGGCTTGATCAAATAACTTTCGAGAACTTTTGTTGGATGATGGATTCAACCTCTGTCTCATAGTTTTGACACCTTGCCTAGAGTCTGGGTTGAAAAAGATCACAATCGGGAACCACTGAGTATAGTTCAACAGGTCCACAGCCTTAGGCGTTACATCCAGGAGTGCATGCTTGTCCTGTTAGAAATGGGGAGAAAGATGACGTAAATGGGTAAAAGCCAAATAGCATCAAAGAGTTTGTGTTAATAAGTAAAGGTCGCATCAGATAAAATGCGCCCATGTGTATCACAAAGCCGAAACGTTTCCCTTCACATTAGGTCCACTTTAATATTACCAATCTATGAGAACTTCTGAGAAAATCAATTAACAAGTTTTTGGTATAATACTCAGAACTCCGAGACAATCAATACATTAGTTCACAGAACATCAACTGATTGTCACACAATGAAACAGCTTACATTTATATTCAGCTTACTAACATTTAATAATTATTAAAATACAGACTCTATTCTTAAAAAGACTGCAGCAAACCATGACCCTATTCTTTCCAACAGCGTGGCCTTCAGGTGACTTTTCTTACCTGTTCAATAATCTGTCTCACGGTATTTAACCGCACCACCCCGGTGGATTTCTCAGATCCTGCGTCTCTTGGTTCTGTTTCTGCAAAAGGAAAAAAAAATAAAGCAGGGAGGGGGTTACTGAATAAAATTTTAGAAATCAATGACAACCAAGTACCGCTCTCCTAGCATCAACTAGGACAGGAAACCTGACATTCACTGTCTCCTAATAAGAGGCAATGGGAAGGACCAACACTACCTGTTTCACCAAAATCTAACCAAGGGAAACAGACCAGGCCAACAGGGAGCATCCGATGAGACAAATGGCTTGGACTGTTCAAAATATCATGCCACAAAATAATTTAGAAAAAGGAGAAGATCAGAAAGATATAAAAATCAAAAGTACTGCATTCCGAACTTAAAAAAGAAACAATAATTTACCTTGAAAAGCATAATTGGGATAACTGATAAAATTTGAAAAAGGGACTGTATACAAAATAACATTATTGTATCCATGTTAAATCTCCTGGTTGTGATAATGGTATTATGGTTGTATAGGAGGAGAATTAAGAGATTCACAGAGGTAGGAAGTGTTATAAAGCCTACAACTTAAAACTTTTAAATTCATCAGCAGAAACTGTAAAAAGTGTGTGTGTGTATATGTGTGTGTCTATGGGGGAAGAATATAGATGGAACATGTTACCTGGTGAGAAGTGACTCCAGGTGAAGGGTATGTGGGTGTTCATTATTTTTTCTGCAGGTTAGAGATTTTCCTAAATAAAAGTTGAGGGAGGAAAAAGTATCACTGACAGACTTACTAGCAGTTTGGAAGAGGTCAGGCAAGTCATTTGCCAACTTCTCCAGGGCTATATCTGCTATGGGGCCAAATAAGACGACAGGTCTCTTGAAACCAGCTGAAATGAGAAAAGAAAAAGCCATGAAATTAGGTGTAAAATAAGCTAGAAGGATATATTTTACAAAATGAGGAATATGGCCAATATTTTATAATAACTACAAATGAAGTATAATCTTTAAAAACTGTACACCTGTGATTTCATACATATTATACAGCCACTGTACTTCAATTAACAAAAAAGAAAAGCCATGAAGACACCTCCAAGTCTTTAGCTGTTTAGAAACAAATGTATTTTACAGAGTATTGATAACAAAATAGTGGACATCCCAGGTGGTGCTCGTGGTAATGAATCTACCTGCCAATGCAGGAGACGCATGAGACCCAAATTTGATCCCTGGGTTGGGAAGATCCCCTGGAGAAGGAAATGGCAACCCATTCCAGTATTCTTGCCCAGAGAATACCATGGACAGAGGAGCCTGGCAGGATACAGTTCATGGGGCCACAAAGAGTCAGACATGATGGAACAACTAAGCACACACATTGATAACACAACTAAATAAAAGAAACTGTGTGTTCTTCCATCTCCAATTCAGCCCAGCTCTTTTCTGAAGAGTAAAAGCTCTCTCTTTTATTATAATTCATTCCCCTCACTATTACTCAAGATAAACTTTGCTCTATAGAATATATAAAAACTTCTGAATGGTAGTATTAAAATAAAAAATAACCAAGGTTGTAGAAATACAAGTTTGCACAGTCAGTTTTTTTAAGTTTTATTTCGTGCTGAAATATGATTCCAACTGTCAGCTCACTTCGCCTAAGAGATATAGATAAATTGGAACGTGACCATTAAAGTTTAAATATGAAGAAAAAGAGGCTCTGAGCCCAGTCAGATCATTTCCTGGCCCACATGGATCCCTCACCTTCTCGAAGCAGAACCCTCTCGTAGGCTGGGAACTTGGTGCTGACTGTCACGGCGGCGGTCAGGTCCTCCCGACTCTTCCGAAGGTTCTTCTTCACACCTGATCTCTGGCCGCGCATCCTCCAGAAGTCTGCCCTGTCCCCGGTGGTGTCTCTCTGGGCATTCTGAACGCTGGCCATTTGTTCCGCTCTGAGAGAAGAAGCCAGGGGAAGTAAGTTCTTAAGTCAGGAAATGCGCAAATGTGAGCGTCACTAACTAAATCCAGTCACTATCGCTTATGGACTTGGATCAGAGAAGATGCAGCGTGACAATGAGCAATGCCAGGGGTGAGAAACATGGGTGCTTTCTCATCCGGATGGAGGCAGAGAAAAGCTGGGTGCACGTGAAATCTACCAGGAGTAGCTCAGTAATAAACACGCTGACATGGCTTGTTCTGCTTAGGCTGGTGTACAGACATGCCCTGTCTTACTCTACTTTGCTTTATCAGACTCTGCAGACCCTGCATCTTTTTTTTTTTTTTTTTTTTTACAAATTATAAAGATATGTGGCAACTCTGCATTAAGCAAGTCTATTGGTGCGATTTTTCCAGCAGCATCCACTCGCTTTGTGCCTCTGTGTCACAGTTTCTCTCAAAATTTCAAACTCTCCACCAGCAAAAAACACTATGAATCACTGAAGGTTCAGATGATGGTTAGCATTTTGGGGGCACTAAAGTATTTTTAATTAGGGTATGTACCTTGCTTTTTTAGACATAATGCTAGTGCACAATTAATAGACTTAATAGTATAATATAAACATAACTCCTATATGCACCAGGAAACCAAAAAATTTGTGTGCCTTGCTTCATTACAATATTTGTTTCATTGTGGTGTCTGGAACCACCACACCATCTCTGGAATGGAACCAAACTCACCGTCTCTCCCAGGTCTCTTCATACATGAGAAGTGGATGATGGGAGAGGTCATGATGACAAAGAACGAAGTCATATGGGGCTTCCTTTATGTGGGGGTGTTGTTTATGTGTAGGGGGGAATCTTAGGGGGTTGTGTGGAATCATGTGGACTCCAGGTACCTGCTTTTGTTGGGGATTAAGCCTTTCTCCAGTTCGTTTCCGATCCTCACAGCCAGCCAGTGGCCCAGTTTGCCATCGTAGAGTGTATCTACCACGCGGAAGACCTCCCCTCTGGTGAAGGCCAGGCTCTGTGGAGTTTCCTTCTCACATTCAAAGTGACTTCTTATAAAAAATGAATCCCCTCTGCCACAAGCCAGTATGTCTCTATACACTGAAAGACAAAAGCCTCATTTCATGCGGTGCTCAGCCTGGCCAGGGGTCTTTCCTGGAGGGGTCATCAGGTTCTCTGAGCTCTGACCACCCTCTTTACCTTCCATGCATTTAGTGAACTCAGCACACAGGCCCCATGGTAACCACAGCCCAAACAGGGAGAAGGACAAGTAACTAAGTTCATGAGTTTTGCTGTGATGGTTAGTTTTCTGTATCAACTTGACTGGGCCATGTGACGCACAGACATTTGGTCAAACATTATTCTGACTATGTCTGTTGGGGGTGTTTCTGGATGAGTTAACATTAACACGTAGACTGAGGAAAGCAGACTGCCCTCCCTCATGTGGGAGGCTTCAGCTAGTCTGCTGAACTTGAACAGATAAGAAAGGTAAATCCTTCTCTGAGTAAGAGATAATGAATTCTTTTTGGTTTCAAAGTGTGACATCAGCTTTTTTCATGCTTTCAGACTCAGATACACTGGCTCTTCCTGGATCCTGAGCCAGTCCACCTTCAGACAACAAGTACACAATCAGCTCTCTTGGTTCTCAAGCCTTTGGACTTGGACTGGAAGTAAACCATCAGCTCTCTTGGAGCCTCCACCTCACCAACTCACCCTGCAGATTTTGGGACTTGCCAGGTACCATAACCATGCGAGCCAATTTCTCATAAAAGCAGCTCTCTTTCTCTGTGTGCCATTTTGTCTGGAGAACCCTGACTAATACAGGTGCCAATCAACCCTCTAAAGCAGACAAGAAGATTCTATTAACTTCTATTTTACAGATGACAAGACCTGGAAAGGTGAATCAACTTGTCAGACTGATAAGGGTTAATGTGAGGGCTGAATTGCAGGTGTGGCCTCTGCATCTGTCATATGGAAAACCTCAATCATAACTTCAGGCAGTAATTAAGGATGGATTCAGAAAAGCAGCTTTATTCCAAAATCACACAACTAGTAAAGTTCTTTCAGTGGGTGCATAGAAACCATTTCCATAGGAAGTTAAATGCCACCCAAATTCTTTCCACATACCTATGACCTAGATATAGGTCAATTTTTTAACACTTGGATTTGCCTATTCTGGTCCCAAGCTACCTCCCTCCCCTACCGCCCACTGAACTCAAAACCAAACCTGCTCACCATCAGCTCGGCTCTGAGCTAAAATGGTCACCGTTTCACCTTTGGGGATTTCTAACAGGTACAGAACAGCATCCTCCCGAACGAGTCCTCTGAAATCCTGTGTGTTCACCTGATGGAGGAGGGGGAACCAGAAAAGACAAAGCAAGAGAAAAGAAGTTGTTTCTTAAAAGGTGCCACCTGAGCTTTTGACCTGTTTCCATCAGGGCCTGCCTATGTAAAGAAGCATCGGTCAGGGCCCCACAAGTAAAGAAGCCCTTGGTGCCCTGCTGAGGCCCGCCAAGCACCCAGCCTGGACTGTGGGCACCACCACACCCTCCTGCTCCCCACACTGCCCACCACCCCTTAGGAATGTGTCATTCCACCAAAGACCCGTCACTGGATCGGGTGAGAATTTCTAGGAGTGTGTGTCTCCCTCTCTTCTTTGAGTCTCCTGCACGGGTAGCCAGGGAGGTAATGTACAATTACAAATCCAATAACTAGAATTCAATAGGGAGTGGTGAGGTCCATGGCGAATGAGCAAGCTGGCTCAGCTTAAGGCATTACTACTTTTTAAATTAGTTCAAATAGAAGCCTGCAAATAAGGATTCTGCCCCAATCTACCTTTTTCTTATAGCTTCTATCATCTGAAATTGAAGAGCATTAATTTTACATGGTAGACTATCAACCTAATGTATAGGCTTTTATATTTAAGCTTCTGCCATATAATGGGTAAAAAGTCCATGTTTATCCACCGCTGATCAAGTAGGGTACACTGTAAATAGCTTTTGGAAGACAAGTTAGAAAGAGTAAAACTCAAAAATGGTACAAAGAAAAAGACATTTTGACATCTTTGCTCTGTACCTTGAAAACCATTTGAAAACAGAAATACACATAAGTAAAATGGAAAAATGACTTTAAAGTACCTTATGTTTTAAAAAGGTATTACAGAAGTGAAGATATAGAATTTCTCTGAAATACTTTCTTCAATTATTGAAGACTTGTAGAATCTTTTAATCAAAGAGTAATGCCTTACTACTGAAAAAAAATTAATTGAGCCTAATTTAATTAAGGTTAGAATTTATAATGAAGTGAAAACAGGCATATTATTTTTCATGGAAGTTTTCAATGTGGGGAGATCAACCAAGCTAGCCCTTTTCGAAGTGTAGGTAGACACAGGGACTTGGAGTTGTCACTAACTAGGCTCTCCTTGGGAATGTTTATCTCATCACATTCTGCGTCATGCTTGTGTTGTAACTACTCTGGAGACAGCTTGGCTGTGTCTAAACTGCATTACTGCTTTGTAAAATATAACTGTATAAATACAAGAACAGAATGTTGAAAAGAAAAAAAAAAGTGAAACTTGGCATGAGACTAAAACTATACTTGGTACTTTAAAAATGGTGATTTACTAAACCAATCATGTTAACTTTTACTTTGACACAATATTTAGCACTTAAGATAGCTCATTTCCATCTCTTTGTCTCTGAATTAAGGATATTTGACCTTTGGTATTGAATCCTTTCTTGTGTGCTATCTGCGGATCTACATTTGTGTCTATACATGGCTCTGTATACGTCTTTATATGCACTGCACATGCTTGCATTTGTTTATTTAAATAAAGCAAAGCCACAGGGCATGGGTGAAGACCTTGTCCACCTCTACAAACTGAGAATGACTTTCCATCAAGCCAAACACTATAATGGTTGAAATTAAAGCATACATGGTAGCTAAAATCCACACAGTTAATAATCAAACTGAGGAGGTTTTTTGTTTCTGTCTTTCCTCTTCTCTAATAGTTTCTGAAAATGAAATGACAATCATACCAGGTAACCCAAGCACTAAAGCATGTGTTATTTCAGTTATTTATACGGCACATAATTCGCCACCCAACACACTCATGTTTTCATTCCGCATGTCAAGTTGTCACCTTTACAAAAGAAAGAGCTGCACTTAAAAACCCACAACAGAAGAAAGTGCTTAAAAAAAAAAAAAGAAGAAAGTGCTTGGTATATGTGTATCGGACCCTGGTATGCTCAATCTGACGATGAAAAGAAGTGCTGAGACAAACTAAAGGAAAAAAAGGCCAAGACAGCACTTTGGTTAGGTTGTACAGCCCTCTCCAATAAATATTCTCCTTCGTTATCTATTTAATAGTCTACAGGGTCCAGCTGTGTCTGTTGTGAGCCTGAAGAGGACTCTGTGTCAGCTACACTAAGACTGTGTCACAACCTCTCCGCCTCAGCAGGCGAGCTCAAGGTTTTTCATCTCTTTGCAGAACGCACGGCTCCTTTCGTAGTCAACAGAAAATTTATTCATGCCTAAGAATAAAGACCATCTACTGTGTGACCTCCCCATGAGACTACTGCAAAAGACGTGGGTCCCCACAGTTTCTTCCCTGTCGCCAGGGTAATAACAGGAAATAAGATACTTTCTTAAATAGCAAACATTTCGTATCATAATTTTTACCCATGGAAGTGACTCTCTCTGTCTTTAACTTAGAGATAGGTCTGTCAAGCCTCTAAATGAATTTACTTTTTTTTCTCCAATTTGGAAAGTCTTTCTCCACGCCACCCTATTCCCACCCCCGGGGTATGAAAATATTTTACCCTTGAACCTTCAGGAGCTAAAGGTTTCAAATTCCTAACTTCCTGTGGCCCCACATCATTTAGGACACATGCTTCTTTTTTGGTATCAACCCAAGAGTAAATTGGTATGAGCTGGCACTCGAATGGGATTCTTATCGGTAGCACTTGGTAAGCAGTGTTTCCTAGGCTCATGTGGTACCCTGAGGTTCACTCAGGTACACTTTGTCTTCCAGGATCCTGGCTAGAGCCAAAGAGGGTCTAGAATGTCACTGGAAAGCTTCAGAGCACCTCAGGGTCAAGGTCTGCCCTTCATCTGCTCTGGAAATGAAATCTGAACTACCACCATGAGGTCACAGGCCAGGAAGGAAAAGGACCACTTCTTTCTGGGCTCTGCTGCCTTGGGAATTCTGCTTTTCTCCCCCTGTCCTTTGAGGTTAGATGCTCTTCTTACCAGATCCCCTAGGAACTCATGATAAGAAAAGCAAGTTTACAGAAGCAGAAATTCCAGTGAAGACAACTCCCGAGCATTCTATATTTTTATAATCACAAGGTACTCAGCATGCTCGAAGTTAAGGCTCAAGTCAACAGAAAACACACGGTGTGTTTTTCATAAAATGTCAAAGCAGGAATTGCTTATCAGTTGTTTTTAAACCAACAGATTATACAAACACATACACAGTAGCTTTAAAAGTATCAGTATTTGATTAACCAGGTGTTCCCCTTCCTGAACAATTTTAGATGTAAGTGACAAAGAGTGGCAGCAACTTGTTATTTTTCACTGGGAAAAAGAAGGGACTCTGACCCTCCTACTCTTGTGAGTATCACCTGTTCTAATTTCTCCAGGATCCCTGCGAGGCAGGTATGCTTATCCACATTGAACAGATACAGAAACCTGAGTCTCAGAGCTGGAGCCAGGGCCACAAACTAATATGAAGCTGGGACAGGATTCAAATCAGACGATCTGATGGCAACATTCACCTTTGTTCAGTTACAGCACACAGCCTGAAGAGTGATAACCAGGCAGGAGAATCGGCTAAAAACCATGAGCAAGATCTTCCACCTCGGCCTTTAGTTAAAGTCTCAATTGTTTTGTGAATCAAACTAATAAAAATCTTTGTGAGGGTTCTGAACGCTATAAATTCCCACAGACATAAGGATGAGTTTTGGGTTCCAGGACTGAGGAAACAGGGTCCACTGGAAAGAAACAGAGACCTGATGCTCTGCAGCAACAAACCCGCAGCTCGTCTATTTTCACCAGCGGGACCACTTCTTCATCCTTTATGTAAGACCCTCCAGGAAACCCTACTCTTTCCCAGTAACACCTACAAACAGGGCTGGGATTTCATACCTTCAGAATCTGGTCCCCTTCTTGAAGACCTTCTTGCTCCGCGGAGGTACCCTCTTGAATGCCGGCCACAAATATCCCAACGTCATTGCCACCAGCCAGCCGGAGGCCCACACTGTCTCCCTTCTTGAACCTCACCATTTTGGTATTGGGGCTGCAATGGGTTCAGTTTCAGTAAAGAAAGATGGGAGGTTTTCTTATTTTTTTTTGGTAAAGGAGAACCAACATTAGCAGTGAGAGATTTAATTTCTTCTACCTATAGAGTGATTTACCCTTTATAAACTCTCTCTTGCCTTTCTTATATATATCTATAATTTTATTCTCCTTGGGGCTGTGAGATGAATATCAGGAGGCCACTTTACCAGTGAAGAAAAGAAACAGAGAGAATGTCTAAGTAAACTCATTCAAGATAAAAAGCAAATAAAGGGCAGGGTTGGGGTAAAACTTCAAGGCCATCTGATTCCGACTTCAGGATTCTTCCAAAGAAAGTCCTGCTGATCCCACAGGGCTCCTGTCAAATGGAGACAGCCTGAGTCCAGGGGAGCAGGATCCTAACCCATGGAACACCATGGAACCAGGGATTCTCACTGTCCAGTGAAGAGCCCTGCATCACTTCCCCATCCCTCCACACACCAGGGCCAGCTATCACTACAGTCCCTACAGAGGCACCAGAGTTAAGCAATTCTTCACCCATCTGGGCATTCTTGATCTGGCAAACTCAGCTATTCAGAATAACATCTGGGACACTAGCCAGCTAAGCAGACAAGCAGGCAAAGTTAACACTAACTTACTTCCACATTTTACTCTTCCTACGAATGATTTCTCTTTCTTAAAAACACTAGCAATAGAGATGGGTTAAAGGCAGCTGATTATATACAAAATCATCACCATTTAATGGTGTTTATGAACACCATTTTTCCAGATTTCAGTTAAGTTGACAGAGCTGTGTGGAGCAAGAAAGGGGAACAGGAAGAGATGCCTACCCATATATTGCTAAATCTTCAGGACTTGGACGAAGAACAGCTCTCGGGGCTGGTTTTGGTGGAGGAACTGTGGATTAAAAAACATCACTAGTTATAAAATGTTTTAAAAAAATATCATTAGCAACCAGGACAAACAGGTTTTGTCTCTAAATATGAAGATCACAAAATCCACAAAAAATTCAAGTCTGTTCCTTATGCTACATATACATCATCACATCAAACAAGAAAAATAAGTCTTAAAAGTTAAATTTTAAAGCATTAGCAGATGTCAGTAGTTTCTCAAAAACAAGTGAGAAGGAAAATGAAACTTAAAAATGCAAGGTGCATAATCACATTTACAAAGTGGTAGCATTTTTAAATAATTTAAAAGTCATGTAATAATGCTGTTTTTTCCATGGATAGATATTTATGCATTTAAATTTTGATGATAATTTTATTGTGGTGGGGGGTAGGTGATGGAGTTGAGATCAGAAATGGGACATAGGGGCTTCCCTGGTGGCTCAGTGGTAAAGAATCCATCTGCCAATACAGGAGACACAGGTTCCATCCCTGATCCAGGAAGCTCCCACATGCCACGGATCAACTAAGCCCGTGTGCCACAAGTACTGAGCCTGTGCTCCAGAGCCTGGGAGCCACAACTAGCAAGTCCATGTGCCTTAGAGTCCGTGCTCTGCATAAGAGAAGCTGCTTCAGTGAGAAGCCACACACCGCAACAAGAGAAAAGCCCTCCCAGCAACAAAGACCCAGCACAGCCAAAAATACATACATAAAATTATTTCTGAAATAAAGAAATGGGACATGAAAGGACTTTAATCCAATCTGACAAAATGCGACTGTGTGACATAATTAAGAGGCATGTATCTTGTCTCTCTGCACCACCCCCAGGTCGACACAGAGATCCTAAGACCCCTATTAATTTCTGGAGTGAAAGGGGTACCAGGAGCATCTTTTGCTCTAATGTTTAGTCTTTAACCTTAATTTCTGACACAGAGTTCCTACATCCTTTGGAATTTGCTGGGTGATAGGAGCATCCTTTGTTCTAAAGAGATGACTCCTAGTAGGCTTCTGGACAGCTTCAAGCTGGGGCTGGTCACTAGGAGGAGGAAGTCATGCTCATGACAAAGCCTCCAAAAACTAAGGGATTCAGAACACTTCAGGATGGATGAAATCATTGAGATGCTGGTAGAGTGACCTGCCCAGTGAGGGCATGAAACCTCTCCACCCTCTCCCCATTCTGTGCCCTAGATATCTCTTCCATTTGGCTGTATCCTTTATTTTTAAAAGTATCAATATTTGATTAACCAGGTATTCCCCTTCCTGAACAATTTTAGATGTAAGTGACACAGAGTGGCAGCAACTTGATCGGTAATAGTAAACAAAGTGCTTTCCAGAGTTCTGTGAGCTATTCTAGCAAATTATCAAACTTGAAGAGGGGGTCATGGGACCTCTCAGTTTAGAGCTGGTTGGTCAGAAGTAAGGGCGGCAACCCAAGGCTTGTGACTGGCATCTGTGGTGGGGGCATCTTGTGCGACGGAGTCCTTAACCGGCAGGCTTTGCAGGAATTCAGTAGTCAGTGTCAGAACTGGACTGAATTGCAGGACACCAGGCTGGTGTCTGGAGAACTGATAGTTGGGAGGAAGACAAAACCCATGCAGTTGATGTCAGAAGTGTTGTGAACAGAAAACAGTTCAGGTTGGGGTCAGGGATGGGAGACAAAAGGACCATGACTACTGAAATATAACAGGAGGTGACCAATCTGTTGGCGCGTACAAAAGGCAAATTCTTTTTTTTTTTTTTTTTTAATATTAAATGAGTTAGGAGTGCCTCTTCTATACAGAAGAATGATTTTAAATATTTTTTCTCTCTCCTACCAGCCACCCTCTGGAATTACCAAGCATACACACCTGAATACGACTGTGTAAAATGAGCCTCACCTGGGGATTCCTCTTGGTATCTGGGTTCCTTGCTGGGCTCCGTGCTGCCCACGGCCGCCATATCCCCAGTGGACTTAAAGGGGGTGGGTGTGGCGCCCATCCTGGACCACCTGCTCTGCGTGTCCTCTCTTGAACTTAAGCACACAGCATGTTAATGTTTCATCACGTGACAGATCTGCCAACAGGTATGCATATACACACACAGGGACATGTGCAAGGGAAAATATGGATCATCTTACCTTGGTCTCTCCTTCAGCTTTTCATTTGAGGAATGGTAATCATAATCGGAATACTGCTGCCGTCTCTCCTCTGGAGAAAACGATCGGTTGGACTCTATTTCTGAGATATCTGGTTTCAAAAATAAGAAAAGTCTTTTAAATGAAACATTTAAGACCTGTGCCAGAAATTATTCAATTCTCTGAGCAAGGAAACATGGGAAATGGAAGAGAGGGCAGGCAGTAAATGTGCTATTAAATAGTCTGATAGTCTTCCCTTGGGAAAAAAAAATCTGATAGCTTGAAAGGAAAGACATTAATTAACAAAGAGGAATCCAAATTCAGAATTTTATGCTCCTCATTTATTATCCTTTCCATCAAAGCTGCCACTGAAGAGTCAAAAGCCAATGATGGGGTTTTTATAGATGGAGAGATACACAAACTCATCTTTACCATAGAACAATGCTTCTCAAACTTAAATGTGCATACATGTCACCTGGGATCTTGTTAAAATGCAGTTGTTCTGGGTAGGGCCTGAGATTCTGCAATTCTATCAAGCTCCTGTATGACACAATGCTATTAGTGGATTGAGGATGACACTTGGAAAAACGAGGTAAACTGCAAGCTCCTAGCAAGTTGGGATTATTTCTCATGCTCTCCTTGTTCTCCTGTACTCCAAGCAGTAACCACTTGATTAAACATTTTATATAATAGAAATTAAACGAAGTTTTAAGGTTTTATGAAGTAATTCTTTTAAAAAGCAAGTCCATTTCTAAACTTGAGCACTTAATATTTTCTAAACTTTTCTGCACAAAGGCAATACTAGATGGTTACGTAGAAAATGCCATGCCTAGTTATTTTTATGGGTAATTTTTACATGGTTAAAATGTTATCCTATGTGTTGTATATCAACTATATCTCAATTTAGAAAGAAAAAGAAAAAGTCATAATAAAGACACGCCTAAGAGCCAAAAAAAAAAAAAAGAATAAAGAGCAGAATATCCAAGACCAATCTGAAGGACATGAAGTTGGACTTGTTTGTGGAAATAAACAAAGACTAAACCAACTAAATAAATGATGTTATCCTATGCTATTCATCTTCAAGTTAAAACTAAAGAAATGATTACATCTTCATACAAGAGGTGATACAAATTCCAAACCAATGAATACTGTAATATTCAGTCATTCTAACTGATTCCTTATCATAGTGTCTATCAGTTTTAGCTATCCTCCATATTGTCTTATCTTTGTTGGAAATATTAAGAGCCACTTCAAAAATATCATGTAAGAAAGCCCAAGAATGAGTAATTTACAATGTATGTGGTTAGGTCTTTTTTTTGTTTTTTTAAATATTTATTTATTTGACTGCACAGGGTCTTAGATGTGGCACACAGGATCCTCAACTGCTGCATGCTGGATCTTAGCTGTCTGATCAGGGGTTGAACCCAGACGCCCTGCCTTGGGAGGGCAGAGCCTTAACCACCAGACTGCCAGGGAAGTCCTGTGGTTAGTTCTCTGAGCCACTCCTATATACATTTGTTTACTCACAAGTTTTGTATTCAATCAGAGTCCACTGGGACTCTTAAGTGCACCAGAATTCCATACTGGAATCCTAATTTCAATAGACCATTTAATAAGAAAATAACAATCTAACTTGGAATTAAAGTTTAAAAGAGAGGTTTCTGTTAGGAATTTAACTTCCAGCTGAATGACTCCGATAAATAGAGATGAGAATGCAGAAGCAATATCCTTCCTCACTCCCAGCTAAGTTCATACCCTCCCCTTTCTTTACCTTCTATTTCTGAGTCGCTGTCATTTAATGAGGGGATGTTGATGAGCGTCTGTTTGCTGTCCCTCAGCACCACGAGCTGGAGTTTCCCTCTTGACTTTTCTATCAGTTTTCGAGCATCCGTTAAAGACATGTTCTCGGTTACAGTTCCATTTATCTGTGTATATGAAGAACAGTAACGTTCCATGGAATACAACTATTAAGAGTGAAATAGAAAAGTTCTTATTTTCCCCTGCTAAAAATGTAAAGGCTTTGCACAGCTATTCAAACAGACATGGGCTTTAAGATGACAGAATGAACAAAAATGAATTATCCTTTAAATTAAATATAACCCTGCGTGTCTGAAACCCAAACACACGTGTGAGAGCTATAGTGTGCTCAAGTGACTCTGTGAATTTACTGAACTTCCAAGTTCAAGACAATGGCTTGGTTTACTATTGGAACATGTTTCCTGACTGGAGAGATTTACAAAAACTATTAAATATTCAGCATTCATATACCACCAAGTCACCCTCTCATCTTTCCTTCATTCAGAAAATAGGAGCTTAAGCTTTAAATAAACAGGGGAAGAAGGATGTCTTTGTTGAGATTTTTTTTCTTTAAACTGACATTCCTCTATTACAAATCTCTAAGTCTGGTTTTCCTGATAAAAACGATCTCTCTGCTGTTCTTCCCGGCTTTGTCTTACTATTGAGACTCCCATCTCAACAAAGTTTCACTGTGTTGGAACTTCAATGTGGAAATGTAGACTATGAAGCTGAGCATGAACCTGGTTGTTCTCTGCCCTTATCCGCCCACCTTGAGAATTATGTCTCCTTCATGCAGGTTGCCATCTTTAGTTGCTAGACCGGTTCTGGTCATTTCCTTTATGAAGATCTGACTCCCAAGCCGGAGACCATATTCTAGGAGACAAACATACACATATTTCATTAACACGTCCAGAAAACTGAGTCTGCCTTTCAGGACTAACTACTTTAAAATATGTATGAAAAGTTAATTTTGCATGTGAGAGAGTCTGTAAGACCACTGGCTTGAACTTGTCGAAACTGTCACTGTCATAAAAAACAAAAGAGGCAGAGAGATTGTTCTAGATTAAAGGAGATATCAAAAAACAAACACACTGCATAAAACTTCACTAGGTCCTCAATTCAATGTGTGGGGTGCACAGGGGGCGGTGTGGGGAGGGAGGGTGTATTACATTATTTTGGAATAACTTCAAAATGAACTGGGCTATATTAAAAGGTATATTCATGCTAATTTCTTAAGAGTGATGATAGCATTATGGTTATGTAAGAGAATATTCTTGTCCTTGGGAGATACCCACTGAAATATTTAAGGATAAAGTTCATGTTGCCTGCAATTTATTTTCAAGTGGGTCCCAAAACCCCAATTAGAGACAGAGAGGGGGTAGGGGAAGAACAGGGGGAGGGAGAAAGGGAAAAAATAGAAATGGAACAAATGTGGCAAAGTGTTAAAAACTGATAAAACTAGGTGAAGGCTATTTGAGTATTTGCTACAAAATTAACACTTTTCAAAATAAAATGTTGGGGGAAGGAAAAAAACACAATTCGGTACAGGCATGTTCTACTGACAATCCAGTTACCTATAGGAAGGTACCACCTATATTATACTCTCCATCTATAACCATTTAAATTGTGTAGGATTTGGCACTGAAAAAACTTCAGTGTGTGAAGAATAGGGATAAATAAACCAGCAAAGCAACAGATACAGTATTCAACTAAAACTGGCACAGCTCTGGGGATTCATGGACTTAGTGTTGATCTCAAAAGAAAAACCACTGTATTTACTAAGTATATATATACTTTAAAATATTTTAAATATTATTCTGATTTTACTAAACTTGTAAATAGACATATTTTAAGGATGAATTTCGGTTATTTTAGGAAGCTACCTAAACCTAGCAGGTTTTAAAAGAGGCACATTCAAATTTTCATTATTATTGTTATGGACTAAAATCTTGTCAATTCAAAATAACTTTTTACTACTTAGATATAGATTTAAAGATCAGGTTTAAGTGACTTACAGTAAGTTTGCATCAGATCTTACAATGATTAACAGTGTTGAGGTCCACCGCCACCTTATAGGAAGATGATGCTCAAGAAATAATAAGGGTAAGATGGATGACATTTTCTTTCAAGGATGGCAATTCCTTACTGGTTAAACAGCCTCACAGTCCAGCACAGAAGGCTGAGACAAACCTCAGCCATGACTTCTCACGTGTCAACAATTCCTCCATCCTCTTAAAAACTGTACTCTTACTGTAAAATTAACAAGTTGCCATTGATGTGTTTGTAGGCATCTTTCAAATGAAGAAAAAAATCAGCTGACCAGCTTCTAAGACTTTTACAAGCAAGTCTATCTAATGCCCATGAAACATGTAAATGCTGGCCATATGAGTGGATCATATTTATCTTAATCAAATGAAGACCTTACCAACAGCCAGATATTTTTAAAGATAATTCTTATGGAACTCTGGCCAGTTATGCTTAATTATTATGTAATCTTAGCAAAAGGTGGCTTTAAAAATCTTTTTGAAAAAGTAGAACCTTGGGAGGAAAACAATGAACACTGAATTCTAAGTTTAAAGAACAAAATGGCCCAGAAGGAGTAAAATGTCACATCTGCAAAGGGGCTCGAGCTCCCTTTGCTCCTCGGTAGTATTACTAAGACCAGGCGTGACTTGGGCAGTTTCTTAGGACACGCAACATCTTTTTTAACTGTGGATCACAATTCAGGAGTGAATCTTGAAATCAATTTAGTGAGCTGTGACCAGTATTTTTTAATTTAATGTAATGGAACTATTCAAAAACCAACACACAGTAAGGATTGTTCCATGAAACATTTGGTTGAGTTTTTCACATATTGGTGCACCCACAATTATTTGCAGGATGTGGTTCTTTCTGTGGCAGGAGTAGGAGCGGGAAGAGAAGGCAAAAGAGGAAGAAGCAGGAGAGGAGAAAGAGGAAGAGGAAAATACTGCAGAGTACTGCAGCGGGGAACTCAGGAACCTGGGTGCAAGTCCTACAGAACATACAGTAGGCCTCTGTGAAGGATGCCTCATATCAAGTCATCTTTCTCAAAACTCCTCAACAGTCCACAATCTGGAAGCAGAATGGTTTTCACTCTGCAATTCTTGGGGGTTGATGATGTCATTATCTAGGATGATAAGATTCTCTAGAACCCTTAAACCACCTAAGATGCACATTCCTCAAAGATCATACAATCTCAACTTGCACCATTACTTTCTGGGCCTGTGCTCCAGGTATCTTGTTATTCACATCCTTGCAATTATTTCAACATCTTTTCAGTATCAGGTCTTTCAACAGGTACCCCGTTCTATAACTCAACTCTTTATGCACCTCTAGAAGAGCTAAAGAAAACAAACCCTTTCATCTGATAGGCTCTTTAAAATGCAAATTCCCAACCTAAAAAGCAAGCGGTCTTACACATTACACTCTTGGATACTCATCTTTTTTCCTCTTTGGAGAAGAATTAGAGAACGAAAAGAGATAAAACGTATCTTACAAGGAATTTAATATGTTGAATGCCAAGAATCAATGCAAGGAATATCACAACACAGGGCTCTAAATCCCTGTTCATTCACCTACTTGTTTCCTGTCATTTATTTCCAAGAGATGAAGTTTAGGTTCCAACTCTACCACTTACTTATCAGCTTCAAGATGTGGGCAAGTCACCTCCCCACCTCTGAGTTTCACCTAAGCTGCAAGTAATACTGGTTTGTCTACCTATCACACAGGACTTTAGTGAATTTGGACATGATTAAGTGTGTGCAACTGCTCCAGGCACATGACATGGATCAGCAGTGCAGGGCAGAGCCCACCTCATCCTGGACACACCATAAATCTCTCCTCACCTTACCATCCCCACCTGTAAAAGAGGAGCGGTTTCCCACCCACCACTTAGGCTTCTAGTGAGGATTAAATAAGAAAATATTTATTCCACAGAGGCCCTGGCATAGATCAAAATCTCAATCAAGACTGGCTGGAGTATCATCCTCTACTGTGGTTTCATTAGTTTAAGCTGCTCTGGGTTCACCAGGAGAGCTTGTTAACAGGAGGGGCCACCCCAGTGCCTCTGATTCAGTGGGGACTGGGCTGGGGCCTAAGAATCTGCCTTTCTAACAAGAGTCCAGGTGATACTTATGCGGCTTTGAGAATCACTGGCCTAACCATTTAAAGCCAAATTTCTGCCACCTGGCTCTGCCATCGATGATATAACTCTGTGCAAGTCAACGAACGTCTCTGCGCCTCAAGTTTCCTAGTCTATAAAATAAAAATATGAGTAACACCCACAGGAGGTGGTGGTGAGGATGAAATGAGCTAATAATCTGTGCAAAGCATTTAGGTCAATGTGTGGCACGGAAGAGTTAGCTATTGTTACAGTGCTTTTCTTCATCACGCATGACTACCTTCATTTGCTTTGCTTTTCATCAGAAGGACCCCGATGGGTTTGTCCGAGTCTGACCGCCCCCGGGGCTCCGGGCTGGGGCTGCGGGAGTGGAGGTGCTCGCGGCTGCGGTTCTGGGACGCCCCATACCGGGCATCAGGCTGGGCCCTGTGGCCGTACTCCCCCTCAGGGGTGTACGCGCGATCGTAGACCGGGTCAATGCTCCGGCCGCGGCTGCTCTCCCGGGCCCGCCTGTAATCATCGTGGTCCAGGCCCCGCTCGAGGCTGCGGCCACGGCTGCGCTCCCGGGCTCGCCCGTAGTCGTCGTCGTGGTCCAGGCCCCGCTCCAGGCTCCGGCCCCGATCCCGGCTGCGCGCCCGGTCGTGGGGACGGCCCCTCTCAGGGCTCTCCTCCCAGCTGCGGCTGCGCCCTCCGCGGCTGCTGGGCCGGCTCCTCTCGCTGTAGCCGCTGCGGGCGCTTCTGCCATCAAACTCGTCCATCACCTCGAAAGCCCGGTCATCTTCGTGGACAGGAGGACTGCCCTGCAGCGGGGCCAACTGGACCTTCCGGGGCCTCTTGACCACCTGTCACCAAACAGTGGAGACACCAGACAGTCACAACCAAACAGAGAGAATACAGTGCTTAAGAGCCCGGGTTTCCTTCCCAGTAAAACTGTGTGTTCCTACCCAGGCTAAAACAAGAAGGATAAATACCCCAGAGTGTTAAGAAGAAAGTAAGGCAATGAGTATAAAACCGAGCACAGTGTCTCCAAAAATCTGCTTCTACTCAAAAGTGTGAAAAGCACCAAGAGGCTTTAAATCAATAAGTTACAAAACTGAAAATGTGTAAAGTGAGACATTCTGTGTAGGAGTGCCTAGGTTCATCCATAAATCAGTGTCATTCAAAGTGGGGGCTGGGGGGGGGTGTGGCATGTAGGAGGAGAGAGGAGGGAAAAGAGGGATCCTTCTAGATTAAAGACTGATGAGACAAGGACCAAATATGACTCATGAACTTTGGCTCCTGGATGGAGAACAAAAACAGTCTATCAAAGTCACCTTAGGACATGGACTGTGTACTAAATGACATGGTGAAGTTATTATTACTTTTCTTTAATAGGATAACAGTAGTAGAGTTATGTAGATGAATGTCCTTATTTAGGAGGTTTGAGAAGCAAGAAGGGTTGAACGGTCATATCTTGCCCCTTCGCGTCAAATGGTTCACTAAAAATAAGTATGTCTTTATATACACATACAGAGAAAAATTAATATGAATTAAAATGAATATGGCAGAATATTAACACTATAGAAGATAAGTGTTGATTATACTAATCTTTGAACTTCCCTTTTTGTTTGAAAATTTTTATCATATAAAGTTGGAAAAAAAAAAAAAACACCACACACCCCGTGTATCCCCCCAGCACTGTCCCTAACACACCATGTTCCAATTCTCGCTCGCTGTGTCCACTTGCCCTGCTGGAGTGAATACTCCTTATAGCTCAGACCTGCTCCAGGGTTAAGCAGATATTCAACCAATGTTTGCCGAATGACTGAGTAAGCCAATAAATGAGTGAATGGCACAGACTGCCAGTTATCTCCAAAGAAATGCGAGTTTATGAAGAAAGAACATGATCCTGGGAGAGCTGTTACAGATGAGTTTATGAGCTCGTAATTTAGTTTCTAAATTAATGTGGTTTTACCATTGTTCGCAATCTAGTTAATTCTCTTAGAGAATAATGATCTAACCTGGCTCTTCAGGCAAATTTATGCAGGTAAGAGAAGCACTGGTCTAAGTCAGGAGAAGGATGAGAAGGCAGGAAGGGTCTTTACATCAACCTTAGTTAGCATCACCCTCCCAACATGCTGAGGGTACAGAGGCAGTGGTGCCTAGATGGTACAATTCTGTCAAGTGCTAAAGAGTAAGTAGTAATTTTCCTCTGGGCATAAAAACAAAGCGCTACGGAGTCAAGCTGAACAAACCCAGGACGTACAATGGCAGCGATCTTCCCACTCTTCCTCAGCTGCTGAACAGCGAAAGAATGGAGCACGTCTTCCATGGGGGTACCATTGACCATGACCACCCTGTCATTCTCTCTGCAACAAAACAGAAAAATGGGGTATGAAAAACTCCCAGCTTGCCCCTCTCAATTGTTCATTTAGGAACAAATAAAAGCAAAAGATTAAAGGGCTTGGTGTCTAATGACTCCTGAGGTTTAATCTGTCAACTTGGTCTGAGCTCTTCAGAGGAAGGAACCCAAGAGATGCTCAGAGCGCTTTGGACAGTGTCTCCTGGAAACCACCTGCAGAGAAGGACCCAAACCCACGGGATCCCACCAGGAGTCACTGGACGGCACTACGGTCTGAGCACAGAAGGAACCCGTACATCAGGCCCTCCTTACCCATGGTGTATGGTGGACCATGGTACATGGTATGCTCCGGCAAATCTGCAGATGCCCCCAAAGGAGGCTGATAGTCACTTGTGTTTTGGAGGGGATGAAGTCAAGAGGTTGTTTCAGCTTCTTAAAGAAATTTTGAGGTCACAGAACCCTAACTCGCAACTTTATCTCATCCCAAAAATGATGTAAAAATTCTACCATGCTCTCTGTATGAAAGAAAACTAACTTACACATATATATATATTCCTTTCTTTTTTTAATTTTAAAAGTGCACACCACCAAAAGCCCCCTGTCCAGGGCCAACCAGTGGACTGGCAGGGATCGGGAGCAGGAGGAAGGACACTCACTGAAGCAGCCCGTCGGCGGGCCCACCCGGGAGCACGTCAGAAATGACGATCGATGTCTCCCCGTTCTCAAAGTGGGGGTTGTCTCTGCCTCCGGATACTGCAATTCCAAATCCTCTCTTGGAATCCTGGTCATTGAAGTTAAGATAAAAATTAAAATAAAATCCTCTATAAGTGGCTTTCAGGATTTATTACAGGCAGTCAATAAAATGAAGGTCAAACCAATAACCAGAGACAGTTCAGAAACAGAGGGCTTAGAGAAACAAGTGAGAAACAGAACATAACATCATCATGGTTAGCTGGCAGGTTTATAAAGGGAAATACCTTATCTAAAAGAAACAGCCTTGTGAAAGAAAGCTGGACAAGATTCATAGCACAGACTGGCGTTATCTCTAGAAGCTGGCAGGGGATGGAAATTACATCTTCTGTCCAAATAAGTATGTGCTATTAGAATCACCAATCACACCTGTTCTCATATCCAGGCCTGAGCTGGAAAGGCTCGTCACAACTGAATCTGTGTGAAACCCGTATTTTTAAAGAATACCTTTAACTTACAAGTTAGAGGAGCTAATGGTCACATTTTAATATACAGTGAAGAAGAAGTATATGGATTTTTAAAGACAAAACCTGAAGATGAACTTATTTTTGACATCTTATGAGACAGCAAAGTATTAAATTCTTTTCCACATGCATTTAGGATGGAAATAGAGATGAATGAGATTCAAGATTAATCTAGAAATGCATAAGGGTGAACCCAAATAATACAGAATCCTAATTCATTTCAGTGTTCAACAAAGCTAAGCTCCTGGATTTCATCCAGGACTATATGTGGACTATATTCACATCCAGGGATATATGTGGCTATAATGCTAAATAAGAGTTTGATTATATAAAAATCTATTCAGAGAATAAAAGAAACCTTCACCCAAAAAAAGTTCCCATGTGGGGCCCACGATGCCAATTGACAGCAAACAAAAACACAGAACAAGTTGGGCTGTTGTTCATTAATCCCATGGCTTTGAATTTGGCAGCACTGTCACCTGATACCCGTTTCCACACAAAGATAGCTCTATCCTCTGTACCAGGCCTAAAATGTTTCCTACCTTTGCCAATTTGTGGTTCAAATTCAAATGGTATATAGCAAAGGGGCAGAGAAAACAGTCAGAATGGAAGCCCCAGAAAATGACAAGAGGTGAAAAATAAGACCTAATGGGGGAAGCCCCTCAACTCAAGAACTCATGATTACCGCTCCAGAAGTTTCAGCACCTGAGCATCCACCTGTGTTTTTCTATCTGAATTGATTTCATACACATTTATTCAAAAACCAGTTTCCACTGAAGTCAAGGTCTGAAGTTCATTGTTGTGATGGTCAAAGGAAAACTCTCCCTTTGAGGAACTTAGACTCCATCTACACGGTGACAGAGACTAGAAGGACTCAGAGTGGAAAAAGACCCATACAGGGCCCAAGAAAATCACGAGGCTAACCAAGGCAGCTTGGTGAATAAGAATCACGAGTGTGTGTTTAGTTCATTTAGCCATTTAGCCACACACAAATCACTTACAAGTTCTTAATGGCTGCACTTGTCTTGAGTGGGGCTAACACCTATCATGCCTACCTCAAACTCTCTGTCAGAATAAAAAGGAATAGAGCTAGCATTTATTAAGCAGCAATTATTAATGTGTATTGGACTCCAAGTTCTAGAAGTTCTTTGTATTACCTAATTTAACCAAGAGGGGTAATACCTGTGACATAACTTTAAAAATTCAGTAAAATACATTAATGTATTTTATGATCTTACTTTATGATCTTACTTCTACTTTCAATCTCATTGTGTGTGGGGGGAGGGTGAGAGGGCATCATTAAAAATCTGATTAACTTAGCTTCATTAATACAATCAAGGAGTGGGACAAGGAATACAACCTATGTCTCCTGAGTGCTAAACCAATGTTTTAAAGTTTAGTTTGGACCTAAAACTCACTGAGGGAATGATGTTATAAACGCTATACTTAAAATTACAGAAGCTGTAGACGCTGCCTTAACATTAAACAGAACAGATTATTTCCATTCCTCCCTTTCTTTCCTCTTTTTCCTGTAAAATATTCTATCTGAAGACATGTTAATACATTAATGAATCTCTATGATTCTTCTATATTATACAGATCTTAGCCAAAAAATAGAACAACATACAAATCCTCGTTAATGCAGTAATTGTGTCTGTGTACAAATAAATAAGATCCATGATCTGTTATGGTATATATAAATGGAGTAATACTCAGTCATTATATGTCCACTTGTATGTGGAATCCAAGCAAAGATATTAGTACAAATGAACCTACAAAACAGAAACAGAGACATAGAGAACAAACTTATGGTTACCAAAGGGGAAAAGGGAGGGGGGATAAATTAGGAATCTGAGAAGAACAGATACACACAACTATATATAAAATAAACAACAGGGTCCTGCTGTATAGCACAGGAAACTATATTCAGTATCTCTTAATCTGTAATGGAAAAGAATCTGAAAAAGTGTGTATGTGTGTCTGCATATGTATACACATGAATCACTGTGCTGTATGTATACCTGAAGCACAATCAACTATACTTCAATTAAAAAAAGATCCATGATCTGTAAATATAAGAACAGACTGTAGCAGATTTGACATACGTAACACTCACCTTCTGTAGGGTCACAGTGTACTGTTCCCATATCAGTTCTTCCATGCCTGGAGCCTGTTTTAAAAGAATCAAAACCAATTTGATTAAAACCACAAGCATTTCAATGCTGGAAATAAAACTGTAATTCAAAATGTCTCCATAGAAAGTCCAGTTCACACATTCCACACATCAACAAGAGTGGGAACATTATACTACTTATTTCCAAACACACTCTCCTTCAATGAAATGGCAGTCTTAACAATACAAGGAAAACTAGTGAAATACATACTGAGAGGTATACCCTAAAAGGAAGAAATATTAAGTGTTATGCTTTTTTCTTATCACCACTCCAAAATATGGTCATGATAAAAGCCCTTATCTAGAGTTGGAAACAGATATATTTCAATTAAAAAAAAAAAAATCCCCTTTCTCCAGTCAAAAGCAACTTCCTAGGCAAGTTTATGCATTTTTAAGTCTAAGGGAATCCTTGGCCTTTATCAAGAGAGTGCCAAACTTGAGACTATTTGTATCAAGGTCTGTGGGACCCCTTGGCCTTTTCCCCATCAGTATTATGGGTATAAAAGATGATAATGCCAGCATAAACAGACCCCTGGGTGTCAATTTCTGACAATATTCTAAAACAGATGTCTAGACAAACCTGAAAATAGTGGATATCATTTCATAATCATAATAATCCATTAAATGCATGCTGGATTTGAGGGGAAATCCTTAAAGGCAAGAAATGCCAAGAAAGCTCAAAGCCAGAGAGATAAGACAGCACTGCAGCAGGCATTTCAACAGGAGGCTGGAAAGAGAGAAAACTGTAGATGTAAACAGGGTGGCGATCAGATCAGAGTGGATGTATACGGGGGAAAAGCGTGCGAGGCAGATGGAGACAGCAGGCACCGCTGCCTGTCTCTTTCTTGGCTCTGGGCAGAGTGGAAATATCTAAAAATATCTCCCTGGAGAATTCCTGTATTGATAGACCTGTACTCACTCAGGCTTGAGACTGAAATTCATATTTCATACCCACTCATACCCAAAGTGGTTCTACATTGGCAGCACCACCCAGGTACATGGAGTGAACGAAATACTCCAGGAACACACTAAAAATACCCAGGAACACACTACAAAACAGGCTTCAGAGAATCCTGCAGACAAGTATCTGTGGAACATGAGTTCACAGTTTAAACACAAACACAAAACAGGTCATCATTAGTGAGAGTTAAGAGAAATAAACTGCAGAATCAAAGTCTGTGGATTTTGGAAAAAATCAATCACAGACCAAAAGAAAAGTATATGTTTCATGTGTCTTTCATAAGAAATTAAAAAGGGGGAATTCAAAGTGTAATCAGCATCAAAGAACAGCATCAAAAATGACCAAGCAAATCTAAAATTTTTTTAGAAATAAAAAAAATACAATAATAAAATTACGTTTAAAAACGGACTGAACCACATACCACACAGTTGAAGATAATAATGAATTGGAAGAAAGATGTAAATAAACTGCCCAGTGCAACACAAATCATTAAAAAAGTGAAACAGCTGAAAGAAGTTAAAGGTGAAATAGTCTTACAATGTGTCTATCTAGATTTCCAGAAGAAATTAAGAAAGACCCAGAGGAATCAGGTGGAGAGGGAGGTGGGAGGTGGGATCGGGATGGGGAATACATGTAAATCCATGGCTGATTCATGTCAATGTATGGCAAAAACCACTACAATATTGTAAAGTAATTAGCCTCCAACTAATAAAAATAAATGAAAAAAAAAAAAGTGAGACAGATGCAATACTCCAAAACAACAAGACCTGATGATTCTTCAGGTTCAAGACTGATACATCACAAACAGGGTAAATTAAAAAAAACAAATTAAAAAAATCACTTTGAAAAACATGGTAATCTTACTACAGAAAAAGATATAGAGACTTGAGAGTAGCTAGACAGAAAAGAGTACAAAAGAGCAATTAGAATAACACTTGACTTGGAAACAGCAATAATGAAAGCCTGAACTCAGTAGAACTATACCTTTAGAACAGTACTGTTGATTTGGGGGACAGACATTTTTTTAAAAAACAAAATTGAGAAAGATTATTACCACAGACAAGCAGTAAAAGAACTTCCAAAGGACAAATTTAAGAAAGGAAAATAATCCCAGAAAAAAGAATAAAACAAGAAGGGAGGTACACCCGGATGTATATTGGCTATATGCAACTATAATAAACATGTAAGTTTTGAGAGTTAACTAAGAACTAAAATTCTGTGAGCACCCAAGTGGCTCAGTGGTAAAGAATCCACCTGCCAAAGTAGGAGATGCAGGAGATGTGGGTTCGACCCGTGAGTCAGGAAGATCCCCTGGAGGAGGGCATGGCAACCCACTCCAGTATTCTCACCTGGAAAATTCCATGGACAGAGAAGCATGGCTGACTACAGTCCATGGGGTCGCAAAAGGTCGGAAACACCTGAGAGCGCGCACGCACACACACACACACACACACACACACACACACTACTAGGCAACACAGTAGGTAAATCTAGAAGACTGTAACATGATTTAATTACTCTAAATATTGCATTCAAGAGCAGAATTAAACTGTTGATTAATTTTGAACTTCATTGAGAAAAATCCACATATTAAATTTTCTGGTATGGGAATAATTAGAATATAACTTCCAAAATAGCAAAGGGAAAAATAAAATGAAAACAAAGGTCAACTCAAAAGAAGGCAGAAGAGACAAAATGGGAAATTGAGTAAAAGGAGGGCAAATATTAGCACAAAACATAAACTATGATTGTAGAAATGAATGTAGAAGAGTTACCACAATAAAGACAGATGGTCAAAATGGATTAAAAACAAGAAGATCTAGTTATATGTTTTTTAATAGACAATATCTAAAACATAAGGACTTAAAGAAATTTAATTATATGAATAAAAAGCTTTATTGTACTTCTTTACAAATAATTTAAGAAAAACTCTCTATTTTACATTAAAAATTTTTTAAACTCAAATTTGCCAATTCCTGCACTGCTACTAATAAAACAGAAGAGAATCAAAATATGTCCAGGTACTGTCCTCCTGTTTTACCCAGTTAAACTCTTAGGCTTGGTGGGGAGGAGGGGGAGGGGGGAAGATGCCGCTTAGCACAAAAAACTAACAACTGATATATTAGAGCAGATAATGTCTTTCTTTTGGTAGAATGGGGTTAGAAAAAGGAAATTTTGTTTGTAGAGAAGATGAGCCAGACTACTCTTGAGTGGCTGCCACTGATTACTCAAATCAGAGGAGTTTATAATCCTTTAGTTCCCTCCTCCCTCTATGTACTTACAGTGGGGACATCTCCCTGGTTAATACCATCTGGCTCCAAGAGATCAGAATTCTCAGAAAGAGATTTAAAAATAGAACTTAGATTGTCTCTAGGGTTAGAAAGAACTAAAAAAAGGGTGCCTGGAAAAGGTGAGAATTAGTTTCTGTGCTACCAGCACACCTGGGACTGAATGCTTTGGGGGTGGGGGTGCATTAGTGTCCAAAAAGGGTTGATGCTTAGGCTAAATGAAGGCATGGTAACAGTGAAATATGTAAGCATTCAAAGGAGGTAATTGTCTAAAATATGTAAATCTCTCCCATTGTTTAAGTTTACTCACCACGACCACTGTTCTTCAATTAAAAAAAAAGAAAATGAATTTTCAAGTGACTTTTTTCTATCTCACTTTTGTCTCATATCTTCTAGAACAGTGTCTGGCACACAGAGTAGGCACTCAAAAACGTTTTCTTTTCAATAAGCTAACAGATATATTATTCATTCATCACTCAATTAATATGATGAAGACACCGATTTCTATTACATACAAGTTTTCCTTTAAAGTAAATTTCTACTCCATTCAGTGGCTCTCTGCTTTTTCCATATCATGCTTGAGGTGGTTAGCTGGAAACTCAGGTGCCTATGGTCTGATGTTCCAGAGAGAAATAGTTTATGGCCATTTCTCTCTGGATTTTTGTTGTCTATAATAGCATTTTCCAATTTGTGCCAGTATAACACAACTATTCTAAGATTTTAATAAAGTTTCCTATTTTTTTTTAAAGTGTTTCTTCTTAAAGGAAAATAATAAGCAGAAATCCAGCTGATCAGAATTGATCATCCCTTTCCATTTTCACAGAACACCTCCTAACATCTCGACACCTGTTTTCAATGTGGCTTCAATACAACCAATCCACTATCACCCAGAAGTAATCTTACTAGCATGTATGTTTTCCAAGTTTCTTCTCTGCACTTTACTTTAAAGCTAACAGATTTCAACAGTGAATTACTGTGAAAGTTGTGGTAAAATAAATACAGTTGCCAACTCCTCTTTGAGTATAGCTATACTCTCATGTATTAAGAAGAACCATCATTCAGTACCCTACGCCAAAAAAGTGTTTAAAAGTCATCAGGGAAGAAGCAGTACCATGACAATGACCCCGAGGATTGGGCAATGCTATGGGGTGGGTGGAGAGCACAATTCCCAAAAGGACAGTGATCTTTAGGTTAAATAAATCAATTCACAGTGAAACACACAGGCACTGAAATAATAATTTAACTTCTGTCCATTTCTAAAGTTTTTTTCATCATGGTGACCATATTTTCAATTAGAAAGAAAATTAGTTTTATGCTCTTAGGCCAACCCGTTCTTGGGAAGCAGTGGGAATATAAATTGGCATAAATCTTCCAGAAGGCAAATGCCTAATGTATTTCAAAATGTAAAATCTACATACCACTTGATCAATCAGTTCCAGTTCTAGTAATTTATTCTACAGAAATACTTGTACAAGTGCACAAAGATATACATATAAATTTATATAAATATACAGCTGTTTATAGTTTTTAATAATCAATCAAATGCTCAACAATAGGAGACTGATTATATATATATAATATGTATGTATGTATGTATGTATGTATATATGTATATATATGTATATATATATGTGTGTATATATATATACACTTAAATGTCTATTAAAGGAAAAAGAATCAAGGTACAAAACATCATTGTTTGTTTCTGTTTCTTATTTCCCTGACTTATTTATTTTTGTAAGCATACAGGGAAAGGACTGGAAGAGTCCTTTTTTTACTGGAAGAGTAAATATCAATAAATGTTCAATTTCTCCAGGAGTTGTGAGGCTTTAGAGAATATTTTTATGAGCACGTTGCTTTTAGAATATGTGTCAAAAAAACAGAAAACTCTCTATTAACAGATTTAAATTTTTTATCAGGTATCAAAATAAATACATTACTTCAAAATTTTATTTTCGAAACATTCTCCAAGTATGAACCTGGCTTTTGTAATTCACTATTCTTTCTTAATAAGATTAAATTGCCTTTAAGTATTCCTGTGCTGCCTGCAGGAGTAATTTAAATTCGATTTGTCAGAGAAAGGATTAATCCCTTACCACTACTGTGCCAATCACAGGAATGAATGAAATTTTTAATCAATCAGACCTTGCCAGGTGCCAAAGACTTCATCAACTTGTTATGAAACTGCTCAGATTATAAGCAAACTTTTCTTACCTGGAGTTAATGGGCTGTGACACAAACCATTAACTACTTAAATTTTAAGAGAATATACTAAGTGATAAATTTCAAATCTTTAAAGGTGAAGAAATTAGAGTGAAAATAAATTTTAATATCTCTCTTGAGCATTAAAAATAAACCATGTTGCATACAACCCACAAAGCTGTGACTTTTTACAAAGGTCTCACAGAAAACCCTTCATTCTTTCATTCATTCACTTATTCACTCACTCAAAAATATTTACTGAACATCCATTATATGCCAAGCATGTGGGTTTGTGGCGCCTGGACTACAGGTGACAGGTAGAGCTTACCAACCACGGGTGTGCCTAAAACAGCAAATCCTAAGTGTCTTCTCTGCCTCATCTGTATTACTATCTTTCCAGAAACACAGAGCACCCTACACAATCACAGAAAATCAGCTCCCGATACATCCCCGATACATCCCCACGGACAGCCCGCAGGCATGCATCAGCTTAGCTGACAGCTGAGACCGTGCCTTTCAAACGGGGCCAATGGGCTCGGGCCCCACCCAACCTGTGCTGGGCTGTGCAGAGATCCAAGAACTGCCATCAATATTTAGACACTGCATGAATGCGGGCAGGGAGCTGCTTAGCCTTCGGAGAGCTTCACATGCAAGGCCATAGGAAAAGTACACATACATCAGGCAGGGTAAAGGCACTCATATTCACGATGCAATGATTTCTCTCCTGGTCAGAGGCCCAAGAGAAATGTGCCAGTATGTGTGCACAGATCCACAGAGTATTCACAGCAGGAATGTTTCAACAGCCCACACGAGACAACCTGAATGATCTATCAAGAGCAGAACAGACAAATAAATTGTGATATATTATTAAAATGCAATGAAAACTAGAGCCACACATCCACAACACAGATGCATCTCAAACAACACTAAGTGAAAAACATCCTACAAGGATTTATATAGACAGTTATCATTTTTATATAATTCAAAGAGCAAACACTATTTCGTGGAAATGTGAATATATGGGACACCACTGCACTGTACACTTTTGTTTAGAGATGTTTGTGTGTGTGTGACCCAGGATGAGGTAGATGAGTGAGAAAGGACCTTGGGTCCACCCTAGTGAGGGTCCATGGGTATCGTGATGGGCTCATGAGAATATTTTATAATTACACTTTATGATTTAGATACATAATTCTCTTATATACCAAACACTTTGTAAGTTAAAAAACAGGGGGGAAGGAAGGGTGGGTTCATTAGTGAACACCAAAGGGTACCCAATGATTCCTGGCCCAAGGACCTCATACCAATATTTGTTAATGCAGCACAGACGGCAAAACCAAAGAGCAAAAGTGCGATCCTTCAGACTGGCAGAGGGCAAGCAGGGGTGGGAGCAGTAATTTGAGAGGTGCGTGAAGGCAGGCAAGGTGCAGAAGCAGACTGGCTCCGGGGGAGCAGAAGGCTGCAGAAGAAGCCAAGTCTCCTTTTCAACTCAAGAGACAGCATTCCAGCAGCAGGAGGATCTCCAGTGCTCTTCCCCATATCACTTTCACTTTTTCTGTATGTAAGGTGAATAACCACCCCCACGAAATTGTAATGACTCAATTCTTAGACAACACAGAAAGATAAACGGGGGCCATTTTTTAAAAACTGTAAATAAAAAGCTTTATGTTGGCAGTAACATATTTACATGAAGAATGAGAAAGGGACAAATAGTTATTTGATTTGTCTCTTTAAAAATACTCTCTAGTTGTTAAAGTTTCTTTCCTGTGAAAAAATCTTGGCCAAATAGGTAAATTCTGTATTTTACATAAAGAATATCAAAATGTGATAAAAACCAACTAGGAGGCAGTCACTAAAAGTCTTCACTGTCTTGACTCTCCCAACAGGAAATTTTTAAGCTTTTTATCTACAAACTGTTGGTTTTCAGTGATGGAAAGTCAGAGCCAGAGATGAATCAATATCTGCCCATAAGGGACATGTTTGATAAAAATCCCGTCATAGAAGTAAACACTTATACATGTTACAGTGCATTCCATGTTCAATCTATTGAGGGAAAAAAAGAACAAGGGAAAAAACTTTTCTATCATTTAGAAACCAAGATAAAAAGAATACTGAAAAATAAGAAGAAGAAGAAAAATATAGATTTCTGCTGGATAAGGAAGCAGAAAGCTCTTTACCCAAAATAAGAAATTACAATTACCCAAATACAAACAAACATCTTTCCCCAGAAAGCAACACTGTGCTTGCAGATTCCCAACACAGGGAAAACAGCAGCCTTTGATTCATAAATCCCATTAAGAGGCTATCAGTTTCACAGAAGTCTGCCTTATATTAATAATACAAGTATTTTTTAAACCCACCAATGACTACAATCTGCATCTCACAATTTGTTCCTGAGGCTGCCAGAAGCACAAATAAATCAGAGGAGAAAGGAATCACTGTGAGAAGGCTCCCCCCTCCCAATTTCCCACAAAGAAAGGCTGGGGAAGAAAAGGGGGAAAGGAGAGCTTGCAGAGGGACTCACATGGCCTTTCAATCTCCCCAACTTTTTAACAGCCTGGACCCACATCCTCTGGAGGAACTGCGCGGTCTTCATGGCCTCTGGGAGGGTGACTAGCCAGAGCACTGCCTACATCCCAGGCTGCTCACCCATTGCCACCACTCCACGTGGTTACGTAAGGCGGATACAATAGTGGCCCACATTCCCAGCAAATCCTGTTGTCATCTCACACAGTGACACATCCATACAGCGGGACACCAAGCGCTCTGAAAAGCACTACTTATGAGGAAAAAGAAAGCATTCTGGATTTGCACCACTCTGCTGGCTCTTTCCCTCCCTCTCTCCCATGCCAGGGAACTAGAGAATTAAGAGTAAATATTTCTTTTAGACATGTAAAATGATTCAGTATCCGAGTAGAAATTTTTAAGTTAAGTAAGACATTCTAGAGCAATATTGTGGAAAGGAACACTTAGAGAAGTATTTATTTACATAGATGCCTCCCCGCCCCAGGACACACACACAAAAAGCATAAGCTGGCTGGACATTAACTGGTAATGTTTCAGGTGCCTGGGATTGCTGTTATCACCTAGAAAATTAAAAGGCTTGAAGATAAGAAGCTGCTCATCCTTGGCAGTGGGTACAGTCAGGGCCATAGCGGGGGCAGAGTGCTCACTCAGCAGAGCCTCCTCCTCTCTCTCCCCTTTCTGTAAACTTCACAGATAAAAGAATAACAAAGAGTCCTGCTCTCCATTTCTTTGTCTTCACCACTTGCAGAGGGTGGGGGTGGAAAAGCACATTTTGGGTTTTTGAACATCTAAGAAAGCCTGGGGATGCTGGGATGCTGGGGGTCTGGGAGCTGGGTTGGCATTTTGGAAGCATCTTGGGGAGTGGTGGTCCTTGTCACCATATATTGTATGTTATACCAATGGGCCAGACTGAGCAGGCTGCAAGGGAGGAGCGTGCCCTCTACATTGTTTGAGGTTGTGTGCTCAGCCGTGTCTGACGCTTTGTGACCCCATGGACTGTAACCCTGACCCTGACCCTAACCCTAACCCTACGTAGCCCACCACCCTCCTCCGTCTGTTAGGGGAAGCACACTGATTGAAACCCCCCATCCTGGCCAGGCACCATAGTAACCATTTGCATGAGTTGTTTTATGACAGGAGGTCCTGCTAAGGAACACGGAACTAATAAGCCACCAACAACCGGAAGAGTTCAGGAAAGGTCAAAAGGAGACCCCACATGTCCGACCACCTCCCAGAACCCTTCTCTTTGTCTTGGTTGATTGAACAAGGCGTGCACCACCAGGAAGGACTCTGAGTCAGAATGATTGGCTAAAGACAACCCAGAAACTAATCCCATCCATAAAACCCAAGACTGCAAGCCATGTGACAGAGCAGTTCTCCTAGGTTCCCTTACCCTCCTGCTCTCTACCTGGGTGCCCTTTCCCAGTAAAATCTCTGGCTTTGTCAGCAGATGTGTCTCCTCGGACAATTCATTTCCAAGTGTTAGACAAGAGCCTGGTTTCAGGCCCTGGAAGGGGTCCTCCTTCCTGCAACATTGCCTGGGATTTTCTAGGCAAGAATACTGGAGTGGGTTGCCATTTCCTTCTCCAGAGTCTGAGGTTGAGATGTGAATGAAATGTAGACCACGAGATGCAGACCACAAAAGGAGCAACTTGACGCAGAGGCAAGGACGATCCGGGGGCAGTCTCTGCCCTGTCACCGAGCTGTGGGGCCTGGGATAACCCATCTCCTTTACTAAATGAGGAAAGCACACCGACACCTCAGAGGGCCAGTGTCAGCCTGGAGTGCGGCAACCTCTCCCTACAAAGCGCAAAGCGCAGCTGAATGGGCTCTCAAAAGAGTTCATGGCCTTCCCCTGGACTCCGTAAGAGTAGGTGCTTCCGAAGTGCTGCGCCAGCAAGACGGGATCAGAAATGAATGAAAGTTTGTTTCAAATCTTACACTGAGAGGGCACGGAAGACAAAGGAGCCCTACCGAAGCAGGACCTTGGGAGCTGAGCGGATACCCAAGACTTGACCCCGGGTGTGCAGGGCGTGGAGGCGCCCCACACCAGCCGGGCTCAGCCCAGGGCCCCGGGCACAGAGGAGCATGGATGGAGGGCACAAAGCAGCTTGCCCCTTTTCTGTGACCATCCTCAGGAAAACACTCCTGCTGCCCTGATGAGGAAATAAATACTTCTTTCCCTTAAATGCATGAATATTACCTAGAAGTCACTGGCATTCTACAAGTTAACAATTCCAGATTTTTCTTCAATGATTTCCAAAACTTTTTCTGCCATCACTCACTCTTTTTTAAATTATGCAGGAGACATAAGAGATGTGGGTTCAATCCCTGGGTTGGGAAGATCCCCACTCCAGTATTCTTGCCTGGAGAATCCCATGGACAGAGAAGCCTGGAGGGCTACAGTCCATAGGGTCGAAAAGAGTCAGAGATGACTGCAGCAAAACAACACGGACACAACTTAGCAAAACAACAACAAAAAAAACACTGCATAACATAAAATGTACCATCTTCACCATTTCTAAGTGTTCAGTTCAGTAGTGTTAGGTCTGCTGACATTGTTACGCAGCCAATCTCCAGTACTTTCTCATCGTGCAAAACTGAAACTCTAGACCCCTTCAACAACTTCTCTTTCCTCCTCTTCTCAGACCCTCACAATCACTATTCTTTCTGTTTCCATGAACGTAACTATTTTGAATATCTCATGCAAGTGAAATCACATAGTATTCGGCTTTTTTGGTTCTGGGTTATTTCATTTAGCATAATGTCTTTAAGGTTAAGCCTTCCTACATGTGCCAGATTTTCCTTCCTTTTTAAGGCTAATATTCCATTGTATGTGGTATGCCATATTTTATCCATTCATCCACCAATGGACACTTGGGTTACTATTACCTCTTGAATTGTGAATACTGCTGCTATGAACATGGGTATGTAAATATACTCATTCTTTTTTTTTAATCTATTTTTAATTGAAGGATAATTGCTTTACAATATTGTGTTGGTTTCTGCCATACCTCAGCATGAATCAGCCATAGGCATACATCTGTCCCCTCCCTCTTGAACCTCCCTCCCACCGCCCACCTCATTCTACCCTCTAGGTTGTCAGAGCACCAGTTTGAACTCCCTGAGTATTACAGCAATTTTCCACTGGCTATCTATTTTACATATAGTAGTGTATATACTTCCATATTAATTCTTTACTTACTCATTCAACAAACGTTTACCAAGCGCAACGTGCCAGACCCTGATGTTCGAATGAGGATCAAACCATATATAGCACTGTCTTCAGGAAGTTTGACAGGAGCTAGCACCTGATCTCATTGGATGATTGGAGAATAGGGGCTATTTTCCATGAACAACGCCAGTGAGATGAGGTCTGAAGAATGAATACAATTGGGGGTGGGGGGTCAGTTGTGCAGGGTTTACAGGGTGGTTCAGTGGTAAAGAATCTGCCTGCGAATGCAGGAGTTGCGGGTTGGAACCACGAGTTGGGAAGATTCCCTCTACAGAAGGAAATAGCAAACCCACTCTGGTATTCTTGCCTGGGAAATCCCAGGGACAGGGGAGCCTGGCGGGCTACAGTCCAAGAAGGTCGCAAAGAGTTGGACATGACTGAACACATGTGCACTGGATTGGGCAGGACCCAAAGAACAGCAGAGGGCAAAGACCCTGAAAAAGAAAGGTAGAGGGCCACTAATGAAAAGGCCATCAGAACCACTGCAGCCTGTTCTGATGAGCAGTTGTTCTATCAGTGAAATCAAAAGGACGTTTTGTGGTGGACAGCTGCCTCCATGAGAAGATCAAGAGTTTAGGGATTTACCTTTCCCAAGACCCCTAACTTTCATAGTCACATATTTAAGAAACATCTACTGAGCAATTAGCACCCACCCTATGGATAAAAGAAAAATTATCCTACATCATTACCCTCAGGCAGTGACAGTCCAGGGGGGAACCAGGACACATAAACAGTAATCACAATGCAGTCCAGCTGCAACAGCAGATGGATAGACAAGGCTCATAAACTCAACAAATATTCCCCAGGAACCTAGGACATATCAGACACTGCTGGGGGTATACAAATCAGTTCTCCCCAAACAGGGAGGATTTTAACAGAGAAAACAGACAATAGACAAGTAAACATATAATCTCCAGTAGCAGTAACTGCCATGGGATGTGACACTGGAAAGAAGAAATCATAAGAAAACCTGGACCTCTCTCCAAGTAGAGGGAAAAGTAGATGCAAAGGCCCATGAGGTGAAAAGCAAGCTTATAATCATGAAAAGAAAGGCCACATGGGGCTGGAGCAGGGTGATCTCTGAGGCAATGGCAGGTATATGCAATGTGGACCTGATGGCATGGGTGCATCTTATGAAACGGGGATGAGAGGTCCAGGGTGGACGGCTGCGTACCCCAGAGCTGAAAGATGACTCACTTGTGGGTGGGTGGATATCCTGGGGAGGGGACCACAGGCGGAGCAGGAGGGACAACCTGTAAGGTGTGTCCAAGGCAATGCAGACAGGCACTGGTGTGGCTGGGAGGTAAGCAAAGGATGCTACGCTCTCAGTATGGAACAGAGGCATTAAATAACCTAATCTACAGCTTGGGAGTCTTAAAACACACATCCACCCCAGAGACAGGAGATAAGATGAGTGTGAGAACTGGAACAGAAGGAAGCTATTAACACCCAGCAGGTACCTCGCCCATAGCGCTCCGTACAGTTTTTCACAGATGCCCACAACCTACAGAAACTCCGTTTTCCCAGAAAAGTTTGAAAATGAGCTTCACTCTTGCTCTTCCTAAAATGAGTAGTTTTTAAAATTATAAACCAAGATTTTGGCTTCCAGGCACCTGCCTGTGTCTCTACAAAACTAAACCTTTCCAGTAGCAGTAACCAAGTCAGCAGTGAGTTAAACCCTTATGTAATTCTTTTTTGTTTTTCCAGTCTCTCATAGTTGATTCCATAAGTATTTCACGTTCTTGATGATAACAAGATCATCACCAGCTCTTTGCCCTCCCTTCAAAACTCACGAAGGTGAATGCTGACAGGGAACAGTGACAACTAGCATACCCAGTGTGCTCACAGCACACAACTCACAATGGACGCAGCTGAGTGTGACCAGGGTGAGAGAAAAAACTTACACACAGAAGTTTCAAGAGGGATTCTTGATGGCTCAACAACTCACAGGCTTAGATTCCAGACCTACTGCTGATGGGTTCCAGAGTTATGAGGGGTTTGTCGTCGTTATTTTAACCCCATCACCTTTTATTTACCTAAGGTAAAGTTTCAGTGCATATTTAAGTAAATAATAGAGAACAGAGAGAAGACAACAGTTTGCCTAGAGGTGCAATTTTGAAAGCAGTTGTGCTGAAATGCAAAAAGCAATGAAGCCAGGCTCCAAGAAGACACTTCCAGCCAAGACTCTGCCCCTCCCAACTGACCCATGACCTTGGGCACCCACTCAATTCCACTGCCAGTTGGTAAAAAACAAGGATATCCTCATCTCTTTCACAGGGCGAATTGAGGCAAACTCCCACAGAAACACAGGAAATACCAGGCTGGTAATCTTTCAAGGAGGAGGTGGGATGGTTATGAATGCCTCTGACAACCACCACGGCCACAGAACACGGTGGGAACAGCCGTCCAGAGCACTGCACGTGCCAGGGTCCAAGCTCAGCTCCCACACACCTGACAAGCTCCATGAGCTGGAGCAGTTCCCTTGCTGAGGCTCAGTTGCTTCATCTACAGAATGGGCTCAAAATCACTACCCTTTATAATTGTTGTGAGGACTGAATGGAGAAATGCTTATAAAGAGCCTCACCCCGTGCTCATCACACAATTAACACTCTCCATAAAAGTCCCCACCATAATTCTGCAGCAGCAATATAAGGTGACCACTCCCGTTTAAGAACCTGTTCTTTTTCCCAGAAGAGCACAGTATGATTAACTGAGAGCACATCATGGAACCCAAGGGAAATGAAAATATATGTCCACACAAACACCTGTACACAGATGTTCACAGTGGCATTATTTATCGTAGCAAAAACGTGGAAACCACCCAAATGTCCATCAACTGTAAATGGGTAAACAAAATGCGGTATATGAATACAACGGATTATTATTCAGGCTAATAAGGAAAGACATACCAATACATGCTACAAGGATAAACCTTGAAAACATTATTAGCAAAAGATGCCAGATGCATTATATTTTGCAGAATCACAAAACATTATGGTTCCATTTATGTAAACCGTCCAGAAGAGGCAAATCTACAGAGATCACATGTAGATTAGTGGTTGCCTAGGAATAGGGGAATATGGGGAAAAGTGGGGGGGTAACTTGCTAAATGGGTATGGAGTTTCCTTTTTGAGGCGATAAAAATGTTCTCAAACTGATATGGTGTTGGTCACAACTCCGTAAATATACTAAAACCCACTGAATTGTACACTTTTATTTTGATATGTGAACTGTATCTCAATAAAGCTTCTTTTTTTTTTTTTAAGACAAAAAAATGCACCATGGATTCTGCAATCAAAAAGTGGGGATCCTGGTTTTTTTTTTTTTTTGGCTGTACCACACAGTTTGTAGGATCTTGGTTCCCGAACAGAGATTAAATCTCGGGCCCTCACTCATTAGAGCGCCGAGTCCTAACCACTGGACCACCAGGGAATTCCCAGAAAGTGCGGATTCTAATCCTTGTTCCACCACTTCCATGCTTAACTTCTGCATGCCTCGGTTTCCCCCATCTGCAAAGCAAGGGCAGTTACAAGACCTACTCTGCTAGGGTTGTTGTGAGAATTTAATCAGATTATTTATGTACAGAATTCAGGGTGATGCTACCCCCCCAACAGTAAATGCTCTGACATTTCCAGCTATTGTCATTATCATAATTATTGGACTCATTTTACAGAAAAGACTGAAGTCAGACAAATAAAGTAACTTGTCTGAGGTCATACAAGTTAAAGGTAGCAGAGGACAGATTCTAACCCATGTCAGCATGGCTACCAGGCCTGTATCCTTTCCATTGTACAGACTTTGTGCCTTTCAGAAGCTACCCATGAGTGATGACTGATCCCAGGCCTGCCAACAAAGAACCCACCCCAAAAACACGGTTGGTGGTGCTTGGACACCAGACCTGCAATGGATCCAATCACTCTGACAACTCAGAACATCTTAACAAGCATGACAGTCACTTTCAAGCAGTTGGCCTGGGTTCAGTCAACCTGGCTCAGTAACTCGTTCACAGTGACTTGCTGAGAAAAGGGTGCAGGGAGGGAATTGGGCTGGACTTTATTTTATTTCTGGTTCTTCCAATAACCAGTTAGGTACAGGTTCCCTAACGACTGTGCCCTTGCAAACACATGCTTAAATGAGGGGCCTGATATATATCATCATTAACTGAATGTTACAATGTGCCAGACACTGTGCTGAATGCTTTATGGCTGTGGCCCAGTAATTCCTCCAAAAACTCTACACAATTCCTCCCTTTTTTAACATATGAAAACAGAAATCTTGATGACCAATAAAATCAAAAACTTCTGTTCTATGAAAGACAATGTCAAGAGAATAAGAAGATAAACCCCCGAGTGGGAGAAAACATTTGTAAAAATTACATCTGATAAAGGACTGTTCTCCAAAATATACAAAGAACTCCTAAAATTCAACAATAAGAAAACTACTGGACTAAAAAAATGGGCCAAAGACCTCAACCGAGAGAAGATATATATGCAGTAAGTTCAGTTCAGTTCAATCGCTCAGTCGTGTCCAACTCTTTGCAACCCCATGGACTGCAGCACGCCAGGCCTCCCTGTCACCAACTCCCCAAGCTTACTCAAACTTATGTCCATTTAGTCAGTGATGCCATCCAACCATCTCATCTTCTGTCATCCCCTTCTCCTCCTGCCCTCAATCTTTCCCAGCATCAGGGTCTTTTCCAATGAGTCAGTTCTTTGCATCAGGTGGCCAAAGTATTGAAGTTTCAGCTTCAGCATCAGTCCTTCCAAGAATACTCAGGACTGATTTCCTTTAGGATGGACTGGTTGGATCTCCTTGCTGTCCAGGGGACTCTCAAGAGTCTTCCCCAACACCACAGTTCAAAAACATCAATTCTTCGGTGCTCAGCTTCCTTTATAGTCCAAATCTCACACCCATACATGATTACTGGAAAAACCATAGCTTTGACTAGACAGACCTTTGTTGGCAAAATAATGTCTCTGCTTTTTAACATGCTGTCTATGTTGGTCATAACTTTTCCTCCAAAGAGCAAATGTCTTCTAATTTCATGGCTGCAATCACCATCTGCAGTGACTTTGGAGTCCAACAAAATAAAGTCTATCACTGTTTCCATTGTTTCTCCATCTATTTACCATGAAGTGATGGGACCAGATACCATGATCCTAGTTTTCTGAATGTTGAGTTTTAAGTCATCTTTTTCACTCTCTTTACTTTCATCAAGAGGCTCTTTAATTCTTCTTCGCTTTCTGCCATAAGGGTGGTGTCATCTGCATATCTGAGGTTATTGATATATATAGTAAAGAAACATATGAAAAGATGCTCTATAACTTAAGTCATCGGGTAAATGCAATATAAATATAAATATATATGTATACATATACACACACATACTTACACATACATAGGAAATGGCAACCCATTCTGGTATTCTACTCTGGTATTCCTACTCCAGGGGAATCTTCCCAACCCAGGGACTGAAACTGTATCTCTTGCACTGGCATCTCCTACACTGGCAGGTGGATTCTTACCACTGTGCCACCTGGAAAGCCATATATACACATATATATGAATATGTATATGTACATCACCTGAGATATTAAGGAACTTGCACACAACTCCACAGCTAGTAGGTAAATGGTTACTATCCAAATCCAGATCTGTATGAGTCCAATTTTAATAAGACGGGAGGCAAAAAATAACAATACCATCAGCAGATAATTACACTTAAGACCTCTATGTTCATAGTTCTGGACACTAAGCTGTAAATTACAATTACAATTTAACAGGCCATTCTTATTTGTAATCACAAAGAAGCCATTAATAAGCCAAAAAAGAAGGAGCTAATTTGGGAACACGGTCACAGCCCTGTCTACTCTATGATTTTAAATCTGACTAAGCCTGTATAACCTTAAAACATAGCTTCACTTAAAAAAAATAAACACACATACAAGCCACCACCCATGCTGGTACCAAGATAAAGAAAATTATAAACTGCTTTGTCAAAAGGCAGGCTAGAAAACCAATTACAGTGCTCAGCTAAATCCTGCCAGCAGGATTGGCCCTGTATTAAATACCCAAGGTCAACTGTCACTCCCAGTCTCAAGGCACTATCAGAGGACAGCTCACACAGGGTGCTTTCGCCATGTATCAATGTGCCTGGCTAATCCAGAAAGTTAGGAAACCTATGGAGACCTGCACCTCAAAGACATGCCTTTCCTATGAGAATCAGGGAATGAGCACAGGAACTTAAAGAACCTCACATTTCGATACTGTATTGCCAACACCTGGAAGCAGAATCTCAAGTCCTACCTTGGACCTATTGATAAGAATATGCATTTTAACAAGAGCCCCCATGGGATTAGTATGCACTTTAAAGATGGAGACTCAAGTGTTCCCAACAGAACTCTGTCATGATAGCAGAGCTGTCATGATAACCACTAGCCACTTGCACCTACTGAGCACCTGAAATGCAATTAAAGAACCGAATATTTAACTTAAATTTGTAAACAGTCATGCTTACCAAATGATTAGTCATATCCCTAGTAACCAAATTTTTGCTACTATAACAAATAATATAGCTAACACTGTTGCTATGCAGCCCCTCCCCCATAATTTGTGGTACGTCAGAATTAAAGAACATACTCATTTCTAAGTCTTTTCATGTGTAATGACTTAAATTCTAGCAATTTACAGCACTGTATCAAGATGAGTCAAATGCTATTTTGAGGACAAAACACTACTTATTTACAGAAGCAGTGCTTGTTTTCATACTTTAAAGATTTTTCTGGTATTCTTTTGGTAAACTTTTCTGCAAAAACAAAGAAGAGACTGTGGGGAAAAAATATCCTGAACTCCTTCTGTAGGCACAACGGTAAAATTTTGCAAATGACCCCTCGAAAACACGAATTCAACCAGCTCTCAGTAAGAGACGCAATAATTTTCTATTAAGCCATTATCTATGGATGAGATTTAAAACTTTACAATTTATGGCTTCAACTGCCTAAGTATTTCTCATACATTTTTATTTTTAAAATTGAAGTAAAGTTGACTTACAATGTTGTTAATTACTGCTGTGCAGCAAAGTGATTCAGTTATACATATATATCTTTAAAAACATTCTTTTCATTATGATTTATCATAGGATATTGAATATAGTTCTCTGGGCTATAAGCAGAACCTTGTTGTTTATCTAGTCTCTCTCTATATATAAGCTTACATCTGCTAACCGCAACCTCCCACTCTATCCCTCCATTAACCCCCTTCCCCTTGGCAACCACCAGTCTGTTCTTTATGACTATGTTTGTTTCATAGACTGGTTCATTTGTGTCATATTTTAGATTCCACATATAAGTGACATCATACAGTACTTGTCTTTCTCTTTCTTCAGATTAGTTCAGTCGCTCAGTTGGGTCCGACTCTTTGTGACCCCATGGACTGAAGCACACCAGGCCTCCCTGTCCATCGCCAACTCCCCAAGCTTACTCAAACTCATGTCCATTGAGTCAGTGATGCCATCTAACCATCTCATCCTCTGTCAATCCCTTCTCCTCCTGCCCTCAATCTTTCCCAGCATCAGTCCTTCCAATGAATACTTAGGACTGATTTCCTTTAGGATGGACTGGTTGGATCTCCTTGCAGTCCAAGTGACTCTCAAGAGTCTTCTCCAACACCACTGTTGAAAAAATAATTAATTCTTTGGTGCTCAGCTTTCTTTATAGTCCAACTCTCACATCCGTACATGACTACTGGAAAAACCATAGCTTTGACTAGACAGATCTTTGTTGGCAAAGTAATGTCTCTGCTTTTTAAAATTTTTTTTCTGCTTTTTAATATGCTGTCTGCTGCTGCTGCTAAGTCACTTCAGTCGTGTCCGATCCTGTGCGACCCCATAGACGGCAGCCTACCAGGCTCCCCCGTCCCTGGGATTTTCCAGGCAAGAGTACTGGAGTGGGGTGCCATTGCCTTCTCCAATATGCTGTCTAGGTTGGTCATAACTTTTCTTTCAAGAAGTAAACGTCTTTTAATTTCATGGCTGCAGTCACTATCTGCAGTGACTTTGGAGCCCAAGAAAATAAAGTCTATCACTGTTTCCATTGTTTCCCCATCTGTTTTCCATGAAGTGATGAGACCAGTTACCGTGATCTTAGTTTTCTGAATGTTGAGCTTTAAGCCAACTTTTTCACTCTCCTCTTTCACTTGCATCAAGAGGCTCTTTAGTTTTTCTTCGCTTTCTGCCATAAGGGTGGTGTCAACTGCGTATCTGAGGTTATTGATATTTCTCCCAGCAATCTTGATTTCTACTTGTGTTTCATCCAGTCCAGCATTTCTCATGATGTACTCTGCATATAAGTTAAATAAGCAGGGTGACAATATACAGCCTTGACTTACTCCTTTCCCGATTTGGAACCAGTCTGTTGTTCCGTGTCCAGTTCTAACGGTTGCTTCCTGACCTGCATACAGATTTCTCAAGAGGCAGGTCAGGTGGTCTGGTATTCCCATCTCTTGAAGAATTTTCCACAGTCTGTTGTGATCCACACAGTCAGAGGCTTTGGTGTAGTCAATAAAGCAGAAGTAGATGTTTTTCTGGAACTCTCTTGCTTTTTTGATGATTGAATGGATGTTGGCAATTTGATCTCTGGCTCCTCTGCCTTTTCTAAATCCAGCTTGAACATCTGGAAGTTCACGGTTCACATACTGTTGAAGCCTGGCTTGGAGAATTTTGAGCATTACTTTGCTAGTGTGTGAGATGAGTGCAATTGTGTGGTAGTTTGAACATTTTTTGGCATTGCTCTTCTGTGGGCCTTTCTCTTTCTGACTTTACTTAATCTTTAATTGCATCCATGCTGCTGAAAATGGCATTATTTTGTTCTTTTTATGGCTGAGCAGTATTCTATCATGTGTAGGTACCAAATCTTCTTTATCCATTCATGGATATTTAGGTTGTTTCCATGTCTTGACTATTGTGAATAGCGCTGCTATGAAAATAGGAGTACGTGTATCTTTTTGAACTAGAGTTTTGTCTGGATATATGCCCAGGAGTGGAACTGCTAGATCATATGATAGTTATATTTTTAGATTTTTAAGGAACCTCCATACTGTTCTCCATAGTGGCTTCACATTCCCACCAACGGTGTGAGAGGATTTCCTTTTCTCCATATCCTCTCTACCATTTGTTATCTGTAGACTTTTTAATGATGGCCATTCATTGTAGTTTTGACTTCCATTTCTCTAATAATTAGCAATGTTGAGCATCTTTTCCTGTGCCTCCTGGCCATCTGTATGTCTTCTTTGGAGAAATGTATACTTATGTCTTCGGCCCATTTTTCGATTGGGTTGTTCCCTTGTTGAGTTGTATACTTGTACGTTTCAGATATAAACTTGACAATGGAAAGTATACTTGCACGGTACATTCATCATGATGAGTGCGCACCATCTCAGAGAATCAATGGAGGAAAACAAAGACCCATCTGACTGTTGAAGAAAACACTCCATTAAGGGGAGGGGACAGCAAAGACCAGAGACAGGAAGGGGAAAGGTGAGGTTTCCTGCATCCAGCTCCCACACCAACGAAAGGTGGGAGCCCAAGCCAAACTATTAAAAATAATGAAAGTGCACATCAACAAGCCTTAATAATGATTTTGACTTAATAATAAAACAGAAGAGATGAAACTAAAGCAAGTTGTATTAAAACAGTTAGTGTTCTATTTTTTTTCTCATGACAAAACTGAAAGAAAAAGTTCAGATGTTTAGAACAGCCTTATTGCTAAACTTAGAAGGAGACAACCTTCTTTGATCTAGTATCTTGCATGGCATTATTATGTAAATTGAGTTAAATAGACAGTCCATAAAAATGTGTACAATACCCCACCCCCACCCTCACTCAAATTTCAGACATAGGTCAGTATTATTTTTTAAATTCTGAATTAAGCAATGTTGCGCTCCTCTCAAGAAACTTGTCTATGCCTAGTAACCTAAACTATTGGCAGAAACTGTATGCAATCTTAAAGCATAAGAAGGCACCCAACATTCACTACCCTTTCATGGAATTTGTGTTTATCAGGAAATCGGCTAAGCCACCGCATAGTAACAGACCTAACCCACTAGGTGGCGCAATGATGCAGACATAAAAAAGGAGAGCTGCCGTTTCCTTTCAAATTAAAAATTTTAAAATGTAATTCGGAGATTAGAAATGAGCTTTAATAATTACAATAAAATCCCACCACTATAGTTTTTATAATAGGCAAGGTACATATGCAATTCAAAGGAGAAGACCCAAAGTGAGAAATTACACTTTTACACTTTTAGTTGTCATACATATACTATTTAAAACACACACACACACACACTCTCTCACTCTCTCTCTCTCTCTCTCATCTATTGTATAACACATGGAACTCTGCTCAGAGTTATGTGCCAGCCTGGTTGGGAGTGGGGCTTGGGAGAGAATGGATGCATGTATATGTGTGGCTGAGTAATTCCGCTCACTGTTCACCTAAAACTATCACCACACTGTTATCAGCTACACCCCAATACAAAATAAAAAGTTTAAAGTCTGGGGAAAAAAACAAAACAAAACAGTAGATGGATTCCAGCTGACATGGGTTTGATCCCAGGTCAGGGAACTAAGATCCTGCATGCCACTTGGGGCAGCCAAAAACAAAACAAAACCACTAGAGCATATTACAATCAACTGACACCTTACAAGGTTTTTGACCCTGTTCTAGTTGTGGGATAGTCAGAGCAAGTTAAACCATGTGGAAGGTAGAAGACAACACTTTCTCATTGTTAATCGCTGGACCTAATTGCTGGAATATAATTTCTAGGGGGAAAAGTTATCAGAATTGAAGTTTCACATAGAAGGTGGAATCCATTCGTTGATTCACCCAATAAATGTTTATTAAACACCTTTTTCATGCCAGGCTTTGTACTGAGCATTAGAGATTAAACAGTGAGAACAATAAACAAGATCCTGCCTTCATGGAGCTTACAGGCTGATAGTGGCTCAGCTGTAAATCAAGGAGTCTGTCAGCAACTGTAGAACTAAACCTGTGACACAGGCTATGAGGGGAAAGTACAGAAACGTATAGAACAAGAGGAGCTGGCCTCTCCAGGGAGATCAGGGAAGGCTTTCCTTTTTAGCGACCCTGTGGAAATAGGGACTTCAATCCACGGAGAGAGGACACAGCGAGAAAGCATCACAGCTGGGACATAGAGGGGGAGGCCGATGGGGGAACCTGGGTCTCAGTAAGCATCCTGGTCTCATGCATGAAAAAAGTACGTAAAAGTCCAAGGTGGGTCAAGGGCACGAGTAGATCTGTATTTTTATATATTTGAGACCAGACTCCTCATCTTCCTGAGAAGCAGGAAAGAAATCTAAGCTGAGGTTGACAGCCCCAGGGGCTTACAGAATACAGGAGGTGGGAAGGAGGAAGAAAGGGAGAGCTAAACTGAATTCCCGGGTTTCAGTCTGGGGCAGCAATGGCCTTCTCAGAGCAGTAAGGCTGAGGGTTTACCCTAGGGTTTAAACCCCAGTCAAGATCCCCCTTCTACTGTGAGGAAAGTTTAAATCAAACCACCATTTCTAAGCCAAATTCCAAAGTCACCTTTGCAAGTACATAATTTAGGAGTGGGCAAGAAACTGCTTTCAGGGCCTGCAACAGGAATGTTTACCGGGCATTCTGAGAAATGGATACAGACATGGAAAAAGCCAAAGGACCGCGGGAACAAAATGCACTGTCAAGAGTGCTTCACTGGGGAGTTCCCTGGCGGCCCAGGGGTTAGGATTCAGTGCTTTTGCTGCTGAGGGCCCAGGGTTCAACTCCTGGTGGGGAACAAAGATATCAAAGCCACTGCGCGATTAAGGAAATTCAGGTAAGGGCTTCTCCTGCATTTGCCACAAAGACTCGGGCTTCCGCTTCCCTGGAGGCTGGGGTCGGGGGCCAGACAACACAACACGACACTCTGGAGCTCTGACCAGCTGTTCTGGTCTGTCAACAGATGAGCCCCTGGTCTGTCACTAACCAGCTGTAAAGCCTCTAAGCTCTCTGCACAGCTCAGGTAATAGCACCCTCCTCACAGGCTTCTTTGAGAAGATCAACCGAGAATTTTACATGGAAGTTTTTACAAACTGTAAAGTGTCACACAAACGAGGGGGTACTTCCTCTATTAAACAAGTCTCACTCTATAAAAGGCGATTATGGTATACATTTAATAAAAGACTTTTTTTAAAGATCTCATTTAGTCATTCAGCATTTAAGTATCTACAGTGACTCAGGCTTTGAAAACAAAGGCCTATCAACATAGAACAACAGTCCCCACCCTCAGAGGATGCCTTTTTTTTTTTTAGGATGTAGAAAGGCTTGGAATAGTCTGGAGAACAATGGCACTGAATACGCATTGGCAGTGAATACTGAACTGGGGTCTCAGTCGCTGACCTGGCAGCCCCAAGTTTTTCCAAATCCAAAGAACAACATTAATTCCTCTTCTGCACAACATTCCTTCACAACTTTGACCAAGGTGATGGTTTATCATATCTTTGAAGTCCCTTCCATCCCCCAGGAAAGAATGAATTGTTTAGAAATGAAATAGCCAACCACTTAGAAATACAACAGACAGTATTTGTCCCAAAGCTGGAAATCCAGAGCATAAATAACAACATCCAAAACTCAGGCCGAAATGTTTTATCATTGAAGGGCAGTTCAGTGTTAGAGCCTTTCCACATCTTAAAATGTGCTTTGACATGTACTTTCTCCTATTTAAGTTACTTCTTAACTTGGAGGAAGTCTCCACTCATAACTTCTCAACTGGCTCACCATCTAGTCACTGTTTGGGGATAATTTTGTTTTCTTGTTTCTTTTTCTTTTTAATTAATAAGGTGTTAGTTCTTAGTGAATAGGGGCTTCCCAGGAGGTACAGTGGTAAAGAATCCACCTGCAATGCAGGAGACACAAGGGATGTGGGTTCAATCCCTGGGTCAGGAAGATCCCCTGGAGGAGGAAATGGCAACCCACTCCAGTCTTCTTGCCTAGAAAATTCCATGGACAGAGGAGACTGGCAGGCTATCGTTCACGGGGCCACAAAGAGTCCACAAACTGAGCACACACATACACATACAAGGTTTTAGTGGATACATAATTGCAAAGTAAGGTCAATTCAAAGTGAACTACCCTTGGTTTTGGTAGCAATGGAACTTCTGGTTATATTTTACCTAAACAAAAATCTGAACTTGTTAACAATTTCCAATCACATACCACATAGAAAGCTGGCCTGAGATCAAAACCTTGCTTCAGATAGTCCTCCAAGTGGATAATTAACTACAGGTGGGAGCATTATCAACACACTTATTGGGCAAGACACTCTGTGAGGAAATGTGCTGAACACAGAGAAGTGAAAACTTTGGTTCTGCTCTCAAGCTGGGCTGCTGCCTGTGTACCCCCACAAAAAGACAATGAGCAAGTGGCACCTACAGACCAAGACCAGCGCCACGGGAGAAGAAATTTTTTAAAGAGAACATGAGAACACTAGAAGTTTCCATCACCCACCACAGAATCTGGTCAGAATTACATATCTACCTTTTGTCATGGCTGAGCTTTGAACCAAGAACCAACATTTCAAACAATGTCAGCCTTATTAAACTGTCTATGGAAGCTCATGGAACTCCTCAATTCTGGGTCCTCAGGGAAGAAAGCCATGCCGTGAGGATGTGAGGATGACAAAAATGCCCTTAACAGGACTCCAGGGGGAACAGGAGAGAAAGTTTGCACTTGGAGCCTGTCTAGCTCTTTCTACCCCTTGTGCTTGTTGCTCTGGTTTTCAACATCCTCCTACCCCAAAGCCTCCAAAGGCGAACCCTCCAGCACTCCATCGCCAAATGAAGCTCTAAAATTCCCTTTCTATCTTTAACCCAATCTCTCAGTTTTATATATCAATGCTTCCAGTCTCAGGTAGATATCACAAAAAGATGACCTACCTGCCACTGAACTGTGCATGCCTGGTGATCTACACCTCTTAGTGTTTTTTAAAAGATGTACTTTGATCCTGACGAAACTAATAATGGAATTCTGATCCTTAACAGGCAAGTTCCCAAACTTGCCTATCAAAAATGAACATTCTTTCTGATTCCACAACTCAGATGCTTTGTAGCCGCAACAAATTTTTCTTGACATTAACAACAACTGCTGTTTTCTGTGGGATGGGATTACACAGTCATTTCTAACTAGAAGCTGTGGACTTGAAGAAAGTGGACACTCTCACTTGAGAGTCTTAATATTTCTATAACAAAACTATGATTTTCACTAGTAGCCTACATAATCGACTTCCCCATAAAACTGTGTCTTGCTCACCTTAGCGTCTTTGGGGCTTCCTACAGTAATGGACACACATGGGTCATTGAAAAATGAAAACAACTCTATTAAAAACATTGCTATTTCATTGTGACTCCCTGGAGGAAAACTTTCTGTATACTTTCAGTGATAATGTGAAAAAAATCCTACAAATCAACAGAGAGAGGGCCATTAGCTTCTCCCTCTTATTTCTCTGCTCATCTGATTCTGGAAAGCAGAGCTGGGAGCTGAAAGCACCTGTAAGTTTCAAATTAAATGGACCTTGACTCAAATTCCCTCCCTGTCACACAAGCTATGCAACACTGGACATGTTACTTAACATTTCTGAGCCTCATTATCCTCACCTATAAAATTGAGTTTTAACACCCACTCCCAGCTGGTTGGGAGGATTCAGTGAGGTCTGTACCAAGGTCTAACACTGCACTAACACTGCATCAGCCATGTGGCTTCTCTCACTTCACCAGAGAAAAGTCTGTCTGCATCTTACTTTATGTCCTGGGGTCCCCTGACCATTAGGTATTTTACAGAGATATCAGGAGTTCTACTGGATACTTGGGTGGAACTTTAGAAAGCCAGCCCCCAACATACCCATGTTTGCAGAAATCAAGGACAGAGCTTCAGAACCATTCTATAAAGTCCATTAATGCCTATTTTACACTTGTTCATCCAATAATGTAATGGAATGTTGCAGCTTTAGTCTCCAAGCCACCAGCATGGTTTTGGGGGGAAGGGGGGGGGGCAGTGGGAAACACAGTGAGCAAGGCAAGAGAATACATACCCAGACCAATCTCTTTTCAGTTTTCAAAAGGACTGTCTCCATTCTCCTCCTTTCACCTTCCCTGATTTACTAAGCAACTATTCTATGCCTGGAGTAGTAATGCCAAGGACCATAACTGGCCTCAAAAATTCACAATCACCCCCCCAGTGTTAAAAGTGACCCTTCTTCCAACACTAGGCAGAACCCAGGCCTCTCAGAAAACACACTGCTCTTCCAAAAGGATAAACACAAGCAATGAGGTTTACATCTAACTGGGGACATTTATTTTGCAGTTCACTGTTTTCCAAGCATTCATTTTGACGAAGCTCATCCCAGTCAAAAAGCTTGTGTTGCCTCTCACGGAGAACATGAACTATCCATGTTGCAGACTACACAGATGGAGCCAACAATGTCTAAGCTGGAAGAGACGGAAGAGACAGACAGACAGCAGACAGGCAGGACACCAGCTCATGTCGAGGGCACCTCGCTGCATAAATCATTATCCCAAATGTAAAGCCGAAAGGACAAGTCTGGTGATTGTCTGGAGTGATAGGTGAGTGACTGTCATTTTCTCAGGACAGTTCATCGCTGGGACATAATCCAATTGGGCCAACATTTATATGTCACCAACTAATCACACTCAAAGACCGCTTAGAACAACAATGCCATTGTTCCTTGGAGCTCATTACTACACCAAAGCCAAATGAGCTTCCTCCCTTGCCCCACCCCCAAGTGACATGTGTACTCTCCTTGGTTCTATTAATAAGCGAGAGAGATTCTTTAAGGCAGTGCATACTGCCTGCAAATATTCTGGGGTAATAGTAAAAACATTGCTGACATGTGATTTCTAAAGTAAATCATGAACATGATACATACAAAGTAAATCATAAACATGAAAATTAAGAAATTCAGAAAATTTGGCAATGCCTGAACTAACTTTACTTTAAACTCAGCTCTATTTCCCAACATTTTACACAGGAATGGCCCCCAGAGAACTTTATTTTTAAAAAGCTGGTGACTAACCGGTTCTCAAATGTGAGGAGGTTTCAAGGATTGAGAGGGGTGATGGTGCAATGCCAGCTGCCTTTCTTAATTCCTTGGCTTTTGTGGAATTATCATTTCATGCAAGAATTTGACTTCTTGTTCTAAATTTAAAGGACACTGTCAAATAAAAATAAGGCTGCTTTGTAAAAATACACAAAGCAGCACTGTGCGACCCTTCCTCAGGCTGTAACACTACTAGCTGAAATATTCATAGACACCTGGATCAGAAATACATATATGTTTAAAACCAATCATTTTTGTTGTAGGAGTGAAATTAGGTCAGTGCCCTTAAGAAGCCCCCCTTCAGCTCTATTTTCCACTCTCCAAACAAAGAAAGCTTTTGTGCATTGTATTAGCCACTGTAAACTGTTTGGACATCCACTGTTAGCCCTGGTTGACTGGCTAAGTCAGGCGAAAAAAGAGATAAAACAGGAGATTCTGTCAGTATATTTCTAGCATGTTCAAAATTTAAGCGAGCTTTTGTACAGAGCCAGCTCACTCTGCTGAACCAGTGGCTGAAATGAAGTTACTGCTCATGCTTATCTTGGCACTTAGAACATTTGCTTTCCTTACCACTTCAAATTTCTCTGCAAGGAGTCTTCAGAAGCAGCACTACAGATCTAAGCCTAAAATAAAATATGAATCAATAAATCACTTGGCTAGTCTGATTCTAGCTACTCACCTGAAAGCAATAGTAGTAACGTCCCTAATTAGTCAGGGTCAGAGGCAAAATTCTTTGAATGAGAGAGAAGACATTCTAAATTAAGAAAAACTCAGTTCTTTCCACATGGGGCATCATTATATAGGGAGGGTTTTGCAAAAACCGAGTCAAGATGTTTAAATGTCTCAAGAGCAACACATTACAGCTCATATTTTGCAGATAAGAAGTGGGTCAGACACTATTGCCAAATGTTTTGGTAGACTAGCATGTGCTATCAGCATGAGACGTGAGGCACAAAACAGGATCAAGATTGAATCTTTTCACTTAACTTGTCAAAAGACAGAAGAAGTTAAAAGACAGAGAGAGGAAAGGGGGACATTCTCTTCAGGGGATCTTCCCAACCCAGAGATCGAACCCGGGTCTCCTGCACTGCAGACGAATTCTTTATCATCTGAGCCACCAAGGAAGCCCATCAATCTATAAACCAGATTTACATAAGACCTTTTACTTTATTAATAAGTAACAAAATCAGGGGGAGGGATAAGTTGGGAGTTTGGGATTAAAACATACTACTACAGAGAAAACAGATATCCGATAAGGGCCTACTATACAGCACAGGGATATTACAGTATCTTGTAATAACCTATAACGGAAGAAAATATTTTAAAATGTATATATATTTATCTACATGTATAACAGAGCTGCTTTTCTGTACACCTGAAACACAACATTGTAAATCAACTATATTTCAATAAAATTCTTTAAACATTAAAAAAATAAAACTAATAAATCAAAACGACTTCAAAAAGAAAATACCTGGACTTCCCTGGTGGTTCAGTGGTTGGTTAAGAATCCACCTGCCAATGTACAGGACACAGGTTTGACCCCTGGTCCAAGAAGACTCCAAGTGGGCAACTAAGCCCACATGCCGCAACTCCTGAGCGTGCATGCCACAACTAGAGAAACCCACGGTTAGAAAATCGTGGTTAGAAAACCAAGGTCCAGCTCAGCCAAAAGTAAATACATTTTTTTTTTAAAAAAAGGAAATATTCATTAAGTTTCACAAAGTTATACACCAAAGAGCAGCTCTTAGAACCAAGTCACTTCTCAGCCTGTATTAATTTATAGGCCTGCAAGTTAAAACTTCTCAAGCTTACTCATACTGAAAAGTACCAACCATCACAGAGCAGTTGAGAAACAGAGGCCCTTCAGAGACAATACTTTGGGACAGCTTAACAGTGGCATCCACACTCCAGCTGGTGATGATAAAGTCTGATAAAGTACTGATTCCGAACACAGATTACAGAAAGCAGTCCTGTGACTACTGGGCATCATGTTCCTCGGTAATAGTGATAATACAAGCAAATCAGAACCACTGCAATGAAATTGCCATTGCAACCCCAGGAGGGACCTATGCCATTTCTTGTTTGCTGACACTCAGCTTCCCCTAGACCCAGAGACTAGAAGCCCCAATCCCTTTGCCCAAGGGGCACCAATGAGGTGCAAGTATTTACTTAAGATCTAAAAGGATGAAGGGAAACAGATGCCATTTGTTTTCCTTTTTCTTTTCCTGTAGCAGCAGTCATAGGCAGAAACTGACTTCCCAGACCACAGAGTTTTGCAGCTACCTCCAAGCTCCATATCGTTTCAGCCTCCTCTTGGCTACACAGGCTGAGAAAATCAAAGAGGTCCTGGCTCAGGGCAGAAGCAGCTTTCTAACTTTCTAGGAGGCAAATCAGAGACCTAGGGATGGGCCCTGAGTTTTCATCCCTCCAGCCTTTTGTTCTGTAGGCATCTAATTCCCTCCATTAAATCCCTTTCTCCTTGAAACATCTAGAATAATGTCTGTCTTCTTCACTGAGCCCTGACCCAGAGGTATACAATGCCTATTTCACAGGTGAGCAGAGTAAATTGCCTAAGGCCACGCAAGTTTCAGGACAAAAAGAACTCACACCCAGGTCTGCCTGACTTCAACAGTCACAGAATGAAAGTTAAGCATGTCTCCAGCCTATGACCCAGCAATTCTACTCCTAGGAATTTACACAAGAGAAATGGGGGCACAAGCCAACAGAACCAAGTATGAGGTGACTTTCATAGCAGCTTTACGCATAATAGAAATAAAACAAAAATCTGACAACAACCCAAATATCCATCAACAAAAGAATGAATAAACAAACTGGTAAATTCATACAAATGACGTATATATTATTGAGCAAAAAAAAAAAAAAAAAAAAACTACTGAATCACATAACCACACAAAGGTTACACTGAGGAAAGAAACCAGATACCAAATGCTGACTTCATTTATACAGATCCTATCAAAGTGTGAAGCAAAGCTATACGATGCTAAGAGAGGTTCCCTTGTCAGTGGGGTGGTACCAGTCGAAAAAGTGGCAAGAGAAAACAACCTTCTAGAGTGATGGAAAGTTCTATTTTTTGATCCAGGTGGTAATCACACAATGCATACATTCATGTAAAAGTTCAGCCAGCTCTGCAACTGGATAGTAACGGTGGCTGCACAAGCAGATGCCACTGAATTTACACTTAGAATGGTTAAAATGGTGGATCGTACTGTGTTTTACTACAATTAAAAAAAAAAAAGTATCAAGCGCCCCACTTCTGGGTTTTACTATATGTGCTATACTTTAATTTTTAAAAATACAGGAAAATAATAATATAGAAAAAACTTCGCTGTGAGTTAAGTAAGCTTTTGAGGACACACTCAGGAGACCACTGTTCCCACAGGAAAATTTTCCTCACTTTCAGGCAAATATTTTTCACCTCACTTCTTTGGTAAATTCAGTCTACCTTTCCTGTCTCTTCCCAACTCTTGAGTAAAGACATCTGCAAACTATACTTAAGCACTATAAGCCAATCGAGTATTGCTTCTTCTACTGCTGCCTGCTAAGTGGCTTCAGTCATGTCCAACTCTGTGCGACCCCATAGACAGCAGCCCACCAGGCGCCTCTGTCCCTGGGATTCTCCAGGCAAGAATACTGGAGTGGGTTGCCATTTCGTTCTCGGCCTCTGATTAAAACCTGAAAAAACGCTGATATTCAAAGTGAACTCATTACCTCTTGATTTCAATGTATTGCCACTTGCCTGTTTTTAGACTCTTCACAATAACACCAGAAGGAAAAGCACAAATACTTCCAGTTGCATTTCTGGAAAATTTCAATGGATGTCTGAGATGCCACAAATCTCTCTCCCCTCTTAAAACTCACCCAGACACTAAACAGACCCGACCAAGGCAGGCGAAGTGCTCTCCCTGAAGTTAGGCGGAAAAAACCCCAAGTGCCTGAGGTAACCATGAAATGTGGCTGCCGGAGAGTGACTTCATGCCAGTCAGTAACAACGAAAGAGGTCTTGCAACAGTCACCAGGAGGCTGTCTCCAGCACACTGGTGAAGAACAAGTCAGAAAGGGCTCCTAGTGACAGGCCTGCCTTACCTTCTGTGCCCATGCTACAGGCAATGTGGTTCCTGGGAGAGGATTCCATGGGGAAGGGAGGGGCTACTGGAGGTTCCCAGGATGCAGCTTTCACTGGGAAGGGTGGAGGGGAAAGGGAAGAGGAAGGAAAAAGAACTCTCAAGAAGCTCTGTGAGATGGTTGCAGCTGCTGACTTGGGGCTGCAGAGTGAGGAAGAGAATTCAGTACCCACTGAGCTGGTACATTATTTAAGCTGCAACTGAATAATAGATCTTTCCATCACTTCTTGAGCTAAACAAGACAGCCACTCTTAAAAAACTGCTTTGCAGAGAGACTGCATTGAATCTCTTCTTCAAAGAGAAAACAGAGAGAAAGAAAACACACACAATTTGTCTAAGGAGTATGAGAGTACTTCAAGGTAACAAGAACCAAAAGAAATTTAGAATGTTCTCTAGGCTTTACACTGGATACTGAGAATCTTAAGCACAGTAAGAGACTTCAGAGATGATCAAGTATAGTTATCCCTATAAAGTACCTGGGAATTATTAATAGAATTACATGCCTTAGCTAAAGTCACCAAGCTAATTCTTAGTACAGCTTATATACCATCAAAGAAAGGATCTGTATATTAATAAAATTCTACATTATTTTTTTCTTATGGACAAACTATCATCCACTCACTCTATCAATGTCAGGAATCTAGGAATCCAAGTTCTCAATGAGTCTTTCATTCTTACTACTTTATGCAATAAGGCTTCCCCAAATCAAGTCAGTAAAATGTGGTCAATCCTTTAGTGAATGTGCCTGGTGACCTGTCAGTGTCTGGGGTGACCAAGATGACGCAGACCAGGGAGGTGCTCACAGCTGACAGGAAATGACTGGCATAAGGCAGACATGATAAGGGCTCAAATAAACACTGGCGTGTGCAAATAACCAATCACAGGCCAGGAGGTAACTGATTCAGCCTGAAGAAGGAGGATAAGGGAGCAACTAAAAATGAGCTCACCAGGAAGTTTCTTCTAAACTATTCTTTTCGAAAGCAGAAATGGCTAGCTTGGCTAATACTGATTTCTTCAAAGAACTTCACTCCGCTTTGCTAGATATATTTGGAGACAGTCGTCCGAGGATGGAGAATGGGCTGGTAGCCTCTGACGGATACATCACCCCTCCTCCCCATTGCCGAGCCCAGCACACGCAACCTCTCAGATGTCCACTGCAAAAGGAGGCAGAGAAGAAACCCCACAACCTAGGATTTGGAACACTTCCTTTATAAGAAATGTTTCTCGGTGAATGGAAACAAATAGCCACACATGGAACATTATTTCATCAGAACAACAAAGGTTCACGAAGCTACAAGTCCTAGAAGAGAAGTTCATGAAATCCTGTTGATGACTAGAATGCATTATTTCCCCAGCTCACCTCCAACTAAGTGACAAAACCGAGTATCTGCAGTATTCTCTCATCTCTAACAAAGCTTTTTCTAACACATACAATGGCAAAGATACAACCAGCTTCTGGGACTCTCCTGGTGGCCCACTGGTTAGGACGCTGCACTTTCACTGCAAGGGACCCAGGTTCAATCCCTGGTGGGGGAACTAAGATCCTGTATGCCCTGTGGCCAACAAAACAACACATACAACTGCACTCTAGTCATTACCTATTAATTACAGCCTAATAACTGTTAGTGAAAGTCGCTCAGTCGTGTCCAACTCTTTAACGACCAGCAAGACTATCCCAATAATTTTCTTCCACAGTGTATTATATATGTTCCTTCTAAATGCCCCTGACTTCTCACTAACTGTATTGTCACTAGCTATAAAAACATAACTATATACTTAGACCTGTGGTTATATAGGGTGTCTGTCAGATGAAGCATAGTACAATTAAAGTTTCCAAAGACGACATTTTTCTCTTGTGAACATAATGTATATATTTCATATGGCTGAGTAAAGTCTATAACACATATAATAATTACTGTATTGATTATCTCTGAAATCCGTGCTCACATATGCATATGGGTAAAATTCAGTAAACATCTGTACTCAAGGATGTGACATGACGTTTTTGCCACGATTAATAGTATAATTTGAAATCCTGGGGTCAGAAGAGCTTCCTGAAATATCCGACAAATATTTTATTTTCAAAAGATCTATCAATAGTCTTTTACCACTACTATCAATACCCCCAAACTCTTCTCCACCCTCTCCACACACACACAGAAAATGATGGAGGAACAGAAACATAAGTAGAAACTATAGTCTATAATCTAATCAGACAAAATATTTAGCCTGAAAGCTAAAATAAAACACTCATTATCATCAAAATTTACACTGCTATGGTTTGCAACACACCATGATGTATAAATGACAGAGAAGCTGCACTGTTTTTAAGATTAAAGACCTGATTTAACTTTAACCATCTGGCAGAGGCACTAAACAAATATCTGTACTGACTTTAAATGACTAAAGAACAAGTTACTAATTGAAAGCCTAGGATTTCTCATGAAAACTGTGCACACCCACAGAATTAGGGATTCTGGTGACTGAAACAAAGTGTTTTCTGTCATGATTTTTTTTTTTCCTGCCATGGTTTTATTCACCGACCATGAAGAACTTCAATTGCTCTTTCCTCCAGGTCACAGCAGGGCGCTTTTCCCTATCTCAAGACTTACGATTCCTATGACAATCCTTGTTAAAGTATAATTTACAGACCAATATGAGCTTCGTTTTTAGTGAGTTAGATGCATTCCACGGGAGGCTGCTTGGGTCTCTCTACTCTTAAGCACGGATGAACGGTGACTAAGGTGTATCTGGTAACAGAGGTATGTCCTCCAGGAGGGCCAAAGCTCTTCCCCTCTTTTCACGCTATCCTACTGCAAATGTCACACCAACGGACCTTCATATTGCAGAATGGCTCACGGGAAGCAGAGAAAGGAATGAGACTTACAGAAGACATTAAATAGCTTCACAAATACACTGTCTGCAGTTACAGATAAGAGAACTGGGTAGACAATGGCTCGATGCACACATTAAGACATAAGTCCATCAAGTTCAACTTTCCTGTCTTTTCTGGGCCATGCTGTGCTGACTTCCCTGAAGGTGTGGTTGAGGTACACCTAGCTCTCCATACCTAAATGTCACACCCACAATTTAAGAGTATTTTCCAAAACTCAGATTTCAAGGGCTCTCTTCACAATTTTTTATCTTATTCTCACTCCGCTCATCCTGATAATTTACTATTTTTCTTAAATCAAACTCACTGTTTTACTTAATACTTATTTTTGCCCCATTCTAAGCAAACTATCCATGAAATAAGTGAGTTTACAGACTGGCTTTACGTTTTTTATTTATACAAGAGGAATGCACGGTAATTAAAGAAAGGGCAATGTCCCCCCCCTGTACAGTCTGTCTGTACAACACACTTGGGAAAAAAACACTGTTCAGGAGATAGCAAAAAAGACAAGAGAAAATGCACAACAAACTTCATAGATGGTTTTCCAATGACAGTCCTGCATCTCCCTTTTGAGCTCATTATTGAGGCTGATGCAGCTTTGGATGAAAGAGACTCTAGTCCCCTTAAAAAGCCAGAATGAAACAGTCACCATTAGGGGAAGGCCCATGCAGGACTGCCTGGGCTCTAGCAGTCAGAGGCCAAGTTCTAGGAAGGGCACTTCCTAATGAAGCTGCAAAAGTGGACGCTGGTACTTTCCACCTCAGAACTCTCTTCCTCATACGGTGACACGGGCAGCGTACAGATTTACTTGGCTCCCTTCCTAGGTAGCCTTCAAACCTGGAACTAGCTATTGCCAATAGCAGATAGTGGGACTGAGTGCCTGATAACTTTTTTCCATTGTTGTTATATGACTTTTGCAAACTTTTTAAAGGAGATACCATCTCAAACCCTCATAAATTTGCTAGCTAAAGGAGCTTCTACTCATAAGGGTAATCATAAAAGTTCCTGTGGGGATGAAGTAGGTTCTAAATTGCTTTAGGGAATATTTCTTTCTGAACCTTAAAAAAAAGCCCATGTAGGACTTCCCTGGTGGTCCAGTGGTTAAGAATCCACCTGTCATTGCAGGGGCCAAGGGTTAGATCCCTGGTCCAGGAAGATCCCACATGCTGTGGAGCAACTAAACCTACAAGCCCCAACTACTGAAGCCTGTGCACCGACAGCCCGTGCTTCTCAACAAAAGGAGTTACCACAACGAGAAACCCTTGCACCACAACGAGAGCATCGCCCCGGCTCACTACAACTAGAGAAAGCCCGTGCTCAGCAATGAAGATCTAGTGCAGCCAAAAAATTTAAAAAAAAAAAAATTTTTTTTTAAAAAGGGCCATGTAAGAAAACAAGTTTTTAACCCACTAAACAGGTGTTGAATCTGACCCCGACGCTTGGATTTAGGATGAAAAAATGAACTCAGTAAAACATCTTAGACAATCATTCTACCATGCCCACTTAATTTTCAATGAAAATTCTTCTCAACCCCAAGGCTGGCTGGTCCAAGGCCATTCCAGCCCAGCACTTGTTGCCCTGTGATTATCGCCTCAAGTCTGATCAACAAGGCATTTTATAGGGTATCAGCTCTCAACCTAGATAAACTAATCTACAGCCACAGCTCCTCAATGGGATTTGTTTCAGGGATTAGGCAAGGAATTCCCTGATGGCTCATATTTTTGGTAGAGGTATGTTGAAAGTCTCAGCGTGACTACTAACCCTTCCTAACTCTTCACCCCACCCGCCCTTCCCACACATAAAGCTACTCTCCCACCAAATCTGCATGACTTTTTCAACTATAGAACATGTGACGGCACACAAGACTCAAGTGGCCCTGCCTAGTTTCAAGGACTTATCTGTCTCCTAAGAAGAACGTCTTCAGAAAAGAAAAACTTGCTGAAGTCACCAGGGATTTTATCAGCTCCCTCGAATTCCCAGGCACTTCTCCCACGGAAGAGAAACGTCTGGCTGCGACCTTTTGTCAATATACAAAGAATTAGACTAAAAGTTAAACAAATGGAGGCAGAAATCCTTACAAATGGAACTCCCCAACAAGTGATGCTAAAAAATTTAAGATCTTAAGCATATGAGTGCCCCCCAAATAGTAATATTCCCTATGTAGGGGGTGTGGGGTAGAGTGTTTACTAGGAAACTGGCTCACTCCTTTGCAGGAAAAGTCAAGTCATTAATACACTAGGGATTTCTGTGGCTTTTTCTTAAAGTTCTCTTACTGGCATTCAAGGTCTTTCAAGAGTGTGAGCATCTCTTGTTCTTTCCCCCAGCAACTGCCCTGATACCTACCTGGCATCTCCTACTTGTGCTTCTAGGTCCCACTTGCCTTAGTAACCCAGGATCCTGCATGTAAGAGTTTTCAGCACCTGTTTTGGTTCATATTACAGTCAGCCCTCCATATCCTGAGGATTCAACCAATCATGGACCAAAAATGTATGGGGGCAGGGGAGAAATCCCAGAAAGTTCCAGAAAGCAAAACTTGAATTTGTCATACCAAGAACTATTTACATGTCATTTACATTGTGATTACAAGTATTTACATAATATTTACATTGTATATGGTATTGTAAGTAGCCTGTGTTTGCATGCTCAGTCACTTCAGTCTTATGGGACTACTTGCCAACCCTATGGAACACAGCTGCTAGGCTCCACTGTCCATGGGCTTCTCCAGGCAAAAATACTGGAGTGGGTTGCCATGCCCCTCCTCTAGGGGATCTTAACCTAGAGATGATTTAAAGTGTACAGGAGGATGCCTTGAGGTTACAGGAAAATACTATGTATGCCATTTTATATTAAAGACTTTGAGCATCTTTGGATTTTGGTATCCTACAGAGGTCCCAGAACCATTCTCCCCCCTTGCATGATACCGAGGAATGACTGTACAAGCTACTGTTTATTTAGCACCCACTAGTCAGGCACCGGCACATTTCACTCAGTTCTCACTCAACCCTGTGAGGCGTGTTATTAGCCCCATCTTCCAGACTGACTTACGCTGTGAGGAATCTGTTCAAACAGCAAACTTTCTTCCCCAAAAGAATCCCCGAAGGGAGTGTGCAGAGGACAATCCCACACTTTGTTGCATTTCCGTCCTGCAGAGTGTGCATCTGTAACTCACACTCCCTCCTTCAGCCACAGGTATCCCAGCAGAGTCTGCACAATCTAAAAACACACCTAAAATTTTCAGCTTGTATAGCAGACTCTTAAAAGACAGAAATTGAGTCTTGCTTATCTCATGCACTCACCTCTTCACAATGGACCGGCACAAGTAGGTGCTCATTATGCTATTAGCTGCGTGGTCCTGAAAAAGTTGCAGCAACGAATCGAGGTGGGGGAAATCTCCCTTTGTCAATCTCTGACAGCAGCTCAGAAAAAGTGCAAGAAAAACCTCAAAAGCCACCACCGCCTTAGTAAGGCACCCCCCCTTCTTTCATCTCCCCAAAGAGGGAAAACTACAGCATCCTGTTCATATCTCTAATTGGAATACATAGTCTTAAAGATTTGCATTCTTCCCCAACAAGACAGGGTGACAGAGGCATCCCCACACTGAAGTGAAGCCAGTCATGAAAATTTATCTAATAACCAAATTTAATTCTCTAAGGCAGACTATCACATGGCACTCTGCTACAAATGCAATCATGACCACTAACTCCTCACTTAAAAAGAAAAGTCTGATTCCAAAGTCTGTATGCAGACTATCTCGCCCAGGAATAATCCAGACACAAGTGGACCTGTTCTCTCAGAGGGTCAGCACAGCTGGCCCAGACCACCTAAAGATCTGAGGACAAGGGCCTCTTGCCTTCTCTGCTGGGATTCCCCTAACTGAGGAAGGGAGGGCAGTTTCTATGTCGGGATGAGGGCAGTTTCTATGAGGGCAGTTTCCACTGGGAACTGCAGGGAAACCACAATCATTACTCAGGCTAGACAGTTGCCAAGACGGCAGCGCTGCCTAACTGAAGCTAAAACAGAGGTGGGAGGCTGTATTCCTTTCCATTACTAAGCCCTGGAGTATTCACTCCCAAGTTCATCCACATTTCAAGAATTTTAAAACCCTGTAGTCAAAACCCTGATTATTTATAATTTAAAATAAAACTACTGTATAAAGCAGAGACTTCACAAATGAAGACAGAAAAGGAACTGGTGACAGGTAAGATAATACCAGAGTACAAACAATTCATCACTCTCTTCTCGTGGCGTCCTCCCAAACCCCATCTCCACTTCCTACAGCAAACAACTTTTACTTCTACTGCAGATGTAACTGATTAAAAGGGAAAATGAGGATTCTGGTCCAAAGAGTTGTCAGTGAGTCTCACGCACACAAGCCTGTAATTTTGCATCAACCAGAGAGTGAGGTTTGGAACCGAGAAGCAAAAAGGCACAGGGCAGGCGACACAGCAGGCACAGTGAGACGCCCCCGAAATAGTAGGGATCCAAGACAGAGTTCAAGACAGTTTTTCCCTATTCGCGACTTAACGCGAAATCCAAGTGACTTTAGAGAACAGAGAGAAGGATCCAGGAGCCTCGGAGGCCACGAGCCACCACCCCCGTCCGGTGAAACCTACCCGCTGCCCTCAACCCCACCTCCCCATGGGAGAATCCCAGTCACCCATGGCGCATCCGGGAAGCCCACCACGCGCTCCCAGGCTCTCTCCTCGCGACCCTTCTCCCAACCAAGCGGAACGCAAGATGGAACTCACAGGGAGCCAGCCTGACATTTCCCGCCGAGGTGGAAACCCGCGATCTCCTCGCACCGGCATCTTCGGGCGCGGTCCCGCGTGGGCGCGCCTGTCCTGGGCCCCACTCCTCCTCCTTGTCCAGGCTGCAGGTCAGTCCCCCGCCCCGCAGCCGGGTTTTAGCCCGGTGCAAGTCCGCGGGGACCCACCCCTTTGTCCCTCCCTCCACGGCGGCGGCGGCGGCAACGGCCCGCCCCCTACCCAACGCAGCGCCTCTGCGCCGGCTGCCTGGCCGCGGAAACTCTCAAGTGGGCCGCTACCACCCCTGCACGGCCGGGGGGAGGGCTTGCAGGCGCCGTGCTTCCGGAGTCCCCGCGGAGCGGCGTGCCAGACTCTCGGCTGAGGACCGAAGAGGGGGGCGGCAGCAGGGAGACCCCGAGGACCGAGCGTCCCGCGGCCCTCACACCCAACCCCCCTCCGGCGGACCCGATGGTTCGCTCCGCGGCGCGCACTCGGGGCAGCAGGTCCGGCTCCGGGCGCGCGCCGGGGAAGCGCTGCAAGTTAGCAGTGAGTGCGGGGTGGTCTCATTGTCCGCGGGGAAAGAATCTGCCTGCAATGTGGAAGACGGAGGCTCGGATCCCTGGGTCAGGAAGATTCCCCTGGAGAAGGGAATGGCAACCCACCCCAGTATTCTTGCCTAGAGAACCCCATGGACAAAGGAGCCTGGTGGGTCCATGGGGTCGCAAAGAGCTAGACACTACTGAGCGACTGACACTTTCACTTTCTTTCTACCCCCAAGGTCGCGTGCGCAGCTTGTACGAACCCTTTTTGGAGAGGTTTGCAAAAGAAGGAACCAGGGAATCTCCAACGTTTCTTTTTGTCCTGCCTAGAGACCAGACCGGCCAGCCAACACACACACATACACACCCACGACTGTACCCCCACGTTTCTGGGCTCAACAATTGATACCCTGAATTCGGAGGGTGTGAGATGTTCGTGTTAAATACAAGACTTTTCAGGAAAATATATTCCAAGTTATCTCTTTGGCACATTCCCAACAACTCCAGGAGAGATTAAAACTCCTCTTCCATCAACAGCTTCTGAGGCTTTTTTTTTTTTTTTTGGAAGTGAAAGTCGCTCAGTCCTGCCCGACTCTTTTCGACCCCATGAACTGTAGCAGTCCTTGGAATTCTCCAGGCCAGAATACTGGAGTGGGTAGCCTTTCCCTTCTCCACGGGATCTTTCCAACCCAGGGATCGAATCCACGTCTCCCGCATTGCAGGGGATTCTTTACCAGCTGAACCACAAGGGAAGGGAAGCCCCAAAGTAGGTCACAAATGCTTATCAGGCAGGATTCATCAAATTCAACTCAGTACATTTATTCATTGTAGAGTCCTCTGTTGTGTGTTAGTCACTCAGTCGTGTCCAACTGTTTGCGACCCCATGGACTGCAGCCCAACAGGTTTCTCTGTCAACCGCATTTTTCAGGCAAGAATATTGGAGTAGGTAGCCATTCCCTTCTTCAGGGGATCTCCCCCACCCAGAGATGGAAGCCAGGTCTCCTGCATTGCAGGTAGATTCTTTACTGTCTGAGCCACCAGAGAAGTCTACATATATATAATTGTCCACAATAAATAAAAGTTTCCTTATTTTAAAGGCATGTAAGTTATTTGGAGAATCAAAACAGGTACACTGAATAAAAATATACCTTTGGGTTTGAAATCTTAAGGAAACCACATTGTGAGAGAGAAAAGTTGAGTCCATCCTGCTCCTAGGTTGAATAGTGCATAGTTTACCTAGGCCCGCCAGAAGGTAGATGGAGGAGGGCATGGCAACCCACTCCAGTATTCTTGCCTGGAGAATCCCCGTGGACAGAGAAGTATGGTGGGCTACAGTCCATGGGGTTGCAAAGAGGTGAACATGAGTCAGCCACTAAAGCGCAGCACCAGAAGGTAGACGGGTTGATGGACCCGCTGAAGAGATGCAGACGCAGATGCCAGGCTCTCTCCCTGAAAATTTGCTTCATTTCCTGCCTAATGAAAACAAGTTTGGCAACTTAAGTGGAAAAACAAGTGGAGCAGATGCCTCTGAAAGTGTTAGGCTTCTGGCCTCCTTTGGAATGGCAAAGTGCCTGCCTCTGAATAAAAAGCACTGTGCGTAACATTTCCCAATTTTCTTTATGTCTCCAGAATTAGATGCTTTGGTTGTATTCCTGAGGTGAGGTGTTACTCTCCTGATGAAAGCACAATTAAAAAAATAAAAATGTTTCCCAAATTAGGCAGTGCTGACTAATAATAACAATGACACCATTTGTGAACTGGTCACACCTTAGTGATGTGAGCTTATACCACTAGCATTTAAAAAGAAAGGAACCCAGAATGTAGCAATTATATCTGCTGAATGATTTTCCTTTTCCTCTCTAGAGTTGCACTGTCCAATATGATAACCACTTGTCACACGTGAGTATTGGATACATTTAAATTTAAATTAAAACGAAAAGAAACAGAAAGGCCAGTTTCTTAGTCATGTTAGTCATATCTCCAGTGCTCAGTCAGTAGCCATACACTTGTGGGTTCCCATATCGGATAGTGTAGATATAGGATGTCCATCACTGCATAAAGTTCTATTGCATTGTGGCTGTTTTTTAGTTGCTAAGGTGTGTCCAACTGTTTTCAACTCCATGGACTGTAGCCTGCCAGGCTCCTCTGTCCCTGGGATTTCCCAGGCAAGAATACTGGAGCGGGTGGCAATTTCCCTCTCTGTGGGATCTTCCGGATCCAGCGATCAAACCCTGGATCTCCTGCTTGGGCAGGTAGATTCTTTATCACTGAGCCACCAGGGAAGCCCTTCTAATACATTACAGTACCCCAAATGATGACATACTTTTATAGCAGAAACGCCAACATTCTGACACAATACATAGTTCTGACTCACGCTGAAACAAGTCTTTCAATTGATACAGTACCACTGCTGGTGGCAGTATAAATCTATATAACTCTTTGGAAAAGCAAGTTATACTAGTATATATTTCTCACAAGTGGGTTTGCACATGTGAACCCCATTCCTAGAATTTTGTTTCTCCAAAGAACTTCTATCCAACAAATAATTACTAAATACTTTCTATAAAGTCAGAACCCCGATACAAGACTTAGTTAGGCGCTAGCCTCAGAGTTCAGCCTACTACGGTAGACGATTAGTAAATTATAAGAAACCACTTAAGTACCAAGATTCCTGGTGGCTCAGGGTAGTCTAGGGTCTTTCAGGAGGGGTTCCTCACTCAGATAGGGGTATGGGGTTTAGCGAAGTCTTTCCAGAGATGAGATAGCAGCTTATACATTCTAAAGGACAGGGAGGAATGACTTTGTGAGGCAAAAAGAGGAGAAAGCTTAAAAAAAAAAAAAAAAAAAAAAGAGGAGAAAGCTTTCCAGGTGAAGACAACAAATATCAAGTGGAGGAAAAAAGGAAGAGACCACAGGCTTGCTGTTGAGGTAGCAGGAGGGAAGGTTGTTCAGGCAAACAGGGTTTGTGTTCTACTGTGACACTGCAGAAGTGGGATTAGACTGGCATTTTTTGAAGATCACTCTGTCAGCTTCTTGGAAAATGGATGAGTTGGCTGGGGGCTGCAGGGAGGGGCATCAGTAAGAATGACAAGGCCAACAACAACAACAACAAAAAAAGGATTTTTGTGGGAATGCAGGTGAGAGATGATGTGACTATGAAGTTAGACAAAAGAAGCCAGCTCAAGGGATGAAGGAAGTGGAATCAGCAGACTGGGTCACTGCCTGATCAGATATGAGGTAAGGAAAAGGGAAGTGAGTCTAAGGTGACTCTTAGGTTTCTGGTTTAACTAAGTAGATGACAGTGTCTTTTGCCAAGAGAGGAAACAAAGGAATGGGAACAGGTCTTGGGAGGGGCTTGAGGAAGGATGGTGAATTTAGTTAAGGACTGACTGAGTTTTGAGGGCCATGGGTCCTCCAGGTGGAGATGTTCAAGTGTCTACTATGTGCCAGGCATTAACGAGATCTTAGGTAGACAGATTTGGGGTAAAGGAAGAGATTTAGAAATTGCCAGTGTATCAAGAAAGCTGAGGTCATGGGAGGTAATGAGAGTATTCAGAGACATGACAAAAACTGAGGCAGGAAAAGAATAAGGGTATGCCAATACTTAGGGAAGATCCCAGGGAATGCCAATACTTAGGAGGCAAGCTTAAGACCCCAGGTAGAGATAAAAGAGGAACTGCCAGAAGGGAAAGAAGAAAAATCCACTGCAGTAAGGTGTCCAAAAAGTCAAGAGAAGAATGAATTTCAAGGAGGGAAGAACAGCCAACATGGAACTTTGAAGAGTTCAGTTAAGAACAGAAGATGTTCACCAAGAAGAGAACCATGGATCATCCTGGCCAGAGCTGTCTCAATAACAAGATAGGATTGGGGGGTTAGATGACAGCAGGTGACTGGGAGGTGGGGCAGCACTTCATTGTATGCCTGTTTATAATAACATAAGATGGAAACCATCACTGTCCAAGGTTGGAGAACTATTAAATTACAGCAAATAAACTTAATTGGCATAGCAAGTCATCATTCAAAATTATATAAGGAAGTCTGTATAGCAACAAGGATAATGACAATATAATAACCAATGAGAAAGAGTACAAATAGCATCTATCCTCGGGAGTTCCCTGACAGTCCAGGAGTTAGGACTCTGCACTTTCACTGTCATGGCCCAGGCTGGTTGGGGAACTAAGATCTCACAAGCACATAGTGCGGCAAAAAACCAACCCAACAGAAATACTTTCTATCCTGATGGCAATAACAAAAAAATTACTATATATATTAAAGAATTGGAAAGTATACGAGAACATGATTTGATGAATAGTTAGGACTGTGTATACAGTCCTTTTTTTTCTTTTTTAATTGTAGTTATTGTTTATGAAATGTTTTAACACTTGTCATTATGTATTACAGTGTATAAAGTCTTTAAAGCAGGGTCAGAAGACCTCAAATAACTGTAAAAACTAAACACTTTTAATCAGATTTCCTCAAGAACATTAAGATTTGGGGATAAATACACACACACACACACATATATTTGCAACATGATTTTATAAAGTATCATCAAATGGGAGCAAAGGAACCCGACATGAAAAGTTTCCAGGCTAACTAAGCAATTGAGTTGGCCTGTACACTGGTTGGTGGATTAGAATCATGAAGGCACTCCCAGGACTTCCCTGATGGTCCAGTTGTTAAGACTTGGCTTTCCAATGCAGGGGGTGCAGTTTCCCACATGCCTTACAGGCAAAAAAAAAACCCATAAAACATAAACAACAGAAGCAATAGTATAACAAATGCAATAAATACTTTTAAAATGGCCCACATTATAATGATACTTTCCTTCAATAAGTGTTTCTTGAATGCCTAGCAGGTACCCTGGGGTAGGTATATAGCAGATAAAGGCACTATACAACAGGGTGCTTGCTCACAGCATGATGAAGAGAAAGACATGTACACAAATGATGACAGGGCACAAGAATTGCAAATACGTGCATGATTTAGGTGCTGGCAGTTAAAACTCTGCAAAAGGCCTGGCATTCCTTTCCCTTCCCCAGCCAAACAACCATACCAGTAACTGTGCATATTCACTTAAAGGACTCCTCCTTCCATAAGCAGTCACCTCACATCCCCTAAAAGAACATCCAGGAGAGAGGCATTCAAAGTTCTGCTCTGCCCCTCATGCCTTCACATTTCGTTATTTAATGTTACTCTCGCTCACATCCCAAGTTTGTTAACTCCACGTGCATGCACCCAGGAATGGCCCTGTGAGCACACAGCGAGAAGGCGGCTGTTTGGAAGCCAGGAAGAGGACCCTCACTGAGGACCGAGTCTGCCAGCACCTTGATCTTGGACTTCACAGCCTCCAGAACTGTGAGAAGTAAATGTCTGTTGTTTAAGCACCCTGTCTGCGGTGTCCTGCTGCAGCAGCCTGGGCTAAGGCAGCCTCTGTGTCCTATATGAGTGGACCCTGCTGCCTTCTCCAGGCTCAGCCTAGCCTGCACTCTCCCAAGCTCACTTCCTGGAGCTGCACTGGCCTTCCTTTGCAGTTGTTGCTCTTGAGACCCTGCCAAGCTCATTCCTGCCCCACAGCCTTTGTTGGAGCTTCTCTGCATGGACCAGAAAAGCCAGCTCCTGCTTAGATTTCTCTTTGTATCTAAAGTAGAAAGCATCCCTTGAGGTTACTACCAGGAAATGATGCCCTCAGGAGAAAGCCAAGTTTAAATTAAAGCAAGGAGGTGGAGTTCAGCTGAATGTTTCATTTACCATGAAACAAGGGTTTCAGAGAGCCCAGTGCAGGGTATGAAAGGGTGGGAATGGTAGATGGTCTATTTAGGGGATGGAAAGACCAGAGAGGAACAATAGTAGGAAGGGAGAGTAGCCCAAGTAAGGGCTCCCTCTTTTTAATCGTCGTCATCATCATTATTACCACTGATAATATGTTGGCATTGCTGCTATTATCACTACAATGAAAAGACATTACAGTAAGTACAAAGAGGATGAAAATATCAGTAATCAGACTTACAGGGAAAGAAAGTTTTCAGTTCTAAATGGATGGTGGCTTCTACTTGCCTCTCCTCTCACTGCCAATGGTACAAACACCAAACCCCAGCATAGCCCACCCTGTTCCCACCCTCCATCCTGTGTAAGGACTGGGCAATGTTTCCGGCCATGATGGGTTCACCTGGCCACAAAGTTGACAGAAGAATTGGCTTTGCAACTCAGAATCAGCTGGATGGATTACAAGTCTGAGGCGGCCCTGGAACGGTGCTGGGCGGAGTTCTGGCTGGAAGGAGGTGGCTGTGGTCTGGGCTGACCTCAGGGTGCCAGACTGTGGATGGGCAGCTTCTAGGAAACTTATGGGGCTGGCCTGGGTATATTCAGCCTGCTCAACAGGAGTTGAGATACAGCATAATCCAAGTCCAATCCTGGAGATCACAGAAGCACTTTCTGGGATGTGGTTTCGTCTGGACAGACCCTGCTATGGAGCATGCTCTGCCTGTGGAGAGACCTCTCCTCCTGGCAAGGTGCCCTGGATCCTAAAGGCACTGTGCTCTGCGTTTTGACATCTTTAATTATTTTTACTACTATTTATATTGCAGAGTATATAAAACCCACACCCTTCAGGGAGAGGTGCCACTTGTTAACACCCCATCAAAAAATCCAGAAACCTGGATTAAAAAGTAATTGATTACATGCACATCATGTGCCACAAATCTTTCAAACACAATTTTAACTCATGTAATGTAAATCCTTCCATTGCCCCTGTATACTTGGTATTATTGCCCTGTGGAAAACAGCTTGTCCAAGGGCATCACCGAGTAGATGATGGGTAAGACTCCAAACCTATCAGACTCGAAGCCCATTCTCATCACCGCTCTCCTGTCCCTCAGTTCATTGTCTACAGCAATAAGACAACTGCACAGAGTTGGGGTTGAGGTAGGTCTTTGGTTGTTGTTACTGTTTTCCTTTTGGTTCTTTTTAACTGACTTAAGAGGGCTTTTGCTGACACAACAACTGAACAAATAATGCTGGGGAATCATATTTGTGAAAATCTCCCTGTGCAATATTAAAATGGTAAATACCACAAATGTCATTTGACTCCAGCCAAGGATTTAACCACTAGTACAGATATAAGAGTTGGACCATAAAGAAGGCTGAGCCCAAGAAGTGATGCTCTTGAACTGTGGTACTATAGATGATTCTTGAGAGTCCCTTGGACTGCAAGATCAAACCAGTCAATTCTGAAGGAAATCAACCCTGAATATTCATTGGAAGGACTGATGCTGAAGCTGAAGCTTCAATACTTTGCGGTCACCTGATGTGATGAGCCAACTCATTGGAAAAGACCCTGACGTTGGGAAAGATTGAGGGCAGGAGGAGAAGGGGGCAACAGAAGATGAGATGGTTGGAGCACATCACTGACTCAAAGGACATGAGTTTGAACAAATTCTGGGAGACGGTGAAGGATAGGGAAGCCTGGCATGCTGCAATCCATGGGGTTGCAGAGAATCAGACACGACTGAGTGACTAAACAACAACAATGAGCTAGGAATTAGAATTCTGAAATCAAATATGATTCTAGCGTCTAAGAATTCTCGAATTTCCTCTCCCCAAATAAGTTTCTTAAAAAAACACACACACAAAAAAAACCTTTAATAAGGCAAAATTTTTCCTTTTTAAGGGAAAAAAGTCCTCATCTCCCATGCAAGGGAGGGAATCTAAGGTGAGAGTGGCCCAGGGGACTGTCTGTGTGATATACAAGTCCTCCAGGGAACCCAGAGGGGCCTCTGGCAACTTGAATTGGTTAATCCTGTAGCACTAAGAATTCAGTATCCCTGACCAACACAGATTATAATTGTTGAAGTGTCTCCTTGATTGTCAAAGAATCCTCAGATCTGAAAAGGGTCTTAGGAAAAAAGCTGTTAAGTTTTCCAGGGCAGCCATGCAAAATAGTACAGGCCTCTGAAAACAAAGGAAGCTGGTCCTGGGAAAGGCTATTCCAAGAGGCATTCTATAAAAACTTGAAAACACATAACATACGTTTCTGTAAAGACAGCTTCTTGATGATGAGAATCACCTGAGCCATCCCAGGTCCCTCCCTGAGATCCTGATTCAGTGGGTCTGAGAAGGGCCCCAGGGAATTTTACATTTCAGCACTGTACCCAGCAGGTGAGTCTTATCATCAGGGAGGTTTAAGAAATTCTGCTAAAGGGACATTGTTACAATTCTCTGACACAAGATAACAAGGTTACCATTTCCAAGGCAGGTAAAACATTCATTCTGAAGGTCAGAAAATAATTCTCCTGTGGGGAAGGATCAGGGGAAGGGATAGTTACTGATTTGGGGATAGACATGTACACACTGCTATATTTAAAATGGATAACCAACAAGGAACTACTGTATAGTACATGGAACTCTGCTCAATGTTATGTAGCAGCCTGGATGGGAGGGGAGTTTGGAGGAGAATGGATACGTGAATATGTATGGCTGAGTCCTTTTACTATTCACCTGAAGCTGTCACAACATTGTCAATCAGCTATGCCATGCGAGTTCAGCCCTGTTTGTGACCCCACAGACTGTATTTTCCAGGCAAGAATACTGGAATGGGTTGCCATTTCCTCCTCCAGGGGACCTTCCCAACCAAGGGATCTAACCCACAGCTTCTGCGGCTACTGCATTGGCAGGCACATCCTTTATCACTGAGCCACCAGGGTTATTAATACCATTGTTGTTAATCAGTTATACCCCAAAACAAAATTAAAATTTTAGAAAAAAGAAAAGAATTTTCTTCTTGCAAAATGTCTTTGGTTTACAAAAGGGTCAGATCTTATAATCCTCTTGGTATGTTGATTTGCATACATATTTGTATATACACATGTTTGAGTTTCAGTTATTTTAAAATAAATGATACTTGTTTATTTACACAAACCATACCACAGATCACATACACACATACACACATACAAAATAGTAAAATGCAATTAAAATGTCACAATCCAGAGGAAACTACTGTTAGTAACTGGGTGAGCATCCTTCCAGGTATCTCCATGCACAGGTAAGCATGTAGATATCATATATAATATTATACATCTGGGGCTACACTAGACATGCCCTTTTGCTACCTGTTTTTTCTACATAGGAATAGGCAGTTTTCTCATGGGAATATAGTTCTATATCATCACTTTTCCGTGTGTGTTAGTCGCTCAGTCATGTCCAACTCTTTGCAACCCCATGGACTGTAGCCCACCAGTCTCCTCTGTCCATAGATTTCTTCAGGCAAGAATACTGGAGTGGGAAGCTGCATAATATTCCCATTTGTATGAATATACCATAATTTGCTGAATAAATACTTCAAAGTTCTTTTAAAAAATGGTATACAGCAGAGATCCCTAACCTCCACGCTGTGAATGGGTATTGGTCCCCAACCTATTAGGAACCAGGCCACACAGTAGGACGTGAATGGTTGGACAGCTAGCAAAGCTTCATTTGCTGTTCATCATCACTGGCATTACCACCTGGCCCACCATCCCACCCCACGACCATGGTCCATGGAAAAATTTTCTTTCACAACATTGGTCCCTGTTGCCAAAAAGTTTGGGGACGACTGGCATAGAGGACAAGGTAAAAATCAGATGGGTGAAATTCCTAAAATTTATTTTCCATAGATAATGAGAAAGCAAGTAGTTTGTAAGTTGTTGTTCTTTAGCTGCTAAGTCATGTCCGACTCTCTTGCAACCCCATGGACTTTAGCCTGCCAGATTCCTCTGTCCATGAGATTTCCCAGCCAAGAACACTGGAGTGAGTTGCCATGTCCTTCTTTCTCCAGGGGATGTCCCCAACCCAGGGATCCAACCCAAGTCTCCTGCATTGAGGCAGATTCTTTACCACTGTGCCACCTGGGAAGTCCCACAGTTTGTAAGACTCAGGCACAATTCGTAAGATGTATATAGTATAGATAGTATGTTAGTAAGACATGTTAAAAAACAGAATAAATGAAGTGCTTTTGTGTTAAGTATAGATGAAAATAAAGAAACAAATAAGAATGTCACTTATAAACAGAACAGTGCCAATGAAGGACAAAGTAAATCTTAAATATTAATATTTAATAAAGCCACAAGAAAAGCCCAATAAAATATTAATAAATGTACTAAATATCTAACAATTTTATTTAGATATAATAATATAGTTTATATTATTAATAAATATTTCCTAATAAAATATTAATAATACATAATAAAGCCCAGCTCATGTTGCCTCGAGATTGACAGCTATGTCATTCCTAAATTGATCACTCATTGGTGACACCCATTATGTACAATTCTGGCCACATGTATACTCTGCCCCCAAAAGCAGGCAAATTACTATTGAGCTACAGCTACTGGCCAAATATACTTGGCCTGCATCCCTCCTGTGGGGCAAACCTATGCTGACTTCAGACACCTTCTGTCTGCTAAGCCTCCTGTTCAACCTCAGATCTGGTCTCTGTGACCACACCATCACTGGGGAAAGCTAACACCGCACAGAGACAGGGCATGTGAAGACTGCAAGCACAGGATTCCAGGGTGTGGACCTTTCACCTTATTTATACCCTCACCTAATTATGTTAAAAGTGTTCGAATCTTTTCCCCTTGCATCTCAAAACATGTTTTCAAGGTGAATAAATCATGTGACTGGAACAACTGACTTTGTTCTCTGAGCCTTTCCATCTCATAATCTCTGGGAGAGTTTCCTTGGCGGTATTCCTGGAGGCTAAGACTGCATCAAAGTTACTTCCCACACTTCTAGAGTAATGGAGAGAAGCAAGGAGGGTGGGGGGCCATCACGACTAAAATTACACACATAGGAGGTACATCAAATTCTTCGCTAGTCTGGGCCATAAGGGCAAGGGTAACACAAAGTGCAATCTTTCATTTAATTTCAGGAATGTATCGTGTTTTCAGCTTTTCTTGCCTCCAAAGTTATTATCTAAGTTTTTAAATGAATCAATCACAATTTATTTTCAAGAGATTCTGATATTTATATTTTATACACTAAATCACATAAGCAGTTTTAGCTGTTATTCCCAATGACATTTTACTTTTCACCTATCTTCTCTCTCCCTGATTTATTTCTAGCTCGCCTAGAACCATCCTCCACTTGCTAAAGTATTTTGATTCTTGTTCTAAATCTTGCCATAAGTATCCTACTGAGCTAAAGCCATCAGAAGAGACAAATTTAACTTTAACATAGTATGAAGCCTCTTTCAAAGTGTGTTGCCAGTTATTTTAGTTACCAGACTTAAGACCTGAACTAAAAATAATCATATATGTAATTATTTTGATTTTTTGACTATCAATAATTATATCACAAATATCCATGTCAAATATGAATAATTATAATCAATCATGTGTTTTTTTCAAAAATCAATAATTTTTTTCAAATATCAATAAAATTAGGATTAGGTAGGGGAATTCCTATCTAGGGTGTTTTGTCTAATCTCACTGTACAATCAGATTACCTCTAAATAAATCAAAACTTTGGCTGAACTGAAACATGCTATCACCAACCACTCAACTAATGAAAATGTGAGGTATCAAAATCAGGACTCCAGTGATGACACCCTTCCCAACCAGAAACTAATTACATCATTTTATTTTTTTTTTAATTTTTGGTTGTGCTGAGTCTTTGTTGCAGCACATGGGCTCTAGTGTACACCGGCTCAGCTGCCCCCCGCAGCATGTGGGACCTCAGTTCCTTGACCAGGGGTTGAACCGGAGTCTCCTCCTTTGGAAGGCAGATTCTTAACCACCGGACCACCTAGGAAGTCCCTGCATTATTTTATTATAATTGGAATCATAAAATAAGCTGCCTCCAGTCTTCCCCACGCAGACCACAGTACCAGGGGTCCAATATAGATAGCACACACACAATGTAACTGTTGATTGAAAACTCAACCAACTGCATCTTCCAGCCAGGGAAGAGTCCTTATCCGTGAAAATTCCCTGAGGCAGTGCTGTGCCAGCACTGTGCCTGTGTGCCTAGCCCAGAGGGTACCAGAAACCAGTTACTGGATCCTGAGTGGCTGGAATATGTGGAGGAGGAAGTGCTGAAGAGACAGGCAGGTGGAGGAGAGGAAAAAGGGTGATAAGTACAGAGATTCCTTTTAAGAAATATAGCTGTGAAAAGTAAGAGAGAGGTAGGGCTCTCGGTTCACAGGCCCCTGGTATGTGGCCTAGTATGTGTCTGACTCTTTGTGACCCCATGGACTGTAGCCCACCAGGCTCCTCTGTCTGTGGGATTTTCCAGGCAAGAATATGCCATTTCCTTCTCTAAGGCATCTTCCAACACAGGGATCTAACCCACATTTCCTGCATTGGCAGGCAGATTCTTTACTACGGCGCCATTTGGGAATCCCTTTCACCAGCTCCTGGCGGTGGTGGTTTAGTTGCTAAATCATGTCCGATTCTTGCGACCCCATGGACTGTAGTCCACCAGGCTTCTCTGTCCATGGGATTCTCCAGGCAAGAACACTGGAGTGGGTTGCCTTTCCTTCTCCATCACAAGCTCCTAGTCATGTTTTAATTCTTAGGTTCTGGGTTCTCTAAAACATTCAGGAGTATAATTAATGTTTCAGAACCTAGGTTGAATATTACTCATCTCTAATATATGCTATACTTAAATATCCAGACATCTCAGATTTCCAGAGATAGGCAAATGGCTACCATTCTGTCTTGACTTCATGAGTGAAGCATGCACTCTAATTTTTGTTTGGAAAACATATTAGACTATAATTACAGCATTCAAAAGTGGGAACAAACACTTCTTATTTTTATTTTTCTTCCACTTCAATGGTACACAAATTTCTCATGATTATTTTGCTTAAATTGCTAAAGTGACAAAAGTCTTTGTACATAAGTATTTGGGGCAATGCTCTTTCATTACAAATACTTAAAGAGGAAAATATGGAATTATTGTGTGAGTACTAACAAAACTATTTGTCTAAAATCTCCACAGCTAGACAATTAAGTTGCTTGAATCCCTGAATGTTGAAACAATTCCAAGTAAAGGTACTTAAAATACAAGTGCAGAACTAACGTATTGCTTACAAACATTTAGGTTGGTTTGAGAAGGAAATTAAGAATAGGACATCTATACTCTGATAACCTGTGTATTTATAAGAAGTGGTGGTTTAGTCACCAAGCTGTATCCGACTCTTGCAACACCATGGACTGTAGCCCACCAGGCTCCTCTGTCCATGAAATTTCCCAGGCAAGAATACTGGAGTGGGTTCCCATTTCCTTCTCCAGGCAATCTTCATGACCCTGGGATCAAACCCACATCTTCTGCATTGTAGGCGGATTCTTTACCACTGAGCCACCAGGGAAGCCCCTATGTATAGGGATTTAATGTTTTAATAGCAATGAATTTTCAATGTCATGCACTCCAGTGGTCCTCAACCTTTATGGCACCAGGGACCAGTTTTGTGGAAGACCATTTTTCCACAGACTGAGGGAGGGGGTGGGGTGGGGAATGGTTTCAGGATGATTCAACAGCATTATATTCATTGTGCATTTTATTACTATCATTAATATATATCACCTCCACCTCAGATCATCAGCAGTAGATCCTGGAGGGTGGGGATCCCTGATATAATCTGGTAGTTTCCCACCACTCTCCTTAAACAGGCAGGATAGAAAACTGACATATAAAAACATCTGATCCAGAAACTCAAGAATTAGAAATAAACAGGCTATCAGCTTGGTATCCTGATCTCCACACCACTGCTTTTCCTAGTGAACCATGAGCAAACATAGCAGGAAAAAAAAAAAAAGGGAAAAGCCAGTAAACAAAGCAAAGCACTGGGTGATAGAACATAATGATGAGTCAGATCTGGGGTTTCAACAAACCCCAGTTCTGCTGCTTCTTAGGTTTAAAGTATGCCACTATTCAGCTGTTTCTGAGCTATCAAAATGGCAAGTTACACAGCTGGACCTAACGGTCGTGTGATTTATCTAAACCCTCTAAGTTTCCATCTCTGCATCTGTAAAATGGTATAGTGAGTTGTACGGTGTCTCCCCAAATTTCACACGTTGAAGTCCTAGCTCTCCCTACCTCAGAATATGATCTTATTTGGAATTAGGATCCTTACAGAGGCAATGAAGTTAAAGTGAGGTCTTTGGAGGGGGGGGCCTCTAATGCAGTGTGACTGCTATCTTAAAATGGGTAAATTTAGACAAAGAGACAGACACACATAGCGGGAAGACCATCATGTTCTAGCTAAGGTGAGAGGCCTGGAGCAGATCCTTCCCTCATAACTCTCAGAAGGAACCAATGCTGCCAACACCTTGATTTCAGACTTCTAGCCTCCAAAACTATCAGTTCAGTTCAGTCGCTCAGTCGTGTAATACAAACTATGAGACGATACATTTCTATTGTTTACACCACCCAGTCTGCAATAGGGTTTTGGTTTTTTTTTACTGCAGCCCTAGGAAACTAATACAAATTAAGATTATAGTTGGACCCATATCTCATAGGTGGGTCTGAGAATTAAATGAAAAATGATGCAGCTAAAGTATTTAGTACAGTACCTAGTACACTGTAATAAGCACCCAAATAAGTACAAGGCTTTCATCTTTATTACTGTAGGCTGATACTTCATATCAGAATTACAATGGAACTCTCACCACAAACAACTTTTCTCCTCACAGTACAGCATCTCCAGGCCTCTGAGGTACAGTCTGTCCTCCCCACGTTTTTCTTCCCCTCTCTGCACGCCTGGCTAACTACTTACCCTCCTCAGGAGCCTCCTCTCACATAATCACTGCGTCAGGCCTTCTGCTCTGCAGCCCTTTTCACACAGCAGTGTAATTACTGATCTCAAATTAGACTCCCAAGTCCCCCAGACAAGCCTTTACATTCCTCTTAGCTTTCCCCGGGCAGTGCCGTGTGAGCCTGTGAGGTGCTCATTAAATGTTTGGGGAAAGAATCTCTTCACCACAGGTAGGGAAACTGGCCACACACTATCTACAAACAAGCCCAGGCTCTAAGATAGCTGTTAAAAGTACTGTCCAGGTTAGTGGTTCTCAAAGTGTGGTGGGGAAATCTAAAGTATCAGCCTGGATGGGAACTTGCTAGCAATGCAAATATCCTGCGCCTCACCCCAGAGGGACTGAAGCCGCAACTCTAGGGAGGGAACCCAGGAATCTGTGTTTTCCCAAGCCCTCCAGGTGACTTTGATGCAGCTAAAGTTTGTGAGCTACTGTTCTGTCTCCAATTCACATGAAGGGGTTGGGCTGCTGCTTGTGAGCTCCCCAGGAATCCCTACAGAGGAGGAGTCCCAGGGGAGAGGGGACCGCAGAGGGGCTCTCAGGGGCACAGAAGCAAAAGTTTTTAATTTTCACCTTCAACTCGCTTATCTATACCCATGTTATGGGATGAGCTGGTGACAACTCTAAACTGTTACTATCTAAATTATCTAGCAATGAGAATCCATGTCTAGGAAGTGAGGCTCTGTCCAGACTCTGAGCATCCTTCCCGAAAGCAAAGAGGCAAAGATGATTTTGCCGCATCAGAAAAGTGAACTCCAAAGCCCCTTAAAGTAGCAACAAACAAGTGCCAGGTGAATAGTGCTCTCCAGAGACTTTAAGATTGTAAAGCAGGGCACGTGCAGGTAGAAGCTGATGATCGGAAACAGGTAAAGGGCCTTCAGGAACCCTCCTCCATCCATGCCAGACATTGCTAATGGGTCACAAAATTCTTACTCAACAAACGTGGACAGTATCTGCATGCTAAGTTGCTTCAGTTATGTCCGACTCTTTATGACCCTATGGACATAACCCACCAGGCTCCTCTGTCCATGGGATTCTCCAGGCAAGAATACTGGAGCGGGTTGCTGTGCCCTCCTCCAGGGGATCTTCCCAACCCAGGGATTGAATCTGTGTCTCTTAAGTCTTCTGCATTGGCAGGCAGGTTCTTTACCACTAGCACCAGCTGGGACAGTATCTAGAAATCTTTAACTCCAGGCAGCCACTATCAATTGATCAGACCTGGCCCGTGTGAAAAACCCATTACTATCCTAGTTTAGGAGTTAAATCCTCAAGTTCTGTAGAGTTAGTATGGAAAACAGCTGCTATTATAGGAATCTCACTGCATTTGGGAATCAGAGGCTATGCAATCTTGAGGAAACCATTTAAAATCTTTGAATCTCAGCTTCCTTATTTGCAAAAGGGAGCTGGCAATAGCTCCTCCAGAATGTTCTGAGGATAAACAAGATAGATGAAAGCCCCTTGTCCAGTCCCTGGCAAATAAAAGGCTCTTAATAAATGTCCGCTGGATTTGAAACTACAGCCATGTGGGGAAAACCGCACCACCCAAGTTTGCCTGAAGCTAATTCACCCAGAAACCCGGGTTTCAGTGTTTATCTGTGAAGGAGCTGTGGGGTAAGATGCTGGCTTGGGAAACCAAACTGATGTTGAAGGGTATGTGGTCACTAGTATAGGCAATCAGAACCAGGGAGATATTTATCAGGAGGGGCTTGTTTGAGTCCTTGTCCAAAGACAATGCTGGCTCGAGCTCCTCTTTGGCCGTATCCATACTGCACCTCTAAATCACTTGACTAAAGCAACAGATCCTACCCAGCAATCTTTCAGGAAAACCACTTCCGGGGTTTGGGCAAGCATCTGTCTTCTTATGTTTGGAATGTTTAAAAGCTCCACAGAGAACATCTCAGTAAACGAAACCCACTCCTAGCCTTGTTAGTTCAGTGGAAACTGAGGAATTCCCCACTCAAGTATCCCCATTTGAACAACTAGATGCCAAGAAAGGCCTTGGTTGTGTGACCGATGCCTGCTATATGTTAACTCATTCAGCTTCATGTTAACAAGCCCTTTCTATAGATAAAGGATATGGAGTTCACAAACATTAAGAAGATCACACAGTCAGAAGGCAGGAACACTAGGATTTGAAGAGCTATCTGCTAGTCACACTCCACTAAATTCCAGCACTGATATGAAGCTGGAATTCACCCCAGTAAGGTCCTCAAGTTTAAATAGACAGGAATTTAGAAACAAACACATGAAAAAAAAAATTCTAACCCCATTCTAGCAGCCATGGACTGGCCTATAACCAGGGGTTAAAGTGTAACTAAGAACAAATACACTCTAGCATCTGTCAAAATAGAATTTAATACCCTGTAAATCCTATTTAATTCGTACTTAAAACTGAATCAGTCAATAGATAATGCTCAGCCCTTTTTCTAAAAGCCTGTACGTAATTAATCTTTAGAAGCCAGTGTGACTGATGTCTTTTTTATTTTCAGCAAAGCACTTTCCACTGTTATATAATTTTGCTATGTCGAAGATAATGGAAAAAACGTGACCTACCAGAATGACTTATAAACCCTAGACATCAAAATACCTTGGTATGCATTTATTCTGAATAATGAGGGTTAGACGTAGATGCCTTATCAGCATTTGCCCAGAATTACCTATCAATTCAGACCATAAATGCAGGTAAGATCTTTCTCATCTTTGGGAAACAGGCCATGACAATTAAATTTTCTTGGATATTATACAATTTCATTATCAGCCACATCGAATAGGGTGGCCTTGACTTGTAGGATGTGAGATTATTTAATCAAACTAGGCCAGTAACTAAGCTGATGAGAGACCAAAAGGCAAGTACCTGGTAAAGTGCCAACCTGTCTGTTGACACGTGTCTGTGTTTCCTGGAGCACTTGTGCCAAGAGATGCAGCTGGGATGCCAATCCCACTCACAAGGAGATGACAGCAAGGCAGTACTTCGCACCCTGAAAAAGACACTACATTAAAATTCAGCACCATCATTCTCAGTTTAGCGAGAACCTTGAAACGCACTGAAATTCACATTCTATACAGTTCACCCAGTTACATTATGGCTTTCAATATATTCACAGGCTTGTGCAACCATGACCACAATCCATTTTAGGACATTTTCATTACTTCAAAAAAGAAACCACTTAATCCTCCAATTCCCGCCCCCCCTCCTCCCAGCTGTAGACAACCACCAATCTAATTTTGTCTCTATAGAGTCACCTCTTCTGGAGATTTCATATAAATGAACTCATACGTGATCTTTTGTGACTGGTTTCTTTCACTTGGCATAACTTTTTCAAGTTGCATCCAGGCTGTAGCCTGTGTCAGAACCTCACTCCATTGTATGGATATATCATTGTTTACTTATCCACTTTACAGCTGATGGACATTTGGGTTGGTTGTTTCCACTTTTTAGCTATTATGCTCAAATGTGTACATGGACTTAGTTTTCATTTCTCTCAGCTATATATCTAGGAGTGCAATTGCTGTCCTGTTCTTCAAAAAAGAGAAAAAAAGAAGAGTAAAGAATTCACTTTTGGGGGGGTACTTCCCTGGCAGTGCAGAGGTGACACAGTGGTAAAGAATCTGCCTGCCAATGCAAGAGACACAGGAGATGTGGGTTTGATCCCTGGGTCGGGAAGAGCCCCTGGAGTAGGAAATGGCAACCCACTCCAGTATTCTTGTCTGGAAAATCCCATGGACAGAGAAGCCTGGCAGGCTGTAGTCCCTGGGGTCACAAAGAGTTGGACATAGCTGAGCACACACACACACGTCATGTCATGTCTCTGGTGGTCCAGTGGTTAAGACTCTGCGCTGCCAATGCAGGAGGAGTGGGTCAACCCCTAATCAGGGAACTAAGATCCCACATGCAGTAAAGTGCAGCCAAAACAAACAAACAAAAAATTCACTTTTCAGGTTAAAAAAAAAAAATACCCAGCAGGTGATAAAACACCTAGAGAAAACTTTTTTTTTTTAATTTTGGTAAAATATACTTAACTTAAATTCAACATTTTTTTTTTCTTTTTTTTTTTTTTTTTAAATTCAACATTTAAAAATATACAATAGAAAAAACATTTTCAACTAAAAGGGAATTACAACACTGGCTTGTCTCTGTATTTATACATGTGGGTTCCCCCCAATCAGAAAAGATGGCAGATACTTTTTATCTTAACCCCTCATCCCAAGAAAATGCTTTCTGAACTTTTTTTTTTCTTTTTCTTTCAGGACATTTTTATGAATCCCTCCCATGCCTTTCAAACGGCACAAGAGGCAAGCTCCTTTCTGGGCGGGGCTGGAAACCCAGCAGCCTCATATGGGGACACATCGAGTGGGAGGAGGAATGTGCTGCTCACTAGTTCCGCACACACTCCTCTGTCTGCTAGACAAAGTGATATTGTGGCATCTGTGCAAAACACTCCCTACACAATGGAACAGAAATCAGAGAGTGTCCATTTTATCTGTGCAGGCAGGAGACCCATTTCCCTTCTCCAAGGATCAGCAGGAAGTGTGGGCACAGGCTAGTACAGGGACATCTGGATATCCTACAAGGCAAGCAGCAGGATTAGAGTCCAGCCCATATACGGTTTCTGCTATTACTTCTGACAATAAATAAATGCCCAGCAAATCAAGATGGACTTGGTTATGTTTTGGGCCTTAGTATGAAATTTTCCTACATGTATCAATGCAAAGAGAGTTTGCCTCTTTCATTGAAATGGCTTGCTTTTGAATTAAGTCAGTTTTCTACATTTTGACAACATCCTGATTTTAACTATCTTTTATGATACTGCCTGAAGTTTCTGACATTTATAGGAACCTCAAATAACAACCAGCCATTTCTGAAATACAAACTATTGACTAGTGATAGTCGCTCAGTCATGTCCAACTCTGCGACCTCATAGACTGTAGCCCGCCAGGCTCCTCTGTCCATGGAATTCTCCAGGCGAGAATACTGGAGTGGGGTGCCATTTCCTTCTCTAACATTGACTAGGGCTACCTTCAAATTAAGGAAAAGCTTGGAAGAAAACTAAATACACTTAGTATTCAAAAATATGTAAAATTTTTGTCAGGTACATGAGTTAGTGCTAGAAAACTTCACAAAATTTTAAAAGGAAAATCCATAAGAGGCTCAGTAATCAGATGTCAATTCTTGGTTTTTTTTTTTTTTTTATCATGCCATGCACCATGTGAGATATTAGTTTCCCAACCAGGAATTGAACCTGTGCCCCCTACATTGGGGGCATGGAATCTTAACCACTGGACCACCAGGGCAGTCCCTGGATGTCAATTTTTTTAAGAGAAAAAAAATTTTTCTACCTGTGGCTACCTTTTAAATAATTTATTTTTATTGTTGGTTACACATGGTCTTGGTTGCTGCACATGGGCTTTCTCTAGTTCTGGCAAGTGGGGGCTATTCTTTGTTATGGTACACGGGCTTCTCACTGTGGTGGCTTCTCTTATTGCAGGGGCTGGGCACAAGTTGGAGCTTGCAGGCTCTAGAGCACAAGCTCAGTAGTTGTGGCACACCAGGCTTTGTTGTTCCATGACATGTAACATCTTTCCAGACCAGGGATTGAACCTATGTCCCTTGCATTGGCAGGCAGATTCTTCTCCGCTATACCACCAGGGAAGTCCTAGGGCTATTTTAAAACCAAGTAAGCAATGGCAAAATATTTGCCAGTGTACCTATCGTGTTGGGCATTGGGGTCAATAAATACATGTGCAAGTTATCCAATCTGTGCTTCAATAAACTTGCAACATTCAGTCAACTGGTTGGCAGCTGGTCTTGAACCTATCATATGATTACAGTTTGTAGAGTAGAAGCCCCAGGACAGCTCTGTTTGCAGAAGCAACACAAAGTACTAAAAGGAGGAAAGGGCTGGTAGTGAAAGAATTCCTTGAGGTCTTGAAAACTCAGTCATGACCTAACCTCCAATTATGTTCTAAAACCCAAAAGGAGCTGCTCATAATTACTATGCAGTATTACATGTATGTTGTAGCAATTGGAATAGTTCTGGAAAAGAATGAAAGGGACAGAATCCTTGGAAGAAATATTGGCCCCACTATTTAGTCAACCAACTCAAGAGAAATCTCCAGTCAGAATGCTCATCAGCAGATTTCCCTCCGCAGAAGCACAACTTATCACCTACCTTCTAACCACTGAGACATCTAACAGCTGCAGTGAGGGGAGGTATTGGGACAAAATTTTTAGGAAGGTCAGAGAAATGTGAGGTCAAGAGGGAACAAGTAGGATATCATGGAATGGGCTGCTCTAGATGCTTGTTCCTCCAAGTGTGGGTCATGGAGCATCCACGGGGTGGGCATCACCAAAACTGACAGTTATCACCTTATGCATATTCAAATGCAGACTCTCAGGCCACACCACATCTACAGAATTAGAACCTGTATTTTCACAGAGTGGTTCATGTGCACATTAAAGGGTGAGAAATAAGATATCAAGGTGCCGCTGAAGGATTTAGAACTTATTTACAAAATTAAACAGTAGGAGATAATCCCTCCTAGGATGCCAAGAAAGGAGAGTTTACTACAAGGTTAGTGAAGGATATTAATATGTCCACAGAAAGGCTGTGTCAAGTGATAAAATCAGCAAACAAAAAAATGAGGATCAGCAAAATACTCTTTCATCCATGTATATTCAAAGAACTCAAAGTATTACAGATATAAGGAAGATCTTGACCTGCGATGCAGAGATATTTCATCAGGCTTAAACAAATGTTTTTTTTCAAGGGAATTAAAAAAAAAAAAGGAACACTCAACTCTCCTTATTAAGGATCACTTTGGAATGAATGCTTTGACTTCTGTTTGGCTAGGCTTGGGAAACTGAGGATAACCAGAGGTGGTTCTACCTAGGGCATTTACTCATTTTGATGGCTGGAAAAGGTTATCTCCAAAAAGAAATGAATAATGTGGCAGTCAACTTACACATCTGAATCATGCATGTTTGTTTAGAGTGAATCCTTTAATGACTGGTCCTGAGCCAGAAACTAAGAACATCCAGTTGCTGTCTGAGGACTAAGTCTTCGATCACGATGACTCAAATGAGGCTGTTTCACACTTGTAAAATTTGAAGACTAAGTTATAACTAAGGAATGGTAAAGATATATAGCATGTGTATTGCAGCTTCCCAGTTCTCCAAATTATATGTCTAGAACAAGTATCACTCATTATTCACAATATTCCATACTTGGCCTGCGGATCCTCCCTGACTTGATCCTCTCAGTTGTCCACCCATCAACAGGTTTTGGCATGACACATGAAGCTTGCCTGTCATGCCTGACAAAAGGTCCTCCCAGCTCTAAATTTCTGTCATTTGGGGACAAACAGTTATGCCCAATCTCTAGGGGCTCCTTGAAGAATCACAATTTGGTCATCACAACACGTTTTCCACAGCCATCACTAAACACTGACCCACATCACCTCTCCTAGGGTCACTCCATACCTCTTGCACCCTCTACACACGTATACACTTCCTTTTACTTTCAGGTAGGTAGGTAGATTTAGTCACTAAGTCATGTCCGACTCTTGCGACCCCATGGACTATGGGGACCCCACCAGGCTTCTCTGTCCATGGGGATTCTCCAGGCAAGAATACTGGAGTGGGTTGCCATTTCCTTCTCTAGGGGAGATTCCCGACCCAGGGATCGAACGCAGGTCTCCTGCACTGGCAAGCAGATTCTACCATCTGAGCCACCAGGGCAGCAAAATCATCATCATCATCATCTTGATGCCTCAGGATTCCATTCTAAAGCATCTCTGAAATTTCCCAAAGAAACATCTAGTTTGTTTCCAATAAAACCTACCTTGTAGAGTCAAAGAGGATCTACCTAAATCAAGTGTCTCAACAGCAATACTATGCTATACTATGGACATTTTGCACTGGATAATTCTTTATTGCATGGGGGGTGGGGAGTGGGAAGGGAGGCAGGGAATGCTGTCCTGTCCCTTGTAGGAGGCTGGGCAGCATCCCAGGTCTCTACCTGCTAGATACCAGTACCACCCCCACCCTCCCAGGGTTGGAACAACCAAAACTGTAACCAGAAATTGCCAAATATCCTTTAGGAGACAATTCCTGCCACTGCACCTCCACCCTTGCAAACTACTGACTTAAATGATTATATAGGAACTTCTAAAAGTTCCACCTTTTAGAAGGCAGAACTATGGATCACAATTTTTCTTCTGTATTTCTGAATGTATATTGTTTATATGATAAAAATAAGCTAGAGACTCTTTTCTTTTTATTTATTTTTAATGTTGGGTTTTTTTTTTCCTATTTTCTTTTAAAAAGAAATACCATTAGCTACACAGATACCTCAAGCTGATCCTTGAGTGAATGCCAAGTGTTTGGCTTGTTCAGTTTAAAAACTGAATTCAGTCCTTGCATGTGCATCATAGAGGAACTTTCAGTTAAACTTCTCAACATGTAAAAGACACAAAAGAGGGACTTCAGAGAAGAAAATCAGAACTGAGGCCTCTTAACCCTTCTTCAACTGGTAGATTGGCAGGGGCAGGTGGGGGGTGGGGGGTGCCAGCGCTGAAGAAAGACATGTTGAAGCAAAGACTGCTGCTTCAAGAGAAGTAATTACCTGAAAAAGTCGGCATATACACTTCAGTCAGAAAAATACGTGCATTGTTGGGGGGAATAAACGAGGCACAATTTACATTTCAAGAACTGCTACATTAATAGCCCATGTAACACTTTTTTCAAAATCATAAAATTAAAATATCTGAATGCAAAAATGGGCTCAAAACACATGCATTCCTTCATCTTCTTGACTGCTAGACCAGGAATTTCCTTAGAAGATTATACATGAATTTCATTACTGACTACTTTTTATTCTGTCTGGGGAGACCATATCTGCCAGGAAGAAACAATCTGCATTTATTGAGACAACACAAATTTGGGATCCGAGCTCAGGCTGAACCTGAAATAGAGTTTAACTTCAGCCATAAAAAAAAAAGGTAGTGTGCTTAGAAAATGAATGTGATAAACAAGATATATATATATAAATTGCTTTGGGGAGCAGTGCTATTTAAAATTCTGATGAGAATTAAACAAATGGGAGGTTAACTACAAAAAAAAAAGAAAACAAGTTCCCCATGAAGAACTCAACATCTATTACTCTCATGACAGGGATGACCCTTGAGTCCACCTGGGCCCCCAAACACACACACAAAGCACCTTCTGGTCTCCTCTGCTTACCCAGGTTGCTGCCAAAGGTTCACGTGTCTTCTTCTCTCAGGTAGAAGTTCTCTTTTGTTAAGTGGAGTGATGCCCACTGCTGCTTCCAGAATAGTCATATATTTCTTGTACCTCATCTTGTCCCTCTCAGTACAAGGTCAAGGAAATTTGGGGCAGTGTTCCGCTGAAGCAGATGAAGCAATCTTTGCAACACTGGAAGCCGCTCTACTTTTAGATGCTCAGTGCATCCCCAGCCAGCGCTATTAAACTACTGTGGGGGGTAAGGCGTGGAGGCGAGGCCAAGGCCAAACCACAAATAAATAAATAAATAAAAGCCTTGTTCAGATTTCCCTGCAATGTCAGTATTATATAAGGCTAGAGAATTTTGAATAAAGCACTAATGAAAATGATTTGCAGGATGATGGTGGTTCTAAACACAGCGATCTAATGTACACTCCCCAATTAATCCGCACATAAATCTTTTGAGGCCACTAATCCTTCAAGTACTAATGGCACAGGAGGTGATTTATCTCAAGGTCTGGTAATAATTGATCCAAAAAGCCTGCATGCCTCTGGGTGAACTAAAATCAGCAGCAGATTTGCTCCTTCTCCAAATACTTCTCTCTAAAAGGCTGCACTTGACACTGAAGAAGGGAGTTCCAGTTGTCATTTATGGCAATGCATTTCTACATGCTATAAACTTTTTGCTTGAGTCAGTTGCAAAGCAAAGATTAATTGAGAAACAATTGTTTTTCTTTGTAATTATCTTTTTTAACAAGTTTTTCTTTTTTTTAATGTGGAACATCTTTAAGTCTTTACTGAATTTGTTACAATATTGCTTCTGGTTTATGTTTTGTTTTTCTAGCCAGAGGAATATGGGATCTTAGCTTCCTGACTAGGGATTGAACCCATGCTCCTGTATTGGAAGGCGATGTGTTAACCACTGATGACCAAGGAAGTCCCGAAATGTCTTTACCTCTAATACCCAGCATGGGTGAGCTCTGCTAGCATGAAAATCAGGCTGTTAGAAGATATTCAGAATCTAACCCTCTCCCTTTTTTAAATGTCTCCTCTCAGCCTTAAGGACTTTTCTTACCCTTTTTCCATGGGGTAAAGGTAGATGCTCCATCATAGGGGTCCATCTAATGGGTCATGGTACACAGGACCCAGACTGGGTGGACTAGCCTGCCCTGGGATGAAAATAAGACTTTCAAGAGAAATGCCCTCTTTACCAGTGTTGACAACCAGGGCTGATAGGAAATTAGAGCTGTTGGCAATCATGCTCCCCACCAGGTAGAGAGGGGGTCACCACTAGTTGGTAAGAATAACAGTATGGGGAGAAATGTGATGACATCATTTGAGTTTCTGAATCCAGCTATGCCTGACCATGCTAGGAGATATCTGGTACATTTTTACTAAGATAATGAATTCATTTTTGTGAAACTTAGTTTTAATTGAGATTTTGTTATTCTGAAAGAGTTCTGATTTATATGCCTCCTTGACCACTTCTTCAAGCTATTTTCTATTTAATGCAACATAAATTCTACTGCTACTTATCTAAACAAATGCATACACAGAAGGGAAGTAAAACCGAGGAGCATCGTCCTATAATACTTCTGACTAACCTAGACATTCACAATTAATAAGTGTCCCAAGCCCATGTCCCCCAAATTGTGAACTCTTCTTCCACAAAATCTCTTTCTTGATAGCAAATTTCACTTTTTTTAATCTAAGGGACCTAAACAGTGGTCTCCAAAGTGGGTGCATATACCAACAATCTTTGGGGTGTGGAAAGAAAATATTAAACCATCTATTTCTTTTTTGTCTCTTGTTCATTAAAATTTTAGTTTGAGCATTTGTTATTAAATATTTGTAATGTTTGCTTTTGAAACTAATATATTTTAAATTACATAAAAGTATAATTCTATGTGTATGTGTGTGTGTATGTATATATATATGTATATATTTTGGCCACACAGCATGTGGGATCTTAGTTACCAACCAGAAGTTGAACCTGTGTTCCCTGCAGTAGAAACCTGGAGTCTTAACCACCAGGGAAGTCCCCAAAGTATATAATCTATAAAGTAATATACTCATATATATTATAGAGTATACTTAAAAATCTGATGGGGTATGTGAGCAAAAAAGTTTCATGGTCAGTAACTTAACCCTTCAACTGCTTTCTAAGCCTCAATTTCCCTCTTGATGAGAGGCCTGAACTGATGAACGCTAAATTATTTTCCAATAACAGTAACAGACTATGAGCCTCCACTTCCCAATTATAATATTATAGTCAGCCCTCCATATCCATAGATTACTATCCACAGATAAAACCGACCTTGGACTGATAATATTGGGGGAGGGGGATTCCACAAAGTTCCAAAAGGCAAAACTTGAGTTTGCCTAGCTCTGGCAACTATAGGATATAGCATTTACATTGTGCTCACAACTATTTACACAGCATCTACATTGTAGTTACAACTATTTATGCAGCATTTACACTATTAGATTTTATAAGTAATTTAGAGATGATTTAAAGTATACAGGAGAATGGGTTGCACATTGTTTGCAAATACTATGTCATTTTATATAAGGTACTTGGGCATCTCTGGGTGTCGCTATCCTTGGAGGTCCTGGACCCAATCTCCCATGGATACTCTTCTGTAACTGACTACAAGTAGTGAAGACAAAGGACAAACCATTTGGTCTTGAAATATTTCATTTTCATAGTATTCATGAATATTACTCCCACTGGTTGTTCTACAAACAATTAGTACCAGTTAGTCACTGGAATTCTTTTACGGGCTGACTTAGTTGGCTACAGCTGTCACGGCTCAAAAAAGCTCTAATACAGCCCTCATTTAATCATACAGGATGGTGTAATTATACTTACATAACAGTCTTTGTTCTAACAATTTGTATTTCTAATGACATGCAATAAAAATTACTACACAACCCTCTCAAACAATAAATGAAGTCTCAGTTACCAACAACAAAAAAGCAAGCTAAACTTGTTAGCCATTGGGAGCTGTTTTACTACAATGAAACTGACACAATACTTTAAAAACGGCATGTTTTAAAGTTTAATTTTTTTTTTTAAAGTTTAATTTTCTATAGGAACTTCTGATGCATTTAACATAACTTACAAAGTGATTCTTATCTATGATGATCTCATACAAAAGTAAAATTTGGTCTTTTATTAGGAATTCTCCCTTTGCAAGTAACTAGAAAGAACTTGGTTTTCTTCCACGAATGAGTTGTTCAGTTTTCTATTCTTTTTTAAAAACTGTCATCTTTGTATGAACTCCCTCATAATACTACATGAGGACAATAACACAGAAAAAATAAATAAATTTAGTCAAAATTTGCAATATCTATGTAATACATACAGATATGTGTGGATTGAAAACTCAAGTTTTGCCTTTTGGAACTTTCTGAAATCCCCGTCCCAATATTTTCAATTATATACAGATACGTAATTACATGGCTATTTTCTTTGTAATTCTAGAAAGTCTTTGGAAATTTTCATTTACTTGGTTAACTAATTTCTAGAGTTCTAGAAATTCTTTATAACTACAACTATTTGATTGAAAATCATTTATTTTTTAAAAATTGTTAAATATATATGATCCAAAAACCTTTTAAATCAGGATGCTCAAGTTCTATTTCTGAATGATTAAAATTGGATATAAAAATTCACAGATAAGGCTGGCCTTCCCTTTGAACTGATGATGTCTACTTATTCCTGCTGGAGGAAAACAGTGGACATCCTTCTTCACAGGGTATTCTAACTGTTCCTGTGTTTTAGAAGTATAAAAATGGAAATGAACTAATGTCTCAAACAGGCTGTTACACAGGGTGTGGTTTGCTTTACAGGGAGCTGAAAAAAGCCTTAACTAAAAGTAGAAGAGTCAGGGAAACCGTCTTTTTTTTTTTTTTTTAACTCCACTACAAACAAAATAAACTATGACTTGAGGCATCATTTCATCCCTGCCAACCCCCAATAGCTTCATTAAAATACATCTTTACATATTTGCTACTCAAATGAGCCACTAGAACACTGTTAGAAAAAGACTACACAGTGTAAAAGAATTACAAAGAGTTCAAAGTTGTGCCTCTCCTAGATTTAACACCCACCTCCCTGTCAGCTCAAACGTGTCTTCTCTCTTCATAGCCAGTCTCAAAATGCACTGTATTGGGTTTATACCATGACCTTCAACTGGATATACCAAATCTGTCCTTCCAATCCTGTCCCCCAACTCAACCCGGTATCTACCTGAAGGGATCCACTGCCCAGCCCCCAGGAGCAGTTGCTTCGTGCCTTTCCTGTTTCTTGCATCCTCCTCCTGGTTCTCCTAGCATGACACCTTGAAGTCATCCTCACCCAATCCTGGGGTGCCCAGTCATACCCCTGACACAGGCAAAGACAGCTGAGTTTAAATGAGAAGACCTGATCTGAAACCCACCTCTGCTGTTTAACACCATTTGACCCTGAACAAGTTACTTGACCCTTCTGAACCTATTTCATTATCTGTCAAGCTGGAAGACCACCACACAGGGGTGGCTTTAAATAATAAATGAGATGATATATTTGTATCTCCCTCCCTTCCTTCCATCTCCTCTGTCTTTTCCCCATTCCTAGTATCTCTTCAAGAAACCTCCATAAATACTAATTTCTTTGCAGGCAAGCATAAGGAGTACTTACACACTTCTGTCCCTTCCCTGCAGCTACTAAAAAAGCCCAAGGCTGAGTGGTTTTGTGGGGAAAATAGGGAGACTGACTAAAAGGTACAGGAACCCAGGGGCTAGAATAAATAATTAAAATTATCAAAAAAAAAAAGGGGGGGGGGGAGAAAGTAGTGTCCCCAGGCTTGCTATAGGAAGCAGAGGAAAGGGGCCCAGCTTAGGTGTTACTCACCAACTGGGGAGGTTCTTCCTTACCATATTTCACAGATTTTTAGTTTCTGCTAGTAAAGGGTTGGAGAGGAAATGGCAACCCACTCCAGTGTTCTTGCCTGGAGAACCCCAGGGACAGAGGAGCCTAGTGGGCTGCCGTCTATGGGGTTGAGCAGAGTCAGACGCGACTGAAGCGACTCAGCAGCAGCAGCAAAGTGTTAGTCTCTCAGTCGTGTCCCACCCTTTGCGACCCCAAGGACTGTCGCCCACCAGGCTCCTCTGTCCTTGGGATTCTCCAGGAAAGAATACTGGAGTGGTTTACCATTACCTTCTCCAGGGGACCTTCTCAACCCAGGGATCAAACCCAGGTGTCCTGCACTGCAGGCAGATTCTTTACTGTCTGAGCCTGAATAATTAAAAGCCAAAGGACCATATCTCTCAAATAACTTGAAAACATAGTAATTCTACAAGTACCCTCTTTCCTAAAAGGTAAAAAAAAATTTAAACTCCTTATATGAGGGAAATTCACTCCTTATTAGTGTAAAAATTGTACCCCCCCAAAAAAAAAAGAGTTCCCTAGTGGCTTAGTGGTTATGATTCAGCACTTTCATTGCCATGACCCCGGTTCAATCCTGAGTCAGGTAACTAAAATCCCACAAACCACACTGTGTGGCTAAAAGAAAAAAAAAAGAAAAGAAAGAAAATGGAAAGAAACTGTGTTCATGTTACATTTCTACTCTGAACCTAGAGTAGCAGGATTCTAGCAGATCTCTTGCTTGGGAGCAGATGAGCAGTGGCACTGCAGAGTTTAGAACACCGACAGGAGCTGGTTGAAGTCAAGAAGGGCTTGGCCATTCATCGGGTTAGGGAAATATTAGTCACCTTTGCTCTGCAACTTTTGGAAGGGACAGAAGCTCCAGAACTTGGTAGGGACTACACAAGGTGTGAAGTATAGGATCCAGCAGTCTGCGGCCAGTGGCTGGAGAGTGTATGTGCTCATCCGCTAAGTCATGTCTGATTCTTTGCAACCCCACGAACTGTAGCCCTCCAGGCTCCTCTGTCCATGGAATTTTCCAGGCAAGAATACTGGAGTGTGTTGCCACTTCCTACACCAGGGGATCTTCCTGATCCAGGGACCAAACCCACGTCTCCTGTGTCTCCTGCACTGGCAGGCGGATTTTATACCACTGAGTCACCTGGGAAACCCTGGCTGGAGAGAGCAGTTCACATAATCTCACATCTCACCTGCCGACATGTGCCCTCAACTTCCTTAGCATGAATTGGGGTGCCTCACCACCCAGGACTGACATCCAGCTCCACCACTAACTAGCTGTAGTGATTATGGATAAGTCACTCAATGTCTCTATGCCTCAGTTTCATTATTTGTAAAGTGGGGCTAATCATAGCACTGACCTCACAGGCCTGTTTTATAAGCTAAATCAGAGGCACAAACTTTCAGTTGCAAAATAGTCATGGGTATGAAATGTACAGTCTAGGAAATATAGTTAATAACTGTGTAATATCTTTTATGGTGACGTTATAATGAAATATAACATGGTGATCATTTTAAAATATATAGAAATACCAAATCACCATGCTGTGTACCAGAAACCAGCACAGCACTGTAGGTAAGTTATTCTTCAAAAACAAACTTATAGAAAAGGAAATCAGATATGTGGTTACTAAAAGTGGGAGTTGGGGGAGGCAGTCAAAGGTCAAATATCCAGTTATAAATAAGTACTAGGAAGGTACAGTACAACATGATAAATATAATTAACATTGCTATATGTTTTATATGAAAGTTGTTGAGAGTATATTCTAAAGTTCTCATCACAATTTTTTTCTATTTCTTTAATTTTGTATCTATACGAGATGATACATGTTCACTAAACTTATTGTGATACTCATTTAGTGATGTATATAACTCATTATGCTGTACACCTTAAACTTACACAGTGCTGTATGTCAATTATATTTCAATAAAATTAGAAGGGAAAAAAAAGAATAGAGAAAAATTTTTTTAAAAAGCTAAATCAGTTTTTACATATAAAGCATTTAGTATGTATAATGTCCAGCATATGTGTTATGTAAATGTGTTCTTTTCCTTGCTAATTAGCTATATCTCCATTTCTTCCAGAAGGCTCTCCTTAGTTGAACCCCTAAACAGGGCTAGGTTACTCTTTCCACTGCCCTCTCAAATATGTTCTGTTTAATCTATCAAAAGGAGAACCAAAATGAATTTAAATTATGTGTTTAGGCATGTGCAGAGGATAGGGGTGAGTCTCCTGGGCCATCAAGAAGATTAATCAAAGGTTAAGAAGGAGTCCTGGGCAGCACTGGGGGGTTTGAGTTCCATACTGATCCAGGTCTGGACCCAGTCCTCTCCAGTGGTGGACTGCCTGGCCATCAGACACAGGTTTGGTTCCAAGCAGAGCCCTGTTTAGTGATCACAGTATTGTGGTCAAATTGGCTTCAGAGCCTTAATGTGGGGCCCCTGGAGGAGCATCATCCTGCCCCACAAGGATACTTTGGGCAAACCCAGGAGAAACTTCAGAGTTCAAGGCAGAAGAAGTTGATGATGTGATTCCCCCATCCTACTTTCCTGGGACATCAGTGGGAGATGGTGGAGTGGACACACAGCTACTGTGTTAACACCTCTCTTGGTTCCAGGCAGAATTTCTCATTCTGACTGTATTAGTTTGCGAGGGCTGAGTAACAAAGGGCCACAGACTGGTGCCATAATAACAGAATTCTACAGTCTGGAGGCCGGAAGTTCAAGATCAAACTGTTGAGAGGATTGGTTCTTTCTGAGGGTCCTGAGGCAGAGCTGTCTACTTGGCTTCTAGATGGCCATCTTCTCCCTATGTCTGTATATCATCTTTGTGTTGTATGTGTCTGTGTCCTAATTTCCTCTTCCTATAAGGACACAAGTGATACTAGCTTATGGCCCACCCAAATGACCTCAATTTTACTTGATTACTTCAATTAAGTCTTCATTTCCAAATAAGATCAGTTTTGAGGTGCTAGGAGTGAGGATTTCAACATATGAATGAGGGGGATACAAGTCAATCCGTAATGCTGCCTAAAATTGGGGGGGGGGGGGCTCTCATCAAGTTAGATGAAAAAGACAAAAGCCCAGAAGAAATGTGTTGCCTGGACATGCTCAGCCTGTGATTTGATCTAGCATATATGCTTTACAGCAAATCAACTGGGAACAGAAAAATGTTCCATGTTCAAGATGAGCCAGCATCTGGTACCGTGAGAATCATCTGTTCTCTGGAAGCTGCACCCAACAAAATACAAGAGGAAGAAGTTAAATCTCAGGTAAAAGTATTATGAGCAACTGAGAAAGACTTGGGATCTCCAGATGACACTCGAGGGCTTGTGTTGCAAAGTCAGATCAAGTGTCTGGTGGGACTAGGAGAAGCTCACTCAAGATCAGCTTCTACCCACAGACATAGAAAATAAAATTGTGGTTAAAAAAGGGGAAAGAAGGGGGAAGAGAGGGATAAATTAGGAGTCTGGGATTAACATATACACACTACTATACAGTATATAAAATAGATAAACAACAAGGACCTACTATATGGCACAGGGAACTATACTCAGTATCTTATAATAACCTATAATGGAAGAGAATCTTTAAAAGCTTATATATTGGGACTTCCCTGGTGGTCCAGAGGTTAAGAATCCACCTGTCAATGCAGGGGACACGGGTTTGATCCCTGGTTCAGAAAGATCCCACATGCCATGGAGCAACTAAGCCCATGCACCACACCTACTGAAGCCTGAGTGCTTAGAGCTTGTGTTCCACAACAAGAGAAGGCACTGTAATGAAAAGCCTGTGCATCGCAACAAAGAGTAGCCCCCACTCGCCACAACTACAGAAAGTCCATATGTAGCAACAAAGACCCAGCCCAGCACAAAACAAATTAATAATTTTAAAAATTATTTTAAAAACATATAAAGCATATATTTATATAAAATGCAAGATTGTAAATCAACTATATTTCAATAAAACATTTTTTAAAAGAGATAAGCTTCTCTTGGAGAAGAGAACAAGGTAATAAGTTGGAATCAGGGGAGGTCAACAATGTTGATGACCAGGCATGAAGATCCAGGAGGGAACTGACTAAAATTCCAAAACCAAGCATGCATCTCACCACCCAAGATGGAGAAAAAAGTCAATTCTCACCAACGCTATGGAAGAGAACAGAAACACAGAGCCAACAGGTCATCTTAGTGATGTCAGATTGAGAAAACCTCTAGTGAAAGTGTAGTCCCAAACACTCACGAGAGAGGAAATGAGATGATGCAACTCCATCATGAGAAAGAAATGCAGCTTGTTGGGCTATTATCTGTCAAGACAGAGAAAGAGGAGGGAAGGTCCAAAGCAAATGACAAGCTGAGCTGTGACCATGAGGAGCAGGAGAACTTGAAGAAAAGCTGCAACGACTCCATCTTCTTCTGAAAGCCAAATTCTATTCCTTCAGAAGAAGCTTATGGTTGTTGGTCTGAGAGCATGGGAGGCTGGATAAAACCTCTTCTCAAGACAGAAGAGTGCAGATTTGAGACAAAAAACCATAAAAGCAATGAAACTCGAACCACAGCAATTCAGGGAGAAGGCAGTATTACTGACCCCCTTTACAAAGAGAAAACGAAGGCTCAGAGTGGAGAAACCTGCCCTAGATCTCACGGCTCCTAAGTGGCAGAGGCAACATTCAAGCCCAGGTCTGACTCTTTCCCACTCTGCTCTAGTGCCTTCCTGGGTAACCTGCGTGCATCTGAGGATTCAGACAGCACATCTCTTCCTGATCCCTGGCAGAAGTGCTCTTCCTCTGAGATAGGAGAATATCTCAGCCCTACTCTCCAACCCCTTCTTGGCTGCAGGCTTTCCCCTTCCCTCACCTCCTCTCTCTCAAATCTGCTATTTCCACTGGATCGAAAGGTGGAGTCTGTGGCAAGAAGACATCCTCTTCGACTTCCCTGGTGGCATGGTGGATACGAGTCCACCTGCCAGTACAGGGAATATGAGCTTGATCCCTGGTCCAGGAAGATTCCACATGCCGTAGAGCAACTAACCCCATGTGCCACAACTACTGAGCCTGAATGCTGCAACTACTGAAGCCCATGCTCCGAGAGCCTGGGCTGCAGAACGAGAAGTGACTGCAATAAGAAACCCACCAGCATGAGGAAGAGTACTCCCACTTGCTGCAACTAGAGAAAGGCCGCACAAAAGCAACCAACACACAACCAAAAGTAAATTAATTAATTAAGTTAAATTAAAAGGGATGTCTCTGGTGGCACAGGGGAGTGGACAGGAATCTGCCTGCCAATGCAGGGGACATGGGTTCGATCATCCAGGAATATTCGACATGCCTCGGAGCAACTAAGCTGGTATGCCACAATTACTGAGCACATGTGCCCTAGAAGCTGGAGCACTGCAACGAAGAGTTGCCCCCACTTGACACAATTAGAGAAAGCCCGTGCACAGCAATGAAGACCCAACACAGACAAAAGATATAAATAAATAAATAAAAGAAGAAATCCTCTTCCTTCTCTTCCTTCCAAGAAGCATTCTCCCCCAACCCCAACCATCACCAAGCTGGCTTCCCACCTAGGGATCTCTGTCCACCTTATCCTCCTCCTTATGGACTGGGTTTTTCCCTGAACACCCCCATCCAGGCAAAAAAACCGAATTACCTCCTGGGTTTACTAAGCTTCTGCATGTACATGATCTTCCCTAATAGTCAAGATCCTGAAACACCACAAGGTTTTTAATTCACTTTGTTTTAAATTTTCCTGTAAAATATATCTAAATTATCTATATTTATTTTTAGTTAAAAAGCTTTTTTACATAAGTGGTCCTACTCTTTCTCAAATTGTATCTTGATAGTATGATAAATTTTAGGATGTGCATTACCATCATTTAATTATTGTCATTACATTAGAAACGGTAGTAAAAGTAGTCAATTCTAATTTGATGAGTCAGCCCACTATTCCATACAATAAATGTAATTTTGTGAGCACTTCAGCCACCAGATACATTCTAGAATAGCAAAACACTTACCTTTGCTAATGGTCCCGTGTAGTAGTTACAAAAGAAAGGTGAAACAAAGTGTCTGTTGGCCTCAGAACATTTCCATTGACTTCAAAAGTCATAGCTCTGTTTCTCTAACCATTCTGTGATGGCCTAGAAGGCAGATAAGATGTCGTATTCATCCTTGTATCTCTAGCATCTCTCCTGAGGACAGCGTATGACAGATACCCAACAACATCAGAGTTTACTTCCTAACTAAGAGGCAGCAGGGTATAATGGTTAAAATCTTGCTCTCGAGAACCGGACTGCTTCAGTATGTGTCCCAGCTTCATATTTAATTAGCTGTGTAGCCTGGGCAAGCCTCCATACCTCTCCAGGGCCTCAGTTTCCTCCTCTGTAAATAGGGGATAATAATGGTGCCTGCCTAATAAAGTTGTGTGAAAATTAAACTTAAAAAATACATGCAAAACACTTAGGGTCAGAACCATCTGAAGTGTTATGTGCTAGCCATGATTATTATTTACTCAGCAAATATTTATTGGCCCAGGTTATTATGGACTAAATGTTTGTGTCCTCTTAAAATGCATCAATCAAAGCCCTAATTCCTAGCATGCTGGTGATCATGATGGGGAGCTGGAAGGTAAGTGAGGTTTAGGTTAGGTTACAAAGGTGGGTTCTTCATGATGGGATAAGGAAGAAGAGACAGAGATGGCTGCCTTTTCGTGCACATGCACGTAAGAAAGGCCGTGTGAGCACACAGTAGAAGGTCTCCTTCTGCAAGCCAGGAAGGTGGTCCTCACCCAGAAATGGACCATGCCAGCACCCAGATCTCAGACTTCCAGCCTCCAGAAATGTGAGTAATAAATGTCTGTGGCTTAACGCCCCCAGGCTGTGGTATCTAAGATCAGAGATCCATTTCCAGACATGTTTTCAGGTCACTGGGTGCCACTTCTTCAATCAACCCTGTGTTCCCCAAGGTTTTCCATGTTCCCACTTGGACCACTTCAAACTTCCAAGTTTCCACTTAGATTTCCTGTCCCTTGGCAGCTGAGGTGCTGGTAACCTTTGATCCACCTCTCCATTCCCATCTGGAGGATTCCTGGCTCTTGGGGAGTGGCTCCCTGCCTAACCAGTTCTTCCAGCCTCCAACAACCACCCAAGCTCCAGCAGAAAACATCACACTGCCCAGGGCATCAACATTTGGACCACCCCTTTCTCCTTGTTCCTGCTCCCCTTGCACCTGCAGCTGGGCCAGACTCTGCTTTCCTTGTGTTACTTCTCTAATTATACCTGTTTACTATCTATCTCCCCCTCTAGACTGTCAGCTGCTCTGAAGGCATCTATTTTGCTGACATTGTATCCGTATCCTGTTGGGATTCTAGGTCCAGCCCAACACTCCATTCATTCATTCACTCCCTGGACAACCCCTGAGCTGCTCCCTATCCAACATTCTGAGTGATGCTGTACATACAAATAATATGAAACTATCCCTTCCCTCAGGAACCACCCAATCTAGCAGAGCAACAAGTAACTGTAACCCAGCACACTGCAGTCGGGGTCACAGTGACCATGGAACAGGGATGAGGCAAGAGAGAGTGGATAAGCCTGTTCAAGGGGCTTGGCTTGGGAAAGTCTTCACAGAGAAAGTACTTGAGTTAGGTCTCAAAATATGAGCAGACATTCCTTAGGCTGATGGAAGGAGCTGAGACATCCCAGGCAGAGGGAAAAATATTCCCAGGAGCCAGAAGAGCGGAAACAGCAAAGAATGTTCCCAGGTCAGTAGGTAGGACGAGCTGGCAAGAAGGCAGCCTAAGGTGCACCTATGAGCCCAGGGCTAGAGATGTCTTCTGACTTTAGGCTCTGTACACAGCCAGTATGGCAGATGCCACCCACTCTGGCCGACACACCCTTCCCCTGGCCGATATGTGGCTAAACCATGGTTGAGTGACCACTTTCACTGTGTCTGCCACTGAGATAAGTGCTCCCCTTAAAATGCATCACCTGGGCTTCCCTGGTGGCTCAATGGTAAAGAAGCTGCCTGCCAATGCTGAAGACATGGGTTTGATTCCTGGTCCAGGAAAATCCCACACGCCATGGAGCAGCTAAGTCCATGCCCCATAACTACTGAGCCTCTGCTCCGGAGCCCGGGAGTTGCAAACATTGAAACCCATGCACCCTAGAGCCTGTGCCCTACAAGAGAAGACACTGCAATGAGAAGCCCGAGCACTGCAACTAGAGAGAAGCCCTGCTTTGCACCACTAGAGAAAAGCCCACACAGCAACGAAGACCCAGCACAGTCAAAAACAAAAATAAATAAAATGTTTTAAAAATGCATTACCTTAATTCATTCTCACAATGACTTTCAGAGGTGGATGTAAATTCTGTTTTCAGATGAAGAAACTCAGGCACCAGATGACTAGGTAACTCTCTCATGGCCACACTAGTAATAAGTACTGGAGGTGTGACTCCAACCCAAGTTGGTCTGATTACGAAATTCATATCTTCCGACACCCACTGAGCCTGTGTAGGTGACCTGAGGCCCTTGGTATGTCCCTATCACAATGAAATGGAATTCCCTCTTTACTGACTTCTCTCCCTCTAGGATCTCATGAGGGCAAGGTTTTGTTCATGACGTCAATCAGTCGTGTCCGACTCTTTGCGAACCCATGGACTGTAGCCTACCAGGTTCCTCCGTCCATGGGATTTTCCAGGCAAGAATACTGGAGTGGGTTGCCATTTCCTTCTCCAGGAGATCTTCCCAACCCAGGGATTGAACCCGGGTCTTCCGCATTGTAGGCAGACGCTTTACCGTCTGAGCCACCAGGGAAGTCACCCCTAGCATGTGCCACAGGGCCTGGCAGGGTATGGCATTAATGATGCATGCAGAGAATGAATGCAGGCATGAACAGGGCTTTGAACTCTCTTCCAGTATGCACTCTCACCCTTCTCTGTCCTTGAAAGTGAAGGAATCTGTATCATTATCCTGAAGCCAAGATCTGAGTGGAAAACCCAAGTTCACTTCTGCCCTTTTCTACTCTGGTCAGAGGGAGAAAAACCTCCTACAGCACTGGACTCTGAAGCTACATGGATGGAATCACCCCCCCCGCCCTGACCAAGTGCAGGGGCTTCTGCCACCAGCCTCATCCCCATCTATGCACAAATGCGTTAACACCTTTTAAGAGGCCCGCTGACAAGGTTGGTCTGTGGCTGGCATCTGGGAACTTGCATTGAAGGAAGGTTCCACCATAAGGACATAGGAGCCTGGAGTGCTGCAGTCCATGAGGTTGCCAAGAGTCAGACACGACTTAACAACTGAACAACGACCAACAACAACCACCATTCCCAGGACTTCAGTTGCTCACTGTCCCTAAACGGTTTGCATAAACAATGTGGTTTAGGTTAAACACCTGCTTCCCTTCTGGGAGTCTGAACTTTTGGTATGTGCTATGCAGAGGATGCCAACATAATAAGTCCCCCCTCCTCAAATATCCTGGGCACTGAGTCTCTAATGAAGTTCCCTGGTTGGCAACATTTCATACGCGTGGTCTGTTGGACTTAATCATGGCCTATATAACTCCCCTAGGAGAGGATATTTGGAAGCCTGTGCCTGGTTTCCTCAGATTCTGATCCAAGTGGCTTCTTCCATTTACTGATTTTGCTGTGTGTATTCTCACAGTAATAACCACAGAGGTGAGCCTTTGAGTTCTCTTAGCAAATCATAGAAACTGGAGGTGACCCTAGGGATCCTGAAACAGCATCTCTACCAGAAGCAAGACTGAGAAATGCTTCTTGTCTAGTCCTGACCATTAACCAGCGGAATCACACACCCTTGGCCCACAGGGGCCAAGTAGGAATGTAAAATTGTGCAACCGGCTGAGTGGGGTGGAGGACGCCAAGGTGAGTCTAACGTAAGTGTCAGCTGCCCAGGTCTGACCTCAGCAGCACACCACATGCAGAGCTGGGCGGAGATCACACCCATGGATACCAAACCCTCTCTCTCTGCTGATGGCAGGTGCTCCCAGATGGGAACACAGAATATTTTGGTGGCAGGCTTTGGCCTCGTTCCAAAGCCCAAGATAAATGCTTTATATCCTCAGATACAATGAGGATTCCTTTCATGCAAAGTATGAAATAAAATTAGATGTTAGTCTTAAGTCTGCGAAATCACAGGGAAGGTAAGACACAGCTTTAACTTCACAGGACCCAACACCAGTGGGCTATCTCCCTTCTCGGATTTCTTTTCTGTAGCGAACCTGACCTTCATGACATGGATTGTCAGCACCCACTCTCAGAATCCGCTTATGCCAAGTTATGCTAAGGAGACTAGACACCTGGTAGCACAGATTTTAAGCCATTAAGCTGAGCTGGCAAAGGCATGAGAGGAGGAAAACTAAAACTTGATGGCTACTCCTTGCACAAAGGGCTCTTGCTCTGGCTTACAAAGCTCCCCAGATTCTAGGCTGACTATGATTAACAGTAATAGGCAAGATGGGGAGGGGCCAGTCATGACTCCAGGACTTTGCCTGAAGGCCTACAGGGATCCCTTATCTTATGAAGGCAAGTTCACACTTGGCTCTGTCCCCACGTAGCCCATCCCACTACCTGGTAACACTGGCCTTTCTGGAAGCAGCGACGAGGTGTGTCCTCACTCCCCTGTTTCCATGGAGTTGGGGTCCTCTCTGGCCTTGGTCTCCTCAGAACTCTCTCCCCGCTCCTTCCCGTATCAGAGGCTTCTCTTCCAGCTACCCCTCCCCACTAATCCCTCTGTCCCAGTTCCCAGCACCTGTCTATGCCCCTCCTGAGTCACACCTACCTCCTCAGCTCTATCCAGTTCCTGTATGCACAGAATGCAGGAGCCCACCGCTAGCCTTGTCCCCTCCCTCACTTTTATTCCAGTCCATTTCCAAATGCCTCCAATCCACTGGATCTCTAAGTGAGGCCCCCAGACCAGCAGCATCAGCCTCACCTGGGTACTTGTTGGAGATGCAGATTATCAGGGTCCCATTCCAGACTGACTAATTCAGGAACCAAATTTGCAGTTGGGGGTGGTCAGCAATGTATGTTTTAACAAGCTTCCAGGTGATTCAGATACAGCCAGTGTGTGAGGACCACTGAGCCACACACTTCCATTTGCTTATTCTAAGGAATAAGGAAATGGAAGTAATTTTCTAAATCTGGCTGATTTTTCTATTTCTCTTACATTCTCTACATTCACCGATAATATAAGATCCAAACATACAACCCACGATCAATATAGTGGGCCTCTAAAACGTCTACAGGTATTTTAAAAATTCATGATCCATTTGTAACTGTAGACCATGAAAATGATTCTCCACATGGCTATAGAGAAAACACACTGCCATGCAGCCTGGGAAAGAAAGAACAGAAATGTACAAACTCATGCCAAAACACCCATCAACCTACTCGGAGTATATGAAAATAAAATCAACAGTCTGCTAATGCAGGGGAAACGGGTTTGATCCCTGGTCTGGTAAGATTCCACATGCAACTAAGCCTGTGAACCACAACCACTGAGCCAGTGAGCTACAAGTGCAGAAGCCCGGAGCCTGGAGCCTCTGCTCCGCAACGAGAAGCCCACACACGGCGACAAAGAATAGCCCCTGCTCGCTCTGACTACAGAAAACATGTGCCAAGCAATGAAAACCCAACACAGCCACACACACACAAAAAAAATGAATAAAAATTTTAAAAGATTTTTAAAAAGATAGCCTAATAAAAGCTACAATCTATGAGTATGAGCTGTATATTCTTATATAGTAAGTAGAATGGACAGATGTTAATCAACAGAATATCAAACAATATTTTAGTTCAAGTGTTTAAAATGTCCACCATCAGCACAAGTACATTTATTTTTTGGTGCGTTATTAACATTTGAGTGGTGCATGATTTTTTAGGGGGCATTGTATCAGCATATACAATACTAAGTCCCTGTCTACTTACTCCCCGTCACCTCCAAGAATCCATGTATTAATTCTTCACTCAAATCCTTTGGAACATCAGGTACTATAGGTACTAGGCCTCAAGGCAAATAAAAATATGAGTCAAAACCAAAATAAATTTGAGAAAAGCAAAGTACTCAATTTACATTTTCAGTATTTTCCTAGACCACTGAAACTAGGGAATCTAAATAAAACTGATTTTCCTCTTCCTCTAGCTAGTTTTCCTTAGAAAATGATTTGAAAAAAAAAAAAGAATGGCTTGATAAATAAGCTCATGAAAAGATGTTTAGCATCATTGGCCATCAGAGGAGTGTGAATCAAAACTACTTCACACCAACTAGGATGGCTAAGGAAAAAAATCTAGAGAAACTGAAACTCTCACACATTGCTGATGGGATCGTAAATGGTGCAGTCACTTTGGAAAACAGTCTGGCAGTTCCTGAAAATGTTAAATATAGAATTAGCATATGTTTTTCACTTGTAGGTATGTACCCCCCCAAAATGAAAACATATGTCCGCATAAAAACATGAATGTTCAGAGCAGCATTATTTTAACAGGCAAAAAGTAGAAACAACACAAATGTCCAACAACAGACGAATGGATAAACAAAATGTGGTATACACTTACAACAGAACATTATTTGGCAATAAAAAGAAACCTCTGTGTAGATAAATTTTGAAAACATGCTAAATGAAAGAAGTCAGAATACAAAACCACATATTGTATGATTCCATTTATATAGAATGTCCAGCATAGGCAAATCTATAGACAGAAAGTAGATTAGTGGTTATTTAGGTTGGGGGAGGCAGGAGATTAGAAGGGGTCAGCTAAGGGGTGGAAGGAGTAGTACTAGTTTTAGGGATATAAAAATGTTCTGAAATTGATTATGGTGATAGTTGTACAACTCTGTGAATATACTCAATACCAATGAATTGTACACTTTATTGGTGAATTGTATGGTATATGAACTACATCTCAATAAGACTGTTTTTTAAAAAATGACCTAGAGGAGGACTTCCCTGGTGATTCAATGGTTAAGATGCTGTGCTTCACTGCAAAGGGTGTGGGTTCAATCCCTGTCTTGGAGAACTAAGATCCCACAAGCTTCACAGCATGGCCAAAAAAAACAAAAAAACAAAAAACATGACCTTGAAGCTAGAAGAAAATTACAAACAAACTCAGTTAACTAAAAAGTGTTAGATACCCCAAATATGTGACTCCTTCTGTCTCTTTTGCACTGTAAATTTCTCCCAAATGAAGGTAAGAAATTTTTATTATCATTTTACAGTTTACAAGCACTTTTATAAGTAAGGTCCTTTTGAGTCCTTACTACATAATCTTAGAGAGAGACAACTGTCTCCCTAATTTTATATTTAGGGACATGGTGGCTCCGAGTTTATGAGGCTTACTCCTGCTGTCAGTTGGTCAGGGTACATATCAGTTCTTCTGCACCTGAATCCTGTGCCTTTCTTTCCACACTGTGTAGCATCTTGGGGTACTATGTAGAGACCATCTGGTTGATATGCAGAGGTAGCACTGCTGACTGGTCTCAAAAAGGAGATTGCTCATGACTTGATTTTCCTGGGAGCTAGACTAGTTATCCTAATGCCTAAAATGAAGCCAAGTATGATCTAACTAATCAGAGGTCTTGTAGTACCATAGAGAAAATCCTTTGCTGTTGATTTCTTTGCTCTTTTGGAATTTATTTCAGTTTGGGCTCATCTTTTTATTTGTTTCAAAGTCTAGACCGTGTAGTATTAAATCTTCCCAATATCTCTGATCACTTATGTATTCTGAACCACATTCTTCATCTATAATAGTGTCTTTGTTAGATCATGAATGAAACCATTTTTACTAGTTTGCTAATTCACATTTCTGTTCTCATTGAAAAGCATGTCCTCAAATCTCAACCTGGACCATTTTAAGCAGATGCAAGAGGATGACATTCATTATTACAAAGCTTCTCTATAAATTATGAGTTTGGGATTAACAGATATATACTACTGTATACAAAATAAACAAAAAGGACCTACTGTATAGCACAGTGAACTATATTCAATATCTTGCAATAACCTATAATAGAAAAAAAACTGAAAAAGAATATATGTAACTGAATCACTTTGCTATATACCTGAAACTAATACAACATTGTAAATCAACTATACTTCAATTAAAACAACAACAAAGCTTTCCCAAATTATATACAAACATTTTTAGAACCAGAAACAATGTCCTTGGACCATTAGACTCACTTAACATTAAAGCAGAATCCAAATAGTTTGGGGTCTTTTAGAAAATCATTTCATATCTTTCTGAAGTCCTGCTGTGATCTCCTGCTATATATACCCCAAGCAACAATACTTTTTCTTAAGGTTTATTCCAACTACTTTCAAAAATGAGTTTGAGTCACTACTAAAAAACAAAAAACTAAGCTCAATATAAACAGGACACCCAAAATAAAGCCAGTTAAATGAAGTGCTCCAGTCACACCAAAAAGGAAGGCCTCATAGGTTCAGGTTGTCTCCCTCCAAAAAGAGTACATGCATTTTAAAAACCTGGAGTTTCGGTGCCAAGTCCATCAGGTCAGCAACCCAGGAATTTCCAAATGTTTATCCATATTCTGTAAACATGATTTTACTTTTACTCTACATTGCTATTCAACCTTCTCTGTGCCCTACAGAAAATGTCATTAACAGTAGCCAGAAGCTCAGCGGCTGGGGAGAGGGGGTAAGAGGGTATTCTTTAATAAGTACAGAGTTTCTGTTTGGGACAAGGAAAAAGTTCTGGAAAAAGAGAGCAGTGATGGTTGCACAACATGGTGACAATGGTTAATGCCACTGAATTGTCCTCTTAAAAACGGTTAGGAATTTCCTGGTGGCGCTGAGGACTCTGGGCTTTCATCGCCTGGGGCCTGGGTTCAATCCCTGGTCAGGGAACTAAGAACCAGGAAATCACACAGTGTGGTGAAAAAAAAAAGAAGAAAAAAAATTATTAAAATGACAAATTTTATGTTGTATTTTATCACAATAATAATAAAAGTATCTAGAAACAAAAAACACATAGCTAGTGTACTAACCACATGTCCAAATCTTGCTTAAGGGGCCTAGCTCCCTGGGGTGGAGGGGCTGTGCCCATAGAGCTGTTAAGTGTTTGTCCTGGTCTGGGAAAATGAAGGTTCAAAAATAGGACAGGATGGAAATGTAGGGAAATATACTGTAATTAATTCTTTAAACTGGACAAAAAAACTTCAGCCCAACAAATCTTCTGCCAGTGTTTCTCAAGCGATAAGGCTCAAATGATCCCCTGAGGACCTTGATTGAGCAGGCCAGGTAGCTCTGAAATCCCATATTTCAACATGCCCCCAGATGTTGCTGGACCGTGGACGACACTCACAGCAGCAAGGCCCCAGAACGCTTGAAGTAACGCAGCCACCCTATTAATCCAACCGCTCTAGAACCACGGTCCTCTCACCGGGAAACGCGGAGGGTTGTTCACAACCTTCGTAAAAATGCGCTGAGAAACCAGATGGAAGGTCTCACTGCATCCAGCGCACGAAGAAACCGCACCCACCCCTGGGACTAGAAAACAGCCGCAGGCGATCGGGAGAGCTGACTGAGAGGTAGTTTCGCAGAAAGCCCTCAAGCCGACTTCAGAACAGTCTTGAAAACACCCTGCTCAGCCTCGAAGAATGCCTGGAATTCAGTGGCCTTTCTCCAACACAAAGATGTCCAACTCAATTTTGACCGAGTTCCCTATAGAAGAACCTTGCGATGTAGCCCTGGAAGACTGACAACGCCCAGCACATTGACGAAGTCGGCCCCTCCCTTACAAATGGGTCAGAAAGTGGGAAAAAACAATTCTCCAAAATTCTGCGGAGGTGGAAGCTCGGGGTTCCCGGGCTGCGCGGGCTAACGAGCATCTCGGGGCTCTCAGGTGTGAGGCGGGGATTCCGCAGGCAGCCCCCACCTGCTCTCAACCAGCCCGCGCCTCCCGCGGCCCGCGTAAAGCCTCCTCCGGACGCTGCGAAGGTTGACCGCTGCAACACAAACTCAGAGGCCCTTTTAATCTGGTTAAAGAGAAGCTCAACAGAAAGTGAAACATTTCCCGTCCCTTGGAGGAGAGAACTCCAGGCCAGGTAGGAGAAAGAAAGTGGGCGCAGGCACCTGTAGCCGCCCCGCTTCTAGACGATTCCGCAGGAGAACCCTGTGACTGTCATCCCCTGGAGGGAGCGAGGAGGCAAAAGTCAGTTAAGCATCCCCAGAAAGGGGAGAAAAAAGTTACTGTCCAAGAAAGTATACCCCGAATCTACAGGGAGGTGGGGTGACCTCAGCTCGCGTTTACTCGCGCTCCCCACCCTCCTCCGCCCGCACGATGAATCCAGAGAGCACCCCCAGCACCCCGCAAAGCCCTCCCCAGCCGAAGTCGAGACCGAGCAAGGTGTCCCGGCGCTGCGGGAGCGCGGCTGCGGCGCTGGGGGCGGCTCTCCTCCAGCCCCGCGGAGGGCCGTGCCGGGACGCCCGCGGGCGCTCGCTGGTCGGGAGGGAGAGGGAGGAGGGTACTCGCCTGGAAGCTGGTGGCGGCCGAAATTGGCGCAGTCGGGGTCGGGCTCAGGGTGAAGGCGGCTCTGGCCGGCGCTTGGGCGCCTCCGACACGACGCCGACAGCTGGGCCGATGTCCCCTGCGCTCCCCGCGCGTCGCCGGCGGCGCCTGGCGGAGCCGGAGTACTGGAAGCGGCCCGGGGAATGGGCGGGTGCGAGTGGCCTCGGCCGCCGCTCCCGTGTGTTATTGTGACTCAAGCTATTTCCTGTTTGGAGGTTTGGGAGAAAGAAAAAAAAAAATTCAGGGTGGGGGCAGGGGGGTTGGGGCGGCGGCGACCGGAGAGAGCGGCGGCCCGGAGGGGACTCGGGTGGCCGGAGGCTGTCGCCTGTCTCCTTCGAGCCCCCAAGGGTGCCAAGCGTGTGAGCCGGGGGAGAGAAACGCAGGTTCTTGCAGCTTTACTTTGGGGTGTCTGGAAGGACCGAGGCGGGGGGAGGTTCACGCACGCCACCCAGCGGTGGGGTAGGGGCTACGGCCGCAGGGGCTGCCTGCCTGGTCACTCCAGCCCGCGCGCTCACAGTTCTGGCTTTTTTCTTCTCTGCAAAACTACCGCTGAGCTTTCTTCCCGCCCAAGGGCGAGTGGAATTCGCTGTGCTGCTTTCTTTATTCTTGACCTGGTCGGCTTTTCGATCCTCTCCATGGGTGTGGGCAAGGAACTGGTCAGCGTCTCTACTTTTTAAAAAACCACCGGACGATGGTTGGGGGGCCATTGTGGGTGTTCGATTGGCGACTTTTGCTGGAGGCGGCGCTGGGGGCGAGGGGGTGTGTGTGTTTGTTTTTGTTGGGAGGGGGATGGGAAAACAGGTTAATTATTTTGATGGAAAGTTAACTTTTATGATTAGTTTCCGTTCCCCTCCTCCACCAACCTCACCCTTAGCCGGGATCACTGGGTCTGAGGCCCCAATCCGGAAATACCGGTTCCTCCCGCTGGGACAATAGGTGAGGGCGGGAGCGTTAACCGAGAGCTCGCTTAGTCTCCACTGGAATCCCTGCTCAGATGAAAAGGCAGAATCCTCCTAGTGCCCAAGCCTGCAACTGGCTAGCAGGGGCGTCTTCATTTAGTCTTGTTAAAGGTCCTGCGATGGTTTGGGGGACTTGTTTAATGGGTGAAGAGTTTCAATTTGGAACTCTGAAAAATGTTGGTTGCACAACTTAATGGTTTAAATGGTCAATTTTTAATGTGTATTTTACCACAAAAAAAAAAAATTCATGGGAAGATCATACCTTCATTCAGTCAAGACAGATTTGCTTCTGATTGGCAAGCTCCCCTTCCCTCTTCCCTTACACAAACCTTTGCCAGAAGTAATGGAATAAGTAAAACTCAAGTTCATTTAGTTTAGACTGTGTGTGTGTGTGTGTATGCGTGTGTGTGCGCGCGCACACTCAGTCCTGTCTGACTTTAAGACCCCATTTTCTCTAGCTGGCCAGGCTCCTCTGTCCATGAGGATTCTCCAGACAAGAATACTGGAGTGGGTTGCCACGCACTCCTCCAGAGGATCTTCCCAATTTAGGGATGGAACCCAGGTCTCCCTCATTGCTGGCGGATTCTTTACCCTTTAGACTTTGGGGAGTACCTATCAACAAGTTATTCCAAGAAGTGAGTAGATTGCATCTACAGGACAGTACAATTTTTAAAAAGATGAACAGTAGTTTATCAGGAACATAGTACTGGCAAGATGAATAATGGTGAATATGATGTCTTGTTGTTAATCTAAGAAAGGAGGAACACATACATTTGTGTATTTTCTAAATGGAAAGATAAATTATTAAATTTGGGAGAGATGGAGCGAGTTGGAAAGTAAAGAATAGAAGCTAAACTTCTCTGACTCTCTTGTTTTGTAGATTTGACTGGGATGCCGTAAATTTTTATGATTATGAAAAATTAAACATTTAAAAAGCAAAATGCAACAAAAGGAACACAGGTATCAAGTTGGTGGCTTACCCATATAAAGGGAAATTATATCAGGTAACTTTAAAACACAATTGTTTGGTTCTGCATGCCTTAGGAATATACTTTGAGGATGAAGAGAATGCTAAAAAACAAAACATAAACTGCTTTTTAGTAATCATAATGTTAGCAATAATTTATGTTAATGTTCTTACAACTCTTTTAATATAAAAGATAAATATAAGATCAAAGCTAAGCAATATTAAATTTGAACTGAAATTGTCATTTAGAACTTATACTTTTCTTAAATTTTTTTCCCAAGGTCTGTTGTTCAAAATGTTCACTGAACAGTGACCAATCTGGCAGGATTAAGCACTCTTAGATTCCAGATTGTGGTCTCTAAATACCATTTTTCTTTGAAAGGAACTAGACCTATTTGGAGAAGTGACTTATTTTAGATTAAAGGCAAAAAGTACCCCAAATAAGACTGGGAGTATCTTATCAATTCAGAAAGCAAGGAAGCTATCAAAAATGAATAGATTCGCATGAAATCAAATAAGAAGCCAACTTATAGACGCACCCACTGGCCAAAGTGGGATAAATTTGAGCATTAATAACAAAAATGACTGCAATGAATTGAGACATATCAAATATATATAAATATATATATATACATATATATATACATATATATATATACATATATATATATGAGTCATAAGAATACTTTTTAAAAAGCCCCAAAAGCCCTAATTGGTTACCTTGCAGATTCAGTGGAACTAATTCATTATTTTGAGAGCTGGTAAATTGTAAGAGAGAATTACATATTTTATCTGCCTCTATTGGACTGTATCTAACACTTTATATGTACCATTTTTGATATTACATCTCTCACTTGTCTCTTATTCTAGTCACTGCTGTAGCAACAAATTCTAGGTGGGCTCTTTCCAGCTTCATGCAGGAACAACCCAAATGACCTCATCTCCTACCTCCCACTCCAGCGCTTGCCTGTTAATACCAATGTGAGAATCCATGGAAACCATCTTGTTGCCTATACATACAGCACCCTGAGGGGTGGGTGAGTTAGCACTTCATGATCTAACTGTGGACCAGTGAGGGGATGGAAGCTGATAACTAAATACGCCCTCCTTTTCTGCCAGGATGAACTATTCTGAGGCTCAGTCCATATCACTTCTCAGGAATCAAGTTACAATGAATCACTTAATCAGATGTTTGAAGCCACAAGACTACTGGATGAGGCTCCCTTGAACTGGCTATCTCAGGTTCCCCCACCACTAGCCTTCCCTAGAACCATGCTTCCAGTGGGGTTCCCCAGGTGGTCCAGATGGTAAAGAATCTGCCTGCAATGCAGGAGACCTAGGTTCGACACCTGGGTTCGATCCCTGGATTGGAAAGTTTGCCTGGAGAATTCTCACCTGGAGAATTCCGTGGGCTGAGGAGTTTAGCAGGTTACAGTCCCTGGGGTCACAAAGAGTCAAACACACTGAGCGACTAATACACAAACAGCCCACGTCTCAAGAACTCTGCTTCCTGGGAAACCCAAGCTATGAGCTGTACAAACTGTATCTCAGGATAACTAAATAATTGATGAGGAAATTATTCTAGCAAATGAAATGACAAAATTTGAATGTCAGCATTTTCTATAACTCTAATAAAAATGTATCAAGGCAATGGTCAACAGCTACTAATATCATAGAAAAGATCACTAGACATTATATGCAATTGCTGCAAAAATACTGCAAATGACACATTTTTGCCAAAAAAGAGCAAACCTGAATCTGATCAAGCTTCTAAACTGAACTACCAGTTTAGGGGAACTATTGGAATAGAGGAATGTGTTAACACTACTAGGGGCATGTGAAGAAAATCCCATCCTGTATGTGAGAAACTCTAAAAGACAAATGACCCAGTTTCCTCAAAAAGTAGCAGGCACTAAAAATGATGGGGGAAGAAACATAGATTAAAAGACTTAAGTGGTGTCAGTGAAATACAACATGTATTTCTTGTTTGGTTTCTGATTCAAAGTGAGGAGATATTTGGGGAAACTCAACCCCTAAGGTAGAAAAATTTTAGGAAATGTTTTAAAATATTTTAATCACATGCACTAATTTAGTATGTGGGGTTGGTGTTGCCACTACCTGTGTTGGGGTGGCGTATTTGTTATATATATATATTTAATTTCAGAGAACATTTCAGGTAGGAAGAAAGGGACGCTGACCGGCACAGTTGGTTTTTGACATTTTCTGTTTTTCCATCCATTCTTTTCATTTTGGGTACGGGCTCTATGTGTGCCTTTGTGCTTTCCTGCAAACAGCATTTTCAATAACATAATTATTTCCATTCTGAACACTTAACATTGCAAAATCTGCTCTTAGAAATAAAGAGACACTTCCATGGGCCATAGGGACAGTACTCTGAAAAATGGGACAAGAACTTTGGGTTCTGACTCGGCTCAGCAGAAGTTCTCTTCCTGCCACTGGTGCTAAGTCAGTCCCATAGAAACCGTCTTGCCTTCCCGGGAGACAAAGCCCTATTCTGTGGCCTCTTGTGACCGGGAGTACTTGTGTTCTGAGGTTCTGAAATCAATACTGTGCTTCACCTGCAAGCTGGATAAATAGGATGGGGAAAGAGTCGAATCTCAGTCTAAATGGGGCACTTGCCTTGGTGAGACAGGTGTTTCCTGTAACAGGCAATAGGTCTATCACTGAGCCCCCGAAAGGGCCTTGTTTCTAGTTTTGACTTTGCTACTTGCTGCCTATGTGATTCTGAATTTTGCATGTTTTGTAGTTTCATTGAGAAATAATTGTCATAGATCCCTGTATAAGTTTAAGGCATACAGCATGATAAGTTTTATTTACACATATTGGGAAATGATTACTACAACAGGTAATAGGCATCAGCTAATAGGCATCATCTCATAACAAAAGGAAAAGGGTTGAAAAAATGTTCTCCTTGTGATGAGAACTCTTAGGATTTACCCTTTTAACAACTTTTCTGTATATCGTACGGTAGTTAGCATGTTGTATGTTACATCCCTGGTATTTATCCTATAATATTTATTTTATAATATCTCATAATAATATAATTGGAAGTTTACCTTTTGACCATCTTCCTCCAATTTCTCCTTCTTCCCTCCTCCCCCACAAGTTTATATTTAACTTCCCTGACTCTCAACTTCTGTCTTTTTACTCTTTGACCTGGCAACTCCATTTTTAGGTATCTAGGTATCTACCCATCCCCCACATATACTTGCACACATATTGAAAGAAATACATTTAAGAATGCTTATTCCTGTGTATTAGACTGGCAAAAAATTAAAACTAAATGCCACTAAAGGAATGGCTAGATGAACAGTACATTTGGATGATGTGCTAAATGTAGTTTGGTGCCTTTCAAGGTAGTTTTTTGTATGAACTATTCAGAGATTTGCATGTCCAAAATGAGTATTCAATTAATTAAAGTTATAAATTTAAAACCCTAGTTCTTTAGGTTTTAACTTTACACATTTTATTATTCTGTTTCGTAAGTCTGGTTTTTATTTTCACTTACAAAATTTTATGTTATATTTGATACATACGAAATCATGTAAGTGACATCTGTATAAACTTGGGAGCATATAATAAAATGAATACATGAATCTATCACATTATTAATCAATAGAACATTACCAATGCTTTTGATGATGCCACAGGCTTCCAAATCCTAACCGCATCCCCCAACCATTTCAAGGTAATCACTATCCTAAATTATGCATTCGTTTAAAAAGTTGCTGTTTTTTTTTTTTTAAACAAGATGTGTACGTATTCCTAAACAATATATTGTTTGGATTTGCTAGTTTTTGAGCTTTATAAGAATAGAGTCACACTCTATGAGGTCTTCTGCAACCAGCTGTTTTTCACTACAAATTTCTAAGATTTATTCAGATTGCTGAGTATAGCTATATTACATCCAATTTTATTCCTGTATAATATTCCATTTCTCTATTTAATTTTAAGTTTTTCTTTGTATAAAAAGATACCCATGGTGGGGAGTGGGAGGAATTGATAGATTGAGATTGACATTATCTATGCTATTGATACTATGGATGGGATAGATAAATAATGAGAACCTATTATACAGCACAGAGAATTTTACTCGATGCTGTGTGGTGACGTAAATGGGAAGGAAATGCAAAAAAAGAGGAGATGTATGTATGTCTGTTTCATTTTGCTGTACAGTGAAAATTAACACAACGTTATAAAGCACCTATACTCCAATAAAAATTTTTTTAAAAGATGCCTACTCTCTAGGCAGATGATTACTTTCTTAGTGAACTTTAAGGGAAAGATTTCAAGACAATCACAAGATCAGGATTTGTAGACAGGAAGAGTGATTCTTCTTTTTACGTATCAAGAAAATGCATATATCATCCCATGTCTTTGGGGGTTTTGCCTAGTATATAAGTAGACACATCACTCCCAGAAAAATGTGTCTGGATGGAACTCACTAAACATTGTTTATACTTGTGCTAATCACTCCCTAATTCCAAGAAGGGGTAGCCTTCTAGCCCACATCCCTAGATTACTAATTCTTCCTTTTACTGATGGAAATCTACACCTTACATGCACTTTTGAGAAAATTGTATATTTCTTTGGCTCTTGTAATTTGTAAATGTCTTTTCTTTATAATTCTTAAGACATTGGGACTTCATGAATCCTGCTTCTTTTCATATACCTCTCAACTTAGAGCCACGTAACCCCAGCGGATATTAAAACAACAGCCAATGAAAGTGGTAACAGTTTTTGAATCTAGTGGAATGTTATGTGTGTGTTGCCTGTGGTTTCCACTATTTTGTATGTTTGAAATGTTTCCTGTATAAAAATTAAGAAAGGGGGATTGAATTGAATTCGGATGTCTTTCTTGACTGGCTAATTTGGGGATCACAACTTTTTTAGCTATTTCTGCTGACCGCCTCTGAGGATGTTTTCCATCAGTTAAGTTAAAAGCAGTAAGCTTATCTGTATGAACCAACATAGAAGATTCTTCAAGATATGTTGCTTAAAAAAAAGGCAAGTCAAAGAACAATACATATGGTATGAAACTGTTTATGTAATACATACATGTGTATCTATCTGCAAATGAGTAGAAAAAGGGCTGGAAGAATGCTTGCATCTTGGCCACAGTGGTTAACTGGAAAAATGAGTGGGAGACGCTGTGATTTAGGGGGAGACGGGAAGCTAGATCTGTACTTTTGGGGTACTGTTTTGAATTTAATTAAAAGCAAAAGTGAATGCATGGGCTGGACTAGAAGGCCTGCCGGGTGTCTCCCAGCTGACACTTGTAGTGGTCCTAGGGTCATGGAGCACAGCTGTCTTAAAGGGGACTTGGGAGGTCGTGGTAATGGGGTGCCCTCTGAACATTGGATGGGACCAGTTGCAGCTCCTAGAACAGGCCATGATTGCATGGCTCAAGGGACTGCTAAGTGCTCTTTCAACACTCTTGATTGTCCTCATCCCAGCTACACCTGAAAGCAGGATTGCTCCAGAGCCAAGTACCTCCTCCATGGGGTCAGTCGGCAGCAGCCCCACCTTCTTCCTGGGCAAAGGCAGATGTGGGGCAGGTAAACACCCCACGTGTAGCTGGCAGTCACAGTATTCAGAAGAAAGGCAAGAGCCATGCTCAGCAACCACTGGGCTGAAGAGTACTTTGATCTTCTTTAACACCCTTCATAGTCCACTCTTCTTTAGAATGATACCTTAGGTCATTTAATTTATAATTCTGTTTATAGCCAGGGATTACCTCTAGATTCACTGTTCCTATGGCCAGAGCTTAGGAAGTTTTTCTAAGAAAATATCAGTTCAAGTACCTGACACATTGCCTGCTTTAGAACATTTAACAATGTTAATTATTTGGACTTTGACAAATAGCTCATAAAGGTACAGTACTTTGTCTTGATTACTTGTTAGTCCAGAGATCTCTGTAGTTTTAGTTAAGCCTCTGGTCAATATTGATTTTAAATATGCATGAAAAACATACTTTCCTTGGGAATGGAATTTCCAGGGAGATAGAAATATATAGAGATATGGATAAATTCACTGAACAACTTAGTAGGAAAACAAGGATGTATTATAGTGTCTCGTGAAAAAATCATCTTTCTCATTATGATGCTCAAAAAAGCTACACAATAAAATAATAGTTTTGTGATAATTACAACTGGTATTTACATGTATAGCTCAATCATAGAAGCTAGAGGCTGAGATACAGTTGAATTGCACCTGTGCTTATTATGCATCAGATAATAAAAAAGACATGACCGAAATTATTTTAATGAGTATTTCTTTGGCATAGAATGCCTGTGACACTAAACTAAGGTTATATAAGCATGTTAATTGATTGAGGGATTCTTGTGCTTAAGTCAAAAGCCTCAACAAAAACCAGGGCAGGTGAGGGTGTGGTGACACTGCTGCCTTGCTACTGCCTTTGTAAACTGCTCTAACTCTTTTAAAAAGTATTTTCAGAAAATGCATATAAAAACTTGTTAAAAAAATCATTGCCCCTGTGATTTTACCCTGGGCACAGATTCTTCTATCTTAAGCCAGTAGTACAAATGCAGAGACAACTACATGCATAAAACTTTTCATCAACGTATTTTTCATAAGAGCAAGAAAGTGAAAACAGTATAAGTAGCCAATAATTATGAGAAAGGTAAATTGAGGCAAGTCCACTAAAAGGAATACTATGTGAGCATATGTATATTAAGCATGAAGAGTGTTTAGAAATAGTTTTTCAGCCAACAAATATTTATTGAGTCAGCTTTACTATTACCACACTAAGCACAAGTGATACAATGATGAACAAAAACATGGAGAAAGTTTTGTCCTCATGGAGCTCGTGGATAACACAATATAATTTTCAGTGTAAGTGACCGACTATAAAATTCACATGCTATGGTTACCCCAATGCAAAAATGAAAAACTGAAATGCAAACTTTGTGGGATTTTGATAGCACATATGATTTTCCCCCTCTGCATCATTTTAGAGAATGTATTTTTTTTTGTTTCAAATAACATGAGATATAAGGAAAGATCAAGAAATATTGTTGTTAGCTGAAAAAAAAAGAATAATAAATAATACAGATAGAATAGCTGCAGCTCTGTGTGCAGATGGACAGGGATTGAAAACAATTGTTCAAAAAGGAAAAGTATCAGGAAGAGCAATAGGATCTGAGCTAACTCATTTTTCTTTTTAACAAATGCGTGTTAATGCTGCTGCTTCAGGTCTTGTAACAATGTGTGTTTTAAAAAGAGGCTTGGAGGAGCATTTCCCCTGTCAGTCCAAGAACTAGAGAAAGGCACTTGGTACAGGAAAAAGAGCATTGGGCAGACCTGGGCGTACATCCCAGGTCACTTTCCAATTGAGTGACCAAGATTAGCTCACTGTATTTGCCTGAACCTATTTTCTCTTTTAAAAATAAGTCTAGGGACCTCCCTGGTGATTCAGTGGCTAAGACTCCATGCACCCAATGCAGAGGGCTCAGGTTCCATCCCTGGTCAGGGAACTAGATCCCCCATGCTACAAGAGTTTGCATGCTGCAACTAAAGATCCCATGTGCTGCAACTAAGACCCAGCACAGTCAAATAAATAATTTTTTAAGCTAAAATAAAGCTAATATTTGGCGGCTGTGTGATGGAATTCCAGTTGAGCTATTTCAAATCCTAAAAGATGATGCTGTGAAAGTGCTACACTCAACATGCCAACAAATTTGGAAAATTCAGCAGTGGCCACAGGACTGGAAAAGGTCAGTTTTCATTCCAGTCCCAAAGAAAGGCAATGCCAAAGAATGCTCAAACTACTGAACAATTGCACTAATCTCACATGCTAGTAAAGTAATGCTCAAAATTCTCCAAGCCAGGCTTCAACAATACATGATCTGTGAACTTCCAGATGTTCAAGCTGGATTTAGAAAAGGCAGAAGCAGCAGAGATCAAATTGCCAACATCCTTTGGATCATCGAAAAACCAAGAGAATTCCAGAAAAACATCTATTTCTGCTTTATTGACTATGCCAAGGCCTTTGACTGTGTGGATCACCACAAACTGTGGAAAATTCTTCAAGAGATGGGAATACCAGACCACCTGACCTGCCTCTTGAGAAATCTGTATGCAGGTCAGGAAGCAACAGTTAGAACTGGACATGGAACAACAGACTGGTTCCAAATAGAAAAAGCAGTACGTCAAGGCTGTATATTGTCACCCTGCTTATTTAACTTATATGCAGAGTACATCATACAAAATGCTGGGCTGGATGGAGCACACTTGGAATCAAGATTGCCAGGAGAAATATCAATAACCTCAGACATGCAGATGACACCACCCTTATGGCAGAAAGTGAAGAAGAGCTAAAGAGCCTCTTTAATGAAAGTGAAAGAGGAGAGTGAAAAAGTTGGCTTAAAGCTCAACATTCAGAAAACTAAGATCATGGCATCCAGTCCCATCACTTCATGGCAAATAGATGGGAAAACAATGGAAACAGTGGCAGACTTTATTTTGGGGGGCTCCAAAATCACTGCAGATGGTGACAGCAGCCATAAAGTTAAAAGACACTTACTCCTTGGAAGAAAAGTTATGACCAACCTAGACAGAATATTAAAAAGGAGAGACATTACTTTGCCAACAAAGGTCCATCTAGTCAAGGCTGTGGATTTTCCAGTAGTCATGTATGGGTGTGAGAGTTGGACTATGAAGAACTGAATACCAAAGAGTTGATGCTTTTGAACTGTGGTGTTGGAGAAGACTGTTGAGAGTCCCTTGGACTGCAAGGAGATCCAACCAGTCCATCCTAAATCAACCCTGAATATTCATTGGAAGGACTGATGCAGAAGCTGACGCTCCAATACTTTGGCCACTTGATGTGAAGAACTGACTCATTCGAAAAGACCCTGATGCTGGGAAAGATTGAAGGCAGGAGGAGAAGGGGATGACAGAGGACAAAATGGTTGGATGGCATCACCAACTCAATGGACATGAGTCTGAGTAAACTCCGGGAGTTCGTGATAGACAGGGAGGCCTGGCATGCTACAGTCCATGGGGTCGTGAAGAATTGGACATGGCTGAGCAACTGAACTGAACTGAAGGCTAATATTACCTGCTTCATATAGTTGTCAGTGTTAGAATTTATGTATCTACATGAAAGTGAAATTCACTGTCATGTCTGACTCTTGGCGATCCCATGGACTGTACAGTCCATGGAATTCTCCAGGCCAGAATACTGGAGTGGGAAGCCATTCACTTTTCCAGGGGATCTTCCCAGCTCAGGAATTGAATCTGGATCTCCTGCATTGCAGGTGGATTCTTTACCAGCTGAGCTACCAGGGAAGCCCATATATCTACATAGGCAGAGAGAAAACTAGACTATTGTACCAGAATTACAATTGGCTATAGATGACAGAATCTCAACTACAATAGCCAAACAAGATAGACCTTGATTTTATTTCACATCACAAAATATCTGGAGGCAGATTGTTCAGTATTTTTTTTTGCTTTGTATAGCATTCTAAGATTAAAGCAGGGGAAAGAGAAACCACCACCAATACAGGGGACAAGATTTTCCATTCTTTCTGCTCTGCCATCTCCATGTGGTTTTGATCCTCATGGGTCCAAGATGGCTCCCCCACTGTTAGGCATCTCGTGTATAGTATGAGCAAGAGCCTGCTCAAGCTGTCCGCCCATGAGCTTCCCTGTAAGCATCTCTGCTTACATTGGCCAAACGGGTCCTAAGGCTATTCTTGGGCTTCCCAGGTGACTCAGCAGTAAAGAATCCACCTGCGGGGGAAAAAAAAAAGAATCTGCCTGCCAATGCAGGAGACAGGGGTTTGATCCCTGGGTGGGGAAGATCCCCTGGAGAAGGAAATGGCAACCCACTCCAGTGTTCTTCCTTGGAAAATCCTGTGGACAGAAGTGCCTGGCAGGCTACAGTCCAAGGAATTGCAGAGTCAGACATGACTGAGCGACTAAACAACAAGGCTACTCTTAGCTCCACACTCATACCCACACTCACACACTCTAGCCTCTAAACTCTTTGCAGATACAGCTTATACCTGGTACAGTGACACCTAATACATGCTCAGTAAATAATGTGTTATGTTGAAAAATTGTCTCCTCATTAAGGTATGATTTTCTATATGGATAGTAAATCAGAAGTAAAATATTAATTTCTTGACCTGATATGAGTAAGGCTCCTGTCAAGAAAGTTCTATATGTTCCTTGACTAGGAAATACCCACAGTAAGGAAAAAGGAAAAAGCTACTCACCTGGCTCCCAAGCCATCCCGTGACCCACATGGTCCAGGTTGCTTTGCTTCGGGCTAGTTAATCTGAAACCCAGGTGACAGAAACCAGAGGCTTTCCAGTGTGTGGCCTGTTGAGAGAGCATGGTACATGAGCCCACCTAGGAATGGAGCAGCCGCAGGTGCCACGTGAAACTTCCAGGAGAAGAAATACGTCCTGAGTGCAGGTCTGGCAACTGTTAGCCGTGTCTGTGGGAAAGTGTATTGAGAACTGAAGAGTGACTAAAATGAGGAGCTGACTTAATTATCCTTACCTATGATTCCTAAGGCAACAAGGCAACACCCCCCCCCTTAGGATCTTAGGTAATAAGATCCTTTCAAATCACACTTGGGACATATCGGTTGTCTGTGGCTTGCACCTGCCTAGCTGGATATGATCCATTGGTTTCTGCCTTCTGGTGGCCTGAAAAAAGTACCCTGCAAATGTCTATCAGTTCTTGTGTATTTTCAGATCCTACTAATATATACTATTTAACCCCCAACAAAGGACCTCTGATACAGTCACATCCACTGTGTGTAGAAGGATGTGGTGTTGAGTAATTCCTTTTTTGCCCAGACCCGGATTCTTGGTTCATAGCACCCTAACTACTCATTAGATTGGTTCAAGCAATTGCTTGCTTTTTGGATTTGCACAGAGAAAAGTTACGGTATTAATAAATCCACAACCCCTTAGCCACAATTCTGAAATTTCAGAGTTTTATCTCTGAAATCACAAGTTTAGTGCTCAAGTTCATTTGGCAGCAAAATCTGATCTCAACTGATAAGTCAATTCATGATCCTTATTTATTCTACTTGGTACAAATAATCATATGTTTCACTGGGAATATATCTATGGGTTTAATTAATTCCAGACTCTGCTGGAAGTATCAGGCAATACTATATAATATATGCACCATATTTCTGAAAAAATAATCTGAATTCCAAAACATTTGGCCCAAGAATTTCAGATAAAGCTTTGTGAACATGTAAAATTAAACTCCAGGGAGATGTGTAGAGATGAGTTATTCAACATATCACATTGTACTTGAAGCCTCTTTGTAAACAATAGAATCTCTGCTTTCCCTGCCCAAACACACCATGTATCTAACCCTAACTATTGCAAGCTGTATCAGTTCTGCAGAAAATTTTGCAAACTCATTATACACACCCTCCAAATTCTCACACTGTGAATTTGCACTGGCTCTGCCTCTGTTTACAAGGACTGCTCCTCCTTACAGGCAAAACAACTCCATTTCCTCTTATTGCTTTTCATATCATTAAAAAAAAACAAGCACCCACCTTGGGCAAACATATTTGAGTTTCTCTACAAATTTCTAAGGGGCTTCCCAGGTGGCTCAGTGGTAAAGAGTCAGCCGGCCAATGCAGGAGACACAGGTTCCATCCCTGGGTTGGGAAGATCCCCTGGAGAAGGAAATGGCACTCCAGTATTCTTATCTTGGAACTCCCATGGACAGAGGAGCCTGGTAGATTACGGTCCATGGGGTCACAAAAGAATTGGACACGACTTAACAGCTAAAACAACCACAACAACAAGTTTCCAAGGAAAGCAAATTTGAAGAGCAACTCAAGGAGGACAGCATGTTTAGTTTCTTTTGTGTACCCCTAAATTTCCTTTATGTGGTTTTGACACAAGGCGTGGTGTTGTGACTCCTGTATGATATTAGCACAACAAGTTAATCTTTCAAATATTCAGCTAAGTCAGAAATCATGATTTGAATCTTTCATAAACAGGAGGAATCAGATGCAGAATGCAGAGCACATGGAAGATTCTTGGATGACAAATTATTAGCTTAGCTGAACAGATTAAGGTCTAAAGGTATTTCTGGTGACAAAGTAGAAGAAATAAAGGCATGTCCCTGTTTTCCTCTGTACCTAGAAAACTGGAAAGTACCCAATAATGTATGACTAATTGCTCCTGTCACAGAGAAACTTGTACCAACAAGCTAAAGGACATTCTGAAGGAAACTCATGACCCCTCGTTCATATCTGATGGAAGAAAGTTCTATGACTCAATAAGGAAACTCAGTAAACTTCAGAGCCTCGTAAATTTGCATTCACAACCACCACATGCTCTTTGATGCAGGACCCCAGGACAAATATGAAGATCCTCTCTATGATGAAAGACTTGTGCTTAGCAGTGAATTGTTTGTCATGGTTCTGGTTTGGAATCTCTGCTAAATGCATTACTTCCAAGGGAAAAGTGACTCCCAATTCCCTCCTCCTTCACGCTCTGGAAGCAGGGTTTCAGCTACACCAAAACGTATTTATCAACTGTCACCTGGGCTACTGATGTCGTCTTAACTGTTTCCATGGTGTGGAACACACCACCCTAAGCTTGTTCTCATTTTGTTCAAGCTTCTACTCAGTTGCTAGTGTATTTGGAGAAGTCTTCAACCACTCTATCAAGCTGAGCTCACCCAAAACAGTTCTGGAGATGGATGGTGGTGATGATTGTGAAACCGCACAACTCAAAATGGGACTTGAACCCATGAGTTGATTCTTGAACCCAGTGCCTTTTAATTGAAATCTTGCAGACCTGGTCTCAGGACTTTATAAAGCTCAGGCTCTTTATGTCTCAGTGCAGAAGGAATTCAAAGGAATTAGAGAGAGAAAGTGACAAGTAAGAAGTAGATTTATTTTTGAGAGCTATACATTCCATAGAAAGAATGAAGTGTGTCTCAAAAGGTGAGATGGCCCCGAAGTATGGGGTGGCTGGTTTTCATGGACTGGGTAGTTTCATAGGCTAACGAGTAAGTAGGGAGAATTAGTCTGACTATTTTGAGGAAGGGTGGGAATTTCCAGGAAGTGGGCCCCTGCCCACTTTTGGCGTTTTATGGTTAGCCTTGGAACTGTCATGGCACTGGTGGGTGTATCATTTAGCATGCTAATGTGTTAGAGTGAGTGTGTAATGAAACTCTAGGTCTACTGGAAGTCAGATCTTCCACCATCTTGGGTCTAGTTGGTTCCAAACAGTTTATGTTATGTCCTCAACAGCTGTTTCAGGTGGATAACAATGTGAATATACTTAATGCCATGAACTTTAACTTAAAAATGATTAACATGGTAAATTTTATGTTATGGGCATTTACCACAATGAGGGGGGGGAAAGAAAGAAGGGGAAAAAAAAAAGTACAACCCAGCACACTTCATCCTTTTCACCTGCTTCTTTTTCCTTCTTAGCACATCAGTACCCAACTCTGTGGATTGATTTGTCTATTATCTGTACTCCCCCAAATGAAAGGAAGATCCAAGAGAGCTGATGCTTCATTTGTTTTCGTCACACCTTTATTTGCCATGCCCAGAACAGTGTCTGACACACTGTAGGTACATCTAGAGATTTTCTGAGTTAATAAGTAAAAGTGAGCAAGGTAGGCCTGAAACTAGTAATCCTACCTCTAGTTTCTCTCCCTCTAATCCAATCCAGCCTAGCCACTGACCCTAGAGTTACCTGGGTTTTCTTTTTAAAACATAGATTTGATCTTATTATTCTAGTACTCCCAAATTCTGTACATTTAGGAGAAAAACAAACTCTATTTTAAAGAGAGAAGAAGAAATAGCAAGTGATAACCACAGAATGTCACCTAGATCAACTCTGAGAAATAACATCCTAGTTTCTCTGCATGTCAAAGTCTCTCATGAGAGTTAACAAAGATACTAAATCATAAACAAACCAATGGCATGAATAACAACAACTACAAAAATTCCCCAAACTGTTAGGGGAAGCACACTGATTGAAACCGCCCACCCTGGCCAGGCACCATAGTAACCATTTGCATGAGTTGTTTTATGACAGGAGATCCTGATAAGGAATACGGAACTAATAAGCCACCACCAACCTGAAGAGTTCAGGAAAGGTCAAAAGGAAACACCGCGTGTCTGTCCACTTCCCAGAATCCCTCTTGCTAGCATCCATCTTGGCTGAGCGATGCGTGCGCCACCAGGAAAGACTCTGAATTAGAATGATTGGCCAAAGACTACCCTGAAACGAATCCCATTGCCATAAAACCCAAGACTGCGAGCCACGCGGCAGAGCAGTTCTCCTGGGTTCCCTTACCCTCCTGCTCTCCACCTGGGTGCCCTTTCCCAATAAAATCTCTTGCTTTGTCAGCACATGTGTCTCCTCGGACAATTCCTTTCCGAGTGTTAGATAAGAGCCCAGTTTCGGGCCCTGGAAGGGATCCCCCTTCCTGCAACAAAACCACCTGTTGCTTTTTAGTAACTATGGTAGAAGATCCAAATTTAATAGATGGCATGAAATCTTCAGTTCAGTACAGTTCAGTTGCTCAGTTGTGTCTGACTCTTTGCGACCCCATGGACTGCAGCACACCAGGTCTCCCTGTCTATCACCAACTCCCCAAGCTTACTCAAACTCATGACCATCGAGTCAGTGATGCCATCCAACCATCTCATCCTCTGTTGTCCCCTTCTCCTGCATTCAATCTTTGCCAGCATCAGGGTCTTCTCCAATGAGTCAACTCTGCATCAGGTGGCCAAAGTATTGGAGTTTCAACTTCAGCATCAGTCCTTCCAATGAATATTCAGGACTGATCTCCTTTAGAATGGACTGGTTGGATCTCCTTGCAGTCCAAGGGACCCTCAAGAGCCTTCTCCAACACCACAGTTCAGAAGCATTGATTCTTCAGTGCTTAGCTTTCTTTATGGTGCAGCTGTCACATCCATACATGACAACTGGAAAAATCATAGTTTTGACTAGATGGACCATGGACATTGGCAAAGTAATGTCTCTGCTTTTTAGTATGCTGTCTAGGTTGGTCATAGCTTTTCTTTCAAGGAGTAAGCATCTTTTTATTTCATGGCTGCAGTCACCATCTGCAGTGATTTTGGAGCCCAAGAAAATAAAGCCTGTCACTGTTTCCATTGTTTCCCCATCTGTTTTCCATGAAGTGATGGGACCGGATGGCATGATCTTAGTTTTCTGAATGTTGAGCTTTAAGCCAACTTTTTCACTCTCCTCTTTCACTTGCATCAAGAGGCTCTTTAGCTCTTCTTCGCTTTCTGCCATAAGGGTGGTGTCATCTGCATATCTGAGGTTATTGATATTTCTCCCAGCAATCTTGATTCCTGCTTGTGTTTCATCCAGTCCAGCATTTCTCATGATGTACTCTGCATATAAGTTAAATAAGCAGGGTGACAATATACAGTCTTGACTTACTTCTTTCCCAATTTGGAACCTGTCTGTTGTTCCATGTCCAGTTCTAACTGTTGCTTCCTGACCTGCATAGAGATTTCTTAGGAGGCAGGTAAGGTGATCTGGTATTCCCATCTTTTGAAGAATTTTCCACAGTTTGTTGTGATCCACGCAGTTAAAGGCTTTGGCACAGTCAATAAAGCAGAAGTCAATGTTTTTCTGAAATTCTGTTGCTTTTTCAGTGATCCAAAGGATGTTGGCAATTTGATCTCTGGTTCCTCTGCCTTTTCTAAATCCAGCTTGAACGTCCGGAAGTTCACAGTTTATGTACTGTTGAAGGCTGGCTTGGAAAATTTTGAGCATTACCTTGCTAGTGTGTGAGATGAGAGCAATTGTGTGATAGTTTGAGCATTCTTTGGCATTGCCTTTCTTTGAATTAGAATGAAAACTGACCTTTTCCAGTCCTGTGGCCACTGCTGAGTTTTCCAAATTTGTTGGCATGTTGAGTGAAGCACTTTCACAGCATCATCTTTTAGGATTTGAAATAGCTCAAATGGAATTCCATCACCTCCACTAGCTTTGTTTATAGTGATGCTTCCTAAGGCCCACTTGACTTTGCAATCCAGGAATGTCTGGCTCTAGGTGATTGATCACACCATCCTCGTTACATGGGCCATGAAGATCTTTTTTGTATAATTCTTCTGTGTATTCTTGCCACCTCTTCTTAATATCTTCTGCTTCTGTTACGTCCATGCCATTTCTGTCCTTTATTGAGCCCATCTTTGCATGAAATGTTCCCTCGGTATCTCTAATTTTCTTGAAGAGATCTCTGGTCTTTCCCATTCTTTTTTTTTTTTTTTTTGCGACCCCATGGACTGCAGCCTACCAGGCTCCTCCATCCATGGGATTTTCCAAGCAAGAGTAATGGAGTGGGGTGCCATTGCCTTCTCCATGGTCTTTCCCATTCTATTGTTTTTCTCTATTTCTTTGCACTGATCACGAGGAGGGCTTTCTTATCTCTCCTTGCTATTCTTTGGAATTCTGCATTCAAATGGGTACATCTTTCCTTTTCTCCTTTTCTTTTCGCTTCTCTTCTTTTCACAGCTATTTATAAGGCCTCCTCAGATAGCCATTTTGCTTTTTTGCGTTTCTTTTTCTTGGGGATGGTCTTGCTCTCTGTCTCCTGTACAATGTCACGAACCTCCGTCCATAGTTCTTCAGGCACTCTGTCTATCAGATCTAATCCCTTAAATCTATTTCTCACTTCCATTGTATAGTCATAAGGGATTTGATTTAGGTCATACCTGAATGGTCTAGTGGTTTTCCCCACTTTCTTCAGTTTAAGTCTGAATTTGGCAATAAGGAGTTAATGATCTGAGCCACAGTCTGCTCCCACTCTTGTTTTTGCTGACTGCATAGAGCTTCTCCATCTTTGACTGCAAAGAATATAATTAATCTGATTTCAGTATTGACCATCTGGGGATGTCCATGTGTAGCGTCTTCTCTTGTGTTGTTGGAGGAGGGTGTTTGCTATGATCAGTGTGTTGTCTTGGCAAAATTCTGTTAGCCTTTGTCCTGCTTCTTTTTGTACTCCAAGGCCAAATTTGTCTGTTACTCCAGGTATCTCTTGACTTCCTACTTTTGCATTCCAGTCCCCTATAATGTAAAGGATATCTTCTTACCTTCCGCTTAACTGCCTGAGTGATTTTCCATAAAAACCCATCCCTAGAATAGAGCGATCTCCAGAGATATCTGCAGAGAATATGGGCTAGGCTTGGTGGGAGTAACTTGGCAGGGCCTAGAGATCAGAGTCCACTCCATGTCCCATTGTCGCTGCATGCTCAGCAGATACTTCTTTATCAAACTTCTGCTTTTCCATCTTCAGGTACAGTCCCTCTTTGAAGTCCCAAAACACTACCTAGAACAACCTCATTTGTCTTCAACTGAAGATGATATTTAAGGAGAGGGGTTTGGCCATTTTGGCAGTTACTCAGTTTTCCTGGGTTTCTCCCAGGTGTACATGTTATTAAACTTTTGTTTGATTTTTCTCTTGTCCATCTGCTTCATGTCAATTTAATTCTTAGACCAGGCAGAAAAACTTACAAGGGTAGAGGAAATGTTCTTCCTCCCCCACACTGTGCTCCCTGTAGTCCAGCAAGAGTAGGCTTTTCTGCTCACTTTATGCACATCCGTGTTCTTCCCTGCCCGCCTCTGCTCAAAGTTCTCCCCTATCCAGAAGGCCCCCACCTCCCCTTCCAGTTGACCCCTTAGTACCCCTTTCCCTTCTCCCCCTGCCACAGTTGTGTTTATCCTTCAAGGCCTTCTCCTCCATCCTTCCCTTAATCAAAAGTAATTAGTAGTTTCCCTGAGACATTTAATTTTTTATTATTATTATTTTTCTTTATTTGTCATTTATTCTTTATTTTCTCTGTTTTAAATCCCAAGTACAAGTTCCCTGGGGTGCTTCATTCATTATCTAATCATCGAAACCCTGTCGTTGTTGTCCATTCACTCAGTTCTGTCCAACTCTTTGCAACCCCATGGACTGTAGCACGCTAGGCTTCCCTTTCCTTCACTGTCTCCCTGATTATGGGAAGTGGGGATCTTCCCCTACTTCCTTCATTGTAAATTGTTATTTAAAAATATTCAATTCAAAAATATTATCCCCTAGGTGTTAATACAGTTGTTGTTGTTCAGTCGCTTAGTCATGTCTGACTCTTTGTGAAGCACTGTCCTTTACTGTCTCCTGAAGTTGGCTCAAACTCAAGTCCATTGAGTAGATGCTGCCATTCTATCATCTCATCCTCTGTCGCCCCCTTCTCCTCCTGCCTTCAGTCTTTCCAGCATCAGGGTCTTTTCTAATGAGTTGACTCTTGGCATCAGGTGGCCAAAGTATTGGAGCTTCAGTATCAGTCCTTCCAATAAATATTCAGGGTTGGTTTCCCTTGGTATTAACTGGTTTGATCTTCTTGCTGTCCAAGGGACTCTCTCAAGAGTCTTCTCCAGCACCACAGTTCAAACGCATCAGTTCTGTGGCATTCAGCCTTCATTATGGTCCAACTCTCATATCCACACGTGACTCCTGGAAAAATCATAGCTTTGACTAGATGAACATTTGTCAGCAAAGTGATGTCTCTGCTTTTTAATAATGCTGTCTAGGTTTGTCATAGCTTTTCTTCCAAGAAACAAGCATCTTAATTTCATGGCTGTAGTCACTGTCTGCAGTGATTTTGGAGCCCAAGAAAATGACATCTGTCACCGTTTCCACTTTTTTCTTACTTGCCATGAAGTGAGGGGACCAGATGCCATGATCTTTGCTTTTTGAATGTTGAGTTTTAAGCCAGCTCTTTCACTCTCCTCTTTCACCTTCATCAAGAAGCTCTTTAGTTCCTCTTCACTTTCTGCCATTAAAGTGGTAATGTTGCCCAGTTGTGTTCGACTCTTTGTGATCCCATGGACTGCAGCATACCTGGCCTTCCTGTCACTTACCATCTCCCAGAGTTTGCTGAAGTTCATGTCCATTGCATTTGTCAATGCCATCGAGTCATCTTATCCTCTGACACCCTTTTCTCCTTCTGCCTTCAATCTTCCCCAGCATCAGGGTCTTTTCCAGTGAGTCAGCTGTTCACATTTGGTGACCAAAATATTGCATCTTCACCTTTATCATCAGTCTTTCCAATGAACATTCAGGGTTGATTTCCTTTAAGACTGACTAGTTTGATCTTGTTCTCCAAGGAGAGTACCACAGTTCAAAGGCATCAGTTTTTCGGTGCTCAGCCTTCTTTGCAGTCCATCTATCACAACCGTACATGACTACTAGGAAGGCCTTGACTATATAGACCTTTGTTGGCAAATTTATGTCTTTGCTTTTTAACACACTGTCTATGTTTGTCATAGCTTTCCTGCCAAGAAGCAGTCTTCTAATTTCATGGCTGCAGTCACCATCTGCAGTGATTTTAGAGCCCAAGAAGAGGAACTCTTGTCACTGCTTTTAACTTTTCCCATTCTATTTACCATGAAGTGATGGGGCCGGATGTCATGATCTTTGTTTTTTTTTTAATATTTAGTTTTAAACCAGCTTTTTAACTCTCCTTCTTCATCCTTATCAAGAGGTTCTTTAGTTCCTCTTCACTTTCTGCCTTTAGAGTGGTATCATCCACATATCTGAGGTTGTTGTTGTTTCTCCCATCAATCATCAATCTGGATTCCAGCTTGTAATTCATCCAGCCCAGCTTTTCTCATAATGTACTCTTTATAGAAGTTAAATCAGCAGGGTGACAATATAGCCTTGATGTACTCCTTTCCCAATTTTGAACCAGTCCATTGTTCCATGTCCAGTTCTAACTGTTACTTCTTGTTGTGCATACAGGTTTCTCAGGAGACAGGTAAGGTGGTCTGGTATTCTCATCTCTTTGAGAATTTTCCACAGTTTGTTGTGATTCACACAGTCAAAGACTTTAGCATAGTCAAAGAAAAAGAAGTAGATGTTTGTTTGGAATTCCCTTGCTTTTTTCTATGATCCAGCAGATGCTGGCAATTTGATCTCTGGTTCTTTGCCTTTTCTAAATCCGCCTTGTACATATGGAGGTTCTTGGTTCATGTACTGCTGAAGCCTAGCTCATTGTAAATTGTGTTTAAAAATATTATCCCCTAGGCTAATGATAATAAAGCAGTATAACTTTTTAATAAGGAAAGCATTCTCTTTTTTAAAAAAAATTTAAGAAAAATTTTATTATAGTTGGTTTACAATGTTGTATTAGTTTCTGCTATATGTTGAAGTGAATTAGCTAAATGTATACATATGCCCTCTCTTTTTTGGATTTCCTTCCCATTAGATCACCACAAAACGTTGAGTTCCTTGTGCTATATATCAGGTTCTTTTATACATTTTAGTGTATATATGTCAATCCCAGTTTTCACATGGCTTGTTAAGTCTCTGCGTCAGGCACTGCTGTGGGTGTTGGATCGAAGTCCTTTATGCCTCTGCCTCTCTTCCTGACCAGAGTGTAAAGTTGCAGAGGCGTGTGGCAGTGTACACAACAGGTGCTTAAAGCGTATCTGTGAGAACTGAGTTCTCGTCACGTGTGCCTCCAGGACACTGCCCTCTGCAGTCAGACACTCCGTGGAGGCTGTTGTCGGTCAGCCTCAGGCCTGGGTGCTGGCGGCTGTGTCATTCCCAAATATGGGCATGCCGGGTGTGACGTCACTGGGCATGGCGGGAGAGAAGAGCCGGTCCTGTGTGTGTCCGCCTGACTGAGCCCTGAGACCTGTGGGAGTTTCTGAGGGAGTCGCCAGGGCAGATGTTTACCTGTGTGTCATCACAAGAACACCAGGGCTCCTGATAAGCTGATCCTGCAACTGTGGGAAGCTGAGCTTTGTCAGCCTCTGCCTCTGAGTCAGCCTGGAGGGAGAGATTCGTGCTGACCTGCGGGGAAACCCCATTGTCCTTCAGGTCACCATGAATATTTCTCTCTTGGGAGGGTCCAACCTGGGGCCAGGGGGAGATTAGAGGGAAATAAAGTGGAGACTCAATGTACGAGCTACAAATCTCACGGGCAAAACTTGGCTGATTTCTGAAGTGTGAACTAAGAGAATAAAACATTTTTTTAAAAAGTTTTAAGTTACTTGAGAATTGTGATAGAGAGTAGATGGAGCAAACAAGTGAAGAAAAGCCAACACAACAACTGTTCCAAACAAATTCACTTCTACTGCTCTAGCACCAGCCTGACTTTGTCTTTCCTAAATCTGATGGAAATGTCCTGCTCATCTTTCTCTTGTTCAGGATTCCTGACATAGCTTCACCAACCCTGATCAGGAAGAAATGCAGGCACGGCGGTGATGGCGGTGGTTTAGTTGCTCAGTCGTGTCTGACTCTTGCAACTCCATGGACTGTAGCCAACCAGGTTCCTCAGCCATGGGATTCTGTAGGCAAGATTACTGGAGTAGGTTGCCATTTCCTTCTCCAGGGGATCTTCCTGACCCAGGGACTGAACCCGCATCTCCTGTGTCTTTGCATTGGCTGGTGGATTCTTTACCACTAAGCCACCTAGGAAGCCCAATAGATGTAATAGGCTTTCCCAAAAAGGGTTTTAAATCCGGAAGTCTGGGGAATTCTGGGCTGGACATGCGTCTGTACTGCAGGACCTCTCAGATGTGTGCATTGTAACTTCTCAAGAGGAAGTATAGTGTTGGGTATCCCAGATTTCCTTGGCCACAGGATTCTTTTATACCCATAGAACTCTTAGGACTCACTTGGGCAGGTGCTAAAATGGAGAATCTCGTAAGTTCCCTTTCAGAACTTAGATGCCCTTCCCATGGCTGGCCTCACTGTGACATCTCTGGCCATGTTCTGCCTTGTTTTGCATGAGTCCTACTCTGTCTCATTTTGTCCCATCAGCTCGTTTCCCAGTGATCATCCTCTCAGAGTGAACAGAGTCACATGGTTTTCTTCATTTCTCTGAAAATCTAGATCTATCATTGTCAAAATATAAAAATGATGTGACTATCTGAAAAAAAAAAAGCATTACAAGAAAGTATAAGTAAAGAAAATTAAAATTCACCCCCAATTCTAATCACCCAGCAGTAATTCTAACAAAGCCTTTTTCAGTTGAGCCAGAAGATTCTACAAATGGCAGAATTTTATTTAATGCTTCAATTACAGATGTATATGGCAGAATATTTAAAACAGATTGAAGTTTTTGAACTCCTGTTTGTCTGAAACATTGGAGATTTAATAATTAGGGTTGTTCAGATATGGGTGGAGGGGTTGTTACAGCTTGAAGTATGTCCTCCCCACAAAATATGTTGAAGCCCTAACCCCTGGTACCTCAGAATGTAAACTTGTTTGGAAGTAAGGTCATTGCAGAAGTAGTTACAATTAAGATAGATCATGGTGGGGTAGTAGGGAGGACACCTAATCCACTGGGACTAATGTACTTATAAAAAAATGGCCACATGAAGACCCAGAGACACAGAGGGAAGAATGTCATGTGGCAGCAGAGGTAGAGATTGGAGTCATGCCGCTGCAAGTCATGGAATGCATTCGAAAATGAAAGGCGTGGAACAGATTCTTCCCTAGAGCCTTCAAAAAGAGTATGACCCTTTTGAAAAAAAAATATACATATATATATTTTGTTGTTGTTGTTGAGTCAGTAAGTCATGTTTGACTCTTTGCAACCCCATGAACTGTAGCCCACAAAGCTCCTCTGTCCATGGGATTTCCCAGGCAAGAATACTGGAGTGGGTAGCCATTTCCTTCTCCAGGGGATCTTCCTGATCCAGGGATCAAACCCATGTCTCCTGCATTGCAGGCAGATTCTTTACCACTGAGCCACCAGGTAAATATATATATATATATATTTTCCTGACACGACTGAGCGTGTATATATATATATATATATAAAGTGAAAGTCGCTCAGTTGTGTCCAACTCTTGTGACACCATGGACTGTATAGTCCATGGAATTCTCTAGGCCAGAATACTGGAGTGGGTGCCTTTCTCTCCTCCAGGGGATCTTCCCAACTCAGGGATCGAACCCAGGTCTCCTGCATTGCAGGCAGATTCTTTAGCAACTGAGCTATCAGGGAAGCCCATATATATATATATATATATATATATATATATATATATATATATAACTTCACTATACAGGAGGAATTAACACAATGTTGTAAATCAAATATTCTTCAATAAAATTTTTTAAGAAAAGAATCTTGTCTTGCCCACACCTTGTCTTTGGATTTCTGGCTTCTAGAACAACAAGAGAATAAATGTCTGTGTTTGAGGCACCCACTTTGTGGTACTTTGTCCTGGTAGTTCCAGGAAACCAATACAAGGGTGGTGGTAAATTGAGAGAGGTTTTGAACAACAATCTGGCCAAGTTAACACCCCTCTGATGGACAAAGACCCCCATCCACACCCTCTGCCAAGCACTGGCATGCTGGAGACTATTCCTTACAAGGCCTGTGCCATGCACACATCTCCTTCCTATTCAGTGATGTCATGTTGGGAGCTTGAAATGGGCCATTCTGGTAAGCAACCTTGTTTCTGGAGGAATGAAGGGTGTCCTGAGGTTTAGGACTTTCCATGCTAAAACTGGGAAAGTTTCAGGCAAACTTGACCAAAGTAGTTACACTATCAGTCGTGGGAGGAGTGTTTATACCATAGAACTTGGCAAATCTTACAAATCAGAGCATTGCCTCCTTAGAGAACTTCTCATGAAATATGCACCAGCACATTACTATGCCAGGTTTGGTTCCCCAGCATTGCTGCCTTTTATTTGCACAGTGAATATAGCATTGGTTACCTGAAGCTCTCCCTATAGCTCTTCATCAAATTTACGGGATTGTGAAGCATTTATTGGCAGAGGTGAGGACCTGAGAAGTTATCCTTTCAGTTGAAAATGCAAGCCTTTGCTAGGTAAATTGTATAGTAACAACCCTAGCTTTATGAATCACATTGACAAGGCACTTGAAAACTTGAAGTTAGATGCCTTCTCCCCAAATTTTATGTTCTCTTCAAAATCAATGGTTTATTTTTGTGGCATTTACTTATTTATTTATTGAACAAAATCAAAGTTGTTCCCTAATGGATACATATAATTATAGAGTTGAACACAAGACATGACAATTTTTTTTCCCTAAGAACCACATGACAGAATTAGAGATGCTTAACATCTTCCTATGGACTTATGGAGATCTTAAGCCTTACAGTAAACTGTACTTACCGCAATAATTATTGAGCATAGCACAGCACTTAGCCCACCATGTCTACATTGTAAATAAAATAGCTTCTCAGTCTTGCCTTAGCAGTTACACCACCTTCCTCTCCCATTAGAGAAACCATAAAGTAATACAGGAGGGTGAGTGAAATGTCCATCAGATGGAGCACCAACCTGGATGCCTTCCACTCCCAACCAGGCATCAAACCGTGAAAATGCCACAACAGCCCTTCTGTTCCTAAACTCTTCTCCCTGGTTCACTCTCCACTGCCCCAGGTCCTCCTACCTGCTACTTGTCTAGGGCCAGAAAATGTGTTTAAAATGCACACCTACTAGATAGTGTTCTCTTGGAGAAAAAAAAAAATGCACTACAGAATAGTGTAAGTAGAATGTATTCAGCCTGGGGAAACTGTTCTGAAGAGGTAAGGGAGAAACCAGGATATATATGATATATACGAACTTTTTTGCTGAGAAAAACGTGTAGTCAAGCAGAGAATATTGTTACTAATCACAAGAACAGACATCTCAAGTTACTTACTTTAGTGTTTTTTTTTTTTATCTATTGGAGAAAAAAGTGATTCCTTATTTATTTTATTTTATTTTTTCCTTATTTATTTTTTAAGTATAGTTGATTTATAGGACTTCCCTGGTGGTTCAGATGGTAAAGAATCTGCCTGCAATGCAGGAGACCCAGGTTCGATCCCTGGATAGGGAAGATCCCCTGGAGAAGGGAATGGCAACCCATTCCAGTATTCTTGCCTGGGGAATTCCATGGACAGAGGAGCCTCGTGGGCTACAGTCCATGGGGTCACAAAGAGTCAGACATGATTGACTAATATATATTCATATATACATATATGTATGCATTCTTTTTAAATATAATTTTCCATTATGGTTTGCCACAAGATATTGAATATAGTTCCCTGCGCTATACAGTAGGAGCTTGGTTTTTATCTGTTCTTTATATAATAACATAAAGAATCGGCCTGCAAGGCAGGAGACCCTGGTTCGATTCCTGGGTCAGGAAGATCTGCTGGAGAAGGGATAGGCTACCCTCTCCAGTGTTCTTGGGCTTCCCTTGTGGCTTGGCTGGTAAAGAATCTGCCCACAATGTGGGAGACTTGGGTTCAATCCCTGGGTTGGAAGGATCCCCTGGAGAAGGGAAAGGCACCCACTCCAATATTCTGGCCTGGAGAATTCCATGGACTGTATAGTCCATGAGGACACAAAGAGTCGGACATGACTGAGTGGCTTTTACTTCACTTCATTTCACCTTATATAATAGCTTCCATCTGCTAACCCCAGCCTCCCACTCTATTATCCTTCCCCCAGTTCCCTTCTCCTTGGCAACCACAAGTCTATTCTCTATAACCACATGTCTGTTTCTGTTTTGTAGATAGGTTCATTTGTGTCATACTTTAGATACCCTGTATAAATGATATCATATGGTATTTGTTTTTCTGTTTGACTTACTTCACTTAATAGTACTCTCTAGCTACATCCATGTTGCTGCAAATGGCATTATTTCATTCTTTTTTTGGTGCTTTTCTGTGTATGAAAACATGCAAGAATCTGGGTTCATTAAATAATTTCCTTAGATACTTATCTTAAATATCTAGGGGCTGGCATATCCAAAGCAGGGAATGCTTCCTGTTTTCTTCAATTATGAAATCCCTTAAGGTGCACTGCAGTGGATAATGGCTTGATCATTATAGAACTTATTGGCAGGCAACATTTTTTTTTTTTTTACCTTAGAATGATCTCCAGGGTATATTGTACAGTAAAAAACAAAGCGTGCATGTGCACACACACACAAAGCCCTCAAATCAACTGTACTTGAGTTAAAAGAATGGATCAATCAAAAGGAGAAAAAAGCAAGGTGCTGGACAGTTGGTACAGTATGGTATCTTTCATAATTTAATTAAAAAATTTTTTCCTTCTATAATTTTAAAAAGCAGTCTTAAATATGCTTGGATAAATACAGGGTGGTTTCTATGCCTAAAGTACACACTCTTCACAATGCATTTTATTCATGCACTTTTCTGTTTCTTCCAGGAGACCTTGACTTCCTTTAGGGGAAGGAATTCCTTCATTGACTTTTGTATCCTAGCACGTGGCTTGGATCATATAAACAATCAATAAAAGTCAGTTGAAGAAAGGAATCATTAAATGCAGGCAGAAACGCTGCCTTTAACAGTTTCCTTTTCTCAGTTAAATTTACTAAGCCAGTATTGTAACATAAACACAGGTCCATCAAAGGTGTAAGTCACTTCCTACCATTTTAGAGTTGGGTGTTTTTCTTTTTTTTTTGGTATGTGTGAATCAGGACGAGTCGGAGGCATTAAAAAAAGAGAAGTTTTGAAATTAAACACACACACACACACACACACACCACAAACATCTAATTAGACCAAAACAAAACCAACTTACAAGCCTTGGCTCATCATCTCTGCACATTGATAGCTACATGCACTGATCCTATAATTTATGTCTACTAAACACTGTTATTTTCCTTCTCTATGCATTAGGCAACTAGGAAAGGGTTCCAGAAACATTTCAACACTACTGGCACTCATGATTATTAATATCATTAATACTGTTTATTTTTTTAATGGCCAGTCTTCTAGACTTGTGTAACCGATCTGAGAGAAGAATGTATTTCTAGGATTGCAGCCAAATGCAATCCTGAATGCTTTCTGCTGGCAGTCTTTGCTTTCCCAATATTGACTTGCTTCCTACAACCCCTAGGAAGCTCTTCTATCTTTTCAAGCTGCCCTTGGGATTCTTTTTCTTTCTTGTCTTCTTGTCACTGGCACCCCTAGAGCCGGGCAGCAAACATGTCCCCCTGCACAGCCTGCCACCTCTCTGACTCTCTGGGTCCAAGCACCAGTCTTGGAGATAGGAAGAGACCAGGGGTGAGGTAGGGGACATTAATAATCCCCACTTCCCCCCCTTGCCAGCCCTGCCCCTTCCTACCACCAGAGTTGGCTACCACTCCAGGAAATAATTGCCCTTTTCAGCCTCCTCTTGGAGCAGAAAGAAAGGAAAGGTTTGGATTCGCTTCCTTTTCGGAATCCCCCTATTCTTTTTAGTTGTTCAGTCCCTAAGTCCTGTCTGATTCTTTGCGACCCCATGGACTGTGTGTGGCATGCAAGCCTTCCCTGTTCTTCACTATCTCCAGGAGTTTGCTTGAATTCATGTCCATTGAGTTGGTGATGATATCTAACCATCTCATCCTCTGCTGCCCTCTTCCCCCCTTTCTGAGGTTTTCCAAATAACCCCTCTTAGCCTCTCTAAAGCCCTTAATTTCTCCCCTTCTGTGCTCAGATTGCAGTTTACACAAGAATCCCCCTGTGGAGTTGGTCAAAAATGCATGTCTCTGCTCTTCCCCTGGAGTTTGTCCAGGAGTTTGCTTGGTGAACAGAACTGTCCCTGGGAATCAGATGATTTTACCTTGTAGTGTGGCTTGCACTTTTTACCTTGAGCATGTGGTAATCTGAGCAAAACTTGTGTAAACAGGGGTGGAAAATACTGAGGGAGAAAAGAACAGCCAGACAAAAACTGGAGTTCTTCTACGGAGTCACACAGCATCTCCCAGAGTTTACTCAAACTCCTGTCCATTTAGTTGGTGATGCCATCTAACCATCTCATCCTCTGCTGCTCCTTTCTCCTCCTGACCTTTCCCAGCATCAGGTCTTTTGCAATGAGTCAGCCCTTCACATCAGGTGGCCAAAGTATTGGAGCTTCAGCTTCAGCATCAGTCCTTCCAATGAATATTCAGGACTGATTTCCTATAGGATTGACTGGTTTGATCTCTGCAGTCAAAGGGACTCTCAAGTCTTCTCTAACACCACAGTTCAGAAGCATCCATTCTTCAGCACTCAGCCTTCTTTATGGTCCAAGTCTCACATCTGTACCTGACTACTGGAAAAACCGTAGCTTTGTCTATACAGACCTTTGTAGATAAAGTGATGCCACTGCTTTTTAATATGCTGTCTAGGTTTGTCATAGCTTTTCTTCCAAGGAGAAAATGTCTGTTAATTTTGTGGCTGTAGTCACCATCTGCCGTGATTTTGGAGGCCAAGAAAATGAAATCTGTCACTGTTCCCACTTTTCCCCCATCTATTTGCCATGAAGCGATGGGATCAGATGCCATGATCTTTGTTTTTGAATGTTGAGTTTTAAGCCACTTTTTTCACTATCCTCTTTCACCTTCATCAAGAGGCTCTTTGGTTCCTCTTCACTTTCTACCTTTGAAGTGGTATCATCTGCATGACTGCATGGCTGAAGTTGTTGCTATTTCTCCCAGCAATCTTGGTTCCAGCTTGTGCTTCATCCAGCCCGACATTTTGCTTGATGTACTCTGCATATAAGTTACATAACCAGAATGACAATATATAGCCATGATGTACTCCTTTCCCAATTTTGAACCAATCTGTTGTTCCATGTCTGGTTCTAACTGTTGCTTCTTGTCCTGCATACAGGTTTCTAAGGAGGCACGTAAGGTGGTCTAGTATTCCTATCTCTTTAAGAATTTTAAGTAGTCAGTGACCCAAGTCCTGGAAATCTTCACCCCTTCCCCAAAATGATTATAATAATCCTCTCACTCATTAGCATATGAAATTGTCCAGCCCATAAAAGCTAACTGTACCACACTTTGAGGTCACACTCGCCACCTGCAATAGCCCACACTCTGTGGCGTGTGTTTGTCTTTAAATAAATCTCTTTCTTACCTATCCCTTTATCTCTCACTGAATTCTTTCTGTGAGGAGACATCAAGAACCAGAAGTTCATTAGATCCTAAAACTGGGTCTGTGATCTCAGTTGGAAGACCATGGGTTTTGGCTGAGTCCCTAGCAGGGTTTTGGTTGGGTTCAAGTCCTGGCCACGTGGATTCAAGACTCAGTCTGAGGTAAAAGGTTTCATAACTGTGGTGACCCAAGGATGAAAGAGCAGATAAAACCAAGGAGGGTCTTGGAATGCAGGAACAGAAAAACCAGACCCTTATCATCCTTCCCTCCCCCTTGTTGTAACGATTAATGGAACAGTATAACCTGTCTCCCCTCATACCCCACAGGGAGAAGGTATTTGCCCTACTCTTCCCCCACCCAGTATACATGCCTCATCCAATCAGCAAATGACCTGCAAGACCCTTATCCCATTCCTTGTACCCTGGGTATTAAAATGGAATAAGGACCCCTGTTCAACGGTCAGTTCTCCCTTGAGCTGGTTCGCTGTTCTAACAGCATCGCCCACTCTAATAAACTTTATTTCCCTCTCATTCTGTCTCATGTCTGGAAATTCTTTTCCAAACCACGCCCGGACCATGACAACAACTACCCTGTATGAAACTGATACAGTTGAGGAAAGACTTTCCTTCTGTCATCCTAAGTTCAGAGCTGGGTCTATGAAAAACTGACAACAGACAGATTAAACAGGAGAAAAGGTATACAAGTTTATTAATTTTTAACCTGTGCACAGAGGCATCACAGGAAGAAATGAATACCCCCAAAGCAGTGATATTTGAGAGTTTATAAAATAACTTTATTGGGCAAGGGAGAAGATTATAGGCTATTTAGAGAAAGTGAAGTGAAAGTTGCTCAGTCATGTCCGACTCTCTGTGACCCCAGGGACTATACAGTCCATGGAATTCTCCAGGCCAGAATACTGGAGTGGGTCGCGTTCCCTTCACCAGGGGATCTTCCCAACCCAGGAATCTAACCCAAGTCTCCCACATTGCAGGCGGATTCCTTACCAGCTGAGACACAAGGGAAGCCAGTTTAGAGAAAAGTAAATGATTTTTTAGAGAAGATGGACGGATTCTTAGAAGAACAGATGGGAAATTTGAAGATGTGAGGGGGCAAAATTTGTCACCCCAAATCTGTCTCTTTGGCCCAAAAACCTCAGGAAGAATTCCTAACTGCCTAAAATAATTTATAGAGAGCCTGTTCCAGGAATGAAACTATCACTATAAATAACTGTAGTTTTATAAGAACCAGGTGTGGTAGACAACGAGGAACCTAGCAGTCCATGTTGAAATTCCTGTCTTTGTCCCATTTTCTGTGCTTGGCCCTTAAAATACTGGCTTTTCTATCATTTCCATGTGAATTGCTTTCTTTCCCTTCAAAGTCCTGAAACACTACCCCCAACATCCTTTGTGTCTTAAGCTGAAAATGGTATTTAAGGTGAAGGTTTTGTCCCACTTGCTTATTTTTACTTCTGTTACCTTTTCTTTTAGTGTCAAATCCAAAAAATCATCACCAAGATTAATGTCAAGGAGTTTACTGCCTATGTTTTCTTCTAGGAGTCTTATAGTTTGAAGTCTTGGTTTCTATTTAATCCATTGTGAGTTGTTTTCGTGTATGGTATAAGACAGTGGTACACTTTTGTTCTTCTGCATGTGACTGTCCACTTTTTCCAATACCATTTATTGAAGAGACTCTCCTTTTCCTATTATATGTTCTTGAGTCTTTTCTTGTAAATTAGTTGACCATGTTTGTGCTGGTTTGTTTCTGGACTCTCAATCCTGTTCCATTGATCTATGTGTCTATGTTATATCAATACTATACTGTTTTGATTGCTTTTTAATATAGTTTGAAATCAGGAAGTGTTATGCCGCTTGCTTTGTTCTTTTTACTCACTATTGCTTTGGCTACTCGGGGTCTTTTGTGGTTCCATACAAATTTAAGAGTTGTTTATTCTATTTGTGTGAAAATGTCATCAGAATTTTGATAGGGATTGCATTGAACCTGTAGGTAACTTTGAGTATCATGGACATTTTAGTAGTATTAATTCATCCAAAGAATTGATGCTTTTGAACTGTGGTGTTGGAGATGACTCTTGAGAGTCCCTTGAACAGCAAGGAGATCCAACCAGTCCATCCTAAAGGAAATCAGTCCTGAATATTCATTGAAAGGGTTGATGCTGAAGCTGAAACTCCAATACTTTGGCCACTTGATGCAAAGAACTGACTCATTGGAAAAGACCCTGATGCTGGGAAAGATTGAAGGCAGGAGGAGAAGGGGACGAGAGAGGATGAGATGGTTGGGTGGCATCGCCGACTCAATCGACATGAGTTTGAGCAAACTCTGGGAGGCCTGGCATGCTGCAGTCCATGGGGTTGCAAAGAGTTGGATCTGACTGAGCGACTGAACTGAACTGAATTCATCCAATCCATGAACATAAAATAAGTTTTCATGTATGTATATCTTCTTCAATTTGTTTCATCAGTCTCTCATAGTTTTCAGTTTCAGATTTTTCACCTTGGTTCAGTTGATTCCTAAGCATTTTATTTATTTATTTATTTGATGCAGTTATAAATGGTCTTGCTTTCCTAATTTCTCTTTCTGATATTTCATTGTTTGTCTTGATTTTTTAATATTGATTTTGTACCCTGCAGCTTTAGTAAAATGGTATATTAGTTGTAACAGTTTTTTTGGTGGAGTCTTGAGGGTTTTGTGTATATAATATCAAGCCATCTGCAAATAGTGACAGTTTTACTTCTTCCTTTCTGACTCAGGTGCCTTTTATTTTTTCTTGCCTAATTGCTCTGACTAGGACTTCTAATATTATGTTGAATTAAAGTGGTGAGAGTGGGCATCCTTGTCTTGATCCTTATCTTAAGGGAAAAGCTCTCATGAGTATGTTAGCTGTGGGCTTGTCATATGTGGCCTTTATTATGTTGAGGTACATTTACCCTACCCCCAATTTGTTGAAAGTTAAAACATTTTATCTTAAATAATATATCCAGAGAAAATGGATCATGTGAGCTCAGATTGTTTCTGGAGCAAACATCAGGTCAGTTCTTCAAATTCCCAAGGGGCCATTGGTTGGGATCTTTAAAATGTCATGACTAGGTTAAACCAAAAATTTGAAGCCATTTCTTACTTTAACAGTAGCTATATGCTGCAAGACAGTCATGAAGTCATAGTTTTGAATAGCAAGGAGAATTTATATGAAATTTCATACCTGTGCCTCTCCCTCTTCTGGTATGTAGCTATTTTCAAAAGAGAAATCCATGCCAAGAATTCAACTGGATACGACCTAAAATTACTTTAATCTCAGTGTGTACTGGAAGGTATGCTTTCTTTGGCAACCTTGTAGAGCCAATCCATATAAACTTTACATTCATGAACAAGGTTCTATCATTAGAAGTAGCAATGAGGCTTTTTAGAATATGGGGTCAAGTGTAGTTTGAGAAACATATTGTAAACCTATTATTTAATACAAACGATCAGACATAAGGATGGCTTATTAGTTTTAGAAGCTATGCAGAAGATGGAGTGAAATATAAGTACCATAGGGGTCAAGAAAAACTGTTCCAGGCAATTCAGAATCCATCACCAAGATAACCAAAATAAGTGTTTTAACTAAGTTTGAGGTTGAGAGGAGCACTGCTGCTGCTGCTAAGTCACTTCAGTCGTGTCCGACTCTGTGCGACCCCATAGACGGCAGCCCACCAGGCTCCCGTCCCTGGGATTCTCCAGGCAAGAACACTGGAGTGGGTTGCCATTTCCTTCTCCAATGCATAAAAGTGAAAAGTGAAAGTGAAGTCGCTCTGTTGTATCTGACTCTTCGCGACCCCATGGACAGCAGCCTACTAGGCTCCTCCGTCCATGGGATTTCCCAGGCAAGAGTCCTGGAGTGGGGTGCCATCGCCTTCTCTGGAGAGGAGCACAGGATGTCATAAGTCATTACTTTGGAGAAAAATCTCAAATTTATTTATTTTTATTTCTGAAATTTTTATTATTTTAAAAAATAAGTAATTAATTTGGCTGAACTGGGTCTTAGTTGTCACATGTGGAATATTCAGTCTTCATAGTGGCATGTGAAACCTTTGGTTGCAACATGCGGGATTTTTTGTTGTGGCATTTAAATTCTTAGTTGCAGTATATGGGGCCTGTTTCCCTTACCAGGGATCACACCCTAGGCCCTCTGCATTGGAAGCACAGAGTCCAGGGAAGTCCCGGGAAAACCTCACATTTATATGTAAGATTATGTTGTGCATGTGATAATGTTTGTCATGTGTTTGCTTTGCATGTGGCCCAGGTGTCACAGGTTAGATCCCCATTTTACAGACCAGAAAACTGAGGCTCGTGTCAACAAATAAGTTGCAGACTTTGGATACAATTTTTGAAACTTTGATTAAAAAAAACATTCTTTTACATACCCCAGTGCTTCTCTGTATCTTCAGAAAGAGGTAAATAAATCATTCTGGATAGTTTTATTTTCCAGTGGCAAAGGGTCTATTCACTCAGGAAGAGAGACATAAGAGAAAGCTTTCTAAAATTATGTAATATATTTTCTTTCCCCCCTTGAACGTATTATACGGAACATTTACAATGTGTTCCTGAGAATCCATCCTTAATTTTTTAAAACATTTTTATTATCTGTTTATTTGTGATTGTGCTGGGTCTTGGTTGCTGCACGTGGGCTTTCTCTAGTCGCAAAGATCAGTGGCTACTGTAGCTATAGTGCATGCGCTTCTCATTGTGGTAGCCTCTCTTGCTTGATGTGAAGAGCTGACTCATTAGAAAAGCCCCTGATGCTGGGAAAGACTGAAGGCAGGAGGAAAAGGGGACGACAGAGGATGAGGTGGTTGGATGGCATCACCGAGTCAGTGGACATGAGTTTGAGCAACCTCAGGGAGATGAAGGACAGGGAAGCCTGGCGTGCTGCGGTCCATGGGATCGCAGAGTCGGACACGACTGAGCAACTGAACATGTTTTGGAGCATGTGCCCTGGGGAGCTTGGGCTTTAGGAATTCTGCCTTGTGGGTTTAGTTGCCCTGAGGCATGTGGAATCTTCCAGAGCCAGAGATCTTGTGTTCCCTACATTGGCAGGAAGATTCTTAACCACTGGGCCACCAGGGAAGTCCAGAATCCGTCTTTAGTATGGGTGATACAGTAGATGAGATGATGCTCCCGGGGTCTGAGGTATGAGGGGCACTGGCCCCATGCCCTGGAGCTTTTCCAGTTTGCTTATCAGAGTGATTTTTATTCCTGTCCTCACTGCTGTTCTTATGCTTGCAGTCTTTTCACTGCCTTAAGTGGCAATCTGCCAGAGTCTTAGGATCTAAATAATTAAACCAGTTAGAATTGTACATAAAGTAAAAGTAAATAGGCCTGAAAGGATATGCAAGGAAAAGCATTAAGAGCACAGTCCTTAATTTCTATTTTCCTGCTACCTCAGCCCAATTAAATACATCTTTAAATTTTATGTTGTTTCCCAGGTAGGAGAGGACACAATTTAACCGAGTTCCAGATAAATGAACAATGAAACTTTCATCAGAAGCAAGAGACAGATACAAGTGTATACACAGACACACAGACACACGATTTTATTTGTTTTTTCACTGGCACTGACTTACCGCACTTAAAAATTTTCACTGGACTAAAATATATAACTTATTTTTAAAGAAAAACTGTATTTTAAATACTCATTTAGCATTTGTCTATATCGTTCTATTGTTATGAGTTTTTTTTCCCCCTACAAAGGGTATTTTTCCTTTACCCAGTGCAAAAAGTCTTTGCTACATATTTGCATAGACTAGTCACTAATAAATCTTTCTTTAGTAAGGGAGTAGCAGAACAGGAGCCTAGCTTTGAGTGAGTTTCAATATTCCCAAGCCCTGGTTTCTGCATGTGTAAAATGCAAGGCTGTAACAATTCATATGGTGTAGCAGGCTGTCTTAGTCCACCAAGGCTGCGGCAACAATACCAGAGACTGGATGGCTTATGAACATTTATTTCATAGTTCTGGGGGTTAGGAAGTCCATGATCAAGAGCAGACTGGGTGGTGGGGGAAGGCCTGCTTCCTGGTTCACAGACCGCTGTCTTCTCCCTGTGTCTGCACATGTTGCAAGGGACAAGGCAGCTCCCTGGGGTCTCTTGTAAAAGAGCACTAATCTCATTTATGAGGCCTGTGATTGGGGGTTAGGATCAACACCTAAACATTCTGCCTTCAGCACAGGCTTAGCCAGTAATGGCACAATAAAAGATGATTATCTGAATGTGAATTCAACTGAAATTCAAGTGGACCTAAACCCAGAACCATATACTCACTCTGCAGCTTATAAAAAGTGTCCACTATCATCTCCTCTGCTAGAGGGAATTAAAGCTAGCCTGGAAAGTTGCCTGATGGGACTACTGTGTGTCTGACTTAGGAATCGCCTCTGTTCTATCCAGTTTCATCCTCTCTGTTAAGGCAGGGACACAGAGGTCCAGAGAGTTTGAGAAACTTGCCTAGAGACAGACAGCCACTTTTGGGGCTGAGCCAAGTCTCAGCAACTAAACAAGGTGTAGGACAAGGGTTCCTTTCATTAGCACCAAGATTTTTGTTTGTTTGTTTGTTTTTAAAGAAAAGACAGGTGCTTTAATTAGAAGAGCTGTCAGTCTGGGAAGATAGTGGATCTGTGTCCAGAGATCAACTCCCAAGATTCTGCTCAGCCAGGACAGTTTTAATGGGAAAAATGGAGGGGGAAGCATCTCAGTGAATCACCGAGGCAGGAGGCTGGGCTCTGCATGTCCACTGAGTGCAGACCACCTGGCTTTCTTGCCAGAGTTACCTTGCCTGAGTGATCTGCCTGCAGGATTGCTTTGGGGAAACTTTTGGGTGTAGACAGCTAGTCTGACTTCTTTTTATCTAAGAAAAGAATCAACAGGTTAGACAAAGCATGGTGTACATTCAGGAGAGCAAGGCTCAGGAGTTCGTTTCATTTCTTAGTGATCACATTCTTATAATTAGGTTCTTTTAAGGTAGGAGGGGAATAGAAATGGGGAAACAGGAAAGGGGTGTGGAATGAAAAAATTATTCACAACCTAAAAGTTGAGAGTTAAGTTTTATTCTGCTACACCAACATCTTTTCATTTATGTGGGCTTTCACAATTTGCCAAGCACCTCCTTAGCTCCATGACCTCGTTTATTATACTATAGCCATGAGTTTAGGGAGATGGCTCCCCGCCTCCCCCCGGTCTTTGGGAGACTTTTTGCATACTCTGACCTGTGTTTCAATAGCTTATGCTATACTGATCCTTAAAAAAAAATATGTATACACACACGTAAATGTGTATGTGCATATACATGCACATATGGAAGACACTTCCTGTGTTGCCCCATCACACCCTGGGTCACAAAGCACAAAGAGAAAATAGTCTTCGTTTGACAGTTCCTGAGTTACCACTGATGCTTCAGTACTAAAGGGCTTAGAAGTGTTTACACTTTCAAGAGGAGGAGGAACATTTTAGGCTTCCCTTTAATAAGTCTCATTTTGAGATAGTATGATGAGGTTGGCCAAATACTCTTCATGCAGTTTTTGTAGTAAGTCCTTCAAAGAATGAATGGTCAAGCCCATTTATTTCTCCTCCTAGAATTTATCCTTCTTGTTTTTCTTAGTTGTGAGTTTATATATAAAGGTATGGGCATACAGACATTATGAAACATAAGGGCTATCACGTGAGGGAGGAAATCAGACAAAACATTCAGAAAAAAACTCTATGGAAATTAAAAATCTAAACTCGGGGCAGGGTGGAAGGCGACACAGTCTTTTCACAGAGCTGTTACATACAATGCAACTGTCCTCAAAGGCAGGAACGGAAAAAGCTAGCCATTCAGCTGCAGAACAAGGCTGGGGTCTTGGCTTTAGAGCTTTTCATGTCTTTAGCATTGGGTTGGGCAGCCAGTGTCTTTTCCAGAGTAGGCCAGAGCAGATAAGTCCAGCTTGGTCTTTAAGGCTTGAGTCAGCTCTGTGGCCAGCAACTCGTGGAGGGACACACCATCGTGGGAATATACCCAGTTTCTCCCAGTCCAGTCGTAACGCTTGGGGCCGCTGCAAGACGAAACACAGTCAGAGTAAGTTCATGGGAGCTGCACTTCCAAAGAAACTGTCACCAAGAAATTGACTGTAGTGAAGATCTAAAAAGTAATAAGGCATGTATTTGACTTCTCGTCTTAGGCTTGATTTAATGTAACTGAGTCATTTTGCCGTACACCTGAAACTAACACAACATTGTGAAATCAACTCTAATTTTTAAAAGAGCAGAATTACATCATTATCCTCGAGAACAATTCACAGAACAATGCTCAAGACCTGAAAACATTTCAACCCTACTGATGAGTCTCCATTTATCACATTCTGATCTTTTGCTTTTCCTGAGTCACATATGATAACCTGAAATATCAGGGCAGTGTCTTTAGGATGATGGCCCTTCATGCACTACTGGCATGATCTGCCCCTTACCTATGTTATTATCATCATTTCAGTACATTTCATAACATTGGGAATCCACTATCTATATCTAGTTTCAAAACATTTTCATCACCCAAAGGAAATTCCACATCCATTAAGCAGTTACTCCCTATTCACTCCTCTTCCCAGCTCCTGGTAACCGTCTCTACTGATATTTTTAAAAACAATTTGCTTAATTCAATTTGAAATCCATGAAGGTGAGAGTCTGATGGGCTAGTTCATCCATCTCGAGCTCATCTAGTGAACAAGAACAGTACATGCACTTCCTGCTGGGAACACTGTGTCCGTGTGGCCCAGTGTGACTAGGTTTTGCAGTGTCTTATTATTCCAGACCAACACAACCTGTGCCCGTTAATGCCACTTCCTCCGGGTCTAGTGGAGGAGGAGACGTGCCAGCAACTGATGGCATTGCAGGGTGACGCCTTGATGGAGGAAGGAGCAGAGGACACTGGGAGCCCACGGGAAGCAAGGGGCTGCCAAGCCCAACCGCGCTCACGGGAGCTTCTCCAAAGTGCAGGACTGGGACAGCTTTGCCAGGGAGGAGGAAGATTCAGAAGGGAAGCATCTTTTGAGGGCTATGAAAACATCAAGGATTTCTGTATTATCAACCAAAGGCACTCTCTTAATGGGATAAAAGGGACAAACCAAAAGCACTGGGCTTTTACCATGTACAAACAGCCAAACACATAGAGGCATAATAACCTGGACCAAAGCCAGAGAACGTTTCCTTGGCTCTGGACTCTGATTTGCTGCCAGGATACCAGGCAAGCATGAGAACGTCCAGGCCCCTCCACACTGCCCAGGGCCCTGTGCTCAGCCACGGACACCCAGCTGTCCACTCAGACCTCTCCTTTATTTCATCCTTTAACGTCCTCAAGCAAGGTATTGAGGCAAAGCCAGTGTTTCTTCTGACCTGAAACGTTGTCAATTAAAAAGCCCCAGGACTTCCCTGGCAGTTCAGGGATTAAGACCCTGTGATTCTAATGCAGGGGGCGTGGGTTTGATTCCTGGTTGGGGAACTAAGATCCCACATGCCATAAAATAAAAAGCCCTGTATCAGAAAAGCAGCCCTAGGAAAGGTTATTTTGGGCCAATGTGAAAAATTGAATGGAAAATAACTTTGTTTTTGAGGAACATAGTATTTCCATGATAGTAAAAGGCTACGTGGCATATTTTCTTTCCAGATTCCCATCATGAATTAAAAAAAAAAATAGGATTTCTCAAAATTTGTTATCATCCAGAAGTATATTTTTCTAAACATGCCTGAGGTAGGATCCTGTTGCTGATAGGTGTGCCCAAATGCTATAAGGACTTTTCAGTCTCAAGATACAACATGAGGGAATTCTTTTAGTGGAGCCAGCACAGTTGGTTCTGGTGCTCTGCCTGCTACTTTCAAAGCCACCGATCCCCAAAGCTGATGGCTGGATTTGAGCTGGTCCACCCAGTTTCTTGTCCTGATTCCTCTGGAGATGAAGGATAAGACCGTGCAGCCTTCATGCCTGGCCACAGTAAGGGTCAAGGTGGCTGTTTGAGACCAAAGAGAACAGGCTAATTGGCCTACACAGGGTAAAATCTCCCTCAGCTTCAAGTAAGTTGGATCTAGAAGTAAGACAATCTGTGAATAAGCACCTGGCTAGAAATGAGTGATTCCTTGGAATTGGTTTTTCTTGAATGATAACATTCTTCCTAGATGAGGCTGGGATGAAGGAAGCCTAATGCTTGATTTAGTTTGAACAAAGAATCACACATTGCAGCAGCATAAACAGGATAATATTAACTCCCTAAAAGTGATGTCAATACTGAGGCAGGGGAAGAGTTAAATACTTTTCTTCAAAAAAAATGCAAACGCCGTGAGGCTTTCAAAGAATTCCCTGCTGGTAGTATCCGGGCCTTTCCCATTTCACCATCTGAGTGTTCTCTTTGGAAGTGCTAATGAAGGACCGGGAAGGTTGTTGGAGAGCTCTTTGTGGGCGAGGTCTCTCCCTTTACTTTCTTACAACCACTTCAACAGGTTAGGAGGGATGAAGGACCCTCTCTCCCTGCACATTCTCAGGCCTTGAAAGGCAGCACAGAAGGTCTCCAAAACAATCTTTTATTCTGCTAGATTGACAGCACGTCAGTGAATAAGGTAGGAGGCATGGAATGCCCTGGAAGTACAGTTTAAAACACTCTCCAACCTCCACAGAGCACACAGCCCAGTTCGGCAAATGGAATTCAACTAACTTTTAACGGAGGTGCTCAAAACAGACCAGAGGTCAAACTTTAATGCGCTTTGAGGACAAATTGCAACTTGTTCACATGCTGTAACAGCAAAGGTGGCTTTTTCAAAGGCGCAGCAATGATTTAATAGAGAAAAAAATGGCAAGGTGGGTTCTGAAAATTTTTCACTTCCAATCTTGTTAACATCCTGATATCTGCTTATAGCAGCCACATACATAATCGCCAGAGTAAACCTTCCTGCTGAGCCTGAGACATGCTGCAAAACCTCAGGAAAGGTTGCCTTACATAGGTGCTAATACACGGGTGACACTTCTTAAACAGCCTACCAGGTCATGTTTCAAACAAGCTAAACCATGAGAAATTTTGACATACCTGGATGGTGAAGATAACCAGATTTGCTTGTTTGGAGTCTGCTTGTTGATCACGTAGGTTCCTAGATCTCCACCCAGTTTAATTGTTAGAACACCACTCTGGTGCATCAGGTGGAAAAAAGCATGAGGAAGTAAAACAAGACAGGGTTATCACTGTGTCATAGTTGCCTCCTCTTTTGTTATCTCTCAATACTGCATTTATACCAGGGCACAACATACACCAAAAAGGAACTGTCTTTTAGTTTTTTTTTTTTTTTAATTTAGTTTTTGGAATTAGATCACACAGAAGGAGCACTGATGTTGGAATCAGATGATGATTAATCACAACGACACGTATCTCAGAGTGTTTCCCCTCATCCCGTTTGAGGTGGACAAGGCAAAGAATACCCTCATTCCCCTTCTGAGGGAAGGAGACAGGAGTGTTCAGTGGCTCTACTGCAGCCGACAGATGAGAGGATCAGCATCCTGACTGCTGCCTTGGTTTCTCAACCAGCACATGTTAGAGACATTAAAAAATGCAGGCGCCAACTCTACTGCGGTCCCAGTCAGCACAAACATCGGGCAGACCAGTTCATGACCGAAGAACGGAAGAAAAGGCAAGAGAGAAGGAAGCCATCCAGCCAGCAGCTTTGCTGGTCTCAGAAGAGCAGCAGCCTGAGCTCTGCTAGCAGAAGGCAGACCCTCTGCACACGAGGGCTCTCATCCACCGTGCCCCCACCCGCCGCCCCCCACCAAAGCAGCTCACAAGTTTCTCAGAAGCCCCTCTGCAGCTTTATTTTCCTCTCCAGGAGCCTTGAATTCTTCAAAAGGCCTTTGGTCTTATCTTGCCCAATAAATGCTCATTTAAATTTGAAAACCCTCTTTCAACAAAAGAGCCTGTTACTCCTCAGGCCTGAGGTCTCTCTAGACTGCACCGGATACTCAAGAAACAGCTCTGCGGCTAAGCCTCGCTGCTCTCCAACCCCTGCACTGCCCTCAGACAGGCAGCCTTTCAGAGTCCCTGTCCACCAGCGGGTCCCCAGTGGTTCTTAGAACGTTTTGTGTTTGCTTTGCAAACACAAAGAGCTATTGAAAAGGTGGAGAGAGTGCTGATAATAGTATAACTGATAGGGGATGGGGAGGACACTGGTGGGTTCTATTTTTAATGATTTTTTTTTTCCAGTGAAAAAGAAATGTAGCAAAATTATAGAGACGTTGGAAATATAAATGTTATAAACAAAATGAAGACATCCACAAAAATAGCATCTATTATTTTTCAGTATCTGCTCTGTGCCAGGCAGTGCTTTGCACTCTGTGTAAAACTTTCCTCTAAGACCGTAACCATCGGGAGGTGGAAATCATTATCCCAGTTTCACAGATGAGGACAACAAAGGGACAGGGTAACAAAGAAAACTCAGTAACTGGGAAAGCTGATCTTAAATCCAGGTCTGCTCCCGTCCAGAAGAGGCTGTTCTTCCCACAACACGAAGCGCTCTCTCAGTCCTGTTAATCAGCGATATCAGCTCAGCTTTTGTTTGTTTTTAATTTAGCTGTACTAGGTCTTAGTTATGGCATGCAGGATCTAGTTCCCTGACCAGGGATCAAACCGGGCTCCTGCACTGGGAATGCAGAATGTTAACCAGTGGCCCACCAGGGTAGTGTTCAACTGCCAGTTTGAAAATGCAGGGCTATGATCACGCAAGTTTGCTTTAAAATTTTTTTCCCCTGAAACCTACCTGTGTTAGGACTATCTTTCACTTATATTTCACAATTTCTTACAACTGTATAATTTGGTAGTTTTTAGCATGTGTTTTCATAAAGTGTGCAAACATCCTCACACTCTAATTCCAGGCTGTTTCCATCACCTCAAAAAGAAGGTCTGTACCCATCACAGTCACTCATTTTCCCCTCCGTATATATAGTTTATGGCTTATTTTTCCACATAATAGACTCAAGGAATCAATACATAATTTCTTCTAATTTGACCTGTTTGCAGCCCTTAAATGCCATGTTGTGACCCTACGCCCAGGCGGTACATGATATAGCAGGGAAGGCAGGCGGGCCAGGTCTAGGAGTGCACAGTCTCACCAGTTTCCTTAGGAGAACAACTGCGCCGCCCCCTTCAGAGAGAGTTCGAGGAGCGGGGGCTAATGGGAGAACAGAGGCGATTCTGGGAAGGTTACCCTGACAACCCTCAGCGGGACTGTGGCCTGCGTGTGTCCCCATAGCCTCTGGGTTTTCCTCACTGCATCTGAGCTGCCAGCTTGCTGCTCACCTGCTCCTTCCCTCCACTACTTTAAGCCCCCTGAGAGCAGATTTGTCTTTTCATCCTAGCATTTTCAATATTTGTGCAAAAAACTGATGGATTTTAAAAAACCCAATGAGTGAACCAAGTGGATGATAACCACGCACTGTGATAACCCCTGGAATGGGAAGGGCAAGGTCACACAAGGCAACGCTCAACTACGCCCCCTCCTGTTCATTGTGCGCAATTACAGTTTTCTACTGAGGTGGTTCAGTTGCTAAGTCGAGTCTTGACTCTGTGACCCCGTGAACTACAGCATGCCAGGCTTCCTTGTCCTTCACTATCTCTCAGAGCTTGCTCAAATTCATGTCCATCCAGTTGGTGATGTCATCCAATGATCTCATCCTCTGAAGCTGCTTTCTCCTCTTGCCCTCAATCCTTCCCAGCATCAGGGGTCTTTTCCAAAGAGTCGGCTCTTTGCATCAGTTGGCCAAAGTATTGGAGCTTCAGCTTCAGTATCAGTTCTTTCAGTGAATATTCAGGGTTGATTTCCTTTATGATTGACTGGTTCAATCTCCTTGCAGTCCAAGGGACTCTCAAGAGTCTTCTCCAACACCACAGTTGGAAAGCATCAATTCTTTGGCACTTCTTTATAGTCCAGCTCTCACACCCATACATGACTACTGGAAAAACAATAGCTTTGACTAGATGGACCTTTGTTGGCAAAGTGATGTCTTTGCTTTTTAATACACTATCCAGATTTGTTATAACTTCTTCCATTTCCAAAGGAAACTAGCTGCATTTACTGGTTCCCCAGGAATTCTTAATGCTTTTGGAACCATCTGCAAGTAACCTAGATAAAAGAGAGCTTTTTGTTCATTAATGTTATTCCTTAAGGAGCAATCTGAGTGTCTACTTGGGGAGAGTGGGCAAACATCAATATGGGGCAGTGGGGGAGAGAGGCAGTACTTAGCTCCTGCCATCCAGACACCGACCAGTGGAAGCAGCCCCCAGTCACAGAAGGTGAGGCTTGATTCTGACTGGCTGCATCAGTGGAAGCAAAAGTAGCCATTTCCATTGTAACCAGCTCATTTGTAGAAACAGACACATATGGGAATGACATGTTGAGTTAGGGGATTTCACCTATATGCATAGGCTTCCCTGGTGGCTCAGGGAAGCAGTAAAGAATCTGACTGCAATGTGGGAGACCCGGGTTTGATCCCTGGGAGAAGGGAATGGCAACCCACTCCAGTAGGCTTGCCTGGAGAATCCCATGGACAGAGGAGCCTGACTATAGGCTACAGTCCATGGGATCGCAAAGAGTCAGACACGACTGAACGACTAACACACACCTATATGCATGTGACTTCCGCCACTCCTAAAATGGACACTGACTTCCCCTTAAGGAATAAGAATAATGAATATACAGCACTTTTACCTACATTGTTTTACTTAACCCTAAAATACACCTGGAGAAGAGGAGGGTACTGTCACCCACTTTACAGCTAAAGGACTTGCCCTCATGGTTAGATAATTCACTTAAGCATTCTAGGAAAAAAGTACAAATGCAGGATGCTAGGCCAGGCCCTCTGCCACCATATCCAATAAAGTGCTATCTCCGAGCAGGGGTGTATGACCTAGGACCCAGAGGTGGTCTTCAGGGCTCTGCAAACAGCACAGCCCTGGAAGCAGAAACTCCTAAGCATACATAGAAGTTTTTCTCAGAAGAGGGGCCAGAGCAATCAGATTCTCACAAGGTGTTCTGATCCCCAAATGGTTAAGAAGCCTCTGTCTATGTCAATAATATGCAGAAAACTCAGTGAATGAAGGGCATGGCAACCAGTAAATTCTACTTAAAGTGACTAAGAAGCTAGGGCTCCACCTAGAAAAGAAAACAAAGATAGCTTGGAGGTAACTCTCTAAATAGCATGGTGCTTGTCGCAGTTTCCAGGGTCAAGTGCAACGACTCCATGGTTACCTAGCCATGGGTGGGGCTTTGGCTCCTGCAGGCAGTTCCCTCTGATAACCATAACCAGTAAGGGATGAGGCTTGGCCCCAGACACTGACAACCACATGACCTGCCCCACCCGGACAACACAAGAGCCACGAAGCTGCCCACGTCTCCCAGTCCACAGACGGGAACAGAAGAAATGCGGGTTTATCTAGAGTATTGCTTTCATTTGCCTATTTGGCCAACAGCAAGTTGATAAAACAGCTCTGTGTGCTGAGTGCCATCACTGAAAGTATGTTCTGGAAAAGTAGGTGAGTCTCATTTCATTTATACAGTGAATCGACATTTCTTAAGTCCCTGCTATGTACTTGGCAATGTTCCAGGCACTGGAAGACCAGGAGTGGACAGTGTCCCAGCTGCCAAGAAGCTCACGGTAGCCGTGGGAGCTGGTGTGTAAAGAGACACTTATAGCCGAGGGTGTCAGTATTGAACTCAAGAGGGCTGGTGGTGTCTGCCTGGGGCATTTAGGAGGGCTGCAGAGAAGGTGACATCCGACTCAGGGCAGGGAAAGGCTGTGCTCCAACCAACTAATGGTGTTACAGGTGTTCTACCATCTATAATGTAATGTCAGCTAACTTATCTATATGTGAAATATATAAGTTAGTGAGCACCTGGAGGACTCTGATCAGAAATTCACACCTGAGGTAGCCAAACAACAGTGGGAGCTAATAAATGCCATTAGCCTCTGCATCTACACTAGAGATGTTCCTAATTAGCAAATGATTTACTAGATACACTTCTTCCCTAGGGAGGAGAATGATACTCAAGACACAGTGTATGGATTGGCTGGAAAAACTCAGGTGCCTCTTCCCTTGCACGAATGGGCAAGTGCAGCAGCTGAGTCACTCTTCAGAGAGACCCTGTGAAGGTAGGGAAGGTCCTGACCCCGCACCAAGCACAAGCTTTTGTTGCCTGCCTCGTGAGGGAAGCAGAATCCAGCTGCTAGAATACTGGCACCTTCGCTTCTAATGAAACTGTCATGTAAAGTATTTGAGTCAAGCAGGGACGTGCTTCACTAATCCTATAGGAACAGGTGGGGTGACTGCTTCTGTGGTGTCTGCAAGTGTGGCAGAGCTGAGCCTGAGACTTGGTTCCCCTATAGTTACCACACTCAGGAAGGAGGCTGGGGGAGATGAGACCTGGAGCTTCCCCTAGGTCTAATCATCCCACAGATGGTCAGGTTGGAGGGACCAGCCTGTAAGGGTTCCCTGGTATCTCTCCCTTCTGAGGCTGCCTGCATAAGCACATCCACAGCCCAGCCTGAGCACTGCTGCATTTTCTGGTGCTGACAACTTCCAACGAATCCACCTGGAAGGCATTTAATCCTTTCCTGCCCTGTCCCATTACTGCCAAATCCCTTACTGTCCTTACAACCAGGCTTGACACCTGCTCCATCTGATGGAGTCCTTTTTCTATCTAGCACCCCTAACAGCAATATCCAATACCATTTCTATCACTAGCCTGACAGCTGGTTGTCCTAAATAATCCCATGATTTAATCCCAAATGCACACTTCATGACATTTCCTGGTATTAATTAATTGCTGTCAAGAGGATTAACTTCTGCAGGGGATTTGCTCCCACTGGTCAAAAGGAGCTGCTCCCTATGGCCTAGGCAATAATTCTATATAAATCCAAAGGCTGACCCTAACTCAAGTCTGCCACCTGGTGGCCAGCTGATACACACACGCACTACCTGGGCTTCTAGGATCTGAGGTTTAAGTTTCATCCAGCCTTGGATGCGTTATTAGAAGCATCTGGGTAGTTACTCTAAAAACTTCAAAATCCTCATTGCCTGGCTTGGGCCGCACCCTAGACCAATCAAATATTCCTAGAGGTGGGACCCAAAGGTGCTCTTTAGAATCTCAGGTGAGCTTTTCAAAAACAGGCTTCCTAGGACTGCACCCTGAATTTCCAGGGAGTGAGGCACATGTCTAGTCTGAATACGTCTTGGGCAGTCTCTCACCCGGCTTAAGAACTAGCAGTCTAGTTCAGTGTTCTCCATGCCTGCGTGATAAGGGCTGTCTTGCTACACAAACACATGCCTGGGTTCCTCCCTGATTTACCTTCATGGGTATTGAGTGAAGGTTCAAAATCTGTATTTTTAGGAAAAATGAGGGCTCAGAGAGGCTGAGTGACTTGCTTGAGGTCACAAGACTGGTGTAGCTGAAACCAGAACTCCAGTCTCTTGGCCCCATCCATAACTGCACACTACTGGAAAGGAATTCTCTATCTCAGTGAGCTAAAATTCTTAGGGAGGATACAGAAGAATGAAGAGAAGAAAAGAGGTACCCCAAAGGAGACATCATAGTCTTCAAACGTGTACGGTTTATCTGCAAGGTCTTCAAAAAACTCTGCTAAGGAGTCCAGCGTCTCCTCGGCCAGTCTTTCATAGGTGGTATCGTCCAAAGTGCTGCAGGGGGAACAGAAACAACGCCAATCATGTGATCATGAAACTGCTGCATTTTTATTAGCATCAATTGATATTTTATTTTTAAAATTTTTTAAATAGATGGAAAATATCTAACATATACAGAGTAAAAATTTAAAAAGCATGAAAGAATTTAGAGAAGTAAGCCTTTATTCCCAAACAGGCTGAACTATGATGAGCAATCTCTTCTGTATCCTTCTAGGGCCCCCCATGGACTGCAGCTCACCAGGCTCCTCTGTCCATGGAATTCTCCAGGCAAGAATACTAAAGTGGGCTGCTATTCTCCTCCAGAGGATCTCTCTGACCCAGGGATTGAACCTGAGTCTCCTGCACTGCAGACCATTTCTTTACCATCTGAGCCACCAGGGAAGCCCAACATATACAGAGTAAAAATTTAAATAGCATGAAAAGTAAGCCTTTCTTCCCAAACAGGCAATCTGTGTATGGGCAAGCTCTTCTGTATCCTTCTAGAATTGTTATATTCTTTTTAATATGCAAATGAAGCACCTTGCAGTTTTCATTTCATATGTCTTAGACATTGTTCCATATTAGCACATATGGATTTTCACAGTATTTTATCTTATGTTATTCATTCAGCTTGTCCGTTTCAACTGGCCATCAAGGTTGTTTCTATTGCTTTTGTTATTAACATCTGTTGGGCAGATCACAAAGTGGGAGAAAATACATGCATTCCATATATCAGAAAAAGGACTTATTTCCAGGACATGTAAAGAACTCTTACAAGTCAATAAGAAAACCCAACAGAAAAATATGCAAAATATTTGAACAGATTTCATTTAAAAAAAAAATATCCAAATGGTCAAAGAACATATGCAAAGGGGCTCAACCTTGCTAATCTTCAGGAAAATGAAAATTAAAAAACCACAATGAGATACCCCCAGAAAGGTTAAAATGAAAGACAGATAATATGAAGAGTCAGTCAGGAAGTGCAGTAACCAGAGCTTTCAGATACTGCCGATGGGCAAATAAATTAGACGAGTATTTTGGAAAACTATTGATACTTCTACAAGAGTTGAATACATTCAGGTGCTGTGACCATAAATTCTACTCTTGGGTATATACCCAACAGAAATGCATACCCAGGTTCATCAAGAGACACGCACCACGCTAGAATGTTCACAGCAGAACTATCCAAGAGCCCAAATTAGAGGCTGCCCAAGTATCCAGACATAATACAGTGGATAAATAAACTGTGATACCTTCATACCATGGGATACTACAGTGCAAAACAGAATTGTCTACAAAAATAACAATATGGATGAATCCCACAATAAATGGTGACTGAAAGAAGCCACACACAGACATACTTATTCTTAATACCATTTATATAAATTTAAAAAGCAGGCAAAACTAATCCATGCTGTTTGAAATCAGAATGGTAGCTCCTCTGGGACAAAGAGGGGTTAATAACTAGAAGTGAGTAGAAGGCCTGCTCTCAAGGGGTTGGTAACATTTTATTTCTTGAGCTAGTTCTTGAGTTACATGGTATGTTCAGTTTTTAAAAATTTATCAAGCTGAATACTTGGAGATATTCTATATAGATATTATTTTTTAATTAAAAAAATGCCATAAATCTATAGAGACAGAAAGTGGTTGTCAGAGGTCTGGGGCAAGGAGGAATGGGGAGTGATTACTAATGGCTTATGGGGTCTCTTTTTGGAGTGATGAAAATGTTCTGGAATTAGATAGTGGTGAAAATTGCATCATTTTGTGAGGATACTAAAAACCACTGAACGGTACATTTTATTTTTTATGTAAATTGGTTGGCTGGGTTTTTGTTTTGTTTCTGGCTGCACCAAGTCTTAGTTGCATCATGAGGGGGATCTTCATTGCCTCGTGCGGGCTTAGTTGCGGCATGGTGGGATTCTAGTTCCTTGACCAGGGATCGAACCTGAGCTCCCTGCATTGGGCACACAGTCTTAACTACTGGACTACAAGGGAAGTCCCAGTGGTACGTTTTTAAACGGTGAATTTAATGGTATGTAAATTATGACAATGAAAACTGCCAGAAACCTCTCTGTATAGAACGTATCTGTAGGTTACAAGAGGTGTCTTGGAAAACTCCATCATTGGAAAGTTTCTAGGAGGCCCAAAGTAAGACATTCCACGGACTGTAGCATATCAAGCTCCTCTGTCAATGGGATTCTCCAGGCAAGAATACTGGAGTGGGCTGCCATTCCCTTCTCCAGGGGATCTTCCCAATCCAGGAATCGGACCTGGGTCTTCCACACTGCAGTCAGATCCAACAAAACTAAAGCATCACTCGCCCACTTTCTGTCTGAGCCGCCAGGGAAGCCTGTGCATACAGGTGAAATCCCCTAACTCAACATGTCATTCCTATATGTGTCTGTTTCTACAAATGCGCTGGTAACAACAGAAATGGCTACCATTCCCACCAGGGAAGCCCAAGTAAGACACCAGTGGCTGCCAAACAACCAATGAAGACAAAGATTTGCAGTATGATTCCTCCCCCAGTCAGCCCATCGCCCGCCTCAAGGGCACAATGTGGGGAAGGTTACAGGGCTGATGGGGAGTGGTGGGCCTGGGGAGCGGGTGTCGGGCATTTCCCTCTCCCTCTCCTCAGTTAACACTGATCGAGGGAGATCTGAAGAGAAGCAGGACAGACTGATAGGTGCCCGGAGGAGCTTGGGGAACATAAAGATACACCCGACTCGGGCATAAAGTCCAAAGTCAAGAGCTTAGCAGGTGCTATCTGGCAGTGGCAGGTGGGCCATGACAAAGTGGGCTGTCCTACACATGGCAGGTCAAGGTACACTTCCCAGGGGCCAGAAGTAGACCCTGAAGAAGGGAGCTGGGCTGGGGCATTCTGCCAAGGTCCCACCCAACCTCAAAGGGCTGTCTGGAGGGATTGGGGGACAGTAGCAGAGCGTCCGGAGACGGCGATGGCACCCCACTCCAGTACTCTTGCCTGGAAATGGACGGAGGAGCCTGGTAGGCTGCAGTCCATGGGGTCGCAAAGAGTCAGACATGACTGAGTGACTTCACTTTCACTTTTATGCATTGGAGAAGGAAATGGCAACCCACTCCAGTGTTCTTGCTTGGAGAATCCCAGGGATGGGGTCACACAGAGTTGGACACGACTGAAGTGACTTAGCAGCAGCAGCAGCAGAGCATCTGTGCAAGGAGGGGCTGGAAATGGTGCCCCGGAGGCAAAAACCTGACCCATGCAGACGCAGCACTTGTTCAGAGGCTGCGGGGAAGGGCCAACGACACAGACGTGGGAGCCCGGAGCCTGCAGGTCCTCTGTCAGCTGCTGCCTGTGATGACCTGGGAGGCCCATACTATGCTGCGGAGCTGTAGCTCTGAGGACAGTTAGAATGTTCCTGCGTCTGGGTGGCTCCCTGCTGCCGTTAGCTGATGAACACAGAAATGGTGAGCCAGAAGATCAGCCAGTCTGCACTGGGGAGCTGAAAGCAGTACTGAGGTGGATGAGCCCGGGGAGAAGCTAAAGCCTCTCATTAAGCCAAAAAAGGGGATCTAATTCTGTTGCAAAAAGCAGGTTAAGAGTAGTCTTTAATGTTATGACCTCAAGGGAAATGCTCTTGGGTTGAGAGAGGTGGCTGTGGGAGTGAGGATGCCAAAAGTCAGTCAGTCAGCCGGAGGCTCCCATCCCAGGTGGCGCTCGTGGAAAAGGACCCGCCTGCCAATGCAGGAGACGTAAGAGATGCAGGTTCAGTCCCTGGGTTGGGAAGATCCCCCGGAGGAGGGCAACCCACTGCAGTCTTCTTGCCTGGAGAATCCATGGACAGAGGCGCCTGGTGGGCTACAGCCCACAGGGTCTCAGAGTTGGACACGACTGAGTGACTTAGCATATGCAGGAGGCTCCCATCCAGGTAGCTGGTATGTGAGACTGACTAGGGCTTAAGAGATCAGATGCCTGCTAGGTTTCTGAGAAAATCCTGTTAGCAAAGAAAAATCAGCCTGGCCGACTGGAGCCTTACGACAGCCTGCGGAAACTGTTACTATCGGCAGGGAGAAGGCTGTGAAGACTGCTCACCCCCGAGGAGGGACACGTCCCACTGCCTGTGGCCCGAGGCCATGGGGAGGGACAGCCAGTGAGGAGCCTCCTGGGCGCAGAAGTGGGGTTTCTTAGAGGGATGCCCCCCACAGCCAGGGCAGAGGTTGTCCCAGGGCAGCCCAGGGGGCTCCACTGCTGCCCCCTTCAAATAAAAGGGATATGTGTCTTTTACTTGAACACGAGCTATTGATGTACTGGTTATCTTGCCCCTCTCCGTGTGTGTTTGTGTGTAGGTCAGAGAAGCCATTCCTAGACCTGGAGACAGGACTGCACGTCATCTGGGCACCTCGGCCTTCGAGGTGGATGAGGGACCGTGGGCCTGCGGCTGCGGCCACAGGATGTGTGTAGAAGGTTCCGGGGATCATGCAGATTCAGGCATAGAGGGCTGGGCTGCAGCAGTGTCCAGCAGCTTTCCCCCAGAACCCATCACCTCCTCCCTCCAGGACACCCACTAGACCACCTTACTGGGCTCCTCTTAGCTGGGGCCCTGGGACCAAGTCCTTCCCACTAAAATGTGAGTCAGGGACAAATGCCACTGCTAGGCCTGCCATGCTCCTGTCCATTTCTGGGGAGTGTACCATGGACGGGATGACCCAGGCTTGACCTGCAGACGGCAGATGGTGCAGACAGGAGACAGGAAGGTGAAAGGAGTCCGGCTCCCTGAACCATTTCACAGAGGCACGGCCACCCTGCTCCAACAGAGAGGGGTCCTGGTTAGAGCCATTTCAATTTTGGGTCTACTTGTTACAGAAACTTGGCCGGCCCTAAAGACTAAGATATCAAAGAGAATAACAATGAAATTCTGGAAGAAAGCTAAATGTCCAGCAATAGGGAATGGGTTAAATGAATTACGGCACATCCATAAAACTTAGTACTATTTCACTAAAAATAGTATAATGGATAGTTAGTGATGTGGAAAGATGCTTATGAGCGCTGCTGCTTAGGGAGAAGACAGGTTTTCTGTGGGATGGGTTTTGGGGTTTTTTGTTGTTTAAAAAAAGTGAAAAGGAAAGAAAAAGACAAGTATAATATGTGTGCATATGTTATACACGGTGGGGTGAGGGTGGAAAGAGGAAGTGATCTCTGACATGGAAGATGCTTTGTCTTACCCAGCATCACCCAAAGTTCCCGCTGTCCTCAAATTTATCCAGCAGACACTTTGCTTTTTGACATCCAGGGTCTGGTTGAGGCAGCGGAGGCTCAAACTCTAAAAGCCAAAGTGAAGAACATTACCATTTTCCAATACATTACAGTCCATTAATGCCCAGTTTAAATATTATTATGCACACACTCAGGAGTAACCAGGTTTAAGTTTTTCAGACTATCTCTTCCTCGGCAATTTTTTTGCCTTCTTTTAGTGCACTAGCCCAGGCTCTCTCTAAGGCTGTGCTCCCCAATGCAGTAGCCACTCACTACATGCACCTATTCAAATGTAAATTTACTAAAGTAAGATAAAAATTGAAAAGTCAGTGCCTGGGTCTCACTAGCTACCTGTCGGGCATCGTGTGGCACAGAGTCAGGACATACCTAAGTGCTGCTGGCTGGGATGGGGTGGTGAACACAGGCAGGGTGAGGAGTGTCAGCAAAGTCTTAGAATGCGGCTAAAACGAGCAACCACAAATAGCTGGGTGGCCCGGAGAAAGGCTGTACCTGCAGACTGCTGCCTGGCAGATCTTAGTAACACGATCTGTAGGGGACACTGTGACATACTGATTTCTTTCAATACTTAACTGCTACCTCTGAGCAGTGGGGGTCTGAGCTATGACCAGCTGGAGAGCTGTCAGAGGGGATGGATGCCTGAAAGGAGAGAGAAGTGGTCCAGCAGAATGGAGCGGCGGCAGGGGAGTGATGGAGAGGCGGGCTGCGGGGCTTCATCTGGGGAGGACGCCGAGGGGCCTGCAGAGGGTGGCAGCAAGGTTCACCTTCTGCAAAGGGCACCGTGGCTGCCACTAAGAGGAGGGTCAGAGGCTGTGGTTACTCTCTTGGGCCATCGGGGCCCTGGGCAAGCTGAGAAAGACTAAGGCGGAGACGTGAGTGGAGGAGGAGGAAATGGGGGTGTTAGAACACAGATGGCCATTTAAGAACACTGGCTCTGAAGGAGAAGTGAGAGAGCGGCTGTGAAAAGCACAGTGTCCCACAGCATGTTCTGGAATGTTCACCATCAACTGGGTGGTGATGGGACTTTAGAGAAGGGACTCATTGAGTCCTCACTGCCCGCCTAGGAGGGAAGTGTTATACTGCGACAGTCGTCATTCATGACAGAGATGCCCTGTAGAGTTGATGGATGAGCGAGTTGCTCCTGAGGGTAATATGGAGAGGTACCTGTGAGCCATCTTCACCAAATGATCAATGCACAACCTGGTTTTACACGTGTTGCATCCTGGGAACGATACAGGGCTCCAGACGCAGATGGGAGGGGTCTGAGAACTCGGGGCTCACGTCAGTCAATTTTCCTTTTCTCCCGGATCTTGGCCTCTCAAATCCTAGCTGTCTCAGTCTCTCTGCTACCTTCACACAGCTGTTTCTCTCTTTTGTCCTTTAATTGTATATCTTCGACGGTTCTGATGAGAGAGCTGGTCTAAAGCAAGGTACTCATTCACAGCCAGAATAGAAGACTTTATTCAGCTGTTTTTTTTCAAGTTTCTTTTTTTTAATGAATGAATTAAAATTTGGCTATGTCAGCTCTTAGTTGCAGCACGTGGAACCTTCGTGTGTGTCATGTGAGATCTTTCATTGCAGCACGTGGGCTCTCTAGTTGTGGCAAGCAGGCTTGGTTGCTCCACAGCATGTGGGATCTTAGTTCCCTCACCAAGGACTGAACCCATGTCCCCTCCATTGCAAGGCAGATTCTTAACCGATGGACCACCAGGGGAGTCCCTATTCAGCTGATTGTAATCACAAGGGAACAGCTGCCAAAGACCCCCTCCATCATCCCTTACCTGCTTCTCCCTAATCTAACATTCTCTGTGGTGGTGGTGGTGTAGTCACTAATTTGTGTCCAACTCTTGTGATGCTATGGACTGTAGTCTGCCAGGCTCCTCTGTCCATGGGATTTTCCAGGCAAGAATACTGGAGGGGGTAACCATTTCCTTCTCCAAGGGATCTTCCTGACCCAGGGATCGAACCCAGGTCTCCTGCATTGCAGATTCTTTACCAATTGAGCGATCAGGGAAGCCCGACATTCCCTGGATAACTGCTTAACCTTTCAGACCTCTACTTCCTCCTCTGAAGGCAGTGGTCATGGTAGTCCCTTGCAGACTGGTTATGAGGATTCAACAAGAGGACTACAATACCCCAAACTTGGGGCCTGACAGTGATCAATCAGTTTGTTTTGAAGCATGTCAGAAGAGTGTGGAGAGGTAGGACCTCAGAGGGGGCATAAATCTGGCCTTTGCCCAAGGAAGAAGCTGCCCCACTGATTGTGGGATGCAGATGGACTTCACGGTGGGGAGGGCTCTATTATAAGTGCTCCCTCTTAGGCCACCCATGGCCACCCCTCCTGCTGCCAGACCTGGAGCCCTTGGACTATGTGTCTTTGGTAGGTCTGCTCATTCGAGTCCAGGGCTCAGTGACTTCGTGAGCTCGGCACAAGGCCGGCTAAGGGGAGACGCTGGAGGAAAGACTAGATAGTTCCACAGGCTCCGGCTCAGGCCCTGGACATGACCCAACCTAGGCCACTCTGGCGAGGCTTGACCTGGTGGCCAGCAGGGAGGCCAGCCTTCACCCCAGGGTCCCCTTGTCGCCCTGGGCTCTGTTAAACCACAAGCCTGAAGAGTGAGTCAGTTCTCATCTGCTGCTGGGAGGACAAATGCGCACAACCAGTCTTGGCAGCAACCGAGTTGAGTATTTGCTGGCTCCTCGCTCAGCAAGGCCAGCCTGAGGACTTCACCCAAGACAAGACTCTGTTCACACACACAGGAACGCCACTGCAGCGCCACTATGAGCAGCTCCATGCCAGGCAAGAGCAGCACAGAAGGAACACACTAATGAACATGTGCATTCATTCTGCACACGGGGCTCCTGCGACCAGCGTGGTCCTGACTGCCTGGTTCTCCTGAGAAGTCGGTGGTGATTCCAACTTTGAGTGTTGGCAACCAATCCTGGGGATATTTCCAACACAGTCAAATAGCACACCTCAGTGGAAGGGTTAAGCCTCAAGTTCAACTTCCAGAACTCCATGAACAATCTGAGTTGGATTTCACCTGCTTCCTTCACCACCCACAGTCCATCGAGTGGACCAGCCACTCAGAGCCGATCTCTGCCTGCCTGCCTTCCCGCCTTTGCCCATTCGGTTCTCTTCTGAAAGCCACTCACCGCCTCCTGCTATCTGCAGACCCTGATTAAACATCACCTCCATGCTCCCGTGTAACCTCCTTAATCCCACAGTACTTTTTTGGGCTTCCAAGTCGTGGGGTAACTGGGTCGGGCATTTCTGTGTAACCCGGGGGAGGGGAGGGAAGTGAAATTAAGTGCTGAAGACTTTATACATGTTAATTAAAACTCATGTCAGTGGTAATCTCCTCTCCCCAGAAAAACAAGCCAGGCCTCAGAGGGGTTCGTTCCACGATCCCTCAAGGTACCTCTGCTGAGTCCAGGAGCCAGATTTTGGAACCCAGGCCCGATCCAAAAAGCCCTGCTGCTCTAGCTGCAGTGCTCCGAAACTGACATCTTCACCTCGCTAGATGAAAGCATTTCGTTCATAAAAGCCCATGCTTGAAAGCATCGCTCTGATAGTACACATTTATATCATTATATTGATATACACACTATTTTATTGAAGCAGTTCTACATTCATAGCATGCTAATATTATACATAGTATACTTATATGTATATTATAGTACCTAGCATATATTATTAGTTAAATTTAAGTTCTCGTAAAGAGAAGTGACTAGCTTAGAACCTTCACTGGTCCCTAAAGAAACAATCCCCGCCCACCTTTCCTGCTTTTTTCCGCGCCGTTCCCGCAGTTGCACCGCAGGATATAATCTCCCTTGTTCAGCAGAGAGCGGAAGTCAGTGCAAAAGTAACCGGGAGAAACGGAGCCTCAGCACCTCTCGGCCGCGCGCCGCCGCACTTTCCCCGCCCAAGCGCGGCCCCGCCGGAGCAGGGGCGGTGCGCTTGCGGCGCGTCCTCGGCGTGCGCGGCCTCCCTCCCGGCGTGCGGCCTGCGCAGCTGCGGGCGCGGATACTTACGGACCGGCTGCGCGCGCGGGCCTTGGCGGTTCCGATGCGCAGGCCCCGGGGGCCGGAGAACGAGGGGTCCTTCGCCGGCCGCGGGGCCCCGGTGCGTGTAGGGGCGAAGCCCGGGAGCGCCGAGCGGAGCTGGAAGCTGGCAACCGCGCGGCGCCCGAGCGTCCACATGCTCTTTGCGATCTGCGGCGGCTCCGCCCTCCTGCTCCGGGAATGCCGGGCGCCACCTGGTGGTCACGGGTTGCAGCCGCAGATTCCCTTTTTCTGTTGGCTTGGGAAATGACTAGAAATTAGACTTTAGGAAGAATGTTCCTGCATTGCTCTACCTCTGCTTTTAACAGACATAGAAAGCTTGTTTAATGCAAAGCACGAGGCTTAACCCTTGGGCAACGTAGTGAATGCATAACCTAGGTCCCTGACCTCGGAGACTTCAGCTTAGTGACCCGTTGCTGGAGATTTCTATGCAGAAAGGCTTTGGGAGCTGCAGGTCTGCTGTGAACTGAGAGGGATGCAGGTCTTGAAGTTGCTTGAAAGTCAGTATAGGTTAAAGCGGCTAGGAGTGTACTGACAGGAGACTGCCTGCCTGGTTTAAATCTGAACTCTGCCCACTTCATACCCGTGTAACCAGTGCGTGCCAAGTCACTTCATTCGTGTCCGACTCTTCGCGACCTGCTGGACTGTAGCCCTCCAGGCTCCTCTGTCCATGGGATTCTCCAGGCAAGAATACTGGAGTGGGTTGCCATTCCCTTCTCTAGGTGATCTCTCCCACCCAGGGATCGAACCTGGGTCTCCTGCATTGCAAGCGAATTCTTTACCGTTGAGCCAGCTGGGAAGTCCAGTGTGACCAGTTGGCAAGTTAATTAACCTTCTGTGCCTTCTCTGTAAAATGGGGTAGAAAAGTTTCTACTTCACAGGGTTGTTGTAAGGATAAAATGAGTTAATCTGTAAACTTTTCTCGGACAGGCCCTGGATCTTGTTAAGTCTACAAGAAATATTGTTAATACATTTTAAAATAAAATTTTACTTTGGCAGTATATTTCAAAGGAATACAAATTGTGAAAGTTCTTTCATATTTTGTATATGCTTCAGAAAATGTCAAATATGCATGCTAGAGAATATTTTTATGGGTAGGCTAGTGGCCACCTTGGTACTTTGTGAATAGTGGGGATAAGACACATATATAAATACTTAGGACAATGACAAGTGTTAAAGAGGATCATGAACTAAAGAGTGGCAGAGTTGCTTGGGAGAGTATTTATAACTAGAGCTGGGGGCAATCAAGGAAGTCTTCCTGGAGGAAGTGACATTTGCACAGGACCTGGAAAAATAGGGTAGAGGAGATGGGATCTGACTGGCTATCTGACAGTGCATTTTTCTGGATGAGAGATGTTCTCCTGCATTCAGTTAATCCTAAGCAGCCATTTATAGCGTACCTACTACATATATGCCAGGGAATGATGTTAGACATCCGATTACGAACAAGAAGGTCACCCACAACGCAGAATCATCCAGTCCAAAATGGCAGTGATGCTAAATCTGAGAAGCACTCATGAAGCCAGACCAGAAGAATCCATTTGAGGCAAAGAGAATTGTGTTGGTTGTTGACCTTGGCCCTGAACCCGCTGCACTGACAGTGAGGCCCTTCCTCACATACTCAGAATGCAGTTATATACTTAGAGAGCTGCAGCTTTATCAACCAGTGTGCTTAGCATGTTCTGGCATAGAAGGGCACCTGCTCCAACTCCCAGCAAAGCTGGTATCCCTGCCCTATCTTTTCAGTCAAGGAAACAGGCTCAGCATAGCAGAACAGAAAATATTAAGGTCTGTCAGAAATCTTTCCTTCTCCAGGTCCTGGGAGGTGGTAAAAGAGAATTGGGCACACCAGGTAAGAGATGATTTTCATGTTTAAGTCATAAAAAGGATCTAACTTTCTCCTAACTCCCTTGTTTTGGGATTCTTGCTTGGGGGACCACATCTTATTTTGAGGAAATTAAAACTAGCCCAAGCAGAGACCACATAGAGAGGAACTGAGGCCTCCAGCATTAACCGCTGGACAAGTGAGAGGTCTTCAGATTCCAGCCCCAGCCTCAGAGTCTTCCAACTGAGTCCCCAGACACCACACAGCAGAGACAAAGTGTGTCCCCATTATGCCTTGTCTGAATTCCATATCTACAGAATCTGTGAGTATAAAAGATGTGGGCATGGGTTTAAGCCAGTATATCTTGAAGTAATTTTTTATGCACTCATCGTGGCACTTCCCCGGTGGCTCAGTGGTGAAGAATCTGCCTGTGGTGCAGGAGACTCAGGAGACCCAGGTTTGGTCCCTGAGTCGGGAAGATCCGCTGGAGGAGGACATGGCGACCCACTCCAGTACTCTTGCCTGGCGAATCCCATGGACAGAGGAGCCTGGTGGGCTATACAGTCCACGGGGTCACAAAGAGTCGGACACAACTGAAGTGACTGAACTCTGCATCATGGCTAGAACACATGGCTAGCTCCTCATCCTGTTCCATGTCAGATGTGATCTTTTCCAGAGTCCATTCTGAAACCACTCTATTCCCACAAGTGTGTCTTAGGCAGCCCCCTCTGTGTTTCCAGAGCTGCAATGTCATTGTGACTCTTCCTTGTTTAGCCAGTATCTCTGACACATAACAGACACTCTACTAGTGAGTCAATGAATGAAAGGAAAAATGAATGATGTTCTACTTTGTTATTCCTCTAGGAGTTCTTTTCCTGTCTTGGGTCTCACTGCCAGGGAACAGTGTGGAATTAACCAATACTGACCAGTAGAGGTTTACAGAGTAATGTCATCCTTGAGACGTTTATTTGTGTTTTACTTGGAGTCTTCAAAACTTTTAGGACCCAATGAAAGGATTTTTAAAAATCTTACCCCTGAAAAAAACTAAAAATAAATGAAGTCTTACCCCAAATCTGAAATTTCTCCAGTTTATACCGTCTCAATAAATATTATCTTCAGGTACTGAAAGGTTCTTGATGGTAACCTGGGTGGTCACTCTCCCACCTTCCTTTCCTTCACTCTTTACACTCAACCCTCCAATGAGTTCTATCAATTCTAATTCCAAAATACATACCAAATCTGCCCAATTAAAAAAAAATGTTTGTTTATTTGTCCGTATCAGGTCTAGTTGCAACATGTGGGATCTAGTTCCCTGACCAGGGCACAAACCTGGGCCCTCTGCATTGGAAGTGCAGAGTCTTAGCCACTGGACCACCAGGGAAGCTGCAGGGTGTTTTTTTTTTTTTTGGTCCCAGTTTAAAACCATTGTCTGGCTTGGATAACTGCAATGGCCTCGTATCTGGCCTTTCACCTCCCACCCCAGCTAGTGCTTTCTGCTTTACACAGAAAGCAGTGTGATTTCTCTTTACAAAGCAGTGATTTAATGTTTTAATATATACTTTATAAAATGTTAGGAGATTTGAAAAAATATACTCAAAAGAGAGCAAGAAATCACCCCTTGGAATAATCACAGTAAACATGTAGTGAGCATTCTTCCAGACGATGCAGTAGGTGTATTTATTTGGTCCGTTGAACAAGGATGTAAGACAAAACTAACCTCATTCTTTTTTAAATACATGAGTCTACCCAACTAGAACATGAGTTACATGAAAGGAAGCCGCTTGTCTTTGTTCCCTGATATGTCCCCAGAGCCAGATAAGGGCCTGGCATAGAAAAGGTCCTCAATAAATATTTGTTGAATAAATTCTTACTATGCAAATAGTATCCATGGCACAATCAATTTATATTTTTTTAAGGTTTACATTTTCTTATTTATTTGGCTGCATTGGGTCTTAGTTGCAGTATATTGGATCTTTGTTACGTCATGGAGAAGCTTTTCCTTGTGGCACAACAGCTTTCTAAGTTGTGGTGCCCAGGCTCTGGACCGCACAGGCTCGTACTTGCGGAACAAGGACTTAGTTGCCTGGTAGTATGTGGGATCTTAGTTCCCTGATCAGGGATTGAACCCACGTCCCCTACTTCGCAAGGTAGATTCTCAACCATTTTACCACCAGGCAAGTCCCACAGCCAATTTTTAAATATTTGATACATTTCATTTCATGGAGAGTTAAGTGTTTTTTCTTTTCATGGAGTTTTAACTGCCTCCCCTTCACTTGTGTTGTCTGCCTTGACTGTATTCTTCCCTTCCTCAGCTTCCCCAGCATTGTGTGAAATCCCTGGAACATCCTGTCCCCCAGAAACCCCTCTCAGGGAGGTTCCTGCCTCCTGCTTCAACCTGGAATGATTCTCTTTAGGCTCGAGGGAATGGGGGACACAATTCCATCCTGAAATTCCCCATCTGAATTCCATGCCTTCCTTTCTCTGGGGTTACTTCCTTGTTTGGATAGAGAACAGAAAGCTCCGGAAACATCCTAAGAAACTGTTTGGAGTGGGAAAGCATCCCTAGGTTTTCCTGGGGAAAGAGCGCTGACCTTTGCTTGTCCCTGGAACCCACCCCAGGCCCCCAATTCACCGTTCTGTCTGCTCCCTTCCTGGTCCTTCCACTCGCCATGCCTGTCTGTCCCTTGGGCCTTTGCACTTGCTCTTCTTCCTGAATGCTGTTCATCAGGCTCATCGCAGGGGTACCCGTCTCATCCTTCAGTCCTCAGTCTACATGTTCCCTTCTTAAAAAGCCCTTCTCAGACCACTCTTCCTAACGGAGACCTTTCTCTCTACCCCTGTCTCTCTCTCTCACCTCCCTCCATTGATTTCCTTTGTAGAATATATTCTGACTGGCAAGAACATTGTCAGTCTGTCTCTTGCTGGCTTGTTGGATGTCTCCCACCATAGAATATCAGCTCCATGTCTCTCCTGTTCACTACTGTATCCCCCATGCTGGATATGGGGCCAGGTGAATAGCAGATACTTAGTAACTGTTTGCCAAATGGATGGATGAACACTGCTGCTCTGTGACCTGTTGGACAAGCTTTCTGTAGAATGAGGATGATAGTGGTAGCCGCCACATAATGTGTAGTAAGAGTTAGATGAAATAAGGAATACATTTAAAGAAATGGTTGTCTGCACATAGTAAGACTCAACAATTATTCTTTTCTTTCTCTGTTTCTGAGTTCTCGGCTTAACTCTGACCCTGCTTGGGCAAACTTGAGCAGAACCTCTTGGGCTATCAGAGTTTATTGAGTGCCTACACACTGTTCCAGTGCTGGAAATATGGTGATAAGCAAAATATAAATCCCTGCTCTTTGGGGACTTACATTCCAAGTTGTCTGATGGTCTAAACACTTTCTCTGATATCTTGTGTCACTTAGGAACTGGAATTACCTGGCTAGGTTTTGTCTGGAGGAGGGGATGAGGACTGGCTTTTCCTGATGGTTTGGCAGATCTCCTCCGACTGTGCACGTTTGAAAGTGAGTTTGCTAGATATGGCATGAGATCTGACGTTATCCCCTCTGAGAGCACATGAGAACTGGCGGAGCTGGCTGGCTGCCAGCAGAGCCTTCTGCCCAGAGGGCCTTGAGAGGGGCAGGGGGAGGAGACGAAAACAGGTGGCAAAAACATCCCCGGGACCCCACCTGCCTGGGGACAGCATTTCTTCTGATTTGCAAACCTTTCCCTATCCTTCCAAAAATGAGTGCTGTCCCAGTTCACCACAGGTGATAAAAACTGATACCTCCACATCCTCACTCATTCTTGCTTGGCCTTGGGTTTCAGCTCAGTGCCCTGATCCAGAGCCTAACACTTAACTTCTGGCCAGGCGGTGACTTCAGCTCTGGGGAAAAGCAAGCCCGTGGTGTTTGCTTAGATCGATTGATAAGAGAAATTACTGAGGATGTTCTTCTTTGACATTTGCCAGGGGTGAAGTTTCATATAAGTGGGGTGGGTGGGTGGATGTGAAATAGCAGTTTGTCCCAGGAGACTGATTATGGGGCCAGAATCCGAAACTTTTATGAAGTTTCATATAAGTGGGGTGGGTGGGTGGATGTGAAATAGCAGTTTGTCCCAGGAGACTGATTATGGGGCCAGAATCCGAATCCCAGGTCTGGAATGCAATCTAATACATGGCCTTTAACATAATGTAGATTGAGTTCATAAGATACTCAGCAAATTAATCGATCAGTAATTCTAAAGTGTTTTTGATAATAAACACAAAACATGTGAATTATTAAAGTAATGTGGTAAATAGTGAAACTTCCAGTGGACAGAACAAAAGAGGTTGGCTTTATTTGCTGAGGAAGCGTCCCTGCAGGATCCCTTGGAGACATGTGTGATAGTGCTTGGTCCTTGATCTGACAGATGTGGAAAGCCTCAGGCAGAGGACTCTCACTCTACAAAAAAATTGCTAATGGAGTCTGGTTGAGAGGACAAGTGGAGAGAAATATAGGATATATCTGAAATATCACTCCGAGAGAGTTGTTCTTGTTGAATTTCTGTTAGGGCTTCCCAAGTGGCTCAGTGGGTAAAGGAATCTGCCTGCAATGCAGGAGGCACAGGAGATGGGGGTTCGACCCCTGGGTCAGGAAGATCCCCTGGAGAGGGGCAACCTGCTTCAGTATTCTTGCCTGGAGAATCCCATGGACAGAGCTACATCCCTGGCAGGCTACAGTTCATAGGGTCACAAAGAGTGAGACCCAACTGAGCGACTGAGCCTGCATGCAACAATAGCCCTTAAAGGCTACTAATATAGTAGAAACATGTTAACTGTGGACTTAGATATGTTTTCAAAGAACAATTTTTTAAAAAAGCTAAAGTCATAATTCTCATACAAATCTATGCTGAGTATGTGTTAAAGATTAATTAGAGAGGTGGGTCCTAAGGCAATATAGCTGATGTCTTTATAAGAAGAGGAAGGAACCCCAGGGGTACATGCACACAGAGAAAAGACCATGTGAGGTAGCAAGAGGACTGTCGTCTACAGGGCATGGAGGAAACCACCCCACTGGCACCATGATCTTGGACTTCTGGCCTCTAGAACTGTGAGAAAATAAATTTCTGTCGCTTAAGTACCCAGTGTAATATATAAGAGAGAACATGCAGGAAGGCAAAGCTGGTTTCAAAGAGGATGGAAGAGATGGAGGTAAGTGATCAGTGGCAATGAGAGTACCAGGGCCCAGAAGCTGATCTGCAGGCAGGGCAGAGGAGTGGCTTGTCTTTTTTTTTTAAATAATTTTATCTATTTTTGGCTGTGCTGGGTCTCCGTTGCTATGGGGTGGCTACTCTAGTTGTGGTGCATGGGCTTCTCACTGCGGCGGTTTCTCTGTGGCGCACAGGCTCTAGGGCACGCAGGCTTCAGTAGTCGTGTCTCCTGGGCTCTAAAGCACAGGCTCAGTAGCTGTGCTCACGGGCTTAGTTGCTCCGCAGCACATGGGATCCTCCTGGATCAGGGATCAAACCCATATCTCCTGCATCAGCAGATGGATTCTTTACCGCTGAGCCACCAGGGAAGCCCCAGGAGTGGGTAGTCTTGACAAGACTTAGCTGGAGAGGGGCAGGGAGCAGAGGGCTGCCCACCCTTCTTTACCCTTGGCCATCACGATATTGCCCTCTCTTTCCCCTCTAACCCGATGCCGTTGTTAACCCCTCACTGCTTTCTGCGAGGATTTCGGCCCTGCTGTGCTCCTCTCTCTCCTCTGCCTTATTCAGTCAAGAGTACATAGCTCAGTTGGTAAAGAAATCTGCCTGCAATGCAGGAGACCCCGGTTCGATCCCTGGGTTGGGAAGATCCCCTGGAGGAGGGATAGGCTACCCACTCCAGTATTTGTGGGTTTCCCTTGTGACTCAGCTGGTAAAGAATCTGCCGGCAATGTGGGAGACCTGGGTTCGATCCCTGGGTTGGGAAGATCCCCTGGAGAAGGGAAAGGCTACCCATTCCAGTAATCTCTCCTGGAGAATTCCATGGACTGTATAGTCCATGGGGTTGCTAAGAGTCGGACACAACTGAGCGACTTTCACTTTCACTTTCACTTTCAAAGTAGGGGGTAGCAATTCCATATGGACCTGTAACTGGCATCTTTGTTGCTATCCTTCCATCGGTTTTCAGAGGTGAGCTGGTTGATCAACTGAATTGAATGCATGTGTGTGTATTGGTTTTTGTTTTTTTAAATTTTTTAAAATTTTATTGGCGTCTAGTTGACTTACAGTGTTGTGTTTCAGGCATACAGCAAAGTAAGTCAGTTATACATATACATATATCCACTCTTTTTTAGATTATATTCCCATTTAGGCCATTAAGGAGTATTAAGTAGAGTTCCCTGTGTTATATAGTTGGTCTTATTAGTTATCTATTTTCTATATAGTGGTATATATATGTCAGTCCCAATCTTCCAGTCCCACACGCATATGTGTGTATTAACGTATTTAATACCTTGGTAGGAGTTGAGGGGAAAGGGGCTTTTGTGGTCCCAGGACCCCTCCCTGAAGGAGGAGACAGAGGATTACCTAGGAAGCCATTCTAAGATTAGCCCAGATCCCTCCGTGGGACACTATGTGCTCAGTCACTCAGTCATGTCTGACTCTTTGCAATCCCATGGACTGTAGCCCACCAGACTCCTCTGTCCATGGGATTCTCCAGGCAAGAATACTGGAGTGGGTTGCCATTTCCTTCTGCAGGATGCCATAGGACTCTTGTTGTCCAGCGCAGGGAGCTCAGAGCCCTGGGACTGGGGTTACAATGGGGTTTCTTTTTTCTTTTTCAAGCAGCTAAAATGCGTGGTAATGTTTTTTTGGTGGGGGAGGGGACAGTGGTTCAGAACTGGTTCATCCTGAAGTGTACCATCTGTGGGGACAACTACTCCCCATTACCTGAGTATAGAACACCAGCAGGGGCAGCCTGGGCTTGAGGCTCTCTTTGGAGTGAAATGAAACTGCCTCTCCAGGAAAGGAGAATTAAGAGCGTTTGGGTGGTGCCTTTTCTCCAGGCCCTTTCAGCTCCGTCTTTGATTCCGCAATGCCTGGCTGCCTGGGTGAAAGCCATACAAACTATTAATAATATAAACAGGCTATTAATTATAGGAAGTATTGTAAATTATTAGTGAAGCATGCTGTGTGGACTGTGACTTATCCGTAAGGTTATATGCTGCTCAGGTCTGTAGGGAGGCCCTGGAAGATGAGGTGTGCAGGTCAAGGGCACAGTGACCAGTCCTTGATCCATGGCACCATTTGCTGACCCCGGACAAGAAGACCCTTAAATCCTCCTGGATTTCATTTTCCTCACAAGTAAAATGGTAAGAATCATGTACTAGAATGTTTTTTAAGAAGTGAAAGTGGGGAGGAGGAAATAGCAACCCACTCCAGTATTCTTGCCTGGGAAATCCTATGGACAGAGGAGTCTGGTGGGCTACAGTCCATGAGGTCGAAAAGAGTTGGACATGACTTCGTTACTAAATGGCAGCACAGTTGCTTTATAATGTTGTGTTAGTTTCTACTGTATAGCAAACTGAATCAGCTATATATATACACACACATATCTCCCCTCTTTTTTGGATTTTCTTCCAATTTAGGTCACCACAGAGCACTGAGTAGAGTCCCCTGTATTATACAGTAGGTTCTCGTTAGTTATCTATTTTATACATAATATCTACAGTGTATATGTGTCCATCCAAACCTCCCAATTCCTTCCACGTTTCCCTTCCCCTTTTGCTATCCATACATTTGTTCTCTACATCTGTGTCTCTACTTCTGCTTTGCAAATAAAATCATCTATCAGTTCAGTTCAGTCGCTCAGTCGTGTCGGACTCTTTGCGACCCCATGAATCGCAGCACGCCAGGCCTCCCTGTCCATCATCAACTTCCTGGAGTTTACTCAAACTCATGTCCATCGAGTTGGTGATGCCACCCAGCCATCTCATCCTCTGTCGTCCCCTTTTCCTCCTGTCGCCCCCAATCCCTCCCAGCATCAGGGTGTTTTCCAATGAGTCAACTCTTTGCATGAGATGGCCAAAGTATTGCAGTTTCAGCTTCAGCATCAGTCCTTCCAATGAACACCCAGGACTGATATCCTTTAGTATGGACTGGTTGGATCTCTTTGCAGTCCAAGGGACTCTCAAGAGCCTTCTCCAACACCACAGTTCAAAAGCATCAATTTTTCAGTGCTCATTTTTTTGGGCTCCAAAATCACTGCAGATGGTGATTGCAGCCATGAAATTAAAAGACGCTTACCCCATGGAAGGAAAGTTATGACCAACCTAGATAGCATGTTAAAAAGCAGAGACATTACTTTGCCAACAAGGGTCCATCAAGTCAAGGATATGGTTTTTCCAGTGGTCATGTATGGATGTGAGATTTGGACTGTGAAGAAAATCATCTATACCACCCCCCCCCCAAAAAAAAAAAAGTGAAAATCACATGAGCAGTGATTTTCTAGCAGGGAATTCAGGCTCATTTCTGGTAAAAATGGTGCAGCTGGGTGGCCCACTATTCACCGTTGAATGAATGTTCAATGAAGCCCCACTGTATGCCAGCACTGTTCTAGGGGCTGATGATACAACAGCGAGCAAAACGAGCAGAAATCTCTTTCATCTTGTATTCTATTGTGTCAAGACTGATGATAAGGGAAATAAGTTAAATGATGTGTTAGTTGGTGATAGGTGGTATGGAGAAAAATAAAGCAAGGAAGAAGGAGGGGAAGTGTAGTGGCCAGGCCCAAAGGCCCCCCAAGAATCCCCTCAGGCATTCATACTCTTGTGTTCCCTCCACAGGGTTCCACATTGTACCAGGGTTAGTCGGTGTGACCCAAAAGGATATGGCAGGAATGATGGAATGTCATGTCTGAGATTAGGTTTTAGAAATGGTGGCTTCCTTCTTGGGCTTGATTCCTGGTCTCTCCCTCTAGGGGAAGTTGGTTGCCATCCTGTGGGGATAGTCAGGCAGCCTATGATGAGGTCTACATGTAAGGAGCTGAGGTACCCAGTCAGAAGCTGGTGAGGAAAGGGGCTTGCAACCTCACGAGATACTCTGAACCAGAGCTTGGAGGAAGCCCTGTCTTCATGTTCTGGAGTTGAGGATGTACTTTCTGCATGGCTACCATCACTAGGCCCTGTGCTGAGTACTTTGTTAGCATTTATAATTCTCTCACCTAATTCTCCTGAAAGCCTTATGTGGTATGCTATTATTACATCCATTTTACAGATCGAGGCTCAGAGGCTAATTCTTTAGTGCCCAAATCCTTCAGCTAGGACATGTCTGAGCTGGGACTCACACTTGGGTCTCTAAGCTGCCATGATATTCCTCCCCTACTTTGCTCTTTTCAGACAAGGCTTGTGATGCAACACTGATGCACTTTCCCCTTCCTTGCCCTCCAAGTCATTCCTAAATATTGACATTTATTGAGCTCTGTGATCCCAGGCCATACTTGTCCCTCTGTTTCACCTGGAATATCAAAGGGCAGCTCAAATAGTCCAAGGATGATCATTTATCCCACTCCAGGGTCATAGTTCTGGAATCTTGTAAGAACATTTAACTGGAGATGTACCCTCTTGACAAAGTTTAAGTGCATGATGCTGGTGGTTTAGTCGCTAAGTTGTGTCCGACTCTTGGGACTCCATGGACTGTAGTCTGCAAGGTTCCTCTATCCCTGGGATTTTCTAGGCAAGAATACTGGAGTGGGTTGCCATTTAATTTTGCAGAGGATTTTCCCAACCCAGGGATCAAACCCACGTCTCCTGCAGTGCAGGCAGATTCTTTACCAACTGAGCTACCAGGAAAGTGCACGATACAATATTGTTAATTACAATCACAGCAGGTCTCTAGAACTTATTTATCTTGTGTAGCTGGCACTAGATACCTGTTGAATAGTGACTCCCCACTTCCTCCTTACAGGTCAGGTTTATCTCTAGCCTCTTTTGTCCCCTACAAAGGATACAAACTTTTTGTTTTGTGTTGTTGTTTAATTTCCAAGTCGTGTCCAATTCTTTTGCTACCTTGGGGACTATGGCTCACCAGGCTCTTCTGTCCGTGGATTTCCCAAGCAAGAATACTGGAGTGGGTTGCCATTTCCTTCTCCAGAGGGTCTTCCCAACCCAGGGATCAAACCCAAGTGTCTTTCGTTGGCAGGCAGATTCTTTCACTGCTGAACCACCAGGGAAGCCCACAAACTTCCTGCACTGCCTTCAGTCTGGAACTCCATCTCTGGTGCCATTGGTTGCCTCTTGTTTCTTACTGTTTTTATATAGTTTTCTTTTGTATGATACGTAACTAATTATTAAGATAATGAGAGATGGGATCTCTCACTTCTCAGGTCTTTGATCCACAGATTATGGGGCTTATTGGTCTTCCTGTTGGGAAAACAGATTTCTATCTAGGACACATACCCAAATGCCGTTAAGAGCCAGGCAGCCCCTGGAATCGAGCAGCAGGCCCCGTGGAGCACACAGCCCCCTTGGGCTGCCTTTCTATTTCCTGTTCCGCTGGAGACACAAAGATAAGCGCTATTTCACTTCTTTTAACACTGATGTGAAAGTCCCACAATACAAGCAGGATGATAAGCAGCAACTGTCATGGGCTCTGTGCTGTGGTGATAAGTGGGGCGGGCCAGGGAGGACTGTGGAATGCTGAGAAAATGCTTGCATAAAGTGTGGCTGCAACTCAGAATGGCTGAATAATGTCCCATGGGAATGCAGGTCTACTGTGCACAGACGTTCCAACAGACGACAGCAGTCTGGGTGACTTGGGTGTATGAAATTGACTATCTTTTTTTGTTTTTTGAAGTATTGCTGATTTACAATATTGTGTTATGTTAGTTTCAGGTGTACAACAAAGTGATTCAATTATATATGTAGTTTTTCAGATTGTTTTCCGTTATAGATTATTACAAGATATTGAATATAGTTCCCTGTGCTATACAGTAAGTCCTCGTTGTTTATATTATGCATAGTAGTGTGTATCTGTTAATCCCACACTCCTAATTTATCCCCACTGCCCTTTCTCATTTGGTAACCACAGGTTTGTTTTATATGAAAATTGACTGCTTTTTTTATTATTGAAAAATAATTAAAAAATACTTTTCAGGCCAGTATAGTGCAAGTCAAACAAAACATTTGTGGGCTCATTTGGGGTCCTAAAGCTTGGCTGCACATTAGGATCACGTGGGGAGCCTTTAAAAGTGCTGATACCAAATCACACTCTGAGTCAATTAAGTCAGCCTGTTGGGAAGCAGGATGAATCATCAGTGTCTTTTTAAAATGTCCCAGGTGATTTCAAAGTGCAGTTAAGATTGAGAGCTACGAGGCCTGATGACCACCAGTGTGTGACCTCTGATTTCTAAGGGCCTGTTTTAGCAGGAGCTGTGGGTCCCTACTCTACTCGGGCTTTTTCTGTTACTTGGCAGGGTTGCCAGGTGCCAGGTGCCCTGGGCGAGGCCTCCATAGGAAGGCATCAAGTGCCCTCCTTTCGGTTTCTCTTGAGGTCTCCAACTCTGTCATGAAATGTGGGTTTTCATGGTGATGGCAGAAGCGGTTCCTGAGAAACTCACATGTTGTTTCACCTTAAATGGTAGCAAAGGCTCGTTTCATGGTGCACACTATCTGATTTAACAACTTGTCCTGGATACAAGGGCTTCCCTGGTGGCTCATATGGTGAAGAATCCACCTGCAACTGAGATCCAGGTTCAATTCCTGGTTTGGGAAGGTCCCCTGGAGAACGGAATGGCAACCCACTCCAGTATTCTTGCCTGGAGAATTCCATGGACAGAGGAGCCTGGTAGGCTACAGTCCGTGGGGTCACAAAGAGTCAGACATGACTGAGTGTCTTACCACACACACACACCTGGGTAGAATTTCTTTCTTTTTTGTTTGTTTTTTTTCTTTTGGCTGCACTATGTAGCATGTGGGATCTTAGTTCCCAGACCAGGGATCCAGCCTGTGCCTGCCACCCTGGAAGGCAGCATCTTAACTCCTGGACTACTGGAGAAGTCCCATGGGTGCGGTTTCTTATTCAGTCACCTGGCTACACTGTCTCTATGTTATATGATAATGACTAGACATCATGCACCTCCCGTCACCTTGCAACTATGTGACAATGCCCATTGGCACTCTCACACCTCTTAAATCTGTACCACCAATTCTTAGTCTTTGCTGAGTTCCAAGCCCATATTTTCAACAATCTATTAGACGCTTTCACTTGTAATGTCTTATAGGAACCGTGGCCTCAAAGTGATCGATCCTGAATTTATTATTATTTTCAATAAATGTGTTACTCTTTCTCTCTCCATTTGCATTTTTCTAAAGGAATTTGCTGAAAGGACACACAAGAGAAGAACTGATAAACCAGAACTAAGGAGAGGAGCCCAGGACACTTGTGGATTCAGAGCCTCGGATACACATGGACAGCCTTTCAGGACGCTGTCTTTGGATGACTCGTTCACAGCTACCTCCAGTACACATGTGTTTCTGCTCAGATTCAGATTCCTGAGCAAGATGAACTGATTGGTGTTTCTTTGGTCATGTGGCACCCTTGACTTTAACTCAGGTAGATGGAGCCTGTGGTTGAAAACCCACCAGAATCAGATAAAACAGGCTGGGTGCAGTCCTGTGGAGTGCTGTTGCTAGGAGAAGGGGAAGAACTTCTAAGGAGCGGAAAAAGGATTTTATAAAAATCATCCTCATCTTATTGATTTAAACATTATGCAGGTAGCAAGTAAGCAAATCACTTGTGAAAAACCAAATAATGAAGAGTATAGAATAATACCTTACTTCTTATCTCACTCTCACCTCCAGAGGTAAGTACTATCAGTTTATGGTATCTTTTTATAGATTTTTTTTTGGTACATTTAGCTATTGTAAATTTATCTGTAAACTTATATGTATATACACAATAGTTTAACTATTTTAAAATGAATATGATGTACTGCCTTCACTTAATTTACAGACCTTTACCATTTTAAAACTTACAGCTCGACTTCATATCTATTTTAGCAAGTAATGCATGGTCAACATTAATTTAAGCAGTTCAGAAGTTAATAAAATGAAAAGCAAAAATTTCCTTTCTTCTAATCCACATTTTCATAAATTCCTAGTGCTATTCCCCAGAAGTAACCACTGGCAAGTCTCTTTTATATCAGAAGAAATACTGTAAGGTAAACAAGCAGGGCCTCCTAGGACTGCTCCCTGTCTATAGACCAACGTTATAATGTCAATTATCATGTTTATCAGTCCATTTCCATAAATAGAGCAAAACCAATAGTATCAATGGATGGATGATTGCCAAGATTTTTGTTATGAAATGTAGTATTTGTTAAGTTACTGTCAGTAAACTTTCTCCATCTTCTAACTTCCTGACTCCCCAAATATATCTTTTTCGTGTCACAGGGCCCAGGCCAATTTTTAAATCAACATTTTATAGATATCCTTGCTGCTTATAAATCTGACATAGAAACTGGTGTTCAAAGATCTTCATTCTGCTGGTAGGAAGGAAATAAACTAGAACTGGCTTGTCAAAATCCAGTTAGGTAAGTATCTCTCTTTGGACCAGAACATGCAGTATTACATGAACATATCTTAGGGAGAAGGACATTTGCGGGGTTTTTCTGTTTGAATTTTGGGGTAATTGTTTGTTCTGATAAAATATTTTACAGATAGAGGGGACGTTGGGTTTGACTGCTACAACCTTCTTATACCGTCGACCATCTGGAAACAGCTACATCAGCTGTAGAGAGGAGCATCAGCTGGTGTGATGGCTGGTAAGCAATTTTGGGAGCGAAAGCTTGTGTTGATTGCCATCAGCTGGGCGCATGAGGCAGGGCAGTTCTTAGCTCTTCACTGAGCTGCACGCAGGACATTCTGGACACACTGTGGCCTGCTGCTCGGATCTTTTTTAATCTAATGAAAGGAATTCTGAGAATGCAAAGGGATCGCCATCCCCCTAGGCGTGCTAAGAACTCCTCTGCTTCTTGAGATCATGAGAAGCAGAAGGAAAGTGGAGAGAAGTAAAAAGTGTAATTATTCTTTTTTTTAATTTAATTAATCTATGGGTCTTTAATCAATCGCTGGGTCTTCACTGCTGTGCACAGACTATCTCTGGTCGTGGCGTGCAGGCGTCTCTCTGCAGGGGCTTCTTTTGTTGAGGAGCACAGGCTCTAGAGCCCCCGGGCTTCAGTAGTCACTGCTGGCAGGATCTTTCGTTGTGGTATGTAGGCTCTAGAGCACACGCTCAGGCTTGGTTGCCTCTTGGCGTATAGGATCTTAGTTCCCTGACCAGGGATCAAACCCTCGTTCCCTGCAGGTGGATTCTTAACCACTGCACCAACAGGGAAGTCCAGGAGTATAATTATTCTGTGCTGGCTCTGGGACAGCTAAATACCCTTGCTATGTTCTTGAGGGAATTTGGTTTTCCCTTTTGTGGAAGTTGGGCTCCTCTTGTTATCAACACTAGGTCTTTCGTCCTTCACCTCCCTTCCAATCAGACCCTCTCTGTATATGTAATAAATCCCCACTCATTGGCCCATGACTAAAACATAAGCTCAAAACTGGGCAATGCACACAGTATACACTTGCTTAACCATTTGCTGAATTAACTGAGAAGAATTCACAGTTAACGGTAGAAACCCTCTACTTGGAGTCAAGCAATTGGGAATTCCTCTTTATTTTGTTTGGTTGCAGCCTGCAGGGCTGGGTGAAAGGGTGTTGTGTTTACTTGTAGTAGCTAAAAGTGATGTAGCCAAGGGGTAAAATCAGAACCACAGGTACACAGAACTGACCATCAAACTTAAGGGCAGGATGAAGAGAAATTGGGAGGATAAATGCATATGTCTGTAGCTAGGCATTTGTGATGGGGGATACAATCTATTGTAAGGAATTGAGAGGGGCGGACAGTCAGGACTCTCTTTTGGTGGGTGTTCTGACATGGTGGCCTGAGGGAGTCCTGACGGGCCCATCACTTACATACACTGACTTCTCACAAATTTCTATGGTATGTTTTTTAATAATTCATAGAATAGATAGAAAATAAGAATACAGAACCCCTGAACAATACTGTCAACCAGCCAGACCTAATTGACATTTGTAGAACATTCTACCCAACAACAGCAGAATAAACACTCTCAAGTGCACATGGAACATCTACCAAGATGGACCATATTCTGGGCCATGAAACAAGTCTCAATAAATTTGAAAGAATTCATGTCATACAAAGTATGTTCTCTGATCACAGTGGAATTAAATTAGAATTCAACTACAGGAAAATTCTGAAAGTCCTCAAACATTTGCAAACTAAATAATACATTTTAAAGTAGCCTATGGATCAAAGAAGAAATCAAAAGGGAACAGAAAATATTTTGAAATGAACTAAAATGAAATCACTCCATATCAAAATTTATGGGATGCTACTAAAGCAATAGCTAGAAAAAAATTTATAGTACTAAGAGTCTATATTAGAAAAAATTTCAAATCAAGGACCTTAGTTTCTGCCTTAAGAAACCAAAAGAAGAGCACATTAAACCCAAAGCAAGCAGAAAAAAGAAATTAATATGCGTTTTAAAATTTTTATTTTTTATTGAGATGTAATTGATATGTAACATTTTTGTTTTAGGTATCCAACGTAGTTTGATATATATTAATATTGTGAAATAATTACCACTATATGTCGATACCTATCACTCACAGAGTTACCATTTTTTCCCCTTTTGATAGAAGTTTTAAATCTTATTTCTTTGCAACTTTCAGATGTACTGTATAGTATTATAAACTGTAGTCACCATGCTGCACATTACATCCTCAGATAGTGTGATAGAGTTTATCTTATAACTGGAAGTTTATACCTTTTGACCCCCTCTACCCATTTCACTGATAGCCTGCCCTTACCCCCTTTTCCCCATCCTCTAGCAACCACCAATCTTTCTTATCTATGATTTTTTAAAATACCACATAAGGTGAGCTCATATAGTTATTTGTCTTTCTGTGTCTGACTTATTTCACTTAGCATAATGCTCTCAGGTTTCATCCACGTTGTTGCAAATGGCAGGATTTCCTTTTTTATGGCTGAATAATGTTCCTGTGTGTGTACCACATTTCCTGTATCCATTTATCCATCAATGGATACATAGGTTGTTTCCACATCTTACCATGATGATGGAATGAATACAACAGTATAGATATCTTGTCAAAATAGTGATTTTGTTTCCTTTGGGTAAAAACCCAGAAATAAGGGGCAGTGGGAGGGAAGAAAAAAAAAAAAAAAACCCCAGAAATGAAATGGCTGGATCATATAGTAGTTTTATTTTTTATTTTTGAAGAATCTTCATTCTGTTTTCCCTAGTACCTATACCAATTTATATTCACACCACCAGTGTAAAAGCATTCCTTTTTCTCTCTTTTTATCCATATTCTCTCATGATCAGAATAATTTTGTTATTCCTATCACAATTTTATTTAAAATTTATGTACTTCAAAAATTTTTTTTCTAATTATATAAAGTATATTTTGTTAAGGTGCAAAATAATGATACTGATCAAAACACTTTTATGAAATCCTGAGTCTGTACTTGATCATTGTATCATTTTTTTTAATTGAATAAATTTAAAATGTTAACATTATATAAATTTAATCATGTTACTTTGATACATTTACATATTGTAATATGGTTTCATTGTAATAATACTTATCAGATTGCATACTTATAGTGCAATATTACTATGTTTAGTGTAATGTAATTTAAATATCTTTGGCTATATTAGTACTCATTACAAGTTTGTACCCTTAAACATCCTAAATTTTATCCCACTACCCTCTGATCCCCTGGTGGCTACTGTTTTATTTTCTCCTTTTTTTAAGTATTTGGTTTTTTTTCCACATTCCACATGTATGTGATATTTTATAATATGTACTTGTCTTTCTCTGTCTGGCCTATCTCACTTAACAAAATGTGCTCAAGGTCCATCTATGTAGTCACAAAAAGCACGATATCCTTTTTCATGGCTAAATAATACTATATTGTATATACATCTCATCTTTTTTAATCCATTCATCCACTGATGGGTATTTGGATTGTTTCCATATGTTTCACAATGGGATATTGTAAATAAGGCTGCAATACGCCAGGACGTGGACACATCTCTTGAAATTCCTTAGGGTTTTCATTTCCCTTGGGTATATTCCCAGAAGTGGAATTGCTGGATTGTGTGGTTGATCTATTTTTAATTTCTTGAGGAACTTCCATCTTGTTTTCCTTAGTGTTTGGACCAATTTATATTCCCATCAACAGTGTATAAGAGTTTCCTTTTCACCACATCTTCCCCAACAATTGTGGTCACTTGTCTTCTTCATGTTAACCATTCTACCAAGTGTGAGGTGATATCTTATAGTTGTTTTGAATTACATTTTTTGATGATAACTGATGTTGAACACCTCATGGTGTTCATGGCCATTTTGGCCTGATGGCCATTTTGATGTCCTCTTTGGAAAAATGACTATTTAGTTCTTCTGCCCAATTTTTAAATAAAATAGTTTTATTGTTTGTTATTAAGTTGTGTTAGTTCCTTATATATTTTGGATATTAACCCTTACCCAATATATGATTTGCAAAAATGTTCTCCTATCCCGAAGACTGCCTGTTCATTTTGTTAATAGTGTCTTTGCTGTGCAAAGTTTTGCATTTGATGTGGCCCCATTTAATATTTGCTTTTGATGTTTGTGCTTTTGGTGTCATGTTCAAAAAATCCTCGTCAAGAACAGCATCGATGAGCTTCTTCCCTATATTTTCTTCCTGGAGTTTTATGGTATTTGGTCTTATGTTTAAATTTTTGATCCATTTTGAGTTAATTTCTGTGAGTTATATTAGGGGTTCAATTTCATTGTTCTGCATGTTTCTCCAGTTTTTCTAGCACCATTTGTTGAAGACCCTATTCTTTCCTCACTGGGTATTCTTGGCTCCCTTGTTGAGCATTATGTGACCATACAGGCCAGGATTAAATTCTGAGCTCTTTATTCTGTTCCATGGGTCTATCTGGCTACTTTAGTGTCACTGTATCTTATACTGTTTTATTATTATGGCTTTGCAGTGTGGTTTGTGGTTTTATTTTTTTTTTTCTCAGCATTGCTCTGGTTATTCAAGGTCTTTGTGGTTCCAAACAATTTAGGATCGTCTCTTCTGTGTCTGTGAAGAATGCCTTTGCTTTTGATGGGGTTTGTGTTGGAGCTGTAGATAGCTTTGGTAGTATGGCTATTTTAACAATATTAATTCTGCTGTCTATGAACAGGGGTTCCATTTTTTATATATCCTCACCAGTATTTATCATCGTTTGTCTTTTTGAGACTAGCCATTCTAAGATGAGGTGATACTTCATTGTAGTTTTGATTTTCATTTTCCTGGTTACTGATATTTGTGCACATTTTCATGTACCTGTTGGCCATTTGTATATCTTCATAAAAGTATTTATTTGGTTCTTTCATCCATTTTTAAAATCAGATTTTTAAAAATTCAATTATAGAGTTCATTATTTATTTTGGTTATTAATCCCTTAAGGTATGTGATTTGCAAATATCTTCTCACATTCTGTATGTTGCTTTTTCGTACTATTAATGGTTTCCTTTGCTCTATAGAAGCTTTTCATTTTTATTATTTTAATTGAGATTATGTAAATTTAAGGTATAAAAAATGTTGACTTGGTACAATGGTAATTATATTGCAATACATAAATTTAACATTAGCTAACACCTTTATTATATCACATAATTATCTTTTCTGTGGTGAATATACTTAAGATCTAGTCTCTTATCAAGTTTGATATCTATAATATAATATTATCTTAATATCATTGTTTATAATCACTGTATTGTACATTAGATCTCCAGGATTTATTTATATACAAGTTTGTACACCTAAATAACATCTCTCCTTTCCTCTGACACCACCCCACCCCCACCCCCCCAGCCACTGGTAAGCATCATTCTATGATGTTTTTTCAAGTTTGGCTTTAAAATGTATATATAATTGTCTGTGCTGGGCTTATTTGCAGCATGCAGCATCTTCGATTTTTAACTGTGTCACATGGGCATGCAGGATCTAATTCAACGACCAGGGATTGAACCCTGGCCCCCTGCATTGGGAGTTCAGAGTCAGCCCCTGGACCACCAGTTTAGCTTTTTTTAGATTCCGCATGCTAGTGATATATCATACAGTATTTGTATTTCTCTGACTTATTTCACTTAGCATAATTATGTGCATAATTAGAGATGATCATATGATTTTTTTCTTTGATTCTATTATTGTGATGTATCTCATTGACTTTGTGCATGTTGAACCATCTTTGCATCCCATGGATAAATCCGTCTTGATCATTGTGTATAATCCTTTTAATATGCCACTGAATTCAGTTTGTTAGTATTTTGTTGAGACTTTGCATCTATATTCACCATGGATATCGGCCTGTAGTTTTCTGGTAGTGTCCTTTGCTGGCTTTAGTATTAGAATGATGCTTACCTCCTTAACTGAGTTTGGGAGTATTTCCACCTCATTGATTTTGTGGGGAGAGTTTGAAAGTATTAGGATTAATTTTAAATGTCGGTAAAATATGCCAGTGAAGCCATCTGGACCTGGGCTTTTCTTCATTGTGAAATTCTTGATTACTGATTCAGTCTCCTTGCTAGTAATTGATCTGTTACATAGTTGTTAATTAGTTGTTTTTTCCTTCCTGCATTTTATTTATTTTTGCTTTAATCTCTATTATTTATTGCCTTCTGTTAACTTTGGGCTTAATTTGTGTTTTTTCTAGTTCCTTAAGGTGTAATTAGGTTGTTTGGGATCTTGTTCCTTCATGTGGATGTTTATTGGTATAATTTTTTTCTCCTTCAACTGTTTTGGCTACATATGTAAGTTTTGTTTTTCCATGTTTATTTACCTCGATACTTATATATTTTCCCTTTAATTACTTCTTTGATTAATTTGTTGTTCAGGAAAAGTTCTTTAATTCCCAGGTATTCACGGATCTTCCAGTTGTACTCTTGCTTGTGATATCTAGTTTTATATTTTTGTGATCAGAGAAGATACTTTGTATGGTTTCAGTCTTCCTGAATTTGCTAAGGCTTCTTTTGTGGCCTAAAATATGGTCTCTATCTTATAAAATGTCTCAAATGAGCTTGACATGAATGTGTATTTTGCTGTCATCAGAATGTTCTATGTAAGTGTGTTAAGGTCATTAGTCTGTAGTCCTGAAATTCACTATTTCATTATTGATTTTCTGTCTGGATGATGTATTCATTGTTGAAAGTGGGGTATTAAAGTCCCCAATTATTATTGTACTGCTGCTTATTTCTACTTTTAGCTCTGTTAATTTTTGCTTTATCTATTTGGGTGCTCCTATGTTGGATACACATAGTTTATAATTGTTAAATCTTCTTGATGAATTGGCACCTTTATCATCATACAGTGACCATCTTTGTCTCTTTCCCATTTTTTAAAGCCTATTTTGTCTAATATAAGTATACCTAGCAACCTCTGTTTTTATTTGGGATGGTTACCATTTATTTGCAATATCTTTTTTTTATCCCTTCATTCTCAGTTTATTTATATCTTTAAGGTTAAAGTGAGTCTGTTGTTGGCAGTGTATCACTGAATCTTGTTTTTTGTTTCTGTGTTTATATACATTCAGACATTTTATGTCTTTTGAGTTTAAACCATTTACATTTCAAGTAAATGTAAAAATTATTAATACTATTGTCATTTTGTTAATTGTTCACTTGTTATTTTGTAAATCCATGTTTTCTTAGTTACTTATTCTGCTTTTTTAAAAAATACATTTTGAGGTCTTTTGGTGTCAGTTTGCTTGTACTTCTTTATTACGTTCTTTTGTGTAATTATTACAGATTTTTCCCTTGTTATCATGAAACTTGCATAGAATATCTTAAAATTATCCTATTTTCCTATATCCTGTTTTAAACTGATAAAAACTTCACTTGAATAGAGTTCCTAAACTTTACAGTTTTATTTCTCCCCATCACATTTCAGTCATTAATATGATGTATTTTTTGTATTGTATGCTGCTGCTGCTGCTAAGTCGCTTCAGTCGTGTTTGACTCTATGCAACCCCATAGACAGCAGCTCACCAGGCTTCCCCGTCCCTGGGATTCTCCAGGCAAGAACACTGGAGTGGTTGCCATTTCCTTCTCCAATGCATGAAAGTGAAAAGTGAAAGTGAAGTCGCTCAGTCATGCCCAACACTTAGTGACCCCCACGGACTGCAGCCCACCAGGCTCCTCTGTCCATGGTATTTTCCAGGCAAGAGTACTGGAGTGGGGTGCCATCGCCTTCTCCTTTGTATTGTATAGTAATTACAAATTGTTGTAGCTGTGGTCATCTTTACATTTGTTTTTAACTTTTAAATTAGAGTAGTAAATGAATTATACACCACCATTACCATATAATCTAACTTTGACTATATATTTGCTGTACCAGTGAGTTTTAGGCTGCTTAAATTTTTATGGTGTTAATTTGTCAGTTTAACTTCCATTCAAAAAAGTCCCTTTAGCTTTTCTTGTAAGACAGGTATAATGAGGATAATATCCCTCAACTTTTTTTTATCTGGGAAGTCTTTATATCCCCTTCATTTCTGAAGGACAGTTTTACTGGGTATAGATTTTTGTTGTTGACAGTTTTTTTCTTCATTTTGAATATGCCATCCCACTATCTCCTAGTCAGAAAAGCTTTTGTGGAGAAATCTGCCAGTAGTCTTATTGGGATTCCCTTGTATGTAACTTCTCTCTTCAAAATTCTTTCATTGTCTTTGATTTTTAAAAATGGAAGCATAGTTGCTTCAAACTTTAGAGTTGGTTTCAGGTGTACAACATAGCAATTCAATATTTTAGCAGGTTATATTCTGTTAAAAGTTACTACAGTTAATGGGCTAATTTTATTACAGATAATTTCCTGTGCTACACAGAAAATCCTTTTTACTTATTATTTTATAAATAGCATTTTGTATCTAATTATCTCCTATGTGTAGTTTGTCCCTCCCCACTCTTTGATAACCACAGTTTGTCTTCTATGTCTGTGAGTCTGTTTTGTATATACATTCGTGTTATTTTTTAGATACCACATATAAAGAATATCATATAGTATTTGTCTTTTTCTATATAATTAATTTCACTAAGCCTAGTCTCTAGTTTCTTTCATGTTGCCACAAATGGCAGTACTTCATCCTCTTTAATGGCACACACACACACACACACACACACACACCCACACACACCCACACCCACACACCCACCCCTGGTAGCTCAGTTGGTGAAGAATCCACCTGCAATGCAGCAGACCCTGGTTTGATTCCTGGGTCAGGAAGATCCACTGGAGAAGGGATAGGCTACCCACTCCAGTATTCTTGGGCTTCCCTGGTGGCTCAGCTGGTAAAGAATCTGCCTGCAATGCGGGAGACCTGGCTTTGATCCCTGGGTTTGGAAGATGCCCTAGAGAAGGGAAAGGCTACCCACTCCAGTATTCTGGCCTGGAGAATTCCATGGACTGTATAGTCCATGGGGTCTCAATGTGTCAGAGATGACTGAGCGACTTTCACTTTCACTATATATATAAAATCTCACACATCTTTTGAACCCAATCATATGTTGATAGGTCCTTGGGGTGCTTTCATAGCTTGGCTATTGTAAATAATGCTTCTATGAACATTGGGATGCATGCATTATTAGGGGAGGCATGTTTTTGATTTTCTGAAGATACACTCAGGACTGGAGTTGCTGGGTCATATAGTAATTCAATTTTTAGTTTTCTGAGGAACCTCCATACTGTTTTCTTTTTAATATTTTTTGTTTTTTAATGAATTTATATTCTTGATTGCACTGGGTTTTTGCTGTAAGCAGGCTTTCTCTAGTTGTGGGTGGAGGCTACTCTTTGTTGTGGGGCATGGGCTTCTCATTGTGGGGCCTTCTCTTGTTGTGAAGTACAGGTCCTAGGCACACAGGCTTCAGTTGCAGCATGCGGCCTCAGTAGTGGTGCATGGTTTAGATGCTCTGTAGCATGTGGAACCTTTCTGGGCCAGGGATTGAACCTGTGTCCTCTGCCTTGGCATATGGATTCCTATCCCCTGTAAAACCAGGAAAGCCCCATACTGTTTTCCATAGTGGCTGCACCAATTTACATTCCCAATAGTAGTGTTCAAGAGTTCCCTTTTCTTCACATCTCTGCCAACATTTGTTATTTTAGACTTTTTGATACAGTCATTCTAATAGGTGTGAGATGGCATCTTGTTTCAAATTGCATTTCTCTAATAATTAGTGATGTTGAGCATCTTTTCATGTGCTTATTAGCCAACTGTATGTCTTCCTTAGAAAAATGTCTATTCAGTTCTTCTGTTCATCTTTTGATTGGATTGGTTTTTTTTTTTTTTTTTTTGATACTGAGTTATATGAGTTGTCTATCTCTATCTTGGATTAAAACCTTGTTAGTTGCATTGTTTGAAAATATATCCCCCCATTTCTTAGGTTGTCCTTTCATCTTGTCATTTGTCTCCTTTGCTATGCAAAAGCCTTTAAGTTCAGTTCAGTCCTATTTGTTTATTTTTGCTTTTGTTTCTTTTGCTGTGGGGGAGAAATCCAAGAAAATATTGCTATGATTTATGTTGAGTGCTTCATATATGTTCTTTTCTAGGAGTTTTATGGTTTCATGTCTTATATTTTAGTCTTTTAAACCATTTTGAGTTTGTTTTTGTATATGGTATGAAGGGATTTGCTAATTTCATTGTTTTACATGAGGTTGTCCAGTTTTCCTAGCACTATTTGTTGAAGAGAGTATCTTTTTTTGATTGTATATTCTTGCCTCCATGGTCATAGATTAATTGACTGTAGGTGGAGTGGATTTATTCTTGGGCTCTCTATTCTGTTCCATTCATCTATGAGTCTTTTCTATGCCAGTACCATGCTGTTTTGATTACTGTAACTTTGTAGTATAGTCTGAAGTTTGGGAGGGTTATACCTCTAGCTTTATTTCTTTTCTTCCTGCAAGATTGCTTTGGCAGTTTGGGGTCTTTTATGGGTCCATATAAGTTTTAGGATTATTTGTTCTAGGTCAGTGAAAAATGACATGGGTAATTTGATAGGGATTGCATTAAGTCTGTAAGGTAGTATGGCCATTTAAAAAATATTAATTCTTCCCATCCAAGAATATGGAACACATTTCCATTGTTTGAATCATTTTCACTTTTTTAATTAATATTTTATAGTTCTCAGTGTATAAGTATTTCACTTCATTGGTCAGGAGTTTGTTCCTAAGTGTTTTATTTTGGGGCTTGCAATTTTGAAAGTATTGCTTTATTTGCTTTGTTGTTTATTTGTTTAACTTGGCTGAACTAATCTTGATAAGTCTATTTCTCCACAGTGTGTAGCCTCTTATGTTCCTGCTCAGATTTTCTCTCTTTTTTAAAAGTACATATTTGTTTATTTTTGTATGTGCTGGGTCTTTGTTGCTACTTGGGCTTTTCTCTAGTTGCAGTGGGGGCTGCTCTTCATTGCAGTGTATGGGCTTCTCATTGCAGTGGCTTCTCGTGTTGTGGAGCATGTGCCCTAGGGTGTGCAGGCTTCAGTAGTTGTGGTGCATGGGTTCAACAGCTGCAGTTCCTGGACTCTAGAGCACAGGCTCAATAGTTGTGGTACACAGGCTTAGTTGTTCTGCAGCATGTGGGATCTTCTGGACTAGGGATCAAACGTATGTGTCCTTCATTGGCAGGCAGATTCTTTACTGCTGAGCCACCAGGGAAGCTTTGAAAGGTATTGTTTTTTACATGCCCTTTCTAATATTTCATTGTTTGTATGAAGAAATGCAACCATTTTCTGTATATTAATCTTGTTTCCTGCTACTTTGCTGAATTCATGTATCAGTTCTAGTATTTTTTGTGTGGAGTATTTATGGTTTTCTATGTATGGAATCACATCATCTGCGTATAATGATGTTTTTATGTCTTCCCTTCCAATTTGGATACCTTTTATTTCCTTTCTTTATCTGATTGCTGTGGCTAGGACTTTCAAAACTATGTTGAATAGAAGAGGTGAGAGTGGGCATCCTAGTCTTGTTCCATATTTAGAGGGAAGGCTTTCAGCCTCTCACTCTTGAGTATTATATTGGCTGTGTTTGTCATAAATGGCTTTTTATTATGTTGAGATATATTCCTTTTATACCCACTTTGGTAAGAATTTTTGTCCTGAATGGATATTGAATTTTGTCAAATGTTTTTTCTGCCTCTATTGAGATGATCATGTATTTTTGTCTTTTCTTTTGTTTATGTGGTGATTGATCGATTTTGCATATGTTGAACCATTCTTGTCAAGTTCTGATGAATCCCATTTGGTTGTGGTGCATGCTCTTTTTTTAATCTGTTGTTGGGTTCAGTTTGCTAATATTTTGTTCAGAATTTTTGTACTTGCATTCATCAAAGATATTGGTCTATAATTTTCTTTTTTGGTTGTATCTTTGTCTGGTTTTGGTATCAGGGTGATAGTGATTTTATAAAATGTCTTTTGGAGTGCTTTCTCCTCTTCAGTTTTTGGGAAGAGTTTGAGAAGGGTTGGTATAAGTTTTTCTTTGTGTATTTGGTAGAAATCTCCTGTGAAGCTATCTGGGCCTGGACTTTGATTTATGGGGAGTTTTAAAATTACAGATTCTATTTCACCTCTAATGATCCATATATTCAAATTATCTGTTTCTTTTTGATTGAATTTTGGTGGGCTGTATGTTTCTAGAAACTTGTCTACTTCTTCTATGTTGTCAAATTTGTTGGCAAATAATTGTTTGTAGTATTCCCTTATGCTTTTTCGTATTTCCACAGAATTGGTTGTTGTGTCTCTTTTTTTCATTTCTTATTTTGTTTATTTGGGTTCTCTCTCCTTCCTTCTTGGTGAGCCTGGCCAGAAGTTTGTCAGTATTGTTTACCCTTTTAAAGAACTAGCTCTTGATTTTATTGATTTTTTTTTTTTTATATTTAAAAAAAATCTCCATTTTATTTATTTACTTTCTGATCTTTATTATTTTCCTCCTTCTGCTGACTTTAGGTTTTATTTGTCCTTCCTTTTATAATTTTTTTAAATTGTATATTAGGTTGTTTATAAGAGATTTTTCTTCTTTTTTGAAGAAAATCTGTATTGTTATGAACTTTATCTAATAAGTGCTTTTTTTTTTTTTTTTATTTTTTTAATAAGTGCTTTTATTGACTTCCATGGATTTTGTATGGTTGTGTTTTCATTGCTGTTTGTCTCAAGGTATTTTTATTTTTTAACCAAAGGGCATCCTTTTATTACATTTATGATAACTGCATGGAGATAGAGATTTCAGGAAGTTTCCAGTTCAAAAACCTCAGGCTCTCACCCAATATAACAAAGTATGTGTGTTACTTGCTCAGTCGTGTCCAACTCTTTGCAACACCATGGACGGTAGCCTTCCAGGCTTCTCTATCCATGGGATTTCCCAGGCGATACTACTGCAGTGGGTTGTCATTCCCTTCTCCATCAAGGTATTCTTAAATTTCCTCTTTGATTTCATTGTTGAGTCATTGGTTTTTTGATAGCATGTTGTTTAATCTCCATGTAGTAATTTTATTTTTCCTCGTTTCTTTTTCTGTGTCTGATTTCTAGCTTCACGCTGATATGTCAGAAAAGATGCTTGAGATAATTTCTATACTCTTAAATTTGTTGAGTCTTATTTTATGCCCTAGTATGTGGTCAGTCCTAGAGACTTTATCATGTGTGCTTGAAAAGAATGTGTGTTCTGTTTTTTTTGATGTAATGTCCTGAAAATATCAATTAAGTTTAACTGTTTTATTGTATCATTTAGGATCTCCGTTGCCTTGCATAGGAAAAAAGGCTGTAATGGAGAGTCCCACCGCTCCCCTTGCACACTGTTCACCCAATTGTGCCTGACCTCTGAGGAGGCCCAAGCTTCCTCTGCATACACCCGCAGTTGTGGTCACACCAGAGTCCAGCTACTTCAGGCTCTTTCTGTGCATCCTGCTCCAGTTCTCTCCCTGGGTCTGATTTTCAAAGCCTGAGCTTCTACACCCAGCCCCTGCCCACACTAGTGAATGTACGTCTTAAGCTGGAGCGTGCAGAGTGGTGGCGCTGACCGTCTATGCAGGTTTCTCTTCGTTCTAGCTGCTGCAAACCGGTTGCTATGTTCTTCTCTGAGGTTCCAAAGTTCTCCATCTGTCCTGGCTGAGTCCCCGCTTGTCAGGGGATTTCCCAGCGTCCAGGAGTCTTTCCTCTTTCACAGTTCCCTCCCAGGGGCACAGGCCCCATCCTGATTCCTTTCTTGCTTTTTTCCTTTTGTCCTACCTGGTTACATGGAAATTTTCTTGCCCTTTCAGAGGTCTGAGGTCTTCTGTCAGCATTCAGTAGCTATTCTGTGAGAGCAGTTTCACATGTAGATATATTTTTGATGTATTGGTGGGAGGAAGTGAGCTCCTGTCCTACTACTCTGCCGTCTTGATTGTTCCCCCACTCAGTCTCCAATACAAAGATCCTGAGTGGTGCAGGTGCAGGCTGGCCATGGTATGGCTGCTGGGTGTGGGCTGAAATTATCTATTTTTGATTGGTTTACTTTTCTACTTTCATGTTAAAATGATCTGTTTATAGGGATATTCTCTCTTAGCATTTTTATTACCACATTTTTGAACTCAGTGTCTGGTAATTAACTGTTTTATTTATTTTTTTCAGGGGTTTTCTCTTGCTCCTTCAACTGGGAGTAGTTCCTCTCCCTTTATTCTTTTTAAAAAACAAAAAGACAAAACAAAAGTTTGTTTTAGGAAAATAAAACAAAATCTCTGTTTCTGTGGATTTGGATGAAACAGTTAACTATCGTGGCCTTAAGGGCTGCTTTTATGTGGGAGGATCGTATCCCTGTATGTTGGCTTCCCTTTGTGGCTCAGTTGGTAAAGAACCTGCCTGCAATGCCGGAGACCTGGGTTCAGTTGTGTGTCCAGTATTTGGTGTGAGGGCTGGATTTGATGTGGACACCAGCCACGTCTTTCCTCAAGGTGTGCTGACCACGGTCACTTTGGTAGGGGGTGTGGTTGCTGTTGGTAGAAGCCTATGCAGGATGTGAGGCAGGCGTTCCTTCTCTGCATGGGTGTTGCTGCCCTGTCAGGGATGAGGTCTGCTCCCCAGATGCTAGAGCCTGGGGAGGGGTATCAGATTTATCCAGATTCTGTTCTCTTTGAGTGTGTGTTATTCCTTCTCCCTGCACTGGGGCCTTTAGCCCAAAAGAGAGGAGTGCTGAAGTCAGCAAGGCTGGTGTACTCGAAGAGGTCTGATGTGCATAGGCATCTGTGGTTCCATTTAGATGCAGCCCAAGGTCACACCCTTTCCCCTGTTGTGGGCATCGAAAATCTAGTGCAAGGCTATGGTGTGGAGTGGGCAAGCCCAGAACATTTGCTGTACTGGGGCCAGGGTTTGGGGTTTGTGGTTATAGGAATTGAAGTGGTTGTATTGGTCTCAAAGTTCTGGGCTGCTTCTGGAGCACTGTTTGAGCAAGTGCCAAGAGAAGCTGCTGCTGCCCCACCTGGATCACACCCCAGGCTTCTCGGTTGCTCCTGTGTCCCTAGATTGAGTCTTCTTCCATGACCTAGAAGCCCTAGATCCAGTGTCAAGCAGTGGTGTGGGAGTGTGCACTTGGCTGGGAGTGGGGACTGTGGTGTGTTGGTCACAGGGGCTTGGACTGTGTTGCCGCCAGAGATCTGGTCTAACTCAGTGGTGCTATTTGACTTTGCACCAACAGTGGCCACCACTGCCTCACCTGGAGTACTCCGCAGGTCCCTTGGCCATCTCTGTGTTGCTCAATCAAGTCTTTTTTGAGAACATGGCTTCCCTAGATCCCATGCCAAGCTCTGGTGTAGAGTGAGAAGGGCCAGGATGTTTGTTCAGCTTGGACTGGGGAGCATGAGGAGGTGGCAGCTAGTGCAGAGCTCTCAGCCCTGACGGTTGCCAAACCAGCACCTATGAGCTCCTCATGAGTAGAGTGTCAGCTTCTGCAGCCCTTCTATTTGTCCTAGTGGTTCTCCAAGCGGGTGGCTTGTCTCTTTCATGTAGGATTCCAGGACTAGGAATTGTTTGTGTGTTCACTCCCCAGGGTAAGAGTCCACCCATCTCATCTTTCTTTTCCTCTTAGACGCCTCCCAGGTGTCCTGACCTAATGCTTTTTTCCCCATTCTCTATAGCTATGCAGGAATCTTTCTTGTAGACTTGGTTCTTTAGGAGTTCTGCCACTTTCCAGTTAGTTTTCCAAGAGAATTGTTCTACATGTAGATGCATTTTTTATGTATTTTTTGGTGGGGGGTGAGCTCCATATTCTCTTACTCTGCCATCTTGATCCTCCTGCCAGAGAGTTTCTTCATCTTTGTCTTTTGACAATCTGATTACAATGTGTCTTGGTGCATCCCTATTCCAGTTCAAGTTCAATCTATTTGGGATCCTTTGGGCTTCATGGATTTGGATGTTCATTTCTTTCCCCAGGTTTGGGACGTTACTGAAGTTTGTTACTGCTTTTAAATATACTTTCTGTCCCATTCTTGTTCTTCTTCTTCCAAGATTCTTATAATACCACTATTATTTCTTAAAGTGTTTTCCATAGGTTTTTTTTGGTAAAGAATTTTTATTGGAGTATAGCTGCTTTACAATGTTAGTTTCTGCTGTATAGCAAAGTGAATCAGCCGTGTATATACACATATCCCCTCTTGTTTGGATTTCCTTCCCATTTACGTCACCATGAACATGCTAGCAATTTTGGAAAACTCAGCAGTGGCCACAGGACTGGAAAAGGTCAGTTTTCATTCCAATCCCTAAGAAAGGCAATGCCAAAGAATGCTCAAACTACCGCACAATTGCACTCATCTCACACTCTAGTAAAGTAATGCTCAAAATTCTCCAAGCCAGGCTTCAACAGTACACGAACCGTGAACCTCAGATGTTTAAGCTGGGTTTAGAAAAGGCAGAGGAACCAGAGATCAGAACCAGAGGAACCAGAACAGAGATCTGTTGGATCATTGAAAAAGCAAGAAAGTTCCAGAAAAATATCTACTTCTGCTTTATTGACTATGCCAAAGCCTTTGACTGTGTGGATCACAATAAGCTGTGGAAAATTCTGAAAGAGATGGGAATACCAGACCACTTTACCTGCCTCCTGAGTAATCTGTATGCAGGTCAACAAGCAACAGTTAGAACTGGACATGAAAAAACAGACTGGTTCCAAATTGGGAAAGGAGTACATCAAGGCTGTATATTGTCACTGTGCTTATTTAACTTATATGCAGAGTACATCATGAGAAACACTGGGTTGGATGAAGCACAAGCTGGAATCAAGATTGTGAGGAGAAATATCAATAACTTCAGATATGCAGATGACACTACCCTTATGGCAAAAAGCAAAGAACTAAAGAGCCTCTTGATAACAGTGAAAGAGGGGAGTGAAAAAGTTGGTTTAAAACTCAGCATTCAGAAAACTAAGATCATGGCATCTGGTCCCATTACTTCATGGCAAATAGATGGGGAAACAATGAAACAGTGACATACTTTATTTTGGGGGGCTCCAAAATCACTGCAGATGGTGACTGCAGCCATGAAATTAAAAGATACTTGCTCCTTGGAAGAAAATCTATGACTAACCTTGACAGCATATTAAAAAGCAGAGACATTACTTTGCTAGCAAAGGTCTGTCTAGTCAAGGCTATGGTTTTTTTCTAGTAGTCATGTATGGATGAGAGAGTTGGACTATAAAGAAAGCTGAGTGACAAAGAAATGATGCTTTTGAACTGTGGTGTTGGAGAAGACTCTTGAGAGTCCCTTGGACTGCAAGGAGATCCAACCAGTTCATCCTAAAGGAAATCAGTCCTGAATATTCATTGGAAGGACTGATGCTGAAGCTGAAACTCCAAAACTTTGGCCACCTGATGCGAAGAACTGACTCATTGGAAAAGACCCTAATGCTGGGAAAGATTGAGGGCAGGAGGAGAAGGGGACGACAGAGGATGAAATGGTTGGATGGCATCACCGACTTAATGGACATGAGTTTAAGTAAGCTTGGTGAGTTGGTGATGGACAGGGAGGCCTGGCGTGCTGCAGTCCACGGGGTCACAAAGAGTTGGACATGACTGAGCACTGAACTGAACTGAACATTCAGTAGAGCTCCCTGTGCTATATATAGTAGTTTCTTGTTAGTTATCTATTTTATACATAGTAGTATATAAAAAAAGGAAGTTGCACAGTTGTGTCCAATTCTTTGCCATCCCATGGACTGTAGCCTGCCTGGCTTCTCTGTCCATAGAATTCTTCAGGCAAAAGTACTGGAGTGGGTTGCTATTTCCTTCTCCAGGAGATCTTTCCAACCCAGGAATTGAACCCAAGTCTCCTGCATTGCAGGCAGATTCTTTACTAACAGCCACTAGGGAACCCCAGTGCATACATGTCAGTCCCAATCTCCCAGCGTATCCCATCCTCCCTTTTCTCTTTACTCTTCATTCTTTTTTGTTTTGCCCTTCTCGTTGATAATTTCAAATATCCTGTCTTCTAGGTCATTAATTCTCACCTACACGTAGTCGAGTGTGTGTGTGTGTTTTTTTAAAAAATATTAATTCCTGGCTGAGCTGGGTCTTTGTTGCTGCGAACAGGCTTTCTCTAGTTGTGGCGGCAAGAAACTCTAGTTGCAGTACACAGTGGCTGCTTTTGGTAGAGCGAGCAGGCCCTAGGGTGCAGTGGGCTTCAGCAGCTGCAGCACATGGGCTCGATAGATGTGGCTCTCGGGCTCCAGAGCACAGGCTCAGTAATTGTGGCACGCTGGATTAGTTGCCTCACAGCATGTGGAATCTTCCCAGTGATCAGACCCATGTCCCCTGCCTGGAAGGTGGATTCTTAACCACTGGACCCCCAGGGAAGTATGGTTGAGTCTGCTTTTGAAGCTCTCTATGTATCTTCACCTTTGCCAATGTATTATCTTCTTTTTTATTTTCATGTTACTGATTACTGTGGTCTTTTCATTTCAGTCTGAAGAACTCCTATAGCATCTCCTGCCCAGCAGGTCTAGCAGTGACTCTCTCAGCTTTTGTTTGTATGAGAAAATCTATTTCTCATTCATATCTAAGGAATAACTTTGCCAAATAGAGTATTTTTGGCTGGCATTGTTTTCTTTCAACACTTTGAATATATTATTTCATTCTCTCCTGGCTTGTAAGATTTCTGCTGAGAGATTTGTTGATAGCCTAATGGGGATTTTGTGCGTTAGTACTCTTCCTACCCCACCCCACCCCTGACTGCCACTAGGGTTCTTTTTTGTTTTTGATAGTTTCATTAAGATGTGTCTTGGAGAAAGTCTTTGGCATTAAGGTAACAGGGTGATTTATTATCTTTGTGAACTTGTGTGTTCCCAGGTTTCTGAGTTCCCAGCTACTATTCTTTTTTTTTTTTTTATTTTTTTATTTTTTTAAAAATATGGAACGCTTCACGAATTTGCGTGTCATCCTTGCGCAGGGGCCATGCTAATCTTCTCTGTATCGCTCCAATTTTAGTATATGTGCTGCCGAAGCGAGCACCCAGCTACTATTCTTTAAGGAAACTATCTATACATGCTTTCCTCTCTTCTTCTGGAACCCCACTTATTCTGATTTATTTTGGACAGATTCCCATAGATTATGCAGACTTTTTTCAATGAGTGCTGTTCTTTTTCTGTTTTATATCAAACTTATTTATCCTCTGAGTCACTTATTTTGTCTTCCATCTGCTTTACTTCAGATGCTCTCTACTGTATTTTGTATCTCATTCACTAAATTATGCAACTCCACAATTTCTGTTTGGTTCCTTTTTAAACACTTCTCTCTCTTTGGTAAAGAACTCATTTTGATATATATATATATATATTTTTTTTTTTTTGAGACTTTACTGAGTTGTCATTCTGAGATTTCTTATAGCACACTGAATTTCTTCAAAACAGCTATTTGGAATTCTTTATCAGCTAGATTATGATTGTTCCTTTGAGCTTTGTTGTTGCAGAATGATTGATATCTTGGGGGGTAAAACATTTATTTTATTTTATGTCCCTTGCTGTTTTCAGATTTGAAGTAGCAGATGCCTCCTTAGGTCTTTATTGGTTGCCTTCAGATAGGGTACTGTTCATTGGCAGTGTTATACCTGGTGTTTCCTCTGCTTTTGATTGGGTAGACTTGCCCCACTCTTCTTGCTCCCTCTTGTGGCAGAATTGTTATGTTTCACCAGGCTGCCTGCAGAAAACCTCTTTGATTTTCCAGGAGACGGCACTGTAACTCTAGCTTGTTTTCTCACTAGCCCAACAGACCCTTGTCAGTTTTTCTGAGAGTACTCCAATTACTGGACCTACTCTCATGGCCTCACTTGGGAGGATGCACAAGGATCTGACAACAGAGTGGGTAGAGGTATAGGCTTAGCACTTAGGGTGTTGGGAACACCATGGACCCAGTGGGGAGATCTTTAAGTTGGGGTACTCCCAGAGCTCCCAGACTTCGTGCTGAAGTTCTGAAGCAGAAGGAGGAACTATGTCCCCTTGACATTCTTCTCAGTTTCTTAAGCTTCGTCCTTACTCCCTCCAGTTATGGAGTTCCCACCTCAGAACTCTGTAACTGGAGAGAAAAGGGTTTCTCCATCCATGACCCACAGAACTGAGATAGCTGAGCATGCATTGACCACTTTGCACCTCCATCATAGGAGAGGTCTCCATTATTGGCAGACAGTTATCCCTATATGGTGTTGCTGTTGAGGAGGACGGTTTGGCAGAGGTGCTTCTCCTCTCCATCATGTTCACATTTGTAACCTTCACACTCCAGCTGTGGTTGTTCAGTTGCTAAGTCTTGTCCAACTCTTTGGGACCCCATGGACTGCAACATTCCAGGGTCCCTTGTCCTCCACTATCTCCTAGAGTTTGCTCAAATTCATGTCTATTGAGTCGCTGATGTTATCTAATCATCTCATCCTCTGCCACCCCCTTCTCCTTTTGTCTTTGATCTTTCCCAGCATCAGGGTATTTTCCAATGAGTTGGCTCTTCGCATCAGGTAGCCAAAGTATTGGAGTTTCAGCTTCAGTATCAGTCCTTCCAGTGAACATTCAGGGTTGATTTCGTTTAGGATTGACTGGTTTGATCTACTTACAGTCCAAGGGACTCTCAAGAGTCTTCTGCAGTGCCACAATTGGAAAGCATCAATTCCTCAGTGCTCAGCTTTCTTTATGGTCCAACTCTCACATTTGTACACGACTTCCCTGGTGGCTCAGATGGTAAAGCGTCTGCCTACAATGCCGGAGACCTGGGTTCTATCCCTGGGTCGGGAAGATCCTCTGGAGAAGGAAATGGTAACTCACTCCAGTACTCTTGCCTGGAAAATCCCACAGATGGAGGAACATGGTATGCTACAGTCCATGGGGTCGCAAAAAGTCAGACACGACTGAGTGACTTCACTTTCACTGGAAAAACCATCTCTTTGACTCTACAGACCTTTGTTGGGAAAGTGATGTCTCTGCTTTTTAATATACTGTCTAGTTTTGTCATAGCTTTTCTTTCAAGGAGCAAGCATCTTTTAATTTCATGGCCGCCGTCACCATCAACAGTGAGTTTGGAGCCCAAGATAATAAAATCTGTCACTGCTTCCACTTTTTCCCCTTCTGTTTGTCATGAAGTGATAGGACCAGATGCCATAATTTTAGTTTTCTTTTCTCATATTGAGTTTTAAGCCAGCCTTTTCACTCTTCTCTTTCACCTTCATTAAGAGGCTCTTTAGTTCCTCTTTACTTTCTGCCATTAGTGTGATATGATCTGTATATGTGAGGTTGTTGGTATTTCTTCTTGCAATCTTTATTTCAGGTTGTGATTCATCCAGGCTGGCATTTCGCATGATGTACTCTGCATATAACTTAAACAGGGTAACAACATCCTTTCCCAATTTTGAACCAGTCTGTTGTTCCATGTCCGGTTCTGTTGATTCTTGACACGCATACAGGTTTCTCAGGAGACAGGTAAGGTGGTCTGGTACTCCCACCTTTCTTAGGAATTTTCCATGGTTTGTTGTGAACCATACGGTAAAGGCTTTAACATGGTCAATTGTCAGGGAATCTTTGATGGGAGGATGCCTACGTGCTGTCTCTCATGAGTCCTTTGTCCCTCTTCAAGCGGAACAGCACGCTGCTCCCAGGGACTGAGGTCATTGTGTGAGGCAGACTTGGGTCTCCTTTAGTAAACATTTTCTTCATGACAAAACTATTTAGTCTCACTCCCCTTTCTTGAGATATGGATTGTCTCCTGACCTCGTGACTAACATCACCCCTTGTTCCCTTGGTAACGATTGCTGTACGTTTGGTTTTCTGATCTCTATCATTCCCGAAAGAAGTTTCTTATACCACAGCCTATATATATTCAAAGAAAAATCATTAAAGCACCTTTGCTCCATCAGAACTTCGGTCCTCGTGTCTTTTTTGTTTCTCTCTCTCTCTTTTTCTGGCTGATTCTCTGGAGTGTGGAGACCCGTCGTGCTCACTTTCCTGCCCGGGCTTCTAAGACCCTCTCGAGAAGGCACTTTGTGCCTTCACCTCCTTGAGAGGGCGCCTGGTGCCTTCATGAGCAATGCAAGTCCTGTGTCAAGGGCTTTATTGGTCCTCTGTGTAAACCAGGGAATATCAGCCTCTTTCTCTCTTTTACTTTCTTATCATTGACCCCGTTCTGGTCCATTAAAGGACCACCAGGTTCTGGTCCATTAAAGGACCGCAACAGTCAATGAAGCAGAAATAGATGTTTTTGTGACATTCCCTTGCTTTTTCTATGATCCAGCACATGTTGGCAATTTGATATCTGGTTCCTCTCCCTTTTCTAAATCCACCTTGTACATCTGGAAGTTCTTGGTTCACATACTGTTGAAGCCTAACTTGAAGGATTTTAAGTATAACCTTGCTAGCATGTGAAATGAGTGCAACTATACAATAGTTTGAACATTCTCTGGAATTTCCCTTCTTTGGGATTGGAATGAAAATGGACCTTTTCCAATCCTGTGATCACTGCTGAGTTTTCCAAATTTTCTGGCCTTTGAGTGTAGCACTTTAGCAGCAGCATCTTTTAGGATTTTAAATAGGTCAGCTGGAATTCCATCATCTCCACTAGCTTTGTTCATAGTAATGTTTGTAAGTGGTTTGTAAGTGGTTATTCAGGTCATTAAGAGTTTTTTTTGTGTGTGTGTAGATCCTCTGTGTATACTTGCAACCTCTTTTTAATCTCTTTTTCTTCTGTTTGATTTGGTCCTTACCAATTTTGTCCTTTATTGTATGCATTCTTGCATGAAATGTTTCCTTGATATCTCCAATTTTCTTGAAGAGACCTCTAGTCTTTCCCATTCTATTATTCTCTATTTCTTTGCATTGTTCACTAAAGGAGGCCTTCTTATTTCTCCTTGTTCTTCTCTGGAACTCTGAATTCAACTGGGTATATCTTTCCCTTTCTCCCTTACCTTTCACTTCTCTTCTTTTCCCTGCTATTTGTACAGTGTCCTCAGACAACCACCTTGCCTTCTTGCATTTCTTTGGGATGGTTTTGGTCACTGCCTCCTGTACGATGTTACAAACTTCTGTCCATGGTTCTTGAGCACTCTGTCTACCAGATCTAATCCCTTGAATCTATTCATCATCTCCATTGTATAACCATAAAGGATTTGATTTAGGTCATACCTGAATGGCCTAGTGGTTTCCCCTACTTCAATTTAAACCTGAATTTTGCAATAAGGAGCTCATGATCTGAGCCACAATCAGCTCCAGGTCTTGTTTTTCCTGAAAGTATAGAGCTTCTCCATCTTTGGCTGCAAAGAACATAATCTGATTTTGGTGTTGACCGTCTAGTGATGTCTGCGTGTAGAGTCATCTCTTGGGTTGCTGGAAAAGGGTGTTTGCTATGACCGGCACGTTCTCTCGACAAATCTGTTAGCCTTTTCCCTACTTCATTTTGTACTCCTATGCCAACCTGCCTATTATTCCAGGTATTTCTTGACATTACATCTTTATTTTGCTGTTAGTTCTAGAAGGTCTTGTATGTCTTCATAGAACCAGTCAACTTCAGCTGCTTCGGCATCAGTGGTTGGGGCATAGACTTGGTTTACTATGATGTTGAATGGTTTTCCTTGGAAATGAACCCAGATCATTCTGTTGTTTTAAGGTTGCACCCAAGTACTGCATTTTGGATTCTTTTGTTGACTCTGAGGGCTACTCCATTTCTTCTAAGGGATTTTTGCCCACAGGAGTAGATATAATGGTTATCTGAATTAAATTCACCCAGTCCTGTCCATTTAAGTTCACTGATTCCTAAGATTTTGATGTTTGATCTTGCCATTTCCTGCTCGACCACATCCAACTCCTTGATTCACGGACCAAACATTTCAGGTTCCTATGCAGTGTTGTTCTTTACAGCATTGGACTTTACTTTCACCATCAGACACATCCACAACTGAGCATCATTTTTGGTTTGGCCCAACCACTTCATTCTTTCTGGAGCTATTAGTAATTGCCCTCCATTCTTCCCCAGTCTCATACTAGACACCTGCTGACCTGTGGGGCTCATCTTCCATCGTCATATCTTTTTGCCTTTTCATACGGTTCATGGGGTTCTTGCAGCAGGAATACTGGAGTGGTTTGCCATTTCCTCCTCCAGGGGGCCACGTTTTGTCAGAATTCTTCACTATGACCTGTCCATCTTTGGTGGCCCTGCAGGCCATGGCCTATAGCTTCATTGAGTTGTGCAAGCCCCTTCGCCATGATAAGGCTGTGATCCATTTGACCCACTCCAATAGTGACTGGAATTCTATGAATTCTTTTGCCTGTGGAAATTTTCCCTGTGCTGTGCTTAGTCGCTCAGTTGTGTCTGACTCTTTACAACCCCATGGACTGTAGCCTGCCAGGCTCCTCTGTCTATTGGATTCTCTAGGCAAGAATACTGGAGTGGGTTGCCATGCCCTCCTCCAGAGGATCTTCCCAACCCAGGAACTGAACCCAGGTCTCCCATATTGCAGGAAGATTCTTTATAGTCTGAGCCACTAAGGACAGCATATTATAGATATTTTTCCCCCCACTGTGCTGAGAGAAAGTAAGCCAGGTTTACCCACTCCACAGCCTTTTCCATGATTGTTCTATCTATTTTTGAATGCCTCAGCGGGTGAGTCTCCTCCTGGATCCTTGGCATATGACAGATACTGTGTCCCATACTCTCCACCAAGGCACCTTTGTTCCTGGATGGATTTATAATTAGTTGTTTAAGAAAGGAAGAACATCTTATGTTGTCACAATGCTGACATAACCCCAAGAAAAATTTAAATTTGATGTAGTCCCACATGTTTGTTTTTGTTGCCTTTGCTTTTAGTGTGAAACCCAAAAAAACTGTTGCCAAGACTGATGTCACAGAGCTTACCCACTTTGTTTTTTTCTAGGTGTTTTCTGGCTTCAGATCTTACACTCAGGTCTTAATCCATTTTTAGTTGGTTTTTGTATATTTGGTGTAAGAGAGTAGTCCAATTTCATTCTTTTGCCTGTGGCTGTCTGGTTTCCTCAAAACCATTTATCGAAGAGACTATTTTTCCCACATTGTGTGTTTTTGACTACTTTGTCATAAATTAATTGAACATATATACATAGGTTTATGCCTGGGCCCTCAATTTGTTGCATTGGTCTATGTGTTAATTTTATGCAAATCCTATACTGTTTCGATTACTATAGTTTTGTAATAAAGTTTGAAATCACGAAGTGTGATACCTCCAGCAGCTATGTCCTTCTTTCTCAAGACTGCTTTGGCTATTTGTGGTCTTCTGTCATTCTATACTTCTAGAATTGTTTGTTCTAGTCCTGTTTTTAAAATGCCGTTAGAACTTTAGTCGAGATTGCATTGATTCTGTAGATTGCTCTGCTTAGTACAACAATGCATGTGCATGATACACCTTTCCACTTGTTTGTGTTGTCTTCAGTTTCTTTCATTAATGTCTTATAGTTTTCAGTGTATATGTCTTTCATCTCCTCGGTTAAATTTATTCCTAGGTATTTTTTCTCTTTGTTACAATTGTAAATGGGGTTATTTTCTTTCTTTCTTTTCCCCTGATAGTTCCTTGTTAGTATGTAGAAATGCAACTGTATTTGTATATTGATTTTCTCATGACCCAGATAACCATGATCGTGTGGTCACTCGCCTAGAGCCAGACATCCTTGAGTGTGAAGTCAAGTGGACCTTAGGAAGAATTACAATGAACAAAGCTGGTGGAGGTGATGGAATTCTAGCTGAGCTATTTAAAATTCTAAAAGATGCTGGTGCTAAAGTGCTGCTCTCAGTATACCAGCAAATTTGGAAAACTCAGCAGTGCCACAGGACTGGAAAAGATTAGTTTTCATTCCAATCCAAAAGAAAGGTAATGCCAAAGAATGTTCAAACTACTGTATAATTGCACTCATTTCACATGCTAGCAAGGTTTTACTCAAAATCCTTTAGGCTAAGCTTCAGCAGGACATGAACCAAGAACTTCCAGATGGTACAAGCTGGATTTAGAAAAGGCAGAGGAACCAAAGATCAAATTGCCAACATCTGCTGGATCATAGAAAAAGTAAGAAATTCCACAAAAACATCTACTTCTGTTTCACTGACTACTCTAAAGCCTGTGACTGTGTGGCTCACAAAAAACTGGAAAAGTCTTAAAATGATGGGAATACCAGACCACCTTACCTGTCTTCTGAGAAACCTGTATGAGGGTCAAGAAGCAACAGTTAGAACTGGATGTGGAACAACAAGCTAATTCAAAATTGGGAAAGGAGTACAACAAGGTTGTATATTGTCACCCTGCTTATTTAACTTATGTGCAGAGTACATCATACAAGATGCTGGGCTGGATGACTCACAAGTTAGAATAAAGATTGCAAGGAGAAATATCAACAACTTCAGATATGCAGATGATACCACTTTAGTGGTAGGAAGAGAAAAGTAACTAAGGAGCCTCTTGATGAAGGTGAAAGAGGAGAGTAAAAAGCTGGCTTAAAACTTCAAAAAACTAAGATCATGACAATCACTTCATGGCAAATGGATGGGGGAACAATGGAAACAGTGACAGATTTTATTTTCTTGGGCTCCAAAGTCAATGCAGATGGTGACTGCAGCTATGAAATTAAAAGATGCTTGCTCCTTGGAAGAAAAGCTATGACATACTTAGACAGCATATTGAAAAGCAGAGACATCACTTTGCCAACAAAGGTCTGTCTAGTGAAAGCTATATTTTTTCCAGTAGTCATGTACAGATGTGAGAGTTGGACCATAAAGAAGGCTGAGTGCTGAAGAATTGATGCTTTTGAACTGTGATGTGGAGAAGACTCTTGAGAGTCCCATGGACTTCAAGGAGATCAAACCAGTCAATCCTAAAGGAAATCAACCTTGAATATTTATTGGAAGGACTGATGCTGAAGCAGAAGCTCCAATACATTGGCCACCTGATGCGAAGAACTGACATTGGAAAACACTCTGATGCTGGGAAAGATTGAAGGCAGGAGGAGGAGGGGATGACAGAGGATGAGATGGCTGGATGGCATCACCGACTTGATTTACATGAGTTTGAGCAAGCTCCGGGAGTTGGTGATGGACAAGGAAGCCTGGCGTGCTGCAGTCCATAGGGTCGCAAAGAGTTGGACATTACTGAGCAACTGAATTGAACTGAACTATAAAATCTTGCAGCTTTCCTGCATTCGTAAAAAATTTTTTTGGTGGAGTCTTTAGGGTTTTCTCTATATAATATTCTATCAGCTTTACTTCTTCCTTTCCATTTTAGATGTCTTTTATTTCTTTTTCCTGCATAATTGCCCTAGTTAGGACTTTCAATATTATGTTGAATAAAAGTGGGGAGAATGGGCATTCTTGTCCTGTTCCTGGTCTTAGAGGAAAACTTTTCAGCTGATCACCATTTGAGTTAACTGTGGGCTTGTCATATATGACCTTTAATACACTGAGTTAAGTATTGGAGGTGGTCGTTGAGGAAATGACTGTGGTTGACCTGTGGACTGGATGTAGGCAATTGGTGGCTCCTTATCTCTTCCCCCATCCTTGAAACGTACACTGTCAATTGTTTCTGCACTAAGATCCATTTAAAGAATGGAGCCTTGAGAGAATAATATGTTGTTGAGAACATCTGGCCTGTGTACATGACTAAACTACTTTAAGGCCTGTATATAAACTTTTTGAGTTCCTGGCATGCAGGTGTGGAGATCTACTCATCTTGTGACTGCCCAAGACAAGCATAGTATGTAAGTTCCCTTGCTTATTAAAGCTTCAACCTACCAATCTGGTTTCTTTCCTTATTTCTCCTTTCCCTCTATTAATAGAAGATTGTTTTGAATTTTACCTGGAAAACTTCTATGGCTACAAACCAACAGTAATGTCCCTGTATATTCACTTTGTTGAGAGCTCTTATCATAAATGGATATTGAAGTTTTCATTTGAAAAAAGAAAAATATTTGCTTCTTCTGCACTGCTTGAGATCGTATCATCTTTATGCTCTACTTTGTTAATGTGATATATCATATGAGTTTGTGAATGTCGAACCATTTTTGCATCATTGGGATAAATCCCACTTGACCATGGTATTATGATACTTTTAATATACTGCTGAATTTGGTTGGCTAATATTTTGTTGAGGATTTTTGCTCTTTGTTCATCAGGGATATTGGCCTGTAATTTGCTTGTAGGGTCCTTGTCTGGTTTTGATATCAGGCTAAAGCTGACATCATAAAATAAATTTGTTTTTCTTCCTCTTACATATATTGGGAAGAGTTTGGGAAGGATTGGTATAAATTTTTCTTTAAGTTTTTGGTCAAAGTCATTAGTGAAGCCAGTGAACAAAAGCTTGGAATTTTGTTTTGTTGGGGGGTTTTTTGGATACTGATAGAATCTCCTTACTAGTAATTGATCTGTTTAGATTTTCTGTTTCTCAACGATTCAGTATTGGTAGGTTGTAAGTTTCTGGGAATTTATCCATTTTTTCTAGGTTGTCCAATTTGTTGGCATACAATTATATATACTAGTATGTTATGATCCTTTGCATTTCCATGGTATTAGTTGTAACACCTCTTTTTATTTACTATTTTATCTTTTTTTTTTTTGACTCTTCTTTTTCTTTTCTTGGAAAAATTGAACTAAAGTTTTGTCTATTTCATTTGTTGTTGCAAAAAACGACCTTTGGTTTCATTTATTTTTTTCTATCATCTTTCTGGTCTCTATTTCATTCATTTTTGTTCTGATCTTTGTTATTGCCTTCCTATTACTAACTTTGGGCTTAGTTTTTAATTTTCTAGTTCCTTAAGATATAAAGTTAGGCTGTTTAAGATCTTTTTTGTTTCATAATGTAGGCACTTATCACTGTGAATGTCTGTCTTGGAATTGCTTTTGCTGCATGCCATAAGCTTGGATATGTTTTATTTTCATTTTCATTTGTCTGAAGATATTTTTTGATTTCTCTTCTTCTTTGATCCATTGGTTGTTCAGGAGCATATTGTTTCATCTCAATGTATTTGAGAATTTTCCAGTTTTCTTTTCATTGATTTCTAATTTCATACCACTGTGGTTTGAAAAGATGCATGACAGTTTTTCAATCTTAAAATTATTGAATTGTTTTACAGTCTCAGTTCAGTTCAGTCACTCAGTCATGTCCGACTCTTTGCGACCCCATGGACTGCAGCATGCCAGGCCTCCCTGTCCATCACCAACTACTGAAGTTTACTCAAACTCATGTCCATTGAGTTGGTGATGCTATCCAACCATCTTATCCTCTGTAGTCCCCTTCTCCTCCTGCCCTCAATCTTTCCTAGCAGCAGGGTCTTTTCAAATGAGTCAGCTCTTTGCATCGGTGGCCAAAGTATGGAGTTTCAGCTTAAACATCAGTCCTTCCAATGAACATTCAGGACTGATTTCCTTTAGGATGGATTGGTTGGATCTCCTTGCAGTCCAAGGGACTCTCAAGAGTCTTCTCCAACACCACAGTTCAGAAGCATCAATTCTTCAGCGCTCAGCTTTCTTTAAAGTCCAACTCTCACATCCATACATGACCACTGGTAAAAAACCATAGCCTTGACTAGACGGACGTTTGTTGGCAAAGTGATGTTTTTGCTTTTTAATACGCTGTCAAGGTTGGCCATAGCTTTTCTTCCAAGGAGTAACTATCCCTTTATTTCATGGCTGCAGTCACCATCTGCAGTGATTTTGGAGCTCCCCAAAATAAAGTCTCTCACTCTTTCCACTGTTTCCCCATCTATTTCCCATGAAGTGATGGGACCAGATGCCATGATCTTAGTTTTCTGAATGTTGAGCTTTAAGCCAATGTTTTCACTCTCCTCTTTCACTTTCATCAAGAGACTCTTTAGTTCTTCTTCACTTTCTGCCATAAGGGTGGTGTCATCTGCATATCTGAGGTTATTGATATTTCTCCTGGCAATCTTGATTCTAGCTTGTGCTTCATTCAGCCTAGTGTTTCTCATGATGTACTCTGCATATAAGTTAAATAAGCAGGGTGACAGGTTACAGCCTTGACGTACTCCTTTTCCTATTTGGAACCAGTCTGTTGTTCCATGTCCAGTTCTAACTGTTGCTTCCTGACCTGCACACAGGTTTCTCAAGAGGCAGGTCAGGTGGTCTGGTATGCCCGTCCCTTTCAGAATTTTCCACAGTTTGTGGTGATCCACACAGTCAAAGGCTTTGGCATAGTCAATAAAGCAGAAATAGATGTTTTTCTGGAACTCTTTTGCTTTTTCGGTGATCCAGCAGATGTTGGCAATTTGATCTCTGGTTCTTCTGCCTTTTCTAAAACCAGCTTGAACATGTGGAAGTTCATGGTTCACATACTACTGAAGCTTAGCTTGGAGAATTTTGAGCATTACTTTGCTAGCGTGTGAGATGAGTGCAATTGTGCGGTAGTTTGAGCATCCTTTGGCATTGCCTTTCTTTGGGATTGGAATGAAAACTGACCTTTTCTATTTTTATGGCCTAACATATGACATATCTTGGAGAGTGTTCCCTGTGCATTTGAGAAAAATGTGTATACAGGTGCTTTTGGATAGAATGATCTGAAAATGTCAAGTCCATCTGGTCTTATGTGTAGTTTAAGTCCAATGTTTCCTTATAGATTTTCTATCTTTATGATCTATCCATTAGTGAACGTGAGGTGTTGAAGTTCTCTACCATTATTGTATTATTTCTCCCTTTAAGTATGTTAATATTTAGTCCTAACTCTTTGCAACACTATGGACTGTAGCCTGCCAGGTTCTCTGTCCATTGGATTCTCCAGGCAAGAATACTGGAGTGGGTTGCCATGCTGTCCTCCAGGGGAATCTTCCCAACCCAGGGATGGAACCCGGGTCTCCTGCATTGGCAGGCGGGCTCTTTACCACTAGAGCTGTCTGGGAAGCAAATTTCCTCATGCTACTCCTATTTTAGTTGGCAGTCACTGACCTGTTCTCTTATCCTATCATTTTACCTTTTCTAGAATGTCGTATAAGTGAATTTATACAGTAATTGACCTTTAGAGTCTAGCTTCATTCACTCAGCGTAATACCTTTTAGATTCATCCATAGTTTTGAATGTGTCAGTAATTCTTTTCTTTTTATTGCTGTGTGTCATGTCATTGTATGAATGAGCCACAGTTTATCCATTTACACATTGTGGGACATTTGGGTTGTTTTCAGGTTTTGGTGATTATTTATACAGCTGTTATATGTATCCACATAAAAGTGCTTATGAAAATAGAACTTTTCCATTTTCTAGGGTGAATACTTGGAGTTGAATTGCTGAGTCATATAAGGGTATATGATTTACTTTATTAGAAGTGGACAAATTTTTCCATAGTGGCTGTACCATTTTGCATTTCCAACAGCAAAGTATGACAGAATCTGCATTCTCACCAGCACTTGGTATTGTCAATTACAAAAAGCCAGTTTAGTGTATGTCCATGTCATTATAGTTTTAATTTGCATTTCCCTAATGACTGATGATGTTGAGCATCTTTCCTGTTCTTATTTGTCAGCCATATCTTTTCTTTTCTTTTTTTAAATTTATTTAGTTGTGCTGGGTCTTCGTTGCTGTGCATAGGCTTTCTCTGGTCGTGGTGAGTGGGGGCTACTCTTCGTTGTGGTGCGTGGGCTTCTCATTGTGGTGGTTTCTCTTGTTGCAGAGCACAGGCTGTAGGCACACAAGCTTCAGTAGTTGGGGCACTCAGGCTCAATAGCTGTGGCTCATGGGCTTAGTTGCTCCATGGCATGTGGAATCTTCCTGGACCAGGGGTCAAACCTGTGTCCCCTGAATTGACAGGCTGATTCTTATCCACTGTATCACCAGGGAAGTCCCCAGCCATATATTTTCTTTGAAATGTCTGTTTAAATCTTTTCCCTATTTCTTCAGTTTTAGTTAAATCTTTTTTTTTTTTAGAATAATGTTATATTTATAGAAAATGTGCAAAGATAGAGCAGAGTTTCTTTCTTTTTTTTTTTTGCCCACCGTGTGGGATCTTAGTTCTCCAACCAGGGATTGAACCCAGGCCATGGCAGTGAAAATGCCAAGTCCTAACCACTGGACTGCCAGGGAATTCCCTAGAACAGAGTTTCTACATACCATTTACCTAGTTTCTCTTGAGTCATACTTACATACGTTATTAACATTAGTTTTTACAAACTAAGTGTTGACTTTTGTACAATACTATTAACTAAATTCCAGATTTTATTCATATTTTTACTATTAACTAAATTCCATATTTTAACCAGTTTTTTTCTGTTAATAACCTTCCCTTGCTCCCTGCTCCAGGCTCAGATCCAGGATACTTAGAATTAATTTTCTGTTCTCATTTGATAAGTCTTTGGGTATTTTCACCTTCTTGGAGAAGTTGTGTCTAGAGCCATCTCACCTGCTCCCATCTGGAGTGATGTGTTTATAGATCTCTTTCATTGTTGCCGTGTTGGGTTGGGAATTCTTGGGGATTCTTTTCACCTCCCTTTGCGTTTGACCTCTTTTTTTTGGATCCAGTGATTTCTCTAGTTCATGCCTTTCTTTTTCTTTGTTTACTATCTCATTTTGGTTCAACATATCTTTTGGAAGTCTTTAGATAAAGGGAAGATGGAAAAGATTTTTGCATAGATAACTTATTCTACCCTCATTTTTAGTTGGTTTTCCAGGGAGTGATGATTAAATCATTTTATGTATCGACTGGGTTAGTGGTAGAGCACCTATTTATTTAATCAAACACTAATATTTGAAACACTGAAAATATCTTGTGGCTATAATTAAGATCTTTATTATTTTTTATCTGTCTCTCTCTCTCTCTTTTTTTTTTTTGGCCACCCCGAGAGGCATGTGGGATCTTAGTTCCCCAACCAGGGATCAAACACACACACATTGGAAGCATGGACTCTTAACCACTAGACTGATGGGAAAGTCCCATAATTAAGATCTTTAATCAGTTGATTTTAAAGGAGATTACCCTTTCAAGGTAAAGGGTAGCTAGATAAGGATTTCAATATATATTTTAGTTTTTAAGTGATTAAATAAATCAAATTAAGGCCTTATAGCAAAAACGGAAGTTTCCTGGAAAAGAAGAGATTTTGTCTCAGGATTGCTCCATCAACCCTTGCCTGTGTTTCCAGCCTGACAGTCTGCCCTGTGAATTTCAGAATTGCCTTTCCCTGCAGTTGTGTGAGCCGATTTCTGAAAATAAACCTGTTATCTATGTCTATGTCTCCCCCATCCTATTTCTTTAGAGAACACTGACTAATATACAGGGTATATAGAATTATAAGTGAAAGTTGCTCAGTCGTGTCTGACTCTTTGCAACCCCATGGATTATACAGTCCATGGAATTCTCCAGGCCAGAATACTGGAGTGGCTTGCCTTTCCCTTCTCCAGGGGATCTTCCCAACCCAGGGATCGAACCCAGGTCTCCCACGTTGTAGGCGGATTCTTTACCAGCTGAACCACAGGGCAGCCTATAGAATTATAGGTTGGCAATACATTTCTCTCAGAATTTTAAAGGCATAGTTCCATTGGTTTCTAGCTATCAGAATGCTATTAAGAAATTTGATACAATTTTGAGACTTGAGCTTTTATATAAAATTAATTTTACTGTCTGAAACCTCGTAGAATCTTGTCATCATCCTTGGTGGTCTGAAGTTGCATGGTCAGGTTTATTTTCATCCATTGTGCTGGGCACTCAGTCCCTCTCAATCTGGAAACAAACTCATATCCTTTAGCTCTGGAAATTTTTCTTGACTTATTTGTTTGAGGATTTTCTTACATCCATTGTCTCTGTTTTCTCTTTCTGGAAGTCCTGTTGTTGGATCTAATGGTCTTCAAGTTTTCTTATTCCATTTCACCTATTTTTAGTCTTTTTGGGATATTTCTTCAACCTTATCTCCTAATAACTCTCTCTCTCTCTTAGTCTCTAATTTATACCATCATGCTTTTAATTTCCAAGAGCTCTTTTATGTTTCCAGAATATTCATTCTTTTTCCATATATTTATTTAATCACTTAAAAACTAAAATATATATTGAAATCTTTATCTGTATGCACCAAACAATGAATATTATAAATTACCATTTTCTTTGTTATAAATCTAAAAACCGAAAGTTAAATTTGCATGGTTTCTAGAATATTTGGTCCATAAAATTTAGCAATGCATAGATGTTTGTTTAGATGTTTGTTTTGATGCTGTTATGCATCATGAGCTGTTTGTAAATTTTGGAGAATAATTCCTTATATGTCACTTGCAAATATTTTCTCCCAATCTGTGGGTTGTCTTTTCATTTTGTTTATTATTTCCTTTGCTACGCAAAAACTGTTGAGTTTAAGTAGGTCCCATTTATTTTTGTTTTTATTTCCATTATTCTGGGAGATTGATCAAAAAATGTTGCTGTGATTTATGTCAGAGTGTTCTGCCTATGTTTTCCTCTAGGAGATTTATAGTGTCTGGTCTCACATTATGTCTTTAATCCATTCTGAGATTATTTTTGTTTATGAAGTTAAGAATGATCTTTTTTTTTTTTTTTAAAAAAAACATGTGGCTGTCCAGTTTTCGTGATAGGCAGATGACCTAAATAAACATCTTTCCAAAGAAGACATACAGATGGCTAACAGGTACATGAAAAGATGTTCAACATCCCTAATTATTAGGGAAATGCAAATCAAAACGACAATGAGATATATCACCTCACATCAGCCAGAATGGCTATCATCAAAAAATCCACAAATAATAAATGCTGGAGAGGGTGTGGAGAGAAGGGGAACCCTCGTACACTGTTGGTGGGAATGTAGATTGGTACAGCTGTTATGGAAAACAGTATGGAGGTTCCTTAAATAACTGAAAATAGAACTACCACATGACCCTGCAATCCCACTCCTGGACATATATCTGGAGAGAAACATGATCCATAAGGATACATGCACCCCAATGGTCATTGCAGCACTGTTTACTATATCCATGACATGGAAGCAACATAAATGTCCATGGACAGAGGAGTGGATAGAGAATATGTGGTGTGTGTGTATATATATATATGTATATATATATATATACACAATGGAATATTATTCAGCCATTAAAAGAATGAAATAATGCCATATGCTGTAACATGGATGGACCGAGAGAGTATCATACTGAGTGAAATAAGTCAGAGAAAGAGAGATCTTGTATGACATTCCTTATATGTGGAATCTAAAAAGAAATGATACAAATGAACTTAAAAAACAGAAAGAGACTCATAGACCTATAAAATGAACTTATGGTTGCTGGAGGAAAGAGACGGGGAATTTGGGATCAACATTTATACACTGCTGTGTTTGAAATGGATAGCCAACAAAGACCTAGTGTATAGCACATGGAACTCTGCTCAATGTTATGTGGCAGCCTGGATGGGAGGAGGGTGTGGGGGAGAATGGATACATGTATCTGTATGGCTGAGTCCCTTCACTCTTCACCTGAAATTATCACAATATTGTTAATTGGCTATACCCCAATATAAAATAAAAAGTTTAAAAGAAAAAAAAATTCAGCAATGCAAATGCATGGCACAAAAATTTGAATGTTGCCATTTAATTTTTGTTTCAGGTATTAGAAACTTAAAATTCTGTAAGTATTGATATCCCTAGTTAGTATTTAATAACAGTCTAAATAAATGTTTCTATGATGCTCATATTATGGAAATGCCTTGTTTTGTTTGGTGCAGTATAACACATGTCCTTGAATGTGTTTCCAATGCATAGATGCTATTTTTACTGATTATTTTTGCTTTTAATTTCATCTATTTATGCAAACATCTGGGTATGCTATCTCATTTTTCTTAGCTGTTACACTAATCCTAGTTAGCCCTAAAATACAACACAGGTCTATTTCCCTGGGTATATTAACACGCCAAGATGTTTCAGTTCAATATGTAACCTTGTAATTTTAACATCTACTGTTTTCATACTTTCTTATTCTCATTTAACACATACAGCTCTTAAATTCTTATACAAAATCCAACTATCTTTTTTTTGTTTCCTACTTTTTCCCTGCATAAGTCTCTTCCTTTGTTACTGCTTTTTTCATCTGTATAGAGCCTTCATATATGAGGTTATATAACACATACAGGGTATATACATATGTAGGTTATTACATATGTGAGGTTATATAGTATAAGGGGTTAGAAGTGTGGGCTCTTTAAGTTGGCTAGACTCCCTATATTTATTTAAGTTAAAAATTTTATTGAAATATAGTTGATTTACAATGTTGTGTTAGTTTCAGGTACATAGCAAAGTGAGTCAGCCATACATAGACACATATTCAAAAGGGCTTCCCTAATAGCTCAGATGGTAAAGATTCTGCTTGCAATGACCGGGCTCGCTCCTTGGGTCAGGAAGATCCCCTGGAGAGGGAAATGGCAACCCACTCCAGTCTTCTTGCCTGGAGAATCCCATGGCCAGAGGAGCCTGGCAGGTTATAGTCCATGGGGTCACAAAGAGTCGGACACAACTGAGCGACTAACACACATATTCACTTTAATTTTTTTTTGAACTTTTTATTTTGTATTGGAGTATAGCTGATTAACAATATTATGATAATTTCAGGTGAACAGTGAAGGGACTCAGCCATACAGATACATGTATCCATTCTCCCCCAAACCCTCCTACCATCCAGGCTGCCACATAACATTGAGCAGAGTTCCATGTGCTATACAGTAGGTCCTTGCTGGTTATCCATTTTAAATACAGAAGTGTGTACACGTTGATCCCAAACTCCCTAACTATCTCTTCCCCCGGGCAACCTTGAGTTCGTATTCTAAGTCTGTGAGTCTCTTTCTATTTTGTACATTTGTATCATTTCTTTCTAGAGTCCACATATAAGGGATGTCAAACGATTTTTCTCCTTCTCTGTCGGACTGACTTCACTCAATAAGGCAGTCTCTAGGTCTAGGTTTTAGAAAAATTTGGAGGCTTTATACATTTTATTATTTATATATAATGTAGGTTATTAGATTATGTTTGCTCAAGACTACCATGCCTATTTACTAAGTCTAACATGATGCAAAGGGTATCCTCTTTTTTTGGATTCTTTCCCATATAGGCCGTTAGAGTATTGAGTAGAGTTCCCTGTGCTATACAGTAAGTCCTTATCAGTTATCTATTTTATATATAGTAGTATGTATATGCCACCTACTTCATACATAGTAGTGTACAAACATCAATCCCAACTTTCCAACCTATCCTACCCACACTTTGGTATCCATATATTTGTTCTCTATGTCTCTGTCTATATATCTTCTTTGCAAACAGGTTCATCTGTACAATTTTTCTAGATTCCACATATATGCGCTAATATATATTTGTTTTTCTGACTTACTTCACTCTGTATAACAGTCTCTAGGCCCATCCATGCCTCTGCAAATGTTACTATTTTGTACCTTTTGCTTCCCTAGTGTCTCAGAATCTGCCTGCAATGCAAGAATCCCGGGTTTGATCCCTGGATTGGGAAGATCCCCTGGAGAAGGAAATGGCAATCCACTCCAGTATTCTTGCCTGGGAAAGTCCCTAGAGAGAGGAGCCTGGCGGGCTACAGTCCATGGGGTCGCAAAGAGTCAGACACAACTGAGCGATTAATACTGTACTATGGCGAAGTAATACTTTATTGTATATATGTACCACATTTTCTTTATCCGTTCATCTGACAGTAGACATTTATGTTGCTTCCATGTCTTGGCTATTGTCAACAGGGTTGCAGTGAACATTGGAGTGCATGTATCCTTTCGAATTACGGCTTTCTCTGATATGTGTCTAGGAGTGGGATTGCTGGGTCATATGGTAGCTCTATTTTTAGTTTTTTGAGGAACCTCCATATTGTTTTCCATAGTGGCTGTACCAGTTTACATTCTCACCAACAGTGTAGGGGGTTCCCTTTTCTCCACACCCTCTCCAGCATTTATTGTTTATGGATTTTGTGATGATGGCCATTCCAACCAATGTAAGGTGATACCTCATTGTAGCTTTGATTTGCATTTTTCTAATAATTATCTATGTTGATTAACTTTTCTTGCATCTCTTGGCCATCTGTATGTCTTTTTAATTTTCTTTTAAATTTTACATTGTAATATAGCTGATTAACAGTGTTGTGATAGTTTCAGTTGGACAGCAAAGGCACCGAACCAGATATACACATGTATCCTTCTTTCCCAAATGCCGCTCTGATTTAGGCTGCCTTATAACACTGAGCAGAGTTCCCTGTGCTATACAGTAGGACCTTGTTGGTTATCCATTTTAAATATAGTCATGTGTACACATTGATCCCAAACTCCCTTGCTATCTTTTGCCCCATTCTACCCACCTTGGCAACCATAATTTCATTTTCTAAGTCTATGAGTCTCTTTCTGTTTTGTAAGTCACTTCATTTGTATCATTTCTTTTTAGATTCCACATATAAGGAATGTCATATAAGATTTCTCCTTCTCTATGTGACTTATTTCACCCAGTATGATCCTCTCTAGGTCCATCCATGTTGCTGCAAATGACATTATTTCATTCTTTTTAATGGCTGAGTAATATTCCATTATATATGTATCATATCTTCTTTATCCAGTCCTCTGTTGATGGACATTTAGGTGCTTCCATGTCTTGGCTATTGTAAACAGTACTGCAGTGAGTGAACATCAGAGTGCATGTATCCTTTATTCTCTGGGTATATGCCAAGGAGTGGGATTGCTGGGTGATGTGATAGCTCTATTTGTAATTTTTAAAGGGCCCTCCATACTGTTTTCCATAGTAGCTGTACCAATTTATATTCCCACCAATAATGTATGACGGTCCCCATCTCTCCACACACTCTTTAGCATTTATTGTTTGTGGATTTTTTTATGATAATCATTTTGACTGGTGTGAAGTGATATGTCATTGTAGTTTTGATTTTTGTCTCTAATAATTAGCTTTACTGAGCATCTTTTCATGTGCCTCTTGGGCATTTGTATGTTTTCTTTGGAGAAATGTCTATTTAGGTCTTCTGCTTATTTTTTAATTGTGTTGTCTTTTTGATAATGAGTTGCATGAGCTGTCTGTATATTTTGGAGACTAATCCCTTCTTAGTTGCTTCATTTGTGAACATTTTCACCCATTCTGAAGTTGTCTTTGTTATGTTTATGGTTTCCTTTGCTCTTCAAAAGCTTTTAAATTTAACTAGGTCTCATTTGTTTTTTAGCTTTTATTTTCATTAGGAGGTGGGTGAAAAATGATCTTGCTGCAGTTTATTTCAAAGAGTGTTCTGCCTTTGTTTTCCTCTAAGAGTTTTATAGTATCAGGCCTTACATTTAGGTCTTCAATCCATTTTGATTTTATTTTTGTGTACGGTGTTAGAGAGTGTTCTAATTTCATTCTTTTATATGTGACTGTCCAGTTTCCCAGCACCACTTATTAAGAAATTACCTTTTCTCCATTGTATATTCTTGTTTCCTTTGTCATAGATTAGGTGGCCTTAGAAGCATGAGTTTGTCTCTGGGCTTTCTATCTTGTTCCGTTGATTTTTCTGTTTTTGTGCCAGTACCATAGTGTCTTACTGTAGTTTTGTAATATAGTGTGAAGTCAGGGAGCCTGATTCCTCCAGCTTCGTTTTTCTTTCTCAAGATTGCTTTGGCTATTCAGGGTCTTATCTGTCTTCATACAAATTAAAAATTTTTTTTGTCCTAATTGTGTGAAAAATGCCATTGGTAATTTGATAGAGATTGAATTGAATTTGTAGGTTACTCTGGGTAGTATAGTCATTTTCATAATATTGATTCTTCCAATTCAAGAACATGGTATATTTCTCCATCTGTTTGTGTCATCTTTGATTTCTTTCATCAGTATCTTATAGTTTTCTGCATGCAGGTCTTCTGTTTCCTTAGGTAGGTGTACTCCTAGGTACCATTGTTGCAATGGTAAATGGGATTATTTCCTTAATTGCTCTTTCTGTTCTTTCATTGTTAGTATACAGAAATGCAATAGATTTCTGTGTATTAATTTTGCATCCTACAGCCTTACTGAATTCATTGATGAACTCTAGTGGTTTTCTGGTAGCATCTTTAGGATTTTCTGTGTCATCTACAAACAGTAACAGTTTTACTTCTTTTCCAATTTGGATTTCTTTTATTTGAAGTTTACTTCTTAGAGCCCTTGTTTTCCCCAGCTGCAATTTTCTGTTTGCATAGTTCAGCCTCATTTTAGAGAATTTCCTTAGATGTCTTGTGATCCTGGTTGGCCGTTCATTGAGTGAGGACTTAATGCTGTGAGCACTGAGTGTGGGGGATGTAGCTGAATTTCACTGTAGAGTGTCTTGGCTGAGTCAATCATTGGGGAATCCCCAGTGTTTATCTTTAAGCTTTCCCCCTTGGTAAGGTAATAATATAATTTGTGGTAAAAAAAATGGAACATTTTTGAGAGTGAAAGTATATACTGTTATTATGCTTGAGTGTTAGGCATGAATTCAGACTACCCTATGCAAATTAGAGGATGGTCATCTACTTCCTGATAGTGATTTTTTTATTTTAGAGAAAATAATTCAACACCCAGTAGTATGGGTACTAGAAGTTGAGGTGTCTGCATCTAGAAGCTGTGTGGAAGAAGCAGGCTGGGGGACTCATTATTTACCTTTGAATGTGCATGCTTATGACTCCAAATGTCAATCAGTAATAGAGTAGAAAACTGTGGAGTAATCATATAATGGAATACTACTTAGTAATGAAAAAGAATGAGCTTTCATTGTATACAATGAAATGAATGGATCTCATACAGTGTTGAACAACAGCAATACCAGAAAGCCAATAAGGGCACATACTCTATGTTTCTATTTATATGAAGTTCTAGAATTGGCAAAACTAATCCATAATCATAGAAGTAATAATTATGGTTACCTTTGGGGGCATTGAAGAGGAGGCATCAATCCTACCAGTGGCATTGATGGGGAGGGGGCATGAAAGAGCCTGTAGGTTTGTTGTTCAGTTGCTCAGTTGTGTCTAACTCTTTGCAACCCCATGGACTGCAGCACACCAGGCCTCCCTGTCCTTCACTATCTCCCAGAGTTTGCTCACTCATGTCCATTGAGTCAATGATGCCATCCAACCATCTCATCCTCTGTAGGTTAGCTGGAAATATTCTATGACTTGTTCTAGGTGCAGGTTACAAGGGTGCATTTGTATGTAAAAATTCACTGAACTATGCAATTAGTAGTTGTATACTTTATTATATTTAAGTTATACTTCCAACATTGAAAAAAGGTACAAAGTGTTGAGATTTTCTGAGAAAAGTAAGATGACCACAGGCTGACCAAGGGTGATGATGGTGGGGGGGGAGGGAGTTGGGGATCATAGACAGACAGCTTTATGGCACTGCAGTAGTATTTGAGTTAAGCCTCAAAATAGTGGTTCCTGACAATTCTTGGATCTGTCACTGTGAATTTGATGGAAATTATAGCCTTTCTCTTCATGAAAAAAGCCCCCATATACACAAAGGCATACTCAACTTGTGCATATTATTTCATGGTCCTAATAATATCCATCTATGACCTTTATACAGTCAATGGGTCCTGTGCTCAAGGACCCATACTTAAATAAATGGGTAGATTTACAAATGGGAGGAGGTAAGAGTGGGATTCCAGTTAAGAAAAACCCTGTAGGAAGAACAGGCATCTGCTAGCGCATGTGGATCCTAGAGACAGCAAGGCAAGAGACAGCAAGAACCCTCCACAATCCATTTCAGTAGAATTTCCCATTGACAGCTCGACCCAGGACTGAGTCCCAGCACCAACTCTGCAAGTGAAATTACTACTTGTCCCATGGCTCCAAGCTGTATGTACAAAAGCTAATACCATGTTTGCTTATGAGAATCAGTCTGCTTTAACTTGAAGTGTTAATATTTTACAATGAGTATTTACCAGGAATGTCTTTTTGCTTTCTAATGATTTTTTCCATAGTGTATGAGTACACAGCCTCTTAAGCTTCTGCTGCTTAGGACACTCAAGAGACGTTTTGGATGTATTTAAAAAAAAAATCGTTGTTCTTCTGTCAGTGTTGTCTTTTTGTGACCCTATGAACTGAAGCACAACAGGCTTCTCTGTCCTTCACTATCTCCTGGATTTTGCTCAAACTCATGTCTATTGAGTCGGTGATGCCATCGAACCACCTCATCCTCTGTCGCCCCCTTCTCCTGCCCTCAGTCTTTCCCAGCATCAGGTTCTTTTTCAGTGAGTTGGCTCTTTGCATCAGGTAGCCTAAGTGTGGAGCTTCAGCATCAGTCCATCCAGTGAATGTTAGAAAAAAATAATTTTCTTTATTTTTGGCCGTGCTGGGGCTTTGTTGCTGCAGGGGCTACTCCCTTGTTATGGTGCTAGGCTTCTAATTGCCACGGCTTCTGTTGTTCTGGAGCACGGGTTCTAGAGCACAGGCTCAGTAGTCGCCGTGCATGGGCGTAGTTGCTCCATGGCATGTGGGATCTTCCCAGACCAGGGATTGAACCCGTGTCTCTCGCAGGTGGATTCTTTACCACTGAGTCACCAGGGAAGCCCCTACAGATGTATTAACTGCTTAAAATGTTCATCGTTCCCCCTCTGCTGTGTCTATTCCTATATGAAAAGTATATTTCCCAATTCTTTGACATCAGACTTGTGTCTTTTGCTTTGGCCAGTGGAATGTGAGCAGAAGTTCTATAAACCATATTTAAGCACTAGCTTTATGAGCTCCATGGTTCCATTATCACTTTTATTCTTCTGCCAGAAAAGTGGCATGTCCTAGAGGATGCTCTGGATCCCCAGTCTGGAGATTTGGGGATTGTTACCACAATGTAACATAGTGAAAGCTGACTAACACCAGGACATTTGGGAAAAAAATCTTGAGCAAACTGAGCAGAATCTGTTATTGAATCTTTTCTCAGGGCCTGGAGAATTTTCTCTCAATTTGCACCTATCATGAGAGTCAGTTTATTTAGCAGTCTAGAATATGTAAAAATGAGGAATGTCAAAGTTACTTTTTTTTTATTAACAAAAGGAAACATATAAAGACCATAAACCACAATTGAGAACAAAATATTTTATTTCTCTCAATAAAACTATAGTTTACAATAGTATTTACTAAATAAATTATATAATTTCTCTTTTACAAGCAATAAACTAAATCACAAATATTTCAAAGACAATGTATGTACACAACATAAGGCCTTTTATAAATAGCTTTGCTTATCTCATTTCACTAGTAAACAGTGAAAAAATCTTTATAGAAGCTAATTTTCTATAAAGTATATGCAGACCTATTACACTGATCTTTATATGAAACCAATTTAAACTTTTAATGACATGGGCTATGATTATAATTTTGCAAAAAGAATAGAATTTAGACTTTACCATTTTGCGTGGATGGATCTTTAAAAAATATATGCGCAGATTACATATGTTGCTTATGGATAATCACTGGATGCATGCAAAATGAAATAATGCAAGTGTCAATAGGAAAATAGCACTTCCAAGTCCAAAAAGGTGATTGGCAATGGTATAGAAAGCAGCTTAAACAGAGTTCATGCAGCTCTTCACAGTTCAGCAAGCAACAGCAAATGCCAGACGAGTGTGGTATTTTTCACATCTGCTGATCAGCCTTTCCGCCAAGGCTCCCCTGACATCTTGCAAACTCCAAGTCCAGTTGATTATGATTCTGTGTGTAATGGGGTTCAGCCGTTTCCTTTGGGTAGTTCTGGAGTGGAGAAACTTCTTTCCCACAACTGTCATGTCTCCTCCATCTGCCAAGGTGGTCACCATTTTCACTTACTGGGAGGGGAAAAAGGAAAGGAGATGTAAGGCTAAGTTTCTGCATTGATTTGTAATGGTGCCTGATGAGCAGGAACACAAGTTCATTCATTCTCTCAATGACTCGTACCTGAGAAACATGCAGGTAGAAGTGGGAGGGCAATAGGCCTGGGATGGATTCTTTTTTTTAAAAGATATTTTAATTAATTAATTTGGCTGCACTTGGTTTCAGTTGAGGCACGTGGGATCTTTCAGCTGCGGCATGTGCTATCTAGTTCCCTGACTAGGGATCTAACCTGGTCTCCGGCACTGGGAGTGTGGTGTTTTAGCCACTGGACCAGCAGGGAAGTCCCTGGGATTGATTCTTTTGCAATGATAAGCATCTAACTTCTGCAATATGTAAATTCCACCAAGATTTATCAAGTTCTACCACATCACAGCTCAGGGCTAGGGACTTGGAAGGAAATAACGCTGACCAAGCCCTCCAAGGGCACAGTGCTTGGGGTTGTGCTGTGGTATGTCAGTCCTGAAGTAAATCAGAGCAACCTGAACATGGTCTGGAACTCACGAACCCTGTGTTCATTTTCACACACTGTCCCTGTGGCTGGGGAATAAAAACTATGTCCAGCAAATATCAGACCTAAAATGGTAGCCACTTAAGCTCAGAGGCAACTAATTCAGCCTCTGACAGTTGTACTAGGATATATTTATGAGAAGTGGTACCATGTTCAGGCAGATGTAACAGCTTATATCTATTGATCCTCTAATTATTACAGCTACAGGACAGTATCCAAGTTACCATCTTTGTACCTCATTTGTTCTATCTGTAAAATGAGAGTAATAAATCCTGCTTTATAAGTGATAAACTTTTTTTTATAGGAAAATAGTGTTTGGGTAGAAATATACACACATACAGCATACATACAAATTATATACATATGATTTAGTGCCTGGCATATGTTAGTGTGCCCAACATAATGGTTAGGAAGGTTGTAGCTGGGACCACAGACATTGTGTGGCCCAACACAGTCATCTGGAGACTGAAAAAACTTGAGTCCACAGTTTGAAATGACTGAAAATTATTAGGAAAGAAACTATGTCAAAGAGGATTTTGTTTAAAAGTGAGTATTTCCTCTTGTAATTTGAGCCTTTCATGAGTTGTAACTTTTTTTTTTTGAGTTGTAACTTTTATTTACCACTTTGTTTCATAGTTGAGACTGCTCCCTCTTATTAATCAAAATTGGAAAGGTTTGCCTGCCTAAGTGTACATGTTCACACTGCTATTCAAGCTGTATCTGAAGGATTATCTGAGTATTAGGTGGTGTGTGCTCTAGCAGTGGGCAAAGAGGAAGTTGCTCCCTTTCTCAGGACAGATGTCTGTAACGTCGATGTCATTTAGGCTTGACCAGTGGCATAAAAACACCCACATAAAACTACAAGTTTCTTCTAATTAGATTTGAGTCCTGCTTTCTTAAAAACTAAAACCAAAAGGAGGTGATAGTTAAGCTCTACTTATCCGACAGATCCCAGCTGGGGTTCCGTGTCTGGTTTCTAGTGCCAAACTGCGGCAGACACTGACCAATCTGAGCCCTGCCTGAAAGAACCATCAGTTGAAGGTCTCCAAACCTAGGACCCCATGGAATTGGTTAAGACCTGGGCTTTTGGGTCTAGAAAATAAGAGATTTAAAGAGAAAACATAACAGTTGTCTTTGAATAGCTGAAGACTCACTTTGGGGAAGAGAGAGGTACTAGCTGAAATGTCACTGCAAGTGTGACACTCTCATCAACAGCAGTGGCACGGGTGGCCGTGATCCTCGGGCTAGGCATAGGAACACCAGAATGTGTGAGTGAGTAGGCTGGGAAGAGTCACCCTTTCAATCTCCTTCCATCAAGTGTTGTGATACTCACACTCCCTACCCGCCCCCCCCCCCCGCCCCCCGCCCTAGGAACCCCATCTGTTATCTGTTGAGACTCAAGTGAATGTGTTAGTCACTCAGTCATGTCTGACTCTTTGAGACCCTATGGACTGTAGCCCTTTAGGCTCCTCTGTCCATGGAATTCTCCAGGCAAGAATACTGGAGTGGGTAGCCATTCCCTTCTCCAGGGGAACTTCCTGACCCAGGGATCGAACCTGGGGCTCCTGCATTACAGACAGATTCTTTACCATCTGAGCCACCGGGGAAGCCAAGGGTGAGAAAAAATGACTCCAAGACCAGAACTGGGACAAATTTGTAGAAGCCAGTCTTAAAATATAGAAGAACATTCTTTGATGTAAATTGCTACAGTTCTTTTGGAATCACCTCCTAGTGTAATGAAAATTAAAAAAAATAAATGAGACTATCCAGGTCATTAAGATCTTTTTTGTACAGTTCTTCTATGTATTCTTTCCATCTCTTCTTGATCTCTCTGCTTCTCTTAAGTCTTTACTATTTTTGTCCTTTATTGTGTCCATCTTTGGCAGAAGTGTTTCTTTGATATTTCCAATTTTCCTGAAGAGATCTCTAGTCTTAGCCTTTCTGTTGTTTTCATTTCTTTGCATTGTTCATTGAAGAAGGCCTTCTTTTCTCTCTTGCTATTCTCCGGAAGTCTGCATTTAGTTGGGTGTAACCTTCATTTTCTCCCTTGCTTTTTGCTTCTCTTCTTTCCTCTATTATTTGTAACGCCTCCTCAAACAACCACTTTGCCTTCTTACATTCCTTTTTCTTTGAGATGGTTTTGTTTGCTGCTTGCTGTACAATATTACGGACCCTTGTCCACAGTTCTTCGGGCATAGTTTACTAGATCGAATTCTTTGAATCTATTTGTGACCTCCACTAGTATTCCTAGGAATACTAGGGAAATTGATTTAAGTTGTATCTGATGGCCTAACAGTTTTCCTTGTTTTCTTTAGTTTAAGCATGAATTTTGCTATGAGGAGCTGATGATCGGAGCCACCGTCAGCACCAGTATTGTTTTTGCTGACTGTATACAGCTTTCCCATCTTTGGCTACAAAGAATATATTCAATTTGATTTTGGTATTGGCCACTGGGTGATGTCCAGGTGTAAAGTTGGCTCTTATGTTGTTGAAAATGGGAATTTGCGATGATCAGTGAATTCTCTTGACAGAATTCTGTTAGCCTTTGCCCTGATGCATTTTATACTCCAAGGCCAAACTTGCCTGTTACTTCAGGTATCTCTTGACTTCCTACTTTTGCATTCCAATTCCCTGTGATGAGTAGGACATCTTTTTTTGGTGTTAGTTCTAGGTCTTATAGGTCTTCATAAAACTGATCAGCTGCTTCAGCATCAGTGGTTGGTGCATAGCCTTGGATTACTGCGATGTTGAATGGTTTTCCTTGGAAATGAACTGAGATCATTCTCTCATTTTTAAGGTTACACCTATGTGCTGCAGTTCTTCCAGCACCACTTATTGAAGAGACCTGTCTCTTCTCCATTGTATAGTTTTCCCTTCTTTGTCATAGATTAATTGACATGGGTGCGAGGGTTTATTTCTGGGCTTTCTATCTTGTTCCACTGACCTATTAATATATTTCTGTTTTTGTGCCAGTACTGTACTTTTTTGATTACTGTAGCCTTAATAGCATAGTCTGAAGTCAGGGAGCCTGATTCCTCCAGCTCTGTTTTTCTTTCTCAAGATTGCTGTGGCTCTTCAGGGTCTTTTGTGTTTCCATAAAACTTTAAAAATTTTTTGTTCCAGTTCTGTGAAAAATGTCATTGGTAATTTGATTGGGATTCCACTGAACCTGTAGGTTGCCTGGAGTATTATAGTCATTTTTGACAATATTGATTCTTCCAATTAAAGAACATGGTATATCTTCCCATCTGTTTGTGTCATCTTATGAGATGGTTGGATGGCATCACCAACTCAATGGACATGAGTTTGAGCAAGCTCAGGGAGACGGTGAAGGACAGGGAAGTCTGGTGTGCTGCAGCCCATGGGGTCGCAAAGAGTCGGACACAACTGAGCGACTGAACAGCAGCAACAGTTTCTTTCATCAGCATCTTAGTTTTCAGAGTACAGGTTTATTCTTAGGTATTTTATTCTTTTTGATGCTATGGTAAATGAGATTATTTCCTTAATTTCTCTTTCTGACCTTTCACTGTAAGTGTATAGAAATTGAACAGATATTTAAAATTAATTTTTACTGGAGTATAATTGCTTTCCCTGGTGACTCAGATGGTGAAGAATCTACCCACAATACAGAAGACCCCGGGTTCGATCCCTGGGTCAGAAAGATCCCCTGGAGAAGGAAATAGCAACCCACTCCAGTATTCTTGCCTGGAGAATTCCATGGACAGAGGAGCCTGATGGGCTATAGTCCTTGGGGTTGCAAACAGTTGGACACGACTGAATGACTAACACTCAATTACTTTATGATGTTTTGTTGTTTCTTGCTGTACAGCAAAATGAATTAGTCCTATGTATACATATACACCCTCTTTTTTAGATTTTGTCCCCACATAGGTCACCACAGAGCACTGAGTGGTATCCCTGTGCTATCGGGTAGAGTCTCATTAAGTTAAGTCATTAGTTATGTATTTTATAAATCATAGTGCATATGTGTCCATTCCAATCTCTGAATCCATCCCACCCACCTGCCACTCATGGTAACCATAAGTTTGTTCTCTTCATCTGTGACTCTACTTCTGCTTTGCAAATAAGTTCATCTCTACTATTTTTCTAGATTCCACATACAAGTGATATTATACAGTATTTGTGCTTCATTTTCTGACTTACTTTACTCTGTACAACAATGTGTCCAGCCACATCTCTGTAAATGTATTTCATTGTTTTTAATGGTAAGTAATATTCCATTGTGTATATGTATCATATCTTTATCCATTCCTGTCAATGGACTTTTAGGTTGCTTCCATGTCCTGCCTATTGCAAATAGTGCTGAATGAACATCACAGTGCCTGCATCCTTTTGGATTATGGTTTTCCCTTGATATATGCCCAGGAGTGGGATTGCTGGGTTATATGGTAGCTCTATTTTTAGTTTTTTAAGGAACCTCCATACTCTTCTCCAAAGTGATAGTACCAATTTGCATTCCTACCAACAGTGTAGGAGGGTTCCATTTTCTCCACACCCTCTCCAGCATTTATTGTTGATGATGATGGCTATTATGACTGATGTGAGTGATATGTCATTTTTTTGATTTGAAAATAAAACAGGTTTCTGTATATTAATTTTGCATCTTGCAACCTTACTGAAATTACTGATGAACTCTCATAATTATCTGGTACCATCTTTTGGATTTTCTGTGTATAGTATCATTTTATCTGCTAACTTCTTATTTTCCAATTTGAATTCCTTTTTTCTTCTGATTGCCATGGCTAGGACTTTCAAAGCTGTGTTTAATAAAAGAGGTAAGAGTGGACATTCTTGTCTTCTTCCTGATCTTAGAGGAAATGCTTTCAGCTTTTCACTGTTGAGTATGATGTTAGCTGTGGCTCTGTCATATATGACCTTTATCATATTGATGTAGGTTCCCTTTATGCCCACTTTCTGGAGAATTTTTATCATAAATGAGCATGGAATTTTGTCAAAAGCTTTTTTGCATCTATTGAGATGATCATATGGTTTTTATTCTTCAATTTGTTAATGTGGTATATCACACTGATTGATTTGTGGATATTGAAGAATCTCTGCATTCCTGGGATAAATCCCACTTGATCATGGTGTATGACCCTTTTAATGTATTGTTGTATTCTGTTTGCTAGTTATTTTGTTGAGAATTTCTGCATCTACATTCATCAGTGATATTGGTCTGTAATTTTCTTTTTTGTGGTATCTGCCTGGTTTTGGTATCAGGGTGATGGTGGCCTCCTAGAATGAGTTTGGGAGTGTTTCTTCCTCTTCAGTTTTTTGGAATAGTTTCAGAAGGATAGGTGTTACATCTTCTCTAAATGTCTGATAGAATTCACCTGTGAAGCCATCTGGTCCTGGACTTCTGTCTGTTTAAAGTTTTTAAAGCACAGTTTCCACTTCAGTACTTGTGACTGGTCTGTTCATATTTCCTATTTCTTCCCGGTTCAGTTTTGGAAGATTGTACCTTTCTAATAAGAATTTTTCCATTTTGTCTAGGTTGTCTATTTTATTGGCATATAGTCACTTGTAGTGGTCTCTTACGATCATCTGTATTTATGTGGTGTCAGATTTAACTTTTTATTTCTAATTTAGTTGACTTGAGCTCTCTTTTTTTTTAATGATCTAACTAAAGGTTTATCAATTTTTTAATCTTTCCAAAGAACCAGCTTTTAGTTTCATTGATGTTTTCTATTTTCTTTGTCTTTATTTCATTTTTTTTTTTGTCTTTATTTCATTTATTTCTGCTGTAATCTTTATAGTTTTTTCCTTCTAATTAATTTGGATTTTGTTTATTCTTTCTCTAGTTGCTTTATATGTAGGGTTAGGTTGTTTGAAGTGCTTTCCCTTGTTTCCTGAGGTAAGATTGTGTGACTATAAACTTCCTCCTAGAACTGCTTTTGCTGCCCAAGAGCTCACTCACACTAATGGGTATTCCCTGGGGCCTCCACCAGTGTCTTTGCTGCTGCAGTGAGCCACAGCTGACCCCCAGGCCCTGAGGAGACCCTCCAAGACCTACAGGTAGGTCTGGCCTAGGCTCTTATGGACTCACTGCTTTGCCCAGGGACCCAGTTCACATGAAACCTGTGTGCACCCTTCAAGAGCGGAGTCTCTGTTTCCCCCAGACCTCTGGAGATCCTGCACTCAAGCCCCACCGGCCTTCAGAGACAAATGCCCTGGGGGCTCCTGAAACCCAGGCTGGGGAGCCTGACGTGGGGCTTAGAACTCTCACTCCTGTGGGGGAACCTCTACGATATATTTATTTTCCAGTCTGTGGGTCACACACTGGTATGCGATTTGATTTTGTTGCCAATTCGCCCCTCCTACTATCTCATAGTAACTTCTTCTTTATCTCTTGGTGTAGAATGTCTTTTGGTAGATTCAAGTCTTTTTTGTCAATGGTTGTTGTCCAGCAGTTAGTTGTGATTTTGGTGTTTTCATGAGAGAAGGTGAGCAAGTCCTTCTACTCTGCCATCTTGTCTCTCATTCCATTGGAATTTTTTTTCTTTTTTATTAAACTGGAGGGTCTTATTGCAGTTTCTGTAAACTTCATTAAACACCCACTCTCACCCCCAGGGTACAAGGATGTCAAAGTTGGTGAGAACTGCCAATTCTATACCCATGTAATGTAATCTTGGAATGACATGTTTGGTTACCTGAAAGTATCCATTTATAACCCTAATAAAACAAGGTGGCCTGATAGGTCTTTAGGTCTTAAGCACTATCTCCATGATTATAAACTTGGCCACAGTGAGAAGAAGGTGATTTTATTATCTCATATTTAGTATAAAGTGTGCAACAATTTTCCTTTCCTTTCTCCAAATTATAATCCACAAATCCTTTATTAGCCATCAGTGAAGAGCGAAAGTATCAGCTATCTATCTACACTGGGAAGAAACTCAGCTTGAGTTTATTCTTCAAGATATGGTATGTGTAGGATCCCCTCCAGCTCTCCAACACAGAGATGGGCTCTTCAGGTGATTACTTCCCCAAACACTAGCAACTTCTTCTGAAGTACTGAAACTCAACCCTCTCCTCACCCGATGGCTTTGGAAGTAGAAACAGGAACTGGTGCTTTGGTGGGAGAACCCAGCCATATCTCAGGGAAGCATGGACAGACAGAATGACATTGGAGCTCTTGTCATCAACTGAACGGCTCTTGTATGCACATGTACGTAATCATCTGTCCACACAGATGCCAGGGTTAATTCCCTAAGCGTGTGATGCTCTGAGAAACCATGATATGTTTTAAATTCTGAGACCTGAAGGAAAAGGTGTGATAATGGTTGGTATGAAAGGAGTATTTAGGTATTTCTGTGGCCTAAATCCTTAGCACTATTTATCCAAATATGTTGATTTGTGGGTGTGTGAGAGGTTCACATGTTTATCTCCACTTAAACTCAGGCACGCCTATGACTGAAACTGTACACTGCACACAGAAGAACACAGCAAAACACAGTCTGTTTGCTAAAATCAAAGCCCGTTCTGAGGGTGGACCCCACTGTGGGGCAGCCAGATTACCCCAGGGGTCCCCCTGAAGTAGATCACTGCATGATGGGCTAAGTTTTGGAGGGTGACTTTTTAGAGTGCTGTGCCGAGGGTGTCAGGGGTGAGACGTTCCTCTTCTGAGGTCTCACTTCTAGGCTCATTTCCATCCCTCCCTTTTTTCCTGAAAGAAACACATACACACCCTCAGCCTACTGTTTAAAAGGCATATTTAGCCAATAGAATTTCATAAGATCTGGAATGTGCTGTGAGGGGATTTAAGGGCAGAGCTGAAACAAGGCATTTTCAGGACTGTCAGACTGGCTAAGATGACTACACTAAACAGTCCCCGAGGTCTCCTTGTTCCATGAGCTCCTGACCTTCATGGGTGATGTTCTTCTTTTTTTTTTTTTTTTTTTTTTTACCATAATCATCAACTTTAACAAATCGCTTAAATGTGTTCTGTATCAGTTTTCTTGATGATGTCAATAAAATGGAAACATTTTTTAACATATAACAATATTTAATTACATCAGTCTCCTATCAACAGATAAGTTAGTTAATGCTGTTTATATTGGCCATTTCCATTGGCTGGCTGGAGGCTCTTCCACTAAAGGCTCCCATGGTTTCCACTGGATCATTTTTCTTGCCAGACTAAGTTCATTTTCAGCCTGAAGAATCACCTCTTCTATTTGGCCACCCTGCAGTCGCTCTTCTAGTTTTTTAACATCTGGTTCCGCTTTAACCATACTCAGCTTCTTGTTTGTAATCTGTTCTGTATACTTTCTATACGCTGCATTTTTAGGGATGTGTCCAAGAACATCAAGAATTTTTGTATACAATATTTTTAGCCTCTCATGTGGAGTTTCACAAACAGCCAATCCCACCAGGCCAGTGGTCTTCTTCAGCAAGCCCGCCATGACAGCCGATGTTCTTCTTTAACTACAACTGCCTCACGGTTCAGCCCCAGGATCCCACGGAAGCATGATCTTTTCCTCTCTGGGGTCCAAGGGCAGCCCCATTCTGATTTTAAGTTGAAATTCTTTGCCGAAATACCCCTGAGGAAAAAACTGATTCCTCTCCAGGCTATCATAAGGTGGCAAGTCCCTTATTTCCTTTTCCTGTTCCAAGCCCCTCTTCCCCAGCCCTGCTTCCTTTTGTTCCTATTTCACATTGTTCTTCTTTTGGCCAGTGTTCTCTCTGTTGCCATGAGAGCACACCCACGCATTCTGCCTCACGCCCTTCACTTTAGTCCAAACTCTGCATTGCCACACACATAGCAGGCTCCGCAGGGTCCCACCGCCATCATCCCCTGGGGCCCGGCGTCCCCTCCTTCTCTGGGTTCACCAGATTGCCTTCTCAAAGACCCTGGACTTTCTGAGGAGCCGCCGTGTACTCTGGAATTTTTCTTCAAACATCAGGCTCTATGTTTTCATTTTATCATATTCATATCTGCCTCGTATTAGGATACTTCACAAGGCATGACTGCTTGGGAATAGATTGGAGGAGATTTCTCTTTGAACAACCGTAGCAGGTGTCCAAAAAGCTCACCATTTTTTTAAGGAGGTGAACAAGTACAGACACTAGTGCTATAGGAATCAGGACACAGTCGATGTATGGAGTCCAATCACACTGCTATGGAGTTTTTATAGCTGGGAGGAAGCTTCCTACCTTCGTACTTAAAAAAAAAAAAAAGAATAGACTCAGGGGTGAGATTACTCTTTCCCAAGAACCAGGGACTAAAGGGCCTTAATTGAGAAGCCTTGAGGCAAAAAGTGGACTTGGAATGACCTTGGAGGGTACATACAATGTGGAAGAGAACTAGCACATTGTGCCGATCGTGTAGAATGTTTGTTGAATTCTGAGTGCTGGCAGCACACGGAGTCCCAGGCCTCCTGCCAGCCTTCCAATGCCCTATCAAAGTGTTCCACACCAACCAGCAGATAGATTACTGATAAGATGCGAACAGACCCAAGAAAAACCTGGCACTGATTCTGGATGTCTCCAGGGATGGATTTAGGATTATGGCCTCCCATTTCAAAACTCTTAGTATAGCAGCAATATTTTAACACAGTTCCCGGCCTGATTGATTTGTTTTCCAAAGACCTAGGAGAAGCTGGAGGCATCAGTGATTTATGTGACTGACAGTTTCTACATTGCACTTTATAGTGACTGTTGCTAATTGTAAATAGAAATGGTTACCTTATTATCTAATGTATCCCATAGCCCTGGGGCTGCAACTGAGTTCACTCTGGAGAATGTGGGGAGGGTAATATGGTACTAGCTTCATTCAGAAGGGAGCACTGCCTTGGGACGAGGCCACTGGGGTGAGCTGCCAGAGACCCCCTAGCCATAGCCAGAGGCTGCACCCTTACCAGGCCTTTCCCTTCCATCACTTTTCTTGGTACCATTTGTTTCTTCACAAAAACACAGTAGCCGGCATGGATTGCTTCGTGCCTCCCAGTTCCCCTTGGCCCATTCATGTGTTCAAGCTTTAACCCCCGGTACCACAGGGGTGAGGGAGTTAAAGTAAGGTCATTAGGACTGGCCCTGATTAGATATAACTGAGATGCTTATAAAACAGGGAAATTTGAACACAGAGACAGGCACACAGAAGGAAGACCAGGGAGAAAATGGCCATCCACAAGCCAAGAAGGGAAGCCAGAAAGAGATCCTCCTCTTACAGCCCTTAGAAGGGATGAACCCTGCCAACACCTTGACCTTGAACTTCTAGCCTCCAGAACTGTGAAACAATACATACAGTTCTGTTTATGCAACCCAACTTCATTATGGCAGCCCTAGGAAACAAATACAGTACTATTACTGGGATTTAGAAAGTTGTTTTTTTTGTTTGTTTTTTTAAATAAGGACCTATATTTGAATTTTATTATGGTGGTGCTAGTGGTAAAGAACCTGCCTGCCAATGCAGGAGACACGTAAGAGATACGAGTTCAATCCCTGGGTTGGGAAGATCCCCTGGAGGAGGAAATGGCAACCCACTCCAATATTCTTGCCTGGAGAATTCCATGGACAGAGGAGCCTGGCAGGTTACAGTCCATAAGGTTGCAAAGAGTTGGACACGATTAACGTGACTTAGCACACACACATACTTAACTGTATATTCTATTGGGAGCCACCACAAAAGCTACAGTCCCCTGCGGGTAGAGTGGCTGTAAAGAACAACCTGTCAAAGACTGAAAATGAAAAAAAAAGGCTTTTCCACCCTGTTTGTTGATACTTCATTAGAGATGCTGCCTAAGCAGTAAAAGTAAGGATTTTCTGTGTTTAACCCCCAAACTGCTGTAGGGCTTACAAAGAGGCTCAAGTGTATCTGACCTTGATGGATGAGAATGGCATGCTAGGATCCTAGGGAAAATTAGCACCTTCATTTTTGTGTCTGATTGTAATTGCAGCCTCCACTCCAACTTGAAAGGTGGAAGATGTCTGTCAGAGGGAACTGCCTTTGCTGTTTGAAGGATGTACCCCTGCCAAACGTGGGTTCACAGCTACCGAGAGGCTACCATAAAGTAAGTACATGGAGTGGAGACATTCCCCCGAGCCTCACACTCACTTGGTGGATGTCAATTCCAGGCCCTCAATCACTCCTAATCCGGGTTGGTCAGAGGCACCTTCCTACCACTAGGTGGCGGTAGCGTCTGCTGCAGGAACCCAGTCCCATATCCAGTTCACAAATGAAGGTGGCAAAGTTCACCTTAGAATCAAGTTCATTTTTCCTAACTGGCCAACCGTCTTAGGGGCTCTTAAGGGAGAGCTTTCCCTTCCGTTTAGCACAGAAGGACTACAGGATGTTCAGAGCGGAAGGACCCTATCAACAAGCTGACTGGGTCTCAGCCCTGGATGTGTGGGGAGCTTTTAAAAATACCAATGCCCTGCTCCACTCTCAGGGATTTTATTTCTAATACATAATATACCCCCAACATGTGTCTGTATCTGTTAATACATTCATTTACCTGATATCTTTTTGCGAGGAGTCCACAATAATTTGGAAAAATAAAGTTCTTGCCTGGAGAATTCCATGGACAGAGAAGCCTGGTGGGCTCCATTCCATGGGATCGTGGAGAGTCAGACACGACTGGAGCGACTGATAAACATACATGCAACCTCACAGACTTAGCCAGGGAGGTGGGAAGTGAAGGGACAAATTGGGTCAAACATAGTAAAGAGCATGTGTGTGCCCTTTTACATGTCTTCAGTAAGGTGGTATAGTTGGTTGACTAGTGTCCCCTGAAAATTCACATCCACCTGGAACCTTAAAATGTGATTGTATTCAGAAATATGGTCTTAGCAGATATAATTAGTTAAGATGAGGTCATCTGGTATTGGGCTGGGCCCTAAATCCAGTGACAGGTGTTATCACAAGAAGAGGGGACTCACAGAGAGTCACAGGGTGAGGACTGGGGCAGAGACTAGAGTACTGCAAGTGGAACAGGGCTCAGGACCACATGACCACCAGAAGCCGGAAGAAGCCAGGAGGGATCCTTTCCTAGAGCCTGCACAGGTAGCAGGGCCCTGCGAACATCTTGACCTTGGACTTCTTTGGCCTCCAGACTTGGAGACACATTTCTGTTGTTTAAGCCTCCTGGCCTGCGGCACTTTGTCTTGGCAGCCCTGGGAGCACCGGCAGAGGCAAAGGGAAGCTGGGCCCTGGACTCCCCGCTCTCGAGCCATCCTCATAGCATCTGTCACACTCACAGGGGCCTTATTTTTTACTGAGTGGACAGTACGGAGGCGTCCTCCATTCTACTCACTTTTCCCATTCCTCCTCAGGTCCCAGGAGTGCGAATGGTGTTAAGGACAGCCCAGCTCATGAGGTCCACAGGTATAATTTAAACTTACTTTCCCTAAAATTTTCATTTCCCTAAATTCTCCTTTTGAGTTTGCTTTTTTTGTTTCCAGAAGGCTCAGGGCCTGGTAGACCCCAGGTTCATACCATTAGAATCTGTTCTTCCACAAACACACTCTTCCCAAGAGTTGAAGGGGCTTATTAGGAGACTAGCAAACACTGGTTTCCTATGACGAGGGAGAAGACAGAAATCGAAATCAGAGAAGCGACAAGAAGGTTCTGGAGGGAGTAGGGAAGGAGAGAGAGCCTGGTGTTGAGAGGTAAAGACAGAGAATAAAGGGGCCCCCAACGAGGGCCTGGATGAATAGGAACCTTAGGCGAGCTTGAAAGCAAAGCCAGCCTTGAGAAAGTGGAAATCAAGCTGGCCTGTGAGGCCACGATTCACTATAAAGCTAGGACAAAAAGAAAAAAACTGCCATAGCTCTGCAATCTGTCATCCAATTAACTGTGGGCCTAATTTAACTGAAAAGCCAGTATGCCTTTATAACTCCAATTCCCTAAGCTAATCCTTAAACAGCAGTTTAATGCTGTTTGTTAAAAAAAGGAAAAAAATCCTACAGAGACCTAATCCAGACTGACGGGTTGCCTCATTAATTTGAAGCTGGCGTCACTCTTGTTTCAGGACAAATCCTTTCTAGGTGCCATGGGGTGCAGGCAGTCAGATCCATTTTGTCAGCTTTTCCACCTGTCTCAGAAATATTATTTGGTCGCTGACTTAAAAGGATCAAACCCTCTTTGAAAAGGGCCCTATTTTTTGCCCTTTCTGAAATCTCTTCCTTTCTCAACCATGTGGTCAGACGGTGGAAGAAACTGGCATTCTGGTGAAACATCTTATAAACCAAAGACAGCCACTGCCTTTCTCTTCCTATTTCGATCACAGTAAGACCTACCAGAAACGCTAGCGGCATCTCTGGTTGGTGGGGATGCTAGCTCTCTGCTGAGAAGCAACAGAATTGCCACCGTTTCAAATAAACGTCCTTTGCAGCCAGTGCTGGCTCAGGCAAGGAATGATTCGAGACCCGACACTTCACATACAAGTCATTAATGTCAACGTCAGGAAAGTCAAGTCCAGAAATGCAGTGTCTCTTGCCAAAAAGTTCCACTGAGCTTTCTAGGACCCCCGTGACCTAATTTAAAGTGTCTTTCTTTTTTTCATAGGTAATAGTATGATAAGCTGTTAATTCAATCATTTTCGCTTCTCTGGCACCCTTCGTCCCATGATCAAATAGTATTTTTAACCACCCTGAAGACACATTAAATAACCAAGCTGTCTGACAGCTGCATATCAGAACACTAATCGCCAATACTGCATGGCTAAAAAAAATGGCTTAACTGTTTCTTTGCCCACAGCTGTTTTTGCACTTCAAACAGCCATCGTGCAGAAACACACATCTGGATGATAGGATATATTATTGGGAGGCTGTTAATACATAAAGTGTAAATCGAAAAGGGCATGACTTCAAGACTACATAACAGAAGCAAGAAAACTGTTCTTGTGTGGCAGCCTCTTTTACTTCTCTATTATTTAATAAAGCAGTTCCATTATCTCCTACCTACCCACTCACTCCCAGTTAGTCATGAAAAAGGACACTCTCACCCACAACATTTTTCAGCTGCACTGCCTTCGTTGGTTGTTCCCCTTTGTACTAACACCAAATGATGGCTACCGTTGATCAGTGCCTTAGGATATCAGATAATTTGAAAAGTGGAATCGGGCCCTATTATGAAGACGGCATGATTGGCCATTTAAAATCAGGAGCCTGCTCATCTCTGCTGTATTCTTTTAAATACTCCAATCTGTGTCATCAACTCAAAATTCAGTGGAAAACATCTCTCTGGTCATTGGATAGGATCCTAAAAAACACGATGATGTGAGTATTTGAAAATGAATCAGAAAGCCTGGAAGTACAGCGTGAGGGTGAACGGCCTTTTTCCAAGAAATAACTAGGAACATGGAACCTGAACCAAATGCTTGAATGAGGATAATGGAACAATTAGCAGCCATGTAAGGTAACCTATCCTTTTCATTTTCTGTCAAACTACTGGAAAAAGCAGAATAGCTAGCCTAATTTACATGCACATAATGGGGTGGATCTTTTTATTTTTAATTGGAGGATAATTGCTTTACAATGTTGTGGTGGGCTCTGCCGTACAACAACATGAATCAGCCACAAGTACACATATATCCCCTTCCTCTTGAGCCTCCCTCCAATTCTGCCCCCATCCCACCTGAGTCGGTTGTCCCGGAGCACTGATCTCAGCCCCCTGTGCCAACAGCCGCTTCCCGCTAGCTTTCTACACATGGCGGTATATATGTCAATGCTCCTCTCTCAATTCATCCCACCCTCTCTTCCCCCATCTCCACAAGTCTGTTCTGTCTGCATCTCTCTTCCTGCCCTGCAAACAGGTTCATTAGCAGCATTTTTCTAGATTCCGTATATATGTGTTAATATACATTTTTCTCTTTCTGACTTAACTTCACTCATTATAATAGGCTGTACATTCATCCACCTCACCACAACTCACTCAAATTCATTCCTTTTAATGATTAATATTCCACTGTAAATATGTACCACAACTTCTTTATCCATTCATTTATTGATAGACTTCTAGGTTGCTTCCATGTCCTAACTATTGCAAATAGTGCTGCAATGAGCACTGGCTTACATGTGTCTTTGAATTATGGCTTTCTCAGGGTATATGCTCAGTATTGGTATTGCAGGGTCATAGGGTAGTTTTATTCCTAGTTTTTTAAGGAACCTCCATAGTATTCTCCACAGTGGCTCTATCAATTTACATTGCCACCAACAGTGCAAGAGGGTTCCCTTTCCTCCACACCCTCTCCAGCATTTATTGTTTGTATATTTTTTTGATGATGGCCATTCTGACCAATATGAGGTAGTACCTCATTGTAGTTTTGATTTGTATTTCTCTAATAATGAGTGATATTTATGAATGCATCTTTTAAAAGGAAATTTCTTATGTTATCTGGTGTGCATAAATCATTTGAGTTTAAATTATATTTTAAAGATATATAAACAGTATTGTCCATTGGTCTACAAATAGTAGCACTAGCAATTGGTAGCACAACCAACAATTCTTAAAGGAGGAGAAACATTATAGGAAAAATTTATGTTTGGTTACAACACCTAGTATAATATCACCACAGAAACCTTCAAATGCCCTTTCAGTAAAGATGGCTATGATTAAGAGGATTCTAATCAGGTCAAGAGGAAGGAGAGACAAAGATGTTGGCAAGATTGGTTTTCCTTTCTGATGCTTTTCTTTGCCATCCATTCCTTCATAGTGTGGAGGCAAATGAAAATACTGAAGGGAGGGCAGTGAGTTGGGTCCTCTCAGATTGGAAGAGCATGCAAAATAATCTCCAGAGTGAAAACAAACCCTGGAAATATAAGTTAATGGTGCAGAATTTTCTGAATGTGTTGCCACAAAAGTTGAAATACTGTGAAGGTTGATGGTAGAATGTGTGATGAAATTGCAATTTGAAAAAACAGCTTATAGCTATTCTGAGGGGAAGAAAAAACACCTTATTTATGGAATTCCTTGTAATTTAGAATAGGCCATGGCCAGTCAGAGCTGGAAGGGGTCTTAAGAGGTGATTTAATGATCCATTTCATAGATGAGAAAACTAAGGACCAAAAAGGGTGATTAATTCACTGTCAGTGATTAATGAGAGGCAGAGACAAGCATAGAATCTCAGTGCCTATTTCTAAATAATTCCTGTCTCATTTGGTTCTGCACAAGTAGAAGGGGATAAGTTAAAGTACTAGAACAATGGTGTGGGAGACCAGTTCTGGGGATCCATGAGGTCAAACTATTTTCTTATTAATACTAAGATGTTATTTGCCTTTCTCATTCCCTCTCATGGGCGCACACTGGAATACAGTCACATGCCGGATCATGCCAGATCAGTGTAGAAGCAGACACCCAGCTTCTTACAAGAGGGATTGCAAAAACATAAAATAATGCCACTCTTTTCACTAAGCTTATTTTCATTCTGAAAAATAGAAATTTTCAGAAAAATATATTTAACATTTTAATAGTTTCAAATCAATATTTTTGAAATTTCTCATTTTAATTTTAAAAATACAAAATATTGATAGATATAATCCACATATACAAAAGCTATTTGGGATCCTCAACTTTTAGAATATGAAGGGATCCAGAGATCAAAAGGTTTAAGAACCGAGGCAACAAAAACATGAAAAAATAGAAAGGACGAAAGAGGAATTTTATAAAAACTAAAAATCCTCACGCCTTCCTTTTTGGATCCACTTCTCACCTTCGTCAGGAGCATGATTCCAATGAGATGGATACATCAATCAGGAACAACTACAGTGATAGGGGGCTTCGTGGGTAATATTACAGTGATGGGGGGCTTACGTAGGAGCTGGATTTGAATTTTGGCTCTGCCACTTAAAAGCTCTGAGAACTGATCAGTTAAGCCCCAGGTTCCTCATCTGCATGAATGGAGGCAAGTAGAACACCTACCTTCATGAAAGGGTTAGTGTAAGAAAAGCACTGGTATAGTGCCTTGCGTATGGTATGTACCCAGTTTGGCCAGTATAATTATTGTTCAAAATACTATGCTACGAAAACTTACTGAATGGGAGAAGGCATCTGCAAATGATTGTCTGATAATGGGTTAATATCCAAACTATATGAAGAAGTCATACAACTCAACAATTTATATATATATATATGAAACCTGATTATTCATATATATATGTGTGTGTACATATAAACAATCTGATTGTTTATATAAAGATTATGTTTATATATATAAACAACCAGATTAAAAAATAGGCAGAGCACCTGAATAAGGATTTTTCCAAAGACCTACAGATGGCCAACAGGCATACGAAAAGAGGCTCAACATCATTAATCATCAGGAGAATGCAAATCAAAACCACACACCTGTCAGAACGGCTGTTACCAAGCAGCCTTGTGAGGTAGGTGTTAATTCCTTCTTTCGGTCAATAAGGACACAGAGAGTCTCCAGAACTGCACCGAGTACTTGCTCAAAACCTGCCAACCCCTACCCTCAGTAGGAGTAAAGTCACGAGATCCAGAGATAAGAAAGGAAGTTATAAGGAGAGAAGCAAAAACCAAAAACCCAGATGGAACCAGCAGGGACCAAGATGGTGATAAATCTGACCTCAAATAGACCCTGGATCTCATTACACACTGATTTTACTATATTCGTGAATTAAATGACATACCCACTGGTGGTCACAACTGGAAATTAAGGACCAAAAAAGGATAAAAAGAGTGGCACCCTACTCCCTCAAAAACCCCTGTCCCTTCCCACACAGACTACTGCACATGCCTCCACTCAGCATTTGCCTCATTCCTCCTCCTCTTGTCTTGACTCTTTAAAATCAAACCTTCTCACCACATGGGTGAGAAGCTGACCTGTGAACTATATTCTCACCTCTCCATTCTTCGGCCATTGAACAAAGCTTGCATTGCACTGATCTCAGCTTTGGCTTCATTATTTGGCTACAGGAACCCACACGCCCTCACACGAGTGGATACAGTTGAGTCAAAATAGATGTTAGTTTGTGAAGAATGACACCAAGGTGCCCCAGTTGGCTTCAACAATAGGGAATTTGTTCTCATTACGTTTGGAGATTTAGGATTTTATCCTCCATGTTCTTCTGTGTGCTGTTCTATAAGAACTGTGGGATGACATAATCTGTGAAAAGATGCGCTGTTTGTAGAAGTGATGGGTGCCATTGTTTCTTTTAAAACTCAAATATACCTTACCTTGCAGAACTTGTTCTTGTATGACCTATGGCCTGGATCCATTTGTAAACGAGGAGGAAAAGAAGGGGAAGAAACCAGATATTACTTACTAAATAGACATCAAGCACGGAGGCATTATCATCTTGCATTTCCAGAGCAGTTGGCTCAGAAGTCAAGTAGATGGTCCCCTCTTCCAAGGTAAAGGTGGAACTGGAAGGTAACCCTTTACTGGAAAAATAAGGAAGAATGATGAGCATGTAGCCTTCAGAACAAAATCCAAGGACCCGTCCCAAGTGGTGGCTGAGGTGGGTAAGCTTTGGGGGAAAGAAAAATGTGGGGTGTTTGAAGGAGATGCAGTCACACCTAGAGGTATGTGCACTTATGTCTGAAGAATCTGGCTTTATTGGCAGTGCCTTTTCTCTGTCCACTTCAGTGCATGAGACACTCTGTATTTCTAAGAGCTGATCTGTGGGCCCCACACCCTGTGAGGGTAGACTTCTGGCAATCTAGAGGCCCATCTCCAGCTCTGAATAGTTAGCTCTCACTGCTTAAATCCTTTTCTCAACAGTGTTGATGTTTTTCTAGCTTATAGAAGATAACCTGATCCCTCATTAGCATTGACGATTTCTTTTTTCAAACCTAAAAGTGCAGCAGAATCCCCTTGGGGGCTTGTGAAAGCCCAAACTCCTGGGCCCCACCCGCAGAGTTTGATTGGGTCTGACATGGATCCCATGGTAACAAGCTCCCAGGTGATGCTCTTGCTGCTGATCCAAGGCCAACAGAGTAATAATGAATTACATAAATACAGAGCTCTGTATCATGTGCTTTGTGAGGACAGTTGAGATGGACCCTTCCTAATAAGGACAACAACAAAAGCCAAAGGAATTCAGGTATACAGTACTAGAGAGTCCTTTATGGAAGGGAAGCCACCTTGTTTTGTCATAATATGATAACCAGAGTTAAGTAACTGGTCCATTATTCTTGCCTGGAGAATTCCATGAACAGAGGAGCCTGGTAGGCTACACAGTTCATGGGGTCCTGAAGAGTCGGAAAAAGACTAAGCGTGCACACACACACACACACACACACACACACACACACACACACACTAACATTCAGTTCAGTTCAGTCATTCAGTCGTGTCTGACTCTTTGCGACCCCATGGCCTCAGCTAACATTGATAATGTTTAAATTGGGAATTTAGTGGCTCAGGAATGTACAGTCTTCCCCCCTACTGAAATAAAAGTTAGTTATATTTTTAACCTGTGGAAATTTTCCATGTGATGGTTTTCAGGAACAAAATATCTACACACAATGGTGGAAGAGTCTGATGTTGGTGTTAGAAGAGGTGGGCTAGGGGGCTGGCTGGCAGCCACGTGGGACAGACCTGGCTGGCGCTTTGCCTGGGCACCAGGGCTGAGAGCAGGAGAGGAGAAGTCTGGCCTCCTCACTCATCTCCCCATCACCAGGACCCATCACCTCTGGGGGCAGAGCTCTTAGCTCACTCCATTGAAAACTCCCACCTAAAGTCACCCCCTGGGCTTCTTGTCTGAGCATCCCAGATAGATAGGTGATTTATTGAGGACATTATACTCCTCAGTCCTCTGTCTTCTGGGCATGGCACACAATTCTATTTCTGTACATACTTACCTGTTAATTGAAGATACATGAAACAGAAGTTCTGAGCTCTTCAATATTAAAAAAATTTCTCAAAAGAATTATATGGATCTTATGAAATCAGGTTCATTTGTAGAACACATAACACAAAATTGTGAGACTCCAAACTAGTAGTAAGAGGAAAGGGAAGCAGGGAATCTCCCATAGGTTTTCCATTTGATGATATTTGAGAATTTGGAAACTCAGAGATGAAGCCACTTCACTTTGGCTTGATATAATTTCTCTTTAAATTCTAGACACAGAAAAAAAATGTCCTCTTGCTTTTCAAAAACCCAAGATGGGTTATACAAGGTGGGAAACTGTGTTTTGATTGATTTTCAAAGATCAAGGTGAATGTGGCCTCTTTCCACCGAGCTGTTGACTTTATATTGTAAACCTTTACAGATTTCTTGGGTTAAATAAACCATCAGGTTTCAAGGGATGCTGTTTGGAGAGGCACTGCATGGTAATGAATGTTGCTCAGGTTATTTTCTGGATCAAGAGCAAGGATGCTGTGATGGGCTTTAATTGGCTTTTGCCTTTTTACTGCTAAGATGCCACTCACTAATCCCATGGGTTGGGAGCAGTCCTGCCTGGTTAAGCCTTATGAGAAAGATAAAGCATTCATCTACTTAAACATCAAAGCAAGAAACAAAGTGGTTGGAAAATACGTATAGTTCACATTTAATACAATTAAAAAATCTCTAAAAAAAAAAAAAAATCTCTAATGGCTTCTGGGTTATTTTGTAACCATAATTTACTTGATTAGGTTCAAATCTAAGCTTCTCTCATCTTGTCTGAGTTTTTGGTCATGATTTTAAATTATTTCCATCCTAAGGTTAAGGGTATAACCAAGATATTCTAGAAGTGCTTTTTAAAATTTAATTTTTTAATAGCACACCACCTGTAGTATAACATGTAGCAAAAAGTAATCCTCCTCTTTTTTTTTGGTCCTTCTGTGATTCAGAGTTTACCTCTCTAGGAGTAAATCCTTTTTGTAAGTATTTTTCAATCTAATATTTGTTTTACTTTTGAAAACTATGAATGAGTCACTAGCATGGTTAAAACCAAATACAAATAGAAAAACAGTTTGTTTTCTTTGGGGTTTAGCAGGTACATTTATCAGCTTATGGTCAGTTGCTCAGTTGTGTTTGACTCGTTGCAACCCCATGGACTGTAGCCCACCAGATTCCTATGTCTATGGGATTTTCCCAGCAAGAATACTGGAGTGGGTTGCCATTTCCTTCTCTAGCTATTTTAGCTAAAATATAATAGATTACAGAGAAAATACCATATGTTCAAATTTAATAACATCCGTCAAGCATATTAAAAGAAAAAACCTTCTGTTAATCTATCCTGTTTTGCACATATTAGAATAATATCCTATCTTAGTAAGAAGAATATTCTGAGCATCCTTAAATTTGGGGGACAAAAATGAGATATCCAGAGTATATAAGAACCTCTTGTAGTACAACAGTAAAAAGACAACTCAATTAAAAATGGTCATAGGATATGAATAGACATTTCTCCAAAGAAGATATACAAATGGCCAATAAATGCATGTCAAGATGCTCAACATCATTAGTTATTAGGAAAATGCAAATCAAAAGCACAATGAGATACCACCACTTCACAGCCACTAGGATGGCTATAATAAAAAAGACAGATGATATGGAAAAACTGGAGCCTTCCTACATTGCATGTAGGCATGTAAAATGATGAAGCTAGTTTGGAAAACATTTTGGTGAATCTTCAAAACCATACAACTCAGCAGTTCCACTCCTTGGTATATATGTAAGGAAAATGGAAAAATATATGCCTACACAAAGGATTGCACATGAATGTTCACAGCAGCATTACTCATAATAGCCACAGAGTGGAAATAACCCAAAAGTCCACCAGTTGATGAATGGATAAGTAATTCATACAATGGAATATTACTTGGCAATAAATATAGTAAAGTATCATATATGCAGCAATATAGGTGGACCTGGGTAAGTGAAAAAAAGCTGGTCATAAAGGAACTCATATAGAATGGTGGAAAGATGCTATATTGCAGGCTGGGCAAGCTGGGCACCATCTGCAGTGTCCCAGGGCTAGCGCTGATGATGCAGGAGCCAGAGGTAAGGGGACCTCTATCCTGGAGGATGGTCTGCCTAGAAGATGCAAACTGCTGGCCCACAGACCCAGGCTGGCTGGGAGAAGTATGTTTTGGGCCCAAAGAGATTTTTTTTTAAAAATTTGAATGATTGCTAAATTAAGTAACAGGAAATTCCTACAAAATCCAGTCTTCCACAGATTCTGAGAAATGAGATGGGCAGGCAACTCCAAGCCCACATTTGTGAGTAGTGATGAGGCTGAGGCATGTCCCCCTCCATTGTTCCAGGGTCCCTACTGCTGTCTTCTGCGTCACACACCTGGCCTGTTCTCGCCATTGGCATCATCTCTGCCTGGTCCCTCTGGCTGTATGTCAGCCCGACATCCTTACTGCACTGTTATGAAGAAGCTGAGGCTTGAGAGGCATAGTAACTTGCTCAAGGTCACACTACAGTTGAACAGAGCTAGAATATGAACTTTGTTTTCCAATTAAACACCTTTTCTATGGTCACCCCTGATGAAATTTTAGAAATTTGCCACTGCAGAAATTGAGGGAGCTGAGACCAATGTGCCCAGGAGCTTGAGGATCATCCCATAAACCAGCAAAAACATATGCGGATTTGATGCTTGCTGTGAGCTGTGGAGATCTTTTGTTTGAGAAGAGTTATGATGGCCAGAGAGGTTTGAGGAAAAGTAAGCAGGCAAAATATGCTGTACAAAGCAACATATTTATCTTTTTAAAAAAAGTTAAAATAGCATTACCAGATGAGCCAGTTATCTTATTTCTGGATATATACCCCAAAGAATGGAAAACAGGGTCTCAGATATTTGTTCCCTCAGTGTTATGGGCTGAACTGTGGGCTTCCCCCCAGCCTCCATTATATCTTTAAGTCCTAACTCCCAGTACTTCAGTATGTGTCGGTATTTGGAGATAGGCTCTTTAAAGAGGTATAATTAAGGTTAAGTGACATAACTGGAATGGCTCTAATTCAATATGATTTGTGTCCTTACGAGAAGAGGAGGAGGGGATTAGGACTTGGACACACAGAGGAAAGACCATGTGAAGAGGAAGAAGACGGCTATCTACACGCCAAGGAGAGCCGCCTCAGAGAAAACCAACCTTGCTGACACCTGGATCTTGGACCTCTAGCCTCCAGAACTGTGAGAAAATACATTTCTGTTGTTTAAGCCACTTGGTCTGTGGTACTCTGTTATGGCAGCCCTAAAATTAACACATCAGCTTCACAGCAGCCTTATTCACAGTGACCAACAGGTGGTATAATTTCACCGACTTCCCCACGTAAATAGTCAAGTTCAAAGAAGGGTGGTTGCCAGGGGCTGAGGGGAGGTGAAATGGGGAGTTTAGTGGGCAAAGAGTTTCAGTTTTTCAAGAGGAAAAAGTTCTGGAGACTGGTTGCACAACAATGTGAATGTACTTTGAATGTTGAACTGTTCACCTAAAAATGGTTAAGATGGTAAATTTTGTGTTATGTTACCACAATTTTTAAAAAGTAACGTATTAAAAATAAATATCTGATAGTTAACAAGAATAGAGGTATATAAGCTTCTAATGTTTTAACACTTAAAAAAGACATGTAAACATTTAGCCCTGTGTAAATAATTAGGCATTTATAAAGTCGCATTAAATGCTCTTGGAATAATCTGACATTAAATAGCAAAAGCTATGTAACCAATTAATCTTTGAAAAAATATTTGTTATCTTCATTATTCAGTATGTATTGGGTGATATCCAAGTATAGAACTGGCATTTTGCTTCACTAAAAATCTTAGATTAGGTCCTGTCTGCTGCCCAAGAAAGGATGAGGATACACTTCAGGGAAACAGATACCTCAGCTGATAAGGCATTACAGGCATGGCTCAGCTGGGAAAAAAATTCGTCTGCAATGCGGGACACCTGGGTTCGATCCCTGGGTTGGGAAGATCCCCTGGAGAAGGGAAGGGCTACCCACTCCAGTATTCTGGCCTGGAGAATTCTGGGCTGCAAAGAGTCAGACACGGCTGAGCGACTTTCACTTTCACCATCTTTGCTTTGAAATCTGGTTTTTCCTCTTAGCTGTATATGCAATACTGGATGAGTTTCTTAACCCCTCCAGTTACTGGAAACTCCAGTTTCCTACATGTCAAATGAGAATAATAACACTGAACATGCAGGATTACTGGAGCAACAGCAAATGTCCAACACAAATACCCATTTTTGCACATTGTATTCTAGGCGCCAGGATGCAGTAGAGATTAAACAAAGATCTCTGACTCATGGAACTTACATAGCATTGAGGAAAACAGGTAATGGGAGGAAAATACTTAAAATATATAGTATGTTGGTCAAAAGCACTAAGGAGAAAAATAAAGCACAGAAGAGAGAGAGGTGAGTGAGCAGCATAGACCATTCTCAAGCAGCACAGTTTTCCTCCTCTGCCACTGGAGTTTTCAGGGCCTTAGGCATGAGTCAGAAACCAGGGGACACATCCAGGTCCCCTATGCCCCATGGGGCACTATCAAGGTCTCTGAAGCCTCACTGAAGCCCCTTTCCCTGGGTAGGGGCAGGCACAGGTACCCCAACTCCCTTACAGCTCTCTCTAAAGATCACATTCACATTCAAACTGCCAAGTCTTCCTGGCTTCTCTAACTTCGCTCAAAGACTGTAGGTAGGTAGTCAGCTAAATGGTTTCTCACCACTTCCTTCCCATGCCCTGCGATCTCACACCTTGCTTTTGTTTTGGGTCTCTGCTGAAACTGATAGTCAAAATTTTAACATTCTGCTGCTGCTTTTAGCAAAGAGGTTAGTAAAGGTTATACATGAAAATGCTTCACACAAGGACATAAAGTATTATCTGGGCTTTAAGAATCTTTATACTATATACTTGAATGTGCATGTGTTTGTCCATTGCTACTTAAAAAATTAATGAAGTACAATCCATAAAAGAGTAGGGACATAATGCAAGAATAAACCATCCAATGTAAACAAACACATCCGCAGCCTACAGCAAATTCCTCTTCCCTTGAAGATGCCCCAAGTAGAAAGGTAAAATATGTTCTAAAAGGGATTTTCACTTAAATGTTTATGTCACTGATCGATTTCATGTTTGTTTCTCTCCAGTTCTAACACTGGGAATAGTCTTGCTATTGCTCGGTTTCCTTACTTCACTGTTGACTTTCTTGGGCACAAGCCTATTTGGAATTGGTTTCTAATGTCTCTGGCTGAGAGTTTTCCAGATTCCATTTTAGGGGTCACTTTCTCTTGGGAGGAGTGCCTTCAAAACTTACCAATCTGGTCAGAAGGCCTGCCATTTTTCAGCCTCATTTCTAGAAGCAATTTTATGTGAACAGATTGAGTCTGGCTGGCTGCCTGGGTTCTGCACCATCAAGTTTTGCCACAGTTCCCTCAATTTAGATGGTCTGAGGGCTAATTGCACCTAATTTGCAGCACGGCGCTCAGGAAACTGTTAATCTATCTAGTTTTCTTCCGCCCTCGTAAAAGCAGAGGCGCTGCCAACATTCTTCAGCTGCTCTGGTCTCTGCACACGTCACAAACTTGTCACAGGTTAAGCAGGATAAGGAGGGGGAATTTTATGTCCTCCTAGCTCCCTCTGGGAGCTGACGTTAGTGGCTCTCTGATGCCACTCAGGCCTCTCTGTCATTTACAAAAATGTTCCTTTCTTTTACCAGCAACATTAGTTTGGCTTCATTGGAGAATATTAGCCTGGCTGGACTGCTGAAAACAGGCATAGGTAATTTTATAGCCTGGAACACTCTGATTTCTGTTTGCAGACCTAATGAGTGTTTTATAGCTAATTCTCATGGGGGCACTTGCTCAGAGAACATATGGTACAAAGCACTGTTTTTGTCTTTCAAAAGTTATCCCCTCACTGCCTTTTTTGTCAAAGTAATAACATAATGTATCATATGATACAGATGATTTATGATAAAATAAACAACCTCCTGCTCCCGCCCGTACCCCAGTCATCTCCCCAAGGGCAGCGCCTTTCACCGTTTCTCTTTTTAGCCCTTCTGGTGGTTTCCTTCATATCTTTTGATGAACCAGGGAATAAAATATATTATCAACCCAAGGCAGCATCTATTGATTCAATACAAAGGACGTTTGCCTCCTCCTACTTTGCACTTCCTCCCAACATTTGCTATTTATATTTTATTTATTGTGTAACTGTAAATCATATACTTAACCTTTTCTATCCCATCAACCGTATACCATATATCTTTAATTTCCCACATTATTTAATCTTTGTCCTTGCCTTCTCACTTTGTCATGGCTATTAGTATTTATATTCCTTTATTCTTATCTTGTAGCTATAACCAATTTTTCTGTGCTTTGTCCATGGATTGATTCTAAAAATAGAAAATCGCTCCATAGAGTTTATTATTATGACTTGAAAATCTTGTTAATGCCTAGGCAACAGTGAGTTCAGTCAGTTCAGTTTGAGTTAGGTTTACATTTTCCTCTCTAAATTCAAAATCATGATTGTTGGGCCATGCGAAGAGACATGTTTCCAACATCAAGGTTAAATGGAGTCTTTTAAAATCTTTGCTTAAATTTATACCATGTTTTAGGCTGCTTCACGTTTGGAGGTTTTTGCCCTTTAGAAATGGACTGAGTGCCATGGGGGGTAAACCTAGGGAGCATCTGGGCTAAGGGTGGAGGCCTGAATACCAGCCCTGCTTCTTCGATTATTAGTTATAATACTGGGCAAGTCATGACTCTGAGCTCCCAGTTCCTCCTCTTCAAGTGAGAATGCAGTCCCCACCCAGCCCACCTCCCAGGGCCGTCGATCAAGAGGACCAAGTCAGACCCGGCAAGCGAAAGGCCGGCAGAGGGTAATGCTCTTCTGTCTAAACGACCCAGGGTGTCACTATGACTTCTACCTCTGGGACTCTGCCTGTTTCCTGGGGGACGGTAGGTGTGTCTGAGGAGGTTGGATTTATCGTAACACTTGGGGAAGAATTCTTTTTCTGCTAGTCTAAGTTTAGCTACCTACCGGAATACAGACTGATGATAAGAAATGTGGACAGGAAAGCTCTCCTCGCAGAGAAAACCCACAAGTACAGCCTAGCCTCACATGAAGGCTACAAATACTTGTTCAGTCCTAGAGACACATGTGCTTATGAGCAGGTCCCTCCCTGCAGGACTCAGGCACTTCTGATGTGATGGTCAAGCCAAGGTCACGTGCGTGTCTTAGAAAAGCTCACTCTGGCTGGCGTGGCTCGGGGGTGGAGGCTGCTCTAGGGTGTAGAGTTCTGAAGCCCTGGCACAGGGGTTCCCAGCTGCAGCCGGGAGAGTGTCGGCCTGCAGCAAATCTCATACCCTTGCCAGGATGAGCGTCTCCTTCACACGAGCTCCAGGGTTGATTGTATAGGCACATCTGCAAGACCCCTGGTGTGGACCCAGAGCACTGGGAAGCCCTTGGCCATGGCTACTGCATACAGAATACCACCCGCCTTCCTAACCCACCCTGCCAGGCTTTCAGCAGGATCTGCTTTCTTTTTCTGTCTTTTCTCCTTTGCAGCCATGAGCATGGCTGCTGCTCTTCCACGCTCTCCCACTTTGGCTATTTTTAGACAGGGAGGCTGCCTGTTTCTAATGAAGGCAAGCAGAGCGGCAGGCTCTCTCTCTGGAATCGAATGACGGCCACCTATGGGTCTAGTGCTGGGTTTAACCCTCCTCTCTCCCTGCGTTAAGTGTCGCCCGAGGCACAAAGACCGCTGGAGACCCAGTGCAGAAAGCTGCGCTTTGAACTGGCAGGGGAAGAGAGCCGCAAACGGCGTGCTGCCAGGTCTATTAGTTCTGGGGACAGGAAGCCACAGCTGCTGAGAGAGCTAAAGCAACGGAGCTCCTGCCCCCAGCAGCCTCAGAAGCAGGCAGAGGAAGGAGGCAGGGCCCTCCCTTTGAGGAAAGCGGGTGTGCATCTGTGGGTGGTGGCTGCAGGGATAATGCTTTCAAGAAAGAACCCCCATCCAAGTTCAAGGAACTTTCCCACCATCTATCTCCAGGAGATTTTATTTTTCTTTTCAACATCCTCCCACACACATTTTGAAGCTAGCAGTTCTCCACGGATGGTGATGTTTATACTGTGATGATTGCATTACAGACATTATTTCGTTTAATCATCAGAGATCACCCTGTTAGGCTGGGTCTCTTCCTAGTTATTTTGTATATGTGAGTTTTAAGGCTAACGTGTCTAACCGCAGTTAATAAATGGTGGTACTGGATTTGAACCAGGCCTGCTTGGGGAGCTATACCATATCCTATACATGTTGCCTCAAGCTGTCTAAGCACTGAGAAGAATTCGTCCTTTGCTGCGCTCCTAAGATATCCCCAGCAACAATGATTGAGTTAAAAAAGAAAAAAAGAGATATATAAATCTGTTTCCAAATGACAAATGTATTATCATAAATCAGCCTTGATTATCTGACTTGAGAGGCAGGAATAGATATGAAAGAAGAGCAAAAAGAATTTTTTTATACCCCCCACCATGGGCTCACTCACTGAAGTCGTGTCCGACTCTTTGCAACCCTATGGACTGTAACCCACCAGGCTCCTGTGTCCATGGGATTCTCCAGGTAAGAATACTGGAGTGGGTGGTCATGCCCTCCTCCAGGGGATCTTCCCAACCCAGGGATCGCACCCATGTCTCCTGCACTGCAGGCGGATTTTTTTTTTTACCACTTAGCTACTGGGGAAGCCCCTGGATACCTTATACACAGAAATTAATTTGAGGTGGACCACAGACAAAATGTGAAACCTAGTGCTTCCTTGGTGGCTCAGGGGTCAAGCATCTGCCTGCCAGTGTAGGAGACAGGTTTGATCCCTGATCCAGGGAAGATTCCACATGCTGCATGGGACGACTAAGTCCATGGGCCACAACTACTGCGTCTGTGCTCTAGACCTGAGAGCCACAACTACCGAGTCCACGTGCCATCACTACTGAAGCCTGTGTGCCTACAGCCTGTGCTCCTCAACAAGGGAAGCTGCCATAATGAGAAGCCAATAAACCACAGCGAGAGAGTGGCCACTGTTTGACACAACTAGAGAAAAGCTCACACAGCAATGAAGACTCAGCACAGCCAAAAATAAAAATAAATGTGAAGGCTAAAACCATTAATCTTCTAGAATAAAACAAAGGGGAATGTCGCCTTGACCTTGGGTAGTCATGTCTAGGAAGGGGCAGAAGGGAACTTCTGGTAGGATAGGAATATTCTTTATCTAGAGCCGGGTGATGGTTACTGGAATGTACACATTTGTCAAAATTTATGGAACTACATACTTGAGATCTGTGCATTTTGCTATATACAAATCATATTTCAACAATGAACTGTCCACATCAAAAAACTATCTGCTTTTCTATTCACAAAACTATAAACCATCCATTCAAACATACACCAAGTGCTGACTTCACCCACTTACTGTGCTAAAAGTGAAAAGTTGGTAAACAGTTCACACATGGCTGAATCACTGACTTAAGGAGCTTTCAAGAAAGTTGGTGAGATGAAAAATGTTAAAAAGAAGAAAATGACTTATATCTATCGTTATCATCAAAAACGCAAACAAATCCCCACTCAAAACAACAAAAAATGAAAAACCTTTACAAAGTAACTTCTAGTGGACTTCATAAAACTGAACACTTTCTATTTTTCTCCTAAGATGTCCTTTCCTGTTCATGTTTGGTAGAGTCTAAAACCAGAATTGGTTCTCTCCCCAGGGCTCTTGTCTATGAAGCTGAGAGATAATATAGTTAAGTAGGTCCCAGAGGTAAGGCTTAGGGCTTCCTTGGTGGCTCAGATGGTGGAGACCCAGGTTCAATCCCTGGGTTGGGAAGATCCCCTGAAGAAGGAACTGGCAACCCACTCCAGTATTCTTGCCTGGAGAATCCCATGGACAGAGGAGCCTGGAGGGCTCAGTCATGTCTGACTCTTTGGATCCCATGGACTGCAGCCAGAGGTAGGGCTTAGGGGGATAAAAAAAACGCTAATATGAGTAGTCCACAAACACCGCCAGATAAGTGGCCTGCACTGAAAACAGTGCCGTTGTACCACAAAGGCAACAGGAACTGGATACCCTTTAATTCACAAGAGACTCATGGCCTCCATGGAATGTGGAAGAATAAGCTAGAACAGGAGGCAGGGCAGATGAATTCTGATACTAACTCAGCAATAAGTGTGGTGTGTGTTCTCTTTGGGTAAGCTGTTTAGCTGCCTGGAGTCCCAGTTTCCTCCTCTGTAAAAAATCAGGGCTTTGAACTTGGTGAGGTCCTTCCATCTTTCAAAAGCTTTGATCCTTAGCCTAGTTGGCCCTTGTTCAACTTCCCCAGAAAACCAAGCCTGAGGTCACAGCAGTCTATCAGGAATACAGTTGCAGAAATGGAGATGCCCATGCTGTGTAAGCTAATGGAACCACTAAGGGTTTAAGGTAAAGTGAACAAATAATTCTCAACCACAGCACCCTTAACCTCTACACTGCACCTCAATGACTTAACTCCCACAGATGGGGTCTGTAGTCAGATACTCTACAATCTCTTTACACTTGCTTCCTATCAGGATTGGAAAAAACAAATCCAGAAAAAGTAAGCCTTATTCAGAGATGATACTATAGGTTAAACTGTGTCCCTCTAAAATTTGTATGTTTACAACCTAGCCCCCAGTACCTCAGAATGTGACCTTACTTGGGAAAAGGGCAATTGCAGATGTAATTAGTTAAGATGAGGTCATAAGAGGAGATTTGAACAGACATGCACACAGGGAGAAGGACATGTGAAGATGAAGGCAGAGATCGGGTGATGCCTCTGTAAGCCAAGGAATGTCAAGGACTGACAGGAAATCACCAGAAGCCAGGTGACAAGCATGAAACATTCATCCCCATGGTCCTCAGAAGCAAGCAGCACTGTGAACATCTCAGACTCCTGGCCTCCACAACGGTGAGAAAACACACTTTTGTTGTTTAAGCCACATGGTGTATGGTGCTAGCAAACTAGTACAGGTGTTATAAATGCTTAAAGGACAACCCTGCCTGGCCAGGGGCTGGCTTACTAGCTTTCCCTCCCTTTCCTTAGCCCATAGCAACCCCAGGGACCACAGCCCACCAGGCTCCTCTGTCCATGGAATTCTCCAGGCAAGAATACTGGAGTGGGTTGCCATGCCCTCCTCCAGGGGATTTTCCCAACCCAGGGATCGAACCCGAGTCTCTTACGCCTTCTGCATTGGCAGGTGGGTTCTTTACCACTAGCGCCATCTGGGAAGAACTACCAGTAACCTCAACCTTCAGGAAATTTATAATTTGGGTACCTGTAAAGAGCATTTACCATTCCTATTCTTTTCTAAACACCACATTTCCTATTTTTAAAAAGCAAGTAACCAAATATTTGTTAAGCCTTTATTGCCTAACCAGGAATCTTCAGATAGTGTTTGTGACTTAGCTATCGGACTTCACTCAGGTCCTCCTTATGTCAGTATGCTAAACATGTACAGGGTGGAAATGACCACCCTCAGCATGTAAGTGGCATCATTTAGTCCAAACCCATATTACTACCAGTCTGCAGAAGCTACTGGAAAGAATATGAGAAAAGATTACAAGGCAGCTTTACCATCACAGATGTACACTGTAATTATCACTGTTCAGGGTTATTGGGAAACCATAAGCACCATTGACTTTTAGTGGGCCTTCTAGCTTCAGAGAGGTGCAGAATGACTGGAAGGTTTCTCATACATGGTCAGGCCAATGCCAAATTAATTATAAGCTCTGACTTGAATAATTGGAAAATGTCACAGAAACTACTGGCCTCTGCTGGACAGGTCAATACCCTGTCTTGAATCATTAGGAACATAAGTAGTTTAGGGAGAGAGAAGAGCCCTAGTTTGTGAAAGATGGGAGGTGGCTGGCGAGATGGGGGAGGTAAAAGAGTACTGGCATCTCTGAGAAGAACGGGACTCATTCTACTTCAAATCATGGCTCAGGTTTAATTATTTCTGACAGCAGTCCTTTCATACACTGAACCCCTTCTTGTAAGTTAAGGAATAAACTAGGTGCTTTAGAATCCAAGGTCAGGACACCCCAGTAGTTACAACAGTCGCTCTCCAATGAACAGGCACTAGAATGTACAGGACCAGGAAGATGCTGTTTTACCCACCTGCTGTTCCTGAAGCAGTTGCTCCTACAACCTATAGCTTAAGAAATACTGCCTTACAGACATACAGACATAGGAAGAAATATACTGCATGATCTCACTTACCCGGGACGATTTCAGGTACGTACATACACACACACCCTTCCAGTTATAAGATGAATAAGTCCTGGGGATGGAGTGGATGGCACGCACACATACACACACACACACACACCTTCCAGTTATAAGATGAATAAGTCCTGGGGATGGTGTGGATGGCATGGTGCCTGGAGATAATGAAGGACAGGGAAGGCTGTTGTGCTGCAGTTCACAGGGTTGCAAAGAGTTGAATACAACTTAGCGACTCAACAACAACAAAACTGTTATGCCTTAAAGTTGCAAAGAGAGTAGATCTTAAAAACAAATCAAATCAAACTAGCCAAAACAAAGAGACACAAAACATAGTCCCTACCTTTAGTAAATAAAACCAACTCTTAGCCTCAAAAAAAAAAAAAAAAGCAAAACAAAAAGTAACTATGTGAGGCGACAAATATATTCATTAGCTTGATACAGTAATCATTTCACTATGTACAGCAAATTATTATGTTGTATGCCTTAAATATATACCATTTTTGTTAAAGATATATACTGTAAAAACAGTTCTAGGGGAGAACAGTTTGTAATCACCCATGCAAAACAGGAAATATGTAAGTTCTAAATATATTTAGCATGATAAAACTTTGATGAATTGCATGTGTATCATTTCCTATTTAAGTCTTGGGAAACTACTATTTTAGAGAAATTGGTCATCGGCATTCAAATTAATGTATCAGATGGTCATAAATAAATACTAAAATCCCCAGAAGAGAAAGCAAAAAGGAAAAAAGAAAACCCAAACTGGCTTAACAGAATGGTAAGGCAGTGGGATGTACAGTCCAGACGTGGTGTGGTGTGTGTCTGTGAATGACTGGACAAGAATGGCCCATCCTGGGGAGCCTGGCAAAGCATGAGGAAGATGTAGGTCACTGCTGAAGGGCCTTACCCACACCTTCAAAGACTGACACTGGCATTGCCCTGCAGCTGGTATTGAGAATGCCTGGAAGGGCTGGCATCTGGCTCTGTAGGCTGGACCTAATTGATATTCAGGGGCTCTGAATATGACTGACTTTACCGGATCAGATATGAGGCATTTACCACGTGTCACACACAAGAAATCCTACCTTCCAGAAAGCACACATAAGTCAACTAATAAATGACTAGGCACTTTGCAAAACATCACAGAAAGGTAACCCATTATTTCACACTGTTCATATACCGGACTCTTTGTTATGTATAAATGTGCTTTGCAATCTGCAAATGCAAATAATAATGTTTAAAAGCTGTCACTGAACTTACACCCTCTCCCATTTATTCTTCCTACTCTGGAGAAGTCTGTATTATCCACTTCATCTATATTATCCACTTTAGGGGTTTGATTTAAGCTCTAGTTATTTTGGATAATGCCTATCTTTCATATGGCAGGTCTACATCCTATTAAACATGAAATTTCTCAATGGCTATTAATAAAAATGCTCTCTTACCATTTAGAGTCCCGCACAGCATTTCCTTAGATGATGTAGTTATATGACATGTGAGTTGATTTAGGAAGACGTAACTGAAAGCTTTGATTCTCCCCTTGTGGTTTCCGTTTCTAACCAGTGTCACTTAGCTGCAACTTAGGCATTTATTCCATCTGAGATTATTCTTTATCATATAATAACTTTCCTTATTTATCACAGGTTGATGGGAATACTTTATATTCAAGTGTCTACTATGCTTCTTGCCCTTGGAAGGTCCTCTGCTCCAGTAAAGCTGGAGGGGCCTAAATATACCTTCCTCATGTCCCCCTGTCTCTAACAATAAAAGCATTTCTGAGAATTCAGTCTCAGAAATTATAAAGTCTGTCACTTGTGTTAAATACATGTTAGCTGTTATCAATATGACCACTAAAGATAATTATAATATGTATTTTTATGGAGTTCATAAGGAATGGTGTACTGGTAAATGTTTAACAACTAGAAGTCTGGGGAAAAGTGTGTGTGTATATATGTTTATAATAAACTTTACTGACAAAAAATGTGTACCACAGAGTGTAAAAATAATAATAAAATATTCAGTAGTCTTTACTGAAATTCCATATAACCAATTGATGGTCACATGATGCTTTTGTTCATTTTGGTAGAACTTCTACATCCACAGTCACTTTGTGACTGCAGTTGATGACCATGTACTTTTAACATGACGTTGGTTGGTATTTTCCTTTACATTAATAAAACAAAAATGAAATAAAGACATCTGTAAGAAGTTCACTCATTTGTCAGTGATACGAGCTACTTCTCTGATGAATGGAAAAATAGTTTTCAAATAATGGAAGACTACTTCCTCAATTTTTTATGCTATTGACAATGCAATGGCTATAGATATGACACACTTTGAAGGTTTAAGACGAGATAATCAATAAAACAAATCTAGTCCTAACTTACAGTGCTTGACAACTGCTGTGGAATAAATACTTCTACTTCAGTTTACCAATGTGATGTCACTGAATGAGGAGCTGGAATGAAATGCACTGTAGGTGTGACTACCTAGCATTCCCGCCATACAGATCTAACCTACGTAAACAACCTTAAGGGTAAATAACAACAGGCACGTAGCAATTAGAAGGGGATCACTTTTGAGTATTACCTGTTAAAAAATGCAATTGGATTTAGTTGTAAATTTGTGCAATTTAATTTCTAAATTAAATTTACTACTGTGCTCAAGAATCCCTTAGAAGAGATGGAGTAACCATCATAGTCAACAAAAGAGTCTGAAATGCAGTATTTGGATGCAGTCTCAAAAACGACAGAATGATCTCTGTTCATTTCCAAGGCAAACTATTCAATACAATGGTAGTCCAAGTGTATGCTCCAACCAGTAACGCTGAAGAAACTGAAGTTGAATGGTTCTATGAAGGCCTACAAGACCTTCTAGAATTAACACCCAAAAAAGATGTCCTTTTCATTATAGGGGGCTGGAATGCAAAACTAGGAAGTCAAGAAACACCTGGATAACAGGCAAATTTGGCCTTGGAGTACAGAATGAAGCAGGGCAAAGGCTAACAGAGTTTTGCCAAGAGAATGCACTGGTCATAGCACCCTCTTCCAACAACACAAGAGAAGACTCTACACATGGACAGCACCAGATGGTCAACACCGAAATCAGACTGATTATATTCTTTGCAGCTAAAGATGGAGAAGCTCTATACAGTCAGCAAAAACAAGACTGGGAGCTGACTGTGGCTCAGATCATGAACTCCTTATTGCCAAATTCAGACTTAAACTGAAGAAAGTGGGGAAAACTACTAGACCATTCAGGTATGACCTAAATCAAATCCCTAATGATTGTAAAGTGGCTGAGAAATAGACTTAAGCGACTAGATTGGATAGACAGAGTGTCTGAAGAACTATGGACGGAGGTTTGTGACATTGTACAGGAGACAGGGATCAAGACCATCCCCAAGAAAAACAAATGCAAAAAAGCAAAATGGCTGTCTGAGGAGGCCTTACAAATAGCTGTGAAAAGAAGAGAAGCAAAAAGCAAAGGAGAAAAGGAGACATACAACCCATTTGAATGCAGAGTTCCAAAGAATAGCAAGGAGAGATAAGAGAGCCTTACTCGGCAATTGGTGTAAAGAAATAGAGAGAAACAATAGAATGGGAAAGACTGGAGATCGCTTCAAGAAAATCAGAGGTACCAAGGGAACATTTCATGCAAAGATGGGTTCAATAAAGGACAGAAATGGTATGGACCTAACAGAAGCAGAAGATATTAAGAAGAGGTGGCAAGAATACACAGAAGAACTGTACAAAAAAGATCCTCATGACCCAGATAATCACGATGGTGTGATCACTCACCTAGAGCCAGATATCCTGGAATGTGAAGTCAAGTGGGCCTTAGGAAACATCACTACGAACAAAGCTAGTGGAGGTGATAGAATTCCAGGTGATCTATTTCAAACCCTAAAAGATGATGCCATGAAAGTGCTGCACTCAATATGTCAGCAAATTTGGAAAACTCAGCAGTGGCCACAGGCCTGGACAAGGTCAGTTTTCATTCCAATCCCTAAGAAAGGCAATCCCAAAGAGTGCTCAAACTACCACACAATTGCACTCATCTCACACGCTAGCAAAGTAATGCTCAAAATTCTCCAAGCCAGGCTTCAACAATATGTGAACCATGAACTTCCAGATGTTCAAGCTGGTTTTAGAAAAGGCAGAGGAACCAGAGATCAAATTGCCAACATCCACTGGATCATCAAAAAAGCAAGAGAGTTCCAGAAAAACATTTATTTCTGCTTTATTGACAATGCCAAAGCCTTTGATTGTGTGGATCACAATAAACTGTGGAAAATTCAGAAAGAGATAGAAATAACAGACTACCTGACCTGCCTCTTGAGAAACCTGTATGCAGGTCAGGAAGCAACAGTTAGAACTGGACATGGAACAACAGACTGGTTTCCAAACAGGAAAAGGAGTACGTCAAGGCTGTAACCTGTCACCCTGCTTATTTAACTCATATGCAGAGTACCTCATGAGAAATGCTGGGCTGGAGGAAGCACAGCTGGAATCAAGATTGCCGGGAGAAATATCAATAACCTCAGATATGCAGATGACACCACCCTTATGGCAGAAAGTGAAGAAGAGCTAAAGAACCTCTTGATGAAAGTGAAAGAGGAGAGTGAAAAAGTTGGCTTAAAGCTCAACATTCAGAAAACTAAGATCATGGCATCCAGTACCATCAGTTCATGGCAAATAGATGGAGAAAGGATGGAAACAGTGACAGACTTTATTTTCTTGGGCTCCAAAATCACTGCAGATGGTGTCTGCAGCCATGAAGTTAAAAGACACTTGCTCCTTGGAAGAAAAGCTATGACCAACCTAGACAGCATATTAAAGAGCAGAGACATTACTTTGCCATCAAAGGTCCATCTAGTCAAGGCTATGGTTTTCTGGTAGTCATGTATGGATGAGAGAGTTGGACTATAAAGAAAGCAGAGCACCGAAGAATTGATGCTTTTGAACTGTGGTGTTGGAGAAGACTCTTGAGAGTCCCTTGGACTGCAAGGAAATCCAACCAGTCCATCCTAAAGGAAATCAGTCCTGAATGTTCATTGGAAGGACTGATGCTGAAGCTGAAACTCCAATACTTTGGCTATCTGATGTGAGATCTGACTCATTTGAAAAGACCCTGATGCCGGGAAAGATTGAGGGTGGGAAGAGAAGGGGACAACAGAGGATGAGATGGTTGGATGGCATCACTGTCTCAATGGACATGAGTTTGAGTAAACTCTGGGAGTTGGTGATAGACAGGGAGCCCTGGTGTGCTGCAGTCCATGGGGTCGCAAAGAGCCGGACAGGACTGAGTGACTGAACAGAACTGAACGAATTTCTAAAAATGGCTGTGCTTAACAACTGGCTCCCAAAATTTGACAAGTGAATCCCAAAAGCGATAAAGAGTGGGCTCCAGGACACCAATGGACAAAAACTAAAGAAAAACCTTAGGAGATATTTTGGACACAATTTATCAGAGTTCCTGCTTCCATTGGAATCACAGTGATTCCATGACTCCTGGCATAATGTTACCAGTGAACAATGAGGCTAGTGGGATTTCCGAATAATTTCAGTCCATGCATCCATATGCAATTTCTTAATCAATAGACATTGAAAATACAATTACATGAACTTCAGACTTTGAAGAGTTCAAGCCCACTTCTTTCAGTTCAAAATGTACAAACTAAAAAAGGAGTCTACTACCTTCTTGAATGAAAAATAATGCATATTAAGGGTATAAAATCTATAATGCTTGGATAGACATAAGTTCGTCTATCTTGGTACTAATGACCTACTTTGTTTTACCAACACTTTCCCTCACATTGTGGGAAAGATGATCTCAGATGATCCCCTGATGCAATACTGCTTTCCTATCAATTGCCGGGAACAACCAAACACCAGCGGTAATTGTCAAAGCTTAGTCCTGTCCCATTACAAGTACATAATGAATAAGCATCTAAAAGACTTGCACAGTGCCTGGTCTTGACAACCTATAATTAACCCTGGCTATAATTCTAGATGTCACAGAGTTTCAGTGAAAAACAATTTCAGGGAAAACAAATGCTCCTTTAAACAAATTCAGACTTCACCGGTCAATGATTTTAGAAAGTCAGCCTCATCCCTTATAATCAATGGAAAAGATCAATGGAAAGGTCACTGGATTCAGAGTTGAAGGGCCTTGATTCTGGTCTTGATTCTGCTACTACCTATCTCGAGTGATGCTGAGTAAGTAATGTTTCCTCTGTTTACCTTAGTTTGCTAATTTTTAAAGTAAATTGTTGGGCTAAATAATGGCCAGTTTTTAAAAATGAGGAAATTAGCCTCCATAATCAAAAGCATTTTCTACTGCTTAAACCATATGAATTAAAAATGCAACAAATATATCCTCCATGTAACTCTCTTGAACAACTGTTAAGCCCTCTTGCAGATTTTCAATGTCACACTCCTCTTTGTTCCTGCAAACACACACTGTGATTCCTCTAGTTTCTAAACGTACATTTGACCTTTCAAATGTGTATTCTCAGTTTTCCCTATTGAAGCTTGTTTACTTCAGAGAACAAGGCTCTCTTTTTCCAGTAGATCAGCAAGCAATTCCCAGAAAGGGCTGGGGTGTGAGGTGTCGGACATACCCAGGTACAAAAGATATAATGTCAGTGTATTAAGAAGACAAGGTGTGGTGGTCCCAGCCCCTGGGCTGGGGAGTGTTGTTCTATCTTCTCTCACTGCAGTTCTTAAAAATGGCTAAACCTTAATTTAAAGATTCTGGGTCTGTGGTCTTTTCTCAGAACTGTCCAATTAAAAATTTTTGTAGTTTTAAGCATGTTGTGCCTGAGACTAAACACAGTAACCATCACAACTAAGAACAGTAATACTTGCCCCTTATTGAGGCACTGAACTTGGTGCTTTACATATATTATTTCATTTACAATTTTACCAACTCCTCAAAGTGGGTATTATCAAGTTTCATACATGAAGCAAATGAAGCCCCAAGAAGCTATAATATTGTGCCCAGGTTTAGCAGGCAAGTAAGTGTATGACAAGAACACAGTGTGTGGCAAGAATACACAGAAGAACTGTACAACAAAGGTCATAATGACTCAGATAACCACGATGATGTGGTCACCCACCTAGAGCCAAGACATCCTGGAGTGTGAAGTCAAGTGGGTCTCAGGAAGCATTGCTGCCAATGAAGCTAGTGGAGGTGATGGAATTCCAGCTGAGCAATATAAAATCTGAAAATATGATACTGTTAAAGTTTTACACTCAACATATCAGCAAATTTGGAAAACCCAGCACTGGCCACAGGGCTGGAAAAGGTCAATCTTCATCCCAATTCCCAAGAAGGGCAGTACTAAAGAATGTTCAAACTGCCAAACAATTGCACATGCTAGTAAGGTTATTCTCAAAATCCTTCAAGCTAGGCTTCAGTAGTACTTGAATTAAGAACTTCTCAGATGTACGAGCTGGATTTAGAAAAGGCAGAGGAACCAGAGGTCAAATTGCCAACATTCGCTGGATCATAGAGAAAGCAAGGGAATTCCAGAAAAACATCTACTTCTGTTTCATTGACTATACTAAAGCCTTTGTGTGGATCACAATGAACTGTGGAAAACTCTTGAGATGGAAATACCAGACCACCTTACCTGTCTTCTGAGAAACCTGGAGTCAGGAAGTATGCGGGTCAAGAAACAACACTTAGAACCTTATATGGAACAACTGACTGGTTCAAAACTGAGAAAGGAGTATGACAAGCCTGCATACTGTCACCTTGTTTAACTTATATGCAGAGTACATCATGAGAGGTGCTGGGCTAGATGAATTATAAGCTGGATCAAGATTGCCGGGAGAAATATCAACAACTTCAGATATGCAGATGATACCATGGTAGAATGGTAGAAAGCAGAGAGGAACTAAAAGAGCCTCTTGATAGGGGTGAAAATAGGAGAGTGAAAAAGTCAGCTTTGTCTGTCATATGAAAAATATGGTGATTGGGAAAATCTCCATTTTATGGATGTGGGAAGAAAGTTCAAGATGAATTATATTTTTACATAGATTTGTACATAGATTCTGAACCAGCATCGAGTCTAGATAATGCATTCATAAGAGTCAAGGCATTTCTGTTTGACCATGACACTGCTGTAGAATCATAACCTGTTAACCAGTGTATTACTTTCTACCTATGAAACTATTTTGAAAGGAAAATTCTTTTCTAGTTATCCAGCCTTGTAATTAAATAATTTTGAATAGCCAAAAAAAAAAAAAAAACACCTCAATATTCAAAAAACTAAGATCTTGGCATCCAATCCCATCACTTTATGGCAAATAGAAGGGGAGAAGGTGGAAGAAGTGACAGGTTTTCTCTGCTTAGGCTCTAAAATCACTGTGATGGTGACTCAGTCAGTTCAGTCACTTAGTCGTGTCCCGACTCTTTGTGACCCCCATGAACCATGGTATGCCAGGCCTCCCTGTCTATCACCAACTCATGGAGTTTACCCAAACTCATGTCCATTGAGTCGGTGATACCATCCAACCATCTCATCCTCTGTCGTCCCCTTCTCCTCCCACCCTCAATCTTTCCCAGCATCAGGGGTCTTTTTAAGTGAGTTGGCTCTTCGCATCAGGTGGCCAAAGTGTTGGAGTTTCAGCTTCAACATCAGTCCTTCCAATGAACATCCAGGACTGATCTCCTTTAGGATGGACTAGTTGGATCTCCTTGCAGTCCAAGGGACTCTCAAGAGTCTTCTCAAACACCACAGTTAAAAAGCAGCAATTCTTCTGTGCTCAGCTTTCTTTATAGTCCAACTCTCACATTCATACATAACCAGTGGAAAAACCAGGCCTTGACTAGATGGACATTTGTTGGCAAAGGATTGTCCCTGCTTTTTAATATGCTGTCTACGTTGGTCATAACTTATTCCAAGGAGTAAGCGTCTTTTTATTTCATGGTTACAATCACCATCTGCAGTGATTTTGAAGCCCCCCAAAATAAAGTCTCTCACTCTTTCCACTGTTTCCCCATCTATTTGCCATGAAGTGATGGGACCAGATGCCATGATCATCGTTTTCTGAATGTTGAGCTTTAGGCCAACTTTTTCACTCTCCTGTTTCACTTTCATCAAGAGGCTCTTTAGTTCTTCTTCACTTTCTGCCATAAGGGTGGTGTCATCTGCATATCTGAGGTTATTGATATTTCTCCCGGCAATCTTGATTCCAGCTGTGCTTCCTCCAGCCCAGTGTTTCTCATGATGTACTCTGCATATCAGTTAAATAAGCAGGGTAACAATATACAGCCTTGATGTACTCCTTTTCCTATTTGGAAACCAGTCTGTTGTTCTATGTCCAGTTCTAATTGTTGCTTCCTGACCTGCATACAGGTTTCTCAAGAGGCAGGTCAGGTAGTCTGTTATTTCTATCTCTTTCTGAATTTTCCACAGTTTATTGTGATCCACACAATCAAAGGCTTTGGCATTGTCAATAAAGCAGAAATAAATGTTTTTCTGGAACTCTCTTGCTTTTTTGATGATCCAGTGGATGTTGGCAATTTGATCTCTGGTTCCTCTGCCTTTTCTAAAACCAGCTTGAACATCTGGAAGTTCATGGTTCACATATTGTTGAAGCCTGGCTTGGAGAATTTTGAGCATTACTTTGCTAGCGTGTGAGATGAGTGCAATTGTGTGGTAGTTTGAGCACTCTTTGGGATTGCCTTTCTTAGGGATTGGAATGAAAACTGACCTTGTCCAGGCCTGTGGCCACTGCTGAGTTTTCCAAATTTGCTGACATATTGAGTGCAGCACTTTCATGGCATCATCTTTTAGGGTTTGAAATAGATCACCTGGAATTCTATCACCTCCACTAGCTTTGTTCGTAGTGATGTTTCCTAAGGCCCACTTGACTTCACATTCCAGGATATCTGGCTCTAGGTGAGTGATCACACCATCGTGATTATCTGGGTCATGAGGATCTTTTTTGTACAGTTCTTCTGTGTATTCTTGCCACCTCTTCTTAATATCTTCTGCTTCTGTTAGGTCCATACCATTTCTGTCCTTTATTGAACCCATCTTTGCATGAAATGTTCCCTTGGTACCTCTGATTTTCTTGAAGCGATCTCCAGTCTTTCCCATTCTATTGTTTCTCTCTATTTCTTTACACCAATTGCCGAGTAAGGCTCTCTTATCTCTCCTTGCTATTCTTTGGAACTCTGCATTCAAATGGGTGTATGTCTCCTTTTCTCCTTTGCTTTTCGCTTCTCTTCTTTTCACAGCTATTTGTAAGGCCTCCTCAGACAGCCATTTTGCTTTTTTGCATTTGTTTTTCTTGGGGATGGTCTTGATCCCTGTCTCCTGTACAATGTCACAAACCTCCGTCCATAGTTCTTCAGACACTCTGTCTATCCAATCTAGTCGCTTAAATCTATTTCTCACTTCCACTGTATCATCATAAGGGATTTGATTTAGGTCATACCTGAATGGTCTAGTGGTTTTCCCCACTTTCTTCAATTTAAGTCTGAATTTGGCAATAAGGAGTTCATGATCTGAGCCACAGTCAGCTCCCAGTCTTGTTTTTGCTGACTGTATAGAGCTTCTCCATCTTTAGCTGCAAAGAATATAATCACTCTGATTTCAGTGTTGACCATCTGGTGATGTCCATGTGTAGAGTCTTCTCTTGTGTTGTTGGAAGAGGGTGTTTGCTATGACCAGTGCGTTCTTTTTTTTTTCTTTTTTTTTTTTTGACCAGTGCGTTCTGTTGGCAAAACTCTGTTAGCCTTTGCCCTGCTTCATTCTGTACTCCAAGGCCAAATTTGCCTGTTACCCAGGTGTTTCTTGACTTCCTAGTTTTGCATTCCAGTCCCCTATAATGAAAAGGACATCTTTTTTGGGTGTTAATTCTAGAAGGTCTTGTAGATCTTCATAGAACCATTTAACTTCAGCTTCTTCAGCATTACTGGTCAAAGCATAGACTTGAATTACCATGATATTGAATGGTTTGCCTTGGAAACGAGCAGAGATCATTGTGTCAGTTTTGAGAATGCATCTAAGTACTGCACTTCAGACTCTTTTTTAGATTATCATGGCTACTCCATTTCTTCTAAGGGATTCCTGTCCACAGTGGTAGATATAATGTTCATCTGAGTTAAATTCACCCATTCCAGTCCATGTTAGTTTGGTGATTCCTAGAATGTTGACATTCACTCTTGCCATCTCCTGGTTGAGCACTTCCAATTTGCCTTGATTCATGGACCTAACATTACAGGTTCCTATGCAATATTGCTCTTTACACAGCATTTGACCTTGCTTCTATCACCAGTCACATCCACAACTGGGTTTAGTTTTTGCTTTGGCTACATCCCTTCATACTTTCTGGAGTTATTTCTCCACTGGTCTCCAGTAGCATATTGGGCACCTACCGACCTGGGGAGTTCATCTTTCAGTGTCCTATCTTTTTGCCTTTTCATACTGTTCATGGGGTTCTCAAGACAAGAATACTGAAGTGGTTTGCCATTCCCTTCTCCAGTGGACCACATTCTGTCAGACCTCTCCACTATGACCCATCCGTCTTGGGTGGCCCCACACGGCATGGCTTAGTTTCACTAAGTTAGACAAGGGTTTGGTTCGTGTGATCAGATTGGCTAGTTGTCTGTGACTGGTGATGGTTACTGCAGCCATGATATTAGAAGGCAATTGCTTTGTGGAAGGAAAGCTATGACAAACATAGACAGTGTTAAAAACCAAGATATCACTTTGCCGACAAAGGTCTGTATAGTCAAGGCTATGGTCTTTCCAGTAGTGATGTAAGGATGTGAGATCTGGACAATAAAGAAGGCAGGGCGTCGAATAATTGATGTGTTTGAGAAGATGTTTGGGAGTCCCTTGGACCACAAGGAGATCAAACTATTCAATCCTAAAAGAAATCAACCTTGAATACTCATTGAATGACTGATGCTGAAGCTCCAAAGCTTTGGCCACCTGATGCGAAGAGATAAAGACCCTGATGCTGGGAAAGATTGAAGGCAGAAGGAGAAGAGGGTAACAGAGGATGAGATGGTTGGATGGCATCACCGATTCAGTGGACATGAACTTGGGCAAACTCTGGGAGATGGTGAGGGACAGGGAGGCCTGGTTGCTGCAATCCATCAGGGTCGCAAAGAGTCGGACACAGCTTAGTGACCAAACAAGTGTATGACCTCCCTTACGGTACCTGCCACTGCAAATTAAAACTCCAGCATGACTCAAGTAGGATTGATGCCTGTCTTGGTTTTGAATGGGGAAGACAGCAGTGGAATAGCTCTAAGAGATTTTGTGCTTAGCAATTTCACTATTAATGGGATAGAATGCCCATTTGGAAGTGAATGTGACACTTTTCCAAGCAAAGCTTTACTTCAACACTTGCAAAAAAAGATCCATTAAGGACTATCCAACATGTTGTGCAATCCTGTAAGGTCTTTTCAATGCTGAGCTAAAAGCCGTACTTGCAAATGTACTGAAGTATCTTTTGTTAGAAAATTTGGGAAAGTTACATACATGCTATGTATATATCACAATGCCATGAGAATACAACTAACTTTATTACTCAACTGTCACAAGTTCTCAGCTGGCTAGTAAATGTGATCCAGATGTGAACATCAATATGATTTTATGATAATGCCAAGCACTGGCAAGGCGGTGACACAACTAACACTGCTGTACATTGCTGGGTCAATGTACGCTGAAAACTACTATGAAGAAAAACCTACTCACTGACCCAGCAATTCCAATCCTAGGTACACACCCCATATAAATGCATCCACAGGATACCAAAGTCATGTATGAGAATGCACTTAGAAGCTTTATATAGTAGCCCTAAACCAAAATCAACACAAATGTCCATTATCAATCGAACGAATAAAGAAATATTGGTATACAGTGGATACTATTTAGCAAAGAGAATCAAGAAATATAGCCACACCACACAACATGGATGAGACCCACAAATATAATATGGAGGTAGATACAAGAGTATACAGTATGATTCTGTCTATAGAATGTTCAAAATCAGGTGAAACTAATATACAGTGTTAGAAGTCTGGAGGGTGGAGGCATTTGGGAAGGAGAAGAGGGGGAGTGATTGCAAAGGGCCTGGAGGGGGCATCTGAGAAAAACAGTAACAACAAACACAATTCTATTAATATCAGGTAGGGATTATTATTCCCACTTTAGACAGATGAAAAAGGGGCTTTTAGGTATGAAGACACAGCCTACATTATACTTATATAGTTAGAAGTGGCTTTAGCCAGAATTCTAAGCCAGATCTGAGTCTCCTCATTCCTTTCCTCACAGCATTAAATATAGTGACTTTTTTTCCCCCCCACCCAGCACACTTTTCTACTGCTGGTAAGAGCATCCCACTTAGCCTTCCCTCTTTCCATGTGGTCCTATGGGGAATGCCCATGACAGCACCTCACGCCGTGAGGGGGGGGGGCCTTTGACTCACCTATGCTCACTGGACACTGTAAGGGACCTGAATCTTGGACTGTGTGACGAATAATCGATGAAGACTAGAGGGGCTCAGTAATAATGCCAGAAGCAGCCAAATGTGAAGCTGTCTGTAGGTTTGATATCCTCCGAAAGCAAGCTCAGTGGAAGCACAAGCATGACAGATTCCACACACTCACTGCTCTATCCTCACCCTGGACACAGTGCCTGTGATGTTACAGACGCTCACTAAATATTAAATATTGCTCAATGTATGAATGAATCCTCTGAACTGTTGCATTTCATGTTCTTCCCTTGGCTGGACAGTTTAGCCTTTTCTCTATATTATGTAAACTAATTGCTATTTTCCCCGTGCAATGCCAGATTTCCCTTTCTTTTGTAATGCCAGCTTCTCATGCTTGCAAGCAAAAAGCCCTATCACAGTATTACTTCCAACATTGTTACACGTGCCATAATATTTGAGAATACAGTCCTATTGTGATCTGTTCTTCTATAGCACTGTATTTTCCATACTAATGTCACCCCCAAATAAGGATGCTGACAGAAAATTCTTCAACTGGGGCATCAAGGGACTATATATTATCATAGGAGAGATAGTTTATTAAGTGGCATACAGATCCATGTGAAAAAGACCACCTACAATATGTGAGGAAGTGGTTTATTTCTACACTGCATTTGGTTCATCCTAAACTTGGACCAACTTCCATACATTTACCCAGGTACGGTTATGAAAAGGAAATCAATGCAAACAGCATATGAATTAATAGGAAATATTAACATCTTCTCAGGAAGAGATGGGTTGATTGGTTTTGAGCAACGATATTAAAATATAAAAACCAATAGTGTGCATAGTAGCCTTTTCAAAGAAATCACATGCCTTTTTGCTTTGATTTTCATCTTCTTCACACTGGAAAGGGCTGGAGCTGATGTAAAAAATAGTGCGTTAGAGTAATGATGATGGCAAGTGTTGCAAAGTCGACAATCTCTGAGTAAAGTTCCTAAGCCTGCAGTGAATGGGACATAGTGTGACTACACATACCTTTCCATAGGAGAGACACAGCCTGGTTTTCTATATTTGGGACATAAAGAAATCATGGTTGTCTGTATGTCCAATACGGGCAGCTAAATATAAGCAAGAAACTTTTCCTTACCCTGGACACATACACATGAAACACTTTTTTGATCCAACCCCAAAATTTTGAAACTGGCAAATTTGGCTATAAGGGCCAAAGTTATCCACAACAGCCTTGTATGGGTCAAGGTTCCATGGCAGATTAAAATATAATCTATGTAATACATTAATCATGGTTAAGCCCGGCTGCAAAAAGTCCTATACTACTCAACAGGTTACTTGTGTCCCTGTGTGTATAACACATACATTGAATACACCTAATTTCAAGTAAAGCCTCAGAAGTAGTTTTAAAAGATGATCCTAGGGGCTTCCCTGGTGGCTCAGTGGTAAAGAATCCACCTGCCAAGGCAGGAGACACAGGTTCAACCCCTCATCTGGGGAGATCCTACGTCTCGGAGCAACTATGCGCATGTGTCACAACTATTGAGCCTGTGCTCTAGAGCCTGGGAGCTGCAACTATTGAGCTCATGTGCTCCAACTACTGAAGCCCATGACCTAGAGCCTATGCTCTGCAAAAAGAGAAGCCACGGCAATGAGAAGCACATGCACTGCAACTAGAGAGTAGCCCCCACTCTCCACAACTAGAGAAAAGCCCATGTAGCAATGAAGATCCAACACAGACAAAAATAAATCAAATTTAAAAACACCATTCAAAAAAAAAAAAAAAAACACCATTCAATACGATAATGCATGATTATTGTGTAGATTTTGGTGATGTCACTTTGAGGGAATAAATGCCGATCATTTAAAAAAAAGGAAAATGAAACTTCACACAATATTTGGATTTTGTAGGTTTTCCTTAATGCTCTTTTTCTGTTCCAGGGTCCCCATCAGACTATCATATTACATTTAGTCATTATATTTCCCTGGATTCCTAGAGACTGTGATGGTTTCTTAAACTTTCCTTATTTTTGAAGACCTTGATAATTTTCAGGAGTATTCATTAGCTATTTTGTAGAATGTTCCACTATTTTGGTTTGGCTGATGTTTTTCTCATTGTTAGACAGTATTTGGGGAGGAAGATCACAGAGGTAAAGTACCATTCTCATCACATCGTATCAAGCGTATACAGTATTATTAACATGAGTGATCACTATGACGTTAACCTTGATAACCTGGTCAAGGTGGTGGCTATCAGGTTGCTCCACTGTAAAGTTACCCTGACTTCGCTTTCCATCCTGTGTTCTTCGGAAGCAAGCCACTAGGTATAGCCCACACTTAAGGGTCTGTGGGATCGCACAGAGTCGGACACGACGGAAGTGACTTAGCAGCAGCAGCAAGGTATGGGGAGTTATGGTCCACCTCTTTGAGGGCAGAGTAGCTACATAAATTATTTGAAATTCTTCAGGTGGGAGATTTGTTTCTTCTCCCACATTGACTTATTTATTCAGTCACATAGTTAATCTCTGGAGAAGGAAATGGCAACCCACTCCTGTATTCTTGCCTAAAGAATTTCATGGGCGGAGGAGTCAGGCAGGCTACAGTCAGTGGGGTCACAAAGAGTCAGCTGCGACTGAGCACAGCATATAGTAATATCAGTATGGACTTGTATGTTTATTTACTCTTTGACTTATAATTCAATACTGTGTTATTTTATTGCTTGAACTGTTCCAGTTTTACCCATTGAGATTTCTTTCAGTTGGCTCCCATGCCCTCTGACATGTCCCCGTTGTTTTGCTCTTTTGAACACCAATAACTTTTTCTTTTTTAATAGGGAAGGATAGGCATATGTATTTTTGGATGGCTTATATATGGAACCACTGAGAGACTAGGCTGAATCTTTTAATCCTTAGTAAATGTTGAGTTCTAGTATCACTTTACAGTTAATTCAAAGGGTTAAGACCGACCTCAATACTTCATCATTCGTTTATGGGACAAACTTTGTACAGGGGTTCAGAAGGTTAGTTTCCTTAAATCATTCCCAGTGCATGACTGGTATTAACTCACGTTGAGGGGCTAGGTCGTTCAGAACTAGGCTGTCCATCAGAGGTGGTGAAGTAAACTGTTCTGGAACTTCAGCCTTTCCTGAGAGATCCTCGGCTCCTTTGTACTTCATCTTGTACTTTCAAATTAAATCACATCTTTCACAGTCACTGGTTGGAACCATCCAAATGGTTATCACCAGTTAGAAGCAGTCCACTGGTTATCACAGTTTGGAACCAGTTTCACGGTTGGAGGTCCTGCACTAATGTGGAGAGAATATGGACTAATTTATCCTTGGGGACCCAGGTGTCCTCTAATTATGCTAGTTGGGCACAGTCCTGAGCATGCATTATGTCTACAAAAATGTCTGAAGGGCTATCTTACTAAAAAACTGGATATTTGAGAATATGTTAGATTCTAGGCAGTAGATAGTCATATATATTTTCTCATCTTCTCCTCAAAATTATTTTGTAGGAAGATATCATTATTCTCTTGTTACAGAGATTGGGGCCTGGAAGGTTAAGTCATAGAACTGGTGCATGGCAGAGTGGCATTCTAATTCAAAAGTCTCTATGCTAGCTTACCCCTTCAGACTGGAAATTACGGCCACATAATCTTACAGTTTCCTCAAAGGAAGCTTGCTGTGCCAAGCTTGGGCAGTGTAAGCCTCAGGTCTATTTAAGGCCACATTCTTGCTGGTTTGGTTTCGCTCTGTTCATAAGGAAGGGCAAAGAGGGGTTAGATTTCCTCTCACGAGGCTCTGTATTGGTTGAAAACAAGCATTCTTCTCTTGGGAGTTACCTTAAGAGAAACCCAGAACTGCAAAGTTAGAAGGAAACCGAAAGGCATTCTAGCGAAAAATGCCATGTGACATTTCTCTCCCCTCCCCAGCACCTCTCCCAGATGGTTGCTCAGCTTCAGTGAAAGGCTCAGCAGTTTCTAAGGTAGGCTATTTCTTCTTTAACCACACTATTAAACTCTTCATTCTACAGAACAATCATCTCTTTGTAACTTCTAGGCTGGGTTAGCTCTCAGACGGCTTCCACGTGCCAGCACCATCAGCTTCCTGGACTGTGTGGGGAGTTGGGTTAGCCCCAGGTCAGGCACTGCCTATTTTGTAGCGGATCCAAGAGAGCATCCTTCAAAGCAAGACAACCACAGACCCAAGATGCCAATTTATCCCAAGTTACTGTACTAATTTATGCCCCTCTTCTGAGATAGCAAAGATCGGCTGTCACTCATGATGAATGTCACTTCCCTTAGGACCTTCACTTCTCTTAATGGAATCACAATCATCCCTTGGCAAACCCTTAAGAGACATTTAGTCCACTGTGTTCATGTAAAGTGCCTCTACGGGTGAGGATGCAACCACATGCATTTCTAAGTGTCTATCAGATTCACAGTTCAAAATAAACAAGTCAAGGAAATCTTGGATGTGCCTGAATAGAAAAGCAATCTCAAAGAAGAATGATGGCTTACTGGCAAAAGAGAAGGAAGTTTCAAGACTGCCACTGGGAAAGAAAAATGTAACTTATTTCATTTCCTTCTGATATGAATAGCAGGTGCTCAGACACACAAAGCTGAAAAACAAGTGAGATGGGAAAAAATAAGTAGCTCCACCAACTGCCGGGAGCCGAGAAACAGAAAGTATATTTTTATTCAAGTTCTTTTTCCCTTGGGGATCAACTCTCGTGTTTTAATTTAATTTAGCTTGAAGAATTTGACGCACTGAAAGCTACTGTCAGAGCAGAAGAAAGCACCTGAAATTACCACCACCAATTACTGAACACCCATGATGGAAAGCATGCAGCCCAAGGAACTGAAGCCTGAATTATAACAGCTGTGTGAATGAACTCCAGTATATGCCTGAAATGCAGAGTTTTAGGCAAAGACTGTATAATGAAAGCTCCAACTGCTTTCATAGTAAAGCTCCCTGAGAAGAGGAATGTCAGCCCTGTAATGACTGAACCAAAGTAAATGATTACTGGGGTCTTTAAGGCAAGTATCACTTTGCTGACAAAGGTACATATAGTCACAGCTATGGTTTTTCCAGTAGTCATGTACAGATGTGAGAATCAGACCATAAAGAAGGCTGAGTGCCAAAGACGCTTTGGCACAGTTTGACGCTTTCAAACTGTGGTGATAGAGAAGACTCTTGAGAGTCCCTTGGACAGAAAGGAGATCAAACCAATCAATCCTAAATGAAATCAACCCAGAATATTCATTGGAAGGACTGATGCTGAAGCTCCAATACTTTGGCTACCTGATGCAAACAGCTGATTCACTGGAAAAGACCCTGATGCTGAGAAAGACTGAGGGCAGGAGGAGAAAGTGGCGACAGAGGCGATGAGATGGTTGGATGGCATCATCGACTCAATGGACATAAGTCTGTGTAAACTCTGGGAGACAGTGGAGGACAGGGAAGCCTGGTGTGCTGCAGTTCAGGGGTTACAAAGAGTTTGGACAGGACTGAACGTCTAAACAAAAATAACAAAGCCAAGTACATGCTGGGGGGCAACTAAGATCAGAACATTTGGCTGCAAGTCTGATTAAGAAGCAGGCAGAGCATCTCTCCCACTCCATATCATGGGGCAATTGCCCTTTCTCAGTCTTGGTGCATGCGTGTGCACATACACACACACCTACAGACAAGTGGAGATTCATTCTCTACAGTGAATAGAAGAGAAGGTCTCAGGACTGGGGTCCACCGAGTACGATGGAAGGCTAAGAGGCCGGGAAATGAGAAGGTTAGGTGGGCATTAGCTTTCTGGATTCAGAACCAGCCTTCTTACCTCAGTCAAGTTCCAGAATGCTGGTAGCTAGCTTTTATTTTTCAGCCTGGAGAGACTGATAGAGCCTTTCCTGGAGAATCTAATCAACTAGAAAGACAAAGATACCCCAGCCAGATCACCGTACAGTAAAAGCCACAGATGATAATCACCAGCCTCATACATGGAGCTTTTAATTATCTTGCTAGCATCCCACTATTTGTCTGAAATGGTTTTATTGTGGTTTTATTTATTATACACATTCCATACAATTAATCCATCTAAAGTGTATAATCCAATGTTTTTAGTATATTTAGAGTTGTGCAACTATCACCACAACCAATTTTAGTGAGAAACCCCAAAAAGAAAATTCTACTTATGAGCAGGACACCCTCTAATTCCTCAGCACTAGGTGACTACTAATTAACTTTCTGTTTCTATAGATTTATAGTGGTACCCTTTTAAGTATGAAGAGACAAGCAAAGACTACTGTAAGCCTGAGAAAAGTCACTATTTCAAAGACAGAGTTGGAAAATACACAAAAAACTAATTAGAGGGAAGCTGAGGTTATGCAAGGAGAAGAAAATGCCAAGATATCCACATTAACTATGTTTCATATCCTCAGATAAGTAACTGTAACTATGAAATAAAAATTATGATACTTTAAAAATAATAAAGATAAGGAAGAGGTCTAGGAAAGCAAAAATATAATAGTAGAAATGACTCAATAATAGAGTTGGATGAAAATTTGAGGAACTCTCACACATAAAAGTGAAGCCCAGAAACAATGAAACCCAAGGGGAAACATGCTAGGACACATATGAATCAAGCTAACAAAAGTTAAACACAAAGAGCAAATATTAAAAGCAGCAAGGGAAAAGTAACAAACAACATACACTGGGATCCCCATAAGGATAACAGCTGATCTTTCAACAGAAACTGCAGGCCAGAAGGGAATGGCAGGATATACTTAAAGTGATGAAAGGGAAAAACCTACAATCAAGATTACTTTACCCAGCAAGGATCTCATTCAGATTCAATGGAGAAATCAAAAGCTTTTCAGACAAGCAAAAGCTGAGAGAATTCAGGACCACCAAACTAGCTCTTCAACAAATAAAGGATCTTCTCTAGACAGAAAAGGTTTATAAAAACTAACCCAAAATAATATGGTAAATGGTAATAGGATCATACTCATCAATAATTACCTTAAATGTAAATGAGCTAAATGCTCTAACCAAAAGACCAAGACTGGCAGAACGGATACAAAAACAACATCCCAATATATTCTGTCTACAAGAAGCCCACCTCAAACCTAGGAACACATACAGACTGAAAGTGAAGGGCTAGAAAAAGATATTTCATGCATATAGAGACCAAAAGAAAGCAGGAATAGCAATACTCATATCAGATAAAATAGACTTTAAAGACCATTGTAAGAGACAAAACGACACTACATAATGATCAAGGGATCAATTCAAGAAGACGATACAATAATTATAAATATATGCACCCAACATAGGAGCACCTCAAAACATAAGGCAAATGGTAACAACTGTTAAAAGGGAAATTGACAGCAACACAATTAATAATAGGGGACTTTAATACCACACTCACACCAATGAACATATCATCCAGACAGAAAATTAACAAGGAAACACAGCTTTAAATGATATGTTGGACTAATTAGACCCAATTGATATCTATAGGGCATTTCATCCCAAAACAATGGATTTCACCTTTTTCTCAAGTATACATAGAATATTCTCCAGGATAGATCACAAATCTAGCCTTGGTAAATTTAAAATAATTGAAATCATTTCAAGCATCTTTTCTGATCACAATGCTGTAAGATATCAACCATTAGATATCAACCACAGGAAAAAAACACAAACATTTGGAGGCTGAAAAACACACTTCTGAATAACCAACTGATCACTTAAGAAATCAAAATATGCATATACACAAATATAAAAAACATGACAACCCAAAACCTATGGGATTCAGTAAAAGCAGTGCTAAGAGGGAAGTTCATACCAATACAAGCCTTCCTCAAGAAACAAGAGAAATATCAAATAAACAACCTAACTCTATACCTAAAGCAACTAGAAAAAGAACGAAAAACTCCCAAAGTTAGTAGAAGGAAAGAAATCATAAAAATCAGAGCAGAAATACATGAAAGAGAAATGAAACAGACTATAGCAAAGATCAATAAAGCTAAAAGCTGGTTCTTTCAGAGCATAAACAAAATAGACAAACTGTTAGCCAGACTCATCAAGAAAAAAATGGAGAAGACTCAAATCAATAAAATTAGAGATGAAAACGTAGAAATTACAACAGACAACACAGCAATACAAATGATCGTAAGAGACTATGATGAGCAACTATATGCCCCAAATATGGACAACTTGGCAACAAATGGACAAATTCTTAGAAACATATAGCCTTCTAAAACTGAACCAGGAAGAAATAGAAAATTTGAACAGACCAATCACAAGCATGGAAATAGAAACAAATAAAAAATCTCCCAATAAACAGAAGGCCAGGACCAGATGGCTTCACAGATGAATTCTACCAAAAATTTAGAGAAGAGCTAACATCAATTCTACTCAAACTCTTACAGAAAATTGCAGAGGAAGGAAAACTCCTAAACTCATTCTATGAGGCCACCATCACCCTGATACCAAAACCAGAAAAAGATGCTACAAAAAAGAAGACTCCAGGCCAATATTACTGATGAACATGGATGCAAAAATCCTCAACAAAATTGTAGCAAACAGAATCCAACAACATATTAAAAAGATCACACATCATGATCAAGTGGGCTTTATTCCAGGGATGAAAGGATTCTTCAATAGTCACAAATCAATGAATGTGATACACCATATTAACAAATTGAAAGATTAAAAACCATATGATTATTTCAATAGATGCAGAGAAAGCCTTTGACAAAATTCAACACCCATTTACGACAAAAACTCTCCAGAAAGTAGGCGTAGAAGGGACATACCTCAACATAATAAAAGCCATTTCAAATGCTATTTCAAATACTAAAAGATGATCCTGTTAAAGTGCTGCACTCAATATGTCAGCAAATTTGGAAAACTCAGTAGTAGCCACGGAAATATGATCTGTGGAAAGGTCAGTTTTCATTCCAATCCCAAAGAAAGGCAATGCCAAAGAATGCTGAAACTACCGCAGAACTGCACTCATCTCACATGCTAGCAAAGTAATGCTCAAAATTCTCCAAGCCAGGCTTCAACATTCCATGAATCATGTACTTCCAGATGTTCAAGCTGGATTTAGAAAAGGCAGAGGAACCAGACATCAAATTGCCAACATCTGTTGGATCATCAGAAAAGCAAGAGAGTTCCAGAAAAACATCTGCTTTATTGACTACACCAAAACCTTTGACTGTGTGGATCACAACAAACTGTGGAAAATTATGAAAGAGATGGGAATACCAGACCACCTGACCTGCCTCCTGAGAAATCTGTATGCAGGTCAAGAAGCAACAGTTAGAACTGGACATGGAACAACAGACTTGTTCCAAATCGGGAAAGGGGTTCCAAATCACCCTGCTTATTTAACTTATATGCAGAGTACATCATGAGAAATGCTGGGCTGGATGAAGCACAAACTGGAATTAAGATTCTGGGGGAAATATCAATAACCTCAGATATGCAGATGATGCCACCCTTATGGCAGAAAGTGAAGAAGAACTAAAGAGCCTCTTGATGAAAGTGAAAGAGGAGAGTGAAAAAGTTGGCTTAAAGCTCAACATTCAGAAAACTAAGATCATGGTATCCAGTCCCATCACTTCTCGGCAAATAGATGGAGAAACAATGGAAACAGTGACAGACTATTTTGGGGGGCTCCAAAATCACTGCAGATGGTGATTGCAGCCATGAAATTAAAGGACAGTTGCTCCCTGGAAGGAAAATTATGACCAACCTAGACAGCATATTAAAAAGCAGAGACATTACTTTGTTGACAAAGGTCCATCTAGTCAAAGCTATGGTTTTTCCAGTAGTCATGTATGGATGTGAGAGCTGGACTGTAAAGAAACTGAGCTCCGAAGAATTGGTGCTTTTGAACTGTGGTGTTGGAGAAGACTCTTGAGAGTATCTTGGACTGCAAGGAGATCCAACCAGTCCATCCTAAAGGAGATCAGTCCTGGGTATTCATTGGAAGGACTGATGCTGAAGCTGAAACTCCAATACTTTGGTCACCTCAGGTGAAGAACTGACTCACTGGAAAAGACCCTGATGCTGGGAAAGATTGAAGGCGGGAGAAGGGGACGACAGAGGAGGAGGTTGTTGGATGGCATCACCGACTTGATGGACATCAGTTTGAGTAAGCTCTGGGAGTTGGTTATGGATAGGGAAACCTGGCGTGCTATAGTCCATGGGGTCACAAAGAGTCAGACATGACTGAGAGACTTAACTGAACTGAATAAAAGCCATATATGACAAACCCACAACAAACATTATCCTCAATGGTGAAAAACTGAAAACATTTCCTCTGAAATCAGGAACAAGACAAGGATGGTCATTCTCACCACTACTATTCAATATAGTATTGGAAGTCCTAGCCACAGCAATCAGAGAGGAAAAAGAAATAACAGGAATCCAGATTGGAAAAGAAGAAGTAAAACTCTCACTGTTTGCAGATGACATGATGCTCTACATAGAAAACCTTAAAGATGACACCAGAAAATTACTAGACTTAATCAATGAATACAGTAAAGTTTCAGGATATAAAATTAATACAAAGAAATCCCTTGCATTCCTATACACTAACAATGAGAAAACAGAAAGAGAAATTAAGGAAACAATTCCATTCACCATTGCAATGAAAAGAATAAAATACTTAGGAATAAATCTACCTAAAGAAACAAAAGACCTATATATATATATAAAACTATAAAACACTGATGAAAGAAATCAAATATGACACAAATAGATGGAGAAATATACTGTGTTCATAGATCGGAAGAATTAATATAGTGAAAATGACTATACTACCCAAAGCAATCTATAGATTCAATGCAATCCCTACCAAGCTATCAAGCTTGATCAATCCCTATCAAGCTATCCCTATCAAAATATCAATGGTATTTTTCAGAGAACTAAAACAAATAATTTCACAATTTGTATGGAAACACAAAAGACTCTGAATAGCTAAAGCAATTGAGAAAGAAAAATGGAACTGGAAGAATGAACCTTCCTGACTTCATACTACACTACAAAGCTACAGTCATCAAGATAGTATGGTACTGGCACAAAGACAGAAATATAGACCAATGGAACAAAACAGAGAGTCCAGATTAAATCCACACACCCATGGACACCTTATCTTTGACAAAGAAGGCAAAAATATACAATGGACAAAAGACCTTCAATAAGTGGTGCTGGGAAAACTGGTCAACTATGTGTAAAAGATTGAAACTAGAACACTTTCTAACACCACACACAAAAATAAACTCAAAATGGATTAAAGACCTAAATATAAGACCAGAAACCAGATACAAAACTCAGAGGAAAACATAGGCAGAACACACTATGACATAAATCACAGCAGGATCTGCTATGACCCACCTCCCAGAGTAATGGAAATAAAAACAAAAATAAACAAATGGGACCTAATTAAAAGTTTTTGAACAACGAAGGAAACTGTAAGAAAGGTGAAAAGACAGCCCTCAGAATAGGAGAAAATAATAGCAAATGAAATTGACAAAGAATTAATCTCTAAAATATACAAGCAGCTCAATACCAGAAAAACAAACAGCCCAATTAAAAAGAGGGCAAGAGACCTAAACAGCCATTTCTCCAAAGACATACAGATTGATAATAAAAACACGAAAAGATGCTCAACACTGCTCATTATTAGAAAAATGCAAATCAAAACCACAATGAGGTATCATCTCATGCTGATCAGAATGGCAGTCATCAAAAAGTCTACAAACAATAACTACTGGAGAGGGTGTGGAGAAAAGGGAACCCTCTTATGCTGTTGGTAAGAATGCAAACTTGTACAGCTACTATGGAGAACATGTGGACATTTCTTTAAAAACTAGGAACAGAACTGCCATATGACCTAGCAATCCCACTGCTGGGCATACACCCTGAAGAAGCCAGAACTGAAAGACACACATGTACCCCAACATTCACTGAAGCACTATTTACAATAGCTAGGGCATGGAATGTCCATCAGCAGATGAGTGGATAAGAAAGTTGTGGTACATATACACAATGGAATATTACTCAGCTATAAAAAGGAACACGTCTGAGTCAGTTCTAATGAGGTGGGTGAACCTGGAGCCTATTATACAGAGTGAAGTAAGTCAGAAAGAGAAAGACAAATATTGTATATTAATACATACATATGGAATTTAGAAACATGGTACCAATGATCCTACACACAGTGCAGCAAAGGAGACACAGATACAAAGAACTGACTTTTGGACTCAGTGGGAGAAGGACAGGGTGGGATGATTTGGCAGAATACCACTGAAACATGTACATTGCCATATGTAAAACAGATGACCAGTGCAAGTTTGATGCATGATGCAAGGCACCCCAAGCCAGTGCTCTGAGACAACCCAGAGGGATAGGGTGGGGAGGGAAGTGGGAGGGGGGTTCAGGATGGTGGTGGGACACAAGTATACCTATGCCTGATTCACACTGACATACGGCAAAAGTCATCACAATATTGTAAAGTATTTATTCTCCAATTAAAATTAGTCAATCAAAAAAAGAAACAAAGAGATGGGAGACAGAGAAAATAAGAGAAATATAGAAGGCCAGTCCAGCAGTTTTGATTTTCAAATGAAGAAATACAGACAGAAAAGAGAAAATAGAGGCAAAGAAGTCATCAAAAAAGTGTCCTAGAAATGAAACTCTCCTACACTGTTGGTAGAAATGTAAAATTGTACAGCTACTATGGCAAACAGTATGGAGGCTCCTTGAAAAACTAAAACTAGAGTTACCACATGTTCCAGCAATCCCACTCCTGGCATATATCTGGAAAAGATGAAACCCATAATTTAAAAAGACATGTGTACCCCAATGTTCACGGCAGCACTATTTACAATAGCCAACAAATGGAAGCAACCAAAGTGTTCACTGACAGATGAATGAATAAACAAGATGTGGTGTATATGAGAACATACTGGAGTGGGTTGCCATTTCCTTCTCCAGGGAATTTTTCTGACCCAGGGATCAAACTCATATCTCCTGCATTGGCAAACAGACCCACTTGAGTATTCTTGCCTGGGAAATCACATGGACAGAGGAGCCTGGTGGGTTACAGTCCCTGGGGTTGCAAAAGAATCAGATACGAAAAAAAAAAAAAAGAAAAAGAAAAAAAAAAAAAAAGAATCAGATACGTCTTAGGGACTAAAAAACAACAAAAAATCAACTATACTTCAATAAAAAAAGAAAATGTCCCAGGTCAAAAAACAAAGCAAAAAAGGAAAAAATAAAATTTCCTCGATCTGAAAGTCATGAGTGTGCAGACTGAAAAGATCCATTGAATATACTACATACATATACATGCTAAGTTGCTTCAGTTGTGTCTGACTCTCTGTGACCCCATAGATGGCAGCCCACCAGGCTCTGCTGTCCCTGGGATTCTCCAGGCAAGAACACTGGAGTGGATTGCCATTTCCTTCTCCAATGCAAGAAAGTGAAAAGTGAAAGTGAAGTTGCTCAGTCGTGTCCAACTCTTCTCGACCCCATGGACTGCAGTCTACCAGGCTCCTCCATCCATGGGATTTTCCAGGCAAGAGTACTGGAGTGGGGTGCCATTGCCTTCTCCGATATATATATATAGCTACCAGCTGGTATCTCAGGTGGTAAAGAATCCACCTGCAATGGAGGAGACCCTGGTTCGATTCCTGGGTCAGGAAGACCCCCTGGAGAAGGGATAGGCTACCCACTCCAGTATTCTTGAGCTTCCCTGGTGGCTCAGATGGTAAAGAATCTGCCTGCAATGCAGGAGACCTGGGTTCAATCCCTAGGTTGGGAATATCCCCTGGAGGAGGACATGGCAACCCACTCCAGTATTCTTGCCTGGAGAATGGATAAAACAAGACCCACTCTAGTGCACTTTATAAGAAGAAAGTGAAGATCTTTAAACTTTCATATAGGGAAAACAAACAGGTAGCATGTAAAGGATCAGGAAGCAGAATGACATTGAACTTCTTAACAAAACCTGGGGAGTCTGAAACAATGGAATAAAGCTTTTAAAAACCTAAAGGAAACCATTCCCAGAATAAAATCTTACATCCTACCAAACTATTACTTGTGAGTGAACTTAGCATAAAGACATTTTCAGACATGCATGACCTCAAAAAACAAAACGCCCTCCTTAAGTCTTTTTTCTCAAAAAGATACCAGAGGACGTGCTCCACAAAAACAAAGGAACGATTCCTTGAAGAGGAAGATTTGAGAACCGTGAAGCAGGGGAGCCACGGTCAGAAACAAAGGTGAAGGAAGTTCTCAGTATGACAGTTGTGCACCAGGCTTCGAGGGCAGGCTGAGTCAGGTCAGAAGGCACAGGGGAGAGAGAATTCAGGTGACGACAGTGATGCAACGTCTGATGGATCTGAACAAATTACACAGGGTGAACAGCTCGATATTCAATCAGTAAGAAGTATTACACAACTAAGTAAACAAAAAAAGAACAGAACATCATTTATTTGGGGGCGTGGAATATGAGGAAAGGTAATGAGATTTTACAATAAGGCACAGTTGTAAATGGGGATTCCCAGGTGGTGCTAGTGGTAAAGAACCCGCCTCCAATGCAGGAGACATAAAGCACGTGCATTTGATCCCTGAGTCGGGGAGATCCCCTGCAGGAGGGCATGATAACCCACTTCAGTATTCTTGCCTGGAGAATCCCATGGACAGAGGAGGCTGGCTGGCTACAGTTTATGGGGTTACAAAGGATCAGACATGACTGAAGCAACTTAGAACACAATGCACGCACAGTTGTGAATAGTCATGATGACATAATAAAGTAAAAAATTATGATACATCCACTAGGGGGACAGCAGTGTAGAGAAGGGTTAGTGAAGAGGTAGGGGTAACAAAAGAGAGCTATATTATCCTTTTCCAAAATGACAACATGAAGTAGCAACACAAACATTTTGTATATAGAGAGGAGAGAAACAGCCAGAAGATCAGACAAAAAAGGTGAAAGTGATTGCCTGTGGGAAGGAGGAAAGGAGGGTGAGGGATAGATGCGCTGGTGTATATTCTGAAGTATGTCTTTGATAAAAATAAAACTTAAATATGAAAAAAAGTATGACAGTGCCACAAAAATATGTATGATACAAAGTAGCATTCATGCTCTGACTACAATCATATAACATCTGAAAAGAGCTTGACTGGGATTTACAAAGGCATTAACAATTGTACTACGGTGGTAGGATTAAGAATAACTGCTTTCTTTTCCAAATTCCCAACACTATAAAGTGCTTACATAATTTGATAATCAGAAAGTGAGTTCATGAAGCTGAAAATGTATTTTCCTTATCATGGACTGAAAATTGGTTCAGAATTAACTCTATTTCCCAAATCCAAGATCAAGTTACCAAGGAGAGATCCTGGGTGGCTAGTGTTTTCTCTCTTTCTTATTCTTTTTTCCTTCCAAATCAGTATTGGGAATATTATGAACTAACTTTCTAAAAATTATCAATTAATCAGAAGTAATGTTTGTATTTAGCTTCTCCACTCATTGCCACTATTGTCTCAGCTATAGCGTTTGCAACACAATAAAAACAATTGCTCTGTCAATTCTGAGGGAATGAGAAAAAGTATCTTCAAATATCCAAAGTTAATACTGCTTGAATAAAGAAAAGTTAATGTTTTAAAATTTGTGGTGTAAGACATTTGCATTATAATGACGTTTAATTTTAATGTTTAAGAAATGAAACAAAAGCAGCTCTGTGGTCTAACTATGGAGACACCTCATACAACATTCTGAAGATCCCATCGGATTTAACAAGTAATTAAAAACACTAATGCCTTTTCGTTGCACATGTGACACACAATGAAATTTAGTAAACTATCAAACAGGAGAAAAAAGTATAAAAATCATACCTAGTTCCACAACTCAAAGCTACAAAATCATAAATGCCGCTTGGATGTCTCTGAATGAAAATGAACACTGAGAATTTCTTTGACTAGTATTTGTACAAACCCTTCTCTTATCTGTAGGATGCTCTGTTTACAACTCACTTCCACAGAGGAAGATTTTAGTTTCAGGGGTAAATGATCCTGTGGGCAGTTTTTTGGTTGAAACAGTCTAAACAGTTACTTAAGCAGCAGAAAATCTGTCTCATTAAAAAAAAAAACAACTTTAGCTTTTTCCTTACAGGCTGTGTTTGGCACTATCACTGGTGCCTACACAACTGCCATAGCTCTCTGTCTTTGCTAACAGAACCCTCAAATTTTGAGTTTAGGTAGTGGATGGAGAACAGTGGTCACAAGGTAAGTAAACTTCTTCCCAGAGTTTCCCAAGAGTAAACCACTTCCCAACAAGAAATGATCATGTGATCTACTTCTGGCCATGAGTTATTAAGAAGATGCCGTTGGGAGGCGTGACTGGGAAAGCTCCCCGCCGCTCCCCTACCCACTGGATAAAAGAACAGACCATTGCAATATGAAATGCCCTCACTTTTTTTTCTTTGCTCTTTTTGTTTCCTTCTTGAATGCATTCCCTGGAGTGAGGACACAATGTCTGAGGCTGTGGCAGTCACTTTGTGACTCTGGGGCAACAATATGGAAAGAGCCTGGATCCCTGAGACTGTCACTGGGCAGCTGCAACCATCCTGGAATCCACACTTTCAGACTTTATTCAAATAAATGAATACATTATTCAAATAAATATTCTTTATTATATTTTAAAGCAAGTATTGCTCAACCTTTTTTTAGTGTCATGACATTCATAGGGCATGATAATATTTGTACTGCTTGTGGGGAACACGGAGGAGATTGCGGGCACCTGAGGTGAACAGCCCTGGGTGCTTTGGCTGCCCTACATCCCCTTCACCACCCTGAAGACCGAGGAGATAAATATCTCTGCTCATCTTTTTGTGGTTCACCTGTGGGCCTCACTATACAAGTTAGATCATTCTAGTTTAAGCTGTGCTTATCAATATATATTCTGTTACTTGGGCTAAAAGCACTTCCAACTAATACTTTTACTTCTTAATGCAAAGTGACAAGATTTCATAAGATATCTTCTACATTCTCTAGCAACATATAATACATAAGAAACAATGATTGAAGCCTAAATCACAAGCTTCCACTGACTGGACTACATGTTATTTAACTTGTGTTCTTTTTTGGCATATGGGGCCACTTTCTAACTGACAAAGGTCATGTTTCATGAGATTTTCAAATAGGAAGGGCTTCCCTTGTGGCTCAGCTGGTAAAGAATCTGCCTGCAATGCTGGGTTCGATTCCTGGATTGGGAAGATCCCCTAGAGAAGGGAAAGGCTACCTACTCCAGTATTCTGACTTGGAGAATTCCATGGACTGTATAGTCCATGGGGTTTCGAAGAGTCGGACACAACTGAGCAACTTTCACTTTTCACTTCAAATAGGAAAGCTTTCAAACAACGCAATTGAGAATATAGTCATGACTGAAGAACTGTCAATCTTAGAGGAATAAAATTCATTAGTATATAGAAGTCCATATTATGGGTCAAGTTATTGTATATTTTTATACAGTCTTAGGCTTGGGTACACAGGGCCTTGATAATAACTGACTTTTCTATATTCCTGTCATGTATGTTTCTAACTCTCTTTAACTAATTCCACTAGCTTACCCTATAGGGCTGACAGAAGCATTAAATAAAACAATACCTGTACAGTACCTAGCAGAATACATGGTATAGAGTAGGCATCCAATACATGTTCTTAATATTATTATCATAACAAGAAATGTAAAAATTTTGCCTTAATTAATTGCCATGGGCTTCCCAGGTGGCTCAGTGCTAAAGAACCCACCTGCCAAGCAGGAGATCCTTGGGCTGGGAAGGATCCCTGGGTTGGCAGAGGAAATGGCAACCCACTCCAGTATTATTGCTTGGGAAATCCTATGGACAGAGGAGCCTACCATGCTACAGTTCATGGGGTCACAAACAGCCAGACACGGCTTAGTGACTAAACAACAATGGTAGCCATACCACCATCAGTTTTCAAAAATTATCTTCCATATTTAGCAAAAGACTTTATAAATATTATTAGATAAGTGCTATAAAATATGAAGCTCTCACCATCCCCAGAATTCATGTAATTATTTCAGTCTTGGGCCAGCTCCCAGGTGATCTGCCTTCCTGTCTTGGCAAACAGGTATCATGCTCTGGTTATGGCTGAGAGCTGTGTGCTCTTAAACAAAAATATCCAGTTCCCCAGTTCTCTAGAGAACAGACTGAGAGGGTTTTTATGTGGGAGCCCCTTGTTTATTAAGAATTGCTTTTATGTCACTAAGGCAAGGAAATGAATTTTAAATCTGTCTCAGCCACAGAATGACACACGGGGCTGAATGAAAATCAGGGGCAAACTGGGGAACTCTGCTCTCTCACAGAGCCTGGGATGATGAGCTCAAGGCATCTGTCTGTACTTGAAAAGGTAGACGTATTCATTATTGTTACAAATATGGCTAGAAGCAAGTGATCAGTACACATCTTCCTGGAATTAAGCTTTTTAATAAAATGGCATTTCCCTTTTGGATATCCCTTCTTAGTTCAACTAAGAATATGCATCTCAAATATTGCATTTGGATAATGAAGAAATATTTTCTGAGCCAGAGAAACAGACACTATCATTAGGGACATGGAGTTTTTACTCTAGCACATTTCCTTTGCTGTAGGCATCACAGATAGTTCTTGACAAGTCATCTTTCCTAACTTCGTTTTCCTAACTCACTTTGCATAGATCTTTCACTGAACTTCTGAATACTGCTCACCTTCCATTTTATCTATTCATAGAAATATGATGGTTTCTTAAGAGTAAAGATTTTCCATCTTTCCGCCGCCCCCCCTCCCCGAATCTTATATAATAATATCCTGTGGCTAGAAGGTCCTTCCCAAATGTTGGGAGATACTGAATTAAAGTATGTAAGAATGTGTATTATTTATGTTAATAGATGTGGTAAGATTCTAGCCTGAAACATTGAGATGGGGCAATGTCTATTTCAAGGATTTAGATCTGATAGGCTACTGGGACAGGCCCAGTGCAAGTCTGTTTGCTAAGGGTTGAGGGAGATTTAAGAAAGCAGATGAATTATGTCTTAAATATGAGAGGGTATGGCTAGTTAGTGGTAGGCTAACCCTAAGGACTCATGCTTTATTCTCAGGGCTAGAGACACAGAGAAAGTCACAGAGTCGGGTATGCTTCCCGATTTCCAGCATGGTGATGAGCTATAATTCAAAGCAAAAATACAAAGTACTCGTGGCAAAGTAGACTCTTAAACTCATGCACACTCAACCAGACACACACTTGTTATGGATGAATCCATTATTGATGGTTTTCCCTGTTTTGAAAAAGGATGTCCTGAACAAGAAGTCAGACAGTACAGGTCCGAGTACCAGCTCTGCTATTAAGTTACGTTGCAACCTCAGAATTCTCACTTGGCAACTCTCTGGGCCTCTATTAACACATAGACAAAGAAGCAGAGCCAGACATCCTATCTAATTGTACTGTCACCTCAAGCCCCTTAAAATAACAAAGGGTCAAAAAAGACATAAACTTAAAAAAGAGCAGAAGATGGGGAGAGGGTAACAGACACAACATTTTGGAGCCTAGAAGGCACATAGATAGGTAGTGACTGATTGCAAACCCAGGAGGGCTGAACCCTAAGCCACCAGTGGGGAAAGCAGAGACACACAAGGAAGTGTTAGTTGCTCAGTCGTGTCTGACTCTTTGCGATGCCATGAATGTAGCCCGCCAGGCTCCTATGTCCGTGGAATTCTCCAGGCAAAATACTGGAGTGGGTTGCCATTCCCTTCTCCAGGGGAACTTCCCAACCCCAGGCTTGAACCCATGTTTCCTGCATTGCAGGTAGATTCTTTACCAGCCTAGAAGGCACATAGGTAGAACTGATTGCAAACTCAAAAGAGCTGAATCCTAAGTCACCAGTGGGGAAAGCAGAGACACACACAGCCAGCCAAATACTCAGGCCCATTTTGGCAGAAAACTGGAAGACATTTCCCCCCTCTGATGAGCACATAGAACAGGCCACAAGTAGACCCAGGGACACCAGAGGCAGTTGAAGGAAATCAGTGTGATGAGGTTGAATGTGTGCCTATTATAATAGATGCTGAGACACCCAGCCCTCTTCCCAGCCACAGGTCCCACAAGGCTTACAGCCAGTCCTTTCTCTGTCAAGCAGGAAACTAGAAGCATCTTCTGTAAGGAATCAAACTAGGTCAAAGTAAAGACTGGTGGTGACTAACACTGGTTTCACATCAAAGAATCCAACCGATGCCTTTTAGTGAAGCTTGGGTAATTCAAACACTGAAGCTTCCAGTCAGACTTTTAATTTCCCATTCAAACATGTGGCTGAGCAAAAGCAAGGTTTTTCAGAAATTTGAGGAAAGCTGTGAATATGAAAGATGCAGACCAAAACAAACAGAAAAAGACAACCCATGTAAAAATTGAGACCAAGAGATAAGAAGAGACAAAAATCAGAGCAAAACAAACAAACAAAAAATCCTGATCTCTTCAGAAAGAAAAGAGAAGAAATTTCAACTGTGAAATAAGGAAAGAGTCCTAAAAAAGGAGCTGTAAGAAGAAGAAAGAAAGTGGAGGAAGAAAATTAAAAAAAAAAATTAGTTACAAAAATTTTCTCAAACTCAAAACCATGCATTTACCGATCAAAAAGGCCCTCTGAGTGTTCAACATAATGGTGGAAAATAGACCAAAGCATATCACCATGAACCACTGAGATACAAGGGGGAAGCTGAAGAGATAATAAGCTTCTAGAAAAAAACACAGACCACATACAGAACATCAGGAATCAGAATAGCACTGCATTTCTCAAGGGTAACTGGAAACTAGAAGATAACAGAGCAAAGCCTTGACAATTAAAAACAAGAAAGATTTACAGTGCAGAGTTCTATGTCAGCTAATCTATCAATCAAGTGTTAGGGGTAAGAATAAAGATTTGTTTGGACATGCAAGGCCTTGAATATTTTACTTGTGATGAATCCTGAGGAAGACACTAGAGGATGTGTTCCACAAAAATGAGGGAGTAAACCAAAAAAGAGGCAGATACAGGACATGATGAACAGGGGAATCAACACAGACAAGAGGTGATTAGGATCCCAGGATGGTGGAGAAGGAAAACTCCAAGATAACATATGAACTTCAGGCCCCAGAGGGCAGTCTAACCCAGATGGGAACAGGTCAGAAGACTTTGGGGAAACTTCTGTAAAACAATGAAATTAACAGAACTGGATGCATCTAAATAGTTTGGGAAGCAATTAAGACAACTGGTAAAGAGTTTAGACTTCCGTTAAATACAAATACATAGACAGCTAAGCAAATAAAAGGACAAGATAATTATTTATTACAGAGAAAACAAAAAGTCATACAGAAAAGGAAACTGAAGCACAATATTTACATAGTTATAATAAAACAATCGATATAGATCTAAGCACAATCATGATGTAACTATACTGGAGACTAGAAGGGTGGGTGGGAAGGGTGCATGTATGGGGTGAAAAGACAGCTAAATATTCATCTGTAGTGGGAAATTGTTAGCTAATGTCCAAACCTAATGTCAAGAAACAGCAATACAAGCATGCTGTTTAGAGATACAGAATTAATTGCCAAATGCATCAAATAGAAGAGCTGAGAGTGGTTACATCTGGGGACAGTAAAGTGTAAGGGGAGGTGAACAAGGACCTGCTCTTTTTCCTAATTAACTTTATACAACCATTTGACTGTTTAACTCAGTATAGAGAATTTTGATATAAAAGAAAAAAGAATTGGATGATATAATGTCAAAGTGTGTGTGTTAGACACTCAGTTGTGTCCGACTCTTTGTGAGCCCATGGACTATAGGATTCTCCAGGCAAGAATACTGGAGTGGGTTGCCATTTCCTTCTCCTATGATGTCAAAAGGACTCTTCTATTTCCAAAGCTCCATGATTTTAGGGCAAGTTTAGCTACTAGGATTGGAAATGCATCAGGAAGGTGAGCAGGGAAACTCAACGTATTATTTTTTTTTTTTCATTTATTTTTATTAGTTGGAGGCTAATTACTTTACAATATTGTAGTGGTTTTTGTCATACATTGACTTGAATTAGCCATGGATTTACATGTATTCCCCATCCCGATCCCCCCTCCCACCTCCCTCTCTACCCGCTCCCTCTGGGTCTTCCCAGTGCACTAGGCCCGAGCACTTGTCTCATGCATCCAACCTGGGCTGGTGATCTGGGAAACTCACTTATTAACTTGGCCTTGGCATGTCTGACTTCTCTCCTGTCACAACCCAGTGACAACAAAGAAAATGGCCAGTAATGGCAGTTAGAATTATTAGAACATGAACCCAGATGCACTTACATATAAATAAAAGATAAAACACTTTTGCCCAGACTTAGTGCCTGAATACATAGAAATGTATTCTTCCAATGTGATGAGAAACTACAAAAGAGAGAAATTAACCCATATTTTATCAAGTAGCCATCATGATGAATTTTCATTTTAGCCAAATCCTTTGTTGAGAAAACAAGTCTGGTTGTTTTTAAGTTCTTCTGTGACCTTCCAAACATTAATTCTTAATATGGCTGGCCAGAAAATTAATTAATAAGCTCCTTTATATCATTATATTTCATCTTTATTACTTTATCCTTGAAAGCAGGTTATTAAATAATTACATTTTGGATTAGTATTATTCTGATTTGAGATTTTATCAATGCCTCCTAATTCCCTCATTACACTTACCTAATTCTCCTGACACCCAGACTATCATGAGCTTCAAGCAAAGGGCCGTTGTGTTTAGCTGGCCTGTGGGGTGGGGGTGGAGGTGGGGGGGGCAGTCTGTCAAGTTTCTCTGAAATCAATGAGTCCTCAGTAGCAGGTTTACATTTATGGACTTCCACAGTGAAATTGTACCCTCAAAGATCACAAAAATCTAAATTACAAGGAGATAAAGCTGGCTACTTGGGAGATAATTCCATAGATAACAGGATTAAACAGAGGATGTTGAGGATCAACTTCCTTCTAGAGCCTTGGAAGAAATGATGTTTGTTACTTTGTGTATATTAGGTATATCAGAGTTGCAAAATCAAACTTGGGATCCTGGCAGAGCCTGGCACCTGGGGGTCCCTGGATGGAGGAGGAAGGGAGGGAGCTAGTAGAGAGGACCTGGAAGGACTTCACGCATCACAGTCTCAGGCCCTGGCAGTCATCATTACTTTGTATTGTGGTTATCAGAACTAGATGAGAAGGCAAATGGGAACACAGGAGATGCGCTAAAAGAGGATACCCCAAAGGGAGGCTGTGACAGGTGAGGTGATAAGGACAAGCCCGTGGCACGGCCCTGTATGGGGTCACTTGGACAGGAGTTGTCTAGGGCAAGACACCAACTTCATAAGACGGGCTAAACTGAAGGGTGGAATTAGAGTGTGATGTGGACAAGTCAAGCAGGCCGAGGGAGACAGACAGGATCGAGAGGGTGACTTCTGGGGCCCAGAAGGATCTAACTGATCTCTAAGTAGACCAAGAGAGTCATGAAGCTCATGGGGTCTTAAACAGATGGCTTTGCTTGGCCACTGAGTCAAGGGTCTCTGTAGACTTAGTCAAGTTCAGAAGAGCAGAAATGTAGTTTGGCCAAAGGTCACAGAGGCTGAGCTGGGAAGCCAGTCTAGGGCAGGCTGGAGTCTTCCAGAGGTATTGCTAACCTAAAATTCCTTTAAGGCAAGGGAACCTTTGCTTAGGATATGTCCAGGTAGAGTTGAAGTACAAGAAAGGCATTGAGGTCTTGTCTCCCCACTATCATCTGATATCAGTCCACTTTATATGGCAGGCATTACATATTATATCCTCTTAAGTCCTTGAATGAGCCCATCTGTGTATCGGCTTAACCACAAGGCAAAGAAATTGTTTCATACCTCAGAACAAATAGAGAAGGGGAGGAGTATCTTTCAAAGAACTTTTTTCTTCAACTCTAGCATGAGTTGAAGAATTCCTTGAGGAGTATGGAAAACCTAAATGGAGGAACCAATCACATTCTGAGATGCATTTCTCTAGAGGTTCAGTAAAGAAGGGCAGGGGTCTGGGCAGGATCTACAGAGGTACATCTACCACCAGCAAGATGTTCTTCCAGAGAGACTGCATTAGTGGCCGAAGTCAAGCAAATAGAGACATGATGGTTTGGTCCCAGAACTACAATGTAGAAAAAAGACTGAAGAGGTTATTTTTCATCAGTTAAGATATCCAAAGGCTGGCCAACATTTTTCCACATTTTTTTTCCCTCATATGGCTTACTCATCAATTGGATCCATTAAAACTTTTTAATAATGCACGAAAAGCACCTAGAAATATTACCATGTAACAATTCATCAAAAAATGTGAGTGTTCTTTGAATTAATGCTGAATCCTAAATTATTCTTCATAAATGTCAAATATCTGAAAAATTCACTTCAATTTCCTGCCTAGGCTGAAACATATGAGGGATCATTTGAAAAGCTGATCACTTCAGAAGTAATTTTATAATTTGTCAAAAAAAAAGTGTCATCTAACAAAATCCAGGCATAGAGTATATGATGTAAATCTGGTTTTTTTTTTTTTTTTTGGCCTCAGTTTGTGGAGAGGAAGCTAAACTAACAGGCATACTGTGATGCTGCTATGAGGCTCCAATTTTCTCTGCAGGGGCCCCAATCACAACTGGAAAAGGATATGAACATGGCTCTTAGGTTCGCCTGTAACACAGCATGCCTAAAGAGGTCCTAATTTCTAAAATAAGACATTCTTCTCTTGGGAGGCTGGGTAACAAAGCAGGCTTTGCCTCAGGATTCTCAGGACTGCTATTCTCCCCAAACGTGTATCATCATTTGCTTGGTGACCTGCTTTCCTGACACTAGAGACACTAAACCCTTCTCTTAACTCTAAACAGAACGGAAATGACATTACATCTCTCCACTCCCTCAAATGTGTATTTGCTCTAAACTGAGTTATATTCAGTAAATAAGTGGGATGGACTGGGGTCTTGGCAATAAAGTGCATTGCCTAGGGCAGGGGTGATGGCTACCTTGTCTCTGAAGGCTATTGCCTGCTCTATCAGCTGGATTCCCCAGGTTTACAAACCTCTTTGTGGAATTCTTGAGCTCAAGAACCTTTCTTATCTATTCCATGTACCTGGAATTAGCTAAGACATTTCTTTGAGTATTTAAAATCAGCATCTACTCTAGTATAGTATCAGGGAAAGCATTATTGGCTATCAGACTTATTGGTAAATACTGAAGTCTCTAATTACCCACATTATTAAAAAAATCATAGCTACCTTACATTCTATTATTATCTTGGCACAGTAATAAATTGGCTCTGATTCCCTTTATAAGAGTCTAAACTGATTCTTGTTCTTGCACACACTCAATCTTTATAAAACTTTGATTTTTGTAATTCTTTTGTGTGAAAGATCTTACATCTATCTCAGTCTTCCCTTTGTGTGCTGAGGCTATTATTAATATTCTGTCTCAACTCTCCTTTGCAAAGCTGGGGCCAAGAATTGGCAAACCACGTTCCTCAGGCTCCTTGGCCAGGTTCTGCCAGTTGAGGACACTGCCAGGAAATGAGGTGAGAGGAAGGGAGAAGGCTTGGGTCTCTTCCTACATTTTTCTTTCTTTCTTCTTTGGGTGGTGTCTTTGGAGCTGGCCGTGTCCCTGCCACTCTCCCAGCTCTGTAGGTGACATCCTTCTCTATTGTTCCTGCTCCTCAGGGGGCATGTGGTCCCCAGGTGTGGCCTCCTTCCTGAGTTTGAGGTTCTGGTGGCATGGCAGGGCTCCCGCTAGGAGCTGTTTCCTGCAGTTACTTAGTTGGGTTTCTGCAACTCCCTGCTTTCACTCTTCCAGCCTCCCACACTCTGTAACCCTTTCCTAAATTCTCTCTGAAATTCCAAGTGTGTTTTCTGTTTCCTTGACAGGACTCTGACTACAGAGAACTCCATGAGGGCTTTTTGCCAAAAATAACTATATCTTGCCCCTTAGAGTGGGACTTATGGGGAAGCCGCAAAGTGTCAGGGTCTGGAATCACTTATTTTAACGAGTATTTTGAAGCTGCTTACTATGTGCCAAGAGGCATGATAAGTGCTCTTCAAAGATTATTACATTTAAGGTAATGATGCTCTGGGGCAGTAGCATAATAATCCACATTTTATAAATGAGTAACTGAGATGCACAAAGTTAAGGTGACCTGCCCAATGTTCGAGAGGTAGAAGTGGCAGTTTGAGGACTAATGCCCTAACTGATGATTTATAATAATGAAAGTGAAAGAGAAAAACCTGACTGGGGTTAATGGTGGCAAGAAGGTCCATCTGCAGGCAGGAGTACTGAGATGAAGATGCATAAAATCACAAAGGGTGTGTCGAGGTCAGGTTCAAAATCTAGCATCAACAGAAGGGCTACAGAGACCTTCTGATGGGCTGGCAGAGCCCTCAGCTGGCATCTAGGTACAGCAAGGAGCTGCCATGGCCTCAGCAGATACTGCAGGCATGCAGCGTCCCTCTCTGGAGATTATGGTTACAGAACTGGAATTACTGGCAAGTTTGTGCCCTCGACTTTTTCTCCCTTTGTTTTGTAAGTAATAAAGATTCCTTTGAACCTTACTATGTCAGCAGAGGATACGGGGTTTTCTAAAGCAAGCAGAAACATACCTAACAAGTCTCTTCTCAGTGAACTTCTGCCATTTATGACCATGTAACGAGTACTATGTACAGGGTATTATGCTTAGCAAAAAGTCAGACAGAGAAAGGCAAAAACTGTATATTAATACTTATATGTGAAATCTAAAAAATAAAACAAATGAATGAATATGACAAGTATAGAAACAGATTCACAGATATAGAGAACAAACTAGTGATTACCAGTGGGGGAAGAGAGAATGGGAGGGGCAAGTTACGAGTAGGAGAGTAAGAGATACAAACTACCATGTACAAAATAAATATAAGCAACAAGGTTATAGGGAATCTGACCAATATTTTATAATAACTTTCAATGGAGTATAATCTACTAAAGTAGTGAATCACTATGTAGTACATATAAAACTAATATAACATTATAAATTAACTATAGTTCAATTTAAAAAATCAATGATCATGTAACAGTTTGAAGTGTATCTGGAGAACTGAAAATAAAAACATAAGGAAACAGCTATTTTAGGTTTCTTGTGAATTTAAACTAATATGTCATATTTTTAGTGTTTGAAAACCAAAACTAACATTTCTGAAAGTGAAAATCCTTACTCAAAATCACATGGAAAAAGAAAAGGCAAAACAGATAGGGAAGAAGAGAACATGTGTGGATGTTACTGAATTTCCATTAAAAGCATCATTTAAAAGCCATCTTGTCTGAGATGTGGAAGATGGGGAAGGACAACTGTTGAATGGCTGAGGCTGTGCCTTAATACTCTATCTGTCAGTGCTGTGTGTAGATTATGTGGCTCTATTTTTTAGCCACTTGACCTCAGGAAAGTTAGCTAAATTGCTAAGCATCCCTCATCTGTAAACTGGAGATAAGATAGGGTTGCTGTGAGAATTACTAAAGGAAATCAGCCCTGATTATTCATTGGAAGGACTGATGCTGAAGCTGAAGCTCCAATACTTTGGCCACCTGATGTGAAGAACCAACTCATTAGAAAAGTCCCTAATGCTGGGAAAGACTGAAGGCAGGAGGAGAAGGGAATGACAGAGAATGAGATGGTTGGATGGCATCACTGACTCAATGGACATGAGTTTGAGTGGGCTCTGGGAGATGGTGAGGGAGAGGGAAACCTGGTGTGCTGTAGGCCATGGGTCACAAAAAATAGGACATGACTGAGCGAATGAACAACAATGAGAATGAAGTGACTTGAGTCAAGAACCTAACACAAATCCTTAATAAGCCCCAATAACTAGCTATTTTGTAGTTATTACTGGATTATTATTGATGGTTTGAAGTATAACTAGTACTATGATAGAAAAGTTCCCATAACTATCATGTTTTTAGTAAGCAAACTCAGCTCAGTGACTTCTAGAATAAACATCATAGGTAGATGTTAACATAAGCCCACCACTTTGCCAACTGGAAATACTTTAGTTATTAAATAGTGAAGAAAAAAAAAAATGCTCAGAGGGCCAGAATTCACATTAAGAAAAAAAACCCAACTGACCATCTGTGCATAACATACACATCAAGGATAAGACCAGAGGTCTTTGGAGACCAGGATGAGAAAGGTGGCACAGTGGAAAGACCATGAGGCTTGGACTCCAGAGACCTGTGTTCCAATTTAAATCCTGTTAGCAGGCTCTGTGACTTTGGATATGTCATATAATGCATGTCTCTGCATTTATCTTCCTTTATCTTTTCGACAGCATCTGTAAAATAATGGGTCTCTAACATTCTTTGGGATGGCTCTACCTATATGTCTTTAAATTTGAATGATAAGCAATTTGTGGGGAGGAGCTTGTAGATAGAGACAACTGTTCCACCCTCTCTGAGGTTTACCATTCTCTACTGGCAGGAAGGAAGGGCATAGAACTGTGCTTGGAGCCACTGAGTCAGCCTTTGAGGTCTCAAATGTTGGACTCCTCACTTAGGGAGCCTTTGCCAGCTGGCCCTCCGTGGACGAATGACCAGTGGTTTTTCTCTGACCTACCTGTCCTTCTCACAATATTTCAAATGTCTTCAGTCTGAGCCAACTATTAGAAATAGCCACTAGCAAAACACGAGACTAGACAGAGTGGTGATGATGGTAAAGCCATCTTTGGTGGGGAAAGGATAAACATATTGGAATGCAGTAGGGCTTTCGATCCTTATATATAATAAGAGCTTCACGTTTGCTACCAACTGTGCAGGAAATCACAAAAAGAATTAAAATTCATGTGTGCAACCAACTTCCATAACACTAAACTGTTCTTAACTTTGAGATAAAACACATTTGCCTCTGTATTCCTTAGTGCTCAATTTGTATCTCCTTTCAAAAAATAGAATTCTTATTAGGAAAGAAAAATTCAAGAATCAAAACTTCAGAATTAAAATCCCACCATTTGACTGGGAAGCAAGAACTTATAACAGTTTCTTTGTATTCTTATGAATTGCATGCTCTAACATAGAACTGTTGAGTAGAACTTGAAAATATATACTCCCAGTAATATGCTTTAAAAATGATAGTATATTTTTGTTTCCTAGTCAATTTTTGGAGTACACTTAAAAAAAAGAATAAATTACTGCTGGAATTTTTGAAGTCACAAAGAATAATCTTTTTTAAAAAAGAAAAGGAGTAATTCTAAGAGATAGCAGCAGCCCACTACAGTATATAATTTAGGAGTGGAAACATTCAGGCACTAACTGACATTTTTCAAACTCAAAAGATTCTGACCCACTACAATATTGTAAAGTAATTAGCCTCCAACTAATAAAAATAAATGAAAAAAAATAAAATGGGTTTGCATTCCATGAAAAAAAAAAAAAGATTCTGAAAGGATGGACACAATGACAACTGTTAGTTGAAATATTTACTATTTCATATTTAAGTACAGATATGTATAGTATAATGTGGAAGTGGGAAAACTGACTACTCTGCCTTAACATAAAAATGATTCATAAAGAAAGGGAAAACCTAACGTGAATTATAAACATCAATCTTCTTTCCAGGCTGTCTGGATTAGGTTTTAAACTTTAGTGGGCCTGAAGAGACTTAGAATATTGTCTATGTATTGCCTCAAGAGACACCATGTAGGACTAGGGGGACTCTAAAGGAAAAAAATGATAGGAACAAAATACGACAACTTCGTTTCAATTGGCTGGAAAGGCTTCCCTGCTGAGTAATTAGGGGTGGGCAGGTAGGTGGGGAACTAGGCATATTGATTCCCGGGGGTTGAATCACCATTATTTCTCTTCAAGGTTCTTTAGCACCTCTGTCTTTTTTGCACCTTTTCCTTATGATTTCCCTATGGAAGTCATTAAGATCTGAGGCATGTTTTTGACTTCTCTTACACATAATGGGTAAAGAGCAGAAATGCCCATAGGAGCACGCAGGCCAGAGCAGAGATGACCACAGCAGAGGGTGCTGACCCGGAGTGTCCATGCTCTCCTCTCCAGCATGAAGCAAGGGAGCGAAGTGGTACCACAATTAGTGATTTTTCAAAAGAATTTGGGCATTTTAGTGAAATACGATATGATTACTTAGTGATGATTTAGTGATATGATTTTAAAATGTTGGTTTCTTTGAAAAATACTCTCGGTTCACAACGTGCTTTTCTCTGGCTTGCATCCCTCGGGCAGGACCTCCACTTGATTGTGACAAAAGTTGCAAGGCTACTGGTGGGCCAGCTCGGGGATGTGTACCTGGAGTAGGTTTTCTGATGTCCCACCCACAGTGCAATGCACCCCCAAGCCTGTTTAGAGACTTTGTGAATTCTCTGTTTCAAATCCCTTTCTGCTTAAGACCCCGTGGTTTCTTGTTCTTGCAACTGAACCCAAATGGATAGCTAAACATGTCAAATTGCAACTTGGAGATACAATGCCACAGAAGACTAATTTCAAACAATTCACTTAAAAAAAGAGAGAGAAAGGGGAAAATATCATAGACAACACTGATGCTTTGCCCATCTAAATGATAACCTGTATCAGCATAAATAAAGGTATCAGGAGTTGTATACCACAGCCCTGGAGCAGGCAAGGTATCTCCCAAGCTGGCCAGAAAGGATTGGGAGTTAGAAGGAACTCTGATTCAGATCCTCAAGGAACCTTATAAATACCCAAGAGCTGAATACCTCTGGTAAAGAGACTGACCACAACCACTGCCACCAAAAACAAACATACAAAACCCTTGTATTTTTGTGCTGAAAATTCTAGTATGTAATTTAACAGCACATCCAACTATCTGCCCTGACAATGAGTGCACTAGCCAATGGTAAAGAAACCACCACAGCTTCACATGAGAATTGATTTTGACCTTTCAAAGAACTTCCTGTGACTTTCCAGTCATCTTTTGAGCTGCTATTTACATTTGAGAGCAAAAGAACAATCTTCACAGCTGTACCGTATGAATAGGAGAAACTGTTGCTTCACTAATTTACATAACAAATTTGAACATCAAGGTACATGTTCATGTTAGGTATAAATTACTTTAAATTTTTCTAATTTGAGGAAGCTACCCAAATTACTTTTACAGTTCAGATGAGTTGAATAAGTTACAACAGAGCCTTATTTGTTGGTCCTCGAGTAGAGTGATCCAAATGGAAGTCCAGGCAAGATTTGTGATTCATCTTGTCCTTTCTTCCTCTTTTTCAGACTGTCTCATCTGCTACCACCTAACCTGTATCTAGCTGAGAGAGAAGGGAGCAGCAACAAAAAGGAATTTCTACAGAAGCTTCACTGTGAAGAAAGTTGAACACCGAAAAATTGATGCTTTTGAATTGTGGTGTTGGAGAAGACTCTTGAGAGTCCCTTGGACTGCAAGGAGATCCAACCAGTCCATCCTAAAGGAGATCAGTCCTGGGTGTTCATTGGAAGGACTGATGCTGAAGCTGAAACTCTAGTACTTTGACCACCTCATGTGAAGAGTTGACTCATTGGAAAAGACCCTGATGCTGGGAGGGATTGGGGGCAGGAGGAGAAGGGGTCGACAGAGGATGAGATGGCTGGATGGCATCACGGACTCGATGGGCATGCGTTTGAGTAAACTCCGGGAGTTTATGATGGACAGGGAGGCCTGGTGTACTGCGATTCATGGGGTTGCAAAGAGTCGGACACGACTGAGCGACTGAACTGAACTGAACTGAACAGAAGCTTCAACTACCAAATCTTAACCTGCTGAAGACCAAGCTAGGATTTTCAAGGATGCACACATTAAAAATGAATCTATCACACTGAGTCCTCTTTCTGGAGGTGAACCAAGTTCCTAGGTTGGAGGGGGGAAATGACTTACTGTATAAAAAGCACTTGTACAAATTTGATCTTGATTCTTGAGAGCTGAATTTTAACAAGAACCAGTTCAACATTTAACAGATAATTATTGAGAAGGTATACACAGTAGTCCCTACCCTGTAATTGAAGCTAGTTACAGAAATGCCTATATAAAAATAGAAAAAATAGCTAGTCTCACAAAGTTGTGATCTTTTTGTAAATATATTTTCTATTACTAGAACCAGTGTTTGAGAACATTTATCTAATTTTTACTAGAAAAATATCTAACAAAAATTCACTTTCTATCTAAGAAATTTCAGTAACTCACCTCAACATTCAGATTCACAGTAAATGTTTGAGAGTCACTGTATTAGGTTCCTATTGCTTCTGTGGCAAACTGTCATAAACTTCATGGCTTAAAATAAGACAGATTTATTATTTTATAGCTCTAGCAATCAGAGTCCTAAAATTCAAAGGGTTGGAAGAACTGTGTTCCTCTGTGGATGCTCTAGGGCAGACTGTTTCCTTGTCTGTTCTGGCATTTAGACTCTGCCTGCGTTCCTTGGCTCATGCCCCTTTGTATACCTTCAAAGCCAACAGTGTAGCATCTTCAAATCTTTCTCTCTCTCTGATCTCTGCTTCCGCCATCACACCTCCTTGTCTGACTCTAATCTTGCCTGATTTCCTCTTATGTGGACCCTGTGATTGTGCTGGGTCTATCTGGATAATTCAGGATACTCTTCCCATTTCCAGATCTTTAACTTGGTCATATTGGCAAAGCCCCTTTCACTATATAAGGGAAGAGCATCACAGGTGCTGGGGATTAGGACATAAGACAATTTTGGAGAGCTGTTATTCTGTTTATCATGGCTACTAAGATCACTCATACAAAAAGGAAATATTCAAATATCTTTGTAGCTACTTGTGAAAATATTAACCAAGAGTGCTCGCTTTAAAAAAATTCATAAGATTGTCAAAACAGAAATGATGAAAGATTCACATTTTTTCCCATAGAATCAAGTATATATACTTTCTACAGGACATAACGATTAACTGTGAATAAAAATCAGGAGGGTTTTCCCTCCTACCACAGTAAAAGTCCAGATTTTCTGTTTTTCTTACAGGGCAGGTGATGGTCACAACCTGGTTGTCACGGATGACTGGATGACTCATTCAGAGATGCTGGTCTAGCTGTGACATTAACATGGTAATAACTGATTGGTAATTTGATTGTACTAAGTATTACCTGTTTGAATAAAGCGTAGTCCTGTCATGTGGATAATGTTCATTGACATACAAGGAAGAAGATGAAATTGTGGTCGCCAAGGAAGCAGCTTCAAACAGCGATGGAGTACTAGGCACCAGATCTGGCCTGTGTCGGGATCCCAGTGCTGGGTGACAAAAAGCAAAACAAGCCCTCATGAATCTCACTAATAAATGTTGTTTCAGTGTCTATGATAATCTAAATGAGTCAAAAGCATTCATTTTACACATCAGGCTGCAAATTAAATTGTGAATTAATTGTGCTCTTCTGAACTGCAGCAGAAATGCAAATAGCTCCTTGCAAACAGCTTAAACAGAAAGGAAATTGGACTAATTTACAAAATGGCTAATGGAAATGACATTATGAATGTTCTTTTTCAAACCTAATAAAGTGATTTACTGTTTCAAAAGATGACATAAAAAACTCCTAGGAGCTTGAAGAGATAATTTGACAGAGATTAAAAGGATGGCTGGCAAATGTATAAACAGTGAACCTGATCCCCCTTGTGAGGCTATGCTCATATCTGTGATTCTCAGTGCAGATCTAAAAACTCAGATTTGCTAAGAGCCAGGAAACAAATGCTTCAGAGACTAACAGCCAGCTAGACCTTAACCCTGTTTGAGCCCATATTCATCTACGAATATTATTCATAGCTTTTCTTGGTATTATATTTTAACAAGGAAGACTGCTTTTTTTTTTAACTCATTTTTCTTTAAAATGTAAGTACCTATGGAAATACTCATGCAAGAGTATCACCCATCAGAAAAGTAGAACAGTCAAGGCTATGCCCACTCTGAGTCTACGTGGATTTTTTTTTTTGGTTTTTTTTTTTTTTGAATCTGGATCATTATAACTCATCCTCTCCCAATGGTCAGCCTGTCAGAGATAGTATTTTGCTTAAAGGACCAACCACAAAGATCAGAGTTCCTTTAAAAAGAGACATATAAATTCCCAGAGATAGAATACTGTGAACAAATCTTGTTTTTATCATTCCATAGTTGGACCTTATTTCCCCTCATGGAGACACTTTATTTTTTAATTTTATGGAACTACAGCTGATACATATTCAATAACACTGGATCAGTTTTAGGTATATAACATAGTGATTTGATATGTTTATTGGGTTGGCCAAAAAGTTCGTTTGGGTTTTTTTCTGTAAGATGGTATGAAAAACCTGAGTGAACTTTTTGGGTAACCCAATATATATTGTGAAATGATCATCACAATAAGTTGAGTTAACATCCCATCACCACGCACACTTATAGAATTTTTTCCTGCTGATGAGCATTTTTAAGATCTCCTCTCTCAGCAACTTTCAAATATGCAATACAGTTATTATTAACTTGAGTCACTATGCTGTACTGTGGATCCTTTTTAATCCTTTCCCCAAAGTAAGCTAAAACAGATGATAATAAATACAATATAGCCTTAAGGTGTTTGTGGTATTCCTTTATAGGTACCATAGGCTCAGAATTATGTACTGTCATGAAGTATATGAATGGAAATTGACCCTAATTGGCACAATTACATGAGTGTGAGGTTTTGGACTTTGGATTTTGAGGGATATAGATGGAGAGGTGGGGTGAGTAATGGAGGGAAAGGGGTCAGGCACAGAAGGCCTGGACTCTGGACTAGGAGACTAGACACATTAAAGTGTAGGAGATGGTGCAGTTTTGCCGCTGAGTCAGATCAAAATAAAGAATCACCATGATGACTAACAGATGATGAACATATAAAATTACACAAGTACTCAACATTTCAAAACCAACAAGTCTAGCAGTTGACAACTGGCTGGCAGTCTTCAACATACTTGATTCTACCTTCTCATTAAATACACAGAAAAATATGAAAACTCTCAAGATTATAGAAAAGTGGATCTGAAACACAAACTCACATCAGATTCCAATGAATCGCTATTAAATATAAGGTGGACGGAGCTGGACTGAGAACAGCTAATGAAGACTTGGGTCCTGGGCATACTCAGCTTGACTTCATAAACCAGAGGCTTCCTGAGTGATAGATTATAGAAAAACACTACCTGTCCAGTGACTCGGGCCCAGGTCAGAGAGCACCCAAACACCAGGTAGCTGACTCCTAGGAGCAGCTCAATGAACCAGAGAACTGTTTCCTTATGTGCCCATATCCTTCAGTTTTTAAAAAATCTAACTAGTGTGGTGGGCAGAATTCTAGAATGTTCCCTAGTGACCTGCACCCTTATATAATCTCCCTTTGAGTGTGGGTAGAAGCTGTGAGAATGATGCGATATTATTCTTGTGATTATTTTATCTTATGTGGCAAAAGGAATCTTGCAGATTTAATTAAGGTTACTAATCAGTTAACTCTGAGTTAGTCAAAGGCTCTCCCCTTTACCCAGGTAGGCCTGGCCTAATCATGTGAACCCTTTAACTATATTAAAGGGTCAGACACAGTCATGGCAGAGATTCCAAGTGTGAGGGGCACTGATTTGCAGGAAATTCTCCATCTGAAGATGGAGGGGGCTGCGTGGCAAGGAATGAGGATGGTCTCTAGGGGTGAGCCCAGCCCACACCTGTCAGATAGCAAGGACACGGGTACTTCAGCCCTACAACTTCGAGGAAGTGAATTCTGCCAACAATAGGAAGTACTTGGAGAAGGGGTCTTCTCCAGAACCTCCAGATGAGAACTCAGCCTAGCTGACACCTTGATGACCCATTTCTGAGGTGACCCTCATATAAAGTTGTGTCCAGAGGATCAGGTAAACCTTGCTAGTCTTCTGACTTACAGAACTGGAAGATAATAAATAGAGGTAATGATAAGCTGTCAACCTTCTGGTAATTTGTCACATGGCAAAAGAAAATGAATACAACCAGACATACTGAGAATGACAGAAAACATGATTAAAAACTGCAGGGGCGTTTGGTGATGACTTGGTGCACCCTGAAAGGGAAGTCCCCAAATGCAGAGCATTAAAAAACGACTGAATCTTGCAGCAAACTTTGTAGATGCAGAGAATTGTCCAGATAAATTCATTTAAAAATAATACGTCAATAGTTTCAAAGAATATGCTCAACAGGTTCTTTTTCAACCTTCAGAGACCTTTTCTGGTGAAGTGCCTTTCAATTTAAAGCAATAGGTCCAATAGTTCATTTGAAAAAAAGCATGATTTGTGCACTGCTTCCTATGTTTTCAGACTTTCTAGATGCTATGTAGTGTATTTATTATACTTATTCCCTCAGATTAACAACTGGACTCACAGCTTACACTTTAGAAGCAATAAATACATGTTTATATAAATATAGCTGACAGAAGCCATATTGAGCACACTATCTGAAAGTTTGTCACAGTTTAAAAATGAGTTAATTCTAGAGACCTAGGCAGTGTGGTAGGGAGATACCAACGCAGGGAAGCTAGGGAAAGAGGATGGATGTCAGAAACTGGAGCCATTAACTCAGAGTGAGGAGCAAGGGCAATTCAGTAACTCTTGTTGAAATCACTAAATCTGGGTAAAAGTTGGTTTATAAGATGAGAAAAAAAGAAATCCAACTTGGTACATATGGATAAGTGCTGCAAAATGGCCAAGGATGAACACACTATTTTAAAGACTCCGAGGAAAAGAAAACCCCAAGGGGAGATCTAATATTCTACAGGAAGTAAAAGAATTTTTCAGGAAATCAGTAAAAGCATTTTCAGGAAATGCTGGGATTCCCAAAAGAATAAACTGATAATAAAATCTAAAATGTCACTTCCTCTTATAGGATTAGAAGAGAAAATCCAAATGATTAACTCAATAGAGAAAAATATTTGATAAAATGCAACACTCATTCTTGATAAAAATTTTAGAAACTAGGAATAAAAAGGAACTTTCTTGACTTGATTATGGGTATATGATACATCAAACTACTTTCTCAGAAGTGAAACATTAGAAGAATTCCCTTTAAAATCAGGATGAGGCAAGACTGCCCACAAGCATGACTTCTGTTCATTATTGTACCAGAAGCCCTAGTCAGCAAGTAAGAAAGATGTGAGGGCTATGCAGTAGCAACAAATAGCCAGAAAAACCAAATCTTAAAGACACACTATCTGAAAAGACAGAAAACACGTATTCTATCTTTATCTCTACAACCATTTGAGAAATAAATCTAACATAAGGTAGGAACATGACATGCCAGGAGGAAATTAGAAAACTTCTATTAAACTCATTAAAAAGGACCAAAATAAATTGGTAATTCACTGCTATGCTGTTGGTTAGTTCAGTCGCTCAGTTGTGTCTGACTCTTTGCGACCCCATGGACTGCAGCACGCTAGGCTTCCCTGTCCATCACCAACTCCTGAAGCTTGCTCAAACTCATGTCCATAGAGTCCGTGATGCCATCCAATCATCTGATCTTCTGTTGTCCCCTTTTCTTCCTGCCTCACGTATGTATACAATGTCCATGTGTGTTTGGGGAAAAAAAAATTTTATATATATATATATAAGCACAGACCAAGGTCTACTAGTGAAAATACCAAAACCTTCAGATTTGGTACCTTCAGGTAGTAGGATTATAGATCTTTGTTTCTGAATATTTTAGTATGTTCTAATTTTTTTTAACCATAAACCAATACCAGATTGTTTATGTGTTTCAAAAATTTTACATTAACTGTGTCATACTATAAATATCTTTAAAAAAATCAGTTAAGAAGATCCTTTTGTAGTTCATGAGCATGATGATTGTGTGTTCACGCTGCTGCGTGACATGTGCCTCCCTGCAAACCTTGTGACACTGGCACATTATCTGTCTGATGTAAAAAAAAAAGAAAAATCAGTTAAGAGACTTTATTTCTTAGAGAAACTATTATCTAATTTTTCTACTGTGAGTTTACATTACTTGTATGAATAAAAAAAAGAAGAAAAGAAAGAAAATTTTCTTGAGGTTTAAATTCTGTGTCTTTACCTTCTTCATCAAGGCTGCTAAAACTCTGCCCTTCAGTAAGCAAATCATGCTTCTCATCCTTCCATTCCTGGCTAATTGAGGACACAATCTCCTGTGAGGTTGCCTTCAGGGCGGCGATGGAGTTGCACCGTTTCTTAGAAGGTGACGCCTTCAAAGCTAGAAAAAGAATAGATAATTATTGTAAAACCACATTAAAGATATCTTTTTTAATTAAAATTATGACTTATTAACATTTTAGTCATTATCTGAGTAGGATGCAAAGAGCTTTGTTTTACATACACAAGAAAAGGGAGACAATATTATTTGTCCAAAGTGACTTAAATCAAAATGTCTTAGAATAAATCTGGGCTGAGCTGTCTTTTCAGATTTTGAAATGTAGTCTTACTTGAGGTGAAATTCAAATGTTTATTGCTAAAGAATTATTTTTCCTCCTCTGAGCAATGTTTTTCTAGTGCTGAGAGGAGGCTGAGTGGGTTGATAAATGCAGATGGTAAAGTAAGGAGAATTCTCATGACCCCAGTTTTATTAACTTGGGACTGGGAATTTCTAAACATGCCAATGTTTAATCTTATACTTATGTTACCCAATTTAGCCAAGTTACTTCTGGTTTGCTTTTTTCTTTCAGCGACTTTCCACTGAAACTTCCTACCCTTTCGGTCTTTTCTAGGTCATGGTTACATTAGATGTATAATTCACTCCTGATCTTGGTCCAAACAGCATTCTATGACTTCTGAAGTATGTTGGAAACCTGTGCCAAGGCAAGCGTACTTCACCATCAATCATGCTCACTGAAGGCTGTGACTTTACTTTTGATATGTTAGTGGGAGCTGCTTCAGCTGCAGCCAGACCATCTTCATTTATATTCTCTTTAATTATTCTTCTTGTCTGAACATTGTGAGAGCATTTCCTTGGAAGGTAGAGGAAGAGGGAAGTTGAAGCCTGTTTATACTTCTCCCTGAACTTGGTCTTGGCAGTGTCTCTCTTCCTTTGGAGGTTTGCATGTAGGGGTAACCTGACAGCTGATGTTTGGCCTTGGGAATCTCAGAGCTTAGATTACACAGCTCATCAGGGGCCTTCCCGTCGGCAGCTTGCAAGAACTTAACTGGAGAAGGGCTTTGGGACACACAAATGAGGAAAGCATAGAGGGCAATCCCTCCACTTAAAGAGAAGTGGAGGTTTATGTGTCCCATGAGCAGTATTATAATGATCATAACATAATTATAATCAATAACATGTGTAGAGGGCTTGAGAATTTGGAAGCCAACATTAACATTCCACATCTCAAATTATCCAGATGGTCATGTGAGGGAGATAGGCCCTTTTATGGGTCCAGAAACTGAGAGTAGAAAAGTTGTGACCTGCTTAAGGTCACAGAGCTAGAAAGCATGAAACCCCAGGTGTCTTTCTTTGAAGTTGTTTAATTGGTGGTTCACTTTCTAGCTCTTTGGCGTTCTATCTTCTGATTAAAGTGAGGGGTGGGAAAGATAAAACTAGAGTTTGTTTTTCTTTTAGGAGGAAGATTTTGAATGTTTAAAAACTGATTGAAATGGATTTTAATGGTAAATAAGTGGAACAAGTAAGTCACATTTTTTTAAACTCACCATCCCATAAAAACAGTGGTCATATTTGCTTGAAGTAATTATCCATATGCTGACTTTTGTTTAACATTCTATCTGCTAACTTTTATAAACCTTCAACTCTAATCTTTATAGTAGAGTTGAATCTTGAACAACACAGGTTTGAATTCAATACTAAATACAACAGTTTTCTGGGGTTAGTTAAATCATCAGATGCAAAGAAAGCACACGAAGGATGGCTGACTAAATTACACGGGAATTTTAATCACACAGGGGTTGGTGCTCCTAGTCACTCCTCCCATTGATATTCAAGGGTCAACTGTATTTTAAAATTTCTAAGTCAGAAGATCTCAGTGTGGTTCAGGGACTGCTAGGAATCCCTGAAATTTTCTTAGAAGGTCTGTGATGCTAAAACAATTTTCTTAATAATATCAATAAGTTGTTTATCTTTCTCACTCCTATTCTCTCCCGAGTTTTCTATGTGACCTGTGGTTATAATCACAGATTGAATTCAGAAGCAGACACAAGAATCTAGATGTCTTCTAGATTTGAATTAGGGATTTGAAAAAATAGAAAATAATGCCACTTTTCTCATGCAATTATTTATTTTGGAAAATATACTTATTTTTCAAAATTACTTTTTTGTTAATATTGACTTCTATTGACATGCAATTTTTTGTTTTTATAAGAATTCATGAATATTTAAAACTTCCCTCAATTTTAAATTCTAACAGGTTAAATATAGATATTAAGAGATATAATAACATGAATAAAGGATCTTTGGGGTCCTAAGTCATTTTTAATAATGTAATGTGGCCCTGAGACCAAAAGATTTGAGACCTGCATAGTTCTAGGCCAATGCTCATTTCCTAAACTGAGGAACAGCTAGGATCAGAAGAATGTTGGCAGCGACATGGGTGAATGAGGGGAAGATGCTCAGAGGTCTGTGCTCACGGTCTGTACTTGTGACTTATAATGGACCAAAGGCCAAGAGCCCCAGTAAAGAAATAACTCTTTGCTCATTATCAGCATACATGCAATATGGAGCAGAGAAGACCCCAAACAAATTCCTGAAAGGACCACACAGCACCTAAAGAAAGCCTTTAATTTTGTCGTAAATGGTGAGTCTTCCTTAAAGGAATTATCTGAGACTCTCTCAGCGGATAAGGACTTGAATCTTGTAGAAATTGAATACCTCAGGGACTTGTTTTGATGGGAGAATCTCAAAGGATGGTTTGGGCTGGTTACTTTCTTTTGTGCCACAGAAACTCCTGAATTTGTCTTTAGCTCACCTATCTGCCACCCCTGAAAACTCTTATGTTCATCCCTACCCCTGGGCCTTTGTACATGCTGCTCCTCCTACATGAGATGTCTTTCTTGCCTCTAACTTTAAATGTTGGCTTGCATTTTAGGACTTGAGTATTCTTTTCATTGTGAAGTTATTTTTGGGAAGATCAATTTTATTTCTAGCTGTGTACTTACAGTAGCCTGTGCAAAAGCTATACTAACAGCTGCTTTATTACATTATAAATCTGTTACAAGTTCCAATCCCTGACCCAAAACATGCTATGAAATTACCAAGGGAATTAATTTTTTTTTAAAAAAGCTTTCTATATTATTAACATTTAGCATAGTCCTAGGTACATAATATGTGCTCAAATGTTGGTTGAATGAACTATTTCAAAATTTTAGGACAGTTGATTTTTAACTAATTAATGTATTATTCTACTCCTTTCAGAAAACTTAAGTTTTAGTACTTTAGACACATTATCTGGGTAGAGAATTTCAGTGAGGTTTCAACATTACAGTGACTAATATTTCCAGAAAGCATTATTGGATTTTGCAAACATTATTACATTGACAGCAGGACTCAATTCTGGGGTGGATAAATGGATTTAAGAAGATTAAAAAATTTGATTAAAAAAAAGAAACCTGAAGACCAGGTACTGTTTTCTTGAGGTTGGGGGTAGGGAGGGGGAGTGTTCACCTACAAAGAAAGTATGCCTATAGGAACTAAGGGTTTTACAGGTTTGATGCATGAGACAAGTGCTCAGGGCTGGTGCACTAGGATGACCCAGAGGGATGGGATGGGGAGGTAAGTGGGAGGGAGGTTCAGGATGGGGACACATATAAATCCATGGCTGATTCATATCAGTGTATGGCAAAAACCACTACAATATTGTAAAGTAATTAGCCTCCAACTAATATAAATAAATGAAAAAAAAAAAGGAACTAAGGGCTTTAACTTAATCATAGTTGATAAAAGATGTTGAAGTTGCATTTTAAAGTGTCAACATTACTAATTAAATTGCTACCCTAAGTACTTTAAATTAAATTCCATTCATTCATTCAATTATTCATCAAATAATGACTGCCTACGATGTGCCAGGAAATGTGCTAGGGTCTGGGAATATATATGAGAACCAAACATGGTCTCTACTTTTCAGGAACGCAAAGTCAAGTGGGGAAATAGGACAACAGCTCACTATGGCAAAGTATAGTAAGTTCTAAGAAAGAAGCATTGTCTCAGTTGAGAAGTGAAGGAAGACCAGGAAAGGATGGAGACTGTTACAGGCAAAGGGACAAGGACTGTACAGGTGCATAGGCAGTCTTGAAGGCAGGGGTAACTGTAGGGTGCTCAGAGCTGCCGGAGCCTAGAGGATAGGGTAGAGCATGGAACATGGGAGGGAAATCACAGGGGAGGGAAAGAGAGGCCGTCTCACACTGGGACTCAGAAGCAGAGTTGAGGATTTTGCATACTAGGTAATACACTGAAGTTCTTAACAAGAAAAAAACTTCTGAAACATGAGAGGGTTTTCTTTTTAAGCATGGAAATCAGAAAGAGGTGATTGAATTGATCCCTGTGGCTGGGTGGGGTGACAATGGATTGGATGGGTTACATCCATACATTGGAATATTATTCAGTAGTACAAAATAAACTACAAGGTGGCTATGACTGGAGCTAAGAGAGCAATGTGAGGGCCAGAAACAAACAAAACAAACCCAAATCATAAGAAACACGGTTAAAAAGGAAAGGCACTGTGGAAGAAGGGATGGACACTTGCTATTTCTAGGTACAACTAGGTATTGGTGAGTGACTGCAAGTCAGTGGTTAAGCCTTGACAAAGCTTGATGCCAACATGTCTGGTCTGGATGACTGAGTAAATTGTGGTGGCCTTCAGTGACATGTGGACTTAGGATGTGCAGCAGATTCTTGAGCACCCTGGGGGCAATCCAGAAATTAGTCCTAATTTGTGGACAACTGATTTTCAACAAGGAAACCAAGATAATTCAGTGGGGGAAAGAACAGGCCATTCAACAAATGATGCCAGGACAACTGGATATCAACATGCAAAAGAATGAAGCTGGACCCTACCTCACACCATCTAGTATAAATTAAATCAATATCTGTAAATAATATATCTGCTAACAGAAATTTCTGTCAAGAATATATAAAGAACTTGCTATAACTCAACAATAAAAAGAGAAGTAACTAAAAATAGGCAAAGTATTTGAATAGAGATTTCTCCAAGGAAGATATAGATAGACAAAAAGCACACAAAAAAGACGTTGAACATCATTAGTCATTAGAAAAATACAAATCAAAACCACACTGAGATACTACTTTATACTCACTAGGATGTCTAAAATAAAAAGACAGTAACAAACATTGGTGAGAATGTGGAAAACTGGATCTCTCATACATTGCTAGTGAGACTGCAAGATTGTATGGCTGATTTAGAAGAGAGTTTGGCAGTCCCTCAAAATGTTAAATAGAATTACCATCTGACCTACCAATTCCACTCCTAGGTATATACCAAAACTTATGTCCACAGAAATCTTGTGCATGAATTTTCATAGCAGCATAATAGCCAAAAATGTAAACAACACAAATATTCATCAACCAGTGAATCAATAAACAAAATGTATTTTTTCCATACAATGGAATATAATCCAGCAATAAAAAAGTAAAGTACTATAAGATGATTAAACCTTGAAAACATCATGTTAAGTGAAAAAATCAAACACAAAAGACCACATACTGGATACTTCCATCTATATGACATATCCATAATAGGCAAATCCAGAGAGAGAGGGAAAATAAATGAGTAGTTGCCAGGGGCGAGGAAGAGGAAGGACTGAAAAATAACTGCTAATGGGTATGTGGGTTTCTTTTTGAGGTAATGAAAATGTTCTAAAATTAGATAGTGGTAATATTTTTACAACTTTGTGAATATATTAAGAATCACCAAATCACATACTTTGGAAAGGTGACTCTCCCAGTATGTGAATTATATCTGAATAAAGATGTTGTAAAACGTAGAGATCAAAATGGGGAAAAAAATAGATCTGATCACCTGAGGAGTAAAAGATCTGTAATATTAAAAACCCGATAAACTATACAAATTAGAAAGATTCACAACTCACACCATATGTCATGGAATTGAGGATGCCACTGACTGTACCATGAATTTATACACTGCTAAGAAAGCAAAAGCTCTGAAGATGGAGAATCTCATGGAGGAGACTCACTGAAGCTGGGGTCCCAAGGACTATCTCCTCCATAAATCTACCAGGGGCCACAAATAAATGCATGTTTTTAACCACAGCAAAGGGTGAAGAGAGGCAGAAAATTTGAACCACAAGTTGGTGTTCACACAGGATTTCAGGCTGAATAAATACTATGTTACACTCTATCTTAGGCAGAAAAGACAATCAGAGAATTTAATTTGTAGTGGTCTCAATTTTAGACCAATTTTAAAATACCAGTGAGACGGTCAAATGTGAAATAAAAGTTTTTCTTAGAATGAAATAAGGTTTAGAAAAAGGGACTGATATATTTAGTATGTAGAGTTCACACAAATCACTTGGATAAATAGTAAACACTAATATAAATGAGCAAATATTTTGAAGTTCAATTCTCAAAGGAACTAAAATGGCTAATAAACATGAATAATGGTTGAACTTCACCAGTACTTAACACATGCAAAATAAAACAACCAGATAACATTTTTTCCTTATCAGAGTAGCATAATTAAAAAAGAATAATTCTGGCTAAAGGCTAGAAGAATATAGGCACTTGTGGAAGTCTAGAACGGCATAATCATTCTGTGCAATAATGTGCATTTTAAACACTAGGTACTTCTCTTGGAATCTATCCTAAAGAAATAATCATAAGCTTGGAAACAATATTTATCTAAAATGATGCTCATAAAAATACTAATTAGAAAAGGGAGAAATAATGTAAATGCCCAATAATGACAGAATCATTAAATAGATTATGGCATACTCATATAATTTTAATGTTGTATCATAATTTTAAACAGCTTCTTTGTTCAATATACAATGATATGGGAAACTACTCATGTAAAAAACAGAGGACATAGACATAAAACTGTACACCACTGTGCTACGACTTTTGTATAAATACACAAAGTACAGATATAAAGATGGGTAGGAAGTATGTCAAAATATTAGTGTGGAAGATCTGAACAGAAATTTTTCCAAAGATGACATACAGCTGCCAACCAGAATGGCCATTATCAGAAAGACAACAAATAACAAGTGTTGGTGAAGATATGGAAAAAAGGGAACCCTTAGGTATTGTTGGTGGGAAGGTAAAATGATCAGCCACTATGGAAAACAGTATGGGGATTCCTCAAAAAGTTAAAAACAGAACTACCATATCCAACAATTTCACTGTTGGATATTCATCCAAAGAAAACAAAGCACTAATTAGAAAGGATATATGCACCTTTATGTTCATTGTAGCATTATTTACATCAGTCAAAATATGGAAGCAACCTATGTGCACACCTATCAACAGATGAATGGATAAAGATCTCTTTTTCTCTCTCTCTCCCACACACACAGGAATATTACTCATCCATAAAAAAGAATGAAATCTTGCCATTTGTGACCTCATGGATAGATTGAGAGGGTATTATGCTAAGTGAAATAAGTCAGACAAAGAAAGATAAATATGGATATTGCAGGTAGTGGTAGTGGTGGGGCAAATAGGTGAGAAAGATTAAGAGGTATAAACTTCTGGTTGCAAAATAAATGAGTCACAGGTATGAAATGTACAGTGTGGGGAATAGTCAGTAATTATGTGATATCTTTGCATTGTGACATATTTTAAGGAGACTTATTGTGATTATCAGTTTGAAATATATAAAAATATCAAATCTCTATGTTGCATAACAGGAACTAATATAGTTTTGTGGATCAATTATACTTCAAAAACAAACTTGTAAAAAGAGAGATCAGATCTGTGGCTATCAGAGACTGGGGGTGAGGTTGGGGGGAGGGGGAATTAGATGAAGGCAGTCCAAACTTCCAGGGAAAAAGAATAAAATACCTAGGAACAGACCCACCTAAGGAGACAAAAGAACTGTATACAGAAAACTATAAGACACTGATGAAAGAAATCTAAGATGACATAAATAGATGGAGAGATATTCCATGCTCCTCGGTTGGAAGAATCAATATTGGGAAAATGACTATACTACAAAACACAGTCTACAGATTCAATGTGATCCCTATCAAATTACCAATGGCATTTTTCACAGAACTAGCAAAAAATTTCACAGTTCGTACGGACACATAAAAGACCCTGAATATCCACAGCAAGCTTGAGAAGGAAGAATGGAGCTGGAGGACTCAATCTTCCTGATTTGAGACTATACTACAAAGCTACAGTCGTCAAGACAGTATGGTACTGCCACAAAAACAGAAATATAGACCAATGGAACAAGATGGAAAGCCTAGAGATAAACCCATGCACCTATGGGCACATTATCTTTGACAAAGGAGGTAAAAATAGACAGTGGGGCAAAGACAGTCTCTTCAATCAGTGGTGCTGGGAAAACTGGACAGCTGAGTGTAAAAGAATGAAATTAGAACACTTCTTAACACCATATTAAAAGAGAAACTCAAAATGGATTAAAGACCTAAATATGAGACCAGAAACTTTAAAGCTCTTAGAGAAAAATATAGGTAGAACACCCTATGACATAAATCACAGCAAGATCCTCTATGACCCCACCTCCTAGAGTAATGGAAGTAAAACAAAAATAAACAAGTGGACCTAATTAAACTTAAAAGTTTTTGCACTGCAAAGGAAACTATAAACAAAGTGAAAAGACAACTCTCATTAAAAAAAAAAAAAAAAGACAACTCTCAGAATGGGAGAAAATACTAGCAAGTGAAACAACAAAGGCTTAATTTCCAAAAATACACAAGTAGCTTATGCAAGTCAATACCAGAAAAACAAACAACCCAACTGAAAAGTGGGCAACCTTTCAGTTCAAGAAGGTGGAGTAGAAGGACGTTCACTCATCTCTGCCTGCCAGAACACCAGAATTGCAACTAGATTTTGAACAACCATTGACAGGAGGATGCTGGAACCCACCAAAAAAAGACCCCATATCCAAAGACAAAGAAAAAACCACAGAGAAACTGTAGGAGAGGTGCAATCATGATAAACTAACATCCTATACTTGCCAGGTGGGTAAACTGCAAAATGGAGAACAATAATACCAAAGAAGTTTTTCCACTGTTCTGAAAGTTCAGAACCCCATGTCAGGCTTCCCAGCCTAGGGATCTGACAAAGGGACTGGGAATCCCCAGTGAATCTGGCCTTGAAGGCCAGCGGAATTTGATTACAGGACTTCCACAGCACTGGGGGAAACAGAGACTACAGTCTTGGAGGTACAGTCAAAATCTTGTGTGCACCAAGACTCAGAGGGAAGGAGCAGTGACCCCACAGGCGACCGAACCAAAACTACCTGCCAGTGTTGGAGGGTCTCCTGTGGTGGCAAGGGCTGGCAGGGGCTCACCCACAGGGATGGGGGCACTGGCAGCATCAAGCCAGGAAGGTCCCCCTTGGCACAAACTCTCTTGGAGTTCTCCATTAACTAGCCTGTAGACCCCAGGGCTGGGTCACCTCAGGGCAAACAACTGCAAGGGAGTGCAACCCCACCCATCAGCAGATAACTGGATTAAAGCTTCACTGAGCAAGGCCCAGCCTGCCATAGAAAGACCCAGTTTTCCCCATCATCAGTCCCTCCCTGGAAAAGGTCAGTTTTCATTCCAATCCCAAAGAAAGACAATGCCAAAGTATGTTGAAACTACCACACAATTGCACTCATCTCACACACTAGCAAAGTAATGCTCAACAGTATGTGAGCTGTGAATTTCCAGATGTTCAACTAGATTTAGAAAAGGCAGAGGAACCAGAGATCAAATTGCCAACATCCACTGGATCATCAAAAAAGCAAGAGAGTTCCAGAAAGACATCTACTTTATTGATTACGCCAAAGCCTTTGACTGTGGATAACAACAAACTGTGGAAAATTCGGAAAGAGATGGGAATACCAGACCACCTTACCTGTCTCCTGAGAAATCTGTATACAGGTCAAGAAGCAACAGTTAGAATTGGACATGGAACAACAGACTGGTTCCAAATCGGGAGAGAAGTACGTCAAGGCTGTATACTCTCACCCTGCTTATTTAACTTATGCGCAGAATACAATCATGTGAAATGCCAGACTGGATGAAGCAGAAGCTGTAATCAAGATTCCCAGGAGAAATTTCAATAACCTCAGATATGCAGATGAGATCACCCTTATGGCAGAAAGCAAAGAAGAACTAAAGAGCCTCTTGATGAAAGTAAAAGAGGAGAGTGAAAAAGTCAGTTCAGTTGCTCAGTCATGTCCGAGTGAGCGACAAGGGAAAACAAGGGAACAATGACAAATAACACACAAGGGAACTCCCATCAGGCTATCAGCTGATCTCTCAATGGAAACTCTACAAGCCAGAAGGAAATGGCATGATATATTTAAAGTGATGAAAGGGAAGAACCTATAACCAAGAATACTCTACTCAGCAAGACTCTGCTTCAGATTTGATGGTGAAATAAAAAGCTTTCCAGACAAGCAAAAGTTAAGAGAATTCAGTACCACCAAACCAGCTTTACAACAAATGCTAAAGGAACTTCTCTAGTTAGGAGACATAAGAGAAGGAAAAGACCTACAGAAAATAAACCCAAAACAATTAAGAGAATGATAATAGGATCATACATATCGATAATTACCTTAAATGTAAATAGATTAAATGCACCAAAAGACACAGACTGGCTGGGCCGAAGAAAACACGTGCATGTATGTATTTCCACTTAACACGTTACACTGCTTGACCCCCCAAATTGTATGTAATTATTTCATAGTTAAATTAATCATGTTCCCATTATAGTTTGTCACTGTCATTATCTTTCAGTTTTTGTTTGACTATTGATTATGAAAAGTGATAAACATCTTTCACTATTCTGATTATATAATTATTATTCATTTAATACCATTATATCCATGATTGGTCAATTCAGCAAAATAATAGAACTCTGTATCACCAAAACCATGATTTATTAGAAATACCTGCAATCACTTTTTAAAATGTAGATGCATGTCAGAATTATCTTGAAATTTTTTGAAAAATATAAATGCCCAGGCGTTGCTTTTTTTCTCCAGGACTCCAGATACGTTTCTAATGAGCATTCATATTTAAAAACAACTGGACTATATGATGATTTTTTTTATGATGATCTTTAAAAAAAAATGAGTGGGCAAAAGATCTAAATAGACATTACTCCAAAGAAGATCTACAGATGGCTAATAAACACATGAAAAGGTGCTCAACATCACTCATTCAGTTCAGTTCAGTTCAGTCGCTCAGTGGTGTCCGACTCTTTGCGACCCCATGAACCGCAGCACGCCAGGCCTCCCTGTCCATCACCAACTCCTGGAGTTTACCCAAATTCATGTCCATTGAGTCGGTGATGCCATCTAACCATCTCACCCTCTGTCCTCCCCTTCTCCTCCTGCCTTCAATCTTTCCCAACATCAGGATCTTTTCAAATGAGTCAGCTCCTTGCATCAGGTGGCCAAAGTGTTGGAGTTTCAGCTTCAACATCAGTCTTTCCAATGACACCCAGGACTGATTTCCTTTAGGATGGACTGGCTGGATCTCCTTGCAGTCCAAGGGACTCTCAACAGTCTTCTCCAACACCAGAGTTCAATTCTTCGGCTCTCAGCTTTCTTTACAATCCAACTCACATCCATACATGACTACTGGAAAAATCATAACCTTGACTAGACAGACCTTTGTTAGTAATGTCTCTGCTTTTTAATATGCTGTCTAGGTTGGTCATAACTTTTCTTCCAAGGAATAAGTGTCGTTTAATTTCATGGTTGCAATCACCATCTGCAGTGATTTTGGAGCCCAGAAAAATAAAGTCAACCATTGTTTTCCAATCTATTTGCCATGAAGTGATGGGACCGGATGACATGATCTTAGTTTTCTGAATGTTGAATTTTAAGCCAACTTTTTCACTCTTCTCTTTCACTTTCATCAAGAGGCTCTTTAGTTCTTCTTCACTTTCTGCCATAAGGGTGGTGTCATCTGCATATCTGAGGTTATTGATATTTCTCCCGGCAATCTTGATTCCAGCTTGTGCTTCATCCAGCCCAGCATTTCTCATGATGTACTCTGCATATAAGTCAAATAAGCAGGGTGACAATATACAGCCTTGATGTACTCCTTTTCCTATTTGGAACCAGTCTGTTGTTCCATGTCCATTTCTAACTGTTACTTCCTGACCTGCATACAGATTTCTCAGGAGGCAGGTCAGGTGGTCTGGTATTCCCATCTCTTTCAGAATTTTCCACAGTTTATTGTGATCCACACAGTCAAAGGCTTTGGCATAACTAATTACAGAAATGCAAATCCAAACTACAATGAGATATCACCTCAAACCAGTCAGAATGATCATCATCAAAAAATATACAAATAATAAATGCTGGAGAGGATGTGGAGAAAAGGGAACCCTCTTGCACTGTTGGTGGGAATGTAAATTGATATACCTACTATGGAAGACAGGAGATTCCTTAAAAAACTAGGAATAAAAAGCTATCACATGAATGAACAGCCTCACTTCTAGGCATCTACCCTGAGAAAATCATAAAATCATAACTGAAAAAGACACATGTACCCCAATGTTCACAGAAGCACTATTTACAATATCTAGGACATGGAAGCAAACTAGATGTCAATCAACAAACAAGTGGATAAAGAAGCTGGGGTGCATATATACAATGGAATATTACTCAGCCATAAAAAGGAACACATTTGAGTCAGGGCTAATGAGGTGGATGAACTTAGAGCCTATTACACAGAGTGAAGTAACTTAGAAAGAGAAAAACAAGTATTGTATATTAATGCGTAGAAATTGATTCTAGAAAGATGGTACTGATGAACCTATTCATTTGCAGGGCAGCAATGGAGACATAGACAAAGAGAACAGACTTATGGAACCGGTTGTGGGGGTGAGAAGGAAAGGGTAGGACGAATGGAGAGAGCAGCATGGAGACGTATACACTACCATATGTAAAAGAGATAACCAGTGGGAAATTGCTATATGACACGGTGAACTCAAACCAGGGCTCTATGACAATCTAGAGGGGTGGGATGGGGTGGTAGGGAGGTGGAAGGAGGAGGGAACATATGTATACCCATGGCTGATTCATGTTGATGTATGGCAGAAATCAACACAATATTATAAAGCAATTATCCTCCAATTAAAAATAAATACATTTAAAAAAACCTTCCAGGGATAAACTTTTAGTTATAAGGTAAATAAGTACTAGGGATGCAATGTACAATATGATTAGTGTGATTAACACTGCTGTATGTTACATAGGAAAGATGTTGACAGAGTAAATCCTAGGATTTATCATCACGAGGAAAATTTTTTTCCCTGTCTTTAATTTTATACCTAGCTGAGATAACGGCTGTTTAGGTGGCTCAGTGGTAAAGAATCCACCTACCAAGCAGGAGACACAAGTTCGATCCCTCGGTTGGGAAGATTCCCTGGAGAAGGAAATAGCAACCCACTCCAGTATTCTCACCTGGGAAATCCCACAGACAGAGGAGCCTTGTGGGCTACAGTCCATGGAGTCACAAAGAATCAGACACAACGTAGTAACTAAACAACAACAAACTATTGTAATAAACATTTCATGATGTATGAAAGTCAAATCAGCATGCTGCACATCTTAAACAGTATTATATGTTGACTATAGCTCAATAAAACTGGAGGAAAAAATATTTGTTGTGGATATCTCTGGGTAGTGGGATATCAAATAATTTTCACAGTTTTCTTGGCATTCTTTTGCATTTTCTAATATTTTTACATTGGAACGGCTCAGGTTAAAGACTTAAATATAAGACCTGAGACTAACAACAGCATAAGAAAACATAGGGAAAAATTCCTTGACAATGGTCTTGGGAATAACTTTTTGGATATCACACAAAAAAGCATGAGCAACAAAAGCAAAATAAACAAGTGGGACTACCTTAAATTAAAAAGCATTTATAAAAGAAACAATCAATAAAATGAAGAGGCAGCCTACAGAATGGGAGAAAATATCTGCAAACCATGTTTCAAATAAGGGGTTAATATTCACAGTATATAAAGAACTCATACAATCCAATAGCAAAAAATCAAATAATCTGATTTAAAAGTGGGCAAAAAAAATGTCCTGAATAGACATTTTTCAAAGAAAACATACAGATGGCCAACAGGTGCATGAAAAGATATGTAACATTACCAATCATTATGGAAATGCAAATCAAAACCATAATCACCTAATACCTGTCAGAATGGCTATTACAAAAAAATACAACAAATAACAATCATTGCCAGGATATGGAGAAAAGGGAACCCTGGTACACTGTTGGTGGGAATGTAAATTGATCAGCCACTATGGAAACAGTATAGAGACACCTCAAAAAGTTAAAAATAGAACTATTATATGATCTAGCAGTCCCCACTTCTGGGCATGTATCTGAAGGAAATGAAATCACCATCTCAAAGAGATATCTGCATTTCCATGTATGTGAGGCCTTATTCCCAATAGCCAAGACATGAAAACAACCCAAATGTCCACCGACAGATGAGTGGATAAAAAAAGTGACACATATAAGAATATTATTCAGCTGTTAAAAATTAGGAAATCCTGTCACTTGTGACAATATAGATGGACCATGGCAGCATTATGTTAAGTGAAATAAGCCAGAAAGAGACAAATACTGTATGATTTCATTTACATGTGCTAAAGAAGTTGAACTCATAGACACAGAGAGTAGAAGAATTGTTACTTGGGGCTGACAGGTAGGTGAGATGGGGATATATTGGTCAAAGGGCACCAACTTGCATTTCGTAAGATGAATAAGTCTTAGAAATCTAATATACAGCATGGTGACTATAGTTAAGAATTCTGTCTTATTCACTGGAAAGTTGCTAAGAGGGTAGGTCTTAAATAGTCTCATGATACACATACACAATCATAATTGGTAATTATATAGGATGGTGAAGGTACAAAGTAACCTAACTGTGATAATCATTTTGCAATATATATACGTATCATATCATCACATTTTATACCTTAAATTTACATAATGTTATATGTAACATTATGGGAAAATGCTATATGTAACATGTAAATGTTATATGTAACATCATCACATCATTATACCTTAAACTTACATAATGTTATATGTAACATTATGTGAATGCTATATGTAACATTATGTGAATGCTATATGTAACATTAGGAGGAAAAAGCCTTAAAAAAGAAAGTGCTTCACTTTCCTTAACAAAAAACTCCAATAAATATTATTAAAAAATCTGTCTTATATAAATAAAAAATACGAATTTTCCACTTTTTCAGCTTTTTGTGTATGGCTAAATTGTTATGGGGCTTCCCTTGTACCTCAGCTGGTATAGAATCCGCCTGCAATGTGGGAGACCTGGATTCAATCCTTGGGTTGGGAAGATCTCCTGGAAAAGGGAATGGCTATCCACTCCAGTATTCTGGTCTGGAGAATTCCATGCACTGTATAGTCCATGGAGTCGCAAACAGTCAGACATGACTGAGTGACTTTCACTTTAAATTGTTATGAAATTGGACCACAAAATACCTAAATGATAACATAAGGAACAATATTTTTTTTCTTTTAACATAGTTAAAAACATTTCTACATAAATTATACACACCTGTTATAGAAAATTTAATAAATATTGATGTAAAGAAAAAGAAAATATCACACAACCATTGCTATCTTTGGGTTTAGTCTGTTCTTCCTTTTTTAATTCCTTATAGTTTAAAGTTAGGGTACTGATTTGTGATCTTTCTTCTTTTTGAATGTAGGCATCTATAGCTATATATTTCCCTGCCAGCACTGACTTTGCAGCATCATATAAGTTTTTGGAAAGCGAAAAAGCTGGCTTAAAATTCAGCACTCAAAAAAAACTAAGATCATGGCATCCAGTCCCATCACTTCATGGCAAATAGATGGGGAGACAATGGAAACAGCGCAGAGTTTATTTTCTTGGGCTCCAAACTCACTGTAGATGGTGACTGCAGCCATGACATTAAAAGACACCCCTTGGAAGAAAAGCCATGACAAACCTAGACACCATATTAAAAAGCAGAGACATTACTTTGCCAACAAAGGTCTGTCTAGTCAAAGCTATGGTTTTTCCAGTAGTCATGTGTGGATGTGAGAACTGGCCTATAAAGAAAGCTGAGCTCCGAAGAATTGATGCTTTTGAACTGTGGTGTTGGAAAAGACTCTTGAGAGTCCCTTGGACTGCAAGGAGATCCAACCAGTCCATCCTAAAGGAAATCAGTCCTGAATACTCATTGGAAGAACTGATGCTGACACTGTAACTCCAAAACTTTGACCACCTGATGCGAAGAACTGACTCATTGGAAAAGACCGATGCTGGGAAAGATTGAAGGCAGGAGGAGAAGGGGATGACAGAGGATGAGATGGTTGGATGGCATTACCAACTCAATGGACAGGAGTTTGAGTAAGCTCTGGGAGTTGGTGATGGACAGGGAAGCCTGGCATGCTGCAGTGCATGGGGCTGCACAGAGTCAGACATGACTGAGCAACTGAACTGATAATTTTTTGGAATGCATATTTTCATTTCCATTTATCTTTAAGTTTTTTCTAATTTCTCTGTGCTTTTTTCTTTGACCCATTGGTAGTTGTTTGTTTAATTTTCACACATTTCTGAATATGTGAGCATGTGTTAATTTTCACATATTTGTGAATTTTCTAGTTTTTGCTCTTTATTTATTCTGTTGTGATCAGAAAAGACACTTTGCATGACTTCAATCTTTTAAAATCTATTGAAATATATTTTGAGGACTCACATATGGTCTATTCTGGAGAATATTCCATAAGACTAACTACATTTTTATTTATTTATTTATTTATTTTACGGTTATTTTTTTTTTAATTTTTTTTTCCAGTGGGTTTTGTCATACATTGATATGAATCAGCCATGGATTTACATGTATTCCCAATCCCGATCCCCCCTCCCACCTCCCTCTCCACCCGCTTCCTCTGGGTATACCCCACCAGAATTTTTTTGCCCATTTAGGTATGCAGGGCAATAACTATATACATGTGAATGAAGCTATGAGGACTAAATGTGCTTTTAATACATCATTTTGGTTTCATATTATCCCATTATTTAATTATATCATAATGTATTTAGCCAATATATTATACAGTTTATAATTTTTTCCAGCATAAAATTGGACTCTAATGATTATGGCATCAATAAGCACCTAGCTAAGATACTTAACTACAATTACTGATTACTGCTTTGGGGAGATAAATAGTTCAAACTCTTTCAATAAAAAAATAAAAACCATATGATTATCTCAATAGATGCAGAGAAAACCTTTGACAAAATTCAACATCCATTTATGATAAAAACCCTCCAGAAAGCAGGAATAGAAAGAACATACCTCAAATAATAAAAGCTATATATGACAAACCCTCAGCAAACATCATCCTCAATGGTGAAAAATTGAAAGCATTTCCCCGAAAGTCAGGAACAAGGCAAGGGTGCCACTCTCACCACTACTATTCAACATAGTTTTGGAAGTTTTGGCCACAGCAATCAGAGCAGAAAAATAAATAAAAGGAATCCAGATTGGAAAAGAAGAAGGAAACTCTCACTGTTTGCAGATGAGATGATCCTCTACATAGAAAACCCTAAAGACTCCACCAGAAAATTACTAGAGCTAATCAATGAATATAGTAAAGTTGCAGGATATAAAATTAACACACAGAAATCCCTTGCATTCCTATACACTAACGATGAGAAAACAGACAGAGAAATTAAGGAAACAATACCATTCACCATTGCAACAAAAAGAATAAAATACTTAGGAATATACCTACCTAAAGAAACAAGACCTATATATAGAAAACTATAACACACTGGTAAAAGAAATCAAAGAGGACACAAATAGATGGAGAAATATACCATGTTCATGGATCAGAATAATCAATATAGTGAAAATGACGATACTACCCAAAGAAATCTATAGATTCAGTGCAATCCCTATCAAGCTACCAATTTGTTCTAGTTCTGGCATTTTTCAGAGAACTAGAACAAATAATTTCACAATTTGTATAGAAATACAAAAACCTCAAATAGCCAAAGCAATCTTGAGAGACAAGAATGCAACTGGAGGAATGAACCTGCCTGACTTCACACTATATTACAAAGCGACAGTCATCAAGACAGTGTGGTACTGGCACAAAGACAGAAATATAAATCAATGGAACAAAATAGAAAGCTCAGAGATAAATCCACGTACCTATGGACACCTTATCTTTGACAAAGGAGGCAAGAATATACAATGGAGAAAAGACAATCTTTAACAAGTGGTGCTGGGAAAATTGGTCAACCATTTGTAAAAGAATGAAACTAGAACACTTTCTAACACCATACACAAAAATAAACTCAAAATGGATTAAAGATCTAAATGTAAGACTAGAAACTATAAAACTCCTAGAGGAAAACAGGCAAAACACTCTCCGACATAAATCACAGCAGGATCCTCTATGACCCACCGCCCAGAATATTGGAAATAAAAGCAAAAATAAACAAATGGGACCTAATTAAAATTAAAAGCTTTTGCACAACAAAGGAAACTATAAGCAAGGTGAAAAGACAGCCTTCAGAATGGGAGAAAATAATAGCAAACGAAGCAACTGACAAAGACTTAATCTCAAAAATATACAGGCAACTCCTGCAGCTCAATTCCAGAAAAACAAAAGACTCAGTCAAAAAGTCGGCCAAAGAACTAAACAGACATTTCTCCAAAGAAGACTTACAGATGGCTAACAAACACATGAAAACATGCTCAACATCACTCATTATCAGAGAAATGCAAATCAAAACCACAATGAGGTACCATTTCACTACAGTCAGAATGGCTGCTATCCAAAAGTCTACAAGCAATAAATGCTGGAGAGGGTGTGGAGAAAAGGGAACCCCCTTACACTGTTGGTGGGAATGCAAACTAGTACAGCCACTATGGAGAACAGTGCGGAGATTCCTTAAAAAACTGGAAATAGAACTCCCATACGACCCAGCAATCCCACTGCTGGGCATACACACTGAGGAAACCAGAATTGAAAGAGATACATGTACGCCAATGTTCATCGCAGCACTATTTACAATAGCCAGGACATGGAAGCAATCTAGATGTCCATCAGCAGATGGATAGATAAGAAAGCTGTGGTACATATACACAATGAAATATTACTCAGCCATTAAAAAGAATAGAGTTGAATCAGTTCTAATGAGGTGGATGAAACTGGAGCCTATTATATAGAGTGAAGTAAGCCAGAAAGAAAAACACCAATACAGTATACTAACGCATATATATGGAATTTAGAATGATGGTAACGATAACCCTGTGTGCGAGACAGCAAAAGAGACACAGATGTATTGAACAGTCTTTTGGACTCTGTGGGAGAGGGTGAGGGCAGAATGATATGGGAGAATGGCATTGAAACATGTAAATTATCATATGTGAAATGAATCGCCAGTCCAGGTTTGATGCAAGATACAGGGTCCTTGGGGCTGGTGCACTGGGATGACCCAGAGGGATGGGACGGAGAAGGAGGTGGGAGGGGGGTTCAGGATGGGGAACACATGTAGACCCATGGCGGATTCAAGTCAATGTATGGCAAAACCAATACAATATTGTAAAGTAAAATTTTAAAAAAAAAGAAAATAACTGGTTTGGCAATTAAAAAATAAATAAATAAAAATCTTACAAAGTGAAACCAGCCAGTAAGTGATAAAGGTGAAAAAAAAAAGAAAGACATAAAAATCTTACCTTGAATTTTCTTGAAAACTCTGGAATTCATAAACTTTAGAAATCTGTCTGCATAAAAGCTGGGTCTGTGAACCGAAACAGTGTCCTGAAAAGATAAATCAGGTACCACAGGTTTACCTCTCACACAGTTTGTTTCGAGCCAGAAGAAAGCTCTATGCAACTGGCTCTCTGTTAGCCAAAGTCCTTAACCAGAAGGTGTGGATGTTAGGAGCCAGACATGAGTGATGCCTGTGGGCTGTGCGCACAAGAGCCGGGCTGGGGCAAAAAGCATAAGGATCAATCTGAGTAAAGATTCCAGACTGATGGTGAAACAGATCATGAAGCAGGGCAGAGCTGAGATAGCAAAGACTCTGCTTTATAAACCCAAACAGCTAATCCTTGATCCACTGTCCACCAAGAGGGGCTTTTAAATTCCATTTTTTAACATATAGGCAACCAGTGCCTCAAGTGTCATCTGGAACAAAGACATAATCACTTTCAGTCAGAACAAAACTGGGACATAAACAAGCAAAACAACCCCAATGTAAGGTTGAGATAGAGAGAAAAAGTTTGCTGGTTTCACTTTCCAGTAATAAGGTATGTAAACACCATGAAGATTCCTAGGAAACAAGGCTGACTGATGACCCCTGTTATGTTCAATTAGCTACTATTTAGATACAGTTGAATTGAATTAAATCATTAGCTCAATTCTCTCATGCTTGGTAGGAGTCTTTAGGATTGAGGGGGCATTTTATCACAGGTCCAGGAAAGAAGATAGATGAAGGAGCTAATTCCATATATTTGTTGAGTAGTCATTTATTTGCTATCTGAGATAGACATTCCTAAAAATAGTAAATTTGCTTATTTAGTGTTCCATTTTGATTTGAGGTTCATGAATTCCAACAGGGAAACTTCTAAAAATTTATCTTTAGATAATATCATCTGCAGTGGTTTGGAAGAAGAAATACACATTGGACCAGAATCCAGAGACCCGGTTCTCATGTTAGCTCTAATTTTAAAGAGCTCTGTGATCCTGGGTAAAGACAGTATCTCAGTGCCTCAGTCTTTTCATCTGTGAAATTGGGTGTTACATGAGGCATAAGAGAATTCTGTAATCAGCGTTTTATGAAGGACACATCATGGAGGAATCCTCTGCCAAGTGATAATGTTCTCTAGACTATCCGTGATCCTGCAGATGTGATGGAAAACTTCCCACTGGCCTGACATGCACTCTCCCCATTGTTCTGTCAGTTTCTGCTGAAAGTGGACATGGAGTCACAAGTGCAGTCACTTAGAAATACGTAGGATGTAAGATGATCGAGTCAGCCCTTGCCTCCTATGAGAGGTTAAACTGCGGCTCTTTTTGGTATGAGGAAACTGTGTTTAAAGGAGAGGCACAATTGTAAAAAGACAAAAAAAAAGTCCTAATTATTGCTTATAATTACATAAATATATAATCAGCACAGAGATTTTCTTAAAAAAAAAACAAAACAAAAAGGACACTGAAAAACAGAAGACATATTTTATTTCAACAAAGGTAGGGGCTCCTTAGAAGTATCTGACCGATAGAGGACGAGACCATTTGGAGCAGAAGTCTCATTTGGTAACAGGGAATTGAAACTGTCAATAAACAGGAGGAAAATGAAGTGAGTGTTTACTCTCTCTCCCTTCCATGTTCAAGGCATTATGTAGTTGGTACTTTTCTCAGCTAGAAGAAAAAAAAATTAACCTTCCTTCTTGGCCTTTTCTTAAAAAAGAATCTTTGATCTGAATAAGAAGCCTAAGTTTGATTCTCAGAAACAAACTTGTGAACCTGTTGTTTAAAAGTGCATTTTGACAAAGGTCATTTCCTTAGCCTGTGGACAAAATGCAGATCTGACATGCTGAGAGGTTATTACCAGTCTTCCACAGAACTGAGACAGCGAGTGTTTTTTTCCAGGAACGGAGAAGAATAGCATCTATAATTTATCTTTTTTTCAAAGGAAAGCATCTGCTAACATCTTAAAAAATATGTGAGCAAATCTTTGACCAATACAATCTTTGGAAGTGTCACTCTGAGTTATTAACTGAGTGAGGCTGAGGCCATAAATGTTCTGTCAAGCAGCAGGAAGTTCAAATTTAACTTCTAGATAGGAAGTTGTGTGTGTGTGTGTGTGTAGACAGACTGCTCTTTGATAATTGTTTTCTTCAGTCATGCCATATCTGCGTCCAAAAGACATTCTCATTTCAGGCAACCTTTGTTATATTTAAATCCAAAACAATTTAAAAGTTTTCCCTTCCCATGTCCTCATTATGTGTTATGCATTGTGTTGAACACCAAAGGGCATTATTTAACTTAACCCTCACGTCAGCCTATGAGGCAGGCAGTGTAGTAGTGCATGTACTAAGTTGTGTCAGACACTTTGCAACCCCATGGACTGTAGTCCGCCAGGCTCCTGTGTCTGTGGAATTTTCCAGGCAAGAATACTGTAGTGGGTTGCCATTTCCTCCTCCAGAGGATCTTCCCAACCCAGGAATTTAACCTGCTTCTCCCACTTGGAGGTGAATTTTTTACCACTATGCCACCAGGGAAATATTCTGAGGTATATGTACTATTACTAGCTTCCTGCTATAAATGGGAAATTACACTAAGAGATGAGAAGCAAGCAATGTGTCTGGGTCACATGGTTAGTAACATGGTTTAAATGTAGGGTTCCAGCCTATAGCTGTCTACCATCAAATTCAGGTTCAAACCCCTCTAAGCTTAGTCTTGGGAGAACTTCAACTGTCCTACTGGTCTTTCCAGTGCCTATGAAAAGCCTTTTACTTTTTCTCATCATCTCCTAATTGGGTCCTTTAGATTGCACATCAAAATAAGACATCATTTTGTTTTCCTGGCCTCTACCTGTTCACCCACCTGGATGGCCTCTATTTGAAGAGCCATTCACATTTATGTTGTCTTTATTCTTAGATTTGAACTGATTTGCTAAGCCTGAGATTCTGAGTTTATAAAGATCTTTGTTTCCTCTCTTTTTCAAGTGACACAGCTTCCTAGACATACTTTGAGGTCTCTGAGAAATCAGAAAAATAATCCAGTTTAACAAGGAGCATGATAAATCACTCACCCCATCATAAACAAGAGCTTTCCAGGAATGTTCCAACTTCTTCATTAACCTAAATGTAAACATACAGAAAAATAAAAGTAAGAATGTAAAATCAACCCCATTTGGTGACTTCTCAGAACCTTTCACTGAATTATTTTGAAATAATAAAAGACTATTTCTGCAAATTTTTTTACCTATATGATTGCAGAATGTCAATAATGCCCATAAATAAAAGCAGCTTTTCTCCCTTGTGGCTTTTAGCTGGAATGCCTCCCATTCTGTGAACAGAGCAAAAGAGAAATCATTTTATATGAACAGGAAGTTAAAAATCATTTCTAATAAATAGACTGTAAATGAAAATGGTTAGTCTCTAAAAATCATGGACTCTCATCTTTATTTTTTTGGCTTCAGCTAAAGTCTTCCTGGGAATCAAGAAAGATGTACTTCCCAAGAAGAAGAATAATACCATAGTTGTCAATTCTGAAGAGTTGGATGGGAAGAATTCAATTAAAAAATTATTCTGACTTTAAAGCCATGAGCAAGAATTTTTAAAGTATTTAAAAGTACTGCTCATCAAAAATGCAATACTTTTATATATTTATTGTGAGATTTAAAAATAAAATATAGGTGAGCACAAAGGAAAAAATATATAAAGAATCCATTCCAAGGATGCAAAGATAACTACTATTAACATCTTTCCTCTGTATTTATTCATCTGTATGTTATTACTTATCATGTTTTATAACCTGAATTTTTCACTTGCTAAATGATGAACATTTCTTCATATTCAACGCTACTGTGCTTTTAATGGCTGTGTAGTACTTCAGTATGCTGACATAGAATAACTTGTTTAATCAATTATTGGACATTTAGATGGATTTATAGGAAGGATTAAAAACTTTAGTATGTATGAATTTCCTTCATAAAAGTAAAATATGTCTGTGGTTTAGTCACTGTTGGAGAAGCTTACAAGACGGACACTTATAGTCAAGGAAAATGATTTCTTTCTTTCAGTCTTTTTGCTCGGCTAGTACATACACATGATACAGTCAACCAATTCAAAAATTTTCTTTGGTTGTAACTGTTTCTGTTAGTCAATAAGCAAACTAATGCTGCACATCTGGCTGAAGCAAGTGATCACATCTGTCAGGATGTAGGACTAGGACAACAGAATCCTCTTAATAAAGATAAAAAGTTCTAAATTGCAGACATCAATTCTAGCAAGTATTTGCTTAAATGCATGCTTATTCAAATTCAAAGTATATCCCCTCTGTTTGTGAAGGATGTTTTGAATATGTAGTAAATAGGAATAAAAACATTTTTAGCCATTGTTAAATTATGGAGCCATGTGAAAAGAGAAATCATGTGGGTGAAAGCATAACGACTAAAAAAACTGCCATTCATCCAGTTATCTGTGGATGAGAGGAAATTAGGCTGGCTTGATCCATTTTAGTGCCAGGTAGGAATCTATTCCTAAAGAGCCACCATGAAGGGAATATGATTGCATTTAATTACCCAATGACATCAGCTGCCATGATCAAGGACTGTGTGGGCAGATGGGTGCACTTACGTGTCTGGGTTCTCTGTGATGATTCCGTCTCCTGATTTCCCTGGACCCTGGATGGATTCCATTGCTGTTGAGTAGAGAACCTTTTGCGTCCCAGGCCGCTTAGCATCAGGCACATTTTGAGAAATTTCCTCTTCTTTTTCTTTGAGGGTATGGTCCAAGATGTGGATTCCCAGCAAAAGGCTATAGTCCATGATCTTGAAGCTTTCCAGCACCTGAGTAAGAAAAAGAACCAGGAGGCCCATCACTCCACTGGCTTATAATTCTCATCTGCCCAGGATCAGAGAGATACGCAGACAAGCAGCTCCTGCTTCCTTCCCAGGGGGTGGCTGACAGGAAAAATCAAAGTAAAAACATTGGAGGTTATTATTAGGTCAAGTGCAGTAACCATTGTCACCATGGTTCCAAGATGATCTTTTTATACAAATCTAGAGTAAGTACATTTTTCTTTAGCAGTCCATGAACGTTTTACTAAGCATTTATTGAATATTTTCCGTGAGTCCAGGTGCTAAGTGGTTCATTTTGATTCAGTCCTCACAACTCTTTAAGCCAGGTGCTATTATTTTCTCTGTTTCACAGATGAAAAAAAAACTGAGACACACAGAGAAAGTATATTTGTTCAGTATCATACAGCTCGTAAGTGGCACTGCTGGGATCTGAACCCAGGCAGTCAACTCCAGCATCTTAAGTAGTAGAGGACAGAAACCAACAATCAATGGTCTCTGAAAACCTGTGCCCTCCTGAGCGTGAAGACTCAGCTGGAATGGGCTTTTACCTGAAATCCGTTCTCAAACCCTTCATCTTCCTAAAGCTCAGGGGCCTCCTTTTCAAAGCTTGTCTTTCAAAGTTACCTTTGGTTCCCTGTAGGAAGTCTTTTTTTAAACGTATGGTCTCAACAAAGAACAGGACTTACTGTTTAATTATCCACTCAGCCAACAGTGGGGAAGAGAAGGAATTACAAGTAGCTGGATGTAGCCAGACACAGGAGATAGGAAAAAGAAAAAAATGGAGAAATGCTCGAGACGTGAGGTGGGCAGCCACATGGCTCCTGAGTATGGGTAAGTCTGGTACTCAGGACCCTTCAACTGAGGAAGTGTTCAGGGGGAGTTCAGGAAAATTGGATATTCTCTATTATACAATAAAGTTTTTTTTTCCTAATGGTTTGTCTATGATTCTCCTCTACAACAGATATTTTTGACACTTGGCATTTCTCACACAAAGCTGCTCAGGAAATCAAAACAGCCCAGAAAGAACAGCCTGATGGCGAATAGCTACCCTTGAACCAACATGACAATGTATCTCTGTACCCTAGTTAGGAAATGCCTTTGGAGAACAGAGTCCATAGATACTTGTTTCACCAGGGATTGAATACATATGCAGTATATCTTACACCTCTCCTTCTCCCTGAGTCAACTGCTTTTGATCAGACACTTATGACATACTAAAGAGTGGTTGGGGCTTCCCTGGCGGCCCAGTGGTAAAAAAAAAAACCTGTCTGCCAATACAAGTGACACAGGTTTGAGCCCTGGGTTGGGAAGATCTCCTGGAGAAGGAAATGGTAACCCACTCCAGTATCTTGTGCCTGGGAAATCCCATGGACACAGGAGCCTGGCGGGGTACAGTCCATGGGGTCACAAAGAATCAGACATGACTGAATGACTAAAACAACAAGAAAGAGGGGTCAGGCCTGAGGATTCAAATACTTGTGGCTGCCACTTACTGGATGCCATTTAATGGTAGGCTTTGTGAACTATTTTTTGTGGGCTTCCCTTGTGGCTCAGCTGGTAAAAAAAATCCACCTGCAATGAGGAGACCTGGGTTCAGTCCTTGGGTTGGGAAGATCCCCTGGAGAAGGGAAAGGCTACCCACTCCAATATTCTGGCCTGGAGAATGCCATGTACTGTATAGTCCATGGGGTCACAAAGAGTTGGACACGACTGAGTGACTTTCACTTTTACTATTCATTTTTGTGAACTATGACACATATGGCCTTTGGAAAATATGGTTATTCCTAGGTCTTATGTATCTTTGTTGGCAATGAGGAAACTTTAAGTGGGTTGGAAGTATTACTTAATCCTGAGTGCTCACCATTTACCTTTCAGTAAACTGAGCTGAATACTTTCAGGAGGAGGCAGGCAAGAGATGAGTAGACTCTTATTATTTAAGCAGTATAGGCCCTGGAACTTTCTAAGCCAGGATATCACAGAGTGGCCTGACAGCAAAGTGGAATCAGTTTCCCCAACCTGAGGAAGAGGGACTCCAAGACTGGAGGAAGAAGGAAGGGCGACGGGAAAAGCTCCTCACCACTGACCCAGCGCTGCAGCCTTAGACCCACTGGCTGGTTCCCTGTGGAGGCGCACCCATGCCTTGCCCCTCTAGAATACAATACAGAGCTAGGGAAGACAGGCCTGCATCAGGGTTGTCAAGGACCCAACCTCTTAAAAGAAAACACTAACAGACACTGGATGCTTTCTTCAGACAGAAACAAGCATAGATGGATCTTAGCCTTTCCAATTCCCCACCATCCTGAAAGAAAGGCTTGGGAATAGTGCCTATCCGGAGACAATGTGACCCTGCACAATGATCACTGTCTGAGATACCAGTTTTCCTGCTCTCATGTATCACTGCTGGTATGTCCCTTCTTAGAAAGAATGTTGGAGAGGGACACGCAGGATACAGTGCACAAACTCTGTGACCCTAGGTAGATTATGTCACCTCCCCAGGCTTCAGTTTCCTCCTCAGTAAAAATGGTGGCAACAACATTAGCTACCACACAGGGTGCTTGTGAAAACTAAACACAGTAATGCAGGCAAGGTGTTTAGAGAAATTCCTAACACAAAGAAAGTGCTCAGTTCATTGTTAGTTAGCATCACGGTTACAACTCATTGCTCACATGTGAGGTGTCAGCTGGAAGCAGACACCCTGGGGTTATACTTCTGAAAACAGACATTCATAAAAAGCCAACAAAAATATGACTGCACTTCCAGCCTGCTTGCTAGTATCCCTTTGGTGTGTCCAGTTCCTTCAGAAATTCTGGGTTCATGGTACCCAGGAGCACTGCGTGGATGTTCAACAGGAAAAGGTCTGCTGACACAGCAATTCTGGTCAATGGGCTATCAAATAATGGCCTCGCAATCTGCCTGAGGGAACAGTCCTGTGTTCAGTGGGTGAAAATCGCAGCCTTGTGCTCGGTACAGCCCCAAGTGCCCACTGGGAAATGTTTCCCCCAAAGCAGTGACCTGGCTTCAAGAGCAAATTCTAGTCCGTCTCCAGGACAATGTTGTACACATCCCTCACAGGCTTCCAGAGTGAAAACTGAAAGGCACTCCTAGACACCATCATATTGGTTTCATTTTTCTCTGCAAAGCACCCAAGTATTAATTCTGCTTATAAACAAGCTTTCTTCATACAATAATTTTTCTTAAAGTTTCTTACAATAATTGCTTAATGCACTTTTCAAACAACTGTTTTATCTGTACTTGTAGTCTCCTTTCTTGCTTAAGGACAGGCCACAGAGAACATGTGTGTTTTATAAGTGATGTGAAGTCAGGCTGTGGTCCAACTTTAACTACTGGACAAAGCAAGAAGCAATTTCAATGCTTTATGTGGTCAAATATCAGGCTGGGTTTATTAAAAAAATACAAGCCAAAACTTAGAATTAACTAAGAAAAAGCTATAAATAAATTTGAGACAGAGATTAGATTTCTCTGTACTTTTTAATTGGATTGCCAGCATCCCTGAAGGGTCCAGATTGTCCTCAAGAGGCCAGGTTTCTACTTTCCAAGTGAAAGTCTTAAAAAAAAAAAAAAAGATACATTCTCTTCCTATTGAGTGGAAATCTGAGCATGATAGTTGGATTTGGGCTTAGGGAAAGTCACCATCCATAACAAATGTTAAGAAAGAAAAAGATAAATATATAGTCACATATTTTAAATGAAGTGCCCAAACTTGTGCAATGAAAAATTCAGGGAACAGATTTTAGCCATGTGCACAACAGATTTGCATCAATTAGGAACAAAATAGTTGTTATTCATATCTTCCCAGATCGTTAATGAAAGGAATCAATAAATCTGCCAGAACCTTAACATGTGAGTGTTAAGAGGGTGCAACATCCTGCAACACAACAGACACCAGTCTAGTCTGTCACTCAGGTGCACATTTTTTCCCCAGAATGTTGGCCTGACTTCACTGTTGCTGGTGGATCCTGTACCTGTGCATTTGCTTTGCAAAACAGCTGCAAGGCAAACACAGGTGCTTTCCCATCCAGCTTGGGCCAGACCTTACTCCCTCCCCTGTGAAAAAGAGAAAGCAGGAAGGATTCACAGACATATGCAAAACTGAAAGTAAGTTGAAATACCACAGTGTTTTTTTTTTATCCTGAGAACCAGATTATTTTTTCTCTTCTTTCTCAAGGACTATTTTAAGTCAGTAATAATATTGGAATGTGGTTAAAAAAAAAAAAAAGCCAGCGTCAAAGTAGCTGCTACACTATCCTGAAGACGTGCTCAAAACTACGTTTTCTAAGATAAAGCATCTCCTCTAGGCTCTCATGGCTGGCGTTGCATCAGGGGTGCTCTCATCCACCTACAACCTCTGCAGACTTGGTGACCTAACACTGGAGATGTCACAGCTTAGAACAGCAGGCACCGCTATGCTCTTTTCACAGACAAAGGTCAGAAAGAGGGGTGTTCTTTTTCCTCTTCCGTCCTCTGTGCCATAGCCCTTAGCCCGCTGCACACTGTTTTCTGCTCCTCAGCTAGATGGAGCCAGAATGACTGCATGGTGAGGAAGACTCCATGCCTGAGGGCCAGGTGGCCTGGTTTAACTCATGGCTCCCCCACTGGTTTGTCTTTGAGCACAGTATGTAACCTCTTTGGGCCTGGTATCCTCGTTCATAAAATAGAAATAATAGGGACACCTATCTCACAGAGTTAGTGTGAATATTAGTTCATCCATGTGAAGTCTTAGGACAGTCATGACATATAGAAAGTATCCAGTACATGCTGGTTCTTCTTATTGCCCTTGCTCTCCACCACCCGTAGGATAAACCACCCCCACTGGAATCTCCACTCATCTTAGCTATAAGGCCCACCTTCTCTTGGTTCTTTGCCTTCCTATTTGTTTTTCCCAGTATTTTCCTCTATGCACTAAGAATATTCACCAGAGTTCTCTCTTCAACTCCTCTGTGTCTACTTTTCTATAGTGACATTCATTTAGTACCCTGGAAAAAATAAGTTGAGTGTCTAGTCTGTGCCAGGCCCCACGGAAGTTGCCAGATCTTCGGGGGTAAGTAAAACAGACAACTACACCATCCTCAAAATTACACAAGCTTTGCACCACAGGTTGAAGTAAGGCCTGGAAGGAAAAATAAGGGTGCTGTGGAGATACCCCACAAAATGGTGACCTACTATTAACTATGGGAAAGTAGCAATAGAGCAGGTAAGAAATGATAGTACTTGAATGACATAGCAGCAGGGGAGCTCAAGGGAGACATGGATAGATTTAAGAATATTTTAGGGGTTGATTCCAACTATCATTGGTCCACAGACAATTCCTAAGACGCTATCTTTACTCTGAACTTAATGCCTAAGTTCCAGTCCTGTATATTTCCCATGGCCTTCTGCTGGACATTTCTGTACACTGTCCTGCTGCAACCCCAAACTTTTTTTTAAAATTTAATTTTTAATTGGAGGATAATTACTTTACAATATTGTGATGGTTTCTGCCACACATCAACATGAATCAGCCATAGATAAACATGTGGCCCCTCCTTCTTGAACCTTCCTCCCACCTCCCTCCCCATCCCACCCCTCTAGGTTGTCACAGAGCACCGGCTTTGTGCAACCTCCAACTCTTCTTTCTCACTTGTTCTCTGAAATCATCCTAATGTGGATTTTGGACTCCACGACTCCTTTTCCCTTCATTAAGTTTCCTAATCCTGCAGCTTCTATAATCAAAATCATCCTCCTTGCTAATACTTTGATTTCAACTTCCCTTTCTTTTCTGATTCATCACTGACCCTTTCACTTGACCAGGTCACCTCACATCCCTCCTCAAATCCTGCGGTCTCTCACCATTGCTCAGGTGACAAGGAGGTCCTTGCTACTGTGGCCCCAGCCAACATCTGCTATTTAGCTGTCCAGAGACACCTCCCAGGCTAGTCAAACTGAAATCCCATGCTGCTGCTGCTGCTAAGTCGCTTCAGTCGTGTCCGACTCTGTGCGACCCCATAGATGGCAGCCCACCAGGCTCCCCCGTCCCTGGGATTCTACAGGCAAGAACACTGGAGTGGGTTGCCATTTCCTTCTCCAATGCATGAAAGTGAAAAATGAAAGTGAAGTCGCTCAGTCATGTCTGACTCTTAGTGACCCCATGGACTGCAGCCTACCAGGCTCCTCCGTCCATGGGAGTTTCCAGGCAAGAGTACTGGAGTGGGGTGCCATTGCCTTCTCCTGAAATCCCATAATTACCCCCTAAATACGCTCAGGCTGATTCTTCTTAACGGTCCTTATTTCAAACCTTACTGGTTTTTCAAAGCCTATCTCAATTCTTGCCTCCATAAAGACTAGACTCATGATCTACACAAAATATCAGGAACACATCTCACCTCTGAAAACTCAAGCACATTATTAGTACCCCTCTATCTGGAGAAGGAAATGGCAACCCACTCCAGTATTCTTGCCTGGAAAATCCCATGGACAGAGGAGCCTGGCAGGCTACAGTCCATGGGGTCGCAAAGAGTTGGACACGACTGAGGACTTCACTTCTTCTTCTTCTTCTATGGAATAAAATACGACTATCCATCTATCTAAGCTTTTCCTATCATACATATCAGGCTGCTCCACTCACCAAAGACTTATTTTACTTTGTGCTCCCCACTTGCACTCGATCAGAGCAGAAATATACATTTTTATACTCCTTTCCATGTGAAAAAGTAAGGGAAAAACAAAATATCCAGCAGCAAAGAATGTATGGCAATACATCTTACATTAATATCTCCAATATAAGAACTTGGGATATTGCGCTTCACAGTTACAATGCTTGTGAAAAATCTTCAGCACTGAAAGCATTTACTGTGGTTCTGTGCTCTATGTTGTCAGAAAAAAAAAAAAAAGATAATAGCCTACAGTATTTTCAAACCTTCCCACACCAGAAGTATTTATAGCCACTTTGTCAAGGACAAAAATCAAGCTGTTATTTAGAGACTCTTAGTTTACTGTTTCGTAGGCACACAACTAAATGGCAGATAAAAGGAAAGCTTGTTTTCTATAAACTAGGCTGAGCTTGAAATCTGGTAAGACTATCGCATTTCTTTTAAGGAAGCCTTTGCAAAAAGAGCATGTCACAGGCTGGGTCAACTTCAAAGACCCATTAAGCATCCAGGAGTGCTTGGTGCTGAGTTTAGGTTGGAGGCTCTGTTCTGAAATACATTTCAGGGCTTCCTTAGCTTTCCTGTCCTCTATTTCTCTGCTCTTCCAATCTGGAAGATATGTGAAGTTAAGTTGGCACAAGACTGAGACAGGATGATAATCAGGTAAGTCCAAAAGACTGTTGAAAAATGGCTCCATTTTAAAAATAGTACCTGGGCTTCCCTGCGGTTCAGTGGTCAGGAATCTGCCTTGCAGTGCAGTGGACACCGGGTTGATCCCTCATCCAGGATGATCCCACATGCCACAGAGCAACTAAGCCAGCAAGCCGCAACTACTGAGCCTGCCCTGCAACAACTGAAGCCCATGCTCCACAACAAGAGAACCCACTGCAGAGAGAAGTCTGCACATGGCAACAACGAGTATGCGCCTCTCGCCACAACGAGAGAAAGTCTGTGTGCAGCAGCGAAGACCCACCACAGCCAAAAAATAAATAAATCTTTTAAAAGATGGTTCCGAACACCAGGAAATATTCACAGGGGCAGTATAATAGAATTCATCTGTAAATCATGCCTTATGCAAAGTGGAGAAGGAGGATGATTCTAGGAGGAAAAAGATGCTCTTTAATCAGATTTTAGGCAAGCAGAGTTTCTAATAATTTTCCATGTCGGGGGGGGGCTCTTATGGAAATTAATCAAGTCATTAACTATTTTATTGAGCACCTATTATGTGCTTGACGGCAACTGTAGCCATGAAAGGAAAAGATGCTTGTTCCTTGGAAGAAAAGCTATGACCAACCTAGACACCATGTTAAAAAGCAGAGACATTACTTTGCTGACAAAGGTCCATATAGTCAAAGCTATGGTTTTTCCAGTAGTCATGTATGGATGTGAGAGCTGGACTATAAAGAAAGCTGAGCACTGAAGAACTGATGCTTTTGAACTGTGGTATTGGAGAAGACTCCTGAGAGTCCCCTGGACTGCAAGGAGAGCCAACCAGTCCATCCTAAAGGAAATTAACCCTGAATATTTATTGGAAGGACTGATGCTGAAGCTGAAGCTCCAATACTTTGGCCACTTGATGCAAAGAGCCAACTCCCTGGAAAAGACCCTGATACAGGGAAAGATTGAAGGCAGGAGGAGAAGGGGACGACAGAGGATGAGATGGTTGGATGGTATCACTGACTCAATGGACATGAGTTTGAGCAAACTCAGGGAGATGGTGAAGGACAGGGATGCCTGGTGTGCTGCAGTCCATGGGGTTGCAAAGAGTTGGCCATGGCTCAGCAACTGAACAACAACAACTATGTGCTTGGCACTCTCTTGTTCAGAAATTCTTTGAGCAGTCTAGCTAATGTGTGATAAAATAAGAACACCACCATTTTACAACCCCTAATGAATTAAAGCATCCAGTTAGTGGTCAAACATCTAAAACCAACAACCAATCTACAGGAAATGAAAGGGGAAAGAGGTGTATACTGAAAGAAATTATGGGAAACATAACCAGTAGAATCTGGACAATGGAATATACAAACCAATTTCTTCAACAAGTATCAATGACATAAAAAATGACCAGGGTAAAGGGGAGTGGTTAACCAGTAGACACTATTTAAACCTTGATCCAAACTATAAAAAAAAGGGTTTTTTTCCCCCATGATAGAACTAGAAATCTGAACACTGACTAGTAAGAATTATTAATTTTCTACAGGTATGATGAAGAGGTTGTAATTACTTTTTTTTAAAAAAAGGAGTCATTAGTTAACTAGGGATTCTTTGAGCAAAATGATTGGCAAAAACATTTATGTTAATTCAGTAAGACAAAACCGTATCCTGAAGATTTTCTGCAAGTAGACATTCCTAGACCCACTGGCTTAGGGTAAAATGAATGCAAGGGTATGCCAAGTCTCCCCAAGTAGGCTCTTTGGAATACAGCCCCAGAATTACTCGCATGTGCAAGTTCAGTTAAAGCCAAAAGTTGTCTTTTAAATTTAATTTCCTCAATACAGCTCAGAGTGTTCTTTGCTAATATGATAAAGAGAAAAAACATGCTGTGACAAGCCAAGCAATTTTGACTGGTAGAGCAGACTGAAATAAATATTCAATCTCTAATTTAGTGATGGCAATAATGTGGTTTTTCACTGTGTCTAATGTGGTGACTTAGAATATCAAGCTGTGCTTGATAAACATGTAACAAGGTCTTTTTTGCTCACTTAAAAAGCTTAAAGAAATAGAAGCATACCTTATAACACTAGAAATAGTCATCTATTATTTTAAAAGCTGTATCAATCTATTAATATGTATATGAATGTATGAAGGAATACGTATATATTCATCAGCTTCTATATTAGATGGATTATGGATCTTTTCTTTATAGAGACTATTTTTACACACTAATATATCTTAATAAATTATTTTATAAACATATTTAAAAGTAACATTAAAACTGTCAAGTACTTCCCATTCTATCTTCTAGTTGCCATCACTAGAAGTGACTTGCTTCACTGTGGCTTAAGTGGTGGGACAGTTGAGAAACTGGGCTGGTAAGCTGTCCAGTGAGACTCAGAGGCCACTCGTGGCCCAAGTTCCCATGCCCACTTCAATGTAGGAGGTGCAATTCCTGACACCTTCTCACCGCCTTCTACAGTCCACTCCTTGCGGTGAACTGTCTCTGAGTAAAGAGGGAAAAAGTCCTCCTCCCTCTCCTCTTCACTTTAATAAACAAAGAGAGCAAAGAAGAATGGGAGAATCTGTCCACAATAAATAAAACCTCAATTGTGTGGCTTTAAGGTTTAAATTCTACGCTTCTTTGAGGCAAGGGCCATACCCTATTCACTTTTCTCTCTCCCACAGACTTAGCACACAGCCTTACGCAGAGCAAGAATTTGAAACTATTTGTTAATGACATGTAGTTAATTTGGCAGGAAGGTAAGGAAGGATTTGTCAACTGAGATTCCAGTGATGGTTTGAAGCCAGAGAAATCAAGCCAAACCATGCTCTGAGATCATTCAGGGTTCCACAAGGCAGGCAGAATCTCAGGTGTGGGAAAGTCATCATTTGTACTGAAAAGCTTACAATTTATGAAGAACAATAAGTACCTACTCATAGGGTAAGCTTTTTTTTTTTTTTTAATACTTTTTTTTTTTTAAATTTTTTTTTTTTCCAGTGGGTTTTGTCATACATTGATATGAATCAGCCATGGATTTACATGTATTCCCAATCCCGATCCCCCCTCCCACCTCCCTCTCCACCCGATTCCTCTGGGTCTTCCCAGTGCACCAGGCCCGAGCACTTGTCTCATGCATCCCACCTGGGCTGGTGATCTGTTTCACCATAGATAGTATACATGCTGTTCTTTTGAAATATCCCACCCTCACATTCTCCCACAAAGTTCAAAAGTCTGTTCTGTATTTCTGTGTCTCTTTTTCTGTTTTGCATATAGGGTTATCGTTATCACCTTTCTAAATTCCATATATATGTGTTAGTATGCTGTAATGTTCTTTATCTTTCTGGGTAAGCTTTAAGAAGTGACAGGAAACCCAGATTGTGGGAGGCATCACTAGAAATGAATTCTTTGGGGTCTTGAGGCATTTTGATTAAGAAACAACTATATATGTACATGGTCAAAATTAAGGAAAGTGCAAGATGGTAGCTCAGTGCCACGTCCCACGGAGCATGAAGGTGAGGGTTTGAGGTCAAAGGAGAATATAGTAAGTGGCGGGCTCTGGTGCAATATTCTAGTCTCTGTGTCAAGATGTGATCTACACCCTACATTTTTGATGATGTTTACCTAACAAAATGGAGTGATAAAAGGTCAGTCTATACCAGTCCTGAGAGGGAGTTCAATTTTGAGTAAGATTATTATTTAAATTTAGATATGAATGTTTAAATTTGAAGAGACAAATATTAATTGGTAAGTACAAGATTGTGGATTTTAGTAAGCAAGAGTAGTCATGAAAAGTCCACTGGTCCCTGGCTGTCCAGTGGTTAAGACTCTATGTTCCCAATGCAAGGGGACAGGGTTCAATCCCTGGTCAGGGAACTAGATCCCACATGCCGCAACTAAGAGTTTGCATGCCACAGCTAAAGATCCCACATGCAGCAATGAGCACTGAAGATCCCAGGGGTCACAGCTAAGACCTGGCACAGAGAAAGAAAAAATAAAAATGAAAAAAGAAAAAAAAAAGAGTAGTCATGGAAAAATTAAGAGAGTCTAATTTTCCTACACATCTGAGTGTACAGAAAGTAAATTTGCAATCCCAAATCACTGATTTCTCTGCTCCTGGAGGATGAAGTGGTTGAAATATTTTCTCTAATTGCTAATAATCTAGAAAAAGTTATATAGCTCTTTCATAAACAGAAATATCAGAGGCTGGTGAATCTCCACCTACAGAGAATGTCCGTATCATCTGAAGCCAGATTATCAGGTGAAAATGCAGCGAACAATGAGATGGCATCTAGAATGGTTCGTTTTTGGAATAGTTGGAGTTGACCAAACACAGGTGAAGTTTAAAAATGAGGTCTTCATGTGGAGAAATGAAGAGAGGACGTTAACAAGATCAGACTCCAGCCAGGGTCACTTTCAGGGTGGATGAGGACATTTTCAATAAAGATTAGGTTTTAACCTCCCTGCATCCCTACTACCTAAGGACAACCGATACATCTAGTGGACTATGCATTCCTTTTAAAATACTTTTTTCACCAAGTGTACATATAGACAAATTCACAGATGCATCTTTTATAAAAAGTTGAAATTTAATAAATTCATTAAAAACAGATTGTCCTTGGCCATTTCACTCTTAAGAGTGGAGGAAGAAATTCTCCCGTGGAGATTTTCTACCTCACAATGCAGAGGGAATTTTGAGGAACAGAAATGAGGAGAGAAGTGTTATACTTGCTGGGTTGAAATACTCAATTAAAAAATGACTTCAAAGGAGGAACACTGGTGACATCAAAGGGACAGTCACTTGCAGGAGAGGGGTGGCATATAAAATGTGCCGGCTGATGGGGACAGGGACGAAGAGCCACGTACATGAGCCAAAGCCTCTCAGAGGCTGGTAAGTGCTGATCTTTTGGGAAAGAACTAGAACCAAAGTGTGGCCCAAGAAGTACTGTGCCTTTTCCGTGACAGTCAAGGAAACCCTGTTTTTCCAGAATATGAGTATTTGAGTAAATGTGCACTGAATACTGAATGAATAAAATAAAGCCCTATAAAAATCAAACTGATTTCACCGTTTAAAAGCGTTTCCAGAGGGCACATTTCTGAACCAGTTTTTAAACTCTGTAACATTTTCCCAGGCCCTGAAAACTCTCAAATACTTCCTAAGTCTCTGGAACTCAGTCTCTTACCAGATTCCAGAAATTTCTCCTGAAGTATGGAAGCTCAAGTCCATTTTGTTAGTTGCTGGGGTTCGCCACCCCTCTATCTCCCTGGGCTTGAGTATTTATAACTCTACTCTAACTTACATGGTCATCTGTGTGACAGACTTACCCTGGCATCCACATCAGATCCACCCTGGCCAACTTCATAGCCTTTCCAGACATATCTTCAAAACCAGGGATGTTACCATCATGCCGCCCACCCCTCCGTGGCCACTTCCTCTTCCTGCTCTCTGTGCTCTGGTTTGCCAGGATTTCCCCAGTGGAGGAGGATATGGTCGCGGGGACATTTCCTTCCCTTTGCTCCCTGCCCTCAGATTCTCCGTGAGTCTTCTCACTTGGGGCCTCCCTTGACCTCACCTCTAGACCTAGCGTCATCAACAAAATCAAAGACAGGTAGGTTCTTTTCTCACAAAAGCAGGAAACCCTCACATATTGTATTTATTTCATAAAGCCCAGAGACTTCAGCTTCCTTGAACAGGCATTATTATTATTTATATTTATTTACATGTGACAATTTACTTATAATGCAAGTTAGGTAAATAGAGCACCACCACTGCCACACCTTAGGAATATAGGTGAGCTCTCTAATCCTTAGGTCATATTTCTTTTAGGAAGAAAAGGTAAAGGAGTTTTAAGGGAGTTGAGGAAGATATTTTCAGTGTCCCATTTCTATTCTTTACTGTAGAAATTCTTATAATGTTCCACTTGGTTTGAAGTGAGGGTTAAAAAAAAAACCCTACTGGCTTGATAATCCTTCCAATTCTGGAGTTAATGAGGATTCTTAAAAGCTGCCACCCAGGACTCAATGACATACTTTGTGTCCCTGATCTCTCTCTCTGCCAGACTGGAAAAACAATCAATTCCACTGTAAACCATCACATTTCTCAGAAAGAAGTTTTGCTTTTAAGTTAATAGGATTTCATGTGCACACATGTTGGTAACAGTTGGCAAGTGTCAATGGGCTTGATTATGTTTTTCATTAAACTTTCAAAATTAAATGTTTGGATTACTAGTTCTACTTTGTGGTTCTCAGTCACTTGGCACTATGTCCCTCTTTGCCTCCTTTCTTGAAGTAGGTTGTGAGATACTTCATTAATTCACTGCGCTGTCCAAACCAAGTTCTCTATTTTGATGGAGTCCTTTCTTAACTCCTCCATCAAATCCTCACCAGCTCCGTCTCAGAGCTAGAAAACCAGTTATCAGGCACTTCCAACCCATCCCGTCTGCATCCAAGTTATCAATTAAACACTTTCATTTGCACAGACTTTCCTCCACTACTCCTACTACAGACAATGTACAGATGAAAGAACCTGGATTGTGGAACCAGAGAGACGTGGCTCCAGCAATGTAAGCTCTGCTGGCTTGGAGAAGCTGAACCTCTCCTGAGTCCCCACTTCATCCGTCAAAACGGAATCATGGCACTCACTCTGAAGGGCTGTTGTGAGGATTAATGAGACAATCTATCTGTGATGTCAAGTACTGCCTGGCTCAGAGCAAGTCCATAATAAATGTTACTAGAAACAATCTAGAGATGAACTGAGCCTTGGAAGTGTGTCCTTACTGTCCATAAAATCATGCATTTGGTATTAAGATACTTTGGTATCTATCTACAGGTTATTTCTAAGACAGAACTCTCCCTCTACCCCAAGCTGGAACAGCTGGTTTTGAAATACTGAGAATTACTTGTCTGGCTCAAACTGAGGTATCTGTTGCTGAGTAGAAAGTCGGGTATGAACAGGAACATAGATGAGTATTTTGATTTTTGCAGCTACCCTGAAATTCTCTGGTATTGACCACCTTGCCCCGTGTGTTACTGCAATTGGAGTCTCTTTCTGTCACATATCTGCATGAAAGCTGAAATGCAGCCAGTGCCACAGCTGGACAAAAAGTGTGTTAGTCATTCATTCATGTCCGACTCTTTGTGACCCTGTGGGCTATAGCTTACCAGGCTCCTCTGACCAGGGGATTCTCCAGGCAAGAATACCGGAGTGGGTTGCCATTTCCTTCACCAGCAGATCTTCCTGACTCAGGGATCAAACCTGGTCTCTGGCCTTGCAGGGAGAGACATGCATATTCTTTACCATTTGAGTCACCAGGAAAGTCCATCCACTCCAGTATTCTCGTCTTGGAAATCCCAAGGACAGTGGAGCCTGGAGGACCACAGACCATGGAGTCGCAAAAGAGTCAGACACGACTTAGTGACTAAACAACAACAATGGACATTAGACAAATAAGCAATATACATGTACTTCAATTATTTTCCAATCCACAACACTGACATGATGATTAACTCTAGGTCTATTTCATATCAGACCATTGGTACGTTATCATCAAAGCTTGCTCTTATATTTATCGATTAGGTAAGAGTTATCATTTCAAAAATGTTTCCTCTTGTGCTGTGCTTAGTCACTCAGTCGTGTCTGACTGTTTGTGACCCCATGGACATCAAAAGACTAACACTGAAAGAAAGCAAAAAAGAATCCGCCTTCCAATATACCCGATGTTCGATCCCTGGTCGGGGAACTAACGTCCCACACGCCATGGAGCAACTAAGTCTGTGTGCCACAACAAAGATCCCATGTGCTGCAACTGAGCCCCGACACAGAAAAATAAGTGATAATAATTTTTTTAACTACAAAAAATGTTCTCCTACTGAATAGGCTAGTAAAGAAATAAACTATAGAAAGCGGTTAAAAAAAAAGAGAGAGAGATTAACACTAAGACAACTGCTATTCTGCTAAGTGATTTGAAGGGTAGGAAAATGAAATCACACAATTTCTATTCTCCTAGAGAGCAGATTTTAGTAGGCAAACAAAACATGTACGCACGTAATCACAATACAATGTAGAAATACCAAAGGCTATAGAACAGAGTTAGATCAAGTGCTATGAGCATTAAAGTCACAGTGAATTATTAGTGCTAAAGTCCTATACCTTGGGCCTCTCCTCAGAAATCCCTAGCAATTACATTAAGGCCCAGAGATGTGTGATTACTCTTTAGACTTAATTGTAAGTTCTTCTGTTTCATTTTCACCCCTCTTTCCTGTATCCCCAAACTACTTCTTTATTGGATTTATCTTTTGCTTTGTTGAAGTATATACTTAAGTAATTTTTTAACAACAAACTTAAATAAACACCTATAAGAATGACTAAAATAAAATACAGTGACAACAGCAAATGTTGGTGGGGAACTAGATCACTCATACACTGCTGGTGGGAACGCAAAATTGTACTGCTGCTCTGAAAAAGTTTAGCAATTTCTTCCCAAGTAAACATGTGCTTACCATACAACACAGAAGCTGCACTTGGGCATTTACAGCAAAGAAATAAAAACTTGTGCTTATGCAGAAACCTTCATGCAAATATTCACAGTAGCTTTATTTGTAACCAGTCAAAAACTAAAGAAAACTATATGTTATTCAGCAAGTGGTATATCCATACCATGAAACTCAGCAATAAAAGAGGGCAAACCACCAATATACAAAATAACTTGAATGGATGACAAGGGTATTATGCTGAGTGAAAAAAGCCCAACTCAGAGGTTACACCTGAATGATTCTTGAAATCTGCAAGAGACTGGGGAGGGGCAGGATGAGGAAGCTGTGTGTGTGGCTACATATAAAACAGGGGCAGCAAAACAGAAAAAGAGACACAGATGTACAGAACAGACTTTTGGACTCCGTGGGAGAAGGCGAGGGTGGGATGTTTCGAGAGAACAGCATCGAAACATGTATATTATCTATAGTGAAACAGATCACCAGCCCAGGTTGGATGCATGAGACAAGTGCTCGGGCCTGGTGCACTGGGAAGACCCAGAGGGAGCGGGTGGAGAGGGAGGTGGGAGGGGGGATCGGGATGGGGAATACATGTAACTCCATGGCTGATTCATGTCAATGTATAACAAAACCCACTTCAATACTATAAAGTAATTAGCCTCCAACTAATAAAAATAAATGAAAAAAAAAAAAAAACAGGGGCAGGAAGGATTTGTGTCAAGAATTGTCACTTGTTGCTTGTCAAGATACTTGACCATGTTGGTTTCAGAAATACATATATGCATCACACTGCATAAGCTATATACATACATACCCATGCACACATACAAATGAGTGCATATAAAACTGGTGAAATCTGAAAAAGATCCCTGCATGTACCCATGTACCCATGTCTATTTCCTCTGTACTTTTTCTTCCAACTGCATGCAAATCTATAATTATTTAAAAAATTTTTTTCTTTTCATAAAAGATTTATAGGTAGAAAGCTTTTAAAAGTCCTTGCACATATGACAATGTCTTTATGTGCAGTTTCACAAGGAAATCTGGCCTGGCTAGATACAGAGATCTATGTCCATGATCATGTTCTTTTAGACCAGAGCATAGAAGGCATTGCTTCACTGTTTCTCAGGAACTTTATGATTTTTTTTTTTCTAGCTCAAACAGCCTCTGAGTCCATAAGTTGGTTTTATTTACTTATTTTTTTTCACCAACTTTATCTTTGCTTTAGGTAGGTATTACAATGTTATCAATATAGCTAATAAGAGATAGCAAAACTCATAATTTAAAACAATGGAGCAGATAAATATATCATGAGATTACAGTGTTTTTAAGACCTAATTTGCCAAACAATGCATTCATCTATATCTTTTCAGGGAAGTAATCTTTCATCTCTGGAACAGAGATGCAGAGTCAATGATATCTCTTCCCATGTTTTAGCTGAAATCTAAAACCAAAATTCAATTCCTTACTGATAAAGAAAATAGCCTAAATGTTAAGTGTTGTCATCAGTAAAAGATATACATCTTTTTTATATTAGGTCTGAGGCATTTTTTCCCCTCTTAAAGATAACTGGAAGGCAACCAATACACATAAAAAAAGAAAAGAACCTGTCTAAACTAAATGCAAAAAAAAAATTATTGCTAAACAAAATTATAGCTATGTGGTAAGCACTAACATTATGCTAAATTAAGTATTATAGAAAATAACCTACATTGTAACCCATGCAAACATGTCCGGAGCTGAGAAGAATCTAATCTACAAATTTAGAACTTGCCATACACAGAAAGAAATACCAGTTTGCAAAAAAATAAAAGTCTCAGTATTAAGACTAGCTTCATGAATATTTCATTAATATTAATATTTATGGCGACAGATGTTTGTGTAAAAAAAGAAAATTGGTTCCACACTAAATAAAAATTAGTAAGTTTTCTGCTAAACAAAAAAATAATAAATGCAAAATAAGTCATTTAGGTTATTAATTATCAAGACTGTCTGATATGACTCCCACATGAAGGAATAAACTATTTGAATTGCAAACATGAATTTTCACTAATGTACTTTGTATCAGTGTCACGTCCCCAGAGTTATCAATAAATATCATAGGATGTAGTAATGTATCAAACTAATTAAATGACATGAGACTTTTTAGATTTTTCACATATAAGTTATGTCAGAGAAGAATTATAGTAAATTAAAAAAATGAACACCAAATAGCTCCTAATTGTTCTTTCAAAATTAATACATAAATTTCAAGTCACTTTAAATTTCATCATCTTATACATACTGAAGGTACACAATAAGCCAGGTACATAGTTGTAGAGAGGTATAAGGAATGAGCTTTAGGCTCTGAGACATTTAGTCTGGCTAGGGAGACAGGACATGTACTAAAGGAAACAAGAATCAGCATCAAATAAATTCAAATGACTATAATACTGTTTCTATGGGAAAATAATTGAAAGATAAAAATACTTTTGTTGCACAAATGACTTTGAACATGGGGACAATCAGTTCAGTTTTTCAAAAAAACCCAAGTGATTCAAAAGGGAACTCATCTGCTTTATTAAATTCTCAGGGCTGTATCTGGCAGGCATGGCAGTGAAACTGGATGCCTCTTCCAAAAGACAGAACTTAAGAAACAGCTAGATATGTAAAAGTTACCAAAGATAGATTTTTTTTTTGGAGGTGTGCCTAAACCTGTCTCCCTCTATCATCAGATAATTAATTCCTTTGTTCAAATGTGTATTTCAATGAACTGTTACTAAGTACTGAATAAGCACCAGGCCATGAAGTCAGGTTTGATCCTCGGGCTCAAGGAACTACATGTGTTAAATCCCACAAAAGAGGCTAACCCTGGAGGCTTGGGGGACCCACAGCATGGTGGTCTTGGGGAAAGGTAGTCCTGAGATGAGTAAGCAGGGGCCAGGTGAAGGAGAGAGTGGGAGAATGATCCTTCGGGGTGAGACATGCCTGAAGAGACCAAAATCTTTAGAGAAAGTGTCCAGCCCATCAGAATGACCGGGGAGTAAGGATGTTCTGGGGAAAGGGGACAGACAAGGCTGGAGAAGGACACTGAAGGGGCATCTGGGGAAGTGGCAGGGATCAAATCAGGAAGGGTTTGAAAGTTTCAAGCTATGAAGTATGTATGGCTTCAAGAGCTGGTGGTCTTCCGATCTTAGGATGACTTTGGGGGCAGCACTGGAAATATGCTGAAAGACAATGCTAGTAAAAACGCCAGGCAAAGAGGGGTCTCTGCAAGGGCAGAGGTTGTGCATCTGGAGGGAGCAGGCAGCCAAGAGTTATTTAGGAGGCAGATTGGACAGGATGTGGTGATTTACTGAGTGTGGAGAAAGAGAACAAGAAAGGAGGATGGGAAGGGCAGCTGCAGGGAAGTGAAGTGGGCAACTAGCTTCATGCTGATCACATTCCCCGGGCCAGAGAAGACAGGCAGAAGATGAGGCTAGGGGGAGACAACAGGGTACCTGGAAAGAGCAGTGTCCACACAGGATGCGCCTCTCAGCTTGCCTGTCACATGGGGACCACAGGGGATGGTTTGACTAAATCCTACCTTCTGTTTCTGATGACAGGTGACCTGTGCTGTCCCGGTGGTACTTTCTGCTGACATGACTCTCACCCCAAGCCAAGTTCTCTTATGGGTGTAGATAGCTGTCATAGCACGCAGAGGGTGAGGCCAAGGAAGACGTAATGCTTCCAGAAAGGGAACCCCAGTATTTCCATGTTCATTTCCCCCAGACATAGCCTATAGGGAACAGTAGTGTGGGAGTCAAGGAAAACCAAGATCTGGATTCCTGCTTCTGGAAAGAGTCCTTTTTCTGAATTCTGTGGGGAAGTGGGTTCAGCAAGGTTGAAGGATAAAGTGCATTCTGTTTTCTAGAAGACTGCCAAGCAGCCAGAGTGCCACATGGAGGAGCTGATAGGGATGGACCAGAAGTGGGGTGGGGGCACGTTTATAGGCAAGGGCCTGAGGCTGGGCCGGGAAAGCTGAGGAAAGGGACTCAGGGGTGCTCAGGGGGTGCCGGGGAAGATGGCTCTTGTCAAGAGGACTTGGTGTGGGTTAAGGTAGTTCTGGCTGTTTTGGATGCAGAGTCCAGAAGCAGCTCTGATGGGGACTCAGGGAAGTAAGTAGTCTGTGGGGAACAGGGCACGATGCATGTGGGTCAAGCTGGGTCAGTGAGTCAGGCAGGTACCTTCCAGCCAGCAGTCATGCAGGGGAAATGGAGCCCTGGGGTCTGAGATGTCAAGCTGAAATATAAAAGAGGCGGGGGCAGGAAGTAGGAGTGACGGCAGGAAGAGGTTAGGAGGCTTATCTTTTCCATCTGGGAACAGCAGAAAAGCTGGGATCCAAAGGTCTGGGATTCCTGGCTTTACTACTTCTAAGCCCTTAAGAGGACCTGGCACCACCAGAAAGGGGCTTTTGACATTATTTGGCTCCTGACTGCTTTTCTCTCCTACCTCACATGTTCCTTTCCTATTAACTGTCACAACACCAAACAATTCTAGGGACATGTTATGCCATGTCATGCTTAACTCATATTATTCTCTCTGCCTAGAAATACGCTTCTACTTCTTTGCCTACCTGGAGAATTCCTCTTCTTCAAAACCAAACTATGTTACCTACTCTGATCCCTATAAACACCTTAGAATATCATCATGGCACTAATATACAGAATGGCAATTGATTAAACATAGAGGTCATTTACCCCATGTTGGCACACAGTAGGGCCACAATACAGGTGTCTGATAAGTGCGTGAAAGGATGCATCTGAATAGGGGTCTAGCTCACCTTTCTTTGGCTGGGCTGCTGACACAGTAGTGCAGTCCCCCGCCTCTCTTGTTTCTAGTGCCTAGCAGTGCGGCCTCACTCAGAGGAATGTTAATAGCAGACAGTCTCCATCCTTTGGGGCTGAAAGCAGCCCCAGGTGACCTCACATCCTTCCCTGGATCTCCATAGCACCTTGTCTGGCACTAAAGCTCAGTTTTCTGCAAAGCGAGGGAAATGTCAGGGTCAGAGACGCTGCAGGCAATGCCAACCATACAACCCATTCTAGCCCTTCAGGGGATGACCTGAAGAAAGAGAGAGATGGGTCTGCCCGGCTCTAGGATGGGAGTCCTCTGCCTGGGGTGGGGGAGGGTAGGGGTGGGGGTCAATGGGCTCCAAGGGATTCATGAACTGGTGTGTAGATGGGCATTTTCCTGGGGAAACAGTTCACAGCTTTCATCAGTTTTGCAAAGAGGTCCCTGACCTTTAAATATTAAGACCTACCATTCTAGAAACGTGCCCTCCTCCAGGCAGCTCTGATCTGAGAATCAGCTGCTGACTCCAGATCACAGAGGCCTTGGTCTTCACCAAGGCAGATCACAGAAGGGACTCAGGTTCCTCCATAGCATGCCACTCACATGCCCGAATACCACCCCAAGAAGAGCCTTTTTGAAGACAAATGTGCAATTTAAGGAAGTTTCATTATCTGTGTCTTTTACAGGTTCAAATGCAATGAAAGAGAGGGAGTTAGGCTTATGATGCCTCTACTTTGACCTTTATGTTCCTCAGCACAACAAATCCTCAAAAAATAAAAAGGCAAATCTCCAGGGTCTCATTGCTGAAGAAGAGTCGTGTTTGACCTCATTCTATCAGGGCTGAGCTCAGGAAATGCTAATAAACAGACAAATCCTGTGCAATGGCTTTTTACATTTGACCTTTCCTTTTTTTTTCTTTCTGGCATAGGAGCCTTAGAAAGAGGCTTTCCATATTGAAGAGGCAAGAAATGTACACACGCACATGTGCACACACACACACACACACACATAGAGAGAGCAAATCTAAAACTGTACTAAACTCTGGGGAACTGAGAGTCACTTTTCACCCACATCCTGTCAGGGTTGAAAAGCATAGAAAAAGGATTCTACTAAAATGTATGTATGTTTTACTCTTTTTTAAAGAAAAATATGAGTCCCTCATATGCACCCAGATATCTGAACAGCTCAGCTGGATATTTTTATTTGCTTGGTTCCCACTATTCTGCCTATGATTTCTGAAAAGATAGTTTTTAAAAAAAATCCTTACATTTGAGTCTGTAAATTTCAGTTGTTAAGAACACATGCTTTGTCCCTAAACAGGCGTGGGCTCTGCCACTGACTTGCTAGGTGATGCTGGACAGGTTTCTTAATCTTTTTAAGAACTTTTTCACCAATTAAAATAGGTGTATGATCTTCCAAACAAAAAAAAAAAGAGAAAAATGGGAGTATGAATGGTATTGATGTCACATGGTGGCTGAGATAATGAAATGAAATAATGCACTTAGGATATTAAGTGAAGTAAGTCAGACAGAGAAAGACAAATATATGGTATCACTTCTATGTGGAATGTAAAAAAATAATATCAATAGAAATGAACTTAAGAAACACAAATAGACTCACAGACACAGAAAACAAAGTGATGGTTAGCAAAGGAAAAGGTGGGAAAGGGATAAATCAGGAGATGGGGTTAACATATACACAGTACTGTATATAAAATAGATTACCAACATGAGCCTACTGTATAGCACAAGGAACTATATTCAGTATCTTGTAATAAGCTATAATGGAAAAGAATCTGAAAAAGGATATATTACACACACACACACACACACACGTATAACTGAATCACTTTGCTGAATACTTGAAACTATCACAACACTGTAATGGTAAATCAATTATACATCAATATTTTTTAAAAATGGAAAATCTGAGGCTAGCTTGGCAAACTTGAAGCATTCAATGAGTGGCAGCCAAAGAGCAGGAACTGTGGGGTAAATCCCCTACCAATGAAAGGAACTATTCCAAGGACGCATCTTTCTGCGTTTTCATAAATGTTCTAACACACAGAAAGACAAAACGCAGCAACAGTGGGGCTGTGCTTCTCAGGGAGGGTCCCCTACTTTATACATTACATGGGGAGGTCAAGACTGCATTCTTCACCTTCAGGTGAGCTCAAGCCTGGCAGGGAAGGGATCTTCCCTCCCCAGCAGCAATGTGGGTCATCTGACCAGGTCCACAGAAGGCCCAGGAAGCCAAGACACACTGCATATTTCCCAGTGATCAGGCCCCATGAATCCTGTCCTCTCTTCTAGAAAGCCCTGGTCAGGCCTGGACCCAAACCCTTATCATCATTCCTTCAGCCCATTTCCAACATGCTCAACTCAGCTGAGAACCGAGTGGTTCTCAAAAGTTCACCTGGGCCAAAAAATAACATCCCTGACAATCTTTTGACCAAAGATCATCACCCTACAGAACCCAGCAAAGTTGCATTCTCATTGCATTCTCATCTATTTCTCCAAAAGGGCTTTTACCTACTTTCTGTAAATTTACCATGTCAGAAATATTTATCCTCAACTTTGGTTTTAGTTTTTTTCCTTACACATTGCCGGCTGACAACTCGCATCCTTTCGATAAAGGATTTGGTTACTTTGCATGGAAAGGCCTTTGCTCTGTCAAATCTCACTCCTGATCACCTCTTACGCAGATCATATAAAGCAGTTTCAATAAATGAACCCATCCCATGGTTTGGTATCTACAACGGATTTCTAGGGATCCATTTACTAATTGCATTAAGTGCATTTTCTCTAAGCTTCTCTCGCCTTTTGGAATCTTACTTCATCTAAGTTTTGTATTAATATGTGGCTTTTCTCAAAAATCACTGTGTTAAAACCCAAATTTCTTTTCCTTTCACTTTAACTATCTTTCCCACAGAGGATGAAAAGAAACAAAAATCTTTGTGTCATTTGATCAAGGAAGGCTGACTTCACTTATTAGTAAAATTAATAGACTCCAGACAACTGCGTCATCATCCACCAGTTCCTTCAACAACAGGGAAGCATGGATCAGTACACGGATTGGGAATGAGGGGATTCCATGTGTTGGCCTTTGAACCTTCCTTAAAAAAGTACATTACCACAGATAACTTTGCAAAGGCATTCACAACAATGACATTTCCTTACCCGGCAGTCTCTCTGAAGTGTCTTCATGAGTGCATTGTATGTTTCTGTATCAAAATACAATCCTTCATGCATGTCCTGCAGGAAATCTAAGTCCTTAAACGTGGGGCTAGATTTCTCTCTCTCTTTTCTGGATGCTCTTCGCTTATAGGTTGAGCCTTTCAAGTCATACGTGAAGTGCATTCTCATGGAGCGTGGTAAAACGTTGTTCATCACCACAATCCTGATGTTAATGCCCCCTGACTGCATGCAATACAGTCCATAAAATTTTGGCAAAAGAGTTCTTGGATTCTGGTTCAAATTCTAAAAAGAGAAAAAGAAAAAAATGTTTAAAATGTACTTTTACAAAGCAACACTCCACTATGATGCATTTTCATGTAAAATGATAATTAAAAATGGAATGTGATTACTCTCGTTAACAGTCATTTGTTAAAATTTTGCTGTTCCGAATCTAGTTTCTAAGTCAGCTTATGGGAACTGCAACTTTATCATTCTGAACTCAGGGTGTTAAAAGTGGCTGAACTGAAAATGGACAGAATTTCCTTCTTTAATTAGTTACAACTAAAAACAGGCAGAGATGTGATTAGTGCCATATGTGATTATTCTCTAAGGTAGCCCAAGAGAAAATTAGGTGCTGGGGTACAAGGGTGGACATTTAAAATCTTAATAGCTCCTGAGAAACTCTCTTCCGAAATGACCAGACCAGTTCACAAACACACTTCATAAGGTTACATATATCCCACCACTTTTTACCAATGCTGAATATTATCCTACTTTACAATCTCTGGAAGCAAGCTTGGTGAAAAATGAAAACGTGTTTTCAAGTTAATTTAAATGTGAATACCACAGAGAACTAGAGAAATTTAATATTCTTATGTATTTTTAGCCACATCTTAAAGATAATTTTGTGTTACCCTCCTTTGCTCCTTTTTCCTTAGGTTTTTGCCATTGTTGGAGTTCTTGATATATTCTGGATATTTATTATTTTCCTCTTCTACTTGGGGTAAATATTTTCTTCCAGTATGTTGTCTTTTTTGTTACAAAAATAGACAATCTAATTTTGTTTTTTGGCTGCCTCACAGGGCATGCAGAATATCCCCAACCAGGGATGGGACCCATGCCCCCCTTCATTGGAAACACAAAGTCTTAACCATCAGACCACTGGGCTATAAAAATAAGGAATATGTGTCTGTTTTTGTTTCACTTTAAAAGTATGGGAAAACTAAAAAATAGTTTTTTGTTGTTGTTGCTTAGTCGTTAAGTCATGTCCAACTGCTTTGAGACTCCATGGACTATGGCCCACCAGGCTCCTCTGTCCATGGGATTTTCCAGGCAAGAATACTGGGGTGGGTTGACATTTCCTTCTCCAGAGGATCTTTCCAACCCAGGGATCAAACCCATGTCTCTTGCATAGACGGGCAGATTCTTAACCACGGAGCCAAAAGGGAAGCACCAAAAATAGTTTACTAAAAGGCATTTATATAATGAAAAGTCTCTCTTCTATCCTTAATCCTTCCCCCATTTCCCAGCTTTTGCGGAAACCGTTTCCTCTTTCTTTCTATCATTCTGGAAATATTCTATGTGCTTATGTTAATTTTATATCTGGCATTATTTTTGATTATATAGATGTTTTGCCTTTTCATGTAGTTATATTTATGAACTTGTTTCTCATGCTTTTTTTGGTTTCTTATTTAGCAAGGCTTTTTATACCCCAAGGTTATAAATTTCTTCCTTCTTCTTACAAATTTTTAATAGTTTTGGTGATTACATTTGGCTTTTACTCCATATGGGATTAATTTTTCTCTTTCAGTTTTACTGAGATATAATTGACATACAGCACTGGGTAAGTTTGCATAGAGCACTGATCTTCTGACTTATATACATCATGAAATGAGTATCACAGTAAGTTTAGAAGAGAGTTCTTAGGATTACTCTCTTAACAACTTTCATGTGTAACAGCAGTCCCCAATCTTTTTGGCACCAGGGACCGGTTTCATGGAAGACAATTTTTCCATGCATGGACCCAGGAGTTTTGGAGGAGATGGTTTTAGATGACTCAAGTACATTACATTTATTGTTCTAATGATAATCTGTATTTACAGCTGCTCCCCAGGGCTAGCATCACTGCCTCAGCTCCACCTCATATCATCAGGCATTAGATTCATATTAGGAGTGCGCAACCTAGATCCTGGGCAATCGCAGTTCACAGTAGGGTTTGCACTCCTATGAGAATCTAAGGCCACCACTGATCCGACAGGGGGCGGAGCACAGGCTGTAACAGGAGTAACACAGAGTGACCGTAAATACAGAGGAAGCTTCACTTGCTCCCCTCCTGCTGTGCAGCCTGGTTCCTAACAGTACCAGTCTGTAGCCCAGGGTTTGGGGACCCCTGATATATAACATGCAGCAGTATTCATTATCTTTATCATGTTTACATTAACATCCCTAGTAGTTATTTATCTTGTAACTAGAAGCTTGTACCTTTTGACCACCTTCCTCTAACTACCCCTTTCCCCCACCTCCCACCTCTGGTAACCACAAATCTGATCTCCTTTTCTATGTGCTTGTTTTTGAAGTAAAATTGACCTACATAACTACGCCAGTTCCTGTTATACAACATAGTGATTAGATATTTCTACATTTCAAACTGATCACCACAGTAAGTCTAGTTAAAACCTATCACAACACAAAGATACTGCATACAGTCCCCACACTGTCCATTGCATAGCCATGACTCATTTATTTTGCAACTGGAAGTCTGTACCTCTTAATCTCCCTCACCTGTTTCTCTCCTCCCCTGACCCTTCTTCCCTCTGACAACCACCTCTTTGTTCTCTGTGTCTATGATGCTGTTTCTGTTTTATGTTTGATCATTTATTTTTTTAGATTCCACATATAAGTAAAACAATACTGTATTTGTCTCTCTCTGTATGGCTTATTTCCCTCAGCATGGTACCCTCTAGGTCTATCCATGTTGTCACAAATGGCAAGATTTCATTCTTTTTTTCTGGTTGAGTAATATTTCATTACATATATATATATATCATATCTTGTTTTTCCATTCATTTAATGAAGGGCACTTGAGTTGCTTCCATATCTTGGCTTCTGTAAATAATGGTGCAGTGAATATAGGGGTGCATATGTCTTTTCAAATCAGTGTTTTTGTTTCCTTTGAATAAATCCCAGGAGTGGTATTTCTGGATCATATACTAGTTCTGTTTTTAATTTTTTTTGAGGAATCTCCACACTGTTTTCCATAGTAAAGTAGTTTACATTCCCTTCAATGGGCATGAGGGTTCCCTTTTCTCTACATCCTTGCCAACACTTTCTACTTGTTGTCTTTTTGATAATACCTACTCTGACAGATGTGAGGTGACATCTCACTGTGGCTTTGATCTGCATCTCTCTGATGATTAGTTACATTAAACATCTTTTCCTGTGCCATCTGTTTATCTTCTTTGGGAAAACGTCTAGTCAGATAGTGTGCCAAATTTATTTTCATTTTTTTTGTTGAAGTATATTGGATTTATAATATGTTCGCTTCTGGTGTACAGCAGAGAGATTCAGTTATTTATATATATATATACACACACACATATATATACATATATATAACTTTATACATATATAAGTAACTTTTCCAGGTTCTTTTCCATTACACATTTTTAGAAGATACTGATTATAGTTCCCTGTGCTATACGGTAGACCTTGTTGTTAATCTATTTTATATAAAGTAGTATATCTGTAATTCCAAATTCCTAATTTATCTCTCCACCCCTTTCCCTTTTGGTAAGTGTGAGTCTGTTTTCTATGTCTGTGAGGCTCTTTCTGCCTTGAAATTAAGTTCATTTGCACTGTTTTTTGGTTCCGCATATAAGTGATACCACATATTTCTTTATCTGACTTAATTTCCCTTAGTAAGAGAATCTCTAGGCCCATCCATGTAGCGGCAATTGACATTATTTAATTTTTATGGCTGATTAATATTCCATTATTTATATAGGTACCATATCTTCTTTATCCATTCACCTGTTGAGGGACACTAAGGTTGCTTCCATGTCTTGGTTATTGTAAATAGTGCTATGAACACTGAGGTGCATCTTTTCAAATTAGAGTTTCTCCATCTATATGCCCAAGAGTGGGATTGCAAAATCATACAGTAGATAAATTTTTAGTTTTTCAAGGAATTTCCATACTGTTCTCCACAGGGACTACATCAATTCACATTCCTACCAATAGTGTAGGAGGGCTTCTTTTTCTGCACGTCCTGTCCAGCACTTATTATTTATAGACTTTTTAAAGATGGCCATTCTGACTGGTGTGAGGTGATACCTCATTGGAGTTTTGATCTGTATTTCTCTAATTTGATTTGCATCTTTTCATGTGCCTGTTTCTGACATTTTTAAAAGATATTTTAAGTGGGTTGTTTATTATTTACTTTTCATGTAGGGTTTTATGAGTTTTCTGTAGGTTTTTTATATTAACCCCTTATCATGTATATCATTTATGAATATCTTTTCCCATATAGTAGGTGATCTTTTCATTTCATTGATAGTTTCCTTTATTGTGCAAAAGTGTTTTAGTCTGATGCAGTCGCATTTATTTATTTTTTGCTTTTGTTTCCCTTGTCTGGAAGTAACTGTGTGTGAAAGATCTGAAATAGGGGATTTCTTTTTTTTCAAATGGATAACCATTTATTGAACGGTCTGTCCTTTCTCAATTGAATTTAAGTCCCTCCTATATCATGCAATAAGTTGTCAAATACACACGGGTCTATTTCTGGACACTTTATTTGAATCCATTGATCTTTTTGTCTAGATCTGTACAAATGCCACCACTTTAATACTAGTATAGATTTACACATTACTGGTGTATGTTATGGCAGGCCTAACATTTTCTCCTTTGCCAAAATGTTTTGTGCATTTCTACAGGCTTGCTTTCCCATTTGTTTTTAAAACTACTCTTAACATAATACTTGTTTTCACTTTCAAATGAACCAGTTCTGTCAAGTTCAGGGGAAAAAATCCTATTAGAATTTTTGATTGGAATTAGACTGGATTTATAAAATGATGTGGGCAATTAAAATCATTACAATTCTGAGTTCAGGAATGATGCACATTTCTTTATTATTTCAGAACTTTGTTTATGTCCTTCAAAAACATTTTGTAGTTTCCTTCATATTGGTCTTGTTCATTTTTGTTTACAGACATAAGCAATTGAGTTCTTATTAAATAAAATTTTATAAATTATTTTTGGATTATTGTTCATATGCTATACTTACTATAAGCTGCTTTTCCAATCAGAATTATAGTATGTCTTCATTTATTTATATCTTTAATAATAATCATTATAAATTATTGTCATCATGAATGGAATTCTTTTTTCCCTCTTATGCCCTCCAACTTTATATGATCTACATAATGGAATATGATGGATTTTGTAGATTTATCAAATATCCTGCAAATCTACCTGATTTTCAATACCTCTAGAAACTACTGGTTTATTTTCTTGAAGTTCTGCTCATATTCAATTGCATCATATATACAGAACAGTGTTTATACTTTTCTTCTATGTTTTTTTATACTCAAAAAGTTCTGCTGAAAATTCTAGCAAATACGTTAGAAAAGATCATTGATGGAAAGTATCCTTATCTTTTCTATTACCTTCAGTGAAAGAGCTTTTGTTCTTCTCCATGAAACATTATGTGAACTCTGGGAGATTAATAAAAGTTGGTTTTTATGCCTATTGGTTTATGTGCCTATTATGTAAAATTTTCCAATTTTAAGAATTCTCCCTGATATCTAGATGGATAACCACATATTAGCTCACATTTTTTCTTGCTAATAAGATGAATTATATTATTTGTTATACTAGCTTACATGGTTGGGATAAAATTACTCGGTTAGGCTAAATTTTAAAATTTTACTTAATTTAATGGCCACATATGGCTAATGGCTATCATATTTGTCAGTGCAATTCTACAATAGGAGACTAGTCTACCTAAGCTTAGAAATAGAGAAGTTTAAGATTTACTCACTTAGAAGATTAACAAAGAGTGCTATGTGAGTTTGACTGCAATTTTAAATTATTTAAAAATGTGTATATGACTAGGATACATTTGAAAAGATATATACCAAATACTAGCAATGTGTATCTCTGAGAAAATAAATACAGTTGGTTGCATTTTTTCCTTTTCTGTATTTTCTATTTTCCCTAATATAAAGTAGATAATTTGTGCTAAAAAAAATTTCCCAGTTTTGTTCAGGATCAAAATCTTTTAAAATCTGTGTATGCTGCCCACTAAGATTTTTGTTTAGATTTTCAATTCCTATATTTATATGTGAGACTAACTTATAGCAGTTACTGTTATCTTGAGCAGATATTGGAATTAAAAAATATTTTTACACACTAATGAGCTGTATGGTATATCTCATCAATTTTGTTTTGAAACAAAGATAACAGTTATCACCTCTCATAGCAAATGAATAGCAGAATTGTGGCTTCTGAAATCCTGCTGCCATTCCATTCACAGAAAATTAATAATTGCCATGAAAGTACAAAGAAATCAGAGGTATGAAAACAACAAAACTACTGAGGAAAATGTTTATTTTTAAAAATCTGGTCTAAATGTTTAGCAAATCCAAATCCTGGGCTAGGTTATAGTTTCTTTGTCTCTAAAACATTACATGGAAGGTGATTTTCATGTTGTATTTAGCCTATGACATCCTAAATTCTGAAGTGTGATGGCTAAAAGTGGCTAGTACTGAATGTCGCCCCTACAAGGTGCAGGGGTTAAAGATCACTCTCTGGACTCCTACTGCTTGTGTTCAAGCCCCGGATCTACAGCCCATTAGCTAAATAACCCTTGGCAACTGATTCCATTTATCTTTGTCTCAATTACCTCATCAGTTTTACAGCTTAGTCCTCAATGAATGTTAACTACTCATATTACTACTATGTACAAAGAGCTCTCCAACCCATTGCTTCCTTTATCCTGCATCCTGGATCCTGTCTTTATTACAACCACCATGGAAGACAGGTGTCTCCCAGCCTTCAAAGACTGAGGCTCAGAGCTTACCTCATTTACTCCTGGTCACACAAGTTAGTTGATGGGTGAGTGGGATATGAGCCCAGGACTAAGTCAGTCAATAACTATGCTCTACTGCATAGTTCTACTTAATTTTCAAAATCTATTCAATCGATTTCATAGTATACTCTAAATGCAAAATAAACCTCACCGAAGAGAAAGAAACATGCCAGAGTCACTGAAAAAAAAAAAAGCATTAAAAAAAAACTATGGAGGAAAGTAATTAAATATTAAGTAGAAGTTTTAATTATGTGCACTTACCATGTAATAGCCTGGCAGTAGCTTCTGAAGGAACTCTGCTTCTTTATGCTGAACTGTTTTGATGATAAATTCATCATCACTGGTCACAAAAAACAAGGATCCACTGGCTCCAGGGTTAGACAGCTCTATTAAAGGTTCACTGCATATGGAATACTACAAGAGCAAATACATAAGCAGTAAAAGTACATTAATGTGTATGATGCATCCAATGAAGAAAATCATAGCATTACGTGTCTTACCCATGTTAAAATAGGAAGCCCTCTCCAAGAGCTTTAAGAGGAGACTCTAGATATACTAAAAACTCTTACGAGAGTTCTAAAAATTTAGCTGATCCATTTACCATAATAACTCTATGTTAAGAAACAGTAAGTCTTCCTCCACCCCCAGTACCACAGAATCATGAATCACCATATTTGTTCAATGAGATAACTCCCAAGAGTGGTGTTGACCAAGGCCCTTTGTTTCTAGCAAGTGCCCACAAAATAAGAATGGAAGGCATGGTCCCCACTGTGTATTCATCACTTACTTGACACCAACACATATTCTTGTCTCACTGTTTACTCTCCTAAGAGGTCATTCACTCATGATTTCAACAAAGAGATGACTCTAACATCTGCATCTCCAGCCAAGATCTCCCTTGGGGGATCCAGACCTGTATGCCTAACGATGTAACAGACATTTCCACTTAGTTATACCACAACACTTCATATGTAACAATTTCAAAAGCAAGTTCATCTCAGCCTGTGGCTAACCCATGTGGTGCCTTGGTAGTGATTAGAAAGAAGGAACTCTTTTTTTCCCCTGGTATATGCAGCTCTGAGCCATAAACAGGTTGGTGAACAGATGAAGAGATAGATTCCAGTCTTCACTCCTTCACCTTAGCCAGGTATTCCTGGGCAGTGCACACCCTGTATTTGCTCCCCCATTCTCCATCGTCTCTCTTTCTCCCTATCTTATAAAAATGAAGCATCATTCACTCTCCCTCTTATAGAAAGGAAGCATCATTCACTCTGTTCTCCAAACCAGAAACTGGGACATCATCCTTGATGTTTCACATTTGTTCATCTTCCATATCCAGACTACTGCTAATATCTGCCCCATTCATGACATCTCTTTTTCAAATTCCTGAAGTTCAATGGCTTCATTATTTCAGCCTTGATTATATGGAAAGCTCCACCTGTACTCAGCTATCCACTCTTGACTCCTCCTGAGCATCCTCCACCAGGAAACCAGAGATCTTTCCAAACTGCATAGGCGTCCATGCCTTCAAACCTTTCTGTGGGTTCCACTGTTAATAGAGACAATTACATCCAAGTTTCTTAGCAGAGCGTTCAAGTCCTTGGATGACAAAGCTCTGCTCTTCGGCCTTCTCTCTCATCCCTTTCCTCCTTAAATTCTACCTCTAACTCCAGAGAACTTTCTCATTTTCTCAAGTGTGCCACACACTCTTGACTATTGATTGCATTTTCTTCTAACAGAAACCACCTCCATGCTACCTTCATCTGACTGAATACCACCAAATAAAACTTCCTTTTTAAAAAACCCTTATTTTCTTGACAACAGACACTGGACTACCATTATATGACAATAAATTATCTTTGGTAGGATATATATGCAATTAAACACTTGACATATGGGTTTTATCATCCACTTGACTTGCTGATTCTTCATGAAAACCCTTAGGACAATTTGGTTAATATCACATATGATTCTAGTTCTATGCTAGAAATGCATTATCCATGTTCACTCAACATTTAAAAAGTACCGACTGAGTGCAGACAGATGCGCTGCCCCAGGCACGTAGGAAGCTTATACAGCAGTAGGAGGAAATGGCCAACAAAAAAGTAAATAACTTACACATCAGAATGTGCTTAAGTGCTGTTGAGAGAAAGGACATAGGGAAAGGGGGATGCAGGGAGTACCACCAACGATGAAGACAAAGTGGTCACTAAAAGCCTTATTGGGAAGGTGGCATTTGAGGAGAGGCCTGGGGATATCTGGAGAAGGGGTACTGAGGGCAGAAGGAAGGGCAAAGGCTAAGATCTTGAGGCCTGGAGTGTTCATGGCACAGCAAGAAGGCCACGGCTGAAGCGGAGGGAGCAGAGAGGACAGCTGAAGGGGAAGAAGCCAGAAGGGTCTGGTGGGACAGACAAGTAGGGAGTCATAGGCTATATAAGGAATGTGGCCTTTTATGTAGGGGCGCTGAAAGCCACTGGAGGGTCTGGAGCAGAGGACCACTCACTCCATCTGCTGTGCTGAGAGGCCCCAGTCAGAGGACAAAAGGAAGACACAGTGAGAGGCTGGTATAGTGACACTGGCCTTCAGTGTCTGCTGGACAGCACTTGCTCTGGAAAACTCTGCCTGGGTCCAGATCACCTGCTGCCTGACAGCGGATGCTCTTGTCACAGAGGACACCATGTCAACATGTCAGTCGCTCAGTCATGTCTGACTCTCTGCAACCCCATGGACTACAGCCCACCAGACCCCTCTGCCGATGGAATTCTCCAGGCAATACTGGAGTGGGTTGCTATTCCCTTCTCCCAGGGATCGAACTCAGGTCTCTTGCATTGCAGGCAGATTCTTTACCATTTGAGTACCATAAAATACCTCAATTGCCTATTTACTTATTCCAAGTTCCCTCTAGACTGTAAAACTCTATGAAGGCAGAAACCATGACTCTCTTAAATTCTGATATGGTTCAGGATCTGTGCCTTGTACACAGAAGGGACTCAATAAATTTTTGTCAAATAAACGACTGAAATTCACCAACAAATGAAGGGCTGTCAGTCTCTCCAAGTAGTGCCCCAAACCAGCAGAACAGGCAATTTCAGGAGTTTAGTGTTTATTAGTTAATAATCCCTATTATTGACTTATAGAAACATTGTGGGCAGAGAAAAAGGTAAGGAAGCTAATGTGTGAGATCAGACCAGCCCTGGTGAGATACAATAGCAGGGATTTAAGCAACTGTATTTTGAGGATGGAAGCATTTGAAATCACCAGGGCTGAACCTCCTTCAAAGTGTTTTATCTGGGTTTGTGAATATATAAGTCCTTTTCACAGAAACATCTGAGAGGATATGAGGAAGAAGGGAATGAGGGAGGAGAAGAAACAGAGAAACTGGGAGAAAAATGATTAAAAGGCAGTGTGTAGATGTTACCTTTTAAATCATCCTGCTTTGGCAGCACTGTGGGTAAGGGAAACAAAATTCACCAGGAAAAGAAAAGAGTTCGCTGCCTTTCTTAACATCACTAGCAACTTTCATACCCTACCTTCTCCTTTTTCTTCCAGCCTTGCTTCCTGAAGCTCTCTTGCTAAGCAGCACTGCAACCTAAGCCCTTAAGAATGAGTTGAGGATAAGCAAGGAAAATAAAAACAGTCATCAGCCTCCACACAGGATGCTGTAAAAGCCAAGAGGAAGCAGAGGGAACCTTCCCTGCTCAGGGCAGAGTCCACGTGGAAGGAAAGGCCTGGGTTTGGAATCAAATGAGTTTGTAAAATCATGATTCTGCCAGTGGCTAGTAACGTGACCTTGAGTAATTTAGCATCTTGGAGTCTTAGAAACCTCATCCCTAAAATAAAGATGGTGATATATACTTGATAGCATCTCAGAGTTTTAAAAATAAATGGTTTTGAAATCCCTGGCAAAGAGTGACCACTTATGCACTGCTGTTGCCATTTTTCACTACATGCTCAGCAGTGCCCTAGGATGTACTGAGAGTTTCAGCCTAACTCCCATGACAAGAAGGCTACTCAAAGGTACACTAAGATGATCTTGGTGAAGCAAGAAAAGAGATGGGTGGGGGTGATAAGTTAGGAGTTTGGGATTAAGACATACTACTCTACATAAAATAGATAAACAACAAGGACCCACAGGGAACTCCACTCAATATCTTGTAATAATCTATAATGGAAAAGAATCTGAAAAAGAATGTACATGCATATGTATATCTATATATCTGAATCATTTTGCAGTACACTTGAAACCAATACAACCTTGTGAGTTAACTATACTTCAATTAAATAAATTAACGTTTTAAAAAAGAAAAAGTGGGTGATTTGTGTAATCACGAATCTGAGACTCAGGAAAATAAAAGTGTAAACCCCATTCTCATAAAAAATGAAGGCAGATCCCAGACTCTAAAGGATTTTGATTCTTTATTCCATGGGGTTTGGATTTCTGGCATAGAATCCTCTTGTGGGTAGGAGTAAATGTTGTGAAAGTACAAAAACAACAAAGAATGCAGAAATTAGGGGCTGCAAATAGAGAAATTAGGGGGTGATTCAGGAAGAGCTGTCTAGGGAAAACTGGATTCAGATGTGAACATCTGCTCCCAATTAAAGTCTCAGATTCTTCCAGAAGCAGTTGACACAAACTGGAGACTCTTTCATTGGTTACTTAATTGCCAAATACTCCTTTATTATGCAATTTACAGATGAATATGAATGGAGAAATCAGTTGTTTTGACCTCTTTCAAGAACCATTTTGGGGTCATTCCTAGCACAGTGTCAGTCTACAATAAGCTGGCGTTAGGATGCAGAACCCCTTCTACCATTATCACCTCTGATTCTATGGCTTTTCACCTTGCAACTCTGTTACAGTGTTCTCTGCTAAGCTATCCTCTCCAAAATGTTGCCTTTTCAGAGCAAATAAAGAGGAGCTATGGGAACATTTTAATTAGCTGTGATCAACAAGCCCCTGTGTGCACCTTGATGCACCTTCCTGGCACCCTCACTGTGCAAGCTGTTGCAGTGTGCTCATTCCCTGCCTTCTATTTCCTGCAGGGCCTCCCTATGTACCCACTGGAAAGAATGCAAAGCACAGGCCAGCTGGGATCTGCCAAGGCAAATCAGCGCTGTAAACTTGCACAGTGAGGTGGAGATCATTTTCCCTGCCATTTCTTCCCATCAATGGTGTTTAATTATTTACCCTGCTCTCTTTCTTATGGGTGTCAATAAACCTAAATCACCCTGGACTTGGGAATACCCAGGCACCTGGAAAAGAAGGAAATGAACCAAAGGCTTGTTGCCTAAGCAGAAATTGGGGGGAAATGCTCTGGGGCCCCTTCCCCCGGGAGGTCTTATTTAGGAACAAATAAGGAGGAAGGAGCATTTGCATTGCTTTGTAATACACGCGGATGCACCGTCACCACGCTGTCTCACATCCAAATGTGCACGTTTCAACATGAATCTGTAATCAGCATGCACTTGGTGAATTTTAATAGTACTGAGAATGTAATCAGAGTAATTCAGGCTGAAATCCATATGCAACAGTGTAAGACTAAGCAGAAATACACACATATCACAGGGATCTGATATCAAATCTATCTATAGTGACCAATCCCTACATCTTCGCCTTTCCCCTCCTGTTTAGATCGGTGTATCTTCACAAATTTGGCTTAGATAGCCCGAGTTTGATGGATGCCAGGATGTATTTGTGATGTATGCCTTATCCTTTCATTTGTTTTCCTTCACATGCTGTTTCAGGGGACATCTTATTTCATTCTTCTGTTTTTTGGGCTTAACCATTCCAAAATGTGCTTTGTTAGGTGTATTTGATCTCTTTGCCTCATTTTTCAGAATGGATAACCACAGTTCCAGTTTGATGGCTAGGGAGTGACCACCTCGAAACCATATCTTTTGGTGTTTTTTGGGGGGGGTGTGCTGTGCAGTTTGTGGAATCTCAGTTCCCCAACCAAGGATTGAGCTGGGGCCCTTGGGAGTGAAAGTGTGGAGTCCAGGTAATTCCTGCCATCTAACAACAGGTCTAAGACTCAGTGGTTGGAAGCATGTGAGATTATTGTTCTGGCTTGGGCTGTGCCTCCACCCCTCAGCATGGGTAACCTTGGGCACCTCCCTTCACCAGCCTCAGATTCCTTATCTACAATGAAGAGTTGGGCTAAAAAGTCTCTGAGGTTCTACCTGACTCTCTGAAGCACAATGCCTCAGGCAAAAGACCCCCTCCTCATCTATCACACTCCAGATCACCGGGTAGGGTCCTCAGATACAGTGATTTGGAGGTGAGCCTTCAGAAGCTCCAAGACCAATAAGGGGAGCTGCCTTGATCCTGGGCTGTGTGAGGTCCTAGCCACTGGGGACCAGGTAGCCATGTAGTTAAAGGCCCATTGCCCTTGTTCTGTCTTCTGCAGTTCCTAGAGATGGGTCTGGTTATGGAACTGTGTGTACAATTAAGAAGGGAGGTGGAAAATGCAATCAAACAAAAGTACACTTAAGCTGCCCAGTCTTATCTTTCCCCTCCTCTAGCTTTTTATCACAAAAATTTCAAATATACATAAAAGTAGAGAACTGTGTAATTAACACTCATATGTCTATCTTCTGGTTTCAACAGCTGTCAACTCATAGCCTATCTTGTCTCTTTACATCCTCAATCATTCCCCTGCCTGCTTTTCTCAGATTCTTTTAAAGCAAATCACAGATATTAAATAATTTCTCTAATAAACATTTTACCGAGTGTTGCTCAGTCATGTCCGACCCTTTGCAACGCCATGGACTATACAGTCCATCGAATTTTCCAGGCCAGAATACTAGAGTGGGTAGCCCTTCCCTTCTCCAGAGGATCTTCTCAACCCAGGGATTGAACCCAGGTCTCCCACACTGCAGGCAGATTTTTTACCAGCTGAGCCACCAGGGGAGCCCAAGAATACTGGAGTGGGTAGCCTATCCCTTCTCCAGTGGATCTTCCTGACCCAGGAATTGAGCTGGGGTCTCCTGCATTGCAGGTGGATTCTTTATCGGGTAAGCTACTGTTTGTCTCTAAAGGATGAGGATTCCTCTTTTAAAAGAGAACTACAATACCCTTATCCCATCCCTTTACAAAAAGTATCTTCCATATAATCAAACATCTAGTCAGTCTTTACATTTCACTAATTACCTAGAATTTAAAAAAAAAAAAACATAAATGGTTATTTGAATTATTTGGTCCTATCTTTCTAAGGGCTGAAACTGAAGCTGAAACTCCAATACTTTGAAACGCCAGTACTTTGGCCACCTGATGCGAAGAACCAACTCATTTGAAAAGACCCTGATGCTGGGAAAGATCGAAGGAGGGAGGAGAAGGGGACAACAGAGGATGAGATGCTTGGATGGCACCACCACCTCAATGGACATGAGTTTGAGTAAACTCTGGGAGTTGATGATGGACAGGGAGGCCTGGCGTGCTGCAGTCCATGGGGTCACAAAGAGTTGGACACGAATGAGCAACTGAACTGATCTTTCTGATATTCTTGATCAAAACCTTCCCTTCCTGCTATACTGGGCCATTCAAAGTCCTATCTAATGCACTTGCATCTCTGGTCTCATAGTCCTAACACTGCTCCCCATCCTTACATGCCATTTCAGCATCTTTTCCTTTTCCCCCACCTGCTCAAATTTAACTGTAATTTTTAGGTCACAGTTAAACCATGCCACACCCATAAGAAGCCTTCCTAATCATCAATCCAAGAGACAGCGATTTCTCCCTCTGAAATCTTGGAGCATTTATTGTTTCGCTTCCTCTTTTTATTTACTGCCTGGTAGAATGGGTGGTTTTCCCACATCAATCATCATCCCAATTGGATTCTAAGTTCTTTGAGTGTCATGACTTGTAATTTTTTTTAATCTCTCCATAATTATTAGCAAAGCATTTTACTTACAGGTGCTGTTCAAAGTGCCCAATAATCAATGAACAACCTTCTGCCAGGTATATGAAGGAGGACTTCTGTTTTGAGAAGCCATCAGCATAGACTCCTGCTCCTTTGTAAACATTCTGACCTCACTACGAAGGTAATTTTTCCAGCTTAAAGGCCCATTAGGAAACTGTATAAACTGTGTGACTTGTTGCTTAGAAAAAGGCCTTCCCAAGGAAAGAAATCCTGTGAGGCAGACTGACTAAAGAATGGGCTTCCTAGTCTGCAGGTTGATGGCCATTGGCCCACTAAACAGAGACTTGTCAGGGTAGACAGCAATCTCATCACACTGATTGAATCTGTGTTATGAAATGCAAGTCTGAGGCATCACCTTGGTTGGCAGAAGCTCAAGGTAAATCAGAAAGAGAGAATCCATTAACTTGTAACATATGGCAGAAGATGAGCTATCATCAATATTGTTTTCAATAACACAGTATCAAGACCCCACTGGGTTCTCCAAACATGTTTCCTGAATAACAGTGACCTTCAGTTCAGTCACTCAGTTGTGTCTGACTCTTTGCGATCCCATGAACTGCAGCATGCCAGGCCTCCCTGTCCATCACCAACTCCCAAATCCATGTCCATCGAATTCGGGAGTCCACCCAAACCCATGTCCATTGAGTCGGTGATGCCATCCAGCCATCTCATCCTCTGTTGTCCCCTTCTCCTTCTGCCCTCAATCTTTCCCAGGATCAGGGTCTTTTCCAATGAGTCAGCTCTTCACATAAGGTGGCCAAAGTACTGGAGTTTCAGTTTCAGCATCAGTCCTTCCAATGAACACCCAGGACTGATCTCCTTTAGGATGGACTAGTTGGATCTCCTTGAAGTCCAAGGGACTCTCAAGAGTCTTCTCCAACACCACAGTTCAAAAGCATCAATTCTTCGGCGCTCAGCTTTCTTCACAATCCAACTCTCACATCCATATATGACCACTGGAAAAATCATAGCCTTGACTAGATGGACCTTTGTTGGCAAAGTAATGTCTCTGCTTTTTAATATGCTGTCTAGGTTGGTCATAACTTTCCTTCCAAGGAATAAGCGTCTTTTAATGTCATGGCTGCAGTCACCATCTGCAGTGATTTTGGAGCCTAGAAAAATAAAATCAGCCACTGTTTCCACTGTTTCCCATCTATCTGCCATGAAGTGATGAGACCAGATGCCATGGTCTGTTTTCTGAATGTTGAGCTTTAAGCCAACTTTTTCACTCTCCTCTTTCACTTTCATCAAGAGGCTCTTCAGTTCTTCTTCACTTTCTGCCATAAGGGTGGTGGCATCTGCATATCTGAGGTTATTGATATTTTTCCCGGCAATCTTGATTCCAGCTTGTGCTTCTTCCAGCCCAGCGTTTCTCATGGTGTACTCTGCATATAAGTTAAATAAGCAGGGTGACAATATACAGCCTTGACGTACTCCTTTTCCTATTTGGAACCAGTCTGTTGTTCCATGTTCAGATCTAACTGTTGCTTCCTAACCTGCATACAGGTTTCTCAAGAGGCAGGTCAGGTGGTCTGGTATTCCCATCTCGTTCAGAATTTTCCACAGTTTATTGTAATCCACACAGTCAAAGGTTTTGGCATAGTCAATAAAGCAGAAATAGATGTTTTTTCTGGAACTCTCTTGTTTTTTTGATGATCCAGCAGATGTTGGCAATTTGATCTCTGGTTCCTCTGCCTTTTCTAAAACCAGAGCGACCCTCAGTAACTGCCAAATGGCCAGAAACCAAAGGATCTTCCCTAATGTAAATCCTGCCCCACATCCTGCAAATGCCTGTGTTCATGTACTTGCGTGGTTAAGAGGGCAGGGTTGACACTGCTCTAGAAGCACCTAATCTCTCCACCAACGGGGTGTGGAGAGGTAGAGGTGTGGGGTGTGGGGTGTGGGGAGGCAGAGGGTGGCACAGCCATCTGACAGATGTGAAGTGACAGCTCATGTGGTTTTGATTTGCATCTCTCTGTTGATTAGTGATACTAAGCATCTTTTCATGTACCTGTTGGCCATCTGTATGTTTTTTGGGGGGAAATGTCTATTCAGAGCCTCTGCTCATTTTTAAATCAGGTTGTTTATTTATATTTGATGTTGAGTTGTCTGTGAAAGTCACTCAGTTGTGTCTGACTCTTTGAGACCCCATGAATTATACAGCCTATGGAATTCTCCAGCCAGAATACTAGAGTGGGTAGCCTTTCTCTTCTCCAGGGATCTTCCCAATCCAGGGATCGAACCCAGGTCTCCCACGCTGCAGGTTGATTCTTTACCAACTGAGCAACCAGGGAAGCCCGAGAAAACTGGAGTGGGTAGCCTATCCCTTCTCCAGCAGATCTTCCTGACCCAGGAATTGAACCGGGGTCTCCTTCAGTACAAGCGGATTCTTTACCAGCTGAGCTACCAGGGAATCCCAAATGTGAGTAGTATGAGCACATGTTTAAGCCAGCAGGATGCTCACAGTACTACACAGTTCTACTCAGTTCTCATGCTCTATGAAGACTTACTATTACTTCCTTGAGCAACCAGTATATTCTCTCATTCATCAGGCAGAAGTTTTCCTTAGGGCCCAACTAAGGGAGAGGATCATTCATGGGTTTTTATCAGCTCAGAACAGAATCAGCTTTGAATTTAATCATTTATACCATATTCAAATTATAAAACAGAGTTTAAATATTCTGTTAATAAGTAACACATGTTGCTATACTTCTTCTGCAAAGGATTACTATGAGATCTGGCTCAAGTCTTACTAAGATCATTCAGAATGGAATGAACAATAAATATTTGATGGTATCCTTCCTAAAGCTTCTTGAAAACCAATTTTCAAGAGCCCCAGGGTGTTAACAGTGATCAAATTATAAGATAAACCATTTTTCTCTTGAAACAGAAAGAGACTTCCTGGCTTCTTGAACAGGAGGAATAAGGTAAAACTCTGAGGTCACATCAGACTTTCTCACAAAGAGCCTGCTCTGTTTGTACTGGCTGCATGCCAAAAGGCAGACAGGGAGAAAAGACAGACTTAAGGATAATACATGCCCTCGTACCAAATAAAAAATACCTTCAGAAAGAGCCCACACGAAGAGCTGTTTAGGACAAAACTATCCAGCTTCTCTAAAATCATATTCAAATTATAGGTCAAGGTGAACATGGCCATGGCAGGTTTGAGATGAATGGTATAAATAAGGCAATTAAAATAGGAAGACTTTCAAAGAGAACCCAATCAGCAAAACTCACAGGAGTATTTATAGTTAATTTTATCTGTTAGAAGAATTATCTGAAGTAGCAACCGAATTCCACTTATTTAAATGTCAGTTACCATAGTAGATTCTATAGCTATCAGGTAAAACTTAGAGTCAAAACATATTTCCTGAAGCTAAATTTATAATCATTATAAAACTTGATCCTTTTGCTATGCTCCAGAGTTTTGTAAAATAAGAGACGCAGGCCATTTGTTGCTGTTGCTATGAGACACTTGTTGCTATTGCTATGAGACAAATGTTGACATCACACATCTCTGGAGAAGGAAGGAAAATGATAAGTTCTTACCAAGTAATCATCAGGCTTGATACCAAAAAGTTCTCTGAAATATCGGAATGCTAGTGGAGCATATGTCTTAAATCTGAAGTCTGGGTAGTGATGTGCTGGGGTCAGATTGCTCCCTTCACTGCAATTAAAATGTTAAAAAAAAAAAAGAGAGAGAGATAAAGAACATCAGTAAGGACAATTTTGACTTCAAATTCTAGCTCTATTAGTCCTGTACCAATTTCCCATCTAGTAAAACATCCCTTGATACTGAATCTCTCTAAGCTAGTGTCAGAAAGGCCAATGGCCATCAGGGAAAAACAGCTGCTAATGTAGCAAGGGCCACTCCAAGCTTGCAACCCCTGCCAGTCACAATGTATCTTCAGCTTGAAAATTCTTCATCCCCCTGTGCCTCCTTTCTGGGAAAATGACTCGATTCTCTCCAATGAAGCCACTGCTGTAATGCTTTAGGTATAAGATCCAGTGTTTTTGTGCACCCCAATGTTCATCGCAGCACTGTTTATAATAGCCAGGACATGGAAGCAACCTAGATGCCCATCAGCAGATGAATGGATAAGGAAGCTGTGGTACATATACACCATGGAATATTACTCAGCCGTTAAAAAGAATTCATTTGAATCAGTTCTAATGAGATGGATGAAACTGGAGCCCATTATACAGAGTGAAGTAAGCCAGGAAGATAAAGAACATTACAGCCTACTAACACATATATATGGAATTTAGAAAGATGGTAATGATAACCCTATATGCAAAACAGAAAAAGAGACACAGAAGTACAGAACAGACTTTTGGACTCTGTGGGAGAAGGCGAGGATGGGATGTTTCGAGAGAACAGCATGTATATTATCTATAGGGAAACAGACCACCAGCCCAGGTGGGATGCATGAGACAAGTGCTCGGGCCTGGTGCACTGGGAAGACCCAGAGGAATTGGGTGGAGAGGGAGGTGGGAGGGGGGATCGGGATGGGGACTACATGTAACTCCATGGCTGATTCATGTCAATGTATGACAAAACCCACTGCAATGTTGTGAAGTAATTAGCCTCCAACTAATAAAAATAAATGAAAAAAAAAAAAAAGATCCAGTGTTTTGCGCAATTTCAAAAATGCATTTTTTTTGGCCATGAATTTTGAATACTGCATAAAAATTTTAAACTAGGAATAAGTAAAATAACTTAGAAAATGTCTCACCAACAGAAAGAACCAACACAGTGGAAATAGATGGGTGCTGAATCTAAACTCTTTCTTATACCCACAGTTACAGGAAAAAGACTTTAACTATTTAGGAATTTTAAAACCTATTTTCCATTCCCATACATATCATGATTTTCTTCCTCTTCTGGGTTCATCTTTGAAAATTTTTGTGCAAAATTTATGACAGGTATAAGGTATAAGGAGATCAGCAAATACTCATGCACCTAAACTGTTGCTTAAGAAATAAAATATTATTCATGTAGTTCAATTGCCTTTAGTACTTTTTATGGATCATATACTCCTCCTCCTCCTTAGAGACATCCGCTACTCTGAATTTTTATGTTTATGATGTTTACCATCCATTTTATTCTTTGACTACTGGCAGTAATATATTTCACATGTCATTACCTAACTTTTTATTGTAAAAAATTTTTTTATTTAGAGGTTCAGAATTCTTTTTCACCACATTCTAGGTGGGACACTGAGGCCAGTCTTTCATGGATATTACACAAATACATTGTGCAAATAAAAAGGCTTTCAGCATACAACAAGTACTTAGAATCCACTACAATTTAAGTTTGCTGAGGTCTGTCAGAATTTTTGTGTCAAGACCTGACACATGGTAGACAATAAGTATTTTTTGAATGAAAAAATGAGTTTAAGATAATGCTAATTCAGTAAACTTGATTCTTAGATGAAGCTTAGGTTCAAAAGTCAACATAAAAGGAAAAAAAGATCATATAGTCCAAAATCATCCTTAAAAACTATTTAGGAAATGACCTGTTCAATATATCATGTGGCCAGTTTTCCCCATGCATGGTTACAGATGACCGTGTCTTTTGGTGACTTCCAAAAGAAGTATTAGGCTTGTGTTGTTAGGGGCCATCCTATAACAACCAATCTTCTCTGGGAAGGCCAGGACTGCACTCAGGCAGCAGCAAGGCACATACAGGACAGGAGTGACACAGGAATGGAGGCTGCTTGGGAGAGGAACTCACGTATGACCAGATCATCCGCTCACTGAGATGGCTATTGTTGCCTTAAGCAAGCACAGGTGAATATTCATAATGCTTGTATGATACCCAGGCAGGGTGTACAAACATTTCCTCATCCCATATTTTGGGATTTATGAGACATGCACTCAGTTATACATCTTATGGGACTGACACAAGGAATGATTTTGAAACTTACATAATTATAACTTGAAAACATAGGCTGTGTAGAAATAAGAGATTAAGAGCAAAGAGGCTCATAGAGACCTCTGACATCTTTTCTCACTGTTGCAAGCAAGTAATAATAATCTTTTGCACAACGAAGGAGACTGTAAGCAAGGTGAAAAGACAGCCCTCAGAATGGGAGAAAATAATAGCAAACGAAGCAACGGACAAAGAATTAATCTCAAAAATATACAAGCAACTCCTGCAGCTCAATTCCCGAAAAATAAACAACCCAATAAAAAAATAGGCGAAAGAACTAAACAGACATTTCTCCAAAGAAGACATACAAATGGCTAACAAACACATGAAAAGATGCTCAACATCACTCATTATCAGAGAAATGCAAATCAAAACCACAATGAGGTACCATTTCATGCCAGTCAGAATGGCTGCTATCCAAAAGTCTACAAGCAATAAATGCTGGAGAGGGTGTGGAGAAAAGGGAACCCTCTTACACTGTTGGTGGGAATGCAAACTAGTACAGCCACTATGGAGAACAGTGTGGAGATTCCTTAAAAAACTGGAAATAGAACTGCCATATGACCCAGCAATCCCACTGCTGAGCATATACACTGAGGAAACCAGAATTGAAAGAGACACGTGTACCCAATGTTCATTGCAGCACTGTTTCTAATAGCCAGGACATGGAAGCAACCTAGATGCCCATCAGCAGACGAATGGATAAGGAAGCTGTGGTACATATACACCATGGAATATTACTCAGCCATTAAAAAGAATACATTTGAATCAGTTCTAATGAGATGGATGAAAGTGGAGCCTATTATATAGAGTGAAGTAAGCCAGAAAGAAAAATACCAATACAGTATTACTAATGCATATATATGGAATTTAGAAAGATGGTAATGATAGCCCTGTATGCGAGACAGCAAGAGAGACACAGATGTATAGAACAGTCTTTTGGACTCTGTGGGAGAAGGCCAGGGTGGGATGGTTTGGGAGAATGGCATTGAAACATGTATGTTATCATATGAAATGAATCACCAGTCCAGGTTCGATGCAAGATACAGGGTGCTCAGGGCTGGTGCACTGGGATAACCCAGAGGGATGGGATGGGGAGGGAGGTGGAAGGGGGGTTCAGGATGGGGAACACATGTGCACCCGTGGCAGATTCATGTCAATGTATGGCAAAACCAATACAATAAAGTAATTAGCCTCCAATTTAAAAAATTTATATTAAGAAAATAATCTGAAGCAGGCTACTTTCAGTGGGCCAAGAGTGTTGCCACAATTTTTTATTTTCTTCCACTCTCTTATCTCCTTTCTATCTCATGCAGTCAAAATAATTCATTCTATTACAGATCACCTTCAACATTTAAGAGTAAAATAAAACACCCATTCCACTTACATGGAATCATTCTTTAAATGATTATTCTCATGCAGTTGGGGACCCAAGATTTTATCAGAGAGGATACAGTATTTATTACTATCATTTTTGGTTACTCAGAGCTTCTTGACTTCTTCACCTTTCCCTGAATCTACCACTAATTACAACAGCTTTCCTTGGATTCACATCTCCCTGGCTATTGTGCTTCGTTCAGAAAAGGTGTGAAAAGGATAGTGTTAAGTTTCCCTGGAGATGAGACAGGCAGACACATGTGCACACACACACACACACACACACACACACACAGAACATCTCTAGGTAAAGAAAGGGAACCTTTATTTTTTTACATATCCACCCTGACCCCTGACGGCTGGTATAAAAAGCCATTACATCACTAAGAATGAAAAAAGTAAACGGAATCTATTAATAGCTTTGGGTCACATTAAGATATAAAAAAAGGTATGGATCAACTATGATACAGGCTTGCCTGTATGGGGTCATCAATAAATTATATGTGTATAATGGAGACAATGAACAGAGAACAAGGATAATACTTAACAGAGGCATTACAGGAAGTGGCAATTTCTTCACAGCATAATTAACAGATATTAATAATTAACTGCTGAGGTTATACAATCTTGAACTTCTCCATTTGCCTGAATGGACAGCAATGCTCCTTAGTAGTGGATCATAATACATGACCTCTTTTAATTTGTTTTTCTCCTAGTAGATTGTAGTTCATGAATTCTGCTTTCCTTTGATAAATATTAAGATTTGACATTCTCTCAAATCACAGTGGACCCCCTATGTGGGGGCTGAGATACTCCTAACTCCCTGTAGTGCAGGGAGACTTGAGTTCAAGTTCCATCTCTGCCACTGACAAGTTGTGCTCTCTGAGACCTGGTACTGAACCTCTAGAAATGACATGGCAGAGTGGGTGAAAATGTGAAAGGAAGGCCATGCCCCAGCACATGTGGAGCCCTCAGTGAGTCTGGATGATTGAGGTTGCATGGAAACAAGAGATAGCCCAAGGTTGAACATGTCACATGAAGAATGAGGTGGCTGGGTTTTTTTTTGGTTTTAAAAAGCAGGAAAAAGAAAGTTACAAAATGAGAAAATATTGGGTTGGTTAAAAAGTTCACTGGGGTTTTTCCATAGCACTGCACTGAAAAACACAAACTTTTTGGCCACTCCATCATATGCAACTCATTTCACAAAAAGCTAACCTCCCAATATAAAGAGCTTTAAGATACAGCAAAAAAAAAAAAAGGCCAAAAAGTTATATGTTAATATTTTTTAAAAATAGCCAAAGGTATAATCAGGCGGTTCACAGAAATGGAAGTACAAATGACTTACACATATGAAAAGATGTTCAACCTCATTTGTCATAGAATAAATGCAAATTAACTGTCACCAAGAGATCATTTTCTCTCTCAGATGAGTAAAAACTTAAAACTTTGCTATAGCTCAAGGGAGACTAGCACCCTGAGCCACTACTAGTGGGAAAGTAAATTGATACTTTTTCTTTGGAGGACATTTTTTACAACTGTCAAAATTACAAATGGATATACAACTCTTGATTTAGCAAAGTCATTACTATATGCTAAACTAGTGTTTGTATAAAATGACATATGTGTACCTGGTTATTCACTATGGCACTGTTTATAATGATGAAGGATTAGAAGCAGCTTAGATGTCTCTCAGAAGGGAACCAGTCAATTAAGTTTCAGTCACACACTGGAATACTATGCAATTATTACAAAAGAATGAGGAAGCTTATGTAACCTCAGTTATGCAGGTGATACCACTCTAATGGCAGAAAGTGAAGAGGAACTAAAGAGCCTCTTGATGAAAGTGAAAGAGGAGAGTTAAAAAGCTGGCTTAAAACTCAACATTCAAAAAACTAACATCATGGCATCTGGTTCCATCACTTCATGGCAAACAGAGGGGGAAAAAATGGAAGCAGTGACAGATTTTATTTTCCTGGGCTCCAAAATCACTATAGACAATGACTGCAGCCGTGACATTAAAAGACACTTGCTCCTTAAAGGAAAGCTGTGACAAACCTAGATAGCTTAATTAAAAAGCATAGAAATCACTTTGTGGACAAAGGTCCATAAAGTCAAAGCTGTGGTTTTTTCAGTAGTCATGTATGGATGTGACAGTTGGACCATAAAGGTGGCTGAGCACCAAAGAATTGATGCTTTCAAGCTGTGGTGTTGGAGAAGACTCTTGAGAGTGCCTCAGACAGCAAGGAGATCAAATCAGTCAGTCCTACACTAAAGCAACCCTGAATAGTCATCGGAAGGACTGATACCGAAGCTGAAGCCCCAGTACTGTGGCCATCTGATGTGAAGAGTAAATTCATTGGAAAAGACCCTGATGCTGGGAAAGATTGAGGACAGGAGGAGGAGGAGGGAACAGAGGATGAGATGGTAAGACAGCATCACAGACTCAATGGACAGGAATTTGAGCAAACTCTGAGAGTGAAAGACAGGGGAGCCTGGCATGCTGCAGTCCACGAGGTCACAAAGAGTTGGACATGACTTAGAGACTGAACAACAAAACGCACTGACGTGGTGAGATCTAAGATAAATTAAGTGAAAGAAGGTTGATGCAAAATACTGTGTACGGCATGCCAACACTTGTATACAAAAACAAAAAAATATATCTTTGGCATGTATCTGCATAAAAAAACTCTTGAAGGATGTACAGACCCCTAGTAACAGGGGTCAGTAGAGCTAGACACTGGGTACAAAAGGGACAGGAATGAAAGGGACACTATTCACAGTATTTCTTTTAAAAGCATCATGAGGATTAACCCTTCTATGTATTACCATTTACAACATTAATTTTTTTTTTTTTTAAGCTGGGGGTAAAAGCCATAAGCCCAAAACAAAGCTCTGCACACTCAGTACCACACAGCAGAAAGGTTCAGTAAATCTTCTGCTTAGTAAACTGCTCCAGTGAATGACAAATAGCAACCTGACAAGAATGAAGAAGCTCTACTGAAAGAAATGCAAATTACTGGGCTGTTGGCCCCAGCTGGAGGTTGTCAGGAGGTACAGGGAACAAGAGCAACACCACACAGCAGGTGCAGCGAGGATCAGCAGCAGACCTACGGGGGACCCAGGGGGGACCAGTGTGGGTGCTGGCCCACTGATGTCCAGCACAGAGGCTCCTCTGCACATGTAGGAAATGCTGAGCCAAGGCAGCAAACACAGCTGCAATCAGCATTCGTCCACCGGCCAGTGGGAGAGCTCCACCAAAGACCCCTGTGGGCTTTCCGGGCCCAAGCCTGGTGGCAGCCATCAGGAGCCGGTCAGGCGTCTAGACTCAGCAAAAATGAAGTCTGCCGAAGAGAAGACGTCTTCAGAATTTAAGATTTAGTCCTCTTCAACCCATTTAAAAAAGACCCCAGTTTCCTGTCTCAGCAAAAAGTTGAGGCTTTGGAATTTTCAGCTGCGATGTTTTCAGCACTAATTCGAGATGTTTGGATCCCGTGAGCTGGTAAAATCTCAACAATAAAAATCTGGAGGCCAAAATGTCATACATTTTTAGTTGTCTGACTTAGTATGAACAGAATGCTAGTTTCTAATTTTAAAAAATAGATATGAAACACACAACAAAGGTTTACTGTATAGCTCAGGGAACTATAGTCAATATCTTGGATTGACCTATAATGGAAAATAATTTCAAAAATAATATACATGTATATGTATAACTGAATCACCTTGCTGTGTACCTGAAACACTGTAAGTCACCTATATTTCAATAAAATAAATATATATTAAGAAAAAAATCTTTAAAAAATTTTGAGGCCCATGTAGGATCTCCAACTTTCTTTTGCCAAGTAAGAACCTAAATAAGTAAGCCAACACACAGTTCTACCCTATCAAGTTACTAAAGAAAGAGTTTGTTAACCTCACCAAAGGAGGAAGAAACTTCAAATAAAAAATAGTACTTTCTCTATCTTGTTCTTTTCTCCCTTATTTCATCAAAAAGCAGTTAAGAGTTTATTATGGATCAGCTCTGGGATTTTGATATTTACTCTTTGGAGGTGGGTTCAATTTTCAATTTAACTGAACTTAAAGTTAGTGCTTGTCTTCAGTCCAAAAGTATGTTATTTCTCAATGGCAGTAAATGTTTAGGATTACAATGCTGAAGCTTGAGGAAGCAGTAGCCAGCATCTGGAATTTCCCATTTAGCAGATAAGGAAGTCAGAGCCTAGGGAGGGAAAGTAATGACCTAAGTTAGTCAGGAACAAACAAGAGGAGATTAGATCTACACCAAGGCAGTGGAAAAGTCAGCAGCAATTAGGTTGGCCTTAATTTCAACTTGACGTTCCTCGATTAGTCTTTTCAGGATCCTGTTAAAGGTTTCAGGCTACAACCTTCCCAAATACCCCAATTATCTCCCCATCCCCATGCTCCCCATCTCTAATCATGCTACAGGATCAGGTGGGCTGAATTTGATTAGCCATTTAGGGGTTCTCATTTGTATGTACCGTGAACACCCTGCTTTGCATATGTGGTTTCAGAGCCTGATAACCAAGTACTATTTTCAGTGGCACTGAGTGGAGAGATCTGACACTCAGCAATAGGGTGAAATTGATTTAATATCTCCAGGACTCTTAAGAGGTCCAGTTTTGGAGCTGAGGCCCAGAGCTCTGATGTTTTAGAGGCAACATTTTACATATGGTGAGCTTCCTTGATTTCAAACTGTAACTGTTAGTGGCCTCCTGGCAAAACGAGTGGGTCAGCAACTCCTAGGTGACAGATTTATTATAAGGGATTGGCTCATGTGGTAATGGAGGCTGAGAAGTCCAACGATCTGCCGTATGCAAGCTGGGGGCCCAGGAAAGCTGGTAGTGTAATTCCAATCCAAACCCAAAGGTCTGAGAGTCAGGGAAGCCAATGGTATAAGTCCCAGTCTAAATCTGAAGGCCCAAGAATCAGGAACACTGATGTCCCAGGGCAGTGATAATGTCGAGGGCCTGTGGGGCTCCTGGGTACAAGCCCTTTCTGTGTCCTCCATTTCTTTGATTATAGGAAACCAGCCTTCGTTCAGTCTCCCTGACCTTCCCTGAGTTCCAAGGGGCAGATTCAAGCAGTTAATTAGGGAACGGAGGGGATGTGAGGCCAGGGAGAAACGGTCAAGAGCAGCCTTGGGGCAAGGTCCTGTTTTCCCATCAGTGGATACACACAAAAATATCTTTGAGCTCTTCTGCAGATACTGAAGCCCCCTCCAGGTGGAAGGAGTTAATGATTAATGGTGGCATGCTGCCCACAAGCATGAAGACCCCAGACCAGTTAGACCTGAAGGCAGACTCCCACTTACTTAACCACCAACCCATCAGAAGAATGTCCATGGACTGATCACACCCTCTTTGAACAATTACTATAAAACTTCTCACTATCCTCCCCAAGTGGGGACACATGGTTTAAGGGCATTAGCCCACTGTGTCCCCCTTTGCCTGGCAAAGCAATAAAGCTATCCTTTTCTACTTCACCTAAAACTCTGTCTCCAAGATTTGATTCACCACCAGTGTACCGAGAAGCTGAGCTTTCAGCATCAGCAGGAGAAGACAGATGTCCCACCTCAAGTAGGGAGTGAATCAGCCCTTTTGCCACCTTTTTGTTCTATTCAGGATGATGCCCACCCAAACTGTGAGGTGATCTTTTTTTACTCAGTCTACTGATTCAAATGCTAATTTCTTCTAGAACTATCTTCACAGACACACCCAGAAAAAATGTCTTATCAGCTATCTGGGCATCCCTTAGCCAGTCAAGTTGACACATCAACTTAACCATCACACCTCCCATGAGGCAGGATAAGTGACTTTGTCCTAATATACAGATGGTGATACTGAGACAAAGAAAACTTAAGTGTAATACAATTGGACCAGTGACACAGTCCAGTAACAAACTAGTGGGGGCACCCCGTCTTCAAAGTGAACCTGTGTAAGGCAGGGTATGCAGAAGCAGCATTAGGCATTACTAATTGCCTCTGCCAGCTCAGGTAAGGTGGACATTGCTTAGTTTTCACATACAACTATTTAACCTGGGTAATAGAAATTGGTTCTCTTGCCAAATCAGACAGTGACTGCTTTTCCATTCTCCTGAAGGAAAACAAAACAAACATAATGAAACAAAAGACACACTCCCTGAAGGTGCCAGTCTCCTTCTGCTGAACACATCTGTGATGGTACCCCGAGCTGCCTTCTGGAACACAAGGCTTTACCATCTTTTGAGGCAAACAAGCTAACAGCCAGTCTTTAAAAGTGAGTAGCTGAAGACAGCTTAAATTCCAAAACCAAAGAACATATTCCAGGGTGTCATTTACTAGGAACGTGTGATATCATTGTTCATGATCTAAATGCTAAACTTCTAAAGTAGTTATTACCACACTGAGAAATTATGTTTACAAGCAATTTCAAATAAGTTAAAATGCTATGTAATATTCAGTGCATGCAACAAATTTTTCACTTTTGAATTAAAGGAAGAGGCATATGATCCTTATCGATAGGAAATTATCTTTCCCCCACCCCCACTACATAAATATTCAACAAATATTTGAAAAGTTTTGACTTGAAGGGACCTTGTATTATTGGCTTTACCAGCAACAGTCACACCTCTCATTTAATCCTGAGAAGAATATTCCGGTAGCTTTGTGTTCTATCCACATCTATATAAAACCTTGTATGGAAAAAACCAGGTATAGATCAAGGGTTGGCAAACCTTTTACAGTCTTTGTTACAACTCCTCAACTCTATTGTTGTAGTGGAAAAGGAACCCTAAACATTATGTAAGTGAACGGATGTGGCTGTTACAATTAAACTTTATTTAGAAAAAAAAGCAGCACAGGGCCGTCTTTTTCTCATGAGCTGTAGTGTGCTGACCCATGGTACAAATGGATTCTTGGATGACTTTATGTCAGTGAAACTTGAAATGCAGGTGGTTAGCTAGTCTGTCAAAACCCTAAACGTAGCACTGATATTTGGCAATGCTTATATGCATCTTTGACATATATGTTTGCTTGTCATTTAGAATAATATCATAGCTCAGTTGGTAAAGAATCTGCCTGCAATGCGGGAGACCTGGTTTTAATCCCTGGGTTGGGAAGATCCCCTGGAGAAGGGAAAGGCTACCCACTCCAGTATTCTGGCCTGGAAAATTCCATGGAATGTATAGTCCATGGGGTCACAAAGAGTTGGACACGACTGAGTGACTTTCACTTCACCTGGTGATTCAAATAAATTCCAAAGAAGAAAATCCATCAAACCTAAGGGCAGTCTGCAATGATCTTCACATCAAGCTAAACTCCAGTGAGTAGATGAAAATACAGGCGTTTTCTTTTCTTTTTTTTTTTAACAAATTCTTCAATTAGATAATTATTCTTGTATATGGAAAGATATATTTATTGCCAGCTTTCAAACCATACTTTCCATCCCAGAGAAGGCAGTGATGGTGTCTCCTACAGGGGAACAGAGGGATGGATTCAAGCTGGTTGTCAAGGGGCCAGATAGGTAGATTTAGTTTCATAAGTTCTGTTTTTTTTTTTTTTTAATTCAAAAAGAAATACCGTTCCTGTGTTTCATCACCATAGTATAGGGAGAAACAAAACTGTGGAGCCAGCCACCACTGAGTTCAAATCCTGACTTTACCATTTACTGGTTTATCACTTTGGGTTAAGATACCTAATACCTCAGGGGCTTAGCTACTTCATATATAAAATAGGTTTTTCTTAATGGTAAAGATGAAAAGTAATAACAATAATATTACAGAACATACAAATATTATTAATAAGACTATGCTTAGTTCATAGTTGGTTCTTAAACTTTGCCTTCTGTTGCCACTTCAGGTTCAAGTTTACATGGTAGAAACATGATAAAACAGTCTCTATCTTCCTAATCCCATTTACACATGAAAAATCTACAACCTTGAGTTCTGGGTGGTACAGAATTTGGGGTCAAAAGATGAAGATATGGCCATGGTTCTCTTACTCATCTATTTTGTGATTTTGGAAGATCATGGAACCAGACAGTTAAAAAGAATTTTATACCATCCTTAAAATCTTAAACAGGTCTAGAGCTCTTTTCCATCTACAAAATGAAATAATCTGTGGTGCAAATACATAATATCTAAAAATAACTTCAAGCCATTTTAAAATAAAGAAATAAAAAATAACACAGTGCACTTCGTTGCTAAGGGAAACAGATTCTGCAGTCTCAGAGCAGTAGTAAATTAAAACATCTCAAGGCACCCTAAGCAATTAGTTCTATGACCCAGATAAATGCATTGGATTTTACAGCCACCAGAGACTTCAGAATGTTTCAACAGCTGGCAACAAGGGCCTCTCACCCCTAGGCAGGTAGAGAAATATGGGTGGGTGGGGAGGGAGCACTATTTGGCCCCTTTACTGAGTTGTAACTGACATACAATAAAATGTACAGTTAGTTCTCACATATGTGTATACCTATGAAACCGCCACCAGAATCAAGAAACTGAATTTATCCATCGCTTTGTGGGAAGGGTTTTGATCGCTACAGTAATGAGGAGATATTACTGGCATGGCCTGGGGATGACAAATGTTCAGTCTTGCACAAAGAATTAGCTCATCCAAAAAAAGTCAATAGCACATTTGTTGAGAAACACTGGGACCAAGCCCTTTGCTAAACCAAAGAAGAAACTGAGTCCAGATGAGGAAACTGAGGCAAGACCCCATGTGAGCTTCTTGTTTCCATGTAATGCATCTGGAGCATATATGTTCTTTTTAAATTATTATTATTGGAGTAATAATTATCTTTCCAATTATTATTGGAATATAGTTGTCCAGAAAAACATCTACTTCTGACTATGCTAAAGGCTTTGACTGTGTGGATCACAACAAACTGTGGAAAATTCTTAAAGAGATGGGAATACCAGACTACCTTACCTGCCTCCTGAGAAACCTGTATGCAGGTCAAGAAGCAACAGTTAGAACCAGACATGGAACAATGGACTGGTTCAAAACTAGGAAAGGAGTATGTCAAGGCTGTGTATTGTCACCCTGTTTATTTAACTTATATGCAGAATACATCATGCGAAATGTCAGGCTGGATGAAGCACAAGTAGGATCAAGATTGCTGGGAGAAATATCAATAACCTCAGATATGCAGATGGCACCACCCTTATGACAGAAACTGAAGAGGAACTAAAGAGCCCCTTGATGAAGGTGAAAGAGGAGAGTGATAAAGCTGGCTTAAAACTCAGTGTTCAAAAAATGAAGATCATGGCATCCAGGCCCATCACTTCTTGGCAAATAGATGGGGAAACAATGGAAACACTGAGCGACTTTATTTTCTTGGGCTCCAAAATCACTGCAGATGGTGACTGCAGCCATGAAGTTAAAACACGCTTGCTCCTTGGAAGAAAAGCTATGACAAACTTAGGCAGATATTAAAAAACAGAGACATTACTTGGCTGACAAAGGTCCGTATAGTCAAAGCTACGGGTTGTTCAGTAGTCAGGTATGGATGTGCAAGTTGGACCATAAAGAGGACTGAGTGCCGAAGAATTGATGCTTCTGAACTGTGGTGTTGGAGAAGACTCTTGAGAGTTCCATGGACTGCAAGGAGATTAAACCAGTCAATACTAAAGGAAATGAATCCTGAATATTCATTGGAGGGACTGATGCTGAAGCTCCAACATTGAGGCCACCTGATGTGAAGAGCGGACTCATTGGAAAAGACCCTGATGCTGGGAAAGATTGAAGGCAGGAGGAGAAGGGGATGACAGAGGACAAGATGGTTGGATGGCATCACCAACTCAATGGACATGAGTTTGAGCAAGCTCCGGGAGATGGTGAAGGACAGGGAAGCCTGGCGTGGTGCAATCCATGGGGTTGTAGAGAGTCGGACACGACTGACTGACTGACTGAACAACAATAGCTGCTTTACACTGCTGTGTCAGTTTTGGCTGTAAAGTGAGTGAGTGTGTGTGTGTGTGTGTGTGTGTGTGTGTGTGTGTGTGTGTGTGTGTGTGTGTGTGTGTGTGTGTGTGTGTGTGTGTGTGTGTGTGTGTGTGTGTGTGTGTGTGTGTGTGTGTGTGTGTGTGTGTGTGTGTGTGTGTGTGTGTGTGTGTGTGTGTGTGTGTGTGTATTCCTTCTTTTTTGGATTTCTGTCCCATTTAGTTCACCACAGAGTACCAAATAAAGTTCCTTGTACTGTGTGTTCTTTAAACAAGCAATACACTATTTGCTTAGACTCTAGTCTGAATCAAATGGTTCATGTCATATTGACATTTAAAAGCTATCCAAACTCTGAATGATATATCTGAATGTGACAGTGGACTCTTTTCAATAGGATCAGTTAGCTGGGTGCTCCCAGCCCCAGGGACATGACTGTCACTCAGTGGCTGCTGCTGCTCTCTTGGAACACAGAGTTAAGGTCAAAGATGCAAAATCCAGGTAGGTACAACTTTGGTTCTCTATTCCTGAAGAAAAAAATCTCATTTTGTCTTAATCATAAAGATGCAGTATGCTTATGATAAACTGTCCATGAACAAAAGGAATCAAAACACTCAGAAGGGCCTGAAAAACAGTGTTAGTTGCTCAGCTGTGTCCGACTCTTCGCGACCCCATGGACTGTAGCCTCTGTCCATGGAATTCTCCAGGCAAGACTACTGGAGTGGGTAGCCATTTCCTTCTCCAGGAGATCCTCCTCACCCAGGAATTGAACTGGATCGTCCACAATGCAGGCAGATTTTTGACAGTCTGAGCCACCAGGGAAGCCCCCTAAAAGTGTCTATGAAGACCTTATTTATGCACTCCTTGTTGTATAGTATCTCTTAGAGTGTCATGTATAATTCAATTGTTAAATATATATAATTTTTATATTTAAGATATTAATTTAAAAATCACTTGGGGTTTTATGTGCTCCAAGAACAAAATTTGTTATCTATTAGAACAATTGTTACTCTAAAATGGGAAGCAATGTGCCAGCTCAGTGATTCTCAAACTTTTATGTGCTTAGAGTCACCTGGAGAAATTATTAAACGGATTCCTGGGTCCTAGCCCTGGAGTTTTTAATTTTGTTGATCTGGGATCGGGGAGCCCAAGAACCTGCATGTCTTAACTAGTTCTAGATGATGTTGATGCTGCAGGCTTGAGGACCATATGCTTTCTCCTGGTGCCCATCAACAGTTGGCTCTGTTGATTGGACAGTATGAGTAGAAGACATCAGCCAGGATGGAACACCCTGCTCTTTGTACACACATCTTTGTTATAAGTGCTCTAGTGCCCTAACTCACTGCTAGCCATCCTTCCACAAAAGGACTCAAAAAAAAAAAAAAAAAAGGTTGAATGGTTTGAGTAGAGGCCCCAGAAGACCATGAGAATTAGAATACTCTGTAAACACATTTAAAAGAATTTGAGCCTAACAGAACATACCAAAAGATTAAGATAAACTCATGACCTCCTGACTTTAAAGAGGAAAAAATGGTTTAATACATACTTTTTTGAATGATAGACTGTTAAAAAACCAACACAAAGGACAATTTCCAGCCACAGAGAGAACAACGATGTCATGAACAGACAGGATTATATCTTAGGGCTTGGGGTTGTCCATATTCTGCATGAAAACTAGTTCTCATAACTGCAAGGGAAAGAGAGAGAGGCAAACTTCTAACCTTTCATAGGCCAACTTTGTTCTTCAGCTAAGAGGATTTAAAGCAAAATGAGGCACAGATGCACCCACTTTCAGGGCAAGAATAGAGATGCAGATGTAGAGAATGGACACGTGGACACAGGGGAGAAGGGAAGGGTGGGACGAATTGGGAAATTGTGATTGACATGTATACACTACCATGTGTAAAATAGCTAGCTGGTGGGAACCCACTGTATAGCACGGGAAGCTCAACTCAGGGCTCTGTGATGACCTAGATGAGTGGAGGAGGATGGGAGGGAGGGGATATATGTATACACACAGCTGATATACTTCAGTGTACAGTAGAAAGTAACAAAACATTGGGGTAAAGCAATCATACTCCAATTCAAAAAATAATGCTGAGATGATAAATTTTAAAAGAATGAGGCTGTCTGGGTTTATAGCTGACTTTCTTTTATTTATGTGCTCTGTTGTGACTTCATGGACACACTCATCTAAAGGTTTTATTTCTAGGAAGTTGACGCCTGGACAAAAAAATCCCTGAAGATTTTTAAAGACAATGAAAACATGGAGAGGAGAAGTGTCACCCAACCATTCTCATTCGAGCCTAGCAATAATTGATAATAAAACTGGCTTATTTTAGAGAGAAACATTTACTTTAAAATAAATGACAAGTCAATCCTTATAGCCACAAAGACAATATAATTGCTTCCAAACCCCTAAGTTGAGTATCTATTTTCTTTCTTTGAAAAGTCCTGTCAGTGGTAGTGACAGTTCCAATTTAAGAGTGAGTACTTCTCTTCTTACATTAACTGAGCATTAGACTTTTAAATTATTTGTTTTATTTTGGTATAGCATGCATAATATAAATTTACCATCTTATCCATTTTTAAATGTATACTTATGTGGCATTATGTCCATTCACAGTGTTGTGCAACCATCACTATCATCCATCTCAGATTTATTTAATTGATTTATCCCCCCAGTATGGGGCTTCCCAGGTGGCACTAGTGGTAAAAAAAAAAAAAAAAACTCGACTGCCAATACAGGAGACATTAAGAGATGTGAGTTTGATCCTGGGTCAGGAAGATCCCTTGGAGGAGGGCATAGTAACCCACTCCAGTATTCTTGCCTGGGAAATCCTATGCACAAAGGAGCCTGGTGGGCTACAGTCCGTAAAGTTGCAAAGAAGCAGACACGACTGAAGTGACTTGGCACGTTAGCATGCACATGATAAAGTTAGAGGTGACATGTATGGGTAACTTGGCTGTCTTTTCAAATATGCTGTCAACATAGGGGAATTCCCTTAAGTTTTCTGGAGGAGAGTTAAAAGAGGAAACACATGAGAATATTTAGATAGCAGAACCAATTACGGGATCCCCAACTCATTTCTTAAATTAGGGCTACAGCAAAAACTTGCCACCATCTGCTGCGTCCCAGGTGCCCTCTTTTTCTAAACCTATGCAGACATCACTGTGATTACTCTATTCTTTCCCACTGAATTTCAAAGTCTTTCTCCATACAGTCTTTCAGGCATTATTACAACTAATTACAGCTGACCCATAGGATAAACTCTGTTTACCAACTGCTATAAAAATGTAGGCCATGTTAAAAAAAAATGCAAGCCATTTAATGCAACCGAAAGTAATAATTACTTGGATTACTTTTGGGCACACCAAGGTCCAACATGAACATCAGTACATGATGTACACACTCATGGGTAGAAAAGTCTTGTACCAGCAGAAAAGTCTTCAATATGGGGATGTCACAAGAAAGGTTCCTTAGCATGGAAATCATCACAATAAACAATGTTCTTACCTGGGCAGGAACACACTTTCCACCACATAAAAATCTTGCATGAGAACATCTCGGTCTGGCTTGGAGGTGAGATTACCCACTGTGTATCCTATTCCCAGCTGAATAGCACCTTTGATGGCAGATGACGCAGTCTGCAGGGAAAACAAGGATTTCGACGTTAGCCTCAGTAGTTGGGACCTTGTTCAATGTCACAAGTAGCAAAAACAGAAGAGTGAGGTTAATTTCTTCTCTTGTTCCTAAGCAACAAGGAAGCTAGGTTTAGAAAGATGACAGGCTGCTTCTTTTGATGGAGAATCCTTTCCAAACATCAAGGACCCTTCTTTCCATGAAATTATTTTGGTGGTTATCTTTCCTATAAATATTCCTAAGGTCAAATTACCGTCCAAAATCTCCATTTTTCTTTTATTAAGAACTTAAAAACTTTCAAAATATAGCAATATAATTTCTACTAAAGGATAATTGGTACAGTCACATTTTTAAAAAATCAGAAGTTCTGTAACATATCTATGGATCAGGAAGAGAATTTTGGCTTCATAAGAAATGAGAGAGTAAAAAATAATTTCAGCCTTTGGAATACATAAAATTTAATTTGAAAATTGCTTACTAGTCTTGCCAAGGGTCCATAATCAAAATTTCCTTCACTGATCTATAATAAAACACAGAGTTTTGGAACCTCAATATTTCAAATTTACTGCTTTTCTAATATTATTCCACAGTTAAACTGACATAATGTTAACTTAGAGGAATGACATATATATTTGTGTGTGTTCACACGTGTGCATGTATATATAAATAGTTTTAACCAACATAATAGAAATAGAATAACTTAAGAAAATCAGAAAACATTCTTCTTAATGGTGCAAGTGTGGCATATTTTTTTATGCCTTGCAATGTTTAATATAGTATACCCTGGGACAGAAGAGTCTAGCAGGTTATAGTCTATTGGTTGCATAGAGTCCAACACAACAGAGCGATTATCACTCTTACTCAGACAGTGGGAACAAATAAATACTTAAATCACTGGTTCTCAGCCAGGGACATTTGACATTGGAGACATTTTTTAGTTGTCGTAACTGGTGGTGGTAGTGCTTTTGGCATCTAGAGGGTAGGGGTCAGGAATGCTGTTACAACATCCTACAATGCACAGGACAGCTTCTCATAACAACAAATTATCAAGCCCCAAATATTAGTGCTGAGGCTGAGAAACCATGCCTTAAAATGAATGTAATAAAGATCACCTGCTTAATAAAAAATATTCTTTTTGCATTAACATTTTCACTTAACAAGACCAATCTCCATCTTCCCAGATGCTGCTGTTTTTTAAAAATTTCTTCATGCTTTTAACATCAAAAGATCTCTCTCTTCTTGAAAAAATGTATCCTCTTGATTTCTATGATAGAACACAGTCCTGTGTCCATGTCCACCTTTTTTGATGGGCTCTCATTTCTTCACTAAATTCTCATATTTTGTTTGCTGTAATTGCTGTGTCCCTATAAGTTGGATCCTTGATTCTCAAATTTCCTTAGTTATGTAGACGATCAATACATTCCTAATGGTTTCACATACTGGCTCCATGCATATGACTTTCAGAACCTCCTTGGACACTGTTTTATCATCACAAACACAGTACATGTGGCACCAAACCATTATCTTACAGCCAATCCCCTGATGTCCCTCTCCCTAAGCTCTGTAATCTTGTCACTGAAGGTGAACCCCAAGCAAACCACCTCTTGCGCAGGGCTGGGTCTCCAGGAAATATTTGCTGACTGGGCCTGAAATGGTCACGGTCATTCATACGTCTCAGTCACTTCCACTATACAATCAGTAACCCTCACTATCCCATGGAGTCATCATTCAATCGTTCTGCTTATTTCACTGCAAATATCATATCAGCCTTAGTGTGAGGACAACTATAATGTCTATCCCCTTCTGTGCAGTTAAGAGAAACATCCTGGGGCTTTTCTTCTTTACATATGCCTTTTTACTTACAATCCCAGAGCAGCAAGATGGCAAAAGACTGAGAGTCAAGCCCAAATAGTGCAACTAGTGCTTCAAAAACAAAAAGCTGCTATTTTAATATTCCCACTGCGAGCTCAGCAATGCCACCAGTTGGCATCAGTGACCTTTTGTACCGATAGCTCTGACTTCTGAAGGCTGAAATGAATTTTTCTCATTTTAACCTCACATAAAAATTCAAAAGGTTTCTCTTCTCCTATCTGTCACACAGGGCAGTATGGCACAGGACGTGACATCAGCATTTTCTAGAAGACACCTACGGTCTGAAACTTTCTATGCCAGATCTATCAACAGATGCACACACTCTCAAACTGTTTTTCCTTCCCTTTACCACACCCCTGACTCTGCTTCCAGAAATACCTGTATTTCTGCTTAATTCAGTCATTTAGTGTGCTTCTTGGACTGGAACACATGTGAAACATGGGATGCCCAATTCCTTGTTAACCACCCTTCAGTCTTATCCCAGAGAAAGCAATGGCAACCCACTCCAGTATTCTTGCCTGGAAAATCCCATGGACAGAGGAGTCTGGTAGGCTGCGGTCCATGGGGTTGCTAAGAGTTGGACACGGCTGAGCATCTTCACTTTCACTTTTCACTTTCATGCACTGGAGAAGGAAATGGCAACACACTCTAGTGTTCTTGCCTGGAGAATCCCAGGGACAGGGGAGCCTGGTGGGCTGCCATCTATGGGGTCACACAGAGTCGGACACGACTGAAGCAACTTAGCAGCAGCAGTAGCAGCAGCCTTATCCCACCCCCAGCAACAGAAGGTGGTCAAAGTTGCAGCAGTCTATATCTGGTACTTGCAAACTTTAGAAAGTCTGAGAATCACTGGGTCATTTGTTAAAACGGACCAAAACCACAACTATGGAGACAGTAAGAAGATCAGTGCTTGCCAGGGGGTTGGGGAGGGGAAGCAGAGCACAGAGGATTTTCAGGGCAGGGAAAACACTCCGCACAATTCCTTTATGATGGTGTGTCATGCATGCTCCTTCGTGTCTCTTTGTGACTCCATGGACAACAGCCCGCCAGGCTTCTGTGTCCATGGAATTTTCCAGGCAAGAATACTGGAGTGGGTTGCCTTTTCCTTCTCCAGGGGCTCTTCCCGACCCAGGGATCGAACCCACATCCCTTGAGTCTCCTGCATTGTCAGGCGGATTCTCTACCACTGAGCCACCTGGGAAGTCCACTTTTATGACGGATACACATAATTATGAATTTGTCTAAACCCATAGAATGTACTCCATTAAGAGTGAGCCGGAATATAAACTGTGGACTTTGGGTGATTATGATGTGTCCATGTAGGTTCATCAGTTGTAACAGTGAACCACTCTGGTGGGGGATGGTGACAATGGGCAGGCTGTGCATGTGTGGGTACAGGGGGTGGTGGGAAATTTCTGTATCTTCCTCTCAATTTTTTGGTTAACCTACAACTGCTCTAAAGAACAAATCTTTTAAAAAATGTCAGCAAGCACTGAAAAACAAGAACCAAAGTGACGTATGGATCGCATCTCCAGAATTTCTGATTCGGAAAGTCTGCAGTGAGGCTCAAAAACTTGCTCTTGCTCTAAGGAGCGTCAAGAAACTTTTTTCTCCTATGGTATAAGATTGAATTTTGAGTTCCTGAAGGAATAAGGTTTTGGAAAGGAGCTCACTGACATCTGTTTAGCTAAATAAAAAAAAACCAGACTTATAATAATACTACTACTTTCTTTTCATGCTCCTTAAAATTCAAGTGCTCTGAAGACAGAAATGAGAGAAGTCTTAATAAAAGTGAATACTTTTTAATCATCTATTTGTGCCAGGAACTTGACATATGGATAACAATAATAATAATCACAATCAATCATAATTATGGCATATACTTAAAGAGCGTTTACTGAAAACACTATGAGGCAATCACTATTCTAAGTGCTTTTGGTTATATTAACTCTTCTATCCTCACAATAACTCTGTGAGGTAGGTACTATTATTATCTTCATTTTACTGACTCAAGTAGGTTTAGCTACTTACGCGAGGTCACATGGTTAGCAAAGAGGGAGAGCTGGGACTCATACCTGGCAAGTTCGGCTCCACAGTCCAGATCCAGGTTATAAACAAGTACTGTGCTGCCTCTAACATCAGAATCTCTGACCTCATTTAACCCTTTCAAGGACACTGAAGAGAGGGAGAATCACACCCATTTTACAGGTGGGGATTTGAAGCTCAGCAAGGTTATATGACTGCCTCTCTCACATTGTTAGCACATGGCAGAGTCTGCCTGCAAAGCTGCAGGCATGCCGCTTCCCTGTCTCATCTTTTTCAAAATGAGTCTAGAATCAAAGTCAGAAGCTCTGTTTTAAGCCTGGCTGTTTGACCTCAGCAAAGGAAGCAGCTGTGTGGGAGCCATGCCTTTTGATGAAATAGGAATAAAATATTTTATTTGCTACTAATCATACTCAATCATGGGTAAGCCTAAAAGAAACCTGTAAACCACCTGGTAAACCAGTATGAACATCTCTGTTAAAGTCACTACTAATAACATGGGGAGGGACAAACAAAAGGAGATATTTTGCTGCCAAGGGAGGATCGCTACCTCTGGCTACCTCAGGGTTTCTTCCTCATCTCTGTGTAAGATTAAATGCTTTAGCATAGATGCATTGGGTATAACTAAAAAGCATCTCGACTATTTCATGGATATGTCTGATTGCACGGTGGCACATGGCTTTCTAAGTTACCAGCAGGAAAGGCTGCCCCACCAGGCATTTTCCTATTGGACATTAGGCACAGGGACCAAGATGGGAGAAACCATGGTATTTTCTGACACAGTCACTCTTGAGCAAGATGTGTTTTAAAATTACAAAAACAGAAATGCTAATGGGAGAGTTTCTGATTAGCAGACCAGTAAATCATGATGACTACAAATCTGCCCTGTGCCGTGCAGGTTTGTCTTCTTCTAGAACCAGCAGTTCTTTCCTTGTAAACTCGAAGCCCACCAACAAGCCCTCTCAGACCAACATGCCCACCAACAGATCTGCTAACTCATTAGCAGATTCAAACACACACACAGATGTGGTCCTTCCAATTTTCTGTGTGGCTTTGCATATGCTCTAAACACGTTGATATGTAACCATTTCCCCTCTGTGCTCGGTAGTATTTGACTCTTTGCAGCCTCATAGACTGTAGACCACCAGGCTCCTCTGTCCATGGGTTCTCCAGGCAAGAAGAATGGAATGGGGTGCCATTTCCTCCTCCAGGGGATCTTCCCAACCCAGGGATCAAACTCACATCCCTTGCAACCCCTGCACTGGCAGGTGGATTCTTTACTATTAGCGTCACCAAAACACATAGGTTCAGATTTCAGAACATAGCCAAACAGAGTCTATGTTTAATTCAGGACTTTTCAAGGGCTAAGTAGAGGCAACATAGTGTATGGATATTACAAACACCTCTAAAGCATGTGATATTTGGAGAAAGAACCAGCTAACATCACAAAAGCAAATCGCATATATTTACATTCATGGCTCTTTACTACCCAAATTTGTTCAGGGATGATGGTAATACTAAAAGGGAAATTAATGTCAGCTTGCATTTAGATAATATGCTATGGTTTTCACAATACTACCTTCTAATGACTGCATTCGATTGTCACAATTGTTATGTAGGTAGGTGGGGTTTTAATGTCCATTTTATAAAGAAACTTTGACTCTGGGAGACTAACTTGACCTAAATCCCTTGGCCAAGTACGTGATAACGCCAGGAGTGATACCCTGGTCTACAAGGCACCACGACAGTGTCATACCAGTGTGAACTGCTTTACTGGCCTCCATTCTCTCTGCAGGAGATGGATCTGATTGAAGCTAAGAAGTACTTGAACAAAGAGATAATAATGATGATTACTATCAATGAGACTACACGTCCATGTAAACCTGCTATTAGGGGAGCAATGATCCTGACAGCAGTAAGATTTTAATGATTTTACATTGGTCACAGGAAACTGCTTTCTACAGCATATTGTCTATGAAATTAGATCACTTAATATGCAATCGGATAAAACTGGTTTTAAAAGCAAGTACTGTCAAGAACATTTCTCCCCACCTCAGGTGATCTGATGCCCTAAGCATAGGATTATAGACGATATACATGATGCCAGAGTGATTTTCTTTTCTTCCAAAGTTCAAACTTTTTATTTTGTATTGTATCGGGGTACAGCCATTTAACAATGTTGTGATAGTTTCAGGTCAACAGTGAAGGGACTCTGCCATACATACAGATGTATCCATTCTCTCCTAAACCCCTCTCCCATTCAGGCTGCCACATAACACTGCTCAGAGTTCCCTGTACTATACAGTAGGTCCTTCTTGGTTACCCATTTTAAATATAGCAGTGTGTACATGACCTTCCCAAAGTCCCTAACTATTCCAGAGTAACTCTGTTTAAAGTACAGATCTAATCTTGTCACCCTATTGCTTGAAAACTAACGAGTGTGTAGTATAGTATCCTCACCACAGGATTAACTCCAAATATCTTAGCTTGACATGGAAACCAATCTTCAATGTAGTCCTTCCCAGCCTCACACTGAGTCCTGCATCCTAACATACTAGGGACTTTCCTGGTGGTCCAGTGGTTAAGAATCTGCCTTGCAATGCAGGGGACGTGGGTTCAATCCTTGGTTGGGGAACTAAGATCCCACATACTGTGGGGCAACTCAGCCCATGCGCCACAACTACTGAGCCTGTGTGCCACCACTAAGACTCGATACAGCCAAATTAACAAACAAATATCTTTTTTAAAAGATTCTAAACACATCCTCTATCCTTTGAGCAAGATAACCTTACAGGTCCATGAACCCCAAACAACTGCCTGTGATATTTTCTGCTGTGTGCATTTTTCCCAAGGAGGAGGTCCAATGCTTTCTCTTTTTCTCACAAGATATCCTTTCCCCAGACCACAAATGTGGAGATTAATTCTAAACTAGAGATGTACACTGACAAGCACCTTAAACCAAGATGTTAAAAAATGGTTCAGTAACACTTCTAAAAGGGGGCATCCCCCATGGCTCATGGTTTAGCGGTAAAAAAAAATCCACCTGTAATGCAGAAGACTTGGGTTCTATCCCTGCACATTGGGAAGAAAAGTGATTAGGAGGCAAGTGTCAAGGTTCATGGGTTTGATTGCTGGGTCGGGAAGATCCCCTGGAGGAGGGCATGACAACCCACTCCACTATTCTTGCCTGGAGAATCCCATGGGCAGAGGAGCCTGGCAGGGTCATGAAGAGTTGGACACAATTGAAACAACTTAGCACGTATGCATGTGTCATGGTTCACGTTGAGATGTGGATGTCTTAAGAGTAGGGTGATAAACAGGAAAATGGAAAGAAGAGTTGAATTTGTATATATTTTGGAGGAAAATAAACAGAACTTGCCGTGAGCTAGAAATGAGAGAGAGAAGAGTCCTGGAATGCCTTCTAGTGTTTTCCCTGAGCAGTGGAGAGGACCAAGGTTGCTTTACTGAGTTGGGAAGACTGAGGGAGGAACACATTTTGGGGGGCAGATTGAGTTCTACTTGAGATGCCAGTGAGACATCCAAATGATGTCAAGGTACAAGTCTGGAGCTTAGAACAGAGGTTTGGGCTGAACTTTTGAATTTGAGTGTTTTCAGCCTATAAACAGTATTGAAACCCAAAGGGCTGAATGAATAACCTTGGGAGAGAGAAGAGCAACTTGCCACCGCAACTTGAAGCCCATGCACCACAACCACCTTGCTCGTCGCAAATAGAGAAAAGCCTGCCCAGCAATGAAGACTCACCACAGCGAACAATAAATGAATAAATAAAATTATGGGAAAAAAAAAGTCCAAGTACAGGTCGAAAATATTTGACAAAATTATTTGATAAACTCTAGTCAATTTATGCCTTTAAACCATATTTTAAAAATGTTCTATAACTTAAAAAATATTACATTAAGAAAGAAGGATATAAAATACATACAACAAAATTTGAAAAAGAAAAACTCAAATGTTTTATACACATCCACAGAGGAAAGCAAGACAGGAAGGAAATATATCAAATTGTGTGATTATCTCTGGCTTGTGGGATGTTGGTTGACTTTTACTTTCAAGTCTTGTACTTCTCAGATTTTCTTAATTTTGTGTTATAGGTAAGAATGGAAATACCCTTCCATGAAAGCATTTTTACTATGTTTATATAAATACATTTTGAATGGTGACAAAGCCATGTTTGGGATTTGCTAATTATTAAAATGGCTTCTTCCCTGGTGGCTCAGTGGTAAAGAATTTACCTGCCAATGCAGAAAATGGGTTCGATCCCTGCATTGGGAAGATCTCTTGGATTAGAAAATGGCAATCCACATGAGTATTCTTGCCTGGTAAATCCTATGGACAGAGGAACCTTATGGGGTCATAAAAAAGTCAAACATGACTTAGTGACAACATTTTTTAAAATCTTATTTTCTTTAGGACAAAGCCTTCATGCTAGAAACCCATGTAACTATTATACTCTTATGAAAGTGAAAGGGAAAGTCGCTCAGTTGTGTCCGACTCTCTGTGATCCCATGGACTGTACAGTCTATGGAACTCTCCAGATCAGAATACTGGAGTGGGTAGCCTTTCCCTTCTCCAGGGGATCTTCCCAACTCAGGAATCAAACCCAAGTCTCCTGTTTGGCAGGTGGATTCTTTACCACTGAGCCACCAGGGACGCCCCAAGATAATGAGCCACTCATAGTTGACTAGTAAGGATGAACCATATGGCTTCACAAAGACACAAGAAGAGCTGGCTTTGCTGCTGCTTTCCAGGTCCTGCTCTGCTATGGAAGAGGGACCACAAATTCTGGTGGGCAATTTCCTGTTTAGGCTGCACAACACACCTGACAGTCTTTGCACAAATCTACATCTTCAATCAAAGTCTCCTGCTAAACTTGCTATGTGATTCCTGGCCTCCACCCATGCGGATCCCCCCTGCCTTCATTCCTTTTCCCATCTTCATCCCATGCCTTCATCCCTATGTGATTCCTGGCCTCCACCCATGCGGATCCCCCTGCCTTCAGTGTTGTTCCCATCTTCCTTTGCTCCCCATTGAGTCTTCCAGGTCCAGTGCTCCATTAGTCTCTACACACAGTGTCTGCTCACCCAGGGGCTAGACACAACTACTCTCCTCTCCCAGTACGAGTGGTTTCATACTTTGGGGGTACTGTTACTTTCATGGCTGGCAACTGCTTTTCTGATACAATTTCTGCAGTCATCAACATTTTCAAAAACAAGAATGCTGGAGCACCATTATAATGATGCCCTCCGCTGTGCCTGCATGGACCTTATACATGGTGAAACTGCCTTATAATAAGGTCATTCTGACACATTAGGCACTCAACAACTTTGGAAGAAGCCCAAGACAGATGCACTTTCTGTGTAAATTTTCCTTATTGCTCAGCAGCCATTATAACAAGATCCCAGTGTATTCACCTGTTTGAAGAAAGATTTGATTCTCTAAATATGCTAGAAAAGGCAGAACAAAGAGCACTTAATTTCGTGTTCTCTTGTAATGATCTTCCCCTCATTTATATGATTGGCAGTGAAGCACATACTCTCACTGGAATGGAAAAGCATATTAAGCAAACATTTCTCATTAACAGAAAAATACTATACTCAAGGTGTTCAGCAGTGGCAAATTATGCACACTTAATTGCCCTTAAAAGAGACATGCCATCAACTGTAGATGAAATTTTTGATTTAGGACAGAATGGCATTATGAATGCTGCTATATTAGTCTTCCAGAAATATTACAGTATGTGACACAATGCAAGTACCCTTAATGCTACACTGAACATTAGGGGAAAAAACTTCATTTGTTTGTATATTCAAACAAAAACAGTATTTACTTGATGCAAATACAAATTTAGATTCAAGAAATAAAAATAACAAAGGATTGGATTTTCGTCCTCCTAGAATCAGAAACACTTCGGGTCTCAAGTATGATATTTCCTGGTAAGGGGGGGCATGTCAATTTTTAAGGGAAACTATTACATCAGCGCTAAGCACTGTTTGTGGGGGAACAACACAATGCTTATGGCAGATGTTGCTAGTTGTCCCCAATATCCGTTAACCCCTCTTGTTTAGATGGATGAAACTGGAGCCCATTATACAGAGTGAAGTAAGCCAGAAAGATAAAGAACATTACAGCATACTAACACATATATATGGAATTTAGAAAGATGGTAACGACAACCCTATATGCAAAACAGAAAAAGAGACACAGATGTACAGAACAGACTTTTGAACTCTGTGGGAGAAGGTGAGGGTGGGATGTTTCGAAAGAACAGCATGTATATTATCTATGGTGAAACAGGTCACCAGCCCAGGTGGGATGCATGAGACAAGTGCTCGGGCCTGGTGCACTGGGAAGACCCAGAGGAATCGGGTGGAGAGGGAGGTGGGAGGGGGGATCGGGATGGGGAATACGTGTAAATTTATTGCTGATTCATGTCAATGTATGACAAAACCCACTGAAAAAAATAAATTAAAAAAAAAATGGCTGCTCTTTAAATTCCTATAATCAAGCTCTTTCCTGAAACAAAGAGGAGTGAAGTTATTCCTCCTTTCACAATTAAGTTAAATGATTGTAACAGTAATTGTTAACAATGTTATTACTACTTGCCTGGTAGTGCTGCCCATATTTTTGGTAAACCACAGAACAATGTCAAGAGAGTTTTTAACAAAGAGATCTGAAATGTTAATGCCAGTATTTATCTGATGGAGTTTACAATTTGGAATTTAGGTGTTTCCTTAATACAAAAAGGTTGGTTCTAAGTATTTAAAGGCCCTAATATAAAATGTTCTTTTGTGAGATAAATATGCACACATACTTCTATAATACTGCCTTAGATTCTGCTGTTATTGTTTTAAGAGTTTATTACAGGCCAAGTTATTTGCATTATTGATTTCTCACCATAACCCTATTATTTCCCTTTCATAGGTGAATAAACTGAAGTTCAGAAACACTACATATCTGAAAGATAAATTCTAGGTCATTTTTCACAAAAGACTATACAATTAAAATGTACAGACAGAAATATCTGAGGTTATTTATGTATCTTTCAAGAACCTCAATAATCAGGTTAAAGTCAGGGGATAGTCTGAAACACTGTGATAGCTTCAAGTAGGGATTTAACATGCTTTGCCCATGTAACTAACCTCTATGTTTCAAGATCTAGGATTACATTGCATTCTCTTTTAGAATCATGGAACCACTTCCAAAATTCTCTTAGAACCTCATACATTTGAACAACAACAAAACCCTAGGCATTTTAGGAGCTCAGGACTTTCCCATCTGTTGGCAGCTCCCTCGATTCATGTCTGATGGCTTTTCTTCTCTTGTCTCTGGATCCCTCCCATCAAAGCCTTTCAAATAACTGTGGTTTTCCTCATCCCAGGAGCTAGGATTAGTCTCTTCTGCCAGAAAAACTCCTTACATCTCTAGAATAGAAACATTATCAAAACCTAGCTGGACACCAGGGCTGCAACAGGGATGGAATGGGAGAGTCCCTGGCCAGGGGACTGCCGGTCACTGAGGCGAATGTGATGGACTGCTGGCAGACAGTACCTCTCCCTGCATCCCTGAGAAGCTCTACCGTGGGGCCCTGCCTGCCTAAGGTGCTTCTGCATTCACCACACTCCAGGTTGCTGGAGAAGCTTCTCCCAGATCCTTTCCATGGCACCATGCCACCATCTACTGTCCCAGGCCGTCTCCTCCCTCCTCTCACCTAGAGCTGGACACTGGGAATGCAGGGCGAAGTCCAGACACGTGCAAAGTCCAGACTGGAGGTTCCCAGCTCTACCAGCAACCAGCTTTTTCACCAAACGTAGAAAATAGAAGAAAAAAAGATATTCACAATGATTACTGCCCTCATTTCATAAAGCCCACCACATAAAATTGAACACGAACAGACATTTGGGATCAGCAACAGGCAGAAAAACCTGAGTTTGGGGCCCCCTCTGCTACCAGGGTAGCTGGAGACTGAGAAATGTGGTGATATAACGAGCATCAGTTTCCGCCTCTGTAAAATGAAGGCATTTGACTGGATGATAGCCAAAATCTCTTACCCACATAATATTCTATAAGTCTACTTTCTAATTACATTCATTTTGCAGTCTATGCAGTCACCAACCCGAAGTCACTTGTTTTGCAAGGTTTAACGTATTGCATTCCAACATTTTCTGCTTTTTTCCACCCATTACAGTTGCTCCTTAAAAAACATAAGTAATTGCATCTTGCCTACTTTAGATTACAACCCTTCATGTAAGTAAGACTGATACTGAGAAAGGAGAACAGGGTAGTCATTTCTTACAACAGGAGGAGGAGGAAGCAACCTTGCTTCACCCACATGCAATTTCCAGAAGCCCCAGCTGGGTAAAGGCTGAGGGTGCTGCTTATGTGTTTGGTCCTTTTCTTTTGGGCTCAGATGTTATTAAATTAATTGTGATGTTGCCTAAAGTCATAAAAGTTGGTGTCAGAGTTACCGACAGATAAACACCTAGTTCAGGATTCTTCCTACAGGAGCTTGCCACCAGATTCAGAAAACTTTCTGGATCATCAGGTGATGTGACTGTTCTCAGCAGGTTTCTTAGAAGCTCTTGATTTGATCCCAACACACCAGCCTTCCAGTGGCCCAGTTCAAGATGGATCACAGATGGCCCCAGCTGGTGGATGACCTGCTATTACAAAGAAAGTTAACTGACCCACAGGCCATTGCTCAATAGAAGGCTGGTTCCTTCCCTCTTTCTTGGTAACAGAGGAAACTGTGGTGGGTTTCTGCAGCCCAAACCTCTGACCCCATTCTCTCTCTCTCCCCAACTATGCTAACCTGTCTGCCATCTAAACCACAGTGCCTTGCTCAATGACTGGGCAGATGATGTCAGATGGATAAAGACCATCTCAACACTAAGATTCTATGATGTTATGGAAACATCAAGCCTAATGTGGGGGTTCTCCCTCTTTAGGCTCCACAGTAGCTTACTCTCAGGATGCAAATAAGGAAGTCAGTTTTCTGTCTAGAAATCTGTGTTATGTTTTGTGTTATAGCAGATTCTGTGTTCTTTGAATCTGCTATAGAAAAGCAGATTCTCTGGCTGATTCCTGACCTTGTCCTGACCCACACCTCCAATGTTGGCTCTTCCAAGTCAACTTTGAAACAACCTGGTCCTGTGCACAATCCTTTCACCCTTTTTCCAGCACCAATATCTCACATTTGACTTTAGGCAGCTCTGTGGAGGGTTGCTTAGAAACAGCTTGGCTTGTGAAATAAACATACCTGGTATAGTATGTGGCTTGGGGAAAATTTCTACAGTCCGGCTGGGTAAGAAAATAGCTTTTCCCAAGAGGAGCAGTGTTTCACTGTGAATTGAAGGGGATGAAAGCAGCCCCAGTCTCTTCAATCAGCCACTGCTAAACAGGGCTGCTAGGCAAAAGTAGAGGTGGTCCTGATGCCAAGCACTATAGTCAAGCACACTGATGAGTCTGCATCACCAAGCAGTGTCAGTTTCAGGGGAGGGGAACCACCTGCCACCAGTCCTATAAAATGAGCATGATTGGAAATAGCTGTCTCTATAACATGATTTAATTTGTTTGGAATTTAGCCACCTGGTAATGGGGAAAAACCTAACAATATGGAAATTGCTAAAGATTCAAAAAGGAACAAGGAAATACAAATCATTCTTATTACACTCAAGAGCCTGAGTAGAACATAATATACAGGAAGGGTTCCAGCAGCCTTTTCATCACTTCTTCCCCCTGGACTCTTCTCCATCTTCAACTACTGCTGCCATCGTAGACTTTGCCAAGACTTGACAATGCTGAGGCCCTTACCAGCCACAGGGTCCCCTGAATGGGCTGTTTTTGTAAAGAATGGATAAGGGCACAGCATTCATTAGTCTTTATATCCTTAACTATCTTCTTTAATACTATGTCTGCTTATGCAAATTATATCATGATCCTCAAACAAAACAACACATCTAAACTGTCAACAACAGAATTCATAGTTGCGAAGAGCAGAGGGAAGCTAACTTTCAATTAAGAGTCACTGAGAATAGAGGCCTGAAAGTGAGCACGCAGGGGCAGTTCTGGGACTGTGGAGCAAACTTACTCCTTTACCCAACCAGACTACAGAAACTTCCTCAAGTCATATATTAAACTGACCTGTTTATTCCACAAGCTAAGCTGTTTCTAAATTAATCAACTCTTTACATAGCCTTCTAAAGCCAAGTATTAGTTAAATCATAGATTCCCTGAGGCCAGGGTTTCTCAACCTTGGCATCACTGATATTTTAGACTGGATAATTCTTTGTTATATAAGTGGGGGTTTATCCTGTGTCCAATGCTATACGGTGTTCAGCAGCATCCTAGGCCTCTTCCCACTAGAAGCCAGGAGCACTACTTCTTCCAAGTGAGACAACCAAAAACGCCTCCATATATTGCCAAATGGTGACTGAGCAGAGAGGGACAAACAGCCCTGGTTGAAAAACACAACTCTCATAATATACACCAAGACAAATCAACTTCCAAACTGCAGATGAATGTGCCACATGGATGCCTTACTTTGTTGTCTGCATATGCAGTGCCCATGTCAACAGAATACCTTGTATGTTAAATTTATCAAGAACAATGTCTTAAAGCTTCACAGTTGTTTTAACTTGCATTTTGTTGCACCAAACCAAGTGCAAAACCCAAGTACTGAAGTTATTTACAAACAAAAAAATCAATGATGGAGAAGCAGAACAAGAAAGTTCACTCAGTTCACCTTTGTCATGATTTTGGTCCTTAAAAATGTAGCTGGCAGAGTATGTGTGCCTCTCCCTGCCTTCCCTGTCTACTTGCACATGTACACACAAACAGGGGCTACTGCAGCCCAGAGTAGATGACTCCCCAGTTCTTCAGGGTAAAATGCACAGGAAGTATTTTGGCCATCTGTTCAGCAGAAATGCCCACTTGGAAACTGACATGAAGGTCCTCTCTGGGGCAGATGGCTCAGTCTGGCCACCCCAGTGCACCCGTCAAAGGCACTAGCGATGAGTACAGTGCTCTAAGAAAGACTGGGGACTCAGAAACTTGCAACTTAAGCTGCAGCTCTGCTTCTGGACTCAGCGCACTCTTGGCCAGAGAGAAGGATTTGGGCTTCTATTTCCTTGCATGTTAATGAACAGTTTTATCAGAGGCATTTCCAACTCTAACAGTTTAAGTTTCTAAGAATATAATGCAGACAAATGTCACTTCCACCCACCTCACAATCCTTCTCCTTTCTAAATTAATCATTTCTGTTACTTCCACCTTGAGTGATAATGAGTATTCACAATTCAACAGAAATAGCAAAAAATGCATGAGATATCCAATTACTTTCAAGAGAAAGGTCTAATCCTGTCATTAGAGGTGATGACCTTACTACCCTTTTTTTTTTCTTTTTGCCCAAGATTAAATCTCTGTGGACAGTTAATATTTCACTTTCAAAGAAGTACTAAAAAATCCATTCAAGTTAATCCAAACTGTGTGCTAAAAGATGGAAAATACCAGTCCCACGGAGCATATGAAATCACCAAAAGTATTTACAGCCCTTGATTCCAACCTCAGGATCACTTGACTCTATACCCCATGGAGAGATTTTCCATATATCATTTCCTTCTTCCAGACATGCTTCATAAACATGACCTGCTTCTGTAAACACCAAAGAAATCACATGGCGAATGGTTCTGTGGGAGATGCATAATAATACAGGAAATGAAGGACACCATCTGTACTATCTCCAGCAGTGAGCTCAGCATTTGATTTTCAAAACTGTGTTCAAAGATTGAAAAGCAAACATGGCTCATGTTACCGCTGTAACATGAAATAGTTAATCTTTGAAAATAGGAGCCATATTTGCTTTTCAGTCATATGGAATAATATCAGAAGCCCAGTTTACAAGGTGATCACACCTTGTAAAATGATCTCATATTTATATACATTTATTACAGAAAGATTTAGGTCCTGAAGTTAAGGTTATTATGCTTATTGATTGGAGAGAGTTAAATATAAGCAACAGGGGAAAGAGAGGAAGAGGAAAAAACACAGACAGGAGACAGTCTATACCTCAGGGACCCCTACCAAGATCTACTGAGAGTCCTAGACAGACTAACAGCATATGATAAAAGGATGGCAAAGTGCTTTAGTACACAAAGGAGGATGCTGTTAAATTATATTAAAGGTTGACCCTTACATGTGTCCATGTCCTAAACACCTAGAACCTAGAAACCTAAGAGAATATTATCTAAGAAGGCAAAATGTTACCCCACAGGGTTGCAGATGCAATTAAAGATGCTAATCAGTTGAATGTGAGGTGGGGAGATTGTCCTAAATTATCCAGATGAGCTAAGTGTAATAATATGGATCCTGAAAAGTAAAAAAAGAGGAGGCAAAAAGTGAGTGAGATGTGAAAAGGACACAACTGCCATTGCTGGCTTTGAAGATGGAAGAAGCAGCAACAAATCAAAAAATGTAAGGACCTGTAGAAGCTGGAAAAGGTGAGGAAACAGTTTCTTCTCCAAAGCTTCCAGAAAGGAATGTAGACTTCCTGGACCCCTTGATTTTTAGCTCAGGGAGATGGTACTGGATGGCCATCATACAAAACTTTAAGATAATAAATCTGTGCTGTTTTAAGCCACTAAGATTGTGGAAACTTACTGCAGCAGGGAAACTAATGCATATATTAATTTTAAAGCACTCTCAATACTTTTAGGTCCTGTCTTTTTGAGGCAACCCAACCTTTTCATTCCATCAGGCCCAAAAGGATGGATCTATTTATAAACGAAATGTTCTACTGGGACCTGTCTGGAGTGGTTTAGCTATTTATTTAAAAGGCAAAAGTCACACTTCTGTCGGCACACAGTAAGTTTAAACACACCAAAGTCAGACCAAGAGGACGAACTGTCCTTTTATCTCCTTCTTTAAACTCAGTATTTGCAAAAAATAATTATTTTCAAGGCACTCTTCTTACCTAATTTGCTCTGGGCTAAAATTAAGGAGATGGGTTTGTATCTCTGTGGTACCAGCAAAGGTATAAAATGGGCTCTCAATAACCATTTGTTGAATGAACACATGACTGATGAGTCTGACACCGAGGAGTACATATTGTCCTTCTGGATGAGAAATGGTCTCTACAGGACCTCTGTGGACTAGCGATAACCAAGTACGGACCCAACAGAAATACAGCGCTCTGGTCTTTCTCCTTTTTCTTCCATGAGACCACTTCTATATACTACATTCTGGTTATGTCAGGATTCCCCAAGGCTTGAAGAGCAAGTGAGGTTGGGTTACAGTGCCATGCTTTATACACATTTGTTTTAAGTTTATACATACTTCAGTTTATTTTCTTACAAGATTGTCTTTAAAGTGTCATGACAGACTTTTGATCATTTTCTGGTGTATTAATTTTCCCTGGACCATAGAAAAGGGGGGAAATCTCCACATTTTCCCATAGAGGATTAGTCTTCTTAAACCCAAAGTCATTTGAGTTTCTAATCCACAGAGTATTGAAGAAAGGGTGGGAAAATATGCAAGAAATAATCGCCTTTGTACCAAAGGAAAACTAGCACAGGCTTTCTTAAAACAGTTGAATAAAACGTAACCTCTAGCCCACCTTTCACCTCTTTCTTTCTCTTTCTCTCTTCCGTAGCATCCTGCATGCACTTAACAAAGCAACGGCTGCAGGGCATGATCAGAGAATCACAAACAACAAATAAAACAACATTAAAAACCCAAGCAACTTAAAGGGCATTTGGTTGTCATTCACATCCCCAATTTAACAAATGAAGAAAGAGAAGCCCAAATATGAAATTACAAACAAAAGTAAAACTAAGTTGAATAAACACTATTCAGGTGGAAAAATAAGTCCCCTCCTTTTTTTCCCCCAAACACAATTTCTGAGGAGAATGATTTCAGCAACCTGTCTACCCCAGAATAGCTTGCAGAAAGAATTGAATCTCAGGATAATTTCCACACAGATTACTCTAATATGGGAGAAAGATCAGCATGCCTATAGGAAGAAATTCTAAAAATCATCCCAATCTATAAAGAAATAATACAATTACCCTGTTCATCTGGACTGATACCAAATCTATATTAAACAATATTTTCTGAAAAACATAGTTTTATTATTTTCAAATACTTAGAGTATATCAAAAAGAGAATGGTGTTTCCAATGACAGCCTTTTCATTGTCTGCTTAAATCAATTTTATAAAAAAGTCAATATCCAATTAAAGTTTATAAAAAATCTTTTAGTAAAGCTAGAGTCAGGAAGAAACTTTCTTAATATGGAAAACAATTCTTGAACTAAGTGACAACATTATATTGTTGGAAGCACTGGAGGGACACTTCCCAAATGTATTTGACCAACGGATTTGCATTTACGTATCTACTAATGATGTGTGTGTGCCAAAGAATGCAGTTTGAGAAACAGTGCAAGAGCCATTTGCCCTTTAAAGTCATGCACAAAACAAGGCTGTCCTTTTATCATAAAAATTCTTTGATACGATTTTGTAAGATCCAGCTAGTAAAGTAAGACAAGAAAACCAAGTACAAAATGCTGATTACAAGGAGAAAAATGATAACTCACACATAATATGATTATTACCTGTAATATCCAAGAATCAATCACGGACCTAGTGGAGTAGTTTCAAAAGATCAAGTTGGCAGTTTATAAAATGTACTCACACAAATCTAGATCTTATACATTTCTAGCTAGAAAATGTAATTGGGGGAAAAAAAGAATCCTATTCACAGTAGGAAAAAGAAAATCCAAAACAGTAACAAAAAATCCCACATAATGTACTTAGAAGTATATTTAACCAAAAATAGGTAGAGAATCTTTGAATAAAAATTTACTGAGGAATGGAAAAGACGATAAATATATAGACATTTCATTCTTAGAAGGGTAGAATAAAGATGCTATTTCTCCCTAAATTCATTAATAAATTTAATTTCAACTAATATCACAATAGAAATCTTTTTAGAGGAAATGACCTTATAAGTCAAAGTTCAATTAAAGGGATAAATATAAAAGCATCAACTAGGAAATTTTTGAAAATTAAAAATACCATGGGAACGACCCAATCAAAAAATGGGCCATAGAACTGAACAGACATTTCTCCAAAGAAGACATACAGATGGCTAACAAACACATGAAAAGAAGCTCAACATCACTCATTATCAGAGAAATGCAAATCAAAACCTCTGAGGGAGTCTAAAGTGGGATAACTTTTTGAAAAGTAATTCAGTAATAGTGCTAAAATGTCCAGACCGTTTAACCTGGTTCCATGGGGTAAGGGGCCAAGTCCTTCCTATTCATTGCTATACTCCTGCTGCCTAACACCAGTAGGTACCCAGATTTATCTACTGAGTAAGAACACATCAGGAAATAAGTATTCTAAGGCCGTGGAAAGCTGAGAACAAAGATGCTCTCCTGCTGGGGTCACTGGGGGCCTCTCTGCTCCAGGTGACTTTGCTGAGGATGTGTATAGGTCAATAAAGCAGGACGAGTGTAGATGGCTATAATGTTTGCTATTCAAGAGTAGACTGCTATTTTAAATTCCTCTTACATTGGGCTAAAGGCCTGAGGGTAAAAGGTTATGGCCTGGCATCCCACATTTGGCCAGACTTTGCCTTGAGTGTACCTAAAAGGATTCTGAGGGCCAAGAGATGCCCACTGACATATACTCTACCTGCTTCTGCCCTCTGCAGCTGTTTTCCCCTTGGCTAGAGCAACCAGGAGATTTTTCATTCTGTGCAGTTTCTTCTCACCCATTTCTAAATTTGCCTGAAGCATTTAGAGTCTCCAGAATCAAAAAATTTTTTTAATTAGCAATATGTCAAAGAAAGTATTCAATATGCTTTTAAAAGCCTGCTTAAAATTAAATGAATGAACGAATAAGAAGTGTGAAGAGGAACATCAAGGTGGCTTGGGTAGGCTTATTCCAAATTCCAAAAGGAAACTGAATCTTAGGATATTTGCATATGTAAATACCCTTGAAAAACAGGATTTCATCTTACTAAGCGAAATTTCAGAAGACTTCATCCTTTGATTTTGTTCACAAATACAGCTTCAATGCTTCAAAATCTCTTTCCTATTTACAACTTTAAGACACTCCTAATTTACAATATCACAGCTATATCCCATTTCAGTGTTTCACAGAATATAGTGGGCGAGGGAATAGATCTGTCTTTAAGTAAAAATAAGGAAATAATCTTGCGGGAGGAGGACTGTGCTGATTGCACTGCTTAGTTTTTCCATGATTTTCTTGAAAATGCATGTAATGCAAAGCTGGAGTTTTCCTGCTCACCCCAACTTCCCCTCTCCTGCTCTCTTCAATGACACACCTTCACCCCATTCTACTGCACTCTGTGTCCTTGGAGAGAACGACTTATTTCCCCAGGAGAATTCCACTGCCCCAAAGCAAGCAGATAAAACATATAAAGGAAGAAATAGATGAGGGGAAAGGACTCCTAAGAAACCCAGTATAGTTTTTGCAAGCTATTTCAGACCCTAGGAGATAGTAACTACAACAGAAATCTTCAAATTTTTATTTAATATGCTGGAAAGCAAAGACAACATTTCCCCTTTCTGAACATAGTTTTGTTTTTTTTTTTTTTTAAAGGTTTCTTTAATAGACAAAAGTTAGATTTCCTTTTGTCTTTTTTACAGTGAGATTCTTTTACAGAATCCCACTGCCTTTTGAAAATGACCTGCCAATACTAGGAACTGCCATCAGGAGAGGTCAGAGTCCCAGGTTATTTAGAATTCCAAATTTAAGCAGTAGGGAGAAGAGGGGACTGGTGTCTGTTCCTTCACTAAGAACTGAGTTCTTCCCAGCTTGCCAAGTCCTTGCTCTCACATGGCTTAAGTTCTATAGGAGGTGAGTGGGAATCCAGCAACAATAACAGAGATTTAATATTTGTACACCCAACTGCTGTCTTCGAAGCACCTTCTCATACATTCTCAGATCTAATGCTCAAACCACACTGGCACTGCTGGGCTCAGACATTCACTGTCCTGTACAAGGTCGAGTTCATAAATGGCAGAGCAGCCTGCCTGCCCGGCCACACCCACTCTCACCCATGCTGGTGAGGAAGGCAGGCTGGCAGAGTCAAGGGCTGGCACTCACATCACCGTCTGTTGTGGGGTCCTGAGTGCAGCTTTAAGGCCTGCACTCCTCCATGATTTTATGAAGAATGTAGCTGCTTTTAAAACTGCTAAATTATTATTTCCTCTCTTTCTCTTTGAAACAGCAAACCTGAAAAACTGTCCATCCCATTTCTTTTATGTAACAACAACAACAAAAGGGGGTTTACTACGCTGCTGTGCTAGAGAAAAGACTGCCAACCAACTCCAGATCCTGATTCCCCTGACAATTCCTGGCATCTATCTAGGGCAGCTTTTAATTGGGCCAACATCTGGAAAGAATAGAACCTTTATGTGACAGAGTTGGGAAAAGAATACCTTTTAAAAAAAATTTTTGTTGTTGTTGTTGAAGGATAATTGCTTTACAGAATTTTGCTGTTTTCTGTTAAACCTCAACATGAATCAGCCACAGGTATACATACATCCCCTCCCTTTTGAACCTCCCTCCTGTCTCCCTCCCCATCCCACCCCTCTAGGTTGATACAGAGCCCCTGTTTGAGTTTCCTGAGCCACACAGCAAATTCCCGTTGACTATGTATTTTACACATGGTAATGTAAGTTTCCATGTTACCCCTTCCACACATCTCACCCTCTCCTCCCCTCTTCCCATGTCCATAAGTCTATTCTCTATGTCTGTTTCTCCACTGCTGCCCTGTAAGTAAATTCTTCAGTACCATTTTTCTAGATTCTGTATATATGTGTTAGAATATGATATTTATCTTTTTCTTTCTGACTTACTTCAGCACTGCTCATTATTAGAGAAATACAAATCAAAACTACAATAAGATATCACCTCACACAGGTCAGAACGGCCATCATCAAAAAGTCGACAAGCAATAAATGCTGGAGAGGGTGTGGAGAAAAGGGAACACTCTTGCACTGTTGGTGGGAATATAAATTGATACAGCCACTATGGAAGACGGTATGGGGGTTCCTTAAAAAAAAACTAATCCCACTCCTAGGCATATACCCTGAGGAAACCAAAATTGAAAAAGAATACCTTTTAAAATTCATTGTTGTGACTTCCCTGGTGGTCCAGAGGCTAAGACGCTGCACTCCCAATGCAGGGGGCCGGGATTCAACCCCTGGTCAGGGAACTAGATCCCACATGCTGCAACTAAAACCCAGCGCAGCCAAAAAAAAACAGATAAGCCCAAATTCCACTCCTGTGTTCCCTACTTCCCTCCCCCCAACATATCTCACCTCTAATTGCAGATCCTGAACTGTAGGTTCAAGAACATATCTCTCCGGAAAGTCTATAATAATCTTAGAATTAAGAAGAAAAAAGTGATACATCTCTTGAACACTATGTGCCAGGCACTGCGTGGGGCCCTACGGATGTCTGGATGATTGGGCAAGACCCCTGCTCTCTAGCTGCTCCCCGTACAGTAGGCAGGACATAACTGCACGCGATTATTACAGAACAAAGTCATCCATGATATAACAGAGGTAAGTGCGGGAGACTGAGGGCAGCCTGGAAGCAGTGACTACCAGTCACAGCCTGGGAGCATGGGGAAGGGCCAAGAGAGAGCTGTTTCTAGAAAGAAGGCATTCACAGTGATCAGCATGGGCACCGAGGACCTGGGATAGACACCTCAGTGTGGCCAGAGTCAGGGGTGTGTTCAAGGTAGCAGCAGGAGGTGGACACGCTCCCGTGAGGGGAAGACTGTAAAGGATTTGTGTGCTGTGGAGCATGGGTAGGTAACAGAAGGCCAGTGGAAGACCCTAAGGGAAGGACTTGGCCAATTTTGTTTATTTTAAAAATCTGACACTCTGGAGGAGGGTATTAGGAGGTAATACCAAAATGTGGGTGTTCCTTAGTCAGGGGGCCTCGCTTTTCCATCTATCTCACTGTGAATCTACAGTCTGACAAACTAAAGCAGAACGCTGACCTCTTCCCTGAGTCCTAAACCCACACGTCTAACTACCTACTTGATTCTCCGCTTCAGTGGCTCACTGACACCCTGAAACTGACATGTCCGGATTGGAGACCTTGATGTTCCCTCACAACCCTTCCCCCATGCCATCCTTTTCCATCTTGATAAACAGTCACAAAAGCCACGCAAGTGCTCAAGTTAGAATGCTGGCTCATCGATCATTCCAGTCATGCCCTCACCCCTACTTGCAACCACAAACCAGTCCAGTCCCTCCTAACTGTGAAGTGTACCTGGAATTTACTCCTTTCCCTCTTCCTAGCCTACACCTTAGCTCGCTTCTGCCTATTGCTCTAAGCCAGGGTTTCTCAGGCTAGTGCGGCTGACATTTGTGGGCAGGCAGTTGTTTCGGGGGACAGTTCTGTGCATCGCAGGGTGTGTAGCAGTATCTCTGGGTCTAGTCGCTGGACACGAGTTGCATCCCCTCCCCCGAGATGTGACAGCATTGTCTAATGACCCTGGGGGACAACACCAGCCCTAGTCGAAACCACTGCTCTCACTTCACTCCGTCCCTCTCTTCCAGGCTTGGGACCCTCCATTACACTGGCCTCGCCTTTAGGTGCTTGAATTCATGCACCCCTTCCTGGCCCCAGGGCTCAGCGGAAGCTGTTCTATCAAGAAAGTTCTCAATCCCACTCTTCTGTTATCTGGCTCCTTCTCAAGCTTGTGATCCCAGCCCTGGGTCACCTCCTTAGAACCCCCTGAATACCTTGTCTAAAAGGTAGCAGCCCTGCCTGTGTTGATTTTCTTCATAACGCTTTTAAAGGCAGTAATCATTTTATTATGTCTACTTTTTCTGGTCGTCTCTACCACAAGTACAAAAGCAGGACCAGGACCGGATTATGTCTATCCTGCCCCTGTCTTACCTCCAAGGCCTAGCTCAGTGCCAAGCTAAATAAATATTTGCCGACTAAATAAATGAGTGAATCCACAGATGTATCATACAATCAGAGATACGTTTTACAGCCCAGGCACTGACCACACCCATAAAAACAACAAACCTACAATATGAAAAATTAGCTCAGAAGAACTAGAATGTCACCAAGACAGTCTACATATATCAGTTCTGTGCTCAGTAACCAAATGCAGCCTGGTCCACAATGCAAAGTAGATGACAGCACACCTTGGATGAAAAGAAAGCTCTGACATGACAGGAGGAGTGGCTCTTCTCTCCACTGGGAAGGAAGTACAGCTAGGCCCCATGACTGAACCCAACTCTTCATAACTCCTTATTTCCCTTATAATTACACCCAATTTATATCTCTGGTGTCTAGGGGTGTGTGTGTGTGTGTGTGTGTGTGTGTGCATGCATTGGGAATTGAACAAAATAGATTCAGGAGGATAGAATATCTTATCACTACAGTCTCCAGAGACCACATCCACCCTCTTTCTCTCCTCTCCCTAGTGATGTGCTGTGTGTCTTTGGGGTGAAGGCTTCCAAGCAGAGAGTGAGCCTCTTCACTGTCCTAAGGAAAGTCTTAGACATAGTGAACTGAACTCACCAGAAGAGATCATCCTTTCATAACAAAAGCACCAGACACTGAACTGCACTCACTGGAAAAGGCAGGTGTGCTTTTGGGGGGGAACTTGATTCCCATAGGGGAAAATAACTTCTAAAATAGTCACCCTTGGACCCAGTGCTTCCTTTATCAGATCTTTTAGCCATTGAGCAGATTTTTAGTGAGACATCACTCCCCCTGTGACAGTCTATGGAACGGTTAGCTTTTAAAACAGTCCAGAATATGCCACCCCTCCAAGCAGATCTCAACCCTCCCTGTCAATTTGGAGTGCTGTGGTCAAGAATGATTTTTGAAGTTACGACTTTCTCATTTTATTTCCCATGTTCTGGCCAGTGCCCATGGGATCGATTTGTTTTTCATTTCAAAATGACTATGTACTATAGTCAACTCAGTGGACATGAGTTTGAGCAAACTTCAGGAGATGGTGAAGGACAGGGAAGCTTGGCGTGTTGCAGTCCATGGGGTTGTAAGGAGTCAGACATGAATTAGTGACTGGACAATGATGTCCTTTCTAGAGAAGAGTATTCTTGAGGCTACAATTCGGATTCTATCCTCAGAGGTGAAACACTTTGGAGGAGAAAATTTGGCTTCTGAATCACCAAATTAGGGAAATCATGCTTTAAAATTGTTGAATTTTGTTCATTTTTCCCATTCTAAAGATGGCTGGGTTTGTCTGTGCCGCTGGCCCCCAGTGTTCTACTGGATTGTCTGTCGTAGGCACCACAGTGTTCAGAGGACAGTGTACTGGTTCCATGATCTCTAGGATCTGATGGACTCTAGAGAGAGACAGTTGGGGTTAGAATCCCAGTTTTATCCTGCCACTTACTGGTTGTTCTGTGGCCCAGAGCAGGTTACTTAACCTCTCAGTACCTCGTGTTCTCCTCTGTCCTAATTCATAGGGTTGTCATAAGAGTGAGTTAATAATTCTAAAGTGCTTAAAATGGTGGCTAGTATATGTTAAGCACTTAATAAATGTTAGCTCTTATTACCAGCATAGCTTTGAAAGTACTTTTAGTTGGCAATAATTACACTTTATCCTGATGAAATAGTAGATTTCAGGCTAGAATATACCCACTTGAGTTTGATAAATAAGATGCTTCCAGCAACCAATGATCCAAACGTCATAAAATATTAAAAGTCCTGAATAAGCACATGGCATATGTCCTATTAGCATCTGTTAAGTAGATAAATACCTAGAACCTAACACACATTGTCTGTCATCTTTTTTGGAATCCAGAATGAAGAATTTCAGAATTTTAAAATTCTATGATCTTATGCAATATCTTAAGAGCTGCCTTTAAAAATCCTTAAGCACACGAGGAGAGGGAAGTGGGGTGGTAGTGATAAAAATGGTTAAGCCCTGAGCATTGCGACAGGGACTGGCTGACCAGACCAGAACCCCATTGGCCAAGCTGTGCAGGGAGGCATGCAGATGGCCTGTACATATTAACCCTTTTAACTTGAAAACAAAAGTGCCCTTGTGCCCTGGGAGCAGGAGCTCCAGCTCAGATGGCCCAACTGGCTATAGAAACACTGGAAACTCCAGCCTCCCAGCCTGCCATGAACACCAAATGCAACAATGCAGTGTTTCTTGTTGCCCCGGAAGGAAGCTGTGCAGTAAGTTTGGGGTGTAGCCTATTATCGCCTGGAGTCAGAGTTTGGGGGAGTTTCCATGGTTAACCAAGATGCAGAAGCATAACAAACCTGGGTGGCTTAACAAACAGGATCAGGGCCATATGAGTGCTAAAAGAGGTCACTTAGGAATGAATAGCTCAGGTAATCACTCTGGGGTGTGATAGGGGGGCTTCTCCTCTTATTTACAAGCTGCAGATCATTTTCACTTAATTACCTGCCACATCTTGCTTGAAAGTCATCAAGGAAGATTTCAAACCACTTGCTTGAGGACTTTTTGGGAAAGAAGTCAGAAGGGCAGGTGATCCTCTATGAAAGCTGACAGACTTGGAGGAAAGATCTGTACAAAGGGGTGGATGGCAATGGTAGACGATTATACATGCTTCTACATCAAATGAGATTAGGACTCCCCCTCTCTGAATGGGGCAGCTCATTTCCTTGTTGCTTAATTTTAAAAGCGCCAAGGAAGCCCACCACTAGAAGCACATCTTTCTCTCTTATTTCTGAAACCCCTGCTGTCGGGAAGGAAAGACTTGTCTTCTTTCAGCTCCATCTACCCTCTGATGCCCAGGCCAGACCAGGGCCAGCTCCAGAATGCTAAGTGACACTTCTCCCCCTGAGCCCAGCACTGGGGGAGGTAGTTGCACTGCCTGCCGTGCTCCGTTCTAACAGAACTAATCTGATTAGAAATCAGAGGCTGAGAGATCCTGCCTTTGCTAATTCAACAGAGATTTCACTCTTCGGCATTCCATTTTTCCCAGGACTTGTTCACACTGTTAAATCATTTGATTCTCACAGTACTGTGAGCTGGTAAAGGCAGGTATTAAGTACATTTCATTAGTGAGAAACATTAAGATTCAGACCAATTAGGGAAAGTGTCTAAAATGATACAGTGTGTGCATGCTCAGTCATATCCGACTCTTTGCGACCCCATGGGGTGTAGCCTGCCAAGCTCCTCTGTTCGTGGGATTTCCCAGGCAAGAATACTGGAGTGGGTTGCCATTGCCAAGGGATCTTCCCAATGAAGAGACTGAACCCACGTCTCCTGTGTCTCCTGCATCGGCAGGCAGATTCTTCACCACTGAGTCACCTCGGAAGCCCAAGATGATACAACTAGTGTCTAAAAGAGCTGGACTCATATCTGTGAGTCTGCGCTCAGTCACTGACACCTATTCTCCACTTAAAAGGGTAGTTGGGTTTGACTGAAAAACCTTCTCACTACTAACATTTTAATAGTTCTTTGCTGTGAGCTCTGCTCTGGCCAGAATAGGATGCAGCATCACTGGCTTCCACCTCCTCGATCTCAATAGCACCACCCTCCATTGTGACAAACAAAATGTATCCAGACATTGCTGACTGTTCCCTGGTCACTGGTTGAGAACCACTGGTGTAGGGTGCTGTGGATTACGATGGATTAGGAATAATGTAACCTAGCGGGACCCTGCGGGGCCTTCCCAGGACAGGCCTTCCCCCCTCCCGCCATGCTCTGCTTCAGCTCCTCTCTAAAGTACACAGAAAACGGTACTTGATGCAAATTTCCTGAGTTGTTTCACAGATGTGAAAATGCCCCACCAAATGGAAGATGTTAACCACTTGATGTCCATGAGTAAACAGCCCCAGGTCTCTTTGAGCCTAAGGACTGATGAAGGTAACCCCCATGACACCACCCTGCTCCCTCAGCATCAGCCAATCAGAGAATTGTTTACAATCTGATCAGTATCCTGTGACTCTCCACTCTCTCACCTGGCTTTTTAAAATGCTTTGCCAAACAGGGGCTCTGTGACAATCTAGAAAGGTGGGATGGGGAGGAAGGTGGGAGGAAGGTTCGGGAGGGAGGGGACATGGGTGTACCTATGGCTGATTCTTGTTGATGTGCGACAGAAAACCATAAAATTCTATAAAGCAATTATCCTCAATCAAAAAAATAAGGTCATTTAAAAAATAAATAAATAAAAGCAAAAAAATGCTTTGCCAAAACCCTTCAGGGAGCTCAAGAGCTTTTAGGGCCTGAGCCTCCTTGCATGGCCCTGCAATAAACCTTTCTCTGCTCCAAACTCCACCTCACTGTATGTGGGAACATGAACTTATATTAACACTAACACTCAGAAGGCCAGAGGATCACTCTTCCTACAGACCAGTGGAGGTTTACTGATGACAAGGGCTGCTCAATACAGAGGCAAGGTTGTCTCTGTTCAGCTACAGAGTGTCGCTCCATCAGGGCAGAGGTAAGGGTCTTATTTCTGGAAGTGGAGGCTTTCTAGAGTCTAAAGGGAAGAAGAGCAGTTAGCGCTGGGATGCATGCCAACTCTCCCTTCTTCCCATCTCAAAATGTTATTTTTCCAATTTTTGAATAAGCAAAACATTTATATGGTTCAAAGTTAAATATGCATCAAAAGTACATACAGAAAAGCTTCCTTCAACCCAAGATTCCCACCACCCAGTTCTCCCCAGAGGCAGGCAATGTTGACATCTGCCTGTGTATCTTCCCATGGATGTTTTATGAAAGAGCTTGTATTTAAATAAATATTTCCTCTTAGTTCAAAGTATTGCTGAGTCATGAGTTCACTCATGTTTCAAAAGTCATCAAGTGCATCAAACAGGGCGCTCAAAGCCGGTGCCCTGGCACAACCCTGAGGGATGGGAGGGGGAGGGCGGTGGGAGGGGGGAGGGCGGTGGGAGAGGGGTCCAGGATGGGGGACGCATGTACACCCACGGCTGATTCATGTCAATGTATGGCAAAAACCACTACAATACTGTAAAGTAACTAGCCTCCAATTAAAATAAATAAATAAATTTTTTAAAAAAGTCATCAAGGACATCTTCACTGACAGTGTGGACCGAGGAAGGCGTGGCTCCTCCCAAATGTCCCTGCCTGCCTCCACTGAGAGGGACACAGGCTGAGACAATGGATTTACATGACAACCTAGGTCTTAAAAGTCAAAATGAAAAAAAAAAAAAAAACCCTGGGAATTTGGGTCAAGGACCCTGTTTATAGCTAGAGCGGTCAGTTTCCTCCTAGGGCACTGTGAGTGCTCTTATGAAGTGTGCCCATCTTGGTGGGAATTGGTTAACACGATGAAGAGGTCATCTGAAGTCGAGGTACTGGTGCTAAAGGTGGACCCTCCAGACCTACAGTAGCCTGTGGAAGTCATCAAAACCAGAATCTCCTCGGGGGAGGAGGCCCTGTTGTGGGCAGGCCCAGGATGGAAGGAGGAAGAGAGGAGGGAGGGTGACAGGCTTGGAATGACAACTTTTGGCGTGAGAGGTGAGAAAGGGAGAAAAGCAAATGGTGGCACTAAAAATTTCCCATGCCTGTCCACGGCCAGCCAACTTGGAAACACTGATTCTCATGGACAAGTCACAAAATTAGGACATCCTATGACTGGAGCTTTTCATGTTCCTGATAGAGAATTGCTAGGTGACCTGGGATAAGCCATTGAACCACAATGACATATTTGTTTTGGAAGGGTGGGAGTAGATGTGGGCAATTTCCTCACATCCAAAAGAAAGAAAACTCAGGCCTCCAGCACTGGTCTTTTATTCAAGTTTAAACCACTCATAAAGTGAACTGATGTCCTGCTTTCTGCTTCCTTCCTTATGACCTTGTTAAAAAAAAAATCTCATCTTCAAACTTCTCTAGTTCCACCAATAGCAGAAAACTTCTATCAGTTACTATGATTGAAAACTTCCAGGCCAACTTTCATTGTAATTTGTACTGTCATTTCACCATGTCACTAACCACCAAACCAATGTCACAGTAACTCACTGCCTAGAATTGTGCTGTCATATGGTAGCCATTAGCCACATGTGTTTATTTAACTAAAATTTAAAAAATTCCTTCCTCAAACACATGGGTCACATTTCAAAAGTCCAGCAGCAACATACAGCTTTTAACTACTGTATTAGTACAGATCATAGAACATTTCCATCACTGCCAAAAGTTCTAATGGACGGTGCTGGCTCAGAATATGAAATCCAAACGCCTCCAAACAGCACTCAAAGCTAGCAGTCACGTACAGCCAGGCCACACTTCCAAAATTTCCTCTGCTTTCTCCAAACAATGGCACTTAGCTTTGTTTAGGCCAGACTCGTGTCCCTCAAACAAATTACATTCACCCCCGAAGATTCTGTGCCTGTGCCTATTCGATTCCCCATCACTGAGACACATGAGTAGATCAATCAACACACAGTCCCTGAACGAGTGGGATTTTCTGCCATGACAAAAAGCAATGAGGCATCTAAGAAATTTTTATCCCAGCAAAATGTTCTGCTAACAAACAAGTCCCAAAAAAGGACGTTTCCCCGAAGACTGTAATGAGCTTTGTGCTCATCAGGATTTGCTAGAGAATTAAGTAAAATGCCACTCATATTGGCACTTAATATCAATTTGACTTATTTAATTTTTTCATGTGGGTCTCCTATTTTTTTTTCTCTTAAATAAACTGTATGGATATAGGAAGAAGGGACCAGGCCTTACATGCATTTCTTTTACATCTTCCTCTCCTATCCCACCTCCTTACCCAAACAGTGCAGAGACTGCAAACTGGCCCCCATGTGAGGACAAGATACAAGTGATACAGTTTGTTGCTTTTTTCAGAGTGGTTTTCTTTGTTTTGTTTTGGGGGGGAGGCTTTTTTTTTTTTTTTTTTGATAGAAACAGAAAGTTTGCTTTATTTAGGAGACCAGCACCTGGGGAAACAGTGGATTCCTGTCCAGAAACCAACTGCAAAATTCTGCCAGACCATGAAGGTTTTTAAAGGGAGAATCATTCAGGGAAAGGGTCAGAATCTTTGTTATCGTCCACTGTGTACAGACTTCCTGAGTGTATTTTTTAATAATTTTGAGTCAGTTGCCAATCTTTCAACAGTTAGGAGTTTTACATCAGAATCCACATTCTTTATTTCTTGAAAAATCAGTTATCTGGCAACCCTGGGTAAGGCCTCACACAAAGGTTTATTAGCTAGTGCTTAAGGCCATCTGTCCCCTTTACAGAAGGAATGTATCCTCTTGTTTACCACCTTCTCTCTGCTTGTTTTATTCCCTTATTATCTGCCTGGCCCCTGAGGCCTGGGCATTTACAATTCTTGCAGAAGATACCCAATAAATGAACTGAGAACAGAAACACCACACTCCTTAATAAAGCCAGGCAGCTCTTAATACCTGTCTTCATGGGCAACACGTTTGTTCTAAGCAGCTAAAATCAAAATTCTTATCTCAGTCATTAGCTAAAGGCATTAACCTTCCCAACTGATTTTAACTATTCTTCCTGGGCTTGCCAGGAACTGATAATGGATTAGAGAAATGGTCAACCGTAGGAACAAAAAGCAGTCAGCCTAAATAGTCACATGAAACTAATTGAGACTCAGAGAGCATAACCGTGTTCCATGAACTCTGAGTGTTCCCTAAAAACACGTGGACATCACAGCACTCATGATGCTGAGTGTTGCTGGCAGCTGCCCAATGAATCTTGATACAGAAAACCTAAACCCTCTCATTAACTCTAACCCTATATTGATTTCTCCTCTTCTGAACCTTTGTTACAGACTACTGTGTTCTAAAATTGTTTTCATGTCTTGGTGCTCCCACTCAACTTTAAGTTCCTTATAAACTCTTGTGATATTCTTCTCACACCTAGCACCCAAGATCAGGGTATTCTTAACCTGGACTGTCTTCAGTCACAGGCAAAATCCAATGGGTCATTTAAAGGAGCATACCCCATGGTCAAGGTTTCAAGACTGGGAAAGAAATTAATTTTAAGGTATTTATAAAAGGGGCAATAGTTATGAAATGTATAGTGGGTTTGATTACACCAATCTAGTCTGTTATTATTCCCAGCTTTCTGTCATCTGCACACTTGCAGAGTATAAATCTGATGTCTTCATGAAGGTCATGGGTAAACATATGAAGCTATACAGGGACAGCTTATGCATCTTGTCAGTAAAGACTAAGTGAATAAGGAACAAAACTTCTATTCTTTGGGAACATTAGTCTAACCAGGTACAACCTTCTAATTATAATACTTTATCCATACTTTTCCACCTTGTCTGAAAGGATGCAACAAGAATATGCCAGCTATCTTTAAATCAAGATTCATTAAACTTGAGAATTCTCCTTATCTGCAACCAATTTAATGATTCTTTCATAACAGGAAGTGCAGTTAATTTGACATAAACTCCATCTTTATGAACCTCTGCAGCTTTGTAAAAGACACGTGTTTCTTCTCTAAATGTACATAGCTATACTAATCCATGCTCAAATTATGCTGAGGGACAGTTTCACATCTGGTCTCCAGAACGTACCTTTCCCTCATTTTTGAAAACAGGGATGATATTTGTTCATCTCCTGACTTTTGGTAAGTCTTCTAGTGTCCTAATTTTTCAAAGTTCACTCAGTGGTTTCCCTTTTCTAGCTTCGAGTTCTTTTATCTGGGAAATGGTTTAACTGGGCCTAGAGACAAACACATCTGCAGCAGCTAACATAACTCCTGCTATCAACTCTTATAAGGCCACCATTAACACCTCCAGTTTAAAGACCTTTTGCTTAATGTTAAAGAATTAAATTGAATAGTTTTAGCTGGGCCATTACCTGTTAGCAAAGCAACACTTTTTCTCTACATGATCCCTTCTTCTCGTTTTGTACATCAACAGAATATTAACTGAGGGCTACAGTTCTAGGCATTGTGTTGTGCTGTGGTGCTTTTCTTATAAAAAGGCTAAACACCTCTTCTCTTGTTAATCTTCCTTTTAAAATCAGAGATCATTAAAAAGCTATATCATCACACATGAAAAGACATCATTGTTTTTGTCCTCAAGTTTCCTGCATCTTCTCTTATTTATCAGAATCGTTTTCAGTCCTACAATGTGATTTTTAGTTTTTATAACCTTCCCAATATGCTGAGCCAAATTTCTTATTAGAGACATTCATCACAGAATCATACCTATAATATTGAAAACCTACTTTACTACTTATTGGGCAAGATACACTTAGCAGACTCCAAGTCACATTCCTTCTATCACTTGTGCATCACTAGAGAGCTTCTGTAAAGCGGAACAGAGTCAAGAATCACAGTGCATCTTGAAGCTGACTGAGAAAACTGCCTGAAAGTGATCTGAAGCAATGTCAGGTTGGCAGTCTGATGATCTCTGTGTTGGTCTCATGTTTGACCAAATTTACAGAGTCTTGGGTATGTCAGGTAGGATTTCATTTCCTACCTGTGCTTAAAAATAAATAATAATGTATTGCTGTCTCTGTTCAGATTTACACATTTTATAAGCTACAACATGACACGAGAGCTCGTGAATATTTACCCTACCCTTCCCCATACACATCACCACTTTGGGTGGAAACCGCTCTGTTTATACTTCTAGGTTTGGCTGAGTAGAAAAGTCAGAAGAAAAGATACGTCAGGAAAAAGCACATATTATTCCACATGAAAATGGAACAGGAAATATATCATGTAAGTTCCACGACCTGAATCTGTGGGTAGATCACATGGCTCATGTACTTTATGACAGAACTTCTTGCTAGCTATCCATTACACAGTAAAATGCAAAAGGAAACATTAAGGTATAATAAACCTATGATACACAAACCATCTACTCCCAAGAGAGAAGGAGAGCAAGGTCTTTTAAAAGGTAAAATGTATAGTCAATTTAAAATCAGGAACAGTGGTGCTTGGGGACATATATTACCCAGTAATGCTTCTGAACATCAGCTTGGTTACCAGGAACGAAGAATTTATTGAAGTCAAAGAGTAGTCAGGCAAGATATGTTGGGAAGGGTGGAAAGAGATTTTTGTGAAATGGGCTGAAGAGATGGAATCTGAGAGGCTTAGTAAGGGGTGCGATGAAATTTCATTTAAAAATCCTTTTTAAGGGTGGAAAAAGTTTAAAATTTTGGAGGTAAGTAGCAAGTCAATTAAAAGATTCTATGGTAGACACAGAACACTTCACACACATAGGGCCTTCGTCTTAGGAAGGGTTTTCAAGTAACTATCTTCTGTTGATGTTCTATCACAGTAACTGTGGTGGGCAGAAAAATGTCCCCCACCCCCACCCCGAGATGTCCACACCCAAATCTTGGGATCTGTGAATATACTACACTACATGACAACAAGGAGTAAGGGTGGAGAGGAAATTAAGGTTGCTAATCAGATGACTTTAAAATAAAGGGAGTATTCTGGATTATCCAGGGGGGCTCAATGTAATCACAAGCATCCTTTACAGCAGTGGTTCCCAACCTTTTTGGTACCAGGTACTGGCTTTGTGCAAGCAATTTTTCTAAGAACTGGGTGGGTGAGGGGTAAGATTTCAGGATAACTCAAGCAAAGCAGCTGCCTTGGTGGCTTAGTCGGTAAAAGAATCCACTTGCAATGCAAGAGACTGCCTGCAATATAGGAGACCCAGGTTTGATCCCTAGGTCAGGAAGTTCCCCTGGAGAGGGACACGGCAACCCACTCCAGTATTCTTGCCTGGAAAATCCCTTGGACAGAAGAGCCTGGCGGGCTACAGTTCATAGAGTCACAAAGAGTCGGATGGCATGACTGAGTGAGCAAACTACCATCAAGAGCATTACATTTATTGTGCACTTCATTTCTATTATTATTACATCAGTTCTACGTCAGATCATCAGGCATTAGATCCTGCAAGTTAGGGACTTATAATTTAAAGTATCAGAACTGGAACTTTCCTGGCAGTCCAGAGGTCAAGACTTATCTTCTAATGCAGGGGGTGCAGGTTCAATCCATGCTCAGAGAGTTAGGATCCCATATGCCTCGGCAGCTCCCCCCCAAAGCAAAACACAAAATAGAAGCAATATTGCAACAAATTCAAGGAAGAGTTTAAAGAAGTGTCAGAATGATAAGGCCTGATAAAGACTCAGTTGGCCTTTCCTGGCTGCAAAAGGAAATCATGACTCGGAGAACACAGGCAACCTCAAGAAGCTGGAAACAGCAAGAAAACGGATTCTTCCCTGGAGCCTCCAGAAAGAAAGGCAGTTCTGTGGACACCTGGCTCTCACCCAGTGAGACCTATGTCAGACTGGTGACCTGCAGAACTGTAAGATAATACATTTATGTTGTCTAAGCCGCTAACTTTCTGGTCATTTGTTACAGAAACAGGAAGCTAAGGCAGTAACTTCCATACAAATGCTTTGGAGGAAGCAAAGGCTATGGCAATATTAGCATTCTAAGCAATAAAACAGTTCCTCTTTCTGAGTTGAAAAAAGAAAACAACACACTCATTCACCTTTTTATAGGTTTTCTCTTCATTTTGTTTCCCAGGTGCCGTGTCTCCATTCTCAGCAGCAGACGACATCTATAAGAAAGAAGTGGACCTATTTGAATTTAGAAGTTCTACATTGAAATACAATAGGCTAATAATATTGTTACCTAGAGAGTCTATTTCAGTTAATTACATTTTCGTTGTTATGGCTGTGGTCTCTAAGAAAGGAAGAAATTTCTCAAAATACTAAGAAAAAAAAAAATTCTGTGTTCCCCAATCTTTCCAAAATAATGCTTTACTTATAAACCATTTTAGTAGCATACTTTACTCCATATGCTCTAAGAAAGGTGCCATGGAAGTCCAAGTCCAGATCATGTGTATAAGTTTCTTTCTACAAACTCTTAAACCCTTTTCTTCTGGTTATATATGTCTCCTGTAAAAATATCTGGAAAGTACCAAAAAATATGAATCACAACAAAACAATTACTCAGTTCTACTGCCCTTGGGCAACTCTACTACTCACATTTTGGTATATTTGTTTTCACCTTTTGTTCCATGTACTTTCATATGAAAAATATTATGATACCATCTTAATCCAGCACTTCTCACTGAACATTTATGTAATGAGCATTTTCCCATTTGAATATAAAAACCTCAGTGTAGGAATAATTTTTACTAGTTGCAAGATACACCACTGTGTGAACACAATTGTGTGTTAATACTTTAGTTAACAATGCCAATACTGAACGACAGTTGATGTGGTTCGGGGGTTTGTTTCCACAAATAATGTAATAGTAATGATTTTGTGCTTCTATCTTTGTTCAATTTGTGTTTTATTGAACTAGTTTCCCAGAATTATTAGGTCATTAAAAAATTGAAAGCTCTTACCACATATTGCTAGATTTCTTTCCTAGAAGAATACACCCATTCACACTATCAGCAGTGAGTGGGAGCTGGTTTCATTACATGCTTTAACTGTCTTTGCTAATTAGACAGGTAAAAGAAAGTACCTCCTGACTTTAATTTGCCTCTTTGAAAATTGTTAGTGAAGGTTAACATTGTTTATATGTCTTTTTTTTTTTTAGCTCTCTGTATTTCTTCTTTCAGCTTTTCTATTATTTTGCTCACTGATCTATTGGGGTTTAGTGTCTTAGGTATTGACTTTTTACCTTTTTAGTGGTTTCCTTATTGGTGTTTAATTTTTAAGGTTATTAAGCTGCTTACAGCACATTATTAGTATCTTCCATGCTCCTTTCTTTTAATTTGGTTTATAATTACGACATGGAGAAGTTTTACATTTTTATACTTAAAACTATTGACTGTCTTTGTGATTTATTCCAATGCTTTTAGATAAAAACTTTTTCATTGTGAGGTATCAGATATTTAAACATGTGTTCCTCTCATCTTTTAATAATAAGATTTTTGTATATTCTAAATCATCTGACTTCTTAAAGTCAGTTACTTACGTGGTAAATAAGGGTAACAACATAATCAGAGAGCTGTGATATTTAAGGGCCACATCTTAAATTGCAATGAAGAGCATTCTATACACCACGGAGAAACTTTTGACTTTCTCATAAGCTCTTTGAAGCACATTTTAAATCCTGGGCTTTTAATAAACAGTGTGGGTGAAGCCTAAGAACCTGCCAGCCATTTCTCTATACTGGAACAAAATGACTGCCACGAGCTGGATGTGACTAAAAACCACCCAAGAAAATGAAAGTATGGACCGCAGCAAGACAATCTCACCAGACCTATGACTGCCTACCAACCCAAGCATTCTCTTAGATAAACGTTCAGTTCCATTCAAGAATATAAAGTTTTCAAGGACAGATGTTTCATACACTACTGCTTCCCACTCTCTATGTGCTTAATTTATTAGAAGAGTAATTGACTTTTATAGTCTCTTCATGGTATTTTGGTGAGATGTGAATAATATATTAGTAGAATTAGAATATCTGATATGTTTTATAATACCAGGCTCTGGATAAAAACCAAACCCAATCCTGTATCATCCCTCTTGAAAGCTCAAATTACATAATCACTTTAAGAATATACAGGGAGTAATCAAATAATTGATCCCAATTTCTATATTAGGGTATGTTAGTGCAATTTAGTACATACTACTAATAATAAGTAAGAGTAGGATTTTCTTTAATCTTCAACTGTTTAATAGGGCCCACAGAATGAAAATCTCCGTAAAGAATGCCATTTCAGTAATTTCACTTTATCTAAGCCTTTGAAGCTTTTAAAACTGAAAAACTTCCAAGAGCATAGCTGAAGGGGCTTGAAAATACAACCTTAATGAAGAGTTGACAAATGGCATGAATGAAGGACAGATTATTAGATGGTTTTTATTATTTTGCAAATCATTCCTTACTGGACAGTAGGACAGAGGAGGAGAGAAATATGTAAACTTAATATATTAAAAAAAATAAAACAACAATATCTACCTAAAGAAACAAAAGACCTATACATAGAAAACTATAAAACACTGAGGAAAGAAATCAAAGAGGACACAAACAGATGGAGAAACATACCGTGTTCATGGATTGGAAGAATCAATATTGTCAAAATGGCTATTCTACCCAAAGCAATCTATAGATTCAATGCAATCCCTAGCAAGCTACCAACGGTATTTTTCACAGAACTAGACCAAAGAATTTCACAATTTGTATGGAAGTACAAAAAACCTCGAATAGCCAAAGTAATCTTGAGAAAGAAGAATGGAACTGGAGGAATCAACCTGCCTGACTTCAGACTACTACAAAGCCACAGTCATCAAGACAGTATGGTACTGGCACAAAGACAGAAATATAGATCAATGGAACAGAATAGAAAGCCCAGGGATAAATCCACGAACCTATGGACACCTTATCTTTAACAAAGGAGGCAAGGATATACAATGGAAAAAAGACAACCTCTTTAACAAGTGGTGCTGGGAAAACTGGTCAACCACTTGTAAAAGAATGAAACTAGAACACTTTCTAACACCATACACAAAAATTAACTCAAAATGGATTAAAGATCTAAATGTAAGACCAGAAACTATAAAACTCCTAGAGGAGAACATAGGCAAAACACTCTCCGACATAAATCACAGCAAGATCCTCTATGACCCACCTCCCAGAATACTGGAAAAAAAACTAAACAAAACTAAAGCAAAACTAAGCAAAACTAAAGCAAAACTAAGCAAAACTAAAGCAAAACTAAGCAAAACTAAACAAATGGGACCTAATGAAACTTAAAAGCTTTTGCACTACAAAGGAAACTATAAGTAAGGTGAAAAGACAGCCCTCAGATTGGGAGAAAATAATAGCAAATGAAGAAACAGACAAAGGATTAATCTCAAAAATATATAAGCAACTCTTGAAGCTCAATTCCAGAAAAATAAATGACCCAATCAAAAAATGGGCCAAGGAACTAAACAGACATTTCTCCAAAGAAGACGTACAGATGGCTAACAAACACATGAAAAGGTGCTCAACATCACTCATCATCAGAGAAATGCAAATCAAAACCACAATGAGGTACCATTACATGCCAGTCAGGATGGCTGCTATCCAAAAGTCTACAAGCAATAAATGCTGGAGAGGGTGTGGAGAAAAGGGAACCCTCTTACACTGTTGGTGGGAATGCAAACTAGTACAGCCACTATGGAGAACAGTGTGGAGATTTCTTAAAAAACTGGAAATAGAACTGCCATATGACCCAGCAATCCCACTTCTGGGCATACACACTGAGGAAACCAGATCTGAAAGAGACACGTGCACCCCAATGTTCATCGCAGCACTGTTTATAATAGCCAGGACATGGAAGCAACCTAGATGCCCATCAGCAGATGAATGGATAAGGAAGCTGTGGTACATATACACCATGGAATATTACTCAGCCATTAAAAAGAATTCATTTGAATCAGTCCTAATGAGATGGATGAAACTGGAGCCCATTATACAGAGTGAAGTAAGCCAGAAAGATAAAGAACATTACAGCATACTAACACATATATATGGAATCTAGAAAGATGGTAACGATAACCCTATATGCAAAACAGAAAAAGAGACACAGAAATACAGAACAGACTTTTGAACTCTGTGGGAGAAGGTGAGGGTGGGATGTTTCAAAAGAACAGCATGTATACTATCTATGGTGAAACAGATCACCAGCCCAGGTGGGATGCATGAGATAAGTGCTCGGGCCTGGTGCACTGGGAAGACCCAGAGGAATCGGGTGGAGAGGGAGGTGGGAGTGGGGATCGGGATGGGGAATACGTGTAAATCTATGGCTGATTCATATCAATGTATGACAAAACCCACTGAAATGTTGTGAAGTAATTAGCCTCCAACTAATAAAAAATAAAAAAAACAAAAAAAACAATTCCCTTTAGACAGTACAAAAGAGATAATAATGTTAAAGGGAGGCCATGAGACATCACCTGGGTTCAAAGTTGTTTTTTGTTTTTTCCCCTGTAGGATGATGTTTAACAAAGCCCACGTGGACCTATTCACCATGTAGGATATCCATGTAGGAGAGGCAAATGAGATGCTTGGGGATGCCCTGGTTAACTGTAAATGGTTATTAAAATGGTCACAGTGATAGTTACAGTGGCTTCCCAGGTGTCTCAGTGGTAAAAGAATCCATCTGCCAAGATTCAGGAGAACTGGGTTCGATCCCTAGGTTGGGAAGAGCCCCTGGAGGAGGGCATGGCAACCCATTTCAGTATTCTTGCCTGGAGAATCCCATGGACAGAGGAGCCTGGCGGGCTATAGTCCTAGGGTTGCAGAGTTGTACAACTGTACAACTGAAGCGACTTAGCATGAATGTGATAATTACTGTTTGTTCCTAGACTTGCAACGTTCTGAACTAGTTAAGGTACATCACTTATATAATAACTATGGAAGCCAAGGTAAGTGGATTAAAAATATTGTTTTTAAAAACATTATAATCATATATATTTCTACATATGAGTACAAGGAAGAAGGAAAGACATTCACAGAAGTACTGGTAAGTATCTATAGATGATGAGATTGTGAATGCTTTGTGTTTTCATTTTAATTTTTTGTTATATTGTCCAAGTATTCTGCAGTAAGCACTGGTACATTTAAAAGTAATGAAAACACTAACATGTGTCAGATATTTAACCACACAGTATTTAACACAGTAATTAACAGCAGAGACCATATCTCCTGGGTTCTGCCCCTTTCAGCATAACAACATCCACAAAATTTCCTCTTCCTATTTGCTTCTTTTCTGTTTTTAATCTGATACTGTCAAAGTTAAAGGCCAAGAACTAGATACATGATTTATAGTATTTGCAAACATAATGAATCCCCTGGAAATAATTAAAATATAGACTGTACTTCCTTACCTTTGTAAGTGAAATGGCCAGTCATCTGTAGTTGGTGGTGCTGAGTGGCCTATTCATTGTTGAGACTGTTTCCCTTCCCAGGTTTCTGTTAAAATAGAAATCACTGGTCATTATTTATTCATACCTCTCTCTCATCTTTCAGAAAGGATAAGAGGTGGCTACAGGGATATATATATACACTGCAGTCAGCTAAGGGGCCTTCCTGGTGACTCAGACAGTAAAGAAGCCGCCTGCAATGCGGGAGACCTGGGTTCGAACCCTGGGTTGGTAAGATCCCCGGAGAAGTGAAAGGCTACCCACTCCAGTATTCTTGCCTAGAGAATTCCATAGACAGAAGAGCCCGGCGGGCTACATGGGATCCCAAAGAGTCGGACATGACTGAGCAACTTTCATTCATTCACTCAAAATTAAAACAAAGGAAGCAATGTGTGTATAAATACAGGGAAGATAAAGGTGAGGAACAAGATGGTGCCAGCAGCATAGGCTGGACAGAGAATGTGCACTATGTAATCCTGTAGTCATTGATACCCTGGTCAGTCTCCCGTTGATTCTGAGATTCCTAGTGGTCATAGCAGAGGAAGACATAGTCAGTTACATAAACGCCCAATGCTCATAAGATAAAAACAAGTCAGTTGCTCAAATCAACCACACTGGGGATTGAGGCTGGACTGAACATTTCTCCTGTGGGGCTTCATAAAAGAGACCCCATGTGATGTGTGGATAACTTTTCACTATTATCCCTGTGATAAATCATGTGATTTTCACGAGGGTTGTTTCAATAACACAACTTCAAAGGAACGTTCAACAAACCGTTTCTCTTGTTATGTTTTTATACAAAAGAGATACTTGCTCATGGTAACTAATTTTAAAAACACAGAGAGTTTAAAATAAAAATGGGCTTCCCTGGTGGCTCAGATGGTGAAGCATCCACCTGCCATGCAGGAGACCTGAGTTCAATCCCTGGGTCAAGAGGATCCCCTGGAGAAGGGCATGGCAACTCACTCCAGGACTGAGGAGCCTGATGGGCTACAGTCCATGGGGTCACAAAGAGTCGGACAGGACTTAGCATCACACACACAGAAAATAAAAGTGAATAAGGTTCCACCAGTATCTCCCCAATGAGATAATCAATGGGAACAGTTTGTTGACTATCCTCCCAAAATCTTACCTATCCTATACATACACATGAACACACTTATTTCAGCCATTTACTTTTATTGGCATTTTAAGTATATCTCTTCAGAAGGTCTATATTACGTATCTATCTCATTTACAAATAACTGCATTTTTCCACAAAATGGATGTACCATCATTGAAACAAACACTCCCTTCTGGGAGCACATACGGACTGTTTCCAGAATGGGCTACTGTAACCAGAGAAGGAAGAAACAGATTTATAACACCTTTAATGTTCTAGTGCTTTTATTTCTGTCGGAAAGAATCCTGGCAATCAATCCCAACTTGTAAAGTGCATTAAGTATTTGAAGGATCTTTGTTACACTCCTTTGTATAAAAAGGGTGAGGAAAATCAGTTCCATGATGCATGAGTATCTGCTTATTGACATACTAATCAGCACTGGATGTTGCCATATTTAAAATGTTTGCCAATTTGATGGGCAGAGAATGACACCTCAGTCACTTTAATTCACGTTCTTTTACCACTAATGGGCTTCCAGGTGGTGCTAGTGGTAAGGAATCCACCTGCCAATGCAGGAGACATAAGAGACACGGGTTCGATCCCTGGCTTGGGAAGATCCCCTGGAGGAGGGGATGGCAACTCACTCCAGTATTCATTCCTGGAGAATACCATGGACAGAGGAGTCTGTTGGGCTATAGTCCATAGGATTGCAAAGAGTCAGACATGACTAAAGTGATTTAGCACACACACCACTAATGAGGCCTGTTCTCTTCACAGGTTTACTGATGATTTCCATTTTCAGTTCATGTCCTTTGCTTATTTTTATACTGTGCTTTTATACCTTTCTTTTATAATCAATCTGTAAGATCTCCTGGTATATTAAACATTAACTCTGTCACATGAGCTGCAGGTATTGTTCATCTTTTGGTTCTGTTTATGGTGTCTTGTCAGGTAGACATTTTAAATATTTACATAGTCAAATCTACTTATTTTTCCTATATGGACTATGGATTTACTGTCTTACCTGGGAGAGTTTCTCCAAGTCTGGTGTTATACTACATGTATTCTCCTATATTTTCATCAAACATCTTTATAGTTCATTTTTTAAATCTTTTTATTTTTTTTCATTTGTTTTTATTAGTTGGAGGCTAATTACTTTATAATATTGTAGTGGTTTTTGCCCTACATTGACATGAATCAGCCATGGATTTACATGTATTCACCATCCCGATCCCCACTCCCACCTCCCTCTCCACCCGATTCCTCTGGGTCTTCCCAGTGCACCAGGCCCGAGCACTTGTCTCATGCATCCCACCTGGGCTGGTGATCTGTTTCACCCTAGATAATATACATGTTTCGATGCTGTTCTCTCGAAACATCCCACCCTCACCTTCTCCCACAGAGTCCAAAAGTCTGTTCTGTACATCTGTGTCTCTTTTTCTGTTTTGCATATAGGGTTAACATTACCATCTTTCTAGATTCCATATATATGTGTTAGTATACTGTAATGGTCTTTATCTTTCTGGCTTACTTCACTCTGTATAAGGGGCTCCAGTTTCATCCATCTCTTTAGAACTGATTCAAATGAATTCTTTTCAATGGCTGAGTAATATTCAATGGCTGAGTAATATTCCATGGTGTATATGTACCACAGCTTCCTTATCCATTCATCTGCTGATGGGCATCTAGGTTGCTTCCATGTCCTGGCTATTATAAACAGTGCTGCGATGAACATTGGGGTGCACGTGTCTCTTTCAGATCTGGTTTCCTCAGTGTGTATGCCCAGAAGTGGGATTGCTGGGTCATATGGCAGTTCTATTTCCAGTTTTTTAAGAAATCTCCACACTGTTCTCCATAGTGGCTGTACTAGTTTGCATTCCCACCAACAGTGTAAGAGGGTTCCCTTTTCTCCACACCCTCTCCAGCATTTATTGCTTGTAGACTTTTGGATAGCAGCCATCCTGACTGGCATGTAATGGTACCTCATTGTGGTTTTGATTTGCATTTCTCTGATGATGAGTGATGTTGAGCACCTTTTCATGTGTTTGTTAGCCATCTGTACGTCTTCTTTGGAGAAATGTCTGTTTAGTTCCTTGGCCCATTTTTTGATTGGGTCATTTATTTTTCTGGAATTGAGCTGCAGGAGTTGCTTTATAGTTCATTTTTAACATTAGATCTTCACTTCAAATGGAATTTAACCTCATCTTCTTCCAGATGGGTGGCTAATTTGCCCAGCATCATTTAGTTTATAATCTATCTTCTTCTCACTGGAAAGACATGCCTCCTTTAGCAAATACCAAGTTTTCCTATATACTTTAATATATTTCTGGACTCTCTGAGTCAAAAGACTTTTTGACATTTCTAAGCTAACATGTTGTCTTAAATGCAGTAATAAGACAGCATGCTTGTGATATCTGCTGTTACAAGTTCCCATACTATTTTTCTTCCAAGTTTATATTTTTATATGGACTTTAAAATCACATTGCTTGACCTGAAAACATGCTCACCCCATTCACCCCGTCAACTTGGCATTCTGACCAGAATTATATTAAATTTATATACTAATTTTGGAAGCATTAATATTTTAGGAATTTTTAAGTTTTCTTATTCAAAAACATGGTCTAGTTCTCTGTCTTCAAATGTTCTTTTATATCTTTTACTACATCCATATTTTTGTATTTGTCTTACATCTTACTAAATTCATCCCCATGTCACTCTTTTAAATAGGGTGACAATTTACATTTTTCTATTTGTATTTCTAACTGGTTATTAATTCACAGAAAGAAAATGATTGGGTTTCATCTATTATCTTTCACCTAGTCATTTTACCAAATCCTCTTACAGAATTTTAAAAGATTTTAAGTAGAGTCTCATTTAAAAAAAATAAGATTTTAAGTACAGTCTCAATTTCATCACGTGCAATATTTATACATCTTATTTCTATCTCTTTTCTTATTGCATTCACTGTACTTCTTTAAAAAAACACTGAATAATAGTGGTTGAGTAACAGTAATAGTGCTTGATATTTATAATATAATCCTACAGTTGTCACTATCCTCCATAATGTTTTTGTTTGCTTGGTAGCATGGTAGCTTCTTTCTGCTATATTCTCCTTTACTTTACTTTTTATTAGGAATGTCTACTGAATTACATCAAGTGCATTTTCAACATCAGTTGATACAATCATTATCTTTTATTTTGCTATGACAAATAAAACATTGAGAAATATCACAATGAAAAATTACATATTTCTAGAAAAACTCTAACTTGGATTTGATTTGCTGCTATTTTAAAAAGGATATTTTTATAATTGAAGTTGAATGATTTTTCTTCCATCTTTATCAGGTTTGTTAATAAAAAATGAATACTTTCATAAAATTGAAAGACTTTCTATGTACACTCAGTTTTTTGGATTATTCACTTCTTGAAATTTATAACCTTTCTTTGAATCAAATTTCTATAATTTATATTCTGTTAGAAAAGCATCAATTTCCTTTAAATTGTAAAATTTATTGTCATATAGTTAAATATTGTTATTGAATTCTTTTAATGTCTTCTGTATTCTTGATAAGAGTGTGTGTGTGCATGTGTGTATTACATATTGCATATATATGTCATGAATATGTATTTTTTAGTAAGACTTCTCTTTTCTATTGTTTTTTGTGGCCACTTCCATTAATTTTAACTTTTACTATTAATAATATCTTCTTCAGGCTTTTTAAGAATTTCTTAGATACACTGCCTAGTTTATTTTCACTCTTTTAAAAAACAGTATTAAAATCACTTAGGCTAAAAGTACTCTTGAATATATTATGATTCCCCCATAAATTTTGATAAAGTATTCTGTTTAGTTTATTTCCAAATAAATTTGTCATTTTGGATTTGATTTTCAACTTGATCTAGGAATCATCTATAAGAGGGTTCCTTAGTGCTAAGCATTTACATTTTCATTATTAATACTATTCTTTCATTCATTGCCACATTCTTGCTTACTGCACTGGGATCAAAATACAGAATGAATAAAAGTTACCCCTGGCCGCCAAAATATGCTTTTTCCTATGGACATTGAATATCTTTTTGAAAATGTTCCAAAGACACAAGAGAGAAGTGTGCAGCTTCTGTTTATAGGATATAAAAACACTATATCATCTTATAATACTGTCTACTTTATCAAATTATGAAAAAAATATTAAAATTCTCTGATACAGTTATATATTCTCATATATTTTAACTTCTTTTTTTTGCCTTAAGATTTCTAAAACTATGCTAGCCAGTGTACAAAGGATATGTGAATAATACTGTCCTTGTTGAACTGCACACTCTTATCTATAAAGTTATTTTTTTTCTTATTTAATATTTTTGGTCTTGGGTTCCATCTTAGTTGATGGTAATAGCCTCATCTGTTTTCTTTTATTTGTACATGGTAGGTATCTCCTCTTCCATTTCTTTAACTTCAGCTTTTTTATTTGTCATTTGGTTTCAACTGTGTTCCTGACATATAGCTTAAAACTAGATTGGGGGCGGGGGGTGCGTGGGCAGGTAACTAACTGAAGAGTTTCCACATGATGATTTTTATTTGCAAAGACTATTTTCAAATAAGGTCAGTGTTCACAGGTACTGGGGTTAGGACTTCAACATGTTTTTTGATCCCTAAAAACTTCTTGCACCCCAAACTCTGTCCCAGGACGTGCTTCCAGAGAGCCCAGCCCATGACACTTTTTCCTCATCCCTAAGACAAGATATATGAAAAACTTGACTCTCTCAATGATTGCTCCATTTTTAACGATCCCCTCTTTGTTGAGATGGCTCTTCTTAATGAACAGTTTATAGTTCATGGTCACATTATTATCATTTATTTAGACTTTGACCATAAGTTTTACAAGGTTTGTTGCTCATCATTGTTTCTTTGGCTCTTCCTCTCCTGCTATCTGAACACCTGTGTTCTGATTCAATTTTCGTTCAGTTGGCACGCTTCTCAAATAATTACTCAGAAGTGGCACATTGACGGTCCACTCTATGTCACTCCATGTCCATAAATGTCTTTCCTTTGTCACTAGATCTCTTGGATTCCTAACTCCCAGCCCTTTTCTTTCATGTATCTGTTGATATGACCCTGCCATCTTCTTGCTTCCTGGCTTACAGATGAGTTTTGATGCTCGTCTGATGCTCCTGTCCTAATAACTTATCGGTTTTCTCTGTCTAGAAACTGATAAGAGTTTTCTCTTTCAACACATAGTTCAAAAATTCTGTAAGGACAGATATTTCTTTTTCTGTCAGTCCTGCCCAGTGAAGGAAAATCAACAAGAAGCTATTATACAGGGATCTGATGTCTTAACTCATGAATAATATGTAGGCTATATAGTTGATGAATGAATGGACTCATATCCTTCAGGCAGTGCTCTATGAAAATTATTTCTCATAACAAGCCTTTTGATAAGAATTGGACAGGCAAGCACTCAAAATTATAGTCCCTGGCAAGAGCTAGGAATGAAAAAATTCTAATGGCCAAGCAAGGGCATAATCATAAGACTCAGGTCTCCTTAGAAGATATGTTACTATGTAATCTGACACAAGACTCCCAGTTAGAATTTCTTTTTTGTGAATTTATTTTCTTAAACTATTTCTGACATAAAACAGAGCCAATTTATGGTGTCACATGATCCAATTACGATACCAGTTCAGCTAACAATTATACATGCCACACAATGAAATGTTTTGTAACTAGTTGATGACTTATCTCTCCTTTCTGGTATTTTGGTATCTGGATCCTGTTAGTGTAAGAAATAAATAATTTATACTATTTCAGAGTCTTCTACAATTCTATGCTTTCAATCATTTCGAGTCACATCAGCAGGAGAGAGAGACATGGGGACAGGTACAATACAACATGACATGTGCTTTGCTAGGGTTCTTGGAGAAAGAAATGCCTGAGTCAGCCTGCAGGGACCATGGAAAATGTCACTTATGAGGAATACTGAAACTGAGCAGTTTTGGGGGCTACAAGGTTGGGAAGTAGAGGGTGAGGAAGACAGCAGTTGCCATGGCAGCTTTAAGAAAGCCCCAGTAGCATGAAGCATATTTAACACATTTTCCTGGATGTTCTCAAGGATCTTGAATCTTGCATTTTAAGAATATACCCAGGAGAAGGCTTATGATGTTACTTAAAGGGTTACAAACATCCAGATTGCTCATTTCACCTATGATCACAAGTCCCTGTTCAATCCTTTGCCTGTTTAAAAATACATTTCTAAAAATGTATATGGATTCATGAAAACCTTGAAAGTCATTCTTAGGAAAATGTCAGCCTTGTAAATAGTTTCACTGGGGAGGTAATGAGTATCACCCAGGCACTTAAGAAGAGGTTTGAAACTCTGTGGTTTTGGCAACAAACAAAAACAGGACAGACAGGAAAAATCAAAAGCTTTAAAATGTGACAGGTTATTTTCCAAGGCTTAAATATAAGCAACAAAAACACACCAAACTGAAAACAATCCTTGATGTATTTTCCAAAGTACATCAAGGATTGATCGGAAAAAAAAAGTTCTGTTAAATTAAGAAATCAGAGGCTCATATTTATTTCCCTAGAGTATTTGCATAAACTCTCAACAAAATGCAGAAGATCAGCATGTTAAGTATTTGTGCAATGGAGACCACCTATACACACATATGTTCAGACATATGATATGTTACACATTTATAAGCTCAGAAGCCATAAAAATAGAATCGTGGTGCTCTTATAGTCAATATGAGGCTCCCCTATTCCTACTGATGAAAATAATTTAAATGAGGTTGCATTTCATGTATCTAATATTTATATAACCAAGCTGCTGCCAAAACTGATTTCAAATGATGGCATTTGCTCGCTATGAATCCAAATGGAGACCAACCAAAACAAATTGCAGAGCTCTTATAGTCTCTCACAAAACACATTCATCCACTCTCAGAGTGGCTCTTACCAAGTGAATACAGAGAATAGCTATAAATGGCATCGACAAAAGGCTCGGCATAAAACAAACCACTTGTAATTCATTTTCCCAACAAAGGTACTCAAAGAATTCATACATCTTTTCTAACCAAGCCTTCACTGCAAACATTAGACAGAAGAAAGCAGCCCCCAGAAACAACTGTGAGGGATGTGTTGGTTCCAGACCAGTATAACTCACAGTCTTTCAGTAAAACAACATTATTGCACAGTCCTCTCCTCCGATTTTCATGTTAAATACACAAAGACCTACTGTGTGTTTGTGTGTAGCGTAAGAGGGTGGGGGGAAAGCAGAAGGTCAGGGACCTCCCTGGTGGTCCAGTGGTTAAGACTTTGCCCTCCCAGTGCAGGGGGCCTGCTTCGATCCTTGGTCAGGAAACTAGATCCCGCACACCACAACTAAGAGCCTACCTGCCACAGCCAAGGCTTGGCACAGCGAAACAAAGACAAAAAAGCTGAGAGTCAGGAGAGCAAATTCATATATGGTCATGACACTTACACTTCTGAAAAGCCTCCACGAAGCCTTTATAATCATTGTTACTTTGCCTCTTCCCAGAAACATCTGGAATAATCAGTAAGAATTTCACATAGTTGAACTTTCTACCTCTGCATAATGCTTAAATTTTTTCTTTCCCAGTTTTTACTAGACATCTGATATTGGGTAGATTTCACAATAGTATATTCCCACTGCACTGTAAATTTTATTTTTTTATTTACTAGATTATGTTTTCTGTCCACATTTATTTCTAAGCTATTTTTCCTCTCCTCCCAAGAATATATGCCTCAGAAATTAGTCAATTATTACAGTAATAATAATGGTGTAAACCAAATGTGAACAAAAGCAGTTGTGATCGGTAGAAAAATGTTTGGACTCAGAAGCAGCCCCAACAAAATAACCAAAATCAATTGGGTTCTGCTCCTGCAGAAATGTGCATGGCATTTCTGGGTTTATTTCATCTTTTTTTAGAGAAAGATAGAGAAACAAACGGTAGCTAGTAGCTTACCCCAAAGCACTTTCTTTTTACCAGTGTTTGGGTGCTGTATGTCTAGGGGAAGTCTGAAAGGACAAAGAGTGGGGCTAGATAGGACCCTAAAAGAAACACACTGCTCAAGGGGATGATGAATGCTCCGAATAGTAAAAAGAGACTGAGCAGGAGAAAAATTTCATCCAACAAAAAATTTTCTAGAGTTCTAGGCTAATACACCTTAATAAATCAACAAGTAATGAAAGAAGTTTCAAACAAGGCACAAATATAAAAATTGAGATAGAGGGAAAACTGGTGAGGTGACCACTTATGACATTTACCTAAACATTGATTCCAGAACTTCTATGGAAAGTACTTGGAGGGAAACAACAAGGAATAAGATGGTCCCTGTTGTCAAGGTACTTAAAAAAGAGGCCAAAACAAAAGCTCCAGGAATAATGGGCAAGTCTTTAACAGGATTAGGAGCTAATACCCCATACTTGGCTTTGCCTCTAACAAGTATTCAATTATCACAGTCAGAGGGCTTACATGGAATGTTCTAAAAAATGCAATTAAAAATTAAAGACCAAAACAAAAAACCTAACCCCAAAACCCAAGTCCATGAGATCATAAATCAGCTGTTAATCCCTAAATATTAAATTTCCCAAGTTCTAATATGTACTCGGTTGTGTACAGTTTTGAGACATCCTGACATGGAGCTGTTTTCAATAAACCAACTGTTTAACTGGAGAGTCAAGACCAAAGGAGTTGGTTCAGAGAAGAGCAGGTGATGGGGTCTAAAGTAAGCAGTCCCAGCAAATGCAGGAGCTGGCAGGTGACTATGGCTGGCACATATGGGAAAACTGCCGGTGAGAGAAGATGACCATTCTGATCCAACAGCAATCAAGCTGAAGCCAGTGGTTAGTCCCAGGCTAGACGGCCTTGGGAGCCCACCACAGATATGACAAATCAGAGAACACCTGCTGAAGGCTTTTGAGTGGGAGGCCAGTAAGATTAAAAATAATAATAATATTGCTTAAGAGGAGACAAGATGGACTGGGAAGGGAAGGCTGGATTGAAAGAGTGAATGTAGCAGCTGCCATAGCGGTTGTGGTGGTGAGAACTTAGGCCAGGGTTGAGCTGGAGACTGAACAGATGGAGCTGTGTGTGGTGCTGACAACAAAAACATGGTCAGAGCACAGGCGTTGCCAGGGTCTGTGGGATATGAGGGTCAGTCAGGGTGACGGAGTTCTCGAGCCTCACTAACTGTGGCCGGTTCACGGCAGCTCTAAGAGCAGCTGTCTCCCTGCCTGTGGTACCCTCCCCACCTCCATCCCAGCCTTGGAATGAACCAACGGGGCATGCTGGGCCCGGGCCAAACCACTGGATTATCCGAATCGAGAACGTTCTGACAACGCAGGGACTGAACTGTCAAGTGGGGTTGGTCCAGGGCCGGCCAAAGTCATAGGAGAGTGAAACTAAGAACTTGGCAATTTAATCAGACTGCAGAAAGCCGTACAGACAAAGCCCTGTGTTTCCAGATAGAGATAGTACTACTGCCTGCCGACACCCAGTCCTTGAATCTAGTCACACTCCCTAGCTAGAAGCTGTCTGCTGGGAGAGTCCTGTATCTTCGTAAACATGCCCACCATTCCCCTGAGCTCTCTGCAGGGGGTTCTAATCCCTATGGCCAAACTCTCCTCGACTAAGACAGAAAATCTACTATCAGTACGCTCCACAGGCTTAGCTGAGGTCACCACCTCAGCCTCCACCTGTCCAGTGGTGACAGCGAGGTGGTCATGGGAACGAGGGTGGAGTCAGACTGCCAGGCTTTACCAGCTGTCTGGCTTCCTCAAGTGACTTTGCCTCCTCATCTGAGAAATGGGGGAAGCAGCAGCACCTCTCTCACAGAGCAGAGTGAGGAGACAGGGTCCCAGGCACACGGCACATACTCCATATCTAATGTTGTCATCACCACCATCATCATCCTCATCACCTACTCTCACCAGCAGGAATCCTGTGAGGCGGAGCAGGTCTTGTCGCTGTTCTGCCTCCAAACTTCAAGTGGGCACAGGGCGCCCAGCATTCAGGGTCCTGTGAGGTCTGGGGCTCATGGCTCTGCTCCGCCGGCTCACTCCCTCACTGGAGGCGGGAGGAGCCTTTACACACACACACAGCTCCCCGCACCTCACCTGCTCCCTCTCAAGTCTCAAGAGAGTGCATGCTCTTCCACAGCCTCTCCCCGAAGCCCAGTATTGTTCTCCATGGCCCATGCATCAGTCAAGAGTCTCTCATCTCTGAGGACCTCCTTGATTCCTTCTATCCTAGAAGAACACAGAGCTTCCTTGGCTGGGCTCACAGACTCTCTCCATCAACCACTTCACATTTTGGTGTTTATGTGAGCCCAGACTGCATTTGCTCTCAATCTTGCTAACAGTACTTAGTACAGTTAATATATACAGAACACTTTTTTGTGTGTGCCAGGCACACTTGTAAGTATATTAACACATTTGATTCTCTCAGCAACTCCAAGTATCAGGCTTCTGTTATTACCCTCATTTTGCAACTGAGAAAACTAAGGCACAGAGAGGTTAAGATAACTTGTCCGAATCCACACAGTTAGTTAAGGGGCACAACCAGGATTAACATCAGACTACGCAAGCATGAAGACTGTCCAATTCCAAAGAGGGGGTCCTAACCACTCTGTGAATACTGCCGGCTCTAAGACTCCACTATGGCCTCAAGTCCCCTGCCTGATCTCTGCTTCTTGCCTTCTTCACAGACGGACGAATGGCCCCTTCACATAATGCCTTCCCTCCTGTGCACTCCTGCACACCGATTCCCATCTCCTCTCTGCTCTGGGGCTCTCTCCTCTTCTCTAAGCTAGGCCATGTTTTGTGTCCCCTCCCCCGACACACACCTGTCTGGAGCCCTCTCTCCACCAGTTATCCTTTGACCTGGACCTTCTACATCTTTCTCTCATATGGCTCTTTATCTTGGAAATATGAGCATGTCAATTCCTTTCCCAAGACCCTTCCTCCTGACACCTCTTCTTCACCCTGATGCTCTCTTCTGGTTGCAATCCCATCTCTCTCTCCTTACATTCAGGTTCAAATCCTCCAAAGACTAGTGTACACTCCTGGCCTTCACTTCCACTTCCCCGCCCATTCACTTTCAGATGCACCAGCAATCCAGTCTCCCCCACAACCACTCCAAGTTCACAAGTGGAACCCTGGTTGCTTCACCCATGAAGTTTCATTTATCACCTTTCTGGACTTCTTCGAAGCATTGACCTTAGGTAGCCTGCATACAGGCTCTGAAACCCTTGCTGAGCTGATGACCAGACCCTCCTTCACCAACAGCCCCTCTTCCCATGGCTACTCCACGTGGCCAACACTGTCATCTGCTTAGCCTAAATCCTTTTTCTCTTGGTCTTTACTAACAGAACCCTGATTTTGTGTGGGGAGGCAATATGCTCAGTTAAACAAAACTTCTACTCCCAGACATTTTAGAAATGAAATGCTGGCAGATGTTTATGTCCATGGAGACTTGTTAGAGGCAAACTCAGTTACTGGGGGCATTTCTGCCACTTGTCATGTGCTCCTTGCCCTTTCTTTCATGGACAGCAGGCTTGAGAGTAAACCTGAACCAGGATTCCATATATACCTGACTTTCCCTTCCTCACATGTCTGGCTTCCCCCCTACCTCTCTGAACACATCTTGGTCTCTTTGGCAGGCTTCCTCTTCTTTGGCTGCCTCTTAAAATTCATGTTCCTCATGGTCTGTATTCTCTTCTTCTTACTCCCTCTGCATAATGCCCTCCATTACCAAAGGGTTCACCTATTTCGGATGAGTCCCCTACAGTAACTCTTGAGCCTACATCTCTTTCTTGAGCTCTACGCCTACATTTTCAGGGCTTCCCCCATGGCTCAAGCGGTAAAGAATCTGCCTGCCAATGCAAGAGATGCGAGTTTGATCCCTGGGTTGAGAAGATCCCCCAGAGGAGAAAATGACAACCCACTCCAATATTCCTGCCTGGGAAATCTCATGGACAGAGTAGCCTGGCATGCTACGGTCCATAGGGGCGAAAAGAGTCAGACACGACTGAGCATGTACATGCACAAATCGGTATTTTCAATTGATTTCAGGGTTTTTACATAGCATCTGATGAAGTGATAGTCACTCAGTCATGTCCAACTCTTTGCGATCCCATGGAAGGTAGCCTGCCACGCTCCTCTGTTCATGGAATTCTCCAGGCAAGGAGTGAGTTGCCTTTCCCTTCTCCAGGGGATCATCCAGCCCAGGGATCAAACCCGGGTCTCCCGCACTGCATGAAGATTCTTTACCGTCTAAGCCACGAGGGAAGGCCCATAGCATCTTAGGGGCACTATAAATTGTACAGTTTACCATACTTCTCCCTATTCCGAGGAAGCTACCAGCATCCATCTAGTTGTCAAAGCCAGAAATCAAGGGGCCATCCTGACTCCTCCTTACTGCTCTCCCATAGCCCATCAATCAAGTTCTCTTGAATAAATCTCCTTAATGTTCTTTGACTCTTTCTTGGCATTTTCCTGGTTACAATCTTAATTGAGACTTCATCATTTCTTACATAGATTACTGCCTCAGCCTCCTAATTAGTCTGCCTCACTGGGGCACACTATTGCTAGAAGAATCCTTCTATAATGCAAATCTGTCTGTGCCACTCTCCTTTTAAATCCTCTGGTGGCTTCCCACTGCTTCAGGGCAGAACTTCAGAGTCTTTAGCACAGCATATGACCTCTCATGACCTGGCCTCTTCAACTCATCTCTCCATGCTACCCACATGGTTGCCATCGTATGGGATGACTTGGAGTTCCCAGAAGCCACAGCACTCTCCTGCTCCTTCCTTTGTACACCCTCCGCAGCCTGACAAGCCACTGTTCCTCCTCCCTCTCCCCTTCTAGGCATTCCTTATCCTGCAAGACGCATCTAAGGTATCACTTCCTTCTTTGAATCCACCCTTACTCCTGACAATTCAGGGCTCTGTGCCTCCCTGAGTTTTCAGGGTGCCCTGGTCCTGCCCCTATTGTGACACTTCCTGATGATAATTATCAGTTTAAATTTCTCTTCTTTCCACTATACTATAAGCCTTTTCTGGGCTTCTATGTATTTCTCTGTAAATCACAGAAACTAGCACAGCGCTTGGCACCTGAACAGACTTAAACGTTGAAAGTATAATGAATGTACACATGAAAATGTCTGTCACCTTCTCAGATAAGTGACCTTGAATGCAGAAATGAGGTCTTAAATTTTCAGCTAAGTCAATGCTTCATAAATGTTTTATTTTTCCTTTTATCATTGGTAATAAATGAAGGTTTGGTTTTCAGATTGAGAAAACAATATGACAAACTAGGATGGTGATTTAGCATACTTCTATAAGAGGTCGACCCCTTTCTACCTTCCTCCTACCTCCCTCCTTCTCTCCTCCCTTACCTCCTTCCCTGTTTTAGGTTTATTTCACACAAGTTTATTTCATTTTCTTTTCTTTTTAATAAGGAATAGTTTATTTACAATGTTGTGTTGGTTTCAAGAGTATAACAAAGGGATCCAGTGTGAGTGTATACTTTTTGGTTCTTTTGCATTGTAGGTTATTACAGGATACTGAATATAGTTCCCTGTGTTACATAGAAGGTCTTTATTATTTATCTAATTTATATATAGTAGTGTGTGCATGCTAAATTGCTTCAGTCGTGTCTGACTCTTTGCAACCCCATGACAGTAGCCAACCAGGCAGCTCTGTCCAAGGGATTCTGCAGGCAGGAATACTGGAGTGAGTTGCCATGCCCTCCTCCAGGGTATCTTCCTGACCCAGTGATCGAATCCACGTCTCTTAGGTCTCCTACATTGGCAGGCGGGTTATTTACCACTAGCGCCACCTGGGAAGCTCCATATATAGTAGTGTGCATCTGTCAATCCTAAACTCCTGACTTATCCCTCCCTCCATCTCATTTTCTTCAAATGAATCTCTTTTTGAGCATTTAAAATATGGCTATAAATGCAACTCATATCTATTATAGAAATAATGGGTAAGAATAGTAAATCACAAAGAAAATATAAGTGGTCAGCAATCTCACTGCCCAGAGACACCCACTGTTGCTCCTTCAGTCTCTTCTAATCTGCTTTCTGTGATGCTCACACACTGCCTTGCTCTTGATCCCCTCACTGCTTCTAGAACAGCACGGGGCTGAATCGGGCTGTGATACCCTGGGGCAAGCCTACTTTATTCATTCCAACAGAATTCAACGCAGCATTGTCACAGGACAAAATAAGAAGACTCTGTATAGCAGACGCTCTAAGGAGTGAACTTCAACCTGAGATTGGGCTTCATCTTCACACTCTACTGGGGTATATCTATGCTGCAAAATAACCTTAAGTGAAAACTGTCTAGATTTTCACTTACCTGTTGGATGAAACTCAGTTCACTCTGGCAAAGACTTCTTTTCAAGTGGGGTATTAAGTTCACAGGGGTAACTTTTAATCTTATTATTAACCTATTTCAACTCCTGTGAAAGTAGGGGGGAAAATGTCCTATCTTCAGCTTTACAATTTATTTCAAATCCCACACACCTGGCAGGCTGCCTCAATGCTCACCACCGTGATGGTATCTCAGTATTGAACATGACCTCGTGACATCAAGGAAAAGGATAAACTATGATGCTTAAATTCAGCCCAATTGTATGCAATTCAGGAAGGATCGAACATTTTTGTCATTATTAGTGATCCATGGAAAAACATGTGCCCTTTCCCTAGTGTTAATACCACTAAGTCTCCCTGGAATTTCAAGTTCTGTGCCTGCCAGGCTTGTCATTTCCCCTTGAATAGCCCTACTAGAGCACTTCCATCACAGTCTCAGGACAACTGTGTCTTAGCTCAAGGAAAGCAGACATCCTCCCTCCCGTATACACAAGATGTCCCTAATCTTTATTGTAATTGGCAAGGATTTCACTGTTTATGTCTCTTTTTAAAATTTCCTTTTACTATAATATAAATTCCATGAAGCAAGAGAATTAATGTGTCTTTTAGAAAATTGACATAAAACTATTCATGAAAGGTGAGTCTCTAGCCTAGAATAGGTGCTTGAGAAATATTTACCAAGTAAACAGTGTTACAACCATACTAGAAATTCACCCCAATTATCACTCTCCAGAATATTGTTAATTAGGCTTCCTAAACAAAAAAATTCTTGCTTATTAAACAAGATTAAAATTAATAAGGGAATCATTATGCTTTGAGGAAGCTTAATTCAAATCTGGGCTTCAACAGATTATTTTATTCAAGTATTCACATTACTTATTTTGTGGTACTCTATAGAGAATTTTAAAAAATTATCATGGATACAAATTCATTTATTTTAAAAAATCATGGCTGTAACACAACAGTACTATATATCTTATTTTAATGTGGAAAATATTTAAATAAGATTATTACGGCTCTCTTACAACATATCTATTTAGTCTAACTCTCTGGTTCCTTTCCACTATTAATCCACTTTATCTGAAGTCTCAGGATGTACAGCTGAAGGCTTTTCCAATGCTAAGACCAACTGATGTGCACAGTGCTCTTGACCACATTTTGAAGCATTACTAACAACACGAAAAATTCACAGATAATTTGACCTACATACTCTTTGTCTATTCTATCTTTCAATCTCCTTATGAATCTACAACCATAATTTCTAAGCTATTAAATTCAAAGCAAGAGAAAAAGAATATCACTGAGACACAAGTAGTTACAAGAACACCTTATTAAGCCAAGTTCATTTCATTTATTCTTTTAGGATCAAACAATTTAAGAACTTCCTAAAATGGAATAAACAAATAAATAATTAGGTTCTTGAAAGCCAGAAACAGAGAAATAAGAAAACATTAAGTAAAAAAAAATTTTTAAACTTAAGAATTAATTATTTACTTTAAATGAACATTGAAATTCTTGCTGGCTGGAAATTGCTAGAATGTACTCTGCTCTTTGCATATGTTACATGACCCTCTTCATTTTCCCCTTGGAGGATACTCCTCACTTATCAATTTGCTGAAGAGTAGCTTCTTTTGGATGGAGGGAAGGGATAGTTAGGGAGTTTGGGGTGGACACGCACACACTGCTTTAAAATGGATAACCAACAAGGACCTACTGTATAGCATATGGAACTCTGCTCAATGTTACGTGGAAGCCTGGAGTTTAGGAGAGAATGGATACACGTGTATGTATGGCTGAGTCCCTTCTCTGTTCACCTGAAACTACCACAACATTGTTTGTTAATAGGCTGCACTCCAAAAAAAAAATAAAAAGTTAAAAAAAAAAAAGAGTTGCTTCTTTTGTAAACACGTTTGTATTCTTTCCTCTATAGTCTTATAGCAGCAAATATGAAAATATGTCTATTATATATCACAGCAAAGCACTACAAAATTCTGTACATTTTTAATGTTTGTATCCCCACCAACAGCAGCTTAAAGACTTGTCCACCCCTTTGAATCCCCAACCCCAGCTCAGAGCCTGGTACATAGTAGGTATTCACTGAACATTTAGTGCAAAAATGAGTAAGTCATCTCTATTATTCCTCTTGCTAAAATCTATAAATTTGGTGGTCATATTTTATAACCTTAATACTGACAACCATGATATCACAAAGGATTTTCATGTCATTTCCAGATGCATAAAACAGAAAAATACCAATTTTAATGTCAAGATTTCTGATACATTTCAATGGGCAGCTGGAGGCAATATCTGATATCTCGACTAATGACTAACTTAGAAAATGTGAGATCTCAAGTTGCCATAGCTGTGAAAGACGAAAACAGTGGGGACCCTAAAGTCTGTGAGGCAGATATCTGTCTAATTCTGGCCTCCTTCTCCATCACCACCCACCCACAAATCTCTGCACCCTCTTCACCTCCACATGGTCCAGTCTTTCTCCCACTGAAATGATAGAACAATAATAACTCACCTCCTGCTGACCTCACTAACTCTGAATTACAGATAAGTCAGGTATAGGAAAGTGATAAAAATCTCAAGGCCACACATTCCTAAATGATATTATCAAAATATTCTAGCCTGGATTAAAGAAAAGGCTATCTCATATTCATTTTTTTAAAAAACTGAAATATAGATTATTTTCAGAGAACAATACTTTTTTTTTTCCCCCTAGTCACACATGGGATCTCCAAACATGACCATCAATCACTCAAAACTGACTTGGAAAAGAATGCTTTAGAATTGGACAAAATTGAATTGAAATTAACATGCTAACTATTTCATGTTGACAAGTCCAAGAAAGTTCTGTGGTCTTTAAGTTGTAAAAGTTGTTCAGGTGTACATCAGAACATTGTAAGTGAAAAAAATGTTAGAAACATCCTAGGGAGCCAAAATCAGTTGGTGACCTATTACATGGTATATAGCCACAGGGGGCAAAATGATGCAAAAGTATACTTACAACATTCACTGCATGTTATACGGAAAAAAGCTGTCTGTGGAGCTACCTATACAGTAGATGCCATTCTTGTGTAAAAATTACATGTGCATATTTAATCAAAGAAAAAGCCTGGAACAACATTCACGAGAAGGTTAACAGCAGCATCTCAGTGAAGTATATTTATTTTTGCTTACTCGAATTCTTTTAATTTTGAAATGAATCTGTATTGCTTTTATCATCAGAAAGTATTTGCTTATTTTAGCCTATCTGGTTCTTTCTTTTTAATCTTTTTTTCACATTATTAAAATATGTGGCTTATGAAAGGTTACTTAACAGAAAATGTCATCTAAACTCTTCTCCTAATTATACAGAATTTGATAGATTGTGTTAAAATTAAAGTAGATTTCTCAATTCTGGTCTGTGAAAATGTGAATGAGAGGAAAAACCCCAGCAAGTTTCATGAGTGCTAGGAAAACTAAAAGGAGAGCATATTGACTTCACAGACCATCAGAGTTGCAACATCATCTCTAGCCTGTGCACTGGAAGGGTTTTAGTCTGGAAGAGTTCCTAAAGCCTGAAACACTAATGTGCAACAATGAAATAAATACATTATGACATGTATATCACAGGTTTCCAGACTGCAAACACACCACATTTCCTAAGCTCCATCTATCATCACTATTAAGAACAGAGTTCTTTCTATAGAGAAGAACTGGTTGTCAGGAAAGATATATAAGCCTCTGTCTCTTTCTTTTGAGAAATCTGCCATAAAGATAGGGGGTTATTACATATAATATATATATTCTTCAGGTTTGCATTTATTCAAATAAGTTTTCTGCTAAATAAATTTAATGCTTTCTCTCCTCTAATTCTAACAATTTTTTTTTGAGGTAGGAACTACTCCCACTTAACAGGTAAGAAGACTGAGGTACACAAAGATTAACTAATTTGCACAAAGCAGGAAGGTGGGCTAGGTCGGGAAAGCAGCTCTACCAGTCTGCAGATGCAGTGTTTTTAACCCCCTCCACTGCCCACCTCCCATTCCTACTCCCTCGAAACAACAACAAAAATCCCCAAACCAACCAACAAAGTAAAGGCTACAAGCGGTAAGTACAGCAATTAAGAGGAAACCAATACTACCCAGAGCCAGGAGAAGCACAGAAGTTTCCATGGAGTAAACGGGACTTGACTGGAGTCTTGAAAGGCAGAAACGCAAAATCAGGAGAGAGAGGGAATTCCAGGAGAAACCATTCTTCCCTCCTGAGTACAAATATGGCTTGGATGTCCTTGAGTCCTCTTGTATGAAAGACTGGGAGAGACTCCCCAACCCACAAGAATGAACCTGACAATATTTTACGATCAGAATGAAATCATAGCAATTCAAAGTGAGGAAAGCATTCTTCCTTCCTTATCATAACTGGCACTCTCCTCTCTCACTGATCAGCAACAATTTCGAAAAGGAATAAGAAAAAAAAAAATCTGCCCCTAAATAAAACCTAAGAGGACAATGAACTACTTAAAAAAAAAAGAAAGTTCACAGTACTCACTGAAGAGGAAAACGTCTCTGGGTTAAGAAACTGGGCCAAACTTGCAGACAGAAATAATTGTGTCATGGGTGTGGAACTAAATTTCAATTTATAAGTGGAAAAAAAGACATTAAGAGAAACAGATGACAAGGGAATAAAATGAACCAGATGAATTCATGAAGAAAGTGAATCTGTAAACCTTTTGCTTGAACAGTCTACTCATGTTTGGAGTAAAAGCATTTACTTACAGATCCTTCTCCTCATAACAATCCCAAAAAGAAAAAAAAAAGGACAGAAAACAATTTTACTAGACTTTGCTTTTTTCTCCAATTCTAATCATACATATGTAAAGAGATATTTGAAATGCTTAAAAACATTTTACCCATAAGAAGGGGAAGGGAGTGACCTTTTCACTTTAGTTCTTCTTTATCCTCAAGGATCTAGAAGAACTCAATCTCTTTCTTCCGCCATCTGGCTGTCTCCAATTCTGCTCATCCTATTCTCTCTTAAACCTCCTCTAATCAGGCTTTTACTCCATCATTCCAATGAAATGACTCTCACCAAGGTGACCTGTAACTTACACATTACTAAATCCAGGGCTCGACACTTGGTCCTCCCTTACTTGTCAGATCGGCTGCAACTGATAACATTTGATCACTCCATCCTCTTTCATACGTTTTCTTCACATAGTTTCCAGGACACCACACTCATAGTTTTCTTACCTCCCTGGTTGTTGCTTCTCAGTTTATCTTTCCTGACCTCTCAATATTACAGAGTATTCCAAGGTTAGTTCCTATTCTTCTATTCTTTACACACATTCACGTGACCGGTAGTGATCTCATGTATTCTCTAGACTCTAAATATCATCACAGGCACACGGCTCCCAGTTGTGTATTTCCAGCCCGGTCCTCTTTTCTGAATTCTAGACTCGGATACCTAACTGCTTATTGACACCTCCACTTGAATGTCTAATAAGGTTCGTTTACTCAATACATTCAGACTGAGCTCCTGATACCTCTTGTCCCCATACCTCCCTTGCCCACCTCCCGCCAAATAGCAGCAGCAAACAAACCAAACCCCCAGAACAAAAAATCCTACCTTACACACAGACTTCCACACCTCAGTTGATGGCAACTCCATCCTTCCAGTTTCTCTCTCCTCCACCAGGCATCTCACACCCACCTTAAATCTGTCAGCTCTATCTTCTTTGAAGGTAGAGCAAAATCTATTGGTTCTACCTTCAAACTATAATCTAGAATTTAACTGCTTCTCCTCATCTCCAATGTTACCACCCTCATTCAAGCCACCATCATCTTTTGGTGGTGGAAAGCCTCTTAATTGGTCCCCCTAATGGGAGGAGTTCCTACCCCCTGTCTTTACTGGCTTCCTCCCCTGCCGCTCATAGTCCACTGTCAAGACAGCAAGAGTGTTTTTTCCAAAACCTAAGATAGGTCATGCCATTTCTATGCTCAACCCCCTGCAAAAACTCTCCATCTCTCATATTCAGAGTCAGTGTCCTTTAATGGCACACAAGACCTTATGCCCCCTCTACCTGCAACAGTCCCCACCCTTGCCCACCTCTCTAAGCCCCTCCAACTATCCTTCCCTTCAATAACTCTGCTCCTGCCACCCTGACGTCCTTGCTGTTCCTCACTATATATATTGTTATATATATATAATAATTTACTTAATTTATTATGTTTAGTTGCTCTCCCTCCACCTTGTTAGAATATAAGCAAAATGTGGACTCTATATGGATGGGAGTCTTTGTTTTGTACACTGATGTATCTATCCTAAGGGACTAGCCAGTGTGAGGCAGGTGCTCAAATCAAAATTACTTAACGAATGAATTTCTAGTCTCCTAGCAAACTATAAAGAACCCAACCATGTGACTGAGCTTGTTCCGCTAAGAATCTTACTACATTCCTTTCTCTTTAAAACAATCTGTGCCATTTTCCCACCCACTTATCCATCCATTAATCATCTACTCAGTATAAATTGGATTAACTATAACGTTCTATGCACAGGCATTAGGGGCAGAAATAAAAGAGGCTTTGCTTTTACGCAGGTTAAAGAGTCAAGAAACCACACAAATACATGTCAGCCTGTTAAGGACCTTTATGGAAGCAAGGCCCGAGTGTAACAAGATCATAGTGGAAAGCTATCTAACTGACCAGGATTGGAGAGGCAGAGACATCAGGAGAGGCTTCTCAGAAGCTGTATCCCCTCGGTCTAAGTTAAGGAAAGAAGGTCGGTAGGGAGTGCAGAGGAAGAAGAAGGTGCAGTTGTAAGTAAGGACACAGCTTGTCAAAGCGCAGCTAGTGCATGGGAGCAGGTAGCTGGGGGAACCCCAGGCAGTGCAGTGTAGCTAGGGGGTTCAGGGGGCCTGTGGAGACATGCAAATGATCCAGTTACTGCATAACTGGACTTAATCCTGAAGTGAAGGGGCAGCCATTAAAGTTGATTTCAGGTGTGCATTTTAGAAATTCAGGAAGCAAGTAGTGTGGTAAAATGGGGCCTTGAGAAAGACTATTTTAAGTGAGTTTTAAACCTAGTATAAAGTGGTAAAGAGTTCCAAGAACTTTAATTCTTGACTCAAAGTAATCTTCAATAATAACAAAAGATAATCATCAGTATCACTGTATTATTATTCACTGTTTTTTAGAAGACATAAAACATGAGACCCTAAAGGGAAAGATGCTTGAAAAAATTCTTAAACACACACTGATTCAACCCCAAATCACAAATGAAGTGGAACAAAGGAAAAACAAAGATTCATGAAGAAAACCACCATCAATGTCACACTCTAGCCCACAGGGAGCTCACAATGGAGTCCGAGGGCTCAGGTGCCAAAAGGTGCATCCAATGCATCATCATCTCCTCACTCCCACCCCCTTCTCAGCAGCTCTCATTCTTCTGTCCAAAAGACACCAACACTCAATAGCCACTCATCACTGAAGTTCCAGTAATCCTCCTGGCACTGAAACAGTAAAATCATTCTTTGTCCTGAAAGTAAGGGGTTAGGGATTGTCTGAATCACAGGAATGGTTACCTCAACCAATCATTTTACTTTGCAAGGGCACAAAAGATCTTTTTCAATTGTCTTCTTTCACAACCTGCCTTGCTAGCCAAGCCTTAGATGTCAGTTTGCTTTGGAAGACTGCTGTAGGCAATTGGAAAAGAACCAGAACTACCCCTGGCGTTGATACAGAACTGAACTCTCACAGGTAAATAAAAGCGCTATGTTCTCTGCTCTCTAGCTTAAGTCATACTCTCTGAGAATTTGTTAATGAGTGATTTTCACATCTACCCAAGTATTTATTCCAAAAATTCAAACAGGAGAAATAGAAATCAGGCACAAAGAAACCCTAGGTATGAGAACAAAATACCTATCTCTCTTTTAGGGCAGCAACTGGAATTTGGAAAGTTGATGCAAAAAGCACAAAACACTCTTGCCAACAGTACCTATATATATGTGTGTGTGTGTATAATTTACAAAATCTAACCTACCTATCTGAAAACTAAGGAGAGGAAAATGAGAGGAAATATAAAATGGAAATAAAGCTAAATGTGGCTCCAAGCATACAGAACAAGACTCACAAAGTAGGTCAGGTGTGTATATGTGCAAATGTGAGAGTACATTTAGTTGTACATGCACACGATTGGAGTATTTGATGTTATCTTCCTAACTTGTTATAAAACTATTTTCACAAGCAAGTTACATATGTACAAATTTTATCTGCATCCACTTACTATGTCTGTGAGTTTGGGTAAATCACTTAACTTCTCCAAAGCTAATTTCCTTATTTTTATTTTTTAATTTAAGTGTAGTTGATTTACAATGCTGCATTAGCTTCAGGGGTACAATACAGTGATTCAATTATCTCTATCTACCTATGCTTCTTCAGATTCTTTTCTCTTACAGGTAGAACCAAAAGTCACTTTTGAGGTGATTTGAAAATATTTATTGAACTTCCAAAAATGACAGCAACCTTTTAGAATAAACTGTGGCTTTCAATGGTTTGTTTCCAAGTATCTAATGCAGGGATGTGACACTGAAATTTGAAGTCTGACCACCAAATGCACTCTAAGTTTTACTTTTTTGGGTCCTTTTGCTGAACAGTGAAGTAATTTTTTATGAAGTAAAGGTTAAGAAAAAAGTTTCTCAGGGATTGTTCAATTGTTCTGAATTTAAATCTCTAACCTCTGGGGACAGCGTCTTATAGAGAAAGAAGGCGAATTTGTTATATAGGTAATAAAAGGTTTTTGGATCACTCTTTAAATCCTGCCGTTTAAATACTGAAATGGCAACCCACTTCAGTGTTCTTGTTTGGAGAATTCCATGGACGGAGGAGCCTGGCAGGCTCCAGTCTGTGGGGCTGCAGAGAGTCAGACATGACTGAGCAACTATCACCTATTTAAATCCTGTTACTTTGCTTCTAAAAATGATACATTTTTACCATTAGAGTTTCTCTGGGGGAAGAGGGATTAAGTGGTTCTTGCTTGTTTCCCTAGGAGAACAATCTAAGCACAACCAAGGATATTGTACAACTCAAGTATAACAAAGCATATATAACACATATATGTATTTTTTATTTATACATGTTTTTTAAAAACAATCTAAAATTTGTAGTTTGGGATTTCTTATTTCAAATAGCAAATCAGTTTTAAAATAAGTAAATTATGATTTCCTTCTATTCTACTTTTTTTAACCTCTTAGTAAAGAAAACAATCCTCCTGATCGCTTCCTCTAATATGATAATAATGTCTAAAGCCATCACTTTAAGTAAACATATCATTTGATTCAAAACAGAAGTGCTAACACTAGCAAGCTGGAAAATAGGCTTCATCTCAAAAACCAAACCAAAAGTTTGCTCAGAGGAAATGACAAATAGACTTAAATTCAAAAGGAGAAGAAAATAAGAAAGTAATAGAGACTTGAGAAAATGTATTTGGTTTTCTCATGTTAAATGGGAATAATCATTGCATTTACCTCATAGGGTTGTCATGAGGATTGAAGCACAGAAAATAGTGTCTAGGCCCATACTGAATATTCAATATACATTAGTGCCAATTATTATTACTACTGGCAATGATTCAAGTTATTAGACCATCTCCTGTTTTTCTATAAGGGAAAGCAAACAGTCTTAAAGGAATCACTGTCTTGTGAAAATCCTACCTGCCAAGCAAGGATAGCTCTACTTTATGAAGAAAGCACACCGAAAAGATTCCTCAAGAGTCCCCAAATCCAGAAGAGGAGGTAATTACTGAGGGATCAGTGTTTCTGATTTGTGAAGGGAAGATTATCATATAAAGAAGAGGTAAGACTTATTCTGCATTTTCCAGAGAGTTGGACATGAATTAAATGGTGGAACTTACAGAGGGAAATGTCTGCTCACTGTTAAGAAGACTCCAATGTTGAAAACACTCATCTTATAAAAGGACAGGCTGCCTAGAGGGGTAAAGGGTACGTTGTTAGTGTGAAAGGAGGAGCCTCAGCAGTCAAGGATGATAAAAGATTCCTCAGCAAGTCCACACTAGATGACAATAATATAATGACAACCACCGTCCCCACAAGGATAGTAATGATAGTTGATACTTCTACAGAAATTGCCAGCATTGCTGTGAGAACTTGACATATAGTGACCCACTTAATCCTTACCTCAGCCTCCCGGCTCCACAGCCTGTTTTTAACCACCACAGTATGTTGCCTGCCTCCTAATTCGGAACCCTGAGCAGGTTACCTAATCTCTCTGTGACTCCATTTCTTCACTAATAAAATGAGAATAATAATGGCACTAATTTACTCAGAGGACAGTGATGAAGATTAAATAATACATTTGTTTAGCAGCTAGAACAGAGCCTGACACACAGTTAAGTACTCTCTAATAGACATTTGAATATAAAGGTCACATTAACTTTTAAGAAAACTTCTTTAGTTGGATGGCAAGGTAGGGAAGGCATAAAGAACTGCCTTGGCTACAGTGAACAATCTGACTCAAAAAAAGGTGTTTTTGTGTGTGTGTGTGTGTTTTTTTTTTTAATCATCTAAATGGAATTCAAGGCTTGCTGATTTAGGCTTGATTCTCTGAATAACATGAAAAAACATGGGCAAAACTGATAAACTGAGTTCTGCAGTGAGATCAGACTCTCCGTATACTTTGTCATGGTTGAATGGAATGTAAGATCTTGAAAAAACAGCCTAGTCCATGACCCACTGCTGACTTCTTGTAACATCTTCAAGATCTTGGCCAATCATTCAACTCCACTTTCAGCAAAACCCTTAATTGCTTCACACACTGGGCTTTACCAAGTACCTGCGTAACCAACTCCCAAACCTAGGTGAATCCAATCTACTTCTTTTGCACCTGCCATCTAATGTGGCCTAACAAAACTCCTACTCACCTTTGTCAACTCCTTTACAGGTTCTCACAGAGGCAGCACTAAACCTTTACTTCACTCAAGCTTCCAAAGGTACTCCTGCCCTACCCTCAAATAGCCTACACTCCTTAAAAATTGGGAAATAGAAGCAATCAGAAATTCTTTCAATTTTCATATGCCTTCCTCCATACCGCTAAACTCCTGCAACATGAATCAACATTTACTGCTATTGTTGTCTAGCCTTTTCACTCTCCTTCCTATTGCAAAAGAAAAAAAAAAAAAAAGTGCTTTCCAAGACCAACTCTTTCTTCTATTCTCTGATGCTATGCAGGAAATGTCAATTACATCACCATCTTTGGTTTGTTGCTTTGGCAACTATTCCCTCCCCACCACCGCCACCCCCAGGATCCCACTTCTCTCTTGGACCTTCAGACTTTTCCTACTGACCTAAAAACATGCCAATAAGAAAACAATTCTCAGTCCTGTTTCCCTCATAAGCCTTGACCCTTTCCCCATTATATGCCAAATATCTAAGAGAGGTCTCTTGTTGTAGGTATGTAGCTGGCTGAACGGATAAATGAGAACCACTGGAAGGCAACCCCATACCGATTAATCTTGATTACAATCAATCTTTTAAGTATGCTTAAAGGTTCTGACATCCTGCAGTCACAGATTTGGTGACTACTAATTATTTTTTCCACTTACACTGCTGTTTTTAACAAACATAACAGGAAAATATACAACAGAGGTTTCTTACATATGATGAACTGCACTTTAACTCAAGGTTGATATGTGCTTTGGGGCTTCTAGCACCAAGTTTATAGATTAGCAATACTAATACCTTAAAAATGTTTTTTGAAGGACAATTCTTATATCAGCTAGCCCCTTACATTCTACAGAGTAATGACGGAAGTTATGAACAATAATGTAAATTGTCTGTAAAAACTTAGAGGCTTACTGAATTTAAAACTTACCACCGATACAGAAAAGCAAACTTACAGAAATAAAAGTTTCTCTATACCTTCAGGGAAGAGGATCTGGTAAAACGTGGTAAGACAGGAGAGAGCAAGATGTACTGCATGAGAAGCAAGCCAGTAAGGGGTGAATGCAGAAAACAAGGGGAGGGAAAGGCAAGGGCCAGATTGCACAGGGCCTCCTAAGCTGGAATGAATACCTTTTGGTATACCACAAGAACAACAGGAAGCAAATGAAAAGCTTTAAGCTGAGAGATGTAAAGATCTGATCTGCAACTTTAAAAGGATTACTCTGGTTGATGTATGGAAGATGAACAGGTACCCAAACAGAGTGTGAAGGGACAAGTGGGAATCAGGAGGCCTAAGCGGGACATGATGGTAGGCTGGATCTGGGTGGCAGCTGAGATGAAAAGACAGATTCTAGAAGAAAAGATCAATAAGATTTGGTGAATGATTAGATATGAGGGAAAGAAAAGAGATGTCAGTGAGATGTTGTTTTTCTGAAATTTATATACCTATATACATGGAATGCACAGTAATATCTTGTACAATATAAACTGAATTATTAACAGAAATTACCTATAGGAAAAGAAGATGAATTTTCCATAGTAAACACAGACAGATTTTCACTTTTTACTATGTAGATACCTGCATTGTTTAAATATTTTTATAAGTAGAAGGTATACATTATTTCATAGTTAAATTCAAATGCAATAAAAAGAAACAACATTTTCCTGGGTGAAAAGGACAGGAATGGCATTTTAGGGAAAGAAACTATTTAATCAAAGGTACAAACACACGAAAGTACAGGCATATTTAAAGATTACCAACTGGTCTAGGGTTTACAAAGAAGAAAGGACATGTAATTGGGACAGGATGAGCAGAGGATGCCTATATTGTGTTAGCTTATAGGCAGTTCATGAAGAACCTCTTATGTCAAGCTGAAGAAAGCATTCACTAAAATGTACAAAATGGTGACGCATATAAAGTTTTCAAGCAGGAGGATGACAAAATCAAGTATTTTAGAAAGATCACTTCAGAGGCAGTACGAAGCCTGGATCAAAAGGGAGGTAAGAAAATAGGCTCGGAGATCACTTAGGCTGGGACTTAAGCTAAATTCAGGGGCAACAGAGACAGAGAAAGGGAGACTCAGTTCGCGAGCAGACAGGACATGGTGATTGAGCTGGATGTGGCAGCACCGGAAGAGGGAAAGTCAAAGATGCTACCCACCGTTTTGAGTTCAGGAAATTAGATAGGATGACATAGTTTTAGATCATCCAGGGACAGGTTAAAAGAAAAGGTAATATATTTTGCTCTGGAGATGCTGAGGTTAAAGAACCTCTGGGAGTAGGTCAAAGCGCCCAATAGGAAGTTGGATATATACATGTGAATTTGAGCAACAAGGTCAGAACTGGAGCATATTAACACTATTACCCAGAAGAGAGAACTTTAAGCCTGTACACACAATCTTACCCTCGCTGTAATTCACTGAATTCTTGAGTTGACCAGTTCCATTTATTCTCATAGTTGTAAAAATTCCATATAACTGTAACGTCTCTGTAGGCAATAACTTAAAGTGAGCCAGAAATTTTTCTCTTGGTTTCTTGGTCTCTCTTATTTTTTTCCCCTTTCCCTTTTGTTTGCCCTTCTTTCTATCTACCTAGTTATCTAGTTAAGGAAAATACAGGAAATAAGAAAGTATCATATAAAAAAAACTGTCATTAAATATTTTCATACTTTGTCTTAATTGTAAAAGGCAAAGAAAAGAACATTTCATAATTCTACCTTTACTAAAACCTAAATTAAATAATGATTTACCTAGGTGACTCTCCCCTGATTTTCTCTGACAAGTCATTAACTGACATCCCCCAGGCAGTCAACTCCAGCTGTAGCTTTAACCACAGAGGTTCCTGAAACAATTCCACAGTCCTGTTGTTGCTTACTGTGAGAAATTTGAGTCACACCGTACCTTTGTCTAACTGATGATGCCCTAGTTTCTTGGGAGGTAGAAAGGAAGGACCTGTTGGCAAGGAAACAGCTGCTTCCTTCCTGAGCCAGGGAAAACCAAGAAGGTGACAGATGGACAAAGTGGAAAAGCAGCCAAAAGTTTCTTGAGCTCCTTGTTGGCAAGAATTTTCACTGAGGCACGACTGAATATCTTATTAAAGCATATCAATGACTGACAGAGTTTCATCTGCCTAGGTGCTCTGCTCAAATTCAACAGGGCTTCCCACACATTTTCTACAGTTGATAAAGTCTGCAGTGGTACAAAGAACCTGGCCTCAGCCTATGTACAGTGGGCTAAGACTGCAAGGCACTGTCCCATTTAACTTCAGGAATATATCCACAGGAATGCACTATCTGGTTAAAAAAAAAGAAGAAGAAATTCTGTATAGTAGTTATATTTGTATGACATATTAAATTACTATTAAAATTTCATTAGAAAATGTTTAAATGTTTACTTTTGTATATTTAAAAGATCTGTTGCAAACTTTCATATTTTGCTCTTTTATCAGCTTCCCCCCCATCCACTTCTATACCCAGAAAATTAAATATTCAAGGACTCCTGGGTAAAACTGACAACCACCAGATGGATAACACTAACACTTTAAAAATAGCTGTACATAAGTAAGTTATTGTTCTTCATCAAACAGAAGTTAGCAATCACTGACAATAACATTAAAAATTAGTGTGGGCATGAAGTATGGAATTTTAAAACATCAGTTTACGATGCTGATTAATTCAACATTTATATTTGCATCAGAACTTAATAATCCCATAAATAAATAGAGCTCTCAGTTTTTTAAAAAATCAAGGGATAACATATGTATTTAGACATATTAGCAGCGTAAAGATGTATGCTTCAACACACTTATTGGGAAAACGTCTGAAAATATTACTACACTGAATTCACGGGCATCCCCTAGAATCTGACATAAAAGTTCTCTAGAAATAACAACATTTCAGGAAATTCCAAAAAAGGAAAAGGGTCAAATAGGAAATAGCCTCAAATTAATCGACAAAGTTCAGTGCTTGTTCCAACTTGATTTTTCTCTCCATTGCAAAAACAAAACCGAGTCTCAGGATGGGTGGGTGAATCACTTAGATGAAAGTTCATCTACTGGAATAAACGGAGAGGCCGCTTGGGCAGGCGACACAGGAGAGTCAGTGGTAGTGCTGACTTTCGCTGGTGAGTTACAAGAAGATCCGGCGCTGCTGCTGTTTCCATCAAGGGTATCGGAAGATACACACACACCCGGATCTGACAGCTGCGCAACGTCAGAAGAAAGCATGTTGGTGATGCCTTGGAAAAATCTCTTTGGCTGATATTCAGTTTCCATTTCACATTTTCTTTTCAATGGTCCAAGAACACTTGGTCTAATGCAATTAATGGGACTCTGGCTTCTCCGGGTAGTAAATCGGGTCGTTGGGCTGGGAATAGGACTTGGAGGCAATCCATTGCTACTCACAAAACTTTGCAAGGATGGTGAAAAACACTGCTTTCCAATTCCCCGGGTAGGCGACGGTGCTGGCGACACCGGAATGAAATCGACGCGTTTCGGGGAGGCAGACTTCTCCACGTCGTTGTCGCTCAGGCTGAAACTTTCCTCCCAGGAGTGGCTTATCTGCATTGCGTTCTGCACCTCGCGCTCGTGGACAGTCTCTCGATTGATCAAGTCCATGCCCTCCTCCTGTTTGATCTGGTGCAAGCGGCTGCTGTGCATGCGGACGGGGGAGGCCGGCAGAAGCAGGCCGTGGCGGTTCGGGAACGTTGTGCTGTTCCGCCTGGCGCTCGGCGCCTCGGCCTGGAACACCGGAGAAGTGTCACTGAGGCCGTGGATCAGGGGGGCGCTGTTAGATCTCCTGAGGCCCCCGCCGCCGCCACTGCTGCTGCCTTCCGCCGGGCTCCCACCTGTGCCCGGAGGGAGCTCCAGGTCTAGCTCCATCTTCTCCTGGGCCATGTCGCGGGCACGGAGGCGGGGGCGGTGCTCAGTCAGAGACCTAGGATTCCCATTCCCCGCAGTCCAGGGCCGCGGCCGCCGCCACCGCCACCGAGAATCTGTCAGCGGGCTCGTCCCTCTGCGCATGCGTGCCCCTCCGCGCAAGCGCTCTGCAATATCTGTTCCTGGCGCCGGCTGAAAGCGTAATAGCTGCGCCGCAGGCCTAGGGGGAGGGGCGAGGAGTGGTTGGGAAGGCAGTCAATATGTTTCTTCCGCAAATAGCTTTGAGCGGAAACTTGCTTTAACACACGTTAATAAGGTTACCATGTTCAGGAGTATATGTTTATAAAGTTACAGCTCTGAAAAAGCAGCACTTTGCGACTTTGTGTTATATGGTGAGGAGAGGAGTTGGTCTTAACCTGAGAGGCCTTCTCGGAGGAAGGGTCCATTTCTTGAGATCCTGAAAAGCAGGCCAAAAGGATGTGGTGTATAACTCCCTGGGAAAAGAGGACTACCAGCCCTGTGGCTGGGTGGAACCAGGAAGGGAGGGAGTGAGTATGGCCTGGAGTGGACAGTGAGCTAGCGGGACGTGAGGTGGTGGACCTTTATCCTGAGAACAATAAAAACTCAGAAGGTTTTTCAGCATGGGTATATTAGCGACTGAAGAGGTCTCTGGCTGCATTCCGGAGAATAAGTTACTGGGAGATTAGAACCGACAGAAAAAGACAGAGACCAGAAAGATGGGAATTTCCAGCAAGGTGGTACTGTAGGAAAGGAGTTGGAAAGAGGGGTAAATCTGGGAACTCTTCAGGTCAAGAAGAGAAAAAATCAACCTGTAATTGTATTACTATTGTTTTATTTACAATCATATATCTGACACAAGCATATGTGCTCAATCATGTTCATTCACTATGAAGGATTAAATGAAGGAAAAACCAACAGGACCTCGAACTTTAAAAACACAATACTTGGCTCATGTAATTAATATAAACTTTCATATCTCATTAAAAATCAGTTTATACTTAGTCTTTAGTGTATTCAGTCAGATTCTTTTTTTCTTCTGTGTGCCAACTATGTGCCAGGCACTGTGGTAGGAATCAGGCCCTATGAAAACATTTAATTTCTACTTGGGGCAGAGTGGGGGCGGAGAGAGATAAATACATGAGCTATTTTTTAGATAGTGGTAAGCCTTAGGAAAAAAATAAAATAGGGCGGTGTGATGGAGCACTACTGGGAGAAGGGAGGGTGCAATTAGACAGAGCTGTGATCAAAATGACAAGAAGCAAGTCCTGCTGACATCTGGGGAATGAATATTCCAACCACAAAGAATAGCAGATGCAAAGGACCAAGGCAGACATAAGTGTGGTGAACTGGCAAGAAAACAAAAGGGCTGTGCAGCTGAAGCATAAGGGAGAGAGTGATATGAGGGGGTAAAAGTGTTTGGATCTTAGTCTAAGTATGAGGAAAACCCACTGCAAGTTTTGAGCAGGAGAATGATATTATCTGGTTGATGTTTTATATCACTTTGGCTCTGTGCAAAACAGGCTGAAAGAGACTAAGAGTGCAGATAGAAAGATGGATTAGGAACCATAGCAACAGGGCAGACAAGAGATTATTGGACTAGGGTTCTATCAGTGGTGATGGGGGAGAAGTAGATGGATTCAGGATATATTTTGAAAGTAGAACTAATAGGATGTTTAGATGGATTAGATTTAGATGGTGGTGAAAGAAATAATCCAGCAGAGATGTTTTACTTAAACTGGGTAAATGGCAGCATCATTTACAGAGGCAGGGAAAGTTCTTTTAGAGTAGAAATTGAGTTCTGTTTTGGTTGATTTGATTTGGAGGGGTCAGATATCCATGTGCCTAATTTGAACTGAAAGAGAGCTTAGTGATTTTTGTTTGGTCTCCTTTTTGCAGCTGAAGAAAGTAAGATCCAGAGAGGCTGGCATAGTCAACATCACACAGCTTGTTTAGTAATGGGAACCAGGACTAGAATCCAGTATGAGAATACTAGACCATACCCTTTCCACTGTCTCTCAAACAGCTTTTAATTTGAGATGCCCCTATTTCATTTAGTCATCCAGCTAATGAAATACTGTTGATTATGCATACCTATAATTCTAGAAACTGATTTAAGCTTTCCAAGGGCCTGACACTATTTAAAGTGCATCACATGTAGAACCTCATTTAATCCTCCCAATAACTATAAAGGAAGTATCATTATTCCATTTTGCAGGGGAAACTGAGATGCAAGGATTAAGCAATGTGCCCAGGATGACAGGAAACAGTGGGACCTCGTCCTTCTGGCTCCAGAGCACAGGCACAATGATGCCCCCTCCATGTGCAGTAACATTTCAGACAGGGAGAAACCATTTCCAGATTGTCTACACCTTTGCAAGTGCAATGGTATTTGAGAGAGAATTTGAAGGACAGGTAGGATTTTAATAGACAATATTTTATATAGATTTGGCAGCATGGGTATAAAATAGTGAACTTGGCTAATACATGAAGTACATAGAGAAGAATAGGTAATAGGGAAAAGATGGAAATTAAAGTTGGAATAAGTATTGGAGCTCTGAATGCCAGGAAAAAGTGCTTGTATTTAATGTGTGGGGCAATAGGGAACTGTTGAAGGTTTTTAACAAGAGGAACAACACAATGAGAGCTTCACTTTAGGGCCTGCCAGGTGGATGGATCATAGATAGAGAGAAGTGGAAGAATGGAAGGTGGAAAGAACCAACATTTTCTAAGTGCCCAGGGCTACCAGTTACTTTAAACATTTATCATTTAATTTCCCTTGTAATTCTATAAAGCAGATACTATTATGCTCGTCTTGTAAAAGGGACAATTAAGGTTCAAAAATTGCAAGAGGCCCTATAGCTACATGGAAGAACAAAGATCTGAATGAATCTGTATCAAGATGTCACTTCAAAACCCATATTCTTTTTGATGCTTTCTCCATGAATTAAAGATGGAGAATTTGATAGCTAACTCTGAGATGAAGTGAAGTGAAGTTGCTCAGTTGTGTCTGACTCTGCAACCCCATGGACTGTAGTCCCCCAGGTTCCTCCATCCATGGGATTTTCCAGGCAAGAATACTGGAGCGGGTTGCCATTTGATGAAACAAGGATCTAAACTAAAGTTGGGAATGGCAGGAAAAGGAGATGGATGTGGAGACTGGAAGGTAACAACCCAGATCCTGACTGTCTGGATGTACAGAGGATGAAGAGAGAGTCACAAACAACTGAAGTTCAAGCATGTACAACTGAACAAATGGCACAACAGTACTGAATAAGAACAGGTGAGAGAGGAAGAGCTTCCAGAAGAAAATCAGTATTAGATGAGTAGAAAAAAAAATTAACCATAATCCATAGCATATTGCTAATTTGCATATTACTAAATTAATTCTAGCATGACTCAAACATGCCAACATTGTTCATGCATGTCTGGATAAACAGTAATTATCTTCACTAATAAAGATCAGAGATAGTGATAACCACAAAATCAAACATCTGTGCTATTTGGTTCTTACCTGAACACACCTATTAGAGATCTTCATCCATTTCCCTGTTTCTACCCTTATCACTTCTCCACCCAACCTACAAGGTCATCCTTAAAAAGAAAACTTGAATAGTCACTTCCCTGTTCAAAACCCTTTGGTGGATTCCCACTCAGGGAAAAAGCTGAAGTCATTACAATGACCTATAAGTGCTCTGTCTGGGTCCCTGCCATCCCTCTGCTTACCCACCTCCAACTGCTCTCCCCGCTCACTGCCTTCCCTCCAACTGCAGAGGCCTCCTTACTGTCCTTTGGCCCACCAGGCATGTTCCCCCTCCACTCAGCTTACTTTTCCTTCCAGTGGACATCTACACTGTTCCATCCCTTCAGCTCTCTGTACAAACATCATTGACTAAGAGGTTTTCCTTGACCTTTCCTTATAAAATGCAACAGCAGAGTCCACCACCAAGCCTACACTCCCATCCCCCCACTCTGTTTTCATTTATCCTCCAGGGCACCACATGACAATAGGTATACAATGCTTTCTTGCCTCTCTGTCCTCAAGAATGCAAACCCCATGGGGGCTCCCTGCTATACACCTAGTATCCAGAACAAGGCCTGGCATATAGCACTCAATAAGCAAGTGTTGAATCATTGTACAAGTGAATGATGAATGAATACACGGACTAATATAGCTCTGTCCAAAAGGGAAGAGAACTCTAGTTTTTGAAAATCCAGCCTAATAGACCTTTCTAGACGGATTCTGTGTGCTCTTTACTTTGATAATTCTTCTCATATCAACACTATCATTAGTTACAGTGCCCTCCAGCCCATGCAGGTAGGTTACCTGAATGAACCCAAGATGTGAACTAAGACATTTAAGTTCTAAGTTTCCATTCTTTTTTTAACCATCTGCTGATATACACTTGACAGAATCAAAATGCTCAGGGCTGAGAATTCTAAGCAGTGTTATTCCTTCCTCTCAAAGGAATAAAGAATAAATGAGAGAAAACAGCAATTCAGCTAATAAAATGCAAAAAGGCATTTCAGCCTGTTGTAAAAATAATACCAGACGCAGGATCTAGCTCTTCCCTGAATCAATTCACCCTTCTGGTTTTAACTCTGGGTATGAAGTGACTTAGCAGCAGCAGCAGCAGCAGCAGCTGAAGTAAATACCACACTTAAGAGTAAATCATAAAAATCAAACACCTACTTAATAAACTTTACTGTGCTTAATATTTTTTTCAAACTAACATATAGCTGCCTTTTAATTCCTAGGAGCATTTTAAAATTAAATCTTCAAGCATACGACAAGGCAAATATGCACTTCTGAATCCATACTGAATGAATGTGAAATACAAAAATGTGTGTACATGTATAATCCTAGATGAACTGAAAATGTCTCCATATCCCATATTAACTAATATCACCAATCTAGAACAAAAATATTGCAGCGGAAAAGTGTACTTTCAAGGTATAGGAACTCAGGAGTGTTTACTGGTACAATAACCTAGGGGAAATGTTTGGTATTACATCATACTACCTACTAAAAGAAAATATATATACATGTTCTACGATTAAGAAATTCCACTTTGGGGTATACAGCCAAGAGAAATGAGTGTTTATGTCTACTAAAAGCCATGTACAAGAATGTTCCTTGCAGTAATACTTACAACAGCCCCAAACTGGAAACAACCCAAATGTCCATGAAGAGAACAGCACTAGACAATGAATTCTTTACTCAACAACATGTAATGTTGAATGAAAAAAATCAAACACGAGAGAGTACATACTTTATGACTCCCTCTTGATGAGGTTCCAGAACAACCAAAAGCAATCTACAAAGGTAGAAGTCAAAACAGTGGCTACCTTTAGGACTAATATCCTGCTCTGGGTGCTGCTGACACAGGCATAAACATATGTAAAAAATTATTTAAAAAGTAATTAAAATGTACACACTTTATTGCATATGAAGTTAGTCCTCAAAATGTATCAATATAGAGAAAAACAGAATGGGAACTGGAATCTAAATGGAAGACAAAACAGAATAAGAATGAAGATCCTTTGTTTAAATGCTAACCACGAGTCTAAACTGGAATGCTAAGCTTCCAAATCTCTTTGACACACAACATTATCTGGCCTTGACAGGACAAAGAAAGGAGACAGAAACATATACACACCCCCCTCAAACTACATTTCACTGGGGCCCTAAACACCAATAAGTCTCCAGCAGCCTCACACAAACACTGGACACTTGTCTGAGGCGAGTTACAGATCACCAACAGAACCATTGGTTCTCCTTGGCACTATTCCCAAAGAGCCCTCAAAGTTATTTATTTCTGAGACGGCATGAAGTCAAGGAAATGAAGCTCATTTCATAGCCTTTGACTTTCTCAACTGCAATCTGTGTATTCTGCCCAGTTGGTTCTGCCATTTCCTCTGAAGCATAATTCATCAAATGAGACAAAAGTAACATCAAAGAAACTCAGCAGGGCCTGTTATTACATATGGAAGGAATGAAAAATGTGCTTGAGGATGCGATTCTGGCTGCAAGATCTTACTGTGTTATCATAATGAAAGAAAAATAGATGATCTCAGGAACTGCGATCCATGGTTTACTGGACAGTTTCAGAGAGCCAGTAAGTAGAGACCCTTCATAGCATATACCTCGAGGGTGCTGAATCTAATCCTTAAAACTTAAAAGCAGCAGCAAGGATTAGAAAATCGAAGCACGAGTTTACTAAGGGGCTTTTGACCCCCTCACCTTTCGTCTTTGATAACAGCTAAAAGGCTATCATGTCACTTGCATGGAGCCACAGTCTTTAAATGTAGGAAGTAAAAAGGCAAAATGGGGGCTTCAAAGGTCTGACAGAAGAACCTTATGGTCTAGGGCCTCAGTAAAGTTCAGACAAACAAATAAATGTGAATTGTAGTTATTTTAATTTTTTTTCAAGAGAGAATATCAGGGAAGATATTAAAAATAGCCATCCAGTCCCCATTCTCTAAGTCCTTCAAACAGAATAGAACAATGAGTTGGTATCATTCTTTGTTGTTCTTCACTTTTATACATTTTAGGCAGCACCCATTTCTTTTAGTGCCTTCTTCTAGGCCATAAACCAGGGTTTTGATTGTTGTCCTTTACTGTTTACATGTTTCCCTCTGCCTGCTTGCTATCTTTCTTCTAAAGGATTAACCCAACCAGCAAGCAGGGAAAAAAAGAACTGATGGCTTTATGGATAATGTATAAAGTTAACTTTAAAACATGCAAAAGTTGCAAATATAGTAGAGTTTATATACTTGGGCCTTCCAGTTGGGTATCTGGGAAACTTCTAAAAGTGTTCAACATATTAGTGCCAGTAAGACTATAGCAATAAAAAAAAAAAGTTCCAAACCTGGAGTCAGACAATCGTAATTCCAGCACAGTGACCTTAGACAAGTTTGTCAGCTTCTCTGGGCTTGCTTTACTCATTTATGAAGTGGAGACACAATGTCTTTGTTGTAAACATCAAATGATGTCCATAATAGGCCTTGTAAGCAGTAAAGACTCCATACACAACGGGCTTCTCTCAATGAAAATACTCCATGCTATGATCGAAACTGAGCCTGCCTACCCTTCCACTCCTTTCCTGATTTGGAAGCAGTCCATTGTTCCATGTCCAGTTCTAACCACTGCTTCTTGAACTGCATACAAATTTCTCAGGAGGCAAGTCAAGGTAGTCTGGTATTCTTATCTCTTTAAGAATTTTCCACAGTTTTCTGTGATCCACACAGTCAAAGGCTTTGGTATAGTCAATAAAGCAGAAGTAGATGTTTTTCTGGAACTCTCTTGATTTTTCTATGATCTAATGGATGTTGGCAATTTTATCTTTGGTTCCTCTGCCTTTTCTAAATGCCTCTTCTGATGCTGAAACTGGTTCCAAATTGGGAAAGGAGTGCGTCAAGGTTGTATATTGTCACCCTGCTTATTTAACTTATATGCAGAGTATATCATGCAAAATGCCGGGCTGGATGAAGCACAAGCTGGAATCAAGATTGCCGGGAGAAATATCAATAACCTCAGATACGCAGATGACACCACACTTATGGCAGGAAGCAAAGAAGAACTAAAGAGCCTCTTGATGAAAATGAAAGAGAAGAGTCAAAAAGCTGGTTTAAAACTCAACATCCAAAAAACAAAGATCATGGCATCTGGTTCCATCACTTCATGGCAAATAGATAGGGAAACAATGGAAACAGTGACAGACTTTATTTTCTTGGGCTCCAAAATCACTGTGGATGGTGACTGCAGCCATGAAATTAAAAGATGCTTGCTCTTTGAAGAAAAGCTATGACCAACCTAGACAGCATATTAAAAAGCAGAGATAAAACAAACAAACAACAACAACAACAAAAAAAGCAGAGACATTCCTTTGTGACAAAGGTCCATCTAGCAAAGCTATAGTTTTTCCAATAGTCATGTACGGGTGGGAGAGTTGGCCCATAAAGAAAGCTGAGCACCAAAGAATTGATGCTTTTGAACTGTTGTGCTGGAGAAGACTTGAGAGTCCCTTGGACTGCAAGGAGATCCAACCAGTCAATCCTTAAGGAAATCAGTCCTGAACATTCATTGGAAGGACTGATGCTGAAGCTGAAACACCAATACTTTGGCCACCTGATGCAAAGAAAAGACTCCTTGGAAAAGACCCTGATGCTGGGAAAGATTGATGGCAGGAGGAGAAGAGGATGAGATGGTTGGATGGCATCACCAACTCAGTGGACATGAGTTTGAACAAGCTCTGGGAATTGGTGATGGACAGGGAAGCCTGGCATGCTCCAGTCCATGAGGTAGCAAAGAGCTGGACATGACTGTGTGACTGAACTGAACTAAACCCTTCCACTACTTTCATCAAAAAGCTTCATTTGTTTTTTTGCTTTTTAATTTGATTCTGCGGAAGAAAATTCTCTCCTCATTTTCTTCTCTAAGACTGTAGTAATTTTTAGAGAGACACAGTTTCTGTGGCCTAAAAGGTATGAACTGAGAAGTTCATCTGCAATCAAGTGGACAACTTCTAAGGCGGCAAAATAAGAAAAAACACATTTCTAAGAATTTCACTCTGAGTCTGTCTGAGGAGAGATGAACCCTGTAGGGGTGGAGAGGCCATCAGGAACTAAAAATGTAGCTGGATCAGTGAATCCTATTCCCTGCAGCAAACCATTTGCCCATCCCAATAGCAGGAGCAACCTTCCCTGATTGCGCTGAACTTTTCAGTCGGGACTAATCCCAGAGGCTTATTCTCATTTATTCATTGTAAACCCTGTTTTGAATTCCTGCTGTCATGCTACCGTCCTTCCTGGCATATAATAAAATGCACAGACACACATTTGGCTGAGCCTGATAAACACCATGAACCCAGTCCCTCTCAAAATTGTGAGAGGAAAAGGGAAGAGATCAGAAAAAGACTCAAGAAGTTTCAACGGTTACCATTCCTTGAGATGCATCTTTCCCTCCAGGTAGCTGATACCTTGTAGATATATTTTGAGGACCAGGTCAAATGATCTGCAGAAGCTTGAAGCTGCTGCCCCAAATCTAAAGATTTGTAAACTACATGCTTTAGGGGAAAAATTTTTAGCTTTAGAGGATGACAGTTGCACAGGCAAGAGTTACCTAACTTCAAAGACACTTGAAGACAGTGAGTGCTATTACTGAGAAAGGGGTAAGTTCCTAATTTGTCCTTTTGCTTTTATTCGGCTTCAAGCTAATATGACTAGTAAATGCAACAAAAAACAGTGTATTAAATAGGGGGAGGGGTGCTCTATTTTCTCCTATCTTGTACTAATTTATAAACTAAATGCAACCATAATTCAGCATCTGCATCCTTTTTTTTACCTGCAGTTCAGTTTGTTGGTAGGAAATTAATTGTTACCATCAACGGAGTTCAATCATCTCAAAGTCCCACTTATTAGGAAGTGGTATAGATGTTTCTTCTTCACTCTCCAATTGAAAACTGAAAGTCTAAGAGAGGAGACTTCGTCAGCTTTTATGGTTATGACACTTTTTACCAGACAATGTTGTCGTTATCATTATCATCATCCCCTTAGAGCTTACATTTTACTGAGGGCATATGTGCCAAGCACCCTTCAAAGTACTGTGTAAATATCAACTCATTTAATCTCTACACCATTTCTAGGATTATTATCCTCAGTTTATAGATGAGGGGAAAGAGAAACAGAGGTTAAAAAAAGGTGCTTGAGATGACATAACCAGTTAAGTGGTAGGGGAAGCTGAGTCTCTGAAGCCCAGGGGTCTGGCTTCAGAGGCTCAGCTCATGAAACATAGGTGGATTCCTCAAACCTGCCATGATCATGGTGCTCCAGGCTATTTTTCAAAGAATGATGGAGGGGCTTCCCTGGTAATCCAGTGGTTAAGAATCCACCTGCCAAGGAGGAGCCAAGATGGCGGAGGAATAGGACGGGGAGACCACTTTCTCCCCTACAAATTCATCGAAAGAACAATTGAACGCAGAGCAAACTTCACAAAACAACTTCTGTTCACTAGCTGAGGACATCAGGTGCCCAGAAAAGCAGCCCATTGTCTTCGAAAGGAGGTAGGACAAAATATAAAAGATAAAAAGAGAGACAAAAGAGCTAGGGACGGAGATCTGTCCTAGGAAAGGAGTCTTAATAGAGGAAATTTCCAAACACCAGTAAACCCTCGCACTGGCGGGTCTGGGGGAAGTTTTTAAATCTCGGAGGGCAACCTATCTGGGAGGGGAAAAATAAATAAAACCCACAGATTAGGTGCCTAAAAGCAACTCCCAGCAGAAAAGTACCCCAGACGCCCGCATCCGCCACCAGCAAGTGGGGGCGGAACGGAGAGGAGCGGGCATCATTGCTTAGGGTAAGGACCAGGCCTGGGTGCCCAGAGGGCAATCGGAGGGAGCTTTTGTGAGTTACCAACTTAAACTGTGGGACAGCAAAAGAGAGAGAGAAAATTAACCGGCCTGAGCACGCTGCCGGCAGTTCACAGAACAAAGGGACCGAGCAAGTCCAGAGGAGCTAGACGGCTGCAGACCGGTCCAGCCCCGCCAGAGGCTGGAGGCAGGGGGGAGGGGAAAGGGGCAGGCTTGGCCCCAAGGACCGCATCCCCTACCGCACTGCAAACAGGCCTCCAGTTTCTAATCAAAGACCTCCTGAGATTCTGGATGGTTGACATTCGCCCGGAGGGTCGCGGCTAGACAAAGGGCGCACGCACCCGACCGGCGCGGGAGGGGCCTGGGGCTGGGGACGCGGAGGGGAGAAGGCGCGCCGCACCCAGGGAGAGTGCGCCCGTCAAGCTCCTGGCTGCCTGAGCTGCTCGGGCGGGAAGGCACAAAACGCAGGCTCAACCGAGTCCGCGCTTTTGTGGAACACCCGAGGGCTGGAACCGCGCGCAGCGCAGGGCACGTTCCATATAGAGCAGCCGGGAGCCTGAGCAGCATAGACGGGGAGAGCAGCGCCCCTCCCTCCCCGCAGCGCAACGGAACTAGCAACCTAAACAGACCACCTCCGCCCGCCTGTGTCAGGGCGGAAATTAGGCACTGAAGAGACCGGCAAACAGAAGCCAAATAAACAGAGGGAACCACTTCAGAAGGGACCGGTGCAACAGATTAAAATCCCTGTGGGTAACACCGACTACACCAGAAGGGGCCTATAGATACCGAGAAGTGTAAGCTGGAATGAGGAGCTATCTGAAACTGAACCGAACCCACACTGACCGCAACAGCTCCAGAGAAATTCCTAGATATATTTTTACCTTTTTTTTTTTTAATTAAAAAAATTTTTCTTTTCTTTTTTATTTTTTCTCTTTTATTTTCTTTTAAAATTCCCTATTACTCCCCCATTACTCCTTAACTTTCATTTTCATAGATTTTTATGATTTTTTTAATTAGGAAAAAATTTTTTTTCTCTTTTTCTTTTTCTCTTATTTCCTTTTAAAGTCCTCTATTACTCCTCTACTACTTAATTTTCATTTTCATTTCACTATAACCTTGCAAAAAAAAAAAAAAAAAAGAGAAGCCCTATTTTTAAAACCAAACTTCATATATATTTCTAAAATATTTTTTGTTTTTGTTTTCAATATTGTATTTTTAAGAGTCTAACCTCTACTCTAGATTTTTAATCTTTGTTTTTCAGTATGTGATATAAATTTTGGACATTTAAGAATCCAATATTCAGTTCCCATTTTTATTCAGGAGTGTGTTGATTACTCTCTTCCACTTTTGACTCTCCGTTTTCTCCCTCAGATCACCTCTATTTCCTCCCTCCCCCTTCTCTTCCCAATCCAATTCTGTGAATCTCTGTGGGTGTCTGGGCTACGGAGAACACTTAGGGAACACAGAACTGTGTAGATCTGTCTCTCTCCTCTTGAGTCCCCCTTTTTCTCCTCCTGCTCATCTCTGTCTCCCTCCTCCCTCTCCTCTTTTTCATGTAACTCTGTGAACCTCTCTGGGTGTCCCTCATGGTGGAGAATCTTTTCACCATTAACCTAGAAGTTTTATTATCAGTGCTGTATAGTTGGAGAAGTCTTGAGACTACTGGAAGAATAAAACTGAAATCCAGAGGCAGGAGACTTAAGCCCAAAACCTGAGAACACCAGAAGACTCCTGACTACATGGAACATTAAGTAATAAGAGGCCGTCCAAAAGCCTCCATACCTACACTGAAACCAACCACCACCCAAGAGCCAGTAAGTTTCAGAGCAAGACATACCATGCAAATTCTCCAGCAACGCAGGAACATAGCCCTAAACGTCAACATACAGGCTGCCCAAGGTCACACCTAACACATAGACCCATCTCAAAACTCATTACTGGACACTCCATTGCACTCCAGAGAGAAGAAATCTAGTTCCACGCACCAGAACACTGACGCAAGCTTCCCTAACCAGGAAACCTTGACAAGCCAATCATCCAACCCCACCCACTGGGTAAAACCTCCACAATAAAAAGGAACCACAGACCTCCAGAATACAGAAAGCCCACTCCAGTCACAGCAATCTAAACAAGATGAAAAGGCAGAGAAATACCCAACAGGTAAAGGAACATGAAAAATGCCCACCAAGTCAAACAAAAGAGGAGGAGATAGGGAATCTACCTGAAAAAGAATTTAGAATAATGATAATAAAAATGATCCAAAATCTTGAAAACAAAATGGAGTTACAGATAAATAGCCTGGAGACAAAAATTGAGAAGATGCAAGAAATGTTTAATAAAGACCTAGAAGAAATAAAAAAAGTCAATTAAAAATGAATAATGCAATAAATGAGATCAAAAACACTCTGGAGGGAACCAAGAGTAGAATAATGGAGACAGAAGATAGGATAAGTGAGGTAGAAGATAAAATAGTGGAAATAAATGAAGCAGAGAGGAAAAAAGAAAAAAGAATCAAAAGAAATGAGGACAACCTCAGGGACCTCTGGGACAATGTGAAACGCCCCAACATTCGAATCATAGGAGTCCCAGAAGAAGAAGACAAAAAGAAAGGCCATGAGAAAATACTCGAGGAGATAATAGCTGAAAACTTCCCTAAAATGGGGAAGGAAATAGCCACCCAAGTCCAAGAAACCCAGAGAGTCCCAAACAGGATAAACCCAAGACGAAACACCCCAAGACACATATTAATCAAATTAATAAAGATCAAACACAAAGAACAAATATTAAAAGCATCAAGGGAGAAACAACAAATAACACACAAAGGGATTCCCAGGAGGATAACAGCTGATCTATCAATTGAAACCCTCCAGGCCAGAAGGGAATGGGAGGACATACTTAAAGTAATGAAAGAGAATAACCTACAACCTAGATTACTGTACCCAGCAAGGATCTCATTCAGATATGAAGGAGAATTCAAAAGCTTTACAGACAAGCAAAAGCTGAGAGAATTCAGCACCACCAAACTAGCTCTTCAACAAATGTAATACACCACATAAACAAATTGAAAGATAAAAACCATATGATTATCTCAATAGATGCAGAGAAAGCCTGTGACAAAATTCAACACCCATTTATGATTAAAACTCTCCAGAAAGCAGGAATAGAAGGAACATACCTCAACATAATAAAAGCTATATATGACAAACCCACAGCAAGCATTACCCTCAATGGTGAAAAATTGAAAGCATTTCCCCTGAAATCAGGAACAAGACAAGGGTGCCCACTCTCACCACTACTATTCAACATAGTTTTGGAAGTTTTGGCCACAGCAATCAGAGCAGAAAAAGAAGTAAAAGGAATCCAGGTAGGAAAAGAAGAAGTGAAACTCTCGCTGTTTGCAGATGACATGATCCTCTATATAGAAAACCCTAAAGACTCTACCAGAAAATTACTAGAGCTAATCAATGAATATAGTAAAGTTGCAGGATATAATATTAACACACAGAAATCCCTTGCATTCCTATACACTAACAATGAAAAAACAGAAAGAGAAACTAAGGAAACAATACCATTCACCATTGCAACAAAAAGAATAAAATACTTAGGAGTATATCTACCTAAAGAAACAAAAGACCTATACATAGAAAACTATAAAACACTGATGAAAGAAATCAAAGAGGACACAAACAGATGGAGAAACATACTGTGTTCATGGATTAGAAGAATCAATATTGTCAAAATGGCTATACTACCCAAAGCAATCTATAGATTCAATGCAATCCCTAGCAAGCTACCAATGGTATTTTTCACAGAACTAGAACAAATAATTTCACAATTTGTATGGAAAAACAAAAAACCTCGAATAGCCAAAGTAATCTTGAGAAAGAAGAATGGAACCGGAGGAATTAACCTGCCTGACTTCAGACTCTACTACAAAGCCACAGTCATCAAGACAGTATGGTACTGGCACAAAGACAGAAATATAGATCAATGGAACAGAATAGAAAGCCCAGAGATAAATCCACAAACCTATGGACACCTTATCTTCGACAAAGGAGGCAAGGATATACAATGGAAAAAAGACAACCTCTTTAACAAGTGGTGCTGGGAAAACTGGTCAACCACTTGCAAAAGAATGAAACTAGAACACTTTCTAACACCATACACAAAAATAAACTCAAAATGGATTAAAGATCTAAATGTAAGACCAGAAACTATAAAACTCCTAGAGGAGAACATAGGCAAAACACTCTCCGATATGAATCACAGCAGGATCCTCTATGACCCACCTCCAAGAATATTGGAAATAAAAGCAAAACTAAACAAATGGGACCTAATGAAACTTAAAAGCTTTTGCACTACAAAGGAAACTATAAGTAAGGTGAAAAGACAGCCCTCAGATTGGGAGAAAATAATAGCAAATGAAGAAACAGACAAAGGATTAATCTCAAAAATATACAAGCAACTCCTGCAGCTCAATTCCAGAAAAATAAACGACCCAATAAAAAAATGGGCCAAAGAACTAAACAGACATTTCTCCAAAGAAGACATACAGATGGCTAACAAACACATGAAAAGATGCTCAACATCACTCATTATCAGATAAATGCAAATCAAAACCACAATGAGGTACCATTACACGCTAGTCAGGATGGCTGCTATCCAAAAGTCTACAAGCAATAAATGCTGGAGAGGCTGTGGAGAAAAGGGAACCCTCTTACACTGTTGGTGGGAATGCAAACTAGTACAGCCACTATGGAGAACAGTGTGGAGATTTCTTAAAAAACTGGGAATAGAACTGCCATATGACCCAGCAATACCACTTCTGGGCATACACACTGAGGAAACCAGATCTGAAAGAGACACATGCACCCCAATGTTCATCGCAGCACTGTTTATAATAGCCAGGACATGGAAGCAACCTAGATGCCCATCAGCAGATGAATGGATAAGGAAGCTGTGGTACATATACACCATGGAATATTACTCAGCCATTAAAAAGAATTCATTTGAATCAGTTCTAATGAGATGGATGAAACTGGAGCCCATTATACAGAGTAAAATAAGCCAGAAAGATAAAGAATATTACAGCATACTAACACATATATATGGAATCTAGAAAGATGGTAATGATAACCCTATATGCAAAACAGAAAAAGAGACACAGATGTACAGAACAGACTTTTGGACTCTGTGGGAGAAGGCGAGGGTGGGATGTTTCGAGAGAACAGCAATGAAACATGTATATTATCTATAATGAAACAGATTACCAGCCCAGGTTGGATGCATGAGACAAGTGCTCGGGCCTGGTGCACTGGGAAGACCCAGAGGAATCGGGTGGAGAGGGAGGTGGGAGGGGAGATCGGGATGGGGAACACATGTAACTCCATGGCTGATTCATGTCAATGTATGACAGAACCCACTACAATATTGTAAAGTAATTAGCCTCCAACTAATAAAAATAAATGGAAAAAAAAAAGAATCCACCTGCCAATGCAAGGGACACAAGTTTGACCCCTGGTCCGGAAAGATCCCACACAGGGCAACTAAGTCCATGTGCCTCAACTACTGAACGCAGGTGCCACCACTGTTGAAAGCACTTACCCTAGGGCCTGTGCTCCACAATGAGAGAAGCCACCACAACGAGAAGCCCACGCATTGCACCAAGAAAGTAGCCCCTGCTGACAAAACTAGAGAAACCCCTCAGGCAACAACGAAGACCCATCACAGCCAGAAATAAAATAATTTAAAAAAAGAATGATAGAGGACTTGACATGTACAGGGCAGTCATTCTGCAAATCAGACATATGAGGGACCAATGTGACTGCATGGGTTTACTGATACTTGCAAGGTTACAAAATCGAGCAATTAATAAATGTCATATTTGTCCCAAAGCAGTAATGAAAACTAATGCAAAGGATTAGTACCACAGAATGTCAGCTGCAAAAGGGGCTTTAGACATCCCCTACACTAACCTTTATCAGCAAGGCCATCGGTTCAGAGAGAGCCAAAGATTTCTTCAAGGTCAAAAAGGCCTTAGGACAGAGGCAGTGTGCCTTATTAAAGTTACATAAATCACTTCCTCAGTGCTCTCTGGGTGCCCTTTCAACTCTTTCTCTAAACAACAGTATCCACTTCCATGGTTTCAACTATGACCAACATGCTGATGTCTCAGATTTGTATCCCTATATAGGGCTGACTTATCTCTAGGCTGTAATATATAAGCACCTACAAGACAATTCCACAGTTTATGTTTCACAGGTCCATCAACTCCTTTGCAAACAAACTCACTCCTCCCTACCCCAAATCTACTACTTCTCTTGAGAATGAATTCACAGCAATCTCTCCAGACAACCACAGCAACACTCCATAGATTCTAAATCTCTCCAGCTTTCATGTCTCCCATCTAACCCATCACTAAGTCTCTTCAACTTCACTTGCTTAACAGTTGATAGCCTCTCCTTTCTTTCTGCCTCTATTACTAAAGCATTCTGTCTGCCCTTAACTACTTCAAAAGCTTCAATAAGTTTTGGGCATGTTAGGATGGCTCCAGTCCTACATAATTTGCATAAATGCTGCCAGAGTGAACTTTCTGAAATAATCTCATCAGGGTACAGCCCCTTCCTTTCACTAAAATCCTTCCATTACTGCACCCTGTATGGTAGGAGAGCAGGTAAACAGACCTACAGAGAGGAAGACAGACCAAAAAGAAGGAAGGCAGTGGAAGGGGCAATGGAAGTGGCAAACCCAAGTATGTGCCCAAATTGCTCTAAAGCTCTCCTCTCTTTGAAAAGTGCTACTTAAATAGTATTTAAGAAATCTGCATTGTGAAGTCAGAGAAACTGGGTTTAAATCTTGACTGTGTAACTTACAGGTGTGTGGCCTTGAGAGTCAAGTTACTTTCCTTCCCTGAGACTCAGTTTCCTCATCTAAGTGAAAGTGAAGTCACTCAGTCGTGTCCGACTCTTTGAGGCCCTGTGGACTGTAGCCTACCAGGCTCCTCCATCCGTGGGATTTTCCAGGCAAGAATACTGGAGTGGGTTGCCATTTCCTTCTCCAGGGAATCTTCCCAACCCAGGGATCGAACCTGGGTCTCCCACATTGTAGGCAGACGCTTTACCATCTGAGCCACCAGAAAAGTCCTTTTCCTCATCTAAAAATGAGAGTAAACAGTCCCACTATTGAATGATTGTCCTGAACATGAACTGAGGTTAAATGAAGGAAGCTCTTCCACAGCCAGACATGAGATATCTCAAAACAAATCCTGGAACCATAAATAGTGCGTCTTATTTAACTAGACTGTTGCCTCACCTCTTCTTCCTAGGCACCACCCAGCCAGCCAACTCTTCCTGCGATATTTACTGAGTGACAAAGCTATATGCAGTTCAGTTTGGAAACTAAACAAATACTGGTGACAAAGCTTCTCTGCCAGAACCGTGAGATTTTGAATTCCTTCAAACCATAAAACATTCAAAATCGCGTATGATTAAGGATCTCTAAAAAGTGAAAATCACTTACTCACGTCTGACTCTGCAACCCCATGGACTACAGAGTCCATGGAATTCTCCAGGCCAGAATACTGGAGTAGGTAGCCTTTCCCTTCTCCAGGGGATCTTCCCAAACCAGGGATTGAACCCAGGTTTCCCACATTGCAGGTGGATTCTTTACCAGTTGAGCCACCAGGGAAGCCCAAGAATACTGGCGTGGGTAGTCTACCCCTTCTCCAGCAGATCTTCCCAACCCAGGAATTGAACAGGGTCTCCTGCATTGTAGGCAGATTCTTTACCACTGTAGTGGGTATAATAAAGATGAAAACAACCTCAGAGAAGTTGAGAGTCCAGGGAGGAGGTAAGCAGCACATTATTAACTAAAAACTAGGTTAGATCTCATGTCCTCAGCCTTAAGTGAGCATCATAATCATCTATGGAATTTTAAAAACAAATAGAACAGAGCCCCAGTATAGAGATTCTCACTCAATAGGCCTGGGGCTTGATATTGGCATTTTTATTGAGAAAAAATTTTCCCGAGTGAATCTGATGTGCTCCAAAGGTTGGAAATGATTGGAATGAAAATCAGCTCTACTGCTCATAAGTACTAATTAAAGTATTAACATTTGAAGAGGTTGCTTTTAGCTGATTGGGGGGAAGAATAGAGGTCTACAAAGAATTCTTGCAAAAAGGACCCCAAGGGTGTCTGTTCTAGTCTGCTTCATTTGGAGCATGAGAAGCCATCTTCTAATAACACTAGTTGAGTAAAATCTTCAAGTTAGAGTTTTTGTTTTTCTGTTATCTGGACTTCTTCCTATTCATGTTGTGATCTGGAAAGGACAGAACCTCAGCAAGATGACCAAAGGCCAGGACAAAGGAGAAGGAGCTGAGGCTTTTTGCCTGCAGCAAGTCTTACCAAAGGAGAGGAGAAGAACTGAAATGAAGCTGGAGGCTCTTCCAATCACCCTGGAGACACTGGCTGAAAGCAGTGATTTAAAGACACTAGTGGACCTCGCTGGTGGTTTAGTGGTTAAGAATCCACCTGCCAATCAATACAGGGAACACAGATTCGATCCCTATTCTGGGGATATTTCATAGGCCACAGGCCAATTAAACACATGTGCTACACTACTGAGGCTAGGCTCTACAGCCTGTGCTCCGCAACAAAACAAAGTCCACACGCAGCAACGAAGGACCAGGACAGCCAAAAATAAATATACACATAACCTAACAAGTAACAGTAGAACATTTTAACTGAGAACTTCCAGATGTACAAGCTGGATGTAGAAAAAGCAGAAGAGCCAGAGATCATACTGCTATCATCCACTGGATCATAGAAAAAGCAAGGGAATGTCAGAAAAACATCTGCTGCATTGACTACGCTAAAGCCTTTGACTATGTGGATCACAACAAAGTGTGGAAAATTCTGAAAGAGATGGGAATGCCGCATCACCTGACCTGCCTCTTGAGAAATTTGTATGCAGGTCAAGAAGCAACAGTTAGAACCGGGCATGGAACAAGGTACTGGTTGCAAATTGGGAAAGGAGTGCGTCAAGGCTATATATTGTCACCCTGCTTATTTAACTTATATGCAGAGCACATCATGCGAAATGCCATGCTGAATGAAACTCAAACTGGAATCAAGAATCCCAGGAGAAATATCATTAACCTCAGATATGCAGATGACATCACCCTGATGGCAGAAAACAAAGAGGAACTAAAAAGCCTCTTGATGAAAATGAAAGAGGAGAGTCAAAAAGCCGGCTTAAAACTCAACATTGAAAAAAATAAGCTCATGGCATCCAGTCCCTTCACTTCATGGCAAATAGATGGGGAAGAAATGGAAACAGTGACCGATTTTCCCTTCTTGGGCTCCAAAATCACTGTGGATAGTGACTGCAGCCGTGAAATTAAAAGATGCTTGCTCCTTGGAAGAAAAACTATGACAAATCTAGACAGCATATTAAAAAGCAGAGACATCACTTTGCTGCAAAGGTCTGTATAGTCAAAGCTATGGTTTTTCCAGTAGTCATGTACAGATGGGAGAGTTGGACCATGAAGAAGGCTGACCACTGAAGACTGATGCTTTCAAATTGTGGTGCTAGAGAAAACTCTTCAGAGTCCTTTGGACAGCAAGAAGATCAAACTAGTCAATCCGAAACAAAATCAACTCTGAATACTTATTGGAAGGACTGATACTGAAGTTAATTGGAAGGACTAATACTGAAGCTAAAGTTCCAATATTTTGGCCACCTGATGCAAAGAGCCAATTCATTGGAAAAGACCCTGATGCTGAGGAAAATTGAGGGCAGAAGGAGAAGGGGACAACAAAGGATGCGATGGTTGGATGGCATCATCGACTCAATGGACACGAGTTTGAGCAAACTCCAAAAGGTGAAGGACAGGGAAGCCTGGTGTGCTGCAGTCCATGGGGTTGCAGAGTCAGACAGTACTAAGTGACTGAATGACAACAATGACATTTTATTACCTGCAAGTGAACACAAAGGTTCCTGAGTTTCCCTTCAGACGTAAGAGTAGACTTTTCCACACTGAAAAAATCTACAGAGAGGCAAAAACAGAGTTCTAGTTACATCCCATGAGTGCTGCCTCTTACACTCAGAAGGACATTTGACACATGTCAAATATGGCAGAAATGTTGAAGAATGTTAGGACTGTGGGTTTGGTTTTGTTTGGGGAGCATGGAGGATGATGTACAGGAGATACTTGGGGGTCTTAGAGAGAGGACCCCAACAGAGACAGAGGAACGTGTATGAAGAATTCAGACTGGGAGGAGCTACACACTAAGTGGACAGTCAGAAACGAGAGGCAGCCAGTAGACTATGTTTTGGAAAGTGTGGCTGATTCAAATTGAGAAAACATTTTGCAATTTCTGATGGAGTGCCAGGTGCTTCCACACAAGGCTTAAAGGAAAGCAAGCAATTAAATGTCACTGTGGTGGGTCATGGAAGGGTTCTTAGGGATTTTCTTAAGCTTTTTTCCTTTCCTGAAAAGTGACTAGTGGTAACAGAAATACCAGTGATACAAAAGGAAAGATAATTGGGACCAAAAGTCCTGGAGTGAATGGAAGAAATGGAATTGGGGGCACAAGCAATAGGTTATAAAATTTATTTGAAGCCTATAAAATAAACTTTAGCTTTAAATAAGTCAAAAATCAAATTGTTGTTTGCTTCATCAACAACAGCTAGTTATAGTCTCAAAGGGCCGCTTATACTCGATCTACTTCCTGACAAAATCATCCACCTTTCTTCAGCAAAAATGAAAGGAAAATGTATGCTTCTACTATACCTAGCTCATCTGGGAGCCTGATATAGGCTGATATAGGCTAGGGGAAAAAACCACAGCCTAAATGACAGCGAAAGCCTGTCCCATTTTTCCTACCTAACGTGCTTTATAAAATGTGTAAAATCTAAAGGTTCAATTAATCCTAATGACATGACAAAGAACAAAAATTTCCCTGGGCTGAAATGAATTCTGCATGTGTTGCAGAATTCAGAAAGAACAATGCATCGAGGAAAATGTAGGCAATGGCTACTTTTCTGCAAAGATGGGCCCTCAATCTTGGAATTTTTTAAAATATTCATTTATTTTTAATTGATTGATGATTGGTTTACAATATTGGTTTGGTTTCTGTCATAAATCAACATGAATTAACAATAGGTACATATGGCCCCTCTCTCCTCAATCTCCCGCCCACCTCCCACCCATTCCCACCCCTCTAGGTTATTACAGAGGCCTAGTTTGAGCTCCTTAAGTCACATAAGCAAATTCCCATTGGCTGTCTATTTACATACATTAGGGTATATGCATCCATGCTACTGTCTCCATTTATCTCACCCTCTTTCTCTTCTCCGCCCCCCCACTAGTCCATAAGTCTGTTCTCTATGTTTGCATCTCCATTGCTGCTCTGCAAACAAATTTGTCAGTACCATCTTACCAGATTTCATGTATTTGCATCGATATACAATATCTGTTTTTCTCTTTCTGACTTACATCACTCTGTATAATAGACTCTAGGTTCATCCACCTCATTAGAACTGACTACAATGTGTTCCTTTTTATGGTTGAGTAGTATTCCATTGTATATACGTACCACAGCTCCTTTATCCATTCATTTGTCAATGGATATCTAGGTTGCTTTCATGTCTTGGCTATTGTAAATAGTGCTTCAGTGAACACTGGGGTACATGTGTCTTTTTCAGTTCTTGTTTCATCAGGGTATAGGCCTAGAAGTGGTATTGCTGGGTTATATGGTGGTTTTATTCCTAGTTATTTAAGAAATTTCCATACTGTCTTCCATAATGGCTGTATCAATTTACATTCCCACCAGCAGTATAGGAGGGTTCCATTTTCTCCACACCCTCTCCAGCACTTGTTGTGAGATATCACTTCATGCCAGTCAGAATGGCCATAATCAATCTTTGAATTTTTAAAATAACAATTTTCAATTGTAGAAATAAGATGAGGGAACCAGAGATGTATTACTGGTTTTGAAGAACTTGTGTAAAGAAGCAAATATTTCCTAATTTCTTCAAATGATTTCACCACTTTTCCCAATAGAATGACAAGTCAACTGCCTATACATGTATCCAGTATCACTCTTTTGTTTACTATCAATCACTGAAGTGCTTCCCAGGGAAGACAGAGGAGTGATAATGCTACAAGAGAAAGAGCATTTGCACTCAGCAGACTGGAGGGCCCGGGGGGGCATCTAAAGGAGACAGACAGCCATTGCACAATTCCAGCCAACTGCTGCCCTTTGCAGAAAGGGTGTCATGCAATGCTGAAGCTTCTAATTTTTCAAGACATGCTGAACATTCAGATTTTTTAAAACATGGAGTCTCACAATTTGTAAATGTTAAAAAAAAAAAAAAGTTAACACACTGGGTGACTCTGATCAAAACAGTAAAAAGGCTGCTTTAGGCTATGAGGCACAAACTCATGACCTCTGAAAACCCATTCTTTCCCCTCCTTATTTGATAGTCTCAGCCCTCTTTCCCCAGGACTGTCATTCAGGTTCTGCTGCCCAATGACATGTCCTTCCATAATATCCTTTGTCAGTTTTCTTTATACTCCACCTGGTCTCTGGCCAGGGTAAGAGACAGCAGCACCACGTCTCAGAGCTGAAGTGATGCCCTGTACTGCTTGGCCTGAGGGCGGGGGCATGTCAGGAGCATGTGAATGATGGTGGGTGATACGGCTGAAACCTCCCCTAGTGGGTGATGAGTACATCCAGTTTTTCCTTTTCTTCCTACCTCTGTCCCTACAAGTACCAGTTATAGCTAGCCACATGTCTTATTGACTTCTCTTATTGTTTCTAATGATTTTCCAGTTGATTCTCTTCTTTCTAGGTGCTGACGTGCTCAGTCGTGGCCAGCTCTTTGTGATCCCATGGACTGTAGCCCGCCAGGTTCCTCTGTCCATGGAATTTTCCAAGAAAATACTGGAGTGGGTTGCCATTTCCTTCTGCATTCTTTCTAGGTACGTACTTCAAATATCTACAAGTAATGATGTTTGCAACTTTCACTTCAATGTTTACATCTGTTAACAACTTTCTCTTATCTCCTGGCTGGTACTTTGTGAGTCAAATTTGTTATTTCAAAGAAACTGAGCATTCTTATACATTTGATATAATTGGGAATGTTTCTCATGTTTCACGTGATATGACACTGTTTTGTCATGAGACTATATGGTATATAAAATAAAACAACACAGGTGACAAATCCACTTATTTTAATTTTACTAAATTTAAAATATTTCTTTATAATCCAGAATGTGTTGTCAGATATTTTTTCCCTGTTACCAAAGACTGATTTTATTTGTTCTTATGAAGTTAGGTTTATTGACAAATAATTCACATTTCATAACATTCATCCTTGTAAAGAATATAGTTCAGTGAGTTGTGATAAATGTGTATAGGCACATAACCATTGCCACAATTGATATATCATTGGATGCTGAATTTTAGCAAAGCATTTTTGGTACCTGTTAAGATGACAAATAGATTTTTCTTTTTTGATCTATCATGGAGACTAGTTTCTCTAGTACTGAACCAAGCCCGCATTCCTGTGATGCACTCCACTTGACCAGTCATGTACTGCTAACTTTTTTGATGGCATTTTATTGAAGGGTTTTGCATCAGTATTCATAAGCCAGATTGATTTTCCGTGTGCGTGACTGTACACATGTACATGTCCACACACACTGTCTTTGTGAAGTTCTGATATAAAGATCATCTAGGAAGAAAATAAACTTGGAAGTTTTCCTTTTGCTCTTTGCTTAGAAAAACCTGTGATAGTAATGTGAACATTCATCCAGTTTACAGAACTGTCCCTAGCAAAACCCAGTTTAATAAGTTATATTGTGGACTTTGCTAGTGGTCCAGTGGTTAAGAATTCACCTGCCAAGGCAGGGGACACAGGTTCAATCACTTGTCCAGGAAGATCCCACATGCCGCAAAGCAACTAAGCCCACACACCACAGCTACTGAAACCCGCCCACCCTAGAGCCTATGCTCCATAACAAGAGAAGCCACTGCAGTGAGAAGCCGGAGCACCGCAACTAGAAGGTAGCCTCCACTCTCTGCAACTAGAGAAAGTTCACACGCAGCAACAAAGACCCAATGCAACCCAAAACATTTAAAATAAATAAATTATACAGTCACCCTAGTTAGTATCATCAATATCCTCGCATGTTGGAAGAATTTACTGAGGCCATGTGGAGCTTGCACTTTTAGAAAGCACCTTTTGATAGCTTTTTCATTTCTTCCATGGTAACTGACTTAAGCTCTCTCTTCTAGAAACCACTTTCATACCCTAAGTTTTCCTAGAAATACCACCTATATCTATCTCTATGGAATTTCATATAGTACCTCACAATATTTTTTTGGTTATTTTCTCTTTTTGGTCTCTAATTTTGTTGATTTTTTAAAATTTTCTCTGATAACAAAAGAAATATTTGTTCACTGTACAAAATTTTAAAAATAAAAACATATACAAAGAAAAAGTTTAAAATTACCTATAGCTCCATCAATCAGAATTATTACTGATACTGTCATGTGAAACATTTCACACTTTTAGCTGTATACAAACCTACCTTCCTACCTCCCCACACACAGTGTTCATTAACCTGCCTCTTCCATGTTATATGATGTGAACATCCTGTCCACATCAATACATACATATTTACACCTTCAACTTCAATGGCAGCAAAGCATGATTGTTATACATGACTTTCCTATTTAAATTCCTAACAAAAAGGAATAGGTAAGTTATTTTTTAAAATTATTTTAAACAATGTGGCATTGAATGTTATCCAACATCTTTGCATGTTCATCCAGCTATACTGGTAGGACAGATTATTTAAAGTAGCAAGTTCCAGTCAAAGACATACATGTTTAAAAGCACTTCTTTGGTTATAAAGTTTATATTTCTTATAAAAAAATAATCCACAAGGGAAAAATCAGCAAAGGACAAAGTAAAGATGTCCAGCAATCCATTCTCCAGTGAAACTTCTGTTCACAGTATGTAGGGATAGCCACCAAGTCTTAGTATACACTTCTTTTTTAACTATAAATAGGACCATAGTATACATACTAGTTTGCAGCTTACTTTCCATATTATACCATCTTTTCCTGTACAGCATCATTCTAGACAGCTATAAGATGTTCAATGGATAAAATAATCATAATGTAATTATATTGACTGATGGTAAGGTGAGATGTTTCCGATTTTTGCTACTATAAACAATGGTATTGGATTGGTCAAAAGGTTCATTCTGGTTTTTTCACAGGATTTTACAGAGAATTCCCAGTGACATTTTTGGCCAACCCCATGCAATGAGTATTATTTTCTTTAGTTTGGTCTCCATTGTTCAATGACTTCCTTAGGCTAAGTTTTCAGAGGTGGAACTGCTAGATCAAAGGGTATGTACTTCAAGGCTTCTCATGAACACAAGACCCCTGAGAAAGCCTGCATCAGTCAGCATTTCCACTGTGTGCTTTTTCGCTACCTCAATCTCGGTATTTTTGTTTTTAAACTTAGATAACAAATAGTGGCACTTGGGTTTGCTGTCTTTTGCATTTTAAAAATTATTAATAAATTGGACACTTCTTTAATGTACTTTTTTGTCCCTTCACAATAAATTGCCAAATCATTTTATATGATCTAGCATCTATCTATAAACAAAATTGTCATAATAAATCATATTTATTTCTTAAAATCTTCAGTCCTATTCTGGAGAATTAGAAAAAAAAAAAAAGAAAGAAAAACATGCCCTGTATTTTTAGAAATAGCTCTGGTGCTCTTCTTGGAATTTTGCTCTAAGTTTATTCCAAGTAAGGGAGAGCAGCCATTTTCTTCTTGTCGTAGTAACATAAATGAGTACCAGAACATTATAAAATGCTTTGTTGGAGCACAGAATTCGGTGTAGCACAGGTACACATCCAATTTTCCAATATAGTATAAGAATTTTAATAGATATTTCAATATAATACAGCCTCATCTCTAACTGCTCCATGGAACAGACTGCTGAAAGAATACTAAAGGCAGGCCACATTTCATCACATTGTCAACATCTGTAATGTTTGAAGCATTAAAAATAAGGAGTGTCATTTTTCTCAGAGCTTTCATTTTTAAATAACCACCCATTAGAAACAATTGTGACTGATTTCCTTTGGAGCATTAACTTAGTGAACATTCACGTTTTTAAAAAACAGTTAAGAACAAATGACCTGCAAGTGAATTCAAGATAATGAGCAGTGATTGTAGCATTCCATCGAAGCATTTTTGTTTAAATGTTGAAAAACAAGATTCAGAATACATATTCCAAAGGCAGCAAATTTAGATAGGCCTTCTCCTTTTTTTAAGTTTTATTTTAAAATGCACATGCCAAATGTGTGAAATGCTTCAGTGTTATTAACAACTATCATTAAAGAAATCAAAGTAGTTATAATTTGAAACATAAAATCTTTTTTGGAGGGGGAAATACTGACATTTATGATCAAGAGGTCATATAATAAAGGTAAGGGCAAGAGAAGGTTTACTTTATCAAGTGTAATTAAAATAAACTTTCTGTAAATCCATGGCTGATTCATGTCAATGTATGGCAAAAACCACTACAATATTGTAAAGTAATTAGCCTCCAACAAATAAAAATAAATGGAAAAAAAAAGTAAAAAAATAAAATAAAATAAAATAAAATAAACTTTGTCTTTTTACCATTCTTATTTTCTGTTTTGACAAAGTACTGCCTAATCTGTCTGACCTTGGAATGCTTGATATAACATGTAAAGTAACTTGAGCATTAAATAAAAATTCAGTAAAAAAAAAAATATTTATATTCTTAAAGTATTCAGTAGAAAATACCAAAATTCTAAGGTCCTTCAATAGGACTTTGATCAAAGAATTACTAGACAAATATAGCAACTTCAGGAGACAAATCTTATCCTCATAACTCATTCATTGAGCTATAGGCCCCCAAATATTAACAGATTCTAAAATCTAGTATAAGAGATGATTAAAGCAACAGGTTAGGAAAATAAGATGACACTAAAAAAAATGGAAAGACCATTCTGTGGAATTAATAGTACTGTGAAAAAAAAAAATAGTACTGTGAAGTCACCCACAATGGATGGACTTAACCAACTAAATATTCCCAGAAGCAACCCACCACTTAGCTCCTGAATGCAATGAAAAAAATGACTACTATGGAAAGTTTATTGCTGAGATTAATATAAAAAAGCAATCAATTTTAAAGAAAGTCAAGGTAAACTGAAAAATCTTGATATCTGAAAGCATGCTGAAACAAAGGTGATAATTAAAAAAAAAAAATGCGGGGAGGAATATGTCCAAAAAAAAAAAAAGAGTTATCTGTAAAAGGAGACAGAAGAGAAAATCAGAGTGTCTCTGATATTTCCAGAGAGATGGTGCCCTGAGCCAAATGCTTTGAGAATTCTCATTTGTCTGGCAGACATGGAATAAGTGAGCAAAGCTGATCCACTGGGTCGGCATCATCTGTTGAAACCAGCCCTTCAAAACATTCGTCTGCATTTGCTCCAACTCTTCATCTCACTCATGAGACCATTTGATGTTAACACAGGAGCTCAAGAAAGTTTACCAGCTCATGGGAAGAAGATACACCACCTCATTGCCATAATTGTCACAGCATGCTGAGAGGTTTCCATTTTGAGTATAAATTGATTAAAGTGGCATTTTTCTTCATCAGTCTCTCTGATGATTTTGAGTAGTATGAATTGAATCATCATGGTCTAATCAGCCTTGCAAAATAATGACAGAGTTTTTAAATCCACAAAGCTCAAATAATATTTTTTAAAAATTAACAATTTCCTCAACAGTATGATGCTGAAACTCCTCAGCACAGGCTATGCAGACCTTGCCTCCTTTTTTCAATCTCATGTAATATGATTGTGATCAACATCAACAGCTGACTTTTGTTAAGAGATTTTTTTCTATATCCAAGGCCCTGTTCTAAGCATTTTACTTATAAGATTTCACTCATAAAACCCCACAAGGTAGCTGGTGTTATTTTCTTTGTCTTATTAAATGGGGAATTAAAGCACAGGAAGGTTAAATGCTTTTCCTCATCACATTCCAACATGAACCTCACACCTCAGTCATACTGAAATATTTGCAGGTCTTGCAAAATACCATGTTTTTGCACACAATTGGCTTTGTCCAAAAAACCATTCCACTTTTTCTTATCTAACCATTTCCTATTGACTCTTCAAGACTCAGGTTAAGCAGGGCCTCTGCCAAGAAACATTTCTAAATACCCTGACTTTCCTAAGATAAATTAGATGCTCCCTCTCCTGCACCCCTATTACCAATATGAATCCACCCACACATAACATGAAGATTGTAAGAGTCTGTGTGTAAATCTGTCCCCCACTGGGCTTACATGCTTTCTCATAGGCAATGTCAGGGTCACTGATAAGGCCTCATAGTCTTTCAATGCACATATCCAGGGGGCGCCATTCATAGACTACAGAGTGATGTAAAGGGTGACTCTTGGGGTTGTACAATATAGCAGCTCTAAAGACAGTATCCCCATTGCCTTCCAAAGAATTTGACACATTTCTAAGTAACTGAACGGCCAAACCAGAGCTCACCATAATTGGGAAATGGTGCTTAACCACTGAAGTCTCCCAGTCAGTTCATTACCCTCTAAACCAACACTCCATAAAGTAATGTCTAAACAACAGTCAAGCTAAAGATTAGGGTGACAGACTCAAATAATGGTGGTGAGAGCCAGTTATAAAAGTCTATCCAAAAGAGTGGACTAAAATGTAAACCAATACAGTTCAATTTTTCTATTTATTGAGCACATTCACAAAGACAGTATGATTCTAAATTCAGAAAAACAACATTCCACATTTCACAACTTCCAATCACCTGCTCAGAAGAGAGAAAAAATTATACACCGAACTTTGGCGAACATTTATGATATCTTTGATTAGAGGTGAAAAAAAAGACAAAGCTCAGGCAATACATTCTTACTTTCTTTAAAAGGACACAGTTTTATTTTTCCATGGGTGGGAACATGGGCTTTGGTCCAAGAACCTTCCACACACAATTAGCTTCAAGAAACATCTAGAGATGCAGGCAGGCTTTGCTGAAGAGCAGTTCTTCAGTCATTCAAGGCCACCACTCAGCCTAATCCCTTCAGTTGACTTCCGCCTACTACAGGCTGACTGTGCCTAACTCAGTGTGGGAAGGGGGAAACAGAGAGACAAAAACAACTTACTCTGAAATGATTCATAAAAACTATGAAACCTCAGAGACATACCAATTTGGTAGGCAGAAAAATGCTCTTCAGAAGATGCCCAAGTCCTGATCCTCTAAACCTGTAACTATGTATGACTGTGGCATAGGGGGAATTAAAGTTGCAGGTGGAATTTAAGGTTGCTAATCAGCTGATCCTAAAAGGGAAGAGGGAGGCAGAAGAGTTGCTGACTGAGTGATACAAAGTCAGAGAGGCTGAAATGGAAATTTCTGGCTTTGATGGTAGGAGGAGGACATGAGCCAAGGACTGCTGCTGGCCTCCAGAATCTGCAAGATGCCAGGATGACAAATTCTACACCAGAGCCTCCAGAAAGCAGGGAGCCCTGCAGATACCATAACTTTAGCCCAGTGAGACCAATTTTGGGCTTCTGACCTCAAGAACTATAAGATCTGTGTTATCTCTAAGCCATTAACCCCGTGGGAATTTGTAACAGGAGCAATAGGAAAGGAATACAGGGAATTTCACCTGAGAGAAGAGATACATGATTTCTGTAATTTCTATAGCATATGAACATTTATTCCACCCCATCCCGCCATCCCCCAAGAGGAGAGCCAGAAGCTCCTGCAGACGACCAGGCCTGATGTGGCTCTTCCCTTTGCTGCCCTCACCTAAAACTTAACCATGAAACAGAACACTTCACACCCATCTATTTTACATACATGGTCTGAAATACATTCAAGTTGGCGTGGCGTTTTGAGGCTTTGTACATACAAGTTTCATAACATTTTATGAGCACCAGAGGGATCTCAGAGAGAACATCCGGTCCATTCCTCATAATTAATTCATAAGTGAAGACATCGAGGCCAGAAGGCCGTGGGCAGTACTATTCTCCAAGTCACAGAGCTAGTTAATCACAAAGCCATGCACATCCTCTCACTCTCTCCCCCTCCCTGTCTTCCTCCGCCCTATGCTACTAGTAGCTAAAATGAAATGTGCATACAACTAAAAGGGCACTTGAGCAGTAGGCAACCAAGGAGGTAAATTTTAAATTTTGTTTCATTTTAATTAAAAATCTTTAAAAAAAAAAAACTGATGTTTCTGTTACTGGGAATGCTTGGAACAATCTGGGAATGTGCGTCTACCTTTTCAACTATAAAGCTTCCGAGATCCAAACATAGGTCAAGTATTTCTGATGAAAATCCAGTGTCTGAATGCACTGAGAGTGTAAAATACACACTGGATTTAGAAGATCCAGTCTGAAGAAAAAATATAAAATCTATCCTTAACTTTTCATATGATTAAATACTGAAATGAAAGTAGTTTTGATATATTATTAATAAGTTTAAATGTAGCTATTACTAATAAAAAATTTCACTATTATAATTATAATTTTAATACATAGAAATATAAAAAATTATATATAATATATAAATATATACTATTAGAAATTATATTACTATAAAATTTTAATTTATAAATATATAAAATATATAAATATAAATATATTTACTATTATAAATTATACTATTAATATAAAATTTTAAATTACACATGTGGCTCTCATATTTCTCTCAGTACTGTTCTAAAGGAATAGATTGAGATACACATGCATTTTAATCTGACATTCTAGAAAATGCAAACAACAAAAAATACCAGGTATTTGTTTGATGCAAAGAAGAAATTATAGAGGGAACATGTGAAAGAAAAATACACATATATGGCAAGAATCTTCAAACTCTAACACGGTCACAGTGGAGGAAAATTTTTTTTAATTTTATTTTTAATCAATTGGAGTACAAAAATGATTAGAATAAAAATTGCTCTTCTTAAAACGTACCTTGTTAGTTAGTAGTCTCTTAATTTTCAAATAACATCATAAAACAAAACTATAAGAATGAGCACACAGACTGCATAGCAGTCTATTTTTTCTATTATTATCTATTTTATTTATTTATTATTATTATTATCTATTTTTTATACAAATGTGTCAAGCTGACAAAATACAAGCGATTCACAAATTCTTTGCATGAAACTTCTAATCCAAGCTCTCCCTTTTTTTGGCCTTGGTAATGGATCAGCTATAAGTTTTCAGAACTAATACTATTAATAAACCACAGAGAGAGATATGCTGATCTATCAGACAAGGGTCTTGAAAAATGTTTGTGTAAAAATATCACATGGCCAAAGGGCCTACAAAAATCCCTAGAATTTGGCCTTAGGATATGTGGCACAGTGGCAAAAAATCCACCTGCCAAGCAAGAGATGCAAGAGACGTGGGTTCAATCCCTGGATCAGGAAGATCCCCTGGAGTAGGAAATAGCAACCCACTCCAGCATTTTGGCCTGGAAAGTTCCATGGATGGAGGAGCCTGGCAGGCTTCAGTCCAAGGGATCACAAAGAGTAGGACATGACTGAGCACAGCACAGTAAACCAATTCATCTGACTTCCTTTTTCATGCAATTCTATATGCACAACAGGGGTGAGTCTACACTGGAAATATCCCCATGTGACAGATGACTGATCAAAAAGTCACAGCAGTCTACACTGCACTTCAGAGGAGGCCAGCTTTCAGAGGCCACCTGGTTCCTCAAGAAAAGGGGTATTTTGTTCAGGAGACCCTAAGCTTCCCAGGGTCATGCAGAATAATCTCAGCTTTGTTTTCCAGCCTCTCTGAGGACACTTGGGTCAGTGATTGTTTGAGAACCCTGGTGGACTTTGCTGAGCTCATCCTAGGATTCATCCCCAGGACTCTGGCCTGTAAGACTGCACGGATCACCTTATTCTCCATTTCCACCACCCAACAGTCCAGCTTTCCTATTTAAAAGCGCTACCTCTAAGCAAAACACACGATTATAATATTCAGATAAAAGGACAGTATACAAATCTATATATGCAGTGTGATAGCAATTACACAAACACAGGAAAAAGAAATGCAAATACCAACAGTAGTATCTCTACTGGAAGGATAATATTCTTTATATAGTTTTCAATATTTTCTACATTTGGGGGCAGGGTGGGGGACCTGTATTACTCATACAGGCTGATTTTCCTTGGGGTTTTTTTTTTTTTTTTTTTTTTTGGTACAGGGGAGTGTTAACAAAATAACACTCATATTCCTAAGGTACTTGAATATATTTTGAGTTAGTATGCTCCTTTGACATTAGCACCTAATACATTTTGCAAACTGCTTGTAACATCATTAAGCACAGGTATAGTTGGGTGGCTCAGCGGTGAAGAATTCGCCTGCCAATGCAGAAGAGGCAAGTTTGATTCCTGTGTCAGAAAGATCCCCTGGAGAAGGAAATGGCAACCCACTCCAGTATTCCTGTCTGCAAAATCTCATGGACAGAGGAGCCTGGCGGGCTACAGTCCATAGGGTTGCAAGAGTCAGACACGACTTAATGACTAAACAACAAAAGTACTTATAAGTGTGTTTTCCATGTGCCACTCTGCTAATCCAAAAACCAGGATCAGTACTAAAAAAGTATTCCTTTAGGAAAGTACTCTCCAAAGTAAGACATAATAGGACTAAAACATTTCTTCTCTGAAGTATGAATGTACACTTCAATCATTCATTTACATTGTATATCTAAGTTCATGATAATATGGCATGAAAAATTAGGACACTACATTACATGAACTTTTGACCCACTTTTCTAACTTGAATATGATATATTTCAAATTATTTCTTGTAGCTTTTTAAAAGCTCAGCAGGGCAGAGAGGTATTTACCGTATTAATAAATTAAGCTAATACAAAAAGTACTTATTTGATTGATATGTCACCTTTTAGTCATAGTGTGTGCGTGCTAAGTGGCTTCAGTCATGTCCAACTCTTTGCAGTCCTACAGACTGTAGCCCACCAGGCTCCTCTGTCCATGGGATTCTCCAGGCATGAATACTGGAGTGGGTTGCCATGCCCTCTTCCAGGAGATCTTCCCAACCTAGGGATCAAACCCACATCTCTTACATCGCCTGCTCTGGCAGGCAGGTTCTTTACCATGAGGCTCCAGGCAAATATAGGTAGCATTTTCATAGAGTTTATTTTTTTTCATACAGTTTAATGTCTATACATCAAGAAGATCATACACAAATAATAAATTATAAAATTATCTTAATTGGAGAGGAAGACTGGCACTGCCAAAGTGCTCTGGGAACAGATCCACAGAGCACGCATGATGGTGAAAGGCTAGTGACTCTCCTTATTAAAGTCAGAAACCAGACAAGGAGGCCTCCTATTAGCTCTGTCATTTTAATATTTCTTTTACCAAAACAAATCATCTATTTTACCACCAAAGTGGTGAAAAATAATAGGTAATGGAAACTGAAAAATGTAACTAACATTATTTGGAAATGAAATGGTAGTTCACTGATATAACCCAGTAGAAATGCTTGAAAATAATTCAAGAGTCAATATACAAAATCCACAGCTTCCCTAATTTCCAGAAATAACCAGCAGGAAAATAAAACAGGGTAAAAGTCAATTCATAAAGGAAGAAAAAGATAGTAAACAAATAGTAATATATTTAAAGGGAGGTGTACAGAGCCAATATAAAGAAAGCCACATAACTTTGCTGTGGGGCACAAAAGAAGACCTGAATTAATGAAATGAGGTGTTATCCTGCTGAATGTGAAAGCTTAACTGTAAAGATTAGAATTTCCCTCCAAATAAATTTAGAAATGTAATACAGTTACAATTAATACTTCATTAGAAATGGTCTTTAAAACGTGACAAAAATAATCTAGAGTTCATTTAGAAGAATAGTCAAGAATATTCAGGGAAATTTGGAGAAATAGGGATGAGTAACTAGATGGTCACAAAGAGTCGGACACGACTGAGCAACTGAACTGAACTAGATGGAGCCTGCATTATCAGATATCAAATATTATCAAAATGTGTTGTAAGCTATAGGAATTGAAACCTGTTTTGATCTTAAAAGAATGTCCAAATATAGTCTAAAATTCATCAGACAATAAAATGACATTTCAAACTAATGCAAAAAGGATGGATTATTAAATCAGATTCATCAACCAGTTATTCACTTTTGGAAAAAATTAAGTTGGATCCCCATCTCTTACCATACACAAAAATAAATTTTGGATGCAATAAAATTTAAATATGAAAAAGGAAATCACAAAAGAAAATTAAGGTAATATTTTTATAATAATGGGGTGGGAAAGAACTGTCTAAGCCTAATACCTAGACCAAAATCACAGAAAAATATTAGATTTGATAGCATAAAAATGTTAATCTTTGAGAAAAATAAAACCACCAAACACAAAACTGAAAGGAAGGTGAATTAAAATATTTGCAGAATGTGGCAGAAAGTTAGACCACAAAGAAGTTTGAGCATCGAGGAATTGATGCTTTCAAATTGTGGGGCTGGAGAAGGCTCTTAAGAGTCCCTTGGACTATAAGGAGATCAAACCAGTCAACTGAAGCTGAAGCTCCAATACTTCAGCCCCCTGATGCGTAGAAACTCATTGGAAAAGACCCTGATGCTGGGAAAGATTGAAGGCAAAAGGAGAAGCGGGCAGGAGAGGATGAGATGGTGAGATAGCGTCACCGACTCAATGGACATGAACGTGAGCAAACTCTGGGAGACAGTGAAAGACAGAGGAGCCTGGTGTGCTGTAGTCCATGGAATCAGAAAGAGTCAGACATGACTTAAAGACTTAACAACAACAACAAGATAGCACAAAGGGAGTTAATAACCTTAACCAAGAGCGTTCTTGAGAACTGATTAAAAATTTTGCTTTTAAAAATAGGCAAGAGACATAAAATAATTTAAAAAAAACAATCATACAAAAAAATCCAACATATACAAAAGCAAATGTGTGCAAATTAAAACACAATACCACGTTTTCAACATTAACGTATCAAAGACTTTAAAAAAGTGATCACCTCCAATGTTTTCAAGGAAGGAGGGTGTTGGCCACTCCCACTGCTGGTGTGAATCTATAGATCTATAGATTCACACCTCTCTATCGTCTTCCAAGAGAGGAATTTGGCAATGCATATTTAAAAACCCTAACATTCTGCAATACTTACTGATCCAGTAATTTCATTTCCAGGAATATATCCCATGGAAATGACTGTGGATGTTTAAAGCAGACTTATATAATGACTAAAATACATTTCTGACACTAGTAATTTGTATACATTATGCTATATTCATTAGAAGATGCAATGATGAATAATATTATTAGAGACTATTTAGAGACAGAAAATATATTTCAAGGTAGCTTAACTTTTGTTGTTTGGTTCTTTTTTTCTGCCTTCATCCTAACTTTTTAAAAAGCATATTCTAAAGCAGAATACCTGCTATGATTATGTTTTTAACATCTGCAGTGACTGGAAGCAGAAAAGATTGAAGGTTACATATCAAAATTATTAAAATTGGTTATTCTAAATTGTGAGGTTACTAGAGGTTTTATCTTCTTTTACTGCCCATTTGCTCTTCCACATTGTCTCCTCCTGCTTGCTCTCCCAGGGCTATTTCACTTTAAAAAAAAAAAAAGTCTGTTTCCTCCTTTATTTTCACTAAAAGTCAAAATCAAACCAAACAAAAAAAACTACCTTGTTTGTTTTGGACACAGTTTGCCAGCCTCATTTGTAAGTCCCACGGACCTATGATCCTGCTTCTTACAAACACCCCTTTCCAACTTTCTAATCTCAGCCAACCACACTTCATCACACTCAAATTAACATACAATAGAAGCTTTGTCTGCACTCAGATAGGACCCTTTTCTACCCTTCCCACAGCAAAATCCATTCCTCCTATATTCTTTCTCAAGTACTATCATGAAAACGGTATGAAAAATGGTTAAGGATAGTATGAAGACTAATTATAAACAGAACCTGCAACGGTCCCTCATCTTTTGAATCAGCTCAAAGAAAACCCAACTAATCACAGAATTTGGATGTGAAATCAAATGAAGCTTCAAAAGCACACTGAGTCTGGTCCCTGATCCTTAGAGCAGGAAAAGCACTATTCTCCCCATTGGATAGGTGAGGTAAGAGAAACCCAGGGAAGACGAACTGGTGAAAACACACACTGGTGACTGGTAGCAAAAAGAAAGAATGAAAGCTAGGAGTTATGTTCATGGAAACAATTCTTTTACAGTATCAGGTCACATGAATCTTTTACAAAAGGAGAGAGGAAGAGGGGAAGGAAGGAGGGAAAGAGGGAAGAGAAAAGGGGGGAAAAAAGGAAACCAAACCATATTCCAATGTTTATGGCTGAATGAATTACCTACATATGATTTTTGTAAGTGTTAAGTTAAAATATAACATCCTGGGAGAAAAAGAGAGTCCTCATGCACTGTTTATGGGATTGCAAATTGTTGCAACCATTATGGAAAACAGTATGGAGGTTCCTCAAAAAATTAAAAACAGTTACCACATGATTCAGCAATTCCACTTCTGAGAATATAACTGAAGGAAATGAAAACACTGTGTTCACCAGCAAGCCCTGAGCATATATAAGCAAAAAAAACATAATTCAAAAAGATGCACGCACCCCAATATTTACTGCAGCACTATTCATAATAGTCAAGACATGGAAGCAACCCAAATGTCCATCAACAGAGGAATGGATAGAGAAGATGTGGTATAAAAAAGAATGAAATAGCGCCACTTGCAGCAACATGGATGGACCTAGAGATGATCATACTAAATGAAATCAGTCAGACAGAGAAAAACAAATACCATATGATATCATTTACATGTGGACTCTAAAAGAATGATACAAATGAACTTATTTACAAATCAGAAACAGACCTACAGGCTTTGAAGACAAACTTATGGTTATCAAAGGGGAAAGCTAGAGTGGAGGGATAAATTAGAAGTTTGGAGCTACATAGTAGTATATACATACTACTACATAGAAAGCAGACAACCAAGAAGAACCTACTGTATAGCACAGAGAACTCTACTCAATATTCTGTAATAACATATATGGGAAAAGAATCTGAGAAAGAATGGATATATGTACATATATAGAGCTAAATCACTTTGCTGAACACTTGAAACTAACACAATATTGTAAGTCAATAATACTCCAATATAAAATAAAAAGTTAAATTTTAAAAATTTAACCACAATGTTGAGGATATATCTGCACCCCTGTATTCATGGCAGCATTATTCACAGTAGCCAAAACATGAAAACAACCTGAGTCAACAGATGGACGAATGGATAAAGAACTTGTGATACACATCACACATACATACAACGGAGTATTATTCAACCATAAAAATGGAAGCAATCATGCCATTTGTGTCAGCATGAATGAGCTTTGAAGGATTTATGCCAAGTGAAAAGTCAGACAGAGAAAGACAAGTACTATAGATCTTACATATATGTGGAATCTAAAAGAAAAAAAACAAAGGAAAAAAAATGGTATTTGTGTTTACCAGAGGTAGGGGACAGGAGAAGGAGGAATTGGGTGAAGGTGGTCAAAAGGTACACACATCCAGTTATAAGATAAATAAGTATTGGACATAACGTACAGCATAATGATTATAGCTAACACTGCTGTGTTATATTTGAAATGTGTTTCAAACGTGTTATATTTGAAAACTGTTAAGAGTAGCTCTTAAGAGCTCTAGTCATAAGGAGAAAATTTTTCTTTTTCTATCTATATGGGATAATGGACCTAAACTTACCATGGTAACCATTTCACAATACATGTAAGTCAAAACATTACGCCGTTCATCTTCAATTTATACACTGCTGTATGTCAGTCAGATCTTAACAAAAGTGGCAGCAGGAATCTTCCTGGCCACCCCCTAGCTCCAGGAGGACTCTAGCCTCTCTGGGCCTAGGTTACACATCTTACAGCAAACTCAATCTGAAGATCTCTAATACTGTAACAGTTTAACTCCAGTAACTTTAAATGGTGACATTACAAGCTATGAGCAACACAGAAAACAATATATATTCAATTCAATGAATAGATACTGGGCACCTACTATGGGCAAGATATTAAATACCATGACAGATACTGTGGGGATACGGTTTGGCCTCTAAATAAGCAATATAGCACCATAAAATTTTACAGCTAGAAAGAACTGAATTTTACAAGTTAGCAAACGGGCACAATATTTCATTATATATATATATTTATGTATATATAAAATATAAATATATATATGTGAAAGTCGCTCAGTCGTGTCTAACTCTTTGTGACCCCATGGACTGTAACCTGCCAGGCTCCTCTGTCCATGGAATTCTCCAGGCAAGAATACTGAAGTGGGTAGCCATTCCCTTCTCCAGGGGATCTTCCCAACCCAGGGATTGAACTGAGGTCTCCTGCATTGCAGGCGGATTCTTCACTGTCTGAGGTGCCAGGGAAGCCCATATTATATATAAAAATATTTATATATATATGTCAGGCTATCATATTCTTTAATAACTTTTGAAGACTAGACAAGGAGATGGGCAATTTGGCAGTGAGCTTCATTTTTAAAAAACTTAGTGAGGTGAAATTCAGATAACATAAAAGTAACCATTTTCAAGTGAACAACTCAGTGGCACTTAGGACAGCCACAATATTGTGCAGCTACCACTTCTATACACCCCATTCCTGCCCCCAACCCTTCCCCAGTGCGCCCTTTGATTTCTGGAGGGACTTCTGACATCATTCAGCAAAAGTGGACAACTTACTCAACTCCAGAATCATTTAACCAATGCCCATCTAAGTCTCTATCAGTAGTGTCAAGCCATACAATTACTTAGAAAAGCCACTCAATAGAACCATCCTTCAGAACTAATTATCTTTGCAACAGCCGGCTGTTTATTATCTGAACCATTCACTGCGTCTATGCTCTCATTTCAGTCTCCCTTGGCGAGAGTCTGCAGAGCCCTTGCAGTGTGTTTGGGGCCTAGGTTCACAAGAGGCCAGTTCGCAGGCACTTTAGGTAGGACCCCCACTTTGCAGACAGAGTTTGAGAGAAATGTGTGAATGCAGTCACAGTTACTGTGACTATATTTACACATTACCTTAGAAATATTTATTGTACTAGCTGTAAAATTACAACTATAGGCAAACCTCAGAGATAGGACAGGTTTGGTCCCAGGACACCACAACAAAATGAATACTGCAATAAAGCCACAGGAACTTTTTGGCTTCCCAGTGCATATAACAGTTACATTTACATTATACTGTAGTCCATTAAGTGTGCAGTAGCATTATGTGTAAAAAAAAATACAATGTACATACCTTAATTTTCAAATATTTTATTGCTAAAAAATGCTAAGGCCTCCAGTCAGTTATAGTCTTTTTGCTAGAGGTGTGAAATATTGCAAGAATTACCAAAATGTGACACAAGACATAAAATGAGCAAATGCCACTGAAAAAATGACCTCTAGATTTGTTTGATACAGGACTGCCACCAACTTTCAGTTTGTTTAAAAAAAAAATGCAGTATCTTTGAATTACAATAAAGTGAAGTGCAATGAAACAGCTTGCCCCCAAACCATCCACTTTAGCTGTGAGAGGCTAGAATTTAAAAGACGTAAGGGAAGGACGTAAGAGAAGGAGAAAAAGAAGTGCTCTGATTGGCTAGGCACAGTCCTTCCCTGAGGCTGCACCGCCAATAATTATCCCTGAACCATTTCTATCAAAAATTCCCACGGCAATTGGGATAAACCAAAAGCCACATGGCTTAACTCTGAAAGACACTCCCAGGCAGTGCTGGGGAGAAGGAGCAGAGGCTCAGCTCCTCGGATATTCCAACTGTTCATTATCAGCAGAAATACATTAGCCAACAGTGATTTCAATCCACGTCAAAGACATTTTCATTTATCCCTGTGAAAATATTCAGAAATATTTCTGCCCTACACAAGATCGCATCTTTTCCCTGGGGGCCATCTCCAGCACTCCCAACCCCCTCACCCTAGACTGTTTTCCCACAGTTCTCATCACCATCTAATACACTACACAGTTGACTTACGGACTGTGCATATTATTTTTCTTCTGCGCTAGAATGCACGCTCACTGAGAATGGGGGATCTTTGTTTTATTTGTAAAACAAAGTAAATCTTTGTTTACTGCTGTGTCCCTGTGCTAAGAAACACAATGGCCTAAATCACAGTTGGAATGCATTCATTCCTATTGCTTACAAAAGTAGATGATGGTATTTATTCAAAACACTTTCTAACATTTCACCGAAACCCGCTAAATGCTGCTAAATATTTCGTACGTTTGCATGGAGACACTGACACATTCGTAGCTGTGAATTACACAGCTACGTCACTGAGAAGAAAGCTGTAATTATGGAATAATAGAAATATCACTGACAGATGGAAGGGGGTTTTTCCTGTTGCTACAGCTTATCCACGGAATTATATGAAGAGTTCTGTGAGTTAGTATGACTGACAGATGATCAGAGCATGCAAATCAAGCCTTGATTCCTCAACACTTAGGAACAAGGTTGAGAAGTAGTGCAATGGGAGGCGGGAGCAATGAAAGATGGATGTTTAATTTCAAACACTGATCTTTATAACAGAAGTTACTACATGTTTGGAAATGTTTTAAAATGCTCATTATTTCTGCAAAGGGAACTAGAGAAAATTTTATAATAAATCAGTATTGCAGAGCATGGGTTAATAGGTGTTTTAATTATTAAACATTTTACTAGGTATCAATGGCTCAGAAGGTAAAGAATGTACCTGCCAATGCAGGAGACATAAGAGACACGGGCTTGATCCCTGGGTCAGGAAGATCCCCTAGAGAAGGAAATGGCAACCCACTTCAGTATTCTTGCCTGGAAAACTCCATGGACAGAGGAGCCTGGTGGGCTACGGTCATGGGGTTGCAAAGGGCCAGACATGACTGAGCACAACCACCTACCTACCTGCTAGGTAGCAGGCACAGTTTTGAGGTCTTTGCATATGTCACATCAGTTGAGTAACCTCATAACCATCCTGTGATGTAGGTACCATTACTATTGGGTTGGCCAAAAAGTTCATTCGAGTATTTCATAACATCTTCCAGAAAAACACAAATGAATATTTTGGCCAACCCAATATTTTATAGATAATGAAACTGAGGCTCAGTGGGGTTGCCTAACCTGCTTGGGACTACAAAGTTACATAGTGATGGGAGCTGGGATCAAACCCAGGAGTCATAGTCCAGGTGAGTGGTTCCCAACCGGGAGTGGTTCTGTTTCCCAGGTACTATTTGTCAATGTCTGGAGGTGTTTTTTATTGTCACAACTGGAGGGAAGGTGCTGATGGCATCTAGTGGGTAGACATGCTACAAAACTTCCTACAATGCAGAGTACAGCCCCACAACAGAGAATTATCTGGCCCGAAATGTCAACAGTGCCAAGGCTGAGAAACCTTGCAGCTCCAACTCTTAGCCACTGTTCTCAAAGTTTTAGAAACACCACCACTGACACAAGGACTAAAGGAGGACAATTATGCAGAACATGCCAGTAATAGGCAGGTATAAGTTACCACATAAAAGAAGTATATTTGTTTGCTTAGAAGGTTGTAACAGATAACTTGCTGGCTTAAAATTACAGAAATTTATTGCTTCACAGTTCTGAAAATCCAAGTCCAAAACTAGTATACCTGTGCTGAAATCAAGGTGTTGGCAGGGCCAGACTCCCTCAGGAGGCGCTCTGGGAGAATCCATTCCTTGCTGCTCCCAGCTTCTGGTTGCAGCCAGCACTGGCACTCCTTGGCTGGTGGCCACATCATTTTAGTCTCTGCCTCCATCCTCACATTATAGTCTTCTGTTTCTCTATGTGGAGTCTCCCCTGCCTCTCTCTCTTATTAATTAGGCCATTTTGATGACATTCAGGGCCTAGAAAATCCAGCATAATCCAGATGATGAAAATCCTCATCTGAAGATCTTTAAGGATTTCCCTGGTGGTCCAGTGGTTAAGAATCCGCCTTGCAATGCAGAGGACACAGGGTTGATCCCTGTTCGGGGAACTAAGATCCCACATGCCACAGGGCAACTAAGCCTGAGTGCCACAGAGAGCCCAGAGAAAGACCCAGTGCAGCCAAAAAAAAAAACAAAAAACAAAACAGATCCTGAGTCACATCTGCAAAGACTCTTCTCTTTCGAATAAAGTAGCATTTATAGGTTGTAGGGATGAGTGCATGAGCAACTTTGGAGGGCCATCTTCCAGCTTACCACAAGTAGATACTATACTCACATTTTATCCATGATGGACTTTTAAATCATGTGCCCAAGGACAAAAGGCTATCAAGCAGTCGAGGTGGGATTTGAACCCAGCTCTGTTCATCTCTGGAACTCAATTTCTTATCTTTATGTCACTTAGGAAAGCTGAAGAAAAGATCTTAAACTAGCAAGTCTCAAAGCTCCAAGTAGCAAATAATGCAAAAAAGACTAAAATTCTACATATGCTCCAGGCACAACCAGTGAAAATCATGAAAGCACAAACTTCCATGATGTGAGGGTCTCAAAAGTATTTGCATTAACTCATTATTTTCTTTACATTATTTTTTTTTCTTTACATTATTTAGTGATCATTTCTTATCCCCTTTGGAGGTATCTTAGTGTACAAAGAACTACCCATAATCCTTTCATAGAACAGCCTACAATCTTTCCCCCCAAATCTTAAGTAACAAGCAATGATTAAAGTTTTAACTGCACATGTTCCTTCAGGATTTGGAATTATGGACTAAAATGCCAAGCTTCTGGTGAGAGGAAGTTATTGCCAATGGAGGGAACGATATGGTGGGTCTACATGTGGGTGGATGCTATAGTTTTTGTAACCCCAGAAATTTTGTCATATTAAAAATACTGGGTATATACCCTTTAAAAGGAATGAAGCACATATATATGCTACAACATGGATGAACCTTAAAAAGAGGCTAAGTGAAAGAAGCCAGACTCAAAAGGACACATACTGTATGATTCCATTTGTATGAAAACATCCAGAATAGTTAAATTCATAGAAAGAGAAAGCAGATTACTGGTTGTCTAGGGTGCAGGGAGTGGAGAATGGGGAGTGACTGCTTAGTGATATGAGGTTTTATTGTAAAGTGATGAAAATGTTTTACAATTAAACAGAGAGTGGTTGCCTCTGTTTTTCACTTTAATATGGTTAATTTTCTGTTATGTGAATTTCACTTCAGTATGAACAAAGAATAATCAGAGACCTCTATGCTAAGCAAACTGGAGTAGACAACTCACTTCTTTATGATATAGCATTAAATCATATTCTGGTTCAATTCCTAGCCAAAAAAAGCTATGATCTATTTTTTTTTATGACCCTGGACAGAAGCTGTCTTCTACTACTCTACCTTTTAGACTTTGATAAGAAGTCTTCCAGAACTAGAGGTCATAAAATTTTTTAATTCACCTTTTTTTTTTTTTAACTACTAGTGTAAAAATAATTATGCCAAAATTCACAGTAAAGTAATACCTAGAATAACAACTTTACCTCCCACTCTCCTAAAATAAGTTGCCTACTTGGATTTTCCTATAAAAAAAAGACAAATGAGATAATAAAATGAAAATGCTCTAACTCGGAAGCATCTTTCACATGCAAGGCATTATTGTTAGTGTACATAATGATACTCATAAAAAAGATAGCATCAAGTAAAATACTGCCATGATGCAGTGTGTGCTTTAAAAAAACACAACATGGCAGTAATAACTAACCAAAGAAACTGGTGGTCTATTACTGTTCAGTCAACAGACAGTAATTAAGCAGCAAATGTCAAGAGCTGCAGTTCTGATGTGATAATAACCAGCTAGGACAGACCAGAAGAATGTGCTCGTAGGAGATAAGCCTTCCTCCTCCCGAAGTGAGCACCTCAAGGTTGTTGCCTCAGGGAGTCTGGATTGCCCCAGGGGCCCTGTGCGATGGAAGACTTGTCAAAGGAAGAACGTAAAGCTCTCAGACTGTGGCCCGGGTCAGGGCCGTCTATTGAGAAGAACGTAAAGCTCTCAGACTGTGGCCCGGGTCAGGGCCGTCTATTGAGAAGAACGTAAAGCTCTCAGACTGTGGCCCGGGTCAGGGCCGTCTATTGAACACCAGGGAAAGGATGAAAGCTAAGGCGATCACCAAGCTAGTTCAAGCCCACCACCATCCTTCAGAATCCAGTCGCTACTGTTCCCTGGGGAGGCAGGCCCAGGAGGCTCCATCTGTGTGGGCTGAGGTTGGGCAGGAGACAGACCATCTTTAGGGGTGCCACATTCATAGCACTGACTCTTAGATTCTCTTGCTCTGCACCCTGTAGGGTAGACTCTGCATGGGGAACTAGTGCTTCCATTCCAAATGGCAGCTGGGCTCCCGACAGCTCTGTGACTGAGAAGTGGTGAGCCAGGCCATAGCAGGGACGACAGGGACAAGCCCAGGAGAGAGCTGGCAGGGCTGATCTCTGGCCATGCCGGCCAGTAACCCCTTCCATGACCTCGCAGCAACACCTCCTCCTTCGTGTGGCTATCTGTAAAATGGGGAGGTAGCCCCACTCAGCCCCGCCTGCCTCAAGGCTCCTGTTGGAAAAGAGAATAAAAGTGGGAGTGAAGGGGACAACAGTGAAAAGCAGACCAAAAGCAAAGCCATCAGCACTTCGTAAACTCCACCGTGCATACCATGCCACCAAGTCCTTGGATGTTAAGAGTGCACACAAAAGAAGAGAAACTTTGGGAAATGATTTAGTTGGCTTCATTATTTGTGCCTTCACTCATTTATTCAACAAATATTTAGTGAACACCAACTGAAGCTCCAATACTTCAGCCACCTGATGCAAGGAGCTGACACATTGGAAAAGAACTTGATGCTAGGATAGATTGAAGGCAGGAGGAGAAGGGGTCAACAGAGGATGAGATGGCTGAATGGCATCACCGACTCAATGGACATGAGTTCGAGCAAGCTCCGAGAGTTGGTGATGGACAGAGAAGCGTGGCATATTGCAGTCATGGGGTCGCAAAGAGTCTGACATGACTGAGGGACTAACTGAACTGAACTAAATAAATGGAGTTGTTGGGGGGCTTCCCTGGTGGCTCAAACGGTAAAGAATCTGCCTGAAATATGGAAGACCTGGGTTTGATCCCTGGGTCAGGAAGATCCCCTGGAAAAGGGAATGGCAACCCACTCCAGTATTCTTGCCTGGAGAATTCCATAGAGAGAGGATCCTGCTGGGCTACAGTCCAAAAGGTCACAGAGTCAGACACAACTTAGCACACACAGACATATATAGATAGAGAAGCCTGGTGGGAGAAGGGAACTTCTTTGAATACCCACGTCAGTATAACAGCCTAGAGAATTCCATGGACTACATAGTCCATGGGGTCACAGAGTCGGACACGACTGAGCAACTTTTACTTCACTCCCATCAAATTTTCCCATGAAGGAAAACAATCCTTACCTGTTTTATTTAAGTAAGTGAAAGTGTTAGCTGCTTGATCCACATAAATAAATGGCTTAGAAAATCCCGTTGTTTATGCCAAATAGCTACAAAAAAAAGAAAAAAAAAAAAAAGAGTGTGGTAGGGGGAGAGGGAAAGGGAGAAAAAAGAGAGAGAGAATGGTTGGGGGGGGGGTGGTTGGTGAGGGGTAGGTAAGAAAGACAGAACCAGGTAGAACTGACCACCTCTGCACTGAGAATCTGTTATGAACACTTTGATTAACGAGAATGTAAAGACACAAGCTGAGAGGAACACTGAACACTGAACTATGTATCTGAAGAATTTGTTGTATGCTATCATCTACTTGTCCATGTACTATTATTTCTCTTCAATAAAATTTTTGAGGAAAAAGAGAGAGAGGAAGAGACTACAGCAAAATGAGGAGTATGGTAAGCAGGGCCTTCCAAAAGAGTGTTAACAGGATGTCAACATGGACATGGCAGCCACTAAGATAGACTAGATACTACATTCCAAAATGAAGTGCCAGCCCTGGATGCAATCCTTCAAAGGGCAGTGGCCCCAAACCATTGTCACCAATCTTGAGCTCCTCACCCACAGCAAGGGCACAAATGGGTCCGGCTGTTGGCAGCTAAATTAAGGAGGGAACAGTTAAAGCAAGCAGGCTGTGGTTCTTTGGAACAGGCAGGAGTCTGGGCTCTCCCCTTGCTAGTCTAGTGAGGGGCCTCGCAGGACTAGCAGGAGAGCAGAAGACTCCTGCAACATGGGAGACATAGTGACCTCGTTGGTGACTTCTGCCTAAGAAAAAGGACAAGAAGTAGGCTGGCGGGATGCTGATGGACAAGCCAGAGGAAGTAACAGCTGCACTGGGATGAGCCTGCGGTTCTCAAGTTTGCGGGAGCCAAGATGTGTGAGTCTTCCCCAAGGACCAGATGTGGATACACCCTGAGAACATGTCTGGCACCATCTTCTCAGCTTCCGCCCAACAAGCGCCATCTCCTGCACAGCAGAGGAGCCCAGCAGATGGAATCCACACGGACCAGGGAGACTATGAAAGGACAGGTGGTCACATCAAGGATACTGGAGGTGAGAGGTTCCCAGAGATAGAGGGGATATTTCTAAAGAATATCTTTATTTCTGAAGAACCTACAAAGGGTCCTCCCAGAGAAAAAATCAATTCTAAACACTCACGACACAAAAGACAGCTCTCCTGTGATGCTGCCTGCCAGTCAAAATTTTCCTGCACCCCTTCCTGTCCTGCCCATTCTTCTCCCAAAGCCAGAAGCAAGAGCTACTGAGTAATCAAGGGGAACGTATCTAACCCCAGCCCCTTCTCCCTCTAACAGGCCCTTGCTGAAAGTAGGAGAGTGGGTGTAAGTAGAAATAAAGTTGGAAGTTGGGAGCTTTGACTGTGACATGATACTAGACATTTTCAGTATTTGGCACATTACACTGAAACTTTTTATTATGTAAGAGCAATCAGAATAGTCATGGGATATGTTTTCATCCAGAAACAGGGGAGATGCTTTCTGCTGAATACATTTTAATGGGAGAGTAGGAGACTAGATAAAGTCGGTTTTTGATAGTACCCCATGAAACCTACTTGTTGCAGGCACATTACACACGAAACCACTTTGTGGCAGCACATCTCACTGCAAATTTATACTTTCCACAAAAGAAGTCCACTGTGGCCCAACTCGGACATGAAGATTGCTATGGGTTCTGGGTTCCCCTTTGAACACCCTACGTCCTTGGTGGGCCCATAAAGAGTCTGCAGAAGCTACAGAAACAAAGGCTACTAATCTGCTGCCCATCTCCTTACACCCTTCTCCTCTTCCAAACACACAGGTGGGTCAGGAAGGGATGTCTGATACCAGGAGCCACCACCATGCTCAGTGCTAATCCACATAAAATAGGCTCTGACTGAGTTCCCAACTTGGAGCCTCACCAGTCTTCTCCTGAGACATCACTCTAATAGGATTCCTTCCACTGAGACCGAGTTGTGAAGCCAGAGCCTCAACTCACACCCAGCAGTAAACCAAGGGTATCAGTCCCAAGATGGCAGCCTATCTAACTCCCTCCCATTCATTCTCCCTGTGTCTTGGGTCACGAGAAGGATATCACAGAATGCAGAGCAGTAAAACATGAAACAGAGCTCATCTTCAATAAACTGGCACTTTGGTCAAGCAAATGTGCAAAGTCAACTGTTTCAGCATCATTATCTGTTGTGTAAGTTTTAGCAAATCGACACACACAGGCTGAGTCTTTATGTTATTGGAAATACTGCTACCAAATACATGCTATACAATATATATATATGCCCTACATCAATAAGAGCTCCTTTAAAATCAAGACAATTTTAAAAGGTGTTTCTGGGTCTGCATCCACCAAGTTTCAAGCTCCATGGAGACAGAGACTATGTCTCATTTGCTTTTGTGTCCCTTAGGGTCTAGCATAGAATATGGTACATAGAGAGTTCAATAAAGTCCTAAGGCTGATAAGTGAATGAACAAACAAATGAATATCCTGGCTTCCATTTCAAGATAGATGTATGTTAACAGTGTAATTGAATAAATATGTTTTTAAAAAAGGGACAGACTGGCTATCCATCATTTTTGACTACTCCATTCTCTCTACTAATTTTAGTGTGTGTATTTGAATCTTATAATTGAATAGTTTAGTGTTACTCTGTATAAAAGATATTTCTGAGACTTCTCCAGTGGTCCAATGGCTAAGACTCTGTGCTCCCAATGCAAGGGACCTGGGGTTCAATCCCTGCTCACGGTACTAGATTCCACAGGCTACAACTAAGAGTTCATATGCTGCAACTAAAGATTTGCATGCCACATCTAAGACTTGGTGCAGTCAAATAAACAAGTATTTTTTAAAAAATGTTTTAAGGCTACTCTTTCAACAGGCCCCCGAGACCAGATCAACTGGCCATTCACCCTCACTAGGCAACAGCAAAGATCCGTCATGGTATACGACTCCATCTAAGGTAATCCAAAGGGTCTCTCAAAGGGAATAATACTGCTTTAAAATATACATTGAAAAGAACTGACTTTCATCTTTTTTGTGGAAGGATCTCGGGGACGAAGCAGAAAAAGGAAAGGTTCGCTAGCAGATGGTGGGGAGGCATCAGGCACCGAAGAAGAAAAGTCACAAGCTTCGGAGTTGGACAGGTCTACAGTCAGTCACACCTTGGCTCTGCTGGGCCTCAGCTTCTCCATCTGTACAATGGAAACCATAAGGCCCACTTCAAGAACCACTGTGTGGAGAACAAAGGAACGTATACGGAGGCTCTGATTATAGTATCTGGCATACAATACGGGCTCAAACAAAAGTTCTACTACCATTATCTACACATAAACTAAAGTACATACACCTACCTGCATTTTTAAAGATGATTTTATGTATGAGTGTCCACAACTCTTAAAGGATCTGAGATCCAAGACTCAGCTGTTTGGAACTTGGAATTCATTCTCCCATAGGAACAATGCTATAAATCACAGAATTTCAGAATTAGAAGGGGCCTCAAAGCTTGTCTAGTGACGTAATAAAACTTCCCACTAAATGGGAGTTTCTCCTAACATAGTCTCCCTGGGGTTTAAGTTTCAGGTAAATCCATCAAAACTTAAATGATGTATAATATAGCTGAAATACTACATGTAAGCACACGAAAAATAGCAGAATACGATTTTCAAGTGTTGAGCAGTAGTTTATCTTCACATGTTCTTCTAACCGTAGCTAAGATTATCTTCCTACTTGGAAATTCATCCATGTAGAAAGCAGGGAGACAGCTTCTTATTTCTTATAACCCACTCTGCCCCTCTCAACACCCAACAACTACCATGGAAAACTTACAGTTAACATGAGACAGGAACTTATCTGCAGCATGAACAAAATGCAGCAGACCCACAGAGACAGACAGACAATTGGGGGAGGAGAGGGGGGTGTCAAAGGGAATGAGATGTGGGTGTGGAGCAGGGCACAGGAAAGAAGACCTTGGTTACCAAGTTCACCTCCTTTATCATTTTGCCCAGCAACAGCCCTATTTCACCTGGTGCGCACAAATTAAAACTATTTGTGGAGGTCATCTGAGACCCTGATGGGTCACCATGCATATGCAGTATTTCAGGGGTTATCTGTCAACCTCAGTCTGACCCCTGGCTATGCCCACTCTGACTTCATGCAGTAGGCAGCAAAAAAGCACAGAGTGCTCTGGGATATTCCACGCTGTTTGTCTTTGGATTGGCAGAGAATGGCTGTTTATACTTACAGGATGTTCACAAGCTAAGTGTACTTATCTTGGCGAGTGTCTATAATGTTGCCTCCAATAGGGAAAATTCAGCAGAAACTGCAGAAATGACCAAGGGAATCTGGTTTTGCATAAAAGCTCTAAGCACTACTCAGACAACATGGGACAACAATTATGATACAATGCTAAATGAAACAAAAGTTGTTTTATGAAAATGTATATATGGCATGATTTCAATTTTGAAGTACATGCACATGCTATCTTTTAATACATTCTTACATATCTATGAAGGAAAAAGACTCCAAAACATGAATAATTATTTTGCCTGTGTTATGGAAATACAGAGTGTGTTTATGTATGCACACATGTATACATAAACAGTCGTACACATGAAGTGTACGACTTCATTTATTTATAATTTTCTATAAAGTCTGGTTAAATGAATAACTATCAAAAGAGGTAAAATGGAATTTAGAAACTCTAATCAGAGATTTTAAAGCTAAAAGGATCCGTAGAAATTACCCAATCCAATACTTCCTCCAACTCTTCTTAATTATATAGGAAGAAGACCTCTGGCCCCACAGGTGACTTATGTGCCTAAAGTCCTCCAACTAATGGAGAACTAGCCAAACTGTGGCTTGAACTCAGATCCTATGACATTTATGGCCTGTGCCACTCCCGTGAGATCATGGTGTGTCCTAGAGTCAGGGACTAATGAAGTTCAGAAGGAAATACTCCATAAAGAAGGAGCAAGTCTGACTGTACACACCTACACTTCTCACTAAATAAATATTTGCCAAGAGTCATATCATAATTTTATGACCTGCAAACAATTCGATTGCTACAGGAGCTCTGGTGACTTCATAGGGGCTACTGCACCAGAGTCCTGGTTTCAACATTTTTACTCCTGTGTTGCAGAGAAGTTTACCTTCAGAGACTTTCAAGATGAAAATACATCGAAAGGCACCTCTGTCCTTAGGTTACCCATCTAGGTGTCCTAGGTGACGATGGAGAAGCAATGGCTTATATGTGGTCTTCCACTGTTGCTTAACGTCACATACAACTGCCACTTAACTTCCATTCCACCATATCACACTGTATGAGAACTACTTAACATTTAATGCACCTCCCAAACACGTAGAAAAAACAGATCAAAAAGCCTCTTTAGTAGCTCTCACTTTAAGTACTTCCTATTTATAAACATGAAGCCTTGTTAGGTGCAAAGTGCCATCTAAATCTGACAAAAAGCACAGTTTCAACCTCTTTCATTTCTACAGGGAGAAAATTCAGACATTTGATATAAACACAGGTAGAGAGCAGCCCTGGGCCTCATAGAAACGGTTTCCTATTTTGTCCTGCTTATCTTGAGCTGGTTGGGCTGGGGAAGCTTTTGGGGCAAGGGGTGGGGAGGTGGCCCCCAAGGACACGGTAGCAGAGTTCTGACCACAGCTGGCAAGTCAAAGAACTGTTTTTTCAGATAAGCAGAGAGACTCTAACCCTGGTCACAGGTACAGTGGCTAGCTCGTTTCCTGTCCAGTGTGCTAACCAGAAACATAATAGGGAACTCAAGATATACTTATGGTGGGTAAAGAGTATGCAGGAATCTGAACAATACACCAGTTGTCTGGGTTAAGCAGTAATTAATCTAGACTTAGAACCTGAAGTTAGCTGTGTACATCATATGAAAGAAGGCAAAGCCTAGAGGACGCACAGGCACAACAGAGCAGGAAGCACCTAAGATGGGCCACAAAAATGTGAAAATGCTTACACTGTAAGACTTTACAGTAGAAGAATCCAAGGAGAAATATAGGTAAGAGCTGGCTGAAACGTACTGCAACCTGAGATATTTCAGGTTGCAAAATATTCCTCCCACCAAAATTATTTCAGTTCTGAGGGAAGCCCTAGAAAGAGACTAAAATTCATATGTTTAACTATGGGTGCCAAATGTACAGGACAGAGTGTAATGGGCTAAAGTGACCTCTTCTCTTTATTTTGTTAAAAAAAAAAAAAAACACACATCTAAAATGGAACAAGGATATTACCAAAGTACCGCTTAATCAGACTCCCAATTCTGAGAATTTCAATGAACCTATCTACAAAACAGAAACAGACTCGTGGATATAGACTTGTGGTTGCCAGGAGGGAGGGGGCTTGAGGAGGGGTGGAGTAGGAGTCTGGGGTTGGCAGATGTAAGATATTACACATAGAATGGATAAACAACAAGGTCCTACTGCATAACACAGGGAACTATACTCAATATTTTATGATAAACCATAATGGAAAAGAATACAAAAATGTATATATATATACACATAAATACATGGCTGAATCACTTTGTTGTATAGCAAAAATTGAACATTGTAATTCAACTAAACTTCAATAAAAAAATAAGTCAACCCTGAGAATCTAAGTCAAGAAGACAAATGGAGCAAAAGGTTAGGTTGTATGAAGATGCATAATACACTGTATTCTATAAGAGCAGATTCAAAAACACTAGATCCTATTTGATGACTAATGATGGGGAAAATCAGATGAGTAAATTAAGACACATGAAATCGTCTCAACCACTTTAAAAATGATGACATGAAGATACAAATGAGAAACAATATGAAGTTTAAAATTCAAAATTAAACATTCATTATGGCTACAACTAAATCAAAATACTATAGAGGTGTCAGGCAGAGGAAGGTCAAGGAACAGGACAAGATGGTTCAGGGTAGACTAGACGGGGGACAGAGGTGTTGTAGGCAAGTACCCCTTGGGTAAAGCCATGGAAAACTTTTTGGAGTGGTGAAGCAGAGGCTCGAATCTCATCCAGAAATCCCAATGGATGGGGCTTGAGCCCTAAACAAACAGAAAAACACATTGGTCTTCCTAAGATTAAAGGGGGCCCAAGTACAGTGCTTCATTACCCTTGGATGTGAGGGTTAAGAAAAGGATGGGCTGATATCCTTGTGGATGTGTCTGGTGGTAAATGTAATGTCCGATGCTGTAAAGAACAGTATTACATAGGAACCTGTAATGTTAGGTCCATGAATCAAGGTAAATGGGAAGTGGTCAAAAAGGAGATGGCAAGAGTAAACATTGACAACTAAGGAATCAATGAACTAAAATGGACAGGAAAGGGCGAATCTAATGCAAATGACCATTGTATCTACCTGCGGGCAAGAACCCCATAGAAGAAATGGAATGGCTCTCATAGTCAACAAGAGTCAGAAATGCAGAACTCTGGTGCAATCTCAAAAATGACAGAATGACCTCACATCATTTCAAAGGCAAACCATTCAACATCACAGTAATCATCCAAGTCTATGCCCCAACCACTGATGCCAAAGAAGCTGAAGTTGATCAGTTCTATGAAGACCTACAAGACCTTCTAGAACTAAGAGCAAAAAAAAAAAAAAAAGTCCTTTTCATCATAGGGGACTGGGATGCAAAAAGAATTCAAGAGATCCCAGAATAACAGGCAAGTTTGGCCTTGGAGTACAAAATGAAGCAGGGCACAGGCTAACAGTTTTGTCAAGAGAACACACCGGTCATAGCAAACACCCTTTTCCAACAACCCAAGAGATGACTTTACACATGGATATCACCAGATGGTCAATATTGAAGTCAGACCGATTATGTTCTTTGCAGCCAAGGATGGGAAGTTCCATACAGCCAGTAAAAATAAGACCTGGAGCTGACTGTGGCTCAGATCAGGAGCTCCTTATTGCAAAATTCAGGCTTAAACTGAAGAAAGTGGGGAAAACCACTAGGCAATTCAGGTGTGATCTAAATCAAATCTCTTATGATTACACAGTGGAGGTAATGAATAAATTCAAGTGATTAAATCTGACAGAGTGCCTGAGGAACTATAGATGGAAGTTTACAACATTGTACAGGAGGCAGAGGCTAAAACCACCCCAAAGAAAAAAGAAATGCCATGAAGGCAAGGTTGTCTGAGGAGGCTTTACAAATAGCTGAGCAAAGAAGAGAAGACTAAGGCAATGGAGAAAGGGAAAGATATACCCAACTGAATGCAGAATTCCAGAGAATAGCAAGGAAAGACAAAAAGGCCTTCTTAAATGAACAATGCTAAGAAACAGAGGAAAACAATAGAATGGGTAAGACTAGCGATCTCTTCAAGAAAATTAGAGATACTAAGGGAACATCTCATGCAAGGATGGGCATGATAAAGGACAGATAATGGTAAGGACCTAACAGAAGCAGAAGACATTAAGAGGAGGTGGCAAGTATACACAGAAGAATTATACATAAAAGGACTTAATGCCCCAGATAACCATGATAGCGTGATCACTCACTGAGAAACAAACATCCTGGACTGTGAAGTCAAGTGGGCCTTAGAAAGCATAACTATGAATAAAGCTAGTGGACATGAAGGAATCCCAGCTGAGCTATTTAAAATCCTCAAAGATGATGCTGTTACAGTGCTCCACTCAGTATGTCAGCAAATTTGGAAAACTCAGAAGTGACCACAGAACTGGGAAAGGTTTTCATTCCAATTCCAAAGAAGGGTAATGTCAGAGAATGTTCAAACTACCATACAATTGCAATTATTTCCCATGCGACAGTTAGAACCAGACATGAAACAACTGACTGGTTCAAAATTTGGAAAGGAGTATGATAAGGCTGTATATTGTCACAGTGCTTATTTAACTGTTATGCAGAGTACATCATGCGAAATGCCAGGCTGGATGATTCACAAATTGGAATCAAGATTGCCAGGAGAAATAACAACAACCTCAGATATGGAGACGATACCACTCTTATAGCAGAAAGTGAGGAGGAACTACAGAGCCTCTTGCTGAGGATGAAAGAGGAGGGTGAAAAAGATAGCTTGAAACTCAACATTCAAAAAACAAAGATTGTGGCACCTGGTCTCATCACTTCTTGGCAAATAGAAGGGGGAAAAGTGGAAGCAGTGACAGATTTTATTTTTCTTGGGCTCCAAAATCATTGTGGATGATGACTACACCATGAAATTAAAGGAAAGCTATGACAAACCTAGACAGTGTATTAAAAAGCAGAGATATCACTTTGTGAACAAAGATCCATAGAGTCAAAGCTATGGTTTTTCTTGTAGGCAGGTAAGGATGTGAGAGTTGGACCATAAAGAAGGCTGAGTGCCAAAGAATTTATGCTTTGAACTGTGGTGCTAGAGAAGATTCTTGGAGTCCCTTGGACAGCAAGGAGATCAAAACAGTCAGTCTTAAAGGAAATCAACCCTGAATATTCATTGGAAGGGCTGTTGCTGAAGTTCCAATACTTTGGCCACCTGATGTGAAGAGCCAACTCAGTGGAAAAGACCCTGATGCTGAAGGAAAAGAAGCGGGCAACAGAGGATGACATGGTTAGGCAGCATCACTGACTCAATGGACATGAATCTGAGCAAACCCCGAGAGAGAGTGGAGGACAGGGAAGCCTGGCGTGCTACAATACATGAGGTCCCAGAGTTGGGCACAACTTAGTGACTCAACAACATCAACAGAACCTTGAAGGGAGGAGATCTGAAAGAACTTACAGATTAAAAGAAAATCGAGCCTCTTTCAGAGATGGCCTTAAAGGACCTATTTAATCCAAAAAAATCTGGAAGCTTCCATTTAGTCTAGAAATTTAGCCAAATTTACCAAGGAACATGAGGATGAACTTGAAATAGTCTGACAGAACCTGAGAGTGGGAATAGGACAAAGCAATTAGCTGGACTCCACCCTTTGCCGTCCCCAAATTTTGGATAAGAAATGTGATGCCAACTGTTCACCCAAGATGACAACTAGTACACAGCAATACCAGAGTTAGCATCCAGATCTTTTCCTCTTATTCCACCAATTTTTATATTATACCTTGCTCAAATATCAACCATGGACCCACCATTCTCCCGTCATACATGAATTAAACTCAAAATAATTATTTTCACCAGACAAGTACTACTGCTTTCATTTTCATTTGGAGGAAGTCTACGAAAGCCCCAAAAAAGGAGAATGAACTGCAATTTCGATTTTAAAAACCTCAGTTTTTAAAATTCTCATCATTTCTATTAAATCTATCTAGTTGGTTTTGTGGTATTTTCATCATTGGTGAACATGTATTTCACAGTGTGAATCTTTATTCTATGAAGCTAACTAATCACACAAACCATGACTTTTTAAGATTTCTATCCAAGTCCTAAGGTGCTTTCTTAAGTTGGGGTCAAAGAAAAATCTGAAGTTCTGACACTAGAAACTTCTTTCCAGGCTGACGCACAGTCATTAATTATGCTATGGCTTATGAAAAGAATCAGTTGTGAATGTAATTATTCCATCATCCCCAACTTTTCTCTACTAGGTACATAAGGAGACCTGTGGGAGATTTTTGTCAAATGCTTAATGTCTTTGGCATTTTATTCCTCTACTAATCTAAAACTCTCACTTTAAAAAAACGTGATGAATTGGTCGCTACACATTAGTAACATTATACTGGTTCCCAGGGATCAATGCAGTGCCTTCTACAGGCTCATAATCATTTGTAAGATGATAATATAGAATTTTTGCAAGAGAGCATTTCTACATTAATAGTTTTAGGAATTGGGCTTTTTCAAAAGCTACACAGAACATCTGCATGTCTCTGGTCTTCTGGAAGCTTGCCCACTCTCCAAGATTTACTCAGCAATCACTGGCAGTGACTCAGAGATGATATCTGCTAAGTCTTTCAACATCCTGAGATACAATCTAGTGTACCCTAGAGATGTGAACTCATTCAAATTACCTAGATGATCTTTCACTGTCTTCTAAATCCCTCTTAATTATTTTTCATTTTGCAGATCATTCTCTTTAATGGAAAGTAGTTCTGCATATGCCATCTACTGATACTGGTCTTACTCACTTAAGCAAGAGTCTGCCTCTGTCTCCATGCTTCTAGCTCCACATACAACTAAAAAGAAAAACAAACTACTACTTTCAGAATAAAAATGACATACCACACATATTACACACTTTGACACACACACACGAAAAATGTTCAACTTAGCCAGTAAAGAAATTAAATGAGCACAACAGTTAAATGTAGTTTAGTAACAAACCACAGAAACATACCCTTTAAGTAACCAAAGTAACGCTGATGAGGTTGTAAGTAAATGAACATATGTATATTTACTGATAATGTAACTATGTATTTGGAGAGCAAATACAAGATGCTCATGACCTTTCCTCCAGGAACCCTACACCTGCACATTTAAGTTAAAGAACACATTACAAAAAGAAAAGAAGGTCCGAGTATACAAATACATCTTTAGGAATCTCGTAGTAGCCCAAACTGGATTCAGTCTAAGTGTCCAACATGACAATGGCTAGATGAACCACAAAATACCAACTGTGGTCATCCCAGCCCCACCACAAAGACATTCACCTCCTAATCCCAGAACCTTGGAATATACTACTTTACGTGGTAAAAGGAACTGTCACAACTGTCACAACACATTTGAATAAATCATGTGTCCATATAAGAGGGAGGCAGGAGGGTTAAAATCAGAGAAGATGTGATGACAGAAGCAGAGGTGAGAGACAGAGAGATTGAAGGGGGATGGAGGGTAGAGAGAGATATGAAGATGCTATGGCTTTAAAGTCAGAGGAAGGGGGAATTCCCTGGGGGTCTAGCGGTTAAGATTCCATTGCAGGGGGCATGAGGGGAACTGAGGTCCTGCATGCTGCATGGCACAGCCAAAGGAAAGAAAAAAAAAAAAAAAACCAGAAGAAAGGGGCCCTTAGAGGCTGGAAAAGGCAAGAGATTCTCCCCTATAGCCTCTAGAAGGAACACAGCCCTGCAGCATCTCAATTTCAGGAATTCTGATCTCCAGAACTTGAATATTGTGTCCTTCCAAGTCACTAAATTTGAGGCAATTTTTTACGGCAATAATAAAGAACTAACACACCAACTATTAAGCAGCCACTAGATAAATGGGCTTCCCTGGTGGCTCAGATGGTAAAGAATCCACCTGCAATGTGGGAGACCTGGGTTTGATCCCTGGGTTGGGAAGATCCCCTGGAGGGAGGCATGGCAACTCACTTCAGTATTCTTGCCTGGAGAATCCCCGTGGATAGAGGAGTCTGGCTGACCACAGTCCATGGGGTCACAAGGAATTGGGACATGACTGAGCAACTAAGCATAGATATTATGAATCTGAGGACTGTATAGCAACAAATGAAAAATATTAACATATGCAAGTTGAAAATTGTATGTACATAATTATTTCAAATTATTGTGTAATCTACTAATGGAAACTATACCTACAAATAGAACAAGATTCATAGATTAAAACCTGCTAATAGACTAAAAGACCTCTAAGCTGTTCTCCTTGCTTCTGCTCTTGAGCCCCTAACACCCTGAGCAGTCTGAGTGGTCCTTTTAAATATGAAATCAGATTCTACTGCTCAAAATCCTCCAATGGCTCCAATCTCCTCAAAGAAAAAGCCCAAGTCCTGAGAAGGACCTACAAAGCCCAGGTCCAGAGCAGTGCATGCTCTGGGGAGTGGCACTCACACTTCTTTTATATGACCGGCATCCTGGAAGTGTGCAAGACACCCCCTTCTCCGGTGTGGGTGTGCCCGCATTCACCCCATCTCCCTCACCTTCACGCTTCTTCTGTCTTGTTGATACCACTCCAGACTCACCAGCCAGCTCACTATTTCTAGCACATATGAAGCACACTCCTTCGTACTTTTTGCATTCACTGTTCCTAATGCCCTAAGCATGTAATGTCTAGGTACAGGTTTCCTGGAACAAAGGGCATGAACATCTTATACATTTGCTCTCCAAACACAGAGCTACATCATCAGTAAATACCTGAGTGTGTCTGTTTCCCTACAACCTCAGTAGAATTGCTTTTTATTTCTTAAAAGGTGTGTCTCGTAGGTTTGTAATGACATTTTGCTGTGTTCACGTCTTCATTGGCTAAGTTGACCCTTTTCCCTGTAAGTGTGTGTGCCTGTGTATCTAGTATGTAGCATCTGTACTGTATCATTTGAATGTCGATGATTCATTATCTTGCTTCCCTCCACTATCACACTACCACCTTATGAAAAGGCTTTTCTTGGCCACCTTATACTGAGTAAAAATCCCATTACCTAGCCCCAGAATCCCTCAGTCCCCTATTTCTGCCTCACTTATCTCTATAGCATCTATTACCACCTGTCATATTAAACAATACCTACTTTTACCTATCTTTCTGACTTAGAATGTAAACTCCACAAGAGCAGACTTTCCCAGCTTTGTTTATTGATGCATCCACACAATCTAAACACGCTCGTGTGTTCTGCATTCAATACATATTTGTTAAGGGAATGATTTAAGAGTAGAGATGACTTCAAAGAAATGAAAAGAACTCCCATTTTAATAGAACTGTTTTAAAGGGGAACCTACACTAAGTAACTTCATTTAGTGTACTCATAGCATTGTTTTAACAAACTAGCTGCTAGGTCAATTCTGATGATGCTGTTTTTAGAAACAGTTCAATCACAAGTCTTCTGTGCATACCTCTTTAAAATCCAAATTAATCATAAAGTATCCTCTGAAACCACACTAGTGGCTTTAGATGCTATCTCCCCATCTCTCTCATGAGGTTTCATGATATTTATATGATCAGAATTTCATTTTTTCAGAAACCCTCATCTCCTTTGGGTCACATGTTCCTCAAAAGCCATGAAATTCAATGTACTTCTATTGGATGTTTTAAAATCTGCTCTGCTAAAGCTCTAGCAACATGTCTATGACAAGAGTTTTGTTTGTTTTTTTCCTTTATGGTTACAAATTCCCAGATATCTAAGACAGTAATACATCAAATGAGTCAGGACCATCTTGTAATGTTCAGAAAGTAAGGGGGTACATCAAGGGATACAGGAGTTGACTGCAAGAGGAAACAAAAAAAGGAGTCAAAGAGCAATCTGAGTGAAAAATAAAAGTAGTACAGGATTGTAACTCAAAGTATAATTAATATGAGTCCATAGTGATATAAATAAATGACAGAATAAGTAAACAAATGGAGAACAGACAAATCTCTCATGCAGAAAAATTTCACATGATTTTTATAGAGATACTTCCTTAAAAGAAGAGAAATGTAACTCCCCACTCTTGCAACGTGGGCTGCAAACAGTACATTACAGGAAGAGAGAGGAAAGAAAAGAATGACATTACTGTGAAGAAACTTGCAAACACTGCATCAGCCAGGTAATCCAAATCAACTGCAACAGTGATGTCATATGAATAGTATGTCCCCTTGATATGAGAATGTCACTGGATCTCCCCCAAAACACATTACCCACTTTAATCATGAGAAAAAAATAGACAAATCTCAATTTAAGGACATTCTATAAACCTCTGAGAGTAATTCTCAAAACTGTTAAGTAAAGTCACCAAAAACAAGAAAATTCTGAGAAACCATCACAACCAACAGGAGACCAGGCAGACACAACAACTAGATGTGATGTGGTATCCCAGATGAGAAACAACAACAAACAGGGTGAAGCAGTAAATCTGAATAAAGTATGGACTTCAGTTAAAAATAATATATCAGTGTTGGATCATGAATTGGGACCAATGTACCACACTCACGTAAGACAATGAAAGGGAAAAAAAACTCTGCCTGAACTATGAGTCTTCTATACTATCTTCTCAAGAGTTCTCTAAATCCAAGAATATTTAAAATAAAAAATGTGCTAAAAATCTTTTTTTTCCATTTATTTTTATTAGTTGGAGGCTAATTACTTTACAATATTGTAGTGGTTTTTGCCATACATTGACATGAATCAGCCATGGATTTACATGTGTTTCCCATCCCAATCCCCCCTCCCGCCTCCCTCCCCATCCCATCCCTCTGGGTCTTCCCAGTGCACCAGGCCTGAGCACTTGTCTCATGCATCCAACCTGGGCTGGTAATCTGTTTCACCCTTGATAGTATACTTGTTTCAGTGTTATTCTCTCAGAACCCTCCTAAATCCCACCTTAGTCACTCTGCATTCTTAGCACCATTGATTTCATGAGCGTTATCTCAACTACACTTCAAGCTCCTCACTGGGGAGAACTTTCTCTACTTTTCTGTAGACACTTAGTGCATTGATCATTCAATTGCCTCGCAAATATCAGCAAATACTTGAGCACTTGCCACTGAATGCTTAATCTGCCAACAATGAAGTAGGCACATAATGACCTCCATTTCAGAGCTGAAAACACTGAGGAATAAGGGATCTGAGTGACTTTACTAGGGTCACATGGAAGTTGCAGCCCCTGAATTTGAACCCACATTCAAGCTCTTATCACCATAGTACATTCTGCTGCTGCTGCTGCTAAGTCACTTCAGTCGTGTCCGACTCTGTGCGACCCCATAGACGGCAGCCCACCAGGCTCCTCCTTCCCTGGGATTCTCCAGGCAAGAACACTGGAGTGGGTTGCCATTTCCTTCTCCAATGCATGAAAGTGAAAAGTGAAAGTGAAGTTGCTCATTCGTGTCCGACTCTTCACCACCCCATGGATTGCAGCCTACCAGGCTCCTCCGTACATGGGATTTTCCAGGCAAGAGTACTGAAGTAAGTTGCCATTTCCTTCTCCAATAGTACATTCTACTGCCTCCTAATTCATACTTACTAGATAATACCTAGACTCTGTGAAGGATCACTTAAGTGGTGATCTTGGAAGGAAAGTTTAAAAACCCTTGGTCTGTGGATTCCAAATTGACTGAGGATGTTTTTTTTTCAATTGTCCCTCCCCAAAAAACCTAAAAGTTAGAGTTTATGTATAGCATAGGCAATAGGACTCATGGGAGACAGTACTTTTTAAAAAGCCTTTAGGAAATAGCATTTTATATACTCCATTATTTGTGCCAATTTCTGTGGATTTTAGTAATTCCATTGTATATATTCTGACATTGGGCATCATCTTTTTAATCATAATTGGGAATTAAAATACATAAATACATTTTGGTTTGTCTAATTACTTGTTTAAATACATGTGTTTATACACCTAGGTTTAAACAACTAATAATGTAACAATGGTTAGGCTATTTTTTTTAATGATTCTACTGTCTCTCTTTGATTAACCTGCCACATTGTCTATTTAGACCCATATATTAGCACTAAAGCTGATGCTGTGAATGAATAAAATAAATAATTGCATTTCACCAAAAAAAAAAAAATCCTTATTTGTACTTTTACTGAAAAATAAATTATTTTCAGTAGTTGCCTCAGGCTGAATGATAAAGTGTGAATTGGTTGCAAAAGGGGTACCAGATAACTTTGGGGGTGACAGAAATGTTATAAAACTAGATGGTAATGATGGTTGCACAACCATATAAATTTACTAAAAGTCTTCCAATTACACACTTAAAATGGGTGAAATTTCAGCATATAGTTTACCTCAATAAAGCTGTTTCAAAAACCAGTTCTTTAGGAAGCACTGTGGTGAGCCATCATTCTTTGCACATGAACCAGTTAGAAGGACTGATGGACACAGAGTGAATCAACAGAGGAAAATAAAATATGCAAGCCTGCACAGTTTGGACTGCAGAGCCAGGCTGCCTTATATGCTTTGAGGAAACTGGGCAGAGACAAAGCACCCCGCTAGAGGAGCAACCAGCACCCAGTGCCATCCCATATGGGCACGGACGGCACAGTGAGGTCCTCTTCAGCCATCTGCTTCTCATTTCCTACTGGCAATTTTGTGCTTGGATGATCAGCTTCTTAGAAGAGTTCTAAAAATAAATCACCATCAATTCAATTACACAAGTACACGAGTATTTACAGTTATCATATAAGCTCACAGATAAATTAAACCACCGTACTTTCTATGAGATGAAGATGATGCCGAACTCCTCAGCAGATGTAAAGCATCAAAACTGGAATTGGGCTCCCGTTTCACCAGCATCGTCATCACCACTATCACCACCACCAGATGATGCGCTTTTAAAGGATGCCAGTACACTGCGCCAGCATTCAATGGTAAAACCCACTCCACACAATCAAGAATTACCAAGCTAAGCCTAAGGGGTAGGCAGACCTCTATGATCTGCCCAGTTCCTGCCATCACTCTCATGCCAGCGGCTCCTTAGCTCTGAGCACCCCCAGAAAGTCTTGCCCAGGGAAAATACTGCCCTTCCTACATCTGTTGCATGTGTTAATTACTCCTCTTTAGGGTCGGAGGAGCTTCTGTTTACCAGACACATGTCTGGTTTAGCTTTCAGACTTGGGACCAATGCGTCCTCTTGTGATATCCTTTTGCAAACAGTACTCAGCTAGAGTTCTGAGTCTCAAAAAAAAAAAAAAAAAAACCTGAATGAAGACTAAAACATACTGCAGCTGATTCCTAAGTAGACGGAAGGGAAAATGCTAGCAGAGGATTAAGTTAGAGATGGTGAGGGAACTAATTTCCTTTGAATTCCAAATATGCCCAAAACCAAATGAATACAGAGTTCCAGATACCTCCTGAACAGCCCTGAAAGTGAAGTCGCTCAGTTGTGTCTGACTCTTTGCAACCCCGTGGACTGTAGCCCACCAGGCTCCTCCGTCCATGGGATTCTCCAGGCAAGAGTACTGGAGTGGGTTGCCATTATAAAGCAAAAGTGACCCATGTAATTCAATCTGTCAGCAAGACTCTCGGATAAAGGGAACTGCTTTGAACAAGTTTTATTTATTAAAAAGTAGACAAGAGACCTTTCTGCCCTCAAGGAACTTTCAATTCAGCAGGGAAGATAAGACACGTCTGCAAAACAACTGAAAAACCCTGAAAGGTGGCAAGTCCCATCAGAGTATAAATAAAATGCTTATCTCCTTGACCTCCCTATCTACTCGTGTCACAAAGGTTTCAGGATCTTCTGGAAGAATTCTACCTTGGGACTAGGTAACAGAAGCCTCTGGAAGAGGAAGATGAACAGAAAGAGCTGAAAGTCTGCTCTTCCCAGCCTCCTTTCATCCACATAATAAAAAGGACTTCAATTTGCTTATTGTGAAATACTTCCTGAAATACAGTGAAAAAGAGGCAACTTTTAAAAGCAAAGAGCATAATTCTAGTATTATTATTCTTTTAAATAAAGTGTGACTCTCTCAGAGTACTCTCATAGCTGCATTATCCCTGGACACCAGCCTATTTTGAAACCTGGAGAGAACCGTCACCACGCACTACAACCTCAGAGGCTTAATTTGGAACCCCAAGGCTGGCTTTTCCCTTAGCTCACACCACACTCAGCACTTTCGCCACCCTTCTTTTAACTGCATTGTAGTGAAGTTAGAGTTGCTCAGTCGTGTCTGACTCTGTGACCCTATGGACTATGGAGTCCATGGAATTCTCCAGGCCAAAATACTGGAGTGGGTAGCTGTTCCCATCTGCAGCTGTTCAACTGCATTGCTTTCACCTAATTAAGGATGCCTTCTGCCTGGCTTCCCCACCTCTTGTAAATTCCCCATTTATTGTAAAGTTGAGAGGGCAAGGCCCACTCAACTGTTTTCACTATTGCCTCCTCACCCCACCCCCTCTCTCTAACGGCTACCCCTTTGTCGTTAGCATCTTACAGAAGGCTTTGCACACCAAAAGTGAAAGGAAGTCACATGTACTTAGTTTCTACTACCCTCATCCCTTTATATTAATTATCTCAAGAATTCATTGAAGTGGGCACCAGTAGCTAATTTTAGAAACTGTTCTTGTTAGGAAGACAGATTGAATTCTTTCAGACCTCATCCACTATACACAACGCAATGTCAGTTTTCCCTCACCTCACTTTCTTCTGCAAAACATACACATCATACTCCTACCCAGACGTCAGGAGAGTCAGAAATCACTTCAGACAGATACTCACACACCGAAATGCTACAAGTTTTAGACATCCGGAGTTCTATAACAGCCTCTAAAATTCTAAAGTGGCACTCAAACATGACCCATGACCCTTGAAACTGAACTACCACACATATTCAAAAGGATCCAAAGGCTTGTGCTAAAGGTAACTTTCCTTAAGAGTGATGACTATGGAAGTCATATCTATTTATCTGTTAATGATTGAAGGATGAGTAAGGGACAACCAGCTTTCACCTATGCAAGTGCCCCATTCAGGCCCAATCTCAGGGATAATCATTTTTGCTGAAAAAAGAAGACATACTGGAGCAACATCCTGAGTTCAAAACAATCAGGAAACCTGTTATTTTTTTCTGTTTTTATTCTAGTTGATGTGTATTTAAAGTCAGTGTCTATACAAAGTGGGTGGGGCCCACTTTAAGGACCCAATTTAATCCTTTAAACTTATTGCCCAAAAAAAAAAAAAAAAAAAATTTATTGCCCAGTTCCAATGTGACCTAAGGAGACAGCCTCTAGAGTTTTATTTCTCGGTATAGTCAAGGTCAAATTCCATTACAGTGATTCCTGTGGGCCTACTGGATATTCTCTGGTTTTCTGGAATTTAGTGGTACATCATAAACTGTGTTCATAATCAGGGATCAGTGGGTCAACAATTGAGAAATTTCCTTTTATTTATGGAATTTTTTCCTTTAACTTTTTACTTTATACTGGAGTATAGTTGACTAACAATGTTGTGTTACCTTCAGGTATGCAGCAAAGTGACTCAGTTATACATACACTTGTATCTATTCTTTTTCAAAATCTTTTCCCATTTAGGTTATTACAGAATGCTGAGCAGAGCTCCCTGTGCTATGCAGTAGGTCCTTGTTGGTTATCAATTTTAAATATAGCAGTGGAATTTTAAAAATATAATTAGATACAAGTTATGATAATAGACCTAAAATCTTCTCTGAAGTACAGCTTTAACCCCAAAATAAATCTCATCTGCTGGTATGAGTCACTTTTTGGGAACTGATGTTCAATTAGCCTTGAGGAGTATTTCCTCCTCGTTCATCCTCACCTTCACTGGAGCACCGAGTAAACTGTGTCCCAGTTCTTGGCTGGGTATCAGAGCACTGGTATCAGTGCTCCAGCTTTGTAAACCTACATGTTATTTTCTACATCTTATGATATCCTTTCTTATGTGAAGTATATTCTCTTACATTCTTCACATCATATTCATATAGAGTCAACCAAATATACACTAGAAAAGCAAAATCAAAGCAAATTGTACAAAGTCATCCTCATCAGTGTGCTTGGTTACAAACTGTCTTTCATAATATTGTATTTTTCCAGTCATCTTACATAGACTTTTTCATAGTATTTGTGATAGACATCACTTTGTGCAAGTGATAGAACATCGTTATGAGCTATTATAGTTCATTTAATCATTTCCCCAAATGTTAGATAATGAAGTTATTTTTAGCTTTCCATTATTAAAAATAACAGTTTGCAAAAGATGTTTTTCTCCTTTGATTTTCTTCCCCCAAAAGAGAAATTAATGAATCAAAGGGTATGTTCACTATTACAGCTTTTGTTAAATATTGTTAACGTCCTTTGGGAAGTATACTACTTCAGATGCGACCACTCATGTGCAAATATTTCCAATTTTAAAGTCCCACCAACACTGTAGTTTATTTTAATTAATTTTTAAAATCACAGTTACCTCAGGTTGCCTTTCCTTCATCATCATGAATTTTTTGCACACATTGGTCTTTTTCATGTTGTAAAAATGATAGTACTTAACCTTTGGCCATTTATCCAAATAAAGACTAGTTGTAACATATATATGCCTTAAACATCCTGAATACTAACCTTTATATGTGTGTATATGTGTGCATTTGTATAGATATATATTTTTTACCTATTTCATTGCTTTTTAAAAAGTGTTCATTTTATAATTTTTAAAACAATAGAACATATTGAACAATAGAAATTATCTTTCTTTCATATTTTGGATAAGTAAATTAGATGAGACTTTTAATACCTTCCAGAAATAACCAAGATATAATTTGCTCTGTATAACAGAAATTAAGGATTTACACTTACTCTTCGGTGAATACTTATTTATAAATATAGATAGCTTGAGTAAGTAAATAAAAATAGTTCTTACAGGAAAAATACTATGTAGAAACCTTTAATGGAAAAGAACCTGGAAAAGTGTGTGTGTATATATATATATAATATATACAAATAATACATATATGAATAATTGAATCACTTTGCTGTACACCTGAAGCATTGTATATCAAGTATACTTCAGTAAAAAAGAAAAGTTTTATAAAAGATGAATATGTTTAGGTATTTAGTATCTCCATTTGTCCAAATATTTTAAATTCAAGTGAAACTCTCCCTTTGAAATTCCTGATCTCTTTTTGTACCACCCCAAACAGTCCCCTAATGTATCCTTGCAACTGTTTATAGTTAAGAAAGACAATTTTTTAATGGTTGTTAAACATATGAACTTCATTAAACACAAGAAGCAATCAGTAACAGTGCCATGAATCAGAATCTCTAAGGAGACACAACTTAACTACTGTCCCAGCCAACAAATCACCTTTAAGGCAGGTATGTATTAATATGGTGAACACAAACACTTTCCCTTGCTCACAGAGGTCTTGACTTTCCTAGCAGTTCATTCATTCCTGCCTTCATTGACCAGCAAGATGCTCTCAGCTTCAACACTCTTCTTGAAATACTGCCTCTTCAAGAGAGACTGGGTTGGCCAATAAAGTTCATTCCAATTTTCCCATAAAATGTAAACCTGAATAACCTTTTACAATGAAGGAAGTTTTTAACGATGTCCTTTCCCTTCCCTTCTCTTAACCCTCTAAAGAACTTCTCATCACACTAAACATAAGAGTCACTATCAGGTTTACGAGGCTGTACTTGTCTGGGCACCAAGTACTCCCCTCCACTCCCTCAGCTCTGGCCATTTGTACAGGTCCTCAAACAAACCAAAGGAGCTTTGCACTTACTATTCTTTCTACCTGGAATGCTTTTCCCAGTATAATTAACAGATGTTGGATATTTCCCTTCTCTACTTCATTTAGATCTATGCTTGTTATGGACCGAATGTTTGTATCCCTTCAAAATTCTCATGTTGAAATTCTAACCCCTAATATGATATGGATCACAATAAACTGTGGAAAATTCTGAAGGAGATGGGCATACCAGACCACCTGACCTGCCTCTTGAGAAACCTATATGCAGGTCAGGAAGCAACAATTAGAACTGGAGCTGGAACAACAGACTGGTTCCAAATAGGAAAAAGAGTACATCAAGGCTGTATCCTGTCACCCTGCTTATTTAACTTATATGCAGAGTACATCATGAGAAACGCTGGGCTGAAGGGAGCACAAGCTGGAATCAAGATTACCGGGAGAAATATCAATAACCTCAGATATGCAGATGACACCACCCTTATGGCAGAAAGTGAAGAAGAACTAAAGAGCCTCTTGATGAAAGTGAAAGAGGAGAGTGAAAAAGTTGGCTTCAAGCTCAACATTCAGAAAACTGAGATCATGGCATTTGGTCCCATCACTTCATGGCAGATAGATGGGGAAACAGTGGAGACAGTGGCTGACTTTATTTTTCTGGGCTCCAAAATCACTGCAGATGGTGACTGTAGCCATGAAATTAAAAGACGCTTACTCCTTGGAAGGGAAATTATGACCAACCTAGACAGCATATTAAAAAGTAAAGACATTACTTTGTCGACAAAGATCGGTTTGGTCAAGGCTATGGTTTTTTCCAGTGGTCATGTATGAATGTGAGAGTTGGACTATAAAGAAAGCTGAGCACCGAAGAATTGATGCTTTTGAACTGTGGTGTTGGAGAAGACTCTTGAGAGCCCCTAGGACCACAAGGAGATCCAACCAGTCCATCCTAAAGGAGATCAGTCCTGGGTATTCATTGAAAGGACTGATGCTGAAGTTGAAACTCCAATACTTTGGCCACCTGATGTGAAGAGTTGACTCATTGGAAAAGACCCTGACGCTGGGAAAGATTGAGGGCAGGAGGAGAAGGGGACGACAGAGGATGAGAAGGTTGGATGGCATCATCAACTCGATAGACATGGGTTTGGGTGGACTCCGGGAGTTGGTGATGGACAGGGAGGCCTGGCGTGCTGCGGTTCATGGGGTCGCAGAGAGTCGGACACGACTGAGCGACTGAACTGAACTGAATATGACATTATGAGGTAGGGCCTTTGCAAGGCAATTGGTTTAAGAAGATAGAGTCCTCATAAACGTGCTTAGTGCCCTTATCAGAAGATGTGAGAGAGCCTGCTCCCCCCATCTCTCTGCTCCCCTCATCTCTCTGCTCTCCCCCATATGAGGATACCATGTGAAGAAGGAAGGCCATCTGCAAACCTGGAAGCAGCCTCTCACCAGACACATCTGTTGGGATCTTCAGAAATGTTTGCTGTCTAAGCCATGCAGCCCGTGGTATATTTGCTAGAGCAACCTGAGCTAAGACAATGTTCAAGTACAGCCCCTCAGAGAGGTCTTCCTTGACCTTGTTTTCTGAAATAACATTCCTCCACTACCACTACCATTACTCTGCTCTTCAATCTGCTTTACTTTTTTCTCTGCAGCATCTTACATTAAAATCTACACGTATTTTTTGTGGATGTAAGTTCCCCATTGTTATCATTGGCTTCCCCCACTAGAATAGAATGATCCTAGTAACCAAAAACCATGTCACTAGACACTCATCTGTTGAATGATTAGTGAACTATAAAGTCAAGTTCAATACTTCTTTAGGAGACAGCATCAAAGAATTAGTCATCTTAGAATCAATGAGCATGCATTGGCATGGCAATGGCAGGCAATGGCAACCCACTCCAGTACTCTTGCCTGGAAAATCCCATCGACAGAGGGTTCTGGTGGGCTGCAGTCCATGGGGTCGCGAAGAGTCGGACACAACTGAGTGACTTCACTTTCACTTTTCACTTTCATGCATTGGATAAGGAAATGGCAACCCACTCCAGCGTTCTTGCCTGGAGAATCCCAGGGACGGGGGAGCCTGGTGGGCTGCCATCTATGGGGTCGCACAGAGTCGGACATGACTGAAGTGACTTAGCAGCAGCAGCAGCATCGCTATCTGTCAATAGCTATCTGTCTGTAAAGTGTATCTGTAAAATGTAAAGTGCTATCTCAGATGGCTTTGATTTGCATTTCCTGATGATTAGAGCTGATGAGCATCATTTCATGTGCCTGTTGGCCATCTGTATGTCTCCTTTGGAAAAATGTCTATTCAGGTCTTCTGCCCATTTTTAACCAGGCTGTTGTTTATCTATGTATATTTTGGATATTAACCCCTTCTCTTTCCTATCATCTGTAAATATTTTCTCCCATCCAGTAGGCTGTTTTCATTTTGTTGATGGTGTCCTCTGCTGTGCAAAAGCTCTTAAATTTAATTAGTTCCATTTGTTTATTTTCGCCTTTCTTTTGCCTTATGAAACAGATCCAAAAGAATACTGCTACAATTTATGTTAAAAGAATGTTCTGTTTTCTCTTCTAGAAGATTTACAGTTTCAGGTCTTACATTTAGGTCATTCACTTATTTTTGTACACGGTGTGAGGAAATGGTCTAATCTCATTCTTTCACATGTATCTGTCCAGCTTTTCCAATACCACTTATTGAAGTCTTTTCTCCATTGTATATACTTATCTTCTTTGTTATAGATTAATTGGAGAGCATTCTTTTTTTTAAACAAGTAAACAGATGTTTCGCTTTCTTCAACAAATCTCCATGTCTAAAATTCACCTCTTTTTAAAGATAAAACTATGCTGCTCTCCTCATTCATGGTAAGGGTACATTTAAGTTCTGGAACTCTGATCAGGCAGACTTCAGCAGAGTCCTGTGGTGTCTCAGATTGGTGAGCAGACTTCTTTTATGGAATCCCATTACAGCAGATGCTATTAATACAACCTCTACTTCAGACCTCTTTACCCATGGGCTATAGAGGTGGTTGTTTGGAGCCTGGCCTCCTGCTGTAATGCTTATGAAATATATTCTCTAATGTGCATGATGATTTTTTTCTATGGACTTCAAACGCCATCATTCCATTTGACCTCACAGCATACCTTTGAACTAGGCCAGGAGTCTGTGTATATATTCTCATTCCATAGGTGAGAATAGTCTAGTGAAGGCTGCTCAGTCGTGTCCGACTCTTTGTGACCCCATGGACTATACAGTCCATGGAATTCTCCAGGCCAGAATACTGGAGTGGGTGGCCTTCTCCAGGGGATCTTCCTAACCCAGGGATCAAACCCAGGTCTCCTGCACTGTAGGCAGATTCTTCACCATCTGAGCCACAAGGGAAGCCCAATAGATGAGAATAAAAAGGCGCAAGGAGGTCAAGTCCCTGACCAGAGGTCACCAAAATGTCAGGAGATGAACCAGGATGAGCCAGAACCTCTGCTTTTAGGGCCAGATCTCTCACTGCACCCAGATTCAGCCTAGGCAAATGTATGGGATGTGTGCATGCTTGCTCAGTCATGTCCGACTCTTTGTGACCCCATGGACTGTAGCTCGCGAGGCTCCTCTGTCCACGGAATTTTTCAGGCAAGAATACTGGTGTGGGTTGCCATTTCCTTCTCCAAGGGATCTTTTCGACCCAGGGATCGAACTCGCGTCTCTTGCATCTTCTGCATTGGCAGGTGGGTTCTTTACCAGCTGAGCCACCAGTGAAAACCTATGATGAGTGCATGCTTGCTCAGTCATGTCTGAGTCTTTGTGACCCCATGGACTGTAGCCCGCCAGGTGCCTCTGTCCGTGGAATAAAATAGAGGAAGTACAATCCAATGAAACCTGGAGATAAACTCTGCTTGCAATAAGTAATGGTAGGTGTAGGGGAGCAACTAAATTCCCATCCTCTGAAAGTTTCAAATAGTAAGAATAACAGATGACAAGAATTTTACACTGGTTTCATGGACTTGTTTTGCTAGTTTCTTTTTTGTTTAATAAGAAATAGACCCTTTTAGTCACAAACTTATTGTAAGCAGGCATTTTCAATTTGGTTCAAGAGGCCTCAACTGCTCTAAATCCTTAAAGAACTTTGAGTTGTTCACCTCTTTACCTTATTCCTCTAAAGGAGAATAACAATAAACAAAAAGGAGAAGCAGCAGCCAGTGTGTAGGAAGACACTGGAGCTGTCAGGCTAGGTGGGAAAGATGAAGTAGGAGACGATGTGGACCTGGCTGTCAGGACTGGGCCTGCAAGGAGAGAGAAGCTGAGAACAAAAGAAAAGTCAGCCTCAGGGGAAAGTTCCAAGACAGTGGTAAGAGCAAGAATGCCAAACAGAGTGTGTGCCTGAGAAATCCCTCTTGGGCACATGTGGGGATCAGAAGTGGGACATATGTGGTATCGTCAAAATCTGATACCATTTCCTTCAACAGAGAAGAAAACAGAAGAATATTCAGTTTTTTAAAAAAACAGAATGAGGAAGGTGTAAAGAAATGAAATTGCAAGTGAAGATCGGGGAATGATGTTGGTTCTCAGACATGCTCTCTTCTTAGTCTGTAAACCCTTCCAGGGAAGTTTCATCTAATTCCATGGCTTTAATCACTGGCAAGAGATCATGACACTGTCTCCCTCATGGGCCTCTCTCCTCACCTCCACACCTGTACACTGGAATGTCCTGCTGGGTTGAATTGCTGCTCAGAGACCCATGATCATAACACGGCTAGTGTCTCCATCATGAGCCTCTGTCCTTACAGTCCCACTCCACCTACACATCCCACAGGGATCGCAAATGAATGTGCAAAACTGGATTCATCATCACGGCCCTCCCACCTCTGCCACCACATGTATGCTGTCTCTTCTCCATACTCTCAGTGGACCACGATTCTCCAATCTCCTCAGCTACTCAAGCCAAAACTAGAGAACCATCATCATCTACCTCTTCCATTCCCTCAAAATCCACATGCAGGTGGTCACCAAGTCTTATCAGTTCTCCTCTTCAATCTCAAATCTGCCCATTCTTCCCCATCCTCACTACCGAGTTCAGGTCCTCATCATCTCTACTGTAGCTATATCATCTGCTGTAACTAGTCTTTCTGTCTTGAGTCCCTTTCCCATCTCATTCACCTTCCAAACTGTAGCCCAGGCTGCTAATCTAGCACAAAGCATGACTCATCACTTGTCTATGAAAATCTTCTAGGTGTTGCCTCACTGCCAATAGATGAAAGTTCAAACTCCTCAGCACATCTGATAAGATGTCCATGGTCTGACCCCAACACACCCCTCCAGCCTGATTTCCTTCCACCCACACATACCCTAGTCGTTATCAGATTATATAGCTCCCAAACATACCAGGAGACTTTATGGCTTTATGTCTCCTGTGTTGTGCTTGGTACAGACTAAGAGTTTAAGAAATGGTAGTTGCTATCACTACTACAAGGATGACAATGACAACAACATTGATGATGATGACGATGAATGGTCAACTAGGGTCAAACTGTGGATGGTCTTACGGACAAAAACCAAAGCATTTAGATTTGGAGCATAACACAGCATCTAAGGATTCGGGGGCATGGTACTGATGAAATTATAATCTCTGGTAGCAGGTATTATAACTGACTAAAAAGGAAGAGGGGGGGAGGTACAGGGACCATTTGGGAAGCTGCTATGATAGTCCAGGTAGGAGATGTTTAATATAGGAAATACACGTGAAAATGGAAGAAAACTTAAAAAATTCCGCGTGACTTAATAGCTGCACAGAAATAACAATGAGCAAAATAGAAAGACTGCTAAAATTTCAGGAGTAGGTTAAAAAAAAAGGTATCTGATGAAAATCTAGAATTTGGGGATGCAGATCAATTCATGTTTTTAAAAGGTACAAGTATAGATTTTTATAATATAAGTATTTTTCAAAGAGGTAAGAGTTGGGCTCACAAGAGCAGATAAGTAACTGAGAGAGAGTGAGGCATGAATTATTAAATAGTTCTAAATGTTACAGGCCAAAAAGCAAGAGATGGACAAAAAGAATAAAATTTGGCCAAAAACAAGGCAGCTCATTGGGAAAGGAACTTGAAATCAGTTGGAAGACTAGCAGCTAGACTTGTTAACATTTTAGAAAGGAGGGGGACCTAAGAAGAGAAAGAAAAAACAACTGTGGCTTAAGAAAATAATTCATTCATTCAACAAACATCCACTGAGTTATCTGTGCTAAACACATTTCCAGGTGCTGGGCATACAAGAGCCAACAAACACAGTCCCTCCCCTTGTAGAAGTCCATCTTCCAGTGTGAGAGGCGGACAATGATGAAAACAACAAAAATGGAATATCAGGAAGTGCTTGCGACCATCTCTAAAGCTGCTAGGTGCGTGGGGAGGATACTTCAGGCTCAATTCTAAAAAGCTGCCAGAAGTCTTCTGACATATGTGGAGAGTGACTGTTCTTTATATATGGTTTGCACGAAATGAAATGATGCATCATGTTTACAATATAAATTGCCATGTAGGAGAGGAAGTTTCTGAGAAACTGCAAAACTAAATAGTGAAGCCCACCTCCACACAAATCTTAAAGGCTCTATTTCCATTCAATCTTTTATAAACAAACATAAGCAAAGGCATGTTTCTCTCTTAACCCTTAGCATGAAACCCTTGCTCTAGAAACCCTTAGATTTTCCATTTTCCATAAATCTTCGCCACTCTGCCTAAACTACCGGGAAAAACAATTAAGAGCGTTTAAATAGAGCTTGCCAAAGCAATGACACTACTGTTTCCATATATGAATGCATAAGCTTAAGAACAGTCTAGCTCTCAGCACTTCTTAAAAATAAGTTAAAATTTTCATATTCACCTCTCTTGTTTTATTGTAGGTATTAAAGTTATTTTTTCCAATAGAAGATGGATATCAGAGAAACTGGAGAAGTTTCTATGCAATTTTTTAATGGAACATGAGATACCTTTGGTAATCTATAACTTCCAAAGGCATAACATTTTAAAAATGAAAGTCTCACCATTACACCCATATGTTACCACTGTTTAAATTAAATGGGGGGAAAAAAGCCTATGAAAGTGTGCTTTAGACCATAATGTAGTAAACACACACAAATATTTTATACAAATTAAAAAAGAAACCATGACTATCTCAGCCTAAGGTAGCACTTTATCTTAGCCCAGAAAATAAGAGATAAGAAAACCATACTCTTTATTGGCCAAAGAACTAAATGAATGAGAAAAACTAAAGCTTGCTTGCTTGAGATTTTCCCTAAAAAAGCTACTTTTTCTTTCTTAAAATAAGTTTCAAGTCAAAGAGTAAGATGAGTCTATTTGGGAAACACAATTCAGATAACATAGGTGTTATTTGGCTCCCAAGATCACAACATACTCTCAGTAGCAAACAATGAGTGGAAGGGTTTTATCACTGTTGAAAGTCACAGAAACGGGGTCAAAAAATATTTTTAAAAAGGCAGGTAAGATTTTCAAAATTAGCAAAGTGGGGCCACTGGGTACAATAGCAAAGAACCTTATATCCCTGAATGAATCTGAAAGTTATCACTTTATTATAACAAATGAGATATACTCTATACTGTAAAATCTTTTAAAGAATCGGGGAAGGTAGTAGCAACTTTGGAGAAATTTTCTCTACAAAAATTGGCTATAATAAATTTGGATTCTTGAGTAAGCAAACCCTTAGCAATCAAGAAATTTGTTCTAGAAGTAAACAGCCCTCCCCAAAGTTCTGAGTAGTCAAGAGTTTGCTGTTGTAAAACACATGAAAAGATGCTCAACATCGCTCATTATTAGAGAAATGCAAATCAAAACCACAATGAGGTATCACCTCACACCAGCCAGAATGGCCATCATTAAAAAGTCTACAAGCAATAAATGCTAGAGAGGGTGTGGAGAAAAGGGAACACTCTTGCACTGTTGGTGGGAATGTAAATTGATACAGCCACTTTGGAAGACCGTATGGAGATTCCTTAAAAAACTAGGAATAAAGCTACCATATGACCCAGCAATCCCACTCCTAGGCATATACCCTGAGGAAACCAAAACTGAAAAAGACACATGGATCCCACTGTTCACTGCAACACTATATACAGTAGCTAGAACATGGGAGCAACCTAGATGTCCATCAACAGATGAATGGATAAAGAAGTTGTGGTACATACACACAATGGGATATTACTCAGCCATAAAAAGGAACACCTCTGAGTCAATTCTAATAAAGTGGATGAACCTAGAACCTATTATACAGAGTGAAGTCAGAAAGAGAAAGATAAATACCATATTCTAACACATATATATGGAATCTAGAAAAATGGTACTGAAGAATTTACTTACAGGGCAGCAATGGAGAAACAGACATAGAGAACAGACTTATGGACATGCGGAGAGAGGAGGAGAGGGTGAGATGTATGGAAGGAGTAACATGGAAACTTATATTACCATATGTAAAATAGATAGCCAACGGGAATTTGCTATATGGCTCAGGAAACTCAAACAGGGGCTCTGTATCAACCTAGAGGGATGGGATGGGGAGGGAGATGGGAGGGAGGTTCTAAAAGGAAGGGATATATGTATCCCTATGGCTGATTCATGTTGAGGTTTGACAGACAACAACAAAATTCTGTAAAGCAATTATCCTTCAATAAAAAAAATAAATTATTTTAAAAAATAAGAGTTCCCTATTTTAAGCTCCTTTCATTTTATGCTTGAATGGCCAATTAAAATTGCCAGACTTGATGTCTCAATGAATTTCAGGCAGAAGAAAAAAAACATGCTGTCAAACTGTTCTTGACATATTTTTTAGGTTAGTTTTCATTTTCCTTCTTACAGCACTATTTAGGTTCTTGCTAAAATAAATTATTAGGAACTTTTGAATGAGCATTCTATGAAAAAATGTAACCATGCCCCAGTTTAAAGGTCATATTTCATCACTGTAGGTGATTTACCCTGTATAGCAGACAAAGTGGTTTTATGAGTTAATTTTCCCCAACACTGCGTTCTGTGGGATACCTACTCTCCAATCTCACAATGTTTTTTGACAGAAATTAAAACTTTGCAGGGAGAGTCTTATAGGGTTGTTAACTCACAACCCTCCCTGAACCCACAAGGATGGAAAGAGCAGTGGATGGGGAATGACAGAGAGGCCCTCAATGAATGTACACCTCTGGTCTGAGCTTCTGCAAAGGCAGCACTGCAGGGGACAAGAGCATAATTCGTGTCTTCCGAATTGCAGGTCTTAGCCCATCAACGGGGAGTAAAACCAACATGGCAGATCAAGATCAGTATTTGGTAGAGGTTGCAGGTGGGATGGAACTTATCAGAAAATACTGAGATGGTTGGATGGCATCATAGACTCAATGGACATGAGTTTGAGCAAACTCCAGGCAACAGTTAAGGACAAGGATGCCTGGTGTGCTGCAGTCCATGGGGTTGCAAAGAAGGGACATGACTTAGCAACTGAACAACAAGAGCACATCTCACACAGTCTAGGCTAAGTATTGTTCCATGAACCTTTGTTTTGAATATATTATTTATATGTCTATGTCTGTCCTGGCTTTCAACATAGAATGTGCTTCTTAAAGGGCACTGAGTTGGCCACAAAGGGTTCTGTATGTGAACCCCGCCCCCCAAATTCATATTTTGAAATCCTAACCCCAGTGTGATGGTATTAGAAGATGGAGCCTTTAGGAGGTGACCTGGCTATGTAGGGGGGTCCTTTATGAATGGGTTTAGTGCTCTTATGAAAGGGACCCCAGAGAGGGTTCTTGCTCTCCTTCCACCATTTGATGACAAAGAAGTTGGCAGTCTGCAACCTAGAAGAGGGTTCTCACCAGAACTGGACCATGCTGGCATCCTGATCTCAGATGAACAGCCTCCAGAACTGTGAGAAGTAAGTTCCTGTTGTTTGCAAGCCACCCAGTCTGTGTTACTTTGTTTTGGTAGCCCAAGCTGATTAACAGAGTTTGGTACTTCTCTATTATTTACAGTTCAAGGGACACTGAGTAACTGAAAAAGCCATGTGCAAAGATTAAAAGCAAGCTTAGCGTAAGCTAATTTCTGTTAACTGGTCTCTAAAGGATCCTACAATCCCGTTTCATATTCATCCTAAAAATATCTAGAAGATCAAAGATAATGTTTTTAGCCTTTAACTAACTTCTTACTCAACAACTGCTTCTCTCTTATCTCCATAGCAGTCTTTGGTTCCTGTTAGAATGCACGTGTCCTCAGTTGCTCAGTCACGTCCAACTCTGTAATCCTACGGACTATAGCCCACCAGGCTTCTCTGTTCATGGAATCTTCCAGGCAAGAAAACTAGAGTGGGTTGCCATTTTCTTCTCCAGGGGATCTTCCCACCCAGGGGTCGAACCCCTGGATTTCTCTTGCATTTCCTGCATTGGCAGCTGGATTCTTTACTGCTGAGCCACCAGGAAAGCCCAAGTGCACTACAAAAGCTTGGTATTTGGTGAGGCTTGGGCAAGACCCTAGGATCACACTGGAGTCTTCATCCTGCGGCTGTAAGGGCAGCCAACTCTAGTTATGACCATGGCCTGACCACATTCCAGGAAGCAAAAGCATCAAAGTAGGATGTTGTTTGGAAGAGCAAGTCCTCAGACTTGTGCGAGAGTTCTAAAGCTACAGATCTGGAAAGCCCCAGGGGCCAAAATGTGTCTGCTTTCTGAATGGCCTGCCTGGGTGTGAGAGGTAAAAATCCAGCCAGCTTACCTACGGTCCTTTCCAGCCACTTCAATTGCTCTGGCTGCAGTATGGATGATGGATTAGAGGAGGGCCAGGGTGGACTCAGGAGCCCAGGGAGGTGATGGTTAGAATCCAGCAGAGAAATGAGAAGTTGGACTAGGGCAGAATCAGCAGAAACTATGAGAACCAGATGGAAGAGGGAGATATTCAGCAAGCAAGACTGACAGAAATAGGTGATGGGTTAGATGTGGTAGATGAGAAAGATGGGGTCAAGGATAGCTCCAAGTTTCTATCTCCTATGAGGCAGTGGCTAGCGATGTCCATCACAGAGCTAAGCAAGAGGACAAGGCAGGAAATGATCAGGATTATGGTCTTGGACATGAAAAATTTGAGGTGCCTTTGAGATAGCCAAGTGCAATATCAATTATGTAATCTAATGCTCATAGAGAGGCCTAGGCTGGAGATGTAAATTTTAGATTCACTATGTCTTTCTTTTTCAATTTTCACTCCAAAATTACATTTTGAGACACAAGTGTTTGAAACAGAAAAGAACAAGGGCTTTAAAATCAGAAAATCCAGAGATGGAACCATCTCTTACTGACTCTGTGTCCACGAGCATGCACCTAACCCGATCAGGTTTCCAATTTCCCCTTTATCAGTAAGGAAGCTGCAGACCACCATCAAGAGCATGGTGAAGATGAGAAGAAACAGCACTTGAGAAGTGCCTGGAACAGAGCAAGTTCTCCACACAGTGGAGCCAGAAAATGCTGTACTTTTTTATATACCCCCTAGCACTTGATACTGTCCTGGCTAAGGATTCCATCAATATTTAGTATGTTGAACTGACTTGAAATACTCAGAATTGTCAGCAAACCACTATTTCCTAGATAACCACTAGTTCTCAAAATCATTCCTCCACCTGGCACCCTACTGAAGCAGCACCCAAACATAAGCTATGCATGGAGCACATATCTTCCTCCCATCATCCACATACCCTGGTGCATCTCCCAGCCCTGGGAGTACCCACCACTTGGCAGGGGCCAGTGACTATCCAGAGCTTGTTTGTACTATCTAAAGTCCTTGATACCCAATCCAGTCATATGAAGTTGTTCTCTTGTGGTCTACAAGGATGTGAGAAAAGCCAAGACTGGCTCTATCTCTCCTCCGGTATTTCTAGAGCAGGCAGATGGCACCCTCGCCACACACCCTGAAGTTCACCTGGGAGTACCAAGCACTTCAGGAGGCTTAGATTTGGAGCAATGGGTTTACCATTTCCTGCCAATATTGGGATTTCCTAGGTGGCTCAGTGGGTAAAGAATCCACCTGCAATGCAGGACATGCAGCAGAAGCGGGTTCCATTCCTAAGTTGTGAAGATCCCCTAGAGGAAGGCATGGCAACCCACTTCAGTATTCTTGCCTGGAGAATCACCATGGACAGAGGATCCTCGTGGGCTATAGTCCACAGGTTGCAAAGAGATGTGACTGAAGCAACTGAGCATGCACGCATGTGCACACACACCAATCTCAAGTGTGCTTCAGAATCACTTGTCATTCAGATTGTTGCTCCCCATCCCCAGAGTTTCTGACTTAGTTAGCCTGGGGTACACTATAAGAATCTGTATTTCTAACAAGTCCTCAGTTCTAGGGACAACACCCAAGAACCTGGCTTCTTCCTGAGACTGGGTAATTGCTATGTCTAACGAACATTTAAAAACATTTAAAAAGAAAGTTGGGAAGGTTTACCTGGAGTGTCATAGGAAGCTGCCCTGTATATTATCACTATAGTATCTCACTTAAGAGTTATTTATGTTTGGGATTTTGGTACTTTCAGACCTTATTTTAATAGTTTCCTAAATGCTTCACAATTTCTACTTATTTGTTCTGTTATTTTTGAAAAAGAAAAAGCAAGAACTCTTTAAATAGAGATACCTCTTCATACTGATGCCAGAGCCTAAACCATCACTGTTCCCTTCTTCTGGAGGACCTAGTTGTCATTCTCATGGAGTTGTCATAGCCAGCCTTTAAGAACAATCTTCACAACTCAAACTGTTTGGCTTGAGAAACCTCAGTGGTGGCCCAATTCACCCTGACAGGATGAATGGGACCTATTCATTCACTGACTTACATGTTTACTGGGCACCTACTGTATGTCAAGCATTTTCTTGATAAGCAATGTTAAGGAACCATGACATCCACCTTTAAGGAGTTTATAATCTTGAGTGTGAGTTTGAGTAGAGGTGATAAAAAAATAAGTAAAATACATAAATGTATAAGTATCTACTGTGATAGGTGAAGAAAAGATATGAAGAAGGTCCCCTTTAGGTTAGATGATCAGAGAAAGTGTCTAGAGAAGGTGACATTTAAATTGATTAACTTAGAGAAGCTTAAAGTCCATTCTTGTCTATGTATCCTGAACCAAATTCACTCTTATGCCACTCTGGGAGCTTTAAAAATGTTTATCTGATAATTATAAACAGTAGAAAGAACAGATTTCCTATTTAGATTATTTCTGTGAAGGAAGAGAAAAAAAATCATACCTAGGAACATTGGTTAAAAAAAGTTGGCGGTCTGGTGAATAAATACCATTTATGATGTAAAAAGAAGGACTACTATAAACTATTAAAACTAGTATTTATCAGTTTGCCTGACATTTTGAAGAGGGTCTGGAAAATAATAAAATCAGAATAATCATAAAATGTCTCAAGGTTTTGAAGAGTAATCTTCATGTAAATTCATAAGCTGTTCAGTATATATTAAATCCCCACCTTTTCCCATACATAATGCTAAGTCCCAAGAATACAAAAATAAACAAAATGTGATGCCTAACCTTTCCCACTGACAAATATTAGCTAAACACCTATGATGCACTTACCACTTCCTCAAGCTGGTCATAGTTTTGCTTCTTTTTATTGTTGTTTTGTTTCCTTACTTCATCAGTAAATGCTATGACCAAATGATCAAGAGATAGTAGTATTTTTTTTTTAAAGTATGCTTTAATTGTTGAAAATCTTGGATAAATAACAAGGTCCTATTGTACAGCACAGGGAACTATGTACAATATCCTCTGATAAACCATAATGGAAATTTTTAAAAGAATGCATGTGTGTATGTGTGTATATATATATGTACAACTTGGCTGTACCTCAGAAATCAGTAACATTGGAAATCAATTATACTTAAGCAAAAAAAAAAGAAAGAAAGAAAGAAAATTCACTACTCAATAAGTAGAATCTACTGAATTTCTTGTGCAAATCTATGAAGCAAAGAAACACATTTTTATGGCTAGCTATAATTTCCTCCTAAACCCCTTGCTCAACATTATTGGCTAGCAATGGCTTAAGTATCACCTCTCTCTTACAAAACAGAGGGATTTTCTATAGTCCTGGGTCTTTAGTCCTGGGATTTTTGTTCCAATTCAAGGTAATTATATTGTACTTTCTGGGCCTGCGGTGCTTGCAAGCCCCATCCTTGCCTGAAGAAACTCTACTGAAAGACACAAGCCCATTTTTAGTGGGAGCACTACTACACACAAATGCTATGTAGTTCAATATACAATTTTATAACTGACTTTCTAAAACCTTTAGAGAAACAGGTCTCAAGAACTTGCTCACCCATTACTCAACTCCTCCAAACATACTGCACACCTACTGTTAATTCATCCCATAAACAATGCTGAGGACTTTCTAAAAGAAGAATACACACTTCATGGAGTTGTCTTTCACACAGGTTTAACTTAAAATGACAACACCTAAGAACTGTCAGTTGACGGGACATGTAAAGACATCTCAGTTATTATGCTTTCAAATCTTCCCAAGAGTAACCTAATTTGGGTAAGATTCCAGTATTTTCCTATATTATCTCCTTATACACCTCTGATGGGCTTCCCTGGCGGCTGATGGTAAATCTGCCTGCAATATGGAAGACCTGGGTTCGACCCCTGGGTTGTGAAGATCCCCTGGGGAAGAGAATGGCTACCCACTCCAGTATTCTTCCCTGGAAAATTCCATGGACAGAGGAGCCCAGCAGGCTATAGTCCATGGGGTCACAAAGAGTTGGACGTGACCAAGTGACTAACACACACACATACACACACACAACCCTCTAATGAAGTCAGACACAAGTAGATACAATTGAGAATGGAATACATAATATTAAGCCTGGTTCCCTGGCCTAATCTTTTACCCTGAAAGGAAACTGACTGAATAAAACGCTTTGTCAATAGCAGCCAATTTTGACTAAACAGTACTTCAAAAATGTCATCAAGAGATTAAGCTTAACATTTAAAAAAAAAAGAAAAATACTAAATAAAACATAAGGCTAGGTTTCTCCCCTCCTCAATTTCCCTGGCATTTAGAAGAACTGCCTTAGATAAGTCCACAAATGAACAGCTGAGCTACATAATGTACAGTTCTAACTGGGCAGCTTCTAGAAAAATAAAAGGACTCCTTCCAACCCCAGTTAATGTGCTTGATACAAAAAGAACATGTTACTGCAACAAATATATTTCTGGCTTGATTTTTACAGAGTAACTAATGAAGGCTCCAGCCATAGGGGAAAGAATTATTTTTCCAGGATATTAAATGTTCTGACTCACCATTTAACAGAAGTACAACTTAAATGAATATTCAAATTAAATATATACATATTTATGACTTTATCCATGTATGACAAAGCCTGTGGCTTCTGGTTTTATTAACCAGGAAGAAAAGTCTGGAAAACTACCATACATTTGTATTTCTATTCATATAGTTCCTTCTCCCCAAGCACTGGTGGAAGCAAAGTACTAATTCTGAGTCTAGTGACATATATATAAGCCAAGAGAATCATAGTGAATGGATGAAAATGGACATTGTCTCCTTTATTATCTGTTTGGACAAGAAGATGTAAAAATATAAATACGAAACCATTAGAAATGTGACACCTCACGAATAATTACTAGTAAACAGAAATTTTCTGTTAATCTCTATGATCTCTAGAAGTCAAAAATGCACTCTCACCATAGAACCCCTAGTAAAGCAAGAATCTTAAGAATTTCACATTAACCGTAGTCCTCCTGCTAAATATCTGTGAGACTACAAGCAAGTCAATTCACCTCTCCAAGCCTCAGTATTCATCCATAAAAGGCCCAAGTTTCTGAACCAGTTAATATTTGAATTCTTTATCAGAAAGAAATCTACCTCAATCCCCCATGGCTGAATCAGTAAGACCCATTCTAATTATTTGTCATCATTCTTCTAAAAGTTAAAACACTCTTCTGTGCATATAGGAAGGATGGGTGGAAAGAGAAGAGGATTCTTAGAGGGAAGAGAAACTAGGTTGGTTTTGTTAATTAGGTTCCTCCTCTGAAACCACGAGTTAGTATTAGCATATGCTGAAATTTACCCAAATATAAGAATGGCTGGTATCTTCATCTCAAGACATATTCTTTCAGGAAAGGGCACAAGTCAATTTCTAGGAATGTCTATTTCAGCCAGTTGCACATCACTAACAACTAAGGCAGGCAAGAGACAAGCAAAAGAGAATGACATAGATGTCAGCTTATGGTCTACACCGAGAAATAAAAACTCATCTTTCTACGATGTATTCGGGAAGGAAAGGCACAAAATGCACCTGCCAGCTTCAGGAGGCACACCTCTCATAGGTAAATTACCTTGTGGGTCAGCAGATGCTGGGAATTTACATGATGAGATTCTTTCTGAGGATGATAAGATGCTTTGTTATCCTCCTTCATTCAAATCTTCATTGACTACTTACTATAGCAAATCCCAAAGCAAAAAAAATAAATGAATGTATGAATTGACAGTCTATAATATTCAGGTAAATCTTGACATTTATTGTAGAGTAGTGTAGCCCCTGAGAATATTTCCAAATAAAACAATAATACTAAACAATATAGATGCTAAGCTAAAGTGCCCTTGGAATTTTCTTTCCCTTCATTAAGTGGTATGTGATGAAGGGGAAGTGTGTGTTAATCTCTCAGTTATGTCCAACTCTTTGTGACCCCATGGACTGTAGCCCACCAGGCTCCTTTGTCCACGGCATTCTCTGGGCAAGAACACTGGAGTGGGTAGCCATTCCCTTCTCAAGGGAATCCTCCCAACCCAAGGATCAAACCCAAGTCTCCTGCACTTTAGGCAGATTCTTTACCATCTGAACCACCTCATTAAGTGGTATGTGATGAAGGGGAAGTAAATTACAAGTGGAACAGGTAATTCGGATTACCTATCAGTTAATACAGGGTGAAAAATTTTCTTTCCCCTAGAGAAATGATTTTATTGGATTACAAATTTATTGATAAGCATTATAGAATGCTAAAACCAGAAAGAGAAAAATAACCCAATGCAAACTTCTTGTTTTATATGTGAGAGACTTGAGGCTCAAAGATGGTAGGATTTGGTCCAGGTTGTATAGCTAAATCCCTGGAGGAGAAAATGGCAACCCCACTCCCATATGTTTTTGCCTGGAAAATCCCATGAACAGAGGAGCCTTGCGGGCTACAGTCCATGGGGTCACAAAAGAGCCAGGCATGACTTAGAGACTAAGCAAAAACATACAGCCAAGTATACTGCCAGAACTAGAACCCAGGTCACCAGCAAGCATACTTAACAGTCCCTGATGTCCTGTATCCCATGATGTCTCTTCATTGTTGTCAGAAGTGAAACAATGTCACAATCTACAAAGCAAAGGACTAGACATCAAGAGCTTTGCGTTCTAGTCTTGTAAACTCTACTAGATTAGACATGATACTATATAAAACTAATCACTTGTCCAAACCTCAGTTTTCTCATCTGTTGAAATTTGAACAGTAATTCACAGTTAGACCGTGCAAACCACAATAAATGCAGAAATGTCTGGCCACTGTAAAAATCTTATACAAGTACAGACCTAGCACTGGGTGGATGACAATAGTGGTGGTGATGACTTCAGACAACCTGGCTTCAACTCTTAATTCCAGTCACTTGTTACCTTGATAAGTCATTAAACCTGTGAGCCTCACATTCCTCTTGTGAATATCTGGTTAACAATTCTGGCCCTGCCTCCCCCAGAAATGGTCAGAATTAAAACTTTTTCAGAGAAGGTTGTTGTTGTTTCAGTTGCTAACTCAAATCTGACTCTTTCGGAACCCCATGGACTATAGCCATGGGATTCCTCTGTCCATGGGATTTCCCAGTGAAGAATACTGCCGCGGGTTGCCATTTCCTTACCTGGGGAATCTTCCAGACCCAGGGATCCAACCTGAGCCTCCTACATTAGCAGGCGGGTTCTTTACCACTGAGCCACCAGGTCAGCCCTTTCAGAGAATATGAAAAAGCATTTACAAAGCAAGGCATTGATGCAAATGTGAGGTATTACCAAATCCCTCTAGTCTTATTTGGACAAAGATATAACAAGATTTTATTCATTTTTTCAAGTGTTCCTCCTCAACTAAGACGTCATTATGCATCAGTCTCAGTCTTACCAGCTTTCTCATCAGTTTTCCTAAGTCTCCACAGAAGGCACCATTTCCCTCAGCTCAGAGATCATGCTTGCTGCTTACTCAACTTCCCACTGGCAAAGACTTATCTGAGAAAGGTTTATTTCTAGGGCCTCTTTTCGACTGAAAATGCCCTGACAAAAGCTTCCATGAACACTATTATACTTCATCACATTAAAAGTGGTAAGGAATCCAACCCTTTGGCTTCTCTCCACTCCCAGGACTTCAGCCTTTACATAGAAGAGACAGAAGCCTGGGTGGATGCTTTTCACCGGAAGGGCAACAACGGTTACCCAAACCCATGCTCGGTAGTACTGATGGGGAGACTGCTGCTTCTTTGTGGGTGACTAGCACATTCTTAGGCCCAACCGGCCTCTCAAGAGTCACTCACCTTAGAGCTAGGGCTCCTGGCAGGCTGAGACTATCATAGAAAAATAGAAGGGTGGGGGAGAGGGGGTGCGCAGTATTTTTGGTCTGCAACATGCTAGCTGCCTTTAAAAAAAAAATCAGAGTAACTAGCATTTCCTTGCTAAGAACCCAGATTTCAGTTGATTAGAAGAAAAAAATTCATCAGCCTATCCAAACAACTCTGGAACAGGTTTCCATCCAACCACGCCGGGCATCAGAGACGAGTGAGTTGGGGGTGGGGGTGGGGGGGGGGGTAAGAACTGACAACAGGCTTATCTGCATAGATGAACGATAAGCTGCCATTTGTTGTCTTCTGTTAGGTGACTCTTGGCACCGGTTTGGCAAATCAAACCCCGGAGTTCTCCCTCTCCGGTGCCCCCACACTCCCACCCCCCGGTCCCAGCTGTTGAAGCGTCATGTTGACCCGGCTGGGGAAGAGAAGCAGGGGAAACGCACAAGTCTGTATATTGCTGCATTTAGGTCGAAACCACGCCGCACCTGTTCAATCCGGCTCCGGCGCCAGAAATGACCAGAACATCGACTCATAAGCCCCTCTTGAGATCCCAGGGGCGCCTAACAAGTTCGCCGCTGTTTAATATCCGGAGAGGGTGGTGGGAGAGCTCTCTTTTTGCAGCCAAACTCAGCTGGCTACCCAGAAAAAGGGAAGGGGGCTCCGGCTCCAGTGAACCCAGAGTGACCCCCAGGGTCACTGCGGCCCCGGGGATCCGGGTAGTAAGCGGAGTGGGTGCCCGCGGGGAGCGCGCAGCCGTGGCCCGGAGGAATGAAGGTCCCGCTTCGGTGGCCACGCGAACCCCCTCCGCCCTATCTCCAGCACCAGACGGACAAAGTCAGAGCGGCGAGGGATCGCCAGGGTTCATCCGAGACTCAGAGCCCCCAAGCTCGAGTCCAAAAGGAGGGTCGCGGGAGGAGGGGCAGGGGACGTGCAGGAAACTTACCTCACCGGGACAGCCTTCGGGCACCTCCGGTGTCGAGACCAGTTGCGCCACAGCGTGCAAGTTATCGGGACGTTGTCTCTTCCCCGGGTCGAAAGGAGAGCCGTGCAGGCAAGGGGCGGGGGGGTCAGCGGGGCGGGGCCCGGGCCCGGGCGCAGCGCGCGGAGCCGGCAGGTGCCGGGGCCCGAGCCGCGGGGCCAAACTCGCCCCGGACGCGCCTCAGCGGGGGCGCGCGGCTGCGAGTGTGCAATGCGCGCGCGCCGCGGCCGGAGTGTGTCCCCGCTTTCCCCTTCCTTCCCCGCCGGTCCTGCGGCCAGACTGAGCCCGGAGCAGCCGCCGAAGCCCCCGCTGCTCTGAGCCGCTCCACCGCCGGGCGCACTCTGGCCCGGCGCGTTCGGGGTCGGAGGCCGGGGACTGAGGAGCAGGGCGCCCCCGGGCTTGGGCGCAGGTTCCTGCGCAGAGCGCGCCGGAGTCGGAGCGAGGAGCGGAGAGAGCGGGCTGCGCGGCGGCGGCCGCGGCTCTGAGAGGCTGCAGGCCCCGCCCGCCGGCCGCCCAGGCTCTTCCCCTCTTCTCTCCACCCCCTCGCTCCATCCCCGCACGCCCTGCAGGGAAGCCAGACCGGTTTGCAGCTGCGGCGGCGGGAGCCTGTACCGCAGTAGGACTGGGCGTCCGAGTCGACGTTGGGAACAAGGCGCTTGGTCCCGCCGCCGCGTGCCTAAGACAGAGAGGGGGTGGAGTGGGCCCCTAGATCCAGCCGCTTCCTGCAGGGCTAGCCAAGGGCTTCCCGGCGGTGCTCAAAGTCTTGCAGCCCCGGAAAACAGGGCTGTGTTTGGGACAGGGCTCCCGCTTCCTCGGGCCACCAAACTCTTCGACACCTGGTCTCCTGCCCGCTGGACTCTGCTTGCGCCGAACCCCCTACTTTAACCAGGAAGGGGCAAGGCAGTCTGAAGGCAGCACGTGTTCCCAGGAAGTAAGACCTACCCAACAGGTAGAAATAGGTAGGAGAAGGGGTCCTGGGAGAGAGAAGGCTGGAGGGACGTCAGGCACTGATGGTCGGTGATGAGGATTCGGGCCAAATCTTACTGACAGCGCTGAGAGGGCGTGGGGCCCTCGTAATCTCACCCGACGTCAGTTCAGCAGCGGAGAGGACACCGGCCAGGTCTAAAGGACTCTCTTGGATCTGGGAGAGAGGGAGGAGGAGGGAGCTGCTATCATGGAAGCTATACCTACATATGCTTAATTGGAACCGAAAAGGTAGCGGATCTCTCCCAGCCGGATCACAGCAAGTGGTATTTCTCACCCTCACCACTTCCTTCCACCTTGTTACTTAGTCGCTCAGTCGTGTCCGACTCTTCGCAAGCCTCTGGACTGTAGCCCGCCAGTCTCCTCTGTCCGTGGAATTTTGCAGGCAAGAATACTGGAGTGGGTTGCCATTTCCTTCTCCAGGGGATCTTCCCCATTCAGGGATCGAACCCGCGTCTCCTGCATTGCAGGCGGATCCTTCCCCTTTACCCTTATTTAAAAAACAAACACATTGGTGGGAAACGTAGGATACATTCTGTCCCAAGAAAACCAACCTTTCATGTCCTTATCCTCAGATACCGCCTAATGGGTGAGCCAAAATGAATTTGTTTGAAAGGATACTCTGTTAGTTTTCAGCAAATGAAAAAACCTCTTTTTTGAGTTGAAATCTTGTACTTCCCAGTTCAGAATGGAGGGTAATAATTCCTTAGTAACACATATCTGTTAAACTTTTTCTAGCATACCTCTTCCAGATGTGCCAGGCCACCCCTGGGAGTTTTAGGGCATCACTTGTTTAGGACCCTGTGACTTGTGGTTTTAGCATCTTAGGCTCTTCAGAGCCTTAGAGCAGGAACACAAATCTAGTCCAACATGATTACTTCACAGAAGTAAAAACTGAGACCCCGAAATATTAAGTGACCCACAGGCCAGAACACTGGTTCCTTGATTCCCAGAAATGCTGGACTAACAAAGTTCAGTTTGGGTCTAAAGAGGCCTGGGTGGAGGAAACAGACACAGATCAAAGAACCCTTCATCTGCCTGGTGTGAATCACCGTGTAGAGGGCAGCAGCATACCGCTGTAAGTAGCAGACTGCTGGGATCTGGGGATGGTAATCCCAGTTTCTCCTCTGCTTCTCCGATATTTGTTCTGAAATCCAAGGAGTGGAAAACAAATCTACTTCCCAGAGTGGTAATGATAAGTGAAAATACAAAGTTAGTTCTTGATATTTCCTGGGAATACAGAGGAGATAAAAACAGATAAAATCAAAATTAAAATAATGGCTCAGATGTGGTCACCTCTGCTACTTACAAATGGACACACACGTGTACACACCTGTCCTCCTTTTCCATTAAAAGCCTGTTTGATTCCCTTCTGTAAAGCACAGATGCCAACAGCCTTCAGTTTCCAGAGCAAACTCACAAAGCAGAATGCCCACTGGCTATTTAGAGAGCTAACACTATTAAACAGAATTCTAGGTGCTCTGGTTTTTCCAGTAGTCATGTATGGACGTGAGAGTTGGACAATAAAGAAAGCTGAGTGCTGAAGAATTGATACTTTTGAACTGTGGTGTTGGAGAAGACTCTTGACAGTCCCTTGAACAGCAAGGAGATCCAACCAGTCCATCCTAAAGGAAATCGGTCCTGAATATTCATTGGAAGGGCTGATGCTGAAGCTTTGCAAAGCTTCAATACTTTGGCCACCTGATGTGAAGAACTGACTCCTTTGAAAAGACCCTGATGCTGGGAAAGACTGAAGGCAGGAGGAGAAGGGGATGATAGAGGATGAGATGGTTGGATGGCATCACCAACTCAATGGACATGAGTTTGAGTAAACTCTGGGAGTTGGTGATAGACAGGGAGTCCTAGTGTGCTGCAGTCCATGGGGTCGCAAAGAATCAGACAAGACGGAGCGACTGAGCTGAACTGAACCATTAGCAATAGTGGCTTGGCCATAAACTCTGGAAATATTTAAAAATCAAATAATGCTTATCTAATTGTTTTACTTGATTCTGAGTATAATTTTTCCAACTGATTTCAGATCTTAGTCCAAAATCTTAATAATGTTATTTAGTACTCCCCTATGAGAAACAGGCATAGATTTCTTATAACAGATTTAATAGCATTAATGGCCCCAGTTAATGACGTCCCTTTAGCCATGTCCTTTTTTCTAATTCTGTAGTCCCCTCCCACTGTGTTCACTCATCTGCTTTACTTTGATCAGTGGGACAGTAGCAGACTTGATGTAAATGGAGGTTTGAAAAATGTTTGTCAACAAGAAAATACCACTACACATCTTATGAAAATTTCCAGAATCCCAGAACACTGACAAAACCAAATGCTGGTGAGAATGTGGAGCAAAAGGAACTTTCATTCATCGCTGGTGGCAATGCAAAATTCCATGGCCACTTTGAACAACAGTATTTCACTTCCTTACAAAAGTAAACATACTCTTACCATGTGATTTGGCAATCATACTCCTTAGTATATACCCTAAGGAGCTGAAAACTTATGTCCATATAAAAACCTGCATGTGGATGTTTATAGCAGCTTTATTTAAAATTGTGAAAACTTGGAAGTAAATCAAGATTTTCTTGGTAGGTGAATGGATAAACTGTGATAAAATGGAATATTATTCAGTGCTTTAAAAAAAAAAAGAGCTATCAAGCCACGAAAACACATGGAAGAAACTTAAATGCACATTACTAAGTGAAATAACTCTGTCTGAAAGGGCTACATATGGTATGATTCCAACTATATGATATTCCGGAGAACACAAAACTATGGAGATAGTAAAAAGATTAGTGGCTGTCAGAGTTAGGGGGAGGGAGGGATGAATAGGCAGAGCACAGAGGATTTTTAGGGCAGAGAAACTACTCTGTATGATTCTTTAACAATGAAGATGTCATTATACTTTTGTCCAAAATCTTAAAATTCATTAAGAATGAATCCTAATGTAAACCATGGTCTTTGGTGATAACGATGGTGTCTGTGTAGGTTCACCAGGTGTAGCAAATGTGCCCCTCAGGTGGGGGATGTTGATAATGGAGGAGGCTATGCATGTGTAGGGGCAGGTGGTATATGAGAAATCTCTGAACCTTCCCTTCAATCTTGCTATGAACCAAAACTGCTCTAAAAAATGGAGTCTATTTTTTTTTTAATTGTGTGCATTTCTGCTTCTGTTCTTGGAATTCTGCCATCAGCAGGAGAACAAGCCCACTGAAGGATGAAAGACCCTGTGGAACAGAGCTGAGTCATTGAAGTTGAGGTCATCCTTGACCAGCCAGCCCTCAGTTGACTGCAGAGGTACAAACAAGTTCAAATGAGATCTGCCAAGCTTGGCCCAGACCAGCAGAACCACCCACCCAACTCAAAGATTTGGGAGAAATAAAACATGGTTGCTGTTCTGACTTCAGTTAATTATCTATTGCTGCATAGCAAACCACTTCTAAACTCACAGCCTAAAACAACCACCATTTACTATTTCTCATGAGCCTGTGAGTCAACTGGGCTCAGCTGGGTCTCGGCTAGAGTCACTCAATTGGCTGCATTTAGGTGGCCGCTGGCAGCTGGGCCAAATTAGAGGGTCCGAGAAGCCTTCACTCAAATATCGGATACCTCCATCTGCCTCTCACGACCTTTCTCTTTCTGCAGGGCTAAGTTATGGAACTTTGGACTAGTTACAAGTCCTTTCTGAATCTCTCTATGAAATGAGGGAAGTTAAGTTTATCCATATTGCTAATGCATATTTAACCTTTTCTTTGATGATATCTCAAGGGCAAATTGAAGTCCAATAAATACCTAGAAGGGTGTTAGAGGGAATTTGGGGCACATGGGTATTTCTAGCATTTCAATTGTTACTTATTTTTCAAGGAAAAATTCTCAAGAAGCCACATGAAAGACATGCACTGCCTCCATGGACATCAAACAGTAAAGCAGGAGGTTGCATCCCTCACGACTCCTGAAGGGTCGTCTTTCATCACATTGTCCTCTCTTTCTAGAAACTTCATTTCTAAGCAGGTAAGTTAAATGCTTAGCTGACTCCCCTGTATAACTTGAGATGCTCATTTCAGAGGGTGCATTTACCTAGGGGACCTTATACTCTCTAATTTCAGGTTTGCTCTTAAAATTAGCAGAGGCTTGAAAACCTCACCCCCAACTCCCTTCCATCTCTTCTTTCTCCCTGGACCATCTTCCTTTCGTCTAGCTTTGTTTTCTTGTCCTGCTCCATCCTTTCTCCCTTAATCCTACAGCACTGAACAAGGAGCCCTAGGCCTACTTTCTCATCCCACCTCTGTCCCAGCAGCAGTGAAGTCTGCATTCTCTCTTGGCTCCAGATTCTTTGAATTCAGATTCATGTGTGTATCATGAGGGTGTATCATGAGATGCTCTGGGAAAGGTCACTTACAAGCCTGATAGTCTATGATCCTTATATGCCTTGTGCAACACATAAACAGTGCAAGACTCAGAGGGGGTGAATATTAAGGACTCAGAACTCTTTAGAAGAGGTACACATGTGTCTCAGTCCTTCTCAAGCAATTCCCAACATCTATGTACTTTTTCCTAAGGTGTTTTACTTACTTATTTTTTTCTATTGGAAAACATGCAACTCCAGCACCTACAAGCCTTATTTAACTCACTACTCTTTGCCTGGATGTTGGTATCATCCTCTCAAGACACCAGCTACTGTTTCCATCCTTTGGCCAGAAACAATATGAAAACTGGAGGCCCACTGTTAGCAGGCATTCAGGTCTGACCCTAAAAATGTTTGCCCAAATATCTGATAACTCATCTAAAAACTATGAAAAATAGTTAAGATTTCTGTAACAAATTCATACCAAAATACAAAATTACATGCATTGAGATTATAATTATGTGGGAAAATGTGCACATGAACAACTACTAAAAGAAAACAATTAAAAAGAAAAGTGCCTGTGCTAGGGTAGGGGATTCTAAGATTAAAAAAATGTTTTGATGTTATGTTGTTTTTACACTTAAAAAATACACATGCCTTTTCAACTTCTAATTTCTGCTAGCCTGTACACTGTTTTCTGTGGAGTTCAGTTACTCTTTTTCTCTTCAATAGTTTTTTTTCTTGTTACAGACCTCACACACATACCTTTTCTAATGTTCACCTTGCCCAGAAGTTGCAAAAACAACCTAAACTTAATAGCATTCAATGTGAAGCCTGAACAAGAAACAAAAGAATAGCAGAATGAAGGGAATAAAGAAGGAAAGATAGAGAATTGGGAGGATGGCACAGAGAATCCAGCTGCATTTAAGAAAGCATACTAAAGGCATGTAAAATTTATACACACAGTTTGTGTATCAAGTCCAAGCTTGGGTTTTAAAGAACCTGAAAGACAAGGTCTTCATAATTCACAAGAAAGAAATCCCCTTTTGGTTGGAGATACTGATTGAAAAGCTTAAAGTAGAGGAAGAAGACAGAAATGAATCAGCAGTGTTCCTCAAAACTTCACAAAATCTATTGCAATGATCATACCCCAAGGAACAGTGTGTTAGAACAGTCTATCTAAAGTCACAAAAATCAGCTACAGAACCAGGAACAAAAGCTAGGGCTGCCGTCTTATCCCTACATTAGGACGTGGTCAACAGAATGGGCTCTGGACTTTTCATGACTAAGCACCAGTTTTTCATATCAAAGTCTTCTTTGTTCTAACATGTGAAATACTCGGTTTGTGTTCTACCTTCTTAAAACATTTAAGTTTCTCATCAATAATGAGGACACTTGAAATGAAATGGGACACAATAAAAGAATGACAGGTTGACATTCCTGATGGTCCAGTGGTTGAGAATCTGCCTGCCAGTGCAGGGTTCAATTCCTGGTCCAGGAAGAGCCCACATATTTCAGAACAACCAGGCCCTTGCCCCACAACTACTGAGCCCACACTCTAGAGCCTTCAAACAGCAAGTACTAAGCCCACAGGCTGCAGTACTGAAGCCCTCGTGCTCTAGAGCCTGTCTGTAAAAGAAGAAGCCACCACAGCGAGAAGCCTGGGCACCACAACTACGGAGTAGCCCCTGCTCACTGCAACTAGAGAAAGCCTGCGCACAGCAGTGAAGACCCAGCCCAGCCAAAATTAAATAAATAGAAGTGTATTAAAAAGAGTGACAGGTCTAGAAACAATACCAAGAAACAATAGAATCTACAAATAAGGTTTGAAAAGAAGGAAAGGTAATGAAGTCAACAAAGACACTTGAGTTTCCTAAACAGAGGCAATGACTGGCCACCCAAGATGCCCTGGGTGTAAGTAACACCTTCCTATACCCATTTCAGGAAGGGCTCGGGTACTAACAGTCTGAGTGAGATGAGCTCGCACCCCACGTGGAAGGGCAGCTGGCGGGGCCAAGATGCTGATGACATAATACATAGTTGATGAAGAGAAGCAAACATTAACTTCAGTCAACCAGTGAAGCCCTCACTAAGATTCCTCTGGTTCCCCACAACACCTCACCATGTGAATGCACCAGGAAGACAGTATCGATTTCTGCTTGTATTTCCCCCCAAAATTTTGGACTTTCCCAGACTTGAAACCATTTAGGCAGAACGTTACTAGCAAGTGTCTCCTCTTGGTAATATTTGAATTTGAATGCGTGGCTAGCAAAATGGAGCCCTTATTGTGATCCCTTTTTAAAGACATTGTCTACAAGTTATCACAGCAACCTAGAATATTTTGCGGGGGTGGGAGATAGAAAAAGGAAATGTGTTAATCAGGGTATGCAAATGATGTAAAATACAAACCCCAATCCTCAGGTAACATGGACTACTATAACAAAGGTTCATTTCTTGTTCATGATTCTGTTCAACATGGTAGTGGGATTGGCTTCCTGCATTCAGGGACCTTGGGTGCTTCCATCTGGTGGCATCTTATCTTCAACAAGTGCCCTCCAAAACCCCTATTAAACTGGGAGAGAGGGCAAAAGATTTAAGATTCCAGATATGGAAGTGGCAAATATCGAATCCACCCATAATCCAATGGGCAGAACTTGGTCCATGGTCCCACCTATCAGCATGAAGCCTAGAAAGCTACGTCTAAGTGCTGTCCTTAGGAAGAAGAGGGGAGCATGGGTGTCAGTGAGCACTGTATTTTCTTCCCAGTGTGCTGAATTAAAGATGAATCAATCATGTTTATTTTTGCACAGCTGTGATTGGAGACCTGGGGAGAGTTGTTGGCAGTCAGATTTATTCTCTTATGCTTGGGTCCTGGTGCTTCCCCTGCACTTTTAGGCTAGAAGCAGCCTGTTGTATGTGTGTGGTTTGGGACGGTATTGCAGTCTGGGAAGTGCTTGTGGACATACATGGGAACATAAAGAGTCAACAGCCTATATTGTTACAGAAAATTGAACACTTGAAGCAAGTGTATAAAAAGTATCTTTCCCGAGCTCTCACCACAAGGAGAGGGCTATTGATCCCATCATCATGGGAGGAAATGGAATCTGCGCAATCAGATTCCATTTGAAGTGGCTGCAATTGGCAATTTTGGAGGCTTTGGGAGGAAAAAAAAAGGATGAGAAGAAACCTTAAGTCATAGCTTTATCTGCAGTCAATCTGTCCTAATGGCATGAGTGATTTCAGGAGAAAGAGTTATAATGAGGGAAAGAGAAAGAGGATGGGGAAAGCAAGAAAAGTATACTTTTTTTTTTAGAACAAATATTCTGTAAGGAAAAATACAGGAATTGGTGGTACCATGGGGATTTGCGAATACTTTAAACCAAAGGCAAAGCCACACCATGAAGATATAAGTTAGAAGAGGTTGGAGAGCAGCCAAGCTTCTTCCTACTGCACAAGACTCCTTTCTTTTTTTTCCTGTTTTAAGTGGGGAGAGAGCATCAGATGGAAGCAAAGGACCAGGCTATGTCCTCTCCAAGTTCTACTGGGTTTGTGTTTTCCACAGGTTAAGGGACAGTATGTAGATATGCGACCTAATTTTTCCCCTTAATTTTAAAGGTTTGATCCCTGGGTTGGGAAGATCCCCTGGAGAAGGGAAAGGCTACCCACTCCAGTATTCTGGCCTGGAGAATTCCATGGACTAGTCCATGGGGTCTCAAAGAGTTGGACACCACTGAGTAACTTTCACTGTTTTTCAATTTTAAAGCAACAAGTGTGAGAAAGGAGCCCTCTCTCATGACCATTCTGCACACCAAAAGATATAGTGGCATTTTCTTTAGAAACTCTCAGAAGAAATGACTAAAGAATTTTAACATGCAGGGGCTTCTTTACTACATTAGAATAAAAACAAAAGGCATAATTTAAATTTGCACATACTCTACAACCTCAAAAAGTATAGAAGGTTTCTAGTAAAATATCTTGGAGAGAAATCTGCTAAACTATTAGTTATTATTGCTTTTAGGTTAATATTGTGTCTCCTTTAAAAAAATTCCTTGTGTTACTTTAAATCAGAAAAAAGATAAAGAAAAAGGAAACATTAATATTTGATGATTAAAAATTATGTTTGTTTTAAAATTTTAGGGAAAAAAATGGAAAAGGGAAAAAGAAATAGCTCAATTTTCTTCACTCAGAGACTATTATCTTAAACATTTAGTATTTGCTTACTAGGATTTAAGATATATTATACTATTTTTTAATGGTGAAAATAACATGTGCATTGGGGAAAGGAACTAAATAAACATTTCTCCAAAGAAATACAAACAGCCAATAAGAATATGAAGATACTCAACATTATTAGCTATTAGGAAAAGGTAAATCACGACCACAATGAAATGCCACTTCAGGCCCACTAGGATGGCTAAAACTGGAAAGATATCATAGCAAGTATTGGTGAAGATGTGGAGAAGCGAACCTCACATGTTGCTGGTGGGAATATAAAATGATATAATTACTTTAGAAAATGCTCTGACAGTTCCTCAAAACATTAAACATAGTTTCCATATAACTCAGCAATTTCACTGCCAGGTATATGCCCAAGAGAAATGAAAACATGCATCCACAGGAAAATTCATAAAAACAATCCAACTCACCATTAACTGATGAATTGATAAACAAATGTGGTATATCCAAACAATGGATTATTATTCAGCAATAAAAAAGAGTGAAGTGCTGGTATGGCTATTACATGGATGAACTTTGAAAACATTATGCTAACTGAAAAGCCAGATACAAAAGTCCATAAGTTGTTTGATTTCATTTATATTAAATATTCAAAATGAGCAAACCTATAGAGACTGAAAATAGATTAGGGGTTCTCTAGAGCTAGGGAGAGAAGGACTTCCTGGGGAAATGAGGAGTGACGGCTAATAGGTGATAGATCTGAAAGTGAAAGTGAAAGTTGTTTAGTCATGTCCGACTCTTTGTGACCTCATGGGCTATATAGCCTGCCAGGCTCCTCTGTCCATGGAATTCTCCAGGCCAGTGGAGTGGATTGGGTAGCCGTTCCCTTCTCCAGGGAATCTTCCCATCTCAGGGATTGAACCTAGATCTCCCACATTGCAGGAGGATTCTTTTACCATCTGAGCCACCAGGGAATAGGTAAAATAGATTTAGGTAGTAGACTTAGGGGGAGATGATGAAAATGTTCTGAAGTGGATAGCAGTGATGGATGTACAACTCTGTGAATATGCTGGAAAACACCGAATTGTACACTTTAAGTGGGTGAATGGAATGGTATGTAAATTAATCTCAATAAAGCAGTTTTTAAAAAGGAAAAAGCAACATACATATGTCAAAAAATTTCAAACCATATAAGAGTTTAAAGTTAAAACTAAGATTTTTCTTCCTACTCACCATCCAACCTCGAGTTCTAGAGAATACCATTTTTAAGTTTCTGGTTTTTTGTTCTTCATCTGACTCTCATTTTAACATTAAATAATACAGTTCTGCTTTTCTTAATCTAACTCCCACATCCTCTCCTCCTTTTTGCCTCCCAATTTTTGTGTTTCTTATTTTTGTAATAGTTTCCATTTTTATAATATACTCATCTCTATTTCTTGATTTATTAGTTTTAGACACCATCTATTAACTAGAAGGAAGTAGACTTTAAATGTTTCATAACTATATAAACTATATGGGAAAAATCAATTAAATAAAATACTGAGTTCTATTAACAGAAGACTGCTGCCTATTAATTATGACATTCAGAACTTAAAATGTTTCTCAAAGATGTTTCACAAATTGGCTAGGTGATAATATAATTTATTTGAGAATTGACTATAGTGGATGAGAATGCTGTGTTGCCTGGGGGGCCAAGAATAGAGAGACCACATTCTAGCCTCACCTTGAATTCATCATAGTGTTTATACAAAGCTGCTACTTTTCAGATGCCTCAGTCGCATCCAACTCTTTATGACCCTATGGACTGTAGCCTGCCAGGCTCTTCTGTCCATGGAATTTTCCAGGCAAGAATATTGGAATTTGTTGCCATGCTCTCCTCCAAGGGATCTTCCTGACCCAGGGATTGAACCCAGGTCTCCTCCATTGCAGGCAGATTCTATACCACTGAGCCACCAGGGAAGCCCATTTATCCAGTTGGCATCATTTAATAAATTTTAAAAAGACCATTTCCGCTGATTGGAAACTGTCGAGCGCCCGAGGGAAAGTTGGATAATAACCATTGTGGCTTATTTTAAACTCAGAGAGTCTGTAAGTCTGGGACTCTGGGTTTGGAAGGAGGATGCTAGGCTATATCCTGTTAACACTGGACCTCAAGTCTAGATGCCATGGTGGTAGCAAACATCACCTTGAACCAGGTGGCAAAGAAAGAAAGGATGATAGAAAGGACTCTAGTTCAAGACTGAAGCATCCTGTGAGACAGAGGAGATGGTGAAGAGTAGGAAGGAAATGGGAACCCACTCCAGTATTCTTGCCTGAAGAATCCCATGGACAGAGGAGCCTCACAGGCTATAGTCCATATGGTCACAAAAAGTTGCAAAGAGACACGACTGAAGTAATTTAGCACAAGCACAGGAGGGGACTGGGGGTCTTAAATATTCTAGGGGTATTCCCATGATATATAATTACCCCCAAAAATGCATAACCTCAGCAGTAATTAAAGGAAAATGCAGAGTGGGAGCTCTACTGCTGCTGCTGCTGCTAAAGTCGCTTCAGTCATGTCTGACTGTGTGACCCCATAGAGGGCAGCCCAGCAGGCTCCCCCATCCCTGGAATTCTCCAGGCAAGAATACTGGAGTGGGCTGCCATTTCCTTCTCCAATGCATGAAAGTAAAAGGTGAAAGTGAAGTCGCTCAGTCGTGTCTGACTCTTAGCTCCAAGGTACCTCCAATTCCCTAAGGCACGTGGAGTAGACACTGGCCACCTGTGTACTGTGCCTGCTGCTTCACTGAACTATCTCATTCAATCCCAACCCAGAGAAGTAGTCTTATTATTCCCATTCCACAATGAAGCAGTTGAGGCAGAAAGGATAAGTCAAGTCCCTAACAAGATTTTCCATGACTCCAAATCCCTTAAATTATTGAAAGCAAAGGAATAATTCAAAGCCTATGTTGATGACACTTTGAGGGAATAAATACACCAAATGAACATTGGCAGAGTCTTTTTAGAAAGCAGCTAACAAGAAATATGCAATTATTATTACCTATGTCCCAGACGTCCTACTTTGGGGAATATATTCTAAAACATTATATAGCTTAAATAATGATTGCACAAAATTATTCAGTGCATTGATATTAATAGTGGCAGGAAATAAGTTCAACAGTCAACAGTGGAAGACTGATTATGTTATGGACGTCTTATCACCAAAGGAAATATTATTTGGACTTCGCTGTGCTATGCTTAGTTTCTTAGTCGTGTCTGACTCTTCGCAATCCCATGAACTGTAGCCCGCCAGGCTCCTCTGTCCATGGGGCTTCTCCAGGCAAGAATTCTGGAATGGGTTGTCATGCCCTCCTCCAGGGGATCTTCCCAACCCAGGGATGGAACCCAGGTCTCCCCCTTTGCAGGCAGATTCTTTACTGCCTGAGCTTCCCAAATAGGGAAGCCCTATTTGGACTATATTGATGTGAAAAAAAAGGTACATGACATAATTTAAGACCAAAAAATGGAACAATAGACAGTTTGTGAACAGTGAACGATACTATATAAAATGTTTGTATGGCACTGATGTATCATATCTGTACCATTCACAAGTCAATTCATATTTTTTTGTTAATTGGATTGTTTTTCCCATAAAGTGGCATGCATAGTAATATATTGATTTAAAATTCCCTGGGACTTCCCTGGCAGTCCAGGGGCTAAGATCCCATGATCACAATACAGAGGGTCCAGGTTTGATCCCTGGTTGGGGAATTATTCAGGGAGGCCTGGTGTGCTGTGATTCATGGGGTCACAAAGAGTTGGACATGACTGAGCAACTGAACTGAACTGGGGAATTATTAATAGATCCCACATGCCACAACTAAGACCTGGAACAGCCAAAGAAATAAATAAACACATAAATAAATATAAAATTCCCCAAATTTATTTTGCACCCTATGATTAAATGTCTTTCCCTCTCTGGAGCTGGTATCCATTTGAGGGTTTGAAGATGGGGGTGAGAGACAGGGGAAGCACCACAATTTTTCTGAAAACAAAGAAGCATCACCCTCCAAACCTCTCTTGCATGTTCTCAAAGACTTTCCTAATGGAAAGAGACAACCTCTGCTGTGATATCTCTGATGCTCTCAGAGATCAGGCAGAAATTAGTGAAGTCTTGGGCCTGCCCCGAATTGGTCGGTTCATAGACATACCCATAAATGTTCAAGAAGAATTTTCAATGAAGTTCCACGTCTGCAGAAAGGACCGAGTCATCTCATCTTAATAAATCTCTTACCTGGTGGAGATATTACCTGTCATCTTGGCACTGGCATTGTACACCTTACCCTATGCTTTCCCACAAGCCTTTCCTCCACCCTGGAATGCTCCAACTAGTCACATCCCATGTGTCTTTCAAGACCCGTTTAACTCTTTCTCTTTCCAAACAGTCTTCACAGGAAGCCACCACTACCCCTTGGGATTCCCATGGCACTTAGAGTACACTCACTTTTCTGCACTCATTCCACAATAAGATGACAAACTCCATGTAGTGAGAGGCCCCAGTTTTTGTAAACTGCTTACATGACATCAATCCTACAGAGCGCTTTGAAATACAGCACAAAGTGTTCAATCAATATTTGTGAAGATGTCACCCCTTTCTTCTAAAAGAGGTCTCTTTTGCCCAGGGTTCCTTTACTTCTAGAATTAGCATTTCAAGCATTAGTGTTTTGAGCAGATGGATAAATCTGGGCTTCCCTGGTGGCTTAGATGGCAAAGTGTCTGCCTGCAATGAGGGAGACCCACGTTTGACCACTGGGTTGGGAAAATCCCTTGGAGAAGGATATGGCAACCCATTCCAGTACTTTTGCCTGGAAAATTCCATGGATGGAGGAATCTGGTAGGCTATAGTCCATGGAGTCGCAAAGCCAGACATAACTGAGCAACTTCACTTTCTTTCTTTTTTTTTTTTTTTTAGACCTAGGATCAAATGTTCCTGCTCACATTTTCTCTTGAGATTTTGGGCAAATTTTGTAAATTTTCAAAGTCCATTTCCTCATTCATTAAACAGGTATATAAGACATGCCTGATGGCTCAGCAGTAAAGAATCCACCTGCAGTACAGGAGATGTGGGAGTTGTGGGTTCGATCTCTGGGTTGGGAAGATCTCTGGAGAAGGAAATGGACACCCACTCCAGTATTCTTGCCTGAACAAGAGGAGCCTAGTGGGCTACAGTACATGGGGTTGCAGAGAGTCAGACATGACTTAGTGACTAAACAACAACAACAAAGACATCTGATAGGAGTACCGCTGCTGCTAAGTCACGTCAGTCGTGTCCGACTCTGTGTGACCCCATAGACGGCAGTCTACCAGGCTCCTCCGTCCATGGGATTTCCCAGGCAAGAGTACTGGAGTGGGCTGCCATTGCCTTCTCCAGATAGGAGTACAGTAAGGACTAAAATTACTCATTCTTCAAGTCTCAGCTTAAATATAATATCATTTGTTTGGGACCCTTTCCCTCAACCCTCACCTCACCTCCAAGTCCAGATAAGGTGGTGTTTCTTTGTGCTTTCCCAATTATCTAAATCAGCACTGTCCCATAGAACTTAGTGCAATGATTCCATTCTGTAATCTGTGCTATCCAATAAGTAGTCGCTAGCCATAAATGGTTATTGAGCATTTTAAAAGCGGCTACAGAGACTGACAGACTGAATTTTGTGTTATTTAATTATAATTAATTTAAAATGAAATAGCCCCGTGGGGCTAGTGACCATTGGATAGAACTTACACAGCTCTCAACAATCCCCATCATAGCACTTACCACACTGTGGTTCTTCTCTCATAAGACTTATACATAGTGAAACTCGTTCTGACTGTGATGATCACTGCTGCATTCATAGCACTGAGCCCAGGGTCTGGTACACAGGAAGTGCTCGGTAGGGCAGCTATCATCATCTTCAAAATCATCTTGTCACTCTTTGCATCCCACAGCTTAGCCCAGCACACGCTATAGATGCTCACTAGCTGCTGCTAATTGACTTAATTGATTTCTAGGCTTGCAAGCCAGCCAATCACCTGCTCCTGGAGAATGTTCAAGCCAAGTGGGCTGCATGAACGTCTTGTTGATATATTTCCTTGTGTGCAGCACAGAGGTTAGAAGCATCTGCTTAGATGCAAATTCTGGCCACGTGACCTCTAGTACAGAAACTTTCTAAGCCTTAGCTGATTATTCCTCTGTAAAATGGGGACATTTAATAGCCCTGCCTCACTGGGTTGTTGCAAGGTTTATATGTGTTGAGGTTTACAACTATCGTTTTACAGCAAATACAGAGAACAGAAGGCCACCTTAAATGACATCATAAGAATTCAATCAGCAAAATCTAGACTGTAGGAAACTCTAGTTAGGAAACAGAGGCAGCCCTTCCAGGGGGCATCAGGGAGCAAATCTGAGAACCAAGACAATACTCTGAGATTTGAGGTCTGGCTGCAAGGGATGTGCTGTCGTTTAGTTGCTCAGTCGTGTCCAGCTCTTTGCAACCCCTTGGATTGTAGCCCACCAGGCTCCTTTGTCAATTTGATTCTTCAGGCAAGAATACTGGAGTGGGTTGCCATGCCCTCCTCCAGGGGACCTTCCCAACCCAGGGATCGAACCCAGGTCTCCTGCATTACAGGTGGATTATTTACCATCTGAGACCAGGGAAGCCCAAGAATACTGGAGTGGGTAGCCTATCTCTTCTCCAGGGGATTCTTTACCATCTGAGCTACCAGGGAAGCCCAAGAATACTGGAATGGATAGCCTATCCCTTCTCCAGGGGATTCTTTACCATCTGAGCTATCAGAGAAGCCCAAGAATACTGGAGTGGGAAGCCTATCCCTTCTCCAGGGGATCTTCCTGACCCAGGAATCAAACCGGGGTCTCCTGCATTGCAGGCAGATTCTTTACCAGCTGAGCAACCAGGGAAGCCCGGCTCAAGGAGGCTAGGGAAAATATCTGGCATCGTCACTCTTAGGGCAGGCTTTCGGGGGAAGAAGAAGTATTAGAGAGTGACTTGTGTAACAATCAGTAATATGGGCTCCACAGCCTTTGGTAAAACCCCATTTGCAACTGCCTTCAACTTTGCATTGTGGGCAGGGTTTTAGCAAAGAGGGCCCCCAAGCTTCAAATTCCAACTGTAGGATGTTGGTAAGTCAGGCACAGGCACTGTATCAGTGAGTGATGTCAATTTTTCCATGAGTCGCAGCTGTGGCAAAAGTTCAGGCCTTTAATTATACTTAAGTGAGAGTGTGAAGACAGAGGTGGGATGAGGAGAAAATGAAACAGCTGGAAAAACCATTGCCTGGATCTGCTCTACTTAAGAGTTCCCTGGAGCCTCCAAATCACTGTCCAGGGTTAGCCTTCCATCTTCTTAGGATCTATCATTCTTAGGCTTCCCTGCTTGTTTTCCAATTTGGGTCTCCTGAAGTGTGGCTGATATATTTTAAAATTCTGTTTTAGAAGAATTTTCTAAATCCTTTTTATTTTACAAAATGAAGGAAAATGAACAGGGCCTACATATAACTACAAAAACAGTGTCACTTCAATAGAATCCTAACTCTCCCCACTTCTGTTCATCTAGTCTGCTGTTAGCCTGGCCCAATGGGCCATCGCCTTTCACTTGGATGACCTCAGGAAAGTTTCAACTCGTCTTCTGGATTCTGGTTTGCATCCTTAAAATTCATTTGCCAAACACTGTGCAGCATGATCTCTAAACCAGTGGAAATCAGATCTTGTCACTCTGCTGCTTAAAATCTAAAGGCTTTGTAATGTCTTAGAATAAAAGTTAAACTCTTTACTGTGGCCTTCAAGATCCTACGTGGCCTGATCACGAAACATACATCTTTGGTGTCATTGCAGACCACTCTGCTCCCCAGAGTTTCAGCTATGCTTGTCTTTTTCCTTGTGTTTCATGAACATACTAAAACTGTTTTGTACTCAGGGAACTTAAACTTACCGTTCCTTCTGCCAGGAAAGCCCTTAAGCTGGATCTTCTCTAGTTGTCTTCTTCCCTGAGTCACAAATGACTCTTGTGCCATTCCCTGCAAGAGGACTTCCCTGACCACCATACAGAAAGATTTACAGTGATGACCTTCCATCTAAAACACATACACATGCGCGCACACACACACCCCACGTATGCCGGTTTTACTCAATGTATTACTATTATATGAGGTGAAGGGCTTAGAACAATGCATTGTAAGTCTCCAGTATTTTTAGGTATTGTTTTTTCCACTAGGGCACATATGATCTAAATTTATCTTGCATATTTATGTGTTTACTTTTCCATAATTGGTTTACCTTCCTTGTTGTGAGCTCTATAAGGTAGGAAACTTGATGTTCTGTTTTTGTTTATTCATATATCTGTAGCACCCAGAATAAAGCCTGGCACATAGTAGGTACTCAATAATCATTGCTAAAAAGATGAATTAACTATAGAAAAAAATATATATGACAAAGAATAGATGATGACCACTAATAACTCTGCATAGGGGAATTTTTGTTTTCTTCTCTCTAGCTTTTCAGATATTCTAAATTTTTACAAAGAACATGTACTTTTCCAAATCATAAAAAAGTTAATTTTTTGCAAGAAGAGCTATGTTGCTTCACTGTAGGAAATGTCAGTTGATTGATTTCTGCAGGCATACTGAAAGTTGCCATCTCTGGACTCAGGCTTAACCACCTCTTAAGTCAGAAGTCATCTGACTTTCTTCAGGAAGCATGCTCAGTGCTGTTTCTTAGTGTGTGAACATACATGCAGACCCTGGTGAGAGCCCCCTGGGAGGTCTGACAAGTCTCATTCCATCAGCAACCACGTGCCATGTGACTGGCCACCTGCCTCTTTATCTCTAGCTCCTTAAGTCAGGAGTTCCTTTTGGCTACAGAGCTTGACACCGTGGAGGTCAGCCAAGGTCAGGGCTCCAGTAAGAATAACTCACAGCTTGCTCCCTGCTCTCCTCCGCACACAGGCTGCAGCACAGTGAACACTGATTTTCCACGCTCGGCTTCCAGGATGTGAGGCTCAGTCCCGGAAGTACAGATTCCTGAAAAAAAGTCTGATGTAGCCTCCAAAGAGGTGTTTGGAATTTAGGGGGGAAAAAAAGAAGCTTCTACTTTCTGGTCCTTTCCAGGGTGGTTCTGTTTCAAAGTTGACTGCCCAGTGCAAACATGCTTTTTAGGTTTGTCCAAAGGAGGGCAATCATTACAGTTTTTTAAAAAGTGTATTTATTTATTTCTCAGCTGTGTTGGGTCTTCGCTGCTGTGTGGCCTTTCTCTAGCTGTGGAGAGCAGAAGCCACTCTCAGGTTGTGATGCTTGGGCTTCTCACTGCAGTGGCTTCTCTTGTTGCAGAGCATGGTCTCTAGGGTGTTCGGGCTTCAGTAGTTTCGGCACAGGGGCTCAGTAGTTGCGACTCCTAGGCTCTAGAGCACAGTCTCAATAGTTGTGGCGCTTGGCCTTATGCTCTGTGGCATGTGGGATCTTCCCAGATCAGAGATCTAACCTGTGTCTCCTGCAGTGGTAGGTGGATTCTTTACCACTGAGCCACCAGGGAAGCCCAATCATTATGATTTTTTAAAAGCTAATGATTGTGTAGAATTGCAAACATACAAACAAGTGTTAACAATGATATATTTTAAAAATTGTAATAAAGGGTCAAGCTAATAAGATTCCTACATGCCTCCCTTGCTTTGGAGTCTCTCGCCATTAAAAAAAAAAATTTACAGATACAGTATACCCACCCTCAATTCTATTCCTTTTCTTCCTCCCCAGTGTCAAACAGTATCCTATAGTAGCTGTTTATCAGTGTTCCACATAGTTTTATATATCCATGTATCCGTCAATGGCATTAAATTCCTATGATTATTTTAAGTTTTATATAAGTTACCATACCACACATATCATTTTGTAACTTCTTGTTGTTCAGTATTTTTTTTTGTTGTTGTTGTTGTTCAGTATTATATTCACAAGATCTTTCTTTATTAATACATCTGATGGTCAGTTTTATTTGTCAACTTGACTATAGTGTCCAGTCATTCAATGAAACACTAATCTAGGTATTATTGTGAATGTATTCTGTAGATGGGATTAAAGCCCTTGATCAGTTGATCAGGTAAGGGAGATCATCCTACATAATTTGGATGAACAAGATTCAATCAGTTGAAAGGTATCACGAGCAGAGCTGAGGCTTCTCTGAAGAAGAAAAAAATTATCCTGTGGACAGCAGCTTCACCTCCTGCTTGACAGTTCCAGATTACCCTTCCTGATGGCCTACCCTGTGGATTTTGGACTTAAACTAGCCAAGTCTGCAATCATGTAAGCCAATTTCTTGCAATAAACCTCTTACCATATATCTCCCACTGGTTTTTCCCTCTGGTTGAACCCTGACTGATGGTTTGTTTCTCTGGGTTGAACCCTGATACACACCTCTGATTAATTTATTGGTGTTGCTGTCTTGTGGAAAACAGACAGTCCGTATTTTAGGCTTTGTGGGCTATGTAGTTTCTGTTGCAACTATTCAATGATGTCATTGTAGCAGGAAAGCATCCATAGACAGCACGTCAAGGACTGCGGGTGGCTGGGTTTCAATAAAGGTTTATTTACACAGAGAGCGTTGGGCTGGGTTTGACTCATGGGCTGCATAGTCTGATAACCCCTGCTGTATTGTTTGACATTGTAGCAATAAACCACAGTTTGCCTGTTCACCTGTGATGGACATTTTTCTACATTTTCTGCTGTTACTATGAAATGTTGTACCTAACATTCTTGTACACATTATTTTCTTTGTGCACATGTTCAAGATTTTCTCAATCTAGGAGTGGAATTACTGGGTCATGGGGGTATGTGAGTCTTCAACCCAACGAGATAAATGCCAAATTGCCTGCTAAAGAAACCGTTCAGATTTATATTCCTATCAATAGGCCATGAGAAGTTTCATTTTTCTACATCTTTCACACCACTTGGAGTTGTAAAAACATATTTACAATCTGGTGGATGTAAAATTGTATTTCATTGCAGTTTTCATTTATATTTCTCTAGTGAGTAATAGTGAGAAGCATCTTTTCACGTGATACTTTCTCTCCATATATTCTCTTTGGTAAAGTGTTGGTTCAAATCTTTTGCCCCTGTAAAAAACTGGGTTTTGCAAATTTTCTTGTCAGTTGTATCTAAATAAACTCTTTACCAGTCTTTTTTAAAAAACTGGGTTTTATTATCTTATTGTTGAGTATTGTAAACTCTTATACATCATAGATACAAGTCCTTTGTTGGATATACGAGTTGCAAATATTTTCTCCCAGTCTGTGGCTTATCTTCTCACACTCTGAAGCGTCTTTTACAGAGCACAAGTTTTAAATTTTGATGAAGTCAAGTTCATTAGTTTGTTTTTTATGGATCGTGTTTCAGGTAACATATCTTTTGCTTAACCCAAGGTTAAAACCAAGGTTAAGAAAAGAAATCATTGTTTAACCCAAGGTTACAAGGATTTTCCAATTTTATCTTCTAGAAGTTTTATATATTTTTAGGTTTTACAGTTAGGTCTATGGTACATCTATAATTCATTTTAGGTAATTGTTATATACAATACAGGATATGAGTTGAAGGTTGTTGTTGGGTTTTTTTGTTTTTTTGGCTTATGGATGACCAGTTGTTCTAGCACTATTTTGTTGAAAAGACTATTTGGCATCTTTGTCAAAAATCTATGACCCACACATACATATGTGGGTCAACTTCTAGGCTCTCTATTCTGTTTCACTGATCTACAGGTCTTTCCTTTTGTCAATACCACACTGTCTTGATTACTGGAGATTTATAGTAATTCTCGAAATCAGATGGCATGACTCTTCAAATTGGTTCCTCTTTTGCAAAGTTGTATTGACTAATCTAATTCCTTTGCCTCTCATATCAGCTTTAGAATCAGTTTATTGATATCTACAAAAAATTCTGCTGAGATTTTGATTAGGATTATGTCAGATCTATAGATTAGTTTGGGGAAAAACTGACATTTTAACAATGAACATGCTTATCTGTCTTTAAAAAAATTTTTTTTTGCAGAAGGAGACTCACAGACTTAGAGAATGAATTTATGGTTGTGGGGATGGGAATGGGGGGAAAGGATAGTTAGGGAGTTTGGGATGATCATGTACAGACTGTTATATTTAAAATGAATAATAACAAGGACGGACGGACGTATAGCACATGGAACGGGGCTCAATGTTTGTAGCAGCCTGGGTGGCAGGGGAGTTTGGAGGAGAATGGATACATGTATGTATATGCTGAGTCCCTCTGCTGTTCACCTGAAACCATCACAACATTTTTAATCGCCTATACCACAATATAAAATAAAAAGCAAAAAAAAATTTATTGAAGTATAATTGATTTATAATGTTATGTTAATATCTGCTCTACAGCAAAGCGACTCAACTTTATACATACACAGATTCTTTTTTATAATATTTATTTATTTATGGCTGTGCTGGGTCTTCCTTGCTGCGTGGGTTCCTCTCAAGTTGCGGTGAGTGGGCCTGGGGATGCTCTCTAGTTGCAGTGCATGAGTTCTCACTGAGGGGCCTTCTCTTGTTGCAGAGCACAGGCTCTAGGGCATGCGAGCTTCAGCAGTTGCAGCCTGAGGGCTCAGTAGTTGCGATTCCCAGGCTCTAGAGCGCCGGCTCAATGGTTGTGGCACACGGCCTTAGTTGCTCTGCAGTATGTGGGATTTTCCCGGACCAGGGATCAAACTCATGTCTCTTACCTTGGCAGGCAGATTCTTTGTCACTCAGCCACCAGGGAAATTGTACACATCCTTTTCTATATTCTTTTCCATTATGGTTTATCCCAAGGCTATGTGTCTTTCAATATATATAGGTCATTGTTTGTTTTCTCAGTGTTTTCCAGTTTTTACCATACAAATCCTACACATATTTTGTTAGATTTATACTGAAGTATTCCCTGGTGGCTCAAATGGTAAAGCATCTGTCTACAATGTGGGAGACCTCAGTTCGATCCCTGGGTTGGGAAGATCCCCTGGAAAAGGAAATGGCAATTTACTCCAATACTATTGCCTGGAAAATCCCATGGACAGAGGAGTCTAGTAGGCTACAGTCCATGGGGTCGCAAAGAGTCGGACACAACTGAGCAACTTCACTAATACTAATTCTTTTTTGGAGGGCTTCCCAGGTGGTGCTAGTGGTTAAGAACGTGCCTACCAATGCATGAGATGCCGTTTGGATCCATGGGTCAGGAAGATCATCTGGAGGAAGGCATTGCACACACTCCAGTATTCTTGCCTGGAGAATCCCATGGACAGAGGAGCCTGCTGGTCCACAGTCCATGAGGTCGGACATGATTGAAGTGACTGAGCATGCACACACTTTCTATTTTGGGGTGCAGTTTGTGCCTGCTCAGTCGCTTCAGTCATGTCCGACTCTTTGTGACCCCATTGACTGTAGCCTGCCAGGCTCCTCTGTCCATGGAATTCTTCAGGCAGGACTATTGGAGTGGTTAGCCATTTCCTTCTCCAGGGGATCTTCCTGACCCAGGGTTCAGACCCGCGTCTCCTATATTATAGGCAGATTCTCTACTATCTGAGCCATAAGGGAAGCTTACTATATTCAATATCCTGGGATAAACCATAAAGTAAAAGAATACAAAAAAGAATGCATATATGTGTATAACGGAGTCACTTTGCTGGGTATCAGAAATTAACACATTGCAAATCAGCTATACTTCAACTTAAAAATATTTTAAAATATATGTGTTAAAGTTCAGCTCAGTGCTGTGTGATGACCTAGATGGGTAGAAAGGGGGTGGGGGTGGGAGGGAGGGAATATATGTATACATACAGCTGATTGACTTTCAATGTATAGCAGAAACTACGCAATATTGTAAAGCAATTATACTCTGATTTAAAAAAAATAAAAAGGGGAAATAAATATACTAAATTTAAAAAAATAAAAAAGATTGCTTTTCAATTTCTAGTATACAGAAACAAAGTTGATTTTTATATATTGACCTCAAATCCTGCAACTCTGCTAAACCCATTACTTCTAGAAGTTTTTCCTTTGCCAGCTTATATATATTGGTTTGTGGGATTTTAAAATTGATTTTCAAGAATCCTTTACATATTCTGTATATTTATTCATTGGACAAATATTTATTGAGTGCCTGCTGTGTGTTAGATACAATATTAGCACACTAATCTTGAGTCACCTTTGTTCATTACTAAATTCTTCAAGATGCAGTTATGCATCTCAGTTATATGAATACTTAACACAGTACCATCCATTAATTTACTTATTCAAAAACTGGATTGAGTGCCTACTGTAGGCCAGGTAATAGTTTAGCTACTGGAGATATAGCACAAAAACAAATAAGAAAAACACACACACAAATGAAGAGCCTTGCTGTAATGGAGAAGAGAGACAATAAATAAACAAGAAAATAAATAAGCAAATTTCAGGTAGTGAAAATGCTTTGGAGAAAACAAGTCAAGGTTAATAGGATGGAGGGGACAGTCAAGAAGACACAGAAAAAGGTGGCATTAACTACAGTGGTTGTGGAAGACCTCTCCCAAAGGGCATCATTTAAGCCAAGACCTGAATAAGAAGAACAAACCGAGGCAGGAAGCCTCCAGGGAGAGACAACAGCATGTGCAAAGGCCCTGGGGTGAGAATGAGCCCAGCATGACTGAGGCACAGGAAGGGGTCCAGAGTGTCTGGAGTTTCATTAAGCAAGGGACAGTGGTACAAAAGAGACTGAAGGGGCCAAAGGGGCTGCAGGCAGGGAGAGGACGTGATAAGAGAGAATTGATTCTCAGTGCTTGAAAAATAGCAGTGCCTGAGTCAAGTACATCTGACACAAAGGTAAGACAGAGCCCAGCCCTCGAGAGGCTATGATCTATGGTGGAGGCAAACACATGAACAGATGCAATAGAATGTGCAAAATACTGTAACTGAGGTAGATGTGTAGGAGGGTTGGATGTGGGAGACAAGAAAGAGGCAAGAATGATCCTTTATTCGTATTTTTAAGACAGAATTTTTATAGCCTTTTATGTAAGCCCCAAAGTAGAAAAATTCCCTTAAAAATAATATACACACACATACATATACATGTGTGTGTGTGTATAAAGTATATGGTACTATCTTATTTTCACATTGTGATTAGTAGGTAGAGATCTTTCTGTGTGCTCCATTTCCCCACCTGCAGAGCCTGTATTTACTTGTTTCTTTGTCCCACCAATCTTCATGTTCCATGAAAGCAGCAGCTGAGCTTTATTGTCCAATGTAGCACAGCTCTGGTATAAGGGGAGAAGGTCTGATTATAGTGGCCTGCCTTTTCTTAGGTTAGGGGTTTTTTTCCCCTTTACTATCTCCCTATCCTCACCTGACTTTGGGGGATAGGCCAAAGAATACGGAGGTCAAAATGATGGGCTGGCTTCTGTATGAATTCACTAGTATGTTTTCTAACCACTGAGATATTTCCAGAATATTATAACTTACTTAATGGTTTTTATTGTAAAATATGTCAAATATCTAGAAAGTATAAGATTGTACAGTTTGAGAAATAGTAAAGATCCATGTATGTATATCCTGGTTAAGAAGCAGATCATTGCCCACTCTTGAGAGGCCACTTGTACATCCCTCCTTAACCACATCCCTCCCCCCCCCCCCCCACCTCCAAGTACACATTTACCTTTATTTGGGTTAATCAGTCCCTTGCTGTTCTTTACAACATTTCTACTTGCCTACACAATAGTCTGCCTTTTCTGAAGGTGGTACACCACGAGACCCCTAGTAGATGTCTGAGATCATGAAAAAAAAAAAAAAAAAGGGAGAGTTCTGGTCACTCAGTCATGTCTGACTCTTTGTAGCTCCATGGACTGTAGCCCATCAGGCTCTTTGGTCCATGGAATTCTCCAGGCAAGAATACTGGAGTGGGTAGCCATTCCCTTCTCCAGGGGATTTTCCCAACCCAGGGATTGAACCCAGGTCTCCTGCATTCGAGGCAGTTTCTTTACCGGCTGAGCCACCAGGGAAGCCCACTTGAGAGCTTGGATAGCACCGGACACTGTCTACACGATGTTTTTTCCTATACATACATACATACCCATGATACAGTTTAATTTATAAATTGCCATAAGAGATTAACAATAAATAATGATAAAATAGAACAATTGTAACAATCTACTGTAGCAAAAGTTATGTAAATGTGATCTTTCTCTCTCAAAATACCTATTGTACAACTTGAATGCCTTTTCTATCTCAACTAAGCACTTTTCACACACTGTGCTCATAACTTTTGCAGTTTGAGTTACAACAGCACAACTAGCATGAATTTAATTTTCCTTCTTTACAATTTCACTGATAGAAGATTCATTCCATAGATCTTAGTGACCTCAGATACATTTTTTTCCTTTCTTCATTAAATCTAGAACTTTCACTTTTTTCACTCAAAGGAAGTACTTTACTATTTCTCTTTGGTGGATTCAAATTGTGTTCTGTGGCTCTCTGTCGTTCATGTGCTCAGTCAAGTCTGACTCTTTGTGACCCCATAGACTGTAGCCCACCAGGCTCCTCTATCCATGGGATTTCCCAGGCAAGAATACTGGAGTGGGTTGCCAAGATCCAGTGAATCTTCCCAACCCAGGGATTGAACTTGTGTCTCTTGCATCTCCTTCATTGGAGGCAGATTCTTCACCATAAGTGTGACTTGCACACAAGCCTTGTGATATCAACAACAGTCATCTGAAAAACCAAAAGCCTACTGAATGACGGATACACAGGACAAAGGGATGATTCACTACCTGGGCTGGACCCAGTGCGATGGTGCAAGATTTCCTCATCTACTCAGAATGGGGCACAGTTCAAAACTTATGGGCTGTTTATTTCTGGAATTTTTCATTTAATGTTTTGACCAAGGGTAACTAAAAATATGAAAAGCAAAACACAGATAAGTGGTGACTATGTATGCATCTAAACAAAATGTATTTTAGTTTTAAATCACAAGTAGCAAGCACATACCTAGCTGTGTAAGGACAGGTGATCCTACCTCTGTTAGATGAAGACTCCCAGGAAAATTCTCAGAGCCAGAGTCAGTCTTTAGGTTCCCTGGGAGTCAGTGGGCAAGGTCACATCTGAGTCCTGGGGAAAGAAGGAAAGAAAAAAGGTTAACACAGGTCTTGCAATAAGTCAGGAAGAGAAAAACAAATATTTCATATTAACACATATAGGTGGAATCTAGAAAAACAGTACAGATGAACCCATTTGCAAGGCAGAAATAAAAGCACACAGGTAGAGAACAAATATAAGGACACCAAGGGGGAAATGGCATGGTGGTGGAGTGACCTGAGAGATGGGGATCGACTTACGTACACTAATACACAGAAAATAGATAACTAATGAGAACCTGCTTTAGAGCACAGGGAACTCTAAATGCTCTGTGGTGGCCTAACTGGGAAGGAAATCCAGAAAAGAAGGGCGATATATACACATATAGCTGATTTTCTTCACTGTACAGCAGAAACTAACGCTATATTGTAAAGCAACTAACCCCTCCCCCAAATAAAGAGGGCTGTAACTCACCCCTTTCCCACTAGAGAATGTCTTTGTCAGACCATTGCTATAATTTTATGGTGGTATTAAGGAGAAAGATTTGGGAGGGTCTACTTAAAATGTGTTTTTAACAGGAATTATCTGCTCTGTTTAGACTGATCATTGCAAATAAATATTGGATTTGTGGATTAAGAAGCATGACCGGCTGGAGAATGGGAAGGGCAGGGAATTCCCTAACTGCATGAATACATAAACTATAAATAAAGTATAATACAGCTTTCTTTGAGAGCAATTGCATACCTAGCTCAAAACTCATATGTATCTCTGACACCAAAATATGTCCTAACATAGGTGAAAGAGACACTTTTGGAAATTGGTAGTTTTAGAGCCCTCCAGGAAAAGAATGTTCTGTGTTGTATCTGTTGCTTGCCTGTATCCTTTTAATCATTTGTAGTTTGTTGCTATAAAATCTAGGATTCTTATCATCCCATTTGACAGTTGACATTTTGTGTGAACTTGTTACAGTCACCATAATAGGGACATTTGGCAATATTGTAGAATTACCCAGATACTAGATGTCTACCAGAAATGTGGTCAAGAGTTGTCCTCTAATTTGTGTCTCTGAGTTCACCACGGACTCCCTTAGCTCTCAAAAACAAGGTGAACTACCATGAGATACCACTTCACTACTTCACACCCATTTGGATGGCAACTATAAAATACAAAAACAGAATGTAGCAAAATAGCAAGAGTTGATAGGGATGTGGAAAAGTTGGAACCCTTTCTGCATTGTTTGTGGAAATGTGAATTGGTATAGTCACTATGGAAAAGAATATGCAGGATGCTCAAAAAACTAAAAACAGGACTGCTCTTTGATCCATCAACTCTAATTCTCAGTATGGAGCCAAAGGATATGAAATCCCTATCTTAAAGAAATACCAACCTTAAACTTATCTTTTCCTAGGAGTCTTCATCTAATAGAGGTAAGATCACCCTGTCCTTGTAAAACTAGGTCGCGCTTGCCACCCAGTGTTTTAAAACTAAGACACATCTTGTTTAGATACATACAGTAGTCACAACTTACCCATGGTTTCATTTTCCATATTGTCAGTTATCCCTGGTCAACCACAGAATGAAAACATTAAATGAAAAATTCTAGAAATAAACAATCAGTATATTTTAAACTGCACCCCATTCTGAGTAGGTGAGGAAACCTCACGCCATCCTGCGGAGTCCAGGCCTGGTCATGAAAAATAATTAGTTAAAATGGCAAATTTGATGTTACGTCTATTTTACCACAATTTTTTTAAAAAAGAAAAAGGTCAAAGCAGACACATCTGTAGGGTTATGATAAATGTCTCTGCTGACCCAGGGAGCAGGGCATGGAGGGGAGTCAGGCCAAGTGCAGAAAAGACCGGGCCAGTTTCACCCAGACGTGTTGCATTTAGTTTAAGAGAGGACAGTGGCCACAAGCATCACGACAGTGACAGCTCTCTCTTCCTGCCACATTGTTCCATCGAACCCTTTCCATCTGCTGCAGAGCTGTCACCCTGAACACTCTCTTTGCCACTTCCCTGAGGAATACTTTTACTATTTCCTGTGTTGGATGTCCTGCTTTTTTCGTTGTTGTTGCTATCTGACTCTTTGTGACCCCATGGACTGTAGCATGCCAGGCTTCCCTGTCCTTCATCATCTCCCAGAGCTTGCTCAAACTCATGTATTTTTGAGTCGGTGATGGTATCTCACCTTTTCTGTATCTTTTTTCTAGGCGTATGCCTTCTTTTGGCAGGGCATGCCTGGGAGATTTCTTTCTTAAGCTCATACATTCCAGAAAAAAGCCTTCTTCCTCCCTCACACACAAAGATAGCTTGGATAAACATGGAATTCTAGAGCAGCATCACTTGTCTTCAGAATTCTCAAGGAATGGCTCCATACCTTCTTGGTTCCGGTCTTGCTGTTACGAAGGGACACCCAACAAGGACCTACTGTATAGCACATGAAACTGCTCAGCATTGTGTGGGAGCTTGATGGGAAGGGAGGGGAGTTTGAGGGAGAGTGTACATTTATGGCTGAAACCCTCCACTGGTCACCTGAAACTATCACATTGTTAATCGGCTATAACCCATTACAAAATAAAAAGTTAAAAAAAAAGTCTACACCTATTTTGATTGTTCTCTTCTGGGTGACCTATTTTCTCTCTCTCTGTATGTCTTTAAGATCTCATATTTGCCTCCAGTGTTTTTGGAAACATCATGATGTGCATTAGTGTGATTCTCATTCATTACACCGTGTATCCTTTGAATCCAGTGATTCCTCTTCTTCGGTTCTGGAAATTTTTAGTGACCTGTTTTATCATGATTTATCTTTTTTTTTTTAATCTTCTTATTCACACAGTCTTATCCTGGACTTATCAAAGTCTTTCTGGACTGCTCCTCTATTTTCTTGTCTTTTTACCTCTGTCATTTTGCTCCACTATCTGGGAGATTTTCTCAGCTTTATCTCCTAACTTCTCTTTTGCATTATTTTTATTTCTGCTGTTAAAATCTCTTTTTCCAAAAGCACTTTGTGTTTTCTAAATTGTCCTTTATTACTGCATCCTGCTCTGACTTAGAGGATGCAGTATTTCTATCTCTCTCCAGATATTTATTACAGTTTATGGCGATGAAGTTGTTTTCTCCCTGAATAGCCTGTTTCTTTCTAGTTTTGTTTTTTATTTGTTAATTATGATTAGTGAAGGCATTTGTAAGCTGTCTGGGAATCTTGGTTGTCTGCTCATGATGGGGGAGCTAAAATGCTGATGGATTCTCTGAGGGCATGGTTAGTCCTTATTAACTCTGAGCATCCCTCTAGGGTGATCTAAGTATGTTTTGGGGGGACTTTGGTGCTCGTATCCTAGAGTCATTCCTCCTAAGCTGGCCAGATATCCCCAACCCCATCTCTTGCTTCCTAGAAGACATTTCAAGTCCCCAGCCTAGAGGTAAGTGTCTAGACACCAATGTTCTGGAGGTCCCTGTGAAGTACCCAGTACACTTGCAGTCATTTATTTCCTCATTATCGACATGGTTCCCAATCGTACTTTAAAGAGAAAAGGAATTTGTTTAGTGGATGAGTTACAAATCTTTCTCCATGAAGAGACAGCACAAACAGAAATCACCTTTACAGAGCTCAGGGAAGCTGAGACAGAGGAAGAAGGGTTAGGCTTACACTGTGTCTAGTGGACACCTCTCCTGAATCATCTCTCTTCGGCTTCACTGGCAACCTTAAAAATCCAGCACTAGGGGTTTCCTATATGACTAAGCTCTTCACTTTTTAGAAACTGTAAGCGCGTGTCTTATGCTTTTAAAACTTCACTCCCACTTATTTATTGTGAGCAGGTGAGGTGCACCAAATCTATTTACTATTGATGTGTCTCAGATTAACAAAGCACGTGACTCACAGAACCTTATTTCCCCAACACTCGTCAGGGATCCCTCCAAGTTCCCAGAAGGAATATTCCCTCGACCTCCCCTCTAACTCTAGGCTCTGAAACTTGGCTTTATGAGGAAGAATCTGAAAAATAACCAAACCTAATATGACTCTATGCAGAGAGTCACTAACCATGAAAATATCTTAGGTAACCAGAGGCTTCCAGCAACACCTTTGGCAAACAGGATGAGGAATGAAGCCACCATGCGTTTGCTTCCTTGATTTCATTCAAGACTCATTTGTTAGACCTCAAATTATTGCCTTGCAGGTATCACCCAGTCTTGAAAGATGAGAAGGTAGAGAAAGAAAGAGAGAGGGTTCCAGGCTGGAAAGAATTGTCAGAGAAATTGGAAGGTCTGAAGGATGAGGGTGGGTTTGTGAGCTGTGATGGAGAGTGAGCAGTGGTTGGCAAGGGATAAGTGAGACAAGTCAACCTAGGAGATGACTAGAGGCAACAAGAGGAGGGAGGACGAAATCCAAATTGGGGTGATTTAGGAGATGAATGAGAGCCAACGGCACCAAGCAAGGAGCCCGAGATGATAATAAAAACAGCAACTGAATAATCAATGGTAATTAGTATGCCAGATGCTTTAATCCATTATCTCCAATCTTTATCCAACCTCCCAGCAAAGCATCATCACTCGCATAATACAGATGCAAAAGCAGAAGGTCTGAGGAATCCAGCGTGGCACAGTCTGCATGCTTCTAGAGTCCAGCTGCCTTTTATCACTCCATACTACCTCCTAATTCATGCCACATTACCCACTGATTCAGCCAGCCAGACACCTACTACCTACAAACTGCAAAGCTGCATGATGAAAACGCCAAAAAATATTTGTCACCAAGTGGCAGAGATCCCTACATTCTTTTATTGATTCATTTTTTCTATAAGAAAGATTTTATTTTAATGGAAAATGTTATTTCCAATAACAAAGCAATAATCTGGTTTGAGGGATGCTGATGGCTGATTCATGTCAATGTATGGCAAAAACCACTACAATATTGTAAAGTAATTAGCCTCCAACTAATAAAAATAAATGGAAAAAAAAAAACTATTAAAAACACTGAGAGTCTTCGAAAGAATGGCTGACTCCGATAGCACCTACATTCTTTTACAATCCATTTACTTTCTCAAAATCTTGTTGATAGGACTGCTAGCACCACTCCAGTTCTTTGATGTCTTTCCTATGTGAGTTGACAGAGGCTCAGGAAAGCCTTCCTGACTCCTCATCTCACACACTCGTCATCAGCTCACAAATGGGGTCAGGGAAGCTGTCCTTCAGACTGATGGAATCTGCCACCCAAACCAGTCAAGAGTAGGAGTAACAGCCCTCCAGTGTAAGGTAAGACGTGCTCCAGGGATCCGAAGGACTGCTTGGTGCCCTTAGCTGTTATTTAGATTCATAACCAACTGTCGCCAACGGGGGACATGCCAAAAAAGCATCTTGCCCCTCATAATAGCAGCCATGTGATTACAGCCTATTATGCATTGAAGGATATGGACAGGAACAATTCAGCAAGTTCCTGGGTCAAACTTCAAAAGCATGAAGAATTTCAACTTCTTAGTTACATCACTGACTCCATGGACATGAATTTGAGCAAACTCGGGGAGATAGTGAAGGCGATAGTGGCGTGCTACAATCCACGGGGTTGCAAACAGTCAGACATGACTTAGCAACTGAACAATAACAAGTCCCACTCCTTCCTTTCTCAATGCGTTCAGGGAAACATGTAGGCCTTTCTCATGATGTTTCCTGAACTTCTAGATGTTTCCTGAAGCTTTCATCTACCAATCCTGTTTACTAAGCTCTAGCTACACTGGACTCTTTCTTGAATTCTCAAGTAAGTTTGCAGGTGCTATTACTGCTTCTTGGAAAGCTTTCCTCCAACTCTTTCCTGGGTTGCTCCTTTTTTTCTCTTTTTATTGCTATCGTGAGCATCTTTTTTTAAAATTGAAGTATAGTTGATTTACAATACTGTGTTAGTTTCAGGTGTATAGCAAAATGATTTGGTTACATATATATATATGTATATATATATACACACACACACATTTTCAATTATTTTCCACTATAGGTTATTACAAAATATTGACTATAGTTTTCTGTACTATACAGTAAATCCTTATTGTTTCTTTTATATACAGCAGTGTGTATATGTTAATCCCATGCTCCATATCCCTCCCCCCTCCTCCCCTTTGGTAAGCATAAGTTTGTTTTCTATGTCTGTGAGTCTATTTCTTTTTTGTAAAGAAGTTTATTTGTATCATTTTTTTCAGGTCCCACATATAAGTGATATCACATATTTGCCTTTCTCTGTCTGACTTCATTTAGTATGGTAATCTCTAGGTTCATCCATGTTGGTGCAAATTGCATTCTTTCCTTCTTTTTTATGGCTGGAGAATATTCCATTCTGTATATGTACTACATCTTCTTTATCCATTCTTTGGTCAACGGGCACTTAGGTTGCTTCCAAGTCTTGGCTATTGTAGTGTTGCAATGAACATTGCATGTATCTATTTGAATTAGAGTTTTTGCCTTTTTCTGGATATATGCCCAGGAATGGGATTGCTGGGTCATATGGCTGTTTTAGTCCTAGTTTTTAAAGGACTCTCCAACTGTTCTCCATAGCGGCTATACCAAGTTACATTCCCACTAACAATGTAAGAGTGTTTCCTTTTCTCTACATCCTCTCCAGGCTTTATTGTTTGTAGGTTTTTTGGATGACCATTCTGACCAGTGTGAAGTGGTACTTCATTGTAGTTTTGACTTGAATTTCTCCAATAATGAGCAATGTGGAGTGGAGCATCTTTTCATGAGCCTTTTGGCCATATGTATGTTTTCTTAAAATTTAAAATCTTAAAATTTCTTAAAATTCTATTTAGATCTTCTGCCTATTTTTTGATTGGGTTGGTTTTTTTGGATATTGAGTTGTATAAATTATTTGCATATTTTGGAAATTAAGTCCTTATCGGTCACATTGTTGCAAATATTTTCTCCCCAGATTTGCTCCTTCTTATCTCTAAGCTCAGTTTGAAAGCCACCTTGTAGGTGAGACTCCAGTTCAACTATCCTAACTAAAGTAGGTTCTTCCTGTAATCCTCCTGCTCAGCTCCTGCTTTCTACCACAGTATTTATTACAAATTAAAGCCACTTTTGTTTTTCTGTTACTTTTTGAGTTGATGTCCTTGCACTTGTGTGAGCTCTGTGAAGGGATGGGGGTATCTGCCTTGGATGCCATTGTGTGCCCTGCACTCAGCATAGTGGCTGACAAAAATAGAAATTCAGTATATATGTGAGGAGCAAATGAAGTCAAATTACACACACGGTGTCACACTGCACATTCTAACACAGAATTGACATTTCTGAAGCCTTAAAATTCTAGGTAGATGCATTTCTATATAGAGGAATTTTAACTCTGCCTTCTAGACCAATAGACCTTCTAGGTTAATTTCTAATTATGAGAATCCTATGGGATAATATTTACTGATTTCCTCATGAATAAGTATCTCCTACTGATATGTCTATATTTTTCATGAATGACAGATAAGATTTTGATTCAAATGAATCACAATGGGGACTGTGTTCTGAAATTCTAAACTGCTAAACAGGCAGACCAAAGTATCACATGGCTCTTTTCCCATCACTTGTCAAAGTATCAATCCTTGAAGGTGTTTTAACTTTTGGTTTCACAAACAGTGAATGTTCGTTTGAAACTGACTTACTGATAGCCTGCTTCCTGAAATGGAAAATTAAAGTATTTCAGCTACGATATCATAGTTTTGCTTTCATTCTGGGATACAAGCAATCCATGCAGATTAGCACAAATCTGCAGCTTCAAAGAATTGAGGCTGGACTCAACAAAACAGAATTTACTAAACTAATTTTATAAAAATTTGGAATTTGGAGCCACTGCCCTGGTACAGTGTATTATCAGGCACTGTTTTGTGCCATTGCCAAGCAACAGGTGACCTTGTCATTTCTTTAGTTGGTTCTGCTGTGACTCTTCATATTCCTTTGTTTTGTATTGCTTTGCCTCCTTTTCCAGGACCTATTTCTCCCCCTGCAAGTTTGATGTTGGTGTCTTCTAGAGCTCTGCCCTCAACTTGCTTCTCCATCTCTACTTTCTCTGTAAGCCCTCTGGCTGCACAGTTTCATTGCTTCAATCCCCATCTGGTTGCTTATAGAACCCAGCCCAATTCTCCATCTTCAGCCTGGGAATCTCCCCTTAAGTCAAAGATCTATTTTCCCACCAGCCTAGTGAATAAATTCTCCTGAATTTTCTACAATCAACTTAGACTTGACATTTATCAGATCGAACTCACTAACAATCCTTAAGCTTCAAAGAAATTCCTGCTCCCCTTCTTTTGAAAGATACCATTATTCACCAGTTGCTCAACCCCAAAACCTGGGGATCACACTCCACCTATCCATTTTCTTTACCCCCACATCTTATCACACTTCAAATTCTTTAAATTTTCCTTGTGAGACATTTCTTAGACTTATCTCTACTAGTTTATGTTCTTTTCTTTGGTTCGGTCTCAGATAATAAAAAGAGCAAATACTTGTTAAACTTTAGATGAGCGCTGCTCTAAAGATTTGTGTAAGTTTCTACTTAATCCTGCCCAACTATCTCATCAGTCATTATTATTACAACTCCACTGGATGAGAATGAGGCACAGAGAAGTTGAGTAACTTGCTGAAGCCAGTAATGAACAGAACTGGGGTTTGAATGCAGGAATCCATGTTAACTATCGGTTATGCGGCCTCCTTGTGGCTTTGCTGGAGAAGGAAATGGCAACCCACTCCAGTACTCTTGCCTGGAAAATCCCATGGGTAGAGAGGCCTATGGGGCTATAGCCCACGGGGTTGCAAAGAGTCAGATAAGCCTGAGCAACTGGGCATGCAGCCTCCACAGTCTAACCTGGACTCCTGCATCTATCTCCAAACTGTTCCTGCTGCTTCTTCGGTCTCCTCCTAAAGACCTTTCACACAGCCCCCCAAAGGATCCCTCAGTAATGCAAACTGGATTACACTTGCTTCACCCATTCAGTGGTTCCTCATCTTCTCTAAGGCAAAGTCCAAACTTCTCGGCATGACCTGTTTTGCCCTTCATGATGCCCTCTGGGTGAGCTCTCTGAGCCCCACCCCTGTAGCTCAGTCATAGACATAATCTAGGGGCTGACCTTTCCTTTTGTATGTACTTACACGGCCACACCCAATCCCTTTATCATCCTGGTAAACATCAATCCAGCCTTCAAGATTCAAATATCACCCTTTCTTTATTTCCTTTTCTAAAAAATAAAGTGATCATTTCTTTGACTTCCCTTACTACCTGTATCATTTTAATAGAAATGATCTCATTGCAATATCACTATTTGCTAGTAACCTTTGTCTGTAACCTGGACTGTGAGATTGTTGAGGGAGGGACAATGTTACAGACTAGTTTACATGCCAGACATTATTTGGTGTCTATACAGTTTCTAACACATAGTAGGTGTTCATCAAACACTTAGCTATGGTCTAAGGGGTAAGAAACTTGGATCTGAGAATATGAGCTTAAACATTAGAGTAGAATCTACCCAAAGAATTTGATATACATAATTCCTAGAAATTTCTAATCACCCATCTAATACTTAATTCTCTTCTACAAAATTCACTCATTCAATACACATTTCTTGAGTGTCTGTTAAGAGTCAGTACCATGCTAAGATGAAGGCAACACAAAGAAGAACAAGGCACAGAGTCTATTTATGAGAAGAACACATCTTTTCAAGGGCTTAGTCTAAGTAAAAAAGGAACAGGCAGTATCCATACAGTATGTAAGGAGACATGGGGGGCTGTAAGAGCACAAAGAGGTATCAAAGCCAGTGTGGTGGGCTGAGCAGAGTGGTGGCAAGACCTTCAAGTGAAGAAGGGCAGGACACTAAAATTCTAGAGGACAAAGAAAGCACTGACTTTTCTGAGTTCTGATGTAACTCAATCTTGCCAAATAGGGTAAGCAAGAGACAGAAGAAGGGCTTTGTATGTCATGCTAAGGACCTTTGGCTTTATCCTGAAAGTTATGGGGAGTTATGAAAGGTTTTAGGCCAGGCAGTAATATAACTGATATGTGTATTTAGAAAAACTACCTTGGCAACTGGAAGCAGGTGAACAAAAAGCTGTCCAGTAATCTAGGTAAGAGAGAGTGAGATTCTGGCTGGACATCTCTGCAGTGGAGAATGGGCAGTAGGCAAATGTGAAATAAATTAGTGACGTAGAATCAATACAAACTGTGACTGGATATGGAGAGTGAGAAAAATGAGAGGAAGGGGTCAATTTCTGGCTCCCACACTGGGGGGATGACAGAGCCGTGCATGGAGCTGTGGCGAAAGAGAAGAGGTCCACATTGGTTGGGGGAGAAAGTGAGTTCTGGTTTGTGAATTATACAGAGCTAGTATTACATCTAAGTGGAGAATCCAGACAAATTCAGGGAGGAAAAAGAGTTCTGAGTTGGAGACAAAGCATGAAAAACCATCAACATGTAAATGTTCAAGAAGGGGGAGATAAAAAGAGCAAACTAGTGGTGGTTGTTGTTCAGTTGCTAAGGTGTATAGGACTTTGTGACCCCATAGACTGTAGCCCACCAGGTTCCTCTGTCTATGGGATTTCCCAGGCAAGAATACTGGAATGGGTTGCCATTTCCTTTTCCAGGGGATCTTCCTGACCCAGTGATCAAACCTGCATCTTTTGCATTGGTAGGCTACTGAGGGGAAAGAAAGAAGGGAGGGGCAAGACCAGGGTTAAGAGATGAAGAGATACAAACTACTATGCATAAAATAAATAAGTGACAAGAATATATTGTATAGCATAGAGAAATATATCCATTATTGTATAATAAGTTTAAATGGAGTATGATCTATACAAATATTGAAACTCTATGTTGTACACTTGAAACAAACATTGTAAATCAACTATACTTCAACAAAAATAAACAAATAAAGGAGAGGGGAAGGACTAAGGATGAACTCCTGAAGAATATTCATGCAAGGCATCAGAGGAAATGCTAGTGAAGTGACCAGGCAAATGCTCAGATGTCCATATTTACAGAAGTCACAAAGTCAAAATGCTGTCAGATACATAGATACTGGTATTTGGGGGTCAGGGGGAGATATGTTAAGGCAGGTTTGCTCTACACAATCAGTCTGCTCACCACTAAACCCATGGTTTTTCAATGGCCAGAAGCAATCTTTACCAAGGCTATAACTCTAATGAATGGAGGACATGACTTTTTTTTTAATCTCTGATATAAAGTCAGGGAGATTAAACGTAGTTGAGGGATAGTATGAACACAGATATGGAAGCAATCATTATCCCTTACAGCAAACTCTTGTTGACTACTTCCCTAACTTGCTAAGTATTTATATATTTGATTTCATCTAACCTCCAGAATATATATTTTCAGATTTTCACTTTTTGAGGAACACTGCTGTATCCTGTGAAACATTAATAGTACACAAGTCCTAGCATTTCTATTGTGTTGAAGTTTTATTATGTTTTCTAAAAGAGTGAGGGAGAGCATGCAAGCAGGAACACTGAAGCCTTTCTTAAAAATTTATTTTGCAGCCTTCTGCAGTAATTCTTTGGTTCTCATGGCTAGGAGTGTTTATCTATGCATTTATGTAATATGCAGTCCCACAGTATCCAAGCACCTGAAAAATCTAATTAGCCTGGCCTTGATTGACTGCGTGCAGGATAATGCTGTCGTCCTCACTCTGTTCTTCATCTCCTGCAGCGTGCTTACTGATACGAAAATGAAGACACAGTAAGAGTTTCCATGATCAGCTGCCAAAAGGGCTTCTTATGGTATCCTGTCCACATAGAATAATTGCCCATAAATAAGGAGATCTCTCCACCAATCAGGGACTAGGAAGTAGACTGTACCCAAGGAGAAATCACAGCAGCAAGTTTTAAGACTATAACCCAGTTATACCATTAGCAGCAGAACATTTTTCAATTTTTCCTGGGGATAGCCCACTAGCAAACAACATTACATAGGCAGGGGCTACAGTGAAAGCACCAGGAAGAGAAAATTTAAGACATGTTTTGTTTTCTTATTATTTAACAAATAATGTTGCTACCACTTACGGCACTGGCATGGAAACTCTACAAAACTCATCCTATAGGAATGTACCCTTTGCAGAGTTATGAGAATTTGACTGGGATGTTGATTAATGGACCTGAGCAGGGGCAGGTTTATCATGAAGCTGATGAAATTTAAGCTTTCCAGCCCCTCACTAGCTTGGGCCAGTTCCAAAATCCTGAGTTCATTATTTTGTGGTTATCAGTTTGCATTCTTTAAAGAGGAGCCCAAAAGCTGCACAAGCTTCAGCCCTCATAAAATCCCAAACTGTCCCTGGTCAAGAGCAGAAGTTGTTCCCTATGGTTGAGCCCCACTAGTTGTTCTACAGAACTCATTTTCCCCCATTCCTTTCAATGATTCAACCACCCACTCCCACTCCATGTTTTAGCTGGGTGTGACTTCCCACCTAGAGCCAATATTTCCCAGTCTCATGAGAAGACAAGGAGGGCCATGTGACTAGGATTTTGTCAGTGGAGTATGAGCACAAGTAATGTGAGGAATGCCAAGGATATCCCCTTTCCTTTTTCTCTTTCCCCTTTTCGGCTGGCTAGAATACAGGCATTCATGGAGCAGCCATCTTGGATCCAGGTAGACCACATACTTCTGGACTGTTACTTGAGACCTCTAAGTTTATATTTGCTGAAGCCTCTGTCCTTTGAGGGTCTTTTGTTACAGCAGCTTAGCCTGTATCCTTCACTGCCAATGGGCTGACTGGGTCAGGATTTATTTCGGAGGCAATTTGCAATGGAAAGAGTGGGCAGAAGAAGGCTGAGTCAAAGTCCTCGAAGGATATTGAATGCTCAGACTCCAGAGAGACAGCTACAAACATGAGTGGCCAGGTGTGGGATCAAGATTAGGAGAGAATTCAGAGTCAGGAAACTGATGGACACAGGACGAGAGTGGGAGCACCATGCTTAGGGGGTGGTGCATTGTCTTTTGGTGCCTATGACTTGACATTGGGGCTGAGGTGTATTATTGACTTAGGTCAGGAAAGGAGTCTAAGAGCAAAGAGACCCCCACCTGACCCCAACTCCCCTGCCCCAGCTCACGGAACCAAGGGTGAGTAAGCAAGGGTGATCCTGAGCTATCACAGGCTGTTTAGTGGTCCTGCAGTGGCCTTCCCACTGTCCTCCTCCTAATGGGACTGACTACCCTTATTATACCCTTTCTCGTATGGAGAGTTAATGAGGACCTAGAAAGAGTGAGTAAGCAGATGACAATGGAGATGTAAGCCAAAAGACACTAAGGATGAAGACTGTCAGAAAACAGTCAGATAGAAAGTGAAAGTGTTACTCAGTCATGTCCGACTCTTTTCAACCCTATGGACTGTAACCCGACAGGCTCCTCTGTCCATGGGATTCTCCAGGCAAGAATACTGGAGTGGATTGCCATGCCATCCTCCAGGGGATCTTCCCAACTCAGGTATCAAACCCAGGTCTCCCACATTGCAGGCAGATTCTTTACCATCTGAGTTAGAGCCACCAGGCAAAAGAGGCAGAGAGAAGAATAAGGATAGTCAGTTGTGGATGGAGGAGCTGCATCTGGAGCAAGGCTCATTTGCTCTTAGCTTCCCAGACCTTTGCATGGAGCATCAGAGCTAGTTCTATATCCCACACTTTGTTACTTCTTAAGACTGCCTTAGTTTACAGCTCTGAAAAGATATCTCACCCCGTTTACTTCCCTGTGTAACCCTGCAATGCTCGAGCAAGTTCGGTTGCTTCGGTTGTGTCTGACTCTTTGTGACCCCATGGAAGAAACCCACCAGGCTTCCCTGGCCATGGGGAGTCTCCAGGCAAGAATACTGGAGTGAGTTGCTATGCCCTCCTCTAGGGAATCTTCCCAATCCAGGGATCGAACCCAGGTCTCCCACAATGCAGGTGGATTCTTTACTGTCTGAGCCACTGGGGAAGCTCTAACCCTCCAGTAAACCCTGTTAACTGAGGTAAACTAAGCTGATTTAAAGATACAAAGCTGAGATAGCCAGAAAAACATGCATTTTATCTCCTGTAAATTTCATATTTCTATCTCAATCTGGATTCACTATCTTCATGACAGAGCTAACAAATAAAGGAGAATAAAAGTGGGGCCAAAGGTGTTTTTTTTTTTTTTTGCTCACAAAGGTTGAAGTTGGAAAAGTCAGGAAAAGTGACAGAGTGTGCGTATTCTTCTTTGCATATAATTTGTCCAGCCGAACCTCATAGCAGAATGACACTGTGTCATTGTTCATGTTCACAGCAGATACAAATTTGGAATAGTTTATGTATATTTAGTCTCACTGCTGGAAGAGCTGTTAGAACATGATATGCTATTCTGATTCCCTCCCGTGGATGCCAGCTCTGTTGGAGGGAGGGGGAAGGTTTACACTGTGTTCTGAAGACGTTCTCCTGAAAGGAGCTATTTTCCTGAAGAGCGAAGATGATTGCCTCGCCTCACCTGGCAGTCATCTTCAGAGTTCATGGTCATTTTACCTTATCTGATTTGCTTACAACACCTCGGGAGACAAAAGTGAGTGAGCCAAAAAGGCCTTCTCTTAATTTCAGAGAATGAAACTATCCAGCATTCGGCCCTGTCTCCTACACTTCCTCAAGGCCTATTCTCATCACCACCTCAATCAGCCTCTTTGACATCCTCATTGGTACTTTGGGGCTACTGCTTTTGTGCCACAATCTCTGCATCTGAACCTCCATCCTTCTGTCAGCCAAGACTCAGCTTACACCCCAGGTCCTATCTGAATTGGGGTAGAGGGAGAATCTTTCTTGAGCTACAAGTCCTGGCATGTACCACATGCTGCCTAGAAAGACAGGTAACATGTTTCCAGCCAGGTGCTGGGTACTATTTATATAAGATGGATTTTGCAGGCTTTCCATGCCATTGTCAAAGGTAGTTAGCCACATTTTGCTAAAAATAAGAAAACAAAACATGTCTTAAATTTTCTCTTCCTGATGTTTTCACTATAGCCCCTGCCTATGTAAAGTACTCTGCTTTTCAATGGGAAGAGTGTCAGCAGACCATCGCCTTGTGGACCAATCAAACCTGCCACCTATTTTATTGGAATACAGCCATACCTATATTATGGCTGCTTTTGTGATTCAACAGCAGAGTTGCAAAGCTAAAATTATGTACTCTCTGGTAGTTTCAACAAAGTTGCTGACCCCCTGAACTAGAGGAAAGCCATCATGCCCAATCTAGCATCTGATGCAGGAGAAACATGCAGGAAATTCTTATTGAAGGAAGGAAGGATGGAAAGAGGATAGGGAGATAGAACAAATGACCCCCAAATTCACATTTCACGTGATGAGATATGAGGAAGAATGAGATTGAAATCAGAATATACTCGGGACTGGCAATTTCAAATAAGGAGACTGGGAGATTGAAGGGCATGGGATTAAAGGGGTTGTTTTAGGTAATTATTGCTGGATTACAAACTACTCCAAACTTAATGGCTTAAAACAACTATTTTATTCTGTTCCATAATTCTGCAGACAGTGGTTGGCTGGCTGCCCCTTCTGTTCCATATGGCATCAATGGAGATCACTGGTTGTATTTAGCTGGCAGTCAGGCTGAAGGTCCAATTCAGCTGTATTACTTGTCTGGTGCCTTGGTGGAGTGGTTATAAGTGGTTACAAGGCTGAGATTGTGCACCATGTCTACACATGGCCATTTCAGCCTGGGAGCTTCAGTGGAACTAGACTTCTTAACGTGGCAGCTCAGGGCCCCAAGAGCAAGTGTACCAGTGAATAAGGCAAAAACTACAGTGTATTTTTTTACCTAGCTACAAAAGTCACATAATAACCCTTCACCATACTCTGTTGGTTGAAGCAGTCATGAACCTGCCTAGATTCAAGGAGAGGGGACAAAGATATCTACCTTTCAATAGGAAGAGTATCAAAGAGTTTGTGTAAACTCTTTGATCATGGCTTACAACCAGTTTGGGGACAGGATATCATTGGGGGCAGGCAACCAACATTTACTAAAGACTACATCGTATTTCAAAACCTTATGAGAAAGATGTTATTATTTCCATTTTACAGATTAAAAAAATTCACACATACAAAAATTAAATGACTTATAACTGACTTACACAAAGTGCCTGGGCTAGTGAGTTAGAGACTTGGGATTTCAACCCAGACCCATCTTATTTCAAATCCGAAGCTTATGCCATTATACCATGAGTCTATCAAAGAGAAAGGAGAAGAGTCACCTATGGCAGACAGTACAATGATGGGGGCTATAAGGGCTTAAAGGGAAAAGACCATGGTCTTACTGTGTTACTCTTGGGGAATAGAGGCACTGGTGGCAGGAGGAGCCCAGTGTCCTTCTGAGAAGACAGTGTACCAAGGTGTGACACCACCTCCTGCAAGCCCAGTCCACGAGATGCCAGATGTCCTATCTGTTCTCCAGTTCCTAGTCAGCTGTCCCAGGCAGTCTCTGCCCAAGGTCACACACCTTTGACAGCCAAAGAGGGCGATGTTGATGAAACAGCTCAACCATCTCCTGTGTAGCAGACTACTCTCATACCTCTGCTTTCGGACTCAGCCCCTCACACAGGTAGGTACAGGCCACCTCCATTCTGATGTTCCCCCATCACAGATTCAGCATGTCACATAGAACATCATTTTCCCAGTGCAAGCTTCTGCTCCTCCCTCTCTCCATTCCCAGGCTGGTGTGGAAGGCTTCCAGTTCCTGATCCCGCAGGTAACAAGCTTGGAGGTCATAACTCCATCCAACAAGTAAAAAGTTGAACAGACTGAAAAGTAAACAACTCTTCTTCCATATGCAGCAGAGGGAGGACATGAGGCAAACCAGTGCCTCCGAGATTAGAGAGACAGGCAAAGACAGGCGGCTGGAACTCACAGAACAGAAACTGCCACAGTAACCAGTGCCTCGAGGCCAGGGGAGGAAAACCTGAACTGTAATTGACAAACTGCTGGGGACTCAGCAGGGACAACTCCTAGAGTCAAAAACTTCAGGGAGACCCAGCTGGGGCTCTCACAATACTGTGAGATCTACCTTGAGGAACTCAACTAGGTTGCCATAACAAATATTGGGGAAAAAAATCTTCTTATGAAATATATCACAATTTCACCAATATTGTAAAATATTCCAGGGCGCTCTATTCTTAACAAGGCCTGCCCTCAGGAGAACTAGTTAACTGGAACCTAACCTGTTGGGATATTATCAGAGCCTAACTAACCTAGGGAAAGGGAAATGCCCAATTCCATCCCACTCTCACCATCCTGTCCCATCTAAGGTGGGAAGAAAGACTGAGAAACATTTGTGAAGCTCACTGTCCAGGGTCATAGGCCAAAGACTGAGACCTAATCATAGGGCTATAAAATGTTTCCTCTCTCCCACACCCCACCACCACATTACTACAGGCATATTTTCAGCAGCTTCTTTTACCTGGTACATCATGTCCAGCTATCAATAAAAAATATATGTCATACTAGAATGCAAAACACACAATTTGAAGAGATAGAGAAAGAATCAGAGCCAGACATGGCAGGGATGTTGGGATGACCAGCCCAGCAAGTCCTCACTGACTATTTGTTTGCTTCTCTGGTGGCCAGGGAGAGTGTAGCGTGGTATTTTAGCACATAGGCTTGGTACTGTACTGACTGGGTTTGAGTCTCTCTCTGTTGGCTTTTTCTTGGTTATTTGATTTCAGGCAAGTTATTTCATCTCAGTGAACTTCAGCTTACTCAACTGTGAGATGGCAACAATAATAGTACATCCTTAGAGCATTTTTAGAATTGCTATTAAAGTGCTTAGAATAGCACCTGGCACATAGTAGGCACACAGTAAATGTTTGCTCTCATATCCAGTCAATCTCCAGGTTCAAGTAGATTTTCATGTATTCGGGCTCCTGTCTATTACCACCATCACCATCTTAGTCCAGATCCTAATGATTTTATCCTTATACAACTGTAATAGTTTCAAACAGAGGAAACAAGTGCTTTCCCTTCTACATTCTTCACTCAGCTAGTTAAAATTATTCCCCATTTATTGACCCACTATATACTAGGCACTGCATTAAGTATTTTGGAGACATTATCTATAACCTCTGCAACACCTCCCTATGGTGAGTATTCCTTCTTCCTTTGCAGATGGAAACACTGGAATCAGAGAAGTATTATAACTTGGTTAAGGTCACACAGCTAGTAAATGGAAGAGTCAGGATAAGAAACCTAGTGATCTTCTTTTATTACACCACACCTTACTCTTTTATGACATCATACTTTAAGATTCAACATGTCATCTCCCTGCTTAGAAACTTATTAAGCAAATCAGTGACTCAAAGGCCAGAGACTAGAAACTTTCAAAGGTTTTATACTACATACAGAATTTATTTTAACCTAATGTTTAAACATACAACACTATAGCCCCAAATTAATTTTTTCATCTAATTGTGATTACTTCTTAGTTCCAAGCCTCTATTCTCATCAGGCTTATCTACTCACCACCCCACTACAGACCACAGCCAACACCTGTTAGGAATCTTGTGACACTCACCCAGTTGGAATGCCAGCTTCATATCCACCCAGTCTATTTGTACCCATTATTCAGCTCATATCTCAAACTTTACTTCCTCCACAGGGCCAACCTAATTGTCTAGAACTAAAAAGGGTGTGAGATTTCACCCTATTGGCAAGATGACAATTTAACAAGCTACAATTTCATGGATTTTCAAGGATTTTCAAGGCAGAAGCCATGAAACTCCTGTGTCAGAGACAGAGGATAGTCTTTTGTCTTTTTTTTAACAACAGTAATAGTAATAGCCAGAGTATTAGCATTTTGTGCCAGTTTCCCAAGTCCTGGTGCCTGTAGGGTAACATGAAGGGGATCAGAGACCTGCATACACAGTAGGCTGCATTGCAGGAGAGGAACACAGAGCCTAGAGAACTTGAAGCTTTTATAGTGGGCAGTAAGCATGGTCCCCTTTTACTATCTTTATCTTCCAATGCTGTAACCAAATCTGCACTTTGCTTCATAGAGATTTTGTCTCTATCTGCCAATGTTGTTCACAGTACAAGCATGCTTAGAGATACAGTCCAGAACAAAGGCATTTAGTGGCTCTGCTCACAGTTCAGTTCAGTTCAGTTGTGTCCAACTCTTTGTGACCCCATGGACTGCAGCACGCCAGGCCTTCTGTCCATCACCAACTACCAAAGTTTACTCAAACTCATGTCCATTGAGTTGGTGATGCCATCCATCCATCTCATCCTCTGTCATCCTCTTCTCCTCCTGTCTTCAATCTTTCCCAGCATCAGGGTCTTTTCCAATGAGTCAGTTCTTCACATCAGGTGGCCAAAGTATTGGAGCTTCAGCTTCAGCATCAGTCCTTCCAGTGAATATTCAGAACTGATTTCCTTTAGGATGGACTGGTTGGATCTCCTTGAAGTCCAAGGGACTCTCAAGAGTCTTCTCCAACATCACAGTTCAAAAGCATCAATTCTTTGGTGCTCAGCTTTCTTTATAGTCCAACTCTCACATCCATACATGACTACTGAAAAAACCACAGATGGATCTTTGTTGGCAAAGTAATGTCTCTGCTTTTTAATATGCTGTCTAGACATTTGGAAATATGAGAACCCATGGAGAATGGTCTCCCAACACTGACAGCCCAGGCTACATTGATATTGCCTTTTTCTGAGTCTCTAGACAGTATTTCTCTAACTTGAGTGATGTACAAAGCCCTTCTGCAAAAACAAAGTTCCATAGACTTCCTGAGGTTAGCTTACACACTTCTATTGTAACATCATTTAAGTACAACTAAACCTAGGCATACTTTAATTGTGCTATAGCTCTTACACACTAGGCAAATGGAAAAATGTATAAATTAAATGCAATCTAAAACAAGAAGACCAACTGATTTGATATTTATAATATGAAGCTAATGTTTACAAATTATTATTTGGCTAAAACTAAATTGTGATGTAAGTTTTTTTTTTTTTTATGGTTTTTTTTTTTAATTTTTTTATTTTTTTTATTTATATATTTTTTTTCCAGTGGGTTTTGTCATACATTGATATGAATCAGCCATAGATTTACACTTATTCCCCATCCCGATCCCCCCTCCCATCTCCCTCTCCACCCGATTCCTCTGGGTCTTCCCAGTGCACCAGGCCGGAGCACTTGTCTCATGCATCCCACCTGGGCTGGTGATCTGTTTCACCATAGATAGTATACATGCTGTTCTTTTGAAACATCCCACCCTCACCTTCTCCCACAGAGTTCAAAAGTCTGTTCTGTACTTCTGTGTCTCTTTTTCTGTTTTGCATATAGGGTTATCGTTACCATCTTTCTAAATTCCATATATATGTGTTAGTATGCTGTAATGTTCTTTATCTTCCTGGCTTACTTCACTCTGTATAAGGGGCTCCAGTTTCATCCATCTCATTAGGATTGGTTCAAATGAATTCTTTTTGACGGCTGAGTAAAATTCCATGGTGTATATGTACCACAGCTTCCTTATCCATTCATCTGCTGATGGGCATCTAGGTTGCTTCCATGTCCTGGCTATTATAAACAGTGCTGCGATGAACATTGGGGTGCATGTGTCTCTTTCAGATCTGGTTTCCTCAGTGTGTATGCCCAGAAGTGGTATTGCTGGGTCATATGGCAGTTCTATTTCCAGTTTTTTAAGGAATCTCCACACTGTTTTCCATAGTGGCTGTACTAGTTTGCATTCCCACCAACAGTGTAAGAGGGTTCCCTTTTCTCCACAGCCTCTCCAGCATTTATTGCTTGTAGACTTTTGGATAGCAGCCATCCTGACTGGTGTGTAATGGTACCTCATTGTGGTTTTGATTTGCATTTCCCTAATAATGAGTGATGTTGAGCACCTTTTCATGTGTTTGTTAGCCATCTGTATGTCTTCTTTGGAGAAATGTCTGTTTAGTTCTCTGGCCCATTTTTTGATTGGGTCATTTATTTTTCTGGAATTGAGCTGCAGGAGTTGCTTAATTGTGATGTAAGTTTTAATGTTAACATGGTAAACAATTTTCAGCTCCACTCCTTGACCTCTGGGGAGGAGAGACCAGCTGGGGTGAATCAATAGCCAGTGGCCAATGATTTAATTAACCATGCCTATGTAATGAGAGCTCCATAAAAATATAAAAGGATGGGTTTCAAAGAGGTTCTGGGTTGGTGAATGCACCTGCATGCCTGGAAGGTGGATGCACCCCAGTTCCATGAGGACAGAGGTCTTGTGCTCCAGACCCTTATGGACTTTGCCTTGTGTCCCCCTTCAATTGGCTAGTCTTCTGTATCCTTTATAATACTCTGGTAAAGATAAAAAGGCCAGCTCTACATTTACCCTGCTCTGTTTCTTTTTGATTTCTATTAATATTAGTGTGAATAATACCTACTTATAAAGTATTCTGCACAAAATTATATTAGCAACAATAATATTTTGTTTTCTAACTCAGAATAACTATACCTTATACTGAAACAAAGTTAAAAGGCAGCTTTAATGTTGCATTCCTTTATGAACTCTGAAAAGTTATCATATTCACTTAAAAGTTGTTAGTTCTACTAAATTACCAAAATCTGGACCAAACGTGTTCTTTAATATAATTATTGGTGGCATCAGTATACGAAAATAATATCTGAAGTTTATTTCCTAGATGATACGCAACCAGTAATGCTGAAGAAGCTGAAATTGAATGGTTTATGAAGACTTACAAGTCCTTCTAGATCTAACACCCCAAAAAAGACGTCCTTTTCATCATAGGGGACTGGAATGCAAAAGTAGGAAGTTAAGAGATACCTGGAATAACGGGCAAATTTGGCCTTGGAGTACAAAATGAAGCAGGGCAGAGGCTTACAGAGTTTTGCCAAAAGAATGCACTGGTCATAGCAAACACCCTCTTCCAACAACAAAAGAGAAGACTCTACACATGGACAACACCAGATGGCCGATACCGAAAAGACTGATTATATTCTTTGCAGCCAAAGAGAGAAGCTCTATATAGTCAACAAAAACAAGACCCCGAGCTGACTGTGGCTCAGATCATGAACTCCTTATTGCAAATTCAGACTTAAGTTGAGGAAAGTATGAAAAACCACTAGGCCATTCAGTTATGAATGACCTAAATCAAATCCCTTACGCTATACAGTGGAAATGAGAAACAGATTCAAGGGATTAGATCTGATAGAGTACCTGAAGAACTATGGATGGAGGTTCATGACATTGTACAGGAGGCAGGGATCAAGACCATCCCCAAGAAAAAGAAATGCAAAGAGGCAAAATGGTTGTCTGAGGAGATCTTAAATAGTTGAGAAAAGAAGAGAAGCTAAAGGCAAAGGAGAAAAGGAAATATATACCCATATGAATGCACAGAGTTCCAAATGATAGCAAGGAGAGATAAGAAAGGTTTCCTCAGTGATCAATGCAAAGAAATAGAGGAAAACAATAGAATGGGAAAGACTAGAGATCTCTTCAAGAAAATTAGAGATACCAAGGGAACATTTCATGCAAAGATGGGCTCAATAAAGGACAGAAATGGTATGGACCTAACAGAAGCAGACGATACTAAGAAGAGGTGGCAAGAGTACACAGAAGAATGATACAAAAAAGATCTTCATGACCTAGATAACCATGATGGTGGTTATCTAGAGCCACTCACCTAGAGCCAGACATCCTGGAATGTGAAGTCAAGTGGGCTTTAGGAAGCATCACTATAAACAAAGCTAGTGGAGGTGATGGAATTCCAGTTGAGCTATTTCAAATCCTGAAAGATGATGCTGTGAAAGTGCTGCACTCAATATGCCAGCAAATTTGGAAAACTCAGCAGTGGCCACAGGACTGGAAAAGGTCAGTTTTCATTCCAATCCCTAAGAAAGGCAATCCCAAAGAATGCTCAAACTACCACACAGTTTCACTCATCTCACATGCTTATAAGGTAATGCTCAAAATTCTCGAAGCCAGGCTTCAGCAATATGTGAACTGAGACATTCCAGATGTTCAAGCTGGTTTTAGAAAAGGCAGAGGAACCAGAGATCAAATTGCCAACATCCGTTGGATCACAGCAAAAGCAAGAGAGTTCCAGAAAAACATCTACTTCTGCTTTATTGACTACACCAAAGCCTTTGACTGTGTGGATCACAAAAAACTGTGGAAAATTCTGAAAGAGATGGGAATACCAGACCACCTGACCTGCCTCCTAAGAAATCTATATGTAGGTCAAGAAGCAACAGTTAGAACTGGACTTGGAAAAACAGACTGGTTCAAAATCAGGAAAGGAGTATGTCAAGGCTATATATTGTCACCCTGCTTATTTAACTTATATGCATAGTACATCATGCAAAATGCCGGGCTGAATGAAGTGCAAGCTGGAATCAAGATTATCAGGAGAAATATCAATAACCTCAGATACACAGATGACACCACCCTTAAGGCATAAAGTGAAGAATAATGAAAGAGTGTTTTGATGAAAGTGAAAGAGGAGAGTTAAAAAACTGGCCTAAAACTCAACATTCAAAAAACTAAGATCACGGCATCCGGTCCCATCACTCCATGGCAAATAGATGGAGAAACAATGGAAACAGTGATAGACTTTATTTTCTTGGGCTCCAAAATCACTGCAGATGGTGACTGCAACCATGAAATTAAAAGACGCTTGCTCCTTGGAAGAAAAGCTATGACCAACCTAGACAGCATATTTAAAAACAGAGACGTTACTTTGCCAACAAAGGTCTGTCTAGTCAAAGCTATGGTTTTTCCATAGTCATGTATGGATGTGAGAGTTGGACTATAAAGAAAGCTGAACACCAAAGAATTGATGCTTTTGAACTGTGATGTTGGAGAAGACTCTTGAGAGTATCTTGGACTGCAAGAAGATCCAACCAGTCCATCCTAAAGGAGATCAGTCCTGAATATTCACTGGAAGGACTGATGCTGAAGCTGAAGCTCCAATACTTTGGCCACCTGATGCGAAGAACTGACTCATTGGAAAAGACCCTGATGCTGGGAAAGATTGAAGACAGGAGGAGAAGGGGATGACAGAGGATGAGATGGATGGATGGCATCACCGACTCAATGGACATGAGTTTGAGTAAACTTTGGTAGTTGGTGATGGACAGGAAGGCCTGGCGTGCTGCAGTCCATGGGGTCGCAAAGAGTTGGACACGATTGAGTGACTGAACTGAACAAAAAACAAATATCTGGCTTTATTAAAGAGTTAACTATTAGAATGTTGACAGAGTCCTGTAAATATTGGAAATAGAGTATTTTTTAACGACCTGATCTTAAGCCAAGTTTTGTTTACATCATCATCTCTTTGACTTCACACTAGTATGTTTTAAACTCCTGTGAAGCCTCTGTTCATACCGAAAAATCACATGTCCTTTGGTGGCTGCTGGCTCCAGCATCTCACTTACATTTGACATCCCCTGTGGCAATCATACTGGTACATTACTGCAAATTCCTGTCACTGTCATGATGGCAAATTCAAGTCTCAGTTTATTAAATAACAGAGAGACTAAAATCTTTCTCTGGAAAAAAGGACTTTTGAATGGAAAGTTATCACTGTATAGGACTGTGACGTGAGGACAGTGGCAGACACAGCGCTATTACTGACAGTTTGACAGGGCTCTGTACCCTTCTAACTGTGGCGAGTACTCAAAGTCAACAGAAGTCAAATTCACTAATGTGATGGGACTGTTGAGCAATTGCACATATTCAAATGCCATATCAAGCAGAATATACTTCAACTGTTTTTTATCATCATGATGGAGAAAACTACATCAAAATATTCTTACTGAGCATTAAGGATCCAAAGTATCTCTTCTATCTCTAAAGTCATTACCGTATGCTATGAGTACTCATTCCTGAAAAGAGATAGTGCCAACATGGGAGTCATATTTGCTTCTACTTTTTTGTTGTTGTTTATTGAGATCAGTGACTTTTACACATTTTCTTTTACAATTGAGACAAAATACACTTAACTTAAAATTTACCGTCTTGGCAGTTTTTAAGTGTACAGTTCAATAGTGTTAAATATATTCACATTGTTATTTAACCCAATCTCCAGAATTCTTTTCATCTTGCAGATCTGAGCCTCTGTACCCATTAAACAATAACTCCCCATTCCCCCCTCTCCCTAGCACCTGGGAAACCACCTTTCTAACTTCTATCTCCATGAATAAGACTACTCTAGGTTCTTCAAATAAGTGAATATAGTTTTTGTCTTTTTGTGACCCACCCTTCTATTTGAATATAAAACACACACACACATATATCAGATTAAAAAATCACCAGCCTTGGAAATAGCATTTGAGGTCTGTATGTCAAGACTTTTCTTGTTCTGATTTCTCATACACAGTGCTCTTCTCCTTGCCATCCTATTTCCCATCAGCCTGAATTGTCAACAAGTTGAAATGTTGACTCTGTTTCTTTTGGTTTCCCAAACTGAAAGTGATTAGATTAGACCCGAAAGAAACAACCATTCTCATCCATGAAATGATGAGCAGTGGTTCTTATTTTTTGGGGGTTTGGAAAACTTTATAGAGGACTTGATTTAAGCTATGTACCTTTCCCAGAAAAATGCACAAGCACACGGCATTTTGCACACAGTTTTGGGGGATTTATAAACTCTGATTTAATTTGGGTTCCTTCAGAAACAGACCCTGAGATAAGGACTTGAATGTCAGTAGCTTATTTGGGAGGCGATGCCAAGGAGTATGTTGGGGAAGGAAAACAGAGAAGGGAAGAAACCCAATAAGGGACCTAGCCTATGGATACCACTAGTGATAATTGAGGCTCTGTTTTGCTGGAGGTCCTCTGAGACAAAGTGCAGAACATACCTTTGAACTATAGCATTAACTCTCCAGCTATTCCAGCCCTCTCTATCTGGAGCAAGCACGCTCCTGCAGTCAAGAAAACCCTCAGGTAAAGAAAACAGGTGTTTTAGAAGAAGGCTTCTAAAAAAAAAAAAAAAAAAAAAGAAGAAGGCTTCTTGGTACATGGAAATTGTTCACTGAAACTGAAGTAAGTTCTGGGTGGGCTAAGGGGGGATGTGGGTGGGGCATTAACACTGCCATGGATCCTGGGACACTCATCTGCACACATGGGTTAAGAGTCTTTGCAAGAGGTTTACTAGCATCTCTTCCAGTTGCAAGATCCTATTGTTCTGTTTAAGCAGTGGATAACTTGCTTATCCTCTTAGGCATCATTTTTAGAGCAGATACGCAAGTGAGCCCTCTCCCGGGCAGCCTGTAATAGACATCCATGATGAGGCTGACCCACCTGCCCAGCTTACCACAGCGCCATCTGTGCACGTGACCCAGATATCACTATTTACTCCAGACATCCTTTCTGACAGTCAGGAACAGCAAGGCCCGACTTGTGGACTCATGTGCTTAATTCCATGGTTTATGAGAATAATGCACACAGTGGAGATCTGCAAAAAAGCTAAATGGAAATGGCCTCACCGCCCCCTCAGATTGGATGCTGTGTTATTCATTTCCTCTGCCTTATAATTCAAACCCACAAAGGAGGTGGTCAATTTTTTAAAGCAATAAAGCAGCAAACACAGGGACCTTAATAATGAAATGCAGTTTAAAAGTCCCAAGCATAAGCATCAGGACTTTTTGGTGACGGCTTTCCTAACGCTTACAATGGAGGAGGCGAGAGCAGAGCAGGAGAGACTGGAAGGCAGCTGAGATCTTAGGTTCTGTTGAGGGTTGAATCATGAACCTCCCCTAAAGATGCTGACGTTCAAACCCTCAGCACCTCTGAATGTGACCTTATTTGGAAGTAGAGTTGTAAGCAGATAAAGTAGGGGTCCTCAGAGAAAGAAAGTCAGGCACGGTTTTCTCGACATAAATGAAGCCATTTTTGGCCTAAGCCATTTTGTGATCTAAGCCTGGCTGCAGTGCTTGCCCTTGAACAGGTCTCTGTAATTAATGATCTTAAGAGAACAGTCAACATAATGGACATGAGTTTGAGCAAACTCTGGGAGATAGTGAAGGACAGGAAGGCCTGGAGTGCTGCAGTTCATGGGTTAACAAAGAGTTGGACATGACTAAACAACAAGAGGACAAAGGAATGCAGAACAGAGGAAAAGCAGTCAAGAAACAATAGTTCAGCAATAAAACAGAGTCCTAATACCTCCTCAAGGGATATATGTAATAATCTGATACGTACCTTTAAGCTTTTCTGTAGGAACTAAGGCCGCCAACCAGGTGGAGGATGGTAACTATATGCTAAGATCCCTGGACTGGTCAAAACGTGAGGAATGATGATGTCAACCTTTTCTGACCCTCATGACTTCAATCAACTAAAGCCTGGACTCTGTTAACCTTTGTCCCACTCTATGTTGAATTCTCTGCTCAAGCCCCTTCATGACTATGCATATACTACCCAGACCCCTTCATGAATATGCATGTACCCTTAACTTAAAACTTCCCCAATTTTGCTGTTAAGGAGACATTGCCTTGGGAAAGACTCCCAGTGTTCTCCTTACTTGCTGAAAGTAATAAATTCCTCTTTCTCCTTATCTTTAGCTTAGTTGTATCTTTTGGCTCAACACTCACCAAGAGGTGAACCCAGTTTTCAGGTAACAGTCTTTGAAGATGAGTTAAGATGAGGTCATTACTGTGGGCCTTAATCCATTATGACCTTGTTGAGTCGCTCAGTCACGTCCAACCCTTTGCAACCCCAGGGACTGCAGCATGCCAGGCCTACCTGTCCTTCACCATATCCCATACTTTGCTCAAACTCATGTCCATTGAGTCGGTGATGCCATCCAACCAACTCATCCTCTGTTGTCCCTTTCTCCTCCTGCCTTCAATCTTTACCAGCATCACAGTCTTTCCTAATGAGTCGGCTCTTTGCATCAGGTGGCCAAACTATTGGAGCTTCAGCATCAGTCTTTCCGGTGAATATTCCCGGTTGATTTCCTTTTTTATTGACTGGTTTGATCTCCTTGCAGTCCAATGAACTCTCAAGAGTCTTCTCCAACACCACAGTTCAAAAGCATCAATTCTTCGGTGCTCAGCATCCTTTATGGTCCAACTCTCACATCTGTACATGACAATTGGGAAAACCATAGCTTTGACCATACGGATCTTTGTCAGACAAGTAATGTCTCTGCACTTTAATATGCTGTCTAGGTCTGCCATAGCTTTTCTTCCCAGGAGTATGCATCTTTGAATGTCATAGCTGTAGTCACCATCTACAGTGATTTTGAAGCTGAAGAAAATAGAGTCTGTCATTGTTTCCATCATTTCCCCATCTATTTGCCTTGAAATGATGGGACTGGATGCCATGACCAGATGCCAGTATGACTAGTGTCCTTATAAAAAGGGGAAATGTAGACACAGAGGCTTACAGAAGGAAAACAATGTGAAGACACAGGGAGAATGCCAGCTACAAGCCAGAGACAGCCTGGGAACACATTCTTCCTCAAAGCCTTCAGAAGCAGTCAACCATGCTGACACCTTGATCATGGATTTTCAGCCTCCAGAACTGGGAGACAACACATTTCTCTGATTTAAGCTCCCAGTTTGTGGTACTTTGTTACAATAGCCCTAGGAAACTAATAGAGCCTCAAAGTAGGGAAACAAACTGAAGCCCAAGCCTGGGGAGAAACTTGGGGCAGTGAGAGGGGATAAAGAACATAATAGAGTTAAAAAACAGAGACAAAAGTGACGAGTCTAAACCATCACACTGTGTGTCTCTGAGTCACCAAAGATCAGGGACAAGATTCAAGAAAGTTAACCTGGGTAGTCAATTGTTATGAATTGGCCTGTTCTCTTTTTCTGTAAATACCCTCTACCTTCCTCCACCAGAGGAGCTGCCCTTGAAGAATTCTATGCTCTCTCTCCCCCTTGCCCTGATGTTGAAAGGCCTCCTCTCTACCCGGAACACACTGACCTTATCCCATCAGAGTATTTGTCCCTCTGCCTTATAACTCTTCCCCCATTGGCCTCCCCACTAGACTGAGACCTCTTTAAGTATAAGGACTTTTCCATTATTGTTTTCATTCTTTTTCATTATTGCATCCCTAGCCTGGTACATTTTAGGGAGACTCAATAAGTGTTTATTGAATAAATGAATGAGTGGACAAGTGGATTAATGGATGGATAGAGGCGTGAAGGCATAAAAAGCATGGACTTGACATTAAGTAAAAAATTAGCTTGCATTTTGGGGCTGTGTAGGTATTTTCTGGGCTCAAGGTGGTTGTAGGATGTGGCTTCTTAGGTGAGAACTTGGTCATCAGGACCAGCAGTTGGGGAGGGCTTGAAGCACTGTGACTATAGTCATGTGGCCTTTGTTAATTCATGTTCAGGCATGCTTAGAGTGCTACAGTGTTTCAGGTACTTAGGGACAACAGAATGAGCCCAGCAGAAGTCCATTAGGGGCTTTACAGATGGGAGGGGGGAGAGACTTGTACATAAAGAAGGGAAAAGGTGTATTCCCAAAGATATTTACTGCATCACTGTTTCTAACATCAGGAAATTGGAGAAAATCTCAGTGCTCATCTACAGGGAGAAATAATTAAATATAATATAATATATGAATATAATGGAATAACATGTAACAAATAAAAGAGAACAAAGAAGATCTTCAGGTTCTATTCCAGTTAAGATTAACTTAGGCAATGAATGAGAGAAAATTTGAAATTAGAGTGGTTGTGACTGAAATAAAATCTGACACTAGAGTTGTCCAAACAGAAATATACTTTTTGGCTTTTAAACAGAAACCAAAAGTAAACAGGATGTGGTTTAACATTCATCAACTTAGGCGTCTTCCTTTGCTCTTCCTCCATCCATGGAATGTAATGACTCCCTTATGGTCCAAGAACAGCTACTAGAGCCCCAGCCATCACCTCGGCATTCCAGGCTGCAGAAAGAAGGAATGGATAAAGAATGGAAAATCTCTTCCTTTTATAGAAACTTTGAGAAGTTGCACATGACATTTCTGATTTCACGTGTAGCCATCAGAGTTCCAGCGATTATGAGTGTTACGGTATAAAGGATATATTATGGAAAAACAGACCCTACATTTTTGGAGAAGCTACAGAAAGTGGGAGGATAGAGAAGGCATCACCAACTTTTGAGGTCATTTCGGAAAGCCAAGCACTATGAGCTGCTGAAGGGGCTGGAAAGAGGGAATTCACAGCAAGACCTACGAGAAGCTGCTGCCATGTCTGGGGGTCCACAGTCAAACATCGGGGGTGGTCAGCAGGGCCAAGAGTTGGGAAGAAGAGTTGGACATTCAAGAGAAGAGAGTAAGTCCCGTCTGGAAACTGTTGGACATCTCTGCAGCCATCTGTTACCATATTGGACAACAGAATGGTCATGAGAGACCACGAGCCGCCGTCTCACTTCTGCATCCTAAATTTCACATGAGTTCCTCTTTTGACCAAGTATATCTTGGAAGCACACACAAGTGTGACTCTGGGAAATGTCACTCCAAGTTTAACCAAGGTGACGCAGCACAAACCACCATGATCCACCCTTCACCCTGGCATCCATATACATGCTTTGTAAACATTTAACTTTCAAATAAAGACAACAGCAAAACCATGCTTCCTTCTAACACAATACAGGCATTCCTCATACAGGAAAAATGCAAACTCTTCCCCCAAAAAAGGCTACTTGGAAACTCATGTGTAACCTTTGTCCATTATTGAATGAAGTCTCGTCTTCTTCTAGCTGAGTTACACTCTGATGGCCTTTATCTTAAACGTATTATTGACTGCTATTAACACATCCTATGTTAGATACTAGGGCTTCCTTGGTGGCTCAGGTGGTAGAGAATCTGCCTGCAGTGCAGGAGACCCACCTGGGAAAATAAAAATATACTGGCTAATATATATTACAAATATGTTCATACCAAAGCAAGGAAGAATTAATCATAAATGCTACAGCCTCAATTTCTATAACTGGTCATGTGGTTAAAACTGGTATTTATTACTTTTCTCTTACACTACTATATTTTATATATTCTTTTCCCTCAGCAGACAGTGTAGCCAATCATAACCTTGCATGATGGGGTAAAGCAAATCTTCATTCCAGAAGGGTCTTAGCCACTAACAATCCTGTTTGTATTGGATGTGGTAGTTTTCCATTAACTCTTGTCATAGGACACAAGATGGTTAAGAGACAGCTTAAAAGGATCTCCTATGTACCAGACATACTCTTCCCTGCCCCCACTTCTCCTTGATGGTCAGGATCAATCATACCAGTCATATGTTTGTGTTGTTATCCTAGTTTGTTCTTTGGCTTGAGTTGCCTAAAATGATCAGCAGAGTGTGTCAGATATCAGCTAAAATCCCATTTGTTGTATCTCCCAGTGGAACATTTTTTCCCTTACAATTTGAGATTCTCTAAACTAAGAGCACAAAATTACAGGGACAAAAAGCAAACATTTTACTAATGGATCACTAGGGATAATAGAGAAAGAAGCCACTCTCATTCTACCCGTTGATTCCAGGACACACAAATCCTGGCTATGGGAGGGAACATCACAGACACCTGAATTTTTGTTAGATTTGTTTCCCACCCTCTGGCATGGATGTGTCACGCCACGCTGTCTGGAATAATTGTTACCTCCTGTTCCCCAGCTCCGAACATCATGCAGAGAACCAATGTCACATCCTACCAGATACAGAGGCAATGGTATCCAAGCAGACTAGATGTTGACAGAGGACCAGAAAGTGGATAGAGCCCTGGGGTAGGACAGGGAAGGTTTACTGCTAAGCCTGCCGGCTGAAAGCAAACAGCTTCTGATGGTTTTTACTAACGTGTGTGGAAAAGAATTCACTAGAGCTGTTGTTATCCTTGAACCCAGGTAAGGGATGGGTTGTGAAACCTGCCAAACTTGAAAGACTCCAAATATTTCTCAAGTTGTATGCCTTATGAGTATTTCCAAGGGCAGCCTGGAATGCCACCTGATCTTGCTTTTTGTTCTCAGCATAGGTTCACAACTCGTTCTTTGCATCAAAATGAAAACTAGGGATACCAGAGTCTTCTGGCTTTTAAAAACAAATTGGACCACAGGTACTAAGTGACAGGAAATGGTGTTACTCAATGAATTTTGTCACATACTAGAATTCAGAAGGGAGAAGTCGCCTCAAGGTAATAAGAAAATCCAGACATTCACTCTGGATGATTTGCTGAGAATATCTGTGTAAAAACAAATAAAAACTTACGTATAGAATCATTTTCTCATTGACATCTACTGAATTTGGTACTGGATGAAAAGATACAAAGATAAAGATAAGATTAAATCACCTGGGATAAGTTTCCTGGGCTGGTAACTAAGAGGTGATTTTTTAAAAATTAATTAGTTAATTTATTCCAATTTCTTTATTTAAGGCTGCACTAGGTCTTCGTTGCTGTGCTTGGACTTTCTCTAGTTGTGGTGCATCTGCTTCTCATTGCAGTAGTTTCTCTTGTTGCAGAGCACAGGCTCAAAAGTTGTGGCACACAGGCTTAGTTGCCCCAAGGCAGGTGGGATCCTCCTGGACCAGGGACTGAACCAGTGTCTCTGCATTGGCAGGAGAATTCTTAACTACTGGATCATCAGGAGGCCCTGGTTTCTATCTTAAATATAGCAGTGTATACAAGTCAATCCCAAACTCCCAGTTTATCCTAAGAGGTGATTTTTGATGAAGGAATTTTAAATTGGTGACATCAGATTCCTGCTGGAGAGAATACCACTCTCTCATATGAGGGAAGTAGAATAATCCAACAACTAGCTCAGGAGCGTCAGAGGCCATGTAGCATGCGTCTTTCACTTGACAGATGGAAAAACTGAGACTGCCTGTGTTGAAGTGACTGGACCACGTTCACATAACCAGAAATTTAGATTCAGTGGATCTTTAATAGCTGGTCCTTTCTCTTATATGCTATACACAACCATGAGCAAGTTACTTAACATCTCAGTGCTACAGTTTTCTCCTCTGCAACATGATAATAATTACAGTGTCTACCTCATAGGGTCATTATTAAGACTAAATGAGACATTTACTATAAAGCACAGAGCAGGATGACAGCAAATAAGAAATGTGTGTTATTGTTATTAGTCATCTTAGGACAAGCTTCTGACTCTGAAACCAATGTGATTTCTAATAGTCTATGCCATTTTTGAAATGGTGTTTTAGAATCCAAGTGGCTGTTAGAATAGGATGGTATTAACTGGTCTCAAATAGGTTGGGTCTCTAACAATGGGCTTTTCAAGCTGTCTCTCATCACCTCTAACCAACAACTACCTTCAATGAATAATGGCAGCTGCTTTGCTCTGCCATTTTTTACCTCTGGGTCTTGGACAATATCACTTTTGGCCAACTCTCAGAATCAATATAGGGGCGGGGGTCCTGGGAATCAAATTTCTCAGCTGATAATAGGGCAACACAGTGGCTCCTTACCCCAATAAATGTCCATGTCAATCCTTCATTCTCTTGAAAATCAATGACACAGGGTACCATTTTACTGTCTCTTGTACAGACTGCTGGTATCTCATCACATACTAAAGAATGAAAACTTTTTTTAATAGCATGGGTAGCTTGTCTTGTTTAGAGATTCAAAACACCTAGAACATCGAGCTTCTTGAGAACTCAACGTAGCCACTTGAGATCTCCTTGAGGTGTCAACAGGTATCACAGAATAACTTGTATCATTAACAGGCATTTGGAATATGTGGTGTTGAACTGCAAAGTATGACCATGCATTCCATCTCTTTTGATCCCATTCTTTAAAAGAAAATATGCATGAAGGATTAGAAACAGTCCTCTCAAGTCTTTTTCTGACAGGTTTATTTTAACCAAATAAAGTGATGTATTCACTCTCTTCCAGTGTTTCTCAAGAATGGATACTGTGAAAGAATTAAGTCAGATCCAGACACAGGAATTTATTTTCAAGTGGTTTCTTGGTATGATATTATCTAGGATAGTTGAAATGCCTTCAAGCCTTTCTTAGTTAGACATCCTTCTTTTTTTGGTACACAAGGTGGTGATCTTTAAAATCTAAAAGACAGCATAATCTTTGAAATCTAAAGGAATTAGGTAGAAATCCTTCCTCTGCCACTGACCAGCTTTGGGACTTCGAACGTGTTAGCACAGCAGAGCCTTCACACTGTCCCCAACTCTCATGGGTAAACTCTTTCCTCTCAGCCGTATCTAATGTATGCTTACTTTGTCAACTTCCTATGATTAATTCGTATTAATGTGTAAATAATATAGGAAGTAATTTCTGACCTTTAGAAAGTTTTATCCATTCCTTCCACCCTCCTATTTTATTCTACTCAAAGGAGAGGGTGTGCTAATCTGTTTTGGTCAGTGTCCCTGCAAGTGACCCAGTGAAATTCTAGGGGACTCTGGCTGGCGTCTAGGACAGTGCATGGAATGGTGTGTGTCTCTCTTTACTAATACGCTTCCAGTTGTAATGGTCAAATTATATGGGGCTGCTTGGGATAGCATTAGCCGTTTATCTTTCCCTCTTTAGCTGGTCTCTCTTCTTTTACAGCGGGCAGACGTGGGAGGGCTGGGAAGAATGAAATGAGGAGCTGGGAGTCGGCTCTAAGCATTCCTGTTTTCTCTTTTCTCTGGCACTGGAGGTCTGTGGCTTTTCACTGGCATGACAGGTTCTGTGGGTCAAGGTCAGATGTGTTGGGTGGGTATCCGATGAAGTCCTCCCTGCTGCCCAGACCAGCACCTCTTCACTGAGGAAGTTAATCAAAAGCATTACTTTCTCTTGCTCTGTATACTGTTTATATTTATCTCCTTTGAAGACCTTGTGCGGATGGAGGGGAATAACTGGTCCAAGATAAAATGGAGCATCTACCCCCAACTCCTTACAAAATGCCATCTTAATTAAGCTCATCCCAGCCTGTCTTCTGTTTCAGTTGTATAACTTAGGGTGTTACTCCTCTTAGGAATGATGACATATAATGGAGAGGAGGCCTTAAAGAAATGGAACTCTGCGAAGATGAATTCTAGACAGAAAGCAGAGGGGGAAAAAATCCCATGAAATAGACATGAGGTCTTCAGGGTCGCATAGAAAGCTCATCTCTGATGGTTCTCAAAGTACAAGATAACAATGCTGAGTGAGTGTATCTGTTTGGTTCTCACTCTTGTGTGGTTCCAAGTTCTACAACTGCAGAATAGTCTAGGAGTGTTAGCAGACCCATTTGGCTCTTTCTCTAAACCATCCTCTCCCAGTAGCATATCGGTAATAAAGGTGATCTCTTAATCTTCACATATGTGACTCTGTTGACCTCTCGATGGGTACCGAGTGTGATAGAACACATGAGTCATTTATTTGGTTCTCTCAAGCACCAACAACATTTCTGTTTTCAATTTCATTAATCTGCACTTTTCTCATTGCATGTGATCCCTTCTTTCTTTGGATTATTTCATGTATTTTTCAGCTGCATTTACTTCTATTACTGCTCCCTTAAGTTTTTAATTTCACTGACTTTCACGTAATTAAAAAATAATTCTAATTCCTATCAAAATTTCTTCTTTGACTCATGAATGATTTCAAATCTGTTCCATTAAAGATTTTTAAAGTTTTTTATTTCTTAAAAATAACACTTCATGAGAATGTATTTTTGATGACTGTAAGAAACCCTTCAATTCCAAAAAGAAAAAACTCTTTACAAGAGATGAGCATTTAAAGAAAAATCAGCAAAACAATTTTAACATCTATTTATTAACATATTAACCCAAAACAATTTAAAGGGACAATCTCAATATTTTCCCAACTCTGAATTTCCCCTTAGGTCCCATAATTTTTGCAATTGGCATGTGCTTATCTGAATAATTTTTAAATGGTATTTTTCTCCTATGAGTGAGTGAAGTGAGTTAAAGTCACTCAGTCGTGTCTGACTCTTTGCAACCCCATGGACTGTAGACTGCCAGGCTCCTCTGTCCATGAAATTCTCCGGGCAATTCTATTAGAGTGGGTAGCCATTCCATTCTCCAGGGGATCTTCCCAATCCACGGATCGCACCCAGGTCTTCTGCATTGCAGGCAGATTCTTTACTGTCTGAGCCACATGGGAAGCTTTTTCACTCTATCTCTAATGTAATACTTTAATCAGTGGTAATTTCTTAGAGTTAGCATTTTATACAGTGCTGTAAATATAATGGGCCTAAAGTGGACACCTCATTCAATATATCAAAACAAATTCATGTTCTTATTTTCCCTGAAAAAACAATTCACTTAGCTCCAGAGGTTTATTACCATGTATTCATAGCTTTCCTGGTAATGACTAAAAGAATATCAAATTGAATGTCACAGGGTTCACTTCCATACCATGCACTACCATTTTTATTTATTTATTTTTAAAAATTAATTTATTTATTTTAACTGGAGGCTAATTACTTTACAATATTGTAGTGGTTTTTGCCATACATTGACATGAATCAGCCATGGGTGTACATGTGTTCCCCATCCTGAACCCCTCCTCCCACCTCCCTCCCCATCCCATCTCTCATATACTAACATTTTTAAAAAGCACAATTTTATTAAAACCCACCTGATATGCATTTTGATAAGCTTAAGAGCTCTGTTATAAATAGAGAATTCCCCCCCTACTAATCACATTCCCAATAGTGTAGAAGCTGACTCATCAGTGCTGCTCCTAAACATAAGAATAACTACTTTCACTAGTCATCATATGTTATTCTGTATAATTAATACTCACATATCAACTCTCGCTGCCTTGTCCTAGATTTCCTAGGTATCTTTGATTTTTAAATTAACAAGGCAACAAATTGTGCTTAGCCAGAGTACTTTAAGGACTGTATTTGTGTGTTTATATATTTTACCATAAATAAGATAAATTAACATACCTAAAGTTAATAATAATACCTTGATATTAAATATCCTGTTATGTTAACATTTTATATATATATATATATATATACACACACACACACATATACACACAAATATATTTAGCACTTTGACTCAGGTACCAAGTAACATCCATTCATTCATTAATTCATAGGTCTAATTTTCTGTTAGTCTTTAGATTCCTCCTCCTTTTCTTTTTTCCTTGAAATATTTTGTTGAAGAATCTGGTTAGTTTGCTCTGTAGAATTTCCCACAATCTGGATTTTGCTGATTGCATCCTGAAGGTATGAACACTTCCCCAGCCCCTTCTATTTCTTGTAAGTTGATAGTTAATCTAAGTGGCTTGACCAGATTTGTGTTTTTATTTCATTTTGTGTTTTGCAAGACTCCTCCACAGTTGGTGTTGCATGTTTACACGAGGAGGTACATAACATCTGCCTGTCTTTTTGTTATATTAGTCATTTTGGGTGAGCCTGTCTAGACTCATTATTTCCTTGAGGTATGTAAAATGATAGTCTAATTCTATAATTACTTTTTCAGTTACTAGCTAAATTCCTTTATAAATTCCTTTGTAAATACTTTCAGTTATCCTAAATTTTGAGATCATATAGGAAAATTAGGATAAATAAAGGATTTTTTTTTCTTATCAGTTTTCAAAATAATGTGGTTGATCTATGTGTCTTTTATTATATTAAAACTTTGGCAGCCTCCCAGGTGATCACTGAGGGTTTTTTCCCCCAGTATTAATATAAAGTGATAGATTTTTAACACATTTGACTAATTCTAACTCATTTCAGTTATCTTTCTTTTTCTTGCTCAGATTGTTCCATCTTGGCCAAAGGGAGCTTATTCAGGCTGGTTCCCAAGTCATTTTAAAGTGGCTTTCATAGTCTTTGATATTTCCTTACTGTTGGTATAAGAAGATATTCTAGGTTAATTTTGGAGACTTCCTGGACAGATCTGAAATTAGCCATATCTCCAAGGGGGACTGGTTTATTTTAGTACAAACTGATATTTTGCATTTTTAAAAATGGATGCTAGGATGCTTATTTTGATGGAATTTTATCATTATTTCTTGACAGTCTCCACCAACAGTCTCTCTGATTTCTTTATTTTTACCTTTGGTATTCTTCAGTTATACTAAGATATGTTTAAGTGTCCTGCCTTGAATACTGATTCTCCCTACCCTCTATTCTGTCCTTATGAAAGTCCTATTAGATGATCTTGAAATGGAAGAATCAATACTGTCAAAATGATCCTATTACCCAAGGCAACCTACAGATTCAATGCTATCCCTATCAAATTACCAATGGCATTGTTCACAGGACTAGAACTTTTTTAAAAAATTTGTATGGTGACACAAAAGATCCTGAGTAGCAAAAGCAGTCTTGAGAAAGAAAACAGAGCAGGAGGAATCAGGCTCCCTGACTTCAGACTATACTATGAAGCTACAGTCAACAAAACTGCACTGGAACAAAAACAGAACTACAGATCTGTGAAACAGGATAGAAAGCCCAGAAATAAACCCACCCATGTATGATCAATTAATCTACAACAATAAACCCATGCACGTATGGTCGATTAACCTACAACAACAGAGGCAAGAATACACAATGGAGAAAGGGCAGTATCATCAATAAATGGGAAAGCTGGACCACTACATGTAAAATAATAAAATTAGAACATTCTTTAACATTATACACCACACCCAAAAATAAAATAAAAATGGATTAAAGACCTAAATGGAACACCTGATACTGTACAACTCTTTGAGGAAAACAGGAAGAACACTCTGACATGAAATATCTTCTTCAGCCTGACTCCTAGAGTAATAAAAACAAAAATAAACAAATGGGACCTAATTAAACCCAAAAGCTTTTACACAGCAAAAGAAATCATAACAAATAAAAAGACAACCACCAGAATGGAAGAAAATATTTGCAAACAATGAGACTGACAAGGGATTTACCTCCAAAATCTACAAACAGCTCATGCAGCTCAATATATATTTTTTAGGAAAAAACAAACCAAACAGCCCAATCAAAAAATGCGCAGAAGACCTAAACAGACATTTCTCCAAATAAGACATACAGGGCCAAGAGGCACATGAAAAGATGTTCAACATAGCTAAGTATAAGAGAAATGCAAATAAAAACTACAATGAGGTATCACCTTACACCAGTCAGAATAGCCATCATCAAAAACTCTACACACATTAAATTCTGGAGAGAATATGTAGAAAAAGGGAACTCTCTTATACTGTTGGTGGGAATGTAAATTGGTATAGCCACTATGGAGATCTTTATCAAATTTCTTTTAAAAACTAAAAATAGAGCTAACATATGATCTAGCAATCCTACTCCTGGGCCTATATCTGAAGAAAACTATAGTTCAAAAGGATGCATGCATCCCAATGTTCATTGCAGTGTTGTTTACAATAGCTATAACAAGAAAGCAACCTAAATGTCTATCAACAGATGAATGGATAAAGAAGATTTTGGTATATATATACAATAGTATATTACTCAGCCATTAGAAAGAATGAAATGATGCCATTTGCAGCAACATGGATGGACCTAGAAATTATCATACTAATAAGTGAAGTCAGAGAAAGATGAATATCATATGATATCACTTATAAGCAGAGTCCAAAGAAAATGATACAAATAAACATATTTACCAAACAGAAACAAACTAACAGACTTAGAAAACAAACTTATAGTTCCCAAAGGGGAAAGGTGGGGAGGAGGGATGAACTGGGAGTTTGGGATTGACATGTATGCACTACTATATTTAAAACAGATAATCAACAAGGACCTGCTAGTACCAGGAACTCTGCTCAATAGTCTGTAATAACCTAAATGGAAAAAGAATTTGACAAAGAAGAGATACAAGTATATGTATAACTGAATCACTTTGCTGGTCACCTGAAACTAACCCAATATTGTTAACTGACTATATGCCAATATAAAATAAAAAAAATTATTTAATGGTTATTTGTAAATAACCATTGTACAGAAGGATTAGGTAAGAGAAAAAAAAAAAAAACTCTGCCACAGTGTTTTTCTAATGCTTGTGTACCAAGAATTACTTGTTGGCAGCTACTCAAAAATGGATGAACTAGTAAGAAAGTTATAACAACAGAAACACTTATAAACTTGATTTGTTTAGGATATTGTACATATGCTCACCCATGAAGATGCAGAAAACTGCACAGAGTTTATGTAATTAAGTCTTCATTTCTGGCAGCAAACTTTTCTATGATTCTGAGTATTTCCATCTCTTTAAAATACTTTTTCAGCTCCCAAATTCCACTATTCTAGCTTCAGCTCAACTGATAATTTTTTAAAAATTATTCTGTGAGAAAATTAGACATAGTATTTCATGGCATTCTGCAAAGGGCAGTGTAGTTTATTGGTGTTCTGACCCATGAAAAATGAAAGAAACACTATCCTGGAACAAAGTTTTTCAAAATTTGTTGTCATCAGTCATATTATATGCAAACACACACATAAAATTGGGAAAATTTTGACCAAGTTATAAAGCTTTAAATATATGTCCATGATGTTTAAAGGTTGTTCATCCAGTCCTTAGAGACTGTCACACTGAGTGAGGTAAGTCAGATAGAGAATGAGAAATATCGTATGATATCGCTTACATGTGAATCTAAAAAGAAACCAAATAAATGAACTTTGGCCACCCGATGTGAAGAACTGACTTATTTGAAAAGACCCTGATGCTGGGAAAGACTGAAGTCGGGAGGAGAAGGGGACGACAGAGGATGAGATGGTTGGATGGCATCACCGATTCAATGGACATGAGTTTGAGTAAACTCCGAGAGTTGGTGATGGACAGGGAGGCCTGGTGCGCAGCAGTCCATGGGGTCACAAAGAGTTAGACATGACTGAGCGATTGAACTGAACTGAACTGATTTACAAAACAGAAACAGACTCACAGACATAGAGAATGAACTTAGGATTGAGGGAGAAGAAGGTTGTGGGGAAGGGATAGTTAGGGAGTTTGGGATTGACTTACACACACTACTATATTTAAAAAGGATAACCAATAAAATCCTACTGTAAAGCACTGGAATGCTGCTCAATGTAATGTAGCAGCTTGGCTGGGAGGGGAGTTTGGGAGAGAATGGATACATATACATGTATGGCTGAGTCCCTTCACCTTTCACCTGAAACTATCACAACATTGTTAATTAGCCATACCCCAATACAAAATAAAAAGTTAGCAAAAAAAAGGATGGGAAAAAAAGTTGTTCATCCACATCATCCCGTTTTCAAAGTCTCTCAAGGAAACCCCACCTGGTATCCAAAAACAAATCAGTCCAAAAAAGCCTCAAGATATTTACTTGTCTTTTGTGAACACATTAGAGTTGAATACCTCTCAAAATTCTTCTCTCTCTCATCCACGTTTGACACACACTGAAGCAACCCCACACTTCTTTTCTCCACACGCCAACTCCCCAGGCACCCCTAACTCAGGTTCCTCCTATTCTTCTCTCTCTGCAACTGCTTTACCCATTTTACAGTGCAAAGGTCCAACATAATGGAACTCAGACAAGCTGGAATCTTTCTCAGATGTTAGCGGAAATGCAACAGGTGGAACCAGAATTGTTTTTATTGTAAGATCTGGACACGTACATGCTTGATCATTTTCCTCCTGACATACGAACATAGGCATGTCTGGAAAGCACTACACATGTTTATAGTAAGAGTCATGGGAAATTTTCCTATATTCCTTAAACTCTCTGGTTATCAGTTTCCTCATCTGTAAAAGGATGATATAAAACAGTGTCTGTATTCTAATGTGGTCTCAAGGGTTAGAAGAAATCATACTTGCAAAGCATTTAAGTAAGTGCTCAAAAAGTGTTAGGAGTTATTATTACTTGATAGTAGTAGTCATTGTACATGTAGTAGAGGGTAAGGCTATAAAGACACAACTTAAACTGGTTTATAGGAGGTATGCAATTCTTCTTAAACAAAGGCCATGGGTAACAACCTAAGTGAATATTAGGATGATAATGTTGGCGACAAGAGACATAATAAAAGCTTACTCTTTTTGCCTTAAGTACTTATTTATTCAAGTCATGATAAATTCATAATATATTTTTGCCTGTGAGTTGAAATACTGGTGTTTTCATTTTGCTATCTAATTTAATTTAATAACAATCAGTGATGTATGGGGCACACTACTAAAGACTCAATATGTATTATTGCACTTAACTCCTAAAACAACCCAGTAAGGTAGGGGTTAACGTGTTGTCTTCATTTTTCAGGTGAGGAAACAGACTTCAGAGAGGATCCCTAAGAGCAAAGAAGCATTTTTTCTTTCTTTGTGTATCTGTGTTTATCCTGGTGTCTCCCATAGCCTGGAACTTCATGAAGATTTGTTGAGTAAATGAAAGGAATGGTTAAATGTTAGTAGTCTTTATTTTGGTCCAAAAACAGGTTTTCAAAATTAATCATGAAAGTGGATACAATCTTACTTTAGGAACAAACCAATCTCCCAGACCATTTTAGTTGGGAAATGAAGAATGAAAATGTGAAATAACATGAGTATCTTAGTGGGGGAAAAACCGTAAAATGCTCAGATATTAAGATGGTAAAGGTTATCAGACTCAGGTGAATGGCTAGAGTTACAGAGGAAATCATTCCACTTTATATACCATCAGCGGAGTTAAAGTGGAGTCAGAGATGCCAGCCTGCTTTCTCCACACTATTTATATTTTGAAGACCAGAACCTGTTGGTCTGATCTAACGGGGCTGCTGAATTGGAGACTGGAATGAGGGCTATCTGTCAGCACAAATGACCTCTGCTGTGGTCTCCCTAAGACCTACAGTTATAGGAAGAAGGTAGTTTCAGGACTCTGGGCAAGACACTCACCCACTCAGGGTTTTCCCATTGAGGTTCTGTGGCTTCTCTTCCTCATCACCCTCAGGGTGATATTCAACAGCTCAGTGGGTCTCAGAATCATCACAACTCTACTCTTTTGTTCCAGGTGAGCTAGAAATTATACCCAAGTTGTCATGTTCTGCAGGCTGCTATTAAAAATGCAGAACAGCAAATATATCCAATGATGGGTTCCTTTAAAGAGCCACATCCTCATTCCTTGAGGAATCACTAAGACCGTGATTCCCAAAGCATGCCTGGACCAGCAGCATCAGCATTAACTGGAATCTTATGGTCAAGAGAATCAAAGTGGATACAGAAAGCAGTATTTGAAACGTGGGAGGGGAGCACTCTGTGATGCTAAGAGTTTCTCCCCTTCCCTTTTTTAGTTTGAATATATATTTTGGATAGGTGCAAACCTGTTGAAAAATTCTCAAAATTGCAATTCACTATTGAGCTCAAGATTTCAATCAGAGGAAATGAGGTCACAAGCTTGGGTGACCATTTAAATGGATTAGAAAAATTGATTTTATGTTGAAAGTCTTGCTTGAAAAAGGATTTGCCACTCTTTAAGTAGCTTATAGAGCTGTTGGAGTGACTGACAATGAGATAATTTGTATGAAAGTGTTTTTAAGTCATAAAATACAGGTTTTCCCCTGCTATCCAAAAATAAAGCATTCCTATGAAACCTTTCAAGAGTCAAATGATGTAAAGCAATTACCTAGGAGAATTGCTAGCAAGAAGACTGCCTAGGACATCTTGCTAGTGGATGCACAAAATAAACCAGTATAAAGCACAGATGCTCACTGATGAAGCTCAATGTTACGGAGGCTTGATGCTGAGATGCTTAGTGTAGGGTGGTTCCCGGGGAAGAAGCTTGGTAGTACCGCTCTCACTGCTCAGAATGTACATGACAAACACGCCAATGTTTTTGCTTCTTGCCTTTTTTGTAAAAGCAAAGTTCTTCAGATTTTTTTTTTTTGGTTAGCAAAAACAGGTAGTAACATAGGTCTTTGGTAAAAGCAAAGTGGCATAAAGTGAACTTTCAAAAAGTGGAGGATATCTGTACATCTGTATGAAATATCTGATATCTGATATCTGTATGAAATATCTGTATGAAATATCAGACATCTGATATCTGTATGAAAACGTTAGTGCAAGGTGGATGAGCATTTTGACAAAAAGAGTGACTGAGGCAAGAGAGAAAGAGGAAAACTGAGATAGATTATGAAAAAGAGACTGGCGGTCTTCCTTCCCTCCTTCATTCATTCACTTGACTCTTAGTTACTAGGCATGAAATAGAAGCATATGCTGGAGATAGTGTGGGTTTGGTTCCAAACCACTGCAATAAAGTGTGTCACATGAATTTTTTGGTTTCCCAGGGCATGTAAAAGTTATGTTTACACCATGCTGTTGTCTATTAAGTGTGCAATAGCATTGTCTAAAACAACAATGGACATACCTTAACTAAAAAATATCCCATTGCTGAAAAATGCTAACCACTCTTTGAGCCTTTAGTGAGTCACAGTAGAAGCATCAAAAATCACTGATCATAGATCACTGTAATAAATACAATAATAATGAAAAAGTTGGAAACATTGCTATAATCACCAAAGTGGGACATAGAACATGAAGTGAGAAAATGCTGTTGGAAAAGGACACTGATAGCCTTGCTGGGTACAGTGTGGCCACAAACCTTCAATGTATAAGAATGCAATATATGCAAAGTACAATAAAGCAAAGTTCAATAAAAGGCGGTATGTCTATATATATATTGTGCCTGAAAATAGCTATATATGTATACATATACGTGTATATATACATATGTAGCTGTATGTACACACACACACATCCCAAGGGCTATGCCAGGTACTGGGAATAAGATTTTGAATAAAAACAGACATGGCCCTTTCTTGCTATCATAAAGGGGAGATAGATATTTATCTAATATTAATATTTATCCAAAAATTACATAAATGAATGTCTAATCACTGAACTTAAGAAAAGTATCTGAAGCAAAAGAATACAGTTCAAGGACAGCATATCACAGTGGAACCTGGTCTAGATTGGTGGAGGGAGGGAGTGTGAAGAGAAAAACAAATGTTCAGGGAGGGCTTTCCTAAGAAAGCTGTGCTGAGATCTGAAGGATGCGCAGAGGTAGATTAGGTCAGGCTGGAGGATGAAGGGTCAGAAAGGAAAGTCCTACGCAGAGAAGAGCAGACAAATGCCCATGAAGGAAGGCCCATATGATATATTTGAATAACCGAATTCAGGCCAGTATGAATTGAAGAATATAAGGATGAGAGGTGGGGCAGAAAGAAGCTGTTGAGGTAGACAGACACAAGACCACAGGGCCTCATAAATCCTCTATGTATCAGTTAGAAGTTTAGTTCAACTCTTAAAGACAGAAATTCAATGATGTGAGTTTAATCCTAACAAATTCAATCCAAACAAATATGGATTTTGTTCCCTCACAGGGAAGAAGCCCAGAAGCAGACAGCCAAGTCTTGTATGGTGGTTTCACAAAGTCATCAGGCCCAAGCTTATTTCATTTTTCTGCCTTACTATCTCTAGTACTAACTCCTACCTTCAAAGTCTCAAGATGGCTGCTGGATTTCCAGTCATCACAGCCACATCCCAGATATGAAGAACTAAAAGGACAAGGTTAAAGAGGCTTCTCAAGCTACTCCACTTAAGAACTTTTGCTTGTATCTTATAGGTTCTCTCTCTGTAAGGGAGGCTAGGAAATGTCTAGTGTGAGTGTGTGTGTGTGAGAGAGAGAGAGACATTGCCATTTTAATAATACTTTTTGTAAGAAAGAAGGAAAACTGGATATTCTGGAAAGGCAGTCTTTGCTACATCAAATGAAGGATTTTAGTTATTTTCCCTGTGATCAATAGAAGTCATTGGCAAGTTTCATGGGAAGACGTCACATTTTGATTGACTATAGTGTGTGAAAGGAATGGATCTCGGAAAGCAGAGGGAAGAAGCATAATAAAACAGACAGAACACAATGGCAGCACAGATTAGGGTGGTGTCTATGGAAATATTAGAATCAGGATTGATTGAAAAGACATTTTGCAGGAGACAGACCTTGATGATAACTTTCATATGGTGATGAGGGAAAGGAAAGCAGCATGGATGCTACACACTGGCTGGATACTGGTGCCATTCGTTGAGATGGAGAACAAAAAAGGGGAGCAGATTTGCTGAGAAAGATCATGAACGTGGTCTTGGACATGTTGAAAAGAAATGTATTCCAAATGGAGATTTAATACGTAGCTGGACATCTGGGTCTGGAACACAGAGAAGCAGTCTATGCTGGAGGTATCAGTGGGTACCCACTGACATGTAGATGATAACTGAAATCCTAATTGATAATTATTTCCTGGAGATACTGCATGAAGTGAGAAGAGAGTCTAGGACTGAGACTTGAGGAAATTTAACATTTAATGAAAGGAAGGGGGTGAGAATGAGCCAGAAATGGAAGCAAAGAGGAAGTAGCCAGAGAGATGAAAGGAAAATCAAGATGTAATGTCTCAGAGCCTAGGAAGTCAAGGAGGGACCACATCCAACAGCTGATGAAGGCTCAATGAGATGATGACTGAAAAAGTCTTTTGGATTTAACAAGATAGAGAGCATTAAGGATATCAGTGAGGACTCTTGGAGGAATGTTGGGCTAGAAACCAGATTATAACGGGCTAAGGAGTGAATTGGTTATGAAAAGATGACTGCGATAAACACACCATTTGTTAAAAGTCTGGCTCTGAAGGAAAAGAGAGAAAAGGAATAGTAGCAAGAGTGGGGCTGTGGGCCAGGTTGGTTATTTTCTAATCCTTATGGACTTATATATTGATGACAAGAGCTAGTTGAGAGGCAAGAATGTTGCGTCTTGCCTCTAAGGCTTCTGGGAGGGTAGGAGCATAGTGGAGGAAAAGCACAGGTCCTGTGGTGACTCTAAAGAAGTTGAAGAGAAGGTATAATTAAAACTGGAGGATAGATATGGATTTGGGGCCAGAAAGTAGGAAATTGCAGTTCAAGGTGAACAATATTTTGTCCTTATCCTCTCCAAGGTAGGTCATTTTGAGAAAACCAAAGTCACATAAGCATTATAATCTTTAGAGAAAGTGAATTTCATGTTAAAGTTGTCATAAAATGGTAAGTGTCTCCATTTTATCTTCTTTCTCTCGAGCATCTAGTTCAACGAGACTTCAATAAAATACTATAGTTGGAGTTGGGGTTTACTGAACCTTTATAAAATCAGGTTATCCTCATAACATCTTTGTGCTGCTGCTGCTGCTGCTAAGTCGCTTCAGTCGTGTACGACTCTGTGCAACCCCATAGACGGCAACCTACCAGGATCCTCCGTCCCTGGGATTCTCCAGGCGAGAACACTGGAGTGGGTTGCCATTTCCTTCTCCAATGCATGAAAGTGAAAAGTGAAAGTGAAGTCGCTCAGTCGTGTCTGACTCTTTGTGACCCCATGGACTGCAGCCTACCAGGCTCCTGCATCCATGGGATTTTCCAGGCAAGAGTACTGGAGTGGGTTGCCATTGCCTTCTCCAAACATCTCTGTGAGGAGGGTGCTATTGTAGTCTCAGTTTAAGAGATCAGAGAGCTGAAGGCAGAGGGGTTAAGTAACTGACCTGAGATCATGCACTATCCAGTGGTAACTATAGGATTCAAAGCATTATCTGCCTGCTGCAGTGGTTCTTACTGCCATGCTGGGCTACATGCCTCACCAGAAAAGATGCTGATTGACAGACAAACTCAGACATAACCAGTCTGAGCAGGGAGGCAGTGTTCTTCCCACTTAAGATTAACACCTGTGTTTGTGGCTTGAAGGCAATCACAGCATCATCCCTTAGTTAAAGGCTTTCTTTTCTTGACACTGCACAGAGGGAATGGAAATGATTTTGAAATGGAAATGGGAGAAAATCAGGAGAAATGAAACAAACAAAAAAAAGCCACCTAAAAAAGGGAACAAGTTTATTTAAGGCTGAACTACACAGAAGGACAAGTGTGGATATGACCATAAAAATGCTCAGGCAAATCTGTAGCAGGTGGGACTTCCAAGCTACTGCTCTGGGATTTCCAGGCTTTACTGAGCAGTCTGAGAGCAAATATTTGTGGGGACTTAAAGGCAACATGTTTCTATGTCATCACAGAACACTTCAGTTTCTTCTGTCATGTGGTCTTTTCCAGAGCAATTTGCTTATTTCAATGCCATACACAACCAAGATGTATCCAGAACTACTTTATATCTGAGCAGCTTCCTTGAGACAAAATGGTTGCCTAGAAGTTTTCCTTAGGGGCAGGGCTTCAATTGTGGGCTTCCCTAGTGGCTCAGATGGTAAAGAATCTGCCTGCAATGTGGGAGACCTGGGTTCAATCCCTGGGTCGGGAAGATCCCCTGGAGGAGGGCATGGCTACCCACTCCAGTATTCTTGCCTGGAGAATTCCATGGACAGAGGAGCCTGACAGGCTACAGTCCATGCGGTCGCAGAGTCGGACATGACTGAGCAACTAATAACAGCTAGTGAAATTTGACCTGGGGCTGCAGGTTACCTGGCTTTACTTCCTCATCTTTAAGCTCCGGTGACTCCACCAGCAAAACGGAGGGTCAATAATTGACATCTGTCTATTTGGGGCAAGACTCTGGACTCCTAGGGAAAATAGGGAGTATTGTTTGTCTAGAGAGAAAGGAAGCCTCTGGGGTAGGGATTTTCCACTGTTGCTTCTGAAAATCTAAAAAATGCTTTTGAACCTCTTTCTTCCCTCCTTCCACTTCACCCAAAAAGAAAATCTTTCACCAAACCTATAAATTGTGAAGATATTTAATGAGATAATACAAACAGACAGTTTTGTTGAAGTTCCTTCTTTCCCTTCACCTTCTTTGTTGGAAGGAATTCCTGGCTTTTGGAGGTTGAATCAGGAAACTTCAGCAGACTTATGATTTAGTCATTGTGTTTTTGTTGGGGCTTCTAGGGGAATGGCTTTGGAATTAAGAGGAGCCTGGAAATTTAAAGCAATTCATAGAAAATGATGGCTCAGCAGGTAAAGAATCCACCTGCACTGCAGAAGATGCAGGTAACACAGGTTCAATCCCTGGGTTGGGAAGATCTGTTGGAGGAGGAAATGGCAACCTACTCCAGTATTCTTGCCTGGGAAATCCCACGGTCAGAGGATCCTGGCAGGCTGGAGTCCAAATGGTTGCAAAGAGTCAGACATGACTGAGTGACTAAACATACAGCAAAGGATAGTGATTACTGTACACAAAGATTTGCTTTCCCCAAAACTCTCAACTGAGGAGCCATGAAATAAAAAATTCTTTTTTTTTTTTTTTTTTGAAATACAAAATTCTTTGGATGTCATTTGTACATAATCCTATAAGGCAGGTTATCTCTGCCCTAATTTATGTTTTTCAGTTTAGATTACTGCGTGAAAACCTGGATCCTGGGAATATGATGTTTCTAGCTTCTTGCCCTATAATTTTTTAGTGACTTTTGGTTCACTGATTTCACTACTTTTCTCAGCTCCTTAAAATCTCTATCTAGGATACTGAACTTTAGCTGAAAACAAGTGTTATATATCAGGGGATGAGTCTGCTAGAAGGTCAGAACACATAGTACTTAGAATTATAAGTATAGTAATAATATTAATAATTGCCAGTATTTCCCAGCTACTGGGCAAAGGGATTACCTTATTTAAATATTTACAATAGCTTTGTGAGGTGGGTTCTATTATCATCTTTTTTTTCCTCTCCTTTTTTTCTTCTTTCCTGTTGAGGAAACAGTTTAGAGTGGTGAAGAAATCTGTCCTAATAAGAGCAACTGCAGTCCAGAGCCTGGGTCTTGACAGTTAGCCCCCAGGAAATGTCACTCCTTGGGTGTGGAGAGCCATGTGGAGGAGGAAGTCAGGAAGCTCACAGGGATGAAAGATGGCAAGACTACTTGCACTGAACAAAGACCGTTGATCCTAAAGCTGGACAGAATTTTGGATCCTATCTTTCACTTTCTGGCTTCTAAACCTGATTATGCTGGGCTGCTGCTGCTAAGTTGCTTCAGCCGTGTCCGACTCTGTGCGACCCCACAGACGGCAGCCCACCAGGCTCCTCCGTCCATGGGAGTTTCCAGGCAAGAGTACTGGAGTGGGTTGCCATTGCCATCTCTGAAACCTGACTATGGTCCACCATAAAAGGAGAAGTGACCAGTTTAAGGCTTCTAGAATACAGAAGATTCTATAGCTCCCTTCATTCTCTTCATCAGGGAGATCACCATCACCCCCTGACCCCCCACTCAGGCCTCAGTGATTGCCCCTCCCTAATACTCCCAGAATTAAAGCCCAATAAAGAAATTTCTTAATGTTTTCTAGCATGTTTATGTAATTACTTCATTTGTTCTCCACTGGAACTTGTGACGTCACCCAGGGAATACATTAAATTTTCACTTTATTATTCCTATTCTGTAAACTAGGAAACTGAGTCCCCAGAAGAGGTGAGGTAACTTGTCCAGGGCACTGAGCTAGTTTGGGGTAGCGCTGGGACAGTAACTCAGGACCTTCAGCCCCATGACTTGATTTGTTCTTCTTTCAGCACCAGGAAATGCTCGCCTGATGCCTACTAGACATAGGCTATTGAGCAAAGTACTCTGGGTAGGAAGCAGACGTCCTCCTCCCCCTTGGAAGGAGGACTCTTTTTCTGGGAGATGGCTCTCACTCTCATTCCATTCAGTTCAGTTCAGTCACTCAGTCGTGTCCAACTCTTTGTGACCGCATGAACCACAGCACGCCAGGCCTCCCTGTCCATCACCAACTACTGGAGTCCACCCAAACCCATGTCCATTGTGTCAGTGATGCCATCCAGCCATCTCATCCTCTGTCGTCCCCTTCTCCTCCTGCCCTCAATCTTTCCCAGCATCAGGGTCTTCTAAAATAAGTCAGCTCTTCGCATCAGGTGACCGAAGTATTGGATTTCAGCTTCAATATCAGTCCTTCCAATGAACACCCGGGACTGATCTCCTTTAGGATGGACTGGTTGGATCTCCTTGCAGTCCAAGGGACTCTCAAGAGTCTTCTCCAACACCACAGTTCAAAAGCATCAATTCTTTGGTGCTCAGCTTTCTTTATAGTTCAACTCTCACATCCATACATGACCACTGGAAAAACCATAGCCTTGACTAGATGGACCTTTGTTGGCAAAGTAATGTCTCTGCTTTTTAATATGCTGTCTAGGTTGGCATAACTTTCCTTCCAAGGAGTAAGCGTCTTTTAATTTCATGGCTATAATCACCATCTGCAGTGATTTTGGAGCCCAGAAAATCCCATTAGTAACATTCAAATTATTGTTGCTCTGTGGCTAAGGTCATGTCTGACTCTTTTGCGACCCCACAGACTGTAGCCCACCAGGCTCCTCTGTCCATGGGATTCTCCAGCAAGAATACTGAAGTGGGCTGCCATTTCCTTCTCCTGGGGATCTTCCCAACCCAGGGACTGAACCCTTGTCTCCTGCGTCTCCTTCACTGGCAGGCGGATTCTTTACCACTGGGCCACCTGGGAAACCCCAACATACAAATAGTTCATTGGTTTTTCAGAACTGTTTCGCAGGCACAGTTGGTTTTACACTTTTTTCTGTCTCCCCTTACACCCAGCAGGTGCTCAATATGTGTTGCTGTTGGTTCCGCCTGTTATTAGTGACTAAGAGTGGCAGACAGATGGAAAGAACAGAGCCTTTGGAGTCAGGCCAGTCTGCAATCAAGCGCTGCCTCTGCCCCTTCTGGTTGTGTGGCTCCAGGCAGGTGCTCGACCTCTCAGTGCCTCGGGCACCTTGGCTGAAGAGGAAGCTCACAAGTGACGGTGACGAGTCTGAGATCACTGGGGCAGGTGTGCTCCGGGGTGGGTGCGGCGCACAGAGGAAGCCGGCAGGAAGTGCAGTCTCTGCAGCGGATGCTGATCTCAGGACATCTACCTTACCATCTTCCTAAGAGAGTTTCAGCTCGTTATTGCTGAGCCTACAACATTTCCTCTGTGCATTTCAACACGCGCTTCCGTTGAATCTGTAATCGCAGGCAGTTCTCTTTTATCTCCATTCAGGCGAGGCGGATGATCACATTCAAAACCAAAGCTCAACCAAGTGCAACTTAGCAGTGTGACTTTCCCAGCTGCAGGGATGCATATTAATAGGATCAACCTGAGATTCTCTCAGCAGACGTCCACCCCTCGCCCCACGACCAAGTTCACCAAAAACACAATTAAATTAGGAACAGGAGCCTTTGAACCAGAACAACGCCCCCCACCCTCAGCTATTCCTGGCACCCTTCTGCTAAGTGCAGTGGCTAGGGGAGCTGCATTTTAAGTGCTTCTGGCAGAACCATCAACCAAATCACTACCGCATCCAAGATCTCCTACCCACTCCCCTCAGGAGAGCACAGAAATGTCCACCAAAGTCATTTCCCCAAAAGCTGATCTCCCCCCTCCTCTGTGCCAGCATCAGACACAACTGCTCCCAGGACTAGGTTGCTGTTCCAAGAGACGCCTTTGAGGCTGAATGATTCCAGTTCAGCAATATCAAATCTGCCTGCTTGTTCTCCTCAAAGCAGTCTCAGAGAAAGGAAATGTTGCCTGTGTGGAAATGGGACCTCTGCTGAAAAAGAAATCCCACAGTTCCACTGCATCCTAGCTCTCCACTCCCCGCATGGTGGAATACACAGCAACACAACTCCAAGTTCACCACCTGGAACTCTGCCACCTCATGGGTCTCCAGTTTACACTCCCCTGTGATTCAGGTCAGAGAGGCCAGGTCAGGTCTGTCAAGAAATGGCCTTGACTTCCACCTGGGTCTTCTCAAGCCTAGAAGCCGGCTCCATTCTATTTCTCAGCTCTTTTCTCCTCTTCCCTGCCCCCCTGCATAGAAACTGGCGTGGGCACAAGTGTCTCTTCCTACTGTGAGCTGTGTATTTAGCATTAAACGCCTTCAAAATAATTTCACAGCAGCTTGGGCTGTATCTGGAATATGTCCAGGTAAGCCTCTTGAGTATAAGATGTTTGTTGTTCTACTCTGGCATTTGAACAATTGCTTTTCTCATTTCTGAACCTACCTAGAGCTAACTTTGAACTCTTAGGAGATGCCACACTCTGCACTGAGGCTGACTTGCATTATTTTATTTAAACCCAACAAAGACCCCCATGAAGTAGATACTACTATAATTTTCATTTTACTGTTTAGAAAAGCAAGGGAAATTAAGTAACTCTAGAACCCATGTTCTAACCTCTCTGCTGCAGTGTCTCCCAGTTACCACATACCACGAGCTTTGTTCTTCTTAGGGATGAAAATACCTTGCAGATGGAGACCCATGTCTTCAAATTCTGCACTCAAGTCTCAGTTCGTTCTCATTATCTCATTTGCATTTCACAAATGGCATTATCAGTCCAGTTCTCAACAAGAGTGTATAAAAAGCACATCTCTAGAGACTCCTAGGCTTTCAACTTAGTATCAAACCCTATGGCATAGACAAAGGAATTACATAAATCTATTTAAGGGAGATCAGTCTTTATGAAACAGAGAAATAATTTAAATGTTAAACTGAAGATACATCTTTTAGCATCTAGGGAAAGTGGAGACCACATCATGGGAAGGTAGTGGGATATTAGCTGGCCTTGAAGAAGGAGGCCAATGTAAAGAGGTGGAGAAGGAGCGAGATGGGAAAGGGTGTGAGAAAAGTCTTGGTGGGGAGACAACTGGTAGTTGGCCAGTAACAGTATAATATGTACATTGTAATTGCCCTTCACCATCAAGGCTGGGAATTCTAGAGGCTTACTGTCTCTGCTCTTGATAAAAACAAATACTTCGTAGTTCATCAAACAGATTTTTTCTAGGGCCTGGAATGGGAGTCAAAGGACCTACATGCAGGGAATGTTCCAAAGGCAGAAGGACGGGTCTGTCTCTTTCCAGTTCTCTTGCTGTTCTCCCTGTCTCACCTCTTCTACTTCTTATTATGTTCTCTGAACTTCGTTTTTGAAAACGGAACACGTGGAAGGTTTACAAGTGGAATAAAACAACCTAAGTTGGTATCCTACTTCTGCCACCCTTCTACCCTGCCTCCAGCTGTGTGTGGTCTCAGAGGAGGATGACGGTAAATTTGCTTCAACATGATTCCTGTGACGGGTGATATGCCAGGCATTCTGCATGGGCTAATTCATTGAATCTTCACAAGAAAGACAGTCCATTAACTATTAGCACCTCCACTTTATCGATGACAAAACAGGATTAGCAAGATGAATAACCTGCCCCAAATCATGCTGACAGTCATTAGCAAAGCTGGGACTATATCCCACATCCATGGGACCACCAAACCTATGTCCTTAGCCCACTAGTTATACTTCCCAAGTCACTGAGCTTCTTGCAGCCTTAGTTCCTCATTTGCCAAGTATTCATAACAGCACCTACAGTGGGGCAAATCAAAAAGTAACGTGGTATGGACATGAAGCAGCCACCCTGTGTTCAGAGGTCGCCTCATTAATTTTCTCCATTCAAAAACAGTGGATGTTTCCATTAGCTTTGTCTTATGCCTTTACACTTCTTCAAGGATTTTGCAAATACTCAGGAAGTACAGAGAAAGTACTCAGGAAGTACTCACATGTCTTTCTCAATCTCTGACACTGCACACAAAACACTAACACTCAAGTACTCTATTTTTAGTTCTTCTCTTTCCCTTTCTCTTTTTCTCTTTTGTGTATCTTTATGGGTATCGTTGAAGGTAAAACCAGGAAAGTACAGTCCAGCCATTTGCATTCCTCAATATTCATGGGGAATTTGTTCCAGCAATCATCCCCACCCTCAGATACCAAAATCCAAGATGCTCAAGGCCCTGAGATAAAGTGACACAGCATGGTTGGCCCTCTGTATCCCTGGTTTCTGCAGCTGCCGACAGGAAGGCTGACTCTGCTTCACTCAGAGGTGAATCTATAGGTAACGGAAGGTGACACCAGGCTCCATGGTCCTTGGGTGGGGGTGGGGAACCCTGTTGCCTTAGGTTGGCATTAAGTACTGTTCTACTGAATGCTCCCATACAGGGCAGGTGTTTGAGCAGGTGGGGCGACCCTGGGGCAGATGCTGAGCAGGTCACACAGAGCTTAGTGGGTATAATTACACTTTCATAAAAACGAATGATGGACTTTCTCCCCTGCTGTGTCTTAGCTACAGGGGCTAAAATAAACATTTTAATTAGTTTCAGCTTCCAAAAGAGTCTTAGCAGGCCAGACTTCCGAATCTGCCTCCTGCAGGGAAAGCACTTTCAAATCCCACCAGTTGGCAACAACTCCCTCCAAAATAAAAACTGCAAACCAAAAATCATGTCTCTAACTAAAGTTTAACTGTGCCTCTTAGATAGACAGCTTTGTTATGCAGTTGGCAGCTTGGAGTGACACAGTCTTGGGCAGAAGCAGAACCTTCAGGCCTCCTGTCATTTAGCATGAAATGGAGGATGTCAGCGGTAAAACACAATAGAAGTCTTGTATCCATCACCCCTTCATTTGCTCTTTTAGAAAATATAGGGTGTCCCAGAGAGTTTAAGGTACCTAAATATATAGCTAGTTCATAATGGACTCAAGGTAGTGCCCCCCTCTCTTTTTCTTTCTTTTTAAAGTATCCACATGTTACAGTACGCATCCCTGCTATGATCACCTTATAAGGGAGATAGCAGTATTCCTTTCACACGTGAGATATCAGGGCTGAGACCCAACTAAGTGACTCGCCCAGCATTATAGCTGGCAAGTGCCGGTCCTGGAATCAGATGGTCTGATTAGCTCACTCCTCACCTCTGATCAGCTCACTCCTGATCTTAGACCCCCAGTACCATTTTAGAACAACTGAAGACAAAATGTAGCTCAGACATGAAGGAAACAGTCTTTAAGAAACTCCGCAGTCCTTTCATGTAACACTCTGAATTTGCCTCCATACAGGCCACTCTGACTCTTTAGTTTTGACCCTGAAGGCAGGAAAGGGAATTGAGCACATCTCATTTTGACCCACATACAGTTACGGCTCTGTACTCATTCACTCACTCATTCGTTCATTCATTCATTCATGAGATGTCTATTGAGCACCCCTCTGTTTCAGACCCTGAGCACATCACAAGCCAGATTCTTTGACATCATTTATATGTTAGCCACGAGGACGCTGTTTACCTCTTAAACCCTGGGTTGGTTTTGAAACTTTCCTGTGGATATTTCACTGGCATACAAGGTAATTAATGGCAATACTGCAGGTTCAAATTTCCTAAGAGATAAGACTTCAAGAATAATTTACTTCAGACTGTGAGCTTTTCCATGGCAGAAACTGTCTTATTTTCCTTTGAGTACCTCGAGCAGCAGTGTCCAATAGAACTTCCAGCGGATAAAAATGCCTTACATCTGCACTGATACTGTAGCCACTTGCCACATGGGGTTACTGAGCGCTTAAAATGCAACTAAAGAACTGATTTGAATTTTAATTAATTTAAACTTAAATGGTCACATCTTTCTAATGGCTACTGTGTTGGGCAGCACAGCTGCAAAGCCAGGGATTCTCAGCTCTCACTGTGCACACTACAAAGTTTATAAAACCTTCAGACTCCCACGTTCTACCCTTAAAAAATACAGTTTATTTAGCTGGGGTGGGGCCCAGTATATATCAGTTTGATTCTTTTCTTGTTTGGTTTTCTCTATATGAAATATAACCTGTAGCAGAAGTCATTTTCTCTGACTGTAGCCATAGTTACTCTTTAAACATTTAAAAATTTAATTTTTTAAATTTATTTTCTTACATCAATGGTTTATTGGACCAAATTTATTTTTGACAAATAAAATTATATATATTTAAGTTGTACAATGTGATGTTTTGATACATGTATACCTTGTGAAATTATTTATTTCAGTGTGATGCTAATGTGCAGCTAGGATTGAGAGCTAGTACTTAAGAGTAACCCAGAGATGGCATCTGAGGGATACTCGGGAAATGTCTGCTGAAATATTGGAATATATGAGTGACCACTGATTGGACTGAACATTCACAAAGAATCAAGCTGTATAAAGATATTGTGTTGATCAGGTTTTTACAGAAAAACCTGAACAAACATTTTGGCCAACCCAATATAATAATAGTAATAGTGACATGGTAATTAACAATGTTGATATATAACATGTGTGAATATACACCTTCTATCATAAATGCTAGCTAAACATTTAGACATTCATTCATTCATTCAACAAACACTTAACTAAGCATCTACTATTTGTTAGGCATTGTCCTGAGTGCTGGGTATAAGGTAGCAAATAGAAACAGACGTGATTCCTATGCTCATTACCTATTGGGGAGACTAACAGTAACAAAGCAGATGCTCGCAGACGGGGATAGGTTCTGTGGGGAAAATGAAAAGTGATGCGATAGTACCTGGTGGTGAAAAATGGGGATCTGCATTAGAGAGGTGGTCAGGAAAGGTCTCTTTGCAGAGATGATGTCCCAGACATCTGAGAATGTGCCAGCTAAGGCAAAGAGATAGGAAATGGCATCCTAAGCAGAGGGCACCAAAGCCACAAAGGGGAAAGATCTTGCTAGTTTGAGAAACAAAAAGAAAATGAGTAAGATTTTTATTTATAAAATAAGATTATAGTAGATTGATAGACAGGGAGAGGAATACTAGAGGAGATAGAGAAGCAGCCCAGAAGCAGGTCCTGCAGAACCTGATAGGAATGTGGATTTCATTCTAAGAGCAGTTCTTAAAAGGTTAGGTTACAAACAGGAAAGACCACTCTGACTGCTGGTGGCAAAGGGACTTGGTGTTGGGGGGCGGGGGGGAAGGGGCTCTACTGGGAGTCCAACTCAGAATGATTGATGGACTGGAAATGTGCAGGGTGAAGTAAAGAACTGAGGAAGTTAACTCCTACCTCCCCCTCACACCCCGCCCTAATCCCGACCCCAGGCATCTTGGCAGATTATTTAGGCCAGTTATGCTCTTAAGAAATAACCCTTTACATTGTAATGCCGCTTTCACTTTCTCATAGGACTTTTCTGTTTCCACCCCTGTTGCCATAAATGATCCCTTGCAGTTTTATCTAGACTAGTTTTCAAGGATGTCTGGGATAAAGAATTTTTATTTTATTTCATTGCTTCAGGTAGCATTCAATGCACAATCACTCCTCTTTCTAAAATCCCAATAAAGTATAACTAAACTTTCAAAACAAATTGGGAAATGCTATTTTAATTGTAAGTGGTAGCCCCACAAAATTCTTTAAAGCAGTAGACTTTTCTCAGTATTCATTTAGTTATTGAACAAATCTGTTTTGAGCACCAGCAATGTGCCAGACACTGTGTGCTGAGTGTACGATGCTGAAGTAAACAGTCTCTGGAGGAGGCAATATAACATATACAAATATGGTCCTGGATTGTGATAGGCAGAATGAGAGAATAACAGTGGGCAGAAGAAAGTGACTTGACTTAGAGTGGTCAGTGAAAGCTACCCTGAGGAAAGAATATTTATACTGACCCTGAATAAGCAGGGGCAGTTAGGTCAAGAGTGAGGAAAGAAGACGAGGTAAGAGAGGGAACATATTCCTAGAAGAGGGAACAACATTTGCGAAGACCCCAAGGCAGCAGCTTCAAGAAATAAATATGGCTGAAATGCAGAGAGCCAGAGGGAGAGTAGTCAAAGATGAGGAGGGCATAGGCCACCTTTAAATCTTTTATTTATGGATAGATAATCTCAGAGAACATAGAAAGTAGAGAAAGTGACTCTGTCAGAAGATACTGTCCATGTAAGAACTGTCAGAAATGAAATTGTAATTTTCTCACTGAAATTATAGAATTATAATTAACAAAGAACAGATTCAATTTCCATACAGTTATTTTATTGCACAACTGGGTAAAATGTGTCATACTTGTTTCCGTGTAAGTTAAGAACTCGCTGGTTGACTTACTAGCCCATTTTCTCAATTTTAGGGAATGACATGTGGGGAGGAAGTTTCAAACAGGTGGCTAACAAGCTGAATTTGGTCCACAGACATGGTTTCTTCAGTCTGGACAGTCTTATACAAAAATTTAAGTAAGGTGTGGTGGCTGAAACAGCAACGCTACATCTCCCAGCTTCCTCAATGTGGAGGTAGGATCACGTGACTGCATTCTGTCAATGAAAAGTGGGCAAAGGGCTCCTCACTAGGTGTGGCCAATAAAAATCCCAGTGCTCCCAAGGTTCATCGCAGCACTGTTTATAATAGCCAGGACATGGAAGCAACCTAGATGCCCATCAGCAGACAAATGGATAAGGAAGCTGTGGTACATATACACCATGGAATATTACTCAGCCGTTAAAAAGAATTCATTTGAATCAGTTTTAATAAGATGGATGAAACTGGAGCCCATTATACAGAGTGAAGTAAGCCAGGAAGATAAAGAACATTACAGCATACTAACACATATATATGGAATTTAGAAAGATGGTAATGATAACCCTATATGCAAAACAGAAAAAGAGACACAGAAGTACAGAACAGACTTTTGAACTCTGTGGGAGAAGGTGAGGGTGGGATGTTTCGAAAGAACAGCATGTATATTATCTATAGTGAAACAGATCACCAGCCCAGGTGGGATGCATGAGACAAGTGCTCGGGCCTGGTGCACTGGGAAGACCCAGAGGAATCGGGTGGAGAGGGAGGTGGGAGGGGGGATCGGGATGGGGTATACATGTAACTCCATGGCTGATTCATATCAATGTATGACAAAACCCACTGAAATGTTGTGAAGTAATTAGCCTCCAACTAATAAAAAATAAATTAATTAAAAAAAAATAAAAAGTAAAAAAAAAAAAAATCCCAGTGCTGCAGGGTCTCTTTCTCCATCTGCAGCTGAATGCAGAGAAGAAAAATATCATAGAGGACGCAGAGCCAAACATGACGAAAGGAACCCAGGTCCTTGGAGGACCAGATAGAATCTCCACAGTGACCCATATTGGTTGTGATGGAGTGAAAATTAAAACTTCATTGAGTTTACCACTGAGATATTGAGTTTTTTGGTTTTCTTTTCTTTACAATTGTGTTTTTGTTCAGGTTCCTCTAGAATCAGGTTCTGAGATATGGATTGGTGTGTAAGCAGTTTATTTGAAGGTGACCCCAGAAAACATGAGTAAGCGAGGGAGGGAGTGAGACAGGGAAGGTGTAGAAACCAATGGGTGTCCACCCTCTGCCAGTCTCTGCTGTGGGCAGCCAAAGCTTGTCTAACAGGAGATTTCTGGGAGACAATTTGGAGGGTATCACACAACCATCTCAACTGAGAGATGGGAGATTGGGGTATTTAGGGGCTTCCTCTCTGTTTGGCATGGGCGGAGAGCCACTTCTAAGAACTCTTAATTCTTCAGGATTCTCAGCCTGAAGGCCAAGGGTGTACATAACATGTTTGGGGGGATAGGTAGCCTGGCACAGGCGAATGCTGAGTGGAGAGGACTGGGGAGCTAACAGTGTCTGCTGAAGACACAGCCTGCACTGACTGATTTGGGTACCAACATTTAGAGTTAGATGACTTCACATAAAAATCTGAATTTCTGACTTTTTGAAAAAATAAGCCAGTCAAAATTGTATCTGTATTTCCGAATGACAGTAACTGGCTGGAGCTGACCAAAGACTGATGTGCTAGAGGTGGGTAGGGTCCCTAATTCCCCATAGTCCTCACCCTACCCCTAAACTGTTTCTTTTGTTTATGTTAATTTCATGGTCCTTGTGAATCTGTAACCATTTGAATCTGTAACCCTTTAGGCCAAAGCTTTTGTTTTCTCCCTTTCCTCTCTCCTTTTTTCAATGCAGCTGCATTTTCTCTCCTCCCTAACTCACTTCAGAAACTACTCAAGATACATCTTGGTGAGACCTTCCCCCACCAGCCTCACCTATTTCATTCACCACACTTCTGTGGTCAACTCGAGTTGTATTGTCCAATATATATATAAGCCAGATGTGGCTACATATGGCTATTTACATTTAAATTTCATTTAATTACAATTAATTAAGATTAATTAAGATTTAAAATGCAGTCCTTTCATTGACTACTTCAGGTATTCAATAGCCATATGACATCAGGGGCTATGATTCTGGATGGAACAGACATAACACATTTCCACGATTATTGAAAGTTCTTGGACAGAACAGATCTATAGAATGTACTGTAATTCTTAGTTCTGGTTTTTCTTATAGGGATTTTTATGTTTGTTTTTTTTTTTTTGTATTTTCTCTTTAAAGTGAAACCCACCTCAGAAACAAGAGAGCATGTTCTACACACTATATTCTTTTTCACCATCTAGTACCTAACCAGTCTCCTGCAGTGATATTGAGAATGTTTCTCAAGTTCTTGAATGGTGTTCTGTACCAGGGTCCCCAGTGGTCTCATTCAGGGAAACACTGTGTGTTCTCCTGGCCCCTTCAGGCTGATGGAAGACTGAGAAAGTAGCTTAGGGTGGAAAAAGACAGAAAAGGTCAGGTATGATTTCAACATCATACCCTCTTAGGACTGAAAGGAAACTCATTAAGACCACTTATTGCTTCCTACTTGAAAAAAAGCATCAGAGGTATTTAACCCATACTTTGGTAAAAAAAGAAAAATGTAATGCCTTTGTTTAAAATTCCATAGTGATTGGGCAATATAACATCAAGGTACTGTAGAGCGCTCTGTCTTGGGAGCCTGACACACGGGGTGGACATTCCAGCTCTGATCCTTGTCACCTGTGAGCCCTTGCACCATTTACTTTACTTACCTTCCTTGAGCTTCATTTACTCATAGGAGACTCATTATAATACCTATCTCATGGAGTTTTTGTGAGGATTAAATGAGATAAATGTCCAAGGATAGGTTATAAATGCTAGCTATTGTTATTATCAGAAAAAAAAAATGAAATTCAAAAGAGAAGCAATCAAGTTAAGAATTGACTTCCAGTGGGGCACCTTGTTGTAAAGGATCCTTGTAGATAATGCATCTAGAAAATTCCCTCCCATAGAAACATTTGCAGAGTTGCAGGGGATCCATTTTTTGACATTAATTTTTCTTGAAAAATATTAATGTACTTCTGCCAGCATAAAAATGAAGATTATTAGGCAAGCATTGCACTCTCCCCTTGTCCTACTCTGCCAAGCAAACAATATCTCAAATTAAAGCTACCATTCAGTGAGAAAGAAATGATGATGGAAATAAAATGACCAGAAAGAAAAAGACTGAAGAACTTCCATCACTCAATTTTGGATCAGAAAATAAAATCATTATAGGGAATAGCTATCTCTTTTTCTGTCTTCTCCATCCAAATGCCTTATACTTTTGAAAAGAATTGAACATTTTGAATGCTTTCCTTTTCCAAAGAGGTAAATAATGACTGGAAATGTTAATGTTCTCAAGTACCTCTGAGGCATGACTCTGTCCTCTTGGTCATTGAGCTGTGAAAAATCATCATGCTGTCAAATAATCTCACCAAGTTACAGGTTAAAGGCACTTCCTGTTGAATGAAAGGGATCATGCGAGGCTTATCCAAGAATGGCACTTTGGCCAATGGCCATGAGGTCATGATGAAAACTGCTTTCCGCAGAGGCTCCAAAGTGGCATTTGGTAGTCTTTCCTTCTTTACTCTGCCCAGTTTATTGCTAGGGAAAGATGCTAAAAATCAGTTGCTAAGTGAAATAAGGTAGATTACAAAAGAAGATGTGTGGTATGATCATATTCTGATAAAAGAATCTTGGTTTTCAGCCACAGAAATTCACTCTGGCTCTCAAGATCTGGCATTTATTGGAAGGATGTGGAAGTTCACAGAAGTATCAGTTAGCTATTGCTGCAAAACAAACCACTCTAAACTTAGCGGCTTAAAAAAATCAATTTATTTAGTCCTCCCCATTTATCTGAGGCTGTGTGTCCACTAGGTAGTTATGCTTCTGTGAGTTGGCTGAGGCCCATGGGCTTTCCTCCAAATGGTTTGTCATCCTCCACCAGACTGGCCAAGATGAGGCCAGTCTTGTTTTTATGGTAGAGTCAATGTTCCAGAAAAGAGAGTAGAAACACATAGGGCTTCTTGAAGCCTACGCTCTGAGCTGGCACACCCTTACTTCTGCTGCATTCTTTTGGCCAAAGCAAATGACAAGGCATTCCAGATCCAAGGAGTGAGAAACTAGACTCCACCTCTTTATAGGGCTCTACCTCTGTCAAAGGGTGTGGATATGCAGCCCACAAGTTGGGACCATCAATGCAATCAGTTTATCGTAACAGAACTGAAGGAAAAGTTGAAGACTTAGTTTTCAGAAGGCCCAGGACCTAGGGATGCTTGGGAGTGCCTGTGATGGCAACTAGTGAGTGATCTTCCCAAGGTTTTCCTCTCAGGATGAAGGGAGTTCCAGCATTTTCAAGTCCTGGGGATCACCTGGCTAGAGATTGAAATCTCACCTTGGCCACCTACTTTGGCCATGGAGGACATGACATCTGGATTGGCATTTGTACTAGAGATGATACTCCACTGATTGAGTGGCCATCTTCAGAGCGAAATGTGGGTGTGGCTTTCTGAGGAAGGAAAGTGAGTGCTGGTATCCACACCAACCTGCTCTCTCTGCACCAAAACAGTGACAGGAGTAATATAATACCCACACGCTGGATTTACAGAAGAGATTTTTCTTTGTGTTTGCATATATTTCTTAAGTTTCTCTAAGGAACATGTACTAGGTAATCGGTTCAGCTCAGTCGCTCAGTCGTGTACAACTCCTTGTGACCCCATGGACCGCAGCACTTTTACTTTATTAAAAAAGTTGCAGAAACACAAATTTGTAGCAGGACAGGCACAGTAGGAAGGTACCTTAGACTTCGGGTATTTTTGCCTCAGCTCTCCTCCTCTCCTTCCTTCTACCCCCACTTCCCCTACACACGTGAACACACAGACACACACCCCTTCCATCTCATTCCAAAAGGAAACTGTTTTGTGAAATGAGAGGAGAGATTGTCTCCAAAGTCATTTCCACTCAAGAATAATAGATGAATGCATACTTCTAATTTACCAGCTAAATTATTTTATATGTTATTTGACACTTTCTCTTTGTTCCAATATACTGTATTTTCACTTTAAAACATGTTCTAAAAGCATGTGAGAGAGAAAGGTTTTCTTCAGTGTCCCCCTCTTTGATCCCCATTACCAGATGCAGATATGACAGCCACCTGGAAGATCACAGAGGTTGAACAGGAGCTATTCTATCCCTGGGGAAGTCTCCAGACTCAGGCTTTACAGAAAGCAGTCTCTGCAGAACATATCCCTCCTCACCCAGGTGGCACAGTGGTAAAGAATTCACCTACAACACAGGAGATGCCAGAGAGGGGAGTTTGATCCTTGGGTTTGGAAGATCCTCTGGAGAAGAAAATGGTGACTGGCTCCAGGATTCTTGCTTTGAGAATCCCAAGGACAGAAGAGCCTGGTGGGCTACAGTCCATGCAGTCGCAAAGAGTCAGACACGACCGAGTGCCTAAACACAGCACCCTCTACATGGTGGTTTAGTCACTAAGTTGTGTCCGACCCTTGCAACCCATGGACAGTAGCCTGACAGGCTTCTCTGTCCATGAGATTCTCCAGGCAAGAATCCTGGAGTGGGTTGCCATTTCCTTCTTCAGGGAATCTTCCTGACCCAGGGATTGAACCTGGGTCTTCTGCAATGCAGGCAGATTCTTTACCAACTGAGCTACGAGGGAACTCCCACACACTGATGAGAGAGAGGAGAGAGAGAGGGAGGGACAGGATGAACTCCGTCTTAGTACATGCATATCGAAATCACTGACAAGTGGCTTTGACCTTGTTGGTTGGAATTCAGTTCAGTTCAGTTCAGTCGCTCAGTCGTGTCTGACTCTTTGTGACCCCATGAATCGCAGCATGCCAGGCCTCCCTGTCCATCACCAACTCCCGGAGTTTACCCAAACTCATGCCCATTGAGTCGGTGATGCCATCCAGCCATCTCATCCTCTGTCGTCCCCTTCTCCTCCTGCCCCCAATCCCTCCCAGCATCAGTGTCTTTTCCAATGAGTCAACTCTTTGCATGAGATGGCCAAAGTATTGGAGTTAGGGTAGTCAAAAAACAAAATAAACAAATAAAACCCCAGGACAGGGGTGCCCAGCCTCTGGGATCTAATGCCTGATGATCTGAAGTGGAGCTGATGTAATAATAATAGAAATAAAGTGTACAGTAAATGTAATAATGCACTTGAATTATCCAGAAACCATCCCCCAACCAGTCCATGGAAAAACTGTCTTCCAGGAAACCAGTCCCTGGTGCCAGAAAGGTTGGGAATCACTGCCCCATGACATTCAGCTAAAGTTCAGTTTCAGACAAACAAGAAATAACTTGTTAGTATAAGTATGTCCCATATAGTGAAGATATTGCCAGTTTGAATGGGGCAGATTTTAAATTCATTTATTTAAAAATTTAAAAAACTGATTTTAAAATCATTTTTAGCAGAAATTCAATTATAATTTGCTAAATACGGCAACCCCAGTTAGAAGACATTTCCAATGTTATTTGTTCTTCCAAAACCATGCCACCCTCAGGCACAGAGAAAATATGCAACCCAAACCAGACTTTGGCTAAAAACCTAAAACTTCTGTTTTGAAGCATCTGAAAGAAATCATGAGGGAAAACATTTTATGGGAGGATATTCCTCATTTCCTGTGGTCATGACAGTCTGGAATAGGAATTAGAGTCTGGTTCTAAAATCAGGGGGAAAAGTAATTATTTTCTCGTTTTTTTATTTTTTGTTCACTAAAGTTCTACATATATATAGTACACCCACCCACACACACACACACACGTCTTTTTTAAAACAGAAAAATTTACAGTTAACCATAAGCAGTACATGGGAAAGGCCAAGTGAGATGTCTCCTCAGAAACTGAAAAAGGGAAACAAGACTGACACTTCAACTCTGAGGGCTGAATTAATGAAATCCACACATCATCTACTCAAAACCTTCCGGAACTGCCATATGACTGCAAGAAAAATTGCGACATTAGCAAATACACAAATGGAAGTTTTGATAAGAAAGAGGGTAATTAACTATGGAGCACAGGTGAGGCAGATTTGAAGAGGAAGGTCTTGGCAAATACCTGGCTGGGAGATGCCAGCTGGAGCGAGGGAAAGCTAATGAGAGAAATGGAAGAACTCAGAATTAGGAAAGACCTGGTTCAAGGATCATTTGTATTTTGTTAATATGTTCAGCATAGTGAGTACTCTAGTTCCTTGAACATCCAATCTGCCTTGAGTACAAACAATGATGGTACATTAAGGTAGAAAATTATAGAGAAATGTACTCAAGTGTGTGTCCCCACAAAACTCATTGAGGATTCATGTAAAGAAGGAACAGCAGATGTTTCCCCCTCAGTCACTGTACCTTTGAACAGGATTCAGTGTAACCACCACTTAATCTGTTTCTATCTACCTGGCACTACTGAGGTTGGTCTATTTTAGTCTTTATTGACAAGGAGGAAATGGCAGGCAGCCAACTGTCCAGAGTACCAATCTATGAAAGGACAATTTCCTCTGTGTTTGCAACACATGGATGCTTCAATGATAAAATTCTATTCTTTGGTGATGTTTCCTAAACAATTCAGTTAAGTTCAGTCACTCAGTCGTGTCTGACTCTTTGCGACCCCATGAACCACAGCATGCCAGGCCTCCAGGACTCCCGGAGTCCACCAAAACCCATGTCCATTGTGTCAGTGATGCCATCCAACCATCTCATCCTCAGCTGTCCCCTTCTCCTCCTGCCCTCAATCTTTCCCAGCATCAGGGTCTTTTCAAATGACTCAGCTCTTTGCATCAGGTGGCCAAAGTACTGGAGTTTCAGTTTCAACATCAGTCCTTCCAATGAACACCCAGGACTGATCTCCTTTAGGATGCACTGGTTGGATCTCCTTGCAATCTAAGGGACACTCAAGAGTCTTCTCCAACACCACAGTTCAAGACCATCAATTCTTCTGTGCTCAGCTTTCTTTATAGTCCAACTCTCACATCCATACATGACCACTTGGAAAAACCATAGCATTGACTAGATGGACCTTTGTTGGCAAAGTAATGTCTCTGCTTTTTAATATGCTGTCTATGTTGGTCATAACTTTCCTTCCAAGGAATAAGCATCTTTTAATTTCATGGCTGCGATCACCATCTGCAGTGATTTTGGAGCCCAGAAAAATAAAGTCAGCCATTGTTTTCACTGTTTCCCCATCTAATCGCCATGAAGTCATGGGACCAGATGCCATGATCTTAGTTTTCTGAATGTTGAGCTTTAAGCCAACTTTTTCACTCTCCTCTTTCACTTTCATCAAGAGGCTCTTTAGTTCTTCTTCACTTTCTGCCATAAGGGTGGTGTCATCTGCATATCTGAGGCTATTGATATTTCTCCTGGCAATCTTGATTCCAGCTTGTGCTTATTCCAGACCAGCGTTTCTCATGATGTACTCGGCATATAAGTTAAATAAGCAGGGTGACAATATACAACCTTGACATACTCCTTTTCCTATTTGGAACCAGTCTGTTGTTCCATGTCCTGTTCTGTTTCTTCCTGATCTGCATACAGGTTTCCCAAGAGGCAGGTCAGGGGGTCTGGTATTCCCATCTCTTTCAGAATTTTCCACAGTTTATTGTGATCCACACAGTCAAAGGCTTTGGCATAGTCAATAAAGCAGAAATAGATGTTTTTCTAGAACTCTCTTGCTTTTTCGATGATCCAGCGGATATTGGCAATTTGATCTCTGGTTCCTCTGCCTTTTCTAAAACCAGCTTGAACATCTGGAAGTTCACGGTTCACGTATTGCTGAAGCCTGGCTTCGAGAATTTTGAGCATTACTTTACTAGCTGTGAGATGAGTGCAATTGTGTGGGAGTTTGAGCATTCTTTGGGATTGCCTTTCTTAGGGATTGGAATGAAAACTGACCTTTTCCAGCCCTGTGGCCACTTCTGGGTTTTCCACATTTGCTAGCATATTGAGTGCAGCACTTTCACAGCATCATCTTTCAGGATTTGAAATAGCTCAACTGAAATTCCATCACCTCCACTAGCCTTGTTCGTAGTGATGCTTTCTAAGGCCCACTTGACTTCACATTCCAGGATGTCTGGCTCTAGGTGAGTGATCACACCATCGTGATTATCTGGGTCATGAAGATCTTTTTTGTACAGTTCTGTGTATTCTTGCCACCTCTTCTTAATATCTTCTGCTTCTGTTAGGTCCATACCATTTCTGTCCTTTATTGAACCCATCTTTGCATGAAATGTTCCCTTGGTATGTCTAATTTTCTTGAAGAGATCTCTAGTCTTTCCCATTCTGTTGTTTTCCTCTATTTCTTTGCATTGATCTCTGAGGAAGCCTTTCTTATCTCTCCTGGCTATTCTTTGGAACTCTGCATTAAAATGGGAATATCTTTCCTTTTCTCCTTTGCTTTTTGCTTCTCTTCTTTTCACAGCTATTTGTAAGGCCTCCTCAGACAGCCATTTTGCTTTTTTGCATTTCTTTTCTTGGGGATGGTCTTGATTCCTGTCTCCCATACAATGTCACGAACCTCCTTCCATAATTCTTCAGGCACTCTGTCTGTCAGATCTAGTCCCTTAAATCTATTTCTCACTTCCACTGTATAGTCATAAGGGATTTGATTTAGGTCATACCTGAATGGTCTAGTGGTTTTCCCCACTTTCTTCAATTTAAGTCTGAATTTGGCCATAAACAGAGCCCAGTGTAATTCTCAAATTTGCCAAGCAGATACACTCACACACTTCTAGTTTATATTCTTTCCTCTGACTATTCCAGTCTTGGAACCATGAAACCAAGGTCAAGTTACCTCATTTATTTTTTGTTTGCCAAATGCCTATGTACACATGTTACATGCCAGACATTGTTTTAAAATAACAACTCATTTATGCCTCCTTTTAACTGAATGAGGGACCACCATAATCCCCATTTTACAGATGGGGTAACTGAGGCACAGTGTGGTTAAGAAACCTGACCAAGTAAGTGACCGACTCAATACCCTGGACTACTTGCTGCATGCTCTCATCTTTGACATATGCTGATATAATTTGCACCTCTTGGCTGCGCCAATGCTAATTCTCCTGATTCCTTTGGGAATAAATTTTCCTGGGTGGGAGAGGTGGGGATGGAGTTTCAAGGAAATGCATATTGCTAAGGAAGACGGGAAAGATAAAATGTACCGTGGCCACTCTGTTGGTTGAAATCAGTTGTCTCAAGGAATCTAGTGTTTGGCTTCCCAACATGAAGTTTAGGGGCTCCCATTTTAAAAATGGTTTTGTAACTCTAGAGAGGAAAAACCATGTCACCAGCTGTCTCACCCCCCGAATTTCAGCATCTATGGATCTGAAATGCTCAGAAATGTTTTCGATTTGTCTGAAGCCAGAATTAAGTTCCTTCTCTAATGCTAAGAAAATTTCTCTCTGTGAGGGAGATATTATTATTGGTATGTGATAAGTAGAGTGACCATATAACTAATCAGACAAATTGTAATACTTTTAAGAGTAAAGAGGGCAGTGATGATAATTAAGCAAGGACAAGTTGGCATTAAAACCAAGACTCAACTTGGCAAATAGACGATATCATCACAAGAATGATAAATGAAATTAAAACTAGCATCTTTTCTCTGGGCATGTGTGCATCTGTTAATCCCATACTCCTAAATTATCCTTCCCCCTAGAACTAGCATCTTCAAGGTATGACAAAGGTTTTATTCTGGATAAGCCCAGCTGGGATATTATGTGACATCTTTGTTATTCTTGTCCTGGGTTGGCATTTTGCAGGCAGATTCTTTACTGTCTGAGCCACCAGGGAAGCCCATTGATAAATAAGTGCTGAGAGAGCTCATGGTAGGATTCTGATAAGACCTGCATGGGAGCCCTGCAGACACGGTTGTCCATCACTGAGGCAACTGCTTAATAGAACACCTGAGACCCCACAAAGTTAGGCCAAGTTAGTGGACAAAAGCATGGACTAGGTAATTTTCAACAGATGACCAACTGCCACCTGAACATCCAAATGGATTTTTTTCTGACCTCGCTTGATATGCTGTAGTTCAGTGGAGGGTGACAGGATGTCAAGGAGACTTGAAACCTTGTCAGCTGAATGACAGCTGAAGAAAATGGGAACATATAGCTTGGAGTAGGGAAACATGGAGCACCCCAGGGGTGGAATCACATGACTGACTCACTGCTGTGTGCAAGAAGGAATAGGCTTATTCTGAGTTGCCCAGAGTGTGGTACAAACTCCAGGCAATCAGATTTCGGCTCAATTTAAGTGACTTGTCTTTTGGTTGTTGTTTTAATTTTGAGGGAAATGTTTTAACAGTAACAATAGCATGTGCTTTTTGGAAAAAATTTAAACAAGAATGAAACCCACAAGGTGAAAAGTAAAAAAGCCTTCTTCTTCCCACCTTTTCCCACTTCCCCCACCCAAACCCATTCCTCAGGAATACCCTAGATCTTTATCCTCCGGCATCCCTATCTGTGCACATACAAACACACCATCCACACATATACACAGGCATACTATGTTGACATATGATTTTGTTCTATTTTTGTTTTATTCTTTTTTTTTTTTTTTAAAATATGGAACGCTTCACGAATTTGCGTGTCATCCTTGCGCAGGGGCCATGCTAATCTTCTCTGTATCGTTCCAATTTTAGTATATGTGCTGCCGAAGCGAGCACTTGTTTTATTCTTAAAAGTATAGCCATAAAATCGGCATATCTCAGGAGGTTATTAAGAAGGGCCCTCGTATGTAAATTTCAAAGATTTCTGAATGATGTGACATAGGGATGCCTTGCTAAAGAAATGATAACAGTCAAACATGACTTTAACTCTTGACTGTAAGGATTTGAAGTGTTCCACAATTTTAGTTAGCCTGTTGTGACTTTTTTTTTTTCATTAAAAGCTTTTAGTAGGTGCCTTGAAAAATGTCCATATTTTGCCCTGGCACATGTTCACTAGTGGTAAAGAACCCACCCGCCAATTCAGGAGATATGAGAGGCGGGTTCCGATTCCTTGGTCAGGAAGATCCCCTGGAGAAGGGCACGGGAACCCACTCCAGTATTTGTGCCTGGAGGATCCCAAGGATAGAGGCCCCTAGCGGGCTACAGTCCATAGTGTCTCACAATGTCGAACACAACTGAAGTGACTTAGCACACACGTTCATTAGAGAAAAAAATATTCTGGTGATTTAAGAGGTTTGAAAATGGAGGGGTCCTCTAAGAGTTTTGGACACTGGCTACGTTTAAGCAGAGGGTGAATGACCACTTCACTGAGACGCTGTGAAGGAGATTAAAGCCACAGATGGGAAGGAAGAGATGCCGAGATTTGGACTGAGTGCCTTCCCAGATCCATTTCAATGTGCTGAGTCCCTGACTTCCTGTGCATGCTCCCCTGGGGGGTAAGAAAGATTCTGAAGGAGCTCTGTGAACAGGAGCGTCCAAACGGCCCCGACCCCCTCCCCACCCCCACCAGGAACAGCCGGTGCATACACAGCCGGGCTGGTTCCGGAGGCCGCCCACTGACACGTGGCTGGTGGACAGGAACGCCTGCAGGCAGCAATGCTTGTTCCAGCTGCTCTTGTACCTCGGGCGCTTTCATCCTAGGTACCTTGATTTAAAGGAAAGCAAATTCCTCTCTAAACACTGCAGGTTCTAAATTGATAGCAAATACTGTACATTCTTAAGAGCCTGGCAGGACAGGAAATTACTTCTTCACCTGTTTCCTATTTTGATATTTCATCAAGATGGAATTTAGTGGCTATGAAATATATTATTATTATAGTTGATCTTAAAAAAGAGACATTGGTTAGAATTTTCAGTGTTCAGAATCCCCTCTATTTGTTCATGGGTTGGACAGATGTAAATACTTCTTTTCTTTTTACCTTAAAAAAATAACCCCAAGACACACTGCAAAAAAGTACATTGAACATCTATATATGTACATTCACCAATTATTAACATTTTACCATATTTTCTCTATCTCTGTCTATATAAATATACATATTAATATCATTGTCAGGAACTGCTATAGGTTGGATGTTTGTGCCCCCCTCAGTCCATGTGTTGAAATTCTAACCCCCATTGTGATGGTATTGGGGTGGGACCTTTGGGACGTGATCAGGTCGTGAAGGTAGAGCACCCAAGATTAGGAGCAGGGCCCTTATAAGAGGACCTAAAGAGGCATTTCTCCAAAGAAGACATACAGATGGCCAAGAGGCGCATGAAAAGGTGCCCAGCATCATTAAGTATTATGCAAATCAAAACTACAATGAGATACCACTTCATAGCAATCAGAATGGCCATTGTCATAGGTCTACAAACAATAAATACTAGAGATGATGTGGAGAAAAGGGAACCTCTTGCACTGTTGGTGGGAATATAAATTAATATAGCCACTATGGAGAAGAGTAAGGAGGTTTCTTTAAAAACAAAAAATAGAGTCACCATATGATCTAGCAATCCCATTCCTGGGCGTATATAAGGAAAGGATGAAAGCTCTAATTTGAAAAGACACATGTGCCCCAATGTTTGTAGCAGCGCTATTTACAATAGCATGGAAGCAGCTTAAGTGTCCCTCAACAGATGAGTGGATAAAGAAGATGTATCTCTATCCGTATATGTACACGTATACATATATAGTGGAATACTACTAAAGTAATAAAAAAGAATGAAATAATGACATCTGCAGCAACATGGATGGACCCATAGGTCAACATACTAAGTGAAGGAAATCAGACAAGGGTAAATGTCATATGATATCACTTATATGCAGAATCTAAAAAAAAAGAGACAAATGAACTTATTTATAAAACAGAAGCAGACTCAGACTTAGATAATGAACTTAATGGTTACTGGGGGGAGGGTTAAGGGGAGGGATAGATTAGGAATTTGGGATCGATATGTACACACTATACTATACTTAAAATATATAACCAACAAGGACCTACTTTATAGCCCAGGGAACTCTGCTCAATATTCTGTAATAACCTAAATGGGGAAAAGAACTTGAAAAATAATAGAGAGATATATATGGTATAACTGATTCATTTTGCTGCACAACTGAAACTAACATAATAGTGTTAATCAACTATATTCCAATATAAAATAAAAATTCAAAAAAGAGTATTCACCAAATTTTTTTTTAAAAAAGAGACCCCCACAAAGCTCCCTTGACCCTTTCCCCCTTTGAGGATACAAGGAGAAGTAGACAACCTAGAAGAGGGCCCTCACTTGGACATGCACAATGATCTTGGACTTCTAGACTCTAGAACTGTGAGAAATACTTTTCTGTAGTTTATAAGTCATCCAGTCTGTTGTATTCTGTTACAGCAACCCATGTGGACTAAGGCAGGCAGTATTTGAGGTGAGTTACAGACATTGTGTTTCTTCTCACCTAAACATATGTGCAAGTGTTTGCTGAGAACAAGGGCCCAGTGTAATGATCTTTCCAATATAATACTGTTACTGAACACAATCATATTCAAATTTTCCCATATTTCTAATATTGTTCTTTGTAACATGCTCTTCCAATCTAGGACTGCATATGTACACTTAGTTGTCATGTTTCTTTAGTCACTTTTAACTCAATGGTTCCTCAGCCTTTGTCTTTTATAATACTGATATTCTTGAAGAGTACAGGCCAGTGGTTTTCTGGCATGTCTTTTGATTTGGGTTTATTTGGTGTTTCCTTTGGACAAGATTCAAACTATGTACCTGCTGTGCCCTTCTGAGAACATCACCTTAGGAGGCACCGGCTGTCTGTCTGCCCCATATTGGTGACAGTGACTTTTGATCAGGTGGTACCCAGATGATTTCTCCACTTTACGGAATCCTTTCCCTTTCCATAATCAATAAATAATTGATGAGTAGACACTGGTATTGTCACTCAGCACTTTTCACTCAAGACAATTTTTTCCCTTTGTTGTAATAAATAATCTATGGAGAGTTACTTTTAGGCTATGTAAATAGCTTGTTTACAAGCAAACTGGTTTTAGCATTCACTGATAATCCTTGCCTGAATCGATGACAATGGTGCATAGGTACTTCTGGAAAAGGGAATATTCTATTAATAATACTGAGGTTTCTTCCTTGCACCCTTTCCCCATATTCCTCCTCCAACTCCAGAAGGGATGCCCCAGGCAAACCATTTTGGCCATTATGACTAAAGGTCCCTGACAGCACCTTCTCCCCACCATCCCAAAGTCTGAGCTCTGCCTGGAGGATGAGGCAGCCATGGTACAGCAACAAGAGCCTGAGGTTGAGAAGCAGATGAGCCGTGGCCTAGCAACTCTACCTGGAGAGTCCACAGCTTCCCCTAAATGAACACAACCTAAACTGCACTCCTTTGAGGAGGTCACGCCCTCAAACCTGTGCTTCCCTCAGAGTTCCGATTTCAGTTGCCCAAGCCCCAGATCTGGACAGCACACTCTAGTTCCGACTCCTTGTGACTCTCCACATATAATTAACAACCATCCTATGTGATGATACTTTCCAAACATCTCCAAGAATCCATCCTCTTCTCTCCAGCCCCCCTGTACCGCCTGATTCAGGCTACCACCGTCTCTCACCTTCTCTTTTGCAACAGCCTCCCGACTGTCTCCTTAACTCCAAGATTATGTGAACCAAAATCCATTCATTTAACTTCATTCAGAGTCACCTTTCAGTGGTATAAATCTGATCATGTCCCTCCCCACCCTCACCCCAGTACACCCTTTGGTAGCTCCTCATTCCTGTGAGGATCGTTTAGCTAAACTGAGAAGTCTCAACTCCCTACCATGGGATAAAATGACTGCAGCCTAGAGTTGGCCCATTTCACCAGTGATATTTTTCATCATGGAACCACTTCTTAACTTACTTACTGACCTCGTTTCTGGCCAGACAGACCAAGATAGGCACAAAGTGACATAACATGAACACAAATATGAAACATGTTCTTGAAAAAAACACATGCAGCTCCTCAATGTGCACATGTAAAGCAACTTTCCCTCAAGAAATCATGGAAGCAGCTCTGACCTGGCCATTTCCAGGACTGTGACTTTAGAAAGTCGTCCCCCAGCGGTGGATCCTCCTTACTTGAAGAGAGAAAGTTAAGTACTCACCAGGAGAGAGTTCCTTAAGTTTGCTCAACAGGGTGGGTGAGGCCATTGAAAGACTGGCCACCAGAGGGCGCACCATGACCCTGCAACAGTCTTGAGGAGGGCTGGGTTCCACATTTATCTTGAAAGAAAAGATATTAGAAACATATTAGGTATATTTATTTATGCTTTCTGACTAACATATGCATCCCAAATCCCAGGGCAGCCACATTCTTTTATTTTTGTGCCGTATCCATGGTTTCGGGACAAACATGCTAAGAAAAACTTTTCCCATCACTGAACAGAAAAGGAAATACGAAAGCTTGGGCTGTTTTCTTCTTCCAAAAGTCAGACCACCTTTTAAATAGTCTCTCCTTAGGCACTGAAGATATGGCTAAAACTAATTCACTAAAGAAATGCCTAAAACTCTTTATAGCACATTATTCATAAATATTGGACATTTCTCAACAATAATGAGAATCAAGCAGAATGACAATATTAATAAAATATGATTAACAGCCACTTCTTATTGAGTGTTTACTGTTTCAGATATCATGCTAAGAGTTTGATATTCATTCTAAGTAAATATAAATGTATGCAACTTACAGAATAAGCTTTAAATATAAGTATTATTCCTATTCTGCAAACAAGAAAACTGAGCCCCAGAGCACTTCAGTAACGTCTAAGATCACAGGATCGGGATTTAAACAGAAGTCTGTTAGATATCAAAGTCTGTTCCTACTCAATGAGCTCTGCGTCTTGGTGACCTCTCCTCTTTCTCTTAAAATCCCACAGTCTTAGAGAGAACAAGATGGCGAAGGAGTAGGTGGGTGTGGAGCACATCTCTCTACGGATACATCAGGAATACACCTTCAGATACAGAAGTGCATGCAGAACACCAGCTGAGAGCGGACAGGAGTACCTGATCAGAGGAAAAGATTATTTAGAACCATGCAAAACTCAGTAGGATGGGGCCGTCCGCGCCCGGCTGGGTAGGTGAAGCCCGGGCTTGGTCGTCGGGCGGCCCCCCGGCAGGCCGGGAAAAAAAAAAAAAAAAAAAAAAACTCAGTAGGATGAAGGAATTAGGGGAAAACAAGAGTGTTAGCAGGACTGGACTTGCCCTTGTGGGTGGGGGAACTGAAGCAGGGGTCCGATCCCCACCTCAGGGCAATTGTCTAAGTCAGAGGAGAAACCTTTAAGGCTGAGAGTGAAACAGTTGATCTGTGGCAGTCTAAATGAAATGAGAAACAGACAGTCCTTGCCCCAGCCATGCATACCCTGGACAGGGATGCGGGTCCCCTGGAAGGTGCAGCGGCTGGGAGCTGGAGTTTAGGGATTGTGGAGCAATCCCAGGGCAAGGGCTGCTGTTGACTGCGGAGAGACCGATCGAGGGGAGTTAAGGGAGGTGATTGTGGTGGGAAATGCCTGTGGAGGAAAGCCAGGCAGCTACGGAAGCAAGGCAGTACTGCTGAGTCACGTGTAGGGGGTGGAGCCATCACCATAGCCTCTCTCTCCCCACACGCCAGCATCTGCAGCTGAACAATAGAGAGGCTGGCCCATCAAAGGCCTGACACATTGAACTACCAAGCAGGACCCCACCCAGGGCGCCCCTTTAAGTGCCTGATGCGCCAATATACAGAGTAGGACCCCAGCCAGGAGAGCCTCTCCATGTGCCTGAAGTGCCAGGGAACAACAGAGAAGGACCCCAGTCAAGGGAGCCATCTAAGTACCCGAACAGGCAGAGCTACGGGGAAAGACTGGCCAAAGAGGCATTCTGATTGCCAGCTACAAGAGGCTGAAGAAAGACTCTGATAGGGCCAAAACTCCTGCCGCGGAGGCAGTCCGTGTCACTGCGCACTGGGCACTGAGAGGGTCCCCGCAAGCCAAGAAGCTGTGCCACCTTCACGCTCAAATCTCACTGTGGCAGAGCTGACACAGGCAAAAAACGTCTTGCGTCTACACATGTAGGGTCACTTCGGTTGTGTCCAACTCTTTGTGACCTTATAGACTGTGGCCTGCCAGGATTCTGTCAGGGAGGGGGGTTCTCTAGGCAAGAATACTGGAGCGTATTGACCAAGACAGGTTGCCATATCCTTCTCAGTTCAGTTCAGTCACTCAGTCGTGTCCGACTCTTTGCGATCCCATGAATCGCAGCATGCCAGGCCTCCCTGTCCATCACAAACTCCCAGAGGTTACTCAAACTCATGTCCATCGAGTTGGTGATGCCATCCAACCATCGAATCCTCTGTCGTCCCCTTCTCTTCCTGCCCCCAATCCCTCCCAGCATCAGGGTCTTTTCCAATGAGTCAACTCTTTGCATCAGGTGGCCAAATTATTGGAGTTTCAGCTTCAGCATCAGTCCGTCCAATGAACACCCGGGACTGATCTCCTTTAGGATGGACTGGTTGGATCTCCTTGCAGTCCAAGGGACTCTCAAGAGTCTTCTCCAACACCACAGTTCAAAAGCATCAATTTTCTGGCGCTCAGCTTTCTTCACAGTCCAATTCTCACATCCATACATGACTACTGGAAAAACCATTGCCTTGAACAGATGGACCTTTGTTGGCAAAGTAATGTCTCTGCTTTTTAATATGCTATCTAGGTTGGTCATAACTTTCCTTCCAAGGAGTAAGCGTCTTTTAATTTCATGGCTGCAGTCAACATCTGCAGTGATTTTGGAACCCAAAAAAATAAAGTCTGCCACTGTTTCCACTGTCTCCCCATCTATTTCCCATGAAGTGATGGGACCAGATGCCATGATCTTAGTTTTCTGAATGTTAAGCTTTAAGCCAACTTTTTCACTCTCTTCTTTCAAGAGGCTTTTTCGTTCCTCTTCACCTTCTGCCATAAGGGTGGTGTCATCTGCATATCTGAGGTTATTGATATTTCTCCCAGCAATCTTGATTCCAACTTGTGCTTCTTCCAGCCCAGCGTTTCTCATGATGTACTCTGCATACAAGTTAAATAAGCAGGGTGACAATATACAGCCTTGATGTACTCCTTTTCCTATTTGGAAAAGAAATGCAAAAAGGCAAAATGGTTGTCTGAGGAGGCCTTACAAATAGCTGTGAAAAGAAGAGAAGCAAAAAGCAAAGGAGAAAAGGAAAGATATTCCCATTTTAATGCAGAGTTCCAAAGAATAGCCAGGAGAGATAAGAAAGGCTTCCTCAGAGATCAATGCAAAGAAATAGAGGAAAACAACAGAATGGGAAAGACTAGAGATCTCTTCAAGAAAATTAGAGATACCAAGGGAACATTTCAGGCAAAAATGGGCTCGATAAAGGACAGAAACGGTATGGACCTAACAGAAGCAGAAGATATTAAGAAGAGGTAGCACGAATACACAGAAGAACTGTACAAAAAAGACCTTCATGACCCAGATAATCACGATGGTGTGATCACTCACCTAGAGCCAGACATCCTGGAATGTGAAGCCAAGTGGGCCTTAGGAAGCATCACTATGAACAAAGCTAGTGGAGGTGATGGAATTCCAGTTGAGCTATTTCAGATCCTGAAAGATGATGCTGTGAAAGTGCTGCACTCAATATGCTAGCAAATGTGGAAAACTCAGAAGTGGCCACAGGGCTGGAAAAGGTCAGTTTTCATTCCAATCCCTAAGAAAGGCAATCCCAAAGAATGCTCAAACTCCCGCACAATTGCACTCATCTCACACTCTAGTAAAGTAATGCTCAAAATTTTTCTTGAAGCCAGGCTTCAGCAATACGTGAACTGTGAACTTCCAGATGTTCAAGCTGGTTTTAGAAAAGGCAGAGGAACCAGAGATCAAATTGCCAACATCCGCTGGATCATCAAAAAAGCAAGAGAGCTCTAGAAAAACATCTATTTCTGCTTTATTGACTATGCCAAAGCCTTCGACTGTGTGGATCTCAATAAACTGTGGAAAATTCTGAAAGAGATGGGAATACCAGACCACCTGACCTGCCTCTTAGGAAACCTGTATGCAGGTCAGGAAGCAACAGTTAGAACTGGACATGGAACAACAGACTGGTTCCAAATAGGAAAAGGAGTATGTCAAGGCCATATCCTTCTAGAGCTCTATATTTCCTGCTGCCCTAGCCGCCAACTCCCCTGAGTACCTGGTGCTGCCAGAACCCCTGTGACCCAAGCAGCTGCACCACCTCCACCCCTGGCCCTCACAGGGGCAAACCCAAGTCCTCCAGGGCAGCCTCAGGAGCAAACCCCAGTGGACGACCTACATGCAGAGGTGGAAATAAAACCATAATTAAAACCCAGGGGCAGTGTGGCTAAGGAAGAAGACCCAAAACCTTCCTACCAGCTGTACAAGCTGCAGATTAAATCCACACAATCAACTAGGCAGACTCTGTGTCTATGGAATATATAAAGGTCACTGAGAGCTCCCACAAAAGAAAATGCACTAGCTCTGATAGCTGTGGACATTGGAGGCAAGAACGCACAGAAGTAGGACCAGATTAGAATCTGAGCAGCCCCCACAGCAGGGCCAGAGATCAGCACAGCGTTGGAGGGCATCCTAGGGAGGTGAAGTGGACTCCCAGCAAGAGAAAGGACTCTGACAGCAGTGAAACAAGAAAAACTTTACTATTCTTACATTTTGACTTGTTCTGTAGATTTTTTTGGATTTTTTTTTTTCTTTTTCCTTTTTCATCCCCCTCTGTTGTAGCTGTCAATTTTACTGGCAGTATGAAATCTAATTAAGCTTTTGAGCTTTTATTTTTTTCTCAGTCACATTTTTTATTGTTGTTATAAACCTCTGCCTTTACACTGGGCTTTTGCAGTTCTGTGGAGTTTTCTTTTTTTTCTCTCTCTCTTTTTAGAATTTTAATTTTTAATTTTTTAAACCTATTATTTTTTTTAAACCTATTGTTTTTTTCTACATTTATTCCTTTGTTTGCTTTTCCTACTGTTCTTTTCCCCTTGCAGTTAATCTTTAATGTAAATAAATCTTCTTTATCTACCTCTATTTAACTCTGCATATCTATTCTTTATTTCTTTTTTTTCTTTCCTTTCCTCTCCACATATGTTATTTTTATTTTCTTTGCTTTATTCACCAATTGGCACCTTGCTTTAGTTTTGTTTTCCAGCTTGTGCTTTAGTTAGTTTTGTTCTGGTAGATATAATTTTTGGTTTCCTTTGTTTGCTGGAGCAATCTCTTCTACTTTACTTTTGTTGGATGGTTTTGATTTTATTTATGGGTGTATATGTATATGTGTATATTCAGTCACACTTTTTACTGTTGCTATACACCTCTGCCTCTATGTTGGGCTTTTGCAGTTCTGTGGAGTTTTCCTTTTTTTTTTTTTTTCTCTCTCTTCTTCCATTTTTTTCCTTTTCTCTTCTTATAATTTTATTTTTTTAACCTATCATATTTTTTCAACATTTATTCCTTTGTTTGCCTTTCCTACTGTTCTTTTCCCCTTGCAGTTAATCTTTAATGTATATAAATCTTCATCTACCTCTATTTAACTTTGCATATCTGTTCTTTCTTTCCTTTCCTCTCAACGTATTTGTTAGTTTTGTTTTCATTGCTTTATTCCCCACTTGGCACCTTGCTTTAGTTTTGTTTTCCAGGTTGTGCTTTAGTTAGTTTTGTTCTTAACTGGTAAATATAATTTTTGATTTCCTCTGTTCACTGGGTCAATCTACTGTATTTTTGTTGGACTGTTTTGACTTTGCTCATGGGTGTATATGTATATGTGTACATTCCATTATTTTAATTATTATTTGCCATTTGCCTGGGGTTCATCTTTGGTTTCTCGTTTTTGGATATTTGTTTTAATCTCACTTAATGCCATAACAAACTAACTTATGGAATCTTCGTTCCTGACCAGAGATCAAGCCCTGAGCCTTTGGAGTGGGAGCACTGACTCCAAGGCCCTAGACTACCAGAGAACTGACCCTAGGGAGTATCAAATAGAATTTGCACAAAGGAAACCACTTGAATACAAGACCCAGCATCACCCAACCACCAGTAAACTCATGGAGAAACACGCCAAGACACATAATAATCAAACTAACAAAGACTAAACACAAAGAAAGAATATTAAAAGCAAGGGAGAAGCAACAAGTAACATACAAGGGAAACCCCATAAACTTAACAGCTGATCTTTCAGCAGAAACTCTGCAGGCCAGAAGGGAATGGCAGGATATATTTAAAGTACTGAAAGGGAAAAATCTACAACCAAGATTACTGTACCTGGCAAGGATCTCATTCAAAATTGATGGAGAAATAAAAAGTTTTTCTTTTTATTTAACTTAAAGTAAAAGTTAAGAGAATTCAGTACCACCAAACCAGCTTTATGACAAATGTTAAAGGGACTTACATAGTCAAGAAATACAAGAGAAGAAAAAAGATCTACAAAATCAACCCCAAACAATTTAAAAAATGGCAATAGGGACATATATATCAATAATTACTTTAAATGTAAATGCATTAAGTGCTCCAACTAAAAGACACAGACTGGTTGAATGGATACAGAAACAAGATCCATATATATACTGTCAACAAGAAACCCACTTCAGACCTAAAGACACATATAGACTGAAAGTGAGAGGATGGAAAAATATATTCCATGCAAATGGGAACCAAAAGACAGCTGGAGTAGCAATCTTCATATCAGACAAAATAGACCTTAAAATAAAGAATATTACAAGAGATAAGGAAGGATACTACATAATGATCAAGGAATTGATCCAAGAAGAAGACATAACAATTGCCAACATCTATGCACCCAACATAGGAGCACCTCAATACACAAGACAAACACTAACAGACATAAAAGGAGAAATTAACAGTAACACAATAATAGTAGGGGACCTTACCACCCACTCACACCAATGGACAGACCATCAAAACAGAAAATTAATGAGTAAACACAGTCTTAAATGATAAATTTGATGACACAGATCTCATTGATATCTTCAGGACATTCCATCCAAATGCAAAAGAATAAAACTTTTCTTAAGTGCACATAGAACATTCTCCAGGATAGACCACATCTTGGGTCACAAATCAAACCTCAGTAAACTTAAGAAAATTGAAATTATATCAAGTATATTCTCCAACCACAACACTATGAGACTAGGTATCAATCACAAGAAAAAACTAAGAAACACAAACACATGTAGATTAAATAACACGTTTCTAAATAACCAACAGGTTACTGAAGAAATCAAAAGGGAAATCAAAAAATTTCTAGAAAAAAACAACAATGAAAACATAACTCAAAGCCTATGGGATGCAGCAAAAGCAGTTCTAAGAGGGAAGTTTATAGCAATACAATCCTATGTCAAGCAATAAGAAAAATGTCAAATAGACAACCTAACTTTACACCTAAAACAACTGGAAAAAGAAGAACAAGAAAACCCCAAATTAGTAGAAGGAAAGAAATCGTAATGATCCAGACAGAAAGAAATGAAAAAAAAACAATAGTAAATATTAGTAAAACTAAAAGCTTGTTCTTTGAGAAGATAAACAAAATTGACAAGCCTTTAGCCAGACTCATCAAGAAAAAAGAGAGAAGAATCAAATCAACAAAATTAGAAATGAAAAAGGTTATAACAGACAATGCAGAAATACAAAGGATTATAAGAGACTATCATGAACAACGATATGGCAATAAAATGGAAAACCTTGAAGAAATGGACCCATTCTTAGAAAAGTTCTATCTTCCAAGACTGAACCAGGAAGAAATAGAAATTATGAACAACCCAATTACAAGCACTGAAATTGAAGCTGTGATCAAAAATCTCCCAAAAAACAAAAGCTCAGGACCAGATGGCTTCACAGGAGAATTCTATCAAACATTTAGTAAAGAGCTAATGCCTATCCTTCTAAACCACTTTCAAAAAATTGCAGAGGAAGGAACACTTCCAAACTCATTCTATGTGGCCACCATCACCCTGATACCAAAGCCAGACAAAGACAACACACAAAAAAGAAAACTACAGGCCAATATCAGTGATGAACATAGATGCAAAAATCCTCAACAAAATTTTAGCAAACAGAATTCAGCAACACATCAAAAAGCTCATACACCATGATCAAGTTGGTTTGATTCCAGGAATGCAAGGATTCTTCAATATACACAAATCAATCAATGTAATATACCATATTAACAAATTGAAAGATAAAAACCATATGATAATCTCAATAGATGCAGAAAAAGCATTTGACAAAATTCAGCAGCCATTTATGATTAAAATTCTTCAAAAAGTGGGCATAGAAGGAACCTACCTTAACATAGTAAAGGCCATATATGATAAGCTTACAGCAAACATTATTCTTTCAGTAAAAAACTGAAAGTATTCCCTCTAAGATCAGGAACAAGACAAGGGTGTCCACTTTCACCACTATTATTCAACATAGTTCTGGAAGTCCTAGCTATAGCAATCAGAGAAGAAAAAGAAATAAAAGGAATCCAGATTGGAAAAGAAGAGTAAAGCTCTCACTGTTTGCAGATGACATGATACTGTACATAGAAAACCCTAAAGCTAATATCAGAAAATTACTAGAGCTAATCAGTGAATTTAGCAAAGTTGCAGGATACAAAATCAATACACAGAAATCACTGGCATTTCTATATACTAACAATGAAAAATGAGAAAGAGAAATTAAGGAATCAATCCCATTCACCATTGCAACAAAAAGAATTAAATACCTAGGAATAAACTTAGCTAAAGAGACAAAAAAACTGTACACAGAAAATTATAAGACACTAATGAAAGAAATCAAAGATGACATAAACAGATGGAGAGATATTCCATGTTCCTAGGTAGGAAGAATCAATATTGTGAAAATGACTATACTACCAAACACAATCTACAGATTCAATGGGATCCCTATCCAATGGCATTTTTCATAAAACTAGAACAAAAAATTTCACATTTCGTATGGAAATACAAAAGACCCTGAATAGCCAAAGCAGTCTTGAGAAAGAAGAATGGAGCTGGAGAAATCAACCTTCCTGATTTCAGATTAGAATTCAAAGCTACAGTCATCAAGACAGTGTGGTATTGGCACAAAAACAGAAATAGAGACAAGTGGAACAAGATAGAAAGCCCAGAAATAAACCTATACACCCATGGGTACTTATTTTTGACAAAGGAGGCAAGAATATACAATGGGGCAAAGACAGCCTCTTCAATAAATGGTCTGGGAAAACTAGACAGCTACATGTAAAAGAATGAATTTAGAACACTTCCTAACACCAAACACAAAGATAAACTCAAAATGGATTAAAGACCTAAATGTAAGACCAGAAACTATAAAACTCTTAGAGGAAAACATAGGCAGAACACTCAACAACATAAATCAAAGCAAGATCCTCTATGACCCACCTCCTAGAGCAATGGAAAGAAAAACAAAAGTAAACAAGTGGGACCTGATTAAACTTAAAAGCTTTTGCATAGCAAAGGAAACTATAAGCAAGGTGAAAAGACAACTCTCAGAATGGAGAAAATAATAGCAAATGAAACAACTGACAAAGGGTTAATTTCCAAAATATACAAGTAGCTCATACAACTCAACATCAGAAAAACAAACAATCCAATCAAAAAGGGGGGAAAAGACCTAAACAGACATTTCTCCAAACAAGATATACAGATGGCTAACAACACATGAAAAGTTGCTCAACATCGCTCATTATTAGAGAAATGCAAATCAAAACTACAATGAGATATCACCTCACACCAGTCAGAATGGCCATCATCAAAAAGTCTACAAAAAAAAAAAAAAAAATACTGGAGAGGGTGTGGAGAAAAGGGAATGCTTTTGCATTGTTGGTGGGAATGTAAATTGATACAGCCACTATGGAAGACAGTATGGAGATTCCTTAGAAAGCTAGGAATAAAACCACCATATGACCCAGCAATCCCACTCCTAGGCATAAACCCTGAGGAAACCAAAATTGAAAAAGACACATGTATCCCATTGTTCGTTGCAGCACTATTTACAATATCTAGAACACGGAAGCAACCTAGATGTCCATCGACAGATGAATGGATAAAGAAGTTGTGGTTCATATACACAATGGAATATTACTCAGTCATACAAAGGAACACATTTGGGTCAGTTCTGATGAGGTGGATGAACCTAGAACCTATTATACAGAGTGAAGTGAGTCAGAAAGAGAAAGATAAATATCGTATCCTAACGCATATATACAGAACTAGAAAAACAGTACTGAAGAATGTATTTATAGGGCAGCAATGGAGAATAGACTTGTGGACATGGGGAGAGGGGAGAAGAGGGTGAGATGAGTGGAAAGAGTAGCATGGAAACTTATATTACCATATGTAAAATAGATAGTCAACGAGAATTTGCTGTATGGCTCAGGAAACTCAATCAGGGGCTCTGTATCAACCTAGAGGGATGGGATGGGGTAGGAGATGGGAGGGAGGTTCAAAAGGGGAGGAAATATACGTATACCTATGGTTCATTCATGTTGATGCTTGACAGAAAACAACAAAATTCTGTAGAGCAATTATCCTTCTTAAAAAAATAAATTAAAAAGAAATATCCCACAGTCTCCATTTCAGGACCTTCCCTCTTTCCTTTCTTCATCTCATGAGTACACTTACAAGACCAGGTATGACTGCAGCAGACATCTACTGCACTCTAGATCCAAACTGCCCACTGTTTCCTGGACCTTACCTTCTACCCCCAATCAAAAGTAGACTGTCTGGTGTCTCATTCCCGCAGGGCCACTATTTCATGCCTAAGTACGTTTTGTGCCTGGTAGTCAGGAAGTCAGCAAATATTATTGAGCTCCTTGTGCCAGACCAGTATGGTTCCCACACATGGGGCTGAGTAAATGCCTGTTGGATTGATGGATGGATGGATGAATACTAACACACAGTTAGTGACCAAAGAGGAGGTTTCAGGTAGAGGACAGAAGATGAGTTCTAGAATAAACAAGATTGCTATTCTGGCTCTATCATTTGAGTGGTTCTTAAGTACTAAATATTAGCCAAATATTTCTGTGTATGTTCATTTCAGGCACTTGGTAGTTCTATCCCACACTGCTTAGGTGTTTCCAAATTCCCAGAAGGCATTAGTCTTTGAGATTTGGGAGTAAGAGACCAGGGCTTCCAGGCATTCTCAGGAATTTTGAAATCATGAATTATTCTGTATTTTTCATGACATTCAATTTACATGTATCTAAATAATAATAATAATCTAAATAATAATAATAATCTAAATAATAATAGGTAATAGGTAATAAATAATAATAGGTAGCCATAATGATGAACATCAAATCACTTTCCCAAGATAGGATTATGCTGCCAGAGGTTTTCTGTAAAAAAAAATAATATATATAGATATATAAAATAATAAAAGCATGGTTTATTATTGTTATGGATCAATTTCTTATGACAAGATGATGTATTTCAATAACATGCACCAATAATCTCTTCTTTATATAGACATTTGATAATAAAAATACTAAAAGAAGGAGAGAGTAGTACAAGATAAGTACCCAAGAAAATTATTATAAAAATGGAATATAAGACCATACGTATTTCTATAAGGTATTATTATTAAAATGAAATTTAGAACACACAAAACATTGTCTAACCAATTTTTCTTTATACCTTGACAGTTGCCCAGTTGTTAGGAGAGCATTCAAAAGCAATTCAAGTCAAATGCTAGAGTACATATTGCTTCGCCTAAGTTCATTTCCTTATCTACTGATGAAAATTTTAAATTATTTGTTCTTCTGCTTGCCCTGGTTTTGATTTTGCTGTTGAAATGGATATTGCTTTTGTTAATTCAGATTTCTGTTCATTTTCTGATTTCCTATCAGAGTGTTCCACAATTGTTGCATCATCTGCTCTTTGCATTTCTTTCGGCTAAAGTATTTACACAGAATTGTAGCCGAGAGGGAATGTTCAATCACTGGAAAACACCAGTGAATGTTACCGTTACTGTTTAGTTGCTAAGTCATGTCCGACTCTTTGAGACCCAATGGACTGGGGCCAGCCAGGCTCCTCTGTCCATGGGATTTCCCAGGTAAGAATACTAGAGGGGGATGCCATTCTCCTGAAGGGGATCTTCCCCACCGGGGGATTTAACCTGTGTCTCCCACACTGGCAGGCAGGTTCTTTACTGCTGAGCCACCAGGGGTTATGTCCAAACAACGTCACACTCAGATCTAGCAAAGTTAATAGCACTAAAGAGGAACATGTACTGAATGTTTACAAAATGTACTTCTTAGAACACCACTCAAAGGATTCTTATGAAGTATACAGAGCACACAATTTATTGATATTTACTTGAAAGAATGGCTCACCCAGCAGAAAGGGCCATGAACACACACTTAAAACATAGCAACAGCTGCTAGCAACGTTGCCTGATCAGATGACCTTGGCTTCTGGGGTGTTCCTCTTCCTGTTCCTGGAAAAATCAACCCTAACCTTCGATTCTGCACAAGAGTGTTTCTTGGTCTTGTTTTCAACTTGAAATGAGTGAATCCCTTGAACCAGTTGATTCTTCATGGTTTAACACTTTTAGAAGAATCATAACTTTTTCACATTTTCCCCATTTCTTGACTGAGTTTTACTGGGACTTGGGACTTGGAAAAACATATACATTTCTAGAAAAATACCCAGAAGGCATTTCATCATGAAAATAGTACCACTGCCTTTAAAAGTGAGGGGTAGCATGTGGCAGGCTTTCATCAATGGAACACGTTACTTCCAGGCAGAAACAGAATCATGATGAGATTTGCCACGTTCCTTCGGCTGCACTAATCACAGAAACAAATGTTGAATTAGAACTTCCAGAACCAGGGTCTCTGAGTGACTAAGATAAGCAGAGCCCACTGACACTCATGTGATATCCATGGGAAACTTTGGTGAGATTTGTGGTTGTCACTACAGCATAAGCAAAACCTACGGTGACATCTCTCATACGTTGGGTAAATTACTTACCTCCTCTGAATCTTAGTTCCCTTATTTAAAAAGGGAAGTTTCTACTTCAGGGTTTTATTTTTGGTTTTGATAAGGACTAAATAAGCACATGGAAAGCACCCAATATAAAGTCTCATATATGGTAGATTCTCAACATATGGTTTCCGTGCAAAGACACAAAAAGAATACCCTAGGAACCGCTCACATAAGAAAAATGAAGTCCAAGTGGCATCAGACTTCCAAGGAGCAATGCCTTCAAAATTAGGAAAGTCTTTACCCAGACAAACTATCAAGTACGGATAAGGGTAGAATACAGGTCATGTGCAAGACATACTTTGCAGCCTATGGGCCCTTCCACAGAAGGCACTCCATCCAAATGAGTGAGTTATTCATCCAAGAAGTATACACAGGGTTAGGAAACAGAGCAATCCAACCTGAGATCAAGGGAATCTGTTGAAAGGGCCTTCGAGCAGGAGGGCAGGGCTGTCGGGGAGCCCTGCCCAGGAACAATATTAAACTGGTAACAGACTTAATGTGTTTGGAAAACAGTGCCAGAGGGCAGCAAGTTTGAGAATTAATGACAGTACCTGGATAACTGAGGGCATACAAAAATATAAGGCAAGGGAATTCCCTAGTGGTCCAGTGGTTAAGACTCCATGCTTCCCACTGCAGGGGGCTGAGGGTTTGTTTGATCCCTGGCTGGGCAATTAAGATCCAGCATGCCTTGTGGTATGGTCAAAAAATGTTTTTAATTCAAAAAAATAAAAATATAAGGCAACTGTTAACTCTAAGATTGAGGAAATGTTGAAAAAAGGAAATCATAATTATTACTTGACTTGGCAGGCAGGAATATTGAAATGGTTGCAATAATTTTTAAGGTTGATGACTGATCTAATCAGAAAGTTTACAGGAACTGCCAGACATGGTGGATCAGGGGAGGAAAAATCAGGGAAGTGTTAAATCTGCATCTTGCAAATTGGGAAATCAGTAGATGATACCTAAATTTGGTAAACCAAAAAATCAGTATTAGCAGATTATTTAAAAACATGGAGGCACGTGCTGGATGAAGCACATGAGACATTTGGAAGTGGTTACTTCTGAGGAGCTGTATTCAAGGATGGAAACCACTGAAGGCAACAGCTGCTAGCAAGGCTGCCTGACCAGATGGTCTTGGTCTCTGGGGTGTCCCTGTCCTGGTTCCCAGACATAACAGCCTTAACCTTTGACATCAACCTTTAACAGCACTTCTGGGTTTTGCTTTCAACTGGACATGAGTAAATCCTTTGAACCAATAACATCTCTATATTGATTTTATGGTTTATGTTTCCAGTTACAATTGGGTAGTGCTGTTTGACTCTATTTCAGAGCAGTATGTTTCCATATTTCAAAGATTACATTACTATTTAAAAACTAATGAATATTAATATTAACATGAAGCCCTGAGTTCCAGTCCTGGATCAACCACACCAGCAAATTTCGTGATTTGGATTAAGCCTCCTTGGGGTCTCCTCTCAGTTTCCCCATTTGTAGGTGGGAAGTTTGAACTTATCTACAATCCCTAAAATCTCAAATGTGCTGTCATCAAAACATGAATTTGTAGAATACCTTGTAAAACCTGCAAAAAACAAAAAAAGGTTACTCCTTATTTTCACAAGCAGAATTCTTTTTCATAGATAAAATACTAAAACACAACAAAACATTTTAGGTTAAAAAAAAAGAAAGAAGTACAAAGACTCTGACATACTGGCCCTGTTTTGTCATGGATCATGTTTAATAGCCTAGCAAGCTTTGTAAAAGATCCATTTTCAGTCTATGCAATATGGATAAATAAATATGACCTTGAGAGTTCTCATTTTCACATGCCACATTTTTCCCCTCAGGACAGTTTCAATAGTTATTGAACCAGAATTTAGTGTCCAGACAAGCCACCAAGAATAATCTTCCCCTTGGAGAGATCCCTGAGTGCTTCTCGCAGGCGTAAAATGTCTTGGGTGGAACTAATGAACCAGATGGTTCAGAAATTTTCACTGGAGAGAATTTCTTCTCCACCTCCCCTCAGGCTCCCATGAACTGGTTCCCTTGCTGTGCTAAACTCCTGAACAAGGAGCAGCAGAAAGCTCAACATTTCCAGAGGAAAGATAAATTGAAGTCAGCTACTCCCAGACAGAGGATTCACCCCAGTGTCTGCCTCCCACTCCTTTTTCTTTACTCGCTCTCTGCTCCTTTCCTTCCAGCCGCCCACATCATCCTTCACAGAGTTGTAAGGTTCTGGTTATCTGAACTAACTTCCTCCCTTTGTCCTGCAGGCACAATTTGTTCTTTTCCAGAGTCAGAGCTCACTTCCCCAGCACCAGGTGGTCTGGCTGTGAGCAGGTGAAGTAAGCTGGGTATAATTAAAAAAAAAAATTTTTTTTGGGGGGGGGGCAACAGTAAGCCCCTGTGATCAGCCTCCATTAAAACTTGGATTCAGAGAAGTGAATCTGACAGCTCCAGACTCCCAGCCGTGGGGTCCTCGATTAATTTCCATGCTCCAAGTCCAAGGTGAGGGAGAGAGGGATCTCCTGAGCAAGCATCAGAGGTGCATTCACACTCAGCTCTTCTCCCCCAACTTCTCCACTTGGTTATATGGACATGAGGTCTCTCACACCCTGCATATGCCAGCTCACTGAGTGCCTTAGACAGCCATATCCCCATTTTACAGGTGATGAAACTGAGGCACAGGAAGGGGAAGCAGTTCGCCCAAATTTTCACAGCCAAGGGTTGGTGGAACTGCTGTGCTTAGTCACTTAGTCGTGTCCGACTCTTTGCGAGCCCATCAACTATAGCCTGCCAGGCTCCTCTGTCCATGGGGATTCTCCAGGCAAGAATACTGGAGAAGGTTGCCATTTCCTCCTCCAGGGGATCTTCCCAACTCAGGGATTGAACCCAGGTCTTCTGCATTGCAGGTGGATTCTTTACCATCTGAGCCACCAGGGAACTCCATGAATACTGGAGTGGGTAGCTTATCCCTCCTCCAGGGGATCTTCCTGACCCAGGAATCAGACTGGGGTCTCCTGCAGCAGGCAGATTCTTTACCAATTGAGCTACCAGGGAAGTTGTGTTACTCTATTATACAAGCAACTCCTGCAGCTCAATTCCAGAAAAATAAATGACCCAATCAAAAAATGGGCCAAAGAACTAAACAGACATTTCTCCAAAGAAGACATACAGATGGCTAACAAACACATGAAAAGATGCTCAACATCACTCATCATCAGAGAAATGCAAATCAAAACCACAATGAGGTACCATTACACGCCAGTCAGGATGGCTGCTATCCAAAAGTCTACAAGCAATAAATGCTGGAGAGGGTGTGGAGAAAAGGGAACCCTCTTACATTGTTGGTGGGAATGCAAACTAGTACAGCCGCTGTGGAGAATAGTATGGAGATTTCTTAAAAAACTGGAAATAGAACTGCCATATGACCCAGCAATCCCACTTCTGGGCATACACACCCAGGAAGCCAGATCTTAAAGAGACACGTGCACCCCAGTGTTCATCACAGCACTGTTTATAATAGCCAGGACATGGAAGCAACCTAGATGCCCATCAGCAGATGAATGGATAAGGAAGCTGTGGTACATATACACCATGGAATATTACTCAGCCATTAAAAAGAATTCATTTGAATCCGTTCTAATGAGATGGATGAAACTGGAGCCCATTATACAGAGTGAAGTAAGCCAGAAAGATAAACACCAATACAGTATACTAATGCATATATATGGAATTTAGAAAGATGGTAATGATAATCCTACATGCAAAACAGAAAAAGAGACACAGATGTACAGAACAGACTTTTGGGCTCTGTGGGAGAAGGCAAGGGTGGGATGTTTCGAGAGAACAGCATCGAAACATGTATATTATCAAGGGTGAAACAGACCACCAGCCCAGGTTGGATGCATGAGACAAGTGCTTGGGGCTGGTGCACTGGGAAGACCCAGAGGGATGGGGTGGAGAGGGAGGCGGGAGCGGGGATCGGCATGGGGAATACATGTAAATCCATGGCTGATTCATGTCAATGTATGGCAAAAACCACTACAATATTGTAAAGTAATTAGCCTCCAACTAATATAAATAAATGGAAAAAATAAATAAAATCAGTATCTTTTCCCCTTGGGCTGCCTCTCCATCTCCCTGATGGCACCACCTGCCCTGATCTCCCAAGACCAGGCTGGAGAGAGAAACTGAGTCAGATGCAGGGGCCACATGTGGCTGGGTTTGACATGTGCTCAGAGGTTTGGTGACTAAATATAGACAGCCATGAAATGTCTTGGCTATTGACTGTCTTCCCTCAGTTTTGGTCAGCTTGGGCCATTCTTGGTTTCCTTCATCCCTTTGAATCCTAAGTACAGACTGAGAAATGGATATGGGTGACTTAGGACACACTACAATTCCACTCTGACTTGGCCACAACATCAATGACCTTATGGGTCAAGCTCATGGACATGCAGTCTGGGGGCACAGAGTGGCCTTACTGCCCTTCTTTTTCATGCTTTTCATTTCCATTCCTCCACCCCTGTTTTCTGGCTTGTGGTGGGTGGGGAGGGGCAAGGGTCTCTGTGTAACCCTGTTTCCGAGTCTGGTCTACAGTAGCTTCTTGGCCCTCAGGCTCTAAGGACTGGCTTAGAATCTGCTGTTCATCCCTCTGTTTGGGAAGACAGCTACCAGGCAGAGTCTTGCAGGCAGCGGGGGTAGCCCCTCAGGCAGAGGTGCTGAAATCTCCGTGGGGCCTCTGGGTCCCCGTGAGTCATGTAGACTCAGAGGCCCTTCCAACCACCCCTGAATGCCCTAGCTTGAACCTTACATAATTACTCTTACAATAGACTTTTTAAAAAGCTCTTTGTAATTGTAAAGTAATTAGCATCCAACTAATAAAAATAAATGGAAAAAAAAAGGCAATTCCAAATTAAAAAAAAAAAAAGCTCTTTGTGTGCCTCATTGTGTCTCACTCTTTGTGACTGTTTGGACTATAGCCCACCAGGCTCCCTAGTCCATGAGAGTCTCCAGGCAAGAATACTGGAGTGGGTTGCCATGCCCTCCTCCAGGGTCTTCCCCAGCCAGGGATCTAACCCAAGTCTCCCACGTCTCCTGCATTGCAGGCGGATTCTTTACTTGCTGAGCCATCAGGGAAGCCTGGCTAAGCATGTTTTATTTTAAAATGACATTTCTTGGGTAAAGTTTTGGGGGTCAAATATTACATATGCTTTACAGAAAATTTAGGAAAGAAAACAAAAGCACAAATAAGAAAAATAAGTATGTACTGCAATTCCATCAGCTGGAGATGATATTTAAAAATGTGTGACACTTCATCCATTGTTGGGGGGGGTGCCTATCTATGTTCACTTTTCTTTCTAAAAATGGAATCATATCCCATTTACCGTGTTACCTAACAACCACTTCTCTGCTTTCTCCTCGGCAAGTCAACCCTGATTTTGTTCAAATATAGGACAGCCATGTACCCGAGGGAAGACTTGGACCTTCTCTGGCCTGAGGAAATGCAACTTAACTGGTCTAGGTCATTCTGGAAAATTCTACTCATCTTTCCAGTGAATGGCTTGGGAACACACATGTGGAAATATTTTGGCCAAACAGACAGGAAGGAAGTCTGTAGGGAACTTCTGGGAAAAGTTACTCTGCTCTTTGAAAAAAAAAAAAGAAAAATCCAGTATTGCTTCAATGGTACCCTTGCATTCATTTCTTATGTCCTTAGTTTAAATTCCAGTTCAAATGTTCTGAAAAATTTTGAGACTTTTAATACATGTTCAAAATTGCCTAGCAGTTCTTATCAACATATTTTGTACTAACAATTAAAAATTCTCCATGTAAGGTCTGATTTCTCTTTCCTTACAGTGAGCTATCAAAAGAATCATTATCAATAAGTATTATTCCTGCAAATGCAAACTTATTTTCCAACATGAGTTCTGTTTAAGCAGAATATGTCTTCTAAAAAACATTAGTATTTTATATTTTTCAATCAAGTTACACTAAATTCAAATTATTAGAATCATAGGATCTAACCTCACATGATTCTAATAATCTGAATTTAATATAACATGGTTGAAAATTATAGACTAGATCCAAGTAAGGCCATATATTTGGGTGGATGGTGCTCAACACTGGCTATACACTTAGAATCACCTGGGGACTTTTAAATAAAAACAAAACTTTTATAGAGATATAACTCACATTCAATATATTGTAAATAGAGTTAGCAATTTGATAAGTTTTAAGATATATACACATCCATGAAACCACCAAAATCAAGATAATAAATATATTTATCAACTCCAAATTGCAAGGCTTACTATCTTTGGTATTGCCTGCTGTCCACTGACTTGGAAATGACTGTTTCCTATACTTTACCTGTTTATTTAGTTGTTTCAGGTAGGAAGGAAAATCCACTCCCTCTTACTCCATCTTAGACTGAAGCAGATACTCTCCACCTGGGGAGTGTTGTAAAACAGTTTCTTGGTTTTATCCTAGAACAAATTAACTATAATTTGCAGAGGGGGATAAATTGTACTTCTTTGTATTTTTTCATTAAGGTATAATTTACATGCAATAAAATTCATAGTTTTTAGCACATAGTTTTAGCACATAGTTTTATCACATAGTTTTGTGAATTTTGGCCAGTGTATACACTCATGAAACTATCACCACAGTCATGATATAGACCAGTTCTCTGCCCTCTTCCAAATTCTTCTACTACTCCTCTTTGTAGTTAAGCCTCCCATTGCCAACCACTAGCTCCTGGCAACCATCGATCCTGCCCCTTCCTGTAGTATGAGTACATGGACCAGAGTGGATGTTTGAACAAGGAAAACTGGCAGATGAAAGGTCTACAGTCAACAATACACACTGGCCCCTGTGAAGGAACCCAGGAGTAAGCACTCTTGGCCAAAGCTGTAGTTTGCCCCTTAGCCTGATGAGCAGCTATGGTCTCCAGCTCATCATTCTGGGTTTCTTGGGACCAGAATGGCCATCATAATCAAAGTCCATTTAAGGCCCTATGGCTGTTAACAACACCATGAACATTAAGTACCTCTTGGTCCCTCCATTCTTTCCTCTCTCTGTTCAGCATTTACATGATCTATATTCCTATCATGTCTCCTGGGCCACCAACCTATGTATCCACACTTCCTATTTGCTTTCCTTGTCTTCTAAAGCAGCACTGATTTTTCTTAAACAATACACAAATGCATACTATGAGGTATATGTGTCTTTTTGAATCATGGATAAAGAAGATGTGGTACATATACACAATGGAACATTACTCAGCCATAAGAGGGGAAAAAATGGGTCATTTGGAGTAACGTGGATGGACCTAGAATCTGTCAAACCAAGTGAAGTAAGTCAGAAAAACAAATATCATATATTAATGCTTATAGATGGAATCTAGAAAATGGTACAGATGAACCTATTTGCATGGCAGGAATAGAGATGCAGACATAGAGAACAGACTTGGGGACACAGCAGGGGAAAGAGAGGGTGGGACGAACTGACTGAGTAGCGCTGACATATTTACACTATCAGGTGCAAGATAGATGACTAGGAAAGTTACTGTATAGCACAAGGAGCCCAGCTCAATGCTCTGTGATGACCGAGAGGAGTGGGGTGGGGGTGGTGGGAGGGAAGTTCACGAGGGAGGGGATAAAGTATACATAAGCTGATTTACTTTGTGGTAGAGCAAAAACCAACACAACATCACAAAGCAATTACACTTTAATAAAAATGCATCTTATGATGTGGCATACATCAATGCCATCTTTCATGTGTCCGCATAGAAACAAAGATATAGAACTGCCTCTCCTTGTGAGGAGAGGCCTCACTCAGAGGATGTGAGACATAGGATTGGATCCTGAAGACAAGAGTGGAGCAACACTGTAACTGTGGGAAATAACAAGCTTGATAATTACAAGCGTCTTGCATGGGTCTCCCAAGAGTCTTATGAAGGTGGTTATTCTTATTCCATTTTCCCGTGAGGAACAAGCACAGAGAAAGGAAACAATTGGTCAAGGCATTCAGAAGGGCTTAGTACTTCTGGTTTCATATTATATATGAATCCACTTCTTTACATATTACAATGGGGATTAAATCATTTCCATCTTCTCCAAGTTCTTTACAAAGATAAATGGTTCTAAGGAGAGCAAAGTGTCTGGAGACATGGCTGATGAGGTGAAAGGGAAGAATTCTCACGCTTTCTCCAGTCATGTGCTCAGATTCACAGAACACCAATGACTACATCCAAAGAAATTCTCTCTGCATTTGGCAACTGTTCCCTCATCCTGTAAAGTTAATAAAGCTTATAAAGAATAAGCTGCTAGAGGTGAGTGATCAGTTGAGAAGGGCAAAACCAGTTGTCAGCCACTCCTGGGTTTAGGTGGTCCAGGGCTTAGATCTGAAATGTGGAAGCAGCTATCAGCTGTTGGGTCCCCACCCAAGCTGAGAACAAAGATTTCCATGTAACAAAGTGTTTCAGACTTTCAGAATTCTCAGCCATAGACAAGTTTGTCCCTTTACATAGAGGCTTCCATCCACTTTGCAAGTCAATCTTCCTTCAGTCTCTTCCCCTCTCTGGGCTGTAACCCAGGACAGTGGCTCTCAGAGTGCGGTCCCTGGACCAGAGTATCAGCATTACTTAGGAATCTCTTTTACAATTAATTGAGGTAAAAAATGACATAACATCAAATTGACCATTTTGAAGAGCACCACTCATCCTCATGTAGTACTTTCTTAGTTCTGTGCAACTATCCCCCCCTACCTAGTCCCCAAACATTTCCATCATTCCGAAAGGAAAGCCTGTGCCCAGTAAGCAGTCACTCCTTCCCCCCAGCCCCAACCCCCACCCCTCAGCCCCTGGCAACCATTAATCACTTTCTGCCTCTGTGGACTTGCCAATTCTGGACATTGCACAGAAATGGAGTCATGCAATATGTGATGTTTTATGGCTGGCTTCTCTCACTTAGCATAATGTTCTTGAGGTTCATCCAGGTTGTAGCATGTGTTAACACTTCATTCATTTCTATAGTTCTAAGAACTTTTTGGAAATGTAAATATCCTGCCTCACACAGCCCTAGTGCATGAGAAGCTCTGAGCCCTCTTTTGGTTCCTTGAATGCATCCTAGCATCTAAGAACTCCTGATTTAGGAGATGTCAGCACAGGCTCTTTAACTTGGAAGGCAGTTGTTGGGTTCCTAAATCCAGGATTTTGTTACTCTTCCCAAAACCCTGTGACAACATCAATGTTTCAAAACCAAAATGTTTCTGCCTTTTTCTTGAGTTGTAGGAGAGGGTTGTCAGGATCTGCCAATTTCATTCCTTATCTTAAAAAACAAACTGAACATCTAGAGCACATTCTTTCAAAATAATCCCAGACTATCTACAATCTCTTGATGTTAACTTCACCCTTTTGCATTCTATTCCCATCCTATTTATAGAATGGTTAGTTCCTTCTCGAACATCTCCAAAAGTTCCTTCTGTTACTCAGGCTGCACACTGTAGGTGCTGCGAACAGGACTGGCCCCGCTGGTACCTTCCTTCACTCCCTCTTTGGGGACAGTACACAGTCATTCCTGTGAACACGCCTCCTCTCAATCTAGGAGCCCACTTAATGGCTTTCAGTTGCCCTGAACCCAAAAGGCATTTCTTTAGTTTGATACCCAAATTCTGAATTTCTTTGGTATATTCCCCTCATGGTTGCTTGTGTAGCCCACCTGGCCCTCTGCTAATAATTTGTAGGTTTAGGAAGAAGAGCTATCCTGGATGGCATAGGAACCTGTAGTAGGAAACACAAAGAACTGAGACCCAAATAACTGGGTTTCAGGGCTGACTTGACTCATGTTCTCCTTCACTCAACAAACACAGAATTCGCTGAAGACTGTGTAGAATAGCTGCTAGGTGAGAACACAGCAGTGGGCAAGATTGACAATGCTCCCCTCCACTCCCAATTTTGGGAGCGTAAAAGTCTAGTGCAAGGTCCAAACAAGCAAAGAGGCCATTTCAGCACCATGTGAGGAGGTGCTGTGGGGCGTGTCGGTGAGACACTATGGCGGATACTCCAATGGCGGCAGTGGAAGTGGCTGTGGTGGTTGTGTTAGGGGAAGCACACTGACTGAAGCCGCCCACCCTGCCAGGCACCATAGAAACCATTTGCATGAGTTGTTTTATGACAGGAGGTCCTGCTAAGAAACACGGAACTAATAAGCCACCACCAACTGGAAGAGTTTGGGAAAGGTCAAAAGGAGACACCATGTGTCCGGTCATGTCCCAGAATCCTTCTCTCTGGCATCCATCTTGGCTGAGCAATGCGTGCACCACCAGGAAGGACTGTGAGTCAGAATGATGGGCAGAGACAACCTAGACGGTAACCCCATCACCATAAAACCCGAGACTGTGAACCACGTGGCACAGCAGTTCTCCCGGTTTCCCTGACCCTCCTGCTCTCCGCCCAGGCGCCCCTTCCCAATAAAACCTCTTGCTTTCTCAGCACATGTGTCTCCTTGGACAATTCATTTCTGAAGGTTAGACAAGAGCCCACTTTGGGGCCATGGAAGGGGTCCCCCTTCCTACAACAGTTGTGGTGTGTGCGTTCAGGAGAGGTCAAAGAAGACTCTGAGGAGAAAGAGAGGGATACGTTTAGACATGAAGGATGAGTTAGCAGAACAGGATGTCAGGTGGGGTGGGGGTAGTTCAGTTGGAAAGAACATTCCAGAGAGCAGAGATGGCATATGCACAGGCTGGGAGAGGCAAGGAGTGTGTGTCTTGCTAGGAACTAGAAGGATTGTGAAGTCGCCGGATGCTGTGTCAGGGCTGGCTCTGCTGAGATACAGGGTTAGCGAGAGAAGAGTCTACAGACCCCATTGACAGCCAGGGAAGCCATGGATGGACTCCTTGTCAGTAAACTCAGCGGGAACCCACAGCAGCATTAAAGCTGAGCTGTGATTTGACCTGCTGTGTGTTTCCATGATCATTTGGACAATGTAAGGGGAGTGAATTGGAGGGAATGAGAAAGGAGACTGCAAATCCAGTCAAGGGGCTCTTGCACCTGGGGCCTCTCATGCCACTGCTTCTGGGCATGTAAATTCAATACGTTGGAGAACAGTTTGAGAAGGTCTAGTAAAGTCAAAGATATGTGTGCTCTGTGATCCAGAAAGCTTCATCACAGGAAGTTATAAGGAAGATGTTCATAACTATATTCTTTGAAATAAAAAATAGAAGCAATTTAAGTGTCCATCAGTAGGAGAATGGATAAAATGTGATACATAAAACATGCTACATTTATATGATGGATTTTTATTCAGGAGTTAAGATGAATGAAATGGGGCTGGATTTATCAAACTGAAAAATCTCGAAAGCATAATGTTGAACAAAGAGCCATGCATGGTATGCAGAAATGTAGGTACAACTTAACATCCTGTACTTAAAAGTTTGTAAGGTCTACCATTACTTTACTCATCCTTAAGAGAGAAAAAAATGCTGATAACTAAACTGTGACAAAATGCTTTCTTGTCACTTATTAGATACTTTATACTTGATTAGACAATCTTTTATACCATATATTACTCTTGTGCATGCATAAAAAGGGGAAATAGAAGTGAAATAACTCAGTTATGGGTTCCCCCAACTTTTGCACATATAAATCCTAACTCTTCTAAATTCTCTTGACTTGAAGGCACAGATGTCTGTGTTTCTCAAATAATAAATCCTCCATCCAACTACAGGATGGGTGATAAGGCATTCTTAAGTAATCCATAAGAAAACTCACAGTCATTGTCACTGGGCTCTTAAGCTATTTTCACAGTCAGGTATAGCTAAGCTTCTTTAGAGTCCTCCTTCTGTAACATTGCTGGACGGTTCTGATTTATCACCTCCACAATCTCCTCACAATCACTTGATTCCTGAAGGGGAAGAGTGCCCCAACTAATGTCTCCACAACTTTCAGCAAGTTTGGTCCTGCTGCTTTTGGATGTGCAGGCAATAGGGCATGATTGCCACCTAGCTATTGGAAGGTATCATCAGTTATAAGAGCATCATGATTTCAGAGATATTCAAATGCAAAAATAGATGTGTGCTTTACATTTTGGAGGATAAGTTCAAAACAAGAGAGTTTTAGCAAACCCATTTGACTTCAGTCACGCTACATCCTCCCATCCAGCTTCGTAATGAAACCAACATTTTGATATCACTTATGGGTGGAATCTAAAAAAATGATACAAATGAACTTACAAAACAGAAACTGACTCACAGACACAGAAAACAAATTTATGGTTACCAAAGGGCAAAGGGAGGGGAAAGGGAGAAATTAGGAATTTGGGATTAGCAGATAAAAACTACTATATATAAAACAGATAACCAACAAGATCGTAGTATATACAGGGAACTATATTCAATATCTTGGAACAAACTATAATGGGAAAAAAATGTGTGCTTTAGAAATGAGGAAATATGGTAGTTGTCATTTATGAATAAAAATATATTTATAAACCATAAAAACTATGTGTAGATATAATAAACATCATTTAAAGACTGCTGCTGGTGGATATCTGCTATACGATGCAGGGAGCTCAAACCTGGTGCTCTGTGATAACCTAGAGGCGTGGGAATGGGGTGGGAGGTGGGAGAAAGCTTCAAGAGGGAGGTTGTGTGTATATACCTATGGCTGATTCATGTTGATATATGGAAGAAACCAACACAGTATTGTAAAGCAATTATCCTCCAATTAAAAATAAATAAGTAAAAATTTAAAATAATAAAGACAGCTGCCATCACAGAGAGAGTGGTGATGTGGAAACAGAGGGCATGTTATGGGGACAGATGCATGCTGGGACTTCCAGTCAATTGTTCACATTTCCATCTTTAAGCTTGGCAGTGTCACGTGGGTGGGTATTTGTATTACTTACCACACTTTCTGTAAGACAACTATTTCACAACTTATAGAAAAAGTCTTCCCTGCTGGCTCAGCTGGTAAAGAAGCTGCGTGCAATGCAGGAGACCTGGGTTCGATCCCTGGGTTGGGAAGATCCCCTGGAGCAGGGAACAGCTACTCACTCCAGTATTCTGGCCTGGAGAATTCCATGGACTGTATAGTCCATGGGGTCGCAAAGAGTTGGACACAACTGAGATTCTTTCACTTTTACTTAAAAAAAAAAAAAAGACTGCCACACTAGCACTAATTCTGTTAATAATCGCTGTGTGAGTCAGGGAACGTGTACAACTTCAGCTTTCTATTCTATTAATACATTGTAAAGAGGGTCATACCTCTTCTCCTTGCCTCAGAGGAATTCTGGGTTGCTGTGAAGGTCAAAACTGCAAGCGCTTGTGCAATCCCTTGTTAAAATATAAAGCACAGTAGAGAAAGGTTACTGAGACGGTCATCTCAAGTTTGCCAAACCTCCTATCAGGGATGTGTGGGAGGTGCTCACAGCAATGGCCCCAGGGGACTGGGTCCCCCTCTGTCTACACCCCATTTGCAGTATGACTCTGCCCCTCCTCCCATCAAACGGGGAGCCTGTTTCTCCACTCCTAAGCTCTGGACTGGCCTTGGCACCTGCTGTGATCAACAGACTATGGTGACAATGACATGGCAAGGGCCAGAACCTCGATGTGAAGGTGTCTTTCACTGGAACACTTCAGGTTCCTGAGACACCCCCACCTCTCACCAGGCTGGGAAGCCCAGTCTAGCCTATTGGAGAACGAAAAGTTGAGAGGAGCCAAGAAGCCCAGCCAACAGCCGGTACCAACCACCAAACATGAGTCAGGCCATCTTGAACCTGCCAGTCCCACTGACCCTCCGGTCAAATGCTGCCAACCAACAGAATTAACCCCCCTGATGATCCACAGAACCCTGAGAAATGGTCATCAGGGTCTTTAGGTCACCATGTTTCAGGGTGGTTTGTTTTGCAGAGTCGGGTACACTGACCTGTGACTGAAAGTTTGGTTTAGTCTATTCTGCTGGTGACAATGCCTTTGCCATTTTGTAAGTTGAGCAGTAAGTTATTATTAAGCACCTACTCTGCATCTGGTCCCATCACTTTATGGGAAATAGATGGGGAAGCAGTGGAAACAGTGTCAGACTTTATTTTGGGGGGCTCCAAAATCACTGCAGATGGTGATTGCAGCCATGAAATTAAAAGACACTTACTCCTTGGAAGGAAAGTTATGACCAACCTAGACAGCATATTAAAAAGCAGAGACATTACTTTGCCAACAAAGGTCTGTCTAGTCAAGGCTATGGTTTTTCCAGTGGTCACGTATGGATGTGAGAGTTGGACTGTGAAGAAAGCTGAGCACCGAAAAATTGATTCCTTTGAACTGTGGTGTTGGAGAAGACTCTTGAGAGTCCCTTGGACTGCAAGGAGATCCAACCAGTCCATCCTAAAGGAGATCAGTCCTGGGTGTTCATTGGAAGGACTGATGCTGAAGCTGAAACTCCAGTACTTTGGCCACCTCATGAGAAGAGTTGACTCATTGGGAAAGACCCTGATGCTGGGAGGGATTGGGGGCAGGAGGAGAAAGGGATGACAGAGGATGAGATGGCTGGATAGCATCACCGACTCGATGGACATGAGTTTGAGTAAACTCTGGGAGTTGGTGATGGACAGGGAGGCCTGACATGCTGTAATTCACAGGGTCACAAAGGGTTGGACATGACTGAGTGACTGAACTGAACTGAGCTGTGTTGGTTATGGGGTATGTGCTGTGAAGACTACCAAAAAAGGACCATAGATAAATGGCTCAGCTGCAGCACAAACAAGAACTGTAACTTTGTTAGGAAAAGAAAATGTAAATGATAGAAAGTTAAATAAGAATGTGCTAAATTGAGAAAGATGTGCTCTGCAGAGGAAAGTGAACACTTTCTTATTATGTAGCAGAAACTCTGGCTTAGTTCATAGAATCCTCACAACAATTCTATAAGGCAGGCACTGTGATTATTCCCATTTTACAGGTAAGGAAACTGAGGAAGTTGCAGGGAAGTAAGCTGTCCTGAGTCACATAGCCAGCAAGTGGTCGGCCCTGGTCTGGGAACTGGCAGCCCGACAGCAAAGCTCACGTGTGCCCTAGAGTAGACAAATGACAGTAAGGCTATGCTGTGAGGATGCGGGGACAGATGCTTTGGGCGGGGGCAAGGGGGTGGGGAGGTTTCCTAGGCGAGAGAGACCTCAGCTGGCCTTGGAGGTTGGGTGGGAGTTGGAGTGGAATTTAGAAGGTTGCAGGCAGAGATCATGGTGTATGCACGTGGGGGGTTTGGAGCCGCATGAGAAGCTGAGTCCAGCTGGGTCAGGACCTGCCTCCCTCCAACCCAGGAGTCTGTGACTATCCTTCCAGGCCAGTTACATCCCAGCGAGACCCCCACTGCCTGGCTGAGGGGACGCCCGGGAGAGATGGACTGGGAGGAGCTTGGAAAGTGGAAGTATCATTCCCACTTGGAAAGTGGCAGTATCTCAGGGTGGATGCAGGGGCAGGACAGAACCAGGAAACATGGATGGGGGGCCTCCAGGGCTGCCAGAATTCTCAGCTGGGGTGAGGAGGAGGCAGTGAGTTGAGGAGGAGTCGTCATCCTGCTGCCCCGCGGAGCCCACGTCCATCAGCCAGGACAAGATGCTGGGGCAGGCCACGGGTGCCAGGCCATAAGATGCCCCATTTCCCTGGGACCTGTGGGGTGGACTGGCTTCTTATATCCTTGTGTGCACCCAGACCATCTTTTCCTGCTGTTTTATACTAGCAACGGCCAGCAAAATTATTTCTGCCAAAACCTATGCTATGACTCCAGAGGGAGAGGTGTGTTCTGAGATGCTTTTGAAATTCTCCTAAACAACCTGTGAGTTATGGTGGAATATTTTAATAAGAGTCCAGGTCTTGTTGTTGTATGTATTCTCGGTTAAGCTACGTAATTTCACCTTATAAATGCGCTTTTACCAGTGGGGTGCTGATGGGGGTTGCTGGCTGCTCGCTGATGCAGTTACTGTTCCTGAGAAGGACCCAGGAAAAGCAGAGACCATAGGAGCATCATCTGGCTTCACCACTCACTCACCCCCACTCCCACCCCCGCAACACTGAATTGCTCACAGCCTGTGGGAATTCAGGAAAGGCTTCCAGCGAAGAGGCATTTGAAATGGGCCTTGGAGGATGGAGATTTTGATGGGTGAGGCCAGCGGAAAGAGTTTACCTGCTTGTGGGTAAACTGAGCAATGGCCAGGGACCCCACACATGCAAGGGGTGAGAAAAAAATCTATGTAAGAACAGAGCTGGGGAAAGAGAATAAGATGGGACATGTCAGATGGCTGGGTTGGCACTGGGGACCAGGGCCTTGAACGGACAGTTGGGAGACATGGACTTGCCTTCTGAAAGCAAGATGACAAACACAACATCTCATGAAAGCAGCAATTGTTCCTGCTTGTTCTTAATTCAACCTTGTGGATCTGGATAAGTACAGACATAAAAATTGTGTGATTCTGAGACCATCCTGTGTAAAAAGATCGGATGACTCTACCTGAACAAACCCTTGCAGAGCAAATGATATAAAGTGTATATTTTGGTGAACTTTAAATTGTACATGTAATACATGGTGGGGGTAGAAAGACTTGAAAACATGGATACGCAAAAGAAAGAAAAAAGAAATAACGCTTATAATTCTACCATCCAGAGATATTATGCTTTTCAGACTTCTCTCAATGGATGGATATAAATTTATGTTACATAGAGGGCTCATACTGCTTTAGAACCTACTTTAGAAAACTTAATATCTTGCGACTATCTTACCATATCAATAAATACACTCCCCAGCATCATTTTAAGCGGCCGTTTTTTAGTCCCTATTGAAGAACATCTTGAACCGTCTTCAATCTCCCACTTCTATTTGTGTTAAAATCTTAACTGTACCCATCCAAGCGATGTGTTCTTAGCCACATGTACAGAAGAGGGCACTTGAAAAATCAAACCCAGAGTAATCACTACCATTATGTTAATCACTTTAGAGCTCTTTTCACTGCATACCGGATGGAGCATTCTGCCGTCTGGCAGAGTCTTCAGGTGGTGCTATTAGGTGGCACAGTTCCTTCAGAACACAGATGACTCATTTGATGAGCATGTGGGCTACTTCTGTGTGGACTTGACCCCACTTCTATTGTCTTGTATTTCTGTATTCATGCCAACTCCCTCAAAAAACAAATGACAAGAATTTGATGTTTTGCAGTTGTTAGTGATTGATGATGCATTCTTGAAACAGGGAAAAAAATCAATGGATTCAGTAGATCCTGCAAAATGTTTATGAATAGACTGAGCAGAAAATGCAGAAAAGCAGAAAATGCCTTTTCTACTAGGTAAACTGTACCTGGGGCCTCCGGAGAAGTTAACTGCTGATATCAGACTCACCCTGATGAGATAGAAATGCTGAGCTGAAGTGTGTCCCCTCGGTTTGCAGAGCCCGGTTTTCTCTGGCACCATCCGCGTACGATAAAATTTGTCTGTCACATACGAGCATCTTTAAAATGATGACATCAAAAACAAATACTACAAATTTGAACCTCAGGGAAGAATGAAGCATAAGGACCTCACTGCTTCCCTCTAGTGGCTATGTCCTGTTTCAGCGGGTCTCTTGGCACTTAGGTGGGTCCTGTACTGGGAAGCCCAGCGCCCTCTTGTGGAGGGCAGGAGAAGGTGTCCACATTTCTCATAAGGGCAGAGACCTGGGCTGCGGAGAAGCCCGTGGATTGGCAAAGACAAACTCGACCCGAGGGACTGGTAAACACGAGTTACCTCCGCCGGAGCTTATGGACGTGTCCCCCACACCGAGATATCTTAGAAGCAGAATCAAATAAATTCTCATGATTTAATTGTCTTTTTTAAATTAAATACTTGTTAATGTTCTATTTATTCTGTTACTTTGAATGTCCTCTTGGAATTAGCCAATTTTAGTAGTAAAATATAGCCCTGTTTATCAGACATGGTCCATGAATAAAGAGAATGCTCCAAAGAGCTGATAGTGCAACCCATGGACCATGATAACTTGTCAGGTTTTGTAGATAGAAGATAATGATTAAAGATGTGGGCTGTGATGCCTAATTCCCGTGCTGGTTCTGCTCACTGGATGGCAGGCAGGCACCAGACTGAAGTTTTCAAAACCTCACTTTCCTATAAAATGAGAATGCTGATAGTTCCCACCTTGCAGAGTTACGACAATTCAGTGGTGAAGAACTGGCCTGCCAATGCAGGAGCCGCAGGAGACTCAGATTTGATCCCTGGGTCTGGAAGATCTCCTGCAGAAGGAAATGGCAACCCACTCCAGTATTCTTGCATGGGAAATCCCCTGAACAGAGGAGACTGCTGGGTTACAGTCCACAGGGTCACAATGCATTGGAAACAACTTAACATGCATGCAAATAAATACATTAGCACATTGTATTTAGCAAATGCTATTACAATTTAACCAGAAGATTAACATTTTTTAAAAGGTGTATTACTTTCTTTGTTGTCTTCTATGACAAAGTACAATGACCAACATTAATCATTTTCTAGGAGGCTCCTATTTCTGTTTGTGAAAAATGACTCTATGCCCATAAATAAGGCAATGAAGAGCTAAGAAGTGGCAGAGTTCTGAGTACGGTTATCCAACTTTTTCCTACTACAAACCTAGTGGTCTGCATATGAACTGCCTGTCCTACTTCTGAGTTCTTCCTTCTATTTCCATTTTCACCTGTTCTCTCCCTGTCTTACTGCCCATTTCTAACACCACTGTTGACTCCACCTTCTCTCCAATCTGCTGTGGACTCAGAAAGGAGGTAACAGAGCTCATTAGAATTTTGCTTTATGCAATAGGTTAAATAGGCACTAGTGGGAACATCTGAACTCTTTCCCTCTTTGCAAAACACATATTCTCCTGTCTGAATACATGTATGCCTTTTAGCATCCATGGAATCCATACCTAAAGAGTAGAAAAGAACTAAAAACAAAAAATGGAAGTGTTAAAAGACTTTTTTTTTTTTAGGATGGGCGGCTGATCATGTGAGCTGGGAGCTTTCCAGGCAATCATATTTTGTCTTTTGTCTCCTTGTTGGAGGGAGGGTAGGCTGGGTTCTACTCCCTGGGCTGAAGCACTGGCCCCTAGTGGTCGGGTAGGGTAGTGGTGGGGAGGGCAGGCTACTGTTTGACAGAAAATGGTCTTTCAGGTAGTGGTAATGGAAGTTCAGTTCAGTCGTTCAGTCGTGTCTGACTCTTTGTGACCCCATGAACCGCAGCATGCCAGGCCTCCCTGTCCATCACCAACTCCCAGAGTCCACCCAAACCCATGTCCATTGAGTCGGTGATGCTATCCAAGCATCTCATCCTCTGTCGTCCCCTTCTCCTCCTGCCCTCAATCTTTCCCAGCATCAGGGTCTTTTCAAATAAGTTAGCTCTTTGCATCAGGTGGCCAAAGTTTCAGCTTCAACATCAGTTCTTCCAGTGAACACCCAGGACTGATCTCTTTTAGGATGGACTGGTTGGATCTCCTTGCAATCCAAGGGATTCTCAAGAGTCTTCTCCAACACCACAGTTCAAATCCATCAATTCTTCGGCAATCAGCTTTCTTTATAGTCCAACACTCACATCCATACATGACTACTGGATAAACCATAGCCTTGACTAGATGGACCTTTGTTGGCAAAGTAATGTCTCTGCTTTTTATTTTTTTATTTATTTTTATTTTTTTATTTTTTTGTCTCTGCTTTTTAATGTGCTGTCTAGGTTGGTCATAAGTTTCCTTCCAAGGAGCAAGCGTCTTTTAATTTCATGGCTGCAATCACCATCTGCAGTGATTTTGGAACCCCCCAAAAATAAAGTCTGCCACTGTTTTCACTGTTTCCCCATCTATTTGCCATGAAGTGATGGGACCGGATGTCATGATCTTAGTTTTCTGAATGTTGAGTTTTAGGCCAGCTTTTTCACTTTCTTCTTTCACTTTTATCAAGAGGCTCTTTAGCTCTTCTTCACTTTCTGCCATAAGGGTGGTGTCATCTGCACATCTGAGGTTACTGATATTTCTCCCGGCAATCTTGATTCCAGCTTGTGCTTCCTCCAGTCCAGTGGTAATGAAAGAGCAAGCAGATATTAGCCAGGGGAGCATAACTGGAGGAGAATCTGAACCAGAGTCAAGATGGGAGCAGAGAGCACAGTGAGGAGAGGCAAGGTGGGTCTGTGATTGAGAGCACAGTGACAAGGTGTGAAGTGGGGTGCTGCCTGTAGCTCTGTGGTGTAGCGAGGTTTAGGAGCACAATTCCCCCAGCTCTGTTCTTCCTTCGCAAGATTGTTTTGGCTATTCAGGGTCTTGTGTGTCTCCATACAAATTTTAAAATTATTTGTTCTAATTCTGTGAAAAATGCCATTGGTATTTTGATAGGGATTACCTTGTATCTGTAGATTGCCTTGGGTAGTATGGTCATTTTACCGATGTTCATTCTTTCATCCCAAGAACACAGTGGACCTTTCTGTCTGTCTGTGTTATTTTCATCAGCATTAGTCATATAGCTTTCTGAGAACAGATCTTTTACCTATAGGTAAGTTAAGTGTTTAATGACACTGACTGGCACACCATGGATTTCATTACAGATCCAAGATGCCTAATGATATTAAAAATTTTTTTTTTTTATTTTATATTGGGGTATAGCCAATTAACAATGTTGCGATAACTTCAGGTGTAGAGCAGAGCAACTCAGCCACATACATACATGTATCCGTTCTCCCCCAAACGTCCCCCCCATTCAGGCTGCCATAAGCATTGAGCAGGATTCTCTGTGCTACACAGTAGGTCTTCGTTGGTCTAATGACATTTTAAAACTGATTGACATTTTATTTTTAATTTTCCTATTGTGGTCTCTCACACTACAACATAATCACATTGCCTGGCATATAGAAGGTGCTTCTCTTAGATGGCTTTTGCTTAGAAATGGACCCTGAACCAAGAGATATGAGTGCATGTGATTTATTAAGGACATGCTTCTGGGAGAAACTGTTAAGGAAGCAGGGAGGGTGGAGAGAGAAGAGGATGCTGTCAAGAAATGGTGCAATGGCAGAAGAAAGTCCTGGTCTCTGAGTCCCAGGGGAGCTCTGGAAAGTCAGCTGCACCTCAGAGTTTGTCCCTCTGGGAGGCAAGGAAGGCAGTATTCCAAATACTCCCTCCAACAGTGAGGTCAGTCACTGAGCGTCAGAGGCCAGGTAGTGCACAGTGGGGAATAAACTCCCACTCTCCCAGCAGACAAGATGACTTCAGCAGCCACAGTCAGCTTAGAGGAAAGGGGAAACTGTGAGCAGTTAGCCATGCAGCACAGAAAAGCTGGGACCTGGGAAGCGTGTCAGGGGTGTCCCCCAGAGTTCTCACTAAGGATGTCATAAATAAGTGGATCAGTGAACAAGTACAAGGCCCCCACTCCTCCATAAGGATGCACATGGTACCATTTTTTGCTTTGTATCATGTGTACTTACATCCCCATTACCTAGTGTTCTGTGGATTAGATTTTGGTAAAGAAACATTGTTCAGCCAGAGAGCTAACTTCTCCTTATCCAGGACACCGGGGTTTGGGCATAAGCCCCTCCAATGACAGAGACAGCAGAACTGGGCTGGTTTCCAGAGTCAAACCTTCCAAAGGACTGGAATCACCAGTGCATGAGTGTGACCTCAAGAAAGACGTGACCAATGTGGTCCTGCGCCTGGCATTAGGATGGACAGGAAGGGGTTTAACGTGACCCTGCATCTCTCATTGAGTGAGCGAGCAAAGAGCAAATGAGACCCTGGAAGTCCATCCCCAGGGCAACATGAGAAGGTGATCAAGAGTCCAATGTAAGAACAGAAAAAGAAGAGATCAAAGTCAGTCTCCCCATTGGGAGTGGCAATAAACGGTCCAGAAGATAAATTTCTGTGCCCGTAAATATCTTACATGATGAAGAGAATATACAGATGTGTGAAAACCTCATAAACAAAAAGGTGGCTCTGTCCCAGCTGCTTATGGTTAGAGAACTGCATCACCACCCACTACCCCAGAGGAAGGAGCAAAGATTAAAACCAGAATGACCTCCATTCATGAGGCTTATTTTAGTCAAAATGGGTCTAGTTCTTTTTTTTTTTTTTCCTTTATTTATTTATTTATTTTTTCAGTGGGTTTTGTCATACATTGATATGAATCAGCCATAGATTTACACGTATTCCCCATCCCGATCCCCCCTCCCACCTCCCTCTCCACCCGATTCCTCTGGGTCTTCCCAGTGCACCAGGCCCGAGCACTTGTCTCATGCATCCCACCTGGGCTGGTGATCTGTTTCACCATAGATAATATACATGCTGTTCTTTCAAAACATCCCACCCTCACCTTCTCCCACAGAGTTCAAAAGTCTGTTCTGTACTTCTGTGTCTCTTTTTCTGTTTTGCATATAGGGTTGTCATTACCATCTTTCTAAATTCCATATATATGTGTTAGTATGCTGTAATGTTCTTTATCTTTCTGGCTTACTTCACTCTGTATAATGGGCTCCAGTTTCATCCATCTCATTAGAACTGGTTCAAATGAATTCTTTTTAACGGCTGAGGACACAAACAGATGGAGAAACATACCATGCTCATGGATTGGAACAATCAATATTGTCAAAATGGCTATTCTACCCAAAGCAATCTATAGATTCAATGCAATCCCTATCAAGCTACCAACGGTATTTTTCACAGAACTAGAACAAATAATTTCACAATTTGTATGGAAATACAAAAAACCTCGAATAGCCAAAGTAATCTTGAGAAAGAAGAATGGAACTGGAGGAATCAACCTGCCTGACTTCAGACTCTACTACAAAGCCACAGTCATCAAGACAGTAAGGTACTGACACAAAGACAGAAATATAGATCAACGGAACAGAATAGAAAGCCCAGAGATAAATCCACGAACCTATGGACACCTTATCTTTGACAAAGGAGGCAAGGATATACAATGGAAAAACGACAACCTCTTTAACAAGTGGTGCTGGGAAAACTGGTCAACCACTTGTAAAAGAATGAAACTAGAACACTTTCTAACACCATACACAAAAATAAACTCAAAATGGATTAAAGATCTAAATGTAAGACCAGAAACTATAAAACTCCTAGAGGAGAACATAGGCAAAACACTCTCCGACATAAACCACAGCAAGATCCTCTATGACCCACCTCCCAGAATATTGGACATAAAAGCAAAACTAAACAAATGGGTCTAGTTCTTTAGTAGAAATTTTGTCTGCCTATAGGGAGGTAGCTATGTTCAAATAAAGATACTTTCCTTTCTTATGTTCCCATTGAAGGACCCCCGACATAGGTGGTCCTGTAGAAGAAATGTGCAGTGAATCTGAGGGATTCATGCATAGCTCACCTGTGTCGTCCAGCCTAGAAGACTGGGGAGAAATTGCCACAAAAATCATACCCAAAATAAGATCCTGGTATACAGACTTTGTTACGTAAGTCTTGTGTGTTTCAGAATCTTAGAAATGAACAAGGAAATTAAAAAATAGTACATTCTGACTCTCAGCTATGTTCCCGGCAGTTGAGGGTATAGTATACCGAGTCTGGAAAGGTGAGGGACCACAGTGCCTGCTGCAGCAGAAGGGAACCCAGGCCACTTCCTTCCCACCGTATTTGAGTCTGAATGCAGGTCTGTCCACTTATGTGCCCTTCTCACTGTGGACGTAAGCAGACAGGGACACAGTGAGGTAAAGGGTTAAGACACCAACTGAACTGACCCTTGTAACAACTTTTCAAGGAGGCAGAAATGGAAGTCCTGACCACAAACTGGGGCTGGCTTTGGCAGTTTAAAAATGTACAGCTCATTCACACCATAATTACTTCTTTTTTTAAAAAAATTATAGTTGATTTACAGTATTATATTAGTTTCAAGTATACAACAAAGTGATTGTTATATATAGTTTATAACCATAACTTATAAATATATATATAACTGAATCACTGTTATATACATATAACTGGATGTAGAGATACATGTTAATATTATTATAAGATATTGAATATAGTACCCTATGCTATGTAGTAAATCCGTGTTGCTTATTTGTTTATGTATAGCAGTTTGTATCTGTTAATCCCATACTCCTTTATCACCCCCCTCACCCTCTCCCCTCTGGTAACGATGTTTGTTTTCTATGTCTGTGAGTCTGTTTCTGTTTTGTTTATAGATTCATTTTGTGTCCTGGTTCAGATTTCATATATAAGTGATATCATCTGGTATGTCTTTCTCTGTCTGACTTCTTTCACTTAGTATGATGATCTCTAGGTCCATCATGTTGCTGCAAATGGCATTATTTCATTCTTTTTTATGGCTGAGGAATTACAATTACTTCTGAGCTTTCATTGCTAGCAGTAATGTGCGATCTCCAAGTGGATTGTGAGATTTGTATAGCCCAACCTGTAAGTATACAAAAATGGAACTGGGAATGAACTAAACCCATTTACCATACACTGACACCTACAGTATGCCCTGCTCTGCAACTGGGAAGTCATGTGGGAGCAGGGGTAGCAGGTTGAAAACTGTGTGATAGAATCTCTGATGCCAAGAAAATGAATCAATACCTGTGGTAGAAAAAAGATGGGTTAGTACCACTGTTTGTGTTGACAGTTTGAGATAAAGGGTGTTAGCAATTTTCTAGGAAGTGATTTCCTATATATTGAAAAATACTGAAGGAGGCAGGAAAGTTAGAATATTTGAGTGCATCCTATGCCTCCTGATTATCTACATGTAGGCAAAGGCCCTGCTCCTGACCTTGGGGAATATTTCCCATTGCCAATCAATGCTGCCGCTAGAAGCCTGCAACAATAGTCTTTCTGGAGCCCTGCCCAGACTCAACTCACTGTACCAAACAAGGCTCCTGAAAAGAAGCTTTCTTGGAGTGAGCTCCAAGAGCTGCTCCTCTGCTGCATGATACCCTAGCACCAGGGTCCAATTAACATCCATAAAACTGACCCATCCTGTGAGATCCTTTCCCCCTTGGAAGTAGCCTGTCATATAACTGGGGCTGGGGTGCTACTCTAACCTTGAAAATAGTGTGGCTATACATCTGTGTCTCTTTTTCTGTCTTGCATACAGGGTTATCGTTACCATCTTTCTAAATTCCATATATATGCGTTAGTATACTGTATTGGTGTTTATCTTTCTGGCTTACTTCACTCTGTACAATGGGCTCCAGTTTTATCCATCTCATTAGAACTGATTCAAATGTATTCTTTTTAATGACTGAGTAATAACACGTGTAAATCCATGGCTGGTTCATGTCAATGTATGGCAAAAAACCACTACAATATTGTAAGGTGATTAGCCTCCAACTAATAAAAATAATTGGGGAAAAAAACAAATAAAAATAATCTATAAAAAATAAATAAATAAAATTAAAAAAACAGAATTTAGCATAAAAAAAAAAAAAGAAAATAGTGTGGCTAATGGGTAGGAACTCAGGGAAGGGAGGAAGGGAAGAGTCTTAATTTCAGGTGGATTACCTGTGAGCTTCTGATGACCTGTTTATTGTCCCTCCATCGCCCCCACCATGATCACTACCACTCTAGCAGTGTTCTTCCTCTCACAAGGGGACAGCAGCTGGCTTTCTGTACATTTGTCTCAGCAAACCAGGAGCTATATAACTAAACACCAAGCAAGTGTTCAACAATAGAAATTACAGAAGCCTGCTGAGTGTCACGCTTCCTGAAAACGTACTCAAATTCAGGGTTGTTTGTTTGATAATTTTTATTTTAATATTGTTCTGGCCAAACAAAATATATCTGCTGTCCATATGCTAGCTTCACAGGTCACCAGTGGGTTACTTCTGATGTGAACCATCCTTTCTTTCATGGACAGCCTTTAAATTTCTATTTACTTATTTTAGTGAGGTGTAGTTGATTTATAATACGATGTAGGTTTCAGGCAAACAACACAGTGATTCACAATTTTTAAAGGTTATACTCCATTTAAAGTTATTATAAAATAAATATTGGCTATATTCCCTGTGTTGTACAATATATCCTTGTAGCTTATTTATTTAGACATAGTCGTTTGTACCACTTAACCCCCTACCCCTGTATTGCAACTCCCTCCCTTCCCACTGGTAACCACTAGCTCATTCTCTGTATCTGTGAGTCTGTTTCTTTTTTGTTACATTCAGGAGTTTGTTGTGTTTTTTAGATTCTACATATAATACAGTATTTGTCATTTTCTGTCTGGCTCATGTCACTAAGCATAATAACCTCCTAGTCCTCTCTCAACCTCAGTTGTGCACTTGAATCACGTGAAGAGTTTTAAAAATATACTCATAAGGGACTTCCCCTTGTGATCCAGTGGCTAAGACTCTGGCCCCACCCAGCTTTGATCCCTGGTCAGGGAAGAATATCCCCCATGTCACAGCTAAGAGTTTGCATATCACAACTAAGACTCAGCACAGCCAAATAAAAATAAATATTTAAAGAATAAAAACATAGTCATAAATGAGCTCTTGATTCTATACCAGACCAATTCATCCAGAAGCTCTGGGGGTGGGAACTGGGCATTACTATTTTTCAAAAGCTTCCTTAAGGAGTCTACTGAGCAGCTGGTTTGGAGGACCATCATCTTCAGGATGCTCTGCTGCTGCTCCCCCAAACTCAGAGAAGCAGAGACAGCCCTGAGAAACAAGCCAACAAGCCCTGAAAACAAGCCAAACAAAACAAAACAAAAAAAAACAAGAAAACAAGCCAATAGAAGGATCTCAGATGCCCTTTGGGTGAGGCTAAGTTTGGAGAAGACACTTTCAAGGATGTTGGTGGTGGTCCTTGTAGTTCCTACAGATTCCTGCAGACCAGGCTTATCTCCTTAGATAAGGAGACTAAGACCTAGCTGGTGCTACTATATATGCAGAGTACATCACACGAAATGCCAGGCTGGATGAAGCACAAGCTGGAATCAAGATTGCCAGGAGAAATATCAGTAACCTCAGATATGCAGATGATACCACACTTATGGAAGAAAGTGAAGAAGAACTAAAGAGCCTCTTGATGAAAGTGAAAGAAGAGAGTGAAAAAGTTGGCTTAAAACTCAACATTCAGAAAACTAAGATCATGGCATCTGGTCCCATCACTTCATGGCAAATAGATGGGGAAACAATGGAAACATTGAGAGACTTTATTTTGGGGGGCTCCAAAATCACTGCAGATGGTGATTGCAGCCATGAAATTGAAAGATGCTCCCTCCTTGGAAGAAAAGCTATGACCAACCTAGACAGCATATTAAAAAACAGAGACATTATTTTGCCAACAAAGGTCTGTCTAGTCAAAGCTATGGTTTTTCCAGTAGTCATGGATGGATGTGAGAATTGGACTATAAAGAAAGCTGAGCACCAAGGAATTGATGGATTTGAACTGTGGTTTTGGAGAGGACTCTTGAGAGTCCCTTGGACTGCAAGGAGATCCAACCAGTCCATCCTAAAGGAGATCAGTCCTGAATATTCATTGGAAGGACAGATGCTGAAGCTGAAATTTCAGTACTTTGGCCACCTGATGTGAAGAACTGACTCATTTGAAAAGACCCCAATGCTGGGAAAGATTGAAGGTAGGAGGAGAAGGGGAAGACAGAGGATGAGATGGTTGGATGGCATCACTGACTTGATGGACATGATTTGAGTAAGCTCGGGGAGTTGGTGATGGACAGGGAACCCTGGTGTGCTTCAGTCCATGGCATCATAAAGAGTTGGACATGACTGAGTGACTGAACTGAACTGGTTTTCAGCTTTGAGAACTTCATCTGGACATCTTCCCCTATAATCTTTCCCTCTAACAACCCATCCTCCAGCATTTCTACCTACTACCAAAACACAAATGCTGAGAACTAGACCTTGACTTCCAGCAAGGCAGGAATCCAGTCCCCTTATGACTCCAGGGAACATGGTTCAAAAGGAAGGCGGTTGAGTGGAGCAAAAAGAATAGAGACAGAAAGAACAACAAATAAGGCAATAATAAAAGATGGAACATGCAGCTAAGTAGGAGCTAAGGGCCTCACCCAACCATAACTTCAACTCAGACCATTAAAGTCCCACATGTTGATGTTCACACATGGTCACAATGAATTGTGTTTTAGTGTCAAACTTTTACTATCGCTCTACCAAAATAGAGCCTGCCATTGAGTTAGCTTAAGGTTTAAAATGAATTATTTCATAACATACTGTGTCCAGGGTCCCTTTTTTTTTGGTGGGCTGCACAAGAAGTAGCTGAGAATGAATCTGTAAAAGAAAAAGTCCTCTTCATATCTTGAATTTGAAGGTAAGGCTGAAAGAAATGGTAACCTGATTTCTGTGTTTTCGATGTGAAGAAACTGAGGTCCAGCATGGTGAAATGACTCCTCTAACATCATACAACTATCTTGCAGCAAAGGTAGACGTGGTATCAAGATCCACAACCAAAACATGCATCTCTACCAGTATAGTCTGGGTACAGCCGCAGAATCCTTCCCAATAGAGATTCTGCAAGGCCCACGATCAACTGGTCAGAGTTGTACATCCTAGATGTGTTTTCACCTCTGTTAGAGGATATGCATTGGGAAGCAGTTTGTTGGTTGCTCAGCTGCTTCAGTTGTGTCCAACTCTCTGTGACCCTATGGACTGTAGCCCACTAGGCTCCTCTGTCCATGGGATTTTCCTGGCAAGAATACTGAAGTGGGTTGCCATGCCCTCTTCCAGGGGATCTTCCTGATCCAGGGATCAAACCCACATCTCCCGCATTGCAGGCAGATTCTTTACTGACTGAGCCGCCTGGGAAGCCCATTGGGAGGAAGGGGTGACCTTAAAAGATACATTTATAAACCTCAAGGATTCCTTCTGTTCTTCCCTGTAATTGGATATGCAGAGTGTGTGGATGCATTTCTGCCACATCTGTCTTAGTCTGTGTGGGTCAATGATACAGAGCAGCCCTACTGGGGGAGAGTTTGGACACTAAATATCTGAAAGTAAACAGCAAATCTTAATCACCCAAAATCCCCAAGGTAGCTAAGTGACCACATAATTGACTGAACCAAAACAAACAGAAAAACACAATTGAATATGCTGTCCACCAATTGCTGTTATTAAAGAACAAAAATCATATCCTGCCCAAGTCATCATTAAAAAATCAAGATTAAAAAGTTGAAGGCATTTTAATTTTTTCTTCATATATCTGGATACTCATTCCTAATTCCTAAGCTCTTTATTACCCAACTAGGGGCTTATCCTTTCACTGCCAGCTTCCCTTCTGCATCTCTCTCTCTTCAGCATGGACACCACATTGACCCCCAAGTATAGCATCAGTTCCCCTTCTTTCTCCTATAGATTCTCTCAGGCTCATGTGAAATAGAAAAGCCAGGGGCTCTAGATATGCTCTCAGTCCCCTGTAGAATAACCCACAGAAGATCCCTCCTCCTCTTCCTAGTCTCTGCTGGGCAGACTCAAGCAACCCACTGCTGTGACTGCTCCCTCATCTCTCTCTGTTCCCTGACTTTTGGGTCATTGCCTCATTTGCTCAAAATCATTTTTTATCCTCAAATAATTTTCTCTATCACATATTTTAGTGATTATTTACTTATTCATCTTTTCTAATCAAATTCATACTTCCTGAGGACAGAAACTACATTTCTGTCATTTTATACTTTTCAGCATCCAGTAGGTTATGTAGTTAATGAGTTATTATGTACATGAATGAATGAAAGAAAGACCAAAATGAAGGAAGTAGTTTTACTACCTTTGTTTATGCTAATGGTTCTTTCTGTAAGGGAAATAGACATTTTGTCCAACTGTGTATAAATGAAAGTTGCTCAATCACGTCCGACTCTTTGCAACCCTGTGGACTATACAGTCCATGGAATTCTCCAGGCCTTAATACTGGAGTGGCTAGCCTTTCCCTTCTCCAGAGAGTCTTCTCAACCCAGGGATTGAACCCAGGTCTCCCACATTGCAGGCAGATTCTTTACCAGCTGAGCCACAAGGGAAGCCCAAGAGTACTGCACTGGGTAGCCTATCCCTTCTCCAGTGGATCTTCCTGGGTCTCCTGCATTGCAGGCAGATTCTTTACCAACTGAGCCAACTGTATATACAAAAGCACAATTAGAAAAGAAATGTTTCAAAACATAGCTTTACAAGGGTGTCTTTCAGTTGGTTATGCCAAAAACGAGAGCCCAATGAACCTAAAGTTAATGTTTATTTCAAAAATGTGTTGATTTGGTGTTTCTTGGTGCTTTAATATAGCCTTTAGACTGCAGGGTGAGGAGGTATGTAGAATTAGCATTGAATCAGCCCTAAAGAGAACAGTTGTAAAAGAGAGTCAAAAGTGCCCCAAATAGCTCCTTCATTGGTTTGTTACAGAGCCCTATACCTACTGAAATTAAAAACTATTATTCTTCAGAACAGTAGTTTTATTATTCTTATTATTCTTGAGATAATTCAATAATCAGATATTGAATGCCTATGGATCATTAGATCTGGACATTTTACCAAGGATATTTCTTGCCTAGAGGCATAGAGCACTAAATGGTCAACTCCACAGTAGCATGGCATTGTTTACTTTATTAACTAACTAGGAACCTTCTCTCCTAGCAAAGATCAGGGATTTAAGGAAAGTGGGCAGTTAAGTTTTACTGACCAGTATTCTTCCATTAGAAGTATTTCCTTTGACACTGTCGCTTTTTGGTGACACCTTGTGTGGGATGGAATTTGCATAATTTTTGGGCTCATTGGAGAAGGAAATGGCAACCCACTCCAGTACTCTTGCCTGGAAAATACCATGGACGGAGGAGCCTGGTAAGCTACAGTCCATGGGGTCACTAAGAGTCGGCCGCAACTGAGAGACTTCCCTTTCACTCTTCACTTTCATGCACTGGAGAAGGAAATGGCAACCCGCTCCAGTATTCTTGCCTGGAGAATCCCAGGGACGGGAGCCTGGTGGGCTGCTGTCTATGGGGTCGCACAGAGTGGGACACGACTGACGTGACTTAGCAGCAGCAAGGCAAAGGAAACAAAGGCAAAAATAGACTAGTGGGGTCTAATTAAAGTTAAAAGTTTTTGCACAGCAAAGTAAACCATTGACAAAATGAAAAGACAACTTACTGAATGGGAGAAAATATTAGCAAATGATATGATCAACAGGGGATTCATACTCAAAATATATAAACAGCTCATACAACTCAATATCAAAAACCAAACAAACAACTTGATTAAGAGTGGGAAAAAGACCTGAATAGAAAATACACAGATGGCCAGCAGGCAAATGAAAAATGCTCAGCATAGCTAATCATCAGAGAAATGCAAATGAATGCCACAGTGAGATATCACCTCATGCTGTGCTGCACTTAGTCGCTCAGTCATGGCTGACTCTCTGTGACCCCATGGACTGTAGCCCACCAGGCTCCTCTGACCATGGGGATTCTCCAGGCCAAAACACTGGAGTGGGTTGCCATGCCTTCTTCCAGAGGATCTTCCCAACCCAGGGATCGAACGCAGGTCTCCCCCATTGCAGGCAGATTCTGTACCATCTGAGCAACCAGGGAAGCCCAAGAATACTGGAGGGGGTAGCCTATCCCTTCTCCAGGGGGTCTTCCTGACCCAGGAATTGAACTGCGGTCCCCTGAATTGCAGGTGGATTCTATACCATCTAAGCTACCAGGGAAGCCCTATCACCTCATACCTCACACCTACCATCAAAAGACCACAAATAACAGCCATTGACAAGGATGTGGAGAAAAGGGAACCCTAGTACATTGATGGAGGGAATATAAATTGGTGTAGCCACTATGGAAAACAGTATGAAGTTTCCTTAAAACAATTCTAAAACTAGAACTACCATATGATCCAGCAATTCCACTCCTGGGTATCTAGCTCAAGAAAACAAAATCACTAATTCAAAAAGATACACACATTCCAGTGTTCACAGCAGCTCTATTTACAATTGCCAAGATATGGAACAACCTTAGTGTCCATCAACAGGTGGGTAAAGAAGATGTGCTACTTACACACACACACATTGGAGTACTACTCAGCCATGAAAAAGAATAAAATTTTGCTATTTACGACAATTTAGATGGACCTGGAGGGCATTATGCTTAGTGAAATATCAGAGAGAGAAAGACAAAGACTGTATCTTATTACTTATATGTATAATCTAAAAAATAAAATGAATGAATATAACAAAATAGAAACAGATTCACAGATACAGTGATCAAACTAGTGATTACCAATGGGGTGAGGGAAGGGAAGAGGAGCAAGTCAGGAGTAGGGGATTGAGAGGTACAAACTACTATGTACAAAATAAATAAACTATAGGGATATAAGGGCTTCCCCAGTGGCTCAGATGGTTAAAGATTCTGCCTGCAGTGCAAGAGACCCAGGTTCTATCCCTGGGTTGGGAAGATCCTCTAGAGAAGGGCCTGGCAATCCACTCCATAGGGTTGCAAAGAGTCAGACACAGCTGAGCAACTCACACTTTCACTTCACTTTCACTGTACAGCACAGGGCATATAGTCAATATTTTGCAATCAAAACAGTATGGTACTGGCACAAAAACAGAAATATAGTTGAATGGGACAGGATAGAAAGCCCAGTTATAAACCCACAAATCTACAGTTATGAAACTACGACAAAGGAAGCAAGAATATCCAATAGAGAATAGTCTTTCAATAACTGGTCCTGGGAAAACTGGACAGCTACATGTAAAAGAAAGAAAACATCCTCTAACACCATACAGAAACATTAACTCAAAATAGATTAAATACTTAAATGTAAGATCACATCTATAAAACTCCTAGAGGAAAACATAGACAGGACACTCTTTGATATAAATTGCAGCAATATCTTTTTGGATCCACCTCCTAGAGCAATGAATAAAAACAAAAATAAACAAATGGGACCTAATTAAACTTAAAAACTTTTCTTTTTGCATAGCAAATAAACAAAATTAAAAGACAGCCTACAGAATGGGAGAAAATATTTGCAAAGGATGCAACCAACAAGGGATTAATCTCCAAAATCTGTTAATAAAAATAGCCAGTGCAGCTCAAAACAAACAAACAAACCACCAAGCAATGCAATAAAAAATTGGCAGAAGATCTAAATATACATTTCTCCAAAGAAGACATTCAGAAGAACAAAAAGCACATAAAAAGATGTTCAACATCACTAATTATCAGAGAAATACAAATCAAAACTACAATGAGGTATCACCTCAAACCAGTCAGAAAGGCCATCATCAAAAAGTCTACAAATAATAAATGCTGAAGAGGCTGTACAGAAAAGGGAACCCTTTTGCGCTGTTGGCTTGGGTTGTAAATTGTTACAACTACTGTGGAAAACAGTATAGAGATTCATCAAAAAAACAGGAAATAGCATTACCATATGATCCAGCAATTATACTTCTGGGAATATATACAAAGGAAATAAAAATATGATATTAAAGAGATATATGCATACCCACATTCATAACAGCATGATATCTACAATAGCTAAGACATGGGAACAACTTAAGTATCCATCAGTGGATGAATAAAGAACTTGTGAAATATATATATATATACACATACATACACACTATTCTACTGTGTGTGTATATATATGTACATATAGACGCACATACACACACACACACACACACACACACATGCAAGAATAGTACTCAGACATAAAAAGAAGAAAATCCTGCCGTTTGTGACAACATGATGGGTATTATGCTAAGTGAAACAGGTCACACAAAGACAAACAATGATCTCCTATGCGGAGTTTAAAAAAAGAAGAAGGAAAAAAAAACCCCAAACTCATAGAAAAGGAGAATAAATTTGCAGTTATCAGAGGCAGAAGACAGCGGATGAGAGAAGTGGATGAAGGAGGTCAAAAGTTTCACACTTTCAGTTATAAGTACTGGGAATGCAATGTACAACATGATGACTATAGTTAACACTGCTATATGATATATTTGAAAGCTGTTCAGAGCATAGATCCTAAGAATTCTCAGCAAATGTAAATAAACGTTTTTTTTCTTTTTTCTTTTTTTCCCTTAGTTTCCTTTGTGTATGTGTGTCTATATGAAATGATGGATGTTAACTAAACGTTTTTTTCTTTTTTGCCACATCACGTGGCATGTGGGATCATAGGTCACTGACCAGGGATCGAACCTGCGCCCCCTGCCTTGGAAGTACGGAGTCTTAAAAAAAGGGGAAGTCCCCTTAAGTAAACTTCTTGTAGTAATTTTTTCACAATACAGACAAGTCTTTATGCTGTTTACCTTAAATGTATACAGTGCTATATGTCAATTATATCTCAACAAAACTGGAGGAGAAAAGATGTCATAGGAGTTGAGTGGTCAAGGGTATTTTCTAGTTCACCTACTCCAACCAACACATTTTACAGATGAGGACAATGAGTTTTAGTGTGAGTTCAAGGTTACAAGCTAATTAGCGGCCAAATTTAGGTTTCTGGATCCCAAATTCAGAGTTCTTATGATTACATTGCCATAAAACCTGTATTGTTAATCTTTCATGGGTCACATCAGAAACATGATCTGACATGCTAGATACTGAGTTTGAAATTAGGACAGGACAGAGTCGCCAGCTGTCAAAGTGAATCCTGAGGAGTGAGAACTGAATGCGTCAGGGGTGGCATGAGCAGGAGGTTGGAAGACTTTTAAATATAAATGACGGCTGGGATTGTTGGGAGGAGGAGACAAGACCTAGCATCAAAGTCACAAGGAGAGTATTGGCAATGGTCAGTTTCCAAAAGATTGATTTGCCTGTAGGAAAGGAGTAAAAAAAAAAAAGAATCCTCAAATATATTAGGTTTGTGTCCTTTATTCATCTGTTCTAGCATCTTTGTTGTCTGAGATGTCATAAGATGGAGATCTCTGAAGTTTTAGAATAAATAAACAAAATATACTATCAAAATCCCACAGCTTATAAGTCCCTTCCCCTCTTCACACAGAAATTGTAAATACAGGAAGGATTTCATTTTAAAGCACTCTAAGAAACTGTCCCTGGTTGTTATTACTATTATTCGTCTTCCCACTCCTCCTTCCTTGCCCATCCTCGTCTTTACTGACTTCTCTCTGAAATAAACGCATCACTATCTAGGCTTTGAAGTTGAAGCTGTTTATTGTAATTTGATTCACAGTGTGCAAGCCCAGTTGTGTCTGACTCTTTTGACCCCATGGACTGTAGCCTGCCCATCAACGGGAGTCCCCAGGCAAGAATACTGGAGTGGGTTGCCCCTTCCCACTCCAGAGGATCTTCCTGACCCAGGGATCGAACCTGGGTCTCCTGCATTGTCAGGTAGAGTCTACCAACTGAGGAACCTGGGAAGACTTAACTGTCATATTATTATAACTATGAAGGACCTTCTCTGAAAGGACTACTCCCACAGAGATGTACCCAGACTTTAACAGCCCAAAGAAATGTCTTCAAGTGTTATTTCTTTGGAAGTTAATTCCTGCTCTTTATACACAACCATGATCCGCCTGTTTTATGATGTCTGGTAACTGAAACAGGCTATAGAAATAAATAATTATGTGACCATATCAACCTGTTACATGGTTGTAAGTCAGTCTCCATTTTCAAATACACACATGCACACACACTTTCAAGCTGGGAGTCCTCACTTTGCAGGTTGTAAAACACTGAATCATTTATTTAAAGGGAGAAATGTGATTTTGTAATTGTAAAGACTAATGAAATTGTATGTAGTTGATGAATTTATCGATTATCTCAAGGTCTGACAATCTTATGAAACTGCTTTCTAGATTCAATTTGAACTCTCATCCTCTGAAAATAATAAGCCACTTTGGGGAACATGGTAATGTATAGAGTCATTAAGCTTCTCAGTAAAGATTGGATTTTTCTGTAAGATTTTTCTGTATGAGTGTGAGAATTAAGTTAGAACAATTTCAGAGGGATTAAGTTCACAGAAAGGAATCCATTCCAAGCAATAATTTGGAAAGTTGTATTTGGACCTTAATTAGAGCTGTAAGCCCTTAGAACTTACCTGAGCCTATGGAGTTTCTTTATGTGAATTCAGTAGACTGGAAAAAAATTTAACAATGATTCTTTAATTTCACAGTCAACCCTAGAAGTGAAAGACAGGGAAGCCTGGCATGCTGCAGTCAGTGGGGTCACAAAGAGTTGGATACAACTTAGCAACTGAACAATAACCATAGAAAAACTAAGCTACACTTCCCAACTTCTCTAGTTTTATGAGAAAAATAGCAAGTGCTCAGAACAATTTCCCCTCAAGTGTTCTGCCACAGGACTGGTTCTTAAATCCGGGTAACCTCCAAATCTCCTGGAGGGCTGGGTGCAAGTCCCAGAATTTCTGATTTAGTAGCTCTGGGTGGGGCCCAGGAATTTACGTTTCTACCAACTACCCAAGTGATACTTATTTCCAGGGACCACACTTTAAGAACTAAATATTCGTGTATATATATGTGTGTATACACACACACACATATACTTTCATTATATGACACATATGTGATATTATACACATATATACATGTATGGGCTTCCCTTGTAGCTCAGTTGGTAAAGAATCTGCCTGCAGTGCAGGAGACCTGGGTTCGATCCCTGAGTTGGGAAAATCCCCTGGAGAAGCAAATGGCAACCCACTCCAGTATCCTTGCCTGGAAAATCTCATGGACAGAGGAGCCTGGTGGGCTGCAGTCCATGGGGTCTCAAAGAGTTGGGCACGACTGATTGACTAACACTTACTTATACTTACTTACGTACATGTATAGAGAGAGAGGGGGAGAGAGAGAGAGAGTGAAAGATAAGGTAAATGTAGCAAGTATTAATTGGTGAATCTGGGTAAAAAGTATTCGTGAATTCTTTACCTTTATTGCAACTTTTCTCTAAGTTTGAAATTATTTCAAAATAAAAATTAAAATATTATACCATGGGGCTTCCCTGGGGGCTCAGTGGTAAAGAATCCACCTGCCTGCCAAGGCAGGAGATACAGGTTCGATTCCTGATCTGGGAAGATCCCATAAGCTATGGGTCAACAAAGCCCAGGTGCCCCAACTACTGAACTTACATTCTAGAACCTGGGAGCCACAACTACTAAGCCCATGTGCCACAGCTACTGAAGCTCACATGCCCTAGAGCCTGTGCCCTGCAACTAGAGAAGCTGTCGGGATAAGAAGCCTGAGCACCGCAACTAGAGAGCAACCCCCACTCACTGCAACCAGACCTTCCAACTCAAATACTTTACTAACTTCCATCTGTTTCTTCAGAGGAATGAACGTATTTGACACTTAATTATGTAACGTTTTACTCATCATAATCCTTCCCACCCTCCTTTATCTTCTGACAGTTCTGCATGGAAGCCATTATTCATCTAGCTTTGTTCATGAGCAAATTATAAATCTTCATTGCCCAAGGGTTTTGAGAGAGACAAGGTCAGGGCCAAGATTTAAAAGAAGCAAACCTTGTCTCTGGTACCCAGATTGAATAAGAGACTAGTTTTAACAATTGTTCCAACTCTAGTGCTGTAATCCATGCTGATATTCTTTGATTTGTAGTTTTTGTTTGTTTAATCCTAATCATCCAAAAACTGGGTTTCTAAAGCCAATAGCCATGTAGGGTGAACCAGTCACAAAAAAATGGGGATAGTTTTATTTATTAGGCTGCAGAGAAGTTGTTGGAAAGCCTGAAGCAAAAGCAGATGGTTCTTTTTTTTTTTTCCCCTGGTGAATTTGGGATACTTTCTGATAAGAAATTACAGATCATTATTTTCCAAGTTATAGCTTTAGTCAGACACATGGCACAAGACAAAGAACAAGAATTCTAGAGAGTTTCCATGGCGATTGCAGGAGAGTCGTGGCCTGTTTGCAATGATGTGTATTGCAGCATCTAGGGTGAAGGTAAAACCCCATGGGATTCATTCCACAACACCCATGGATTTGAAGCTATTCAAAGGGTATTTGTTGAGCCTCCATTGTCTCCAAAAACAGTCTCCTATTTATATGGGGGGAAGGGAGAGAAATGTCAAAGACAACACTTTATTGGTTTTTCCCTCTAGAAGTATACAATATTGAGTGACATACATATGGATAAGAGCATTAATGAAATCAGTGAATTTGTCATTAATATAGCATTTTCTTTAAACAAGTGCTGTCTACATAAGAAGTGACAAGGGTACAATCCTTGTAACCTGGGTTAACAGCAGCGTCTTTATTTGTCCACTGTGTCTGACGCATTGAAGCCCTATGACTAAGAGTCTGAGTTCTGAGCCAGACTGCCCATTTCGTTTCCAAGCATTGCCATTTCTTAGTTGATCGACCCTCCATACATTATTTAAGTTTGCTGATTCTCAGTTTCCTCATCTATAAAAATAGGAATAATAATGGTGTGTAACTCAAAGAGTTGTTAAAAGGATGCCATGAGTTAAGGCACGGAAAGTGTTTGGAACAGGTAGGTGTTCCATACACGTTAGCTGTTAGCAAGAAGTACAAGCCCTCAATGCAACTTTATTCACTAGTTTTCAAAAGACCAAGCTCATCTGATCTGAAGTAGAGAAAGAACAGAGTGGTTAAGAGGACACTATTATCTGGCTCTGTAACCTTTGGAAGCAGCTTCATGTCTCTAATCCTCATTTTTTTCCTCTGGAAAAGAGAGAACGTTGCAGTCACCTGTTGTGGTCACCGTGCGGGAATGAAATGAACCCCTCACTCCAAATTTGGTTTGGATGTGGAGACCAAGGATGTCATACAGACACATGAAGAGGGTCTGAGAAGAGTTATGACTCACATGAGGAGGTCTTCTGGGGGACTCTAAGGTGGTCCCCCAAGCAAGTCCAAGAACAGTTTAGGGGAACAAGAGGGGACATTGGCTTTGCCGTTTTATAATGAGGGGGTGGGGCTGGGGTAAGTGTTCCCACTTACAGTGGGTTTACATGGTTTTAATTTCGCAGCAGCACCAAAGTAGGGAGCACTTGTGTTTTGTTTGTTTAATAAGCTTGCCAAGATGCAGGGTAAAAGGGCAAAGTGGGGCCTGACAGCTGTCAGCAGTGAAGCAACAAAAATGGGGTCAGGGACTTCCCTAGTGGTGCAATGATTAAGAATCCATCGTGCAATGTAGAGGACATGGGTTCAATCTCCGGCCAGGGAACTAAGATCTCACATGCCCCAGGGCAACTAAGCCCATAAGCTGCAATGGAGGATCCCATCAGCTGCAACAGAGACCTGATGCAGCCAAAATGAATAAATAAATACTGTCTTAAAATGGGGTCAGATTCTTTATTAGACCACCTCAGAGGATTGTTATAAAGATTACATGATATTATGCACAAACAGACTTAAACTCAGTGGCTAGCAAATAGTGAACACTCAATAAATGTTACCTTTTTAAATAAAAATATTTTCTTCTTAAAAAATATCCCTCAAGTTTTAAAACTTGTCAGAAAATGCAAGAAGCAACACCTGCTTTCTTCTTATTCTATTTGTTTATACTTATATGCATTTAAAAAATAAAAAACTTCAACATCATCTCTACATACGAAAAAATAATTACTTGCAGTCTCCAAGAGCAGAAAGACTGTGTTCTAAGAATTCTGTTCTAAGTTGTCACTTGGAACACTTTTCCCATAGAAACAATGTTATAAATAGAGTTAAGTCCCCGGGGGATGCTCAAATTCTTCCTAAACTCTAACTAAAATAGTCCTTGATAGAGCAGCGGACTCTTAGTCCTAGAACAGCCCATGGGTCTCTCAGAACCCCAAGCTCTCCCAGGTCAAAGTGACCCCAGGTGACCTAAGATTTTTGGAATTTAGATTTGGAGGAATTGGCTGAATGGGAGCTGAATAGCATGGTTTGACTGATGGGGGCCTGTGTGCAATTATCAAAGCACTTCTTGACAATCTCTAAATCAAACCCTGATGGGAGTGGCTTTGGGGGCCTCAAGGCTGGAGGGGGTAGTGCTTACCTGGAAGGGTAAGGATGCTCCAACTCTCGGCCATCCTAGAGAGGGGTTTGTCCAGGGACAGGATGCTCCAGGAGTGGAACATAGCCTGGGGGAGGGGAAAACAGGGTTCTATTTTCTGGAGGCAGATTCTGAGGTGTGGGAGGCCTGGAGTGAGTGGTGGAGCAGAACTGTCTCTGGTCACGTGGAAAAGGCCAGGACCAAGCCCCAAGCCAGTCTTGGAGGGTGTGTGCGTCTGCATTCTCTCTCATCTATACTAATGGTTCTTCTGGGCTGTGGGGAGTTGCAGGGGCAACATTGGATAGCAGCAGCAATATGAAGGAAGACAATCTGGATATAAGATGAAAAACTTCAGAAGAAAGGGCAGTCTAGGATCTCTGAGGGGGCAGAAGACAGCCTGGCAGATTGAAAGAAAATAGGATCAGCTCCCTCCATAAACACACTATGTGTCAGAGACCACACCAAGCATTTTATCTGTATGAACACACTCCTCGTCACTCTCTGATGCTACCATCCCATTTCATAGATGGAGAAAATGAGACACGAGGAAATTAAATACCTTGTTTAATGATCAGATAGCTAGTGAGGGGCAGTGCCAGAAATTGAACCTCAGTGGCTTGGCTACTGAGGCTGGGCCCTTAAGTGCTATGCTTTCTTCCCTCTCACACAAAAGCATCTACCTGGTGAATCCCAAAAAGACAAAGAGAGGTATATGTGGCAAAAGGCCAGATCTCCTGCTAGGAAACAAGATGGGGGCTGGGACAACTGTGAGGCAAAGTGCCTTCCTGTTCTGGAATGATTAGGACAAGCAGGCTACATGCCTCACTCACATTCTGAAGTTGGTTCTCCTTTAAATACAGATGTGTCAGTTGCTGTGATGGATGCCAGACATACATGAACAAGCAAGATTTGGCGCCTGCCCTCAAGATCTTCTCACAGTCTTGTGAGCAAAACAAAGAAGCAGAAGTCTACAAACGATAAATGCTGGAGAGGGTGTGGAGAAAAGGGAACCCTCTTACACTGTTGGTGGGAGTGCAAACTAGTACAGCCGCTATGGAGAGCAGTGTGGAGATTCCTTAAAAAACTGGAAATAGAACTGCCATGTGACCCAGCAATCCCACTTCTGGGCATACACACCGAGGAAACCAGATCTGAAAGAGACACATGTACCCCAACGTTCATCGCAGCACTGTTTATAATGGCCAGGACATGGAAGCAGCCTAGATGCCCATCAGCAGACGAATGGATAAGAAAGCTATAGTACATATACACCATGGAATATTACTCAGCCATTAAAAAGAATACATTTGAATCAGTTCTGAGATGGATGAAACTGGAGCCCATTATACAGAGTGAAGTAAGCCAGAAAGATAAAGACCATTACAGTATACTAATGCATATATATGGAATTTAGACAGATGGTAACGATAACCCTATATGCAAGACAGAAAAAGAGACACAGATGTATAGAACAGACTTTTGGACTCTATGGGAGAAGGTGAGGGTGGGATGATCTGAGAGAATAGCATGGAAACATGTATATTATCTATGGTGAAACAGATCACCAGTCCAGGTTGGATGCATGAGACAAGTGCTCGGGGCTGGTGCACTGGGAAGACCCAGAGGGATGGGATGGGGAGGGAGGCGGGAGGGGGGATCGGCATGGGGAATACATGTAAATCCATGGCTGATTCATGTCAATGTATGGTAAAAACCACAACAATATTGTAAAGTAATTAGCCTCCAATTAATAAAAATAAAGGGGAAAAAAAAACAAAGAAGCAACTGAATGAGCTGTAAGGGGTATCTGCCCAGCCAGAAACGGGACCTAGCCTTGACTCCATAGGGATATATTATACTCTAACTGGGCTTCCCAGGGGGTGCAGTGATGAAGAATCCACCTGCTAATGCAGGAGATGCAGATTCCATCCCTGAGATGGGAAGATGCCCTGAAGAAGGAAATGGCAACCCACTCCAGTACTCTTGCCCAGGAAATACCACGGGCAAGGGGAGCCTGGCAGGTGGCAGTCCACGGGGTCACAGAGTCAGACACGACTGAGCACTGACCCCCCCTATCTAGTTATCCCTGCAGCTCTCTCCCCCTCTGCCTGGTGGACACTGAGCATCCATAGGGCCCATTGAAACCCATCCCTATGTCTCCTGACCTAGCGAAAGTCCACAGTAAAATCCTGGTTTCCCCTCTCATAACAACTCTCAGCATCTGAGCTCTATTTGTCCAGGATCTCTCTTCCCACTGAGGGTAATCGCCTTGTCTGTCTTGTTTGCTGGAGTATCCTTAGCACCCAGGACAGTGTAGACGCTTCACAATCAGTCATCAACAGTTAGACTAGCATCATTTATTTATTTAGTAAAAGCAAATTCCATGAGTGGAAGGTATGAGAACAATGAGAACCCCTTGATAAAGTTAAAAATTTCTGAAAAGCCTGTTTGATGCCTAGGAGTTCTCTTGCTCTACAGACACTTTGAGCTGATATTTCTAGATTTGTATTATGGACATTTTTACACAAGAATATGGATGTCTGTTTAACTTGTAAGGGTTATTTTTCAAGTAATCACCATCTGGCTGGAATTTATAGCCAAACTCTTATGAATTGCACAGTGTTATTTTTTTATAAAGTCATTATGGAGAGAATTTATAGAAGAGTTCATTATTAATGTTCTTCTGACAACATGCCATGAGATAAAAACATTTGATGCTCATTCTTTTAAAACATTTCCTTTTCATTCTTTTTTAACATTTCCTTTACTTATTATTCATATAAACACACCACCAAAACCTCTTGTGATTCTATTAAATGCAATCATATTATTTAGTCTTTTGTAATCAGTAATAATGTGCCGGCCTCCATGTTAGTAACTGAGTTGAAATGCTACTTTCCAGACCATAAGATCTGGCCTTACTCCTAAAGTTTGTGCTCCCAGGATGATGGTCTAAAAAAGGCTGAGTCTTGGAAAAGTGAGACTTGGGATAAACATAGAAACTACTTCTTCCAGCCATTTGCAAGGTCTAAGTGAGCTACTGGGAGACAATGCCTGGCACATGGTGGGCAATCATTAGTTGCTATTATCAGTCATTAAGTAGCTATTATTAACATTCTCTCCAGAGCCAATTGCTATCTGCTCCATGATTGCAGAGTTTTTTGTCTATTTACAACAAAATCATAAGTGCCACTTAGACTAATATCTGGCACAGAACAGGGATTTAATATTTATTGAATATTACTTAATGCAACTTTAAGCCAACCTTACCTACTCATGTACCAGGCAGTTGATGGATACCAGGACTATCCTCATCTCAATTCTTTCCCTTGATCCCATTTAAGTTCAGTTCTGCCCAACTCCTGGCCCCTGACTGTCTCCAGTTTTCATCCCCATTCCTCCCTTCTGGACTTTCACACTTACCCTGATTTCCTTGGATTGACCAAGGCACTCTATAACGAGTGTTTCCCTTTGGCTCTTCTCTGCCTGGTTGTCTGAGGGAGAAAATTCTGACCCACTTTTCATCTTGATAACAAACTCTACTGCCAGCCTCACCGATTGTTTTTTCAATTATTTATCGTCCGTGTAGCACACCTCTGGAGAAGGGAACGGCAATCCACTGCAGTATTCTTGTCTGGAGAACCCCATGGACAGAGAAGCCTGTGGGCTACAGTCCATGGGGTCACAAAGAGTCAGGCACGACTGAGCAACTAACACATCAACACACATGTAGCACACAGTATTCCAGGCCCTGGAGAAACAGTGGTGAAGGAGAAAGGCAGGTTCCCTTGTCTTTGTGATGACAGGCTAAAATCATCATGATCTCTGTTCTTTTTATTATATGGAGGTGCAGAGAGACAGGGTGAGAGTTTCATGTAATGGACAGGCTGTAGATTCATGAAGGGTGAGAACCATGGCTAAACTGATGAGATGCCCAGCTCTGGCCTCTTTGAAACATCCTCACCAAAGAAAGTGCGGGCAAAGGTCATCTGCCGTTTCAATAAACAAAGGATGTTGCCCACCATCAAGCCATCAGCCACTGCAGCCACCACTGATGGTGTGCACTGAGGGGAATTCAGGTTGGAGAAAGAGAGGACACTGGCCTAGATGGTTCAGATGCATATCCAAGGAAAGACTTCAATGACCCCAGACTCTTGCATCTTCCCATACACAGACAAGCTCTAAAATCACTAACTTCAGATGTCTGCTTCTGTGATTAGCAGTAATCTTTTGATGTTTGACTATATGGTTTCATTTTTCTCCCAGCAAAAACTATATATCCTGGCTCCTCCCTAGCCTCTTTGGAGCAGTTCCTTGGAGTTATTTGAGAGGTCATCTCCTAGGCTAAACTTCTCAGAAAGTCCCTGAATAAAACTTAATTTGAATCATTTAGGTTGTACATTTTTCTTCAGTTGACAGTATATTCCTTTAGAATCCTTGTATCTTAAAGATTACGGAATATGTTCCTTTACTTTCAATCCTGAGGACTTAATTGTTGCTGACTACCAAAAAAGCTCACACTTGAGAGCCCAGGTAAACTTTACTTCAGTCTCCCATGACCAACACCTCACACACCAGCCTTTAACCTCCAAAATTACAAGGCGGGTTGTTGAAAGATAATTCCTGCTGAAACTCCATGATAGCACTAAAATATGCTCCATGAGCTCTTTTAAAAGTTTCGGCTCTGCACACAGATTCCACTTTGTGTTTCCAGACACTTGGTTGTTTGAGAAGATGCCAAAGTTTTACCTCATCATCGTTATGTGAGTGAAATACGTGCTCTAAAAGTCCCTGGACTTCCCTTAATAAGCTTAGTACTTAGTAAATGATTATTGAAGCAGTCTCCACAACGTGACTACCATTCTCAATTTCGTGGCGGCGGGGGGGGGCGGGGGGGTGTGTGTGGGGGGGGCTGCTGCAGGGAAAGCGTGTTGAAAATAAAATACTTCAAAAGCTATAAGTTCCTTACAGTCATAAACACAATTTGAATGTTAAAAAAGGTAAATCGCATGCTGATAACAATAAATGATGGTAAAATTTCCCCCACACTCTGCAATTTTACAGAATAGTATGAAACTAGGTAAGGCTTTTACCAATACATCAGTGTTTAAAACTTAGATGTCCCTGGTTGTCATTGCTTTATCAGCCTGTCTTTCCATAGGAGACACACAAGAACCAAATGGAAATCTTCTCTAAATGTCACACATTTGCATAGTAATAATGCTGGCTATCACTTCTGTGATTGCTTACTGTGTCCCAGGTGCTTCTTTTTTTTTTTTTTTTTTTTAATTTTTTTATTAGTTGGAGGCTAATTACTTCACAACATTTCAGTGGGTTTTGTCATACATTGATATGAATCAGCCATAGATTTTCTTTTTATGTCCTTGACACAGGTTAACACATTTAATCCTCACAGCTGCCTTGGGAGGTAGGTGTTATCCGGGAGAAACTGAGGCACAGGGCTGGCCAGAACCATTATGCAAGGCCACATGCTGTGCTGCGCTTTGTCATTCTGTCACTCTTTGCGACCCCATGGAATGTAGCCCACCAGGCTCCTCTGTTCATGGGATTTTCCAGGCAAGAATGCTGGAGTGGGTAGCCATTCCCTTCTCCAGGGGACCTTTCTGACCCAGGGATCAAACTTAGATCTCCTGCATTGCAGGCAGATTCTTTACTGTCTGAGCCACCGGAGAAGCCCATGCAAAGTCATACCTGCATGAGATTTGCTATAGTCAATATACATTGGCTACTAGGTACAGAATTTTTTTTAATTTGAAGTTTTTTTAGACTTCAGTTTATTTCCAAAGGAAACTTCATGTCTCTAACTGTAGATGGAAAAATCAGTATCACTTGCCATAAATAGGAGGTAACTATGAAAACAGATAGAATGAGTGCAAAACAATGTTATTAACTTTCAGCTTGATTCTCTTGCCTGCCAAGATCAGAGATTTGCTTTCTCTTTGTTAAGGAGGAGCAGGGGAGGCAAGAAGCAGGTGTTACCAAGGTGTTAAAAATACATGAAAACCAAAACATAAGGCAAAAAAAAAAAAGTAAATTTTAAAGTATGTATTAATGCCACCATAAAACTTGACTTTCTCCTTAACGTAACTGCAACAGCTGCAAGACTCTCAAACTTCATTCTCTTATTATGTGCTCTGGATTCCAAACCTGATATTGTCCCTTCTTTGCCCTGTGTTATCTGACTGCCCTGAGCCCCAGGTTTCTATCTGAAAATGAGAACAACCTCAGAGGTGCAGACATCACATACATACCAAGCCAGGCACACAGTAGGTACTCAAAAAAAACACTGTGTTCAGTGGTCACTTCTTGAAAAGACATGCCACCTTATTTCTCGTCTTGAAATGAAGCACAGGTTGGGCTGTCTCCTGTCCTGTGTCAACAGAACAGGGGCGGGCTAAGGGTCACATTTCACATTCAGCAGAGGCAGGGTAAAGAAGCTGGGAGGGCTTCTGATCTGAGGAATCTGCTCATCTGCTAGGGGTCCCAAATAGATGGTAAGGAGAGACAGGAAAGTTCAATCATAAACGTCTTAGAACTGTTGGAAAGCAAGGGAGATTCACAGAATCCACTCCTTCCCAGGTCATGGGTCAGGACACAGAGCCTTCGGGCTGCAGGACCCTTCCCTGTGACCCCCAGGCAACAAGAGGCAGCCAGACTCTCAGGCCCCTCTGAGCACTGTGCTCTTCCCACTGATGTCCCATTGGCCTCCTTCTCCTGAGCTGATCAGGGGCTCCACGCCCTGAAGACCCATATTTCCAGAGTCTAGACCCCAGGATCTTAGTTTCCAAAATGATCATTGCTTCCAATGCTATCTAGTAATTTGCTACAACATTTGTAGCCTTTCTGAGAAAACATTGCAGTCTTTCTCAAGGAAGCCAAGCCTTTTTTTACTTTCTTGCCAAATCCTGATTACATTAATTTTCAAAAGATAAAACAAACTAAATCCACAGCACAGGGAAATAGTTCCATTTGGGTCTTTGGTCTGTTTCAAGACAATTCTGATTCCCTCAAGATAGCATTTGCTGAGTCACATACCGTGGAACACAGCCTAGTCTTACAGCTCCCATTCCAAAGGAGAAAGACAGTGAGGGAAAACAAAAGTGGAGAAGGAGGGACAGACAGGTTACAAACCCAGCACTGAGTGGTGCAACCAAGTTCCAGAAAAATCAGTAAAAGGAAGCCCCCAACCTTCTCTCAGAAAGGCTGGGTGTTGGGTGTCCATGGTTTAGGGGAGAAAACAGAGGAGAATTTAGTCCCAGGAAAAACATCATGAAGTGGTGCTGACTGTGATTTATGGATCGAGCATTAAATTCCACGCCCATACTCACTCCTAGAACTCCTCAAGATTTGCATCCCTTGGGGGCCTAGTTTTTTTTGTACAAGGGTAGCAAAGAAAAGCCCACAAGGGCCAGTCGGGAAAGTAAATGAGACACTGGCCAGAGGGGACAGCAACCAGAAGGGCGTCTCACCCGTCTCTCTTTAAAATGGCAGCTGAAGGCATTATTCACAAAAGTCAGGACACAGATGCAACCTAAATGTCCACTGACAGAGGAAAGGATAAAGAAGATGTGGGGTGTGTGTGTGTGTGTGTGTGTGTATAAAGGAATATTACTCAGGCATAAAATAGAAGAAAATATTGCCCTTTGCAGCAACATGAATGGACCTAGAAATTATAAACTAAGTGAAGTCACCTTCTTTAGAAGGAAAATAAAATAATACAAATGAACTTAGATATTGAAACAAAAGAAACAGACTCACAGACATAGATAACAAATATATGATTACCAAAGGTGAAATGTGCTGAGAGGGATAAATTAGGAGTTTGGGATTAGCAGATACAAACTACTATATATAAGACAGAGAAACAACAAGGTCCTATGGTATAGCACAGGAATCTATATTCAATATCCTATAATAAACCATAATGAAAAATATTTTTAAAATGTGTATAACCACTTTCTTGTACATCAGAAACTAACACAACATTTGAAATCAACTATATTTTCTAAAAAAGGCAGCTGAGGTGCAGCTCTTGGATTGTTATCATGCAGGACCAGGGATGCAGAATCGCCAGATGCATAGGTTAGGAAGCTATCATCTACTCTACATTCAGTTTTGATAATGAGGCCTTTCTCTTTTGTCAACTGTCTTCCTAGTAGGTTCTGCCATCAGGGGGCACTAGAGGGAGCCTGGATGGCAGGATAGAGGGGGGCAAGTCCCTCGGGCCTGTTGGCTTGCTGGAACCACCAGCCTCACCCCAGCAGCAACATCTGCTTCCAGATGCCAGCTTCCTTTCCCACTCTCAGAACCAGCCCGTGTTCTCACAAAGGAACCAGCAGCTGCCCTGGGGGCACCCCCTCAGGTCCACAGACCCCACTTCTCTGAGCCTCTGGGTTTTGATAGCCCTGTTTGTTCCCTTCATTCCACCAAACCCAGGAGTAGTGGCTCCTCCCTGCAGTTACCACACGTGGTTACCACAATGCCCCCCATTTTTACTTTTCAGCCTCCCCAATACTTATTTAATGAATCCTCTACATTAAACCTCTGTTGAAATACCCAGTATGGGTTGTGTTTACCTGACTGAACTCTGATTGATCTACCAGTTCTTTTGACGTTAGGAGAAGTGGAGTATGTAGATTATTTTATGGAATTATTCAGTTTTTAAAATACTGTGAAATGAAAAACAGGTATCTAAAGACCAAATTCAGCCTTGGAGTAGATGCAGTGGTGTTCTCAAGATGAGGGCTGCTGCGTTCCTCGCCAGCTGCTGGGACCATCAGCTCTGGGTGGCTCACTGCTGTCCCCTCCCTCACAACTTCCCTCTGCTGGAGGGAACTCCCTGACCTGGTCCAAGAGCAAGCCCCTTCCCAAGGACAGGCTGTGGCCAATGGCTGGCTTATACAGGGAAACAAAGACCTGACCTCAAGCTTCCTTCTGGAACACCTCTGGGGGGCCATCCAGCTTCAGAGACCCCTGCAGGACTGGCTAAGGCCTCTGGGTTGCAACCCCATCATGGGTCAACTTCTTGCCTTGCCCAGTTCTGCCTTTCTCACTTCCTTCCTGGTACGGCTCCCTAGAGAGCTCCCCAGTGACCCTGCAGGCAGCTCTCTATCAGGAGACTGTTTCCAGGAAACCCAAACCAAGCCAAAGCTGCATCAGTTTGGTGTGCGGAGCGCTGCACTCACAGAAAGCATGTGAAGAAAGAGAAACACTTCATTTCACCAAGACACATTCCACTGGAAAGAGGGCAAAGTAAAGACAGAGACAGTAATTGGGAGAGAATATAGAGTAGAGCTGAGGTGAACAGTCCCCAGAAGCAAAATGGTCATTAAGACTTCCCTGGAGCTTCTCTGGGAACCGTGGCAGACACCATTCCCCAAAGCCAAGAAGATCCAGCGGCCACCTCGGCCTTTTCCGTCTCCAAGTGGATGGAACAGGGGAAGCACTGCCAGGGACATTGTCTCAATGCAACTTGAGCTTGCCCCACCACAGAAGTCTCCCTGTGGCCTCGTGGGGAACCAGTGACTACTCTGCATTTGCATCTGGACAGCAGCTTGGAAAGGGAGGAGCAGGTCCGAGCTCCCTCCCCGTGGGACAGCGCTGGGGCTTCAAGTGATGGAGATGCCAGCACAGTCCCCACCGCTGTGCAGGCTTTTCACCCGCAGCAAGAAGGAGTCTCACCTCCACCCTCCCCTGCACTGCTTGGCGCAGGACGGAAGATGTCCCTGAGCAAGGTGTGGCCTTCGTAGATTCTTCAGAACCCAGTACATGCACCTCCGGGCCTGGCCCACGATAGCTTTCCTGGGAACATGAAATGGCGTTTTGTTGTTGTTTTTATTAAAGAATAACACGTCCCTTTCCTGGCTAACCCCCTTCTGTAGCTCACCCATGTCCATCTGATCAGCAGGCTGGTCTGAATCACGTCAAAGGAGAGAAGTGGGGAGGCAGGGGTCAACCACGCTGTAATATTTAACTATATTACTTAAAGTCACTGGAGAAAACTCATTTTAATTTTCAACTTCAAAGAGAGGCCAAAGGAATTACTGTAGTATCTTGTCGCGCCTCGGGCAGGTATCCCTCAGGACATCTTGACGTGCACCATGTTGGAGGGCAGGAGAGGTGAGACAAGCGAGGCCTCTGTTATCAGGAGTTGGTGGTCTCGCTGGCTCCTCTCTGTAGGCCTGAGGTTGGCAGGGGAGCAGAAGAGACAGAAAAATGATAGGCAGTAGGAGGTAGAGGGGATCAGGCTACTTCAGCTGTCACTAAGTCACACCTCTGAATGTGTGTTCTGATCCTTAGAGAGACAGAGAAGTCAGAGGAGGATGAACCATTGTAGGCATCTGAGTAGCCAGAAACTTAATATCAAATGAGCAGCAGAATCAGAATCCGGGTGAACATGCTTCTGTTAGAAGCAGTCCAGTTGGAGCTGATAGCCCTTCTTTGGAATATTAAAGAAGTCCAAACCTCCCAGAATACATCACAAGGCAGTGTTGCACTTTCAGGCAATCAGATGTTTTTCTGAGGATGCAATATCGCAATTGACCATGGAAATTACTTAAAGAAATGTCTTAAACACAGTTGCTTCAGTCCACTCAAAAAGGAATGATCAAGCCACTGCTGTACACCAAACCCTGGGCGTGGCACTGTGGGTCAAAATTGCAGAGGCAAAACTTGATGGAACTTAGAGTTTCATGGGGAATACAGACCTTAGAACAAGTAAATAATTACAGTTGTGCTATGTGTCATGTTGGAAGGACTAAATCTTAATCGGGAGCCAAGCAAGGCAGGCCTTTCTAAGGAGGTGACAGCCTTCTGAGACTGCAGCAAATGAGGGAGGGTTGGATACATTAAGAGGTGAGGGGAGAAGAGAGCTCCTGGAAAGAAAAGCATTTCTGGAGGCCCAAACATCAGACAGTATGGTACCTATGAAATGCTAAGAGCAGTGCCAGATAAGAAGCAATGAGGGCCAGATGGGGCAGTTGGTTAGGGACCAGTTAAGGCTGACTTGTGGCTTTACCCTTCAATTTTAGTAGGAAAGTGACATGGTTAATAGATCCCTCTGTCTGCAGAGTGAGGAATGGATTAGAAAGGGCTAGGAGATGATGTGGAGAGGTGAGTTAGGAAGCAAATGCCCTTGTCCAGGAGGGAGATGATAGTGATTTGCACCAGGATGGTAGCATGTAAAGGACAGGGATGAAAGCTATAGAGCAATTATCCTTCAATTAAAAATAAATAAATAAAAACAAAAGTACATAGGAATAAAATAAAACTTAGAGACCGAGAATGCAGAGTGTGAAGGGCAAGAATGCCCCCCAGGGTTCCAGTTTGTCTAGGTGGGTAGATGTCCGTGTCTGTTCCTGATGGAAGAAACACAGGGGAAGGAGCTGGCAGTGGGGTGAGGATGAGGGAGGCCTGAAACTGATGATGGAGAGCTGAACTCTGTGAATTGCTCTGTGCTTTCTGAGTGGACAAGTCAAGCAGAGAGTTGAAGATATGGGCTTGGAACTGATACGGATAGACAAGTAAAGATAGAGGTTTGAGGGTCACAGAAATAAATGAGATCATGTATACCTTTGGTCCTTGCATTTTTTTGATGAGCATCTAAAATAAAGAAATGTGTTTTACATCATACACACGCACACAATTACCCTGAACAATTCTTACCTTTGCTATGTGTTATGTTCAGGGATTGTCTGTTCTTTCCCCCAAGCTGGTCAAAACGTCTATGTTGATTTAATGGCCTGACAGTGAGTTACTAGCCACAGTTTGAAAAGTCTAATTTAGAGAATGCACGATGGGATAAAAAGAGGGTCCAAAATAGAACCATGAGGAAATCCACTGGTTAGGGCTCAACTAGAGAAGGTTGGCGGAGAAGGCAATGGCACCCACTCCAGTACTCTTGCCTGGAAAATCCCATAGACAGAGGAGCCTGATAGGCTGCGGTCCATGGGGTCGCTAAGAGTCAGATACGACTGAGCGACTTCACTTTCACTTTCATGCATTGGAGAAGGAAATGGCAACCCACTCTGGTGTTCTTGCCTGGAGAATCCCAGGGATGGGGGAGCCTCGTGGGCTAACGTCTATGGGGTCGCACAGAGTCGCACATGCCTGAAGTGACTTAGCAGCAGCAGCAGCAGAGAAGATTGGTGCCTACAAAGACGACAGATCCAATGGAGAGGTGGATGGAAAGGACCTAGTGGTCAGCGAGGTTTCTCCTTCCACTTTTAAGTTGAACACAGCAGCTTCAAAGACCACAACATTACTGTAATATCCAAAGCCAGGAAGTGCCAAGTCTCAACCTTGGGTCTCTTCATTAGGCCAAGTAGCCCTTCCCAAAAGCATCTACAAGACTTCCCTTATATCTCACTGGCCAAGATTCATCACACCACTAGGCCCAAGCCAGTCACTGCTAACAGGAGTAGAATGATCACAATTGGCTTCAGCTGCTTGATATATTCATCCCATGGAACCAAGGAGGGGTTACTCACCCTGAGCGCAAGGTATTGTAAACACCTGGCTATTAGGGAAAGCAGTCACCTAGCCTCTGCTGCTTAAAGAGGGGTCCAGGGACCAGCAACATCAGCATCATGCAGGAAGTTGCTAGAGCTGCAGAATTTCAAGCCCCACCCCAGACCTGTTGAATTAGAACATGCAGGATCTCAGGATCCTCCCGGGATTACATGGACTTGCAGTTTGAGAAGCACAGGACCCCCATGCTATCTGCTGTGTTGCCTTCCCCTGCTCTGCTCTTTGTCCGTTTCTTCCCTCACTTGTTTTGCTGTCACAAATCTCAGAGTGCCACACATGCTTTGCAAGGTGTTGCTTCATTTATCCTAGCAGGTCCTCTTTTCACTCTCTGCTTAAGGAGGCAGAGCAAGGCTTCAGAATAAACACAGCAAGCTTCCAGCTGTGCTCCGCCCACGACTTTAATACTGTTCCTTTAGATCATCCTGTTCTGACAAGGTGTGAAATCCTAGCCAAGGCTGATAACTTGGCTGCCAGAAAGTTCAGTCTTCTTTCACAGCCCTAGGCAGAATTGAGGGGTTTCATTTCCTTTTTAAAATTAAAAAAAAAAATTTTTTTTAGTATAGTCTCTTTTTACTGCAGGCTCTGCAGGGAGCATGAGGTAACCTTTGCCCTGAAGCTCTAGCAAATAATATCAAGTATTGGGACAGGTTCTCATTTAACAAGCTTTGTCCAGTGTTTCAGGCTCTGAAACTTTAAGAGACACATAGAGGACCTAAAAAAAAATTTCAGAGAAGAACAAATTTTGTTAAAGAACTGGAGAATTGAACCTAAGAGGAAATGGTAAAAGATTAACATTTGCTGGCTGAGGGAAGGAAGAAAGAGGAGTAATTAAACACAGAAAATCGGATGACTGAGGCTTCACCCAAACAACTTTACTTAGGAATTTTTATTCTTGCTTTCTTGCTGCTGTTGCTAAGTCGCTTCAGTCGTGTCCGACTCTGTGCGACCCCATAGACGGCAGCCCACCAGTCTCTCCCGTCCCTGGGATTCTCCAGGCAAAAACACTAGAGTGGGTTGCCATGTCCTTCTCCAATGCATGAAAGTGAACAGTGAAAGTGAAGTCACTCAATCGTGTCCGACTCTTAGCGACCCCATGGACTGTAGCCCACCAGGCTTCTCCATCCATGGGATTTTCCAGGCAAGAGTACTGGAGTGGGGTGCCATTGCCTTCTCCCTTGCTTTCTTAAAAAAAAAAAAAAAATCAGGTGTGGGACTCAGCATTTGACAAACTGTCGAAAGTTTAACATAAAATGTCTTCCTCAACTTCCTTCCTACTCATTCATTCATATTTATTGACCACCTGTTATGTACTGGGCCTTCTGCTCTGACAATCTTATTTTATTCTAGCTGGCATGAAAACATATCCTTCTAAGAATGGTAAACATGCCAAGATGCTCCTTTATTTGAGACAACATTTCTGATATAGTTCTGATAAAATGTAGCAACCCCAATATAAATGCACTGCTTCCTTAGGTGGCATTTACACTTCCATTGTTTGTGCAGAAATGGCTTTTCCAGTCTTTATTTCCTTGCTTATCTCACCTACCTACCTCTCCTATCCTGTTGGTCTACCCATTTTGCCTGAACATGCCAAACCCTTTCATGCAATTCCCTTAGATGGAATGCCTTTCTCCCTAAAAAATGTCCTTCAATGCTTTGAAATCCTTCAAGCTTATAAAGCTCATCTGTAGTCTTCTCTGCAAAGGCTTCTGTACCCTTGCCATTTAAAATTAGTAATTTTTTCCTCCGTGATCTTCTACTGTGATGCTTATACTAGTGTGGCACTAACCTTTCCTTTGCCTAATGATTGCTTGTTTGCATGTCTCACAGTAAGTTTTCTAAGAGCAAAGACCATGGCTTACTCTGTGTTCCCTGCAGCAACTAGGTGCATGCCTGATGAGAGTTACTGCCACTCAGTAAATATTTCTGGCTATTTGAGTCTTCTGGATCTACAGCAGGTTCTCAATTCTTGGTCCCTTATGGTTGTGGGGACATGTGGCCAATTACCACCAATGAGTTGTAAGTAAAGTGATGTGTGACACATCTGGGCCAAAACTTAATCACCAATGCAAGACCCTTTAGGTCATCTTTCCTCTTGGCTATTCTGGCTGTTCATGCTCTAGAGAGTAGTTCCTCACTTCTCTGGGATGATGTCAGCTTATAACAGAGCCTCATCTGATCTACGATGACCATAGTGAGTGAACAAGAAATAAACTTCTGTTATTTAAAGTCACTGAGCTCTGGAGGTTGCTACAAAGTAAAGCCTATCCCATCCTGACTGATACACTTGTAAATGGTAGTACTGTGAGTCTAGAACTTTTGCAAAATCCATTAGAAGCAGCAATCAGTAATTATACCAATTGTAAATCAAGAAAAATCACCAGGTTTAAACTCAGCTGTCAGGAGAGGCATTGTGAGGTGTGTAGGATGTAGAGCTCATTAAGGTTTGCAAACTGGCTGTAAATGACCTTGGTCACTGATGCTCTCAGAACTCAGCCTTCTCTGACCTCAGTTAGAGCTTATATATTTACCTTGTGGTACTGTTGCAGTCATCAGAAATGGTAAATGAGTGGTACCTGGTACATGGTGGTACTCAACAAATTGTTCTCACAATTGTTTTAGGTGTATTGTCCACGTTGGACCATGGGATGTGAGAAACTACATATTTCAGTTTAAACCATATACTGGGGCTTCTCTGGTGATCTAGTGGCTAAGACTCTGTGCTCCTAGTGCAGGGGGCCGAGATTCAATCCCTGATTACGGAACTAGATCCCGCATGCCACAACTAAAGATTCCACCTGCCACAACTAAGACCTGATGTAACCAAATCAACTAATTAAAAAATCCCACCAAGGTATTCACTGCTACCCCTCTATTCATCAGGAGCAAGTTGTTCCCAGCAATCTTCTTTCATTCAACTTTCAAAAAATAAATTTGGGTTCCTATTGATCTGTAAAAACCTGTGAAGCTACTACATGTGAAAAGATGATAATTTATGTATAAATGTAACTTCTCATTCAGAGAAGAACATTTTAATAAATGATTCAACTTTATGTGCTTGCTAGACACCAGTGACTCATATTAAATAAATGGATGCACTGAAAAAAGGGAAAGAGAGGGGACAAAAGACTCTGGATGAAAATGGGAATCATCAGCTTTTGAGGCTCCCAATTATACTCATAAAATTCAAAAAAATAATTCTGGGTTTGATGATAAAACTTCTGAATGTGTTGTCTTATGCCTTCTTGGTTTAATTTCCAACACTTGCTCAAGTATAGTGAACTATTCTTCCTAATACGCTTCAGTAAAGATTTCTAACAATCTGAATGTCACAATCCCAGGAGAGTTTACAGGTCCTACCATGGCATTTTCACAACTTGATTACACTCCTGGCCGTGAGGGGACATGACTTCAGTCTCAGCATAAACAGAGAATGACTCATCCTTCCGAGGCAGTGAATAGCAACTTGGGTAGATCAACACCATCTTTATACTTCTTACTACGCCTATAACTTAGAAACACATCCCCTCTGAAGCATTTTATACCTATTTGATAAGTGCTGACAGAAACATTGTTCTTCAGAGATAGGTTCTTGTTTCTAGGCATTAGTCAGAGGGAGGAAAATCTCTATTATATTTCCCAAACCAACTAAAAGGATCAACTCTTTTTTTTTTTTGGAGGTAAAATTGGTATATAACATTATGTTAGTATCAGGAGTACAACATAATAATCCAAGTGTTGTATACATTACAAAGTGATCAGCACGTAAGTCTAGTTGCCATTCATCACTATACAAGAGACCCCCTCACCATTTTACAGCCCCCCCCCCCACCTTCCCCTCTGATAACTACCAATCTGTTCTCTATCTGGGTGTTTGTTTTGTTTCTTTTTTTAGATTCCACATACAAGTGATATCACACAGTATTTATCTTTCCCTGCCTGATTTATTTCACTTAGCATGATACCCTCAAGTTCTATTCATGTTGTCATAAATGGCAAGATTTCCTTCTTTTTTCCTTTTCCCTTTTTATGGCTGAGTAATATTCCACAGTCTGTGTGCATATATCACATTTTTTAAATTCATTCATCCACCAGTGGTCACTTAGGCTGTTTCCCTACCTATAGTAATCAATACTACAGTGAGCCTAGGAATGCAGGTGTTTTTTTCAAATTAGTGGGGTTTTTTCCTTTGGATATATTCCCAGAAATGGAATAGCTGGATCATATGGTTGTTCTATTTTTAATTTTCTGAGGAATACCCATACTATTTTCCATAGTGGCTGCACAAAGATCAACTTGTGTAATAGCACAAAAATGGAAGACAGGGGAAGTAAAATAAAACCATAGGAGCGCACCTATTCCGTGTTCTCTGTTCCCAAATTAACCTCCCTCGCTGTGTTCTCTACCTGCTACCCTTTGTTCTCACCTGTTCAACTGAAAAAAAAAAAAAAATCAGATTTAATTAGGAATGCTGATGAATTGCTACATGCCAGATATTTCATTTAGTCTTAAGGATCTAAAAAGCTGACACTTTTCTCTTTCCTCAAGGACCTTATGATTTAGTGGCAAAGAAATAGGAGAAAATTAGTGTATATACTTCAGTATGATGAACTATGAAGGCTCATTCATTCAGAATAACATTTTCAACGTGTGTTGTTGTTCTAGTGGGGGAAAAAAGCAAAATATAAAATTACATAAATAGTGTGATCCTAATTTTGTAAATAATATCTACTCATGTCCTCATACACTCAGAAAAAAATATAAGGATAAAATTGGCAGGCTGAGACATCTGTATGCTTTTCCTTCCCCCGTTAAATTCCACTGAAATGCCAAACAAGAAAAGTTACAGTCAAAGATCAGAAAATATGAAGATACCCTGGAAAAGAGAATGAAGAATTGGATTGAAAGAACAATAAAAGCAGAGGCTGGGCAGAGGGGGGGAAGCCAGCGGTAGAAAACTGCTAAGATAACAGCTGTCTCGTACACTAACCTTCTAAAGGAACTTCGAGCTCAGGGCTAACAGTACAGGGTAGGGAGGGGCTTTGTCAATTATCTGGTCAATATATTAAAAGATGGCATTATGAACTGATGGGCTTATCACGATCCACCATGTCCTTCATATGCTGAAGTTCTGGCAACAACGGTATCTGCTCCTCTGTTAAAACCTCAACAATTCGACTCCCCTGGTGGTCCAGTGGTTACAAGTCCACCTGTCAGAGCACGGGACACAGGTTCAATCCCTGGTCCGGGAGGATTCCACATGCGATGGGGCAACTAAGTCAGAGTGCCACAACTGCTGAAGCACGCCTCCTAGAGCCTGTGCCCTGCAACGAGAAGCCATTGCAATGAGAAACCCCACACTGAAAGAAAGCGTTAGCCCCTGCTTGCCGCCACTAGCAAAAGCCTGCATGGAGCAACAAAGACCTAGTGCAGCCAGAAATACATTCATCAGTTTTTTTTTAAGAGAAAAACCTCAACAACTGCTTCAACCAGTGAACCTGAGTGGTCTCCCATCAGAAGAGCTGATTCTGGATGGAGAAGTAGGGAGGAACTTGATGACTATACTCATACAACAGCAAGAACTGGAGTAGAAAGAGGCGACAAGAAACCACACGATGCTTCCGATAAAAGAGGTCCCCGGACCTCATCTGCTGAGGAGAGGCACCTCCCACACCAGGATAATCTACCTGAACAGCGGCAGTATTCTATTGTACACACCCTAGAAGCTGGCGCTTTGATTAGAACTTTCATTCACAGCAGTCATAAAATAGAAAAGCAGGCTGGTGAGAGAAATAATCAGACTTCCGGATTATTGAAAGTACAACCGCCATACTGAAAATTGGGCTGAATATCCAAACGACCTGTTGGGCTGCGCCCGGAAGGCCTGCAAGGCCTGTACTCAGCCAGCTTCAGGGCTTTAAGAAAGAGCCTGGAGTCAGCAACAGAGACATGGTTTAACGGATGGGGGCACTTACTTGTCTGCTGCAAGGTCCTGGAGGGGCACCCCACCATGCGCGGCCGACGGTGGGTAGGATACGGAGACCTTCTTCACTCCAGGGCAGAGAGAGAAATCACCGAAGACAGGGGAACTGATGTCAGGTGGGCTCATTAGTTACCATGGTAACCAGCAGAGGGGCCACCCCTCACTGCCTCTTTGATAAGAACAACCATCAGCTGGGGCCTGGGGCAAGTAGGTAGTTGAGTCCTGTGAGTAGGGTGTAGGTGAAACAGGCTCTGGTTGGGCAGGGGATGTACAGAGGGCAAGAAAACAGCCATTTTGAGTGGCCTGACCAGACATGGACACAGATGAATATTATTTTAATGAGCTGCAACATTCAGCTGAGGAACTCTTTCAAAACAGGACAAAGATATAAAGATATTTCCAGAAGCTACTACATCTGTCTAGAGAGTTTTGTAATGGAAGAAACAAAGGCAGTAGGTAGAAGGGTGTTCAAAGTCAGAGAAGATTATTTTTCAGAGCTGAAGAAACATTAACTCAGGGGTTTTATGTAATTTATTTGTTTCAATTCATTTCAGTTTTTGAAACTTTGGGTTTCAGATTGTCCCATCTTGGGCTAGTTGAAATAATTATTTGGGGATTTCCCTGTCTTTCAGTTTTAATTATGTAAAGCATGTAGATAGTTCCAATGTCAAAACTGTTTTTATTTTTTTCTCAATATCTTTCATTTATTTGCATGAAGAGTCTGTTTAAGGTGTTTTCCAAATGTGCAGATGTTTTATATTTTTATGAAGTCAAACCTGCTTTTATTCTTGATGACTTATATTGCTTAGAAAGTTGTTAGCACTTCCAGAAGTGGCTTTCCTACTAGTGTTTTAAATGTGTATGATCTTCCTGTAAATAACATCAGATGTAAATTTGTGGGACTAGATTGATTTTCTCCTGGTTGTTGTTGCTTAGTTGCTAAGTCATGTCAGACTCTTCGAAACCCCATGGACTCTAGCACACCAGGCTCCTCTGTCCATGGGATTTTCCAGGCAAGAATACTGGAGTGGGTTGCCATTTCTTTTGCCAGGGGATCTTCCTGACCCAGAGACCGAACCTGGGTCTCCTGCATTGCAGGCAGATTCTTTACCACTGAGCCACTTGGAAACCTTCAAAACTGTTTTTAAAAGGCACATTCAGACCAGTCTATCTTCCGATCTTATCCCTCCCACACTGTTACCTCCCTCTGCCTAAAGGAAACATTTTCAAAAATTAATTTTGTTTGATGCTTTGACGTTTCTTTTTTTTAATATATAGGCATTTATGCATATATAGTTTTATCCCTTTCTTTTATAAAAGTGACTTTATTTATTCAATAGACTTTATTTTTTAGAATGATTTTAGGTTCACAACAAGATTGAAGGGAAGAGCAGAGATTTCCCATATGTGTCCCTTGCTGCCCTCACAAGCAGAGCCTCTCCATGATCAAACCTCACAACTGCTGGACCTACAGTGATAGATTATTATCATCTACAGCCCATAGTTTATATTTGGATTCAGTCTTGGTGTTGTACATACTACGGGTTTAGACAAATCTATAATGGCATGTATCTGCCATCATGGTATAACTGCTCCTTTTTTTATACTCTAAACTCTATTGTTTACTTTGACTATCTTTTTATACTCTAAACTCTGTTACTTACTTGGACTTTTTATCTTATTAAAATATCCTGGATAACATTCTACAATAACGTAAAGATATTACTCATTCCTTTACAATTGTATAACATCATGTTATGTGGATGTACCTTAGTTTTTTTACCTAACCATTATTCATAGTCAATTGGGTGATTCCAGCCTTATGTAATTACAAACAGTACTGCTGTAATGAGCAGATCCATGCATTTAAACTTTTGAGTTTTTGCCAGAGTATCTTTGGAATGAATTTTCAGAAGCATGATTTCTGGGTCAGAAGGAAAATACAAAAGTAATTTTGTTAGATTTTGTGTTCCCACCAGTAACATATGAGAATGTTTTTTTCCCAAGCCTTATCAATAGCATGTGTTGTCAAACTTTGAGACTTACCAAGTAGGTGAGAAATTATATTTTACTTTTTCTTACTATAAGTAAGGTTGAACATTTTTTTCATTATTTAAGTGATATTTTTCATTTCCTTGTCTATCATTTATATGTTTACATATTTTGCTCATTTTTATGTTAGATTAAATTACTTATTTGGAAATGAGGGACAGTATGATCATGGTATGTAAAAACTTGTGGGACTAAGGCCAAAGTAACACACAAGAGAAAATTTATAGCCCTAATTATATTGATTAGAAAGCAATTAAGATGGTAAATAAATTATCTAAGCATTCGATGGAAGATACTACAAAAAGATGACAAAAACAACCATTAAAAGTAGACTAAAGAGCGTATTCTAAAGAGCAGCAACTGATGAAATATAAAACTAAGATAAATAATAAAAAAGTAAAGGCCTAATTTACTGAAGATAAAAGAATGACAAAGAATGCTTTTAAAGTACAATAAAGATCTTTTGATAACAGCAGAAAATTGTGACATATAAAACTTACAAAACAAAGCAACTATACTCCAATAAAAATTTTAAAAAGAAAAAAATAACTTACAAAGCAAAACAGCGTCCTTTTTGAAAAGACCTAAAACCAAATGTGTTGGCTCTTGGAAAAGATCAGTACATGAATAAGTAGCTTTGAAAAAAGACGAGTAAAACGGCTTTGACTTGTTTCATCAAGGAAAAAGTGTAAAGACACAAACAACAATGGTAAAGAATTGGAACGATGACATGCCTATAGAATCAGAGATTTTAAAATTATGAGTGATGTAATTTTAAACTATATATATATTGGGCTTCCCTGGTGGCTCAGATGGTAAAGAATCTGCCGGCAGTGTGGGGAAGATCCCCTGGAGGGCGGCATAGCTACCCACTCCAGTACTCTTTCCTGGAGAATCCCATGGACAGAGGAGTCTGGTGGGATACAGTCCATGGGGTCAATGTGTTTCCTAGGAAAGTGTACATTATAAAAATTGATTCAAGAAAAGGAGATAGCCCTATACTAATCCCTAAGAAAGTTTGAAAGAGTAATCACAATTCCACTTAAAAACATTGTGCCGAAAATGTTCTGCTTCTGCCTAGAATGTAGATAGTTGGGAAAACCTTTGTTCTCACTCTCCCGCCAAGAAAATGTCTGAAAACCTGCAAATAATAACTTTTCTTGAATTCATTGAAGAGCTGAGGTTAGAGGGGAAAGAGCATGAAATCAAAGGAAGGGCAGGAACCCCCAAGGGAAGCTTGGTGTGAAGTCTGGGTAACCTGTGAGAGCCCAGGAAGAAGAGATGTGGAGTGTCACGTAAGCCAGTATAAAGAATCCAGTTAACATTTTTAGTGAACTGTTTAATGTCAAATGTGGGCTAATTTGAGAGAACAGAACCACTGGGACGTGCAGGTGCAAAGGGAGTTTGCACCTACTTTTCTAGGTTCTTTTCTGTGGACCAAGCTGTTGCGTGAATGTCAAAATGCCAACTTAACTTTGTTAAACGGCAGCTTGGAGAGAGAGGGGCAGCAACCATCCCCCGCCCCCGCCCACCCCACCCCACCCCACCACCAGAACAGAGGTGACCCCATGTAGCTGGGGTCAGTGAAAAGAGAAAAACCCTCTACTTCTAGAGGAGGGTCAGGAAACCATCCTGAGGCCAGATCTTGAGAGGAGACTAACGTTGGAGACACATGAGACATGGGTTTAATCCTTGAGTCGGGAAGATCCTCTGGAGAAGGGCATGACAACCCACCCCAGTATTCGTGCCTGGAGAATCCCACGGACAGAAGAGCCTGGTGGGCTACGGTCCAGAGGATCACAAAGAGTCGGACACGACTGAGCACACACATACCATATTGAAGAAAGGGTGGGACCACTGAAAAAGCCTTCACCCCCAAGACCCAGGACCACAGAGCCTACCTAAGACTGAGGTGGACAGGATAACAGAGAAAGCCTCTGACCCCACCATCCAGCTAGCAAGCACAAGTCACAGGCAGCAGCACCCTAATGCTGAAGGAATGGGCGAGTGTGAAGACTCCTTGAGGGCACACAATGAAGCTCTCCAGTTGAGGGCAGAGGAGGAACATTGAAAAAACAAAAGCCCTCAAGCAATCCAACCCTCAATCCAAGCACCAGTTAACACAAGAGGAATTGGAGAATAGTACTGTGCTGAAGGGAACCATGCTACTGCTACTGCTAAGTCACTTCAGTCGTGTCCGACTCTGTGCGACCCCATCCCTGGGATTCTCCAGGCTAGAACACTGGAGTGGGTTGCCATTTCCTTCTCCAATGCATAAAAGTGAAAAGGGAAAGTGAAGGGAACCATAGTGACAATGAAATCCAAACTCAGCTCACATCTTGACTAGACTCAGCTGATCCATTCCACTCATAGGTGAGCACAGAAGGAGGTGTTCCATTTTGAGGTATAGTATAAATGTTACTTATCTTAGTCTCTTCTGTCATATGTACATCTGACATCCAATTAAAAAAATAAAAAAGGGAAAAAAATATCTTAGAACTAGTGGTTTTATGAGTGTGTTCTTGCCAAATCTTTGAGGATCATATAATTATGCTGTCATTTAAGTTATCCAAGAGTATTAAAAACCAGGGAGATGGGAAATAGAACATCAATATTAAAGAAAATTTCATGAGGTGGGACACAGAACCCACTTCATATTTACAAGTCACTGGCCATCACACTAACTGATAGAATTTAGGCAATGAAAGCTGCCCTGGCTTGAGGCTTCTGCTCCCATCCAGACTGGCCACAGAAGTATGGTCCCTGTTTAGTTTTCCAAGGATCCATAAAGAATGAAATCTCTTCTGGCTTGTTTCTGGATTAAATTAAAGTTAAGCTCTCTTTAGAACAGAATTTGTCTTGTTTGGTCCACAGACAGAACCTGATTTCCTCACCAAACCTTTACTTACAGAGGGAGCGGCCCATAAGCCATATTTGCTAATTTGATTTTTTTTAAACATGGGTTGAAATTTTGATTTATCTTGATTACTAAGGTTTTTGGTGGCCTCAGAAGTTGCATGCTCTGGTCGAGTGCCTCGTGGGCCCTCACCCTGCTCTGCATTGCTCAGAGTCCTCTGCCCTAGAGATTCACTAGGTTCATCACAGAGGGCGTATGAGTCTAGTGTGCTGGTCTCATATCCCCTTACCCTACAGTGCCACCCATTTCCTGCAGTTTGTCTTCTGCCAACCTTAAATGCCTTCATTTAAATCTTCCTGAGTGAGTGAGGGGGGGAAAGAGTAGGGGTGGGGGGAAGGGATCAAAAGCAAAGAAAACAAGGAGGAGGAAGTGGCCAGTGCCCAGTGAACCCACAAGTGTGAAAGGCTAATCCAGAAATCACTCAGTAATCACCACCGTGAAACCAGACCGGGTGACATCCCTCGCCACGCAGACACTCACCTTCCTAACCACCCATAGAACTTCACTTCCTAAACCCAAGTGACCTTAGGAAATCTGGCTGCTCTGCCCCAGCTCCTGGCCCCGTGCCCCTCCTATGCAACAACTTCTACACACCATTAGCTTCCTTCCAAAGTCCCCGTCCACTTCTCATCCAGGGCAACATGCTTTGCCTGCTTTCAAGGGAAGGGTGCTGGCCCATGTGCTCAGGAAACAAAGATTGGAATGCAGAGGGTTGTTTGAAGTTCCAAGTCCTCACACATGGGAGAGTTTGAAAGAAGGGTAAGGTTTCCGGGGCTCTGACGTGGAAGAGAGGACTGCGCTTGGAACTCGATGCACTCGATGTTCAGAACAGCACTGGTGGGTCAGCCGTACTCAAAGGAACACGGTGTTGAAAGCGTGATTATGTTTTAAACTAGCTTGGCTGTCAACCAAGTAACACAGAACTGCCTGCGGTTAGGTCAGGCACTGCTGCTAATTGGTGAATTTTAATGAATGATAATAATAAATCAATTAGCTTAGAAGGAAGGCATCACTGTTTAGGTGAATCTCTTGTGGAGGGGGTGGGAATCAGGATGGGCGTCGGGTCCCAGAACATTTGTTTATAGAGGATGGGTCTCTGCCCATACCCCTCCTAGAGTATCCATTTTCTCATCAATCCCATGCTCATGATATGAACTTAGGTAAGTCATATATCTCTTTCCCTGTAGTTTCTCTGCCTTAAAAGGAGTATCACTGGCCCCTTCCTCTTGCACTCAGGTCTGGTTAGATGGCAAGGTAGGCAAGCACAGGAAAGATGCCCTGGGAGTGAAGGCAGACCCAGAAGACAGGGCTGAGCCCGAGGAAGCCCAGCCAGAGGCCCACAGGTCTCCTGAAGCAGACTCTTTCAGGTGATGTTTCTGGTGTTGGGCTCTTTATTGGATTTTTTTCATTTTTTCCCAGTTCGGAGGATTTGGCCTGCTTTTTTTTCTGTCATCACAACTGTTCTTCTGCTGGGCTTTCTGCCCCTTCAAGGCTGACGCAGACCAGGGGGCTTTCTCTCAGTGTTTGCGCCACCTCATTATCATAGAAGCAAGCACACATCTACTTTCATTTTTCACTTTTCGAAAATGTTTCCACTGTGAGTGATTATGGGGAAAGAGGGCAAACCACAGCCCAGAGAAGAGTGAAACCACAGCAGTTAGGATTGTTTAAAACTACAAATCACTGGTTTTAGTTATCCATGGTCACTTTTGAGGCATCCAAGGAGATGCTCATAGAACAGTGACGTGTGCAGTTCAGAACTGAGGCAGAATATCTAAAATAAGTAATTATTTAATAATTTATATATTTAATAAATATAATATGCACAAATAGCTTCAACATAAATCCTTCACTAGTATGTCTCAAGTACCATGGAGATATACATTTCTCAGAAATACTTCCTATTTCTATGTTGGTTTTTGCCTTTTTTCTAATCTATTCTCTTCATATACTACAGATTCTCTCATACTTTCTCCTTGGGCCTCCACCTCATCCTCCATAAACTCCTAAAGTACTCCGAGTCCAGGAACGCACTCTTTAGTTTATATAAATTTTATGTAAAATAACTAAGACCTTCCACCGTTCCTGAATCTTGCTCTTTCCTATTCAGTTTCTCACCAAAACAAGCAAAAAACCAACCACCACAACAAAATACACTGCTCTGAAATGACAGACACCTCTTTAAAGGGTGTGGGAGATGAAGGATCTATCTGATAAAGTAGAAGGCACTAGTTAACCTTTATTGGAACAGGAGGAGAGAAAACATCTTTGCTCAAATATTCATGTGATCACAAGAACTAGGCCTGACTTTTCATAATGCCCAGTCTGATTCATCCTCAGGTTTTGGTTTTAAACCAAGAAGCCCAACCCTGTGGGTGGGCAGTTCTCAAAGAGAAGGCAATCCCTCCTTACTCTAATACCTGATTATAGCTCAGAGGCACTGCCATTTACCTGTTCTTGGGACTCTGCTCCTAGTGCAGAACTTTCAGTCGAAAATACTGGATCTTTTCCGGCTTTTTGGAATTACAGCAGTGATGGTAGTAACAATAATATTGAGGGTGACCATAGCTGACTTTGATAGGGCACTTTCTATGTGATCATTGTCTCCTCTGGTTTCCAGGTCCTAACAAACTGTTTACCTACCATTTATTACCTACTGCTGCCTAACAAGCTGCCCCAAAACTTAGCAGGTTAAAACAACACATGCTTATCATCTCACAGTTTCTGCGGGTCTGGAATTTGGCCATGACTTAGCTGGGTCCGCAGCTTCAAGGTCTCTCAATCAAAGTGTTGCTTAGAGTCTGGTCACCTCCCTGCTCAACTGGGCAAGTCTTTCATGTCATTTGCAGGAAGCAGTTCCTCCCTGGCTGGGGTAACTCAGGGCCTCCGCTCTTCACTGACTGTCAACCAGAAGCTGCCTTCTCATAAAGGACCTCTCCAATATGGCGACTTTCTTCCTCAAAGAGTGCAAGCCACAAGGTCAATAGAGAGAGTCTGCTGGCAAGACAGAAGTCACAGTCTTTTGTAACCTAATCACAGAAGGGCCAGCCCATCACCTTTGCCATATTCTCTTGGCTGGAGTCAGGTCATTATGTCCAGCCCACACTCAAGAGGACATGGATCCCAGGAGGCAGGGATCTTTGGGGGTCATATTAGAAATCTGTCAACCTCAAGACCAATTGGATCTAAGAGTTCCTCTCTAAGTTTAACTGAAAGTGCTCAAGAATTGCACCTTGAGAGGTGGACAAAATTCTCTATGCTAATAATGGCTATATTGGCATGTTAGGTAGTAGAAATAAACATAAATTTGATTACAATTTTGAATATAACAAAAAATTGGAAAAGAAGGGAGGAGTTGCTTTAAGATTATATGGATAAAATCAAGACTGGAAGATGAAAGTTAGTTGAGGATAAGGATTGAAGCTAATAGAGACAGAGGTTAGGAGGTGAAATGAGGAAGGACTGTGTATCATTTTTTATCCAGGAACTTCTCTCTCTCTCCTAGCCGACAACATGAAGGTAGAGCTGAGGAGATAGTGGGTATGAGGCTAAAGGGTATCCATGGAACTTCTGCTAGGGCATTGTACAAAGAACTTTTTCCATTGAGAAAGTAATGGAAAATAATAATAATGCAGTAGTGGAGTAGAGGAATATCAAAGAGGAACTGTAGAGAATCTGTTTGGACAAAAGTGACCCAGAGACACCCTGGGAAGGTGTTTTGGCAGGAATATGCCAAGTGAAAGTGACAGTTTCTCAGTCAAGTCTGACTTTGCAACGCCATAGACTATATTCTCCAGGTCAGAATACTGGAGTGGATTGTTTTTCTCTTCTCTAGGGGATCTTCTCAACCCAGGGATCGAACCCAGGTCTCCTGAATTGCAGATGGATTCTTTACCAGCTGAACCACAAAGGAAACCCAAGAATACTGGAGTGGGTAGCCTATCCCTTCTCCAGTGGATTTTCCCAACCCAGGAATCGAACCAGGGTCTCCAGCATTGCAGGTGGATTCTTTACCAACTGAGCTATCAGGGAAGCCCAGGGATATGCCAGAGCACCAAATAAAAAAGAAAGGAATCACAGCCTGAACCAGATCTGGAATAGGATTACAGTCCATGGTGTCACAAGAGCCGGACATGACATAGTGATTAAACTACCACCACCACCATCCAAACCAAAGACAGACAAGACAGAAGAAACAAATTCTAGATAGAAAACAGAAGACTGGATCTGGGAAGACTTTTTAAGGCAATGCCTCGCAGAGCAATGGTACAGGGGAGAGGAAGGGAACGATTTTTAGTGGCATCTGTGCTGTGCTCAGTCACTTCAGTCGTGTCCGACTCTGTGCGACCCCATGGACTGCAGCCCACCAGGCTCCTCTGTCCACAGGATTCTCCAGGCAAGAACCCTGGAGTGGGTTGCCATTTCCTTCTCCAGGGGATCTTCCCGACCCAGGGATCGAACCCAGATCTCCTGCATCGGCAGGCAAATTCTTTACCACTTGTGCCACCTGGGAAGTCCCTTAGGAGCATCTACCAAAACAAATTTCATTTAATATGTATTTTATGAGAGAAAAAAAATGCAGGACTTTTCAGAGCCTTTACTATGTTAGTGCACTCTGTGAAACCCTAAAATACATAGTTGCGGGCGGGGGGGGGGGGGCGGTGGGGGTGGGTAAGGATTGAACAGGCAGCACTTCTTATAAGTAGCTGTTTTGCATGGAGGTGGAAACATGCTACAAATGTTTAGGGGATGCTCTTTTATCAAATATCAGTGGCCTTTTTGAGAGGAGGAAGGGAGAAATCTGGTTTAAATATTTCCAGTGAGCAAAGTATGGTGGCTGGTAGCTGAGCAGTAAGCAAAATAATTTTATCTAACACCTATATATTAAATAAAAATGACTAGGGGTTTAACATTTGGGCCCCCAAAAGGGGAAAGACACAGAATCAAAGCAGAAGTCACCAGATCACTACAACTTACAACCACCCTCAGAAATTCCCTCGCATTCCTGAAGCCTCTGTCTATTACAGTCCTTGCCAGCACTCTCTTCCCTCTCCTGCTCACACTCCTCTTTGAATCAGGGAGTTCACCCCTGGGCTCTTTTTTTGGAATCTTTCCAACATCATATTGTGAGGTCAATAAAGAGAGATTCACTGAGAGAAGCAAGACAAATATGATAAAATCCTTTAAAAATATCTTTTTAGGATAGAAAAAGGAAGAAGCAATTAGGAAAGGACTACCTGCCAAACCACAAAGAAAGTAGCTCAGCAAGGAATGCTAATTTCTCTAGCACTCGTTTGGAACCACCTGCCCTGGAGATCAAGAGACCTTTTTAATCAAAGGGTGAGAGACCTTCTTTCAAATAACTGGGGTCAGCCTAGGGTCCCATCCAGCTCAGAAGAACAAGAGAGCTGTGCCTGCAGGACACAATGCTGTGTTTTTAGGTTAATCGTCCAAGGATATTAGAGTTACTTTCAATGGTTAATGAATAGCTTCTAAGAGCCTGCTTCATCTAATTGTCCAAAGGCCAGTTGGTCCCAGAGCATATAAAGCTGTGAGCTGGCTAATGAGAGCATTCTCTCTGAGCAGGGGAAGGAGGGGAGCGGCAGGGTCAGGGACCTGGGTTCCGAAGGAGCAGGGATGCAGAACAGAACCTGTCTAGTTCTCTGTGTCTTTGTCCTCCTGACGGGCTTCCTGATGATCTGCCTGGGGGCCTTTTTCATTTCCTCAGCCTCCCTGTTCAACTGCCAGGGGAACTTGACCCTGGCCTATTTGCTTCTGCCTCTGGGGTTTGTGATCCTTCTGAGTGGAATTTTCTGGAGCACCTACCACCAAGCCAGTGAAAGCAAAGGGGTTTTCAAGCGTGTGCTCAGACAGTGCCGTGCTCAGGGGGCCCTGCCCCTGGCCACAGTGGACAGGTATGTGCCCAGAAGCCGGAGGACTGGGGAAGGCTGTGGTGTGGCTGAGTTCTAGAAGGTCAATGACTTCTAATCTGCTGGGGAGCAACTTACAAATCCCATGGGGTTAGCCAGGATGTGGAGAAATTGGAAAGCTTGTGCACTGCTGGTGGGAATGTAAAATAGTGTAGCTGCTTGGAAAATGATAGGAAGGATCCTCAAAACGTTAAATGTAGAATCACCATTTCATCTAGCAATTCCACTTCTGGGTATACAGACAAAAGAAGTGAAAACAGGGCTTTGAACAGATACTTGTATCAGTATTCACAGCAGTATTCTTCATGATAGTGAAAAGGTGGAGACAACCCATATATCCATCTAGTGGATGAATGGATAAACAAAATATGGTACATACAAAAGATGGAATATTATTCATCCTTGAAGAGAAAGGAAATATTGATGCAGCTATAACATGAATGAATCTTAAAGACATTATACTAAGTGAAATTGGCCAGAAATAAGCCCAAAAAACAAATACTATATGATTCCACTTATATGAGGTACCTAGAGCAGCCAAATTTCATAGACAAAACGTAGAACAGTGATTACCCGGTGCTGAGGGAAGGAGGGAATGAAGAGTTACTGTTTAATGAGTACAGAGTTTGAGTTCAGGATGGTAGAAAAGTTCTGAAGATGAATAATGGTGATAGTTACAAAACAATGTGAATGTATTTAATGCCATTAAACTGTACACTTAAAGTAGCTAAAGTGGTAAAGTTTATGTTATATATACTTTATGACAATAAAAAAATTTCAATTAACCTTACAATTAGTATCAGACAACCAAAAACCTCCTAATTTTTGGCTAAACACAGAATCATTTAGGGATAAAACCCCAGGCATCATTCTTAAGATACAGACAGGCTGCATGCATGGATACTAAGTCATTTCAGTTGTGTCTGACTCTTTGCCACCTCATGGACTCTAGTCTACCAGGGTCCTCTGTCCATGGAATTCTCTAGGCAAGAATACTGGAGTGGATTGCCATATCCTCCTCCAGGGGATCTTCCTGACCCAGGGTTTGAATCCAGGTCTCTCTCATTGAAGGCAGATTGTTTACCATCTGAGCCATCAGGGAAGCGAGACTCCATAAATTCTTTGTCCTCCTCATCTAAAATATTTTAGCTACTCCATGTATCTTGAATATGAGTGATTAGCCATGACAATTGATTTTTGACATGATGCTATATGATACATGATATATTTTACTAATAAGATACTAACTACAATGACCAAAATCTATTTCCAGTGTTATTATACTAACTGCAAAGTCTTTGGATTTGCTAAAAAAAATTAAAGGTGAAGTGACTGCAGAAGATGCTTCTAGAGTGATGTTTTCTTTTTTTTTTCCCCTTTGGTATAAATGTTATATGATTGCCTCCAGAATGTGAATCTTGATAAGAGTAACCAACTGCCTTAAAGATGTAGCTTAAATTTTTAAGCACATGCATACTGTTGTACGGAAACACTTTAAACGATGGTGTCACAACCCCCTAATTTACAGCCTCCTTCCGGTGCATCTCATAGATGCCCAGCCCACTTAGCATGGCTAGGGGGTCAGTAAATGGTAAGTCATACTTCTCAGAAGTATCTTCATTTGAAATGGGTGCCCAGATTGAGACTTCAAAGCAAAGGGGTCTGCAAAGGGGCAACTCAGGACACTGGAACTGTGAAGTGGGGTGGGGAAGGTGGGGGTTGGGAGAAGTGGACGGGATGTGGGGCAGGCGGCAGTCATCCCGGAGCCTCTCAAATCACTCCGGGGAACAGTTCACCTTGGTGTCTGCAATGCTTTTACACACGTGCCCCATGACCTGGCCTTGGCTATTCTGAGTGAAGGCTGAGATTTATGCTGTACAGTAGACGGCTCCTTCAGTTCCTTGGCTTTGGGCCTGCTAACGTTTGGAATGGAGCTGTGGCTGTAAGTGGCAGTCCTTGTTCTGTTGTGGTTACGCACCACAAACACTCCCTGCAGGCACGGGAAGGATTCACTCTATAATTACACAGCTCGGTCAAGCTCACCCTCCCTCTTCTTCACTTCTGTGCCACCCCCTATCCCATTCATGATGGAGAAGCCAGAGGATTTAGCAATTAGCAATGTTGGGCAAGATTACTGATGAGTATATCACCTCTTGCATGAAGGGCTCTCTCAGCCATCGGCCTGTGGGCATGGAAAGCGCTGCTACTGAAATCTATGTAAAGCTGTCAGTTGCAATAGTTTGAGAAATCAGTATTTTGTGTGTGTGCATGGAAATGGGGCAGGGGAGAAAATACTTGAAATTTGAGTAACAGGGAAGAGAAGCATCTGATATTGCTCAGGCATCTTCATGGAGCTGGTTTTCATTCATTATTTTGTTGGCTGTAAGGCTCTGAGTCCATGAGTACACCTGACTAGATGATGTGTGTGAATGGGGACAAGGATGTGAATGAACTACATAACTGGTTAGAGAGGCATTCCACAGTCAAGGCCTGTCCCATACCCCTGCTAAGGATCTCCCACTGAAATTTCCTGGTTCCAATGAGTAAGAGAGAGGGGATAATGTGGAATAACCCACTGGGGAAAGTATGACTATAGAGGCACACATCCCATAGCTGATAAAGAGGGTTTTGCTGGAAGAGCAGCATATTTAAAAAAAAGAAAACAAAAACCTGGGATGCCAGGGAGGAAGAACATCTGTTTCAGAATCAATGTTTCCTAACAGTTTAGCTTTACACAGTGTGATTTGGGAGAGGCAGACATATGCCTCCTTGGCACGACCTACTTAAATAACACACAAATGTTTGCGGCATTTTGTCCCCCAGACCAGGTTTTTACCCTCCAGCTTACGAAGAGAGTCTTGCTGCTGACAAGCAAGCCTGTCACAGAGAGCAAGAGACCTCGGGTGCTCCTCCACCTCCATACGCAGAGATGGGCCTCGGATTTCAGGATGAAGATGGGGCCCACCCAGAGGCCCCACCGCCCTACGACGAGTCTGTGGCAGAACGGGTGGCGGCAGCAAGGCCGAGGCAGGACGCTCAGAGGCGAAGCCAAGAGTGCTGAAGCAGGGGATGTGCGCCAGCCCTCACGACGCACCCTCATGGGCGGCAGCTACTGATAATAAACACAGGCAGGGACTGTGGGAGGAGAAGCCACAGCAGTGACCCCACACATGCGCTCGCGGCAGGGACTGTGGGGGGGCAAGGCGATTCCACGTCTGTGCTTGGCCTGCGAGGGCAGGGTGGGGCACCGGGCAAACATCTCAAAGGGTGCACAGTCATCCCAGCCCAGGGAAGCTTTTGCACTGCAAAGGTTTTGTTGTGAGAGCTCTGCTCGAGAGAGCCTTTCTGCCCCTTCCCCAACACTTCTCCCATCTCCTGACCCGCAGCAGGGAGGAAGAGGCGCTGTTTGGACACCATGCGCCTTCATGGACTGCGTTACAAATACTCACAAAGGGAAAAGGCAAGCTGGCCACCAACAGTCATCATCGTTAAAATTGTGGGTTCTGCTGCCTGGTTGCAGAGTTATCCTCATTTACCTACTGCCGGTGGCACAGTGATTCACACATTGTAAGAGATTTGCCCCTGGAGCCCATGAATGTTACTTCGTATGACTTTAAGTACGTATATTTTATTTCTAGGTGAAAGGAAAGTGACTTCAATACTTACTTTCAAAATGGTTCAAGCACAAAATCTTAAATGTGTATTTTAAGAACGGGATGGTTTTACAAGCATATATGAGAAGATTTCTTAAGAGACTCAAGTTGAATAAAGAGAATATTCAAACATTCATAATACACAGGATTCAGGGGAAAAAAAAGAATTTGTGCTAGCCATAGATTGTGTTAATACAGAAGACACAAATCTTGAAAAGCTTTAAAATACCCATACATTTCAGTGAATCCCCCTGTAAATCTCTAGAATTTGAAAGAAAGGAGACTATAGTGTAGTACCTTAATCATTAACAGACAATTCTTTGTGTCTCAAAACACAGATCCAGACACTTTTAGATTTAATACACTTATTTTGAAGCCCAATGCTTCCTCTTCAGCTTTATGTCTTATGATCTTATTATAAGTTTTAATACAAGAGGACAAGTCAGGTGGCAGAGTGGTGGGAGGATATGCAGCCTGATGCTTTAAAGCTTGAGAAAGAAACTTCATCTCTCTGGCCTCAGTTTCCTGCGCTGTCAAGTGAGGACTTGATGCTGGGATTAATATATGACAATTATGTAATACTTCTTTTATAAGGCATGCTCTTTACTATGACTGTTTATGCTTTTTATTTACCCCTCATTATAGTCTTCAGAGATAAATGCTGTGGTTATTCTCATTGCAAAGATGCATAAATTGAGACTTTGAGACATTAAACAACATAGTTGTTTAACTATGTTTAACTAAGTTAACTATGTTTAACTTTCCAACAACATAGTTATTTCCAGGAGGGTGAAGAAAGGTCCATAGAAGAGCACGGGAAGACTTTACTTCACACTTTTGTGCTAGGTTGTGCTAATCCTGTCTTATTTCCCTCCTTCCAAGGAAAAGTTAAGACTTATCTCCCCCTTCAGGAAGTAGGCCCTAACAGGAAGGGGAGCCCCAGGGTAGCAGCATTATCTTAAAGCCCTTAGAGAGGCAGCAGAAGTTGCTTTAGTGTTAACTGGCTGGCTTCTCTTTTAAAATGTAAATAAACCCTCCTCCGTTTTCTGCCTAGGAGCTTGGCCCTCCCCAAGTTGTAATTTCCTTTCCCCTGATTCTTATACCATGATGAAAGATAGCTCCTTCTGACAGCAGACAGCCTTAGTGAAGGGGCACAGGAGGGCTCTGGACCCTGGAGGGAGAGATGCCGAGCTTTCGAGGAGGATAGGGCTGCAGAGATGAGATGGGGACCCTGCGGCCTCCTCCTCCTGTTTCGCTGAACGCTCAGATGAAGCATGTCCTGACACACAGGAAGCCATAACAGGAAATCCTGGTTCCTTTAACAAAGCAGGACTGTGGGCATCTGTGATTTGAATCCTTGACATCAAGAGCATAACTGGACAAGAAGGTCACTCATGGCTGTCCAACAGGAAGGTGGTCGTTTATTAGCAAGGCAATTTATAATTTCTCTCTTGTCATCTCTTTCTATTCCTCTACTGAGACGGTTATCCTGGAATTCTCCTTGGGGTCTGAGCATATTCACTGACTAGAACAAGCTCTATCACTGGGCTTTTGTCCAGAATTTGAATTTGTAGTAGATGTTTTTCCCAAATACTACTGAGGCAAATGTAATTTTCATTTATATGAGAAAATTGTCTTAATCTCTTTGCTGCAATAAATTTTGTACTTAAATGTTTCCCCTTTTTGCTGTTTTGTATCAGAAAAAAAATCAATAGAGGAGCATAAGTCAAAGTTTTATTCTCCATGTGGAACTAACACAACCTCTAGATGAGTTAATCTTTTCGCAAGGCCTAACAACCTAATGTTACTGAACATCAACTATTGATTCAGAAAATAAGCCCAGTGCTTTTTGAGACGAAATATGACTAATAGGTGTTAACTGCCTTTAAAAAAAACAAAAACAAATACACTCTGAAGCAAGCATCAAGAACACGATTATTACCCACAACAAATCCTGCCTTTCAGAAGCTATTAAAACCCACTGGGCAAGTCAAACAAAAGTGTCCCGTTGTGATTAAGAAGAATTCATTGCCCAACCCCTCACCTCCCCCAGAGGATTCACTCAGGAGAAGTAGACAACGTATCCCCTTTTCCTCCCAAAGTTTATGATAAAATTAATACCATGAACTGAGAAGCACGATTTTGTGAATGGCAGGGAGGGTGCTGAGACTGAGAAAACGCAGTCTTTGATGGTCCCCTCCTCTCCAATGTGCAGTGGGCTCACATGTCAGTGGAGAGAGGAAATGCTCAGAGGTGTCCTCGCCATGATCAGGTCTCTCTAAGCAACAAGTGAAAGTACCCACCTCCGCCCCCCAAAGATGAGCATGACACCGTCAGTTAGAACAGTGTGCTGCATCTTTCACACACCGAGGTGTCAAGCACACCTCTTTGACCCCTCAACTCAAAAACTCACAAGCACTTTTACCAACAATCCTATCCATCCTTTAAGATTTTACTCAAACACGCTGTCTTTGGCAAGGTATCTCCCCCAGCTCATCTATTTTGCAAGACACCTACTAGGTGCTAAAAGACATGGAAAGATGATAAAAGACATGGGTTTATACCGTGGCCCTTCAACATATTCTATAATGCTCCATGACAACTTAGGCTGATTCACATACCAAGTGGGCCTGCCGTCAGCCGCAGGAGCCATCTGCTGTTGAAGTCTCCAGCCCGTGCGAGCGGAGCAGGCATTCCGCTAAGCTCTGCTGCCTTGGATAATCTCTTGCTGTGTGTAACTGTTGAAAGGCCAAAGACTGAAACACTAGCAGTAAGTTCACTTCCAAAGATGCATGGTTTCTGTAACCCTTCACCACTTAGGAATGGAACTCTCTTCAAGGCAGGTATCTGGAATATCAGCGCCCATGTGTTTCACAAGTACCTGGTGCGTGATCAACCAATGAAATGGAGGCACCTGTTGAATCGCTACTGGTTTTCAGAGGTGCTTTTCTAATTCCCCAAGCCCTAAGGCAAGTGATGGACTGTGTTATCAGGGTAAACCCCAGGACTTACATTGAGCCACACTGGCCAATCAGAAGTTACCACGCCATTAACCCCGTCATTGCCTGTGTTGCCTGGAGAGAGCACTGGCTCAGCGCAGCCGGCTGTCAGCACATTCTGCTGCCTTGGGACGGGTCATCGATCTAAGGCTTCCTGTGCGGAAAGCCTTCAGGCCAGACGCAAGCCCTTCAGCCTGCAATGTTATTCAGCACTATTCATCCAGTGAATATGGCAGATGTGGGCTGCATCTCAGATCAGTAAAATTGATAAAGGATCTTATTTTAATCATGACTGTCTATCCATTTCCAAGGTCAGTAAATAAACTCAAGAATCACAGATGAGGCAAAACAACTTTTTTGATCTAGGGGGCTGGCTGACACTAAGCAGGGTATTTCACGTCCTTGTTCCCCTCCCAGTAAATACCTCCCTGGCACATATACACACACATCTCCAAACACCCCCTGGGTGGGTAGTGTCACTGCCCTATTTGAGAATCACTGCATTATATACACTGTTGCTTGCCACTGTCCTGGGGCCATATGGTGCAGTGAGTGAATCTCTTAATACTAGCTGATCACACGGGTGGTCCAGACAGTTGCCACACTCTACTCATTGTCCTTCCTAGGATCATCTCCTGTGGTCCCCACAACATTCTTGGACCTCTAGTCATTTACTCTTAAGTGAGACAGGCAGTTGCAGCTCCGTCTTTAAGAACATGAAGAACATCATGTGCAGAAGGGTGACTTCCAGCCTTTCACCTCTCCTGAGGCTAACGCAAGAGGACATCCACGTACAGCTCAGCAAGAGAAGCTTGGATTCTATGTAGAGCAGAAATCATACTTTGGCAATGTGAATTTGAGCAGGATCCAGAGGCAGGCTGCGTCCTGAGCCACTACAGGACGTTCCCTTTGGCAACCCTGCTGAGAAAAAGCTCATAAAAATAGGTGGCTGTGGAGCTGCTGCTTTCCGAAGCTAGACCCAAGCATTTGCTCTGTCTGATATACATAACGTTGTGTCTGCTTCAACCCCACTCATCCAAGCCAACCTCTCACTAGACCCAAAGCAAGCCCCCTCTCCAGTCATCCTACCTCTCAATTTCCAGCCTTGTTCCTGCTGCATTTACCCCTGGTGAAATTCTGAAAGCGATTACCAGGCTCAGGAAACTCCACTCTTTGGGAAAACACCTTAGTTGCCTAGAACCTTCCGTCTCTGAGTCAATCTTCCTGTGTACTCTCAAGCAGGTTGCTTGTGCTGCTGCTGTAAAGTTCATGTCTACCTGATTCTTTATGCATGCTTTCCACAGCCTCCTGTTTCCAAACTTCCAAGCCTGTTTCCTCCTGTTTCCTGTTTGTAGGAGTAGTTTGGAGTTTGGAGTTTGGAGTAGGAATAGTGTTTTAGGCATTCACGTGCTGTACCAAGAAACCCAAGACTCAGCATAGAGTAGTTGTTCAAGGAGTGCTTGCTGAATGAATGAATGAATGTATATTTGGGCTGCTGGACACACAAGACTCCATACTGAAATAAAGAAACAGAATTTTAAAGTGAGGATTGATTTACCTGGGGACTTCAAAGTTAGAGATGATGAAAAGTTCAAAAACTTGAGGAAAAAATACTGAAGAAAAATATAGGCTTTGTTAAGCCTAAGGGTGTGCCTAGTTGTGCGGACTGTCATGGACCTCCACTTTAAACATGCTGGGAATCAAAGCAACAAGACAAGTTGTATTCCATTGCCGATGAATTTTATAACTAGTTCCTCAGACTCTCAGCTCAAAGCCACTCACCTACTATTTTGAAATGAAGATACGTGTGATGAAAGATTAGATACCATGCTTCTGATGCCCAAAGGCAGTTTTGAGCACTGTGCCTTCTCTGTTCTATTCACTCAATTCCCAAGGTCATAATAAGGAAAACCAGACCTGCAAGTGTTCCGAAAGGCAAACTTATCAGAAGAGTGACCACTACTGGAGTTTCTCAAATGACAAAACAAGCAAAAATCCACAATTCTTGCATAAGGCTGAAACAGAAATTTCTTTTATTAGCTAATAAAGGTCCTAGCAAGTATCTGACAGAAGCATAGACAGAAAATGGAAGCAAATACCTTGCTGGGGATGTTTCCCTGCTTGCCCTAATCTTGACTACAGCAATAACACACGGCTGGACAGTCAAAGCGCATCACCTTATCTCACCAGTGACACGGCAAGTGACTGCCGTTCCCAAGGAAGCAAAACATGCGCAAACAGGTCCCGGGAACCCAGGCTTCTGGCTGAGAGGGCTGATGGAGGCTGCCAAGGCTGCAATATCCTTTTTCCGGGCCAAGAAAGCCAGTTGTGACCCTCTGCTCTCCAGCAGGGGACTCCACCCTCCCCTCCATCTCATTAGGCCATCACCCCGTGCCACCAGTCAGGTTCTCTTCCAGCATCCACTTCATCTCATACTTGTGGAGCATTTCACTGTCTCCTTTTACAGCCAAGTACAATCTGAACCATGTCCAAACAAGTGCAGACCCTCACTGGGAGATAAGACAGCAGAGAGAGAAAGTCAGAGAGATAGCCAATGTGGTGGTATTTTGCCATCTCAATGGGAGTCAGATCGACCCATGTGTCAACCCATGTGATATAATCAAGGAAGGGCCTGAAAATGTTCAGCATTCATTCTCAGAATCCTGCCAGGAAACAGCCTCCCGCCTGCATAATGAATGGCTGAATTTGAAGGAATGCAGCCAGCTTAATAGCTAATACTATTTACAAAATAAGAGAGAAAAACCACCCTTTGATATGTTTTGTTGAAAGTGTGCCATTGTGGTTTGTGGAAAGCTCTAGAAGATGTGAAGAGGGTGGCACAGGGACTTTGGAGATGGGAAGGAAAGTGAGTGGCCATCAAGTGGTTGGTGGGCATGAGGTGGGCTACTAGGAGCTAAACAACTTTTGCCCAAGGGAGACCTAACCTGGGATGAAAAGGAGGAGAGTCTTCTTAGGTCTGCCTGAGGGGACCTGGGGCTTAGGGTCAGCTGTCTTCTGGCATTGTGCTCTCCGCTATTCCAGAACCTTCTCTCACCTGGCACCAATGATGCACAGATGCCCTGACTGCTCCCAGCCCACTGATTCTCTCTCAAAAGGGCAGATTCCCTCTTGTGACAAAACACAGGTATCAAAAGACAGTGTGGCTTTCACAGACAACCGAAGACCCTGTTGCATTGCAGAAACGGACTAAAACCCAAACAAAACAGATTTCTTTTTCCTTTCCCCACCTACACCCACCCTCCCCCCCAATCAGCAAATCATTTTTTCTTTTTTCAAAGTCATAAGAGGCACAAACAGGTAGCAAGAAGGCATGAGTGAAGTGTCCCCCGCTGAGCGCACTCTTTGGCCCTGGTGAGTGATCTTTCCTCCATTCAGGTGATAACGGTGGGGCCCCTCCGGCCGGTTCTCTCATGAATCTGGGATATTTTCAGCGCGATGGCTATAAGAGGGCTCAGCACTGCCTGAAAAAGAAGGAAGAAAGTCTGTGAACAGCTCACGTCAGTCACAGGAGGGCCGCAGGGATGGGTTTCTATTCCAAGCATCTGGATTCAGTTCCAATTTGCGATGCACAGGCAGTCATCACGAACAGGGCACCCTTTGTCTGGTCCTTGGTTTCCTCTCCTGTAAGAGGAGGCTGGGGTGAGCAGGGTGGCGGGGAGGAGAGGGACAAGATGATCTCCAGAGTCTTATCTAGCTCCCCAAACACTGCTGTAAGACAGGAACTTGCACAGCCCAACTCCTGGAACATTGGAGCCTTCTAGGAACAGAACGCTGTCATTCAAGGAAGTTCAGAAAGCCCCCCAGTCTTCCTCTGCGATAGCTCCCTCCTCCACATGTACACCCCACAACACACACCCACCTGCCTCCCCTCCCCCTCTACATGAACTTGAGGAAAAACATGCATTCTCTATCCTAAGTCCATGGACCTGAAGACCTTGATGTTTTCTTGATGTTTCAGAGAAAGGCCAACCCTTCAGCTTGTGCAGCAGAAAATAACGGCTTGTCTCCTCCCATCTTGTAACACGGTGGCTCAGGGGCACCTTGGTGTCCCTTAGGAGGAGGCAGGGAGCTTGGAGGGACTAGGGGATAGATTGTTGGAAAAGCAAAGGACATGAAGGGGAGTATGAATCATGTCTCGCCCTTCAGCTGCTCGTCATTTCATGGGATGCAGGCAGTATTTTCCAAAGTGAGGAGCGCACACCATTCAAGATGGTTTTAGGGGGTGCAGGGGATTATTTTCCATGGTGCACTGGACATGGTGCTTGAACACTGAGAAAGTCACTGTTTTCCATTCTTCTTTAATCTTCCCAATTTTATCAAAGAGAAAATCTAGTGCTGCCAATCTTTAACACATTTATCAAGACAGAACATGCCTCAGGCAAGAGTTAGTGAGATAGAAGGCAATATTGCTTTATGTTTTTATTGAATTCATTTTTATGGCAAATTTTATTTATCAAGGGATTACTCTTCTATTTATCAAGTGAGTTTATCAAAGAATACTATTTTTTCCATGGAGAGCACTGATGTAGTTTGTTTGACATCGCTGTAAGTTTCAAGATTAAGGATTTTCTATGCCACACCTTTCCATGGTGCTACCTATTGGCAAGAGGTGAGGGCAACTCAGTTGTAAATCAATACTGTAAACACTGCAGGTTTCTCTTAACAGATCTCCGCTGAACTCTACAGATGAACCTATGCTCCCCATTTCTTCTGTAAAACATCCTGACTGATGCCACTGTTCTCTAACACAGTCACCTACTTCCGCCTCCAGCAGCTGAGCTATGTGCTTATTAGGAGTCAGTTACATTTGTTCCTAAACATGTTAATGCCTGTTGTACTTGTTATTGAAACTTTGAATTTATTAAATTATATGTAAACCAGTGAAATGTGAGAATAAATAGGAAGAGTTCTATACATGAAAATTAAGTTGAACGCTTTGGGAAGAATTACATAATGGTGATTAGTTATGCCTGTCAAGTTACATTTGAGATGTAACTTTGAGACGCTGTAAAATATCAGGGAGAATTTTTTAAAGTATAGAAAATTCTTTTTTCAGATTGCCTTATAAGTGGCTTTAAGTTCTCACTGACAATAAAGAATTTAAAGGTGAACATTACAGATGACGAATTATGAGTAGGAATCTTTTGAAGAAAGATAATCACAACACCAAACAGTATGCTCCTATTAAAAGAAAAGGTCTTGGACCAAATTCTAGCATAGAATGAGCAGTCACACTAAGAAAGCAGGAACTTTGTCTAATTTAAGGCTAGAAAAGTGCCTGCTACTTAGGAGGCGCTGAATAAATATTGATAGAATAAAAGAATGCTACATCAGTTTGAAAAATTAAAAGTAATCTGTTTTGTGCTAAAAATACAACGGTCAAGATACAAATGCATTTAATTACCTCTTAACTCTCTTTTTGTTGTAATGAACCAAGCACTTGTCCCTTGTCCTGACCATGTCATAGAAGAAGGCTTCCATTGTAATTACGAAAACTGAAAGGAAGGAAACACATTTTTGAAAACTCCCTATGAGAAAGACCTTACACATGAGAATTCCCACTCTGAGCCCCAGGTCAACCTGACCCAGAAACTGTGGAAACATTTGCCCCTCAAGAGACTGTGAGGGTTTGGGAAGAAGAGCATCAGTGATGATCACCTTGGAGTGAACATTACTTGGATCCTTCCACTTATTTTGGAGGAACCTAGGGAATTCTGAGATCCCTAAATATGCCCAAGTGTGATTTTTTTGCCAGCCCTGTGAAATAAGAGCTTCAAGTCATGATTAAGGATCATAAAGTAATGTGTGCTTTTTCTTGCTTGAGTGTGTGTGTGTGACAGAGAAAGAGAGAGAATGTGTGCATTTGTGTGTGTACACAGAATGCATGGTCTAGAATGAATGGTCATACCAAGAGGGTAGGAACTTGGTCTTATTTAGGGCTAGAAAAGTACTGCTATTTAGGAGGCACTGAATAAATGTTGGTGGCAGAAAGGATGCTATATCAGTTTGATGAAAAGAAAATGATGAGGCTGATAGACTTCTGTGGCTATTCAAGAAGGGCACTCTGGGTGAGCAGGAGGGTCAGAATTTTTACCATCACGTTTTTCTTTAGAAATTACATCTCTAATATCTGTGAATTCCAGATACTGCTCTCATATCATCAACCATTCATCATGGAAGAGAGATAGGGCTATATTAATCTTCCTGAGGCAACTGGAAAGGCTCTCAGATTGGGGAGTGAAAAGAGGGATGAAAAGTTAGAAGCCTGTTGATATGAGATTTTTGAGGAGCTGCAGGACACAGCACCTGAGAAGCAGAAAGGAGCACGGGATGGTCTGCTTTGACTCCTTCACATCACAGATGCGGAAATGCAGTTCACAGAGGAGATATGACTGGCCCAGGGTTACGTGTCTGTCTGGGGGCTAAGCTGGGATAAGTAACAGTGGTTCCTCCTCTGCTGCTCTTTCTATGACACGGTTTTAAACGTGAGACCTGTGCATGACAAGGAAAAATAGAGTAGACAAGACGAGCCTAAGGGGAGAGATGGGAGAAATAGTAGCATCATCAGCCCACAGTACCAGACAAGCCCATGTCAGCTGAGGGGTCATGTAGACAGTGTGGAGAACAGGTGGGCAGTGGACAGTGGGGAGAAGAGCATTTCCAATTTTGTGAATGTATTAGAAGTTCCAAGATGACTCTTCGTGAGTAAAGGAAATAAACTAACAGAGACTACAATCTGTTAGAAATAAAGCCTCTTTTTTTTTTTTTTTTCCTGTTTCCAGTGTCTCTTGGAGTGCTTGACATAGTTTTTCTACACGCAAGAGCAGGAAACAGTGAGTGCTCACTCTGCAGCAAACTGTGTCAGCAAGGCATCCACTCAACCATGCTCAAACCATGCTCCTGTGTTCTTCCTCCAGCTTGGATGGTTGAGTGGATTTTGCTGTTATCTTGAGTTAATAAGCCTAAAGAGGGAAATGGAGTCTGTCTCCAGTTAAAATCTGGATACTTTGTTTATAATGGATTTTTTTTCTTGCATTAAAAAAAATTATTGCATTGCAATATTTATCTTGAGTACTGACTTTTTGGCACTCTCTTAAATTTTGCACCATGCTAACCTCACCCTCATCCCAAGCAGAACAGTACCTCTTAACCCCTGAAGATATAACATCCTATTCCATGCAATCTGTGAATGTGAGCTTCCTTGAAAAACAGATGTGATTAAGTGAAAGATTTTGAGATTATGAGAAGATTATCCTGGATTTTTCAGCTGGGCCCTAAATGCAATGGCAGAGTCCTCATAGGAGAGAGTCAGAGGGAGATCACACGCACACATAGAGGAGAAAGTGATGAGACAATGTAAGGATGTGGTCACAAGCCAAAGAATGCCTGCAGCCACCAGAAGACGGAAGATCAAGGAAAGGATCCTCTCCCAGAGCCTCTAAAGGGAGTGTGTGCCTACCAACACCATGAGCTCAGAATTCTTGGCCTCTTGAACTCTGAGGGAATACACGTCTATTGTTTTAAGTAACCCAGTTTGTGGTAGTTTGTTACATAGCAGCCAGAAGAAATGAATACACCCTTCCTTTTCACAATACCTCCCCAGTCTTCCACCTGCCCCTTGTGTCACCTCACTGTACACCTTGAACTCTGATTTCTCAGCCCGAGGTAGCCCACACACTCTTCTCCACTTGCACATGTGATGTTCTTTCATTTTGGACTGATGCTGAAATCTCACCCATCCCTCAAGGCCTTTTTCATGAAATCTGTCTGATATTCCCAGGCAGGATCTCTCCATTCTCGACCACCTGATTTAACTTCTCTGTTGATTTATCTTGATTTATAGAATTTGGAAGGGTTTTCTTTTCTTTCCTCTATCATATTTCAACTAAAGTCTAAGTTACAAAAGGCAAACTTTTTCTTAAATGTGTCTGTTTTCTTCCAAATACTACGTGTCTTGCCTATGAGAGATGCTAAACAAAAATGGTGGGTTTGGAATATTGTTTCAAGTGCTTAATGCAGTGGGTGGTCTACTGAGAAGCTACCTCGGGCTGTGCACCCCCTTCACCAGGAGGAGACGAAACTGCCCACCCAGTCCCCCACCTGCCCCCTCCTCAGGTCAAGCAGAGGCCAGGAGCTGCTCTGCCTACAAAGGGTTAACAGGCACTGGGGTGGTTCCCACCAGCACCAAGTCTAAATGTGGGGCTAGAGCTGGGTGAGACCTTCACAATCCAGAGTTCAAAGAAAAGGAAAGCTATCCAATCCAAGAAATAAGTAAAGGGGAAAAGATCTCTAGTTCTGGAACTGGTGGGAGCCTGAACCCCCTCGGACGCAGCACCACCAAGGAGGGAGGGACATACTGAGAAAACGATGGCCTGTGGGCAGTGGAAAGGGCCATTACAGAAAAGACCCTGCATCCCTGCCCAGAGCAGTGCCCCAGACAGAGGATGGACAACACGCAGAGGTGAAGGCAGCCACAGAGGCCTGCACTCTTCCCCAGGATGGCGTGCACTGCCTCCCTGCTCCATCTCCTCTGAGCTGTTTCATATGATCTGGAAAAGGGCAGGAGCCCCAGATGGCCGCTGCTGTGCTTCTTGCCAATTCAGATGAGAGTTAGAGACCCATACAATACAGGAATGTGACATTTCTTGCATCCTAGGAGTCTTGGAGCAAACTGTACCTGCTGAGATTATAAACTTGGAGGTATCCTCTGGCTTTGTTTCCAATACATCTCAGTGTTGGAGAAAGGGTTTTTTTTTTTTTTTCTTCCCTGACTTTTTAAAAGTTGAAGTATAATTGATTTACAATATTGTGTTAGTTTCAGGTGCATAGCAAAGTGATCCGGTTATACATACATATGCAGATATCTGTTCTTTTTCAGATTCTTTTCTTTTATAGGTTATTACAAAATATTGAGTATAGTTCCCTGTGCTCTACAGTAGGGAGGAAGTTTTTGATTACATTGCCCCTCAAATCCCAAACACTCACATAATGTACCAGAGAGAGCCATGTCCTGGGATCTGTAACTAACAGTCAGGGCCACTTTATAAGGGCCTGGCCCAAAGAGGTAAGTGAGGGTGGAAGTGTATGCCAGCTCCTCTCGGCAGGGCAGGCGTCCTAGCAAGGAGCTGCATCAGAGGACAGGCTGCCTTTGTCTTTTCACAAAGATGCTCTTTCCCAGCCTCACTATCCTGTGCATTCCTCGTGAGGGAGCCTTTTTCTAATTCACAAAAAGGAGCCCTACAGGCTAGATGCTGCCCTGTTTCCAGAGGCCCATATTTTAACTAACAAAGATGACTAGTTATTTTAAATCCATTTGAGAAGCATCTAGAAGAGAAACTGTTACTGAAAGCAAATATCAAATAATTTCTTTTGCTAATAAAAGTTAACTGAAAATGGTAAACACTGCAAACATTTTGCTCTTTTATTATTAATACAATACATACAACCATGCTCCTAAATTTAATCCCCCTTTCATGTAACAAATCTACATGTCTTGATCCAAAATGGACCTAAAATTAACCAAAATACAGAATATGAAAAATGACTATAGATAAATCTGAATTCCAAGCCCAAGCTCCCTCCCTGTGGGTGCCCATCTATCTTGCAAATACAAGAAAACAGGCCTCCATAAAAGCTCTCTTCTGAGGGGGAGAAAACCATCTCAGGAGATGAGCAATGAGAGACTCCCAAAGAAGTTCAATCAAAGCAAAAACTAAACTAGTTTAGTTTTGCTCATGCAGTGATGAGCCTAACAGAAACCACACAGCCCAGGCCTGCTCAGCCTCCTTCTACCCCTCTCCCCCATTTTTATGATTGACTTGGGACTTTAGGAGGTGAACGGCAGCACTTAGGTCACAAATCCAAAATCAAGCAGAAGAGTCATGAAGCCATTTTTCCTACTTATTCAAACTGGAGCTGCCTTTGGGTCCAGGCTCAGAAGTATCATATTAGGCTGGATAAGGAGAGAATACACACACATGTGCTGGCCAGCATTCGGGGGCACAGTTGAAAGGCGCCGAGCAGAATCTTGGGGGCCTTTCATTGTCCTGTTGTGCAAACACAGACTGACCTGCAAGAGTTTACAGCCTCCCTTTCACAGAACTGCTCCCCTGGTCACTCTCTCCCCTTCCCTCTTTCCTCTCTTCTTTCTATCCCCCTATCTGCCACCAAAAACATGGCAAAAGATGGTAAATGACTGACTGGTTCAGATTGCCACACTTTCTGCCTACCTCCTCCAATGTCCCTAGCATGTCTTCATGTTTCTCTTTACTGGGAAACTCCACAATAGACATCAAAGGTTTTCCTGATGAGAATACGCTTGCCAGTTTAAAGGGAAACTAGATTGCCCACCTCCCCACTTGCAAAAACTGTTAGCAAAATGTAACTCCAAGATTGAAAGCAGAGGTTTAAAACATGCACACACACAACACTCTCCAGTTCATGTTCTCTTTGTAGTCGTTCACCTCCTCTTTTGAAGCCAGGATCTAGATTATCAGTAGCCATAGTCATTTTAAAACAACTAGATTCCTAGGGTTAGAACAATAATGTGATTCAGTTTGGGTTTCTGTATATAGATCCCAGAATGCCTTGCTCCTTAGAGACAGATTAAAAGCGTCAAGAGCAGTCTCCCAAAGACTGGTCAGCAGATGGCTACCTGAGGATGAGATAGGAATCACCTGGGGATGCTCCTCTGGGCTCCCATCATAGAGATGCTGTTTCAGTGAATGCAGGGACCAGACAGGGAATGTGTAGCTCTAACAAGCTCCCACAATGATTCTGATGCACACGCAGCTATTGAAATCACACTTATTTGTGATTAAACATAATTTTTTTGTTTGTTGTATAAACACTTATGACATTTATTTCAAAAACATTTTCCAAACCAGAAGGTATAGAGAAAGAGAATATGTCTTAGGAACTCTATGCTGCTGAACCATCATTGGCTTTTAGGCCTGGGACCATCTTTATTATATTGATATTATAATCCCAATTAAAAGGATAAAAATGATGTTAACAGTTTCCCACTAAGAGGTGGGGTCTAGTCCCTCTTCTCTCGAAACTTGGCAGGCTTGTTCAGCCAATGGAGTTTGCCAGAAGTGCTATTCTATGACTTGTGAGTCTTGGTCACAGATGCCTGGAGGCTTCACCATTCTGCCCTCAGCAACCTCCCGTGTTAGAAGATGACTATCTCAAGGCCAAAATGGTGAAGAGGTCTCCAGAAGATTCCAGCTCCCAGCCGTCTGAGTCACTCCCAGTTTTTTTAGTTTTCCCACTGGAGATTCTAAGACATTTGGGTGTAGAGGCAAGCCACCCAACTCTGTTATGTCCAAATTCCTAGCCTACGGGGCCCATGAGCATGCTGAAATCATTGTTGTAGGATGCCACCAAGTGTCGGGGTGATTTGTGAAGCAAGAGTAGCCAATCAGAGTGAAAGGTGAACCATCTAAACAGTGTTTTAGGTTGATATATTGCTTGACCATTCAGGAAGTGGGGAAAGGAGTTAAGACTTAAGTACAATGAGAGGACTTATAGTATGTTGGTTGCACGCCTGGATCTATTAGGCTTGGGCTTAAACCCCCCTCCAGCACTCACTAGATAAGATGCTTAATGTCTCTGTGTATCCTTGGTTTTGTTTTTTTTGTTTTTTTTTTTTTCCTGTGCATCAATTTTGAAATTGGGATGCTAAGAATAGTTCCTGCTCCACAGAACTGTTGTAAGCATGAAATGAGATACAGCCTGGCCCTCAGCAGCATCCCTGCCTGCACTTGTGGCTCTGTCACTGAAGGCTGCCAGGAGGCCTCACCCTGCTAAACATGCAGCTTGCACATATGAGCATCACATAATTCCTGCTCTTGTCTAAGCAGTCTTGGAAGCCAGAAGATGTTCTGTTTCTTGGCTGGGTTTAAGTCACAGGCAATAGAATTGGCTATACAAGAAGACAGAGAATTGATTTACTGGTTTGCGAAAGTTGTGGGAAAATGAAATGCCTTGTCTTGCTTTCATCTATAGTTTGTGCCTTGGGTGCTAAAGTTTTGATTCTTCTTTAGCAGTTTTTAATAGCTGACACTGTCTATGTATTGCATGCCAAGCAGTATTCCAAATTCATGCACTGAGTTAATCTTTATAGTAGATGGTTATATCTTTATATAATCTATGATAGATATATCTATTATGTGAGGTAGGTAGTATTGGCCCCATTTTAAAAATGAGAAAACTGAGGCTCAGAGGCATTACATCACTTGCTCAAAGACATGGCAGCTGGTAAATGGCAGGGCTGAGCTCTGAACCCAGTTACTGCCATGATTTTAGCTGCAAAGTTGGGCTATATCTCACTCCCCTACACTGCCCTTCTACTGAGGAAAATGTTTCCATTTTATGAGTATTTAAAATAATGTTTTCATGCCTTGCTGTAAAAGGTTTCTCTGTTCACAGTACACTATTCAAAAATGGTCTTTTTAAGAGCTGTGACATACAGCAATCACAGGGAAGTACGTAAAAGTTACACCTGAATTACAAGTAAAGCTGATGCTTGTACTTCTGGGGCCCTTGAGGATTTGAGTTCTACATGAGCACATCAAATTGTTTCCCTAATTAGCATGACATCCTGTCAACACTTATAGCCTATGTCCATGAGTTTTCTTTAGCAGTACTCTATGAGATTAAAGGACTTCCTTTTGATTCCCAGTTGCAGAATTTTTTATCATGAATATGGATGATTTTAAAAAGCATCCGTCAAATGCTTTTCTGTATCCACTCTGTTATTATTTTCTAAATTAACTGCTCTTGTGATAATACTCCATATTGTTTCATTCCCTAGTATATAGTTAATTTTCATACATGTTCCCTGTGGCATGAAAAGAATTTACATATGGATGTTGTTTGGTGTAGCATCCATATATGTCATTAAATAAGGCATGTTAACTATGCTGTTCAACTATCCCATAGCCTCACTAATTTTTCTATCACCTTGTTCTAATAATTCCTGAGAGGGGTGTTAAAATATTCCAAGACTATTTTACATTTCTTTATTTCTTCTTATCTTTCATCAAATTTTTGCCTTATAAACATAAAATTGTTACACTTTCCTGGGGAATTAAACCTTTGATCATTTTGAAGAGTTCCTCTTTATATTTAGCAATACTTTTGACTTTAACCTGAAACTAATAAAGTCAGATTTTTGGTTATTATTAGTATATAGCTTTCTCCATTTTTTTTGAACTTCCAAATTTTCTGTATTTTTATTTAACAAATCTCTTATATAGAGCTTTTGCCTTTTTAAAAAATCCAGACTCTGTCTTTCCCCTGGAGCATTTAGCTCATCCACATTTAATGCAAGGACAAATATACTTGTATTTAAATCTACCATCTTACAAGCTTATTATTTGCTGTTTTTCTTTCTTCTCTTGATTTTTAAAGCTATTCTCTGTTTTCCTCTCTTAGACCAGAAGTTCTATCCTTTCTATTTGTGTGTGTGTGTTATGGTTACCTAAAAAGTACAAAAGCACTCCTTGATCCATCAAAGTCTAATAATGATCCATATTTTTACTTTTTTCTAAGATATGCAAGGATATTAGTATACCTTAACTATGATTACTCTCACTGATTCTTAGAACTCTTGTGGTTGTACATTTTGCGTGCACACTAAGTCACATCCAAGTCTCTGCCAGCCCTGGGCTGTAGCCCACCAGGTTCCTCTGTCAATTTGATTTCCCAGGCAAGAATACTGGAGTAGATAGCCATTTCCTTCTCCAAGGGATCTTCCCAACCCAGGGATCGAACCTGCATCTCCTGATTGGTAGGTGGATTCTTTACCACTGAGCTACCAGGAAAGCCTAGTGGATTTATAATGTTATTTTAGTTTTTTATAATATTTTAGTTCTTTATAATCTGAATATGATAAAAATTTCAGCATTATGACACTACTTTTTATGTCTTACATAGCTAATGTTCATATAAACCAATCTTATTAACTTTGCTTTTTATTCTTTGATGCATCTCCGAAGTTCTATGTGGGATAATTTTCCTCCTAACTGAAAAATATCTTTGAGAATCTTTTTTTGTGTGGATCTTCTGGTAGCCTAGTCTCTCAGTTTTTAATTTGTCTAAAAATGTCTTTATTTTGCTTTCAATTTAGAGAGAGAGTTTCTAGACTGTCAGTTATTTTATTTCGGCCTTCTGATTTTCAATGTTGTTGAAAAATTAGCTGTCAATCAAACAACTTTGTCTTTGATTTTGATTTTTAGATTTTAATCTTTTGTCTTTGGGTTTCTGCAGTTTTAGTCTAATGTGTCTAGATGTGAATTTATTTATCCTGCTTGGGCATCTAGAATCAGTGGATTGTTTTCCTTCATTGGTTCTGGGAAATCCTCAGCTATTATGTTTTCAAGTTTTACCCACTCTGCCATCTTTCCTTCCTTCTGAGACTCCAATTAAATTATGCTAGACCTCAATGCATCCTTCACGTGTCTGACCCTCCTTCTAGTCTCTATTTTCTATTGACTGTGGTGCACATTGCTTTCTCTCTTCAGGTGCTTTATAACCTTTTATTGTTTAACAACCATTTTGTTTGAAAAAATTACATACAGAAATAACTTGAGACCTAGGATACTGTTAGCACCCTCCATCTCATTCTATAGACAGTGCAGCAGAATCTTCAACACCAGGCTCTCACATGATAGAAGTGAGCCCTCTACTCGAAGAGTCTTCCAAGAGGCATCAAGACTGTGGATGGAATTTATGGACAGTAAATATATATTTTATGAGTGCAGAGCTATACCACTTAGAAACAGTAGGTTATTCAAATTCTCAGGGCCAAAGTTTTCTAATTTGCACAACAAGAATGGATGAGTACCTATCCCATTGGACTGTGGTGAGAATTAGGTATAACACACACAAAACATGTGGCATTCACCCAGCCTAATACAGGCAGGTACGTGATGCATGCTAATGAATATTATTATTGTTGTTGTTGTTCTTGAAGCAGGAAGCCTGGCTTGCTATAACAACAAGGCAGAAGTGAGTAGACTGGCATTCTAGCCCTAGCAGGTTAACGTTTGATAGACACATAATAACCCCACGGCTTTCTGCTTCCTTGCCCATAAAATGAAGCTCATATGATCTTTTTTTGATATAAGCTTAGATAAAAGAACATGAAGAACATCACAAGTGTACTCAGCTCTTTGAATGAAACACACCTAAGGCCACTCCAGTCAGAACTAAAATCTCTCTGCATCAGTGAGATGCTCTGGGCCCCAGGAAATCCCTTCCTTTTTGCTTGTGTTCACCTGTGGCTCCTCTATCCAGCCAGCATGAACACAGTTAGACGGGAGGTGAACAAGACAAAGCTGAAAACAAAGGAATAGACATGGCTGCACTCGAAACACGTTCCTTTAGGGTGTATCTGCGTCTAAAGCGGTGAGTTAGCAAGGACACTACACAGAGCATGAGGAGCTAAAGCGACGAGGGAAGAAAGAGAACTTGTGCTGTGAGGCTGCCTGAGCCATAGAGAGGAATCCTCAACTCCAGGCTCTAAGATGGTAGGACCGACCTCTCCTCAAGACATAAAGGAGTGTGAGTGGAATTAAAGGATGTCCTCCTCGAGACAGAAAGACTGTGAGCGGAATTTATGGACGGTGAATATGCATTTAATGCATGTAGTGACTGAGAAGGTCTTCCACTTTTAACAAAAGAATGTGTTATTCTATGGACTTTGCCTTTGAGACTCGGCTGCCATATCACCCTTAAGTACTTGAAGTACTATGATCTTTACCTGGTATTAACAATTGAAGTAGTGCTAGACTGTCTGCCACAACTTTAGCAAGGTTTCCTATCTTGGTAAAAACTGAATCAGAACTTTCTTCACCCTCTGGTTATTTTGAATCTCTCAGTTTGACTACTGTAATTGTGTGAAGAAAACACAGTCTAATGTTGTGGAGTTGATACTGAGGTAGGGTTTCTATAGAGATGCAAAGTGAAACTGATTTTCTTGTTTTGTTTTTTGTTAAGTGTTCTGAGAGGCAGAAACATGTCTTCAAAGCTCTTGGGACACTGTAGGTTATTTTCTGCACTTTTTGTAATTTTCCAGGAGGAGGAGATAGTAGCAGAGGCCAGTTACCCCTACATATGCCTCCTAGCAGTTGGGCTTTAGAGGGACTTGTCTGGAAGAAAGGGAAAGGGTTACTTGCTCAGTCATGTTCGATTCTTTGTGACTCCATGGACTGTAGCCTGTCAGGGTCCTTTGTCCATGGAATTCTCTAGGCAAGAACACTGAAGTGGGTAGCCATTCCCATCTCCTGGGGATCCTCCCGACCCAGACCCAGGGATCAAGCCTGTGTCTCCTGCATTGCAGGCGGATTCTTTACCATCTGAGCCTCCAGGGAAGCCCTGTCTGGTCTGAAGGGAAAGTCAATCCTGCCAAGCAGAAGTGGGGGAGATAAGGACCCTGAAGATCACCACAGCTGGAACGCTCAGTCTTGAATGTGGACACAGATCCCCCGGGGGAGCTTGTTAAAACGCAAAATCTGATTTGGCAGGTCTGGGGTGGGGCCTGAGATTTTGCATCCAAGAAGCAACCAGGTATTACTGATGCTGATGCTGTTAGGCCAAGGACTGCTCTTTAGGTTGCAAGAGTTTCAAATACTGACAGAAAGAGTATAAATTATATCTGCTTTTAAACTTTTTAGTAAATCTTATTCATTACACGCATGGTGAATTCATCAGGACTGCAAATTCTGAGCAATATCAAAATGAAATACCCTATGTTAATATGTCCAGGTCAGCAGTTGGATCCACTAGTAGAGAAATGCCCATGTGGTTAAAGACAGTACAAAATGTACAACTGGAACATCTTAGTCCATTAGCAAGGTATCTTAACTTCTGTGGAACACCACACTGCCCATCTTCACTGTAATTCCCGAGGTTGTAACTCAGCAAAGCAACTTTGTAACAGAGAAAAACAAGATCAAAAAGCAACAACAGCCTTGGCTTCCTAAGGGATGTGGGGCTTCTGCGGGGAGTGGGTTTGAAGGTCACTGAGAAAGCATCTGAAATGCAACCATACCATGTTAGGCACTCCTGGAAGCCCGGTTCACACCAGAACACACAAGGGCACTCCTGGGTGTGCAGAAGTACTAAAATAGCCCACACTTGCTGCCCATGCATTCTAAGTACTGACCAGAGCTCTCTCTCATCTCTTGCTTTTTTCATTCTATTCATCCATGAAGTCCTTCCTGAATAGTCTTCCTTTGTCTTTCAACATAGTTCTAGTGCTGCCCATCTGAAAATCATTTATAAGCAATTGCTTTAAATAGGAAAAAGAAGGAATCCTTCCTAGAAGAAACCAAACACCTGAAAAAGGAATTCAATTTCATGAAACAAACATGCTCAAAGACATTTTTCTTTCATGTTCTGCAGCAATCAAAAGCCAGGGAGCTCCATCTCAGAAGGCCAATTTTGGTGATTTCCAGGGATATTTGATACTCTCTTTTTGGAAAACATTAGAATTCACTTCTGTATGTAAACACACATGTGAATACAAATGTAACTGTACCTTTTGCAAAATCCATTGTTGAACCAAACTCATTTGGATGTATGCTTCACTGAATGTAATCAGAAATTGTGCATAAAGTTAAAAAAGGCCAGCATCAGCAAATAGGGTCCTCAGACTAACCCTGGCCTATTACCTGGTTTTTGGATAGCCTGTGAACTAAGACCAGTTTTTGTGTTTTTAAAAGGTTGGAAAACAACCAGCAGTCCTGCTTTAAAAATAGCTGGAGTGTACCACAAGTAAACGTTTTTATCTCTACTGCTATGTGAGGATAAAAGAGAAATACTTTGCCAGGAGCACATCCCAAGACTGCGTGTAAAGGGCACAGACATTCACGGCAGACCCTCTCCACTCACTGGCTCTGTGACCTGGGGCATTCAGCTAGAGACATGGTTTCTTAGAAGAAGTTTTATTAAGAAGTTGTTTCTAACTTGTCTTCTTATTTTCGAAATATGTTAATCTAATTATCTCCAAAAGGAAAATATTTAGGGATCCTTCACTATTCAAGGGTCGAACCTAAAATAATAATAAAAAAAAAAGATTACCAAAAAAAATAAAAGGTTGGAAAAAAATCAGGAGAGTATTTTGTTATTTGTGAAAGTTACATGAAAATCAATAAATCTGAATTCAATAAATAAACTTACTAATTCATTTATGTATCGTTGGTGGCTGCTTTTATGCTACAACAGCAGGTGAGAAGTTGCAGCACAGACGGTATGACAAGTGTTAGGGGCTGAACTGTGTCCCCCTCCAAATCCACATACTGAAGTCCTGACGTGCTGAAGTACATCAGAGTGTGATCATCTTTGGAGACAAGGTCTCTACAGAGGCAATCAAATTAAAATGAAGTCATTAGGGGAGGCCCTACTCCAATAGGCCTGGTCTACTTATAAGATGAGGAATTTGGACACAGGCACACATAGAAGGAAGATCATATAAAGAGACAGAGGGAGAAGGCAGCTATTTACAAACCCAGGAGACAAGCCTGGAACAGATCCTTCCCTCACAGCCCTTAGAAGGAGCCAATCCTGCCAACGCCTTGACCTTGAAGTTCTAGTCTCCAGAATTGTGTGAGACAATACATTTCTGTTGTTGAAACACCCAGTCTGTGGCAGCTACATCAGCCCTAGGAAACTAACACAGTGAGCAAAACAAAGTATTCAGTACATGGCTTTTACAGAGAAAGCTTGCTAACACCTACTCCACGGGACTAATTTTTTTTAAAAAATTTAACTGGAGTATAGTTGATTTACAATGTTGTGTTAGTTTCAGGTGTATAGCAAAGTGAATCAGTTATCCATACACACATATCCACTCTGTTTTAGATTCTTTTCCCATGTAGGACATTACGGAGTATTGAGTAGAGTTCCCTGTGCTATACAGTAGGTCCTTATGCTTTATATATAGTAGTGAGTATATGTCAATACCCATCTCCCAATTCATGGGACTAATTTTTGCATTTAATGCTTTGAAGCCAGCAAGCACATGCCTCATGACCAGCAACAGAGACTCCAGAAATCTTTTGTGCATCTCACACTTACTCTAGTCTTTAAAATCATCTTTTTTTCTCTTGCAAATGAGATGGGAACAACCAACCAATTACACATTATCTTGGATAAAACAGCATTATTGAACAACCCAACTCAGTACCTCTTGCATCAAGCCAGGAAGGTGGCAAGTTAGCTCCACTAGCTCCGTGAATTTACGAATTCTCAATAATGGGAGGAGTGAGAAAAAGAAAGGAGAATGGAGAGACAGGAAAGGAATTTCAAATTCATTTCTGAACCTTTCAACACAGTGCTGTGTAACTAAAACATTGTGTCACAGAGCCCTGGCACCCTCTCATAAGACCAACATCTCTGCCAGTTCTCTTGGGACATCTCCCATAGATGCAGTTGGCGCTCAGAGAATTTAAGGGAAGATGACAAGACACAACAGGTTAATTCCATTTTCAAAACAAATTACTAGTTACTTTGGAAAAATATTTTGATCCTTTTTGATCCTCACATGATCAGAAATATGGTCTACATTGCTATTAATAAAAATAATGGCAAGAACAATAATATTATGTGCCAAGCATGTCCAAAACTCTTTATATGAATTATTTCATGTAATCACCACAATAATCCTATGAAATTAAAAGTATTTTTATTTCTCTGTGATTGATAAAGTAACTGAAATTTACAGAAACTAATTGTCCAAGATTACAGAACTGGAAAATGGCAGAACCAGTGCTTCAGATTAAAGATGTAGGATTCTGAAGCCCAATCTTTCAACAGTGGGTCATGTGGCCTCAATATGGTACATGAAAAAAAACAAAATCTTGATGCCTCCACAGTTTTATTCACCTGAGAAAGTGACTGTTTTTTTACTTCTTTGTCTTAGATATGTCTTTCGTTTTGATGCTTTGACATCTTAGGATGTTGCTGACATTGGAAGGGACTGCTCTTTCAGGGTTAGCTAATTTCTAGGGATAGCAAATACCTCTCTTGGAAGCACACCTTTCATAATCACATAAACCAATCCAGAGCACACACCCCAACCATTTCCTTTGTTGGGCTCTCAAACTCAGACCAGTATCTACTAGTCCTAATGACCCCAGGGCCAGGTACCGGACAGCTAAGAACAGTGCCTATTCCCCAGAACCTGCTGAAATTATTCAGATGAGCCAATTCTAAGCCTATGAATCCTGCCTCACTTCTTCCTTTCCACAGAAACCACAATAAAAACTCTTATCTACATTATTTCCCCCCGCATTCCTTCTGCCTCATAACCAATCCTGGTGCTTCCTCCTGAGGCCTTGCATGTAGTGACTTGGCCCCTCATCTTGGGAATGGTGAGTAACAAGCTATCTTTTCAGTGACAAATTCAGTGACAAATCATGTCCTAATTTATTGGCCTCACCATATCCAAACAATAATAAAACATATATTTTAAGACACTCTCATAGTCTCATCTACCTCCCTTCCCCCTATAATTAAGTTTGGAATACTTACCAAACAATGCCTTGACACGGTGACCTCTACCAACAAAAATGTTCAGAAATGAAACTAACCAACCACTACTCCTGCCCCCCAAACAGAAACAATAATAGTAAAATGAGAGTTTCATAAACCTTCCATTGCTTTCCCTCCTGCCTAAGGCCTAAGCATTCTGGCAGTGAAATGCTGCTCTCTGAGTGTGTCCCACCTCTCAACTTTCCCGGGAAGCAAAAACAAAGGATGGGGAGCCCATCTTTTCTTTAACTGGGTCTTCTGCTTCTTCAATAGGGTATCTCTTCTGCAGATTAGGGCATCAAACTTAAAATCAGCTAAGAGCAGACAGGAGAGTGAAACAGGTATATTCCTCACCTGACTGCCCAGATCATGCGTTCATCATGGGGAAAAAGTGTGATCATGGCGGGGAGCCCAGGTGATGCCTCTTCCTCCTAAGGCTGCTTGAGTGCACGGTCTCCTCCTGAGCCTTCTTCTGAAGGCCACAGACTATCTCTGGGTTCACCACCAGTGTTAATTTGCCAAGATACACTCTTATTTACGAGCGAAAGTTTTACTATCCACCAAAGAAGGGCACTGATTCAAAGAAAGCCTGAATCACTGCCAGCCAATGAGCCTTCAGTAGCTTTTTGCTGAAAGGCATGAAAACTTGCTTGTGCTGTGCATCTGGGCTGGAACAAAGAGAATGCTGGGAAAGCCAGATTGTGCTGGCCGCAGCCTGTCAAATCCATTCATCTGGCAAGAGGAGTTACGGCCAGTGACCCTCTGTACTTGTGTGACCAAGGCAAATTCATTCATGCTCCGTTTTCAGGCTGAGTAAACAAGATCCAGAAGGCTCTGATTTGTGTAAAGAAACAGTACCAGGTTAACCAATAGTTGGTTAAACATGTGCTTTGGGCACTGCAAAGTAGAAGCACCAAAATAAATAGCCTCATAAGGAAAAAAAAGTCAAAGTGTTGTTAGATTTCCTTACATTTTTTTAAAGCTAATTTTGTTTTTTATTTTGAATGACACATGGGGACATAGGGAGAGGAAATATAATTTATTTTCAAGAGTTTTGTGTCTCTAAATGATAATTCAAAATTGACCCAAAGTCAGGATCAAGGCATGACATTTAGCTCGTCTGCTTCTTAAGACCACTAAGTTCTTAGGATAAATCAGCAATACCAAGATAGCCTTGGGAGATTCGGAACAAGGGCAGGGTGGGCGGTTGGGGGCGGGGTGCGACGTGTTATATGGTATATAAAAAGGAGGACTTGAGATAGGCTTTGTTGGTGGGACAGACATGAGTGCTTTATAGTGGGAGTAAGCTGTCAACAAGGAACATACTTTCCCTCTAGTCCTAAAATGACCACAGCGCAGGTGGATAGAGTGGGTCTCTGCCCCAAGCCAGCGTGTGTTCAGTACCTTGAAGAGAACTGTGATCTCAGCAGAGGCCAAGAGAAAGACCCATTGTCATCAAAATCCTAAACAGCCCTGGATTGTGACAGTCACTAGTCCCTTTAAAACACCTGCCAAATTGCCAAACCAAGGGAGTTTATCACACACTGTCAGATGACCATCCCAGGAAAGGGTCTCAGTTACAGGGAAAACAATCATAGTAATGGCAGAACATGAGTCCAGATTTCAATAGCCAAATAAGAAAAACAAGGACTATTTGATGTTTTATTTAAGGGGGCAATTCACCTACATGAGAAAAAAGTAAAGAAAACCCATACATGTTTACTTCTCAATTTTAATTTGGCTCCTAGTGACTCTGATCTGTGAGAACACAGTTGTACTTAATTCCTTTCTAGGCCACAAGAGGGAAATCTAACCCACCTAACTAGGACTTCTTTCTTTTTTTTTAAACGAATAATCACAGAATCAAAATTTTTAGGCTGAAGAACATATAGAAATGTTATCTTTTCTGCTCCTTCCACCCCTGCCCACTTCTAAAAATTATTTGAGTCTATGTGGTCATGGAGACTTCCAGAAAAACACAAACCAGCCATCTTAATTGGGCAGGAGCCCTCAGAGTTGGGAAATTGTTCTAATAGTCAGTCTGAATTCTTTCCAGTTCAGCTTGAATTTATTTCCTCAAATTACATATTCATCAGTTATGAAGAACAGCTGGTCATCTTTCTCAGCATCATATTATTCTTTAAATTCCTGAATACCTCCAGGTCATGGCTGTCTCTCTGAAGCAAAATGAGCCAACTCTTTAACTTGGCCAAAGAGTGTACATCCCAACTCTTCAACCGGGTGTTTCTTCTCTAAACTCTCTCTACATCACCCCACCCTCCCCTATACTTTCAGACTACAGCCATACAGGCTAAACCATGAGGAGAAAACTGAAGTATTTCAAGGTTTGCCTTGCATGTATGGCTATTAATACATCCCTGTGCTGGCTCTCTTTTTAAATACAACACAGTGTTTTTGATATATATTTACCTAGTATGATTCCAAAGCCATATGTATACATGATGTGTATATGCATATATGGGCTTCCCTAGTGGCTCAGATGGTAAAGAATCTGCCTACAATGCAGGAGACGTAGGTTCAGTCCCTGGGTTGGGAAGATGCCCTGGAGGAGGGCATGGCAACCCACTCCAGTATTCTTACCTGGAGACTCCCCATGGACAGAGGAGCCTGGTGAGCTACAGTCCATGGGGTTGCAGAGTTGGACACGACTGAGCGAATAAGCACAGCAGAGCATATGCATATATACCACATACACAAACATGTAACATATGTACACATAATATACATATATATACACTTTCATATAAAAAAATGAATGTCTAAGTTAGTGTGCATTTATGTGTCACTTATGAACTCCATTGTATTTCCAACTTCCACCATTGCACACATTATTTCAATTTCTAACTTCACTCTCCAAGTTTTTAACCATTTACTTTCCTATTAGGTATAAAACATAACTGGTATGTATTTAGAATGTTATTCTTTTAATAATTTTTTTTAAAAAACTTATTCATTGATAAGTCCCCTTCAAGGATCACAGCCTTGTCATGGCAAAGGGACTTGTGTAACTCAATGAAGCTATGAGCCATGCTGTGCAGGGCCACCCAAGACAGACAGGTCATAGTGAAGAGTTCTGACAAAATGTGACCCACTGGAGGAGGGAATGGGAAACCTGCTCTAGTACTCTTACGGCCAGAGCCCCATGAAGAGCATGAAAAGGCAAAAAGATGTGACACTAGAAGATGAGCCCCCCGGGCCGGCAGGTGTCCAACATGCTGCTGGGAAGAGTGGAAAAACAGCTCCAGAAAGAATGAAGAGGCTGAGCCAAAGAGGAAACGACACTCTGCTGTGGATATGTCTGGTGGTGAAAAGAAAGTCTGATGCTATAAAGAACAATACTGCATAGGAACCTGGAATGTTAGGTCCATGAATCAAGGTAAATTGGACGTGGTCAAGAAGGAGATGGCAAGAGTGAACATCAAAATCTTAGTAATCAGTGAACAAAAATGGACAGGAACGGGGGAATTTAATTCAGATGACCATTATATCTAATACTGTGGCAAGAATACCTTAGAAGAAATGGAGTAGACATTTCATAGTCAACAAAAGAGTCTGAAACTCAGTCACTGGGTGCAATCTCAAAAACAACAGAATGATTTTGGTTCATTTCCAGGGCAATCCATTCAACATCGCAGTAATCCAAGTCTACACCCCAACCACTAATGCTGAAGAAGCTGAAGTTGACTGGTTCAATGAACACCCACAACACTTTCTAGAACTAACACCAAAAAAGATGTCCTTTTCATCACAGGGGATCAGAATGCAAAAGTAGGAAGACAAGAGATACCTGGAGTAACAGGCAAGTTTGATCTTGGAGTACAAAATGTGGTAGGGCAAAGGCTAACAGTTTTTTCAATAGAACACTGGTTATAAAAAATACTCCCTTCCAACAAAACAAGAGATAACTCTACACATGGACCTCATCAAATGGTCAATATCAAAATCAGATTGATTATATTCTTTGAAGCCAAAGATAAAGAAAAGCTCTATACAGTCAGCAAAAACAAGACCTGGAGCTGACTCTGGTTCAGATCATGAGCTTCTTATTGAAAAATTCAGGCATAAACTAAAGAAAGTGGGGGAAACCACTAGGCCATTCAGGTATGACCTAAATCAAATCCCTTGTTATTATACAGTAGAGTTGATGAATAAATTCAAGGGATTAGATCTGGTAGACAGAGTGCCCGAAGAACTGTGGACAGAGGTTCAGAACATTATACAGGAGGGGGTGACCAAAACCAAGCTAAAGAAAAAGAAATGCAAGAAGGCAAAGTGGTTTCTGAGGAGGTTTTACAAATAGCAGAGGAAAGAAGAGAAACAGAAAGGAAGGGAGAAAGGGAAAGACATTCCCAACTGAATGCAGAGTTCCAGAGAATAGCAAGGAAAGATAAGAAGGCCTTCTTGAATGACCAATGCAAAGAAATGGAGGAAACAATAGAATGGGAAAGACTAGAGATCCCCTAAGAAAACTGGACATATCAAGGGAACGTTTCATGCAAGGATGGGTACAATAAAGGATAGAAACAGTATGAACTTAACAGAAGCAGAAGAGACTAAGAAGATATGGCAAGAATACACAGAAGAACTATACAAAAAAATCTTAATGGCCCAAATAACCAAGATGGTGTAGTCATACACCTAGATCCAAACATCCTGGAATATGAAGTCAAGTAGGCCTTAGGAAGCATTACTACAAATAAGCTAGTGGAGGAGATGGAATTCCAGCTGAGCTGTTTCAGCTCCTAAAATAGGATGCTGTTAAAGTGTTGCAATATGACAACAAATTTGGAAAAGTCGACAGTGGTCACAAGACTGGAAAAGGTCAGTTTTCATTCCAATCCCAAAGGAGGGCAATGCCAAAGAATGTTCAAATTATCATACAATTGCACTCATTTCACATGATAGTAAGGTTATGCTCAAAATCCTTCAAGCTAGGCTTCAGCAGTATATGAATCAAGAACGTCCAGATGTACCAGCTGGATTTAGAAAAGGCATAGGAACCAGAGATCAAATTGCCAACATCTGCTGGATCATAGAGAAAGCGAGGTAAGTCCAGAAAAACATCTACCTTTGCTTCATTGACTATGCCAAAGTCATCACAATCTGTGGAAAATTCTTAAACAAATGGGAATACCAGACCATCTGACCTGTCTCTTGAGAAACCTGTATGCAGAACAAGAAGCAACAGTTAGAACTGGACATGGAATGACTCACTGGTTCAAAACTGGGAAAGGTATAAGACAAAGCTGTATATTGTCACTCTGCTTATTTAACTTCTATACCGAGTACATCATGCAAAATGCTGGACTGGATGAAACACAAGCTGGAATCAAGATTGCTGGGAGAAGCATCAACAACTTCAGATATGCAGATGATACCACTCTAACAGTAGAAAGTGAAGAGGAACTAAAAGGCCTCTTGATGAATTGAAAGAGGAAAGTGAAAAAGCTGACTTACAACTCAACATTCACAAAACGAAGATCATGGCATCTGGTTTCATCACTTCATGGAAAGCAGAAGGGGAAAAAATGGAAGTAGTGACATTTTCTTTTCTTGGGCTCCAAAATCACTACAGATGGTAACTGCAGTCATGAAATTAAGATGACTGCTCCTTGAAAAGACAGTTATGACAAACCTAGACAGTGTAGTAAAAAGCAGAGACATCACTTTGCTGACAAAGATCTGTATAGTTAAAGCTATTATATTTCTAGTAGTCATGTATGGATGTGAGAGCTGGACCATAAAGAAGGCTCAGCACTTTGTATTGATGCTTTCAAATTATGGTGCTGGAGAAGACTCTTGAGAGTCCCTTGGACTAGAAGGGGACCAAACCAGTCAATCCTAAAGGAAATCAACCCTGAATATTCATTGGAAGGACTGACGCTGAAACTCAATATTTGACTACTTGATGCAAAGAGCCAACTCATTGGGAAAGACCCTCATGCAGCAAAAGCTTGAAAGCAAGAGGAAAAGAGGGTGACAGAGGATGAGATGGTATCACCCAACTCAACAGTCATGAGTTTGAGCAAACTCTGGGAGATAGTGAAGGACAGGAAAGCCTGGCATGGTGCAGTCCATGAGGTTGCAGTGTCGGACACTAGTTAGTGACTGATCAAGGAACAACAACAAAGCTGAAAAGTCAGAAATGCATTTAACACACCTAACATATACATCATCAGTTAGCCCAGCCTGCCTTAAATATGCTTGGAGTACTTACATTAGCCTATAGTTGGGCAAATTCATCTAACACAAATCCTGTTTTATAATAAAGTGTTGAACAACTCATGTAGTTTATTGAATATCGTACTGAAAGTGAAAAACAGAGTGGTTATATGGATACAGAGAGGTTGTAGGTGTATTGATTGTTTACCTTCGAGACTGTGTGGCTGACTGGGAGGTGAGGCTCAGCCTGGGAAAAGGTCAAAATTCAAAGTACAGTTTCCACTGAAAGTTTATAGCTTTCACACCATGAAAAAGTAGAAAAATTAAGTTGCACCATCATAAGTGGGGACTGTATGTTTTGTTCATTTGGCAAAACTGTACCGGACATTTGCCATATGCCAGGGGGTACTCTGTGCATTAGGGATACAGTGAAAACAATTAAGCCCTGGCCTCTTGATGCTTTTCTTCAACTGGGTGGAGACAGACAATAAAACAAGTAAGTAAATCTATATGTGCAATGGGACTATGAGCTACAAAGAAAAGTAAAGCAGGGCAAAGGAGCTAAGCTGCGCTCAGCTGTGAGGGCTATCTTATGTAGGGTGGCCAGGGGAACCTTCATGGAGAAATGAGGGGCAGGCTATGCAGATTTCAGAGGGAAAAGCATTCCAGACAGAGGGAACAGCCACTGTTAAGTGTCTTGAGGCAGAGTGTTCTTGGCATGTTGATCGAACAATGGCTGGAGCGGAGAGAGAAACAGGACAAGAGGGAGGAGATAAAGTGAAAGGGAGAAGGGGGCCGTTTCCAGCAGCATCTGAGATCACAGTAAGGGGTCTGGCAAGTCTCTGAGTGAGACGGGGAGCCCTGAAGGGCTTTAGAGCAAGGAGGTGATCTAACATGTTTTTTAAAGCAGTTCTCCTGGTTGCTGTGCTGAGGCGAGGGTGTGGGCAGGAGTGGACAGAGTGGAAGGCAGGAGGTCTGTGAGGAGAGCACTGTAGGTGTCTAAAGGAGAGCAGCCTGGCCCAGGGTGGCAACAGTGGGGACAGAAGACAGTCTCAGACTCTGGCCGTATTCTGAAGGTCGAGTTGCTAGGACTTGCTCTTGGATGTGCAGTAGGAAAGGCAGAAAAAAAAGTAGTCAAGGATGAATCCTAGATTTCTAACCAAACCTACTAGAAGGATGAAAATGCCATTCACTGAGATGAAGAAACTGAAAGAAGCAGGGTTTGGGGAGGGGAAGGGGGAGGTGCTGGCAGAACTTCAGTTTTGCACACATCAAGTTGAGATGTCTAGAAAACATTCATGTGGAGTTCAGTGGGCAACTGGGAAGTCTAGAGGACAGTGAAGGGCACTAAAAACAGATGCTGCCCCTTCTGCCATTTTAAAAATCCCAAAGTCAATCAACTATACTTTTAAAAAAAAAGTTGAATTCTGAAAATGGAGGAAAACTTGAGTAAAAATTAAGTTCCTCCATAAGATTTTTTTCAAGGTCTTGTTTTTAGGGCTTCATGGTTCATCTAACTCTTTGCTGATCAAAGTGTAGCCCCTGGGCCAGCAGCACAACATGACTAGGGGCTTGTTAGAAATGTAGACTCTCTGGTCTTCCCCAAACCTGAGTCAGGATAAGAGATCCCCAGGTGATTTTTAAACACATTAAAATACATGTATACCAAAGTATATGTATGTTAATATATACTTATATGTATATAAGTATCTTGGGCTTCCCAGGTGGCTCAGTGGTAAAAAAGCAACCATGAACTTCCAGATGTTCAAGCTGGTTTTAGAAAAGGCAGAGAAACCAGAGATCAAATTGCCAACATCCACTGGATCATTGAAAAAGCAAGACAGTTCCAGAAAAACATCTATTTCTGCTTTATTGACTATGCCAAAGCCTTTGACTGTGTGGATCACAATAAACTGTGGAAAATTTTGAAGGAGGTAGGAATACCAGATCACCTGACCTGCCTCTTGAGAAACTTGTATGCAGGTCAGGAAGCAACAGTTAGATCTGGACGTGGAACAACAGACTGGTTCCAAACAGGAAAAGGAGTATGTCAAGGCTGTATATTGTCACCCTGTTTATTTAACTTATATGCAGAGTACATCATGAGAAATGCTGGGCTGGAAGAAGCACAAGCTGGAATCAAGATTGCCGGGAGAAATATCAGTAACCTCAGACATGCAGATGTCACCACTCTTATGGAAGAAAGTGAAGAAGAACTAAAGAGCCTCTTGATGAAAGTGGAAGAGGAGAGTGAAAAAATTGGCTTAAAGCTCAATATTCAGAAAACTAAGATCATGGCATCCATCCCATCACTTCATGGCAAATAGATGGGGAAACAGTTGGCTGACTTTATTTTTCTGGGCTCCAAACTCACTGCAGATGGTGATTGCAGCCATGAAATTAAAAGATGCTTACTCCTTGGAAGGACAGTTATGACCAACATAGACAGCATATTAAAAAGCAGAAACATTACTTTGCCAACAAAGGTCCGTCTAGTCAAGGCTATGGTTTTTCCAGTAGTCATGTGTGGTGTGAGGGTTGGACTATAAAGAAAGCTGAGCACCGAAGAATTGATGGTTTTGAACTGTGGTGTTGGAGAAGACTCTTGAGAGTCCCTTGGACTGCAAGGAGATCCAGCCAGTCCATCCTAAAGGAGATCAGTCCTGGGTGTTCATTGGAAGGACTGATGTTGAAGCTGAAACTCCAATACTTTGGCCATCTCATGCGAAGAACTGACTCATTTGAAAAGACCCTGATGCTGGAAAGACTGAGGGCAGGAGGAGAAGGGGATGGCAGAGGATGAGATGGTTGGATGGCATCACTGACTCACTGGACATGGCTTTGGGTAGACTCTAGCAGTTGGTGACGGACAGGGACGCCTGGCGTGCTGAGGTTCATGGGGTCACAAAGAGTCGGACACGACTGAGCGACTGAACTGAACTGAACTGAATGCAGGAGATGCAAGAGATGTGGGTTTGATCCCTGGGTTGGGAAGATCCCCTGTAGTAGGAAATGGCAACCCACTCCAGTATCTTTCCTGGAGAATTTCACGGACAGAGAATTTCACGGGCAGGCTACGGTTTATCGGGTTGTAAAGAGTTTGACACGACTGAGTGCATGTGCATGCACATGTGCACATACACACACACACAATTATATTAATGTATACTTGTATATATATATACAAGTATATATAAAGTATTTAATATGATCATCTAATTAGAATCACCTATTAATAGGAAGCTTTTTTAAAACTAGAGGCCTACACAGAATAATTAAAGTCAGTCTCTGGGAGTAGGCCCAGTCATGGTATCTTCGCCAAGGCCCCCAAGTAGTTCTGACGTGCAATCTGGGTTAGAATCACTGATCTAACTCTTCCTGGCCTGCTCTCTTTGTACTATTGGGCTTAAACTGCTGATTCTTTTAAGAACCTGTCTGCAAAGAGACCTGCAGATCTAAGACGGCATGAAGGTGCATAGCTAGAGGAACCATCTGTTTTGATGTGTTGGGGATGGTCTCAACATAGTGATTACCAGTGCCCCCATTTCACTCTCAGAAGTACTGTAGTTTAGAAGATAAATTATATGTTCTTCCAACATAATACAAAAGGGCTCTGGGCATTATATTTCTAGATTATAAAGTCATAATAAGAACAGGTAGAAGAAAACATCAGATGAATTCAATGCAGAAACTTCTGGTGCTTAGATATTAGCTTTTAAAATATTCTATGTACAGCTTATCAGAAATACATACATATACTCCCTCAATTCATAAGGATGGTTAGAGAAAATCTGTCTCCTTCCAGTGACTAGGTGGGGTGGGGCATGGTTATATTCTGCAATTAAAGTACCAAAGCCAGCTGCTGATTAGTAGGGAACTGATTATCAGCCTGTGATTACCCCAGGCTTTAGCAAAACTTCTCCTTCCTTTTCCTTTTGGATCTTTTATTGTTCATTAGTTACTCCACCCTCAGGTTCAAAGGGACAAGGAAAGAAGTTTAAAAAAAAAGCTTAATATAGTGGCCCTGATAATAAACTTGATGGGAAAGAAAATGGAAACAATTGGGCTGTTTCTGGTTACCTGTGAATTTAAATTATTTTGGCTCATCCCTTTTTCCAAATTATTCCCAGCTGGTGTGAGGGCTCACTGAAGCCCTACTGATTGCCAGTAAAATTAAAGTAATCTTGTATTTTTAAAACTATGTAATCTTCCAGAAATAGGACTTGGAAGCTTTCCCTCCTAATTTACCAAGGACACAGGGTAAGGGCAAGGCAAGTACCTTCTCATCTCATCAGAGCCCTCCCCACTTCCTTCTCCCCTCACTATCAATCCAAAGGTGTATGTAAATAGAATTTTTTAATCTGGTGTCGATAAGAGATTATTTTACACAACTTAAGACAAATGGTATAATTACTGTTAGACAAAAGGACCCACATGGAAAATCTACAAACAGGAGTAGAGACTTATGTGCATAAAGATTGTATCACAAGTTTTCCTAGTTGCATCACCAGGATAGTTATGAATACTTCCACAAGGCAACCACAGCATAAATGTTTAAAACATGTTCTGTTCACATGTGTTTAAAATGTCTGGAAAAGAAACTATCCATATGCAAAGTAAAAGAGCCAGATGCTCATAAGCTAGTTAAAGGGAACTCCTTGCATGTGCCCTAGTCGTGTTCAACTCTTTGCAGCCCCATGGACTGGAGCCTGCCAGGCTCCTCTGTCCATGGAATTTTCCAAGCAAGAATACTGGAGTAGGTTGCCATTTCTTACTCCAGGGGATCTTCCCGACCCAGGGGTCCAACCTGTGTCTTTTGCGTCTCCTGCGTTGGCAGGTGGAGTTTTTTTTTTTTGTTTTTCCACCACCGTGCCGCCTGTGAAGAACTCTTGTTGAATAACAACAATAAGGGAATCTTCTTATTAAATAACTTAAATGGAGATAGTATTAAATTAGGGTGGGTAAAACATCAAAATAAATACCTGTTGAATTAGAATAAGAGTATCAATAGAACCTCTGTAGGTTAGAGAGGTACTTTTATAGGCTTCTGAGTGCAAGGAGGGGGCAGGTGGGGGCATCTGTTCTCTGCTTTCCAGGCTCTAAGTCAGAACAAGCTAGAAGGATGGAAGAGGTCTCTGTGACTGAGAAAGCATCACAAGCTGGTGTTGTCTGGCCAACCCTGGACCAGTAATAATCTTAGCAGCTGGAGCAGAAGGTCTTATCTTTGATCTCTGTTAACAGTTAACTGCAGGCTTTTCCTTCCAGAGTTCTTGGAAAGCAGAGGCAAGTGGTCCTGGAAAGCAATGCTGCTTCCTCGAAGGGGGCCCCCAGTGGTTAAACTTAGACGCCGAGGGACAGGTCAGCAGTAATTGAGCCAGGTGGGCCTGCAGAGAAATGGTGTTTCCTTTTCTTTAGGGGATTAGATGTCTTTTAAAATCTACTCTACATTTTATCTTGACTGAACTGTATCATGTAATATGCCTGAAGTTGATGAGTCAATGAAGTCTGGTGTTTGAATACGGAAATCTATTTTTAAGCTAAAATGTTTAGCTAGATTGTAAGTTAAACATTCTGAGGCCCATCTAGCAAGGACTGAGAAAACCCTCACTTACGATTAGAAAGGGAAATAACAGCAGTCATCAGAAGAAGAGCCATATCAATGAAGGGATTTCTGAGTCATTCAAAATGGCAAACTTTTTAAACCAATGGGATGGATAATAATATAGCCATGCCAACTGTAACCAGCATTACTTATATATATATATTTTTTTACCCACAGACTGATGTAGATACTTACCACAGTCCTCTAGCAGCAGGCCTGTGATGGCTTTCAGCTTCAAAGGAAGCCTAAAAAAAACTAACACCACTTGGCTTTGTGGGACTACCTCAGAGAGACACTCATATGTGCATAGGATTTTTTTACACATGTCTAATGGCCTAGACATCATACTTCTGCTCTTGGTGCAGAGGTAAATAAAAATAAGCAAACATCATAACCACTTACCCCATGCGAATAGGGAAAAGAATGTTGAGAAAAAATAGCCTTGAGTCAGAGTGAGTCAGAGTTGGTGACGCCAGGAATATCATTCCTCACCCGGTACATAGCTCTGGACTTTCAGGCCCTCGCTTTAATCTCACTTCCCAACATGAGATGTAGAAGAGTTTTATATGGAATTTTTATATGGCCTCCAATTCTTGCATGATTAGGTACTATTTTGCATGAAAAGTACTCACTAACAAATTATGTTGGCAGACTGTGGCACATCCCTGCATGAAAAGTCTGGGATCCTGAGAAGGAAAGGCCAGAGTCTCAATGCTGGCCCTGTGCTCTGCCCTTTCAAACTCTCAATGATCCTAACAATAGCTCTTGGTCTCCTGCTTTAGGTAATTTTACTACAGACAGATCTACTGGTTACAGGGTCAGGTGTAAGAATCTATGGTATCATTTTTACCAAATTCTTTGAGATTCTCCAAAGAAAGAGGCAATTTTTTTTTTTTTTTTTTTTTTTTTTAAAAACCACTAAATTACTAACAAGGAAAGATAACCCTTCCTGGTATTTTACTCCTTCCAGGGCACAAATTTGGCAAATTATAACTGAAAGTTCTGGGCAACACTAAACTGAGAAGCAATGAGTTTTTCTTTGTTCCTCTCCTTCTGCACAAAAGAAGTGCTGCAGAGGGAACCAGTGTTTTCATTGCAAGGAAACATCTCATCAAAGATTCTGCCTCAAAACCCAGGTTAAACTAGAGATCAAGGCGGGGCGGGGGGCAGTACCCAACATTAGAGAGGGGGTTTTCTGGTATTACTTAATGTTGCCTGGAGCTTTAACAAATTTGGGAGTGGGATACGGCTGTGCTGCTGCTCTTCTAAGTGAGTTTTTAATTTGCCCTTTTTGGGCAACTTGAGAGGGCTCTGCTAAACTCAAGCCAGCCCAGCTTTGTCAGTGTCCTCCCTGGGCCCTCTTCTCATGCCGGGCCAGGCAGCGACCTCAGGAGGTCCAGGGCAGCACCTGTACTGGCACCTCAAGGTCACCATCCACCTCGGAGCTTTCCAAACACTTGGGAACTGGTCATTTAAATGAGTATAGTCAAGGCTCTGAGGAGTTGGATCAGCTTGACTAACTCAAAATTTCCTCAACTTATCTATACAAGGTGCCTCTCTTGAGGTCACTACAGTCCAAAAACTACAGGACAGTCGGGAAGCAAGTAGTTTGGGAAATGCTGGTCTAAACCCATAGATGCTCGAGAGCAATTTTTCTGTTTCAAACACTGCAATGAAAGAGTTAAATTTACTTAGAGTCATTCTAAGTGTGCCTTTGGCTGGAGCTATCCATATGCCTTTCTAGAAAGTAAAATCTCCCCCACTGAAGGCCCACTGGAGCTCCTGAAATTGTCCATGAGTGTAAGATACACTGTGCTGAGAGCATAGCTCTGTTGTGTTACCTGGGGCTCCTGGTCATGGCCGCTGGGATCCCTCTCGTAGCTTTCTGCATACAGTCTGATGGTGGCCCGCACGCCACTGGAGGAACTGAGGCGGAAGATGAGCCGAGATGCATCAGAGAAAATGATCCTCAGGCCCTAAGAGCAAGAACATCAAAGATGGATCAGTGAACAAATAAACATACATGTAAAAATGATCAATACTGGCTTTGGAGATTAGCATATCTCTATGCTCCAAAGATGCTCAGCAGCATGACAACTTATAACTGGCTCTCTATACTCACTCCAGCAGGACAGTGACGTAAATCCAGATGCTCCCTGAGGTTATCTATCATCTCTATTCTGTTTCTGTTGCTTTCTGGTGAATGTTGGGGAGGGTGGGATTAGGAACAACACTATGGACAGATGCTCAAGCTCCCTTGGTCTGGCAATGTGGAAATCAGAAAGGCGTGGAGGTAACAAGGATGGGGTGATATTTAATGAGTGTCACTGGAGCCAAAGTTTGTCTCTTTGGAACCTGCTGGATGCAATCAGGTAGGCAATTTATCTGTTACAGTGAGACAAATTATCCACATCAAAGCTACCCCCACGTGATGTCAGACTTGGCTTTAACTTCACCTCCTCTCTGTTTCTGCCCACGTTCCCACACTTCTCTGGGAGCCATGAAGTCCTACAATGAAACACTCAGGGCTGGAGCTTTTGCCGGGTTTTGAGGGTTTCTGTGTGCAGCCTCATCCTCTTGGTTCTCTTTTTCATTCTTGCTCATAAGACCTGACCATCAGTGTGTGGTGGGGGCAGAGCTGCAGCAGTATCTCACATACTGCCCACTATTTGACTTTGGCTCAGAACAGCATCCATTCTCTATGCATCTCTTATTAGTGGCAGCAACATTTTTAAAAATATGACTGAGATCACATTGTGACTTCTGTTGAAGGAAATTTGTTTTATTAAGACAATTGATAAAGTTATTGTTATAAATACACATATTGACTGGGGCCAGAGGAAAGATAGGCAGGAACAAAATGATATGTCTGGTTGCTTGTTGATTCTGAAAAAGTAGAAGTCTCAGGCAAATTGATAGCAGACATTTTCCCTAAGAAATTTACTTGGAAACTTCTCTGGCCTCAAATCCTGCTTGTCAAGAATAAGCCATTATTAAAAATATTCATACACGCCACATGAACCTGATTGCTAATCTCTTACCCCTACCCTGATCTGGTGATATCGCTGGGAAACACTGTGATTCCATTTGAGCAGTTTTCTGCTTTTTAAGTTTTGTAAGCATATTTTGTTCCAATTGCAAAATAAAAAGCTTCGTCTCTTTCTGAGTGGTTCAATGTCTGCCACAATATGTGTAATAACAAGGAGCCATGTCCCTTCCTGGCATGTGCCTTCAATTGCTCTGTGGCACAAGTTTTGCAAACAGGATAGTTTTGCCCAGAAGTCATTCATGGGCATGCATTTTACAGTGACCCTCGTATATCTGGTACAGGGCTAAGCCCTGGGTATATGACGATAAAGACAGTATGTGCTCTCTATGAGCCTAAAATATTCTATCACAATGAGCAAAACTATTTTCTTAACCACCTTGTGTTGCTGGATAAGTGAATAGTTAGGAAATTCCAAATGGAGCAAACAAACCAATTTCTCTGCTATCCAGAAAGTATGATATACCAAATTCTATATAGACTGACAATGAAACCCCAAAGGTTGGTTCCACCATTGAATTCACAGCCATGTTTTTAAAAACTTCAAAGTTGAAGCCCTAAAGCTCCTTTTGTTGCAGATGCTAAATCAGCCGAAGCCAGCTCTTCTGATGACCTCCTGGACTTAACCCTTTAAGGTAGCTCCACTACACAATTAACCTCCCAATTTAGTTTATGGTCATTGCTGTTGTTGTTCAGTTGCTGTCTTGTCCAACTCTTTGTGAGCCTCTGGACTATAACATGCCAGGCTTCCCTGTCCTTTGCTCTCTTCTGGAATTGCTCAAATTCATGTCCACTGAGTTGGCAATGCCATCAAATCATCTCATACTTTGCTGGCCCCTTCTCCTTTTGTCTTCCATCTTTCCCAGCATCAGAGGGTATTTAAGAATTCAGGCCATGATAAACCATCAACATGGTTTATTATCTGCTCATAGCTAAGTCCTTTTTTATTATCTGCTCATAGCTAAGTCCTTTTTTACAGTGAAATGATGTTTCTTCTGTTGTTGTTTGGTTGGTTTTTTCCCCTGCGTGTAGCCATATACTTGGCTATACTCATGGAAGTTTGGTTAGAATGTACATTGGGTAGCTTGAAATAGATTTTGCACTTGAAAAGATGTTAAAGGAGTGAATAGCACACATCAAGCTGCTGGAAACAACTCAATGTCAGTGTCATCTCTCTTTCCTAAGGAGATCTTAATAGAGAATCCACGTTGGTTTGTTAGACCTCCCAGTGAGGAACATAACAATCCTCTTTCTCCGTGTGGAAGCAAAAAAACATGTAGAACGAGTCCAGCTCTGTGTCGCAACAACCTGATAGTCCCATGACTGCTGAGCGTCACTTGGATGGATGAATAGTTGTACTGGATTATTTTGGGGTCTGCACATTGCTCCAGTGAACTTTATGAATTTGCAGCCTCAGCGTAAGCCATGTTCTCTCCAACATGTATCATTACCCGCTATCAACTAAATAATGAGGCCAGAAATCACCACTGACCAAGACTGGCCAAGTTTCAAAATGTTCCATAATTCCAACAAAAAATGCCAGTAATATACTTTGCTTTTTATTTATTTATTTATTTATTTTTTAGGTTAAACTCAGGCTTAGTGATATAGTTTGCCAGCCAAATTTGACCTGCCACTTGTTCTTATAAATCAAGTTATTACTGAAACACAGCCATGCCTGTTCATTTCTGTGTTGTCTATGACTGATCTGTCTTACAACTGCAGAGCTGAACTGTTAAGACAGACTGTCTGGCTCATGAGAGGCAAAATATTTACTATCTGGCTCTCTACAGAAAATGTTTGCTGACCCCTCATATAACCATTCCATTATCCACAACATGGAATACTTACCTTTTAACTCTACCCTAGAAAATTGAAAATATAACCATATGTCTATGGAAATTCCAGTAGAAAGAAATTATGAGGACAGTTATAAGGCTGTCCTCCAGGTACCCCAACTTCTAGTCACTGTTCATCTGGACATATATTTGACCTCAATCAACTTACTTCTGATCACCTACTTGTGACAGAAATGGATTTATTAAATTACATTTTATTTTATGTCCTCACTTTTATTGCAGGGTCTGCAAGGCACAGTTATAAAATCTACTTTTTGTAGTCACTATAGGAGACTGTATGAAGCTCCACATAAGACATCTCCTCAAGAGCCAAGTGTTAGGAAAGCCTTTCTTCCCCTGAGGAACTAGGGTTTTTTTTGTCTTTCTGACAAGAAGAACCTTATAACTAACCATGGTTCCCTTTTCAATATGGCTGCCAGGATACTTTATGCCAAATTTGAGGTTAAGCCCAAGTGGATCCTTATGATTTGCATAATTATGAATTTTTCTTCCTCTGTTCTTGACTCTCTACTCTTATTTATATTTTCCCTAGTCTTGATTTCTGTTTCTTATTTATATTCTAACAATTTCATTATGTGTGTGTTTGCTGCCACAAATCCTCTCGAAGAAATAAGGCTTAGAGCAAGTGAATAAAATAAGTTCCCTTTAAAGTCTTAACCCTAAAGTGTTGGAATCACTGAATTATATCTTGGTCCTTTTTTAGCTGATAAGCTCTGGGAGGGCAAACCCTTATGTTCCTTGCTCACCATTTATTGATACAGCCTAGAACAAGCCCGGTACACAGTAGGCCCTCCATTGACACTTGTTGAGTGATTGTTATTACATGTCCCACAACTGGTATGAATGCTACGAGAAAGCCTCCTTCCACATTTTACAAGGCCAAATGGAAACACACTCATATTCTCCACTGGTGAACTGGGGCTAATGTATTCACTCTGAAGGTTAATTGTGAAGGATACTGTGTCTGCTCATTCTTCATTTTCAGAGCAAAGGTCAGTTTCAGTTAAAAAAAATGGAGTTGAACCATGATAAGTTCTTTTCCCCAGTTGGGTGATCTTGTAAAAATTATTAGCTAGCCCATTAACTGCAAAACTTAATACATACTGAAATCAGCCAGGAGTCTTAAAAAATAGTGGTACCTGGCTTTCACATAGACATGGTGATTGAGTTTGTATGGGGTGTGACTTGGGCATTGGTTCTGTAAAAGCCCTCCACGCGATTCTAATGTGTAGCCATATGTGGACACCAGACTAGTAGTCTTTTTTTCTCTGGGTCACCTACTTCATGTATCAAGTGACTGACTATCCTACATGTCAGTCTTAAGGCTTAAGGAAGATGCCTTTACGAACTGAGGTATCTGGCATACACTACCAGCAAACTGGGGTCTTAGGAGGCCATAACACAGGGGCCTAATGAAACATCATGTTGCTGCTGAGTCCTGAAAGCCTCCTCCTAGTGCCTTGTCAGCAGCAGAACCACCGGAAGCATCTCCTCTTGAGCATCCGACACTAACTGTTTTTAGCACGATTGCCTAAGGAACTCCTGAAGCAGTACTGAAGGGATCCATGATACCACTGTAACCGCAGCAGCTATAGCAGCTGAAATTTCCATGACCCAACAGCCACACTCAAAGGGGGAACGATGCCCTCCTGAATTAGAAGACAATGTTAACTAGTGGGATGAGGCACTGCACTTCCAGCCTAGGGTTTTTCCCCCCTTGGAGTGACAATAGCTGCATGCCTCAGTGACCAGGGTAGGTTTTCCCACCTTATCTTTGTCCCAATGAAAAAGAATTGTTAAAGAGCCGCTCCACCCAGAAATCCTTCAATCTGCTTCCAGCTATCTCTATAGTATTTCTTTTCCTCCCCATATCTGCCCTTTTTTGGTTTGCTGTTGGTGGAGAGTCAGTGTGGAAGTGATACAGGAATAAAAACAACAAGGAGAGAATGGGACTAGAATTCTGGCTAGCTTTATCAGCCGGTGGTCTTGAGTAAGTCACTTAGGCTCTCCAACTTTTAGTTTCCTAAAAAGTGGATGAAAATAATACAGCCTGGCTTACTGCGCTGTTGTATCAGATCAGAAAATGTATGTGAGAAGTGCTTTAAAAATTACAAATCACTATATAAGAGAATTCTTTTTCTTAGGTTAAAGCTTTTTGTGAAAATGGCGCTGTGCTCTAATTTGTCCAACTTTCCAGATTTTGCAAAAGATTGCTGTATAATGTCTAAATGGCAATGGTCTGGGTATAATGCTACATGTGTGTATATGTGTGTTAGTCACTCAGTCATGTCTGACTCTTTTGCGACCCCATGGATTGCAGCCCTCCAGGCTCCTCTGTCCATGGGATTCACCAGACAAGAATACTGGAGTGAGTTGCTATTGCCTTCTCCAGGGGATCTTCCCAACCCAGGGATCAAACCTGAGTCTCCTAGCAATGCTACATACGTATTTTTAAATTGGGCAGTTAAAATTAATTTTATTTTTAAAACTTTGCCATGTCCTCTGAAATCACTACTAAACATACAGATATGTTACCATTTATCTTCTTCATGCTTCCCACTAAATGGCTTTTTGGCAAAAAAAAATATATATACTCTTTCCTGATTGGCCAATTTTAGAATTTTAAGGTCCTGAGGAAGACCTTAGGATAATCCAGGCCACTTTCTCCTTTTACTAAAAAAAAGGAAAGTTAGAAAACTTGCTCAAGGTCACACAACCAGTAAATGGAGGAGCCAGGGTTTCAGCCTACCTTTTTTCTTCTGGCTCCAGGCTTGTAATCTCAGTTGACCATATGAAACCACTGATAGCCATTCATTGCTTTCATGTGAAATATTTGAACAATATCTCCTGTGACTTTGTATGGTTCCCCCAAACTGGCACAGAGCTTTATGCACATTACAGTAGGTATCTGATAAATGTTTGATACATGATTTTTTTTTTTAAGCCCTTGTGTAAATCAATGCAGGGAAATCTGCAAGTTGCTAAGTACAAGCAGAGCTGCCAGATGTGGGTTTGGAGACTCTATGACATGTTGCAGCCAGGCGGGGAAGGAGGAACTGTACATTACCAACAGTTCTTTGGCAGCATCTGCTCTAGTCAAACACTGACTTGGGATGAATTCCAAGCAAACACGGCGTACGGCCCTGAAATCTGGTACAGTGTTGCCTATACCGCCTGTTGGCCACCCCAGGCATGTGAACCTGGAGACAGGACAGGCTTGGAAGAGAGAAACTCTGCGAGATTGACTCACATGTTACTTCCCACAGGAAATCCCAGTGATTTATCTGGAAAGCTTCAAGGTGAAAATATCACTGTGCAACATCTGAACCATATTTTGTAGAAGAAAGCATGCAGCTTAGAAAGCAGAAGATTTGGATTGGACAGATATTTCTTGCCATGAAAAAAATTACCTAGAATTACCCCATTTTTCTTTGTTTAAGTCAGAGTTAGCTGCGAGCATGAGTTCAGTGGTGGCTGAGCTGGGCAGCTGCTAGTCCATACCATGCCCTTATATAAATTACAGGCAGTGCCCCCTCTGGGTGGACAAATTACACAGAAGCATCTTTCCTCTTCGCTGGTCTGGACTTTAGCTTCTCCTCCCAAATTAGGCCCCTGCCTTTGTGCAGTGCACTGACTACATAGCTGTACCCAGCTGCCCTACCCTTGAGAGCAAACCTCATCTAGACTTTTAAATAAACAACCAGCACTCTTGGAAACCAACAATTGCAAATGCTTATCTAAAAAAAATCAAGGTCAAATGGCTTCTTAAGTGCACTTTTAAAACACCTCTCCAGCAAAACTCACGTTAGTGATGAGAAGCCTACTTGGAGACTGAAGACTTACAAGCTAGTCCTCATCCAGATTTCAACTATTAAGTTTAGAACAATGGACCTAGGTCATACACATTCCATTTCCCTGTGTCTTTAGCCAAGATGGCTGCTGATATCTGTTCACTCAACACCAGGCCTGGTTCTGGGATATTTTGGATTCAGACATTCTTTACCCAGACAACAGGGGTAGCTTCCTCCTTCAGTTCCTGTGATAGGCTGCAGCTTTTCCTTTTAATAGTTAATTTTCCTGGGGATGGCTGCCCTCCTGACTATACACACACATTAGTACTTCAGTAGGAATTTACTGGGATGCCATTCCAGAATGCTTAGATTCTTATCACACATCTTAGCAGGTTTCTATCAATGCTACCAACAGTTTAGAAGATAATCCTAAAGCAATCAATTATGTCAGGAAAAGGTAATTCATTACAACAAAACCCAAACAAATCAGAAGGAGGGGAGTCAGAACTTCCCAACTAACCAAAAATAGTCTCTCTCTTTCAGAATCAGCCAACAGGTCATTACAAAGCACTGAATACATGTTTGGTGATTGGAAGGCAAACAGGCAAAATCACAGGAAAAGTACCTATCAGGAAAAACAGTTTTTAATCCATAATCTTCAATGTATCTACCAAGAGGCCCAATTATTTTTACTTCCCACAACTACAGTGCTGTAGAATGAGCACTGGAGTTGGAATCATAATCACGGCCATTGTAACATCCCATTGGGAATGTGACAGCACATAGGAAACCCAGCTCTTTCTCGGGAAAGCTAAACAACAGTGTAAGTACAGTTAATGGAAGAAAAACATGTACAGCAGCCTGATAAGACAGTTTCACCTGAGCCAGCCCCCATCCACTCTTCAGGGCACAGTTTAAATATCACCTTCCCATGGAGAGCTTTCCAGAGCCCCAGTCTAGGTTCATTCCTTCTGCTGTGCTGTGCTTAGTTGATCAGTCGTGTCTGACTCTTTGTGACTCCACGACTAGCCTGCCAGACTCCTCTGTTCATGGGGATTCTCCAGGCAAGAATACTGGAGTGCCCTCCTCCAGGGGCTCTTCCCAACCCAGGTCTCCCACACTTCAGGCGGATTCTTTCCTGTCTGAGCTACCAGGGCAGCCCTCCTTCTGCTATGCACTTCCAAATAAGTGATTTCTCTGTAATGCTCTTTAATAAACCCTGTAGTCATTACAAGTTTAATGGCAGTCTGTCTTTCCTGCTAGCAAGTCCTGTGTGCTGCTATATCCTCAATGCCCAGCAAGCTGACTTGCTTTTTTATTAATTAATTAAGTAATTAAAATAATTAATTAAGCTTTAATTAACTAATGACTAATTTGAAAATTAGTCATTCAATGGAGTCGGACATGAATGACTCAAACTTCTACTACCTTCACCATGTTGTATTAAGGTAGGAAAGGAATGTATTTATTAAGAGGAATTTTTTAAACAACCACAACTTGCAACAGCAAAAGGATTTTTTTTTTAATTTAATTTTTGGCTGTGCCATGTAGCATGTGAGATCTTAGTTCCATGATGAGGGATCAAATCTGCAACCCCTGCATTAGAAATGCAGAGTCTTAACCACTGGACCACCAGGGAAGTCCAGAAAAAGGGCTTGTTAACCCAGACTTGATCACAGTATATATGTAATGATTAATACTTTACTCCCTAAACATGTGTGTTCCTTGACACAGGAGGACCATTAATGGGTTTTAACATTCAGATTTAACTAAATCTATAGGTGGGATAATAAGTCTGACTGAAGTGATATCTTCAATTCTACTTCTAGGTGTGCAAACCACACTCCAGCAAATGGCATGTTATAGGACAAGGGCTGTTAATATGACAGTCTCTTAGTTGGTTCATTGATTGGAACATAATAAAAGTTTAAGCTTGAAGTTAAAGGCTGACCAGTTAACTCTGAATAGAGAGCCCCTCCAGAGCCCCAGATTTTTCAGCTGACACTGTTCAGTTGCCTTCATGTGAGGCTGCCAGAAACGAGGCCTTAGTAAACCTCTATATCTGTTGACCAGGAGTTGGCAATACCATGGTACATATTAAAGCACCACATGTCAGACAAAAATATGATTTCAAGATTGCCAATTTACTATCTTTATTATTTCTAAACACCGAAATTAAAAAGTATAGACATCTCCCTGCATATTAAAATAACAACATTAAAAGCAAATTAACTTCAGAATCAGTCTTCAAAGTGTACTTTTTCTCTGAACTAATTTCAAATGGCTCTTTTTTCCAGGTTGAGGACGACATCAAAATGTTTCCACACAGCTTGCATAACTTGAAGAGGTATTAATAAGTTCAGAGTTAGTCTGACATAATCAAATTGGATTTGGTTTTCCACATCAGCTAACTGGTATGCATTTATTTACATCAGTTTTTTTTTTTTTTAAATATCAGCTGAACTTATACTTGCAAATTACTTCAGCACTCATAGAATTTAATGATTTTTGATCTTGGTAAATAGAAATACGGGAGCTGGATGAGTCATAAAGAGAGACTCAGTTGGTTAAATTTTGCTCCTAAAGTATCAAGGTTTCTCATTTCAAAGCTAATTTTCAAATTACAGGTCATAGTTCTGGATTGATGCCCACTATGGTGGCAATATGCCTTCACTCAATGCTGGTACCATTTGTCAAGTTGTCTTTCTTTCACAGAACTGGAATTGGAGCACTCCTTCTCCCAGAGCCAGGAGAGTCTCATAGTTGGGGCTATAAGGAGGAGATAAGGAAGGATAACGGTGAAAGAAAATCTGGGTATCCATAATGCTCCCCAGGATAGTGACTGTTGAGGGAAGAGAGAATATGCCAAACACCAGGGAAAATCTTGGTATTTGCACAATGAATTCATCCTTGAGAAACGACTGGGCCACCCTTTATGCAAATATTAATCAACAACTATACCCCTATTCTTAGAGTAGCTAGCTATTGCCTATTTTTTCCACTTGCACTTGAAGAAAGCATCATCATTCATTCATGTTACTAGATTTTACCAACCAGAAAATAACCAGTGACATATCCTCTTGGGACCACGAAGGATGAGCTTCTATCATTGAACCATACCTCATTCAATTATTATTTCTAAATCAGAGTCTCTCTTGGGTCCTGTTTAGTGGAAGGAACACATCAACTTTTCTCTTGGTGCCCACAGTCACAAAAACATCAGACACTTGGAGGCAGCCATAATAAATTCCATGAGCTCTGACAGGCCACAGTAAGGTCAGTGAAGTCCCTGGGAATTCATGTGAGGGGTTTCCTTCTTGCTCCTTTTTTTTTTTTTTCTCAATTTGGTTGTGCCAGGATCTTTTAGTTGTAGCACATGGGATCTAGTTCCCTGACTGGGAACTGAACTCAGGCCCCCTGCACTGGAAATGCAGAGTCTTAGCCACAGGATCAGGGAAGTCCCTCCTTCTTGCTCCCTGACTGACCTCCACAAGATCTCACAGGCAGGACAGACTTTGCTGAACTTTTTCAGAGCAGTGGAGTGGATGGGGGTCAGGGGGTGGGGGAGTGGCTTATCACCAGAACAGGATTTTAATTTCATTTTCAATGGAGAAACATTTCTTCTTTATCTCTAGAGATACATGTGAAACAACTTTATTTTCCCACGGTCTGTTCCCTGACTCTGACCTCAACACAGAGCTGCCTTAAAAATCCTTTTTCTTTTTGAAGTGAAGTGTGTGTGTGACAGAGGACAGAAGATGTTGGGGGAAGCAGAGAAATGTGAGTTTGAATCAATTCACAGATAACGCAGAAACTGAGGGGCTTTCCCATGTCTTCACGTGACACCCTGCAAAGCTGCATGTTGTTGAATTCTTTCCCCTGCTTTTCTTATCACAAACAGAGAAGTCTGGCAAGCTACATAGGGTCACAAAGAGTCGAACACAACTGAAGCAACTTAGCAGGCATGCATAGTTCATTAAATGCCAAAATCTTGCTTTCCCAAGGATGCTCTTTTATTTATTTATCTTTTGCTGACTTAAATAATTTATTTTTATTTTTTTAAGGATGCTCTTTTAATATAACTTATTTTAGTTAATCATTTATTAATGTGTATTATATACTAGGACTTCATATGTATTATCTGATTGAATTCTCCCAATGACTGTATGAGGCAGCCACAATTACTATTCTTATTTCCACAGACAAGTGAGAAAGGCACAGGGAAGTTGAGTAACTTGCCTAAGATCACCCAGCCAGCACATGGCATCAGCTGCACAAGTCTATGTACTGCAAACCACTGAATGGTACACTTTAAATGGGTGAACTGCATGTTATGTGAGTTATTTATCTCAGTGAAGCTGTTATAAATTTATATTAAAAAACTGCACCACTAGGGTTAGGAGATGTAAGCTATTATATACAGAATGGATAATAACAAGGTCCTACTGTATAGCACAAAGACCTATATTCAGTATCCTATGATAAATCATAATGGAAAAGAATATTTTAAAAAAGAATGTACATGTGTGTATAAATGAATCAATTTTCTGTATAGCAGAAATTAATACAACATTGTAAATCAACTATACTTCAGTAAAAAAAGCAGCACCATGAGAAAAACCAATATTATGCATTTGGTAGGCTCTCAAGAAACATCTCAAGAAATATGGTTTTTCTAGTAGTCATGTATGGATGTGAGAGTCGGACTATAAAGAGAGCTGAGAGCCGAAGAATTGATGCTTTTGAACTGTGGTGTTGAAGAAGACTCTTGAGAGTCCCTTGGACTGCAAAGAGATCAAACCAGTCCATCCTAAAAGAAATCAGTCCTGAATATTCATTGGAAGGACTGAAGCTGAAGCTGAAACTCCAATACTTTGGCCACCTGATGCAAAGAACTGCCTCATCTGAAAAGACCTTGATGCTGGGAACGATTGAAGGCGGGAGAAGAAGGGGATGACAGAGGATGAGATGGTTGGATGGCAAAACTGACTTAATGGACATGAGTTTGAGTAAACTCTGGGAGTTGGTGATGGGCAGGGAGACCTGGTGTGCTGCAGTCCCTGGGGTTACAAAGAGTCGGACATGACTGAGTGACTGAACTGACAAAAGGTATCTATTGAATAAATGCACCAAAGCATTTTATTTTATAGCTATTTTAAAATAATACAGGTTTATTTAAATTCAAATATGTCTTTTAGGAATGGATAGTGTATTTAGCAACCATGCCTCAATTTCCCCAGCCTCAATTGTCCCCAGAAGTGAATGCTGATAATCCTGACATCCCAGGAATTCTCAGACAAAGGCCCCAGGAGTGAAAGGTTAGCATTGGCCCCACCTGTGGAGGAATTTCCCCTGTGTGCCAACAGGACCATGTGTCGTGAAAGAACCATCTATGATTTTCTGACAATAGGTATGAACTTGAGTGTTAACTGATCTCCCAAAACCCCCAATGAATCCAACCCAGACCTGCAGGAAGCTCCAGTGTGACTCTGAGACACCAGCTGATGAAGGCATCACTTGGGTCCTAGAATCTGGGAAGATGAACAACCACCCTTCCTTCATTACTAGAGAAACTCCCAAGAGCAGCTTTTGATAGTATTTATGGTCACCTTGGAGCTCAGGTGAAAGTGAAGTCACTCAGTCGTGTCCAACTCTTTGCAACCCCATGGACTGTAGCCCACCAGGCTCCTCCATCCATGAAATTTTCCAGGCAAGAGTACTGGAGTGGGTTGCCATTTCCTTCTCCAGGGGATCTTCCTGACCCAGGGATTGAACCCAGGTCTCCTGCATTGCAGGCAGACGCTTTACCGTCTGAGCAACCAGGGAAGCCCTGATGAAAGAATGTGGAAAAAAAATCAATAAATTCTAGAGTGAAAATGGAAACCAATATTCAGGGTTGAAGGGGAGAGGCATGGAGTAATAAATCAAAGGCCACACTTGAGATCCAGTTGAGGAATTAGCCTGATATGAAAGATTAAAGAGGAGTCAAAAAAAAAAAGCACCCAAATGCTGAGGGCACTGAAGAAGAAACAAAACAGAGTGTTAGTAGATTTAACAGCAAAACAAATGAGGTCAAGCTTTGCATAAGGAGATAGAGTTCAGAACCTACCAACGACTAGACAATCCCTTCAAGGAATGGTTTGCAAGCCTGCCTCATAGGGGAAGAAAAAACTTACCAGGGGTACTTTAGAAAGCGTGTATTTTACGACTCTTGAGTTCTATAGCGACAACAACAAAATGAGTGTTAGATTAGGGAAATTTGTTCTGAGGACTCTGTATGAAACAGAAGTGAGAATATGGTACCAAACTGGAACGGACTTTTATCTGAGGCATGGAGGTTCAAAGGCATGCTGAGCTCCTGGCTACACATCTCTAGGACTCACTGGTATTATTTTGAAGAGAATTCAATCCGGTCTACAAGAAAGCATTCTTGTGCAAAACAAATCACAACCATGAAAGATGCATGGTGCACTCCCTCTATGAAGGTTAGGAGTTTTTGTATATGTTATTTCATTCTATTTCTAAAACAACTCTGTGACACAGATGTTTTACAGATGAGAAAGAAACCAGAGACCAAAGAAATCTAACAACTCTCCCAACTAGTAAGTGGCGGGAGCAGGATTCAATTCTAGGTCTTCAAACTTCTTTACCACTAGTTTTTCCACTATCCTACACCTTTCTAAAGTAAAACTGTGATGAGTCTGTCCAGCTATGGAAGGCCTTCTAGAATAAAAGACTGACATTTTGACAGAGGTGAAAGATCACTGTAAAACTAAAGCAGACTAGACCGAGAATACAACCAGAATAACAGCAGGGCACTGGGCTTTGGAACATCAGCAAGTCAGAGGACCCGAGGACAAGGGCTAAGTATAAAACACTAGTCAAAATAAAAACAGCAATATCTACCATTATATCTAGTCCCCTCAAACTACAGCATCTGATTTATTTTGTTGTCTGTACTTGATGAAGCATGCATAAGAAGGTTAAGAAATGGAGAATTTTAGAATGGAACTTTTCTTAACATTACCCAGAATGTCTTATTCAGACTATAAGTGATAAAATATGCTCCCAGAGTGACCAACATTGCCAAAATTGAGAAGAAAAATAATTGTAATCGCTTTCCATGTCTCTTACACAATTCACAGAGATGAGATCACAGAAGAAATTGTGGTCAATTTTGCCACTTATCTTTCATGATACTTCTCAACCACAGATCTTCTTTTTGGGTTTATGGGGCAAATTTTCTAATTTTTTCTTCCCCTATCAGGAGTAACAAACCCATCTGGCCAAGCTCCCTTCACTCCTCAAAGAAATAAGGTAATAAAAGGTGAAACATCCCTGCACCCAGCAGTCCCAAGGAAAATGATTCTGCTGTTCTTGGAAACTTTTCTGAATCCGTCACCCATCATGGCTGCTACATAGAGAGACTCAGGCTGCACATATTTCAGGGAGAAATGCTGGGTCTAAATCTATTCATGGTGTTGAGGCCTATCAGTTACCAGGTGGAAAGAAGACTGGACAGACAGCCAGGGCCCTGTGTTCTAATCCACCCACTGCCATTAAGTAGGTAGGTAATCTTCACCAAGGGCTTTCCTCTCCGCTGGCTACAGGGCTCTTGTTTATAAAATGAAGGGCTCACAGTAGACTATCCCTGAAGACCTCTCCAGTTGTAGGACATTTTGCATTTCTCCCAGCCCCCCATCATTTGATAACCTGTTCTGGCAATGTCCTAGCAAGTACCTGTTTCTTGGTCACGGTGCCATCCACAGGGTCCACGTATTCAAAGCTGTCTGTCTTCGCCACAGTGTACACATGGCTCCCCACAGCAAACTGCTGGCCGATGAAGGACTTATCTGTGACCAAGGCCTCCAGGTCCCTCATGATGTAATAGGTCGTCTTGGGCTCTAATCCCTCATAGTCAAACCTGGTGAGGGGGGACAGGACACAGGCTAAAGACAAATCTAATCAGAGAAACAGCAACCCGGTGGGCCTCTCGAGGTTGTCTAATCACTGTTTTGTTTCCGTGGAAGAACAGCACAGAAAAGAACCCACAGCTGGTCAACCTCTTCCCCCGGTCCCTCACTCATTCCCCACACAGCAGCAGCAGCATCCTGTAAACATTAAATCATGGCCATCCTTTCCTTTGAATTCCTCCAAAAGTGCCCATCATCTTGAGATTAAGATTTAAAACACTGACCACAGTCTATCAAGTACTGTGGGATGTGACATGCCCACCTCCTTGAGTTGGCTGCGTCTCACTCTGGCCCTTGTTCACTATGCTCCAGCCACACAGGCCTCCTCTCCAGTCCTCAAAGATGCTCCACCCTCTGGGCCTTTGCTCTTGCTGTTTCCTCTCCCTGGTACAGTCTTCTCCAGGCTATTCCAATAGCTGATGCATTTCCTTCCTTCAGTTTTCAGATTTACTGTCACCTCCAGAAACACTTTCTCTGACAAGACATCTAAGGCACCTCCCCTCTATCTCTCCCTGTCGCTCATCATCCTTTACATCTTCTTTTGGTAGTTATCCCAATATGTATTTGCTTTATTTATATATTAATTTACTTATTTCTTGTCTTTGCCTATGAGAGCTGTAAGCTCCAGGAAGGAAGAGATCTATTCTGTTTTGTTCTCTGTTGCTTCTGATAAGTAGTGGTTTTTGTAAGCACTGGAATGAATATGGGAGGAGGTGAAGGCAGAAAGGGAAGAAAGAGAGGAACCAAGGCAGGGAAGAGAGATGGGGAAGGGAACTCAATGTACCATAAAATTCTCTTGGAAACTTGGAAGAAGTATTACAATTGTTCCATTAAAAAAAAAAAAAAAAAGGTCCTCCTAGCCAAGAACATCACATATAACAATGGGGCTGGGAGGTGATTAGAGGGGGAAAAAAAGACTAAAAATAACACCTATCTCATTTGTTGTTGCTGGGTTTAAATAGGATAATACATACCAGGTAGTTGGCACAATGCCAGACACTGGTGCTTAAAGCTCTTACTTTTATTCTTAGTCACTGTCATAAAGAAACTATAGGGTCTTTCCCAGTGTCAGATGGGTTTGACCAAGTCCTGATGGCACACCCAGGGAGGTCTGTTTAAGAAGGAAACCCTAGGAGGGGCAGCTGTGCTCAAGTGGTGGGATCTCAAATTTGGGCTCTCTTTAACACAGAAAAGATGAGAGTGAGCTAAAGAGGGAAGATCTGAATAGTTGACAGTTTTTCTCCACCCAAGATCTTTTGAGACTTCAGTAAACATCAGGTTACTGTCCAACATGTCTAACAATGGGTCCCCTGCACCTACATCCCTTTCTTCTATTCTCTCCCTCCTACAGAAGATGTGTCCTCCCAGCCTCAGAAACAAAACAACAGGGAACTCTCTCAGAACATTCTTTCTCAGCATGTGTTCTAAGCCTAGATTCTCTTTATCAGTAGATTGTCGGGAAGGTAAAGACCCAACAAGCAGAAAAGGGTATGAGGATGGGATAAGAGGGTCTAGTAGGAGATAGAGAGGCTCTGAAAGAGTCTTAGAAGTTGAGAAAATACTCGAATGTGACAGGTCATGTCCAGCCATGGTTGAGATCATCAGACCAGCTGCCCCAACACTCATCTTCACACATGAGTAAGTTCTACCACAACTTCCCCTCACTCCTCCAAACAAGCCCCTCTGACCACCACCACTACCAACACACGTTCAAGGAAAGAAATTTTAAAATGCAGAATTCTTTCTAGGGTCCACTCATACTGGAAAAATCATCTGGGTTCTCAGATACAACTTCAGGCTCAGTATCAGTTAAACCAAATTTGATTGTCTCCTGCCCACCAAGAAAACAAGCTATAAATAGTTCTCCTTCACAAGCATTGCAACCTACCTTTCCCAGAGGCTGGAGGAAATGTTTGCTTTCATTTTACCTCCTCCCTCCTCCCTTTTTCTTTATCTCTGTGATCTTTTTGGACAGAAACCTGAATCATAATTGAATGCCCTACAAGAATTTATATCTCCACTGCATTATATTCTCTAATATGGTATTTGTTATGAAAAAAGTAACTATCGTGTAAGCTCTTGGCCACAAAAAAATGAACTGTATTATAAACACACTTATCATAACACCATGTCTTCAAAATGCTGGCAGAAAGCTAGATGATCATTCCACAAATTATGAGGAACACATCCCTGACTCAAAGTGCTTTCACTAAACCAGAGGTTGGCAATCAAAATATATTTTATCAGGTTGGATTTTATGGCACAGCTTCAGACAATAAAAGGGTTTTCTGTGCCAACTGGCCCCTCTGGTATGCCAAAAAAGACCACAAGAATCAGGATTTGGGGCAGCTGTTAGAAATACTAGAGAATAAAACAAGTTCCTACCTGCCTTTACAGTTCTTATTTTATAATACAATGAATAATTCGAGATGATTTGCAGGCTGCCACATCCTTAGCCTTCTTAACTAGATAGGAACCAAGAATGTGAGACTGTCTCCATTTCTCAGAGCACTGCAGCCTCTTTGATTTTAATGAGTAATATCGCAAGCCTCCTTATTCTCTGATGTTTATCTAAGTAAATGACCTCTTAAGAGAAGAAACAATCACCTTATAAGGGAAGTCTAAAGCTTTCTTTCTGTCCCTTAAGCTCTTGAAATGCAACCAAACATCCAAGTAGTTAACTATTCATAAGCAAAGCAAATGAGGCAGTGTCTGTTTTTAATACACTGAGAGCTGCTGAGACTACCCAAAGATTATCTGCCCTAATTCCACACCCTCACAGTTAACATCTTTTAAGACCACTGCTCCTCCTAAACCATGGTTTGGCACTATTTATAAACAAATAGCATCTCTAGATATACATATCTAGCTGGCAGCCGCAAGCCAGAAGACTGTCCCCCTTGCTTACTTCAACAACAGGAAGGTAGTTGAGACTCCCAACCCACTAGTAGTCACTATGTGGACTATTAGTGGGGAGGTAAGACAAAGAAAGGTAGGGGAAAGATTACAAAAATCACCCCAACCTGTGGCAGCTTCTGTCTCTTCCCCCATTTCCTTGATAAGTATAGGTGGAAAACCAACCAGAAAAACCCCTGGTCTGACTGTTCAACTTTAATGGCCACCAGAGGGCCTTTCAAGGCTCTGCAGTTCAAATTTCATCTCAGGATGGCTGCCCACTGTATAGGCACTGATGAAAAGATTACAGACAGGTGTCACCAGAGGTAGGGAAAGTTGTATCCTCTAATTTGGAACTACCTTGATACCATCCCCAACCTCCTCTCAGGGGTTATCTGCCTCTAGCCTCTGTATTCCTCAGATCTTCCTGAAAGATGCTTCCTTCAGAAGATTCTAGCCCATTAAAAAAAAAAAAAAAAACTTTTCTAAGGAATTTCCTAAGGTCCATATGGAGACCCTTGGCCTTCTCACCTGCAATAGTAGTGGCGGCCAAATTTGGCCCAGTGATCTCGGACAATTTCCTCCACACTCTGCTTCCGGGCAGCAATAATGGAGAGCCAGACCAAGACAGCCCAGAGGCCATCTTTCTCCCGGAGGTGATCAGAGCCTATGGGAGAAAGAAATATTATTCTGAAGATTTGCTCATGGGGGAAAAGTTAAAGCTAAATGAACTATTATGACAATTAGAACTTGAGTGTTATACTGAAATGATAGCATATATATTGATATTTGTCTACTGTGTTAAATATAATCCCATAATATACTTGTATTTCCAAAAATATGCAAGTGAAATTCAAATAACATAAATAATATCATAAAAGAAAATCCTGGAAATTGTTGAAAGGATCAGAGAGCCAAGCTGATGTCACATTTGACTAGTGGTATTGTTCATTCAGCAAATATTTGGTGATCATTACACTACCATGAATAAGACAGCTCTTTTTTCATAAAGCTGGAGTTCAAGTAGGCAGGGACAAGCAACAGAAAAGTAGACAAAAGAACAAGATGAATCAAACAAGCACAAGGATGGTGAAAAAAATTAAACTGGGTGATGCTGCCACAGAGCATGACATCAGCAAAGGCTGCTTTATTAGAGCAGCACGGCTTTCCTAGAGCAGGTTGAATGGCACCCTATGCTCCCCCCGCCAAAGATACACCACCGCTCCCCCTGTCCCACCACAAACCTGTGAAGGAAAGCTTGTTTGGGAAAACAGTCCCACCACAAACCTGTGAAGGAAAGCTTGTTTGGGAAAACATCCTTGTAAGGATGCTGAGATGGGATCAGCCTGGATTATCCAGGTAGGCCCTAAATGCAATGACAAGTGTTCTTAGAAGAAAAGACAGGGAAGAAATACAAAGTAGCAGTTTATATGAAGACTGAGGCAGAGAGCGGAGTGGAGTTCACTTCAGTTCAGTTCAGTTGCTCCGTCATGTCCAATTCTGCAATCCCATGGACTGCAGCACGCCAGGCCTCCCTGTCCATCATCAACTCCCGGAGTTTACTCAAATTCGTGTCCATTGAGTCGGTGATGCCACCCAACCATCTCATCCTCTGTCATCCCCTTCTCCTCCCGCCTTTAATCTTTCCCAGCATCAGGGTGTTTTCCAAGGAATCAGTTCTTCACATCAGGTGGCTAAAGTATTGGAGTTTCAGCTTTAGCATCAGTCCTTCCAATGAATATTCAGGACTGATTTCCTTTAGGATGGACTGGTTGGATCTCCTTGCAGTCCAAGGGACTCTCAAAAGTCTTCTCCAACACCACAGTTCAAAAGCATCGATTCTTTGACACTCAGCTTTCTTTATAGTCCAACTCTCTCATCCATACATGACTGCTGGAAAAACCACAGCCTTGACTAGATGGACCTTTGTTGTCCAAGTAACATCTCTGCTTTTTAATATGCTGTCTAGGTTGGTCATAGTTTTTCTTCCAAGGAGCAAGTGTCTTTTAATTTCATGGCTGCAGTCACCATCTGCAGTGATTTTGGAGCCCCCCAAAATAAAGTCTCTCACTGTTTCCACTGCTCCCCCATCTATTTACCATAAAGTGATGCGACCGGATGCCATGATCTTAGTTTTCTTAATGTTAAGTTTTAAGTTTTACCACCTTTTTCACTGAGAGTGGAGTTATGCTGCTACAAACCAAGGAATGGATGGGGCCACTAGAAACTCTTAAGATTTCCCCTTCAGGGCTTCAGAGGAAGCATGGCTCTGCCAAAGCCCTGATTTGAGAATCTTGGCCTCCACAATGATAAGAAAATAAATTCCTGTTGTTCTAAGCCACCCAGTTTTGGGTAAATTTTTGTGCCTTAGGAAACAAATACAGGGAGTCAGGGTTAGCCCCACAGGGGTGATGACATCTGATCTGATACCTGAGAAGAGTCAGCCCTGCAGAGATCTTGGGACAAAGTCTTCCAAGCTGAGGGACAGCAGTAAAGTTCTGAGGCAGGAAGGAACTGGGAAGCTTATTCCTACAGCTATTTACAAAGAGAGGTAGCTTGTATTGAGGCATTCACACAATGAAGCAAGCAAGCTAAACAGGTAGCTTCTTGCGCAAAAAGAACCCAGAGGAATGTGCTGCAGGCTCATTTAAGTATCTGTCTATTGGCCAATTGTAAGCTCTTCCTGAAGCGAATAAAGTCCTAAACACAAAGGAATGCGTTGCAGTGTAAGAAAGATGGTTCAATGGGAAAGGCATGAGGAGGGTTTTGGAATCAGGGTTTAAAATCAAACTCTGCTACTTCTCAGGTGTGTGAGAAGTTACTGCAAGTTGTTAACCTGAGTCTCGGCTTCTCATTTATAAAATGGGGACACCATGACCCATCTTGAGGGGTTGTCATATAAATTTAATCAAGTTCAGAGGGAAGGCTCTGGAGTCAGATTGTTTGAAGTTCAAATTCTGGCTCAGCCAGTCACCTTTGTGTGACTTGCTGGCCTCATCTGTAGCACAGGGAAAGAACAGCCCTTAACCCATGGGTTATTATCAAGAGGAAGTGACTAGATTATGCCTAGGTATTAAGGTGAATGGCTGGGTTACCACAAGTGGTGGTGGTGGTTATTGTTGTTGTTCTTATTGGTAATTCACATAAAGCACCAACATGGTGCTGATTCAATACACACTTTGAGACAGACTGTTCTCAATTATTCACATACTTTTTATCCTCTGACTTTAACAAATAGCAATGTCTTAAGAAAGAACTATGGACCAAGGTTCATAACACTACATAGGAGGTAGTAACCAAAACCACCCCCAAGAAAAAGAAATGCAAGAAGGCAAAGTGGTTGTCTGAGGAGATCTTTCAAATAGCTGAGAAAAGAAGAGAAGTGAAAGGTAAAAGAGAAAGGGAAAGATATTCCCAACTGAATACAGAGTTCCAGAGAATAGCAAGGAAAGATAAGAAAGCCTTTTTAAGTGAACAATGCAAAGAAATAGAGGGAAACAATAGAATGGGAAAGACAAGAAATCTCTTTAAGAAAACTGGAGATACCAAGGGAACATTTTACGCAATGACAGGCACAATAAAGGACAAAAACAGCAAGGACCTAACAGAAGCGGAAGATATTAAGAAGAGGTAGCAAGAATACACAGAAGAACTGTACAAAAAAGCTTTTAATGACCTAGATAACCACAATGGTGTGGTCACTCACCTAGGGCCAGACATTCTGGAGTGTGAAGTCAAGTGGGCCTTGGAAGCATCACTACAAAGCTAGTGGAGGTAATGGAATTCCATGTGAGCTATTTCTAATCCCAAAAGATAATGCTGTTAAAGTGCTACACCCATTATGCCAGCAAATTTGAAAACTCAGCAGTGGCCACAGGATTGGAAAAGGTCAGTTTTCACTTCAGTCCCAAAGAAAGACAATGCCAAAGAATGTTCAAATTACTGTACAAACACACTCATTTCACATGCTAGCAAGATTATATTCAAAATCCTTTGAGCTAGGCTTCAGTAGTATGTGGATCAAGAATTTCCATATGTACAAGGTCAATTTAGAAAAGGCAGAGGTACCAGAAATCAAATTGTCAACATAAACTGGAACATAGAAAAAGCAAGGGAGTTAAACAAAACACCTACTTTTGCTTCACTGACTACTCTAAAGCCTTTGACTTGTGTGGATCACAACAAATTGTGGAGAAAATTCTTAAAGAGATGGGAATACCAGAGCACATTATCTGCCTCCTGAGAAACCTGTATGCAGGACAAGAAGCAACAGTCAGAACTGGACATGGAACAACAGGCTGGTTCAAAACTGGGAAAGGAGTATGGCAAGGCTATATATTATCACCCTGCTTATTTAACTTCTATGCAGAATATGTCATGTGAAATGCTGTATGGATGACTCACAAGCTGGAATCAAGATTACCAGGAGAAATAACAACAGCTTCAGATATGCTGCTGATACCACTCTAATGGCAGAAAGTGAAGAGAAACTAAAGATCCTCTTGATGAAGGTGAAAGAGGAGAGTGAAAAAGCTGGCTTAAAACTCAACATTCAAGGAACAAAGGTCATGGCATCCATTCTCATCACTTTATGGCAAATAGATGGGGAAAAAGTGGAAACGGTGGCAGATTTCATATTCTTGGACTTCAAAATCACTACGGACAGTGACTACAGCCATGAAATAAAAAGATACTTGGCTCCTTGGAAGAAAAGCTATGGTAAACCTGCTGCTACTGCTAAGTCACTTCAGTCATGTCCGACTCTGTGCGACCCCATCTCTGGGATTCTCCAGGCAGGAACACTGGAGTGGGTTGCCATTTCCTTCTCCAATGCATAAAAGTGAAAAGTGAAAGTGAAGTCGCTCAGCCATGTCCGACTCTTGGTGACCCCATGGACCGCAGCCTACCAGGCTCCTCCGTCCATGGGATTTTCCAGGCAAGAGTACTGGAGTGGGGTGCCATTGCCTTCTCCTAGACAGTGTATTAAAATGCAGAGACATCACTTTGCCTACAAAGGTCAATATAGTTAAAGCTATGATTTTTCCCATAGTCATATATGGATGTGTGAGAGCTGGACCATAAAGAAGGCTGAGATCTGAATTATAAGGAAGACGGAGTGCTGAAGAACTGATGTTTTCAAACTGTGGTACTAGAGAAGATGCTCGGGAGTCCCTTGGATATCACGGAGATTAAACTAGTCAATCATAAAGGAAATCAGCCCTGAATATTCATGGAAGGACTGATGCTAAAGCTGAAGCTTCAATACTTTGGCCACCTGATACGAAGGACCAACACATTGGAAAAGACCCTGATGCTGGGAAAGATTGTGGGAAAGAGGAGAAAGGGGCAATAGAAGATGAGATGGTTGAATGGCATCACTGACTCAATGGACATAAATTTGAGTGAACTCAAGAAGATAGTGAAGGACAGGAAGCCTGGAGTGCTGCGGTTCATGGGGTTGCAAAGAGTGGGACACAACTTAGCAACTGAACGACAACAAGAAAGGAGACTAGGACCATGGGGTGGATCATTTCTTCCTTCAATAGAGTAATGAGAATGGGTACTTGGGTTTCAGAGTTATGAAACATAACTCAGAAAGGAAGGCCCAATGACATTGAGCTGTTTAAACTTTGAAAATAGGCTGAAATAATACCTTAGTTAAGCTAGACATCTTTGAGAACTTCTCACCAAAGCTCTGAACCATTTATACTTCTTGTTACATTTGTGGTGTTAAATGTTTTTCCTCAAAAAGGAAAATATACAACTTTGAGAGCACAATGAAAATACTTAAAAGGAGAAATGATCAAGTCTTTGGCTCCCCCACACACTGATCAAATGGTCTGCTAGTGACACTTTTAGATGTCTGGCTGTCATTGCCTCTAGCCTGAGCAGACTTTGGGCTTTTAATCATCACAGCATGGAGTGACTCTAGTCCCATCCAAGGAACTGTGCATACTGCTACAAAAATGGAAGAAATTCAGAAGATGCTGGGTTAGCTCCATGGCCTGGTGCCAAAAAAACAAGTCTAGGAAGCCCTGCCTAGTGGGATAACTTCAAAATCCTTTGTCCTTTTATAGCTGAAAAAAAGTCACTTTCATTTACTGGCTAGAGAGAAACACCTTTTTGTTCTAAAACATGGGCTTTGCATACTCTGAATCTCCAGCTGGATTTCATTACCTGGAGATAGACCCATGAGATGCTGTTGAGTCTGACATCTGATAGGATGCCATAATTTAGGGTAGAGAGACACAGAGTTACTTTAGCATGATCAAAAATATAAAAAACATACAGACTCACCTCAGCTGTTAGCAGCCAACCACATAATAAATTGTGAATTGGCTTGGATATCCTCACCTACAAGTTAAACACTGCCAAGAGTCACAAGGGGCCAATGATCAAGTAAAATCAACCATGTTCTTTATAACTCTTTGAGGTGGGGATAGAGACATTGATGATTTGCAATTACATACACACGTTTCCACCGAACTCTCATAGTGTACTTTAGAGGGGGTTTTGGGGAAATGGCTCTCCTTTTAATAACTTCAAGGCAAGTGAACTATAATGCCATAACAGTGACAGATAAATTAAACAGTCAAACAAAGGCATCAAATGATTTCCTAAGACCCCACTATAAAGAGTGAAAAATGGAGGGAAGATATGCTCATACTATATATGACAGGACCGCTAAACTTTATATTAAAACTGTTTTTATAAGTCAATCAGAAAAAGAGGGGCCAAATAGAAATCTGTGTGGATACGCACACATGAGTAACTGTCAGAGAGAAAAATATTAATAGTCAAAAACATTTGAATAAATGTTCAATCTCACCTCAGTCAAAGAAAAGTCCACAAAATGGAATCCCATTTGGGACTCTCAAATTAGCAAGGGTTCATTAGGGGCAGGGGAACACTTAGTACTAGCAAAGTACCAGTGTAAACATGTACAGTTTGGTAGAATAATTTGGCAGTAATGATCATGGCATCAGGTCCTATCACTTCATGGCAAACAAATGGGATAAAAATGGAAACAGTGGCCGATTTTATTTTGGGGGGCTCCAAAATCAATGCAAACTGACTGCAACCATGAAATTACAAGACACTTGTTCCTTGGAAAAAAAGCAATGACTAACCTATATAGTGTATTCAGAAGCAGAGACATCATTTTGCTGACAAAGGTCCATATAGTCAAAGCTATGGTTTTTCCTTGGCTCATGTAATCATATATGGATGAGATAGTTCAACCATAAAGAAGGCTGAGTGCCAAAGAACTGATGGTTTTGAATTGTGGTGCTAGAGAAGACTCTTAAGAGTTCCTTGGACAGCAAGGAGATTAAACTAGTCAATCCTAAAGGAAATCAACCCTGAATATTCATTGGAAGGTATGATGCTAAAGCTGAAGCTCCAATACTTTGGCCACCCGATGCAAAGAGCTGACTCACTGGAAAAGACTAATGCTGGGAAAGATTGAAGGCAGGAGGAGAAGGAAGCAACAGAAGATTACATGATTGAAATGATTGAATGGCATCACCGACACAATGGACATGAGTTTGAGCAAACTCCATGAGATGGTGAAGGACAGGGAAGCCTGGCATGTTGCAGTCCATAGGTTCACAAAGAGTTGGACATGACAAGCGAATGAACAACAATAATGATCAATAGCCTTAAAACAGTGCCCAGCTTTGGACCCAGTTATTCTATTTCTTAACCTTTAGTCAAAAGGAAATTCACCAAAGCAGCTAAAAGAAGAGGTAAAGTTTAATAAATAATAACAAACAAAAAATATTTTTTAAAAGAAGAGGAAAAGTTGAAAAATGAATACAATTGTTTTTAGTCTTTTTGAGTTTTTTACAACATTGCTTCTGTTTTATATTTTGCTGTTTGGGCCACAAGGCATATGGGATCTTAGTTCTCCAACCAGGGATGGAACCCATACTCCCTGCACTGGAAAGTGAAATCTTAACCAGGGAAGTCCTACTACTAATTGTTAAAGAATATGAAATTATGGAAAATCTACACCAAAACTTGTTGTGCAGACAAAATATTAAATAAGAATCTTTGGGAACACATGTAATGGGTGTAATGATATTCATCCAAGTTTAATAAACGTTAAAAAATCAGCTTATTAACAACCTCAGATATGGCAGACTGTGAAGAGGAACTAAAGAGTCTTTTGATGAAGGTGAAAGAGGAGAGTAAAAAAGCTGTCTTAAAACTCATCATTCAAAAAACTAAGATCATGGCACCTGGTCCCATCACTTCATGGCAAATAAATGGCTATAAGACTTGACAGAAAATGAGGACAGGGAAGGCAGTGCACTGCTGAGCTGTTAACACTGGCCTTGGGGGAAGCTGAGCTTAGGGGATGGGTTTTGTTCACCCCACCTTCAAAGACAAAGTTTCAGATTCATCCCCAAAGGCCCCTGGGCATTTCTACTATTGCTGACCAGGCATGAAGAGGGATTCATCCAGGCTATTTCACCCGCTTTGTTCCCAGGCAAAAATCTCTACACTCTACAAACAGCTGTTTGGGAAAAAAGCAAATAAAATAGCTCTTTCACTTCCTCATTTCATATATTCACATCTGTTCCATCTTTAGGACATGAGATTCCAGAAAAAATTCTTTGACACTAACATTTATATAAGCATACTATTGCCAGTAAATTTTTTTAAACAGATTTCATTTTTTAGAGCAGTTTCAGCTTCATAGCAAAATTGAATGAAAAGTACTAGTTCTCATAACAGTCCCTGTCTCCACACAAACACAGCCTCCCCATCATCAATATCTCACACCAAAATGGGACATTTGTTACAAATGATAAGCCTACACTGGTGACACATTATCACCTAAAGTCCATAGTTCACATTAGGGTTCATTCTTGCTGTTGTAGCTTCTATGGGTTTTAACCAATGTACCCACCATTATAGTAATATACAGTACAGTTTCACTGTCCTAAAAGTCCTCTGTGTTCTGATTATTCATCTTTCCCTCCCTTGTAGCCCTGGGCAACCAGTAAGCCTTTTTTTGTTTTTTTTTTTTTTTAACCAGTAAGCCTTTTATTGTCTTTATAGTTTTGTCTTTTCCAGATTATCATATAATTGGACTCACACAGTATGTGGCCTTTTTAGTTTGGCTTCTTTCACTGAGTAACATGCATTTAAGTTTCTTCGATGTCTTCTCATGTCTTAATAGCTCATTTCTCCTTATCAGTCATGTCCAACCCTTTGTGACCCCATGGACTGTAGCCCACCAGGCTCTTCTGGCCATGTAATTCTCCAGGCAAGAATACTGGAGCAGGTAGCCATTCCCTTCTCCAGGGGATCTTCCCAACCCAGGGATCAAACCCAGGTTTCCTGAATTACAGGCAGATTCTTTGCCATCCGAGCCACCAGGGAAGCCCTAGAATTAAATAATACAGTACAAATTTTGAAGTTTGCTTCTCTGGTTACCTGGCTTGTTGTGCAGCCAGAATTTGTCACCTGGTTCAGGACACTGCAAGAAGCTTTAACCCATTATTTCCAAAGCCTGTAAGTACCACTCAACTGCCCTTGCCCTATCCAAGCTAACACAGCCTGAAGCCCACTCAGACTTACTCTGACCAGCACAGAGAACCAGCCATCTTCACCAAGATACCAGCTCAGCTCTGCCAGCCACAACTCTGGGAAAAACTGACTCCAAAGACAGGTCTATTTTTTTCTCATCAGGAACATCCCTACTCCCCTATTCCCTCAAATTAGACTTGCGTTTTCTCAAGCTAGACTTGCGTTTTCTCAAGCTTTAAAACCACATTACTTTGAGCTAGGCAATATATCAGTAAGTATACTGCCCTCACAAAATAAATGGGGGGAAAAAAAAAGAGGAGTACTCAATCTCAAAGGAATTTTCCTCCAATGGAAATGCCAGCACGGGCAAATCAACTCAATAAAACACCACACACGTTACTAACAGATCAAGTCATCTCAGTTGAGATTCTGATCAGGAAAGTCTGACTTTGTCACTCAGGAAAATACAAATCATGGTGCACCTGTTGCCAGCTCCAAGCTAGAAATAAGTTAGTGTTTCTCAATCCAGGCTGCTCACTGGAAGCTCCTAAAGAACTTATTAAACATACCAATGCTCAGGCCCCACCCCAGACCAATAAAACCAGAATTTTTGGCAATGGGAGCCAGGCATTAGTATTTCTTTTTTTAAATTCATTGGGTAATTCTTATGGGCAGCCAGAGTTGAGAACTATTGTTTTCAGAGAGGGTTACTCAAAATAGTCCAATATTCGGGGCAGATTACTGAGGGAGAGTGAATTAGGCCCCTTCCCCTATTTGCTAAAATTTAGCACTAAAGGAAAGTGCCCATTGGTCTCTAGTTGAGTGGATGCCCCTGGCCTTAGTCAGGTAGGGGCCTCTCACTGGAGCCAGCTTTAATATCATGGTTTTCCTCCACCCTTTTTGCCGGAAATCTACTGAGGGCCTTGCCAAACTTGGGGTAATCAACCCATCCTGGTGTGCCTAGGACTTTCCCTGTTTTAGCAGGAAATGAAGAACAGACCAGGAACCTTCTCCATCCCAGGCACACCAGGATGGTTGGCCATCTGATAAGGAAGGCCACTCACTCAAAGGGGTTCCTGATGGTTTTTAGAATATGTGCTATATAGCACATACCTAAGCACACACATTTCCTAGAGCCAGAAATGACGGGAAATTTCTCTATATACTTGCTCTTGACGCAGAGTGACACAGCGAGTTAAATTCCATTTTTAGAAGAATAACAGCAAGGTACCAGGCACTTCACTTAGTACTTTACATATCTATTATCTAACTTTGACAATTTGATAGCTTCTTTTCACAGATAAGAGGTTAAGTCATTTGTATGCAGTCACATGGCCACTAAGTGAAGAAACGCTTCACACTTGTACAGTTTGGCTCCAACATCTGTGGACATAACCACTGCTGGAAATGCCCAGTAATGCTGGTGGTCCTCAGGAGCCACAATGAGGCAGATAAAATGCCCCATGTGGTTAGACCTGAGGCAGCCCTTCTGAAGATCTGCGTGATGGATTTGCATTTTTTCCTCCTCATACCAGACATTCAGGATAAGATGCTAATTCCCCTTTACTTCTCCTTTCCTATTGATTTATTCGTTTCATCTGCAAGTGAAGCTTTCATTAATGGGCAGTGAATTCTTCCCATCCTTGTTTTATCCACTCAAGGATCTGTCTTTTAAAATAGAGCAGTTATGAGGGAACACTGGGAGGCACCCCTTGCAGGGAATCTGAGATTCGAGAATGTGCTATTGAACTGTGACAGGTTATTTTTTTTTTCCATGTCTCAAACTGCTTGTGTTCAGCTCTTCAAATCTGGCCAAAAATCAGGGCTCATGGGAAAACTGTCACTTTTCCATGATTAAAAAGAATTTTAAAAAATTAACGCTCTAAAATGTTTACCAACTGCAAAACGAAGTTGTCTTGCACGTAAGCGGGTTGGAGGCAGCTGTCAGCTCAGAAAGGAAGGACAGAAGTAACTGATTGTGTGGCTCATGATGCCTGGGGGCATCCTGCCTCCCAATGAGATGTAACAATAAATTTGATGATGGTGACGGTATTTGACACAATAATGCAGCAGGGCTTTGGCTAATATCCTGACTGTTGCAACACACTGCAAACTCCATGAGGGAAGGGCCTGTATCTGAAATGACTCATCATTCTATCCTGGCCCTGGCTCATAGAAAGTGCACAGTAAACATTTGTTGAATGAGTAAATGAATGATCAGGTGAAACTCTAGTACGTAGTTTGATATAATTCATCAGATTCGTTCCTCACAAAAAGCTTGAAGCAATCTTAAAAAATACACGGGAAAAAATTTTATAGATCATCCCACTGAACAGATTCATCTTATAAATGAGAAAACTGAAGCCCAGAGAAGTTAAGTGATCTGTGTAAGGTAGTTCAATGACAGAGAGGAAGAGTCAAGGTCTAACTAGGTCACTTCCTAGTGCTGTGCTATTCACATGACACCATGTCTCCTGGCATGCATCTCATCCCATCCAAAAGAATCACCCAGACCAGGGAGAAGGACCCCTTGGCATGTCCTTAAAAGAGGCAGCAGAGTACAGTGGGGCCAGTGAGACTGGCTTTGAATCCTGGCTCTGCCATATGAGATTGGCCTGTGGCCAACTTTCCTCCCTAATCCTCCATGACCTTGTCTATAAAATTGGAGTTATTATGGTCACTAGTTCATTTTAGAGTCAAAAAGTCTCAGTGAAATGTCATAAAGGTGGCCCTAGGCATTGTACTTATCACTCAGGAGGTGCTCAGTAAATAATAAGTGTTAGCACTGCTGCATTAACACAGGCCCTAAGGCAGCCAGGCCATCCATCCCAGAGGAGAAAGCATTAACATCGGGTCGGCCAGCTGACACTTTTCCCTTACGCAAAGCATGCTAACATGCAGGACACGGGGGCCTTCTGACTCATACACAACCCAGCCCACTTCTTCGTTGCCAGTGCTGGTGGGAACAATACAATTCTCTAAGACTTGTTCCTCAGTAGTCATTAGCTGAACCAGAAATCTCTCCAAGGGGTTTAATGCCTGCACCGCAGGGGTGGGGACCTGTCACTCTTTAGTCACTGTACTTACTTCCCAGTGGAGCCACCTGGCAACTGGAAGACAGTGGGAGGGTAGGGGGAAGGAGTCTCACAGCGCAGCTTTAGGTATTGCATCTTAAATACCAAGGGATGGGCCCTCTTGTTAAAAGTCCCCTGTGCTGTGCTGTGCGTAGTCGCTCAGTCAGGTCCAACTCTTTGTGACCCCACGGACTGCAGCCCGCCAGGCTCCTCTATCCATGGGGATTGTCCAGGCAAGAATACTGGAGTGGGTTGCCATGCCCTCCTCCAAGGGATCTTCCCAACCCAGGGATCAAACCCAGGTCTCCCACATTGTAGGCAGATTCTTTACCAGCTGAGCTATGAGCGAAGCCCAAAAGTCCCCTAGAAATTGTGAAAAGAAACCCTTATAGTATGTTTGGACTTCTTCAATCTGTGAGGACTGAAGGATGGTTTCCCAGGATTCCCAGTCCCAAGATGCACTGGTAAGCGTAGACACAGCCTCAGATGAAGGCCCATTCCTTTCTGCTCCATACTATAGTTTCACACAACACCCGCTCTTGCCACTTTTCATCAGCTTGCAGGATGAATTGAAGGGTCAGAGGAACTGGAACTGTGGAGCCATCAGGAAAAACATTTTTTTCTGATGGAGACATTCTTACCACTCCAAGTGGGAGTTCTCTTTCCCAGCACACAGGGTGAGAGTTTGTAGAGGTCCAAATGAGAGTTTCAGTTTTCAGAGTTTATAAGGAGGCTCTTGGGACCTGTCAATCACAGCACTTCTGTGCTCCAGCCCAGCCTAGATTGAATTGCACATGTACACACATCCTGTTTCAACTTGCCCAGGAAAGAAATTGCTCTCCTAGTGCTGATAATGCTGTCATCACAGCGTCCTCATGTCACATCTGCTATCCAAACAAGAGAAAGAGCTGTGGTAGAACCTTGATAATCTGAAATTCACAGATACCTGGGTCTCCTTCTCTGGCCTAGAGACTGGATAGATGTGAAAACTGCAAAATGTAAGAACTAACGATTATCTAAACGGGGAAAGAACTAAAGTTTTCCTTTATCATACCTTTAAAAAATCTGGTATTAAATAAAAATAAATGTATAAATTAGAGACAGTTCAACCTATTCAATATTTGTTCAACAGCACTCCTGTAAACCCAAACTTGAGTTAGGATGTACATAGTTCATGTGTGAAATATAAACAAAGGAAGAGGTATGGAACTTGAAAGTATTATAAACTGTCTACCTGTTAGCGGAAATTAAATGTCCATTCACAAGGTAACTGGAGAGTAAAGTCAGTAATATAAACCATAAGACAATATGGTGCTGTAAGAATTTAGTAAATACATAAGATCACTAACGCTAGAACCTAGGCACTGTTGAACACGGCTATTTACAGGTAATCGTCAGCAGCCCCCAACCACAGGAAGAAAACAAGGTAATACAATTTGGATTACAAATACTTAATAGTACTTAAAATTTTAAATCTTAATTAACACAGATGTGGGGATAAAGTGTTCCTATAAATACTTTGCAAGTTATTAATTTGTGCTAATAATGATAGGATGACTGAAAATGTTAAAACTTTATCTTAAAATTTTATGTAATTCCTATGTATGTGTGCTGTCGTTTCAGTCATGTCTGACTCTTTGTGACCCAAGGGACTGTAGCCCACTAGGCTTCTTCATGGGATTCTCCAGGCAAGAATACTGGAGTGGGTTGCCATGCCCTCCTCCAGGGGATCTTCCCGACCTAAGGATCAAACTCATGTCTCTTATGTTTCCTGCATTGACAGGCAGGTTCTTTACCACTAGTGCCACCTGGGATAACATCTTACTCACCCCCTTCTAAATGGCCTATGTTTATGTGGTTTTGTTTTCATGAATCCTCCCAAATCTTGGGATACCCTAATGCCTAGATTTCCAGAAATACAGCCACTCAAGAGTGATAAAAATATAATTAGTAATAATGCAAAGAAAATATACCAAAATGGAAATTCTTTGTTTCTTTCCTTCTGTCCATTTACTTCCATCCATCTTCCCAGTCTCCCTCCCTCCCTTCCTTCCTTCTGTCCTTCCACCTACCCTATAAATACTCAAAGCCTATCATATATAAAACAAAATAGAGCTGAGCAAGATAGACATGGCTTTTGTTCTCAGGGCATTTACAGTCACATGGCAAGCAGAGGGATCCAGAAAAATCTCAAAAGACTGGAAAGATACTTGCGATTTCCTGTGACATGAAGTACACACATACCATGGGGCCTCTTCCTTTTGTGCTACAGCCTGTAAAGGAACCAGCTTTATTAGCACCAGGCTGAGCTCCAGAGTTCACAGCAGAGACAGTCATGTTGGTGTCAGGAGACCCGGATTCAACTCCAAATTTCCAGAAAGAGATGGTTGTGTACAAAAGGCTTAGCAACACTCCGGTACATACTAAGTGCTAATTGTAAAAGACAAGTATTGTCATTGTAGAAAACTTATCAGAGAACACTTTCTTGGGCAAAGTAAACATTATTGTATTGCCTTATTTTGTTTGACTATTGACATTAGCTTTTTAAAAATACAGAACAAAAGTAACAGTCATACTCAAGATGGTGGTCAGCTTGGAGCTCTTCTAGGCCATCACAAACCCAGCAATTCTTTGCATTATCTGTAAAAGGACAAGTTCTAGGCATGGTAATTCATACACTCCCCAGATTGCATGACTTCTTAGAAAACTGATGGCAATGATGGCAACCAGTAGAACATCATCAACAAATGCTCCCAAACTTCAAAGTTGTTGGTTTTTTAACTCTTAGTTTTAGGATTTTAGTACCTCCTTTTGTGTGTGGGAACGAGTCCAGATTCTTCCCAATTTGGAACTTGAGAAAAGTAACCAGAATGCCATTTAGAGGAACAGTTATTTTCTATTCAAAGCTGAGGATTTATAAAATATTCTCCTTTCCTTCTGAAAAGAGTTTTCCAAAGCCCTTCCAAGGAAGTGGGTGATTATCTTTGCTAGCACAAAAGATGATTTTGCTTCTGAAATGACCTTGGTTCTCTGACAGAGCAATAAATACAGGTTTCCTATTATCTAAGACTGGCACCTTTCCATGGGCAAGAAGCATGGACTCTGATGTTACCACTAGCATGTTACCTTGGAAAGTTCTGGGAGTTCAAGATGCTGGTAAGGGAAATTCCCACTCAGGGTATATCTTGCTCATCTTGGACAAAAAAGCTTGGCATCTTGAGCCTGAGGCAGATCCATATTTTCAAGCTTTCCTGGCACTAAAGTCTGCATTCCTAGTTGGCACACAGCTCCATGCCCCAAGGGCATTGAAAAAGGCCACCACTAGAGAAAGCTTTGGGCTTCCCATGTGGCTCAGCTGGTAAAGAATCCACCTGCAATGAGGGAAACTGGGGTTTGATCCCTGGATTGGGAAGATCCCCTGGAGAAGGGAAAGGCTACCCACTCCAGCATTCTGGCCTAGAGAATTCCACAGACTGTATAGTCCATGGGTTCGCAAAGAGCCAAACACAACTGAGCGCGACTTTTACTTCACTCACTAGAGAAAGCTTTGATAAGTTTTAGAAGTGACTGCCCAGTCTCAGGTTTAGAATCTTTCCATCTCTCTGCTTTCCCCTTCCCTTATTAGTTCACTTGATTTTGAGAACTATATCCTAAGATAGATGGGAAGCGCCTGTGAGCAGCTGACTTTTACAGGCGGGAACTGTAAGGGGTCAGAGAGGCCATGTGGTTTGTCTGTAAGTGGCAGGTGATCATCAGCCTCATGTTCCTGGGCCTCTAGACTTCCTGAGCTGAACCTGGCGTCACATCTCAGAGATACTTGTTATACCGTTCCTGGTGAAAAACAAATACCAGTTCTCACCAGAGCAACATTTCCTGCTCTTGACTGAACATCAGAATCACATAAGGACATTTACTTAAAATGCAGATTCTCAAAAAAAAAAAAAAAAAAAATGCAGATTCTCAGGCTTGAACCAGGGATTTCAAGCAAGGGTAGGATAGAAAATCTGTATTTTTATCAAGCTTTCCAGGTGATTCTTAACATATCTAGCTCAACATCTCTCTAAGAACCAGCATTAATAAAGAACAGCATGAAGCTGCTTTCTCCTTCCAAGAATGAGTGGTCCAGTTCCTCGGGCCTTCTAACAGTCGTCTACTATTAAGTGCTGGAGAGATGGAATTAGCCATTGCTTTCAAGGGAAAGACTGATTGGCAAAGTGGAAAGCAGTATGCACCGTAGGGCAGGAGACCTGTCTGTTAGTTCAACTATCATTTAATTCAAGTAGAGGCCTTTTCCAGGCTCTGGGGCCCTGGGTGAGTCACTTAACTGCTTCATGGGTTCAGGAGCTTCATCTGTCAAATCAGGCTAATGTCATCCGAACCTGAAGAATGATGGGCCTGGGTTCTACACATTGAAAAATCTGTTGTGCTCCTTGAAAGGAGAAGGACGGGCAAACAGAACAGTGAGAGATTTTTAAAACTTCCCTTCTAGTCCAGCCTACATGCTGCAACTAGCTTAACAATCTGAAAGCAAAGATTGCTGGAGAGTGGCTGCAAACAGATATCCCTCCTCCCCTGCAGACCCATGGATGGATTCCTAGATCCCCTGGAGAAGGAAATGGCAACCCACTCCAGTATTCTTGCCTGGGAAATCCCATGGACAGAGGAGCCTAGTGGGCTATAGTCCATGGGGTCGCAAAAGAGTCAGACACAACTGGGGAACTGAGCACACTCAACATCTAAGCTAGGCAGGCAAAGGGCTTCTAAAGTGAGCCCCTCGCCACGGGTATTTCCAATTTCTTGATTGGAAGAAACTGTTTCTTGATACTCCCTTCTCTATCCTACCCTATATGTCAGAGGTTAGTAAACTTCAGCCCATGGGCCAAATTTGGACTTAGGCCTATTTTTGTAAGTAAATTTTTATTGGCACACAACCATACTCATGTATGTACTGTCTATGGCTGCTTTTGTGCTGTGGTTATTCAGTTGAGTAACTCTGGAAGAGACCGTACATAGCCTCTAAGTTCACAAAGTCTAAAATATTTACTACCTGGCCCTTTATAGAAAAAGTTTCCCAATCCCTGGTATAGACCAGTCTTTTTCAGTTTTTTGGCCATGACCCACAATAAATATGTTTTACAGTAAGACCTACTATACACGTGTGTATATTTGTATATAAAATTTCCCAAAATAACATTTACCTTTACTAAATGCAATGCATCTGATAGTTTCTAGTCCATTATATTGCCTTAAAAAGTTGTTCATGACTGTACCAATCTCATGACCCCAAATTAGCCTTGATTTATATTTGGAAAACACTTCTCTAGATAAACCAGCTACTTACTTATAAGCTAGCTACTTACAACACATGTCCTCTCATCTCCCACTTCTATTACTTTCTTGACATTGCTGTCTCCAACTAAGAAGGCTCTGTCCTATCATCTCTATATGTGCAAATCCTTCCCATTCTTTAGGAACTACCCAACTCCCATCTCTTCCAAGAAGTCAGCTTTGAGCCTCCAGTTCCAAACTACTTTCTTCTTTTCCTATCTCCCACAGTACTATTTCTATTCCTCTATTGTGGAACTTCAAATTTTCTGTTTTGTAGAAAAGTTATCTGTGCATCTTTCTATGTACCCTAAAGATCTTAAGTTTCTTAAAAGTATGGTCTTAAGCATTTTGTATTCTATATATCATCCAATATTGTGCCTTGTACTCTGTAAGTACTGAATAAATGTTTATTACATTGAAGTCAGCAAATATTTGTTATTAAGGGTATAATATGGTTTATACATATAATATTTTATTATTTAATTTTAAAGACTACAAATTTATGGTATATTGTAAGCACTTAGTAAATGTTTATAAAGACAGAGAGAGAAAGGAAATAATCTGGACTTACCAGTTCTATCCCAGTTGCTAGATTTGTGTTATTTTAATAACCAGTAGGAAGAGTTATTATATACAATATACAATTTCTGAGTTTTTTGAGTCACAGTCACTGGTTTAGACATACAGAACACCTATTTTTCAAAGCATCAGCAGAGATAAAATGTAATAGTTTTAACTGTCCTAAGCAGACCTGTCAGCCACACATTCTGATATCAAACATAATCATTGAAAGAGCTTAATACAGTCTCTCTTTTTCCAGGAGACAAAGATGCCTGCCAACCCTTTTGTACCATTAATGCTGTTAGAATCTAACTAATTTTGGTAAAAGGAGAAAATTTCTCAGGAGGAAATTCCTTCAGGAACTCCTACATAGCCTGAAATGCTATCATTATGACCAGTTAAAGTGTCTTTACTACAACCTGTTTAATCACAACCAAATATGACTTTGGTTAGGAATTCAAGGGTGGTTTGATATCAGCAAATCAATCATGATATTTCATTACATTCACATAATAAAGGAGAAAAAAACACTAATATGTCACTTGATTCTGAAAGGGCATCTTCCAGCAGCCATTTAGTATATGATTCTAGGTAATGTGAGAATGGAGGGGGTACTACATAAGCATGACAAGGATTTTACTAACATTAAAAAGCAATCATCAAAACAGATGGTAAAATACTGAATTAATTTCCATTAAAATCATGAGCTATCACAATTGCTTTTTAATATTATTTTTAATATTGTAGCTAATGCAATAATATAAGAATATAAAATAGAAGGCCTAAATAGTAGAAAACATATTAAAAATCTTTTAATTGTAAATTGTAAGACTGTATGTCTAAAATGAATGCCAAAAATGTAGAAGTGTTACAAAAGAAAATACCACAGTTAATAACAGAATCCGTTATCATGGTTGCAAACCAGAAAAAAAAATTATTAATAGTTTCTCTTTATGTAACACTAAACAAATTGCAAAGGAACATTAAAATCAAAGCTATTAACAGCTCTATAGGACATATGACCCAGTTTCTTCAATGGATAAATTAGAAAGAGAAAATATAGAGGAAATAAATGCAGATTAAAAGAGACGTAAGAGAGATATTAACCAGTTACAATGTAAGGTCGTTTGGATCCTAATTGTAAAAATCTACACGACAGTGCCTGCCACACTCATTGCAGTAGTAAGGAAAGATTAGGAAATCTGCAGAATCACAACTTTTTGGGAACTGATTAGAGATCTGATGTCACAGGCAACAAAGTGGATTCCAAGGAGTCTCAAGCCCCTTCAAGGAAAGATAGGACATAAAACCATCTTATCTCTGGCAGAGTACGGGGGAAAGCAGATGCTTCCATACAAGTGAATAATAAGAAGTCACATAAGAGTTTTAAAAATTTGCAAGGGCCAAGTATAGCTTTTATCATGTTACTTTAAAATTGCCTGGAGTCCCAGATATAAGGGGCACACTTCCAAGTTCTTTCCCATAGGTTCCACTGGGTACTCAGGAAAGGCTGGAAAAAGAGAGACTTTTACTGCTGGTATGCAAGAGATAATCAACTTCTGCCAAGAGATAAGCATGAAACCCTTCTCGTTCCCCAAACATTTCTTTCATAGGAAATGAAAGCCTAAAGTTCCTGGATGAATGAGCTGCAAACCTTCTTGTGCTTAGGATCCAGGCAAGATTTGCTGCTACTGAAATAAGAATGGAAGTAAAAAACCTTAGAGAAAGGGTAGGAAATCTTGGGCCCAGAATTCTATACCAATACTAAGCAGAGGTCTGCGACCATTAGAGAAGGGTCAAGCGCTTGGTGATTAGAGGTCTATTTTGTATCAGCTACATGCAGTAACTGCTGAAACCTGTGAATGAAACAGAAACACTGAAAAATCTCCTTCATAACTCATCCTCACTTTCAGTACACAATAAAAATATCCCACGCCTGGGAGAATTTGAAGCCTGTGACACACTAAAGATTATAACAGAAACAATGAAACTCAAACACAGCTCAAGAGTTAATTACATTTAACTCTTTAATTGCACACTAATGCTCTGATAGAAAGAAAGATACACTCTTTTCTTTGTGTAAATATTACTTACATTAGTTTCTACTGTTCTTATAGACATACAGTCCAGCATTTAATGAAAAATTACAGGATATACAAAAACCAAGAACGAGTAAACCATTGCTTTATCAACAGACAAAGAAATCAAGAGAACCAGAACCAGAAAAGAACCAGATAATGGAATTATCAGTCAGAAAGTTTATAATAACTATGTTTAACATGTTCAGTAATCTAATGGAAAAGAAAAACAGCAGACATAAACAGATCAATAAATGCATCAAAGAGATGAAAATTATTTAAGAAGAGTCAAAAAGAAATGCAGAAATAAAAAACACAGTATCAGAGATGAAGAAATGCTTCACTAGGCTCAGCAAAAGACAACACAGCTCAGTAAAGAATCAGTAATATGCCAATAAAGATTATCTAAACCGAAACACAGAAAGAAAAAAGAGTAAACAAAACCAAATAGTGCTTGTAAAAGCTCTGAGACAAACATATGGACACAAATTATCTGACATAGGAGTAACTGGAGCCTCAGAGGAGATGACAGAATAGGGAACAAGAGATATTAAAAAGGATAATGGCTGAGAATTTTCTAAAATTAATGAAAGACAACAAACAACAGATACAAGAATCCCAAAGAACCCCAAGAAGAATTTTAAAAATACATGTACCTAGATATACTATAATTAAACTGTTATAAACAAAAGATAAAAAGAAAATATTAAAGGCAGACAGAAGTGGGAGGTAGGGGAAATTTGAATACAGAGCAACAGTAGTAATTGGAGCTGACTTCTTGGGAACTATGGGCTTCCCTTTGTGACTCAGCTGGTAAAGAATCTGCCTGCAATGCGGAAGACCCAGGTTCAATCCCTGGGTTGGGAAGATTCCCTGGAGAAGGGAAAGGCTACCCTCTTCAGTATTCTGGCCTGGAGAATTCCATGGACTGTGAGTCACGAAGAGTCTGACATGACTGAGCAACTTTCACTTTCACTTTTCTTGGGAACTATGCAAGCCAAAAGATAAGATATATGTACATATGTTTTTTTAATTTCCAAAATAGAAAGTTTTGAAAGAAAGGGAAATTTTTAAAAAGAAGGAAAAATGGGCAGAAGATGTGAGTGTGTCATAGCATGTATCCCACTAGGTTTATTCTAATTTTTTTTTTTTTTTTTTGCCTCTAACTCCTTCTACAGCCTTTGATTCACAGTGGATTCACAGGTTTCCAAACTGGGGTCATAGAGTGCTGCAGCCACCCTCTCCAGTAATACCAACCCAATAAAGCCTACCAGTGCCAAAGCTCTCTTCTCCACACAGAGAGCACCGGCCAGAGTCCATCAGATTTGAGAAGAATCTCCATCCAGCTGGGGTCTCATACACAGGCACCTTCATTGATTTGGCCACTCTGAAAAACAGAATTTGAGGCAACAATCAATCCATATTTCTCCTTTCTTTTTTTTTTTTCGCAGCACATAAGCAAGTATTTAAGATTTGTTTATGCCATAAACTAGATTTTAGAACACCCTGAACAATGTGGACAGTTTTCAAGATGTGAAGCCGTAGGTGAAAGTTTATGGATAGCATATTCTCACATTTATGTTTCCCTTCTATATATATTCCTTAACCTTTGTGGTAAGATCCAACTTGGGATCTGAGAATCTAAATTAAGGTGGTATTTGGGTGCAAACATTTTGGAATACTGTTTGCCATTATCTACTAAAGATGAATATGAGGAGGGCATGGCAACCCACTCCAGTATTCTTCCCTGGAGAATCCCAAGGACAGAGGATCCTGGCAGGCTATAGTCCATAGGATTGCACAGTCAGATATGACTGAAGTGACTTAGCATGCACATACTAAAGATGAATATATACACATCCCATGAACCAGCAATTCAACTCCTAGAAAATAGTAGACACTGTGGTTCACTGCTTAGCTTTACCCGCCCCCCCTCCCCCGCCCCCACACACACACTTTGGTGGTTTAGTTACTAAATTATGTCTGACTCTTGCAAACCCATGGACTGTAGCCCACCAGGTTCCTCTGTCCATGGGATTTCCCAGGCAAGATTACTCAAGTGGGTTGCCATCTCCTTCTTCTCCAGGGGATCTTCCTGACCCCTGGGTTTCCTGCACTGCAGGCAGATTCTTTACCAACTGAGCCAATAGAACTGGAACAGTCTTTCTATGAGCTGTTCTCTTATTCTCAGAATATTCCAAGAAAAATATATAATCATGCTTACATCCTGGTAGGAATAGTGAAATAAATCCTCCCCAAACTGGAGAGAAAAAGTTTTCAAAGCCATTAATTTCACGGTCAGAAGTTCAACAAAGGAGAAATCATTCACACAGAAGCTTTCAAGGGCAGTTCACAGTGAAGGCTGGCTCAAAATTAATTTAGCTAAAATGAATGTATATGATCATAAAATAGAATGCAACATGGGGCAGAGGTGAGGGTAACAGAAAGGCTAGAGGGTGTGAGATATATATTCTCTGGTTAAAACTTTCTTGTTGGTTCAAAGCCAAGTTGGCAGAACTTAAGGGAGGAGAAAGGATTTCCCCAACTCCACCCTTTTCAGTTAATCACTCTTAGGAGGTCATTAGGCTAAAGGCTGAGGCTGGATTTTAAAGGACTGGATACTTTTATAATTATGAGCCACAGTTGCAGTTATGCAAGCTAAGATAACAATATGGGTAATTAAATTCCGGGATCCCAAGCATGAGTTGATTGTGTCCTAAAGTCAGAAAGGAATTCCCCTCCCTTCTCCTTCTACTGAACTTGGGATCCATCCCAAACATAGCATTCAGCAGATACCAGGCTGACTGGAGGAGCCTGGCCTCTTTTTGGCAGGAGGTCCCGGTGGAGTGTCTGAAACTCTCTGGTACAAAAGCTAAAACTGAAGCTGCTCATGCTGAGGGTCTGCTCCCCTCTTCTTGACTCCCACCATCACATGCTGGAGACAAATAAACCTCACTTTCTAGGAAAGACCAGAAGGAAAAGAAAGAAAGTGAATCTGGGTCAAAATTTCCCTAAAACTGGGAGTGAGCTCTCATAGCAAAAAAAGGAAAACACTGGAAAACAAAGAAACATGGTAGATACAGGCTCCTCATTGTGGATTTCAAAACCTCTCAAAATGTGGCTTCAGGTTGGAAATAGCCTCAGTCTGCCTTTCCAATACTTTCTCTCATGACCCCTCCCACATATTCCTTTACAAAAGCTGAACTCTCTTTTTTCTTTTATTTTTGGCGGGTGGGGGTCACCACACAGCATGCGGGATCTTAGTTCCCCAACCAGGGATCAAACTGGAGCCCCTGCTATGGAAGCACAGAGTCTTAATCACTGGATCAACAGGGAAGTCCCAATCATTTCTTATTTTTCAAATATGCTGTTGCATTTTTGTTGTTGATTTCCGAGTCCTTCTTCCTGCTTTTCATGTTGCATGGATTAATCTTCCTTTCCAGTCTCTCAGAATACTTCACGTTGCTTCAAAACCTATCTAAAATGTCCCACCATCATGAATCTTGTGGCAAAGATTGCTAGTGGTCAATAAATGCATCTTTTCCTGGACACACAGCTGAACTACATTTCTTAGCCTCCCATGAGGTTTGCTGTGGCCATGTAGAGTTCTGGCCAGTGGAACTCTAGTGGAGATAATGCATACTCTTTTCAGATATGGCTATTAAAGCTTCTCATCCTGCCTGTTCCTTCCCCTTCTGCCAGTTTAACGTGGACAAGCCCCACAATCCTAGAAGCCACATGTTAAAGATGGTGGGCCTACAAGTTGGAAGGATCTGAATCTCTGAATCACCATTTGGAGTAGAATTAATCACCAATCAGGAACACTTGTTTTTAACTTTTAATGACTGAGAAAAAAACCTTTTGCTGTGTTTGACCCATTGTACATTTTGGGATTAGTTTTATAACAGCAGCTCTATCATCATAACAATACAATTTGTTTTTCATTGCCATAATCAACCCAAAGGAGCCCTTCCTGCCTTAGGCTTCCTCTCTGGATATGGGGTCTTTACATGGTCATTGTATATGGTTTTACCTCCTTAACACTTTCCCTCCACACACACAACCACCACCACCAATGTGTTAGTTCTTTGAGGGCATAAGCTGCATCTTATGTACCTTTATTGAGTTAGACAAGGCTGCGGCCCATGTGATCAGATTGGCTAGTTTTCTGCGATTATGGTTTCAGTGCGTCTGCCCTCTGATGCCCTCTCACAACGCCATGTAGGGCCACCCAAGACGGTCATGGTGGAGAGGTCTGACAGAATGTGGTCCACTGGAGAAGGGAATGGCAAACCACTTCAGTATTCTTGCCTTGAGAACCCCATGAACAGTATGAAAAGGCAAAAAGATAGGACTACCCAGGTCGGTAGGTACCCAATATGCTACTGGAGATCAGCGGAGAAATAACTCCAGAAAAAATGAAGGGATGGAGCCAAAGCAAAAACAATACCCAGTTGTGGATGTGACTGGTGACAGAAGCAAGGTCCGATGCTGAGAAGAGCAATATTGCATAGGAACCTGGAATGTTAGGTCCATGAATCAAGGCAAATTGGAAGTGGTCAAACAGGAGATGGCAAGAATGAACGTCAACATTCTAGGAATCAGCAAACTAAGATGGACAGGAATGGGTGAATTTAACTCAGATGACCATTATATCTACTACTGTGGGCAGGAATCCCTTAGAAGAAATGGTGTAGCCATCATGGTCAACAAAAGAGTCCAAAATGCAGTACTTGGATGCAATCTCAAAAACGACACAATGATCTCTCTTCGTTTCCAAGGCAAACCATTCAATATCATGGTAATCCAAGCCTATGCCCCAGCAGTAATGCTGAAGAAGCTGAAGTTGAACAGTTCTATGAAGACCTACAAGATCTTTAAGAGCTAACACCCAAAAAAGATGTCCTTCTCATTACAGGGGACTGGAATGCAAAAGTAGGAAGACTCTTGAGAGTCCCTTGGACTGCAAGGAGATCCAACCAGTCCATCTTAAAGGTGATCAGTCCTGGGTGTTCACCGGAAGGACTGATGTTGAAGGTGAAACTCCAATACTTTGGCCACCTCATGCAAAGAGTTGACTCACTGAAAAAGACCCTAATGCTGGGAAGGATTGGGGTCAGGAGGAGAAGGGGACGACAGAGGATGAGATGGCTGGATGGCATCACCGACTCGATGGACATGGGTTTGAATGGACTCCGGGAGTTGGTGATAGACAGGGAGGCCTGGCGTGCTGCGATTCATGGGGTCGCAAAGAGTCGGACACGACTGAGCGACTGAACTGAGCTGAACTATGTACCTTTATAGTTCTTCAATGTCTAGGATAACAAAGTACCTTGTCAGACTTGCCCTCAATAAATTCTGTATGATTTCAGTTGCCTAGTATCTACTATTTAAGGAATATTGTTGAATAGCAAGGGGGAAAGTATCTCTACTTGATCTTTTCTCATTTTAGGTTCCTTATATTAAGATATAATCAAGTGATTATAAATTAATCATTTTGAGCAAAGGGAATTTCTCCAAGTATTAACCCCTGTGGGTGGGGCTATCAGAACAGGGGCTTCTCTGGTGGCTCAGAAAGTAAAGAATCTGCCTGCGATGCAGGAGACGGGTTCAGTCCCTGGTTTGGGAAGATCCCTTGGAGAAGGGAATGGCTACCCGCTCCAGTATTCTTGCCTGGAGAATCCCATGGACAGAAAAGCCTAGTGGGCTACAGTCCCTGGGGTCACACAGAGTCAGACACGCCTGAGCGACTAAGCAGCACACACAGCAGCAGTACACAGCTATCAGGATAAGACAAAGGCATTTCTTGAAAGTCAAGACTTTAGAACAGAATTATTGCAGTGAATATATGAGAATCCAAGGTTTGAAGAGCAGAAAGACACATTATCTTATCTTCCCAGTCTCGGTAGTCACCTTACCCTCATGTGCTCAAACAAGGTAACAGATACAAAAGTATCCTGGAAAATCCCTAAAAGCTCACTACATATGCAGGGGCTAGCAGAATCCATTTTTGTGCCTCCCACATCCAGCACAGTGTGTGCCTAGAAAAAAAGAAAGAAAGTGAAGTCGCTCAGTGTGTCAGACTCTGCAACCCCATGGACTATAGCCTACCAGGCTCCTCCATCCATGGGATTTTCCTGGCAATAGGACTGGAGTGGGGTGCCATTTCCTTCTCCAGGGGATCTTCTCGACCCAGGGATTGAACCCTGGTCTCCCTCATTGTAGATAGACGCTTTACCATCTGAGCCACCAGGGAAGTCCTGGTGCGTGCCCATAGTAGGTATTAAAATATCTATTAACCTAATTATACAGTGCTACATCATTGGGTGCAATAATATTTTACTGGAATGTCAGTGGTTATTAATGACTCTCTTACCTTGCTATAGAACAGCCAAATAAACAATGACTAATTATAGCAAATATATGAAGCAGAATCAGCTGTTCCTGGAATTCTACTTTAAGAAAGTTGCAACAGATTTAAAAAGGACAAGATCCAGGTCCCTCTTTTTCTGATTTATCTTCAAACATCGACTTTCTAAAGAGCTTAGCAGACTTCTTGGTTCTATTTTCTGCACACTGAACTCTCAGCCCCTTTTTAAAAAGCTCCCATCTACATAGATCACAAGATACCTGCATTGTGCGTGCGTGCTGCCACTTCGGTCATGTCCGACTCTTTGCCACCCTATGGACTGTAGCCTGTAGGGTTTCTCTACCCGTTGGGTTCTCTAGGCAAGGATACTGGAGTAGGTTGCCATTTCCTTCTCCATCACAGTGTGTATCAGTTATCAAATCATCATGCTGTACACTTAAAATATATTATAGTTTTATCTGTCAATTACACCTCTATGTAGTTAGAAACTTCCCTGACTTTCCCAGTGGCTCAGACAGTAAAGTGTCTGCCTACAATGTGGGAGACCTGGGTTCAATCCCTGGGTTGTGAAGATCTCCTGGAGAAGGAAATGGCAGCCCACCCCAGTACTCTTGCCTGGAAAATCCCACGGACAGAGGAACCTGGTAGGCTACAGTCCACTGGGTAGCAAAGAAGAGTCAGACACGACTGAGCGACTTCACTTTCATTTTTCTATAGTTGGAAAAAAAAATAATCAGAAAAGCTAGTCATTGGTGACAAAGTCAGGATAGAGGTTATCTCTGGGGAGGAGTAGAAGGTAGTAATTGGAACGGGGATCAAGAGAGTTTGAGGAATGGGTTCTGTTTCTTAATCTACAATGGTAGTTACACGGGTGTATTTCTTTATGGAAAGTGCTTGAGCTATGCATCAGTTGTGCCTCATGCATATAAAATATACATTATGCTTCAGTGAAACATTTATTTAGAAGAAAAAGCCCTCTGTAGTACTTATGACTAAGTACATGTTTGAATTAGCATGTTTACATCATCCCAACAAACAAATCACTGGAGATGGAGTTTAATAGCATCTGGATATGGTGGGCTAAGGTCTAGTAGACATGTAACAAAACTGCCGGCAAGTCAGTCTTTCAGTATTTTCACATTGATGAGTTCACTCCCGGATCCCTTCTTTGTTTTTGTTTGTTTGTTTTTGTTTTTTTTTTCATTTATTTTTATTAGTTGGAGGCTAATTACTTTACAATATTGTAGTGGGTTTTGTCATACATTGACATGAATCAGCCATGGAGTTACATGTATTCCCCATCCCGATCCCCCCTCCCACCTCCCTCTCTACCTGATTCCTCTGGGTCTTCCCAGTGCACCAGGCCGGAGCACTTGTCTCATGCATCCAACCTGGGCTGGTGATCTGTTTCACTATAGATAATATACATGTTTCGATGCTGTTCTCTCAAAACATCCCACCCTCGCCTTCTCCCACAGAGTCCAAAAGTCTGTTCTGTACATCTGTGTCTCTTTTTCTGTTTTGCATATAGGGTTATCATTACCATCTTTCTAGATTCCATATATATGTGTTAGTATGCTGTAATGTTCTTTATCTTTCTGGCTTACTTCACTCTGTATAATGGGCTCCAGTTTCATCCATCTCATTAGAACTGATTCAAATGAATTCTTTATAATGGCTGAGTAATATTCCATGGTGTATATGTACCACAGCTTCCTTATCCATTCATCTGCTGATGGGCATATAGGTTGCTTCCATGTCCTGGCCATTATAAACAGTGCTGCGATGAACATTGGGGTGCATGTGTCTCTTTCAGATCTGGTTTCCTCAGTGTGTATGCCCAGAAGTGGGATTGCTGGGTCATATGACAGTTCTATTTCCAGTTTTTTAAGAAATCTCCACACTGTTCTCCATAGCGGCTGTACTAGTTTGCATTCCCAACAACAATGTAAGAGGGTTCCCTTTTCTCCACACCCTCTCCAGCATTTATTGCTTGTAGACTTTTGGATAGCAGCCATCCTGACTGGCGTGTAATGGTACCTCATTGTGGTTTTGATTTGCATTTCTCTGATAATGAGTGATGTTGAGCATCTCTTCATGTGTTTGTTAGCCATCTGTATGTCTTCTTTGGAGAAATGTCTGTTTAGTTCTTTGGCCCATTTTTTGATTGGGTCATTTATTTTTCTGGAATTGAGCTGCAGGAGTTGCTTGTATATTTTTGAGATTAATCCTTTTTCTGTTGCTTCGTTTGCTATTATTTTCTCCCAATCTGAGGGTTGTCTTTTCACCTTGCTTATAGTTTCCTTTGTTGTGCAAAAGCTTTTAAGTTTCATTAGGTCCCATTTGTTTATTTTTGCTTTTATTTCCAATATTCTGGGAGGTGGGTCATAGAGGATCCTGCTGTGATTTATGTCGGAGAGTGTTTTGCCTATGTTCTCCTCTAGGAGTTTTATAGTTTCTGGTCTTACATTTAGATCTTTAATCCATTTTGAGTTAATTTTTGTGTATGGTGTTAGAAAGTGTTCTAGTTTCATTCTTTTACAAGTGGTTGACCAGTTTTCCCAGCACCACTTGTTAAAGAGGTTGTCTTTTTTCCATTGTATATCCTTGCCTCCTTTGTTGAAGATAAGGTGTCCATAGGTTTGTGGATTTATCTCTGGGCTTTCTATTCTGTTCCATTGATCTATATTTCTGTCTTTGTGCCAGTACCATACTGTCCTTCTTTGATATCTGGTACCGCTGGCTGGAACTGCTCTGAGGTAAAAGGCTTAAGTGAGTCTGCAGTTTAAAAGCCTATCTAAGATAGCCTTCTCAGCTCATAAGTAAAAATTAGCCAGAGTTCAGCTAAGCCTTGTTCTCCAATAGCAAATCTCAAAGTCCACTCTTCAACTCATCTTTTGGATGCAGCAACTCATTGTTGTTGCTGTTTAGAGTCACTAAGTGGTGACTGACTCTTGCGACCCCGTGGACTGTAGCTCTCCGGGCTCCACGGGATTTCCCAGGCAAGAATTCTGGAGTGGGTTGCCATTTCCTTCTCCAGGGAATATTCCTGACTAGGGCTCAAACTTGCATCTCCAGCATTGGCAGGCAGATTCTTTACCACTGAGGCACCAGGGAAGCTCTATAGCAACTCATACTTCTAGGTAAAGTTAAGTATAAAACATGAGGCTGCCATAATAAGATGACCACAAAAGTTTTTCAAACATATATAGATAATATATAATGTATTTTATATGTAAATATATATAACATAAATATATATATAATATAAATGTGTACATTTATACATAAATTTTATATATTTCTGTTATACAGAGTAAAGTCAGACAGAAAAACAAATATAGTATATTAATGTGTGTGTGTATATATATGTATATAAAATCTAGAAAAGCAGTACTGATGAACCTATTTACAGAGATGAAATGGAGATGCAGATCTAGAGAATGGACTTAGGGACACAGCAGGAGAAGGAGAGCTAGGACAAATTGAGAAAGTAGCATTGACACATATACACTATCATGTGTAAAACAGATAATTAGCGGGAAGCTGCTGTATAACACGGGAGTCCAGCCTGGCACTCCGTGATGACCTAGAGGCGTGGGAGAGGGCAGTCACAGAGCTTCAAGAGGGAAGGGATATATATATATAACTAATTTGCATTGATGTATGCTAGAGACCATCACAACACTGTAAAGAAATGATCCTCCAATTTAAAAATTTATATATTCATATATTATATATCTTTATTATATTATTCAAATTGTATATATTTATATAATATGTATTATATATTAAATATTAGATATAATGATATATATTATATAAATATATAAACTTTAGCAGACAGCTGCCTGTTCCTGGGACCTGTGGTATCTCAGCCTAGACTGAATCATAAAACTCACATTTTAAATAACAGCTCCCTTGCCTGCCCTATCAAGGAGGTCATAAGGATCCAATGAGATAGTATATAAAGATAAGAAAGTGCTCTAACAACTGCAAAATGTCCTGCAGTGTTCTGTTGTTATTGTTCTGAGTACTGAGCCTTTCACTTAATCCAAAGGGAAATAAACATATCATTTAAAGAATATTTATAATAAAAAACAAAATATAACAGGATGTCTCATGCTTCCTATAAAAATCTAGATTTGGGGCAACTGTAAAACAAAGGTGGACCTTAAACCCAGTTGCCTTGGCTGCTTTATCTAAAAGCTATGGCACTTTCCTTTTACGTAGGTGTTACAAAAGAAAATAGGATCCTTTCCAATTTGATTTTTAATTTTGTTAGGAAACATAAGGCATTCATACTTCTGAGAATTTTTATTAAAAGAAAAAAAATTGGCTTTGGGAAAGTGACCAAAGATCCAAGAGAAAAATATGTAAAACTGAAAGAATCACGGGTTTACTCTCATAAGCTAGAATTAATCTGGAGCTTTATGTCTGGAATCAACAAGTTTCTATGTTTACCATCTTGATGCTTCAGCACTTTGATGTAAACTGCTCCTGGTTCTAATTTTATTTTCAAAGAAGAAAAACTGTTGAGGGACTAGGGCTGGCAAATTTTAAGCCCGAAGTGTTCCAGTTAAGCTGAGAGATAAAGAGACGACTGTCAGCTGTCCTTCAGATTCCCATGAGATTGCTCCCTGAAGAGCAAAAAGTGAATCATCTTCTTGTCTTTCTGTTTTGCTTTAAATTTTAAAGTATGCTGACACTTCATTGAAGCTTTTTAAAAAGCCTATATACCCTTGGAAGATTTAGAATCAATTACACTTATAAAAGTAGTAAATACGAAATGATGTATCAGCTCTAACCCAGGAGATAAAATATCTCACTACACAAAGCTTCTCTTTCTTTCTGTGCTTCCACTTCTGGATTCAATTAGCATCTTTTCCTGGATGGTATTAAAAAATCTTATTGATCCTAAGTCATAAAACAGGAGAGATGGGGCATCTGAGCATGGAACAGCAAATAAACATACAGCAGCTGTAAATGCATACTCATTTTAAAGGAAGAACAAAGCCCAGAGAAAACAAGTCTTTGTATAATACTGCATCACTGTTCAATGGGTAATACCATAAGCAGAGGTAAATAGTGAAATATCAGGGCATTATCAGTTTTCTCAAAGATCTGTGGCTTAATGTATGACCCAGCTTGCTGTTTCCTGGGAAGCCAGGTCAAGTCAACAGGCAGTCATCCCTAAATGGACTCTGAGAAAATGAGTATTTATCAAGGGACACAAAAGCAGTCACCCCAACTGAAAGGTACCATATATTCAAGACTGCACTTACTCTTCCAGGATGCTCATCCTTACTCAGGACCGGGTTTAATGTCTTTAAGTATAAAGAAAGCTCATGCCTCATTAACATATCTTTTTAAAAAAATTTGATCTAATGAAACATAGTTATAAGGGGAAAAACTACTGAAAGAGTTGATGCTCTTTTGTGGGAAATGATGTTCTCAGCACAAGGCAAAGCTGAGCAGACAGGAAAGGCAGGCAGACACACACTGCTGTGGAATTAAGTCTAAATACATCTGCATGGATGACAGAATGGACTCTGAATTCTGATTGCCTGAGTCCCCACCCAGATACTCTTCTTCTAGGCTGGTGGGCCAAGTTACTTAGACTCTTTCACATGTGAGATGGAATAACAGTGGATTTCCTTATACGGGGAGGACTAAATGGGGTGATCCTTGGGAAGCCCCAGATACCCAAAGCAGTGACGGACAGCAGCAGCAGCTGACAGCATTGTTACCTCTCCAGTGGCTGTTTCCTGCATCTCCCTCTGGCCAGAGCAAACTGAGATGACAGAGCCTCCTGGGAGCACCACGCAGCTCCAGCCGCTAGCACACACAGCTCACACAGACCGGGGTGCTCTTTGTCAGTTACAGTCCCAACAGGAATAGATAACACGCTCACACGGAGTAGTGTGAGGAGAGTTTAACACAGGAGCTGTTTACGCAGGTGTGGGCGCTGGAGAAGGGGCACACGATGGACAGCACAGTACCCCCAGGCAAGTAACACTGGGTGAGCACTGCCTCAGCCCCAGGCTCACTCCTTGAACCCGAGACAGAGCTGGGTGGAGAGGGCTGCCTGGCAGGGGCCGTGACCTTCAGGAGGGGCATGCTGCCAGCCCACGGAAACGCAATACGGAGAGGAATCAGTTCCTGACCGCACTCTCCTCTGTCTATCTGCTATCTGCAGTGCTCCCAATTCTCTAAACCCAACTGAAGTCAGGAGGGGAGACAGTCCACAGAGGTCAGCCTCTGGGACAGAGTATAGGGAAAGAGCGGGGAGGGAGCCTGGGGCAAATGGAAGACACCAGCACGCTTCACCCGGCCCCCCCGATCCAGGCTACTCTGACTGCCCACGTTAACTGTCCAGTCCCTTCTTTGTGCCACCAGAGCACCTCCGCACCAGTGACACAGTCAGCCAGGGTGCTGAATTAGATGTTGGGACGGCTGACCCCCTCTAATCTGTGAGCCTCTGGAGGGCAAGGGCATTGACTGGTATAGAGCAAGTACTTAATGACATTTGCTAATTCTATGCAAGTATCATAGGGTCTATCAGAACCCAGACTTCTCCTACATGGGTACCAATGTCACTTAGATTTCAAGACTAAGTATTTCAAATACCAGAGGGAGGAAGTACATGAGACCACTGAAAGCTCAGGATAAAACTAAGTTATGGTAGATGAACTTCCAAATGGAATTAGATACAAAGAGTTGGCTAAAAAGATGGATAACCTTGCTTCTACATAACTGTATGTTAGTTTACCAAGTCCAGTGCTGTAATAAGCTTACTGTGAAAAGGTAGCAGATTATGGTAAAAGTAGTCTCTCTTTACCTTGCTGGGATTTCTCAGAAGTAAATGCTTACTTCACTGTAAAACTTTAAAGAGTGGGAGGGTGCATATTTCTCGTGTGTATAAGTAGCACCTCATGGGACTGATGTTTCATGCAACACATACTGGAAAACACTGGTTAAGATAAACCAAATATATCCTTTATTGACTATGGCAGGGGAGTGCCTCAAAGGACTTTACTCCCACTGAACAGTTTTGAAAACCAAGGGAGAAGAAATATGTCAAATAGCCTTGAGTCACAGCAAGGATTCTCAGGAAGAGGGCTTTCCCAAAGAGTTTTGAGAGATGAGTTAACTGGAAGGGCATCCCTGAGAGGCACATACCCTTCTACCAGGCCCCAGACTGCAGGAAGCTCTGGGCTCAGTAGAGAGAGGCAGCCTAGGGTCACAGCTAGTGGGGGTGATGGATGGCAGGGCTTTTCACTGTCTAAGTCTGGTCCTGGGACGCAGTAGGGGAAGAAGAAAGAGATGGGGAAAGCAGCTGTTTGCATTCAGGGTGACCCTGCAGTGGGATAGACTCTCTCTTGAGGGCCTAATGGTCTCTGGGGAATGGGAACCAAAATAGGTTGGTGAGAACACACAGTTCCTGTAATTAATTGAAGAAGCAGAGTCTCCACAGGGAATCAGAAAGCCACTCAACTGTTCTGTCCCCCTTCTCAGAGACTGAGGCACAGATCCCCTGTGTGGATTTATTCTGTGTTTCAGGCTGATGCTGCCTCGGCCTAATTGGGGGCCCACAGAGAAGGGACAGGGTCGGGAGAGGACATGATGGCTTCTGGGTATTGAAAGCCACTGTGGGAGAGCAGTCTTGTGTGAGAGGAACAACCCTCTTCAGGCCGAGATCCCACTTCCTACAGTGAAGGGCTGATACAGACGAGCAGTAGGAGCACCGCCCTCTCTGTCAGCCCAGGGCTGCAGCCCAAGCAGTGCCCTTGGCTGCTGCTGCTACTAAGTCGCTTCAGCCGTGTCTGACTCTGTGCGACCCCAAAGACGGCAACCCACCAGGCTCCTCCATCCCTGGGATTCTCCAGGCAAGAATACTGAAGTGGGCTGTCATTTCCTTCTCCAATGCATGCATGCACGCTGGCCCTTGGCTAGAGCTACTATAATGTCTTTGAGACTCCAATAATTTTCAGCTTTCAAAAGGTATTGTAGCACACTGCTTTTCTTAGAAGAGAGAACTTTAATGCCACCTGCAGAAACACCATCATAGTGAATATTTAAATGTAAGTGTTCTCAGTGCGAACATTACCCGCTTGGAATGTATGGGCCTTACACAGTGCACAGCCTGTGCAACTGGATGCAGCAGCTCTCCATCAGCTTCACCTGGATGCAGCCAGGGTAGAAGCTTCGCCCTCAAGTCCCTTAAACACGCGCCTGGAGTAGCAGAGGAACCCTCCCCAGTGGTCACTTAGCTGAGGGTGAACCCTAAAGCCTTTCACAGTCTTTGGATTGTTGAAGACACAGCTTTAAATGGCACATTTTCTTATCCTTGACCAATGGCATTCAGAAGTAGTTATGCCATGAGTGTGCAAGTGTGGGTAAGGCCTCAACCCATATCATACTGACCATATTAAAAAATGTCCACATCTCACATAAAAATTGACTTTTTGTTTCAAAAGAATCTTGAAAGGATTTTTATAATTTTGTTTTTAAAATGATGCTACAAGTCACTCATTTAATTAACTATTGACAAGATTTCTCATCTATTATGCACACTTGGGAATTCTTTCAAAATGAGAACATATACACTACAGATTATTCCCAAGTGTTGATTATTTGGATACTAAATTTAATAACAGAGTGACAAGATCTTACATTTTTTACATTAAACTAGGCAGTTAATTATGTTGATATTGCAGTTTTCTTCATTTTGGAGTTAATATAGTTGACTCTTGAACAATGTAGGAGTTAGGGCCACCTACCATGCACAATTGAAAATCCATGTATAACTTTCCAGTCATCCCTCAGTATCCATGGTTCTGCATCCACAGATTCAACCAACATCAGATCATGTGTTATTGTAGTAGGTATTTAGTGACAGAAATCTGTGTATAAGTGGGCTTGTACAGTTCAAACTCATGTTACTCAAGGGTTAACCATAATTGTTTTCAGGTCTCTACTTTTAAGTTCATGAATATCAAAGGCCCTAGGCAAAAAGCCAAGAATGCCAAGGAGGAATAAAATGACCCAAGTGCATGTGGGCATGTGTGTGTATGTGTGTGCTTGTGTGTGTGTGTGTGTGTGTGTGTGTGTGTGTGTGTGTGAACATGTGTGTGGGGATGGGCATGTGTATGCATGTCATATGGGTGTATGCATGTGTATTGTGTGGATGAGTGTGTGGGTGCTGGGGGCAAGGCAAGGTGATATAACTGTTGACAGAACCTTAGGTAGTTTCTCGTACAATAAGATTTTACGGAGAGTGCTTCATCTTCTCCTTCACTTCATCCCTACCACATTCTGCGTATACTATCCTTATTTTCAGCAGGTCTCACAAATTTACTTCTTAACATTCCATCCCAGAATTCTCTCAACCAACTCCCGCTTTCTCTGCCAATATCCAATGCAGTTAAGAATGCCCATCTGGAAAGCCAGATATGGATGAAATGCAAGCCCAGTGCACTAACCTGGCACTAGACTGCTGACTGAGTTTCTTGGAAAATTTCAAGGCAGTGCTCCAAGGGTCAGAAAAATACATCATCATTCAGTTGTAACAGACATTCTAGCTGATGAAATATGACCACTGGGGTTTTATCCCCTCGTGAAACCAAACATGCATATTCAGCCCAAAGAGAAGTGGCAAAATGACTTCATACGATGTGAACTTTTATATATTTAGAGTACAATGACCCTGGACTTAAGAGTACAAATACCCCTATGGGGCACCTAGATAGTGTTTTTTAAAGGCCTCACCTAGCACACAGCTTGGAAAAGTTTTCCTCTTCTTTTGTCTAGCTGGTGGCACTTAATCACTCAGCTTCACAGAATAGGTCAGTGCTTCCTTCCCACACTTTCCTGATAATAACCATCATCTGTACTTAGTGAACATACAAATTGCTAGGCCTCTCCAAGAAGATCTTGAATTAGTAGGTCTTGGTGTTTATACCTCTAACAAGTAGTATTTCTTATCTCTAGAAGATTCTAGGAATCTTATTCTAGAAGGTTTATAAAAAGCTGTGAGTTAAGACAAACTATCAATATATGCAAATGGTAGTGATGAACTAAGCTGTGCAACTAGATATATAAGTTAATTATATATTTTTATAGACTTTGGACAAGATAAAAACCTTTATTTACAACTAGGGTATTCCTTTAAAGATAAATACAGTAAAGTATTTGGATAAAATATGATAAATATATATGATATATATATACATGTGTATGTGTATTCAAAATATTAATAAATTTTATGTACATATTGCACAATGTTTAAGAAGTCCTCAGAGAATATTAATTACTCAGATTGATACTGAGCCTAGATGTGAGTGTATCTTGTGAAGACACGGAAGATGGCAATCACACTTCGGAAGGCTGAGATGCAGCTCTCATCTCACCATTGCACTACCTGCAAATGTGAGAAGGACAACGAGCCCCTGACCTTCAAGTATTGCTCTGTCTTTGAAAATCTGACAAGCCTGGGTTCAAAGCACAGCTCTTACACTTTTAATCCTGTGAACCTCATACGCCATTTATCCTCTCTTATTTGGGGTTTATATCCAAGAAACTGGTATAACAGCAATACCTTCTACTTAGAGGAATGGGTTTACTTTCCCGCTCACTTTTCCTATAGTACTCTAGGGAGACTGGGCAGCAGCATGGAACAAGCTTGGGCTTCTTGGATCAACCAACCTGGGTTCAAATCCTGAATCCATCTCTCATCTTTCAGTAACTTATTTTGCTAAGTCGCTGGATTTCTGTGAGTCTCGGTGTCCTCAAAGGAAGAGATGACACACAGTAAGCATGCCAGAAAAGCAGCATGATTTAACAGGCAGAAATCCTCATCCTTGCTGGGATAAGTGGGTCTTTTGAAGGCTTCCAAGAAAAGAGACTCACCCGGTTGTGATAGCCTGAAAGGAAATGGGGCTGCCAGAGGGGTCTGAGTCTGAGAGATGGTATGTCAAATCAGGACCTACCACCACCCTGCTTCTCCCCACTGTGGACCGGCACGGTGTTTCCTGGGGAGGTGTGGCGTGGGGACTGAAAAGGCTATGACCGGGGGGTCCCAGGGCACTCATAGCTGAGCTCTGCCTTGAAGGAAAGAGCCTGTCCCCCCTTGAAGAAATACTCTCCAATTTTACCTTCCAATGACTCCAAATACTTGCAATTTCCAGGTAAACCACACTTCCTGTCCCCCAGGACTCAGGGATACATCTTCCCTCACTTCAGCTAGCCAATTCTTAAATGTCCTTTAAGTCTCAGCTTCTGCAAAGAACCTCCAGACCCACAGAGGTACCTTAAAGTGACAAGATCACCCCACCACAAGTGTCTCTTCTGCTCTCCCATAGCTTTGTGCAAAACATCGTTGTCCTGGTCCATCTCCTCCAACACCTTCAGGAGGATCAGGGTTGTGTCTTTCTCTAAAGACCAACTCTTGAATAGGGCCAGGTACTAACAGGTGCTTGAGGGATATTGATGATTGAAAAACAACCTCTGAGCTACATTTTAACAGGGCCAGGAAAGATTATCAGAAACTCAGAGGTGGCGAGATTATAACTCCCAAGCTTTACCTGCTTGAGAACTGCTGCAGGGAGCAACAGGTGCTCCTGATGGGAGTGGGCTATAAATGTGAACAGGAAAGTAGTTTGAGAACCTCTGACCTAACTTGAGAAGAGAAGGGAGGCTTCTTAATGAAATTGGCAGGGGGCTCTGGGGTGCTGGACAGAACCCTCTGGATGGGACCAGGGCTCTGCACTGAAGGGACGTCCTATGCAGGTTTCCCTAAGTGCACCCTCCAATGGCCCCTTGGCTTGGGTGAACTTGGTTGCCCTGGCAGCACGGCTGATGCTGAACCAGGGTTTGCAGGAGACCCACAGTCGTGTTTCTGTCCTTTTGACTTATCCTGAAGGACTTTGTTTCCTGGGAAATGTAGCTCAAACAGGTAGAATTCAAAGAAGGAAGTGAGTATAGGATTAACTGTAACCAGAAGAGAAGATCTGTGTGCCTACAAGTAGAAAGAAGCGTCCCCTCCTCTTAAGGCTTCTCTTTCCCTCCTCTCTCCCCAGACTTAGCTGTCTCTCTCCCTTTGACTTCTAACCTAGAACTGACATCAGTGCTGTTTCCTCTCCCCTTGTGTGGTGCTATGGCTCCAGGAGTGGAGTGTCTCCTCTTGGGGAAGGGAGTTACGGAGACAGTGGGACCGAGTGAACGTTTAGTGAGCACTGCCCTCGTATCAGGCACTCGCTGCTTCCCTGTGGTTATGCCCTGACTCTTGCCAGCAGTCCCAGGAAGGAAGTATCACCATCCTCCTCGTAGTGCTCTCTTCCTTACTGCCTCTCCCAGAGAAAGTGCCCCAGCGCAGAGGCTCTGCGGCACAGGTGATCTGAGCTGACTGGACCTAACACCAGGTACATGGAGCCACACTGGACCAGAGACAGCAGAAGCGTCTCCACTTCACTTACCATTGGCAGTTCTGAGGGCAGTAAAGCCCTCAGAACTGCAGCTTATTTCCATGAAATCTCTAGTAGGTCTGCAATCAACCCTTTCTCTGTCCTGGCTCTTGGCAACCAAAACGTGTGGATGTAAATGACTATTATCACCAGACTACAGACCACAAAACCGAGGTACCAAGAGATTTAAGTCGTTTGTCCAATGCGTAACTGATAAGTGGGTGGGGATGCAGGCCCTGACCTGCCTGATTCCAGAACCTATTTTCTGTACAACAACTGTGCCAAGACATTCTTCAGGGCTGCTAAGAATACTTTTGGATGTGTTTTGCATTTTTAAAAAAATGTTTGTAAAAAGAGTGCTGGATCAGAGCAGTGGGAGCTATAGGAAATCCTGGCTGCAAAGAGCAGAACTACAGCTCTCTCCAGGCAACCACAGTAATGATAAGAAGAGCTAAGAGGTATTAAGCATTTACTATGCACCAGGCATTGTGCTAAACACTGTAAACTGGATTTTACCACACTTAGATGCCCAATGTTTAGATAAAGACATTGGGCCTCAGAGAGGTTATGTAACACGTCCAAGGTCTCAGAGTTAGGAAGAGGAAGCTCTGGGGTTCAAGGCCAGCCTCCCTGAACTTGAGATCTCATGCGGTACAGAGACAAATGCTACAGTGCAGACAAGACTCATCTGAAACCTAAAGGAAGCCGTGGTCTCCTTGCTGCAGCCGTCATAATAATTCATAACGAGGAGCAGGGTGGGGAGTGCCCAGATGAGTATGGGTGTATACGTTGCGATGTTCTCACTGCAAGTCAGAAGGCCACGTTGTGAGATAGGCTTTTAATAAAAGTGAAGAGGCTGACAGCACCAGGCAGTGAGTGTGGGCCTCTGAGGTTTTCCTCCACTGAGCTCGGCGCCAGCACTGCCCTGTGATTCACGCTTTCAAGTGACACAGAGCCTGCAGGCAGCAGCCCTGCAGTAAGAGGAAAATGGATGGACTGCCTGGGGGTGTTTTGCCGGCACACACCACGTTCCCTTAAAAGGCCCTGAGTGCACATACAGTTCTGACATGAGGGCAGGACCACATAACGTGGGGCCTCTCTTTCCCTTATATGGTCAAGTACGACAATGGCACCCTCCCTCCTAATTTATGAAGCGCGCGAGTGGAGGAATGTCGATCAGGAGACATGGGGATGTTTCACCAGAGAGAAGATATAAAGCTCATCTCCCTGGCAAAGGACTTCCAAGACCAAGTGGATCAGAATGCATACTTGCTGAGGTTTCTTTCTTTTTTTTTTTTTTTAACTCTGAAGAATAAACATTTCTGTTCCTCTCAAATATCAACATTTCTTAAAGCCAAAGAATATGCTGAGCTCCCCCAAGTATCAGAGAAAAAGAAAAATAAAGCAAGAATTAAAATTTGTAGAATTTCTTCATATATCTATCCCTCCAGCTCTAGCCTTTGTTTCTCCATTCAGTACACACAAAGATACACACACACAGAGTATATATACAACCATTCAAGCATCTGAAAAGAAAGGACCATTTCATTTGAAGTATAACAGATAAACAGGATAAAGTCCTATTTAGGAACAGTCAGCTACAAATACAAAGAGTTCTTATCTATAAACGGTTTTAGTCGTGTTGTTAGAAGCTATAGACCAAGTTTTCCCATCCAAACTTGCTCCTAAGAGAGGAATCAATAAAGACAAGAGGGTGTATCAAATGGGAATGCATAGGAAAGTGCTTTGTACATCATAAATCATATGATATCCAGTTAACTCAAACACTTGTTAGTGTCCTCCTAGTAATATAATTTTCAAGTGACCACTACTTTGTGTATTATATAATATACAAGTAGGTTTCCTGGCTATAACCAAGTATAAGCTATATTGCTATTTAAACTACTTTCACCTTGACTATACTTTACTTTTATTTGGTCAGGACTCTGAATCTATTCGTAGCATAGGCTGGTCCAAATAACAAAATTCTATCATGCTTCAAAAAGCCAAGGAACCCTGGGGTGTCCATTATAGGTTTTAACGGCACGTTGTACTGGCAATCCACTCCAGTATTCCTGCCTGGAGAATCCCATGGACAGAGGATCCTGGTGGGCTACGGTCCACAGGGTCGCAAAGAGTCAGACATAACTGAAGCAAATTAGCACACACATACAAGCTAGCAGGCAGAGAAAGAGTCAGGCATTTTATACACATAAAGCATATTCCTTCACCATTTAAAATGATGTCTGCATAGAGCACCTTGAGTGAAATACTCTTAAAAAGCACTTGGGGGATCCTCAGACAGAGGGTGCAGTACAAATTACAAGACTCAAGAAAACAATGGACTGTGATTCCTTCAATATAACTTCCCAAATGAGATGTGTTGAATGTGAAAGTGTAGCCTGGAGTTTCAATTTCTTAAAAGTAGAAATTCAGAAATCAAACTCTGCTGACCCCAAGAACATGTCTTCACTTAAATAGGTATATTTAATAGCCTCATATGATTGGCATGATAAGGGAAGCTCTCAAGTTATTCAGGGCCAACTTTCTTTTAAGCCTTTATCTACCGCACAACTTTATCACACGGCTACATTTGAGGTAGAAAGTGCAAGAGGCGTGAGGAGAAAATGCAGGAACCCTGGGTAGTCGTGTCTCTTATGCCTGAATACTTGAGCGATGGAGCCCCTGGCTACCCTGGTGTTCACTGTCTTCACAGCATCTTCACACTATCTAGGCGGCCTAGGAGGGAGCTTTCAGGGCCATGCCTGTTGCCCTACTTTAAACATTTTAAAATACTTGCAGCTCCAACTGAGGAGGTTTCCTTTTGTTTGACTGAAAACCGAACAGCAAGCATGCAAGTCTGGAGGCTTGATCACCTGCATCAGAACTACCTGACCATTTCATTTAAAATGTAGACCCCTGGGCTCTACTCAGCATGACTGAATCTGAATTTCTGTCTATACGGCTTTGGAATCTGTATTTTAATAAGAATGTCTCTACCCAACCAAGCCCCACGACTCCTATGCATGCAAACATTTAAGAATCATCAGGTGACTCAGTGGTAAAGAATCTGCCTGTCAATGTTGAAGACACAGATGACGTGGGTTCGACCTCTGGGTCAAGAAGATTCCCTGGAGTAGGAAATGGCAAGCTGCTCCAGTATTCTTGCCTGGAAAATTTCATGGAGAGAGGAGCCTGGCAGGCTACAGTCCATGGGGCCACAAAGAATAGAACACAACTGAGTGACAATACACACGCTGTAAGCACTCAGAACACTCTGTTGAATTTAAGTTTTATGCGCAGCTTAGGTATACAATCATGACCCTGGCCCCAAGGTACACTTCTCTTAAGATCTGTATCAAAAAGGGGTTTTAGGGAACAGCTAATTCAGCCTCTTCATTCTGTAAATAAGGAAAGCAGAGGTCCAGGAAGAGTGACTGACTCGCTGTGGCATTCTACTGCACCTTTTAGCAGTGTACTTTGCAAGTTCTGCTCTTGGTCCAGTTCATAGAACACTGCTTGTTCTGCTATTCAGTTCAGTTCAGTCAGTCAGTCATGTCTGACTGTTTTTGACCCCATGGACTGCAGTACGCCAGGCTTCCCTGTCCATCACCAACTCCTGGAGCTTACTCAAACTCATGCCCATAAAGTCGGTGATGCCATCTAACCATCTCATCCTCTGTTGTCCCCTTCTCCTCCCGCCTTCAATCTTTCCCAGCATCAGGGTCTTTTCCAATGAGTCGGTTCTTCACATCAGGTGGCCAAAGTATTGGAGTATCAGCTTCAGCATCAGTCCTTCCAATGAATATTCAGGACTGATTTCCTTTAGGATTAATTGGTTGGATATCCTTGCAGTCCAAGGGACTCTCAAGAGTCTTCTCCAACACCACAGTTCAAAACCATCAATTCTTCAGTCTCAGCTTTCTCTATAGTCTAACTTTCTCATCCATACATGACTACCAGAAAAACCATAGCTTTGACTAGACAGACCTTTGTTGGCAAAGTAATGTATCTGCTTTTTAATATGCTGTCTAGGTTGGTCATAGCTTTTCTTCCAAGGAGTGTCTTTTAATTTCATGGCTGCAATCACCATCTGCAGTGATTTTGGAGCCCAGAAAAAATAAAGTCTAACACTGTTTCCATTGTTTCCCCATCTATTTGCCATGAAATGATGGTACCAGATGCCATGATCTTAGTTTTCTGAATGTTGAGCTTTAAGCCAACTTTTTCACTCTCCCCTTTCACTTTCATCAAGAGGCTCTTTAGCTCTTCTTCACTTTCTGCCATAAGGGTGGTGTCATCTGCATATCTGAGGTTATTGATATTTCTCCTGGCAATCTTGATTCCAGCTTATGCTTCATCTAGTCCAGCATTTCACATGATGTATTCTGCATATAAGTTAAATAAGCAGGGTGACAATATATAGCCTTGACATACTCCTTTCTTGATTTGGAACAGGTCTGTGGTTCCATGTACAGTTCTAACTGTTGCTTCCTGACCTGCATACAGATTTCTCAAGAGGCAGGTCAGAGGGTCTCATGTTCCCATCTCTTTAAAAATTTTCCAGAGTTTGTTGTGATCCACATAGTCAAAGGCTTTAGCATAGTCAATAGAGCAGAAATAGGTGTTTTTCTGGTGCTCACTTGCTTTTTCGATGATCCAGGGGACTTTGGCAATTTGATCTCTGGTTCCTCTGCCGTTTCTAAATTCAGCTTGAACATCTGGAAGTTCACGGATCACGTACTGTTGAAGCCTGGCTTGAGAATTTTGAGCATTACTTTGCTAGCGTGTGAGATGAGTACAATAGTGCAGTAGTTTGAACATTCTTTGGCAATGCTGTTCTTGGGGATTGGAATGAAAACTGACCTTTTCCAGTCCTGTGGCCACTGCTGAGTTTTCCAAATTTGCTGGCATACTGACTGCAGCAATTTCACAGCATCATCTTTTAGGATTTGAAATAGCTCAACTGGAATTCCATCACCTCCACTAGCTTTGTTCATAGTGATGCTTCCTAAGGCCCATTTGACTTCGCATTCCAGGATGTCTGGATCATACCATTGTGGTTATCTGGGTCATGAAGATCTTTTTTATACAGTTCTGCGTATTCTTGCCACCTCTTTTTAATATCTTCTGCTTCTGTTAGGTCCATATCATTTCTGTCCTTTTTTGTGCCCAAATTGCATGAAATATTCCCTTGGTAGCTCTAATTTTCTTGAAGCGATCTCTAGTCTTTCCCATTCTATTATTTTCTTCTATCTTTGCCTTGATCACTGAGGAAGGCTTTTTTATCTCTCCTTGCTATTCTTTGGAACTCTGCATTCAAATGGGTATATCTTTCTTTTTCTCCTTTGCCTTTAGCTTCTCTTCTTTTCTCAGCTATTTGTAAGGCTGCCTCAGAAAACCATTTTGCCTTTTTGCATTTCTTTTTCTTGGGGATGGTCTTGATCACTGTCTCCTGTACAATATCATCAACTTCCATCCATAATTCTTCAGGCACTCTATCAGATCTAATCCCTTGAATATACTTGTCACTTCCACTGCATAATCATAAGGGATTTGATTTAGGTCATACCTGAATGGTCTAGTGGTTTTCCCTACTTTCTTCAATTTAAGTCTGAATTTGGCAATAAGGAGTTCATGATCTGAGCCACAGTCAGCTCCCGGTCTTGTTTTTGCTGACTGTATAGAGCTTCTCCATCTTTGGCTGCAAATAATATAATCAATCTGATTTCAGTATTGACCATCTTGTGATGTCCATGTATAGAGTCTTCTCTTGTGTTGTTGGAAGAGGGTGTTTGCCATGACCAGTGTGTTCTCTTGGCAAAACTCTGTTAGCCTTTGACCTCCTTTGTTTTGTACTCCTAGGCCAAATTTGCCTGCTACTCCAGGTATCTCTTGACTTCCTATTTTTGCATTCCAGTCCCCTATAATGAAAAGGACATCTTTTCTGGGTATTAGTTCTAGAAGGTCTTGTACATCTTCATAGAACCATTCAACTTCAGCTTCTTCAGCATTATTGGTTGGGGCAACCTGGATTACTGTGATATTGAATGGTTTGCCTTGGAAATGAACAGAGATCATTCTGTCATTTTTGAGGTTGTAGCTCAGTTGGTAAAGAATCTGCTGGCAATGCAGGAGACCTGGGTTTGATTCCTGGGTTGGGAAGATCCCCTGAAGAAAGAACCCACTCCAGTATTCTTGCCTAGAGAATCCTCATGGACAAGGGAGGCTGGCAGGCTACAGTCCATGGAGTCGCAAGCGTCGGACATGACTTAGCGACTAACCCACCACCACCACTGCATTTCAAACTCTTTTGTTTACTCTGATGGCTACTCCGTTTCTTCTAAGGGATTCTTGCCCACAGTAGTAGATATAATGGTCATCTGAGTTAAATTCACCCATTCCAGTCCATTTTAGTTCACTGATTCCTAAAATGTTGATGTTGATGTTCACTCTTGCCATCTCGTTTGACCACTTTCAATTTGCCTTGATTCATGGAACTAACATTCCAGGTTTCTATGCAATATTGCTCTTTACAGCATTGGACTTTACTTCCATCACCAGTCACATCCACAACTGGGTGTTGTTTTTGCTTTGGCTTCATCTCTTCATTCTTTCTGGAGTTATTTCTCCACTGATCTCCCATAGCATATTGGACACCTACCAACCTGGGGAGTTAATCTTTCAGTATCCTATCTTTTTCCCTTTTCATGTTGTTCATGGGGTTCTCAAGGCAAGAATACTGAAGTGATTTGCCATTCCCTTCTCCAGTGGACCTGTGGCTCAGACAGTAAAGCATCTGCCTACAATGCAGGAGACCCGGGTTCAATCCCTGGGTCAGGAAGATCTCCTGGAGAAGGAAACGGCAACCCACTCCAGTATTCTTGCCTGGAAAATCCCATGGACAGAGGAGCCTGGTAGGGCTACAGTCCATGGGGTCACAAAGAGTTGGACACAACTGAGCGACTTCACTTTCCTTTTCCTCTCTCCAGTGGACCACATTTTGTCAGAACTGTCCACCATGACCCGTCCATCTTGGGTAGCCCTACACAGCATGGCCCATAGTTTCATTGACTTAGAGAAGGCTGTGGTCCATGTGATCAGTTTGGTTAGTTTTCTGTGATTGTGGTTTTCGTTCTGCCTGCCCTCTGATTAATAAGGATAAGAGGCTTACGGAAGCTTCCTGATGGGAGAGACTGACTGGAGGGGAAACTGGGTCTTGTTCTGATGGGTAGGGCCAGGCTCAGTAAATCTTTATCAATTTTCTGTTGATGGTGGGACTGTGTTCCCTCCCTGTTGTTTGACCTGAGGCCAAACTGTGGTGGAGGTCATGAAGACAACTGCGACCTCCTTCAAAAGGTTCCATGCAGGCACTGCCTCACTCAGTGCCCCCAACCCTGCAGCAGGAAACCGCCAACCCACACCTCCACTGGAGACTCCTGGACACTCACGGGCAAGTCTGGGTCAGTCTCTTGTGGGGTCACTGCTCCTCTCTCCTGGGTCCTGGTGCACCAAGGTTCTGTCTGTGCCCTCCAAGACTCTGTTTCCCCAGTCCTGTATAATTTCTGGTGGCTCTATGATGGGGTTAATGGCGACCTCCTCCAAGAGGGCTTATGCCACACCCAGGTCTGCTGCACCCAGAGCCCCTGGCCACTGCTGACCCATTCCTTCGCAGGAGACACTCAAACACAGTTCTGACTCAGTCTCTGTGGGGTCTCTGGGTCCCGGTGCATACAAGGTTTGTTTGAGCCCTCTGAGCATTTCTGGAGGGTAAAGGATTTGATTCTAAAGGAGACCTCTGACCTCAGGTTCCTATTATTTTTTAAACCAGCTTTTCCTTTGATTCTGAGAGTTACTCCTTATCCTTCCACTGCATTCCTTTTAAGTAACCTAAAATTGGCCTGTCATTTATATGCCAAGAACTCTACTTGACCCCTGGTTTTCTTAACCCAAAACCATAAACAGGCAAGCATTTGATTCAATCCTACAGAAAGGGAAGTTGGGGTTAAATATCTTTGTTGGAAGCAGAAAGGATACAAGAGTTTGTAGTTGGATGAGTGGGGATGCAATACTGAAAACCCCTGTCTTCATCAATACCCACTACACTACTCTTTCCAGAAAGCCTAGTATTTTGCCTTTGATCCCCAATCACTCCACCGCTAAACTAAAAGGCTTAAGATACTATCTGTGCAGCTGAAAATAGAAATAACCATGAACCCACAACTGCAAAGTGATCCAAATGACTCTTCTAAGTAGTGCACGCAATCTCAAGATTCAGTGCCAAGAAGTCACTGGGCTCACCACATCTGCGCAAGTAGACAAGATTCTCCTCCTTGTCAGTCTGGGTTTTATCTTTAATGTCCTCTCCCCAGGGCAGCACTATGGTCCCTGACATGCAGGACATCTGCGTGCAATTTCCACATAATAAGAGCAAGGCTTGTTATTTTAAAGCCATAAATGCCATTAAGAGGTCTTTCTGCCAAAACCCATATGGCTCTTTTGTTACAAAGTTATACAAATATTTGTGTTTTCCGTTTGACTTGGCAGCAAGGCAAACTTTAAGATTCTTTACTGTTCTTGCTTTGAAATGGCTTCCTGTCTCCTTTTGCAGGTTATTTACTATTTACTGTGATTCTCTAAAACAGAAATCTAAGTAATTAAAGCAGAGCTCTAAAACTCTGTTGTTTAAGAGGCCCATCATTGGGTTGTTGCTCCAGAGAAGTGCTATTCAATCCAGATAGCATTTTAGCACTAAAAGGAAAGATTTTTAAATGCAGTTTTTTAAATTAACCAAAAATAAAGTGGACTTTTTGATGTGTTCTATGAATTTTGATATATGTATAGATTCATGTAACTAGCACCACAATCAGGAGACAAAATCTTTCTATCACCCACAAAAAACACCTTTATACACCGTTCACCTGCTCTGGTCTTTGGTAACCACTGCACTAGTTTCTTTCATTGTCTTTCTGAATACCATATAAATGGATTCACACAGCATGTGGGATTTTGAGTCAGGCTCCTTTTACTCAGCACAATCACCTGAGATTCATCCAAGTTGTTATGTGTACCAGTAGTTTCTTTTTATTGCTAAGTAGTATTCCATTGTATGGATATATTACAGTTTATTTATCCATTCATCTGTTGAAGGATTTGGGGTTATTTCCATTTGGAGGATATTATGAATATAGTTGCTATAAGTATTTGTGTTCAGGTTTTTGTGTGAACCTAAAGTTTCAATTCTCTAGAATAAGTACACAGGCGTAAGATCATAGAGGCATATGATAATAATCTGTTTAACATTATAGGCAAGTGATGAACTGTCTTCCAGAGTAGCCATATCTCCCATTTTGCATTCCCATTAACACTGTATAAGGGCTCCAGATGTGCACCTCATCAGCAGGTGGTATTAGCAGGATTTTTTATTTTAGTCTTTCTAATCATTATGTAGTGGTGTCTCATCCCCATTTTACACTTGATCTTAGCCAGAAGGGCAAAAAGGTTTTAATTTGCATCTTCTTAAGGTTAATAATGTTGAATATCTTTTAATGTGCTTATCTGGCATTCATATATTTCCTCAGATCAAGTCTTTTGCTCATTTTTAATTGGATTGACAGTTTCAATTCTTCCAATATGTTTGAAAAATTATACTCTTCCTATGAATTGCTGTAGCACTTTAGTCGAAAATCAACTGGGCATATTCATTTAGGTCTATTTCTGGACTCTCTATCACATCTCATTGATATATATGTCTATCCCTTTGACAGTACCACATCACTTTCCACTAATTAGAAAATGTGACTCATCCAGCTTTTTCTTTTTCAAAATTATTTTGCTTATTCTAGTTCCTTTACCTTTAAATATAAATTTTAGAGTTGATCTGTCTATAACTACCAAAACCCTATGGGAACATTTATTGGAATTGTATTAAATATATGTATCAATTTGCAAATAAATGACACCTTTGCTGTGTTGATTTTTTCAATCCATGGACATGATACGTCCCTTCCAATTTAGGTATTTTTCACAAATATTTTGTAGTTTTTAGCATATAGATCCTTTGTTTTATTAAATTTATAGCCAAGTATTTTTTTTTGTGAACACTATAACTAGCACTGTATTTTTTTAATTTCAGTTTCCAACTGAACATTGATAGTATATAGAAATAAAACTGAGTTTTGAGCACTGACTTGTATCTTATGATCCTCCTTTAATAGATCTGGGACTTCTTTGTGGATTCCTTGGGATTTTCTATGTAGCCAATCATGTCACCTGTGAATAGGATCAGTCTTACTTCTTCATTTCTACTCTATATGCCTTTTAATTCCTTTTCATGTCTTATCACACTGCTAGAACTTTCAGGACAATGTTGATCAGTAATGGTGAGAGTGGACAACTGTGTCTTGTTTCTGATCTTGAGGGGGGAAGCATTCATTTTTATACCATTAACTATAGTTTTAGCTGTGGGTTATTTTGTAGCTGCCCTTTAATAGATTGAAAAAAATTATAAATTGAAGATTATCAATTTTATTCATCTTTTTAAAGAACCATTTTTTTGGATGTTGATTTTTTTATTGTTTTATTGTGTTCAATATCATTGATTTCTGCTCTTATATTTATTATTTCCTGTCTTTTCCTTGATTTGTTTTTATTTTGCTCCTTTTTTTCTAGTTTTTTAAGGTAAAAGGATACATTATTGGTTTGATAACTGTCTGCTTTTTTAATATAGGCATTTGATGCTATAATTTCCCTCTTCTATAATGCTTTATCTGCCTCTCACAATTTTTTCTGTGTCATAATTATTTTCATTTAGTTCAAAATATTTTAAATTTTCCTTGAAACTTTCTCTTTGATCCACAGGTTATCTAGAAGACTATTCTTTAAATTCCAAATATTTAGAGATTTTCCTTTTATCATTCTCTTACCAAACTTTAGTCTAATTCCTTTATGGTGAGGGAACATACAATTCTTCTACATTTTGTTATTTTTGTTTGTCTTAATGGTCTCCCTTGGATATATGGTCTAGGATATATGGTCCTAGATATTTGGTCTCCTAGGATATATGGTCTCCCTTGGAGAATGTTCCATGTACTTAAAAACAATACTTATTCTGTGGATGGTAAGAGTGTGCTATAAATGTTAATAATACACAGTTGATAGATAGTGTTGTTCAGTATTTCCATGCCCTTGCTGATTTTCTGTCTCATCTATTTGATTTTGCTGTTCTATAAGTTTCTGGGAGAAAACTGTTGATTTCTTCAACTAGAATTTTGGAATTCTCTATTTTTTCTTCCTCTTTTGTCCATTTTTCCTTCATGTACTTTGAAGTTCTGCTACTAGGACCAAATACACTTAGGATGATTATGTACTTTTAGTAAATTCTTTCAGTAAATTGGCCTAATATAATTTCAGTTTTTAAAGACTTTGCAGTACTTCTGAGTTCTCAAAAGTATATACTGTTTAGGGTCATATCTATCCATGCTCAGCTCAGGAGTGAACCTAGTAATTCATATATAACTTGAGGGTTATTTTACCTGTCTCCATCCTCTTTTGGGGGCTTCCCAGGTGGTGCTAATGGTAAAGAACTCGCCTACCGAAAACTGGACAGTTACATGTAAAAGAATGAAATCAGAACACTTCCTAACACCATACACAAAGATGAACTCAAAATGGATTAAAGACCAAAATGCAAGACCAGAAACTATAAAACTCTGAGGAAAACACAGGCAGAACACTCGATGACATAAATCAAAGCAAGATCCTCTATGACTCACCTCCTACAGTAATGGAAATAAAAACAAAAGTAAACAAGTGGGACCTGATTAAACTTAAAAGCTTTTGCACAGCAAAGGAAAATATATGCAAGGTGAAAAGACAACCCTCAGAATGGGAGAAAATAATAGCAAATGAAACAACTGACAAAGGATTAATTTCCAAAACATGAAACCAGCTCATACAACTCAATGCCAGAAAAACAAACAACCCAATCAAAAAATGGGAAAAAGACCTAAATAGGCATTTCTCCAAAGAAGACATACAGATGGCTAAAGTGAGTGAAAGTTGCTCAGTCGTGTCCAGCTCTTTGTGACTTCTCCAGGCCAGAATACTGGAGTGGGTAGCCTCTCCCTTCTCCAGGTGATCTTCCCAACCCAGGGATCAAACCCAGGTCTCCCGCATTACAGGCAGATTCTTTACCAGCTGAGCCACAAGGGAAGCCCAAGAATACTGGAGTGGGTAGCCTATCCCTTCTCCAGTGGATCTTCCCAACCCAGGAATTGAACCGGGGTATCCTGCATTGCAGCTGGATTCTTTACCAACTGAGCTATGAGGGAAGCCCAACAGATGGCTAACAGACACATGAAAAGATGCTTAACATTGCTCATTATCAGAGAAATGCAAATCAAAACCACAATGAGATATCACCTCACACCAGTCAGAATGGCCATCATCAAAAAGTCTACAAACAATAAATGCTGGAGAGGGTGTGGAGAAAAGGGAACGCTTTGGCACTGTTGATGGGAGTGTAAACTGATACAGCCACTAGGGAAGAGAGTATGGAGATTCCTTAAAAAACTAGGAATAAAACCACCATATGACCCAGCAATCCCACTCCTAGGCATATATCCTGAGGAAACCAAAACTGAAAAAGACACATGAATCCCATTGTTCATTGCAGCACTATTTACAATAGTTAGAACATGGAAGCAACCTAGATGTCCATCGACAGATGAATGGATAAAGAAGTTGTGGTACATACACACAATGGAATATTATTCGCCTATAAAAAGGAATGCATTTGAGTCAGTTCTGATGAGGTGGATGAACCTAGGACCTATTATACAGAGTGAAGTGAGTGAGAAAGAGAATGATAAATATCGTATTTTAACACATATATATGGAAAATGGTACTGAAGAATTTATTTACAGAGCAGCTTCTTGCCTGGAGAATCCCAGGGATGGCGGAGCCTGGTGGGCTGCTGTCTATGGGGTTGCACAGAGTCGGACACGACTGAAGTGACTTAGCAGCAGCAGCAGCAATGGAGAAACAGACATAGAGAACAGACTTTTGGACACGGGGAGAGGGGAGGAGAGGGTGAGATGTATGGAAAGAGTAACATGGAAACTTACATTACCGTATGTAAAATAGACAGCCAACGGGAATTTGCTGTATGTAAAATAGACAGCCAACGGGAATTTGCTGTTTGGCTCGGGAAACTCAAACAGGGGCTCGGTCAACCTAGAGGGGTGGGATGGGGAGGGAGATGGGAGGGAGGTTCAAGAGGGAGGGGATATGTGTATACCTATGGCTGATTCATGTTGAGGTTTGACAGAAAACAACAAAATTCTCTAAAGTGATTATCCTTCAGTAAAAAAATAAATAATAATAATAAAAAAGAACCCACCTACCAATGCAGGAGACATAAGTAAGAAACACGGGTTCAATCCTTGGGTTGGTAATTTTCCCTTGAGGAGGGCATGGCAACCCACTTCAGTATTTTTGCCTGGAGAATCCCATGGATGGAGGAGTCTGGCGAGCTACGGTCCATAGCGTTGCAAAAAGTCAGCCACGACTGAAGCAGCTTAGCTCTTTTTGATCTCCCTGACACTTTCCAACTTTCCTAGGGCTCTTTTTGGTACTCTGACCAGAAGGCTGGCACTTTATTTACTCCATTCTACCGTACACTTCCCATGTCTGCCCCTGTTTCTGGGGGTAGGGATAGTCAAGCAGTGGGAAGACAGAAGAAAAAGCAGTGGTATTTTCCCCCCTCTCTTAGAACTACTCGTCCAAGTAAGAGGAATGCTTCCTTCCCCCTAAGTTTTAGGCCCCAGTTAGTCACTTTACTACTACTGTTACTGCTACCCCTGGGCTTCTTTGGAGCTATGGCATGAGAAAATGGAAAAAAGAGAGGGAAACAAAAAAAATAGGGAGCTTTCTCACACAAACTCTGTAAGTGTCAGGCTCCTTGAACCAGAAGTAGAAGACTTATCCGGAGTTCTATCTGTGCTGATGTTCATGTCCAGGTTTTACGCTGCAATGAGTTCAGGCTGGAAGATTCTAGATACGCACAAAAGGTAAACTCATTACCAGTCTGGTGGTGCTTCAAGTTATGGTCTTCCTCAATCTGTCTACTATTTACTTTTCAGAGTCCTCAATTAGCCTATCCATATTCCTGTCCAGATTTTACAGCTGCTTTCAGTGGAAGACAGGGTATATAAAACGTGCATACTTCATCTAACTTAAAATCAGAAACAAGAGAAAAGCTTTTAAGCCTTCAGATTCCCGGGCTTCTCACCAGACCTACAGGCTCTTAAAGGGGAATTGGGAAGTGGAGGACAAAATGTAGGTTTTTGGAGAGCTCCACAGGAGATGCGATGCACAACTGCCGTGAAGAGCCATTTCTTAGAATACAGTCAAGCAGTTACAGATAACCTGCAGCTGCTCAGATTCTACCCCAGACCACTCTAATAATGGCTAAAGTTTAAGAAATCTGGGTCCTTAATCAAAGATTACAAACTCAAATGCCTCCACAGGCCACATAGGTCAAGCAGCCAATTGGACCTATGACACCAAAAAATGATAAGGACAGTGGTAAACTAGAAAGCCCAGTTCTGCCAGGGGCAGCCTCCGATAAGCTCCAAACAACCACTCCTATGGGGAATGCAGGTCCAGTAGCACCAGAACTGTAATTTTTCAATAAAACAGTAACAATCTGGATTTTTATACAAAATCTCCCAATTTTTAAATGATAGCCAAATAATTAAAAAATGTAACTGCAGGGCATCAATTTGCTCTTTTTGGCCAAGAGAGAAACTGGTAGCATTTCTGTAAAGTACTTTGGTTATGCATACGTTTAGTATATGCATGTGTGTGTGCATGTTTATGTGTGTCTGTGTGTATTCCTTTGAAAAATTTGATCTCTGTCCTTGAATACCTAAAGATGTTTTACATGGAGCCAAACTATTCATTGTTTGGAAACTTTGTGATGTAGCAACATGTATAAAGTGTAACACCCTTTGGAAAGAGCTATTTACCAATTTATAGATGGTTGCCTGTGAACTGGGCTCCCTGAGGTGTTACTAAGAATTCCTTTTTCTTTAAGGCAAAACATTTAATGGAACTTGCCAAGCTTCTTTTTTCCCCCACTAAGAATATCTTTTCATCAAAATCTCTTCTTTCAACAAGAACCCAGAGGAAATGAAGCAAGTGGAGGAAATTTGTAAAAGAAAGAACAATCATCTCAAACATTAATTTATGTTGCCAAGAATTTTTAATTTGCAAGTTACTGAAAGATACGTGACATGTCTCATTTGATTTTAATTTCAAAGTGATGTGACCTGACAGGGATAATGAAGTGAAATGTATGCTACAAACATTTTTATATACAAACCAATTCTGTTATTGTCAATAATAGAAAACCAGGAGTTACTTATGCAAAAATATGACATATTTTAATTTTAGTAAAGAAATTCATTAATAAATATGAATTTACACTTAGTTCCAAGCTGGTTCACTTAAGTGGTGGAAGCACACTGCTACAACTGAAGTTAAACACCTGAATATGGCAGGAAATACAGTTCACTTAAGTTGATCAGTCATGTCCGACTCTTTGTGACCACATGGACCATCATCAACTCCCAGAGTTTACTCAAACTCATGTCCATTGAGTCGGTGATGCCACCCAACCATCTCATCCTCTGTCGTCCTTTTCTCCTCCTGCCTTCAATCTTCCCAGCATCAGGGTCTTTTCCAAGGAATCAGTTCTTCACATCACGTGGCCGAAGTATTGGAGTTTCAGCTTCAGCATCAGTCATTCCAATGGATATTCAGGACTGATTTCCTTTACGATTGACTGGTTTGATCTCCTTGCAGACCAAGGGACTCCCAAGAGTCTTCTCTAACACCACAGTTGAAAAGCATCAATTCTTCGGCACTCAGCTTTCTTTATAGTCCAATTCCCACATTCATACATGCTGCTGCTGCTGCTAAGTCGCTTCAGTTGTGTCCAACTCAGTGAGACCCCAGAGACAGCAGCCCACCAGGCTCCCCCGTCCCTGGGATTCTCCAGGCAAGAGTACTGGAGTGGGTTGCCATTGCCTTCTCCCATCCATACATGACCACTGGAAAAACCATAGCTTTGACCAGATGGACCTTTGTTGACAAAGTAATGTCTCTGCTTTTTAACATGCTGTCTAGGCTGGTCATAATTTTTCTTTCAAGGAGCAAGCTGCTTATAATTTCATGGTTGCAGTCACCATCTGCAGTGATTTTGGAGCCCCCAAAATAAAGCCTTTCACTGTTTCCCCATCTACTTTCTGTGAAGTTATGGGACCAGATGCCACGATCTTCATTCTCTGAATGTTGAGTTTTAAGCCAACTTTTTCACTCTCCTCCTTCACTGTCATCAAGAGGCTCTTTAGTTCTTCACTTTCTGCCACAAGTGTCATCTGCATATCTGAGGTTATTGATATTTCTCCCAGCAATCTTGATTCCAGCTTGTGCTTCATCCAGCCCAGCGTTTCTCATGATGTACTCTGCATATAAGTTGAATATGCAGGAAATAAAACTGAGTTCAAATTCCAAGGAGGGCACATGACTTGTCATGTGGCTTGTCACCCCCCTAACTCAGCTGTCCCTTCTCACTGGCAGCCACATATTCTATTCTATACTTATTTTTCTTACTTTATCTTCCAGGTTCTGTTTTTTCATTACTCTGACTTATCTATAAATCCCACTCACTCATGACCATCATGGCCCCACCAGATTCTTTTTATTAATACCTTATGACCTAAAAGCTTCTGCTCCTGTTTAAGGAGGATTATTACCTGGTTCTTATATATTCATATTACTAAATTCAAGTTTACAACAACAACAAAAAAAGAATCTGATAGTGTTTTAATTTCCTATTTATGAATACTTTTTCACTCTATTTTAAAGGACACTGACCAATCTGTGAAAAAGCCACATTTGAGCTAATTGCCCATCCTTGACCTAATCTGTTATGGCTAAAATTCATTTAAAAATCAAATTGATATCACTTTTTGGCAAAATCTGTGATGCATACTCACTCTGGTTAGGTTCCAACATCAAAGAGAAATTAAAAATTCTAACACTAGATTTCAGACCTTTAGCTAACTATAACTAGCACGTGGATTATTTGCAAATACTCTTTCACACAGAAGATGTGAACATATCAACCAATGCAAACTCTAAACCATACCTGTATTGGTCTGAATAACTTTCAAATCCACTTTGATATTTGCTGTGTTAAACCAGGACTGTTTCCTTGAGGGACTCCTAGGAACTGGTGAATACTGTATTTTCCAGAAGATAGTTCCAGACATCTACAGATTTGTTCAGCTAAGTAAATAAAGAGTACAGTCTCCATCATTCTTCCCTTCCACTTCTTTTGGCTCTGAGCCCTCAAAAAGCAGAAGGTTAAAAGAAACCAAACTAACATTTTTCCCAACCTCTTCATTTTATTTATGTATTTGATTTTTACAAGGTTCAGTAAGCAAAACATGGCCATTAAATGAAAGATTACCATCACATGAGTGCTATAACTGACTTGGAACTTGATTAAAACTAAATCTGTTCATTGACCAACAGGTCAAATGTGCCCTTTCCAAGTACTGGGGAATGTTTAAGAGCACACATAAACACATAGCCATCAAACTGATTTGAATTGGACAAAATAAACAAAATCTGGTCTAAATGGGAGTTTGTTCAGTTATGTCTCTCAGCTTTCAAAAAGCCCTGAAAGAAAAATTCACAGCTTGAATGTCTCAAAAGAATCCTCCAGGGGGTTAACAGATTTGTTTACTAATCAAAGCTAAACCAGAAGAAACTTAAATTACCTCTGCTCTCACAATATTTTAAAGAGGAGATTTTCATACTGGTTAGGGACTGCCCTAAACAATTCTCTGAAATGGGCAACATCAGTTTGTAAATGTAAAGATTCATGGACCACTGAAACTCAGAGACTGTCAAATAGCTTCCGTTCTCTCATTCCACAGACAGGAAGCCAACACAGAGGTGAGAAGAACCTGCTCCAAGTATATAACTTGGTAATAGTAGAATTCAGATTAGAACCCATGCCTTTGAGAGCAAAAGTTTTTTCATTGGAGAGGGGTGTTAACTTTGCAATAGCAATTGCAATTTTGAAGGCACACTCTCTTTAACCTAGAAATTACACTTTTAGGAGTTCATAGTATAGAAATACCAGCACAAATATGCAAAAAGCATGTATACTAGGACATCCACTGTACCAGTTTGTAGAATGAATAGCTGAAAGCAACCTACATGTCCAACAATGGGGAAATTATTGAGTACAAGATTCTATTACCATGTAATGAAATAAAACAGCTGTTAAAAACAATATGGTGCATTTAAATATTCTGACATAGATAGTCATGAAAAACTGCAAAGTGAAAAAAGCAATTTTCAGATCAAAGAGTGAGTATGACCTCATTTTCTTGTTTGTTTAAAAAACAAATTAAAACTGTGCGCACATGTCCGTGTGTGCATGTATGCGTACATCTGGAAAGCCACATTCCACTGAGGGAGGAATTTTAAAAGACAAAAAGTAACATTACAGAAAGTCTCCCACAAGAATGATAAAATAATCCGAGAATATGTTAGTAACCTGAGGCATATCGTACTCAGGAAAGGCTCCTGGGCTGTAAATAGCTCACATGTGAGCAGTAGGAATTCCCTGGGTGGGACATGGGGGTAGTTTTGGCACTGCATTGATCTCCAGCAGTCACCACCATGCCATGCATTCTCTGACGTGAAAAAATGATATTCTCTCCATCTTGTATAAAGTGCTTTTCAAACCCGAGTATCATTCTCCCCAGCACTCCCCACTTCCAACCAGCTGCCCCCTTTACCTATTCCTAGAGGGAAATTCTGGAAAACCATAGCACAGACTCCTGGAAAATCAACCCTCCCTATGAGATAGAATAGACTAAGACTCTTAATAGTGCATTTTACCCCTGTATCTGTTACAATTCTAGAAGAAGATTGTAAATGTATTATCTGAGATTTCTCTGAGCACACATTCCATTGCCATAGGCTTAAGAACTGTGGATAAGTTGCCTCTTTTGGAAAGCTTAACCTCAGCTAAGTAAAGCAAGAGCTTTAATAGCTATATTAAATCCCTGTGTTCTTTTTAAAATGCTTTTGAGACAGAAACAAAATTTATTATTATTTGAGTATTCCTAGCCTCACTGAATCCTTGGAGGCCTCTGCTCCCCAGTAAAGATAATTTTGTCTCTGCCTGCTCACTGTCTCCTCTTTGCCTAGCCTCTGAAGAGATTTTTTTTTTTTTTTTAATCTTGCCAACTTAATTGCTGGCTTCCTGTGACACAGAATAAGAAGAATGGGAAGAAAGAGGACTCCAAAGAATCCAAGAGGTGAAAAAACAGTGGAGAGCACTGGGGGGAGACATGGAAAAGAGAAACTATAGAAGAAGGCTCCAGGTGGCCTCCAACAATAAGGAAATGGAAGAACAGGGTTATGAGAATCATAGACAAGTTCTGCACATTGGATCCACTTTAACATGTTCTGAGAACTGTAAGCAAAATTTTGAACCACTCTTCATTTGCTTTGGTTGTTTCTTTAAATGGCACACGGCCCTGAAACTTGGTCACATGAGGTCAGAATTTATTCAGGTCACAAAATATTCCAAGGGAACAGGCAGATATGATATTCATAGAACTGTATTTAAAAGAATCACAGTGAGAACCAATAGGGAAACAAAGCATTGAAACAATACTATAGAGTAAATGAACCTAACAGACATATATAGAACATTCTCTCCAATACCAACAGAATACACATTCTACTCAAGTGCACAGGGAATATTTTCCAGGACAGATCATATGTTAGGCTACAAAACAAGTCTAAACAAATTTAAGAAAACAGAAATTACATCAAATATCTTTTATAACTACAATGGTATATAATTAGAAATCAATGACAGGAAGGAAGCTGAAAAACTCAAAAACCCATAGAAATTAAACAACACACTTCTGAATAAACACTAAATCAAAGAAGAAGTAAAAAAGGAAATTTTAAAAATTATTTTGAGACAAATGAAAATGGAAGCAGAAAAAGCAATTTTGAGAGGAAAGTGTATAAGGCATACACTAAGAAAAAAGTTCTTAAATAAACAACCTAACAGTACACCCTAAGGAATTAGAAAAAAATGAAGTCCAAAGTTAGCAGAAGGAGAGAAATAATAAAGATTAGGTCAGAAATAAGTGAAATAGAGAAAAGGAAAACAGAAGAGATTAACAAAACTAAGAGTTGATTCTTTGAAAATATCAACAAAATTGATAAACTTTTAGCTAGACTCACCAAGAAAAAGAGAATCAAATGAATAAAATTATAAATGAAAGAGGAACATTATCAGCTGATACCACAGAAATATAAAGTATCATAAGAGACAACTAGGAACCATTATTTGCCAACAAATTAGGCAAATTAGAAAAAATGGATAAACTCCTGGAAGCATAAAACCTACTAAGACTAAATCACAAAGAAGTATAAAACCTGAACAGACCTATGAGTAAGGAGATTGTCAGTAATCAAAAATCTCTCAACAACGAAAAGCCCAATACCAGATGGTTGTACTAGTGAATTCCACCAAACATTTAAAGAATTAATGCCGATCCTTTTCACATTCTTCCAAAAAGCTGACGAGGAAGGAATACTTCCAAACTCATTTTATGAGGCCAGCATTACTCTCACATCAAAGCCAGATAAGGACACTACAAAAAAAGAAAGCGAGGTGAAGCGTTAGTCACTCAGTCATGTTGGACTCTGCCACACCATGGGCAGTGGCTTGCCAGGCTCCTCTGTCCATGGAATTCTCCAGGCAAGAATACTTACTACTCTAATTCAACAGAGTAATTGAAGTCCTAACCAAAGCAATCAGGTAAAAGAAAAAAGAAATGAAAGGCATCCAAATTAGAAAGAAAGAAGAAAAATTGTCTCTGTTTGCAGATAACATTATCTTATACATAGGAAGCTCTAAATACTCCACTGAAAAACTCTCTTTAAGAACTAATCAATGAACTCAATGGAGTTGCGGGATACAAAATCAACAAACAAAACTCAATTGTGTTTCTAAACACTAACAACAAACTATCTGAAAAAAAAAATAAACAATCTATTTACAACAGAATAAAAAAGAAACAAAAATCCTTATGTGTGAAATCTGAAAAAGAAATCATTGAAAGAGAGAGTAGATTGGTAGCTGCCAGAGATGGGGTGAGGGTTGAGGGAAATGAGTGAAGATAGTCAAACGGTACAAACATCCAGTTATAAGTAAGTTCCAAGGATGTAATGTACAACACAGTGACTATAGTTAACAACACTCTGTTGTAGACTTAAAAGCTGCTAAGAGAACAGATCTTAAAAGTTCTCAGCATAAAAAAGGGTAAATGTGTGGAGATAGGATATGCTAACTCACTCATCATGGTGATTATTTCTCAATATATATATATATATATATCAAATCATCACAATATATAACTTAAACTTATACAGTGTAATATGTCAATTATATCTCTATAAAACTAGAGGGAAAAAATTCATTACAAAAATTATTTATTGATAAAATGTGAATATCCAATGCATATATGCATATAATGCATATAATGATTGATTTTTCTAATTTCAAAAGACAAAGAACTTGAATTCAAGGAAAGACTTAAGTGAGAAAATAATACTCTAATCAGAAAAGAACAATCACCTAAAAGTTTTCAAACCTTCTGTCTGTCTTTGTTTCTGCTCCTAAGAGACAAGACAAGGAGAAGTGAAGTATATACACATACAGGCATGGAAAAGAAAATCTGAGATTTCCCTTAAGATTAGAAAGCTGAAGCCATTTCTACACCTGGTAATGAGGGCTACAAGTCTCCAAATTAGAAATAATATCCAAGTAAACTTTATTCCTGAAAAGTTCATGGATGAATTTAATGTTATTGGGCCTTGAAAAAATCAGGACTAAATTAGGGAATAAGAAAATGTGAAGGTCAGAAAGGAATATACATAAATGTTCTCCTAATTTTTCTCTAAATTATTTACCTCTTGTACTAGTGATACACTAGAAGAGATTACAAACACTGAAAACATCAGTAAGTAGAATTTACTTTAATAGAGTAAACATTCTGAAAAGGAAAAGCATGAAATGCCTTTATTTGATTATCCATGAGACATGGAGCTGTTCGGTGGATTGCTCATGCACAACCACTGCAAACACAAGAACTGGGATATGAGACGGAACAATAACAGCCACGCTAGTCTGGGCTGGAAAATTCAACCTGTAGAATGAGGACAAATATCTCAAGGTTAAACTTAAAATTGTAGAGAAGATAAAAGGAAACCATATATTCCCCAAAGGATTAATTTTTGAGTACTATTTTTCAGGTTATTTCTACATTTCAAATTATATATTTCAATATAACAACAGAAGTTTTTCAATTGGGTTTTGCCTTTCAAATAAAGCCTAAGGGTGTTAAGAGAATAAAGCAAATAATAAGCAACCTCAGGTACCCAGACATTGCTCCTCCTCTCAGCAACACCAACACTAAGTCCTATTCTAGCTCACTGGCATTCTTCCCTATGTAACAGGATGGTGAGGTTCAAGTTCATCTCCCCGGCAGTTGTTCAAAGGATCAGTGTGGAAGATAGGATAAAAGGAAGCTGTCTTGAATTGCAACAACATAGATTATTTTTCAGAAGGAATTCGAACTGTGATAGCAATTAAACTCTAGAATGGAGGTCTGAGAAAGAACTATCGCTTGTTCTTCTTCAGATGCTGGGACAAACAGAACAAGTACTCTTTAATCCAAGACAGTGTATTTCCTAGGAACCAATGAAAAATTGTACTTGGGGGAAATTTTTCACCACATTTCATGACAAATATATTTTATACTATTTCATTCCAAAAGGTACTTGTTTCATTTAACTTCCAAAAAACACTGACAAAGAACATTGTTAGGCAAAGAGTTTTGTTTTTTGTGAGACATAAGAGCCAAAAATACTTCTTAAAGGGAGAATATTTATTAGCAGTTGGATTAATTCTTTGATATAAGATTGTGTTTTATGAACCTTGTGTTAACAGGAAGTACAGTTGTCACTCTACTGCTTTAGAATATGAATTGACTGGTTTTATTGGTTGACTGGTTTTGTTAGTTGATTTGTTAGTTGGTTTTGTTGGTTAGCTGATGTGTTGATTATTTTTAACAATTGATTGTATTTACTCCTGTAGAAATTAAGAAAATGTAAACTCCCCATAGTAGGCATATATCCCATTAGTGCTCATTTCAGAGGGAAAGAATTAATATTTTCTTGAGATCCTTAAGATGATACTAGAAACTAAGGCATACCAAAAGCCTACCACGTGCTAGGAACTGTTCTAAACACTTCAGAGTATTACTTCATATAATTCTTACAGCAAGACCGGTATAATCTTTACAACAGAACAATTACTGAAGCAGACCCTAGAGTGCTTTATCCATATGCCTTGAACCACTGGACAAAACTAAACCAAGACAATGTTCCTCTTCATTTTGCAGATGAGGAAAGCAAGAGACAGAATAGTTAGAAGACTTGTCCAAGACTACCCAACTAGTAAGAACAGAGTTGGCATTTGAACCTACCCCAGCACCATGGATTCCATTTCCCCAGTTATATGGCAGAATCTAGGCAGAAAATCTGAATTGTGGGGAGTGTTCTCCAAAACATAAATACTCCTAGAAATTCCATCAGTTGCATTGGATTTCCGTGTATGTGAGATTGCAGAAAGTGAAAACTAGAGATAGCAACTTCCAGGGGAAACTGGGCCTCTGGCAGCTGCTTTGAATTAACATTAAGAGCCAGGATTAAGAAATGAGAAGCACAGAACAGGGTTTCCTCTAACAGACACTCCTGGAAATCCTAATTCCACGCAGAATCACAAACTCCAGATCTATAGTTCCATATTCCTGACAGGTTGCTAGCTTGCAGCTGAAACACAGGATGTGATCCTGGCTCAGGGGAAAAAAGAATTACTATGCCTGCCTGAAAGTCAATCAACAGAGGCAAAGAAAAGAAGACACACAGGCACCTTTGAAACAGGAGCTGAGATGAAAAAGTTTGAAAGCATTTGCTCATCAATATAAATTTGGGATAATGAAACCACCTATGGGTAGTCAAAAGTAAATCAAACACCTACCAAACCTCTAACTACATCCGCACATATGAAACTGCCACCCACTCGCCATGCAAGACAGCTGTGCTATAGCCATCTCCCTTTTTACAGTTAAAACTTGCAGATCATTAATACTGTGTCTGAAACATAGAAAAATTGTTTAGTCCCAACAGGTTAAGTGAAAATCTTGGGCAAATAACACCTTTCTAGTCAAATTAGAACAATTAATTAATATTATCATATTGAATTTCATCTGTATGCAAGGTCCAATACATTTATTTTTACTAAACTCTACAGATGATTGTACCACAAAGCATAAAAAAGTAAAGCACAAATTTTAGCCAAATTTGGATAGCTCGTTAGTAGAATATGGTAAAAGGAAAGCTGCAATGTTCTGTGTCATAAAGAGAACTCCAAGTCATTGCTCAATCGTGCAATGTCCAACATGAAACAATCTGGGGTCTGAAAAACGTGTCAGAGTTCTCTGAGGGTTTCCACAGAAAACAAGAATAATTAGAATTCTGGAGCAGAGCTGCCCTCTTTGACAACCTCTGCCCTCAGAGTTCAAGCTAAGCCAACACTACAAGAGGCTTCAGGGTAGACCCAAGATTGGCTTTCAGCCAGCCTTCAGTAAATTACAGAGACTCCCGAGGAATTGGTTGCAAAACAACCCAGAGTCTGAGGCCAAGGCAAACTTTTCTGAACTGTTTACTCAGTTTCTACTCCCCTTATCAAGGTTGTCCAGCAATAGGCAAGTGGCATACACGTGATATTTAAACATGGACTTATTTATACACAAGTCAAAAGCTCAGTGCTCTGATCTCCCATGAATTGGCCAGAGACCCCCCCAGCATCCATGCCCACAGCAGGTGGCCTTATGATGCTCAATGGAATCAAAAAGGGATTTTCTGCTCCAGAGGGGATTTGGAAATCCTCCCTGGCCCTGCTTTGTCAGGGAATTCTGTTTTCACTGGCTCTTCTAGCACAGTCTGGAGTTCTGAACACAGGATATGGTTCTCAAGCACCACAGGAGAGGCCCCTTCTGTCATCTCAACCTCTGTAACAAGATCTTGCTTACAGAATGACTGATATTAGAGGGGAGATGATTGAAATATTTGACCAGAGCAAGAGGCTTCCCTGAAATCATGTTACATGGGTCAGGCCAGCTCCAGCCTGCAACCCTTTCTCAGGGAATTCACAGACTGATGACCAAAGTCTTCCACTCCCACTGGGAATTCTGCTCTTAGGGCAATAAGGCCACCTGTGCTGCATTTGCCTCTCTAGCTCCAGTTTCTAGCACCAGTGTCTGGCATTTTTAACAATCCTTTGATGAATGAATGTTTCAGCAAGTCAGGTGACAGTAAGGAGCCTATCCTGAATTAGCCATCTGCTCAGTTCATTTCCAATGAATGCTCACTCACTGAGATCTTATGACAGGCCAGGCTACGCAAGGATGCATACATGATTAAGACACAGTCCTGCTCCGAAGAACCCTGTAGTCTAGGAGGAGGCCTCATAGTTGAATCATTTTGATAGAGCCTAAAGATGGAAATATGGCCACCAAATGTAGAGTCTGAATCCTGCTGGTAGCTTTCAAGAGGACATTTAAACATTCTGTGACATTCTAGGAAAGTTACCAGAGGGAGGGGTAGTTGGATGAAGGGAAAAGCTCAAAAGACAGGATAGATTGAAAAAAACCAAAAAACCTGCTCATTCACTTTTGACTCCATAATCCCTCCTCTGGAACTAGTCCCAGAGCAATTGGTTAAAAAAAAAAAAAAAAAAGAACCAAGCCTAAATGTAAAATGTCTTTCACCATATTATTATAATAGGGAACAACTGTAAACCATTTAAATGTCCATCAATAGAAGAAAAGCTAGTAGATTACAGCACAACCTAACGTTAGATATAAAAAATAGAACACACACACACAAAAAAAATAGAACACAAATTTGTATCAGGTACTGTGATTGGAACCATTTATATGTAAACAAAGATCAGAAAGGAACTAAAAGTAATTATATGGATATGTAAGGAACTTGAAAATTGCAAGCTGCTTTTACATACTCTCTTCTGGGATACTTTACAACAACTCTGGGAAATAAGTAGTATGATTATGAAGCCACATTTTTTAATGCCTAAAGAATGAAGAGTAGAATACAAAACTTAAACACTAGAAAGACATATAATCTCAAAGTCCTTCTTTCCATTATACTACTCCGTTTCTAGAAAATGAAAATCATTGCCGGGCTAGTAGAGACAAAACATGTGCTAGTTTTTAATTACCAATATATTGGGGAGGCAAAAAGTTTGTTTGGCTTTTTCCATAACATCTTATGGAAAAGTCTGAACAAGCTTTTTGGCTAACCCAATAGATATTTAAATAATTTAAAGTGCTTTCAGTAGTACATTTAACTTAAAAAATATATGTAGAGTAGCATTGAGGAGTTTCACATACTAAATAACAACAATAATCAACTTTGCTGAGAACTAGGAGGTGCTTCTTTTTTATCTAAAACTGAAAATCAGGAAAATAAGAATCCTAGTCTGCTTTTGATTCAAACTCCTCTTGATCCTAGTTGTAGAAAGTCACTTTAGTCATCCTTTGTCGTTGTGTGTGTGTCCTCGGTTTACTGACAGTAAAAGTTAAAACTTTGATTTAACTTATAAGTCAATAAAAGTTGCTAAGGTGTTATCCCACTGTCTGACCAAGGAATATAATGGCTTCAAGATGGTTTCCCTCACACATGCCAAGCAGAAAATCATTTCATCTGAATGCTGCACTGTATTAAAGATATTTCTGGAATTTAGGTATCTTAACTGTAAAATAGGACAATACTTAGGATAGAATGTGATCCAACCCCAATGTTCTCTGAGAGTATGCTCTTGACTTTCTCTCTCCCTTATGTATGTAGTATCAATACTACATTGATACAAAGAATGTAGTATCAAATGTACATCTGCAAAATTCCAAGCCCACTTGCTCTAAGATACACACACAATTGAAAGTCTCCACAACGCCCTTTACCAGCAACAGTGCCTTCGATTAGTATCTGCATTCATCTACATTTCACCTCTCTCTCCCCTTCTTACGGTGGGTTGGATTGCTATGATATCATTCACCAAATGGGACACTTTCACCATGAGCCTTGCTTGTCATCTTTTGAAAACACCATAGCCATTTGAATGGTTTCTACCATGTCAGATGGTGATTGTAGCCATGAAATTAAAAGACGCTTACTCCTTGGAAGGAAAGTTATGACCAACCTAGACAGCATATTAAAAAGTAGAGACATTACTTTGCCAACAAAGGCCCATCTGGTCAAGGCTATGGTTTTTCCAGTGGTCTTGTATGGATGTGAGAGTTGGACCGTGAAGAAAGCTGAGCACCGAAAAATTGATGCTTTTGAACTATGGTGTTGGAGAAGACTTGAGAGTCCCTTAGACTGCAAGGAGATCCAACCAGTCCATCTTAAAGGTGATCAGTCCTGGGTGTTCACCGGAAGGACTGATGTTGAAGGTGAAACTCCAATACTTTGGTCACCTCATGGGAAGAGTTGACTCATTGGAAAAAACCTTGATGCTGGGAGGGATTGGGGGCAGGAGGAGAAGGGGACGACAGAGGATGAGATGGTTGGATGGCATCACCGACTCGATGGATGTGGGTTTGAGTAAACTCCGGGAGTTGGTGATGGATAGGGAGGCCTGGCGTGCTGCGATTCATGGGGTCGCAAAGTTGGACACAACTGAGTGACTGAACTGAACTGAACTGAACTGAACCATGTCATCATGGGAGTTGCCTCTCTTGTCTTTCTCTTGCTCTTTTTTTCCCTCACTGATGTATAAGTTTTGATAACCTTGGCTTGTTTCTAAGCTTGTCCTTTTGCCTGTCGAAGGGCAGAAAACAAGGATGAGGTGACCCACATTGAAAAGAACATACAGAAAAATTCTCACACACACAAAAAAGATCTCTCATTATAATTCCTGAATTATTTTTTTATTTGGAATAAGAAACTTCATTACTTTAATGAACAGCTAATGAACATCCAGAGACTAATACCAACTTTGCCTTGCCAGAAATGTGTTCAATCACATAATAATATTAATTTCAGATAAAGAAGAAAGCAAGCCAATTCTGGACATCAGAAGACATGTCTGAGTAGGGGAAGCAACTTGAAATCAGTGTGTCAGATTCTGGAAGAGGTCTTTAAAATCAAATACAGTTCATCCTCCCTCCCAATATAAATTCCCTCCTGTAATGGGGGATAACGGAGCCCACCAGCTTCTGTGGGTTTCAGCACTTCCCTTCCACGGATATCCATTTAATTCCTTTGCAGAGCAGAATTCATAATTAATGTTTCTCTTATATAAAATTAAATCTTGTCTCTCCCTAAAACTTTCACCAGCATCTGCCCTCTGATTAAAAACAGAATAAACCCATTGCTTTTCCACTTAATGGTTTAGGTTAAGATTTCTCCCAAATGGTTCCCAAGGAGCCCTAGTCCTTAAGAGATGTTCACAGGAGCACCTGGGTTGGGGATTATTTGCTCAAATAAGTTTAGGAGAGACTGCACTCTGTACTTGGAGAAGGCAATGGCACCCCACTCCAGTACTCTTGCCTGGAAAATCCCATGGGCAGAGGAGCATGGCAGACTGCAGTCCATGGGGTCCCGAAGAGTCGGACACGACTGAGCAACTTCACTTTCACTTTTCATTTTCATGCATTGGAGAAGGAAATGGCAGCCCACTCCAGTGTTCTTGCCTGGAGAATCCCAGGTGGAGCCTGGTGGGCTGCCGTCTATGGGGTCGCACAGAGTCGGACACGACTGAAGCGACTGAGCAGCAGCAGCAGCACTCTATACTCCTCTACTGGAGAATCACAGAAACCATTAAAGGCTGTGAAAAGTTTTTTAAAAACAAACGAAAAACTCTATTCTGCCTTTATTTCATCCCTTTTCAAATATATTTTGTCTATAGAACCCCTCTGCCTTGCTGAAGAACAGACATTAACATTTCTCAGGAGCAGTGTTCTAAGAAACACTGTGGGAATCCCAGAGCTGAGTCTTTTCTTTGCTAAACATTTCTGGTTTTGTCAAGAGTTCCTCACAGGAAAAATTTCCAGACACTTCACCCTTCTTGTTCATCACAAGGTCAGGGGTGACTGAAGGGCAGATGTGGGGAGGGAGAGAAATTCTGAAAAGATGTTAGGAGACAAATGACCACAAACTGCATCTCTTTCTAATTCTGTCAAGGGACATGGTAGCCTTGACACCTGCATGAGTTTGAGAATAAAACTCAGCCTCCTCAAATTCAGACCCACCTTCTACATCTGAGCTAGTTTTGTGTCCCCAGTGCTGTCCTATTTTCCTATCGACTCACTGCTCCTCCCACGGCAAGGAGAGAAAAAGAGGAGCAGGAGGCAGGGTTAATGTATCTGCACACTATGATTTGCCCACTCCAAATGTGGTGTGGAGTTTGAGGGCTGGCTGTCTCTAATTACTTACGGAAGGCTAGAGGATCTTCAAGGACCTCAGGCCCCAAAGAAAAGGGCGAGTGAGAGAACTGGCCTGCCTGAAACTCTCATCATCCCCATACTGTCCCTGATTCAAACTGTGACTGTGCAAAGCTTTTCAGCCCTGCTCCTTAGCTGTTTTCCCTTCAAAAGAGCTTTGCCATCCTAAGAGCTTTGCTACTCTTAAATTCAGATTATTGTGTGTGTGTTTTAAGTACTTGTGACTTTGCAGAATGCTTTTTCCTATTACTGATTTTCCTATTAGTAAGCTAATTTATTTTATTACCTTTAATTATCTCACCTACGTGTTTACCTTTTTCACTCTCCTAAATGGGGAAGAGGGAGCACCAGAGAATAAAGAGAATCTTGAGGATCAGTTGTGCTACCAAGATGGGGTGGCAGCTTTTGCCTCACTCTTGTTATCTCCTTCAATCCCTCCCAATAATTGAACTAAACGTGAACAAAAACTGAGTTCTTCATATGCAAATTGAGTTTCAAGACAACTCTCCAAGACCTCTTCTGAAAAGATTATGACGACTACAATCTCCCTATACAGACATTTTGGAACTAATTGATGTTATTAAATACCTTGTTAAGTCATCAAATCACTATTTTATTATTGTTGGGGATTTTTCCATTTACTTGCTCTGTCAAAAGTTTGCAGAATTTCAGTGAGTTTTCTCACTTCTATAGAGTTTTAAGTTTATTGCATATTTAAGAATATTTCTGTATTTTGATAATATTATTTAATACATAAATATTCATAAGTTATTTTAAATTAATTCTTCTTTATTTAATTTTTGGCTATGCTTTGTTGGATCTTTGTTTGGGGTCTTTGTCGATGCATGGGCTTTTCTCTTATCGCAGCAAGTGCATGGGAGAGCCCATGCACTCTTCATTGTGGTGCATGGGCTTCTCACTGTGGTGGCTTCTCTCCTTGGGGAGCATGGGCTCTAGGCCCACGGGCTTCAGAAGTTGCAGCACATGGGCTCAGTAGTTGTGGCACATGGGCTTAATTGCCCTGCACCATGGGGGATCCTCCCAGAAGAGGAATCGAACCCATGTCCCCTGCATTGGCAGTCAGGTTCTCCAGCAATGGAACCCCAGGGAAGCCCATAAAAGTTAATTTAAAACAATAGAAACCATCTTCATTGCTTTAACGTTTTATTACCTTGATTTTTGCTTTTTTCTCCTAATTTTTTAAAGTATATCTTTGCTTAACATTTTACTTAACTATTAAGCTCCATTCTGAGACTCTGTCCTTTAAAAAGATATTAATTGGTTTACATTTACAATCCGTACATGGACACAAGCAGGGACTTCCTTCCGTCCCCTCGTTCTGTACTTTCTGTACTTTATACGTGTTTGCTAATTCTGTCTCAGTCTTGCTGCTTTTATTTTCTTCAGTGATTCAGCAGTAGTACATCCTGTTCTGAATTCTATTTGTGGTTTATTCACTCAACACATATTTGTACAACATGCAGATTCTAGACAACCTTCTTTAAACTTCAAAAAATTATAATCAGAATGCAATGCTTTAAAAAAGGTTAGGAGTAACCTCTCATATACACTAATACTTTAAAGGTTGGCATTTTGATTATTTAATCAACAGCCTTTAATTGGTTATTTCCATTCTTAATATGGATAATGCAAACCAAGTTAAAACTCATCACTTGATTCTCATACTTGTTCTGAACCTCAATACAAATGTTTAAGTCTCTCCCCAGATGTAACAGAAACGTTAAGATCTTAGGGACAAGAAAAAAATGTAGAATTGTCTAACTTTCTAAGATTCAAAGAATTCTTAAGATGCTGTTTCAACTGCCTTTTGAAATTGGGAAGTCCATTAGTCATATAGTACAAATGCGGTCATTTAAAATCATCCCCAGTCCCTCCCATAATTAAGAACTTGAGAATTACATACTACTCTTAATTTTATAAAGACACAGAGACTCAAATATATAAGATAAACATATAAGCAGAACTTAGAATTAATCATATGTAAATACAATAGGAATGAACTCAGATTTACATGATAATCTCTTTCAATATTGTTTCTGTAAAATCAAGCTTGAGTTTTTATTTCATTCATGTGGCAGATGGTGACTGCAGCCATGAAATTAAAAGATGCTTGCTCCTTGGAAGAAAAGCTATGACCAACATAAACAGCATATTAGAAAGCAGAGACGTTACTTTGCCAACAAACGTCCATCTGGTCAAAGCTATGGTTTTTCCATAGTCATGTATGGATGTGAGAGTTGGACCATAAAGAAAGCTGAGTGCCAAAGAATTCATGCTTTTGAACTGTGGTGTTGGAGAAGACTCTTGAGAGTCCCTTGGACTGCAAGGAGATCCAACCAGTCCATACTAAAGGAAATCAGTCCTGAATATTCATTGGAAGGACTGATGCTGAAGCTGAAAACTCCAATACTTTGGCCACCTGATGCAAAGAACTGATTCCTTGGAAAAGACCCTGATGCTGGGAAAGATTGAAGTCAGGACGAGAAGGGGACAACAGAGGATGAGATGGTTAGATGGCATCACTGACTCGATGGACATGAGTTTCAGCAAGCTCCGGGAGTTGGTGATGGACAGGGAAGCCTGGTGTGCTGCAGTCCATGGATTCGCAAAGGATCGGACACGACTGAGTGACTGAACTGAACTGAACTGATGTTTACTGCATGATGATATAGTTCTTATCCCACTTTTTAGATCCAAGCTAAGATCTAGCAAATCCTGCACTATAAAACATCTGGCTTGTTACTCTAAGTTTTAAAAAAGGATTTTAAAGGGAAAAAAATTTTTAAACCAAACTTTCAAAAAATCTGCTCCAGAATATTAGATCACAAACTTTGCTAAACTGCTTATTCTAATTAAGTTTTCAAGCAGATTCAGGGTACAGTCAACACAGTACCCTGTTTTAAAATAGGATAACCAAATTTACCTATAAGTTTGCTAAATATTCATTTAAAATTCTATATAATCTTTCCTCTCTACAAATTGCTGGTACTCATATCTTAAATTAACATCCACCTGTGAAGCAGATACCTTGTACCAGTCAGGGTCCAATCAGGAAAACAGAATCAACTTTAGGTATTTCAAGCAGTAGGAAATTAACATGGAGAATCCAGGAGATGGAGGAATAAGCAGCCAAACTGAAAAGAATGAGACCAACAAAGATTTGCAATAATAGGAAATGGTCACAACCTTCAGGGCTACAGGGACACCAGGAGGAGCCCAGGTGCTATAGCCATCCAGAAGGAACTATCTCCTCACCTCTGGGGTAAGGGAGCAAGCTGGCAGCAGACAGACACCTTAGGGAAACATTGTTCCCTGAGACACAGGGCAAAGGAAGGTGACAGCAGGGAACGGATCTTAGTGCAAAGTGGAGCTGGCCAGAACACATCTAACCTCATCCTTGTCACACTATGTTCTCCAGCAGGGATACAGGCACCCACGCGAGCACACGTATGCATGCACTCACATACACATATCACATTATTCATTCATCTATCTTTCCCCAGCCTCATCTTCCAAGGAAGAAATTATCCATGACCAAAATACGAATCTGAAGTTAATTTAAGTTCTTTCAAAGCTTCTATGATCATCATAATACCTTACATGTCTGTAACATTCCACTACTTCAAAGCACATCCAAAACCATCCATGTACTTTTTAGTTTTCACAACCACCACAAGGCAATTTGAGTATTAACATTCTCAATTGTAGAGAGATTAAGGTATCTAACCTAATGCATTGCAGAAATAGGTCCAAAGTCCTAGATTCTCCAGGCACCAAGACCAGACTCTATCTTCTGCCTACTGATGAATTCCTGAAGGTCATAGGCAAGCAAAGTAAGATCTCTAGGCTCTAAGTTACCACATCTGGTCACAGACTAAAATCGAGGCTATGTTAAGTTAATCACAGGCTATGGCCTCTCTTAATTAACTTTATGCTTCAAGTTACCCATTTTAAGAAAAATTCATCTTAGCAATAATTTGTACAGTGCATGACAGCTTACAAAGTGCTCCTCATTTTCCCATGTGATCTAATAATATTCCTGAAATACATCATGGTAACTAACCCATATCTAGTTTACTGGCATTGTGAGTGAATAAATTCAAGTCAGGGGATGGTGTTTTTTTTTATTCCTTGTAGATAATATGAATTATGTGATCTACTATATGAATTCAAAGGGATCCATTTCCTTCATTTGTGTTCAATATCCCAATTAGAGGACTTTTCTTCAGATGTGACCTATTTCTGACTATTTCCAACTATTTCCCTGACTCTCCAAATCACAGACAAAGCAGCTTTGACTCTGGAACACACCACACATCAGAGGTTTGCTCCTGGGAGTAAGAGAGTTTCAGGGTCTTCAAAGTCCTAGAAGGAGGGCTGGGCTGTGCCTGCCACCAGTAAGGCAGGAATGACTGATCCCATTAAATAGCTGGTATTCCTCCTGGTTTATCTTTGCATAAAATGCTCGATGGTAACTTGATTGAGTCTACAAGGAGTGTCAGCTGCAAATACCAAAATCAAGGCACTTTCCATGCCTTTGGAAACTATCCTTAAGCAGGACTACAGATCAAAAGCAGTTACACCACTGGGTATGGAGCACCACAGCCTGATTGGAATCTGACTGTGACAGTCTTCCAGCAGGGCTAGCACTCAGGAGAACAGGGATTTCTCAACAATGTCGGACTCTGACAGAATTCTCACCAGAGGGGAAGGGGAGAAGGCCATCTCACAAAAGACATAAAGTATGCCCTAGCTGTGACACCAAAAATTCTCTTATTTCTACCATGAAAATGTTCTGTTTGGACTCAGAATATGCAGAGGGCATAGTTCGGGTGACTGACATTTCCAGACTGGGAGCGTTTAAGTGCTATGTAAAAGGAGCAGCAGGTATTGTTTCCCATGAAAGGCTTCTAGACAAAGTTGAGTGTCACAGAAGGAGGAGATGGTTTGCAGAAGAGCTGTAGGATTTTCCCAGGTCCTGCTTCCTCTCCTAGCTCCTCTCTACTACAGGTTCATCCACTTCAGCTTCCAAATGCCAGCTGGGTCTGAGCAATACCCACTCTGGCTCTGGCTGAAGCCAAATCTCCCCAGGCAGGGCTCCACCCACAACCAACTTCCCAAGCAGAGTGCCCTTGTCCGTCTGGATGCCCGACTGGTGGTTGAAACAGAGGAGAAGGAATAAAGCTGAGGTCTGGGAGCTGATCATTAAATCGATGTGTGCTTTCAGACACAGAAAATGAATTTATGGTTACCAAAGCACAAAGGAGGGAAGGAATAAATTAGGAGTTTAGGATTAATATACACACACTACTATATATAAAATATATAGCCAACAAGGACCTACTTTATAGCACCAGGAACTGTACTTAATATTGTGTAATAATCTATAAGGGAAAAGAATCTGAAAAAGAATATATATGTATATACATATATGCATATGAATCATTTTGCCATACACCTGAAACTAACACAACATTGTAAATCAGCTATACTTCAATAAAAAAAATAAAATTTAAAAATAAATTAATTTAAAAATTAAAATATACCAGTAATTAAGTTTAAAAAAATCTGTGTTTTGTCCATAAGATGTCCAGTGATGGGTACTTCACATGTTTGTGAAAAAATTATGAGCTGCCACAAAGGTTTCAAACCTTTAAAAAAAAAAACCCTCAAGACATATTACCTTCTGTTTATCTTCTCAATTGAAAGTATGTCAAAGTGTACTTGTATCGCAATGCCTGTATCTCCCTCCTAATTAAAGAAATAGTCATATGCTGTGGAATTGAGATCAATTATGTGTTATATTAAATCACATTAATTTCATAAGATTTCTCTAATCTGATTTTTTTCTGTCAAAATCCCAAAGCAGGGGTTCATATCTATGCACCAAGAGGAGGTAGCGGGAGGTATCTGGTAAAGTATTAAGTAAAAGTTACAGCTATTTCAAAACAGTCCACCAAACCTTTACCACACTCTCTTTTCTCAGTCGACATCAAGATCACATAGCCCGGTGCCTCATGCCATCTGTCTCCCTCCTGAACTTGTGTCTCCTCACACCTCTTGCCTCCCTCAGACTCAGACACCCAAACCAAGAGGCTGTGTGCTGGTAGCAGGGGCGCCCAGGCAGGTAAGGAGGGAGGGGTCCCGACCCTGACGGGGGTGCTGGCCACGGCTCACTCCCACCGGCCAGCCGATAACAGCCGGCTCCCCGGGGCTCAGATGGGATTAAGCGCAGCACCTCGTGGGGCAGGCGCAGCAGGAGCAGTGAGTCATCTGGACAGACAGCAGGGGCGAGGCGAGAGAAACAGAAGCAGCCTGTAGTGGCCATGCAGCGCCCAGTTCTCTTTCTTTCTTGAATATAAGGCATCCTTTCTTTTATCACCCTTTGAGTTCAGGACAAGCTATCAGTGACAGGGTTTGATTTCCAAAGCGCTTCTCTCTCACACCCTCAATGGGACAGGATGTCAACTAAAAGGTCTGCAAGCTAAAAATAAGACCACTTGTCTGTCAAGCGGAGCACAGGGGCTGAGTGGGTTCAGAGCTCAGGAGGCCTTTGTCTAAACTGAAGCAGAGTGGCAGGGGAGGCGGCAGAAAGCTACTGGGGCAAATCTCGGGGGACCCCTTCCTCTGAGTGCACAGAGGTAAATAAAAAAGCATTCTAGTGGGATTGCCCAATGAGATGGGGCACGGGAGTTTGGCAGGTAGATCTGACCTCTGGGGTTCAAACAAGCCCGAGGTGCCTGTGGTCAAACTCAGCAAACAAAACACAGGACGCTGCAAGCCGGTTTAAGTGCAAGAAGACCATAATCTGAGGAGGTGACAGACAGAAGAAGCAAGCAGAGCGAGAGGCCCTCAGTGACCCCAAGAAAAACAGTTCTGGCTCTTGTCAGGACAAAAACAGAGCAAAAAGGAAAGATCAAAGGCAGGAAAATTAATTCCTTCTCCCTGGTGGTGTCAGAGAGGGCTTTGGCAACTGTCTCAAATGAAGTGTAAACCAGGCTGGGAGCAGTTACTGCCCAAGATTCCATAACACAGAAAGTGAAATTCAAGTCCCCAAAAAGCCAGGGGCAGGCTGGAGACACAAGCCAACTGAGGCAGAGCTAAGATCCTTTCCCTAGTTCCCTTCAAGTTCTAACAGATGCCATCAAATTCCAGAAACACAGAAGAAAAACATCTGTCTTGACAGCCAGGAAAACAGAAAGGCTCAGAGGCTACAGCTGAATTGAACAGGTTTTGAAGATAGATTCTGACCCAGAATTTAGCAGCATCTATATGCTTCCCTGGTGGCTCAAACAATAAAGAATCTGCCTGCAATGCAGGAGACCCAGGTTCAATCCCTGGCTTGGGAAGATCCTCTGGAGAAGGAAATGGTAACCCACTGCAGTATTCATGCCTGAGAGAATCCTGTGGACAGAAGAGCCTGTCTGTCCATGGGGTTGCAAAGAGTCAGACATAACTGAGTGACTAAACCACCATATGTTTTTAGCCTCTTCTTGCCTGATTAGGCATATAATGTACCTTTTCCAGCAGTTGTTTCATTTTTCAACTCAACTCTGTGGTTACAAAATGCCTATCTCTGTTTTGGATATTGCCGTGAATGATAGACACAAGAGGATGTATGACCCAATGGTTCACAAAAAAGGTCATTCAGGTGCTTGATCAAAATTCTCCACAAATGGAGATGAAGCACCAACATTTCATTCTCCCCCAAGGGCCCAGGAAAGCACATGCCCACATTCTCTGACTATAACTGCTTCTTCCTGGAGGGTCCCAGGTCTGGCAGAAACCTAGGAGTGAGTGAAGAGCATGTCCTTCTCAGCAGTAGTCTGACAGTTAAAAGCGTAAGCCACTGTCAATGAAGGGACTCCAAAAATAATCTGTCACTATATCTCACCATTTTTTGACAAGGAAACCCTATTTCAAGGGAACCTTCTGCTAAACCTAATTTAAAAGCTATATCTACTTTGTCTATCTTTGTGACAGACACTATAAAGACACCAGCAGGCCCGTATTCCATTAAGAGGGTAGTCATCAGGATGGAAAACCTAGCAAGAGGATGGCTACTCATGGGACCGAGCTTGCCCAGTTTTCACACCTCCTGTTGGTATTTGATCCTGGCTTTCTAGCCAACCTGCTGAACCCCATGAGGAAAGAAAGAATCTGTCAACATTCAGAGCTGAGGAGGAAATAGCGGTCTTGAGATAAAATTCCTTCTGTGGCAGATGTATATTTTTCCAGCTTTATCAAGTGTCTTTTCTCAACAGAGTTGCACAGGAGTAGATTTCATAAAATAACAAAATCACACATAATCATAAAAGCTAGAAGCACTCCCCTTTGAGATTTCCTGCTCAGAGGAGGCAGAGATAAAGTTCTAGAGCTGGGCACACTTCTGAGTCGTCCCACCATAACTGTGCAGTTTCTCTGCATGCCTCAATTTTCTCATTACCTACTTTTCATAAAGCAGGCACCAACAATTGGATCTGCATATTTAGGGGAAATTAGGATGATGAAATATATCAACCCAAATGAGAAGGAAGACAATAAATATTTCTGATGTCTTAGTTTGAGCTCCCCAGGAGCAGATCTGAATCCTGAAGCAGGGGATCAGGTGCACACATCAATCTGAGGGGGAAGCAACTGGAGAGAGTATAGACTGGGGAGAAGAGCAGTAAGACATGGGACGGAAGAAAGCTAATAAAGGTTGGGTTCTCAAACCAGTTGTTACAGTGGGTGATTGAAATCTAGTCCTGCAAAGATGCTCTAGAAAACTGTGAAAATACATGTCTCAGGCTTCCACTGAAGGCCAGGGGAACAGAGGTATTTATATGCCAACTCTCATCAGGCACTCATGTAGCAGTCACCACAGAGCCATCCATAACTCCTTGTGTGGACTCCCTTGGACTCAAAGTGTTTCACCTAATACTTAATTTTTTCTTACCATTTCAGTGTGGGGTTTTCTGAGAATGGCAGGAAGTCACTGGCTAACTAATAATCAGATAGGCAGAGCATCTGTAGAAGGAATTCCTCAGATCTTACATCTCCCCAGAAGCAAGCACAATTTATTTTGGACCTGATGGCAGTTTCACTTACTTTGAACTCTTCAGAGGCAAATACTGACTTTACTCTTTAGAATAATGTTGAATATTTTTGAACACTATGAGATACCAACTTGACCCCTTTGGATACTGAAAAACAAGGAAGTTTCTCCTGCAAACCAATTATATAATGCTACTGTAACAGTGGCTTTAATTAATTGTAGGTAGTAATCTTGAAAGTGGGGAGTGGAGGCAGACATATCTTACACAGTAGATGACAATCTCTAAATTGTGTGTGAGTGGATGTGAATCTATTTGCACTCATTTCCCAGATATTTTGATATTTTTAGGGAGAATCCTCCTCCACAGGGAGCCATCCTTACTCGTGAGTGAGGATGTGGTATAAAATGAAGGTTGAAAAGTATACACTCATCACCAAAGTCTAGAAGAGAAATGTGATGAGAGACAGAAACCAGAGAGAGAGAAACCATAAAGAAGAGAGGTACATGAAGAGAGTAATGGTTCCCTCTAAATAAGAAATAGCCTCAGGATACTCTCAAATAATGCTGCTTGCCATGTCCACATTTGGACAAATGGGGCCACATTGTGCTGCCTGTTCAAACAGTCCTGAGCTCGGGCCCAGCCCTGGCTTGGGAAGTGGAACCCACACAGTCACGACAGGTTTCCTACAACACTGCTCGTGTTGATGTTGGAGCAGATGAAAGCAGATGTTTCCTGTCACACTGCGAATCTCCACCTAAAGAACACGTCAGCACCCTTCATCTCTTCAAGCCACACAGAAGACCAGGGGCCTCCGTGTAACTGGATTTCTTCTCAACTTCACTGTTTCATTTGCTAGATCAGTTATTCCTGAACAACGTGCTCTGGAACCCTGTGTTCTTCTCATAAATGGAACCTGGCACAAAGTTTTATAAAAGGGAGAAACTAGTAAGAGAATGGCCCCCAGAGCCAATGAAAGGAAATAGGTCTCTGACATGCAGCTGCCATGACTAGTTGACACTCTTGGCTTAAAAGTACCTAACAGCTTTAGGGGATAGACAGGGGATGCAGAGTGTGGGCCCTGAGATCTGGAGATTCCTGTGGAAATGGGTCCAATCAACAAAGGGTGATATCATCAATTAAGGAAAACCCAGCCACTTGTGGAGAACATTTGGCAACTCTTCAGCTGTGCACCCTTTCCTATTTTAGGAAATAGAGAACACTGAATAAACAGAACGTAGGAAATATTAGCATGTGATATTTGTCAGAATCACACTATAAATGTCTGTTAACTTGATGACTCTCAAACTAAAGTATCAGGAAGTACGAAAGGCTCCCTTTCACTTGCCAGAAACATTCTGATTGAAGGAAAGAATTTTCCTCAGCAAACACTTCAATAAAATCGAAGATTTAGATGAGGGAGGAAAAAATAAGGTAGACTATGTTATTAACTAATAATAACAGCAATATCCACAAATGCCTATTTTCTGCTGATCATTTTACATATATTATCCCAACTGAGTTACACAACAATCTGATGCAGTTAAGTACTCTAATTTTCATTTGACAGATGAGAAAACAAGTGCAGGGAGGTTAGGTAGCTTCGCTACATTTACACAGCTAAGTCACAGCAGATCTCATACTTGAACTCAGGTCTTTGTGACTCTAAAGGTCTTTATAGTCACGCTGTAGCATCTTTTCTGCTCACAGTGGATGGTTTGCTCCAGAACATTTTCTCTTTTCCTGACCTGACTCACCCCTGCTTACCACCATGAGGAATTATTAATACTATGCTCAAAGCATTATATTTGGGTTAAAAAAGAAAGAAAAGGAAACTCATTCAAGAGCTTCCCATGAGAGACATTCATAACCTAGAGAAGAAAGTTCCATTACAGCCATAAGTCTTGATCCTGGACTAGGCCACATAAATGGTTTCCTCTCAGCACTTCATGGCCCCTGTGAAGTGGTTTCCTCACGCTGCATTTTAAGTGTTACTCAGGATATCTGTTTCTCTCTCTGAGTCATAAGTTTTTTTTTTAGGGTAAGCACAAATTGTATTCACTTATAACACCGTCTGACCCAGAGAAGATATTCAATAAATGTATACTGATGAGTAAGTGAACAAACTGGAATAAGCAAGTGACGTCAAAGACAACGGCATTTTCAGGAAACACCCATAATTCTACAATGTCTGTTAATGCTGGGCAAACACTTTAAATGAGTTAGCAGCTACTGACACTTCCCCTCCCAAAGTCATTGACACTGATTTCCTCACTGACAGAACAATGGCTTTATTATTTATCCTAAGCAAAAGTGAACATACCATAGGAAAGGAAAACTACTGCACTGAATGGTTTCCGGGAAAGTTTCTTTGACTTTCAAAAGATGCATGAATAAAAAGCAGCTTCTTTTCTTCCACAAGACCACATCATATATAGGAGAAGAGCTACAATTTCTGGAGCAGCTCCATGAGGAAAGCTCACCAAGGACAAAAACCACACCCTGAGGATGACAGAACCCAGCTCCTTAATGATGAGATCAAGGCAGTGAATTAGCCTCCTTACCTGGGAGCGAGTTCCTTCTAGACATTTTAACATGTGAGCTACAGTTTTTCCTTACTGTTTACATCATTTGGAGTTCAGGTTTCTGTTACTTGAAACTAAAAATCACCTTGTTCCTTTCCCCTAACCCTGCTTCCCAATCTTTGTTGTTACATCATAATTCCATAGGTAAAGATGGGTACTAGTGGGTTTCTCCCTGCTCCAAGCATCAGTTTACTTATTTATAAAATCTTTTATCTTTTCTTCAGTAAATAAGGAATATCTTATCCTCTTCCTCATTGTCATCATTAATATCATCATCATCAATTATGTCATCACCCTAACTTCTTTAGCCTAAGAGAAAAAAATTCATCATGTCAAAGATTAAATAATATTTTATATCTGCATAGACTACACTATTTTGCACAGAATATTCAGAATATCATCTAAACCCATGGCAGAAATTTTAAGTTGTTCCACGGTAACTATCCTCCTCTTCTTTCTTGATAAGAAAACAATTGAATTTGAGCAGTGCACATGGTCATTCAAAGTGAAGCAGCCACTTCCCAGCTTCCCTTGCAGCTAGGTGTTGCCATATCATTAAGTTCTGGCCAGCAGGATATAAGCAAAAGCATCAAATGTCTACCCTGTGAACCTCTTTAATAATACAGTGTGTCTATTTTTGCTCTTCCTTTTGCCCTTCTTTATCTGGTACTCCAGTAGCTGCATAAAATGCAGACATGGTTGTTGGAGTTCCTGCAGTCTTGAAGTCTGAGGGTAAGAGCTACACCAATAGGAGTCAGAGCAACAAGCTAGAAGGAACACGAGTCCCTGGGAGCTCCGTGGAGAAGAGCCACTATATGAGCCCTGACAACTTCCCTTCTGGAAGGAGTGAGTCAGCTTTGAGAAATGATAAGAATCACTGATAAAATCAGTAGTACCAACATGCTCACACATATATCTTCTTTTCTGTTATATTCTACTGTATCTCCATGAGAGCTCACTCTAGTAATCCCACACTGGCTTGATGTCATGCCCACCCAGAGCCACAACAGTCTTTGATATCTGACCTAATTCAAGAGTTGGTCCTCAGATGGAAGTTTCCTCCAAAAATCCAAACAGCCTCGTGCAAACCAACTTTCATTCTCAAATTTCTCATGCTCCTGGCACCCACCTGCTTGATGAGATTCACATAAATAAACCTCACTTGGGGAGGAATATTCATCCTTCTACCTCCAAAGCCTCTTCCTAGTTCACCAGAGGACTTGGCTAAAGAATCTGCAAATAAATGGACTACGGAGGAGCTAACAAACTTTTAAAAAGTCATTATAAATGCAGGAAACAACCATTACAACAATAAATTGGGATTTACATGTTAACTGTTAAGAAAGGGAGTAGTTAGCGCTATATTAGTAACAAAGAAAGCCTCTTTCACAAATGTCTCCTCTGTCCTCTCCCCCCACACACAGGTATGTCATAGAGCAGTTAAGTTAGTCATATTGTTTCTCTTAGTTTACTTTTCAGCTTCTGGCTAAATACTGAACAGACTGTGAAATGGTCAAGTACTTATATTATACAAATTGCACTATATATTTTAATTGGATGTACATATAACACAATATAAAAACACTAGCAGCAGAAGTAGCAGTAGGGGAAAAAACTTTCAACTCTGTATGGGGATTTAAATGGCTTCTCTGGGGGCTCAGAAGCTAGAGTCCACCCACAATGCAGGAGACCTGGGTTTGATCCCTGGGTCAGGAAGATACCTGGAGAAGGGAATGGCTACCCTCTCCATTATTCTTGCCTGGAGAATTCCATGGACAGAGGAGCCTGGTGGGCTACAGTCCACCGGGTCACAAAGAGTCAGACATGACTGAGCAACTAACACACACACACACACACACACACACACACACGGGATTAATTGCTCTGCCCCAAATACAGACAGACGCAGGAGTGTTTTAAAAGAAAAAAAGAAACTATGTTTTTCCAGAAAGACAATTTTTCTAAAGAGATGAGACGATCAGGGTTTGATAGTTCAGGGTCCACTTACTTCTATGAACAAAGAACTTCTCATTGTAACAACTTTAAAGAATATTAATAAAAATGTAAAAGATCAAATAACAATGGGTCTAATACTGGGTCCCTAGTGAAAGGTTCCATTTACAGCTATAGAAGAGCTAAAGAAAATGAACAATTATTATTTACAAAGTAATCTGAAAAACTACCAAATATAGACACTTGAGGATCACAACAGCAGTCTTCTAAAAGCTTGTTGTGCTATGAAATGTGAGGAACCCAAAGAAGGAACCCCCACTCAATCACCAGTATCTACATGGGGGATATATTGGGTCTAAGTGCAGCCACTGGTTAAACTTTTAGTCCCAGTTCCTTAGTGTTAAAGAACTGAGGCTGGTTTGAGTTTGCCAGCCATAAAATTTCAACATCATGATGATAACAATTAACCTTCTCTGAGGTCTTACTGTGAACGCACTGCTCTAAGCACTGTTCATACATTACCTCATTTAATCCCCATTAGAATGATGCTGTTATTATCTCATTTAGCAGGAAAGAACCTGATTAGGAAACCAGCCCAAAGACATACAACCAGAGAGCAGAGGATTCAAACCCAGGTAGTCTGAGCACAGAAGCCAATGAAAGCCAAAGAGTACCAAGTCCCACTCCATGCACGAACACACTTGTGTGTACTGGCAGGCAGGAATGTCTTCACTCCTTAACCTATGTCCTCTCTCAGTAGCACACATATTCTCTCTTTCCCTCCTACTCCTAAATTAGGTAGCAGAATCTGTGTAAGGCAATCTGCAAGATACTACATCATGATCTGGAAACACTCTCCAAATCTCTCATTAACATTCAGATTGAAGTCATGAACCTTTCTGAATCTAGCAGAATACCTTCCAAAGAGAATATTAATAAATTTTGTTGATGGTGAAGTTTGACAAAGGAAGAAAGGATGTGGAAGAGAAGACAAACTTCAGCCATGTATTCAGCACCTAGCAGTGGGCTGGGCACAGAGCAGGTACTAAAAATGGTTTTTGAAAATTGACAAAGTGGAAGGAAGGTAAGGATGCAAGTGTGCATGATAAGTCGCTTCAGTTGTGTCCAACTCTTTGTCATCCTATGGATGGTAGCCCATGAGGCTCCTCTGTCCATGGGATTCTCCAGGCAAGAATACTGGAGTGGGTTGCCATGCCCTCCTAGAGGGGATCTTCCCAACTCAGGGATCGAGCCCTTACGTCTCTTATGTCTCCTGCACTGGTAGGTGGGTGCTTTACCACTAGCGCCACCTGGGAAGCGTGGTAAGGATAGAGGGAGGGAAAAAAGAAGGAGAAAGAAAGAAGTGAGGAAAGAGGGAAAGAGCAAGAGAAGTGGAGGAAGGAAGACGGAAGGGAAGGAAGGGGTAGACAGAAGAGGGTGGGAAAGAAAGACGGATGCATTCCTGAACACATGCAGAGATCTGAGGCAAGCACCACCATTTGAATTCTAACACTGTTGTCAGTTACTGGAAAGTAGCAGAGGATCAGCAGGGATATGAGGAGGTAACAAGAAGGGCCTCTGGAGTTCTTAATCAGGTCCTGAATTCTCATTCCAGAACCAAACCAAAGTACACTCACCTAGCTCACATCCCTGGCCACCTACTGGGTCTCAAGTTGCTACCGTTACTCATTCTGGAGGGAGGAAGAAGGATCTTGCTTTGGAAGACAACTGCATCTGTTCTCTGTCACTTGGTCTGGGAAGGAATAACTGTCCCCCCAACTCCACTAAATGAGGAGAAAGGGCTTAAAACTTTCAGTCTCTCCCACATTTCATGGCCTAAGCGAGCCAAAAGGTCAGAGATGATAAAAACACCCACAAAGTCAAGACTCAAGGGCATGTTCTCAATTACTTCTTTCTAGAAAAGCTTTGTCTCATACACATGCACACACGTGTGTACAATTTTATCCTCCTAGTTTGGAATTAATATACACATACTACTATATATACAGTATATAACCAACAGGAGCAGGACCTACTGTATAACACAGAAAACTGTGCTTGATTTTTATAATAACCTATAAGGGGAAAGAATCTGAAAAAAAAGAATATATATACATATTTATATACACACACACATGTATAACTGAATCACTGTGTTGTACACCTAAAACCAACACAACATTGTCAACTATAAATCAAATATACTTTGATTAAAAAAAAACTTTATCCTCCTAGATAAGGTAATATAAGCAGGTGAGGGCTGAAAACTTGCTCCCTCAAAGAGAGAGCCTAGAGGCCGGGAACCTGAGGATGAAAGTGATACCTTCTAAGGCAAAGCAGAGAGGGAGTATTCAGGTGTCACCAAGCTGCTAGATCAAGATTCACCTGAGGCCAAGTCTACTTCAGTTAATAAGGACTGAAACATTCCCTTTATTATTTAGGTCCCATTTCAACTAGTGTTCTCTTATCTGCAAGGCAAAGATCCTAAATGATACAATCTCTCTGTGAGTCCTGGATAGAGAATGTGCATTCTTAAATACAACCACCAACTCACCAAACAATTTTCTTTTATGCTAGGATGTAAACCACTGATGCCACCAGGGACTCTAAAAGAACTTGGAATTCCAAACGACAAATTTAAACCTCAGGCAGAAACCTGATCAGAGATGAGACGAATGACTCCCCAGGTCTGAAATCTACCCTCACCTGTGTAGGGCATATAGACAGGGGCTTACACAATTTTTTTTTCTTTTCTTTTTCTAAGCATCAAATATCTTATAACCAACCACTAACACATTACTTATTAAAAGATCCCACTTTATTTAACTGGTAACTTTTAAGTTTCTGCTCATCAGTGTTGCATAAGACTAAAAACTCCTAAAAGGAATCATATCAGTTTAGCCCACTTTACACAGAATGTTATGGAGAAACGCTGCTGAAACGTGATAAAGGTTTCTTCATACAACCACTGCTGATCTTACTACTTCAAGCAGATCCTGAGGTAACGGTATAAAATTCAAATCCTACCTTAAACTCCAGTCAACATTTTCCTGGAAGTCTTAAGTTACAGCCAAGAACTGCTTCTTCCAGAGCTTTACTAAACAAGAGTGATGTTTAAGGTCAAAATTATAAGACATTTTGGGGTCAAAATAAATTATGCATGTGTGATATCACCCAACACACACATAGGTCCCCTGACACACACACTGATAGACACAAATGACTTTCACCCAAGATATAATCTAATTTCTCCTATTCTCAGCAATAAGGAACAGCAAAGAAGTTATGAGACTTTATATTAGACAATCTAGTACCAGTCTTGACTGCTTCCTTTTTGATGGGCAACCGTGGGCCATCATAATGGCCAAAGCAGAGAGGGATTATTGAGGTATCACCAAGTTGCTAGGTCAAGATTCACCTGAGGCCAAGTCTACTTCAGTTAATATGGACTGAAACATATTACTTAATCTCCCAACATCATACTTTTCCTATAAAGCTTCAATAATAACACTTAATGCAAATACTTCTGAGGGCTGACCACTGAATAAGAAACTGCAATGAAATCCACTATAAATAAAAATGCATTCACCCTCTTACTCTGTGCTGAGCAGGCAAAATTTGGGGAGAGTTTTTTTATTCTCCTGTGCATCTTTCTTAGATACTATTCTTACCTCAGCCCTACTGGAAAGTGAAATTGATAGACTTGGCAATTTAATCAGTGTTCCAACAGGTTTGGTTTAAGATTACCCTAAGAGGTTGAGGTTTAAAATCCATTAAACCTGGTGCACTGGGAAGACCCAGAGGAATCGGGTGGAGAGGGAGGTGGGAGGGGGGATCGGGATGGGGAATACGTGTAAATCTATGGCTGATTCATGTCAATGTATGACAAAACCCACTGAAAAAATAAAGAAATAAATTAAAAATAAAATAAAATAAAATCCATTAAAAAACTTTTTTTGGGTGAAAGTTATAAAGTTCATTTCAAAATAAATAGCATACACCAAAAGCACATTTTTGTACAAAAAGCTCTTTCCCTCCAAAAGGATCTTCAGGCCTAAGATGATTCATCACTATCCTCCATCATTTAAAATCATTGTCAAGTGCCAAGCTTCTCTGGCTGCTTGACAAAGCATATAGTTCAGTTATGCTGGGCTATCCTATCTTCTTTATATCTTTATGCCACCAATGAATTTGACTAATGACCTTGAAATCTTAGAACTTTCAACTCTAAATGTAAATCTTTCCCAAGACAAGACTGAAAATAGTGTACCGATGTTCTGGCTCACCAGAGAGAAGGAAGTAGTGGGCAGCAATTCCAAAGACCACTCGTCTCACTTGAACCCAGCCAGTGTGTATTGATAGTCTGGTAAATGCAAGCTTTGATGCTAGGAACTAGATGCACTCAAACAGAGGGCATGACCTTAATCATAAAGGAAGACCCAAGAGAAATTCTTTGGTTTGTTTTCAAATAAATAGGATTTGATTATTTTTATCACTTTTATCAAGGTATTACTGATATAAAATAAAATTTGCCAGCTTTAAGTGTACAGTTCTATGAATCTTGATAGATAGGTACACAGATAGATAGAGTTGTGTTATTAATACTGCTACCATAATTAAGATACAGAACATTTTTATCAGCCCAAAAAGTTACCTCATGCCTCTTTGCAATAATGAATTGGATTGATTTTTAAAGTGTGTAAGTATTTGAAGTCACAAAAAAGAAAGGAGAATATTTAACCAAATGGACCCTTCAAAAACCAAAACTGAGATTATAAGTAAAGATAGGTCATGAAGTCAACGTTTGCACTGGAGAACAACAACATGCCACTTAGTTATATGCTCTAGACCAGATGGCATTGGAACCCAGCCTTAAGTGATCTTTAATCCCCAATTACCCAGGGTGGTGTAAATGAATTTCTTTCAGTATTGGTAGAACTCACCAGTGGTCAAAATTATTTGCCAAACACCAACAAGTGCCAAGTCAATGGGACTGGAAGGACTGAGGGTAGGATGTTGGAACTGTTATTAATGACTATGCTTTTCCAGAAACAAAATTGAAGAGTGGCAAGGAGTCCCTGCAGATAGAGCAGGCCAGAGAAAGCCAATTCCTAAAAATGGTTTGTCTGAGATCATATGTAGGGGTGATGATAACTATATGTTTTGGAACTCAGGTTACTGATTGCTCATTCAAAATTGTTTTACTGACCAACATAGAGAGCAAACACCCAACCAAGACAGCTCTGAACAGCTGAACAAAAGATGGTTTATCCAACATCTCCAAAGTTCTTGCAGATTCTAGTCTTAAATGTTATCAATTTATTCCTCTCACTTTAGGTAATTAATCTATAAGTGCCCTCTACTTAATGTGGGCATGAAATTGCTTTCTCATCTGACACCAACTCATAGAAAAACTGACAAGCAGGCTTGGATCACCATCAGCATACTTTCCAGAAGGTAGACACAAAAGGCATAGAAGAAGGTATCCTCTAACCTAGGATGAAATCAGTACTCACCCTACCTACCTAGGAAAGGAATAAAGACACCTGAGCTTAAGTTCAGGCTCTGGTAAGTGTGTTTACCTATTGACTGAGAAATAACTGCTGTGCCATTGCTTCCTTTTATCTCATTTTTATTGTCATAATCAATACATAGTATAACTAAAATTCAACTCACCACAAACTTACCTAAATATAAATGAAAACCATAAGTCAGGCACAGTTTTATTAGATACCCAAAAGACTAAAAAATTATACATCATTCCTTTCCTCCTTATCACTCGGTATATTTATTTTCCTTTGCAATCAATAAATTGACAAATTTATTTTGTAAAAAAGTTCAAAGAAGCTTGTTTATATATCATGGCAGTTAACTTTTGGAATTATGTGATTAGATCTGTGGAGCTCAAGCTACTTTTTCTCCCAAATAAAAAATATTCCAAAAAAGAAAAAAATCTCATTCATTCATTTGGTAAGCGTTTTTGAGAACCTACCCTATGCCAGGCACTGGCCAAAAACTTTGCTTGTGGAGGATTTACAGGACATTAGGAAACAGACAAACACATTTTTAATGTCTGTGATAACTGTGATAAAGGGACCGCTGAAGAGTAAGTTCTATGTACTCCTTTGGATGGAGAAACATGACATCAAAAGAGTACTACTAAGAAGGTGATGCTGACTTAAGTCTTGAAAGATCAGGAAGAACAAAGTAGGCAGTGGGACAAGGTGAGGGGAACACATTTTAAGGAAAGAGAACAGGATATGCAAAGGTACATCAGTGTGAGAGGTCATCAAATTTGGGAAACTGTAAGGGTGCTTCCCAGGTGGCTCAGTGGGAAAGAATCTGCCTGCTGAGCAGGAGATGCAGGCTTGATCCCTGGGTTGGCAAGATACCCTGGAGAAAGAAATGGCAACCCATTCCAGTATTCTTGCCTGGGAAATCCCATGGACAGAGGAGCCTGGTGGGCAACTGTCCATGGGGTCACAAAAGAGTCAGACACAACTTAGCAACTCAACAACAGCAACAAATATATAGAATGTACAATGAGCTCATGGAAATCCATCAAAAAAGGGGAGAAAATCCTAAATACAAAGTCAGGCAAAGGATAGGAACAGAGACTTAATAAAAAGGAAACCCCCAAATCTCAAGCATCTGAAGAGATGTTCATTAGCAATATGAGAAATGAAAATTTAGTACAGCAATGGTATATTACTCTCTATCTCTTCCATTGGTCATTGACTCTTCCATTGGTCAATAAAATATAGGTCTGGACTTGAAGATGCAGAAACTAGCAGGGGAAGCAGCCTAGTGAAGTACAATCTAACACAGGATTTGGTCAAATTAAGTATACACAGTGCTTCTGACCCAACAATTCTCCTCTTGGATACACATGTCGAAGAAACTCTCACATAAACCCCAAGGGGGCTATGAAGCATCATTCACTGATGCGGGAGGTGAGAGACAGCCTGAGTGTTCAGAGGAGCAGGAATGGAAGTAACCTGTGGATGCAGACCATGGACTACTCTGCAGTAGTCAGAAGCAACACTCTACATGCACACTGAGGCACTGAGAGGATCTTAACACAAAGTCTTTAGTGGAAAAGAGTAAGAAAGCAAATACAGTCTATTTATAGTACTAGTCACAATCATCTGAAGTACATGCAAATAAAACAACACACGCAAACAAAAGGATACCCAACAAATACACATTTGCAATTGTCTCTGGGAGGAGGGTAATCAAAGAAAAGAGAAGTATGTTAAATTTTTAATAATAAGAAATGAGTCTCCCACTGGACACACTATGAAAGGACTGCTCAATGATGAGCATGATTAACTCAGCTGGCTACACCTGAGGTCCAAAAAACTGGGGAGAGGATGAGACTGGGAGACAAGCAGGCAGAGATTACCAAAAAGACTGGCCATTGTGCTGGCTGTTCCTGGTTTGCCCCCTTCCACCCGAGAGCCCGCCATTCCATTCAACACCCACCTCTGCCCTGTCAGCTTCCCTAGGAGGCTGAGCTGCAAGGGCTGCCCCCTGGCTTCCTGTGGGGTTTGGTCAAGAGGAGGCATCAGCAAGAGATTGAAGGGTGGGAAAAGAGAGAAGTTAGGGTATTTATACCTCCCTGACAAGATCAGTCCTGACAACTTCAAATCTCCTCAGCTATGGTTACCCAATCCCTCCCTGACTCTTCAGTCCTGGGGGATTACTAGCTTTCTGATACTGTGAGTCCTGAGATGCCTCTCTATCACTTCTTGCTTTTTTTTTTTTGTTTGTTTCCTTCATTATCTTCGTTCATACTTCTGTAGACCAGGTTATTAAAGCTACTATTACTAAATTCTTTTTAGCAAACTCTTTTGATGGTGCCATTTCCGTTCTCCCTTGACCATGAATTAAACAGCTATGGGTGGTTTTAGGGCAATAACTACTATTATAAAGAGCTTTTTCTCTCTTTTCTGTTTTAATATAAGTTATACTTGAACATATTTATATGCTAGGGCAAAATAATTCCTATTACTCTATAGCACAATGGATGTATGGGAGACTGGATAATTACATATTAGCTCACAATACTCTCTCTCCCTTACCACTGTGCATCCTGATTGATCTTGGAGACAAAATAACACAGATCTAAAGTGTGTAACAAGGACCAAGTTCATCATAGATAAGTAGATGCTGCATACTTGCTGGATTAACACTGTCTAGATTCCAATGACCAACTGGATATGTTCAAGATAAAGCTACAGTACATATTTTAGGTCGGGGATTGGCAACAAATAGCTGTAGACTATATTCTGAAAAAATAAGCATTTTCACATGTGCTATGGGCCATTTCTAATGTCAGCATCAAAGCCAGGTCTACCTGCATGTTTCTAGTCTTTGGTCCTACCCATAAACTCCTCAGAAAGTCCATTATCTATATTACCAAGGAGGATGTTCCACACTTGCCAATTATTACTATACCAAGTTCATTTCCCCTGAACATGCATTACAATATGTGTTTATATGCTTTTTCTTTACTTGTTATTATTCATCTTCTGCATCAGACAGTAAGTTCCATCAGGGCAAGGGACAATTGCCTAGGATATAGAAGGCCCTTAATAAATATTTCTTGAGTGAATAAATAGAGAACAACAGGAGTGGCACAAAAAGCAAAAAGAGAGTAGAAGAGTCCTAATTCCCTTTTCCATCATGTTTATGGGTGGTGGACCTCATATCGCCTCCCTGTAATCAAAACATACTTTCTAGATATGGCTCCCTTGCAGTGTATACTAGGATGCTAGCCTTGATTGAGGCTTTAAATATTTCTGAATGAGGAGAGTTCATGTCTGCATGCGTTTGCCTTGCTTAACACAGCATTCAGCACAGGACCACGCACAGATGGGTGCTTCATAAGTATTACTGAAGGAAGATAACACAGGGGATTATCTAATACCGCCTCAAGGAGTAGAGATAAATCTTGGGCCACAAATATACTTCTAATGTGCTTTACTTCTCAAATAATTTGAACCAAAATGATTTCAGCAACACAGATTCATCTGTAACCACAAATCAGACACATTTAGAATGACAAAGCCCAAAAGAATGCCATTTTCAAGGCTGAAACGGTATTATTCTGGGGTAAATGCAATCCTTGTCCCAGTGATACTGTAAGAGTAGAAATAAAAGATACTGAAAGTCTTCCCTCAGGGAACAACAATTATCCATGAAACAATGGAAGTCTGTCTGAATAATTCATCAGCATCAAGGGTGCAGGCCTCCTTTATTCTGCAATCCCAGGAGTTTGGGCAAGTGCACCATTGAATGTGTCTCAGTTACTTCGCTGTCTTTCTTCCAGGGTCTGGCATTTAGGGGCACATTCCTATGATTTTATTAACTAAAAAATAACCTAAGTAGGAAACTACTGACAAGATAACATTTTGAGGCAGCATTTCTTTCACAAAGAAGAAACTTATAAAGTGTCTATCATGAGAATCCACCAGGGACTCCACAAGAGATCAAATACCCAAAACAAATCACCACTTCAGAGCCCACAGAATTCTGAATCCCAACCAGCAAGCATGAATAATCCTTTTAAACGGTCACTTACATATCAGAACAGGTCCTCTGTGAACTTTCTAAGCAAGGCTTCTGGTTTCTGACTGAAACAGAGATTCATCAGGAAGGAGGGATAAACTGAAACCAAGAACAACTGGGAAATTTCCATAAGAAAACAGCACAGATGGGTTGTGTTGTCAGAATGAAACTGGTCCCTCCCGGCCAGGGTTTGGGAAGCTGCTGACTACCCCATGGGAGAGCTGAGCAATATTCGCAACTGGTTTCTCAGAAACCATCCTGATTAAGTTGTAGTTACTAGGCAGATGCAATAGTTTCAAATTCCAGGTCACTTTCTTATTAGCTGTGTAACCTTGTGTGAGTCACTTAATCTCTCTGATAATTGGTTCAGCATCTTTAATATGCTGAGACTAATGTCTACCCAAGTACCTTTCTAAATTATTGCAAAGATCAAGTGAGTTCAAGTTAATGAAAGTTCTTTCTAAATTGTAAGATTATGTATAAGTGTGCATGCATGCTCAGTTGCTGGGTCTTTCTGACCCTTTGTGACCCCATGGACAGCAGCCTGTCATGTTCCTCTGTCCATGTGATTCTCTAGGAGAGAATACTGGAGTGGGTTGCCATTTCCTCTTCCAGGGGATCTTTCTGACACAGTGATTGAACTCATATTTCTCCCAAGTCTCCTGTACTGGTAGGCGGATTCTTTACCAACCACTAAGCCACCTTATATATCCTCCCAGAATATTAAGTAACCTACATAGAACTCAGGATCCTCTGTGACTCTGAGTTTTCCATTTCTAGAGACAGTCTGGTTTTTGCTTTGCTTTCTACAGTTTTGCTGATTTTTTTTTTTAAGTGAAGTGAAGTCACTCAGTCTTGTCCAACTCTTTGCAACCCCATGGACTGTAGCCTACCAAGTTCATCCACCCATGGGATTTCCCAAGCAAGAATACTGGAGTGGGTTGCCATTTCCTTCTCCAGGTGACCTTCTCGACCTGGGGATTGAACTGCGGTCTCCCGCATTGTAGGCAGACGCTTTATCGTCTGAGACACCAGGGAAGTAGTTCATGTCTTTTTTTTTTTTAAAAGGAAAGATATAAACCAAGATAAAGGGGGAAGAATGGAATTACACATCCCACCCTTTGGAGCTGCTAGGCAAGAATTTTAAACTGTGGTTGCTTCATTATCACAGATTTGACATCAATATCACCTGAGGGAAAGAAGTAACATAGGGGGCGGCATCCAAAAGGCATCTGATTCATCTCCGTACTGGTGGAGGAATAAAAGATCAATTTACAGAAATCAATTATATTTCTAATTACTAGCGGCAAACAACTGGAAAATTAACCTTATAAAACTATTCCATTTGCATTAGCATCAAAATATACAAAGTACTCATGAATCAATTTGACAAAAATTGTAAAGATTTCCACGCTAAACTACAAAATATCCGGAAGAGAAACTAGCCTACAAAGTATGTAAGAGAAATTAAAGAAAACTAAATAAAATAAGAGATATATCACATTCCTGGACTAGAAATCTCAGTATTATTGAAATGCAATTCTTCCAGAATTGCTCTGTGGATTCAACACATTTTCAATCAAAATTGCAATAGGCCCTAGTAGAAAATAACAAGTTGATTCTAAAATGTATATAGAAATGCAAAGGACATTAGATATATAATTTTTTCTATATGAAGAGAAAAGAAATAAGAGTTGGGGGGGGTCATTTGACTTAACCAACTACTTTAAAACTTCAATAATCAAGACAAGGAAATATTGGCATAGGGATAGACAATAGATCAATGGAGCAGAAGGGATAATCTTGAAACAGACCCACATATATATGGTCAACTGATTTTTAACAAACACATCAAGGGAAAGGTAAATTCTTTTCAATAACAGTTGCATATAGGGAAAAAACAAGCCTCAACCCCTGCCTTATAACCCACAGAAAAATTAATTCAAAATCATCAAAGACTTAAATGCAAAATTAAAATGACAATGATTCTAGAAGTAAGGATAGGAAAAAACATCTTTTTGACCTTTGGGTAAGCAAAGATTTCTTGAGGATAAGAAAGTATATATTATTTATATGAGGGCTTCCCTGGTAGCTCAGCTGGTAAAGGATCTGCCTGCAATGCAGAAGACCCTGCTCTGATTCCTGGGTTGGGAAGATCCCCTGGAGAAGGGATCGGCTCCCCACTCCAGTATTCTTGGGCTTCCCTGATGGCTCAGACAGTAAAAAATCACCTGCAATTCGGGAGACCTGGGTTTGATCCCTGGGTTGGGAAAATCCTCTGGAGGCGGGCATGGCAACCTGCTCCAGTATTCTTGCCTGGAGAATCCCCATGGACAGAGGAGCCTGGTGGGCTACAGTCCATGGGGTTGCGAAGAGTCGGACACAACTGAGTGACTAAGCACACAATTATACAAGAAAAAGAATTGGACACTGTCAAAATTTAAAACTCACGCTCATCAAAAGACACAATTAAGTATTTGAATGAGGAAGTGACAGGCATGGAGAAAATATTTGTAATACATATATCTGACAAAAGACTTATTATCCAGGATATTCCCTGGCAGACCAGTGGTTAGGCCTCTCACTGCTGAGGACCTGGGTTCAATCCTTGGTCAGGGAACTAAGATCCCACAAGCTGGCAGCATGGCCAAAAAAAAAACTTATTACCAAGAATATATAAAGAACTTCTCTAAATCAACAAAAAGACAAACAATGCGCCTTCAACTGAGCAAATACATTTCAAACAGGTACATAACAAAGAAGTTCACAAATGGACAATAAGCATATGAAAATGAGCTCAACATCACTAGAACAATACAAATTTAAACCAAAATGAAACACTATTTTGCACTCACTAGACTGGTTAAAATAAAAAAGACAGAAAACACCAAATGTTATTGAAGATATAAAGTTACTAGAAGTCTCACACGTTGCAAATAAGAGTATAAAATGGAAAACAGTTTGGCAGTTTCTTGTTAAATTAAACATACATCTATCCTACATGCAGCATTCTACTCCTGGATGTTAACTGAAGAATGTAGATGTATACACAAAAAGACACGTGTAAGAATGCTTATAATGGCATGATTTATAGTATCTAATAACTGAAAACAACCCAAATGTTCATCAACAGGATACTGGAAAAATAAATTGTGATATATTCATACATTGATATACTATACTGAAACATAGGGGAATGAACTAGTTACAAATTCAGTGAATGCAGATGAATAAAAAAATACATATTAAATGAAAAAACTAGTAATAAATATATAGTATATGATTCTATTTTTGTGAAGCTCAAGAACAGGCAAAGCCTAAATATGGCAGAAGAAATTACAACAACTGGGCATTGGAAGGAGGAACTTTGGGGGGTGATAGGAATGTCCTATATCTTATTTTCATTGGTTGTCACCCAGATGTATACCTTTTCCAAAACTCATTGAATTGTACCCTTAAGAGTAACTCAATTCACTTCATATAAAATTTACTTCAGGAATGATTGAATGAATGGTAACACCATGAGGAAATAACTTCACCATCCAGAAGATGAGATTCTGCAGGACAACTGGTCTGGTCTCCTCAAAAATCAGTATCATTAACTAAAAGAGAAAAGGCTTGTGCTAGATTCTAAAAGACTTAAGAGATGTGACAACCAGATGCAATGTATGATGTTAGACAGGATGCTGCTTTGGGCAAAACCATCCGTTAAAGACACTCCAGGGACACTCAGGGGAAATTTGAATATGATCTTGATTTTAGATGATATAAAACTGAATTAAGACAAAGTTGGAGATTGTTGATGGGAAAAAAATGTTACAAGGCAGTATGTACTTTCAGATCTCTTTTTGGTTTCACAAAAAGGCAAATATATATTACACATATTATATTATGTATGTTATATATGATTTATAGCTACGCATATATATTATATATGTATATAAAGAGATTCAGTAGGGAATATACATTTATCAATTAACATAAGCAGCTCAGGCAGAGTCGCTTACATTTTCCTCGTTTTCTGTGTTTTTTAACTTTCCAGCATGAACAAATACTGCTTCCACAATAATACATTGCTTGAAAATATTAGACTCTGAAATTCACTGTTTCCTAAAGATAAGCTAAAAGATGGGTGGATAGGGCCAGGGTAAGAAACTTTAGACTGTTATCTACTGAGTCTCCTGTTGAGCATTTTCCATGTGTATCTCGCTTCATTCTCACAACAAACTTATCTTCCCTGTTTTTATAGAACTAATGATGATATAGTAAAAGTTGCTCAGTCGTGTCTGACTCTTTGCAATCCCATGGACTGTAGCCTGCCAGGTTCCTCTGTCCATGAAATTCTCCAGGCCAGAATACTGGATTGGGTTGTCTATCCCTTCCCCAGGGGATCTTCTCAACCCAGGAATCAAACTGGGGTCTCCTGGATTGCAGGCAGATTCTTTACCAGCTGAGCTACCAGGGAAGCCTGAGACAAGTGAGCATTTTAAAATAATATTATCTGATCCTAAGACTCATGTTCTTTCTACCTTGCTTACATATTTAGTAAGTTTTCTTACCATTTATGTATTTACTATGAACCACGCATTCTGTTACATGATTTATAAGAATTACCTCATTCCTACCTCATACAATCCATGTAAGGATGATACTATTATCATGCTCATTTTAAAGATAAGAAAACAGAGACACAGAAATCAAATAAGTCTCCCAAGTTCCTGAGAGCTAAGATGTAGCAGAACCCAGTTCAGGCCACCTGATTTTTCACACTTCTATTAACTATATCATGTCTTTAAATTCCCACATCTCTAAATTCAACAAGTTCCCAAAGTGCGAGGGAGAATGAGTGAGAGCTACCAGCAGAAGGAACAATGACATCAGGGGCCTGTCATGAAGTTTTTCACGGTGACATTCTGCTTACCTGTCGAGGGCGGTGCTGGTGGGCATACTCCTTCCAAACCCTCGGACTCCCATCTGACGGAAATATGGAATGCAAGAGAGGTTGGCGGCAATGATGGCCAAGGAGTCGGAAGGGCTCACAAAGAAGCCATTTTGGCCTAGGATCATGTAACGGTCCTGTGGGAAAGAATGTGTGAAAATGTTCAGGCAAAGGCATCTGCTGCTAGCAGTCCATTCCCATCATCACCACCAGGCACTTTACTGCCATCCTCAGATTTAAACAATGGAAAACCACTTGAAGGAGGCCAAAGAGGGCATGGGAAACTAAAATCCCTGAATATTGCAGGGCCCAGGATCTTGACACTGCTAGGAAAATATCTGACCTGTTGAAATATGGATGACTTCCTCAGGCTTTAGTAGCCTCTACATTCTTCATTCACACTTCTCCCAAACATAATGGAGAACAGAGATTATTACTAAAATAGCTGTTTTCTTAACATGGTGATTTCAACAAGATCAGTCATAAATAAAGATGTATTGCATGAATTTTTTAAAAGAAATAACCTCTTTATAACATACTGCTACTTGGAAAAAGAAAAGTAATGGCTATTTACATGCAGTACTAGGCCATTAAGTAGAAGGGCAGATGCAGAGCCAGTTAGCGTTCATATGCCCCTTACGTGTCAGCCCCAGAGGTATTCAACAATTCTCTGGTTTCCAGTGTTTGGCTCATTATATAGCAAAACGATCAGCAGGCAGAAAGCCTTCCTCCTTACCCCATCAGCATCAAACGCAGCTCCAAATCCATATTCCCCTCCTTTCATAGCTTCCAGAAGGGTGGTTGCATATGTCAGGTTGGGGTCAGGATGCTGCCCTCCAAAATCTTCCAGGGGAACACAGTTGATTGCAGAATTGGCTGGGGCCCCCAGCTCATCACACAGAACTTTTCTCACATAGGGTCCCATTACTTAAAAAAGATACACAGCAATGTGAGATCTTTACAGAACTCCTCCCTCAAGGATGTTTTGTTCTTCTTAGAAGAAGATGTCTACTTCATAGCACAAGAAAAAAAAAAGATAAATTCTACAAGTTTTTTCAAGCACAGAATAATGGTTACTTCAACTACTACTCATTTAGCATCTATGTGCCAGTGACTATGTTAGGCATATAGAAGTTGCATTCAGTAACCAGTTGCATGAAATTTTTCTCCAAAACTTTCCTAAAATACTGCCAAAAAGCAATCAACTACCTAATAATAATTCATGGGCTGTTACTTTTTATATTAAAAGCATTAGTTAAATATATGCAAAAGCACTTAAAGGCTCTAGCGATGTTCTTTGTCTCTACAGCTGTTTTAACTTTGCCAAGTGTATAATTAAACACTGCCAACCACTGAAGCATATACAACTAAGTACATTTTACAAAATAAATGCTAAGGAGTTGTCTTTTCCAGTTCAACACACATTCATGGAGTGCCTAACACAGAACTCTTACGTGAAGAATGGAGGGCATCCAGGGACACAAAGTGCTCTCAGTTTGGGCCCTCAGTCTGGCAGTGGGATGAGTCAGATCTGCAGGTGAGTGACTGGACTTGTAAGACTAGTTGAATTCGATGTATAATGTATTTATTAAACAATGAAATCCAACAGTTTAAAAGAGCAATGACCATAGGCAAGGCTTCAAAATGGAGCAGCATTTCTGGGAGAACATGGAAGAATATAAATTTGACAGGAGTAAGGATGCTATCCAAATGAAAAGAACACTGTGAGCAAGGGAATGGAGCCTGAGGTAGAACATACAGCACATTTGGGGACAAGCATGTAATCCTGTTGGCTGAAATATATAAAAGTACCGCTTTCCATTTATTTTCAACTAATAGAATACAAACCACAAACAGTGAACACACTTTGATTTTGCCTGCACAGCACCCTTTTTCCTTTCCTCTGATATCAGTATTTTGGGTCTTCTTTAGAGAACCAATCCTTTTTCCATCTCAGTTCATGGAATCTGAGTGTGGCTAAATCCTACTTCCCCCAAGACTAGGGAGGTGACCTAGGTCTGCAAATCAGTATCCTCCATCCCTCAACCAGAGTGACTGATTCAGAGATGAACACATGGTAAAAGCTAGGCAGTGAGGCTCAAATCCAGAAACCATTTTCAAACTCTATGGGAAGAGAAACTCTCTTCCCTCTAGGTCAGATAATGCTAAGGCAAGAAACAGAAAGAGCCTTTTCTGTGGAATATAACCAGCCCAAAGTTATATTTTTGTGGAATACAACCAGCCTGAAGTTGAACAGTTTTATGAAGACCTAACAAGACCTTTTAGGACTAACAGCCAAAAAAGATGTCCTTTTCATTATAGAGGACTGGAATGCAAAAGTAGGAAGTCAAGAAACAGCTGGAGTAACAGGCAAATTTGGCCTTGGAGTACAGAATGAAGCAAGGCAAAGGCTAATAGAGTTTTGCCTAAGAGAATGCACTGGTCATAGAAAACACCCTCTTCAAACAACATAAGAGAAGACTCTACACATGGACATCACCAGATGGGCAACACCGAAATCAGACTGATTATATTCTTTGCAGCCAAAGATGGAGAAGCTCTATACAATCAGCAAAAACAAGACCAGGAGCTGACTGTGGCTGAGATCATGAGCTCCTTATTGCAAAATTCAGACTTAAATTGAATATAGTGGAAAAAACCACTAGACCATTCAGGTATGACCTAAATCAAATCCCTTATGACTATTTAGCAGAAGTGAGAAATAGATTTAAGGGACTAGATCTGATAGACAGAGTGCCTGATGAACTATGGACGGAGGTTTGTGACACTGTACAGGAGACAGGAATCAAGACCATCCCCAAGAAAAGAAGTGCAAAAAAGCAAAATGGTTGTCTGAGGAGGCCTTACAAATAGCTGTGAAACGAAGAGAAGCGAAAAGCAAAGGAGAAAAGGAAAAATATACCCATTTGAATGCAGAGTTCCAAAGAATAGCAAGGAGAGATAAGAAAGCCTTCCTCAGTGATCAGTGCAAAGAAATAGAGGAAGTAAACAGAATGGGAAAGACTAGAGATCTCTTCAAGAAAATTAGAGATAACAAGGGAACACTTCATGCAAAGATGGGCTCAATAAAGAACAGAAATGGTATGGACCTAACAAAAGCAGAAGATATTAAGAACAGGTGGCAAGATTACACAGAAGAACTGTACAAAAAAAGATCTTCATGACCCAGAAAATCATGATGGTGTGACCACTCACACTCACGTAGAGCCAGACATGCTGGAATGTGAAGTCAAGTGGCGTTAGGAAGCATTACTACAAACAAAGTTAGTGGAGGTGATGGAATTCCAGTTGAGCTATTTCAAATCCTCAAAGAAGATGCTGTAAAAGTGCTGCACTCAATATTCCAGCAAATTTGGAAAACTCAGCAGTGGCCTCAGAACTGGAAAAGGTCAATTTTCATTCCAATCCCAAGGAAAGGCAATGCCAAAGAATGCTCAAACTACCGCACAATTGCACTCATCTCACACGCTAGTAAAGTAATGCTCAAAATTTTCCAAGCCAGGCTCCAGCAATATGTGAACTGTGAACTTCCAGATGTTCAAGTTGGTTTTAGAAAAGGCAGAGGAACCAGAGATCAAATTGCCAACATCTGTTGGATCATCAAAAAAGCAAGAGAGTTCCAGAAAAACATCTATTTCTGCTTTATTGACTATGCCAAAGCCTCTGACTGTGTGGATCACAATAAACTGTGGAAAATTCTGAAGGAGATGGGAATACCAGATCATCTGACGTACCTCTTGAGAAACCTGTATGCAGGTCAGGAAGCAACAGTTAGACTGGACATGGAACAACGGACTGGTTCCAAATAGGAAAAGGAGTACGTCAAGGATGTATATTGTCACCCTGCTTATTTAACTTATATGCAGAGTACATCATGAGAAAGGTTGGGCTGGAGGAAGCACAAGCTGGAATCAAGATTGCTGGGAGAAATATTAATAACCTCAGATATGCAGATGACACCACCCTTATGGCAGAAAGTGAAGAAGAAATAAAGAGCCTCTTGATGAAAGTGGAAGAGGAGAGTGAAAAAGTTGGCTTAAAGCTCAACATTCAGAACACTAAGATCATGGTATCCAGTCCCATCACTTCATGGCAAATAGATGGGGAAACAGTGTCAGACTTTATTTTTCTGGGCTCCAAATTTCACTGCAGATGGTGACTGCAGCCATGAAACTAAAAGACGTTTACTCCTTGGAAGGAAAGTTATGACCAACATAGACAGCATATTAAAAAGCAGAGATATTACTTTGTCAACAAAGGTCCATCTAGTCAAGGCTATGGTTTTTCCAGTGGTCATGTATGGATGTGAGAGTTGGACTATAAAGAAAGCTGAGCGCAGAAGAACTGATGCTTTTGAACTGTGGTGTTGGAGAAGATTCATGAGAGTCCCTTGGACTGCAAGGAGATCCAACCAGTCCATCCTAAACGAGATCAGTCCTGGGTGTTCATTGGAAGGACTGATATTGAAGTTGAAACTCCAATACTTTGGCCACCTGATGCGAAGAGCTGACGCACTTGAAAAGACCCTGATGCTGGGAAAGATTGAGGGCAGGAGGAGAAGGGGACGACAGAGGATGAGATTGTTGGATGGCATCACCGACTCAATGGACATGTGTTTGGGTAAACTCCGGCAGTTGGTGATGGACAGGGAGGCCTGGCGTGCTGCAGTTCATGGGGTCGCAAAGAGTCAGACATGACTGAGCCACTGAACTGAACTGAACTGAATAGGAAAGAACAAAACAGCCCAGGTGGAAAACCTTAGAGTGAAGCCCTTGGAAGATAAGTTCCACACATCGGCTCAGAGCTACCAGCAAAATTTTTAGTGCCTCATTCTTAAAGACAGGAGGAGAAGGGGACGACAGAGGATGAGACGGTTGGATGACATCACCAACTTGATGGACATGAGTTTGAAAAGGCTCCGGGAGATGGTGATGGACAGGGAAGTCTGGCATGCTGCAGTCCATGGGGTTGCAAAGAGCTGGACATGATTGAGTGAATTAACTGAATTCACTCTTTAACATGAGACCAAAACAAACAGAGTAAAAAACAACATGGAAGAAAGAGAAACTACAGAGGGAGAAGAAATCTTTTAAAGTATGTATCAGTCAGATCCTAATAGAGATGAAGAAGATGTGGCAGACTGGCTATAAAACTGAAGACTGAGAATACCAAGTGTTGGTGAGGGCACAGAGAAACTGGAGCCTTCATACTCTGCTATTAGTGCAAATGGTAGTCACTCTGGAAAATAGTTTGGCAATTACTTATTAAGTTCAGTATACACATTATACGACCCAGCAATCTCACTCCTAGGTATTTATCCAAAACAAAGGAAACCATATATTCCTATAAAGACTTTTTCACAAATGTCTGTAGCAGTTTATAGTAGCCAAAACCTAGAAATAACCCTGATTGTATCAAGTGGTGAATGGATAAACAGAATGTAGTACATCTATATAAAGGAATACTACTCATTAGTAATAAGAAATAACCACTGATACATACAACACCATGAACGCATCTCTAAAACCTTATGCTGAGTGAAAAAAGCCTGAAGAAAACAGCTACATATTGTATGTTTCCATTCATATGGCTTTCTGGAAAAGGTAAAACTATGGGGCAAAAAGCAGATGAGTGATTGCCAGGGACTAGGGGAAAGAGGAGAGGTAAAACTTCAAGAGATGCAAAAGAATTTGTGGAAGCAAGGGAAATATTCTATACCTTGACTGTCAGAGTGATTACATTACTGTACATGTTTTTCCAACTTCATCAAACTGTATACCAACAAAGTATCAATTTTACTGCAAATAAATTTTATACCTCAGTACATCTGACTTATTAAAAAAAGATATGGTATTCATGAAACATGAATAGGAAGTTATTTTTTAAAAGAGTTATTTGGAAAACAAAAAAAAATGTTTTTGGAAATTAAAAATATGATAGTGGAACTGAAAAACAATGGAAGGACTTAGAGCTAAAGTTGAGGAAATCTGCCAGAAAGTAGCACAAAACAAAGAGAAGAAAAATGGGTGTTGGGGGAAAGAATAGGGTAATTAAAAGATCTGTCCACATGGAAGCAACCTAGATGCCCATCAGCAGATGAATGGATAAGGAAGCTATGGTACATATACACCATGGAATATTACTCAGCCGTTAAAAAGAATTCATTTGAATCAGTTCTAATGAGATGGATGAAACTGGAGCCCATTATACAGAGTGAAGTAAGCCAGAAAGATAAAGAACATTACAGCATACTAACACATATATATGGAATTTAGAAAGATGGTAACGACAACCCTATATGCAAAACAGAAAAAGAGACACAGATGTACAGAACAGACTTTTGAACTCTGTGGGAGAAGGTGAGGGTGGGATGTTGCGAAAGAACAGCATGTATATTATTTATGGTGAAACAGATCACCAGCCCAGGTGGGATGCATGAGACAAGTGCTTGGGCCTGGTGCACTGGGAAGACCCAGAGGAATCGGGTGGAGAGGGAGGTGGGAGGGGGGATCGGGATGGGGAATACGTGTAAATCTATGGCTGATTCATATCAATGTATGACAAAACCCACTGAAAAAATAAATAAATAAATAAAGGAAAATAAAATAAAATAAAATAAAAGATCTGTCCAGCAGAGTCAGTAGCTAAACAATAGCCATTATGGAGAAAGGAAAGAGAAAATAATGGAGGAATCATCCAAGAAGTAATGCAAGAAAACTTCCCCCAATGAAAGGATATAAGTTTCTAGATTCAGAGGATCCTCCAAGTGCCTGGCACAATAGAGAAATGTAGTCCCACACTCAGACTCATCATTGTGAAAAGAAAGAACACTGAACACATATCAAAGGCCCCAAAAGCCTCCAGAGAAGAAAGAAAGAAAGATGTCAAAACATGAATTAAAAATCAGAATAGCATCAGATTTCTCGAGTTTGGTAGGAATGGCTACAAGACTAATGGAGCAATTCTCTCAAACTTTTGAAGGAAAATAATATCCAACCTAGATTTTTATATTCAGATAAATATCAATTCAGAATGAGCATAGAAAACAGGCATTTTCAGACATGCAATGACTCAAAACATTTACCTCTCATGAGCTCTCTCTCACAGAGTAACTGGAGAATGTGTTCCTCCGAAATGCAGGAGTAAATTAAGAAAGCAAAAGGCAAAGGACCCAGAAATAAGACAGTCAACATAAGAAAGGGGTAAAAGGAATTACAGGATGATGCTAAGTGGAGATTTCAGGACAAAAGCAGCTCAGAGCGCTACCAGTGCAGACAGAGGAGACTCCAGGTCTCCAGGGAAATGAAGTGAGAGGTTTTGACACTAGACGCGTATGAGAGTTAATAGTGGTAAATAGACTTCACAAAAACTAGTAAAGAGAAAACAAGATGATTACTAATTCCAAAGAAGCAGAAAAGCTGTGCTGAAAGGAAAATATAATTACAGTATTTTGCATGGCTCAACCATGTTATGATTAGTCTAGACTACTGCATATTGATCTTACCAAAATGATAATATAACTTGTTTAAGGAAGTGTGCTTGGATTTAGTGAGTGGAGATGGTGAAAAAGAACTACAGATTCATCTTCCATAGTGTGAAGTCGTAACAGCTCAAACTGAAAAATCAACAAGGAGCAGTATATTCATAGTACTTAGTAAAAGGGAGATAAATACCTAAAAAAAAAAAAAAGACTGCTCCTGGAAAGTAGAAAATTGGGGAAAGGAGTTGTGAAGGATTTTTTTCATAGCAAGCTCTGAACTATCTGACTTTTTCAACTATGTACTGTGATGAAAAATTTTTTTTAATTTACAATTTTGCTATTACCACTCCACATTCTAACAGGCATAGCCTCAAAATCATAAGCTCAAGTTTTTTTTCAGTTGCATCAAAAAAGAGAGATCAAAGCCCTGAAGCCTTCCAGAGCATCCCACATGTCTATCTGAACATACACATGTCATGTGAATATCTATGAATCCAACCTTCCTCATAATCCCAGAAACCCAACACACATTGAGGTCTCCTTTACCATTTCTTGTTCACCACTTGGTAGAAGACTACACGCTTACCTCCATGCATGGCATCAACTCGGATCTTCAATTGGCCAGGCCCAGTCAGCAAACTCTTGATGGCGTTAAAGTCAAAAATGGTCCGAAGGAGGTTGAGATAGATATCCACTGGGTCCACTATCTCCACTAAGGATAGGAAAGCCAAAGGAGACAACAATGACCACCCATGAGGGATTCTTGGAAGCATAAAAAAGCATGAAATTTTGATCACAATCCCATCATAACCCCACACATTAACACGGGAAGCAAAGTGTCCATTTGCAGACAAAATCACAAAGCACAATCAAGATGCTACAAACTTTGCAGGTGATTAACTGGTATAAAAATATCAAGTTGCAAATTCTTCTTTGCAAGTGAAAAATCAACCACAGAATAAAGTAATTAAGATAAAACTATGCCTATTGTCCCCACTGTCTTTATTCCACCACTCCCTCCCACAAACTGCAAACACCTCAATGCTAAGAGGCATCTTGGCAAAACCGGTTGCCTCTCCTGTGGGGACTGGCCAAAAAATGACTCAGCTGGCCTGAAACAAATCAAGAAGTAACCTCAGCAGTGACCCCTACTTTCTAAATGCCATGGTACCAAGCAGATTCAGGTTCTGAATTGGTGATAAAGGATATTTTTCTGAGTTTGTGTAAAGTCTCCCGTGTGCCCAGTCTATTACCAGGTTCAAGATGAGTGCCAGGTATTTAGAAATGTTCATTAAACACAAATGCTCTCCAGTGCCAGATATTTAGAAATCTTCATTAAACACACATGCTCTCCTGCACCACCTAATGACCAGACAACCAAATCAAGTCTTTTCCACTTATTTAAGATTCATAAAACCCAGAATACATCACACTTTTCAAACTTGGTGATTGGTACAAAATTAGTACTCAGAAAATATTTTTCCCAGAAATAATAAATATTTCATTTTAGGCACTAAAATTTGTCCATGAGCTCTGCTTTTGTAATTTGTAGTTAAATTTTGAAACTTATGTTATGCTGTTGTTCAAATTTTTCAAACACATACTACTTTGGAACCTTGAAACATTTAAACCTGCACTAAAGATATTACCAATCCACCTTTAATAATTTTTAGTAAATCCAGGTGCAGTATTTAGTGGGTGAGATTTTATATGTAACATGAAACTATCCCTTCATCTGGTCAAATACACACTAAAAATACTTTCATTGCACTTAAGTTCAAATATAATAACTTCTTCAAGAATACAAATAGTTTTTAATCATCTCTGATAGGAGGAGGATATTAATCTATGCTCAGTCATGTCTGACTCTGCGACCCTATAGACTGTAGCCCACCAAGCTCCTCTGTCCATGGGATTCTCCAGGCAAAAATACTGGAGTGGGTTGCCATTTCCTTCTCCAGAGGATCTTCCTGACTCAGGAATCAAACCTACATCTCTTGCGTCTCCTGCATTGTAGGCGGATTCTTTACCACTGAGCCACCACGGAAGCCCATACTAATCTATAAAATAAATTAATTAAAAGTTTATGCAAAAAACAAACAAAAAAAAAAAGTTTATGCAAAACACATCTAAAAATTATTAACATAGTATATGTTACATATATTTTATCACAATAAAAATTTAATCTATAAAATGAAAGGTTACGGCTTGAATATGTTTGAAGTTTTACTCTCTCTACAATATAGCATAATGTGTTTGGCAATTTCATTCTGGGTCTAACTCCTGAACTACTTGCCTAAATACATTTGGTATTTATAGCAGATAAATAGCATCAATATCAAACAAAAATGTAAAAAACAAGGAAGCAAATAGATTTCCATGAAAACTGAAAGGTCACATCACATAGTTCTTGCTCTTCATCCTTTAAGATGAAATGCCAAAGACTAAATTGTTTCCAATTAACTGAAGTCTTGCTCAACATTTAAACAGCAAGAACACAGCACATAAATTATCCCAAACAATCATTTTCAAATTCTTGAGACCAGGAAATGTCTCCCTCTACCTCGTGGTGTCTGCAGCCCTGTAGAAAACTCACCAAATGAGCAATGTAGCTGAAACAGTGGGCCTGAATCTGAGCCACCAAAGATCTGGGTCTCTTGAACAACTAGTACAACTGTGAAGATTCAATCAACCAAGAAAATTTCTTCCTGATAATATAATAATACCTGCTTTTTCTGTCATCTTATTTCCCAGTACATCCAAACATATGTAATCAAATATACTTAAATCACTTAGTTAACGTAAAATATCCCTTGCTTTTAGTTGTCAAGCCATTGTGTGTATGAATACTCCCAACTAGATTAATAAAATCAGGAATCATTGCATCCTGTATCACATGGCTTTCAATTAACTTCTGCTCACAAGCTAAGCAAGCAATTGACTCAAAATCTTCCAAGAAAACTGACAGAGTTGGCCCAACACCGTGTCTCCAAATAGTACATTTCAGGCTCCTCTCTGTCCCTAAAATATCATGTGGCCATGAACTAGGTATTTCACCTTTTGAACTAAATAAATTACTTGTAAAATAAGGATACCATCTTAATACAAACTGGATTTAAGCTGATAGGGGCACAGAAGGAGTTAAAAAAAAAAAGTTTGTTTTATTGCTATCTGTATGCCTTGAAGGAGAAAGCAACAGGATAAAATAGAGGGTGGAAATGATATGCATTTACTTGGTATTAATGTTATTACATGGTTCAATATTAACCTACAAATTGAAAGGTTATAATCTGAGGACTTAGAAGTTTTATTCACTCTACCATACAGGATAATATTTTTGGCAACTTCATCCTGGTTTTTAATTTTTGAACCATTTTCCTAAATCCATTTGGTACTTAGTGAATTCCTTTGTAAAATCTTCTATCATGGAGCATGGTATAGAGCAGGTGGTCAACTATGAATTGAATCAAGATAAACTGCATGATCCTAGCTTGGAAAAGAAACACCTATCTTCCATAGGAAATTTTAATAACTCCATTACCATGTTAGGTCTCTTTTTAATTATCTAAAGTATTTCAGCATCTTCACCTTAATTGCTTCGAAAAGTAAAGACATGTGTTGGCAATTCACAGTCTATTCTTGGAACACTGTAAAAGAGTCAGCCGTGAAATGTTCCCTATGTCAAAAATGATAGTTTGGAAAGTAGCTGTTGAAAGTTGCCAGTTCCAAATATCTTGGCTGCTCTCATTTCCCTCCGCACCACACTCAGTTTATATCTATTTATCAAGTGCCACTCCTAAAATTGATAATTTCATCACTTGTGTGTGTGCTCTCCCCTGAAGAAAAAATGTCACCTCCATCCACAGAGTTCTAATTTTCTTCAAAATACAATTTCCCAATTACCTCTAAATGGTTTGAATTTGTTCTCCAGGTCAAATTCTTGTCTTCCTAGTCGAGACAGGTCAATTCGCAAATCAGGGCATATAGCATATTCCTCAATTGTTTTGCTGATCTGGTAGATTTTGTCTGAGACGACATCTGGAGCAGGACCTAAAATTGGAAAATAATGCACCACCAAAAATAAATTTGCATAAAAAATAAATCAGAAAAATGTTAACTCTTCCTCCACCAAGCAGGAGAAAGATTTCTTTGTGTTCTAGACAACAGTCAACAGTTCACAGTTCAAATGGCTTCAGTATTTCTTATCCATTCATTCTGGAGGAAACAGGGCCAGCCTCACCTGTTCCATGCAAGCTAATAACCCACGTGTTGCTTTGTTTTAATCCACTTTTAAGCATGAGATGTCTTCCCTAAAAATAGTTGCACACCTGCCAGGGAGACCCGGTTATGTCATCAGCTTTATTCAGGATATGAGACACAAACAGGATATGCATTTGACAGAAGTGAGGGACTCCAGAGTTAAACTGCAGCCTCCCAAATGTACCTAGAGAAAGAAAGTATGACTTCTACTCCCAGGTCTGCTGCCTATTTGGTGTGTAAGTTGGGCATCAGGGTACATTAGTTTTCCCAACTCATACTCTCTAGTGACTCCCAAGTTTTCAAAGTGAAGTTTAAAATATCTGATGCACATCTTCACAAGGTCAAGTTGACAATTAAGGTCAAGTGATAGGCTTTAAATGAATTGAACATGGAATCAATAGTTGTCCTCCTTTTTCAATTTTTATATCTTATTGCAAGCTACTTTGGATTTTTTTGCAATAAGTCTGGGAATCAAGTAAATAAGTAGATTGAAGATCTAAAATATAAATGACTGACAGATAGATAGCTTTCTGTATTGATCTCACTCACTAGTTACATTATAATTTTCTATTGAACTGCAACTGTTTCTTGATTTCTCTTCTATCCCAGCCCTTAGAACTATGCTGTCCAATTCAATAGCCTCTAGCCACATGTGGCTCTTGAACACTTGAAATAGGACTAGTTAAACTGACATGTGCTATAATTATAAAATACACACCAAATTTTGAAGAGTTAGTATAAAACCAGAATAGATTATATTCATAATTTTATAGTAACATGTTGAAGTGATAATATTTTGGATATATCAAGTGAAATAAACTATTTTATTCATTTCACCTTCTTCTTTTTACTATTTTATGTGGCTACTAGAAAATTTTTAATTACATGTATGGCTTACAATATATTTCTATTAGACAGCGCTGCCTTAGAATATAGCATGGTAGTTGCTGTTTTAGTCACTAAGCTATGTCTGACTCTTCATGACTCCATGGACTGTAGCCCTCCAGGCTCCTCTGCCCATGGGATTTTCCAGTCAAGAATACTGGAGTGTGTTGCCATTTCCTTCTCAAGGGGATCTTCCCGACCGAGAGATCAAACGTGAGTCTCCTGCATTGGCAGAATTCTTTACCACTGAGCCACCAGGGAAGCCCATATAGTTGTTATCACCCTCAAAAAATGTTCCTTGAACATATAAAAATGAATAATGACCAAACTCACCAAGCTACATACATTAAATATGTACAGGCTTTTAATATATCAATTACACCTCAATGAAGAGAGGGGAAAGGAATAGCAATAGCACCATTTCAGTGGATGGAAAAAAGCCTAATATATATATATATTTTTTATATTAGTTGGAGGCTAATTACTTCACAACATTTCAGTGGGTTTTGTCATACATTGATATGAATCAGCCATAGATTTACACGTATTCCCCATCCCGATCCCCCCTCCCACCTCCCTCTCCACCCGATTCCTCTGGGTCTTCCCAGTGCACCAGGCCCGAGCACTTGTCTCATGCATCCCACCTGGGCTGGTGATCTGTTTCACCATAGATAGTATACATGCTGTTCTTTTGAAATATCCCACCCTCACCTTCTCCCACAGAGTTCAAAAGTCTGTTCTGTACATCTGTGTCTCTTTTTCTGTTTTGCATATAGGGTTATCGTTACCATCTTTCTAAATTCCATATATATGTGTTAGTATGCTGTAATGTTCTTTATCTTTCTGGCTTACTTCACTCTGTATAAGGGGCTCCAGTTTCATCCATCTCCTTAGGACTGGTTCAAATGAATTCTTTTTAACGGCTGAGTAATATTCCATGGTGTATATGTACCATAGCTTCCTTATCCATTCATCTGCTGATGGGCATCTAGGTTGCTTCCATGTCCTGGCTATTATAAACAGTGCTGCGATGAACATTGGGGTGTACATGTCTCTTTCAGATCTGGTTTCCTCAGTGTGTATGCCCAGAAGTGGGATTGCTGGGTCATATGACAGTTCTGTTTCCAGTTTTTTAAGAAATCTCCACACTGTTTTCCATAGCGGCTGTACTAGATTGCATTCCCACCAACAGTGTAAGAGGGTTCCCTTTTCTCCACACCCTCTCCAGCATTTATTGCTTGTAGACTTTTGGATAGCAGCCATCCTGACTGGCGTGTAATGGTACCTCATTGTGGTTTTGATTTGCATTTCCCTAATAATGAGTGATGTTGAGCATCTTTTCCACAGTCATCAAGGCAGTATGGTACTGGCACAAAGACAGAAATATAGATCAATGGAACAGAATAGAAAGCCCAGAGATAAATCCACAAACCTATGGACACCTTATCTTCAACAAAGGAGGCAAGGATATACAATGGAAAAAAGACAACCTCTTTAACAAGTGGTGCTGGGAAAACTGGTCAACCACTTGTAAAAGAATGAAACTAGAACACTTTCTAACACCATACACAAAAATAAACTCAAAATGGATTAAAGATCTAAATGTAAGACCGGAAACTATAAAACTCCTAGAGGAGAACATAGGCAAAACACTCTCCGACATAAATCACAGCAAGATCCTCTATGACCCACCTCCCAGAATATTGGAAATAAAAGCAAAACTAAACAAATGGGACCTAATGAAACTTAAAAGCTTTTGCACTACAAAGCAAACTATAAGTAAGGTGAAAAGACAGCCCTCAGATTGGGAGAAAATAATAGCAAATGAAGAAACAGACAAAGGATTAATCTCAAAAATATATAAGCAACTCCTGCAGCTCAATTCCAGAAAAATAAATGACCCAATCAAAAAATGGGCCAAAGAACTAAACAGACATTTCTCCAAAGAAGACATACAGATGGCTAACAAGCCTAATATATTTTAATACCCCCATGTTCTTCTACAGGAAAAGTGAAGACCACAAAGAAATAAACATAGTCCTTCTCAACTTCACTTCTTACATTTTTCATTCTTTTGCAAAACTTAAAAAAAGTAAATAGAGTTACTTAGCTTTGCATTTTTTGTTAATGCTTGCCAGATGATACGTGAGTATCCCTCTGGCTCCCAGGCACCATGTTATGTTCTTGGGATACCTCTTCACATTTTAAAAGTCTCTGTCTGAGTTATGCCAAAGCACACTGATTTCCAAAAGTAAAACAAGTTGTAACCAGCTAGATGCTGCTCAGTCAGCCATGCTGATAACCTCTGAGGTCATCAAAATCCTTTGTATCTTTTTACATCTTCCCAGTTCTTAACATCTTCTGCTCCAATGACTTCCTTCTTCATTTAAGTCAGTTCCTAGTACAGTCATACCAGGAATTGTCTCTTGAATTTCTTATTTCAAAAATATCAAATTTGAGGATCTTCATTCCACAAATTCCTAATCTTCCATCTACCCTCCTCCTACTCCATACCTGTGCTGAACCTGTTCCTCATTCCTATACTGAAGTCCATCATCACTTGATTACTCCCAGACTATCGGTCCATTCTCATTTCACTGGTTTCTTATCCCAGAAGGACCCTATGGTCTAGCATTTGAGCCTTCCCATTCATTGTTAGCATAATAAGACAAACCAACATTTGTTGAAATTTACACATAACACATTTCATGCCTTATGTGGAATTTAGCACACACAAAAAGTATATGAAGTAAGAACTATTAATATCTTCATTTTCCAAATAAGGAAACTGAACTTGGAAGAGATGACCTTAAGCAAGGTCACATCACTGGTGTAATAGAGGATGGGTTTGAATCCTGAGTCTAATGTCAACTCAGACATTCTTAACAACTACCAGCTCTCTTGCTGCTCTGCCTTGCACACACTGTCATTCCCCATTGCCATCATTTGCTCCATTGCTGCCATTACCAGACTCCCATGTGCTGCTGAAGGCAGTCATGAAATAACCCAAACTGGTTACCCTAAAGAATGAGGCTGCTTAAGTTCACCTTGATCCCCACAATTCCTCAGGTATCCTCAACAAATTCCCCAGAGGACCTTTTAGAAAACATCTCCATTTATCACAAGTCCCTTCGCTATCTTTGCTCCATTATCTTCAGTTCAGTTCAGTTGCTCAGTCATGTCTGACTCTTTGCGACCCCATGGACTGCAGCACACCAGGCTTCCCTGTCCATCACCAACTCCCAGAGCTTGCTCAAACTCATGTCCATTGAGTCAGTGATGCCATCCAACCATCTTATTGTCTGTCATCCCCTTCTCTTCCTGCCTTCAATCTTTCCCAGCATCAGGGTCTTTTCCAAGGAGTCAGTTCTTTGCATCAGGTGGCTAAAGTATTGGAATTTCAGCTTCAGATCAGTCCTTCCAATGAATATTCAGGACTGATTTCCTTTTCCTTAGGACTGACTGATCTGACAGGCAACATTTCCTTTTCTTCCTTTACAAGAGGTATAAGCAACTATTTCCCAAAGTTTTCATTCTGCACCCCTCTAGATGCTTCTTTCCCTCAGCTCTACCTTTTCACTCAGAAGTTCTGCCCACTTCTTGGAATCTAGGTTCCAAATGAACTCCACAACTTATGACTTCTGTGATACTGGTCAAGTTTTTTAAGCCACTTTTATTCCTCAGTGACTTCATCAGGCTGTTATGAGAATTAAATGAGAACATGTATGTAAAGTTCTGAGTATGTACTTTGGCACACTCTAAGTATTTAAAAAAGTATTTTTATTATTGATTCCTTTTGTCTTCTAGCATCTTCTCTCCTATTTACAAACATGCTCAGAAAAGTCCTGTTCTATAAATAATTTAAAAGCAACATAGTTTTAGATGCATCCTATTTCTCTGGATGCACCTACTAACTCTGCAGACATTTTGCCTTTTAACTTATTCCATAAGATGTATCTGTATGACTCTCAATGGAAGAGATGACTGTGTGCAACTTGCAACTTCAGATGAAAGATGTCATGATCAAACTCACTCTAAGCAGGAAGAAGCCAACTGAATCTCTCCATGCTAGTAGGAATGTTAGTCTCATTAATGATGCCAAGACATGTAAACATGAAGAAATAAATGTACAAGGAAGGACTTTCAACATAGTTAAAGGCTAAATGATAAATTCAACCCCCTTCACCTATTCAGGACATGACTGAGCAAGTCTCATAACCTCCTGCAATTCAGTCTAAAAGAAGGTTACTTAAATAGTATCTTTTCCTTTTACACCTCACAAATTATCACAGAGATGACTGAGATTCTAAGATATTCAGTCAGATATTAATTCAAATGTTTAAATACATTATTTAGTTTGGCAACTTTTATGTTAGTTATATATTACATTTCATTGCCATATTCTGAGTATATGAAATGTCCTATATTATAAGTATATAGAATACCTGTGCTTTGCATATTTTTTCCTGAAATATTCAGTAGCTTCTGCAAGACTAAATATTGGCCCAAGGTGTGCTTTTTGGTGAAGCAGGGTTTCTTGAATCATACCTTCAAAAATAAGGCTCTTCATAAGGTTTTTTTTTTTTTTTAAACACTTGACATGAGTAACATTCTTTCTTTGAATAATATCCAAAATTGCTGCAAGGAGGGGGCAATCATGTACTTCCCTTTCAAGATGTGCTACTGTGCCTGGGCCAGGGATGCTTCACAACGGCAACAGTTGTTGGTTAAACTTCAGCTCCCACCCACATATACATGAAGACTTAGTGTTCTAGATTAAAAGAGATTTAAAATGCAATGCATGGTTCTGGGACAAAACTTGGTTTTAACAAAGCAGATGTGAACAGCATTTGGGGGACACTCAGAAAATTTTAAATATAGATGAGATTTTAGATTACACTAGAGAATTACTATGATTTTTGTTAGGTATGACCATGTAGTTATACAGGAATATATCTTTATTTTAAAGAGATGTAGTCAGAAATATTTAAGCCTTCAGCAAAGTCATTAGGGGAAAAAAAGCAAAGTGAATAAACAGAGTAATGAATATATGGTATCCATTTATTATTATCCTTCCTACCCTACATTTTATACATGTTCAAAAATATTTTAATTCACCCTTATACACATACCCCACCCCACTAGGACTTCTAAACTATCCACTACAGTTGTGTCTGACTCTTGTGATCCCATGGACTGTAGCCTGCCAGGCTCCTCTGTCCATGGGATTCTCCAGGCAAGAATACTGGAGTGGATTGCCATGCCCTCCTTGGAGGATCTTCTGACCCAGGGATCAAACCAGCATTTCCTGAGTCTCCCGCACTGCAGACAGATTCTTTAGCACTGGCTTACCACCAGGGAAGCCCTTCTAAACTATAAATTTCTATAAATACAAGAAAAAGTGAAATAATTCTAAGCATGTTAGTAAGAGAAAGTCAACACTATAGGAAAGGGAGAATGTAGGACTTATGCTACAAAGTCCTCTGTCTGACAATGTGACCTTGAGCCAACAGCCTCTCAGGGCTTTGATTTGTTTATTTGTAAAATGATGGGAATGATCTAAATGACTTTGAGGGTCTGCTTCAACTTTAAAATCCGGGGTCCTTCCATGTCAGATAAACATCAATATTCAACCATTGCACTGTGCTGAGGAGAGCAGGCGACCAAGAGACCAAATGGGTATAAGACCCCATTGTGCCCCTTCCTTGTCACATCACCTGAGGCAACATGATGCTTGATTTTACGTGCCGGCTTGCTTGGGTCACAGAGAGCCCAGATGTTCAGTTAAACGTTACTCTGAGTGTGTCTGTGAGGGTGATTCTGGGTGGGATTGACAGCAGACTGAGTGAAGCAGACCTCCCTCCGCAGCATGGCTGGGCCTCACCCCACCTACCAAAGGCACAGGCAGAACAAAAAGACTGAGGAAGGGAGAATTCACTTTCCACCTGCCACACTGGCCCCACTCTGCTTTCAGACAGGGACTCAGACTGGAACTTATACCATCAGCTCTGTTGCTTCTCAGGCCTTCAGACTCAGATCAGAACTATATCATCCACTCTCCTGGAAAGATCTTGGGACTTCATAGCCTCCATAATCACATAAGCCAATTCATTAAAATAAATCTCTTTCTAGATCTTCCTGGACTTACAACAAGTTATATTCTGACTAACCCATTGTAAACTGAAAATATCAGAAGTCAAAAATGCATTTAATACATCTAACATCATGGCTTAGCCTAGCCTATCATAAGAGTGCTGAGAACACCTTGGTAGTCAACAGTTGTACAAAATCATCTATCCTGAAGTCTGTTTTATAGTAAAGTGCTGAGTATCTCATTTAATTAATTTAGTTTATTGAACTGAAAGAGAAAAACAGAATGGGTGCAAAGTGAAAGTGAAGCTCACTCAGTTGTGTCTGACTCTTTGCGACCCCATGGACTATACAGTCCATGGAATTCTCCAGGCCAGAATACTGGAGTGGGTAGCCTTTCCCTTCTCCAGAGGATCTTCCCAACCCAGGCATCAAACCCAGGTCTCCCACACTGCAGGCAGATTCTTTACCAGCTGAGCCACAAGGGAAGCCCAAGAATACTAGAGTGGGTAGCCTATCCCTTCAGCAGATCTTCCCGACCCAGGAATCGAACAAGGGTCTCCTGCACTGCAGGCAGATTCTTTATCAACTGAGCTGAATGGGTACAGAGTGGTTGTAAATGTACTGGTTGTTTACTCTTGTGATCGGGTAGGAGCTGCACTTGCTGCCCAGCATCACGAGAGAGAATTATACAGCATTGCTAGCCGAGGAAAAGATCAAAATTTGAAATTCCAATGAAACAGGTTTCTACTGAATGCATATTGCTTTTACACTATAAAGTGTAAAGTAAAAAAATCTCTGAATCAAACCATCGTAAGTTGGAGACAATCTATACGTCCTATTGGTTCTACTTCTCTGGAAAACCCTGACTACTACAGGTACCTCACTAGACTTTTCTGAGCCATTCCCTCTCTGCCTTGCTTATCTGACATCATGGGGTCATTGTAAGACCATGATATAAGAGGAAAGAAATCATGACAATTAAGGCATATTCTGAACCACATACCTCCATTGGCAACATTAAACTTCACTCCAAACTCTCCCCCTGGTCCTCCAGGGCAGTGGCTGGCTGTCAGGATGATTCCACCAGCTGCCTTGATCTTTCTGATAATGCAGGACACAGCAGGCGTTGACAAGATGCCATTCTGTCCAATAATCAGTCGACCAATCTAGATTAGCCAGAAAAACAAAATCAATATGGTTACATGGGGTTGAAGTACATTTCTATGAGAAAGTGTCCCAGGCTTTGTTAGCACATACTGGTCACTTGGCAAAAAGAACTGAGTGGGCTTCAGGTGGGGAGAGAGGTGTTGGGGCATGGGGAGGCAGCTCTGGTGTTGTCTCTCAAGCCCAATATCTCCAAGACCATTTGGGACACCCATGTCTCGTAGTCAGTTATTAACCTGTAAGTGAGATGTGCCTCATTGCTTTTCAGCAGTTTAAAACACCTGCTTCTGATGACCAAAGGGTTAGATTGACTCATACAAGAAATTCTTAGTTTGTTACTGGCTCAGAAACTGCACCTGTACATTCTGGAAACTACAAGAAAGAAAAACAGAGCACTTCTCTGCTTCACCTTCCTTACCTGCCTCAGCACAAGCTCACACAGGAGGGACCTGGCTTGCTACAGCCTTGTTGTCAGCAAGTGTATTTTAACTGCACTTGGAAGCCCCAGTTTCCTGAGGGCAGAAGTCCTATTCTGGCCACTAAGTGATAACATGAGCTGGGGACACTGGGGAAATCCAGCCATGCTAGGCAGCGATCTGGAGGTCACCCGTCTGTGTGGCCAGACTCTCTAAGCCATGAAATTGAGTTTTAAAAAAGAAAGCAAGCAGCATAGCCCTGTGGAGCATTACTCTGTGTGCTTTGTTTTCAAATAGGGCCCAGTGTCATCCAATGCAGTGGTTCTCAAATGTTGCTACCCATTAGAATCATTAATGAGAACTGGAAAATTCTTAGTACTTAGAGTGCCTCAGGATCAGGCATGGCAGGGGAGGAGCCTGAGCTCCACAGGCGTTTCCAACATCCAGTCAAGTTTGGTGATCAAACCCTCTCCTTACTCAAAAAACCAGTGGCATGGGCATCACTTGGGAGAAATGCCAAACCTCAAGGCCTACCCCACACTTAGTAGGATCCCTACCCTTCCACATAATTCATTTGTCCATTAAAGTCTGAGAAGTACTGGCATAGCCTTGAAGCCAAGACCAGCTCTTATGTCCAGCATAGCTGCAAAGTTACCCTGGCACCAATAATAGCATTGCTGGAAGTAGGTCATTGACCAAATATGACAATGAGGAAAGATATAGGGAAAAAATTTTCTTAAAGATCAAACACAAGAGCTCCAAAAATAGAGCAGTTTTGGGATAATTTAGTATGGAAAGACACTCAGCTACATCTCCAGAGTATATATTCTCAAGTGGATGAGGCAGATTATAAACAAATAAACCTAGTAGTAGTGGTAATGGTAATAATAGTATTAATAGTAATTACTAGTTGGATAGATACCAGAAAAAAAATCAGCAGGATCTGTGATAATAATGGGGTGTTAATTTTAATAATAGCAATAACAATTATAGTAATAATAGCTAATAACAGCTTAAGTTTACTCTAGGTATTCCTTTTAAGCACTGGAATTGACCTTTATCAGTTATAAAGATCACGGGCTGAGCAATCCAAAAGATCTTATTAAAAAGCAAGTCATATCATATTAGCAAAACATTCCAAGGACTGTCCTCATGTCCCACCAACCCCAGGTAAAGTCAAAGTATTCAGTCCACCAGGCCCTCCGTGATCTGACCCCATCACCTGCCATTCTCCACTCCCCTCCCTCTCTTTGCTCCCAGGACACTGGTTGGTCTCCTGTTCCTCACACACATCAAGCATGCTTTGTGCTTGCTCTTTCCTCTGCTTAGAGCACTCTCATCCAAGTATCCATATGCCTGCCTCCTCCTGTCTTTCAGTTACTATTCAATGTCAACTAATCAAAGACAGAACCTATGGCAGCCCTATATAGTACAGCACACATAAGTCCCTAATTTCCTTGTTGTCCTCTATTTTCCTTACCCTGTTTAGTCCTTTGGGTTACACATATAACCCTTTAATATTTTCCATCTTATTTATTTCCTCACTATATATTTCACTGCTATACCCTGAGAATCTAGAACAAACCGAGCATATGATAAGTATGCAATAAATATATTTAATAGAATAGAAAAATTGAGTGATGAATAGATTTTCTATTAATTAATTCTATTCATTAATAAAAAATGAATAGAATTAACTAATAGAAAAAAATGAATGAATGATGAGTGAGTGGCTGCTATGTGAAAAAACGCATTAGACAGTGAGAAGTAGAAGAGAAAAAGGAGAAAGACCAGATGGAAGGCTATCACGGCAGAGCTGAGTGTGGACCCTGTCTCAGACTAGACTAGAAGCAGTAGAAATGAAGAGAAGTGATTATATCTGAATGTATCTTTGGAAGGAGAATGAACAGAACATGTGGGTAGAATGAAACATGGAATGGAGACACTATGGCAGCCAGCCTTCAAGATGGACCCCCAACAATCCATGCCTCTGTCATTCATGTCTTGGTACAGTCCCCTCCCACAGTGAATAAGGAAGATCTGGGTGATCAGCAGAACACTGCAAAAGTGAAGGTGTGTGACTTCCCAATAAATGACACTGCCGCTTCTGCCTTGCTGTCTTGGATTGCTCACTCTGGGAAATAGTGGCCACCATGTCACTGGGACATTCAAGGAGGCCCCGTGCAGCCACCTGGACCGGGAGCATCTGAGTCCTCCCACCAACAGCTAGCATCACTTTACAGCTGTGTAAGTGTGGAGGTGAGCCATCCTGCCCTGGACTGTCTAGACCCCACCAATATGCAGCTGTGACTGAGTCAAAACAACCTGCCTCCTGTCCCATAGAAACTGTGAGCAATAATAAATATCCATTGTTATTTTAAGCCTCTAAGTTTTGTCATAATTTCTTACACAGAAATAAATAACTAAAACAGGGACAGTGAGGAAATGAGTCAACTCCCAGCTTCTACCTTTAATAATCTGTGAATGATGGTACCATTTATTAAGATGGGAAAGATATAGGACAAAAATCACATTCACTTTATCCAGGGGCATGGTAAGTCATGTTCCACACGCTTTTGTTATATTTCATCATTCAACTCATTTTGAGTATTACCATGAAACAAGCAATGTTGAAGACCTTGCATACGCAGCAATGAAGAAAAACTAAACACTATTCTCAAGGAGTAAGCCTATATATTCCAAAGCCTGAAAAATATTTGTAACTTAAATTCATTATTTTCTCTCTCTCCCACTTTTTCAGAATTATTCTTATAGAAATAATTCTCAAAGGGGGGAAAGTTATGTGTGTGTACACATTTCCTACAGTGGGATCTAAATATTAGAGGTGAAAAATCTAAAACAATTTCTATAAATGTCTAATAAAGAAGAACCTGTCAAATAAAGTGTGATGTATGAACTTATGGAATACTCTTCAGCCATCTAAAAGGGTAATCATAAAGATTGAGCAGTTGGGCAGACTGGGTGAACAGTCCACAGAGTTATGCTCCTCTTCCACAGGGCAGAGCTGATGCTGGGCAACAGATACCCAACCAGGGGCTACATTCTCCAGACCCACCCTTGTAGTTACATGCAGCCATGTGACCAATTCTCAAAATGAGGGAAAAACTAGTGTGAGAAAGAACAGAAGTAATGTGTGTTTATTCTGGCTAGAGACGTTTGCTCTGGCTAACACGTTAAGAGACATTAATACACCTTTCTCCTCACTGTTTATTTCCCCTTGCAAAGGCTCAACACAGGTGACCATGCAGCTCTAGGAGACGCCAGCACTAGACGATGGAAAGTGCCTGAGTCCCTACTTCCTCACTGGATGGACAAAAGTGTCTGCCCGCCAGCAACATCCACATTGGACTATTATGTGAGTGAGATACAAATTTCTACTGTTTTAAGGCAATAAAAATTGCCTACATTTCAAATTTACTTGCTATAACAACTTACATTTTCTTAACCAGTAGAGAAGAAACATAGACAATAATTTAATGCGAATTGAAAAATGCAGAAATCTAAATAACTTTCAAGCAATTACAAAAATGTATAATTATGAACACTTTGGGGCTAGCACTTAGAAAAATAATAAATAAATATGTACAGAAGTAAACATGTATAGTTTGTTAAATAGGAAAGATTATAAACATATCTTTATCTTATTAAATTTGAATTTTTTAAAGATAACATCTAATCTGTCTAAAATGAAAAAAACACACTTGAATAAAATTTCAACCTAAAACATTTTAGTTTTCAGTGGAAATTTTACCTGTGTAGATCTACTCATTAACTCACCAATATGCCCCCAAAAATGCAGTAAATGCTGGACACTGTAGATAACTCTAGTTGAGATAATTCTAAAAGGAAACAAGTGCTGGAGGAGATGGAGGAGAACGAGTGATGAGGCTTCTAAGACAAGGAAAATCATGAAGATATTTGTGTACCACAGGAATGCTCACCAAAAGGGGATCTCAGCAGAAAAGGATTTAAATAATCAAGGGGCTGAGATGACCAGCTCCCTCAGTACCAGTCAGCCTCTTTCCCCAGCCACTCCTGTCATTGTCCAATGGGCTCGTGAACACAGTGGCCAATGATGGCAGGGACAAAGGTCAAGCGTGGGCTCACCATATGGACCTCTACACACTGAGGCCAACATGGCCGCATCTACCACTGAGGACTCCATCTGCCCCCAGCAGAGACCAATCCTCAGTCCAGTCTCCCCCTGTGTTCACATCACCTTCTCTGTGTGTCTGTGTTCTCCTCTTCTGTGAATTCTCCCTCTCCCAATTCAGTTCAGTTCAGTTCAGTCACTCAGTCATGTCCAACTCTTTGCAACCACATGGACTGCAGCACGCCAGGCTTCCCTGTCCATCACCAACTCCTGGAGCTTGCTCAAACTCATGTCCATTGAGTCGGTGATGCCATCCAACCATCTCATCCTCTGTCATCCTCTTCTCCTCCTGCCTTCAATCTTTCCCATCATCAGGGTCTTTTCCAAGGAGTCAGTTCTTCTCATCAGGTGGCCAAAGTATTGGAGTTTCAGCTTCAGCATCAGTCCTTGCAATGAATATTCAGGACTGATTTCCCTTAGGATGGACTGGTTGGATCTCCTTGCTGTCCAAAGGACTCTCAAGAGTCTTCTCCAACACCACAGTTCAAAAGCATCAATTCTTAGACACTCAGCTTTCTTTATAGTCCAACTCTCACATTCATATATGACTATGGAAAAACCATAGCTTTGACTAGATGGACCTTTGTGGGCAAAGTAGTGTCTCTGCTTTTTAATATGCTGTCTAGGTTTGTGATAGCTTTTCTTCCAAGGAGCAATCATCTTTTAATTTCATGGCTGCAGTCACCATCTGCAGTGATTTTGGAGCCCAAGAAAATAAAGTCTGCCACTGTTTCCATCATTTCCCCATCTACTTGCCATAAAGTGATGGAACTGGATGCCATGATTTTAGTTTTTTGAATGCTGAGTTTTAAGCCAGCTTTTTCACTCTCCTCTTTCACTTTTATCAGAGACTCATTAGTTCTTCTTTGCTTTCTGCCATAAGGGTATGTCATTTGCATATCTGAGGTTATTGATATTTCTCCTGGCAATCTTGATTCCAGCTTGTGCTTCATCCAGTCTAGCATTTCACATGATGTACTCTGCATATAAGTTAAATAAGCAGGGTGACAATATACAGCCTTGATGTACTCCATTCCCAATTTGGAACCAAGGCAAATGTCATCAGAAAAGCTATGGCTTTCAAGATCTAATAACTGGTTAAAGAAATACAACCTTTGGAAGCCCTGTTGTATAAAGAAAAAGCATCCAAAAAGTTGAAAGATCTAGATTTAAGTCTTGGTTCCACCCCTGATCTAAGGCAAATCATGTAATTTCTCTGAGGCTCGGGGTCTTCATCTGCAAAGTCAAGAAGGTTCACAGTCATGAAAAGTTACTTAAGATGGGATTACATAAACCCTTTATGAGCTTCAACATGACACAAATCATGCTATTGCTTTACCCAAATTGTCTCCCCTCCCCCATTTAAAATTTAATTTTAGACCTTATATAATTCATTAAACTACCACTTCCCTTTCTGAAAGTCTTAGAAGTACTATCCTCTGCCAATGTTGCAGACTACTACCTTGGAAGGAAAAGATGGTCTACTTCCAATACTGGCTTTGGTTTTGTTTACAGCATTGACGTAGGCAACATCTGACTTTTACTCATGTGTGAAATCCAGTTGCAGCCTGGGGAGGTCTGAGCTGTGTCACTCTGCTATTCCCTTGCTGACCCTCCCAAAGGGGCACTGTAGGAACAGCCATGACCATACCATATGGTCTGTCTTTTCTTTGTTTTGTTATCAATTTTATTCCACTCTTCTTCAATTCTCCACGTGATGATTTCTTGTTCCCATGCTGGAAGTGTTTATTTACTAAAATCCTCATACAAGAATTGAATTCTTTAAGGGATGAAATCCATCTCAAAAAATAGCCATAACAACTATCTTAACATTTATATACGTCAACTAGAATTTGTTTTCCTGTTAAGTGATATTGCTTCATGTTATTTTATTTTGAGAATAGCCTTGACAATTAACAGGATAAATTTTTCATTAATTCTTTTTTTAACACATTTAACAAGTTCCTGTAAGTGGAGGAAACATGTAACATGGTTTGCTTGTCTTTCAATTTGCAAAATCCTATTGTTAAAGTGATGTTCTAGGCCTTACTTAATGGATTATTAAAAATCTTAGTAAGAATTTTGGAGGGTTTTTCTTCATAATTCAAACACATTTCAGAGTTTCTTGTAAATTGAGGATTCTCTGAACTGTATATGATAATGTCTGTGTTTGGCTGGAAGAAGAGAAATCCCACCCAGCCTGACACCAACCTGGGCAGGCCTTACTGCCCCTGAGAAACACATCTTTCAGTTCCACTAGGAAAGGGGGCAAAGTAGGCCCAAGTCACTGTCACTTACACATGCACATAAAGGCATACAGACACAGGTCCCAGGATCCACAGGTAGCCATGAAAACACTGTCACACAGGCGCCTGCAGACACACATGTGAGGTACACACTTCCCAGATACACAGAGAGCCAGCACGAACTTGTTGTCACCCAGTCTTAACTTCTAAATGCTTGGGAAAGAGAGAGTGTAGACAGTAGCCATGTACAATTATCATCAATCATATCCCATGATGCAGTTACTTAGAATCCCTCAGAGTCTATTCCTCTAGATGCCAGTGTCTTCCACCAACTCTTAAACCTCACCTAGATAGCATCACTGTTTTTCCTCCACCCCATAAATGGGCACATCAAGTACCTCAGGAATCGATATGCCCCTCCACATACCAAAGACCAGTGTCCTGAGAAAGAGCAAATTTTATTACATGAAGCTTTCTCCCAGCATGTCCATACTTTATACCATGTGCTATATACAACGAATTATTTAACTGACTTTATTTCTGATGGCTCCCTCTTTTCAGAATACTAACAACTACTCTTCTAAATTAGATTTAGTACGAGTTCAGTTTCTAATTAACTCAGATTAAAGTCCTAGAGAGCAGCAATATATAATTTAAACCCTGGGGCTAAAATCTCAGAGTAGATGCAGAATTTTGATTGCAAATGATTATTCTCCAGCAACATAACACTAATGAAAGCAGGATTGTTTTCATGTGTAAACTCCCGTAAATAAGATTTCCCCTTTATGATTTCCTTTTAACTTTAAATGAGTCATAAAAAAAAAAGAGTCCCAGAGAGAGAAAAGAAAAAGTAAGCATGACATTCTTCAGCATCCTCTGTTCACTATGTCACATCCCTGTAATTCTCAAAGTGAATCAGAGAGAGTTAAAGAGCACACTAAACAGAAACTTCCTTGATGGTTCACAGAGAGGGCCATTCAGGACCACACAGCCACCACCACGTCCACCTACGAAGTGCATGGAAAGTCATAAACACAAAGATGCCTGGTTCTCATCTTCTTGGTTAAACAAAAAACAAAAGCCATGAAGGAAACCCAGAGTCAAACTGCCGTGGATGGCAGGACTTCAGGCTCTTGTCCCAGCTGTCAGAGATGAGTGCCAGCCCCTGACCAGTGCTGCACATGAGTAAGCAGGAGATGGTGAAGTGGAATTTTGAGAAATAACAAACTCAAGACATGGATGTGGTTATCCAAACATCAAGGGACTTCTTCATTTGCACATGGATAATTGTGCAGTTATACACTTTATTACAGGGAGACCAGATGGGAGCAACGGAGCTCATCCTCAGCTGCCTGTTGCCCTGGAAGTCCTGACCCACACGTGGGGGCTAAAAGAAGAGATGAGCTCTCACTAGGTCCAAACCAAGATGGGTTTCACATTCAATTCCCAACCTCTCAACAGGTGTGGAAAAGTCACAGGTACCTGCAAGTTTGGCCCAAGTTCTGTTCCTCAGTCAGTCTACCAATTCTCAAGGTCTCGCTGAGCAGATATCAAGCTTTCCTTAAGTGCAAAGTGGGGGCAAAGAAACTGGAGCTTATGTTCCTACTGGTAATTAGGTGCTTGGAAGATACTGAATTCTTTACCTTAAGAGAGAGGACATGACTCACTGAAATAAAAAAGGGCCTATCCGCTGCCGCTTTTCAAAGTGATCAAGCCAGTTAGTTACCAGGATAAGAACTATTGGATCTATCCAGGTCAAGAAGGCAGGGTTGAGTGCCCTGAGATAAACAGATTTTGGTATTCAATGGGAAATGATGCAAAAACAGATTTGCCACCTGCTGACTATATGACTTTAGAAAAGATTCTGAAATCTCTGTATTTCAGTTTTGTTACCTAAAAGATGTAGGGTGAAAGCAACAAAGCCAAACTCTGTCTGGTTCAGTGTCTGGCACCCAATAAATCCTTGATGTATTTCCTTTGTCTTCCTTGCTGGTATCATTTCTTAGTTCTTAATTATGAATTTCTAATTCACAGTAATTGAACACATTTGCTATTTTACTACCCTGCAGTTGTTTTTTAATCACAAATATATGACATTTGAAGAAGTGAAGTAAAGTGAAAGTCACTCAGTTGTGTCCAACTCTTTGCTACTCCATGGGCTATACAGTCCACGGAATTCTCCAGGCCAGAATAAGGGAGTGGGTAGCCATTCCCTTCTCCAGGGCATCTTCCCAACCCAGGGATTGAACCCAGGTCTCTCACATTGCAGGCATGTTCTTTGCCAGCTGAGCCACAAGGGAAGCCCTATATGACATTTATATATTTTATATGTGACATTTATACATATATGACAAATACATATGTGGAATATATGACATTTAGGAATTATTCATAAGTAAGAAGAAAATAAAAATCATCTGTAAATCTAAAAGTGATTACAGTAAACATTTCAGTGTCTACCTTTTGTCCATGTGTCTTTGTGTATCCCCCACTCTCTTTCATTTACATATTTAAATACTTTTATGAAAGGGAAAGATGTAGCCAACATCTTCCACTTAATATATCTACTCCTTCCATGGAGCCTATCTTTCTCTGTCACTGAATATTTTTCCACAACATTATTTTAGTGCTGTATAGTCTTCCATTATTTAAAGGCACCATGATTTACTGACCAATATAAATGTGCTCTTTTAGCTAAGTTTTTATATGTAAAACTAAAAAATGTTTGAGGACTAACTCACACTATGGAATAAATTAAACTGAAAGTAGCTTGCCACTAATTAAATAGAAAAACAGTTGTGTCAATGGGATTCTCCATGCAAGAATACTGAAGTGGGTAGCCATTCCCTTCTCCAGGGGATCTTCCTGACCCAGGGATTAAACCCAGGTCTCCTGTACTACAGGCAGATTCTTTAATGTCTGAGCCACCAAGGAAGCCCCTATAACATGTCTTCACATCTGCACAAGTGAAATGTCTTCTTTCTTCTTTAACCACCAAACCTGCTCACTAAAAAACTGCTGAAGTCCATGATGAGGAGTGAAAGGACCATGTCTGTATCCTTGTCTTGACGCAGATCTTCTTTCATTGCCCCATCTATGTCTGACTTGCACCATCCACTGGTCCCATGTCCCATGCCAGGCTGCTAATCTACCCATGTTGCTGAGCTCACAGTAGAAAGCGGTCCATGCAAGATTAGTTCTTGACTGGAATAGCAAGATTTATATTACTTATGTTTCTTACTAGCAGTCCATCCAGCTCCAGCACAAATTCTATTTATTACCCCAGAAACATAGGGCATTTGGGAACACTTAGTCACTTCCTTCAACTCTGTGCTGTCTTCAGATATTTCTGACCTCTGGGACTCTGCTCTACACTCTCCTTGAATATACGCAGGGAAGAAGATGTATCTTTGGAGATAGGATGTCCCAGGCACATATACACACATATATGCTACTTGATAAACTATATAAATGCTTAAGAATACTTTCCATTTGGAACATTTATAGGTAGACAGAAATATATGTGTGTGTGTGTGTGTGTGTATTACACACATATAAATATTTGTTTTATATATATATAATACCCAAAAAGTATTTTTGGCATTTTTATAAATAGTGTATTATTTTACACATATTCTTCTATATGTATATGTTTTTTCCCAAGAAACCTCAGTCTCTATAGCTATGCTCTAGTCTCTCTTTATAGCTAAGAATAGTTGTCACAGTCAATTAAAATACAAATATGTGGATCTTTAAATAAATTCCATCAGACCAATATCTGTCTGGTTGGGAAGTAATTACTGTCCATTTGCTAAATGACTCTGTCCCTTATACTATTTTCCAGTGAACTAAAGACCTCTGGCAATCACAGATTTACAACTCAGCAAGATTAAACAATTTACTGTTATTTATGACAGCAAAGCTGGGTCTTCTGTATTATATTCCACATTAGCATCTGTCACTTTACATTTGGGAGATCCTGTCCAAAAAAAGATGATGCCTCCTTACCGAACATTCAGCAGGACGGCAGGAACAGGCGCCCTGACAAACAGCCTGACAAAATACTTTAAAGCATCACTAGAGCTTGCAGCTGTGCGTTTTCAGACGACTCAGCAGAGGAGCATGGAGCTTCTTAGCCTCGGCCCAGTCTGTTCCTCTCAGTAATCTCTCACAGGGTCCAGTCCATTAGGCTTGAAAATCCTCATGAAATGAACAGATTAAGATCTGGCCTCAGTGGAGCAGGTATAGAGGGGGTGGGGCTGCTCTGACCACAGTCTAAGCCTCAGAAAGATTTTAGATTGAAAAGCATGGCATTGACTCAGCTGATTCATAACAGGAAATAATACACAGATTTATGCAAAAAAAAAAAAGTCTTGTATGTTGAGTTACAGTCTATGCCAGAGCAGCTGCTGCTACCTCAAGTACCGTGACAGGGTGCATGTGCATGTGTATTTGTGCGTGTGCGTGTGTGTGTGTGTGTGAGAGAGGGGAGAGGATCATGACTTGAGCAGTTGCCTCCCAAGCCCTAGCCAGCAGCCTGCAGAAATGCCAAAGCCTGGCCTATGGAACTGTGATCAATAGGCACCTTCTATCAGTAAGGCATAAAAAACACATATGCACATGTCCTTTTATTTTAACTGGAGGAATAGTTTGGTTTTAACTGCGTCATATGAATCAATAAATAATTGATAATAATCCATTACCTCATTCAATCCTCCCAAAACCACTGGAAGATGTGGGAGGAAGTATTATGACATTCTCTAGTTTTATAAATGAGGAAACAAACCCCAGAAACCTAGGCAACTTCCCTACAGTCATACATGTTGCAAATAGTAGTACCATAATTCAAATTCAGAGCATCTCCTTTCTTCACTGCTTTTAAGGGATGTGTTTAACTATGAAAGCAATGCATACATATGTGTGTAATTACTTAATAAAGAGACATATATGAAGTAGAAATGGAAAGGATTCCTCTCCCCCCACCACACACACCCTCATGCCCTAGATATATTCACTGTTAACTGTTGGCAGTATGTTCCTCCAACCCTACTTTATATACCTAATTATATACACATAAGTAGGATCATGCTACATCATGCTACACATGATCTTCTACTAATTGCTTTATTTCACTTTAACAAACTATAATCCACATCTTTCTCATGTCACATATAGACCCACTTCCTTTATTTATGGATACTAATGCATTCCTGGTATGGTTGTGTCATAAATTACGTACCTGCTCTCTACTGCTAAACATATAAACTGTTTTCAAGTTTTCTTTAGCAAAATGCTGCAGTGAATATTCTTGTACATAAATATTTCCACATTTGTATTAGAAAATTTACAGGATGGATTCTTAAATTAAGGGATTCCTAGATAATTGGACAAGTATTCTGTTAATTTAGATACATATTGCCCAACCGCCTGACGAAAAAGTTGTATCAATTCAACTTTCACCAAGAGTGAACAAACATGACAATTTTCCAACATCTATGCCAGCTCTGAGTATTTTCTACATTTTTTCAAATTAATGGATTGTTTTTATTTGTATTTCTTTGGTTACTAATGACACTGATCATCTTTTCATACATTTGTAGTTGTTGACAATACTTCTTATAAATTGTTTGAATTTTTTATTAATTTCAGAAAGCATTTCATATATTATGATACTAGCCATTTGCTGTAAAACTCTCCTCCCAATATTCTGTGGGGTCTTTTGTCAAGCAGGATAAACTCTGGTCCTATGATTTCAAATTCCTTTCTCTTTTTCATTGTAAATGTCTTAAATACAAAGCCAGATATCCCTAGTTAGCAAACCAGATTCTCACTAGAGGAAAACAACAGAAAGGCAATAATTGTTCTATTTGTACAAAATACCTATTAGTAGAGACTTGGAAAAGGAAAGAAAATTGTGACCATATGCCAAGAAAAAAATGTCTCTGGGGACTTAATATTCCTAAAAAATACAGGCATTACTCCAAAATTTGATGTCACTAACAATGTAGGAGATGAAAGATATTTAAAGACTCAGAAAATGTGGGCTTTAACAAGTCTTGTGTATATCCTAGATATCCTCTTATTCATAACTTATGCGAGTCAAGTCAGATGAAAGAACCCAAAACTTTCTCTTTGGCTATGCAAATATAAACAGTAAAGGCATATTGGCCAAATCTTGAGTACTTGCCATTAGCTGTCAAGGCTGTACACTAACAAAGGACATTGCAGTCCTAGCTTTCTACCTTCAATTTAAAAATCCCTGGGCAATATAGATCTTTTTTGTTGTTTACTTTTTTTTTTTTGGCTGCCTATTATTCTCAAATAATCATATTCAAATCTTATTACAGTGTTCGTTCATGTCACTGTTGTCTAACAGAAGAGTGGCTAAGGCCCAAAAGATGAAGGTCAAGGTTGCTAAAGCCAATACCTCTGCTAAGATTCCCCCAAAATAGGTTCCAACTTCTATTCCTCAAGGCTGTACAGAAACTAACAAACTTCCAGAGTTCACAAAGGGAACAGATGTTTTACAGAAAATTTTTAGGGCAAGTTTCAAGCATAATGCTGCTGATATGTATCTGTCTTTTCAACAAACATCATTATGTTTTATCACAAGATTTAATAAAGCAGCTTAGTTAAAAATGCCATCTGGGTCTCTGGACACATTAAACAAAGCTTAAAATAACCCACCCCAGCAACTGGGAGGGCCCAGCTGTTCTTAAAACCTCTCCTACTCCTTTTACTTCCTCATAAAAAAGTAAATGAGGACTTGAGGCTACAAGAGTAAATAATGAACTGACCCAAACAGGGAGATGGGTGGAACCAAGTGCTCCCTAAAACTTGCCATTGCTTATATAATAGATTTCGTATTTCCACAATTCTGGGAAGAAGATTTGGGAAAGGAAGCAAGATAAAGTTATGGTGGGTCCTTTAGGCTTTTCGAATGTGCTACACACCAGTCCTTCCTAATGTCTGAGCCATAGGAGACCATTCCATTCACCTATTCTGGAGTTGAAACCAGTAGAAAATACAGAGCAATCACTGTCCAGTTCTTTTCCCTTCTAGAGATAGGACCTGGAGCCAGCCACGCCCAGATTTCCAGATCCATTTCAGGAAAGAAGCCTTCATGTTGAAGCACATGTTTCCCTCTCTTGCTTCTTTCCTCCTTACTTGTCACCCACCACCACATCCCAATCTGCTTCTCTTCCAAATGAATGTTCCTTGTCTTTGGCACCAAACCAAAATTTGTTCCTCAGATAGTTCTCATAATTGGCCAAGGTTCATATATTCTCATTCTTTGCAGCAAATACCTCTTCATGATCTATTGGAGTCAAATACAATCTGTGACAGCATCGATCCAGAGAGCACACCCAAGTCCCTTGCTGACCCAGCATTCCTCATATTCACTTTATTTTCTACCTCTAAAAGATTTCACAAGACATTAAGAAGCTCTTGAATTCTGTAAGCTGCACTGCAGGCCAATGTTACTATCATTAATGCTGATCATCATGTGGCCAGTACAGTGCATGACTAGCCAAAAAATGGATTTTCTCTTGGCTAAATCTTGTAACAGATTTAGTTTCTTCATTGTTTCAGTTCATACATACATAGAGTCAAATTATTATGTGAGATGTATTCAGTTGACCATAATAATACTGCCCTGCATTTCTTAGTTTTGTGAATGTTACAAAATGTGTTCATAAGCAGTGCTTCATTTGATTCCCAGGATAATTCAGAAATGCAGTCATACACAATTTATAGATGAGAAAACAAGTGGTTCCTAGGTATGTCAAGAGGCTAAAGCTTTGGATTGCAACTTGTTTGGCAGAGCTAGAATATGAGGCAAGCTTTCCAGCTGCTGATTCAGTGCTTTCTCTACCATACCTCACGCCTCCTGGGCTAAAGTAAAAAGAGAGTGTGGTTATCATATGAAGAAATCAGGTTTGGGTTTGCCAATTCTGTATCTGTAGTATTTGACGGGGCTTCCCTGGTAGCTCAGCTGGTAAAGAATTCGCTTGCCATGCAGGAGACCCCAGTTCTATTCCTGGGTTGGGAAGACCCCCTGGAGGAGGGCATGGCAACCCACTCCAGTATTCCTGCCTGGAGACTCCCCATGGACAGAGGAGCCTGGTGGGCTACAATCCATGGGGTCACAAAGAGTCAGACATGACTAAGCACAGCACAGCACAGGACTTGGTGACCTACTTTTATTTAACCGATAGTTGCTGGAACAATCTGGCTCCATGAAACACACCACACACATTTAAAATGCTAAGTTACAGAACTGTGCTGTCTAGTATGGTAGCTACTAGCCACTTGTGGCTAAGTTGAAATCCTAATTAATTAAACTAAATGTAAAATTTGGTTCTTTAGCAGCATCAGCTACATTTCAAGTATTCAACAGTGAAGTGTCCTAGTTGGCTAAGACAGTGCAGATTATAGAACATACCCATTCTCACACTAAGTTCTATTAGACAGTGCTGACATACAATATCATCTTAGAGAAAGAAGCCTTTAGAAAAAGTCAGAAACATCTTAAGGCAGGCACAGTGCTGTCATCTGTTCAATATTAAAGATAGTTTAGGACTAAAAAAGAAGAATGTAACAAAGAGGAGAAAGATAAGACAGGTGGTCTTAGCCATTGATGGATCTACCCAGGGAAGGGCAAAGGCATTCTTATAGCCTAATATTATGATGCATTTAGCTTTTCAACTCTTTAAGACATTAGAATAAGTTGATACATAGAGGATCTAAACCCCTGAGGAGTATCTAAAGCAGTTGGAAATAGAAATAGGATAAAAATTAACTCGCTACAAACTAAGTTTAATCACACATCATTTAAATAACACTATTTACTCCATGTACTTAGTTTTCTATAGTTTGTTTTTTGCTCTATATAGCAGGACATAATCTTTAAAGGGAGATTTAAATACTTCTGGAGATTTTTCAGATAAATTCACATAGCCCCATAAAAACTACTTTAAAAAGGTAGTTTCTTTACATTTTTCATTAACCTACTCAAATTAATTATATAAAAATCCAAGAATCTACTTATGTTATTGCTTAGTCGCTAAGTCGTATCTGACTCTATTGCAACCCCATGGACTGTAGCCCACCAGGCTTTTCTGTCCATGGGATTTCCCAGTTAAGAATACTGGAATGGGTTGCTATTTCCTTCTTCAGAGGATCTTCCTGACCCAGGGATCTAACCAGCATCTTCAACATTGAAAGGAACATACTTTACCACTGAGCCACCAGGGAAGCCCCATTATATTCAAAAAAAACAAAACAAAAAACCAAAATTCATACCAATGGAGGTGGCTATTTCAATGAACTCTTACTCTGAAAATTGGTAATTAAAGAGGTAAATAAACACATATTCTGTCTTTCTATAAGGAACTATATTACAGGATAATCAAAGAGCCTACTAGTAAGAAAAATATCCAGTTTATAGAAAAATGTCAGCTAAAACATACAGATGGAATTAGAGAATTTGAAACTCATCATTTTGAAATCGCTAATGAAATAATCAATTCAAGTCAGTAACATTAATGAATGCTAAAACAATCAAGTAAAAGTTGATAAGGAACTGAATATTCACATGGTATGAATTAACCCCATAGGCTACTGCTAGTCCCAAAGGGGAAAATAATGGACCATACCACCATATCTCTATAATCATCTCAGAATCACAAATGATGAAACAACCAGAGATTATGTTTCCTTGTATTATGCAACTGATCACACACCATTGCCATGAAATAATTTTGCAAAAAGAAAAATATTAAACCTGAATCTAATTAAGCCTCTAGACTGATTTCTAGTTCTCACACACACACATACATAGAGGAAACAGAATGAAAAGGTAAATGACACCATAAAGAAGTAATCAGAAAATTCCAGAAAGGAGGTGGAAGAGACATTTTATAGAAAGACAACCGACCTAGTCTCTTCAAGTCAATTTCATTAACAAAATGAAAATAAAGAGGGAGGTACTTTCTAGGTTAAAAGAGACCTAAGACAAATGTAATGTGTATTCCTTGATTATAAGAAACAAGTTCAAACAAATCAGATATAAAAGACATTTCAGAATAACAGAGGAAATTTTAAGGTAGACTTGGTCATAACTAATATACAGAAATATTTTTTAAATTTTGTTTGGGATGTTAATGATGTTGTAGTGAAGTAAAAGTTACTCAGTCATGTCTGACTCTTTGCAATCCCATGGACTATACAGTCATACAGTCTATGGAATTCTCCAGGCCAAAATACTGGAGTGGGTAGCCTTTCCCTTCTCCAGGGGATCTTCCCAACCCAGGGATTGAACCCAGGTCTCCTGCACTGCAGTCAGATTCTTACCAGCTGAGCCACAAGGGAAGCCCTAACGATATTATAACTATCAAGTAAAATGTTCTTCTTTTTTAGAGATTCATACTGAAGAACTTGTGGGTAAAATTTCATTTTTTAAAATATACTTTAGCCCCTCAAAAAGATGAACCAAATATAGAAAAATGTGAACAATCCAGGACAGGGGTATATGGATGTCGTAATCTATTCTCTCCACTTTGCTGAAAGCTTATAAGTTTCATAGCTTTATTACAATAATTCTTTAAATCTCAAATTGTACAGTTATTTGTCCAATCTATTTCAAACTCTATGAGATATTAAAACATTAACAGTGTAATTTTACCTTCGAAAGATTGAAGGCAAAAGGAGAAGGGAGTGGCAGAGGATGAGACGGCTGGATGGCATCACTGACTCGATGAACATGAATCTGAGCAAATTCCGGGAGACAGTGAGACAGGGGAGCCTGGCATGTTGCAGTTCGTGGGGTTGCAAAGAGCCAGACATGACTTAGCAGCTGAACAACAACAAGTGTATTTTATCATTTCAGAAATTCTAAAAACTTCTGTTTTCATCCAGCAACTATATAATCAAAGAGCAACTATCATTTTTTATAGAAAATGTGCTTTGTAAAATTAACTTTTTCTATTAAAATCAAGATTTTCCAGACAGAGAGAATGCAGCCCACCTGGTCAGATTCAAGTCAGTTCAAAGAGAATAAATTCTACATTCTACTATTTTTCTAAGTAGTTTATGAATATCCAATGGGAAATCAAAAATGGCCAAAGGATCTGGAATCTAAGTTCCCTATTCCTGAGTACAGTCAGCAAGTCAAGTCAGGAGGTAAGTGTATCACCATCAATTTGCAATCATGCAAGACCAATTCTGCTTACAGTGGTCCCTTTAAACAACCTTTCTCCTGAAGTCAGACTTCTGATTCTCCACTTTGCTTTATCAAAAGCTCCAAAGAAGGTGAACAAAATGAGGAAAAGATTGGAAAAAACTGGTTGTTTGAAATCTTGATAAAGTCAATCATCCCTTTCCCCCATGCCCATCCATCCTTGAAGTAATACTTTCAGATTATTTAAGAGATGGTGCTTCTGTGTGGACTTCAGTTTGTCATTCTTTCCTTCATAACTGCTAGATTAAATTTGACTCTATTTTAGGCATATATTAACATATGCTAACTATCTCCTAAAATAAACTCCACTCTTAAAGTTAATGTGTATTTATCAGAGAAGATGCACTGAAGTAAGAGACTGAAAGACTGAAGAGTCCTTAGGGCAAAGTGTGCCAATAAATAATAAAGCATAATAATAATTTGCCCATGCAAATCACCAACTGTAGCTTCAAAAACATCCAGACCCATAATAAATACTGGACAGGCTATGTTTCTCTCCTTAGAAAAACTGGCCCAGGAAGGAGTATGAAAGCTGCCACAGCTCTTCCAAGGCTCATTATTCTCCATCATTCCATGGGAACAGCTTTGTCAGACAAGAGTAAAGACTATTTGTCAACCTCTCTCCAACTGTCTGATTCAAGCCAACTTTCATCAATCCCAAGTGAGGAGCCAGAGAGACATACAAGTCTTGTATCTTCAGCAGCATCATCTGCTGGGGTTAGAGATCACAACTCCACAATCCAATGGGCTCCCAGTCCCTTCACCCCCACTTCCACCCAAACCAGGCCCTGTTTTTACCAACTGCCTTTTGGTTATTAAAAAAAAAAAAAATCCTCTTTCCCTATCCCGGAAACACTGAGAAGTGGGAATTATAGTAGATAAATGTAAAGAATGAACAACCTTAATGCTGTTTTTTTAAAGCAAGACATGAGAAAATTAAAAACGAGTTGGAAAGGAGGTGGGAAGAAATTCAAATGCCAGGTAATTGTTTAGTTTCACTTTTTTAAATGTTCATATTTATTTATACTCATTTATTTAAACCTCTGCAGAGGTCTCCCTTAAAGAAGGGTTCTGTGTGTGTGGATCTGACTGTATCAAAAAGGCTGAAATTCCTCATTTAGACCATGTTTCCCACAGAATTCAGGGACCCTTGAAGTTAGGTATTCCCCTTGAGATGCTGCTGGCTTTGGAAAGGAGGAAATCAGGGTATGAGGATATGCCAAAAGGTGCATCAAATTGTAGGACAGGAAGAAAGAGGGGAGAAGGAAAAAAACTCAAGGTCTGAGAATTCAGATAGCAAAAGGAGACTACATAGGTCGTGGGAAAAGGGACAGAATGAAAACTGCAAGGGAAAAGGGGCCTGAAATGTTGTCAACTGTCAAAGGGCATCTAGGAGAGAAATTGGGAATAGCTTTAAGAAAAGCATGGCAAATCTCATTTCCGACCATTTAGATTTTCCTCTGGGGAACTGAGATCCCAGTCTGTATAGTTTCAAATTGACCCCCGCCCCCATCCCTTTCCTAGTCAAATCAATTATGAAATAACTCCACAAACCAATGATATCAAAAACCTTCCCGCTTGCCAAATATGTCAGAGATAAACTCTGTGTGTGTGTGTGTGTGTGTGTGTGTTTGTGCGCGCTGAGCCAACACTACTGTTAAATTTGGCAGAGCCAAGACTTAGAGTGGAAGACTGCAAACAGAATACACGAGCGGTGGGGGTAGAACTATATTGGTAGCTGGAGGGTAGTGAAAGCAATCAGAGCAAACATTTTTAAAGGGCTGAGGAAGAGAAAGTTGAAAAGAACAGCGAGCAGGTGCAGGACATGGTCAGAGTCCAGGGAGAGGTGAGGGCGATGTGGCATCCATCGGGATGCCCGGCGGGGCTCAAAGAAAGGCTAGGAGCTCTTAAGGCCTTTCAGAGTGGCTAACACAACGTAGCCCAGGCGTCCCCGTGCGCTGGGGACGTTGAGGGAGAGACAGTGGGGGGGCAAGGGTAGAGGGCCTGGGAGAGCAGCCGAGCCAAGGAGCAGGATGGGGGTCGGGGCTGGCTGGAGGAGGGGGTGGTGGACTCCACGGACAGCAGGTCACTCACCCCGTTGGCCGCAGCCATCTGCACCACGATTTCCGTGGCCGTCCTGCTGAAGTACCTGCCGTCGCTGCCCACCACCATGGTGCAGCCCTGGCGGTCGCGCAGGTCGATGGACGACAGCACGCTCTGGATGAAGTTAGGCAGGTAGTTGCGCTGGCCCTCAAAGAGCCCGGTGGGCCGCCGCAGCCCCCCGCCTCCGGCCGGCCGCTGGTCCTCGTAGGGTGCCGTGGGCACCGTCAGCACCGGGATGGGACTCCCCTCCATGGCGCCTCCTGGCCGGTCCTGCCGCGGCTCCCGGAGCCGGAGGGAATCTGCAGCCCTAAGGGGCCCCCACCAGCCTGGCGGCGCGCCCGAGCTCCGCCTCGCGCCGCGGCCCGCTCCGCGGTCGGTCCGCGCCCGGCGCCCTCCTGCCGCGCAGACCGCTCCTCCCTCTGCGCGCGGCCCCTAGCTGCCCCGGCAGAGTTTGGCCTCTACCTTCCAAGAAAGTTTGCTCCCGCCCAACTTCCTCTCTGGCCGGAGCGCTCGATGTGCCCGAACCTGCTTCTTTCTGCTGGACTCACTTTTGGGGTGTCCCAAAAGTCCCTTCCCAGTGCCAACTACCCTCACTGACTCTAGGACGCCTCCCGGCACGCCTTGAGCCTTCTAACCTGAGCCTTCTCCGGGTGATTGCGTCTCTCCCGCACACCCTCCTTTAGAAAACAGCAGCGGGCTGGGGAGAGTTTGAGCAGGATCGGGGGTCCTCTCCTGCACCCGCAGCCCCTCTCCCCTCCACCTGGCAGTCCCGCCTCCCGGCCTCCCAGGGAATGAGCGGTTCACAAGCACCAGTTTCTCTTTTGAACAAGGGCAGGGGTGGAGTTGGGAGGGGGCTGAAACCTTTTGCCATCAGAGAACAGCCCCAGCCAAAAATAACCCTGGAAAGGCGAGCTGAGAATTGTTATCTTCTGCCAGCGCTGAAATGGGAGGCTGGGCGCTTCGAATGTGTCTGTGTGTGTGTGTACACACACCCCCCACCACTACCATTTGTTGCAGAGAATCACATACTGTCAGGCCCTTCAATCCAGCAGGACCCACCCAGCTATCCACACTTTTCCCCAGGCTGTCTAAAGGCAGCACACTTCTCAGGAAGGAAAAAAATTTTTTTGCTTGTTTGTTGTGGTGGTTGCAACAGCAGCAACACTGACGCACAGATGCCTGTTTCCTTATTCTCACCCTCTCACCCTCCCTAGCCCCTGCTCCTGCTTAGCAACAGGCTGTCCCACACTGTACTTGTCCACACTGCCGAGCTCTCACCAGGATCCATTGCTTTCACTGGGAGGAGGGTAAAGCCCTTTGTAAAGTCCTATCAGGGATGAATGAACAAACCCAAACTAAACAAGGACTGGGTACCAGGAACTGGGCTTGTTCCTTTCATAGGCAATTTGGCATTCTGGTGGGAAGGGGGCTCAAAGAAGGGGGCCTTCTCTCCATAAAGCCCACCAAAATATCCCAATTCAAGAAATTCCCTATAGAAAATGAGTGAAGAAACAACAGGCAAAAAGCATAAAGCCCCAAAACAGAAGACACAATTCTTTTTTTGTTTGTTTGTTTGTTTTAACTTTTTGGCCATGCAGCATCTCCCCAGACCAGGGATCAAATTTGTGCCCCCTGCAGTGGAAGCACAGTGTCTTAATTGCTGGACCACCAGGCAAGTTCCAAGAAACAGTCCTTATTTTTGTTTCTCCTTTCACTCTCAAAGCATTTTTGCACCCAATAAAGTCACTAAAATCTCCTGCTTCTTATTCTTCTCTAAATATCATCCATTTCCTGGGACTAAGCTCAATTTGCTGCAGGATTATAAAGTATTTGATCACAGTAAAATGACTGTGCCGAAGAATTGATGCTTTTGAACTGTGGTGTTGGAGAAGACTCTTTGAGAGTCCCTTGGACTGTAAGGAGATCCAACCAGTCCATCCTAAAGGAGATCAGTCCTGGATGTTCATTGGAAGGACTGATGCTGAAGTTGAAACTCCAATACTTTGGCCACCTGATGTGAAGAGCTGACTCATTGGAAAAGACCCTGATGCTGGGAAAGATTGAGGGCAGGAGGAGAAGGGGATGGCAGAGGATGAGATGGTTGAATGGCATCATCAACTCGATGAATATGGGTTTGGGTGGACTCTGGGAGTTTGTGACGGACAGGCAGGCCTGGCGTGCTGCGGTTCATGGGGTCGCAAAGAATCGGACACGACTGAGTGACTGAACTGAACTGAACTGAAAATGACTGAATAACTGTTCATACTTACGTGCTGTTTTGCAGTTGACAAAGGCTTTACATAAGTCTTTAGAGACTCAAAACATCTAAAATAAGTAGTAGTGGCATTCATATCATTCCCATTTTACAGATAAGAACGAAGGCTTTCTGTGAGGTTGAAGGAAGTGGAGGAGATGGCCTACATTCAGTCCAAATTCTTATATGGCCCCTCCCCTTTTTATTAATATCTTTAAAGTGTGAAGTCATTAACTGAATCCTATTGACAGCAAAGATTTTTTGTGTTTGTGTGTGTGATTATTGTTGTTGTTTTGCGTCCACCCTATCCTTAGGCACCCAAAAGTCCATTCCCCTGTAAATTAAAGTTCCTGACTTTATGGTTGAGGGAGCCTTAGCACCAAATAGAATGTCAATCCTTCTACTACAGTGTGGGATTCTTTTAATCACTACCTAATAACACTTCATTTTGCAGGGAAGCACAGCATCATTCCCAGAGGAAGAGAAAGTCATTAAGTGCTCAGTCCCAGAAAAGACAATCTTCAGGCTTGGGGACTTGGCGACTCCGCCCCCAAGCTTCAGAGATAACCAGAAGGTCTCCAGGACTCCATCTCTCCACTTCCAAGGCATGCCTCTCTTTTGACATCACCATCATTCTCTCCTGACACAGCCCAGCTCCTTCCCCAGGGCTGAGGACAAGTCAGGTGCATCTCAGACAGGATTTTAGAGCTTTACCAGACTAAAGGAAAGCCTCTTCCCTTGTCTAATCCCCAAAGACCAGAGACTCTGACTGGTTCAGTTTGATGCAATGCACCCAACCACATAGCAGGAACCCCACAGTGAAAGGGGAAAAAATTCCTCTAAAGGCGGGGGGTGCTGGTCCCCAAAAGGAGGAGAGATGGGCAAACGAACCATAATTGTCCACCACACAATTGACAATTCCACTGATCAAGTTTTTCAAAAATTTTCTTTTCTCTGAATTCATATAGCACTTGGTATCATTCATAAGGAATGTTCCATGTGCTGCTACATCTTGCAAGAGGTTTTCTCTCCTCCAACTATATGTGGCTTGGAATAATTCCTTTTCTTCTCCTCACCTAAGAATCATTACTATGAAATGGGGATTATTATAATCCCAACCTCATAAATTGCTGGGAGGATGAAAATATTAGTACAGTGCCTGACAAATAGGAAGGCATTCAACAAATGTTAGATATTCATATTATTACCAGCAGTGTATTTGTCATTATGATTAATGTCCTATATAGTAAGAACTACAGTTTATATCTTTATAGACCAGCACTGTACTTAAACATCTTTGAGCAAAGGTGATATTAGATAAAGTTTGGCTGAATTACTCTGTAGTTTCTGACAATGGAAACTCAAGGTATATAGAGTATTTGTCCTTGAAACATAGAAAAAAGGGCTTTTGAACTAAAGAAATCTCTTCAAAGTTGCCCCCAATTTTCATCAAGTTAATTCCAATAAATGTGTCAATGATGGAGAAAGGAATCTGAGAGGGCCTCACAGGTAAGAAATGCCTGCCCATAGTTGCTCACTGGTAAAATTAGGTCAGATTAGATGAGTGTTTCCCAAAGGGTTTTCCTCAGAACATGAGTGCCTCCCAAATGCTGCACAAAGAAGCATTTCACAGTGAAGTAACTTCTAAAACTCCCGCATGCTGTATCCCATTCTTGGAGTTTCCTGTAAACCTAAACCCACAGCACCAGTTTGCTTGGGGAAAGGGACTCAGACTCAGACTTTGGGGCTGCAGCTGGTGACAATCTCCTCCCCCTTCCTGTGTCCTCAGTGGGCTAGGTCAGGGATAAATACTTGGTCCTGACTCTAAGGGGCTGGTCACCCCTTTGTGCTGAATTTACAATTTCTCTACAGCATGTGTCACAATGAAGTGCGTCCTGTGGGCCTGCAGGTGCCTTCCAGCTTCCTCTGAGTCTCTAGGTAACGTCCTCTCACTGAGAATTCTTGGCCTGAAACAGAGGTGACTGGTATATCCTTCCTTCCCCTTGGGATTTCCTTGTTCTCAAAAAGGTGTCAGTTGCCATCTTCCTGTAGAGACTATACTAGCGGCTCAGCTACATCAGCCTTTCCCAAAAGGGAATTTGGGTAAAATCAGTCTTGAAACATTTCAGACTTTCTCCACCCTGTTGTAGATTCACAAAGCATAGTAGCATATGAAAGACTCCATGAAGTTCCATAGGAAAAAAACCTGTTTAACTTTAACCCAGCATTTCTAAATTTTATTTGACCCTGGGGCCCATTTCCAAATCATCTATTAAGAGATCAAGGTCATCAATATTCCACGAAACTCTTTAGCTCTCTGGGGTCCCTTCCAGCCATATCATTCTATGATTTGCTTTTTTACTTATGAGGCATTAAAAGATTAATTCCTATCAGGCTTCCATTTAGGAACTTCTCAGAATATGCAAACAGGAGCAAGTAAAATTGCCCAGTTTAAAAAAAAAATCCTTGAATGGTTTTGAGACTTAAAATGAATTTTATGTACATATATATTTATATATATATATACATTTACATATAATTTTATTTTCTGCCCCACCCCTAATCTCCTGGCTGACAGGAAAGGCAGGCACACATGTCTGGCCCTTGGTAGTTCTATATTCCTCCTGAGTCTGCTTCTGTGCACACAGGGCATGCTAAAAACATGCAGTAGACTCACTGACTCCAACAGCAGAAGAAATGCCAAAAGTACAGGACTAGAGGCAGAAAAAGCAGGTGGAAAATGTCATGAGGCAGTCCTCCAAGGAAGCGCTAGTTCCCTTTTAAATGTACCCAAACATCTTCTGGTGAGTGGGGAAAGTTAGTTACACATTTCTCCTAAAGTACTACCTTCCACTAAGCCTTCTGTCCCCCAACAAATGAAATAACACATACTAATTCCAACAGAACTTACTGCTTCTCTACTTCCTTCAGTATAAGGCCACTAAGTGAATGTTCAAGTGATGGAAAGGCGCATGTCACATGTGTATCTTATAAATGTTTGTGCACTTGTCTCTGATTTCTCACATTTGGGCTTCAAAACTCTGTTTCCCACCTTCATCAGCAACCACCCACATGACCGTGGACAAGCTGTTTACTCTCTCCAAAGCTCAGTTTCTGAGTCTATAAAATGGACACAATACTACCTACCTTCTAGGGTTTATGACCATACTCAGAAAGCTAGTATGTAAAAATTGCTTAGCACAGGGCCTAGAATATAAGGGTTTAATAAGTGCTTGATGTAATTATTGTGAATATTATATTAATATTACTATCAATAAAGTAATTATCACTGATATAATCATTACTATAATAACTACTACTACAATTATTACTATAATAATTTTTTAATCTTTGTATCAGATAGTATTGTCTTTGAGGCAACAATATACTATGTCTGAATAACCTTTACAGGACAGTATCTGTATGAGATCACATGCAAATCAGGAAACTAGGGTTAAGGATGAAAAAAGCTATTCTTATTGACCCTTAAAAACTTCATAAGTAACTGTGCAAAAAGAGCCATTAGCCTTGCACATGGAACTCCAGCTCCTCTGGAGTTTGTTTTTGGAGGTAACCACAGGATGCTTACGAACACTGAAATGCTGTTTATAAATCTCCTGAGACCAGCACAAGAAGGTGATTGGCTCAACCAATGCAGATGTGGTCTCTTGACTGCTGCATGGCCTGGCCTCAACTTTGAAAAACACTTAATGTTAACTAACTTGCAAAGATGGTAGTTTTTGGAAAGCAAAAGTTTTCATTTTAATTCAGTTTTACCTAAAAATAATAGGCCTCTGATCTGCCAAGAATAAAGATACCATTTCCATGTGTCCCTCATTAATATCTAGGAATGACAATGATTACAGTAACAGATTATTTAAAACTTTAGAAAGAATCTTATCAAAGTTCTTAATTCTATAAAAGGAAAAAAAAAAGCTTACTTTTCTAGAGGAATCTCAACTTTTCAGCAGATGAATGTTGTTTTTAAAGGTTTCAAAAAGAAACACAATTTAGATCTTTATTAAAAAGAAAATGTATAGTGCAAATTTCACTTAAATTATATTGCAATAGTCGTTTGCAGTCGCAGCATATATCAAATGTTCCTTTGGTGGTTTTTATGTTTGGGTTTTAGAAAGGGACCCCCCTCCCATATATGGCTAATCTCTGAATAAATATTTTAATATTCCTATGTAGTCATCTTTAAAAAGCAATTTTATATCTATTTCATGGAGCTAAATAACATGGCTTGCCATATAAGCCTTATGAATGAATTTTTCTCAGCCATGAAGTATGGGTGAGTTTGCATGACTGATAGTGAAATACTCTTATCAGGACCAGTCAGTTTGATGCCATACTCAAGTCCCTCTAGCTCAGCCCAGGTTCAACTCAGGTTTTACTCACCCACTTAACCCTGATAATTCTATATACCCTGACAGATCAGTTTTCTCCAAGAGATTTCTTTCAGCCTTTCTCTCATTCCCTCAGAGCACATCTACAGAGGACACATATTTGAAAAGTAACTCAACCAAATAGAGAAACAATGTACATGACCATGATCATTGCAGTTTAACCTAGAGTTTTCTGGACATGCTGTTTTAACCCAAAAGTGGTGTCAGTGGTTAGAGTTTCATAGCCTAAAATACGGTTCCCAACTTCCCAAGGGTATCTTCATTGTTCTGGCATTTTTATTCACCCTGTTTCTAGTGTTTCCTTGAAAGCCAGAAAGTAGTCACTTTTCATTCAAGTAGTCATTTTTCATGGAATTGATTTTTCCAATTCAGTAGAAGCCAAGGTCAACCCAGAGGTTTGTAGTCAATAATTCGCTTCATGTTATCTGAGATTCCCCCAACAAGTGTGACTGACTCAGGGACAGTGCTCATGACAGCAGCTCAGAGCTCAACAGTAAACTTCCATCATTGACCTGCCAGGTATCAACAGAAGGTGTTATTCCCTTTCACTGTGTCCAAACTTCTGACAGATGTTAATCACTGGGATTCAAGAATGAGGAGATAGGCTTTCTGAGAATTCTTAGCAATTCCAGAATTCATGTCAGTATTCTGTAATTCTCATAGCACTTGTACTTACATGTTTCTGAAAAATATTAAGTGACCATAATAATAAGCAGAGAATCATTTTTCTGTGATAGGACTGTATGAAAAGTCTTCATGGTCTTCTGTTTAAAGATATAATACCAAAAGTATGGATTTTGGTATTTAATAATAAAAAGTATTATTATTATAATTAACCAACAAATTGCAATGAGATCATAAAATCCAATACCATGTAAAAATGATCTCTACTGGATAGACATACAAGACATTAGAAAACATTAAAAAGAAATGAACAAATTAACACAAAATGGTGCTAAATAAAAATAATTTTTAAATTGGAAGATAATTCCACAAATATTCAAAGACTCTTATTCTTTAAATGAAATTTTTAACCCCACAAAGTATCAAATGTTCTTTCCAATAGAATTCAAGTAATATTTGAAGGCAAGGTCAAGAGTACTACAGAGAAGCAAATGTCAGAATAGTCAATTTAAGGACATATTTTGCTTCCAATACCTGGTTATGTCTTAGAACACTATAGGACTTATAAAAAGTATCTTAAACCTATAAACTTACTAATATTTATCTGTAAGAATAATGCACTGTTGGCAGTGAACAGAGCCACGAACACACTTAGAGCAGAAGATGCAGGAAAGTCTCACTGATGCTTCCCTTCCACCGCTCATGTCCTTGTTCCCAGAAATGCTGACCTTGACCTTTGACTTCTGCACAGCAATATTTCCTGCTCCTGCTTTCAACTTGAAGTCAGTGAATTTCTTCAAATAAGTAATGGACTTTTAAACTTTAATTCTCACAGGAGAACTGTAACATTTCTTCCAACTTTTTTTTTCCCTCAACCGATTTTTCTCAGAATCTAGAAATTTTGGAGTCCATTTAAATTTCCCTCAGAAATGCCAGAAAGGAATCCCCAAATGGACAAGTGTTTTTCCCTATATTCCTTTTCAGAAGAAGCCATAAACATAAGAGATTTCCTTCTCATCTCCAAATTTTCTCTGCTCACTATGGTTGTCATCTCTTTAGATGCCTTGCTTTTGCTCACAATTTCTCCTCCTCTGGGAAGAGCCCCAATTCCATGAACAAGTTCTCGGTGGTTATTTCCTTTCTCTATTATCCTGCATTCCTGACCATATACAGGATGTTGACTAGGAAGGATAGCTGGCACAACTGGATTCTCTTTACTGTCTCTGGAACTTGAATACTGGAACCCAGACATACAGAAATTGGGGGCCACTCTGGCCATATTGATATTGATAACAGGTGTGGGAGCAACAGAATCTATATCTACCTGTTGCTTAGATCCCAGAACTTGGCCTGAATGCTCTTTCCCAGTCATGAGGTACTTAAGATGTCCCAATATTCTTCATGAAATCCCTCCCTGGTTTAAGCTAGCCAAAATTAGTTTCTGCTGCCTTCAGTCAGAAGAACCTTAGCTAATACATCATTATTCCTTGGCCCAGTTCCTCTAATTTTTCAGAAAAAGAAGGAAAAAGTGACAACATAAGATACCATTTATCTAACATTTGGAAACACACAAAGGAATACTCTGTACAGTTTATTATGCACACATATGTAGGATGAGCAAACTGTGAACAGTGTGCACATCTATATCAAGATCATGATTGCCTTGAGAGGCAAAGGAGACATGAGCCAGGAAGAGGCCTAAAGAGGGACTTCGACAGTTATGGTAATGCTTGATTTCCAGGTGACCATATGACTCAGTTTGCCTGGGGCTGTTGAGTTTACATCTGTTATCCAAGCATAATTAGCAACAGCAGCCCCTTCTCTCTCAAGAGTATTCCAGTTTGGATACTAAGTTCTATGACCATCCTTTCAGAACACTTTAAATAATAATAGAAAAATACTTCTGCATATTTTCCTGTATGTTTGAAGTATTTTATGACAAACATATTTTTAAATTATTACACATACAGAATATAGCTGCCAAAGTCCCTACTTTGATATCCCAGTCATGAATCCCTCTAGAACACCTCCCCCACACAACACTTGTGAGGATTCAATGAGGCCAGCTCTATGAAGCACTCATCAGTAACCTGCACTGAATAAGAGACAGTCACCATTTAGATGGCATTACTTTATATTAATCAAATTCCTGGTAAGTTATTTAGGGACATTTTAATTTTAATACTGTATGTAAGTTGTCCATTCATAAGGTTCAAAATTCAAAAAATACAAAAGGGCAATGAAGTTTTCCAGTACTGTCCTTGTTTTAGTCAGTTCAGTTGCTCAGTCGTGTCCGACTCTTTGCAACCCCATGAACCACAGCACGCCAGGCTTCCCTGTCCATCACCAACTCCCAGAGTCTACCCAAACTCATGCCCATCAAGTCGGTGATGCCATACAGCCATCTCATCCTCTGTCGTCCCCTTCTCCTCCTGCCCTCAATCTTTCCCAGCATCAGGGTCTTTTCCAATGAGTCAACTCTTCGCATGAGGTGGCCAAAGTACTGGAGTTTCAGCTTCAGCATCGGTCCTTCCAATGAACACCCAGGACTGATCTCCTTTAGGATGGACTGGTTGGATCTCCTTGCAGTCCAAGGGACTCTCAAAAGTCTTCTCCAACATCACAGTTCAAAAGCATCAATTTTTCGGCACTCAGCTTTCTTCACAGTCCAACTCTCACATCCATACATGACCACTGGAAAAACCATAGCCTTGACCAGACGGACCTTTGTTGGCAAATTCAGACTTCAATTGAAGAAAGTAGGGAAAACCACTAGACCATTCAGGTATGACCTAAATCAAATCCCTTATGATTATAGAGTGGAAGTGAGAAATAGATTTAAGGGACTAGATCTGATAGACAGAGAGCCTGATGAACTATGGATGGAGGTTCATGACATTGTACAGGAGACAGGGATCAAGACCATCCCCATGGAAAAGAAATGCAAAAAGGCAAAATGGTTGTCTGAGGAGGCCTTACAAATAGCTGTGAAAAGAAGAGAAGTGAAAAGCAAAGGAGAAAAGGAAAGATATTCCCGTTTGAATGCAGAGTTCCAAAGAATAGCCAGGAGAGATAAGAAAGACTTCCTAAGCGATCAATGCAAAGAAACAGAGGAAAACAACAGAATGGGAAAGACTAGAGATCTCTTCAAGAAAATGAGAGATACCAAGGGAATTGCCCTTGTTTATCTCCTTGTTAATTGTTAATTGTTAATCTAGAAATAAATGTTTCTAGATTTTTTACTATCCTTAAAGAATATTCCATGTAAATTATATATATATGTGTGTTTGTAATAACCCATTTGAAGCTCATAAAAACTCATTGAAAAGATATCATTATTACTACCATTGTACATGATGAAGTTGAAGCTTGAAGTGATGAAGTTGAAGCTTGAAGTGATTAAGTGACTTATTTACGGTCACACAGTTGGTAAATAGCAAAATTCAGGTTTCAATCTCCTAACCACTATAAGTATTGTCCCAAATTTTGAAAAAGAGGAAGTGGAACTGCCCTATTAAAATGAAGGCATATTTCAGGTAACAAAGAAGCTGGCACCCACATTCCCTGCTCATCCGGAAAGCTCAACTTGCCCCCAAATATCTCCCCTTGTTATAAAGAAGTCCACCATTTCAGATTTTTACTTAAGAGCTTAGAGTGCTTAGCTCTTCTCCTAGAGTGCCCTAATTAAAATAGAAATGAAAATCTTGAAAGACTAAATATATGCTAACACTGGGAAATTTGTTGGTTCCCCTTCTTAAGGCAAGGCACTGAAGGGGACGGTCAGATTGGGTGAGCAGGGGCCATCCTTGAGGAGTAGGGGCAAGGTAGGATGTGACAAAGAAAACTCATCTTATGGTTTTCCCTTCAACCTGCCCTAACTAAGAGATCAGAGACTGATCACCATCTGAAAACTAGTTACCTGAGTTGCTTTTAATATGACGAATATCAATTTCATCCCTTCATCAAACATTCTCATCTGGCTCTTCTTTGACCAAGGACACACACATTGCCAGGAACAGTATGGGCAGTTAATTCTCCCACACAAGAATCTGCAGGTTCTGAGTTACCCAGGATCACCCACCTCCACACCCACCCATCTGTATCCCAAGTTCTCGGTAGCAGCCCGCTCCCCCCACGCCACAATTCTGGAGAGAGCACAGCCTGGAGAACAGCAACATCTAGCCCTCTGGCAGAAAAGTCCCAGGTATCCAGCAGCAAGAACATGAATATGAACTCAGGAACCAGGAGTCAAATTGTGTTTCTGTCTGAAAAAGGATATTAAGCGCTTCATTTAGGTTAAATCAGAGTCAATCCTCCAAACCAAGAGAAAGTTCATATCTAACACACAGAAATTACACGATGGAGGGAAAGGAAAGATCAGGCCTTACCTTGGCAAGAGCTTGTGATTGTCTCAGTACAGTATAAAATATTTGTTCTGGAACCAGCTATTTGCCTGATCACTTGGACACTGCTTGTACAACCAGAAAAATCGGCCATCAGGTAGGAAAATGTGTGGTTATGTAAGGCTTAGAACTCAGTTACCTGAAATTGCAAGGGAAGGTAACATTTTCATCCAAAGTGAGTGCCTTTGTTCATCTTGACTGATTATTGTAACATCAACAGCCTCTAATAAAGTGTTGAAGATCATGACAGTACCCCCTCTTTCTCCATCTTTCTCGTTCCTCCCATGGGGTTTCCGTTGCCCGAAGTCCACCATTAACAACTCTTTCTGCTGAAATCTGGCTCTCTGAGGAACGGCATCCAGAAACAGAAGACACAGATCAGGGAGTTTCTTCCTACTAGAACTGCTGCTTTAGTTTAAATTGAAAAAGCCCACGCCCAGTTTCTAATGGAAAACATCTGAACCACCAAGTCTTCCACAAGCAAGGCGATGCTTATGCTCTCAGAGTGCTCCATCCTACATGCAACCCACAGATTGCTTGCTGAGAAACAGAGCCTGACTGCCAGGAGAGCAACATTCCACCAGACCCTGATTTAGCAAGACATTTCCATATTGTACCCCCAACCAGCTGGAAATCTTCCACTGCTTTTGTGCAAAGACTTAACTCAACTTGCTGAATTTCCTGATTTAAAAGTCTAATTCATTCCACCAAAGTGTGACAGAAGGAAACCAAGTATATCAGCCTTCTCCTGCCAGATTGCCCCAGACTAAAGTTCTTACATTTTCAATCTGTACAAACAGTTCAAATATGCCCTGCAGGGGCACTGGTCATCCTCTCATTCTTGCTGCAGTGCCTTAGCTGATGGCACTGGAAGAAAAATAAATTTATCGATTACAACAGCCACTAAACTCACTTCTCCATGAAAATAACAAGTCAACTGTCTCTTAAGTTTATGAAATAAGTACAGCAAAAAAAAAAAAAAAAAAGAGTCACAGTTTTAAAATGTGACACATTTTCTCTAAACAGTGAGCTACGTAGACAAGCAATGTTTACATTGCAAACCCTCCTGGAATAGGGGTTACGAGGCTCGTCTGTCCTTCGGTGTTCAGGGATGAGCTGTTAAATACAAGGGAACCTGCCAGGGAAAAAGGAAGTAAATCCATTTGCTAATTATAAAAATAACATACACATATATGCAGCTATATATATACACAAGTATGACTTACATACATGTACTTAGCCCATAATGACTTCTCCTGGCTAATCATCAAGGCAAATCTTTTCTCCTTTTCCTGCACCTTTCTGAGCGCCTTTAATTAAAACTTCTTTTATATATAAATGATCAATTAACTTTCTGTAATCCTTAGTCCCCCGGCCATTTCCCCACACTATCTATAGTATTGTCTGCCATAGCTCCTAGGTTTCCTCAAACCCCTTGCCTTCTCTTAGGTTAGAACAGACAGGTATATGCAGTAGGTACCATTAACTCATCCCTGCTGGTTTATTTAATTTTTTTTTATCACATCCTAGAGAAATCTCAGGATTGCAAACTAGAAGGAGACAGAGCTGCCTCCGCCTATCTCAGGAGGAAGAGATTATGAAATGAAGAAAGCTTATGCCACTAGTCAAAAGGAACAATCCTTCTGATCATCCTCTAAATGCACTTAGGTACTGACTGAAAGTGTACACGGGAAAATGGTCCAACAGCACCACTTACAGTAAGAACTGCTAAGTGCAAGGTTGTTGGTCCATGTCAGCAAAGAAAAGCAAGCTGGCTCATCAGAAAGGTTGATTTCCCCTAGTATCTGCAGAAAGACTGTGCCCAGGAGAGGAAACCAGTGCAATTAGTTTGTCATCATTTGAAGTTAATACACAGATTCCAGCAAATTCTGGGGAGGAAATGTTCATATAAAGCTCTGCTGATCGATGAGGAATGACTCCCATTTGAGACAAGCTGATTTTCACCAGAGGCTCCCAGTTTCTGGAAAAACAGACTAGGGAATCCTGTGTTACATCTGGTGTATATAAATAAAGCACCTCCTCCTTTGTAATCAAGGCTCTCCCCCAAATTCAAACAGGTCCAAACTTCATGAACTGCCTCTTCCAACTAGCTTACCTTCAGGATCTCCAGGACAAAAAGAAATACAGCACAAAGATGCTTTCTCCTTAGGGATCATATACAAATTCACTCAGTCTGTTTCTTTTCCACATAGAGCAACAAAGTCATCAGACCTCCATCCTGCCCGTGGCTCTTTCTTGTTTAAGGTAAGATAAATCTTAGACTGTATGCAAGTAACCTGGCGTGGAGAGGTGCAAGCAATTGTGGATGCATTTCAATTCCCCAAACCCTACAATTAAGATTGGAAAATTTTGTCTGTCCCTTCATATATGTGTGTTGATGAAAGAAGGAGTTTAAACTCTCCTTTTTATTGGCTGCATGCATGCATGTGCGTGCTAAGTCACTTCAGTAGAGTTGGACTCTTTGTGACCCTATGGACTGTAACCCTCCAGGCTCCTCTGTCCATGGGATTCTCTAGGCGAGAATACTAGAGTGGGGTGGCCGTGCTCTCCTCCAGGGGATCTTCCCAACCCAGGGATTGAACCCACATCCCTTACATCTATCTGCATTGGCAGGCAGGTTCTTTACCACTAGAGCCACTTGGGAAGCCCCTTTTATTGGCTAAATTGATTAAATTCATCTCACAGTGACTCCATGTTTACTTTGTCTGAATAGACCCAATTCAGGACACATTTCCAATAGCTTTAACCCCCTCAAATCAAAGAACCAGAAGTATTATTAAGTTCTAAGTTCAAATAACATCTTGTTTTATCTCATTTTTATTTTTAATCTGCTCATTCCTCCAGATGCCATAATCAGGTAAGATTACAAACCCTGATTGAGCAAAGATATTAATAGAAAATGGAATTCTTATAATTCAGTGTATAACTACACTTTTAATAAGCCCTCCACTCTTGTTTATGTATACTCCACTAGACACTCCTTCTCAAATTTAAAGTCCTAGATACCAAAATGTTATGCCTTTAGGGAGTCTAGTGACTGTCCAGTCCTATAATTTGATGGGTGAGGACACTGAAGCCCAAAGAAGGTTAAGTTATATATTCCCAAAGCCCTAAGTAAATGAAAGGGAAGATGATCAGTAGACAATTCCCACTCACATCAAAGGGCAGAGGCCTGGGATTGCAAGGGATTGATGAACTATACTATATTCTTGCCTCCTCATTTAGAAATCTCAGAATATCCTTATTTTGAGTCAGAGCCAGTGACTTCTATTCCAGATTCACTGAGTGCTGTCCCCATGCTCTCTCACAAGATGTTTCGGCATCACAGCACACAAAGGCATTCAGCAAGTTCAAGAAATGAACCCAGGCACTGGAGCCCAGCTCTGTTCCCCACATCCAGTAAATGAAATCTATCCATTAGATGCTGCCAGAATTGAGAATTTCAACTCCACTGGATTTTTATTTGTGTATAAAAGAGTCATTGTTGTTAGGACAGCTTTCCTTGCTGTTAGTGAGCAAGACTTTTTTTCATATTTTATAGTGAAATATTAAATGTAAAAGTGCAGACTTGTTTATTTCATCTGATCCTCTGATCCTCCTCTAATTTTCTTGGGAACATAAATGATTTATTTCTGTCTCTCTCCCCAGTGACCAAAAGAATATCTAATGCAAAGCAGAAATCAATCAATATTTTCTGAATAAATAATGATTCTAGCAACCAAGTACGTGAGTGTTGCAGAATGCCTAATCCCTAATGATCTAATACATCAACTCATTTAACTCATCAGAATCAAGCGCTACTTTTCTTTTTAGCCCTCACAGTCTCTTTTGCATCTGCTTTCTCAGCACTTCTCAACTGTGAGTCACTCTCATCCTATCCTCATAATTTTGCTCTGTCAACTATCTCTGTTATTTATTTAAATGGCCTTGCTTTCTAAACTTAAATATATGTCTTTTAAAGGGCAGCTTTAGAGCTACTATATACTGAAGGCCAATAACATTTGATCTAAGTAAAGTACTCATAACAATAAATTCACAACTATTAAAAAATTTAAATGTTTATCCACACACTAAATTCATGAGATATGTGCACATGTTCAAGAAAACAACTGTGCATTATTCATTCAGTTTTCTCAACATCCCGAGGAGGTAGGTAAGACAGAACAAATGTTGGGCCCAAAGAATTAAGGTGACAGTCCAAGCAAGATGGCAGCCACGTCCACTGACCCCTTGGTTAATGCTCTTTCCTCTGATCCCCAGATCCTATTTCTCCAAATGTGGCTGGCAACCCAGAAGCATTAGTATGCCCTGGAGGCTTCTAAAAAATGCAGACACTTAGGCCCCACCCCAGGCCTACTCAATGGGAATCTGCATTTTAACAAGATCCCAGTCGCTTCAGGTACACGTGAAAGTTGGAGAAGCCCTAGTTTAGATCAGTGGTTCTCTAACTTGGCAGCACATTAGAACCATCTGGGGAGACTTAAGAAATACTGATGCCTGGGCTCTATCTCCCAGATATTCTGATGTTAAGCGTCTCGGGTTTGATCTGGGCCTAGGCAGTTTTTTCAAAACTCCTCCACTTAGAAAAAGCTGGCAAGTTATAATAAATTAAAGCCTGTACAGCCAAGTTTAAGAAAGAGGAGTCCAGATCAGTGGTTCTAGAACTGCCCAGAATCACCTGAAGGGCTTGGTAAACCACAGATGGTTTGGCTTCAGCACCAGAGTTTCTGGTTTAGGAGGTTCTGGTGAGGCCTACATATCTGCATTTCCAACAAGTTCCATACTGATGCTGCCGGTCTAGGGACCAGACTTTGAGAATCCTGATAGAGTAGGCAGACCATACCATACAGATCAAAGCTGAAACTCATGCCAAGAACTCTTATAGACCCATAAATAAGCTGAAGTTGAAGCAAGCAACTTAAGGATGAAAAAAGTTTAACTATGAACTACTTAAAGTATTTCATCCGTTCCCTCATATATTCATATTTCTCTAAATGTTAAAATGCCAGTTCTCAGCCTGTTTTAATCCTCATAAAATAACTTTTCCACCAGAATGAGGTCTAAACATTAGTTGTAAAATATCTTGGGATACAGCCCCTGAAAAACCCTTGAAGGAGTCTGGCTCTGGGTTTCAGCTCAAGTAGGCAGGTTGGAGCCATTCCCCCTTGTGTGAAGAACGTCCCCTGGAGTGCTGCTGCGGGTGGTACCCTGCGTCTGACATTTGGTGGAAGTTACACCTTCTCTGGTGGCTCAGACAGTAAAGAACTGCCTCCAATGCAGGAGACCTGCGTTCAGTCCCTGGGTTGGGAAGATTCTCTGAGAAGGCAATGGCAAACCACTCCAGTATTCTTGCCTGGAGAATTCCATGGACAGCGGAGCCTGGAGAGCTACACTCCCTGTGTCGCAGAGACTCAGTCAGGACTTAGCAACTGAACAACAGCCTCTTTGTTTTCACCTCAAGAAGCCATCACAAACTGTTCTGAAGAATCCCTTGAAAGCCATGTTACCTCTAGGACATCCTGTTTTCCCAAACATACTTGCCTTTGCACCAGACTTACTATAGAGCAACAACAACAAAAAAAAGACCAACAACTAAAAGACTTCTTAAATTCATACTCAATTCATAGCACATTATCAGTCTGTGCAAATCCCCTCTTTTGTTTTTGTTTTTTTTTTTTCCTTTTTTTTTTTTTTCCTCCTTTTTATTTTTGTCCTCTCATTTCTGATCCCCATACTCAACTACATTATTCCTTAGGCAACCTCTCTAACATGTTAGAGGTATGTCCTTAAATGTGCATGTATCCCTGTAGAAATGAGTAGGGCTGCTTCGTATGCGTGTGCATGTGTGAGTACTAGGTTGCTTCAGTCGTGTCCAACTCTGCACCTCTATGGACTGCAGCCCATCAGGCTCCTCCTGCATGGGATTCTCCAGACAAAAATACCGAAGTGGGTTGCCATGCCCTCCTCCAGGGGATTTTCCAGATCCAAGGATCGAACCCGCATCTTCTGTGTCTCCTGCATTGGCAGGTGGGTTCTTTTACCACTAGCACCACCTGAGAAGCCCCTTTGTACGCATATGTGGCTTTAAATTACATTTGTTGTTGTTCAGTTGCTCAGTCATGTCTCACTATTTGCAACCCCATGGACTGCAGCATGCCAGGCCTCCCTGTCTATCACCAACTCCTGGAGCTTGCTCAAACTCATGTCCATTGAGTCGGTGAGGCCATCCAACCATCTCGTCTTCTGTCATCCCCGTCTCCTCCTGCCTTCAAATTTCCCAGCATCAGGGTCTTTTCTAATGGGTCAGCTCTTTACACCAGGTGGCCAAAGTACTGGAGTTTCAACTTCAGCATCAGTCCTTCCAATGAACATTCAGGATTGATTTCCTTTAGGGTTGACTGGTTGGATCTCCTTGCAGTCCAAGGGACTCTCAAGAGCATTCTCCAACACCACAGTTGAAAAGCATCAGTTTATCAGTGCTCAGCCTTCTTTATGGCCCAACTCTCACATCCATATATGACTATGGAAAAACCATAGGTTTGACTAGACCAACCTTTGTCGGTAAAGTAATGCTTCTGCTTTTTAATATGCTGTCTAGGTTGGTCATAGCTTTTCTTCCAAGGAGAAAGCATCTTTTAATTTCATGGCTGCAGTCACCATCTGCAGTGATTTTGGAGCCCAAGAAAATAAAGTCTCTCACTGTTTCTATTGTTTCCCCATCTATTTGCCATGAAGTGATGGGACCGTATGCCATCATCTTAGTTTTTTGAATGTTGAATTTTAAGCCAGCTTTTTCACTCTCCTCTTATACACTCATCAAGAGGCTCTTTATAGCTCCTCTTCACTTTCTGACATAGGGTGGTGTCATCTGCATATCTGAAATTATTGATATTTCTCCTGGCAATCTTGATTCCAGCTTGTGCTTCACCGAGCCTGGCATGTCATAGATGTACTTTGCATAGAAATTAAATAAGCAAGGTGACAATATACAGCCTTGACATACCCCTTTCCCAATTTGGAACAAGTCCGTTGTTCCATGTCCAGTTCTAACTGTTGCTTGTTGCCCTGCATACAGGTTTCTCAGGAGGCAAGTAAGGTGGTCTGGTATTCCCATCTCTTGAAGAATTTTCCACAGTTTGTTGTGATCCACACAGTCAAAGGCTTTAGCATAAGTTACATAGTGGAATTGTATTAGAAATCTCTTTTCTTATCATTGTACTCAACATCATGATTTTAAGACACTGCTTTATGTCCACATAAGATGCACCCAACCACATTTTGCTTATTGGGAAGTCGCCTTTACACATCTGTTTTTCACACTGAAATCAGCATGCCGTTGAGTCAGAGTGCTTCAGACTAAGAAAGATTGTTTGCTGAAGTTAATCTGACACCAGATGCATTTATCCCTGTTTTAGGGCTGTAACTAATTCCTTTCCGCTCCATGTGGCCCTGCTCTCTAGCTGGCATCACAGGTGTCTTCTTTAAAACGATTTTGTGCCTTGGTTTCCTGGCAGTCCCCCACTTTCTGGGGCTCTTTTTCACAAAATTTGCATCAAAAAGAATAGAGGTGGAATCCTTCAAAAGAAAATTCTCTTTATCATCTATGATTTATCTTTGCTTAAATAAGAGCATTCCAGCCTATGGAAAAGTTAAAAAAAATTGAGAAAAGTTGCCTCAATCTTGGATTACAGGTTTCAGATCAAAATGAAAGTTGCTTATCAGAGAGTGTTCTGTTCTTACTCTTACTTACTCCTCTTGCAGATGTAAGTAATAAATCCAAAACCAAATTCTCCCTCAAGATACGAACTCTCACCAGCACCCATGAGGAGGCAATTTGGCTCACACAACAGCACTTAATTAAAATCTATAACTTCCACAGGTACGTGAGAGAGAAAAAGAAATCATCTTTGGGCCTATTTCCAGCTCCGTCCTTCAAAATATATGAAATTGTACTTCTTTATCAACTGGACTCCATAAAATGATAAATATATGATACCAAGATTTAAAATGACTCAAGATTCTGAGAGAGCCCTTCACAAGCTTGTAGAAATAAAATATTAAAAATAACTACCATGGGGACTTACCTGGTGGTCCAGTGGCTAAGACTCCTAGTTCCCAGTGCAAGGGTCTGGATTCAATCCCTGGTCAGGAAACTAGATCCCACATGCTGCAGCTAAAGATCCCACATGCCACAACAAAGACTGAAGATCCTACTTGCTACAACTAAGACCCAAAGCAGCCAAATAAGTAAGCAAATAAAAATGTTAAAAAAATAACTACCATGTATTATACACTTATAATGTGCCAGGCACTGTGCTAAACATTATTTGTGTGTTTTCCCACTTAATCCTCATAAGCCTATGACATAGATTCTTTTCAATCCCTGGTTTCAAGATGAAAGACCTAAAGCTCAGAGATAAAAGAAAAATAAAACTTTAATCCCATCATGCAAGATTAGTTTATTCCCTTGAGCCAAAAATACATCCCCTTCTCCTAAAGATACATTCTTTAACTTGTTACTCCCACAAGAGCCCATCCTCTCTCTCTTCCTTGACCTCAGCCAACATCTGGAATTCTCTGGGGTGCCCATCCCCTCTTGCAGTCTGGGTGCCTCTCACAGTAGTGATACAGAAAGCCATTTCCTTGCTCCACAACTAACCCAAACTATGAATTTCTCTGAACCCTTGACCGCCCTCTACTGTAAATCCTCTCCTGCCTTGACTTCTCGGCACTAGATGGTCTCAGTCTCTCCTGCCTCTTTTCAGGTCTTCTGAGACATTTTGCTAACTCTTCCTTTGCTGACCTCGTGCAACAGGGCACAGTGCAGCTCCTGCCTCAGCTTCCTTAGCCCCTGCTGGTGTCCCAGGACCTCCCTCGCCCCAGACTGGAGCCTGTATCCAGGGTAGCTCCCTTCCCCACCCAGGGACCCTTAGCCCCGACCCACCAGTGTTTATCACAAGAGCTTGCCAATCTCTCTAACTTCGCCCCTTCCGCAATTGCCTGATGTTGGCCATTTAGTACTTGTGTAAACTGAGGCCTCAATTTCGTCCTGTGTAACACAAAGAACAAGAACTCAATTATCTCTAGAGTCCTTCCTAGGTGTGCCATTCTTGCGTAGTTCCTTTGCATGAACACAGAAAATCAAAACATTTCAGCCTGGCAGGCAATGCCCTCTGCCCTCAGGCATCTCTCACCCCTGTAATACTCTATAGGTTTCTCAAACTCTCCCTGAAACAAACCCAGAGGTGCTTCTCTGCCAGGAATCTCCCTTCTTTATCTCCATTATTTTCCTGCCAAAGTCCCAGTTCAGCTCCAAAAATCTTCAATCCTCTAAGCAGTTTTCCTGGCTGAAAACCACTTCCCTCCCATAGAACGTGAGAGTTTATCACAGCACTTGAGATGGTCTACGCAGACGCAGAACCTGGTGAATGCATGCATGACCCCATCTTCTACCTGCAAAGTTCCAGTTTCTCAAACTAACCAGTCATAACGGAAACCCCAGTAAAAGCTGTGCCCTAAGCTCTCCCCTTGGAGCTGCCTTCTGCTTCTCTGTACCATGGAGGCCAGGGAAAGCCTCTCTCCTAAGGGGATTTTTGACAGAGACTTGAAGAAAGTAAAGGAATGCCATTTGGATATCCAGGCAAAGGGATGAGCAAGTGAAAGGGTCCTGAGGAAAAAGTGAGCTTGACATGAATGTGGACAGCAAGGAAAGCTTGGAGTCTTAAGAGATGAGATTTCTGGTACCCTTTGACTGCTCAAGGGGCTTCCTTTGTGACTCATCTGGTAAAGAACCTGCCTGCAATGCGGGAGACCTGGGTTCGATCCCTGGGTTGGGAAGACCCCCCTGGAAAAAGGAAAGGCTACCCACTCCAGTATTCTGGCCTTGAGAATTCCATGGACTGCATACTCCATGTGGTCGCAAAGAGTCAGACACGACTGAGCGATTTTCACTTCACTTCACTTCACTTAACTGTTCTAGAGAGCCTATGCCCTTTACCACACAGCCCCAGCCATCCTAAAATATACCTGTGTTAAGGATTTGTCCCCATATTTCCTTTCATCATGACTTATCTTCAAGTATCCTATCCCAGAAAGCAAAAATTTCCTGATTTCTCCCAATAATTAGTAATCCAGCTCCTTCCCAAAATGTAAGGCTAGTGAGGACACAGACTTAGTGGTTTTACCCATTGATATATATTCAGCTCCTTTTTCAGGGCTGGAAACCAAGTAGGCCCCCAATAAATATTTATTATATATATGAACTGGAAAACCTAGCCATGTGACAAGGTAATGAGACAGCTAACCCTCTTGAAGGCAGGATATTTAAGTTCTCAATGTTTTGACACAAAGCAATAAGGAGATTACCCCTAAATATCACCATATCTCTGAGCCTCAGTTTCCACACATATTAAAGTACTGGATGAGAACTGGGCCTGGAAAAATCCTGCTGCAGACATGGCCATGCCCATCCATGTGCCATCCCATGCCCAACAGACACTCTAATGGACCATGGCTCTTTTTCAGTCTAGACAAGACCTTGGAGTATTTTCTAACCCTATGTTCTTAGCAGCCTCTGCCAACTGGTCAGAGACGATCCTTACAATGAACCCAATCTGCCCTCCCTCATAAGGTTCCATTTAGCTTTAACATCCTGTGCAAGTCCTTTTCTTTAGCCACACGGAGGCACACATTACTGCAAACTCAACCAGTCCTGTACTCCAACAAATCACACTGCTCAGGGTCAGGTGAGCCCTGCTGGCTCTCTAACAAGGTGCTTCTAAAGCAGAGGCAGAAGACTGGTAGTGCTTGCTTTAATTCTAACAAATATTATTCAGCGGAAAAAAAAAAAAAAAAAAAACCTAAGGCAATGCTAACTTTTTCATAACCTCCTGAAGGCTGTTAGAGTGGATCCTCAGTAAGCTGAGTATTGTGGTTCCCCTCAAATCCTTTCCCATTAGGGATTCATAAACACTCCATTTATAAATACACAAGCCCTAAGACTGACAACCAGAATGGCTAGTCTTTGAGTCTTTAAATCACTCTAGCTCTTCGGGCCAATCAGAGCGAGTTGCTGAGGTCCTTGATTTGGTTGCAGTCTCCTGGACCCTGACACCTCCGGCCTGACCCCTCCCCTCGGGCCTGACCTGCCCTGACCTCTCTTTCTGTGCCTTCAGTTTTCTTGCTCTTCATGTGACGTGGATGCTCCTCTTTCTTACAACGTGTATTCACCTCTCAGAATATGTCATCTTTCAGCCACGCCAGGTAACAAGCTCAGTCCAATCCATCCTAGCCTCATTCATGTCCATGACAATGGCGTTTCCGCTAACAGAACTACACAAATATCCAGATACAGAGCAGGACCATGAAGGACCCTAAAGTCATATGGAGAAAAATGGAAGACTGACACACCTCTTTGTCTCAACTTCCTCCCAAAACCACTGAGGAAAGTTTTTTAATGACACAAACCCACAAGGACAGAGAAAACTGGAGAAGAATTAGCAACAGAAAAGTCAGCAAAAAATGAATGAACAATAGCCATCCTAGTCAGCCAAAGAATATGAGCTAAAATAAAACTTTATTACATGGGTCCTGTATCAGGGGATTTACAAACATTATGGAGAAACATCTTCAACTCTATGTTCTAAAAAATTACTAAAACCTTGATCAGATACTTGTTATCAAAACAACTTCCTTTTCACCTGTTCTACTGAAATGTCTCCATGTCATCATCAATGGCTATGTACTTTTCTTCTAACTCCCTTTCTCACAATGATGGTGTCTTGGGTGCCTGAAAGGCTCTAAGCCCCTATAAACTCCAGGGACCCACTGCCAAGGTCACCCCAAATGAACACACGATGGAAATGAAAATTGTGTGGTTGCTATGCAAGCACTGCTCCAAGGCAACTCCCAACCCTCCAACCCTTCACACAAAATCACCATCCTAAACCCTTCTCCCTTCTGTACAAATTTTGATGTGATCACTGGGACCTCAGCCACTGATTCTTACTCATTATTCTGCCTCAAGATAGAATCCCTCCCTCTCTTGAAAATAATTCTCACACTCACATTGATGATAGATTCAGACTGCAGCTCTAAAGAAAAGAATTTTAAATAATATATGTCATAGAGTTTTGTATGATGCTAATTACACAGTTGCCCCTCAGTTAGTGATGCGTAATGTTTTTATTCTCACTAGGGCAAAGGCTTATCTTATTTCCACATGGCCATGAGTCTCAAAAATACCTTTGCTAAGGACAAGATTTTCCTGAAAAAAAAAAATAGCTTAAAATTGTCTCATACACTTGAATAAATTTTGATTCAACTGAGGTCCTCATAATTCTGGTTGTTACCACAGAGAAAAGATAAAAAAGTTATAAGAACAAGAGTTATTAATCAACTGCCTTATCAGAGCAGAATATCTGATTTCTAAGGCAAATGAAGTGTTCATGGTACCAACAAGGATGAGTTCTATGCAAAATGTGCTCCAGTAGAAAAGATAAATCATTCTCAATCCTGGCTGCACATAAAACAATTCAAACAATTAATTTAGAATCCCTTGAAATGGATCCCAGCATCAGAGTATTTTTAAGAGCCCTCCAGTGACTCTGGAATACAGCCAGAATGAAAATCTACCAACGACAGGCTTTTTTTTAAAATGATCTGTTAGAAGGAGGGAAAGAATTGACTCATTTAAATATTTGAAATGTCTTCCAAACTACCTGAGTCTCAGCATAATTGGTGCTAAATCACTTTGTAAAAAGTGGCCAAAAACCTGGAGGCAATCAAGAAAGATGTCCTTCAGAAGGCAGATGGAGAAATAAACTGTGGTACATACAGACAATGGAAAATTACTCAGCACTAAAAAGAAATGAAGTATCAAGCCATGAAAAAATAAGGAGGTATCTTAAATGCATATTACTAAGTGAGAAAAGCTAATCTAAAAGGCTGCATGAGGGACTTCCCTTGTGGTCCAGTGGTTAAAACTCCACACTCCCAATGCAGGGGGCCCAGGTTCATTTCCTGGTCAGGGAACTAGATCCCACATGCCTCAACTAAGAGTCTGCATGCCGCAACTGAGACCCAGCAGAGTCAGTTAAATAAATACATAAATAAATAATTTTTAAAAAATAAAAGGCTGCATGATTCTAATATATGATATTCGGTAAAAGGCAAAACTATGGAGACAGGAAAAGATTAGTGGTTGCCAGGGTTTAGGAGGAAGAGAAGAGCAGGCAGAGCACAGAGGATTTTTAGGCAGCAAAATTACTTCACATGATACTATAATCATGGGTACATGTCATTACACATTTTTCCACAAGCATAAAATATACAGCACTAAGAATGATCCCTGATGTAAGCTACAGACTTTGGAAAATAATGACGTGTCAATGTAGGTTCATCAGCTGTAACAAATGTACCACTCTGGTGGGGATGTTGGTAATGTTGATAATGGAGGAGAATATGTGTGGTGAGGGGAGAGGGGATGTGAGGAATATATGTACCTTCCACTTAATTTTGCTGAGACCCTAAAACTGCTCTTAAAAAATAAAGTCTATTGGGACTTCACTAGTGGTCCAGTGGTTGGGAATCCACCTGCCAATGCAGGGGACATGGATTGGCCCCTGGCCTGGGAACTAAGATTGCACATGTCTCTAGGCAAATGAGCCCACGTGCACCACAACTACTGAAGCCTGTGTGCCCTAGAGCCCTGCTCAGCCAACGAGAGAATGAGAAGTCCTGCTCAGCCACCGCAATGAGAAGTCCTTGAACTTCAATTAGAGAGCAGCCCCACTTGCCACAACCAGAGAAAGCCCTCGCACAGCACAACCAAAAATAAATAAATAAACGAAAATTTTAAATAATAACAATGCACTTTAAAAATAAAAATGATTTTTTAAAACAGGAAGTAGAAAGAAACCAACAGTCTGATTCAAGAGCCTTTGGGTCAAAGTCGTGAAGACAAGATCCTAGGAAGTACCAGGATGCCACAGGCATAGCTGCCTCATTATCTGAGCCCAAAAGAAGCAGTGAGTCTGCAGTTGAAGAAGTAAGTAGACTAAGGCTCCAAACAGGAGATGGAGCAGAAGCAACAAGAAATCTGGAAGTGGAGCAGAAGCCAATCTGACAGCAAGCCATGAAGATGCAGAGACAGCAGTCACCAGATGACCCTAGTGGACACCACATGCAGCCACAGCTTCTCTTTACCTGCAGCTTGAGCCCTCCTGCCGGAAGGCCTGCTTCAGATAGCAGGGTGTCAAGCAGATGCCACTGCCGTGGGGCTTATTTTTAATTGCTATGTGTTGGCTGTGTTTCTAGCAGGCACAGAGGACAAAGATACTTGCTCACCTACTTTTGAGGTACGGACATGTGATCTGATCTGGCCAAAAAGATGTGAATAAAAGTGAGCAGGTGCTTCTGATGGAAGCTTTCAAAGCCATTACACACTTCACCATGCCTCAGTCACTAACTAAGGATGCCTCGTGTTAGAGCAAAAATTAAACGTTTGTATTAAATCACAGAGATTTGGAGTTTGGTTATTATTGTGACATAAACTGTGTGTGTGTGTGTGATGCTCAGCTGCTCAGCTGCGTCTGACTCTTCTGCGACCGCATGGACTATACCAGCAGGCCCCTCTCTCCATGGGATTTTCCAGACAAGAATTCTGGAGCAGGTTGCTGTTCCTTCCTCCAGGGAATCTTCCCGACCCGGGGACCAAAACTGGGTCTTTTGTGCCTTCTGCATTGGCAGGTGGACTCTTTCTCACTGCGCCACCTGGAAAGCCCAGCATAACTAGTGTCTATTGATTCATACGCTACAGTTTGAGTTTGTGAATGCAACTCTTCTAGCTCAAAGTTTCTCAGCCTCAGCACAACTGACACTCCGCACTGGATACAGCTGTATCGTGGAGGGTGCTGAGCAGCTTCCCTGACACCCTTTCCCTTGCTGTGACAATCCAAAATGTCTCCAGGAGGTATGATTCCACTTAACGTGAGTACCTTGAGTGGTCAGACTCACAGAGGCAGAAAGGAAGGTGGCGGTTTCCAGGGGATGGAGAGAGGGAAGGGACGGGGAGTCACTGTTTAATGCGTGCAGAGTTCCAGTTTCACAAGATGGAAATCGTTCTGGAGCTGGATGATGCTGACGGGAGCACAACAGTGTGAATGTACTTTAAGCCACTAAACTGTACACTTAAAAAATGGTCAAAATGATACATTCTATGTTTTGTGTATGTTTTATCACAATTTTTTTTTAATGGAGGGGAAAATGTCTCCAGATGTTGCCACATGTCCCTGGGAGGACAAAATCACCTCTGGTTGAGAACCACTGTTGGCTGTAGGGGTGCTTCACTGAAATGCATGTGCAAAAGCACAAGGCTAGGGCTGGGCGCTGTTTTACACCACTAGGATTTCTCCTCAAAAGGTTTTCATCTGCTCTGATTTTCAGCCAGGATCTGCACAACGATCCAGAAAAGGCTCCTTCCTCCTTGTGGATCCAGAACCAATGTGATAGAAATAAGCCCAGTAGAGATTCTTACACTTGTTTAAGCTTCCTGTTCATTTGATAAACCCTAGGGATTTTATGTGGACTAAATATTCCTAAAAGTTACTGGTTCCTCACAGACTCTTAAGAGGGATTTTGAAACAAAAGAATGGGGTGGGGGGTGGGGTACAGTCACCAAGTAGGTGTGTGACTCTGTCATTTAGAAGTGCTCCTGGGTTTCCCTTCTTGAGTTCACACTGAGGAGCAGTCCTCAAGTCTGAGAATAAATTACGGCCAACACAGGGGTCCAAATGGCTATTGGCTCTGCTCTCCATGAACTGAATTCCATCTGACATTGATGCAGCAAAGGGCTTCTTCCATTCACCTGCACCACACCACCCTGCCTGACTACCTTGGAAAATTCTCTTTATATCTCAGCATTGGGGCTACATCCTTACTCCTCCACCCTTTTCCAAAGGACTTCTCCACAGTGTCACAGTCTAGGGCCATGACATAGAGGGCAACCACAGTGCCAGGGGAAGACTTCATCTCAAAGCCAGGGGCCAGAACCCTACATGGCAGGGCTTCTCTCCCTCTGGCCTTCACGGACACTTTCCAGGTTCAAGCTGAAACTGCTCCCCCGAAGCTCTCTAATAAGCATGAACAGATTACCCTCCCCTTCTTGGTTCCCATGGCCAGAATCCTTAACTAATTCTCTACCCACAAAGTAGGGCTAGTTTCACAAGCTGTTGTTTCAGCTGCTCACTTCGACATCTGCTCCTGATTTGCTTACTGAACACCTCCAGCATGCGTGGAGCCGCAGCACTGTCACGCTGTATCCTGCTCAGCTTTTTGCCCCCTCCATCCTCAAACACATCTGTGTCTGCCCCCGCCTACCCTCTCACCCCGCTCCCTCTCACAAGGCTGCCCACCACTGATCCATCCACCTGTGCTCCAGCCCCCAGACTCTTGGGAGCTTGCACCATCAATTCCTTGCTCTTCGTCAGGAATCTAACCTTCCATCCTCAGGGCTACTCCATTTACTCAACAGAGCAACATGCTTAAGCCTCTCCCACCTTGGAAAAAAAATCCTCCTTTATCCCTGCATCCTCCAGATTTTTAAAAACTGTTTTATTTCATTCATTTTATTAAAGAAATATTGATGCAATCATAGCAAATATTTAACTATCAATAAAATAATAAGTGACAGAATTTTTAATTCTCAAAATAAAAGAAAAAGAGTTAATTAAGAATGCTTTGACATGGTGTTCCTAGCTATCTTATGTCATTTTTTATAGGACAAACAACCATTCCATTACTTCCATGGAATACAAAAGCCTCAAAGAACTTTGTCTAAGTTTATGCTAAAAATCAGTGAAACAGTTCCTTCTTCTGAAAACAAAGTCTACCAATATTTTTTCCTACTTATTAATCCCTGTACTGAGTGGATCAGTGTCCCCCACAAAATTCATGTCTTTCCCAGGAACCTCAGAATGTGATCTTATTTGGAAATAGGGCTTATTTGGAAATAGGGCTGTTACAGATTTAATCATAAAGACTTGTGTCTTTATGAGAAAAGGAGAAGAGACACAGACAGCACACAGGGAGAAGGCTATATGAGAGAAGAGGCACAGATTTGGGTAATGTGTCCACAAGTCAAGAAACATCAAGTATTGCTGGAAGCATCAGAAGCTAACATAAAGGTCTGGAACAGAGCCTTTCTTAGAGCCTTCAGAGAGAGCATGGCCCTTCTGACATCTGACTTCAGGCTTCTAGCCTCCAGAACTGTGAGAAAATAAATTTCTGTTGTTTTAAGCCACTCAGTTTGAGGCACTTTGTCATGGCAGCCAAAGGAAACTAGTACACCCCTTAAATCAGCAGTTTTATTTCTGGCTTCAGGATTCCTCTGCATGTGACCTGCTAGAGCCAAATCCAATCCTTATTTTATTTGACTTTCTGGACTTGAAAGAGTCAGTTCCTAGGCAGGTTGATAAGAAGTCCGGGGATCCCCAAGGAAAGAGGGGTCTGGAATTCTCGAGGAGGAGGAAAGGACAAACATTTTTTCCCTCTACATTCCTTATGATTATATAACAATAATGTATCCTGTTTGAGGACAGTCTCTGGAAAAAACCTTCTGGCTAATCCTGTTATCTTAAAATGTAAATTATGGAGTGAGTCTAGCAAGGTCTTTACAACCTCCAGACATTCTTTTGATTCACTGTAATAAATTAAAAAGTATATAACTCCATCGCTAACACTAGCGAGGGGGTACTCTTTCTGCCCCCTTCTGATGTCTATGTCAGAAGCTTTCTCTATCCCTTTTATACTTTAATAAAACTACTACACAAAAGCTCTGAGCGATCAAGCCTCGTCTCTGGCCCTAGATTGAATTCTTCTCCTCCAGAGGCCAAGAATCCCAGCGTCTTTCGCGGTTCGGCGACACCCTTTCAGACTCATGTTGCTCATTTATTCCCTGTTGTCGCTCTTCTGCGGCTCTAACATCGCTGGCCCATGGTTCTCCTCCACATCCTTCTCAGACCCTCCCTGCCTCCTACACACGCAGCCCCCCACTGAAGAGCAGTGTCCCTGGGTTCATCCCCTGTCTCTTCTATTCACTCCCTGCTGTGATCTCATCCAAACAGCCCCTCTCCTACCATCTACAAGCTGTGGCCCCCACACACCCAAACTACTCTCCTGAGTTCCAGTTTGGATTTCCTACTGCCTCCTGGACGTTTCCACCTGGCACTCGTGCAAGCACCTCAAATACCACATGGCTTAGATGGAGGTCATCATCTAGAACTCCCTTCTCAAACAAACCTGTTTTTCCTCTAGACAGCGTGCCCACTCAGGGGCACAGGTCGAATACTAGCCTTCTTCTTGGTCCCCCACTGCACCCTTCACAGTGGTGATCAAGGCCACAGAAGGCTGCCTGTGAGGGTTGGGGGCTCCACGCCCCTCTTTCGACACCTGCTGCTGCTGCAGCTCTAGCTCAGGCTCTCTCTGTCTCTGTGACCAGTGGACACCCTTACCAAATCCTGCTTTAAGGCTGCTTGCTATGTGGCCTTGGGCAAGGTACTTAACCTCTCTGCACCTCAGATTAGATTTCTCATCTGTAAAATGGGGATATAACAACCTCACTGGGTTGTTATAAAGATTAAATGAGCTAATATGTTTAAAGTCCTGGAGCTGTGTCCAGCACCGGGGAAGTGATCACTGAAGAGTAACCGCTGTTGCTATGGAAACTGCGTTCTCCCTCCTTTACACCCAGCTCCCCATGTACCTTGTTCTCCAGCAACCAGAATCACTCTCTCATCATTCTTTGAGTTCCCCTGGCCTCCACACCCACTGCCTGGAATACCTTACCTTCTCCCCTCTCAGCCTAAGAACTAACCGAACGAACATGCTTCAAGATGTATCTCCCCTCCACTGGGGTCAGGCTCCCATCACTTCCTCTGTCAGAGCACAGATCATACTGGATCATAACAAACTGCCTCCTGCCTCTCAGTCAGCTCCTCAGGCAAGGACTTTGCCTTATTGATCTTGGTAACGCCAGCACCTGGCACAAAGCAGCTCATCACAGGCTCTAGAACTAAATAATTAGGAGTAAGGGCCGAGCAGGGGTGGGGTACAACCATGTCCTAGGTCACCTAGGACAGTCCCATTTAGGCAGTGATCCTGACATAATTATTAACAGTGCTCTCTGTTACTTTTAACAGTTCTCCAACATGCATAATAAATTATAAAGTCACCATAGGTATAAGAGCCGTGATTCTCACCCTGACACAATGATTCCTTTGTCTAATGACTATTCTAGAATGCCCTGTGTACCATTCCTTAAATAAAACTGATAATCTGAATAAAATTTCCAAATAACTGACATAATGCCCTAGATAGAAGGTAAAAAAGATTTAAAATGAAAGTAGCTTAAAATAAAATTATATGTATTTTGATGTGTAATGCTTGGAGAAATGACATACTTTTGCCCAAGGCAATAACAGAGACCAAAATTACGCTCTCATATCAGAAATAACTAAAAAACTGGACAAAAGGCATGAAACAATGGTCTTGAAGACATTGGAATCAAGCAACAAAAGTCTGAGTTCCCCTGTTTGGGGAAACAAATGGGGTTTGTTTCTGGTTTAACTGCATTGTGAGGGCTCCCAGGCCACAGCACAGGAAGAGGGATGAAGACAGAACTCAGAGCTTTCTCTGAGGGCGGAGGACAGAGCTGGGGGTCTGGGAAAGCTGAGGTGGCTAGAATTTCCACAGCAAGGTACTGGGGAGAAAAGTGCTACACAAAACTGCAGCAAATACTCATCCTCCTATGTGTCCAGCACAGTACTGACCAGACAATTGATGTGAGAAAGTTACCTGAAACTGGAGAAAGAACCATCCACTAGTGAAAAGCACTGGGCGTTCATGCACGGCAACAAACAGTGCCTGCTGCCTTCAGTCGAAATGGAAAACCTCAGTTCATGAGGCAGGCACAGAGGACTCACAGGGGGTTTTGTCTCCGTAGGGGGCAAAGCAGTCCTACACTAAATGCTGTTCTTATCATTCAATAAAGCAAGATCTGAAAAGATCAGACTCTCCAAGCAGCTTAATGGCATGAGAAACTAAAGCTTAAGAATATTCATAGGAAAAAAAGAATATAGGAATACAAACCTATCACATACCCAACAATGTAAAACACACAATGTCTGTCGTCCAATCAAAAATTATCAAGGCTGTCAAGAGGTCAGAAAATATGACACAAAGGTTAATTAAAATCAATCCAAGAAATGACAGACATGACAGAATTAGTATACATTTGAACAGTTATTGCAACTGTATTCCACATGTTCCAGAAGCTATAGAAAAGACTGGCCATTTTAACCAGAGACATGAAAAATCTAGGAAAAGACTCAAATTGTACTTCTAGAGGTGAACATTATAAAGTGTGAGATAAAAAATACATTGGGTAGGATTAATGACCAATTAAACATCAGAGGGAAAAAAAGACAAATTTTAAAACAAAGCAATACAAATTACTCAAAATGAAACACAGAGAAAGAGGCTAAAATAAATTAATAGAATAGCAGTGAGCTATGGGACAACTTTGTGTGTGTGTGTTAAGTCACTTCAGTTGTGTCGGACTCTGTCCCTGTGGGCTGCAACCTCCCAGGCTCTTCAGTCCATGGGATTCTCCAGGCAAGAATACTGGAGTGGGTTGCCATGCCCTCCTCCAGGGCATCTTCCCAACCCAGGGATTGTACCTGTGTCTCTTACATCTTCCTGCATTGGCAGGCAGGTTCTTTACCACTAGCGCCACCTGGGAAGTCCTAATATGTGAGTTTAGAATCCCTGGGGGGAGAAGAGACAGAAAAGTACTTACAGAAATAAAGATTAAAATTTTTCCAAATGCTTAAGACTGTGAACTAGTTACCTGCTTACATTTAAACATGTAGATTACCATGACAGCAACAGCTACAAATGTAGGCCATTGTAGAAGGTGATTCAAATTCATATACCATGAACAGTTTTCTTTCTTGGGTGGGACTGTCTGATATATTTCAGGATGTTCATCAACCCTAAATCTCACCCCCAAAAATGTCAGTAACGCCTCCCATTCACTGCACACAAAACACAAAAATCTGTCCCTACAATGTGGTGTCACTTCTCTGAGAGCCACGGAGCTACAACAGATCAGGGCCAGCAAACTATGGGCTTCATTTGTATGTCCTGTGAGTAAAAAATAGTTTTACATTTTTTAAAGATTGTTAAGAGGAAGAGGAGAGATGAGAAGAAAAGAAAAATGAAGAGGAGGACAAGTAAAAATAGTAGGAGAAAGAGACCGAAGAGATGAAATAAAGGGAAAGAGATAGATTATAAGTGGCCCCCAGAGCAAAAAATAAGATGTCGCTGATCCCTGGTCTAGACTTCAAAGGGAAAAGGATATCACATGGTCCATTTTCACAAGGTGTTTATAACCTAATGGGGAATTTATACATTAGGATTCAGCCTAAGAAGCAGAACCATGACAAGTAATATGTAATAAGGGATTTATTACAAGGATTAGACGATGTGTAACTGTAGGAGCTGGTGAAGAAGTCCACGGGAGACTGATGCCTTTGTGCCTGGTGGGGGCCAAAGGTCACTGCAGGTAAACAATCCATCTATCTCGAGTGAAGCTACACATGATGCTGAGGAAAGCAAGGACAGATGGAAACCCACCAGAGCCAAGTGGAACCCATGAAAACAAACTAGAGTCCATGTCTTTCTCCCCACCTTCAATACCATTGATAAGCATGACCTGAAGAAGCTGATGCCCTCTGCCACTGAGCTGCACAAATGTGCCACCCTCTACATGTTCTTACAACACCGTGGGTTTACCCTGCATTGCCCCCATCACACAATCCTATAATTGCCTGCTTCCTTGTCTGTGTCCTCTGCTGGATTCTGAGCCGTAGTGGTGGGGACTGCATCTGTCATGTTCATCGTTGTATTATCCTTTGCTCCTAGCACAGTACCTAACAGAGTAATTGCTCAAGGAATACTTTCTAGATGAATAAATGAAAGATAAACCAACATATGAAGTGAAAATCAAGCTGAGCAGAAATGAAGCAGGTGGTTCATTCAAAGGAAGGATGCTCCTTTATTCTACAAGTGCGAATTCTAATTTTCGAGGTGTTGTGGTGACTTCGTGTTATTTTGCGAGGCTTTGGTGACAGGCAAAAGCAATTCTCTTTGTAAACAGGAAGAGGTCGCCCAAAGGGTGTGTACTTCACTACACCAGTCCTTGGGAGTGATGGTGCACGTGCTTGTCCCTCACACCAGAAGGCTAAGCTAAGGTAGCAGGAGATCTGCACTGGGAACCATCTGGCAGGAAAGAAACAGCATGCCCTATACATCAACCATGTGGGGCAGGAACTAAAGAATGTCCGCCATGTGAAGACTGAGCAGGACACAAGAAAGAAGGTATCAGGGAAAACGCCACCAATACTTAAGGACACATCACGGTTATCATCATCACTAAATAACAGCTGATGTTTAGAGTATTTAACCTGCCAAGCTAACCATTCACATGCATTACTTCAGGTGATCTTTACAACGAAACCTGTAATTATCACCATTGTATAGATGGGGAAATTGAGAGGCTGTTTGTCCAAGACAGCAGAGCTAGTAAGAGACAGAAATGGAATGCAAACCAACACACTTCTCATCCAGAGACCCACTACCGTCTATTCTTGGAAACTAGGTTAGTCCTGAGAAAACTGGAGTCTACGTTTTAACAAACAGAAGCAGTTACCTATAGCCGGTATTTATATGGTTCTAGAAAACATTGGAAATCTATTCCAGGATTAAAGTTTGAAAACTATTGAACATAAAATATATACATATATTTGTATATACCATGTGATATGGTATGTAATATCATACTGATTAAGTGCTAAATGCAGTGAATTAGGAAATTCAGACAAACAAAAAATATCCAACAACATTATATAAACACCACCAGCTTACTTAACAGGTATTAACAAAGTGATCTATTAATTAAGGTATTAGAATACCCAAATCTAGTTTTACCTAAAATCTCTATTTCTTCTAGGTGAATAATACTTTTTGAACAACAATAATGTGCATAATATTTAGATCCATCTAAACAAATCAGAGCCCAATATATGTAACACCTTTTTACACACATCAATATTACAGATACAATAAAATCAAATTAATTTCATGAGATACTAAGATGACTAAAACTTGGTCTCTATCTACATAAGGATTCCAGGGACTGGGGACACCAAAACTTCTGCTAAGAACTGCAGAATGAGACAAAAGATAATAAAAGCCCAATGTACAACAGAAGAATGGAAATTGAATTTAGTAGGCATATCAGTTTTAGTAAATATATTTGTTAAAGTGAATTTTTTGTTTAGTTTCTTTCATAAATCTGTTCAATTTAGACTTATCCTAAAATGAATTTTCTTCTCACAAGCACAGAATTTATGCAATTACCCTATCCCTGATCTCACCAAATGTCACCACTTTTCATTCTAAAATACAAAACAATATAAAACAATCTGTGGGATGGGGCCTGCAGTATGTTGGGTCTTAGTTCCCAGACCAGGGATCAAATCCATGCCCCCTGCATTCGGAGCTCAGAGTCTTAACCACTGGACTGCCAGGGACGTCCCTAAAACATAAAATTTTGAAACATAAAATGTCTTTGGAACGTCAACTAAAATTTTAAAGGTGTAAAGAGCTGCATTCATGCCAAAATAAGACTAGATTTAAATTTTTAGATGAAGTATTTGATTGGTAATTTTATATTTCTATAAATACATGGGAAACAATCTCATTTTTAAAGTTGTAAGAAAATGTTATATTTACATTTAGGAAAAAATTACATTTCCCAGACTCATGCTTACCCTAATAATGCTTTCTCAACAGTTAGCTCAGCTCTTAAAGGTATCTTAACTAAGCTCTGCCCCTCTGCAAATAGTATTATCAATATTTGCTAATATTCAATGGTCCAAATAGTCTTATCCCTGGAAATATCTCTAAATATTACAAAAACATTGCCTGTAACCACAAGTTCACAAATGTCAAATTTTTGGAGATAGTCCATATTCTTCCACAAAAATGCAATTTAAAGAAAAAGAATTGATGAAACCTAGAAGAGACAGAAGAGACTATATCAACCAAATATAATGTGTAGCCCTTATTTGCATCCAAATTCAGACCAGCCAACTAATCAAAAATTGTTTTGAAAGAATAGAGGATATTTAAGTATAGCCTGGATAAATTGACACTATTAATGAATTATTTAGATGTGGTGATGATGACACTGTGGCAACGATGATGTAATTCTTATCTTTTAGAGAAATTTTCAAAAATATTTGTAGATGGAATGGTAAGATATCTGGGGTTTGATTCAAAATAATCCAGTGGGAGAGGACTGTCAGAGGGTAAATATGAAACAAAACTGGCCTAACAAAGAGATATATAGAGGTTAATTATGTTAATCTCTTTATATGTTTGGAAGCTTCCATTATAGAAAAATTTTAATAAATGAAAAAATAAACAGCTTGAAATATGGCACAATGTCTCTTATACAACAGATACCATGAATAACATAATAATACAGTCATCTTAATTTTAAGAACTATGGGTCATAAGCATGGCTTTGAATACAGACATAGTTACTGGTAGCAAAATGACAGTATCTAAAGAAAAAGAATTAATTTAATCATGTTTAATTCAATCTCATTGTTCTCTTTGCCTGAACAGAAACTGCTTCACTGTTAGAATAAATCATAACTATCCCCAAATAGACTTAATTACTGATTTCAATAAGCATACCCCAAATTCTAAGAACAAATAAGAAAAGGAAGTTTATAACTAAGTTGTTCTTTTATAAGCATTCATTTTAACATATAAACCTTAATTATGTTAAGACAGCTGAGCAGCAGGAAGCCGGTGTTACTGAACCTCAGACTGGGTCTTCAAATCGTTTTCCCTTTCCTACACCTAATTTTCCGGTGGGCTTTTTTTTTTTTGAGGGGAGGGCAAATTTTGGTATTAATAGTTATCACTTATTTAAATTCTTTACACCTAGTGGTGTATATGAACTCAATGTTTAAACCGACTTAAATAATATCAGTGCTGATATGAAAACATGGCCATTAAGACTAACCTATTTTTATAGAAATTACAAGGTGATATTAGCAATTAGAGTAATTTTACGATTCAGACTGGAATCGTATATTAACGTGGGAAGACATTTCTGAACATTCTTCCTAAACGCTGGGAGTTGCGGGGATGAGAACTAGAAGTTCCTCACACTTCCAGTAAAATGTGAAGCAGGGTGCAAATTATTAGGAAACGAAATTTACTCTATCTCCCCCCTCCCAGCCTTTGTTAATTCTTATCGTCGTTTGATTCTAATTATCGTATCGTCCGCTGTACCTCTAGATTTTCTACAGTCAGTTATTTCATCCACGTCAAAATGAATGAGAGGGAGTGTCTGGTTTAGGCAGATGTCTGGTTTAGGAGCTGAGAGAGGTTCCTGAATTATTAGCTACGCTCCCTTGAATAAGCAAGTACCACACACCCACCGTACGCAGGAACGGGGCGAAAGACACGTTATCGCGGTGCCACGTCGCACCTACGTGGGGCGTGCAGGCCACCGGCAGGCCCCCAGGCTAGCAGCCTTCGACCACCTCGGGGTCCAGTCCGCCCAATCCACAGACGCCTTCCCTCCTTCTCTGCGGGGGCCCCACCTGCACTCCCATTCCTGCCGGCTGGGGGTGACCGAGGGCTGGTCCTTCCTCAGCCCTGAGTCCCCACCCCTCCATCACCTCTTGGCAGGCCGGCGGCCCCAACAACCCGGGCACATCAGGGTCCCTTCCGCGCTGTCAGGCTCCAGGACCGGCGCGGAGCGCGAGGTGGAGCGCGGGGTCAAGATTCCGAAGAGGAACCGGGGCTTGGCTGGGCAGCGCCGGGCGTACCTCCACCTCCAAGATGGGCGGGCGGCTGGGGAGAAGGCAGCGGCTCTGGGACTGCAGGCGGACGGATGGGGTCCCGTTACCTACAGGGAGGGTGCCTGGGTTCCTGGAGACCACGAGAGGGAAGAGCGAAAATCCTGCTGAGTAGGAAAAACTCACTCTAAGGGCTCTCGGCTGACTCCTCACTGGAGACCTTGGGTTAAACTAAGTCCTCTAGTTCGGCGTGGGCTGGGCATGGCCAGTGCCGGGCCGCGCCTTGACCTTCCCTCCGCACCGCCCAGGCGCTTCCTAGCTTCCCAGGGAAACGCAGAGCCGGGCTGGGGATGGCACGGCGCGTGTCCTTGGGGCATCCGGCCCTTGAGAAAAGGCGCCTCCTGACGCAAGGGGCCAGAGTCCAGGAGCCCGGATGTAGGCTCCAGAACCCAGGTCGCCTCAGCACCTGAGGCCTACTCGAGGCCCAGGTATTATAAGATGGCAGACGCCCATGGCGGTTAGTAGTTGAGAAAGCCGACAGAGCCCCGTGCCACCGCTTAAGGTCCTTGGGCGAGTTTCCTAATTTCTCTAAGTCCAGATTTCTTCTTTATATGATGAAGATTTCATTGTGTCGTCTTCATTGAGTGCTAGGAAGGTTAAAGGGAAATCAATTGCCCCGCAGACGGGGAGCAGGAGATCAGGATTAGCCATTATTGTTAATATTATTAGTGTTTTTATTAGCGGGCTGGACCCAAGGGCTTGCCTAGTGGCTCAGTCAGTAAAGAATCTGCCTGTGATGCAGGAGACTCGGGTTCGATCCCTGGGTCAGGAAGATCCCCTGCAGGAGGAAATGGCAACCCACTCCAGACAGAGGAGCCTGGCGGGCTACAGTCAATAGGGTCGCAAAGAGTCCGACACAACTTAGCGACTACACCACCACCCCGGGGAAAGTGCCTTTTCCTTGTTTTTTCTTCTGCCCTGGTCCCTCTGTGACTCCCAGCTCCTTCTCACTGAGCTCCAGCCCTAAGGCTCCACTACCCCGGCGGCTCTGGACGCTTCCAGTCAGTCCTGTCTCAGAAGGGCAGGCGTTCTTGCCCAAGCCTTGAGCCAAGGTCAGCCGCAGGGTGGTCAGCCCGGGAGGAGCCCTGATGCCCCTACTCGAGACCCCGGAGCCGGACCTGGAACCAGAGGTGCGGCCTCGCGCTCAGCGCGTTCCAGAACCCTGCCCGGCCGGCTCACCGCGCAGAGCATGGCGCGCGCTGCGCACGTTCCGGCTGACGGCCGCCCCAGCCCAGGAACTGCGCCGCCACGAGGCCGGTCTGGGTGCGCCAGCTCGCCCAGCTCCGAGGGCTCGGCAAGGGCTCGGCGTTGCGGGTGGGCCCTCTGCAGCAGCCGCACAGGCGCCGGTGGGGTCGGCGAGTCCCAGAAAAGGCCCGATCTCTCCGCGCGATCGCGGCGCCTCGTGCAGGTGACCCGAGCGCCACGTTCGATAGGAGAAGAACGTTTAACTTACTCTTCCACAGAATCGAAGATTCATCGTAGTACTTAGGCAACGAGGGGCCGTCTTGGGCCGGACTCCGGGCTCCGCTCTTCTGGCCTGGGGCCGCGGGAAGGACATAAGCTCTCATTTCCCGCGGGGCGCGCGGGAGAGCCTCCGGTCGGCTCTGGGCTCTTCCGCGGCTGTGCCCCGCGCTCCGACGTTTGTTGATCGTACAAATGAACGAATGTAGGCATGGAGAGTTTTCGCACAAGGGGCAGGGGGAAATTGGAATGCGAACGGGTTAGTCGTTAGCATGAAATAGGTTCCCTTTATATTCTTGCTTGTTTCCAAGCACTCAGGTGACTCCGGACCCGCAAAATTTGCGAAAAGGATCTTAAAGCTGAGGTGATGAGGGCAAGGCAGACTGAGTTCAGGATTTGGCAAAGCCTACGGAGGGAGAAGGGGCGGTAAGGGGTTTGGAGGATCGCCTGAAGGCCGAGAATAGAAGCAGACGTAGCCAACTGGTGGTGCCTGCCTTGCGGGCGGAGGCTGCAGGTGTTGAAGGGAGGGCAGAATCGGAAGCAGAAACGCGTACGGCGGCTACCAAGGTTGACCGTGGGAACTTTCCAGAACACCCTCGGAACAAACTGTTGCAAGCCGGGAGGAAGTGGAGATCTTAGGTAGAGTGATGGGACGGAAATGAGAAGCTGGGGTAAAAACGGTCAATTACACGGCTCTAAAAACGTCTCTCTGTGTGTTCCCTCCCTCCTGGAAAGAGAAATTCACACCTGGGACAGGGTAGTAGACGAAGGGGAACCAGCTTACGTCCACGAAGGAACTTCTTCCAAACCCGCAAGGAATACGATTCCTTTGAAACCTGAGCCCTGCGCAGGACCGCAAGAGCTGCAGGGTCTCTAGAAATTCGCTTTTTCTTAATGGGAGTATTTCTTAATGGACATCTTCGTTTTGTTTGCCTCCCTCCATGAAACCGAATTCAGTGAAACCTTCCTAGTGACACTGTCCTTTCAGATTTTTTTTAAAAAAACTTCTTTCTATTCTAAAGAAAGGGAATAAAAGTTTGTAGAAAGTACACAGAGTTTTCAAAACTGCAAATGTCCAGGATCCGAATGCTTCGTTTGTTATTTCCCTTTTCTCTGGGCTCTAGTTTCTAAATTTCTGTTTTTAAATTGCCTTTTATTTTTCCTGAATAAACTTTGGCCACTACATTTAAGACTCACCTCATATCACCCTTCAGTTTATTTGGGAGAAAAATCAATGCTTTAAAAAGACGGAAAATAAATGGAGAATATATAGTTAGATGACCTCCAATTAATTTTTATTTATAGATTTCATAAATACTAAATCCCACATTTTAAAAGCCAGGATTTTCTCAACTTCAAATATTCGCAAGTTTTAAAAACCATTTTGAAAATAGATTTGTTTCTTATGTCCATAATGAAAATGGATTATAAAACTAAATTGAGAGGAAAGAACTAAGTTTTAAAAGTTATAAATTCCACTTGGAAGGCGAAATAACATAAAATAAACAATGTCGTGTAGTGATTTAGCACTTTATTTAGTCTGTACAGTTAGGTTTAATTTTAACACTGTTCCACGGAAGGGGCACATCAGACACACAGGAAATAAATCCTCTGAAATTAAAATTCTACTCATTACACATCAATTTCAGGAAGACATAAAGGGCACAAGCATTCTGCACTGGACTTGGGAATAATACTTGCAGTTCCTAGGAAGTGAAGACGGGAGAAACATGTTGTGCATTAGACGATTTACTTTCTGCTTTTCTTTTAACACCAGAATAAAACGCCCCAACTTACGTTCATAGTTCCTCTGGAAATGTGCAAATAGGAAAAGCCTTGAAAGTCAGGACTGGAGTCTGCAAAAGAAATGGCTGACGCCATGCGAACCGAAATTTGTGATTGCCCGGCTGCAGGATTCGGATACACACAAGCCTGGTCCCGGCTGTGCAAAGTGAAGTGCGCCATGGCGAAGACAGGACGACCTCGGATGGCTCCGCCCTCCGGGTTGGCTCCCCGTCCGCCTCACTGAGTCGGCTCCGGGACAGGTGTGGATGCTATTCAAAAGGCCGGTGAGGTCCCCTCTCCGCCCGAAAGGGCGACCAGCGACGTCAGCCTAGAACCCTCTGCTCCGGACTGACACCCTAGCTGCGCCTAGGTGGCGGACAGGTGACGGCCCAGCAGAGCGCCCTTGCTGGGAGCGCAGCCGCTGGTACAGTCCTGCTGCTGCTGCTGCTGCTGCTGCTTCAAAATTGTCCGGGCAGCGGATGCGGCGGCGGCAGCGGATACGTGGAGCAAAGGGGCAGCGGCCTGAGGATGCAACAGGCACGGCGAACGCTGCAGCAGGTGGCAGTAACCCCACGGGGTCGCGGGCAGACTCTGCGCAGCGCCTGCACCCGCTCCCGGGACCCCTTGCATGATACTCTCGATGCTGAAGGAGGTGCATCCGCCAGCTGGCCGCGACGCCGGCCCCTTGCTCTCTTCCCATGGCTGGGAGTCTAACGTTGGCTGCAGCGCCGGAAGGGCGCCGGGGGTCCCCAGATCCTCGCCTTGCGCTTTCCTGGGAACCTCAGCGTAGGCCGGGGCGGAGAGCAGCAGGTAGCGGAGGGGGTGAGGATGTAGCAGCGCGCACGGGCGGCTCCCGGGGGTGGAGGCCGTATAGGCCCCAGGGACAGGCTGCGGCGGGGTCGGTGACCCGAGCAGCATGCCCGGGTAGGGGCCGTGCAGGGCAGCGGGTGCAGCGGGTAGGGGGAAGGGGTGGTGTAGGTGGGCTCCGGGAGGTGGGTGGTGGCGCTTGAAGCGCTTCCTGCGCCGAAGGAAGCTGCCGTTGTCGAACATGTCCTGGGAGGCGGGGTCCAGGCTCCAGTAGTTGCCTTTGCCCGGGTGTCCTGGCTCGCGGGGAATCTTGACGAAGCAGTCATTGAGGGAGAGGTTGTGGCGGATGCTGTTCTGCCAGGCGGGGAACTTGCGGCGGTAGTAAGGGAAGCGGCCACTGATGAAGGCACAGATGCCGCTAAGCGTGAGGCGCTTGTGCGGGCTCTGCAGAATGGCCATGGTGATGAGCGCGATGTAAGAGTAGGGGGGCTTCGCCGGCTGCTGGGCTTCCCGAGAGGCCGCTGCAGACCCCGTCGAGACTCCGAACTTGGGGCAGAATTCGGAAGAGTTGCTTGGGCCGCCGCTGCTCTCGGTGCGCTCTCCCGAAAGCGCGCCAGCGCCCAGCCGCGCCTCCTGCGGCTGCGGCTGGTGTAGAGGCTCTGGGAACCGCTGGCTTCCCTCGGGTTCCTCATCTTCCTCCTCCTCTTCATCTTCCCCCTCTCCCAGGATATCGATCTCACAGTCTTCCCCATCGGAACCCCGGAGGCTGCGCGGAGGTGTGGGGCGAAGACGCTCAGCTCTAGGCAAGTTCATGGAGGAGCAGGCTCTGCAGATGCCGGGGAGGTAGCGGCCGCTCACCTGGCTCCGGGCTGGAAGCCTGTGTTGAGTGTTCCAAGAAGCGGAGACGCTTGAGTTCCCGCTTGTAGTGGTGGTCTTTTACTTCTGTCGATTTGTCCTTTCCTGCACCGTCCGGCAAAGCCGCACTTTGCCTTTTATTGAAGTTTCTGGGTCCTTGTGTGATGGACTCTGCCGCCCCTTCTCAGACCCTTTCTCGCCCTACTTCAGAGCGCCCTTCCTTCCTCCCAACGCAGTGCAGTGATGAGGGTCCTTTGAGCATTACCCGACACGACAAGAGCCTTCAGCCTCCTCCTCCTTGCACCCACCCGCCAGCATGGAAGGTGCTTCACTCCTCAAGATCAGCCGGCCAATCGGGCCGGGAGTTGCATAGGCTCTGTTAACGCGCTTTGAAAACCTCTCAAATGAAAAAGCGGGGGCGGGGGGTGTAGGAAAATATATACCCAACAGTCTAAGGCCACATCGATATTCAAACCTGTCTCTTGAAGGATAAAAATAAGAGGCGGGAGAAGACACTGAAAGGTATAGGGTATTTAACTGCAAAAGAATGTGTAACAATAAATGTTTTTGTTTCATGCTTAGTTACCCATTTTCATTGGTGGGTTCTGTCCTCCATGATAAGAGCTGAAATAAGTAGTTGAAATATTTTTAATGTTCTAACTACACTCCCCAGCTCAAGGGTGGAGTGTGAGAGTGTTGCCTTGTCCCTACTACCGCCTATCTCAGCTTCCCAAAATCTCCATGACTCAAGTTTTCAGAAGACTGAAATATCCTGCCATGAAGTTGTGGAAGTTCAGGATGGAGGGAAAAGCAGGAGGGCTAGAGAGAAGTCCCCTTCCAGCAGTGATTCTCAACTTCTTTGAACATTTAACCTCAGTATGAAATACATTTTATACCATGATCTTGCATACAGACTTATATAACTGAGGTGAGTTTCATAAAACAGGTGATTTTTTTTAATGGCCATGACTAACTAAATTGTACCAACTAACCAGTGCAAACCCAGTTTGAAATATCTTTTACCAAAATGGCCTGACAATTCCAAAGGATACACCCAGTCTGAGACTCAGTATTTCTCTTCTTTAAAACAAGAACCAACATCAGGCACTTTTCACTGTAATAATAAATGATAATCATGAAACTTAAATGAGGCAAAAGAGGGGGGCAGTTTTGGTGTCTAACTAAATCACCAGGTCATCATTCCTTACTCACACTGGACAGAAACGAGGTGACAGAGATGCTCTATTTCAGTCACTTGCCATCCTTGGAAGTAACATGATTTTTAGATTTGCATCATTTAAACCGGTTCAGAGAATAAAGTAGCAGTGTTCAGTGCAACATAATTTAATGTGCATTATGGTAAAATACCAAGCAATAGTATATATTCATAACTTCAGTCAGTCGGTTCAGTCGCTCAGTCGTGTCCGACTCGAACTTCATACCCCCCTAACCTTCAAAAATTTGAGGTGGCATCTAATAAAAATGCAGAATTAAAATATTGTACTATGCCACTGATTGTTACTGATAGATGGTAAATCTTCTATTACAATTTGAAAAATGACAATTTTCAGCGAGAAATCAGAAGTCGGCCAATATAACAAAAAATACCTTAAAGAAGTTAGTTTCCTCAGGATAAAATTTTGAAAACAGCTTTCTTACTAGTCTTTTTTTCCTTACTAGTCTTTTTAAAGTTTTATCCTCTACTTCTGAGGTGTTTACCCTCTAAGTCTTCTCAGTTGCATGCAGTCTAAAATAGAACAAATAACAGTTTTCAAGCCTAACAGATTTGTGCTTGAATCCCAAATTAACCAATTACTACATGTGTGACCTACTCAGCTAAGCTTCAGGAGGGCTAGGACAGGTGTCTTTCAACCTCTGATTCCCTGATGCCTCCCCCTCAACCCCCTGCAGGTAAGGCACTTTTCTTCATCAGCACAGGAATCCGATTACCTGGGAAAGGGGGCATTGTTAGTTTTCCTAGAGTCAACTTCTATGGGGATTGGGGTTATTTATAAATGAAAGGAGAAAAGTAAGGACACTCTTTAAAAAAAAAAAAAAAAAACTACCCCCACTGATAAAAGTATGTTAAAGGGGCCACTGGGAAACAAGAAAGAGCTCCCAATGGCCAGAACTGGGACAATCTGAGCAACAAAATAAAGTAGTACTAGTTTGTTAACCAAAGTAAAAAAAATAGAAGACTGAGTAAAGTAATACATGGGCAGAAGGAAGAAGGCATGTGTGCATGTTCAATTGGGTCTGACTCTTTGCAACCCTATGAACTGTAGTCTGCCATACTCCTCTGTCCATGGGATTTTCCAGGCAAAATTACGGGTAGGTTGCCATTTCCTCCTCCAGGGAATCTTCCTAACCCAGGGACTGAACCTATGTCTGTGGTGTCTCCTGCATTGCAGGCAGATTCTTTATACAGTACATGGGGGTAAAAATGCAAATCTCCCTTGCAGAAAAATTCCAGATAAATTATGTAGATATTCCACCCTTTAGGAGGTGGAGCATAACCCCCCAATCTTTTACTGTAGGCAGTGCACAATGACTTCCAAACAGAACCTCATGAAGTGTGGGGAGACAGAATAAGTTACCTCGGAGAAACCTAACAGAGGTTTCACTCAGGTGTTAGGTAAAAATGTCAACAATCATAAATCACATTGATAGTATGTACCCTTGATATCAGGTAACAGTAACTGTAATGTAACTGTAATAACACTACTAACTGTAATGTGGTATCCCGAGTGAGATCCTGGAACAGAAAAAGGACATTAAGTGCAAACTAAGGATATCCAAATAAACTATCAGTTCAGTGGGGTTGCTCGGTTGTGTCCGACTATTTGCGATCCCATGGACTGCAGCATGCCAGGCTTCCCTGTCCATCACCAACTCCTGGAGCTTGCTCAAACTCATGTCTATGGAGTCGGTGATGCCATCCAACCATCTCATCCTCCGTCATTCTTTTCTCTTCCTGCCTTCAGTCTTTCCCAGCATCGGGGTCTTTTCCAATGAGTCAGTTCCTCACATCAGGTGGCCAAAGTATTGGAGTGTCAGCTTCAGCATCAGTCCTTCCAATGAACATTCAGGACTGATTTCTTTTAGGATGAACTGGTTGGATCTCCTTGCAGTCCAAGGGACTCTCAAGAGTCTTCTCCAACACCAGTCCAAAAGCATCAATTCTTCAACGCTCAGCTTTCTTTATAGTCCAACTCTCACACCCATACCTGACTACTGAAAAAACCATGGGTTTGACTAGACCAAACTTTGCCGGTAATGTAATGTCTCTGCTTTTTAATATGTTGTCTAGGTTGGTCATAGCTTTTCTTCCAAGGCGCAAGCATCTTTTAATTTCATGGCTGTAGTCACCATCTGCACTGATTTTGGAGCCTCCCCCCCCCCCCCCCGCAAAAAATAAAGTCTGTCCCTGTTTCCCCATCTATTTGCCATGAAGTGATGGGACCAGATGCTATGATCTTAGTTTCTTGATGTTGAGTTTTAAGACAGCTTTTTCACTCTCCTCTTTCACCTTCATCAAGAGGCTCTTTAGTTACTCTTCACTTTCTGACATAGGGTGATGTCATTCGCATATCTGAGGTTACTGATATTTCTCCCAGCAATCTTGAGTCCAGCTTGTGCTTCATCCAGTCCGGCACTTCACATGATGTACTCTGCATATAAGTTAAATAAGCAGGGGTGACAATATACAGCCTTGACGTACTCCTTTCCCAATTTGGAACCGATCTGTTGTTCCATGTCCGGTTCTAACTGTTGCTTGTTGCCCTGCCTACAGATTTCTCAGAAGGCAGGTAAGGTGGTCTGGTATTCCCTTCTCTTTACGAATTTTCCACAGTTTGTTGTGAAAGTGCTGCACTCAATATGCCAGCAATTTTGGAAAACTCAGCAGTGGCCACAGGACTGGAAAAGGTCAGTTTTCATTACAATCCCAAAGAAAGGCAATGCCAAAGAATGCTCAAACTACTGCACAATTGCACTCATCTCACACACTAGAAAAGTCATGCTTAAAATTCTCCAAGCCAGAGGAACCAGATATCAAATTGCTGGATTTCGATGATCGCTGGATCATCCAAAAAGCAAGAGTTCCAGAAAAATATCTATTTCTGCTTTATTGACTATGCCAAAGCCTTTAACTGTGTAGATCACAATAAACTGTGGAAAATTCTGAAATAATAAATAAACTGTGAAATAAACTGTGGAAAATTCTGAAAGGGATGGGAATACCAGACCACTTGACCTGCCTCTTGAGAAACCTGTATGCAGGTTAGGAAGCAACAATTAGAACTGGACGTGGAACAGACTGGTTCCAAATAGGAAAAGGAGTATGTAAAGACTGTATATTGTCACCCTGCTTATTTAACCTATATGCAGAGTACATCATGAGAAACGCTGGGCTGAAAGAAGCACAAGCTGGAATCAAGATTGCAGGGAGAAATGTCAATAACCTCAGATATGCAGATGACACCACCCTTATGGCAGAAAGTGAAGAAGAACTAAAGAGACTCTTGATGAAAGTGGAGAGTGAAAAAGTTGGCTTAAAGCTCAGCATTCAGAACACTAAGATCATGGCATCCAGTCCCATCACTTCATGGCAAATAGATGGGGAAACAGTGTCAGACTTTATTTTTTCTGGGCTCCAAAATCACTGCAGATGGTGATTGAAGCCATGAAATTAAAAGACACTCCTTGGAAGGAAAGTTATGACCAACATAGACAGCATATTAAAAGCAGAGACATTACTTTGTCAACAAAGGTCCGTCTAGTCAAGGCTATGGTTTTTCCAGTAGTCATGTATGGATGTGAGAGTTGGACCATAAAGAAAGCTGAGCGCCGAAGAATGATGCTTTTGAACTGTGGTGTTGGAGAAGACTCTTGCGAGTCCCTTGGACTGCAAGGAGATCCAACCAGTCCATCCTAAAGGAGATCAGTCCTGAGTGTTCTTGGAAGCACTGATATTGAAGCTGAAACTCCAATACTTTGGCCACCTGATGCAAAGAGCTGATGCACTTGAAAAGACCCTGATGCTGGGAAAGATTGAGGGCAGGAGGAGAAGGGGATGACAGAGGATGAGATGGTTGGATGGCATCACCAACTCAAAGGACATGAGTTTGAGTGGACTCTGGGAGTTGGTGATGGACAGGGAGGCCTGGCATGCTGCAGTTCATGGGGTCGCAAAGAGCTGGACACAACTGAGCAACTGAACTGAAGAGTCAAAGGCTTTGGTATAATCAATAAAGCAGAAGTAGATGCTTTTCCGGAGTTCTCTTGCTTTTTCTATGCACCAACAGATGTTGGCAATCTGATCTCTGGTTCCTCTGCCTTTTCTAAATCCAGCTTGTACATCTGGAAGTTCACAGCTCACATACTTTTGAAGCCTGGGTTGGAGAATTGTGAGCATTACTCTGCTAGCGTGTGAGATGAATGTAATTGTGTGGTAGTTTGAACATTCTTTGGCATTGCCTTTCTTTGGGATTGGAATGAAAACTGAACTTTCCCAGTCCTGTGGCCACTGCTGAGTTTTCCAAATTTGCTGGCATACTGATTGCAACACTTTCACAGCATCATCTTTTAGGATTTGAAATAGCTCAACTGGAATTCCATTACCTCCAGTAGCTTTGTTCATAGTGATGCTTCCTAAGGCCCACTTGACTTTGAATTCCAGGATGTCTGTCTCTAGGTGAGTCATCACACCATCTTGGTTATCTGGGTCATGATCTTTTTTCTATAGTTCTTCTGTGTATTCTTGCCACCTCTTCTTAATATCTTCTTCTTCTGTTAGGTCCATACAATTTCTGTCTTTTTTTTTTTTTTTGTCCTTTTTTGTGTCCATCTTTGCATGAAAAGTTCCATTGGTATCTCTAATTTTCTTGAAGAGATCTCTAGTCTTTCCCATTCTATTATTTTCCTCTATTTCTTTGCACTGATCACTGAGGAAGGCTTTCTTATCTCTCCTTGCTAGTCTTTGGAACTCTGCATTCCAGTGAGTAGGTCTTTCCTTTTCTCCTTTGCCTTTAGCTTCTCTTTTCTCAGCTATTTCTAAGGCTTCTTCAATCATTTTCCCTTTTTGCATTTCTTCATGGTGATGGTCTTGACCACTGCTTCCTGTATAATGTCATGAACCTCTGTCCATAGCTCTTCAGGCACTCTCAGATCTAATCCCTTGAGTTTATTTGTCACTTCCACTGTATAGTTGTAAGGGACTTGATTTAGGTCATACCCGAATAGTGGTTTTCCTTACTTTCTTCAATTTAAGTCTGAATTTGGCAATAAGGAGTTCATGATCTGAGCCATAGTCAGCTCCCAGTCTTATTTATGCTGACTGTATAGAGCTTCGCCATCTTTGGCTGCAAAGAATATAATGAGTCTGATTTTGGTATTGACCATCTGGTGATGTCCATGTGTAGAGTCTTCTCTTATGTTGTTGGGAGTTTGCTATGACCAGCGTGTTCTCTTGGCAAAACTCTGTTAGCCTTTGCACTGCTTCCTTTTGTACTGCGAGGGCAAATTTGCCTGTTACTCCAGGTATCTCTCGACTTCCTACTTTTGCATTCCAGTCCCCTTTGATGAAAAAGACATCTTTTGGGGGTGTTAGTTTTAGGTCTTGTAGGTTTTCACAGAACTGTTCAAATTCAGCTTCTTCAGCATTACTGGTTGGAGCATAGACTTGGATTACTGTGATACTGAATGGTTAGCCTTGGAAACGAACAGAGATCATTCTGTCATTTTTTTTTTTTTTTTGGACCTTGGTTAATAGTGATGTATCAGTATTGGTTCACTAGTTGTAAGAAATGTACCATACTACTGCCAGCTGTTAACTGTGTGAGTATAAGGGGTAGGGGGTGGATACGGCCATTCCCTTCTACTCTTTGCTCTGCTTAATTTTTCTGTAAATCTAAAATTGTTCAGAAAATTATAGTTTATTAAAAAATTAAACACGAGGAAAGGGGACTAGTAGCCAAAAAGTAGAAATTCAAACGTCCATCAACTGATGAGTAGAACAAAGTGTGGTCTATAGAACTTTATTCAGCAATAAAAAGAAACAAAATGCTGATCCATGCTACAATATAGATGAACCTTGAAAACATCATGGTAAGTGAAAGGAGTCTGAATGGGCAAACTTTTGGGGACAGAAAGTAGATGAGTGGTTGCTGGGAAATAGGGGCAGGGGAAATGGAGAATAACTGCTAACAGATACAGTCTGAGAGCTATGAAATGTTCTGGAATTAGACAGTTGTAATGGTTGCTCCTTTACCTGGGGACATACTAAAGCCAAGGGTAAGTTTTCTGTGAATTATATCTAAATAAAATTGATGTACAAAATGTTGTTTAGTTGTTCAGTTGTGTCAGTGGCTCTTTGCGATCCCATGGATTGTAGCCCGCCAGATTCCTCTGGCTACGGGATTTCTCAGGCAATCCCACTGGAGTATGGAAGCCATTTCCTCCCTCAGGGGATCTTCTTAACCCAGAGACTGAACCCACATCTCCTGAATTTCGGATTCACTTCTTTCAATATCACCTCCATGTCCCCTCCACAGGTGGATTCTTTACCACTGAGCCACCTAGGAAGCCTATACAAAATACATCAGTGTAAAAAACACAGAGCTGTATCAATGAAAGGAAATTAACTGAGTTCTTTGGAAACAAATCAAGTTTATTATGGCAAGTAATTCTTTAAGGAAAAAAAAAAAGACCACGGGAGAGGCGACTCTTTGTCCCATCTGATTCTTTAGTGTTGCCTTACTTTGTGCTCATGAAACACTGAAACATTTAACATGGGACCCAGTGCATAGTGGGAGATTACGTCTTTCCTAACACTGAATAGGCTTTTTTCCTGAACAAATCTATCAGGGCATCACAAACACCATCCATACTACTTTGAAAAACCAACCTTTCTAAACTACTATACAGAAAAGATAGGTATCTAACTTCTCTCCATTTCACTATGAAAATTAAAGGCAATTTGGTTATTGGAAGTTAAGGTTGATTCTAATATTAGGACATTCTGAGAAAAAACAAATCTTGTTCTCCTTTCTCATCACAGTAGGCCAAGTTGCTAGACATTCAAAGACAGAATTCACTTCTTTCAATATCACCTCCACATTGTATGGCATTCCTAGAACTGGGAAAGGCCTTTCAAAGAAATCTAAAAGTACAGTTTTCTACCTACACTACTAATCCAAAGGAGATATTTATTCAATTTGTAGCCAGCAGCCAAGCCCACAGATGTTTAAAAGCCTTTTAGCTTTATTTTGCTGGTAATTCCCTTCAAACTTCATAATCTAGGAACTAGAGACCCTTTCAATCCCTGGTCTTCCCTCACCTCTGGGATGGCTCTTCCTCCAGTTATCTTAAATTCAGTACCAGTGTTCTTGCCCTTTCACTAAAAGCTGGAAAGGCCTAGGAAAGAACCATTTATTTTAAGAAGTTGTGCAGAACCTTGAATATTTATCAAATCTTGCTGGAAAAGAAGAATTCACATTTACTGAATCTCTATATTCAGGGTGCTTTAAATATAATCCCTGGAACAATTCAGAGAGATTTGCATTTTACCTCCATTTTATGAATAAGGAAGCAAGGGCTCAGAGAGATTTGGTAATTTATCCTATATTACTCAGTAAACTATAAAGTTACAAACGAACTATGCCTAAACCATGATTATCATCATCATTATCCTGAAATCATAATACCCTGAGCATTTTCTAGGGGTAGCAGAATAATGGCCCATGTTATTAAACTGTTAGATTTTCATTATAAAAATAAAATTTCTTGAGGATATAGATTGACAGCTCCAAAGCCCTCTGAAGTGCAAGTTAAACTGGTAATGTCTCTGATGAATGAAAAATTTCACTTTGGGAAAAATAAGAACAAAGAACATAACAATGTATTTAAAAAAACATATAAATAACATAAAAATACAGTAAAAAAATATTAAATTAAAACAGTAAGATGCCAGTCCATCCAGAAGGGCAAAGGTTAAAATGTGTTAAGTAGGTTTGGAAAAATGGGTACTTTCATATACACCTATATCACAGCAGAAAGGTACATCCATTTGGGAATGCAATTTATCTCAGTATCTATTAAGAACTTTAAATGTGCATATCCTGGAAGCCAGTGATTCCACTCTTACATATCTCTTCTAGAGAAACACTTGTCACATAAAAATAAAGAGGCACACATAATGTTCACTGCAGCACTGTTTGCAACGTCAAAAACAAAAACAATTAGTTCATCTGTCACAGCAATCAACCACATCACTTGTCCAGCTCAAAACCCATCAGTCACTTCCGAGGGCTTTCAGAATAATCCAAATGTTTTCCTCTTTACCCCAAATCTTTTCCTCAGAAGCAAAAGGCCTGGCCCTGGTTTGCAACTCCAATCCTATCCCATACCCATCTCATACCTGGCTTTCTAACCTTCCATCACCCTCGCCTTCTTCATGGTTTTCCAGCATGCTACACTGGTTCCCATGTAAAGGCTGTCTCCACTGCTCGCTCCCTCTGTGTAGAAACTTCTCCCTGACTTTGCATGAATTGACTCCTTTTAACTCTATTCGCAACTTAAAAGCCACCTCTGGCAGCCTGGATGAATCTTGAAGGTACTATGGTAAGTGAAATAAGTTACAGAAAGACAGACACTGTAGGATCTCACTCCTATGTGGAATATAAAAAACAGACATAATAAATAAATGAGCAAAACAAACCAAACAAAATGAACACATGGATGCAGACAATGGTTACCAGAGGCGAAGGGGATCAGCTGTATGGGGAAGGATGGAAATTAAATTTCTGGTGGTGAGGACACTGTAGTGTATACAGAAGTGAAAATATAATGTACACACGAACCTAATACAACGTGAAAAACAAATTTCACCTCAATTTAAGAAATTTTTTTTTTTTTTAAGTATGACAATTCTGCCTAAATTATACTATAGATTCAATGCAATCCCAGTTAAAATTCTACCAGGCTTTTTGAAGAAACTGACAAGTTAATGACAAAATTTATATTGAAAACAAAAATGTCTAAAATAACTATAACAACCCTGGAAAAAAAAGAAAGAACAAGAGTAGTATATTTACACTACCTAATTTCACAATTTACTCTAAGGATAAAGTTACCAGGACAGTGTGCCATAAAAGAGGAAAAAAAAGAATGATTCAAGCTGTTTGAAATATATTCTCAGTAAAATAACATACCTTCTTTTTCTCATATTTTCTAACAAGCTTAATTTTTTTCATTTTTATTCTTCAGCATTCAGAATGTCATTGTGATTTTTAAAACATTTTTATTTATTTATTGTTGGCTGTGTGGGGTCTTTATTGCGGCATGCAGCCTTTCTCTAGTTGCAGTGAGTTGGGGTGGCTTATTGTGGTGGCGTCTCTTGTTGTGGAGCACAGGCTCTTAGAGCCCACAGGCTTCAGCAGTGGCATATGGGCTCAGTAGCTGTGCTGCATGGGCCCGGCTGCCCACAGCATGTAGAATCTTCCCAGACCAGGAACTGAACCCGGGTTCCCTGCATGGGCAGGCAGATTCCTAACCACTGGACCACAATGGAAGTCTCATTTTGATTTTTTAAACTTATTTTTAACTAGAAGATAATTGCTTTACATTTTGAGAACATCATTGTACTTTTCCTAAACCTTCATGTCATATATGGTAGTGGTTATGGAATAACTCAGTTTCATCTTCTTTCTCCTTTGAATGTTTCCTAAAATGTTTCTCTTTGTTTCTCCTCTCAATGAATTTGTTAATTCATAACATGTTTGAACTCAAGTATAAACTTAAATAAATTCTACATCCCTTTGGTGCAATGGGGAAAAAAAGACAATCAAAATAATGTCCACAGAAACACACACACACAAGTGATTTTTAGGTGCAAAAAGCTTATTCAAAGGGGAAAGAGTTTTCAAGATATAACAATAGAACAATTAACTTGAGGTGGATTGTGATACTAAACATGAAGAGCTAAAAATTATTAAGTTCCTGAAAGAAAATATAGGAAATATCTTTGTGACACTAAGATTATCAAGAAGTTCTAAAACAGGGCACGCACATGCTCAGTCATTTTGACAGTCTTCTGATATTTAACAACCATTAACTCTTCTTTAAATTCCACCTTATGCCTTTCTCTTACTATCTGAATATAGTTATGCTGACCTGGCCTTCATAAGGAATAGGAGAAAAGTAATCCAATATATACTTACTTATACATCTACTATTTATATAAAGATAAATTATCAAAAGTTATCTGTAATTATATTTAAAGTACCCTGTCACTTTTTAGTTTACATTGAAAAATAAAGAAGTTCAAAAAACCCAAGATGGATTTAATACCAGCAGTAAAATCTACTCTAAAATTAAAAGTTCTATAATTGAAATCTTTGAAATATATTGTGAAGTGAATGGCTGAAGTTCCATTACACTGACTACAGTAAGGCTTAGAATCTGATTCTAAGAGAGAGTCTCAAATAATTTCTTTGACTCAGAAATTACAAGTAATTTCTTACAAGTCTCTACCACAATAAAGCTCTTATTTCCCTTAATAAAAATAGTGACATTATTTGTTTTTAAAAATTTTTGCTATTAACAATAAAATTACATCCAAGCAATCAGCTGAAGTTCTAAGGGAAAATGATAATGCTGAAATAAGAATAAGTTTTACCATTTTTAAAAATTATTTTTAATTGGAGGATAATTGCTTTACAGTATTGTATTGGTTTCTGGCATATATCAACATGATACCACTATTACTACTAAAATTTCCATGGGTGAGAATTTCAGCATATGTAAACTCCAAAGATAAGTTTGCGAATCATCTGTCTACAAAAAAAAAGTCATAGGAAATTACGTTTTATTGAATGAATGTCAAAGGTTTTATATTACTGATTTACTATATTTATGTATTCTATAAAATAAATACTATTTTAAAGGATACACTGTAATTCATAAGAAAAGTAATGCAAAAAATAGATGCTTGAAATACATCCAACAGGAAACTTATTCTCACTTTTATCATCCAGTCCTTTTGGCGATGCTTCTAGTGTTATGGACAAACTTGATCTTCTTGGAAATGTGTTGCCCATCGCTTTTCTGTTTCAGTCACAGTAGCTATAAATAGTTGTTTAAGAATATCCTTATCTAAATTCCTGCCTGTAAACAGAACAAAATACGGTATGATTATATTATGCTTATTAAAATGACACAGTTTACCTATCAAGTCTAGACCATTAAATGCTTGATAATCTTCAGAAATTTACGAAAACAATAGTAATTAGTGCGTCCTTCCCTAACTTTCTAATTAAGTCCCTGAGAACCAAGCTGACATTTGGATTAATCACTTTTCTAAAATTATTTGAAGAAGAGTAAAGGACAGGACTTCTCTGATGGTCCACTGGTTAAGAATCTGCCTGCCAATGCAGGGGACACAGGTTCGATCCTCCTTCAGAAGATCCCACATGCTGCAAAGCAACTAAGGCTACAAGTCACAACTACTGAGCCAGTGCTCTACAGTCTGTGAGCCACAACGACTGAAGCCCACTCGCCTAGAGCTCATATTCCAAAACAAGAGAAGCCACCACAATGAGACGTCCACGCACCACTACAGAGCAGCCCCTACCTGCCACAACTAGAGAAAGCCACATGCAGCAACAAAGACCCAGTGCAATCAAAAATAAATAAATCAATCAGCTCTGCTTTCTATTAAAAAAAAAAAAGCAAAGGACTTAACAAGTCCTTATGATGTTATCACATAATTAGCACAAATACATTAACCACAAGCTTATTTGAATTTACAAAAGAAGTTCAGATTGGCTAGCACTGTTTAGGTAGAGCATTATAGCCCTCTATTTTTAAAAAAATATTTATTTGTTCATTTATTTGACTGTACTAGATCTTAGTTGTAGCGTGCAGGAACTCTTAGCTATGGCACATAGGATCTAGTTTTCTGATCAGGGATTGAGAGCGCAGAGTCTCAGCCACTGGACCACCAGGGAAGTCCCTATTTTTTTTTTTTTGCTTTAGAAATTTAACTGTCTATAAGGGGAAAATATTTGAATAGATATGTATGTACATATATATATACACATTACTTTGCTGATTACTTTGTTGTATGCCTAAAAATAACACAACACTGTAAATCAACTATATCTCAATTTTAAAAAAAGTTAACTGTTTGTTACTTACCAATAAGGACTAATCGATTTGTTCTCTCACTGTCATCTTCCCAGTTCACTGGGGTCTCCTCCAGATCATATAGCTCATGGACACCTTGGACAATCACTTGTCGTGGTTTGTCTTTGATTGACACTAGCCCCTGCTCAGAGGAGAATAACCAATCAGCCACAGTTTGAATTTAAAAGCAGAAATTGAGCACCAATGTTAATGCATTAATTATCCCTATTTCTTTTTAAAATACAGAATATAAAGAACATAATGTTAAAATTCCTTAATTTCAGTTATTTATGCATTAAAGTTTCCTAAAGCTTCCAATTTTTAAAACATGTTTCCGCATACATTAATTTTTTTTAAAAATCCCTACTTCTAATGATAAATATATGTATTATGATGTGTATTCAGTGTTATCACAACAAAAAACTGAAACTAAATGATAATACATGTTATGTATCAAATTCTACCGATTATTCTACTTTTAAAGACTTTATACTTATTTCCATTTTAGTAGGAAAATTTGAGACGTTTAAAGGATTTTGATGATAATATGTTTTTGAATGAGTTGCATTAAATGAAGTAGATAATGATGACATAAAGGAAAAGAAAAACTACTGTATTTATCTGGATAAAATCCACTTTATATTGATTTGTAGAAATAAAGAGCAAATTATCTAATAAACTGGCTCCTATGGGGATGATATAATTTCTCTGAAATAATGTTTATTAATTATACATATTATAAAATAATACAATATTGAAAAATAATAAGAGACAAACCACTGTCATTACCACCTCATAATTCCTGTGTATTTTTGGTAATATTCATGTATTTTGGGTGTATGTTCTTCCAGTTTCCTTTTCTTGTGCCGTTTCATTTTCATTTTGAAAATAATTACCTACACATTAATTTTATACTTATATAAAGTCTTTGAAGTATCAGCTGTTACTAGAGTTCACATTTTAAACATATTGATTATTATCAGACTAATACTTCATAAGAGCAAAGAGAAGGAACTCTATGAAGAGAAAGGCTGTGTTGCCTCAGCTCTGCTTTCTATTAAAAAAAAAAAAGCAAAGGACTTAACAAGTCCTTATGATGTTATCACATAATTAGCACAAATACATTAACCACAAGCTTATTTGAATTTACAAAAGAAGTTCAGATTGGCTAGCACTGTTTAGGTAGAGCATTATAGCCCTCTATTTTTAAAAAAATATTTATTTGTTCATTTATTTGACTGTACTAGATCTTAGTTGTAGCGTGCAGGAACTCTTAGCTATGGCACATAGGATCTAGTTTTCTGATCAGGGATTGAGAGCGCAGAGTCTCAGCCACTGGACCACCAGGGAAGTCCCTATTTTTTTTTTTTTGCTTTAGAAATTTAACTGTCTATAAGGGGAATAGTGTTGCTGTGACGAGAGGAAGGCCAAAAGGAGAACCAAAGAAAGGAAGAACCAGAGAAAATGTCACATATCTAAGAACAAAATCCAAACTGGGATGGTGCAAAATGAGCCACTGAACTCTCTACAGAGTGGTATATGTGACTGCTTAATTCTAGGTAACCACCCTACACTCACCAGGGATGAAAGCAGTTACAGAATGAAATATGATCTTTCAATTAGGATCATAGAATGCAGATGGGGACAGAATCACAGAGAAGCAGCAGACCTGGCTTAGCTCCTCTGGGTGGGGATGATTTGGGAGTACACTGGGATTCACCTGTGCTCCTTTGCGGTGCCAAGCCCAGGGAGAGCCCGCACAGGAGGTAAAGAAATCTAACTATTTTCCCTGTCACTCTAGTGACCCCAGGAAGTTGGCTGCTAACCAGAGAATCTAGTTACTAACAATAATGATAATAAACAGCATTAATAAAACCCAAAGCACACTTCTGGAAACATAAGACTGCTGACTGGTTAAGCACACAGCCTACAACCCACTGCTCCCTGGAAAAGACACCTTGTGTGACATAATAAAGTCAGATAAACATGAATGGATTTCCAAACATAGAACAAGAATTCTTTTAGTCCTTCATAACTTTGTTGCACCGTATATCAGATGTTCAGTGTCTGCTAAATGCACCAAGAAGCATAAGGTTCGGCTGTGGCAAGCTTTCCTCTGTTAATGAAGCTCTCTTAGAGCAACACAAGAAAACATTCTGTTTTCTCTGACTGACCACAAGCTGTTATGCCAAGAGGAGGGAAATTTCAACAAGTCAAGCTCATTAGCCAGATGACTGCTCAGAGCACCTGGGAGTAGAGAGCAAGGGGGGATGTTCCAAGGCATGCAGGTTGTTTAGCTGCAGCACCCGGTGAAGCTGTGCAAATAAATCATGCTTTTATGCAACTATGCAATGACTTTCAAAGCTTCTTTTCAGAAATGGAAATAAGGAAAAATGAAAACACACAAAGGTTATTTGAACTAAACCTAGTGCTTGTGTTTTTGGCTAACTATGGGGGCTTTTTTCTAACAGCCAAGAAAGGGACTTTGTCCAAAAGTATAAAACCATAAGCTGTGTACCACACCTTCAGTCGTATGACCTCCATGCAGTCGTCATCCCTGTTCCTCACATTCTTTTCCCACAGAAGATTCTGTATCAAGTGACATATTTTAATAAGATCAACCAATGCTCAGAGGAACAGCTACATGGCAAAACAATTGATAAATCATTAATAAGTTAAAAGTGCATTCACCTGAATATAAACATTTAGACTGTCTTCCTCTGCATTTCCTGGTACTTCAAATGTGACTGTAATAATACTCTGTAAATCAAGAGATACTCAATAATGATTTTTTTTATAATAATGTCAATCTATTTTTTTTAAATCACAAGTTTCAAAATGACAAGTAAGAAAACATTCATGGACATTTGTGTTGCCTTAACAATTGTATTAGGTATAACTTTTTCATCATATTTGTTGATTTTTGAAATCAGCAACTCCACGTTCTATATTCTGTAGCTAGTCAATGGTTTAGTATTTACACAGAGAAACTCTTATGAAAAGATACTCATTGTTTAGTGCATTCTTTACAAGATTCTCAGCACCAGAGGGAAAGTTAATATAAAGAGTGTATCAGCTATGCACTAAATGAGGTACTTTTGCCTGGGTCATTTTACTTCATCTCATCATTTACTCATGACAACAAACTGTGGATTAAAGAGAATGATTTCCATTTTATAAACTGGGAAGGATGAGGCTCAGAAAAAATAAACTACCCAGAGCCAGGAATAACACTCAAATGCAAAGGTTCTCTGGGAAATATAAATACAAATTGAAAGATTCAGTTTATCTCTAACTGAACATGTTCCAAGAGAAGAAGAGTTCCTAGAGATGAGAAGGAGTTTTAGAAGGTTGACATCAACATTTATAGAATATTGACTTTGAGATTTATTTTTTCTCCTGATCTAGATAAATCTCTCACTGACCACTCTAAGGAATCAGAAGTTTAAGATTTCCTCTAGCTGAGCACATAATTAAAATCCAAACCTCCATTTGCCACAGTAACCCAAAATTTTAAAATTAATGATAAAAATACACAGGAGCTAAGCATAACACAACAAAAGCAAAAACCCCATCTTGGAGAATAAGATGCTCAAGCCAAGCTTTAAAACAGACAGAAAGAATACACTAATATACAGCATTGCATAATTGCCTAGAAACACATATCTTAACGTTACAAATCACACATAAAAATCCATACCAAAATGTATAGCAAGTCATAAAGCATATCAAAATACATAGCAAAAAGGTTGCCAAATGAAACATAATTTGTTAATTTAAAAAGACAGCAGTAATTTAATCTTTAAAAATGCTTAATATGCATCTTATTCAAGTTGGATAACTTGGCTTTTAATGTTGGGAATGTCTCAATATAGGACTCAATACTGTATCAGGAATTATTTTTGCTTTTGGCAAGTTAGAGATATGATGGTATTTCTAAAGAGTACAATTAACTCCAATGTGAAATTTTTAAAAAAGGTTTTAAAAACTAAAACCATGCATCATGGGACTCAAGGGAGAAAGACATTTTAGAACCAGATGTTTTTCTGTACCAATAAACTCTTCTCATATTAGACAAATCCTAAAGAAGATGAGGTGGCTCGGTGGTAAAGAATCTACCTGCCAATGCAGGTTCAATCCCTGGCTCAGGACGACTCCCTGGAGAAGTGAAAGTGAAAGTCAAGTCGTGCAGTTGTGTCCGACTCTTTGCAACCCCATGGACTGTAGCCTACCAGGCTCCTCTGTCCATGGGATTCTCCAGACAAGAATACTGGAGTGGGTTGCCATTTCCTTGAAACAGCAATTCACTCCAGTACTCTTGACTGGAAAGAATACTGGACAGAGGGGCCTAGTGGGCCACAGTTCATGGGTCACAAAAGAGTCAGACAGACATAGCAATTAAACAATAAAGAAGATGAAACCCATAAATGTGCAGTGCAGAAGATGAGGGTTACAACTCAAGAGTTCACCACTGGCTCTATTAATAAGTATACATAGATTGACACCTGGGTTTTCTCATCTATCTTTCCCCATTCAAACCCAGCTCCTCTTTATCAGAATGAACAAGAAATCCATGAAAAACAAACAAATGCATTAAACATCATTCAGGGATAAAACTTTAATGACATACATAATATGTTCTAGGTATTACCCATTTCAGACTTTTTCCAGTTTATTTTGAATCTAAAATTAACTCTCCTTTTCCTGTACACAGAAAGAAGCAGAAAACTGAAGCAGTAATTTAGAAGACTAAAGCAAAATAAGGTACTGCCCCTAAAATAAAATTTAGGAATAACTCTTAAATATTAGGATTTTGGTCTGTTTGTTCTTTAACCTACCGGGTTATCTCCCTCAGTTTCCCACTCTTTTGCAAACAATATCTAACACATAGTAACATGCAGTAACTTCTGTATCTTTTTTTATTTGGAAAACTAAGCCCACTAATGTGCTTAAACACAAAATCTCTTTCTCCACACTCCACTCCTCTGGCTTCTCCTTCCCTGTGACACCTCTGCTATGATATCCTGCCACTAGGTACACAGCTAAACATTTGGTGTTTTTATCCAAATCAGTCTGCCTTCTAGATTTCCCTATTTCTATTATTAATAATAGGTCCCTTTTGTCCATTTAGGCTTGTTTTCCATCACCTCCATCTTTCCTTCCTGCTCACCATCAGTTAGTAAAGCTATCCAAGCAAGCCGACCTGTTTAACAGTGCTCACTGTCTACCATTTCCATTCTTACTGTAAACAACACAGATCAGGCCCTCATCACAGGGTATATGGACTTCTGCAGTATCTTCCTGCTTGGTCTCCTGACTCCACACTCCAATCCAGCTTACTGGACACTGTCTAATAGTACAGAATGAATTCTCTTTGCCTAGCAAATCAAAGCCTAATACTTAAGCTCAAATTCTAATACCAAGCATTCATCAGGACTTCTCTTCTGGAGCACTGTTCCTTTCCCACTTTTAAAGATCTGGACTGCTCTTTTCCTTATTTCTTCCAGTCCAAAAGAAAGAAAAAAAAATACACAAAAAAACAAAAAGCCTCCTAGTTTAAGGTTTCTTGTTGGTGTATAAATCACAATAGCAGTTACAACTCTGGAAGAAGAAGGGTTAACGACCAGGAAGGGGCACAAAGAAATTCTCTTAACACTTTTGGAAATGTTTATCTTGATCTCAGTAAGAATTACAGAGATATCTGTTCGTGTGTACATACAAATACGCATGCACAAATATAAATAAAGATGCACTGACTTGCAAACTAAAAACAAGTATGCTTTACTATACGTTAAAAAAACAAAACAAAACAAAAATGTATCTTTCATGAAGCCTCAGATCCACCAAATCAAATGAGACTGTTCATGTAACTGAATCTCACAGTCCTTGGTCTGCAATATTATATTATACTTGGCCCTATGTTGATATACCTAAAGCAGGAAAGTGCATCAGAATCTCCTGTAGAGCTTTTTTAAAAAAGAAAGAAGGACAAAGATTGGAATATCACATTTCTTGATTATAAACTATACTACAAAGTTACAGTAAGTTCTACAGAACTGATATAAAAACAGACACATAAGGAAATAGAATACAGAGCCCAGAAATAAACTCACACTCATATTGTCAATCAATTTACAACAAAGGAGGCCAGAATATACAACATGGAAAAGATAGTCTCTTCAGCAAATGGTACTGGAAAAACAGAACAGCTACAGGCAAAAGAATGAAACTAGACCACTTTCTTATAACACAAACTTGAAATGGATAAAAGATTAAATTTAAGAGCTAAAACCAAAAAACTCCTAGAAGAAAACAGAGGCACTACACTCTTTGATTTTTTTTGGATCTATTTCCTTGGATAAAAGCAACCAAAACAAAATAAAAGAATGGAAATACATCAAACTAAAACATTTTGGCAAAGCAAAAGAAACCTTCAACAAAATGAAAAGGCAATTTGCAATTGATTTGTCTAACACATGATTAATATCCAAAATACATAAAAAATCATACAACTCAGTGTCACAAAAAACCCAAACAATCTAATTCAAAAATGAGCAGAAGACCTGAACAGACATTTTTTGCAAGGAAGACATACAGATGGCCAACAGACATGTGAAAAGATGCTCAACATTACTAAGCATCAGGGAAAAGCAAATCAACCACAATAAGATACGACCTCGCATCTTTCAGAATGGCTATTCTCAAAAAGACAACAAATAATAAGTGTTCGTGAAGATGTGGGGAAAACAGAATTCTCATGCACCATTGGCAGAAATGAAAATTGGCACAGCCACTATGGAAAACAGTAATGAAGCTTATTCAAAAAAATAGGACTACCATTTGTTGTTGTTCAGTAGCCCAGTCATGTCCAACAATTCCACTTCTAAGAAAATAAAAACAGTAATTCAAAAAGATAAATGCCCCTTAATGTTCATTGAAATATTATGTATTTACAATAGCTAAGATATGGAAACAGGAATCTTAAGTGTTCACCAAGAAATGAATGCATAAAGATATGGTGTGTGTGGGTGTGTAGGTGTGGGTGCGTGCACACATGCACATATGTACATGTATACATACAACAGAATATTACTCAACTATAAAAAGACTGAAATCCTGCCATTTGTGACACTACGGATGGGCCTACAAGTCTTATGTTAAGTAAAATAAATCACACAGAAAAAGATAAATACCATGAATTCACTTATATGTAGAAACCCAAAAAGCAAAACAAATAAACATGTGTAACAAGACAGAAACAGACTCATAGATAACAGAGAACAAACTGGTGGTTGCCAAAGAGAAGGGTCAGGGGGATAGGCAAAACAGGTGAAGAGGACTAAGAGATACAAACTTTCAGTTGTAAAATAAGTAAGTTATGAATATTCTGTTAAGAAAAGTTTCTCAGAGAAAAATGACACAAATGTGGTAGTATAGCTCCCCATAAATATGAGCCAAAATGAAGACAGATAAGTATGCTGTTATCGTGGCCCTTTTAAGATTGATTCAAAAAATAAGTGACAGTCTCAAGGAAAAGGAGACAGTGCAAGACACACTACGCACTCACAGGCCCCCTTCTCACGGTGTTTACACGAAGAGAAGTTATCCTTAAGCTCCACCATCCACAAGTTGCTTTAACAAAAGGTGGGTACAGTGAAAATACACTTTGTTCCTAGCATCTTTCCTGCCTTTCCAAAGTCAGTTTTTATTTAAATAAGCCATGGATGTCTATTTCAGACTTGTCCTTAATCAGTTAAATATACTTAAAAATAGGCTGCATAAAGAACCCCTAGGCCACTTTTATATAGTACTTCTCACCAAAAGAACTAATCAAAATATGTTGACTGCCATGTAGAATGGAGAAGCCAGAAAGCATGATTTTCTAAGATTTTAAATAACTCTGGTTTGATAAACTCTTATTACGCATTAAGAAGCTAGATCTATATGAAGCTAGATCTATATGATGACCTCAAGAACATTTAAATTATGAAAACTATCAAAACAGTTAAAAAATGCTTTTTAAAAAAGAGTTCTAATAAAACAATTCTAAACAGAACAAGGTAGTTAAAGATGATTTTTTAAGATTTTTTTTTTACCTGATCAAGATGAGGTTGTGTTGTTGGCACATGTTGAAGTTTTTTCTGCAAACTAAGAATAACTGGTTATAAATTTAGAGCTCAACATATTTCTCATTTCACCTTATATATTACTTAGAAACAAAGCTAAATAGGAGAGAACTTCCACAGCTGAATCTGTTACACAGTTTCAATTTTACATGCTGTTTACATATTCTAATAGACAATTGCTAGCAGACTGCTTACAAACCTCTCATAAAAATGTACATTCACTGACATACATACATATACACACAATATAGAGAAAAACTAATCTTAACTATTTTGTGTGGTTAAATAGGTTTCTTCTTATTTCCAAAAGACCTAAAATAGGCCTATGAAAATATACCTAAGCATTTTACAACTGCTGAACATTTCATCTACTCTTCCCGTGAAAATAATGCTTGAACCTAAAGAAAATTAGAAGTGTAAGTTTTTTCCATATCAATGTTTTCCCTTGAATATATCTACTTTAAAAAAATGAACAACAACAAAAAAAAAAACCAAAAAATTAACAGTATCCATAAACATAAGCCTTCTATTCAGTCAGTTACCAGTGGCTGACAGAAAACTAAAAGACTCCTAGAAATACATAGTTCTGATATAAAAGGAGCTAAAGATCAATATGCCATAACAAATTACAATCATAACAACTGCAGCATACATTTAGAGACTGATGGGGGTAGATTGGGAGGAGGAAAAGAACTTAAAACCTTGCAGATGTTTTGCCTTGGAGAACAGTGAGGGGTAAATTAGTAACAGCAAGTTTAGGAAAGAGAAAAGGCTTGTAGGAACTGTTGAAGGGAATGAGTGTCCTTGGGGGGTCTCAGTAGGGACAGTGTCAAATTAAATCCTTCCCAGCTGGTTGCTAAGGAAAGGATTCTCTTGTTAAGCATCTAAGCACAAAGAAAAGTTATGCAAAGACCTTATCCAGAGCAGGGGCTTCACATTAAGTAGTTATTTCTTTTAAGCATCACTAATGCAGTAAGTGTGGAATGAAATTACTTTGGAAACTTTGAAAAAATTCTGTTCTTTCCTTGTGTTTAATATTTAATATTGGACAATGACTGCCTACTACTTCCACAGGGAAGAAAAAGTTTTCCTCTACCTTTTAAATTCCTGGGTGTGTCTGAAAATTAGACTGACAAAGATTAAGAAGAGAAAAGCATACACATTCACTTAACAAGGGTTTTGGTTGACAAAGAAAACTTCACAGTGAAATGAAGACCTGAAGAAAGGGTAAACCTGGGTGTTTCTGTGCCAGGTTTGATGAAGAGTGGAAAGCCACAGAGCTATGACAGGACAGAGGATAAGCCAAGTGTGGTAAACAACGGGAAACTCAGCAAGGTCTGTGCCCTGAGATTCCCTCCATCATCAGAGATAAGGATGCTCCTTTCCTTTGGGTATAGAGAGGTCACCTCTCACATAAGTCACACCTCTCACTATGACTCATCTACTTCAGAGGAAATGGGAGAAAATATTTGCAAACCATGCATCTGATAGGGGGTTAATACCTAAATTATTTAAGAACACCTACATTTCAGCCACACACACAAAAAAAATAATAATAATCCAAATAAAAAACGGGCAAAGTATCTGAACAGACATTTCTACAAACATAATATACAAATGGCCAGCAAGTAAATGAAAAGATGCTCAATATCTAATCGTTTTAGAAATGCAGATCAAAACCACAACGCATCTCATGCCCACTGGGACAGCTACTACCAAAACCAACAGAAAATAGCAAGTGTTGGCAAGGATGTGGAAAAATAGGAACACTTATGCACTGTTTGTGGGAATGTAAAATGGTGCAGCTGCTATGGAAAACAATATGATGGTTCCTCAAAAAATTAAAAATAGAACTATATATGATCCAGCAATCTCAGTTCTGGGCATATTTCCAAAGAATTTAAGGCAGGGTCTTGAAAAGGTATTTGTACACCCAACCCATGATCACTGCAGAATTATTCACAATAGCCAAGAGGTGAAAGCAACCTGAATGTCATTATCAATGAATAAATGGATAAATTAAAAAATGACATATACAATGGAATATTATTTAGCCTTTAAAAGGAAGACAATATTGTCACATGCTACAAAACAGATGAACCTTGAGAACTAAGTGAAATAAGTTAGTGACAATAGGACAAATACTGTATGATTTCACTTATTTGAGGTACCTAAAGTTATCAAATTCTTAGAAACAGATGACATAGTGGTAGTTACTACCACTACAAGGAGAGGCTACAAGGAGAGGAAAACCAGGAGTTGTCATCAGATTGGTACAGAGTTTCAGTTTTGCAACATGAAAAAGTAGATCCATTGCAAACAATGTGAATATACTTAACACTACTGAATGAACCACACAGTTAAAACTGCTTAAGGATGGTTAAAAAAAAAAGATATCAATGACCAGGGAAGAATTATTTGTTCTTTCCCTTATCAAAATGAGTCCCTGGGGGAAGAGATAGGAAACTGATCCAATCTACAGGAAAAGGAGTGCTTGTGGGAATACCCCAAACTAAAGCTTTCTATGTATTTCATGTGTTTTCTCATAGAAGAATTACACACAGTGGTTGGGAAAGAAATATTAACATCAAATCTCTGAAGTTAAGTACCACTTACACTGTAACTTCTGTAGGAAAATACATGTGATTTCCAAACAACCAGTTAGCAAAACTTTCAAGAACATAATCATTAGGAATGATCTAGAACATCAAAGATGTGACAGGAAGCATAAATCAAACATGCATCTGTATAAATCATTCTTTTAATACCTATAACTGTAGGGGAAAATATACATTATAGTAAAAGTGACCAAAACAGGACAGGACACATACCTTATTCCAGAGAGACTGTCAAAGGCATGAAGATCTAATACTTTTGCAAGATCAACTCTAAAAGGAAGAACACCAACGTGAAGTGTTAAATTCTGCAAAATACAATTAATAAAGAAAAGCAATCTCTATTTTGCCAGAAATGTAGACATAAAAATTAATTAATATATACTATTTTGGGAAAACATATAACAGACAGGCAAGGAACAAAAAAGCTGTTGTAAAAAATTTCTATGGGATTTATGCATAAAAATTTAAAAACAGAATAAATGGTTTTAGACCAAGGCAGAAAATTACTTTGAAATTGCTTCAATAAACTGTAGTGGGTTTTTTGGTTTGTTTTTACTTAAATTGTCTTTTTAGTTCTAAAAACTTGAGCTTTTCAAACTAGATTTTTATAGCAAAAAAAAATTGGTTAAAAAACTGAAACCTTTCAAAAGTAGCAGTTTACTACTCAAAGGATGAAATGAGTGAAATTGAACAAATGTAAATAATGAAGTAGTATAGGAACATTATCTTTGGAATTATTGTATTTCTTTTACTCCATCTTTCATGATACAAGTAGTATCATAAGAATATAAGCAGTCAATCAATACATAAATATTTACTCTAGGACCCTTATCTATATCCAAAGAATATGGTTTGATTTTATTTCCTTCAGATGGGGTTGCATATAGACTGAAACTTCCTGTTGGTGCTCTAGCTGAATTAACATTATTTCTGTTAAAATTATTTAGTGGTAATTAAGCCTTGTTAAGAAAGCAGAGATTGAAGTCAGAAGAGGTTATCATATCACAATCAGCATTCAGTTCAGTTCAGTTCAGTCGCTCAGTTATGTCCGACTCTTTGCGACCCCATGGACTGCAGCACGCCAGGCCTCCCTGTCCATCACCAACTCCCAGAGTTTACTCAAACTCATGTCCACTGAGTCAGTGATGCCATCCAACCATCTCATCCTCTGTCATCCCCTTCTCCTCTCACCTTCAATCTTTCCCAGCATCAGGGTGTTTTCAAATGAGTCAGCTCTTTGATCAGGTGGCCAAAGTATTGGAGCTTCAGCTTCAACATCAGTCCTTCCAATGAACATTCAGGACTGATATCCTTTAGAATGGACTGGTTGGATCTCCTTGCAGTCCAAGGGACTCTCAAGAGTCTTCTCCAACACCACAGTTCAAAAGCATCAATTCTTCAGTGCTCAGCTTTCTTTATAGTCCAACTCTCACATCCATACATGACTACTGGAAAAACCATAGTCTTGACTAGATAGACCTTTGCTGGCAAAGTAACGTCTCTGCTTTTTAATATGCTGTCTAGGTTGGTCATAACTTTCCTTCCAAGGAGTAAGCATCTTTTTATTTCATGGTTGCAGTCACCATCTGCAGTGATTTTGGAGCCCCTCAAAATAAAGTATGCCACTGTGTCCACTTTCTCCATCTATTTGCCATGAAGTGATGGGACTGGATGTGATTATCTTTGTTTTCTGAATGTTGAGCTTTAAGCCAACTTCTTCACTCTCCTCTTTCACTTTCATCAAGAGGCTCTTTATTTCTTCTTTACTTTCTGCCATAAGGGTGGTGTCATTTGCATATCTGAGGTTATTGATATTTCTACTGGCAATCTTAATTCCAGCTTGTGTTTCATCCAGCCTAGCATTTCTCATGATGTACTCTGCATATAACTTAAATAAGCACGGTGACAATATACATCATTGACGTACTCCTTTTCCTATTTATAAAGAATAGTGATTGAGTTCCAATTTTTATGCCAGCCTATGAAACAGTAAGGGCTTCCCTGGTGGCCCAGCAGTGGAATCTGCCTGCAGTGCAGGAGACGGGAGTTCCATCTCGGGGTCAGGAAGATCCTTTGGAGAAGGGAATGGCAACCCATTCCAGTATTCTTGCCTGAAAAGCAGACAGAGGATCCTGGAGGGCCACAAAGTCCAGGGGGTCGCAAAAGAGTTGGACATGAGTGAGGGACTAAACAACAACATGAAACAGTAAAGGACAGTGATTTCTCCACAAACAAAGCTACAATGAAGAAATGTTTGAAGAAAAATGACAACCAGTAATATCAGGTTTCAAAATTAGACTCCAGGGATATGCTGAACATTCATTAAATTTTCTGACAAGGAAAATAAGATTTCACTTGAGAAAAATTTTGTCAAAATTTTTTCAAATATAAAAACATGTAAAAATCATCTCCTTTAACTTAGGGCTGACCAGCTGTGTCTGATTTGTTCATTCTCAATAGTCTGTCATATATTCATACAGCAATAAGAGTCTGTTAAATTATGAACCTTATCCTGAAACAAGGCAAATTCCCACCTTGTTAAAAGAGGGATACTCCAGAGTTCTATGTTAACAGACTGTAATATTTCAAATTCTTGACATTCTAGATGAGCAGAATTAGGAAAATAATCAAGCAAAGAAGTAAATGTTCCATGAAAAAAATTTCTGAATATCAATTTACATAAGAGACCAAAGCCTTAATATTAAAAATATTTCCAAAAAAAAAAAAAAAAAAAAAACCATATTTCCTTTCATACCATCACAGTTAAGCAAATATTTATACTGACAGGTGACAAGTGAATGAAGTTTTTCACCAAGTTTGTCATCTTTAACTTAGGAAATAGCTTAAAGTTTAAAAAGTTTACACATGCTAATTGTATGAATATCAAAATTCAGGCCAACTAAACACAAGCTTCTAAACAATCTACAGTTTTCACCACAACAGTATTCTTGAGAATACAGATCAGATTTAAAGATTATTCTGCTTTATACCCAGATTCTTTTGATATTTCCAAACCAGACGGTATCAATAAAAGAGCTAGACAGGATAAATTGTACAGAGAACAAAAAGTACCAAAGTCCCTCACTGTATCTCACCAGATTCTCAATGGAAAGGAAAAGAGAAAAGTCTGAGGTTCCAGATGAAAGTTGTCATGGACTTTCCCCAAATTTAGTACCACCATCAAAAAACAAATTTCATCACTCATCCAAGGCATGTAACTAGAAAACTAATTTTCATGGCATCAAATTTTATTTAATTTTTCCCTTCAGAGATAAAAGCAGCAGATCTCTTCCAAAACATTAATATAGAAAAAATAAAAAATAAAAAGACTATTACTATCATGTAAAAACTGAATGGCAGAATGAAGCAAACAAAGAAGAAAAAAGTTCCAAAGCTCATAATTTCTCCTAATTTCTTGAACTATCATGCCAGAAGTACCTAATCTTTTCCCTACGAGGAGCTTTCAATTATCCCTATGTCTAAAGACTGCTTTAAGTAGCCTAAAACTAGGAGCAGGAGAATGGAAAAGGAAGAGGGCTCTGGCTCTCTCAGGGGAGGGGAGATTTCGCTACTACTCCAGAAGTCTTTTCAAAGTTCAGTGAGTCTGACACATGGGCCACCAGACCATCCCAGATCTACGAGTAGTTGATAACATCAAATAGTAAGTCTTGACTTCTAGAGCTAAATTTCCAAATGCCTTCCCAAGTGGCATCTCAAACTCAGTGTTTACAAAATGGAACTAATCCCCTTTACCAAACCCAGTGCTATCACTGTGCTGTTTAAGCTGCTTCAGTTGTGTCCGTCTCTTTGCCACCCCATGGGCTGTAGCCTGCCAGGCTCCTCTATCCATTAGATTCTCCAGGCAAGTTGGGTTGCCATGCCCTCCTCTAGGGTATCTTCCTGACCCAGGAATCAAACCCACGTCTCATGTGTCTCCTACATTGGCAGGTAGATTCTTTACCACTAGAACCACCTGGGAAACTCCACCCCAAAGTTGCTCCTCCTTCCTGAATCTCCTAACTTGGAGAATAGCACCATATTCACTCCACATCACAAGAGTCATACTGCCTTTAAAACCCTTCATGAATAACTTGCCTACAGTAGAAAATCCAAACCATGCGCCATGGCATTCAATACTCTTTGAGGTAATTTCTTCATCTCCATAGTCATATGCCTTTTCCTCTCTGCAACATAATATTAACACAACGTGTTCTGCCCATTCTAAAATATTCACACCTTCCTGGAATACAAAATCTTTCTTATGCTGAGAAAGACACTAATACTCTGGTCCATTTCAAACTGTTCATGGGGTTCTCAAGGCAAGAATGCTGAAGTGGTTTGCCATTCCCTTCTCCAGTAGACCACAAACAGTTCTGCCAAGGGAATGCACTGGTCATAGCAAACACCCTCTTCCAACAACACTAGAGATGACTCTGCACATGGACATCACCAGATGGTCAATACTGAAATCAGACTGATTACATTCTTTGCAGTCAAAGATAGAGAAGCTCTATACAGTCAGTAAAACAAGACGGGGAGCAGACTATGGCTCCAATCATGAACTCCTTATTGCCAAATTCAGACTTAAATTGAAGAAAGTAAGGAAAACCACTAGGCCATTCAGGTATGACCTAAATCAAATCTCTTACAATTATGCGACGGAAGTGACAAGTAGATTCAAGGGATTATATCTGATAGACAGAGTGCCTGAAGAACTACAGACGGAGGTTTGTAACATTGTACAGGAGGCAGTGATCAAAACCATGCCCCCAAAAAAGAAACGCATAAAGGCAAAATGGTATCTGAAGAGGCCTTACAAATAGCTGAGGAAATAAGAGAAGCAAAAGGCAAAGGATAAAAGAAAAGATATACCCATTTAAAGCAGAATTCCAAAGAATAGCAAGGAGAGATAAGAAAGACTTCCTAAGTGAACAATGCAAGGAAAACAATAGAATGGGAAGGACTAGAGATCTCTTCAAGAAAATCAGAGATACCAAGGGAATATCTCATGGAAAGATGGGCACAATAAAGGACAGAAACAGCATGGACCTAACAGGAGCAGAAGATATTAAGAAGAGGTGGCAAGAATGCACAGAAGAACTATACAAAAAAGATCTCAACGACCCAGATAGACCCAGACATCCTGGAATGTGAAGTCAAGTTGGCCTTAGGAAACATCACTAAAACAAAGCTAGTGGAGGTGATGGAATTCCAGCTGAACTATTTTCAATCCTAAAAGAGGAGGCTGTGAAAGTGCTGCCCTTAATATGCCAGCAAATTTGGAAAACTCAGCAGTGGCCACAGGACTGGAAAAGGTCAGTCTTCATTCCAATCCCAAAGAAAGGTAATGCCAAAGAATGTTCAAACTACCACAAAATTGCACTCATTTCACATGCTGGCAAGGTCATGCTCAAAATTCTCCAAGCTAGGCTTCAACAGTACATGAACTGAGAACTTCCAGATGTACAAGCTGGATTTATAAAAGGGAGAGGAACCAGAGATTAAATTGCCAATATCTGTTGGATCATAGAAAAAGCAAGAGAACTCCAGAAAAACATCTACTTCTGCATCATTAACTATGCTAAAGCATTTGACTGTGTGGATCACAACAAACTGTAGAAAATTCTTCAAGAGATGGAATACCAGACCACCTTACCTTTATTCTGAGAAATCTATATGCACGTCAAGAAGCAACAGTTAGAACTAGACATGGAACAATATGAATGTGAATGTGAAGTCACTCAGTCGTGTCTGACTCTTTGCAACCCCATGGACTGTAGCCTACCAGGCTCCTTCGTCCATGGGATTTTCCAGGCAAGAATACTGGAGTGGGTTGCCATTTCCTTCTCCAGGAGATCTTCCCGACCCAGGGATTGAACCCCACCCAGTCTCCCACATTGTAGGCAGACGCTTTACCATCTGAGCCACCAGGGAAGCCTCAATGGACTAGTTCAAAATTGGGAAAAGGATTACATCAAGGCTGTATGTTGTCACCCTGCTAATTTATATATATATATATATATATATATATATATATATATGCAGAGTACATCATGCAAAATGCCAGGGTGGATGAAGCACAAGCGGGAATTAAGATTACCAGGAGAAATATCAATAACTTCAGATATGCATATGCTACTACTCTTATGGCAGAATGTGAAGAGGAACAAAAGAGCCTCTTGATGAGTGTGAAAGAGGAAAGTGAAAAAGCTGGCTTAAAACTCAGCATCCAAAAAATCAAGATCATGGCATCCAGCCCCATCACTTCATGGCAAATAAATGGGGAAACAATGGAAACAGCAACAGATTTTATTTTCTCGGGCTCCAAAATCACTGCAGATGGTGACTGCAGCCATGAAATTTAAAGGCACTTGCTCTTTGGAAGGAAAGCTATGACAAACCTGTGACATTAAGAAGCAGAGACATCTCTTTGCGAACAAAGGTCCGTATAGTCAAAGCTATTGTTTTTCCCGTAGTCATATTTGAATGTGAGAATTGGACCATAAAGAAGACTGAGCACTGAAGAATTGATGCTTTTGAACTGTGGTGCTGGAGAAGACTCCTTGAGAGTCCACTGGATTGCAAGATCAACCCAGTCAATCCTAAACAAATCAACCCTGAATATTCACTGGAAGGACTGATGCTGAAACTGAAGCTTCAGTACTTTGGCAACCTGATGCGAAGAGCTGACTCACTGGAAAAGACTGTGATGCTGGGAAAGATTGAAGAAAAGAGAAGAAGGGGATGACAAAGGATAAGATGGTTGGACGGCATCACCGACTCAATGGACTTGAATGTGAGCAGGCTCCAGGAGATGGTGAACGACAGGGAAGCCTGGCACAGTCCTTGGAGTCACAAAGAGTCGGACATGACTGAGTGACTGAACAGCAACAACTCTGGTCCATCTGGAAAACTCCTATTCGTTCTTCAAGATTCAGGTAAATGATCACCTGCTCAGTCAAAAGTTTCTGACTCTTCACCAAGAAGAGTTGAATAGTTGTTCCTCTATCTTCCTATTCTTATAGGATCCTGTGTATTTAATATTCCTATTGTAAAATAGTATTTAATATATTTGTTTTTAAAATATTCTAATCTTCTTAAAGGCAGAGTTTTTAACTTATACATTGTTCAAATCATCAATATACCACGAAATGTATAGCAACTAGTGGAAGGCTCAATAAATCATTGAGTTGATTAACTTATTATCGATCAATTAAACTTTGGTTTTCCTCTGTTCAGTCCACTTAAATTTCCAAGATTAAAAAAAGTCTGTTAAAGAAGGGTACTTTCGCTCCGGCCTGGTGCACTGGGAAGACCCAGAGGAATCGGGTGGAGAGGGAGGTGGGAGGGGGGATCGGGATTGGGAATACATGTAAATCCATGGCTGATTCATATCAATGTATGACAAAACCCACTGGAAAAAATAAATAAATAAAATTTAAAAAAAAAAAAAAGAAGGGTACTTTCTTCTAATCTTCCACACATACTTCTGAAGTCCATTAGAATTTCCATTTGCCTCAAAATCAATTTAAGTCTCACCAATAAGACATATTACACCATTCTTACTCCTTAACTAAATACTCAAGGTAAGCCTTTTCTACACATGTTTGTAAGTTTTACAATTGCTATACTATTATAAGTTTTACTATTTTTACTATTACAAGCATTTGCCAACCACAAAATGCTTAAGGGATTAAAAAATTTTAAGTACTATTTCAGAAAGCCCCTGGTATCTCAGATGCACTGGCAAACACCAATCGAAGAAACAGAAGCAAAAAGGAGATGTTATTCACTTGTTCATTTATGCATTTGAAATAAAATTTAATCACTGCATGTTTATTGAAAAAATGAGACACCAAATGTTAGGAATATTATATAAACATCAATATTTATTTATCAATATATAAACAAATATTTATTTGTTACAAAATAAACCATTTAAGATGAAATATTTATGCGGGACATAAAGGTTGAAAACTGAAGTCAATAAAAAGAAAAATTAAGCAAGATAAATCCAAGGACCTTTAAAAAAAATTGGTTTACGACGTTTGTAAAAACAAACCAAATAAATCTATTACAACATAATCACATCTATTTACAGATATGATTTTTAAAACTTAAGCATTATGCGGTTGTCTGCATATTATTTTTTAAGGAGGTGAAAATTTAAGAAGAAAGAAAACGATAAAATGCAACAGGAAGAAGACAGATACTGAGGAATGGCTCATGGTGTGAGTTAGGTTATCAGAGACATTCCGCACTCGAATCTGAAATGCAGGGAGTACATGTGGCATATGCTTGTAGAGGACTTAACACTGAGGGCATTCTTCTGCTACTCTCGCCAACAGATGAGCGGCTTCTGAGAACGCATACCAAATTAATTCCCCAGCTGTTCACATGCATACAAGCAGCTGCTGCTCTTACTGCCTGACACTTATGGTAGTCTGTCAGCACCTCTAATCTCTACCACAGCAGACAAGCCACTCGAGTAAGGCTGCTGCCGGACTTCCAGAGACAGAACCTCGGAATTAAGAACCAGGTGGCACTAGACGGCCAGCTCTCAGCCTCAGAGCTGCTGGCTGCATGTTGCTGGGTCTATCAGCTGCTGAGCCATTCTTGCTAAAAAAAAAAAAATAAGCTTAACAAAAATACTCCTGTACAGAAATTTTCTGAAATCATGATAATACTCGATACAAAATAAGAGTTCAAGCTATAGAAATCCATTTCACAGATGTTTTAAGAACACATCTATTTTATAACGTAAGGCACATCTGTATGAAAAGAATTAAAAAGAGAGAAGAACCTATAGGAAATCAAAATAAAAATATTTACAAACAACGTATCAGGAACTTAAACATAAAGCTTCCTCATATTTTTACACGACAGCTTTACTTTGCAACTATGAAACACTAAGAAAGTTTTAAAAATATTAAAAAGTTATCTAAACATCTCAAATTAAGATAAGATTCCTAATAGTATACTTTTTCAGATTTCTGTACTAATTACTTCCCTGAGTGGTTCAAAATCCCATGCTTTCTTCCTCGTTAAAGCAAAGGCACAGTTACAGACTATAATCATGGCTCTCAGGCGTTAGTTACAATGAGAAGTGAACATATTAACTAAATATGCCAAAGTAATATATAAAGAACATTTACAAAATTTTGGGTCTCATTTTTAAAAAAATGTACATGTCTTTCTTATATTAGAATCAAACATAGCTACCAATTACTTAACTAAAATTATTTATTGTTAATATTAGTAATAGCTTTTAAAAGTACCTTGATCTCTGTGTTTCTAAAATTTTTCCCAGTCCATTTATTGATCTGAAATAAATATAAAAATGAGGAGGGTAAAAAAGTAAATGTTAACTTTTTTAAAAACCACATTATTTCTGAAACATGAAGTAAGTATACACAAGTATATCATACAGCTAGAGAAAAATAAACAATAAGAAGACTTACATTTTTTATAGTTTAGGTTTTTCCTTCTAATCATAAATCAGGTATATTCCACTTATGCAATCAAACATGATACGTAAAAATCTACTGACTCACTAGACACAACTGACAGACTAGAGACTATTTTGTGTTTACATAAAGACCTTTCACTTTAGAAAAAATGATTCATAAATAGCCAGTAATTCTAATGTTCTTAAAATGAGTAAATACATCAAACTTTTAACTGACACCTAATTTTCCTCAACACACATTCGTGGAAATGGCTGTACACATGCTAGAAATAAAAACCTAGTTACGAGTGGCTTTGACCCCAGCCTGTCCTCAGCTTCAGTCACACACCTGTTTTTTTTTAATAGAATAACTTCCCCAGTTCCCTAGCTAGGATCTCTATCTACTCTGCCAGTCCTCCCCTTTCTGGTACAGAGATAATGAAATATGCTTCCCTTTCTATGATGCCAAAAATATTTGTTAAATCCTTTTCAATATACTGTATAGTATCTATTTATATAATCAATTTCATTACCTTTAGGGTTATTTGCTGACAACATTTGCTATTGTTCTCATGGGTAAAACTTCCCAAACAATGATACTGAGGCAAGTCTCTCTATTAATTTACAAAACCCTTAATCTTCTCTTTTGAATATACTCTATAACCTGATGCCATTACCTCTCAAATATGTTTACTTTCTTCCAACTCTTCAAATCTAATTCTGAGTCAGTCAGAAGTCTGAGGTACAATGGAGGGTAAGAAGCCCAAAGAGTCTGTAATTTATCAAAGTGCTTTGTCAAAGTCTTTTCTCATACTGCTATACAGAACAGGCTGGCAACAACGTTCAACTGCATATTCTACAAGCAATGGAAAACAATTTTACTTATTACTATTTACATAACAGTCTATTATGCAACAACAAAATATGTGATTCCCTGAATATGTGATTCTGTGATAACTGAAGCAAGTCAATCTTGAACCTTAAATTTCTACAAGGCAACAGTTACAGTAAAAATATTCTGTACATTTTTAATGTGCAGGTACTTAACACACATTTCTAATTTTTGTACCTAATAGTTGTTCTTAATTTGTTTAAATCCTCTTCTGAAACCAAGTCTGTTTTATTGATGATGATGATATCTGCCAAAGCAACTTGCCTAAATTAGCAAACAAAGAACAGATGTCAAGAGAAAAGCTAAGAAATGAAAAACAGAAAACACCTCCTCCAGATCAATTAGCAATTTAAAAGTATATAGTACTCTCTGTAATAATTTGATTTACCCCTAAACTATCATTCTTCAAATAGTAAGGATGAAGTGCATTCATCACTATGTAAATTAAGATTTCACATTATTCATTCAAAAAATATCTATTAAGTGTTCTTACTGGCTACTCTAAAACTATAAAGATAAGTCTCAAAAAGTTTACAATCAAGGATGGTTTATAATTAGGATGATTTTCAACTCATGATTTTCTCTGTAAAGAAATGCATAATTCTGATATCCAATATGGTAGGAACAAGGACAGTCTACTTATTAAAATATTCCATGTAATAGTTACCATAATTTTCAAAGAAATTACAAAGAACAAGTTCACTTAACACTAATACTATATTAAATATTTTTTAAAAACTACACTAAAGAAGATATATAAGCATCTTGAACAATTACCTTCATCATTACAAATATGTATTTTCTCTATAAGATAGATACACTACAGAAATTCAAGTTAAAGAATCCAGTTGATAGGACGCTGGATAACAAAATAGCTTACTGTGATTAGAAATTCTATTTTCTATGATTCTTTAAAATTTCCTCAATTCTTCAGGGAAGTTTAATCACTAGGCTGCTTCCAGTACTGGTTTTACACTACCTAATGGTAGAGCTGATTATTTTTTTTATTGTTATTTTTAAAGAACAACCAGATTCTCAAAAATAAATCAACTTTAATTCACTGAAAAGCAGGTTTCAATAGTAGGTACATCACAATCCCATTTTTATTTAAGTAAATTTCATATGAATAAAGACTGAATATGTACATCTCAAAATACAGACAGCTGCAATATTCAAATTGAAGGGCTTCTGTATGCAACTTTATTTTGGTTTCTATGTATGTGTTAGTTGCTCAGTCGTGTCCAACTCTGAGGCCCCACAGAATGCGTAGCCCGCCAGGCTCCTCTATCCATAAATTCTCCAGGCAAGGAGTGTGTTGCCATTCCCATTTTGCTACTTTCTATTTGGTTAAATACTTATATTTTCTATAATAAATGCATTTTAATAAGGAAAAAAATCACAAAAATATTTAAGTTTAGTCTAATGTGAATCATAGCTAAATACCAAATGAAGTGTTTAGCCAGGATTATAAAAGAACAGAGTACCATATTCCAAAATGACAAGGAATCAATCAACTGCTTGGATCATCTGCAGCAAATCTTGGCTGGGAGAAGGGAGAGCTCCCTTTTAAATCCAATAGCATATTCAGGGACTATTGAAAGTGAAAGTGAAAGTCGCTCAGTCGTGTCCAACTTTTTGCAACCCCGTGGACTGTATAGTCCATGGAATTCTCCAGGCCAGAATACTGGAGTGGGGTAGTCTTTCCCTTCTCCAGGGGATCTTCCCTGGGACTACTGCCTGTTCCCAAACTCTTTCCCCATTAACAAGAATATGCTTAGGGTTGGCAAAATAATTTAAATATTCATAAGTCTAAAGAGAGGGCCTTCCAGGTGGTGCTAGTGGTAAAGAACCAGCCTGCCAATGCAGGAAACATAAGAGACATGGGTTCTATTCCTCGGTTGGGAAGATCACCTGGAGGAGGAAATGGCAACCCACTCCAGTATTCTTGCCAGGACAATCCCATGGACATAGGAGCCTGGCAGGCTATAGTCTGTGGGGTCAGAAAGAGTAGGACACGACTGAGTAAGCACTGTAGACTAAGTCTAAAGAGAACCCAATTAAGAACATAAGGTATTTAAACAAAAAATGTTCTAAATGTCAAACTGCAACTATTTCTTTATTGTTCCTCTGTTGCATTGAATAACAGTGAACATTTGAGTCAAATGAATTACTGTGAAAGGCAGGAAGTGAATCAACTCTTGTTTAACAATCATTTTCAATCCAAAGAAATTGTATGAAAACAACGAATATTTTAAATGTTAAGTTCCTCACAAAGAACAACTGGGCTCAGCACTCAGTTTATGCTGTAATATAGTTTTAAATAAAATTTTAGTTATCAGACCATTATAAATATCAATAATTCAAACACAGGAAAAAGATTTTCCTTGATTATGTTTTTGTTTCAGTTTGTTTTGTTTTTCCTACCAATAATTTCCTTTTTCCATTTAGCCAGTAATCAGTAAATACTTTAAACAAATGAATACCTAGAAGCTTCATTGATAAGTCCATCAGGTTTTTCTTCTGCTAAATGCTAAACAAAAACAAAATTTGAACAAGTTACTGTGGTGTAACACACAACCTAAAGTCAACACAAAGGATTTTTACTTCTTACCTCTAATAAAAACTTCGAGTTCTATTGGTGGTTTAGTCACTAAGCTGGGTCCGACTCTTGCGACCTCATGGACTATAGCTCACCAGGCTCCTCTGTCCACAGAATTTTCCAGGCAAGAATACTGGAGTGGGTTGCCATTTCCTTCTCCAGGGGATGTTCCCAATCCAGGGATCGAACCCAGGTCTCTTGTACTGCAGGTGGATTCTTTACCAACTGAGCTACCAGGAAGGTCCATTAAGTTCTATTACTGAATATCCAAATTCAGGACTAACTTTTCTATTTGAAACCATTTTCTTCCTCACTTGTAAATTTTTTCCTACAGTGAACCTGTGGGGTTTTTTGAGGGGAACGTGAGGTATAAGGGCTTAAATTTTGTCCTCTGACCTCTTCTTTTTCTTAAATGGAAAACCCTCCAGATTTAAATAATGTCATAAAAACATTACAGTTCAGAAATTAGGCATTTTCCTTTTTACAAAACTGTCCTTGTTCTAAATATTATTACTTTTTTTTTTTAAAGAGATAACCACTGGAATTGTACTTTAATAGACTTCCCTCCATTCCTAGCCCCACCCCAGAACCAGGCACACTGTGAACTCGTACTGGGCCCTTCCAATTCCCTAGAAACAAATGATCTGTGGGAGGGACACAGTCTGATATTTAGCAAAAAGTCAGTTAACATTTTGAAACCTACACTTGAATGATCTGGCCTCTCTGGTTAACTTTATTCTGCACCTTGCCAGAGTCAAGCTAGCAACAAAAATACCTTGACAGAGAAGTCCACAGGATAGTTTTGATCTCTCTGGGAGTACATATTATTTTTCCAAAATCCTATTTATATCCCTAAAGTCACGAGTGTCATAAAGTTCTCTAAAAAATGTTTCACCTTCATTACCTTAACCTTCAACAGATGTTCTCTGTCACAAGAAAAAGTTGCCTACTAATGTCAGAGGCAATTTGATTATATAACATTTTTTGTATTTGAATTGAACTCCACAAATTATTAAGTCCTTTTATAAACATGGTCTCATTTATCCCTAATAAGAATTATGAGGAATGACTATTCTTATTTCACTAAAGAGAAAAATAAATCTAACACTGTCACCATCACAGGATATCTACTCATAGGGTGATTTTTCAAAAATTTCAAGAGGGCTTAGTAGAAGTAAAATGAATTTTAAAACCTTGGTGAAAGCTTTTTATGTCATATAAAATCATTCTTGTATGCTGCTGCTGCTGCTAAATCGCTTCAGTCATGTCCGACTCTGTGCGACCCCACAGATGGCAGCCCACCAGGCTCCCCCATCCCTGGGATTCTCCAGGCAAGAATATTGGAGTGGGTTGCCATTTCCTTCTCCAATGCATGAAAGTGAAAAGTGAAAGCGAAGTCACTCAGTCGTGTCTGACTCAGTGTCATTAACAACTGCATAAAAGTATATGCATAATGATCACCTAAAATTATATTCAAAATTATTTCATCAAATCAGTTTTACAATTCATGAAGAGGTAGATCCTTAAGGTATTTGGATAATTGGAACCTAAAAGCAAGCTGGTAATCCTTTTATGTACTAGCCTTGGTAAAATCTATAGAGAAAAACTTTTTTTCTCCTAAAAGTTGGCCAAATTCTATTTTTGGGGAAACCAGTCTAAACTAAAACTAGAGTAATGATGCAAAATGATTCTACTTTAGGTGCAAAATGATACTACTATAGGTGCAATCCTATAAATTCAACTGGCAGGCTACAGTCCACAGGGTTGCAAAAAGTCAGACATGACTGAAGAAACTGAGGATGCATGCCGAATAGATGAGTGGACATTGTTACCTGAAGAATACTGCACAACGTGCAGCAACAAACCCCCTCCTAGTCAGCAGGAAATCTATTTAACAAAGATTCATTTTTAGCAAGGCATCTGTCTCAGAATGATCCTATAATACTGAATTCTTTTAAAATTTTGAAATAGTTTCAAAATATTGTATTTTGATCTTTTGGAAGATTTATTTACATATGAATCTGAGGCTTTTCAACTGTGAGCTGGAGGAGTGTGAAAAAGATATAACAGGAAAATCAGAGATTTTTTTTTTAAATTTCCATACCTAAGCATAACTAATAATATAGTATTTTCACAAAGTAACTCATGTTTTTAATACATCCAGTCTCCAGAAAATCAGAAATTTTCACTTGAAGCTAATGGGGCATCTAATCTATCTTCATAAGATTAGAAATTTTCACTCAAAGCTAACATGGACTGGACTAACATTTTATGATCTCGAGGAAGTCAAGAAGCATCAAATACACAAACATATTAAAACTGCCCCAAATAAAAACCTACCAATAGGTACAATTCTATTAAGAATGTGGTATGTAATAAACATATAAAAAAGCGGAAGAGATAAATGCCCCTGTTCTATGTAAATATGAAGGCTATACAAACATAAACAAATAATAAATGCACATTAACATTTATTTTCTCTGGCTATCAGCTCAACATTTCCTTTATGCAACTTCTTACCTTCACAAGTCAAACTCTGCAAAAAGACTAAAACCAGTGTCTGTGATTCAAAAGGACATTTTCCAGTGACTTACACCATTAGTCATTAAGTCAGATGACTCCCATTTACAAAGTTAAAAAATAGAAACTGTGACATTCTATTCTATCTGTACAGGTAAGGAAAAAAACATTTTTGCAATGTTTTTTTCAAAATATTTTATGTGTGTGTATCCCTAACAGATTCCTCATCACTGCTTAGAGACTGGCTTTTGCCTACATATCAGAAAAGATTTTTAAAAATTTGGCACTATTCAATCCAACATATCAAAAAGGTTAAGGTTCCACAGTCTAACTTAGCACAGCATAAAAGTAAATCCTTTGAAATAACACCACTGTATGATACAACTTCAGGAAGGGTTTAGAGGGTGTCCTTTTTACAGAAATAGAAACAGGCTGGTAGGAAAGAAAGAAAGTAAAAAACACTGTTTTGACCAAAGTAGAAAGAAATCTAGTATCAAAGATGTCAGATGACACTAAAAAAAAAAAAAAGCAGCAGCAGCTATTTCTTTCCAATGGATTGGTTATAGCTAACGCTATTTTAGCTTTTAAAAAAAGATTATTGCATAATGTCAGTCTATTTATTTTTCTGGTCTTTTCTAAGCCAAACTGTTTACTGACTGCATTGTTTCAACAGCTTGTGCAATTTAACAGAAGAACCAAAAAGAAACCTCTGACTTGACCTTTTCTGTGTAACTTCATTCTTTGATTCTATTGCATTAAATGCTGTCACATTTGTAGAACTGAAAAGGACAGTGTCAGTAGCCTGGGTGTCAAGTCCTAAGAATAGAGAGCTGTCATTTGAAGTTGTCCAATTCTTTGCCCATGATTAAAAAATGAATATTTCAGATCAATGGGTGACAATCCCATTAGAGTGATAGCCCATGATATCAATTACCACTTCAGTTTCAATTTGGCTGGCTGGCCACAGGGTACCATTTCTCAGGTTTACTTGTGATGGGCTGGCTCTGTGAAGCATGACACCCTTAAATTGCTGCCCATTATCCAAGTGTCATTCCTTGTACTGCCTCAGAATTCTCTGAATCACAAGCAGCTCCTGAGGTCAAGCTTTGCAACCAGAGGAATTGGACAAGTTGGCAAATTCTTTATACAAAGGAAAAGTTATTTATTTGGCACCTGACTTAGAAAATCTGAAGTTTCCATTATCCTGACAGTATGTCAGTTTTGTGTAGGTATATTGATTTAATAATTTAAGAGGTTTTATCAAGGTGGCAGGGGGTTAAACGTTTACTGTGTTTGCATTATTCAGAATGTTGCTTTGCTTTTTTTGGCTTCTATCACACTCATAATAGATTCTATTTAACTACCTTCCACACCCCAATATACATAAATACATAAAGAGTTTGATTTCGAGAAAAGCACTTTTAAGCCCATCAAAAACAAAAAAAATCCTGCTGTCTATCCTGTAAATCTTCCAAATTTGGTAATAAACTTATATAGCAGATCGATTCAAACATGCTCTTTAATAAACATTCAGAGTGAAGAATTTTGACTTTTTTTGTTTTGTTTTGCTTCTTCTGTAAACATTTTACTAGAAATATCATGATTTCAGGATAGCTGGGATATTTCAGAGTAAAACTATAATATTTGGGATCTTTCTTTGGTTCTTAATACTATTAATAAAATCTGACTTAACATCTAAAAAGGAATTATTTCCCAAACTTCGCAAATTAGGGTCTCTCTATTTCTGAGGGAACTGAAGGGCCGATGAAGGGGTACTGGTAACCCATTTAACAAGCCTGCCATCTTAATGTTATTGAAGGTTTGGAAGAAAAACAAACTTGTTCAAATTAAGAAATTCAGTTATAATGTGGGGTAGAACACAAAATGGGCGTGAATTTTAAAACATTACATTTAAACTTCTGAGAAATGATTACTCTGAGCATTATCCATATTCCCAGACCAGATCAAGACATGGAGGATAATTTCATTCTCTTCTGCCTTTAGTAATAACTCAGAAAGTTGAGAAACACTACTTTATACAGCAATATGCATTTTAAAATCTATTTTTCATTTTGTAAACTGAAGTTCATTTAAATGCCTTTGAGCACCTTGGTAAGCTGCAAAAACATTCACAGCAAGATGCCTTTTAAAGGGGAGTTTCTCCTCCCAAACATAGGCATAAATCCTGATTACTTCAAAATATGGCAAAGCAATATGTTTTTAAAAAACTCAATCATCTCCAGCTTGTGTCTGACAGCAGTTTAACAAGAAAAATAAGCTCTCATATGCTCATATCAAGGTCAATTTCCTCTATCAAACAGAAAGACTTATCAATATTGGGGCTGAATCCTAGGGAGGGGTTACACATATCCAAACTTTGTGCTGGAAAGAAAGAAAAACAGAAGTCGCTCAGTCATGTCCGACTCTTCGCGACCCTATGGACTGTAGCCCGCTCCTCCGTCCATGGGATTTTCCAAGCAAGAATACTGGAGTGGTGTATCATTTCCTTCTCCAGAGATCCTATAAATTTTTCTTACTATAAATATTACACTTTCAACTTTTATCACATCAAATCAAAGAAGGAGAAAATAAACAGTTAACTTAAAAATACAAAATAATAATTAAATGAAATACAAATTTCATCTATTGTTCAGGATATTTAAAAAAACTATTTTTTTTTACCATATTTGCTTTATTCCTCTTCATGTTAAGTTCCCAAAACATGATATATTAAATTAAAAATGTAAATCACTGGCTTAATACACAGTTCTCTGATAATATTACTGCCATTTTAAAAAGCAGTATCTGGGGTGGGGAGGGAGGTGGGAGGGGGGATCAGGATGGGGAATACGTGTAAATCCATGGTTGATTCATGTCAATGTATGGCAAAAACCACTACAATATTGTAAAGTAATTAGCCTCCAACTAATAAAAATAAATGGAAAATAAATAAATAAAAAGCAGTATCTTTCATATTTACAGTGGAAAATTATTTTTGTTAAGGATATTTCAAACAGACACAAATATAGAAAAAACAATATAATCAATCCTCATATACCTAGCTCTTAACAAATAAGTAGTAACTCACAGAAATTTTTCAACTTACTTTTAATCCATATTTTGAATCCACAACAGTTATGATACCTACAAAGGAATAAATCTTTTAATCATTTTTACTCTTAAAAATGAAAATTAAAACTAATGCATTTCAGTTCACAAATGTCACTCAATAAAATATTGTTTCTCTTTCCAGCACTGCAATTTAACTCCATTCCATTAGTAAGTAGATGCATTTCAAACATGTACTTATCACTATTCTAAGGCACAAGATAAGATGTAATGAAAACAAATGTTTAAAATTAAATAAACAAAAAAGAAAATAAGATTTCTCTGGCCTTTAAAAAGCTTACAATCCAAAATATGATGACATGTATTTCATAATGTAAAGTTGAATGTGATAAATCACACAAGATAGCTTATCTTTAGTTTACTTTCACATAATCAAAAATGAAACTTTTCTTATTTAAAATACTGCTTAACAAATCTGAGGCATCTTAGAATATCTTATTTCTAACATCTCTCACCAATCTAACTCTTTTATCTAATTCTTTTTATCTAATTCTCACCAATCTAATTCTTTTATCTAATATGTACCTAAATTTCCAAATGATCAATTAGTTGGGCAATCTCTGAATTTACATGCTAAATAATCTTTGGAAGGACAACAACAGAATGAGTTTGATGATGCCTAAGGAATTTAACCAGCTACATTTCATATATAGTAAGGCCAAATGATGAGGCCCAGTTTCAGTAATTCTTAAAGTTCACCCCTTAGTCTAGGAAAACATGGTTTCCAGAAAGGCGGGGGATGTTTCAGGGGATATATGTGCCTAATTCAGAAATTTCTAATACATCTTAAAAGAAGTCTATGAACAAGACTGCCCAAAAGTGTTAGTGGGTAAGGGATAGGGAGCTTTGTTTAACTGTTACCTTCAAGGGAAAAGTAGAAATTTGATCCTCATACTATGTATGTTTTTTAAAATAAAAAGTTATATACTAACTGCATAAATTAAACATCAGGGAATATAGAAAATCTACATAGTATTTTAAAAGGAAAACCTTAATGGAAGCACTAAATTGCGAGTTGAGATTACAATGGACATCTGGTTCTAATCCTGTTTGGGACTTTAGAATCTGTTCAAAGACTTCATCATCAAACCAAACAAGCTTAAAAAGAGTATCAATACAAGGAATTAGAAGTATACAATGAATAAACAAAAATGATCTTAATATGAAAAATTCATTTCTAAACTTACCATCAAGATAAATATCAACCCCTAATTCAGCATCAACCCAAAACATAGAAGCTACAGCACCTGAAAATATATAATAATACTTATCAAATAAAAACATTTCTTCAAACTAGGAAACAAAATTCTATCCATAATGATTTAAACTGCCCCAATGGAATTAGCAGACAAATACATATACAAATAAAATATGGGTTTTCAATCTACTTAAGGGATTACAGTGATAGAACCATTTATTATTTTTATCCATTTCTTGCCCTCTCTTTTACTTCAATTAAAAAAAAAAGAACAAGTATTATTACATACAAATACAATATCAAGCTTTTACCAATGCCATAATAATTTATCAATAAATATTATCAAATATTTTGAGCAGAATGGCTGTATGTACATAGGCCTTATTTTTATTTTCTCTCTCCTGAATAAAATAATCATACAGCTCACAAATAATTATTTCCCTAAAGGAAAACAAAGCAAATACAGATAAATCCAAAATCAGTTGTTCAAATTTTTTTGTAAATTTTCAAAAATTTAAGTTTTACGGAATAAAAGTATGACAAAATTAATTAAGGCCTTACTAATAAATCCTTACACTATTTATTAGTATGGTATATAAAATTTAGAGAATGTTTTGAGGAAAAATAATTTCTAAATAAGAAATTAAAACTTGTTTTTGATAGAAACTGGTTCAGCACCAAACCACACACCCTGATTAGTATGCCACAATACAAGAAAAAGAAAACTGACAGCAAAGAAAGAATTTGATTTTTCAAAGCATCAGAGGCCCCATTAGTGACAAAGCTGTCTAAAAGAATGAGTATGGGGAGAAACAAGGATAACTGAACTCATTCCAGTGTCTAAAGCTGTCCACCTACCCTGACGAGATGTGGTCTCCCAAGCATCACTCTGCGTCAACAATGAAATACCTGTCAACTGTTTACAGTGATTACTCATGCAGGATATAGCAAGGGCCACAAGATCTAATGGTTTCCTGATACCTATTGATTTTTTCCCAAAAACTTAATAGTTTTCCAATTTGACTGAAATAGGATTTGTGAGTAACAGGGGCTGAATCAATGCCTGTCCTTTTCAAGGAAATTACTTTACCATGACAATTATTTAGCTTAGGACCGGAGAGTGTCAGTCTTCTAAACAGGAAACAACTGAATTGCCAATAAAAATTTTCTTCACTTACTTGACTAACAACATGATTTTAATTAATGAAGGAGAAAAAGAAATTTACTGTGAATATCACTATTCCAAATAATAAGTTATTTTAAAAAGTATTCATTTTTCCACTCAGTAAAATTCCTAACATTGTACACAAATATTTTTTAATTCACTGATTTTTATTCAGAGAGCTTATGAGTCCAATAGTTCACATTTGCTTAATATTAATTTGAGCTGTAAGACTGTATTAGAGCTTTTATTCTAAACCTGATGTGTATCTTTGGTTTAATACTTATCAAACTACATGTGAAAGAACTACTTAAAATTTGGATGCAGGTGTTTAACAGGAGAAATAAAGATGAGAGAATGCAGTTAATCAGTGATTCTAAATCCAGGGTGATTTTTCTCCTCAGGGACTATTTGGCAAGGCCTGGGGAAATTTCTGGTCATCTCAACCACGGGAGTGCGGCTGGCATGTAGTAGGTAGAAGCCAAGGACTCTATTAAACATCATACAATGCACAAGACAGTCCCCTCTAATAAAGAATTATCCAACCCAAAATGTCATTTATACCAAGTTAAGAAACTCTGAGCTAAATTACAGAATCTCCATTCTTCAAAATCTCATAAAACATAAGAATAAACTAAATAAAATTTTGAAAGTCAAATTTTATCAGCAGCAACCAAATAAACAATCCCCTGCCATAATTTTTGGATGATAGTAAAAATAAGAAATAGTAAGTTCTATGTGATTTATGATAGTTCTTACATCTACCCCAAACCTCAACAAGAGTTATACAGAAATAGTTTACAAAATCCTATATTTATCATTTTATTCCAAAATCATGAGAAGTAGAACCAAGGGAGAAATAAGCAATACAGGAAAAGGTCAACAAAGAAACTTCAAGAGTAAAATTTTCTGCCTCCACATTTTCAGGGGAGGTCACTTTCCAGGGCTCAGAGCAAAATGGAGAGAAAGGTCTGAAGCTCAAGGATGCCCCTACAAAAGGTATGGGAAAACTATTCACAAGTAGTTTGAGCTAATACAAGAACGGAACACTTGGTATTGTGAGAGAGCAGAGCCTAAAATATCACACTACCCATCTGTCTCAATCACATCTTTTCTCTGTTTCCCCATCCCTCAGCACCTCAGCTTTCAAACTGATGCCTAAGAGACCAGCAAGTTTAGGTAATATGGGTAGGGTATTTAAAAAATTCATGAACACCACATCTAAGTAGAGACAAGTTCTCTGAGTCTCCCACATTAAGCATAAACACACTGAAAAAATTATGCATATGTATTACAGTTTAGGAGAAGCAAAAAGAAGATAAAAGGAGGAAAGGGAAAAATGAACAAATAAATGGGGAATACCAATGGCAAAGAACCTGTTCTGGAAGGAAACATAATTGAAGAAACGAAAGAAAATTTCCAAGAGGTTTTTTTTATAATAAGGAAGATAAAAACAATATAATCTTAATTAAAAACAAGCGCTGGGAATTTGCCTGGCAGCCCAGTGGTTAATAGTCAGCACTTTCACTGCTGGCCATGACCTAGGTTCAATTCCTGGTCAGGAACTGAGATTCCACAAGCTGCATGGCATGGCCAATAAAATTTTTTTTAAAAGAGCAAAAAGAAACAAGTAAAACTAATTTCTTTTTTAAAAAAGGCAAGAATTAAAAAAAAAAAAAAACAAGCTCTAAAGCAAAATAAAGCAGAATAATATGAAAAGGTAGTTTGGAATGCTAAAGAAATAAACTTAAGGTCAATATACCATTATTTAATGAATTCATTCATTTAAAACATCAACAGACATTGATGGAAACAGAACTACTGATAAAAAGGAAGATTTGAGATGATTACAGTAAATGCAGAGGCAAAAGGCAAACCAAAACAATTACAAGATAATAAATATGGAGAACAAATGAAAATTCAATGTAAGAAAAACTGGTATCATAAAGAAGAGAACTCAATAATTTGACAGAAAAATTCTTCATGGTAATAAACAAGGAAAAAGTCCCTAAATGAAGCACTAAACCTACAAAAAAGTATATTGTAATTCCAGGAAAATATGAATGACACTGAGATTAGCCAAGTCATCCCTCAAATATTAAATAAAAAAAACCAAAAAACATTCTCAAGCAATGAAGTATGCAAGATCTCCAGGAATACAAGACTGAAAGCTTGAAAAGATTACCAGACCATATGTGCATGCACCCATGTGTGCTAAGTTGATTCAGTTGTGTCTGACTCTTTGTGACTCTGTGTAGCCTGCCAGGCTCCTCTGTGCATGGGATTTTCCAGGCATGAATACTGGAGTGGGTTGTCATGCCCTCCCCCAGGGGATCTTCTCAACCCAGGGATAGAACTCCAGTTTCTTATGTCACCTGCACTGGCAGGAGGGTTCTTTACCACTAGTGCCACCTGGGAATCCATGATCATGAAGTTCAGTCAATCAAGAGACTGATCAACTCAGGAACTCAGAAGTTACTGTGCTGGTAATGACAACTGAAATGGTTTAAAGACAGAACTAAACAAAGTATGGCAGAATATAAATGTGAGAAACCTTGACAACATAGCAAAGGAAACAATGAACCAAAACCAGATAGGAGAACATGGTAATGTGTTAATTCTCTCATCCTTTATGCCACACAGTCAATAGATACTAACCTGAAACTTTAAATGTGTAGTTAAAAAAAATAACTTGTCCAATTTATGTCCTTTATAATCTTTTATTTTTTTAACTCACATCTCTAGCAATGAAGAAGTATTTATCTGACATTCAGCAATCCTTTTACTTCTTTCAAGTTCTCTTCTAAGTTCAAGTGAAAGTGAATTAATAATTATTAAGAATAGCACCCAGAATGTGATCCTATTTTATAGAATTACCTTGGCATATTTACACAGAAAGCAGACCCTCCCAAACTTACGCATGTGTGAGAATCACGTGGGGGGCCTATTGAAACAGATTTCTGGGTCCTGCCCTCAGAGATTCTGATTCTCTATTTTTCCAAATAGAATCTGTATTTTTCCAAAGCTCTCAGCTAAGGCTGATGCTGTCATTCAACATACCACAGCAAGTAGCCCTGGCACAGAGAAATCTTGGAATAAAACTTACCTGTTTATATTTTACAGTAATGAGACACAGGGCAACATTTTTTTTTAAACTTTCTTCTTTGTATTTTCTTAGGTACTATTGCATTTTTTTTAAATAATCAATGTTTCATTTTTAACCAAACAATAAAAGTCATTATTCTAAAGAAAGAAGGAACATTCATCTGTTTATACCTACAATCTCTGCAAAAGCTTTCTTTGAGATTTTTATTTAACTTTTACTTCCTCTGAAAAGCCGAACTGTGTTTTAGTAAATTCACCTACTCTCAAAATCACAAGAACTTTTCTCTATACAGTGGCTATAACAAAAGACATTGATATTTTATTTCAAAAAAAGGCACACAGTATACTTCCCTATCTTACCAGAGTTAAATTAATATTTAACATCAATATAATGGTTCAAGTCCTATCATCAGTTAGACCTCTTGGAAATGTATGAAAATGTATGAAAAATCCATGCCTAGTATCAATATAAGGACCAAAAAAGCCCAACTCAACCCTAATTTGAAAACACAGGTACAATGTTATTATTAAATAATTCAAAATAAATTAACAATTGATTACAGTGAACCTTTAGTGCACTCCAGTATTTCTTTTAAACAACTATGACCCCTTAGTTCTTTAATATGATTTTATGTGCAGTGTCATAGACTTAGATGAAAAAATAAATGGGTCAGACTTACAAAACTAAATGTTCTGCAAACTAGGAATAAAATGTTACCTAAAAGTTATTTGGGTAAGAAGGAACAGAAACCCATGGTTAGAAACAGGTAGACTTTGTGTAGCTTTCAACAGGGAAGTTTAGATGTAATTCCATTCAGAGGTAAAAACCTCATAGATAACCATTATTAATTCCACACTAGAAAAAAGACCCAGTAGGGTTTCCCTGATAGCTCAGGTGGTAAAGAATCTGCCTGCAATGCAGGAGACCCCAGTTCCATTCCTGGATCGGGAAGATCTGCTGGAGAAGGGATAGGCTACCCACTCCAGTATTCTTGGGCTTCCCTTGTGGCTCAGCTGGTAAACAACCTGCCTACAATGTGCAAGACCTGGGTTCGATCCCTGGGTTGGGAAGATCTCCTGGAGAGGGGAAAGGCTACCCACTCCAGTACTCTGGCCTAGAGAATTCCATGGACTGTATAGTCCATGGGGTTGCGAAGAGCTGGACATGACTGAGCAACTTTCACTTTCAGGCTTGATTTAACTCCATACCTTATAATAATATTTACAATTAAAATGATTTCAAGCTTAGTAGTAGAAAAACAAATGCTAACAATTAATTTAAGGGAATAAGTATTTCTGGGATTTAACTCCAAAAGTCCTTAAACATATACCCGAAGTAGAATGTCTCCTTTTTTCCTATGTTTTATTAGATTTTTCTGAAAGTTTTAACAACTCTTCTTCCTACCAATAATCCTAAATCAATTGATAGAAATTGAAATGCTATTAACATGTTAAAATTATCTAATACTTTAATCATTGTTCATCTGCCAAAGAAACATGACTCAGTATTTTTTCTCCTTTAAATCAAAACAAAACAAAAAATTTAATCTAGAGTAAAGCTTTAATACTCATTCTATATATTTCTCTAGTATATTTATTTTAAAATGTTTAAGAACTATATTTTGGTTTTTAATAATGACATTTCTTACCAGGATCTGCTAATCCGGTGGTCTCTAACAGTATGTAATCAAATTTCCCTTTCTTCTTCATCAAATTCTCAATAGCTCTAAGGCCATTGTCCCTGGAGAATACCAAAACATGACATACAGTTGATTGCCTGAATATTTTAAAGTGATCATCACAAACATTTAAAAATATATTTAGCAACCAGGGATAAAAATATCTTCAGGCATGCAAAAATTTACTTCACTCCCAAGCTTCTAACAACATGTCTATCTAGTTTCACCAGTTTTGGGGAGTGGAGAGGAATGGATGCACATATGTTGACAAGTAACAAGATATTAGATAAAAGCAGAGGGAATTTTAATTTACTGGACTAAAATAAATCAGAACCTGTTATTTTTATAGCTTTATGAAAGAAAAAGGTCAATACAGAAAATAATGACAAAATGTATGAATTACAGTAGCTTAATAGAACAGCTAAATACCTACAATTTTATTTATATACCTACCTTTTATTTTTGTTCTGAATAAGGGTAGTAGGCTTTAATTTCCCTTTTTCCTTAGTAATATTAAAAACATAAGAAAACATTTAATTTTAATTGGCTAAGAAGACCTGTTGTGCTTTAGCCTTCATAATACACTTGACTCACAGTCAAAACATCTAAGATAGTAAATGATGCAGAAGAAATATAATTCACTGGACTGTACAAAATCAACAACACAGGTATTAATTTTCATAATTTGCTCAACAAACTTTTGAGTGACTACTATGTGTTATTCCTTTTCTAAGAGCGGGTATATTGGTGAATAAAACATTCACCGTCCTTGAAACAACTATCATTGATGGAACATGAAGTGAGGGTTTTTCTTTTTTGGGGTCATTTATATTGTTTTTAGAGGTTGAAATCTTGGAAGTAAGACCAATAACTTATTACATTCATAATAATCATTTTTTAAACATAAAATTAGACTTTCATGCACCAAAGGGACCATTAATTAAAACTTGATGTCAAAAACAACAACAAAAATAAAATTCAATAAAATGACCACAGCATTAGAGCTAAGACAATGAGAAACACTTTAAGAAAATGGATCCTAATCTTGGTTCAAATAACTAGATATGCAGACTTATAATGTCTTTTAGTCTTAATTCCCTTATATGTTCAGAAGGAAAAATAATATTCACCTGGAAGATCTACACTGTGAATTAACATGATTATCAAAAACAACTAACAAATGTCCGAGTACCTAAAATTGAGACAATATTTTCCCTTAATCGTTATGTGTTAAATGTTCAGCATTTAAGGAATAAGATCATTTTAAAAATGAAAAACAAAAGCCTGCTATTTATCTCTTAAAACTGAATTAATGTGAATAACTGAGAAATTTAGAAAGGAGCAATATTCGTGAGAAGTCCACAGTGACCACACTGCCTTAATGTATGGAATAGTATTAAAATTAATCAATAGAAAAAGAAAATGCATCCTAAATAGGTGTATCTTCTATTTGAAAATACAATGAAGAAGATTATGAAGATTCTGTTAATTTAGTAAGAAAATCAAAGCTAGAAATATAACCAATAAACATTTATAGAAGCCAACAAGCACAGAGTATATCCTTTTCTCACTTTACGGAACAGCAGAGGCAACCGTTTCTAAGTTCCAGCCATTCTTCGTAGAGTTCTCCACCTTGGCTGACAGCTAAGGATTTCTCCACTGCACTTCCTAGAATAATTAACAGGAAGCACTCTTTAGATTATGTCCACTCGTCAATCAAAAACAAAGATGAGGATACTCAATAGTACAGCAGATTTCGAAGCAGAAAAATATATTTCATAATTTGTATTCTTTCATTCTGTTCAGGCTATCTCAATATTTTAAACTATACTACTCTAGATTATTTTTTCTTTCTGTAAGAGGATTTAAGCCCCTAAAGAGACAACTGCAAAATTAATGAAAGTTATCTACTTCCTCTCTAGGCCTCTTACTAGACTGCTCCCATTTCCTAATAAAATAGCTATTTTAAAGGCATTCTTTCTTGTCCATGGCCAATTCTCTAGATAGACCAGTATGTTTATATATTGGTTTTTTTTTTTTTCATTTATTAGTTGGAGGCTAATTACTTTACAATATTGTAGTGGTTTTTGTCATACACTGACTTGAATTAGCCATGGATTTACATGTATTCCCCATCCCGATCCCCCCTCCCACCTCCCTCTTATATATTGGTTTTTAAACATATGCCTTTCAGTCTCTTGTGTATTTTTTCTTTTCATTCTTTCTCTAAATTGTTTCAGTGTCTACTAGACAGATTGTTCAGCATTCCTGTATGAGTAATACCCTTAGTTCATTTTAAGGAAGTTTGCTTGGTCAGGGTACCAATGTACTCACTTAAAAATTAAATTTTAATCAAATACACACGTTTCTTAGCAATGCTTACTTGAGAAAAAATATATATATGAGAGTTTGAGATGCTTGTTATCAAATAAGAATGATTTAAAAAATCTTACATTTCCTCCAACAAAGAAACATGCCCAAGCCAGGAAAGTTCTAAATATCCATTAAAGCAAATGATAAGGAAAAAAAACTGAATCATTTTTCACTGATATATATTTTATGTTTAAGTTTTAGTTAGGCAAGGGGTTGCTACAGAACTTAGGGTGAAGAGAACATTTATAAAATGAAAAGGAAAGTATTGCAAATGCTCTAAAGGACAAAGCTGTTTAAAAAAAAAAAAGGTCCAGAAAGACTGAAGAAAAATAGTAACACATGATAATAAATGTAATCAGTGTCCAACAGAAGATCAGTTAATAAGAAGTTAAAATAAAAACTAAGATTAAAAAAATCTTATGATTTTTATTTTTGTCTGACAGGACTCTAGTTTATTGAAATCCTCTTCAGTTTATTTAAACCAGAAATCAAGTTCAACTAACAGGCCTCACATTCTTCTCATAAACTTAGTTCCTTTACTAATTTGCAACTGAAAAAAAATAATTTAAGAAAAAATTCAAATGAAGTTATATTTTTTTAGCTAAACATGAGCTTTTACTGAAATTCACACCTGAGAAGAAAAACTTATAAAAGTAATCAGAGAAGTATGTCTAACACTGCTGTATAAATTTCTTAAAACACAGTTCAGTGAAGACAAAAAACTGGAAAATACATATATTTTCACAGATAAGTGAAGTTGCCTGAGGATGGAGACCACATATTTATTTTCTAAGCCTTCTGTTTTAACAGCTTTGCAGAATAATAAACATTCAATAAGATAAATTTATAAGACAGAAGTATTTTCAAATATTTTCAAAACCTGCAATTAATATAGTCAGCACAAAAGGATCTTCCTAATTGGTACAAAAATCTTCCTGAAAGATTTTCTTTCAACTCCTTAGATTTTTACTTCTGGAGTATTTATGTAAAAATCTAATTAATTCTGCTGGTATGAATTCTAAAGTTATACAAAATAAAATTTTATAGAAACAATATGATTTCAGTACCTCAACTCCATACAAAATAAAGCTTGACATAAATGAACCTAATTTTTCCAAAACTATCCATAGCAATGTGTTCACATGATAATACCTTGCATTTTCATTTCTGCATATGGAATATCAATTCACCAGCTGAATTAACTGTTCAATACATTCTTATAGCATGGCATTTATTGAACTTACTTACCTTCCCCAAATTCATTTAAAATCACTGCTATTCTTTTACTATGTTGCTCTGTCAAAATATAGTTAAGAAGTGTTGTCTTCCCAGCACCTATAAAATACGTTTGTTTTAAATAACAAAAGTCAAAAGACTAATTTTAAAGGGACAAAAAAGTGTGAAGAGTCCTAACGCTCTTTAAAATTTGCATGTTATTCAAATATTATTTAACGATGGTAATATAAGATTCTAGAGGAAAAGATTAAAATACCCTTTGAAAACTATTAAAAATGTTTTATGTCTTATAAAATTTTACAAATATTTACAAACATTCCAATAAGGTGGCTCACATAGCTTTCTTTGATCTCATATGACAAAAAAAAAAAAAGTCTTCTATATAACTTAAACAATTAATATCAGGTTATCTAAATTTTCTATTAAATAAGGAATTATTGAAGTAATGGTTCCTGGGGAATAAAGTAGCCATGTAGTTTATAAAACAAAAAGTATTTAAATCCCTTTACAGGATGACAGTGTTTCTTAGCCATGAATAGTTTACTTCCCCAAAATGTACACATAAAGACCTACCTTTTATTTTAACCACATACAAATTCGGAATGTCTATATGGCTGTTTTTAGTATGCTTAAAGCAGTCTATAAAATTGATTTGACACACACACAATGGCGAATGGACCTAGGAAATGTTAACAAAAGACACAATAATCACATACATAGAAAAGTTCATATAGCTACACTAACTCTATCCAGTAGGTGGCATAATACACCTAAATACATTCAGCTCAAGCAGAAGGAAAAAACATTGGTCTTGTGAACATCCATAGAGGGGTAAAAAAAAAAGATAAATAACCAACACTAATTGCATATAGATAGTAGTGTAGTCAATTATATAAAAATGTAATTTATTTACATATTTTTCTGTTGGTGGGCATTCGGGTTGTTTCTAGTGTTTTGCTATTACAAACAGTGCTGCTAAAAAGAACTTGTGTACATGCATACAGATTGTACATATCTTCTGCAGTAACTTTACAAGATTTCTAGGGTATAACTAGGAGGGATTTATTGAGTAGTAGGATATTAATACCTTCAACCTTTGGGGGCCATATCTGTATAAAAGTTGTTGAAGGGATGTAAGGCTTGTGTTCAGAGGGATTTAGGAAGCTCAATATCACTAAAGGTCAATACTCACAATGGAAGGAACAGATCTTAAGGACACAGAGCAATAAGGACATTCTTAAAACCAGTCCAAATGTGGGACAAGGGCCCTGAGCATGAGCGCTGCACTAATCAGTGGCAGTGAAAATGGAAAGGATGAGGTGGCCATGGAAGGCTTTGTAGAATTACTAGTGCTTTATAGGTAACTATGTGTTTACGTTCAGTCACATCCGACTCTGTTCATGGACTTTTCCAGGCAAGAATACTGGAGTGGGTTGCCATTTCCTACTCCAGGGGATCTTCCTGACCCAGGGATCGAACCCACATCTCCTTCAATGAGGGTTCTTTACGGCTGAGCCATCTTATCAGGAAGCAAAAGATGCTAAGACATAGTTCAAGCACTCAAGTCTGCTATGCACCAGAGTTTATACTGAACCTTAGTGAAAAGTGCACAAGACACAAACAGTCTCTATCTTCATGAAGTTTAGAAACATTAAGAGAAGTGGAAGAAAGAGGGGGAATTCAGATTAGTAAAGAGGCAACCATGCCACAAGATGATAGAGTCAACAGATGTACAAGATGTCGTGGAGCACCTAAGAGGGACATCTAGCCAGAGGACTAACAATAAGAAGAATGTCCTCCTGGGGCCAAAACACTTGCTCTTTTTAGAAGTAAAAGTAGTTCACTTGGCTGGGTCACAGTTTCTCAGGCTAAAGAGGTTGTCAAGAGCAAGATTATAAACTCATGTTAAGGAATCTGAACTTTAACCCAAATAGAAACTGCTGAAGGGTGTGACAAAATCAGATTGACATATATAAAGATCACTAAGGCTAAAATACAGAAAACATATTAAAAGGCAGTATGACTCAAGACTAGTTAGGAAGCTTTTATAATATTCCAAATGGTTAGGATCACAGAAGCAACCACCATTCACGACGGGATGCTAACATGAAGTTTTGGACATGCAGAGTTTGACATGTCTATGGAACATCAAAATAGAAATCACCTGGGTATGAAGTTAAAAGAGAGGCCAGAGAAGGGATAAAAAAAAAATTTTAAGGGGAAGCCAGAAAAGTAGGCAGAAAATCAGAAGAAAAATGTGATAGAAACCAAGGGAACAAAAATGCTCAACAATGAGCAGGGAAACCATCTCTGAGATTCAGGAATGAAGTTGGTGGTGTGAGGCCTCACTCCTAAGCTTCAGACCATTATCTGCAGGGCTCTTCTGATCTTCCAGTGAGCAAAATGGGGAAGGTGGGGAGGGCAAGTCTAAACTATATTGTTTCAGAACAAAAATTTGCTCAACTTCACAGTGAAACTGCATCTGAATAACACTGGGGAAATTCCTTTACAAATAAATAAACTCCTTTATAAAATTAACCCTGAGTAAAAATGAAAATAAACTTAAGTCTACAAAGCAAAAAAGAGAGAGAGAGACGGAGTCATGCCATTGATTTAATTCCTGTTTTTATGTAAAAGGCCCTCAGGTGCACCAAGTTTATACTTGTCTCTAGCAGCATCCAGAAATGGTTCTCTTTTCCCCAGATCATTTCACTTCTTTTCCCTACACTTTTAATATGGTATTTATTCTAGCCCTTCTATTTAACTGTAGTTTTAAAATGATACTTCTCAAACTTTTACAACAAAGCACTCCTAGTATAAGCACATAACCCGTCCTTCAGGAAAATACTCTGTTTACAAACTTATGAATTAAGTGACCCCATGAACTCCTGAAAAGTCTTTAAGTTTGAGAAATATAGTCTCGGAGGACACCGTAATTTTATTATCTTTCTCCGACAGTACGTTACAAACAGATATTTAAAAAAAAAAAATAAAAGGTTGTGATAGAGTATTTTACACGAAAGGCAAGAAGAAACTGGCTGGTGGGGAAGGGGAATATACTGAGGAAGAGCCCTTGGGCGTTTTCAGAAAGGACACCTTTAATGGGAACCTTCTTATAAAACATACGTTTCTTGCCCCACTAAGCACAAGAGAAAAGCAAACTGAGCCAGGTGACTGGTATTATTTCCATTTTCAAGTGAAGCAGTGAACTTCAGAAATGCAACTTGTTAGGGGTCACATGCATAATGAGGGGCGGGTCCGTGCTTCACACTGCAAAGCTAGAACTAGTTCTAAAAATGCGAGGCTAATTTTCAACCTCAGTTGATAAATGTGACCCTAACGCGGAGGGGTCTGAGCATCATTAACCCATGAGAAGAGAAGGCACCCGTACGGGGGGAGCAACTGACCCAGCCCCTACCCTCAGAGACATTGGCCGTCGGCCAGAAGGCCCGAATGCCTAAGGAGAAGGGGCACCATCAGCCCCCAAATCCCAGAACAGCGTTCACTGAACTTTCTGACCGGGATGGTTAGTTACCTAAATACCCGGTGATAATTGTGACTGGGATCTTAGCGCCGGGGCCAGACTTTTCCTCCTCCTCTTCCACCTCTCTCTGCTTCGTCTCAATGGGGACCAATTCAGGACAATCCTCTTCCGCCTGTTCCTCTTCCTCATCCGCAGAGTCAACAGCACGAAACATCTTGCAAACAGCACAGCTCACCTCTCCCTACCCTCAGGACCCGGGATCAAGACCCCCACAGCCCGTAGCTGCGCACGCAGAACGCGAGGCGCGCGCTTGACGTCATCACTTCGCGACGTGTGGCGCCTCCCGATCCCGCCCCCAGTTACCTGGGCTCGGGCTGAGGACCGCCACGCCTCTTAGACACGCCCCTAAGGGAGCTGGGCACGCCTCTAGGGCGTGTTCTATGAACGTGGGCGGAATTGTCAGGGCCGTACCTGATGATATCGTGTTTGTGTCAGACTACAGCCTTTATAGCTAATGGACGGTTAGTGGCAGTGTTGAGGCCTTGAGACCAGGGCAGTTGGAATCTGAAGAGTAGCCCGTCCTAAACAGCTCCCACAGGGAATAGCCTACATCAACTTGACCTTTCTTAGTATCATTAAAAATATTTTTTTAATTCATAGGAGAAAGAATAGGAAGCTGTAACAATACAAAGGTAATTGTAATTTTTCTACCTGAACCAGTGAAACTTTTTTCTATTTTATAATCGCAGGTTTTATGTTTATCCAAATTTTTACTGTGTATGTGCATTACTTTTATTTATCATCTCATTTTTTTAAAATTTGGTCTCAGTTACCCTGAGTTCAAGCTTCCTTGGTGTCTCAGACCATAAAGAATCTGCCTGCAATGCAGGAGACCTGAGTTCGATCCCTGGGTCAGGAAGGTCCCCTGGAGAAGGGAATGGCTACCCATTGCAGTATTCTTGCCTGGAGAGTTCCATGGACAGAAAAGCCTGGCAAGCTATAGTCTGTGGAGTTCGAAAGAGCCAGTCAGGACTGAGCAACTAACACACCCTGAATTCATTTATTCATACATTCTTCAGTGCCTGGCACTGTCATCAATAATCCATAAATAGTCTGGACAAAGAATGGCACCTGCCATATCAGTAAACAATCAGTAAACAGTTTTTTGCAGACATTAAGTCATTAACCTCTGTAGCTACCCCAGCAGTGCACCCTAAGGGGATTCAAGAAGGAGGAAAACAGGATACTGGCCCTAGGTAGTTAAGGTATATATCAAAGGAATGATTTAATTAAGCCCAGACTCTTGTAACTTCACACACAAAGAAAAATCACTAAATTTTTTTGTGTGCTAAGTCGCTTCAGTCAGGTCCAATTCTTTGAGACCCTATGGACTGCAACTTGCCAGGCTTCTCTGTCCATGGGATTCTTCAGGAAAGAATACTGTAGTGGGATGCCATTTCCTACTCCAGGGGATCTTCCTCATGCTCCCGAGCTTAAGTCCCCATGAATAAAACATAATTCTCAACTTTTAGGCTGTGCATTTTTTAAAGTCTGCAACAGCCCTGCTTTATATTTACATATATATTTATGTATATTTGCAATGAACGCCTTTGACCTCACTTCTAACCCAAGAACAGTACCAAGAAGGACAGCTATTCATGTGACCATTCATTCCTAGTCTAATGCTCTACCTCTCCTCTGAGATAGTAACCACTACTGTGAATGATCATGGCTGACTTATTTCCTCTTTTCTTTTTAGTTCTATCACTTATATAAATATGTACTTAAACAATATGTTGTTTAATTTTTTCTTGTCTTTGAATTTCATATAATATTCTAGGGTTAGCTGATTTTTCAACTTCACTGTTGTATTATATTGTTACATGACTCATCAGCAATTTATTTATGCATTTCTTATCAGTCATTTTCAGGTTTTGCTCTCATGAACTGCATTGAGTGACCCTTCAGCATTGCTTCCTAAACAGAAGAAAACTGTTTCAACCCTGATCACCTTCTCTTAAGTACTCCCTAGGCAAGTTCTTGCAAATTCCCTTACATGACTCTGGCTGAATGTTACACTAACATCTCTTATCTCTCACCAGGAGGAACCAGTGCCCTATAGCAACTAAGTAAGATGATGGACAAGTATGCTATAACAGTCTGTAGCTTCAGTCAGAGCAAAAAGAGTTTTATACAGCAGTCAAAATGTCCATCAACTGATGAATGGATAAACAAAATGATATATCCATATAATAGAAAATTATCTCACAATGAACAGAAATAAAGTCCTGATACCTGCTACAAAGGACTTCCCAATTGGCTCTAGTGGTAAAGAACCCACCTGCCAAGGCAGAAGACATAAGAGACACAAGTTCAATTCCTGGGTTGGAAAGATCCCCAGGAGGAGGGCATGGCAACCTACTCCAGGATTCTTGCCTGGAGAATCCCAGGGAGAGAGGAGCCTGGTGGGCTACAGTCCATAGGGTCACAAAGAGTTGGACATGACTGAAGGGACTTAGCACGCACGCACCTGCTGCAAGATGAATGAACCTCAGAAGCATTATGCTGAGTGAAAGAAGGCATTCACAAAACACCACATATTGTTTCACTCCGTGTATGTGAAATGTCCAGATAGGCACGTCTATAGAAACAAAATTGATTAGTTGTTACCAGATACCAGGGGACTGAAGGCAGTGACTGCTAATGGGTACATTTTAGAGGTGATGAAAATGTTCTAAAATTGCTTGTTGGGCATGATAGCACAATTTTCTGAATACACTATAAACCACTGAGTTGTACCCATTAAATAGATGCATTGTTCTGTATATGGATTTTACCCTAATAGAGCTGCTATTTTAAAAAGGCTTCTGGAAATTCCCTGGATGTCCCATGGTTAGGACTCTGAGCTTCCAATGCAGGTGGGTCTGGATTCAATCCCTGGTCATGGAGCTATGATAAATAAATTAAAATATTTTTTTAAATAAATTAAAAAAAAGACTCCTCCATGCATCAAAATGTGGTGGTACAAGTGTGTGTGTGTATAGAAGCACTGTCTGCAGTCTTGCCTCCAGCAGTTTCAGCCCTGGCCTTCTGAGCAGAGTTATCATCTGTTGAGATTTCACAATTGAGACATACTTTGGTATGAGTATAAAGATCAGAGCTGAAAAGTTTTCCTTTAGTCTTTTTCCATAACATTCTTCAGCAAGATGTCTCTTCATGAATTCTATGGAGTTCTACCACTTTCTTTTCTGACTCTAGTACCTGGCCAGATTTTAGGAAGCTTGTGCCTGAAGAGGTAAGGGTTTTGACTTAGTTATAAGGCTTTCGATTTCAACTCTTCCTGCATATCTGAGTTTGTCTGCTTTTTTTTGTTGTTGTTTAATTGCTAAGCCGTGTCCGACTCTTTTGGGACACTATGGGCTCCTCTGCTTATGGGATTTCCCAGGCAAGAATACTGAAGTGGGTTGCGATTTCCTTCTATTTTCACAGGACCTACCAATTTTATCCATTCTGAGTGAGACATTGTTGTTGTTATTTAATTCAAAATGCCTTTTAAAGTAAGCTTTTAAAATGTCCTAAGTATAATATTGTAGAATCTTCAACACAATCTCTTCTATTCTGCAATGGATTACAGTCTATTCTAATGTTAACCTTAAAATTCCTCATTTTTGCAATTTTATTTAATCACAGTTGCTATGGTAAAACAACAGCAATGATAATGTGTGGATTCCTTACTGAGTGATAGGCAATATGTTAAATATATCAAATGTATTATCTCATTTAACTCAGCAAGTTAAATATAATTTGTATACTCATTTTATAAGCAAGGAAACTGAGGCTTAGAAAAGTTAGATATCTTGCTCAAAGTCATACATTCAGTAAATGGCAGTCCTACTGCACAGTTCAGACCTTCCTGACACTAAGTTCCGTGCTCTTCTAAACCAGGGATCTGCAAGCTTTTTCTATAAAGGGCCAGGCAGTAAGTATTTCAGGCTTTACAGTCAATGGAAAAATTCAAGCATGTTATAGAGGTACTATAAGAGAGAAAACAAATGTCCACAAATTTTAAAATCTGAAACTCATATAATTTTCATGTCATGAAATATTCTTTTAATTTTTCAACCTACAAAAAATATAAAAATCACTCTGAGCTTGCAGTCTGTACAAAAAGAGGCAGCAAGCCGTAGTTTGCCAAACTGCTAATGTAACATGCAAGGAGCTGCAAAGAGTCGGACACGACTGAGTGACTGAACAATCACAACAAAAACAATTTAATATGCACTGCCTTGTTAAGCTGAATTAAATGAAATTTTGCAAAAACAGATCACCTTGTTTTAAACTCAACTTGTAAATCATTCACCATTTTAAACTGATATTTTAAACTGACATTTTAAACTCAACTTGTAAATCATTCACCATTGCAACCACCCCTGTCCCCGAAGGGTTAGGTACCATTGTATAGTGAGGGTGTGTGAGTGTGTGTCCTTAGTTGCTCAGTTGTGTCTGACTGTTTGCAACCCAATGGACTATAGCCCGTCAGACTCCTTTGTTTATGTGATTCTTCAGGCAAGAATACTGGAGTGGGTCACCATTCCCTTCTCCTGGGGATCTTCCTGACCCAGGGGTCAAACCCTAGTCTCCTGTATTGCAAGCAGATTCATGACCGTCTGAGCCACCAGGGAAGCCCGCCATAGTATAGTACCATACTAATATTCAGAGGAAGGTCTGAAGCTGAGAAGTTTAAACTGCTTCTCTAAGGGCACCAATAGCGGGCCTTCAGGAGGCCCAGGGTAGGCAGCACCTGAGTCTCTGCACTGTGGTCGGGGGCCTTTGTTGCCACAGCAAGTAGACAAGCTGTCACACTCTCAGTTTTCTGCCATATGTCCTTTGGCATAATTCCATACGTCTCCGTTTTGCCTTATTTTTCTTCTTTAGAGTAGTTATGACAGTTGGCACGAAAAAAAGTAAGGACTGTAGCTACGTCCAAATCAGAGGACAGCTAAAAACAATGCCAACTTGGTATTTCTTTTTCCCCTCTCAATTTTGCAACTTCCTGCAAAGGAAAGAACACTGCAGTGAACAGCTCAGAGAAAAGGAAACTGGGGAGAGTTTCAAAATGAGCCCAGTTCCTCTTATCTAGTTGTGTTTAGTAAATAAACAAAATATTTCTTAAATTCTTATATGTATTGATTTATTTGCTATTTTTCATTAGCAACTTGGGAATATCTCTGAAAGGCCAGAGGCCTGTGGTTTTTATTCCTGTGACTGCCTGAGTTAGGACAGAATAAAATATTCAAGTATCATATAGTCCTGTTATGACATAAAACCACTTTAAGGACATGAAATAATATTCCTTCCCCAAAATATTGAAGGTGACTGGCAGCTGATATAAGATAATTTCTGTGTTTTAAGGGAGTGTGATTTTCATTTCAAAGGCTGTCAGTAATATTATTTTGAATTTATTAGCTTAGTCTGTTAAGCTATGCTACTTTTAAGGCTTAGTTTATAGTCTATTTATAGTCCAGTCACTTGTAAATCAGGTTCCCACAAAATTTAAAAAAAGAAAAAATGTTATTCAAAGCCTGCAGGTTGGCCAACTTGATTGGTGCACTGTTTTCTCCAAAATATACTATCAGACAAGGAATGGGCATTGGGAAATACTTTAAAAAATGAGCAATGATTTATGTCGTAATGGTTTAGGAGACAGTTTAAATAATATCCTCATCTTTTCTCACCAGAAATTTAAAAGTGACAGTTGTGGCTTTATTTAAGTTTCACTTTCTAACTTTTATGGTTTTAAAGAAGTGTATGCCAAAGTCCACAGGCACCTGCTCATGACTGCTTAAATGTAAATAAAAGACACAGAAACAGAAGTGGAAGATTTCCATTCTTCCTTTCTCTTACTGTTTCTCCAAATTTTCTCAAACAGTGTTTACTTGCTCTTAACTGAAATAATGTGCCCTCAGCAAAGCCAGGGCTTCCTGGTTTCAAGATCAATGTACTTTGAGTCCCATAGTCCTTTCTCTCAATTAGACATTACGATTTCATTTGTGGAGGAAGATTCATGAACTTTCTTTAGATTGACTTACTCACTTTCCTCTTATTATTTTAATGTCTTTGTTCTTCCCTTGAATCTCACCGCAGGCTGCTCCAAATATGTAGCAGCAAATATTTTCAAGCCACCCAGCCACTTCCATATTTCTGTCTCAATCATACCATCTTTCTTTAGGAACCTCCTTCACACCAGCATTCTTCAGCACACTTACTCCTTCTGCAAGCTGCCTTTATTTCAGTGGTCCTTCCAAACTTACGTGTATAATTTGAAATTTCCTGAATTATTACTGTATGACTCCTCTTCTTCTGTAATAACATCAGAATGCCTGAATTTTAAGCTAGGTACATAATCTCCTAGGATAAAGACTACCCTTCCTGGTCTACCTCGTGGCTAATTATGATCCTGTGATGAAGTTCTGGCTCATGGACGGGATGAGAAGTGGTGTGTGGCAGTTTTGTGAAACCTTGTGTCTTTCATTTCTTCTTTCTCTTGCTGTCTGGGAGACAGCAGAGGTGACTGGAGTGCTTCTTGGTTACAGAGAATGGGAGCCACATGCCAGAGATGTGCAGGAGCAGGGACCCTGAAGCAGCCCACGCCCTGGTGTGGAGCTGCAGGAGACGAAAATGAACTTATGTGGTATTTAAATTTCTCTTCACGCAACTGAAACAAATTCTAACCAATAGAGGGTTTTGTTTAATTGTCTTTAAAGTAATATGAATAACATGTGAATGTATTCTAATTAAAAAAAATTCAGATAGTGCATGTATATATGAGACTGTACTTATGTATATATGTGTGTTTATCCTGACGTCTGTGCAATATGTTTGGAAGAATACACATCACTGTAAGAGCATGGGACAGGTAATAGGGCAATGGGGAAAGAGATAAATGGTTACATTTTATTTGTAAATACATCTCTGTATCGTATTACTGGTTACAAAAGACAAAAAGCATCTATAATTTTTAACACAGAAACTAGGCATTTTTAAATAAGATCAATATCAACAGGCAAAATTTAAATATCTATCAAAATATTAATTTTATATGCTTTTAACCTAGAAATTCTTTGGATAGAAATTTGTCCTACATATATACATATACAGACATTTATGACATTTATGGCAAGTGTGTAAAATGTTGGAAAAACCCCAACTATCCACCAGTAAGGGAGTAGCTAAACAAATTTGGCTCATTCATACATTGGAATACTATGATAATGTTTTGCACCGTATTTATGTGTAAAACTGTTAGAAGCACCTTTATTTTGAAAAGCCCCCAAGAGAAAGAAAGAAGAGTCTGAATGAAGCATTCTGATTAACAAGAGAATCTTTTCTATAAATGATGGATTTCTGATCATAAGTGTAGTAAATTCATGTACAGCTGAATTGAACAAATTTAATCTCTCATACGGGCAATGCCAAAGAATGTTCAAACTACCATACAAGTGTGCTCAATTCACACGCTAGCAAGGTTACGCACAAATTCTTCAATCTAGGCTCCAGCAGTATGTGAACCAAGAACTTCCAGATGTACAAGCTGGGTTTTGAAGAGGCAGAGAAACCAGAGATCAAATTGTCAACATTCATTGTATCATAGAGGAAGCAAGGGAATTCTTGAGAAAAACATCTACTTCTGCTTCATTGACTACACCAAAGCCTTTGACTGTCTGGATCACAACAAATTGTGTGAAAAATTCTTAAAGAGATGGGAGTACCAGACCACCTTACTTATGTACCGAGAAACCTGTATGCGGGTCAAGAAGCAACAGTTAGAACCAGACATGGAACAGACTGATTCAAAAATGAGAAAGGAATATTACAAGGCTGGACATTGTCACCCTGCTGATTTAACTTATATGCAGAATACATCATGCAAAATGCTGGGCTGGATGAATCACAAGCTGGAATTAAGTTTGCCAGGAGAAATACCAAGAACTTCAGATATGCAGGTGATACCACTCTAAAGTTAAGAGGAAATAAAGTTGGGAACAAGCTAAGAGGAAATAAAAAGCCTCTTGATGAAGCTAAAAGAGGAGAGTGAAAAAGCTGGCTTGAAACTCAGCATTCAAAAAACTGAGATCATGGCATCTGGTCCCATCACTTCATGGCAAGTAGACGGGGGACAAAGTGGAAACAGTGACATTTTATTTTCTCGGGCTCCAAAATCATAGCAAATGGCAACTGCAACCATGAAATTAAAAGGCACCTGCTCCTTGGAAGGAAAGTTATGATAATCCTATACAGCATTAAAAAGCAGAGACATCTCTTTGCCAACAAAGGTCCATATAGACAAAACCATGGTTTTTCCAGTAGTCATGTATGGATGTGAGAGTTGGACCATAAAGAAGACTGAGTGCCAAATAACTGATTCTTTAGAACTGTGATGCTGGAGAAGACTCTTGAGAGTCCCGGGGACAGCAAGAAGATCAAACCAGTCAATCCTAAAGGAAATTGACCCTCAATATTCATTGGAAGGACTGATGCTGAAGCTGAAACTCCAAGACTTTGGCCACCTAATGTGAAGAGCCAGCTCATTGGAAAAGACCCTAAGATTGGGAATGATTGAAGGCAGGAGGAGAAGGGGATGACAGAGGATTAGATCACTGACTGAATGAACATGAATTTGAGCAAACTCCAGGAGATAGTGGAGGACAGAGGAGCCTGGCATGCTGCAGTCCCTGGAGTTGCAGAGAATCGGACACGTAGTGACTGAACAACAACAATCTCCCATAACACTTATATTCTATAGATTAAATAACCAATTATGATTTTCTTTAACAAACATGTTTGTAACATTATGGTCTTTGCATACTTTAAAGTTGAAGGTAACATTCCTGGGAGATAAAAGCTTTGAAGTTAACAATTGACTCACCTGGAGAGCTACTTGCTCTTTTTCAGTGAACACTGAAGAGTAAAGTTATTTAATATAACAGGGATTAACATATACACACTACTATATATATATAGAAGGCTACCCACTCCAGTATTCTGGCCTGGAGAATTCCATGGACTGTATAGTCCATAGGGTGGCAAAGAGTCAGACACAACTGAGCGACTTTCACTTTCTGTCTTCCTTTCACTTTCATATATAAAGTAGATAACCAACAGGGACCTATTGTATAGCACAAAGAACTATACTCAATATTTTGTAATAAGCTGTAGAGGAAAAGAGTCTGAAAAAGAATAAAAAAACTGAATGAAAAAAACTGAATCACTTTGGTGTGCACTTGAAACTAACACAACGTATAAATCAACTATACTTCAACAAAAAATAAATAAAATTTAAAATTAAAAAATAAAGACCATTATCTTAATCACATGCACACACATAGATGTATATATAATTTTATAATATATATAGCAGAAATGGAGCATACATAATCATATACATAACATATACATAACATATACATAACAGCTATAGTGCCCACATAGACCTTTGCCCTACCTGGCACTAGCTCCTTGTTCATGTGCTTCCATGGTCAGCAGAATGTAAAGCATTCACTTTATTATTTTAACTGAACAGAAGAGTAACCAGAAGAGACTCTGAGTTCTAAAAATTCTTGGGTCAATAAGATTCTGCCTTTCCAAGTTTCGCTTCAAACATCATTGTGACCCATGATTTCTCTTTTAATAGTAAGCAGAGAAGAATCAAGTTTTTAGGTTTAAAATGTTTTATTTCAGTAACACAGGAGTCACTAAAAAGATATATTCTTAAGTAGAAAAAGAAAAGTACAGAATTAGCATGGTTTCACTGGGAACGGAGGAGCAGGAAAGAGAATGGTTAATATAATATTCAGTTGTAGTTCTCCATTTAAAAACATCTCTGCATCAACTTGTTTTCATCCTTAGTGCTTTCTGAGCAATGGGTAAAATTTTCCTCACTACTTCACCATGAATTTCTCATCAGTCCATTGCCATTTTCCCAGCTGAAAGGTAAAAATATCCTTTTAACCTTTAAACTTTTGATTTTGAAACTACTTCAAAATAGCTTACAAAAGTTACAAAAATAGTACAGAGATTTCCACATACACCCTTCATCTTATTTTCCCTTATTTTATTTTTATTTATCTCCCTAATTTTAATATCTCACACAATCCCACTGCAATTATCAAAAGCAGGAAATTAACATTGACACAATGCTATTAACTGATCTACAGACCTTATTCAAATGTTGCTAGCCGTCCCACTAACATCTGTTTTCTGACCAGGATCCAGCACAGGCTCTCGCGTAGCACTTTGCTGTCACATCTCCTGATGTGACAATACCCCTAAGCAATCAGGGGTATTGCTTAGTCTGTTTTATGAACTTGAAACTTTTGAAGAGTGCTTGTCAGTTTTTTTTTTAAATATCCCTCAACTTGGGTTGGAGAAGGAAATGGCAACCCACTCCAGTGTTCTTGCCTGGAGAATCCCAGGGACGTCGGAGCCTGGTGGGCTGCCGTCTATGGGGTCGCACAGAGTCGGACACGACTGAAGCGACTTAGCAGCAGCAGCAGCAGCAACTTGGGTTTGTCATATACCTCATCAGGAGTAAATTCAGGTTCTGCATTTTGGTTTGGCAGTACCACACGTTATATCCTTTTCTGTATATCGCTTCAGAAGGCACGTAATATCCACTTGTCCCTTTACTGGTGATGTTAATTAACTCTGATCATTTATTAAAAGTAGTGTCTGCCAGATTTCTCCACCATAAAGTTACTATTTTCCCCATTGTGGTTGATAAGTACCTAGAGGGTGATACTTTGAGACTATGTAAAAGACCATGTTTTTCATCATACTTGTACTTTACCCACCAATTTTATCATCCATTATTCTTTTTTTAAATTATAGCTTTATTAGGGTATAATTTACCTAGCATCAAATTCACTCATTTTAAGTGTACAATTCAATAGTTTTGATGCATTTTTCCAGTTGTACAACAATCACCAAATCACCAAAATCTAGTTTTAGAACACTTCCATCATCCCCCCAAATTCCTTTGTGTCTGTTTATAATCAATCTTCTCTCCACCTTGGCCTTCAAATAACCATTGATCTGTTTTCTGTCTTTGTTTATATAATATACTAATCATTTTTCTCATTATTTATTTGCTTGAATCCTTGTCTGCACAAGGGCAGACCTAGATAGTTGAGGAAGGAGAAATCTTAAGTATAACACATTGTTTGGTATTTGACACAGGACCACTGATCAGTCTGAAAATCAAGAGAAATGATGAGTCATTCATTGACACCAAACCAAAAATAGCCTTTGGAAAGTTTGTTTTTTAGTAGGAGTTAAATGATGCAGATGCCTTAGATCTTCTATTAATTCATAAAATTCTTCCCAATTAAATTCCTCTCTGAATAAGTCAAAGGTACAACATTTGATATCTTACAAGTGTTCAGGAATTTTGATCCTATCACATCAACACGACTTGGAAAAATGTTAAGGTCCAGAGGTTTTGTTGGTGTTCTAGGTCTTCCTTCTTTGGTTTACTGTTTAAAAGTGTTATCATCAGAGCCAATTTAATTAACTCAGTGCAATATAATTTCAGGGTTGTTATGTCTTTCACACACCCTCCTAGTGAATATGAAAAAGCTTCATCCGTTTTGAGATGCCAGCTCGCAGTGTATAGACCAGATATAGCTCACAGTTATGTTTTTTGTGTTGTTGCTGTTTAGTCCCTCAGTCGTGTCCAACTCTTTGTGACCCCATAGACTGTAGCCTGCTAGGCTCGTCTGTCCACGAGATTTCCTGGGCAAGAATACTAGAGTGAGTAGCCATTTCCTTCTCCGGGGCATCTTCTCGACCCTGGGATCAAACCCGCCTCTCCTGCTTGGCAGGGAATTCTTTACCACTGAGCCACAAGAGAAGCCCATGTGTTCTGTGTTAAGTAATGTTTTAAAAACCTGGGCATTTCTATTTGTAAAATTGACATATATGGCTTTTCTTGAGAAATCCTTCAACCTTGTGATACAAGTCTCATGTTTCCATAGCTAGAGCTAAGCAGTGGCAGTCCACCTGAGGAAAAGAGCTCTTGTGAGAGCGAGGCGCTTCAGTCTGGCACATCCCACCAATTTCTTACTCAAACTTACCAAGACTGCTTCTCTCATTTAAGCTCCTTGCCCAGCCCCACTTGGCATTTAAGTTTGCTCTCCTAAGTTGAAATTTGAACAAGATTGTTGGATTTTTTTTTTTAGTTGAGCCAGAACTAACAGAATAGAGCTCACTAATCTTGAGTGTACAGATTGATTTTTTTCACATAACCACAGATTTTTATATAGGAAATTTTAACTTTTTTTCTTCCTTCACCTACACTTACACCTTATACAGACACTATTTCTATCTCTCCACTCTTTCAATGTGTTTATGTTGACTGTTTTTCAGTCGCTAAGTCGTGTCTGACTCCTTGCGACCCCACGGACTGCAGCACTCCAGACTTCCCTGTCCACTATTTCGCGGAGTTTGCTCAAGTTGCCTGTTAAGTCAGTGATGCTACCCAGCAGTCTCATCCTCTGCCACTCTCTTCTTTTGCCTTCAATCTTTGCCAACATCAGGGTCTTTTTCAACATTGGCTAGATTAATATTTATTTCAACATTATTATGACTGTATACGTGATATTTACAGATAACTCTCAGGGAATCCCATGAATATCCTTTTCTTTCAACTTTTCATTTTCCCTGACATTAATACTTGTTTTTTTGTGTGTTGTTCTTATAGTTTTGTTTGCTTACTATTGTGTACCTATTACCCCAGTTTGTGGTATCTTGTTATGGCAGACCTAGCAAATGAATACACCAGTACTTTAAAATTGCATGATAATATGCCTTGAAGTGGGTCTAATTCCATTTATTATCTGGGCACTCAGTGGTTCTTACAATCTGCAAACTCGTGTCCTCTCCTTGAATTTTCTAGGATTATTTTATCATTGATTTCCTTCCCTATATTTTCCCCTGTCTCTCTTTGTGGGACTCCTCTCCTACAGCTGTTGATCTTATGGTCCTATAACTTTCTTTCTTTCTTTTATTTTTTTTAAACTCGTTTTCTACTTCTATGTCTTTTTGCTCTACTATCTGGGAGATTTGCTCAACTTAATTATTCCAAGGTTTTTTTGAATTGTTTATTCTGCTAGCCCTCAGGTACCCTTTTCTATTCCCTTAATGTTCCTTAAAAAAATAATGCAATGCTCTTGTTTCATGGGGTCAATATCACCTCTTATCCCTCTACGGATATTTATAACAGTTCTCTGATCCCTTCGCAGGCTGAGTTTCTTCCGAATTGCTTTTTGTTTGCTTGTTTTGGTCTCTACCTTTCAAGTTGGTTTTCCTTAGATGTCTGACAATCGCTGGTTGTCTATTCACATTTAGGAGTGAGGTACTAAAAAGGCTTCTTAGGAGTTCTGACCCCATGGGTGAGCCTTGTAGACTGCCAGCTTCAGCTTCAAGTTCTCTGGGTGGGCCATATGACTTGATGTCTTTCTCTCAAGGTGGTCAGATGCCCCAGAGAAATTACCATGGTGCTCTGAAATTAGAACAGAGGTAAAACATTTGGGACTTTATTGGGCTATAAATGTTTCATAAATGTTTCTGTTTATGGTATTGAATCTCATTCCCAAATGTGCCAAGTCTTCCCTACAAAGTAATTCTATTTTATCATCGAGCCCCTGCCTGGCTGGGAGAGGAACAGGTATCTGGCTGTACAGCCTTGAACAGAGGATCTATGGACCTAACCACATCTTAAACTCACTTACAAACCATCCTCCTGCTTTTAATCCCACCTTTATCCACACTTTTGGAGGTACCAGGTATTCCCAGTCTTTTGGGAGGTCTTTGATGTAATCAGGTACTTTCTAGCTCTTTCTGAGGCAAGTTAAGGGGTCATCTTTCTTGGGTCTATTAAACTGGATACCTCTTATTTTTATGGCTTCTAAATCCCAAATCTCATTGTTCTTGTTGTCCCTCCTAATCTCATTATCATTGTAGGTTTCTGCCTTAAAAAGCAATTCCTTTGCTGTCATTTTACTGGGTTTCAAGAAAAAGCCAAAGTAAACATGTACATTCAATTGATCACCCCAAATTAGAAGTCAATTTTACATTTTCACAAGGGAATTAAAAGCTGGCTCAGGAGTGTTTGCAGACAGACAGGTCTGCTTTAAATTTTGCTACTGACCATCCCCATACTCTGTCTATCTGGTTGACAAACATGTCCATGGGACAGAAATTACAACTTTGACTCATGCTTTTATCTGAGCAACCACAAGTTTATTCACATTTTTGGTTCATTTGTCAACTGAAAAGGAAACCAATTCTACTAGCTTTAACTCCAACCAAAGAAATCTGAAAAAACTTCCTATCTTCCTGGCTTTGGTTGGGAGTAATGATCCTCCCCCAATCCCTGATTTTCTTCCAAAATAACGCAGCCTCTGCATTTTGAGTGCTCAGTACGTGCTAGGCGCTACGCTAGGCACTTTTACATGCATTATCCCATTTAATCCTCCCTGCAACCTTTCAATGCCCACATCATTGTTCCCATTTTGCACAGTGGAAAATTGAGGCTCTGCAAAGTTAAAGGATTTGTTCAGCTTCACACATCTATTAAGTGGTAAAGTCAGGGTTTAAATCCAAGTCAGCCTGTGTCCTGACCTGCTTTCACCCCACTATACTATCTTGATGATGATTTATTTCTGGACTTCTTGAATGTTCATTTGCATGTCCCTGGATCATTTAATTATGTTCTCACCTCCATTTCTGATGCAATTCCTATACTATATGCTGTATGTGAGTGAATGGCATCCAGTTGCTTCAGCCTTTCCACCCTTCTTACCCACCTCACACATCACTTCCTTCGGAAAGACTCCATGACTTTCTAAGGATCAATTTGGTGTCTCTTGTGTGCTCTTGTAACATATGCAGAATCCTGTTTGCCTTACTAAACCAGTGAGTACCCTTCCTAGAAATTATTTATTTCCTTATCTCTCAACTACACTAAACTATAGGCTCCTGAGAACAGTGGCAATAGTCATCTTATCCATGTGACATGACTATAGCCTAGTGCAATGCCTGGCACATAGCAGGTGCTCATTACATACTTTGTTGAATGAATGAATAAATGAACAAAATTATACTTACAGCTCAGTCTGAATGAAAATTTTTTCTCATTTAAAATAATGTTCTAATGATATTTTGACATTTGTCAAACAGGATTTTATAAAACTCAAGTCTTTTAACACTTTACATGTACTATTCAGAATACAGATAATATTTTAACTCTCACATATAAAATGGCAGTGTGGATGTTAATCCATGAAGCAAGTGCTGACAAGTTTTCAAAATACCTATTGAATTTCATTGTAGAATTTTAATCTATATGTTAACTAAGTACAAAGTACAAAGTGAAGTCGCTCAGTCGTGTCTGACTCTTTGTGACCCCATGGACAGTAGCCTACCAGGCTCCAGGTCCATGGGATTTTCCAGGCAAGAATACTGGAGTGGGCTGCCATTTCCTTCTCCAGGGGATCTTCCCAACCCAGGTCTCCTGCATTGGAGACAGACGCTTTACTGTCTGAGCCACTAGGGAAGCCCCATGTTAACTAAAGTGTCATCTTATTCTCAAATAAAAATCTGTCATGCTTTGAAGCCTTCTGTTTTAATTGTGAGGAAATCCCATAATTTAATGATAAAGTAAAATGCAGGAAATAATCAGAAAAGAATTTTTGATCTCCAGTTGCTACTGTGAATGGATCTGTTGCTATTTTTCTTGCCTCAAGAAAAGATAAGATTACCTCTTATCACCATTCCTGAGGAAATAGAAATTCATACAACAATTATCAGAATTTATGCAAAATGTTTCTCAGAAGACATGGTTTTCCAGCTCAGACATTCTCTGATTCGAAATCAGCCAAATAAAAAGAGGAGATAGATGGGATAAAACACAAATGGGGAGAAGTAAAAAACTCCTTGAAAGAACGTAACCTTTTACACAGTTTTAAAAATTGCAAAGAAGTCAACTGCTTTGTTGTGACACCTCATACAAGTCTTTACAGTGACTTGAGAAACCACCTGTTTATTCTATATAGAATCAAGGAAGATATACGAGGCCACAGTTAACCTCTGATATACCCTAGAGGGAAGAGTGTCACTGACCAAATACTAATTTCCCAGATATATTCATAGCATTGCCACACAGTAATGAGAATAAATGGTCTATTATATATTGAGATAATTACGGATAAAATAAAGCATCAACTGTGGCATTTTTCAATAACCTACCCCGGTATCCAAGAGCTCATAATCTAGGGAAGAGAATGCCCTGAACTATGGCCTTCCTAAATGTGGCAGAATATCTAAAGCTCTAGTAACACGATGTTGAAATACAAGTTCCATTGGGATAAACAAATACAACAAATAAGATATTCCACAGCCAGGTCACCACATGCAGAATTTACCAAGGAAATTCTGAGAACCATTTCAGTAACTCTTGGATCTCACAGGATTTTTAAATTTTTTTTTTGGAGACCATTTTGCCAAAGAGAGTTCCTATTTCTGCCTGTAGGGAGAGGAGACATAAATGAAGAAGGGCTGCCACTTCCTTCCAGGGCTTCCAAGACACATTTCAGAGCTTGAAATGACAATTTTATTGTGGCTGAGAGACACAAGTACACTGCCTGATTCCTGCCCAAGGATATTAAAGTGGCCTGGGGAACAGAGGTAGAGGTTGTGTTGGGATCAACCAGGATAGTCCAACCAAGAGTTTATAAGCAGCTTCTTTTATTTCTTTAAAAAAATATTAAATTTTCTCCCATTCTGTGGGTTGTCTTTTCACATTGTTGGTGTGTTGGGGGGGCGGGCACGGGGAGCACACTGGGTCTTTGTTGTGGTTCATGGCCTTTCATTGTGGCATAGAGGCTTTCTCTATGTGCCCTGCGGCATGCAGGATCTTAGTTCCCTGACCAGGGATGGAACTCACGTCTCTTGCATTGGAAGGCAGATTCTTAACCACTGGACCACCAGGGAAGTCATATCAGTGGATGAAAGCAGTTTCAGTGGATCAGATGTGGGCCACATGGAAAAGATCCAACTAAGTGTCATTTGGGATGCTGTCAAGTAGGATCACTTAGAGAGTGAAGAACCCTGGCAGAAGGAAATCAGAGGGGAGCTGCAAAATCACAAGTGATGGGCTCCAGTTTCATCCATGGTGTATATGTACCACAGCTTCCTTATCCATTTGTCTGCTGATGGGCATCTAGGTTGCTTCCATGTCCTGGCTATTATAAACAGTGCTGCGATGAACATTGGGGTGCACGTGTCTCTTTCAGATCTGGTTTCCTCAGTGTGTATGCCCAGAAGTGGGATTGCTGGGTCATATGGCAGTTCTAATTCCAGTTTTTTAAGAAATCTCCACACTGTTCTCCATAGTGGCTGTACTAGTTTGCATTCCCACCAACAGTATAAGAGGGTTCCCTTTTCTCCACACCCTCTCCAGCATTTATTGCTTGTAGACTTTTGGATAGCAGCCATCCTGACTGGAGTGTAATGGTACCTCATTGTGGTTTTGATTTGCATTTCTCTGATAATGAATGATGTTGAGCATCTTTTCATGTGTTTGTTAGCCATCTGTATGTCTCGGGCCTGGTGCCCTGGGAAGACCCAGAGGAATCGGGTGGAGAGGGAGGTGGGAGGGGGGATCCGGATGGGGAATACATGTAAATCCATGGCTGATTCATGTCAATGTATGACAAAAAACCACTATAATATTGTAAAGTAATTAGCCTCCAACTAATAAAAATAAATGGAAAAAAAAAAAAGAAGTCACAAGTGAACAACAGGCATAGAAATGTGCAAACCAGGTAACATGACCTATAGAAGACAGGTCCTCAGGAAAGCAATTTTCCAAAGGACCTAAGAAAGTCCCCAGAGAAGAGTCAGCTTTAAATATTAAAAGCTTTCTTATTTACCATTCCTCCAACCCCAAGAGGTCAGAAACTGGCTAGCCAGCTGGAGTAGGAGAAGAAAAGAAAAATGGTATAAAGGGGAGAGAAGAAACCAGCCATGCATCCTTCCCCACCTTTGCTGCTGCAGGCTGCCAGGCTCAAGCCCTCCCCAGCTGGGGGAATATTTGCCATTAAAGATAAGGTAGAGTTTTGATCAGTATTTTGGGCTAGACATTTTGGCCTCAGACTTGAAACTATGTTTGCACCTCAGAAATTGACCTAAGAGGAAAAGTCATGGAACCTTCCCACGTTCCCATATGTGATTGGCAAGAATTATCCTCACTGAATGCACTTCGAGAGGCAGTGGGAAACCATAACAAAGATGTGTTTTGATTCCATTTACCAGTCATACATTCACTAAATGGGTTACTAGGACATTTACATTTGTATACTCAGGATTTACTTTTCTTTATGTTGTTATTGAGGTACAGGTGATGTACACTATCATATAAATGTCAGGTATACAACATAGTGATTCATGATTTTTTTTAAAAGTACTGAATTTTAAAAAAGTTTATTGCTGAACAATGATCTGGTCCTGGAAAGAGAACCATGTCAGGATTCTATACACTGAAATGGGAAAAAAGTATTTCAAAAGTGCATACAAACTTTGGTCTGGTGCTGACAGCCATCCATGGACAGCAAAATTTCTGAAATTCTATAAGCTTGTCTGGTTTTTCTGTTTTTCTCGAAATGACTCAAGGTGTTTAGGGAGATCATAGTTACTTAAAGAGAGATACCCTCCAAAGGGGTAGCGATTACTCAAAAGGGTAGATACAAATCAGCAAGAAAAACTCTAAGGGTTTTTCATAGGCAAGTGGGACAAAATACAAATAGACACACAAGAAAAATACAACTATATAATGAAATAATATGGGAAAATATTCAGCTCACTTATAAACACATAAAGTATTTTAAAATTTATTTTTAGTTGAGTAAACTTGTGAAAATTAAAAGTGAATACCAGTGTTAGTGAAGGTATATTGAAAGAGTCTCACACATTGCTGATAATTTGGCATAAACTTAAAGCCAAAATTATGGTTGTAATTTTTATTTGTACTTTTAACTTTTTATTTTGAAAACTTTTTAGATTTACAAAGCAGAAACTTCTATTCTTCATCTAGATTGACTAATTGTTTACTTTGTTATTTTCAATTTTATTTTGGTATTATAAGCATTATTATCATTATCATTGTCATTACTGATGACCATCCGAGAATAAGTTCCAGATGTCACACCATTCTTCCCCTTTACCATAAATATTTCAGTGTATATCTCCTAAGAATAAGAATATTCTCTTTATTCTCTTATACAACCACGGTGAAGTATCAAATTTAGAAAATGTAATTTTGATACAGTACGATTACCAAATACAGAGTCAGTTGGCAGGTCTTACCAGTTGCTGAGTAGCTTTCTTTGTGGTGTCCTTTTCTTCATCCATGATCCACTTCTGTGTCCCTCATTGCTTTGAGTTGCTCTGTCTCTTTAGTCTCTTGTAAACTGTACCAGTTCCCTGACTTTTGTCTTTCGTGGCACTGACATTTTTGAAAAAATATTGGCAGTTGTTTAGTAGAATGTCCTTCAACGTAAGTTTGTCTGCTAGTTCCTCATGATTACACGCAGGCTTTTCTGGCATGAGTTTCTAACTTTTGACCTAATAATTTCCACTTCTGGGAATCTATTATGAAGAAATAATAGTAAGTAAAAAGCAGTGTTAATGTTGTATTTATATGAGATGAGGAATGTCCACTAAACCTATTCTGATAATCATTTTATGATGTACGTCAAATCATTATGTTGTATACCTTAAAAGTATACAGTACTGTATGTCAGTTATCTCACAATAAAACTGGTGGAAAACCCCAATTTATATGGCTCCAAAGTAGCACAAATGTCAAATAATAATAAAATTACAGCCCACATGTTCTGAGAGCATGTACTCAATAACCAGCAGTATGTTCTGTGGTTTATGTGCTTCATCTTATTTAATCTCTCTTCCCCATAAATCCTTCCTCTCTCCAGGTAAGATGACTTTGGGAAAATTGCCTAAAACTTGCTGTAAAGAAATATTTATTTCTTCCTTAGGGTCCAGTGTGCATGTGCTCAGGTTGAGGAAGATGGGGATGGCAGTACCAGACCTGGGAGACAGAATCCTTACCACCCTTTGTCTATATTCTACTGGATAGTCCTTACCATGGATTGCCAGGCGGCACGAGGTATCCCCTAAGACACAATGGTATTTATAGAAACAACACTCACATTGTACTGATTTCATAGGCTTTGGGATAAAGTCTGAATTCTTTCCCAGGACCCTCACATTTAGGTCCTGCCCACCTTCCAAGTTTCATTTCTTGCCTCTGCAGTCTGCACCCTCTGGGCTCCATTATACTTTTAATTCCCAGGGTGGGCAGTGGTATCTCCTGGCTCCCTGCCTTTGCATGCAGTGTTTCTTCTGCTTGGAATATCCTGAATGAGCTCTTCTCTGCGTGCTGAATGCTTACTTGTCATTTAAGACCAGTTCCCATGTCACTGGGTCAGTAAAGTCATTCTTCCTCAGCGTCGATTTCTCTGCCAACACCCTCTCCACCAGAATAAATCATTTCCTGTCTGTGCTTCCTCACTCTCACAGAGTTTTGTGCAGCAAAACATTCCTGATTGTCCCACGGAACTCAAGCCTCTTCTTTCCTTGGTAACATGTATCTTGCTGCTAGATCACGAGTTCTGGGAAGTCACGGAGCAAGTATGTTAATAGTTTTGCCTTTAGTAGCATTTAGTTCAGAACTGACATGTGGGAACCACTTGATAAATATTTGGGGAATTAAAGGACGGTACATAAATGATTTAGGATTCATTCATTCATTCACAAATTAATCCAAGGTCCTTCTAGTTATAAAATGCTACAGCATGAATATTTCCTATTGATGAAATAGCACTGTATATTAGAATATGGCCTAACTTACATTTAAAATACTTATATATAGTAACATAACCACATAAGATATATATCTATATATATACACATATATGTATGTGTGTATATATAGTAGTTCCCCCTTATCCAAAGGGGATATGTTCCCAGACCCTCAGTGGGTGCCTGAATCTGTGGATAGTATTGAACAATACATATACTGTTTTTCCTAAACATACATACTATGATACAGTTTAATTTATAAATTAGGCAAGTAAGAGATTAATTATGACTAACAATAAAATATAACAATTATCGCAATGTACTACAATGAGTTATGTGAATGCAGTCTCCTACTTTTTGCACAAATTTAATGGACTTTTCATATTAATAAGCACATATCGTGTACTATGGTCATAACTTTAGTAGTTTGAAGTGTGACAGCAAAACTAGGATGAATTTCTTTTTCCTTTTTCACAATTTTATGGATAGAATATTCATTCTTACCACAGATCTTAGCAACCTCAACGCGTGATTTTTTTTCTTTTCTTATTAATTTAAGAGTTTTCACCTTTTGACTTAAAAGAAGCACTTTGTGGCTTCGCTTTGGCATATCCAAATTTCAGATAGCTATTCTTGCGTTGTGTGACTGTTAGTAAGTAAAAAGCGAAGCTTGAACACAGGCACTCTGATACTGCATACGATAACCAAGAGAGCTGCTAAGTGACTCCCTCCCGGCAAATACACTGAACAAAGGGATGATTCATGTCTGAGGTGGGAAGGAGCAGGGCAGCGGGAGATTTCATCATGATACTCAGAACAGTGTGCATTTTAAAACTTATGCTTATTTCTTGAACTTCTCCTTTTATATGTTCATATTATATGAGGTTGACTGAGGACAACTGAAACCATGAAAAGTGAAGCTGTGATGAGAGGGACCAATATGTACATAGTAAGGAAGAGTTTCCTAGTTTTATTCTTTTCATATTTGCAGATTTCTTTCGATAACACAAGGAGTGAAGTGGAGGAAATTAGAAGTTCCAAATTCTAATATTTGCACTGTGGCTAGATTTAAATGCTAGCACACAAGTCTTTCTGTATCTGTCTTCAATTACAAGATGACAGTAAAGAGATTGACTTGCTAGCAATAATCCATGTGCTAGTTTGATTTCTCAACTCAAGAAATAAATACAAAACAGAGCTGGAAGACATTAATAAAAAGGTACAACCAAAAAATTCAAGAGCATAAAAAAGGCTCTAACTTTCTCCTGAAAGACACATGAACTTAGCCACTCCCATTCAAGTTCAATTTAACAAATATTTGTTAAATGCCCACTCTATGTTCAATACTGGATGAATTCTTCATTCATTTATTCCACAAGAATTTTTTGAACATTTACATTGTACCAGGCATTACTGCAGATAATAGAGATAGAGAAAGGAATAAAATAAAAATCCCTGCCCTCATGGAAATTATATTCTAGAAGCATAAGAGATAATAAAGTTGCAAATAAATAAAAAATGCAGTATGTCAGATAGTAACAAGTGCTATGGAGGAAAATGGAAGTTGGAAAAAGAGCTAGGGAAAAGGCATTGCAATGTTAAGTAGATGGTCACCGAAGGTGATATTTGAGTGAAAGCTAATGGAGGTCTTTTGAGTGAAAGCTAATGGAGGTCTTGAATGACTTGGGTGATACAGAATGAAATGTACAAATGTCACCCTTTTCTGTATAGACCTGCGAACTTTGCATTCCCTGGTGGCTCACAGGTTAAAGCGCCTGCCTGCAGTGCAGGAGACCCAGGTTCGATCCCTGAGTCGGGAAGATACCCTGGAGAAGGAAATGGCAACCCACTCCAGTATTCTTGCCTGGAGAATCCCATGGAGGAGGAGCCTGGTAGGCTACAGTCCATGGTGTGGCAAAGAGTTGGACACGACTGAGCGACTTCACACACACACACACAGGCTGTGGAATGACCTGGTAATTTACTGGTAATGACATATTCAACTAAACAAAGGGTGCTATCAGACTGAATGAGATACTTCTTTAGGTATAGGCGGACATTGACAACTTAACTCAAACTTTAAAGAATGCAAAGAGACTGCATGTGATGTCTGGTGAGGATGGCAAGAATAATGACATAAGTAAAGGGGGTCCCAGGCAGTAAGAACACTGATTTCTTTTGAAGATCTTCCTTGCTTCAACAGAGAGGTAAGGGATAGAGTTGGGGCTTCCTAGTGGCTCAATGGTAAAGAATCTTCCTGCCAAGTGGGAGACTTGGGTTTGATTTCTGGGTTGGGAAGATCCCCTGGAGAAGGAAATGGCAACTTACTTCAGTATTCTTGTCTAGGAAGTCCCATGGACGAGGAGCCTGGCAGGCTACAATCCGTAGGCTCGCAAAAGAGTTAAACACAATTTAGGGAATAAACAGCAGAGGCAAGGGATAGCATTAGTTACATGAAGTGGAGAAACCACTATAAGTCAGTTGAAGAAGGTCACACTTGGTCATAGAGGCTATGGGAAGCCACCAAAGTTAACTGAGAAAGGAAGAAATATGATGAAACAGTATTTTAATAAAATTAATACAGCAGTACAGTCAGTTGGATTGGAATAAGGAGAAGATAGAGGCAGGGGGCCATTTAAAATCTTCTTTTTGTTATCCAGATGTTATAAGGCTGAGTCAGAATGGAAGCAGTGAGAACAATGATATTTATAAAGCAGTGAAGTTTATATAGAATAAATGACAGGCTTTGTTAGCCGATTAGATCTGAGCGGTAAAGAAGAGTAAGTTAGAGCTAACACATTGTAAAGAAGTGAGGAGATGGGGTCATTCTATGACCAAGAACTCTGTGATCCAAACAGGGTATGACTTGCTCAGGGTGTGACTTGATCACATTGTTAGTGAAAACCTGAAGCCAAAACCCAGAATCCATGCTTTACCCTCCATTAAATGATGCCAAGTCTTTTAAATAGCAAGTGGAAAATAGTGCCCCCAACAGAAATGAGTGATTATGGAGGGATAGCAAACTTGTACAATTGAGCAGAGGAGATGGAGAGTTTCCATCTTGTATCTGTGGAGTTTGGAGATATTTGAGTGGAAAAATCTGGGAGACAGGCAACCCTTTAGGGCTGGAAATGCCCTGTAATAGTCTGTGGTCTTGGGCCAGTCACTTAACCTCTCTTAGCCTCGGTTTCTCCTTTCACAAAGTGAGATAATGTTATTAATTAAGGGTTTTTATCAGTTAATTAATATTTGTATAAAGTTTGAAACAGGCTCTGGTACAAGATAAGTGTTATTTAATTATTTGTTGTAAGAAATAAGTAAGATGCAATGTAAAGAAAGACATTGGCTTTCTGGAGAGGGAAGAAGAAGATATGGGGAAAACTACAGGAGAATTTGAGGAGTCAGACTTTGAGAAGTCTGTCATAGAAGGGAGGGATTTTATAAAGATGAGAAACAAAACCAAACGACACAAAGATGCAGAGAAAGAGGAAGGTCAAGAGAGGCCATACAGTGTGGAAAGAAGGAGGCCTTCCAGAGTAGGTTGGTTTTCAACAGAGTAGCAAGTAGGAGAGAAGCCCTAGAGGGAAATCGCGAAGAGTGAGAAATGGAAGCAAGGTACTACCCTATTTTTCAATTTTGCCATCAATTTGTGACTATACCCAAAAGGAGATAAAATGTAAAAATAGGCATTTGCCTAATTTAGTGGATGACACATTCATGGTGAATTACTAGAAGGCTATTAAATTTGGAGTCATTTCTAGCCAACATTTCTAACCAGGGAGTTGATAAGCTGGAGGATAATCTTGCTGACCTTACTTTCACAATTATGTACCAAAGGCCAAGGTCAATAAGTTGAATGTAGCGTGAGCTGACATGAGATGGGCGATTTTAAGATCTCTCCCTCTCCACACACAAAAGGTTTCCTTGATTGCAAATTCTGAAAATCTGAGATACTTCTACTATACTTTATCTTTGTGTGCACATCAATATATTTTGCTCTATATGTCACCAACACACAGAAACAGAGAAATCCATCTGAAAGGCTGACTTAGTACACAGTGGACTGACGATTCCAGTGTAAAACAATTTTATACAAATCATTTATTTCTTCCCAGTTTGAAGAGGTACTTGAATTGTTCTCTTAGTATTTTTCTATGTAAATCTTTGCTTATAAATTCCAGTGCGGTAAACATACCTGGGAGAATTTTGAAAGTCAGAAACTCCACATTTCAAAACCCTTCTTTCCCTTTGGAAAGGGCAAGGCTATCTCATTTCATAGTCTATGTAATGTTAGACTTATTATCTTTGTCTTATACAGTTCTTATAGGCATTGATGTTTGAAGGGGATAGGAGAGTGATATAATAGCTCTGAAGAATTATTATACTACCTGAGAAGCTGAAACCAGAGAAAGAAAGGTGGTAGGCAAGATACAGAATTCAGTTCCCAGGCATTTTAATATTAGGTGGCAAACTAGGGACTATTGGACCAGCACTATCAAATAGGGATATAATGTGAGCTACATGTGCAATTTTAAATTTTCTTTAATGAGAGCCACATTCTCAAGAAGGAAAAAAAAATGAAATTTGATAATATTTACCTAATACATGCTAAGTATCATTTCACCATGTGATCAATGTAAAAATCAGTGACAGGATGGTCTGCATTATTTTTTCTGCACTCTCTTCAGAATTCGGTATGTATTTTACACACTCAGCACATCCCAATTCAGAATAACCGCGATTGTAAATGGTCCATAGCCACATATGGCTAGTGGCTACCACACTGGACAGTAGAGCAGTTCTGAACCGAACATATCTCGCTTTCGGATTTTTTTAAGCGTCAGCTGGCAAACAGAGGCATTCCATAGGGGGTGCTCTAGTAGAGTAAAACTTAGGGCAAGTCGGTAAGCATGGACTTTTCCACTCCAGTAAGCACTGGGACTTTCTGACTTCTTTCTTGAGTTTGGGGTTGATTAGTACACTTCTCAGCATGCAGCAGAAATAAACAGGGCTGCAGCATACTCTTGAACCACAGGAAAGCGCTGTGTACCGTTCTCCCAGAGAAAAGCACTTACCTCCAGTTTTTTAAAAAAATGTTTATTCCTTGCATGGATTATTACATTTATTTAAGTCACCCCAATAAGGATGACGGATATATCGTTTGCAAAAGTTGGTATGTATCTCGAAGTTTCTACCAACTTTTTTTTTTCTTTTAAGTTGCTTTCCCCCGGGCACGGTGTGGATACTTAATAAGGCCTAGAGCAAAGAATTCCAGGGTTGGTTTCCCGACCTCGCCAATTTTGCGGGGCGGAAGGCGCGGGTTCCCAGCTCTTGCCCACAGGCCCTGGCAGCCTCACAGCTTCGGGCAGATGGAGTTTCCGGCCTCGCTCAGTGGTCGCCGGGTCATCCGCCTGCGCTTCTTTCTGCCTGAGGTCTGGGCCCCGGGGAAGAGCGCGCCGGTGGTGCGAGCATCCGGAGGGCAGCTCCGCGGTGGGCCCACACCCTCCTCGCGCGCCGCTCCCTGCGTCCCAGGCCGGGTGCCGTGTGGCCCGGCTGGCCGCCGCAGCTCTGAGGTTGGGCCCTCCCCCAGGGTGATTTCAGCGCTGAAGGTGGAAATACGGAAGTTTCCAGCCGCGGCTGACAGATGAGGCTCGCGTCCAGCGCGGCATGCGCTGCAGCGGCTCTGCGGAGCGCCGGGGCCCCGCTGTGCGCATCCCGCGACCCTAGAGGCCTACGACCCGCCGGCGCGCCATGGCCACGCTGCCGAGCGCAGAGCGCCGCGCCTTCGCGCTCAAGATCAACAGGTGAGACGCGCCCCGCAGCGGACTCGCTGCCGCAGGGCGGCGGGCGATGGAGCGTGGCGCCCCGGCTGCTCCGAGGTGTGGGGGTGGGGTTGAGGACGACGACCGCGGGCTCCCTGGGAGTCAGCCGGCGGCGCCCCCGAGACCCGGTGGGGCCCGGAGTCCCCAGGCGGCTGCAGTGGGGCCGCTGAGCGCAGTGGCCCGCAAGCTGAGCTCAGTCCTCCCGGTAGTCCTCGGTCACCAGCGTCGCCTCCCGGAGCCACCTCCCCAACCCCGCCTCGCCCGCGCCCTCCGGGTTGACAGGTGGCCGGGCGGGGTAGTGGGAAGGGCGCGGGGTTAGCAGTGCTGGCCCGCCGCCTCCCTTTGAGGCTGCCCTGAGAAGGGGCCAGAGAAGTGGGTAAAATGAGGCGAGTTTTGCTCAGGCAGCTGCTTCAAGACTTGGGTTATTCTGAGGAGGGCTCTTTCCCCTCTCGTTTTATTTTTCCAGAAAAAAAAGTTTGGCTCCTACCGACATCGCTATTTTTATTCTCTGGTCCAAAGGAGCCATGAAGTGGAAAAAGTGATTTTTTAAAAATTCTCCATTTAAATAAACAAGAAAGGAATGGCCTGTGGCTGACATTTTTACATTTCTGGCGCTCCAGTAAAGACGTAAGGACATAGATCTAACCTACCATCCAATTCATAATAAAAATTGCACAAACTAAATGTAAGCATATTTAGTGCTCAAAGTTCTCACCAGAGGTGCTTTAACTGCAGTTTTTCCCCCTCCACTGAAAACTGCTGACAAGTGTTTAAAGACATTTTTGTCGTGCCCTGAGAAATCTAGACTGTCTGGTTAAAAGATAATACGAAATTCATCCTGAAGGGTCAACTTATTATTTTACGGCCCTCACGGGTCTAGGATTAGTCAGTCTTTGAGCCGAGCCTGTGAGAGGCTGGTTCCACAGTCCATTTTTGCGCTGCTAGACTTTGAAGAGGTTTGAACGACCAGGAATTAGAAGCTGGGAATAGTAAGGCGGTAAGGACTTGCAGAGGGCTTGTTGAGCTTTATTGGGCTTTTATTTCCACCTGTTGTGTAGCTGTGAGCAAACCATTTCTTTTACCTTACTATTTCTTCATCTTTAAGCTAGTTTAATTAGTATTGTGTACTGTGTATTAATGTTGTATTAAAGGTAGTCACAGGTCACGAAGTATATCAGGGATTTCCTTGTGGCCAGGTTTTCTCCATTAGGTTTTCATGCCTGTTGCCATGCAGGAGGGGCAATTCGTTTAGGGGCTGAGGGGGATCAAACTGAAGTTCCTGATGGATGTACCACTTGCTATAGCTGCTCCTGTTCTGGCTCTGTGAATTTTAGGTCAGGTGGTGTCACTCTGACAGAAAGGTTGCTGTCAGAGGGGTGGAGTTACTGGAGAGCTATAGGACCCGCGCTGATCACTACAGGCAGTCTCTAAAGCAGCAGAGGGGTTGGTGTAGTCTGAGGGTTAAGAGTAAAGGCTCTGGCTGGAATCAGATCTGCTTGCCAGTTGGCTCTGTTTCAGACTGGACATGCTATTAATATTTAACTTCTCTCCACTTTGAGTTTGTGTCTGTGAAATGGGGACACTCCTAGTACCTACCTTGTGTGACTGTTGAGAGGATTAAGTGAAATAAATATATACAAAGTGCTTGTAGTGCCTGGCTCAGAATCAATGTTAAATAAATGTTGGCTGTCCTCATCCACATTACTGTCAGTTTTATCATTGTCATCATCATCTCCATTGCCACCATCTTTAAGATCTTAAGAAAGAAAGTTAGAGGGATGGGATGGGGAGGGAGGTGGGAGGGGGGTTCAGGATGGGGAACACATGTAAATCCATGGCTGATTCATGTCAATGTATGGCAGAAACCACTACAATATTGTAAAGTAATTAGCCTCCAACTAATAAAAATAATTGGAAAAAAAAAAAAGAACAAAAAAAAAAAAAAAGAAAGAAAGTTAGGAAGGAAAGCTGAAGCTGGAGAACTTCCTGTGCAGAGATCCCTTTGGGTTAGGTGTGATGATGCCAATGGCAGGGTGGAGTTGCCTTGGGGTGGATGTTTTCTCTCAAATGGCTCCCATCTCTGTGCTGAGAATGCCAGACATGCCTTGTGAAACAGCATGTGTGATGGATCTGTGCAAGAAGAGCCCCACTCAAATTAAATAAAATATCAAAGGCTCTCTAATACTCAGGCAAGAATAAGGATTGGATATTCCTGTTTGCAGGGGTTCAGCTTTCCCTTTGGAAGCATTTTGTATATTGGGTAGAGAGTTATGCTAAGGAGCTGGGCAGAAATTAATGTTCGATGCTGTGGATTAATATAGACATACCTAGTATTATTACCATAATATTAAAATGTACCACTTATTGTTCATTTACTATGTCCCATACACTGTGTTATGTGCTTAATGGATTGTATCATTATTATATCATATATTATATTATATCATTAGATTCTTACAAAAACCCTATGAGACTCACCTGAAGTCTCGTATAAAATAGGAAGATGAAGCTTGGAGATGTAGTTGCACAAGGCCATGTAATTTGTTCAAGGCCATGCAGACAGCAGAAGCAGAGCTAGCATTACAAAGTGCTCCAAAGTATTCTTAACTGGTCATGTGCCATTTTGAAATTCTTAAGAATTTCCTTTAAAAGCAAACAAGGAATTGATTTTTAAAAAGACGTCATTTCAGTAGCAGCATTGCAAATTGTTCTGATCAGTGTTTAATATGTAAATAAACCAACAATGTGATGTTCTGCAATTTTGAAGTTGAAAAAGAAAACATTTTCTCTTGCATGCCTATGTACTATTTTTTAAAATAGATCAACTTACGAAAGTAAGGCAGTGTTGAAATATGGCCATCAGTACATTCAGCATGGGTTCATATTTTTTCACTTCTCTACCCCGAATGATACAAACTGCCATTAAAAAATGTTTGTGGGGGTAAAATCAATGTGTTTCCTATCAAGGAAATATTCAAATCTGATATATTAAAATTTTTACGTGTAAAGAGCTCATTCTGCCCACACCAGCCTCAAAAAAGAGTGAACACACTACCTCACAGTAGGAAAGGAATGATCCCCACTGTTCCCAAATTCCGTAACTTCCTGCAAGCAGCATTGCTCAGTCTAGGGACAGGGCCAAAGCAAAGGAGGAACCTGGGAATGCCCGCTAATGCCTATTCCTCCGTGATTGCCCGGACTCTTTCTTTCATATTTTTTTTTTCAAAATTAATATTTATTTTTGGCTGTGCTGGGTCTTCGTTACTGCACAGACTTTTCTCTAGTTGTGGCAGCGAGTAGGGGCTATTCCTCAGTGTGGTGCTCCGGCTTCTCATTGTGATCCCTTCTCTTGCTGTGTTGGAGCACGGGGCTCTAGGGAGCCTTGGCTTCAATAGCTGGGGCACATAGGCTCAGTAGTTGTGGCTCTCAGGCTCTAGACCATGGGCTCAATAATTGTGGCGCATGGGCTTAATTGCTCCATGGCATATGGAATCTTCCTGGAACAGGGATCGAACTCCTGTCTCCTGCATTGGTGAGAGGATTCTTTACCACTGAGCCACCAGGGAAGCCCTCTCCCATATTCTTATGAAGCCTAGATTTCCATGTGTTAGAAATCATCATAGGCCATTTTTTGTTTCCTTTTGAGCACCAAGTATAATCGTATGATGTGATTGTGTGACTTACAACAGTCAAACATTTCTCTAGAACCCACAGTTTAGGGAGATACAAGAGTAAAGATCCACCACTGAATTTTTCTGAGCTTAGATTCAGTTTCTTATAAGTGTTAGATATTTGCCTTCATTTCAATTTAATTGTCGCTGACTTCCTGTGCACAAAGGAAAGACTAGATTTGAATTAGGCAGTTCATAATAATGTTTGCATTGGGGATTTCAGGCACTTCTGCATTCAGTGTCGTGATACAGTCCTTGTATGCGTGCCAAGTCTCATCAACTACCCTTTTTTTCTTAATAGCATTTAGGGCTTTATGTATTATAAAAATTATTATTACTCTTCTGAAAATTCATTAAACAAAATCTTAGATTCTTTCAAACACAGAATAGATACAGAACTAGATCAAATATTAAAGTAAAGGACCTTGGGTAAAGAGAAAAGAAGTGCAGAATGCAGAAAAAACATTAATGATCCTTTGGACATTCAGTTGAAAAGGATAAATAATAATGGCTTATGCTTATATAATGGTTACTGTATTGCAGTCTCTACATGTCATAACTCATTCACCCCTGTGAGGTAAGAACAATTACTGTCTCCATTTTACAAATGGAGAAACTGGGTACAAAGGAGTAATGAAAACTGTTCAAAGTCACAAACAGCTAAGAGCAGAGCTGGGATTCAGATGCAGACAGCCTTGCTGCAGAATCCTCTGCTCTCAACCCCATCTGCCATGCTGTCATCTCAATTTTATTTTAAAATAATTTTTAAAATAATAATAAAACTAGTAATATTTATTGACTACTTTCTATGTGCCTATTATTGTCTGGACTTTGTATAATTTTATTTCATCATTATAGAAAAGGAACAATATGTGATGTATGATAAGCATCATTAGACAGTGATTTTATGGAAGATAAAACCAAGCATCCAAAAAGACGTATTCCTTTCAAGAACAATCCTAATAAAAGATAATTCTAACAATCCTAAAAAAAAGATACAAATGAATTTATGTATGAAACAGACCCACAGACATGGAAAACAAATTTACGGTTATCAAAAGGGAAAGGGAGGAGGGCTAAATTAGGTTGGGATTAACATATATACACTACTATATATAAAATAGATAACCAACAAGGACCTACCATATAGCGCAAGGAACTATACTCAATACTTTGTAATAACCTACAATGGAAAAGAATCTGAAAAAGAATATAACTGAATCACTATGCTATACACCTGAAAGTAATATGATATTGTAAATCAACTATACTTACATGAAAAAAAGAACAATCTCAGTAACTTTTGGCATAAAGACCAGAACAAGAAGAAGATATTACATTGTTCCTGAGAAGTGTTTGCTGATTTTGTCCGTAAAAATGATGCAAGCATTAAAATACATGTATTCCTATGTCTAAATGCATGTTTGCAGTCGAATAGTGCTATTCTTATACTAGTGATGGCGTAGCAGGGTATGGATGCTTTCAGGAATTACTGCATTTGTCTGATGTGTTCTAGACTGAAGACCATGAGAAGAGGCTTCAGGCAATTACACTTAGAATTTTGGTCTTTCACATTCAGAATCATTGTCGTCTTTTTTTTTTTTCTGAATCTTGGAAAAGCCCCACGTGAACTTTAGGTATCTAGTACAATTGAAAGAACCTTCTGCCAGGGTGAACTTTTCAATTAGATTTTTTTGAGCTCTGACAATTCACATGTATGTATAGAGCCAATGATTACTTCAGCATGGAAAAGAAAGTATAATTACATCATGTGGTTACCTAGGAAGAGAGGAAGAGCTCAGGGAACCAGGTGTCCCATTTCTACTTTCCACACAGAGCTAGAGATGGAATGAGATGATGTTAAAAACACCTCAACCTTCCCTCCTCCTAACAGGCAGGGATGTAACAATACGCAGAGTTCTTGCTGGAGAATGCTAAGATAAAACAGTGCTTAGTTGTTTTCAATGGTGAACCCAGGTGCTTATTCTTGTTTTGGTCAATAATAAGTGGCTAAAGCAACAGGAATGTACTATCCCTGTTCCCACAAATGTTCAGTCTAATTTGTTACCAGTCAGTAGCTACAAAGGTTTTCTAGGCTCCAGGAAAATACAAGAGTTTATATACTGGTTATGTGTGGTTCCTGTGCTTCTAGAATTTGCACTATAGTAGTACACTTTGCTGTTTGGGGTACATAGAATAAAAACAGAATGATATCTCTGAAAATATATAGGAAGGCATCTTCACCGCAGGGTGCGGTGAAATCAAATAAATTGGTAAAGTTGGCCTAGGGTATAAGATCATTATATCATGTCCCACTGTGTTCATATCAAAGGCAGGATTAGAAAAGCAGAAATGGCAATGGTAGAACGAGTGTTTTATCTTTGTTCTATTCTTTCATCTGTGTTCATCATTAAAAGTAAGAAAGTACAACAAGCAAAAATTTATTTTAGTTACAGCTGTTAATATTTGGATGTGTCAATGCATCTTTCCATTTTTACAAAAATAAGATCATACTGCACATCCTGTTTTATGCTGTATTTTTTAATTTAAATATGAACAACTCTCCGTGTTCATCCATGTAGGGCTACATTATAATTTACATAGGCTGTGTAAAATTGTGTTGATGAGGTATGCAGTGGTTTATTTAATTCTCTATGATTGGGTTTTAAGATGGTTTCCAAGTTTTTACAATAATGTACATAGCTTGATGAATAGCTTTATGCATACATATTTATGTGTTAGTGCAAATACTTCCTTCAGATTTCTAGAAGTGGGATTCCTTGCTCAGAGGAAAGAAATATTTTTCAGACTTTTGATACACATGGCTGCATTGTTTCCCAGTTCAATTGTACCTCTTTACACTCCTGCCACTTGCCCTACGAGTTCTCATTTCCTCACATTCACACCCCTGCCTGGTTTTATCATTCCTTTAAATCTTTATTAGAAATCTTGACCCTTTCTCCTTAATGTGTCTTACCCATCCCTGTTCAGTTTCTCTCCAAGATCCCTGTATGATCTCTGAAGTCATTCCTTAGGGATTAAAATAGTTGTACATTTCTCCTTTTCCTTTGCCTTATGTATAACTATCGATGGCTTTAATCTCTGTCTTTCTCACTTTCTGTGAGAGATTCTTTTTGAACAGAAAATAGGTGGATTAATTATAAAGGTAGAGTGTTCTAGCAACTTAGTTCTTTCTTGCTTCTTTTTGAGACTCTAGCTGGCCACACTTTCATTTACTTTTACTTTGCTTGACAATCTAATTCAGTCTACCCATCCTTTACCTAAACTAGTGATCTTAAATGAAGTAACAAACAGAAAATCAAGATCTGTGTTCCTCACAAATATATTGGAGTGGGTAACCTTTCCCTTCTCCAGGGGATCTTCCCAACCCAGGGATTGAACCCAGGTCTCCCGTAATTGCAGGCAGATTCTTTACCAGCTGATCCACAAGGGAAGCCCCTGACATAGCTCAATTGGCTATGTTGTCCCTTGGATCACAGTATAGAGACATGGGCTTCTTTCATGCTTTGGGAGTTTCCTCTTCCTCTGGGATTGGATTTGGGGCTTACACAACATGTTAGTATCACTCTGCTCAGAAACCTCAGAAGGCTTCAGGAGTTCTCCTATCATTCTCATTATACAACAGATAATTTTAACTGTACTTCCCTGTGAGAAGCCAAATGTAAAATAGCAGAAGATTAGGCTAAACGGGAAGTAGATTGAGAAATGCAGAACTGTAAATAATCACCCCCTTCTTCTTCCTCCTATCTCTTGACTTTCTGATGCACAGATAAGTTAGTAGGCTTGTAAATCCTAGGTTGGTTAGTTCGATAGTTCATTCATTCATTTATTCACTCCAGCTATTGAGGGTCACTATGTTCCAAGTGCTGTGCTGGGCCCTGGTAATACAAAGGCAAGCAAGTCATGATATTGCTGGCAAAGGACAAAACATTAACTCACAATATGGATCGGAAAAAGATGGAGCTGTCCCTTGCCTCCTAACCCTTCATCTGGATGTTGTGCCTTCAAAGTGGTCCTCTTTAGGGATGTGCCACTTATTCTAATGATACTAGCATTCTCCAAAACATTTTTGAAAATCCTTTTAGGATTCTGCTCAGAGAATGGAGCATATTTATTTTAAAAAATAAACTCAGTGGTATAAAATCTTTTCCCTTTGACAGAGAATCTATTTTTTTCTTGTTTGAAATGTTTCAAAAATAAAGACAATATAGATGATAATATAGCAAGTACCTAAGGGCCCACTGACCAGAGTTAACAAACGTTAACATTTGGTTCTTTTCGTTTTAGATATTTTTAAATGAGAAACTAGAACATTACAGATAAATTTGAAGTCCTCCATTATTCTATTCTCCAATTCTGTTCTCCCTTCTTCAGAGGCCAGGATTATCACCAAGTTTTATATTTAGTGTGTGCGTGTGTTTGTGTTTGTTTGTCGATAAACAATATATTATGTGGTTTCTGGAATGAGCCACAATCATTAGCATTTAAGCAAGCCTGTTAAATTAAATAATATTCGATTGAGTTAAATGGAGCCGTGTTTTTAGATTCCTCTCCAAGCGGCTTTGAAAGCTATTGCAAAGAGGACTTCCAAAAGTGATTTCAGGAAAACAGCTCTATCTGAATAAATCACATGGCACTTTTTGTGTGAATTTATAAAGAACAATAGTTATTTAGATGTATACATTCTGGTAATGTTTTTCAGTCACCTCTTACATTACAGTCACATTACTCATTTCCTGCAATGACCAGGAAATTTTTCAAAAACCTTTTTTTCCTCTATCAGATGAATGTACCTATGATTTGCATTTGACTTCAAATAAGCAATGGAGTTGACAAAATATTTCTTTTTAATTACATGGTTTTTAAAAGCACAGAATAAAGAAATCTTCTCATTGCCTGGACAGTTGGTTAGGGAAGGTATGAAGATTAGCAAGAAGGTATGGTATTTCCTCAAAAATGTTTATGGGGCTACTTGTGACTGAAAGTTGCTCAGTCGTCTCTGACTGTTTGTGACCCCATGGACGATACATGCAGTCCATGGAATTCTCCAGACCAGAATTCTGGAGTGGGTAGCCTTTCCCTTCTCTAGGGGATCTTCCCAACCCAGTTGGGCCTTGGTAAAATAGAATGGTTGGGCTGGATTCTCCCATTTGATCAGGGAGATGTAGCTTCTCTATTGTCCAATACCTCAACTTAGACAAACTGAGAATATCCGTGGAGTAGAAAGGCTTTTTTCCAAGTCTCTGCTTTGCCTTGTGGTTTCACAGGGGCAGTTCTCAGGACGGAGCAGACTCCTTCTTGGAGGGCACTGTTTGTGTTCTCTACGGTCAGTTCTGTGCTGTGTACTCTGAACACTCAGCAGAAGTTGGAGTCTCACCAAGAAGTTACCACCCTGAGGCCCTGGGTGTCAGGGGGGCAAATTAGAGTTGCCCAAGGAGTGCTAGTCCTCATGCAATAATGTACACCAGAATGACCATCCTCTTTCCCTCATGCTAGGAGAACAGCCTCGGGCTCAAAGTCCACTAAAAGTGCACTTTATCCTGCTACTTAACATATATGTTGTTTCAAGGCAATGCTGGCCATCTGTTCTCTTCCTGTTGACCTTCTGTCTGGTTTGCTTTACCTACTGGTATTTCACTCTTTGATACCTGTTCTCCTAGCATCCCTTTAGAAGCTGTCTTCAACTAGCCTATCTTTTAAAATTAATTTTTACTGGAGTATAATTGATTTACAATGTTGTTAGTTTCTGCTGTACAACAGAAGAATCAGTTATACACATACATATGTCCACTCTTGTTCAGATTCTTTTCCCATACAATATTGAGTATTCTTATATACTCTCATAAACAGAGTATTGAGTAGAGCTCCCTGTGTTATACAGTCAGTTATTATTAGTATTTTATATATAATAGTGTGTTTATGACTCCAGTTTGCTTGTTGTATCTTGTTACGTACCTAATAATTTCATTCGGTTCATATGAAGTTTTTGTTAGGCATTATGAGAGACAAATCCCCTCAAACCCCCAACCCAACAAGTTTTTGCCTTCATAATTCAGCTGGAATGAGCAGATTAACATAAGTGAAAACTGGAGATGGAGCTTGATTGTGTGGCCAGGTAAGGGTTAAGGGCAGGAATGGAATGTTGACAAAACTCAGAAAGGAAGGAAGGAGTAGCAGTCCTTGAGGGTTAGGAGGTAAGAGTTTAGCCAGGCCCTGAAGGACAGGGAAAGGATTGACAGCTGAAACTGGTAGAGTGAGAAGAAGGGGTAAGAGGGGCTCCATGAGAGGGAAGAGGAGGCAGCCACAGTCATTCTGATGGGAGGTGATGTCTGGGATTAGGCTGGGGGAATGAGCATGGAAAGAAAGGGGTCTGTGTCTATAGATACTTCAAGGGCGATCAGCTGGACTTGACAAACAACTAAATATTCATTTGCTCATTTCATGAATATTGATTGTACTTGACACTATATCTGGCAGGTGTGTGTTCTAAGAGGTGAGGATAGAGTAGTGAATAAGCTGACAAGGTTCTTGTCTGAAAGAAGCCATTTTACAATGGGAAGATAATAAACAAATAAACCAGGAAATATCAGATAAAACAGGTGCTATGCAGAGAATGTAAAAGGGCCATGTCCGGTGTATGGGTACCTTAGAATGGTCAAGGAAGGCATCCCTGAGGAGATGACCTGCTGGCCTGAACCAGGCAGGGGAGTTAGCAAATGCCACACTCAGGGCAAAAGTAGGGCTGATGTGTTGGGAGAAAAGAGATCCAGTGTGTATGGATAAGTGAGTGGTGGGTGGGGGCGGAGGGGAGAGTGGGAGAAATGAAGAGAAAAGTAGGCAGAAACAAAATCGTAAAAAGCCCTTAGGAGCCAAGGAAGATGTTTAAATGTTATTCCAAGTGTGATGGGAGGGTTTTGGGAACAGAGGCACGTTGTGATTGACCTCTGTGTTTAGAAGGTCACTTTGGCTCCCCATGGAGAAGTGGAGAGCAGGTAGGAGGTAGTACAGGGCCCAGGGAAAGGGGATGGTGGCAGGACTGGGGAGCTGAAAATAGAGGGAGAGAAGCCGTAAGCTCTGGGATGTATTTTGGAGATTGAATTGATGTATCAGATGTGGCATGAAGGACAGTGAGAGAAAAAAAATGAATCAAGGTGTCCCTGAGGGGCATTATGTGTGGATATTGATGCCTGTAACAGGTAAAAAGACTGGATGAAGAACAAGCTTTCAGGCTGAATCATGAGTTTAGTTGGGGACATACCAAGTCTAAGATGCATATTACAAATTCAACTGAAATTACCTATTAGGTAGTTTTATTCAGGAATCTGAGGTTCAGGGAAAAGGTCAACGCTGGATATTTAAATTTGCAAGTCATTGCCATGTAGATGCTATTTTAAAGTAATGGGGGTGGTGGTTGTGAGGAAGAAGACATTAGAGTTATCTTGATAAATTTTTTGATAGTCACAAAGCTAAATGTGTAATGTGATATCATTTTTATGGTAAAATGTGTATATCTCCCTACAGAGATTAAACAGATTGATACATGTGATAGGGATATGAACAGGACATGTGCTAACTTGTGATAAGTGTTGAATACCTGGGTGTTAGGATTATTAATGATTTTTGTTTCCTTGTATGTGACATGTGTGTGTGTGTGTGTGTGTGTGTGTGTATGTATTTTACAAGTTTTCTTCAAAGAGTGTTTTTGTAATTGGGAAAGGTAAATTTTATAAAAGAGATAACAACACCAAGATTTATATGCTAGGAAAATTGGATACAGATGGTGCCAATGAGAAATTATGAAAATTAGAAATTTCAGTTAGCGTTAGGAGGATGACTTTGTACTTCTCTTGTAGAGTTTTTGTTTAACAGGCTATAGTAGATTTCAGATTTCTATGTATTTGCTCTCTCTCACTGTCAGAGGATTTTCCTTTCTACCTTATAGAATTTGATGTGGTCACTTTGAGATGAGCTTTCAGAGCTGGCCAGCCCTTTGTTATAACATCTCTTCCTATTCTGTACAACCAGCAATGATCTAGACAGAGGCTGATCTCTCAGGTTGTGTCCTGGTAGGTACAGGTGTGTGTGTGCTCAGTCATGTCCAACTTTTTGCTCCTCCAGGGGCTATATCCCTCCAAGCTCCTCTGTTCATGCAGTATTCCAGGCCATAATACTGGAGTGGGTTGCCATTTCCTACTCCAGGGGATCTTCCTGACCTGGGGCTTGAACCCAGGTCTCTTAAGTTTCCTTCATTGGCAGGCGGATTCTTTACCATGTCCTGGAGTAGAAACAGCAGAGCCACAGTGGCTGTCTGAAAGTCCTTGTTTTTATAAGCCTCTAAGAGATTTGGATTATTTGTTATCACAGCAAAACCAAACCTACCCTAACTAATACAGATGAGCGTAAGATATAGAAAATTTCTAACGAGTGACTTTGAGATTGAAGCTTAAGGCTTGAATGATAGGTCAGGATGGAAACTATTGTTTAGAAAGTCATCAGTGAGGTGAGGATGAGAATGGAGAATGGACACATTTTCTAAGTAGGAAAGTAAAGTGGGAAGAGGAAAGAAGCGGCCCTAGGGAATCACTGCAAGTTAGTGTAAGGGAAGAGCTGCACAGAGAGGAGGAAGGATTTGGCCAAGATGTGGCAGTCTGGGTTGGTATTAGAAAAGGGAGCTAATGAGGCAGTTAAACAGGTCAGATGCCAAATTAGGAGGACAAAGAAAGCCATCAAATTTGCCATGACGGTGGTCAGTGTGAACCTCTGAGACAGCAGTTTTAGTGTAGTTGTGGGGAAGGAAGTCAAACTTCACAGGTTAGGGAGGGAGTCAATGCAGAGGAAATGGAGGAAGCTGGTGGAGACCACTCCTTCCAAAAGTCTGGATCAGGCAGGGGAGAAGTGGGGCAGCAGTAACACTCAGAAATATTGCACACTGTGCTAACAGAGGACTCTTTGATCTTAGGGGGAAAGCACATGTTTTTCCACCCCATAAAATAAGTTTTATATGTGGATAAAGATACTTATCCAATACTGTCTAATATATCATAAACTTTGCTTGACACTACCAGCAGTTAAAATAGTCTACTTAGATATTTTCTTCCTGGGAGCTTTGTAAACTCACTGTCATTGATATGTATTATCTTTGCTGCTGCTGCTGCTGCTGCTAAGTTGCTTCAGTCATGTCTGACTCTATGCGACCCCATAGACGGCGGCCCACCAGGCTCCTCTGTCCCTGGGGTTCTCCAGGCAAGAATATTGGAGTGGGTTACCATTTCCTTCTCCAACACATGAAGGTGAAAAGTGAAAGTGAAGTCGCTCAGTCATGTCCGACTTCTAGTGACCCCATGGACTGCAACCTTCCAGGTTCCTCTGTCCATGGGATTTTCCAGGCAAGAGTACTGGAGTGGGTTGCCATTGCCTTCTCCAATGTATTATCTTTAAGAACATGTTAATCCTTTCTATTTTATTTTCTTTATATTTATCTTCATGTGTCTGAAGTATAAAAAAATTGTAGGAAAGAGTACCAATATTTAGTTACATTTGATGTTTAACAAACCAAGTGTCGTGGGTTGAAATTGTGTCCCCGCAAAAGATTCCTAAGTCTTGGTATCTGTGAACCTTATCATCATCTTATTTTGGAAATAAGGTCACTGTAGATGTAATCAAGTTAAGATGAGGTCACACTGGATTAGGATAAACCCTAAATCCAATCACTGGGGTCCTTATGAGAAGAGCCATAGAGCCACAGGGATATTGGAGTTATGCCACCACAAGCCAAGGAACACCATGGTCTGCCAGCAACCACCAGAAGCTAGAAGAGGCAAGGAAGAATTCTTCCCTTGAGCCTTCAGAGGGAGCAGGTCCTGCTCACACATTGATTTTGGACCTCTGGCCCCCAGAACAGTGTGAGAATAAATTTTCTGTTGTTTTTAGGCCACCAGGCTTATGACAATTTGTTATGGCTGCCCTAGGAAACTAATAGAGTACCCCAGAGTTTAGTCACTTAAAACAACAGCAGTTTAGTATTTCTCATGATTCTGTGGGTTTGCCATTTGGGTTGGGCTCAGTGGGGCAGTTCTGTTGGTCCTGCTGTGGTCATTCATGTGGCTGCAGTTCCCTGATGGCAGGACTGAAGCTGGAGCATCTAAGATGGCCTTACTCACAAGTCCAGAGCCTTGCGACGCGGCGGTGCTGGCTGTCCCCTCTGCATGGGTCTCCTTTTCTTCAGTAGTCTGCTCCACATTCCTTACATAGTGAAGGGAACATTCTAAGAGGATAAAGGTGGAAGCTGCAAGACTCCTTGAAGCTTATTCTAGCATGCATACAACAACACTTAAACACCACATTCCTTGGTCAAAGCAAGTCAGAAGGCAGCCCACCTTCAAGGAACAGGGAAACAGACTCAGTCTCTTGATGGGAGGAGCTGCAAAATATTCTTCCACTTTAATCTATTACAATACCCAACAGAGAAGGTGATCATACCCCATTTCAAACCTCACATATTTAAGCTGAAGGTCTTGTCATTCTCTGTTCAGATCATGATACCCATTTCACTGGCAGAGAAGCTGAGAAAAGATTAAACTGACTCCTTCAAAGTTAACAATGAGTCATGCTTTGTGAGAGACTTTTTTGGTCCGTGGAAGACAACTGTATGTCTGGAAGAACTAACCACGGCCTTGCCTGGAGGCAGGTGAATAAACTTGATTACTTCTTGGGTTTCTCTTAAATCCCATAATTACACTGATGGAGCCCAGATTGCAGAGCTCTGTGGTCCAGAGATGAAGCAGCAGTGTGAGGCTATCAGGGAAAAAAGGTGCTTGAAAATTGCTATGTGGCATTCAAAGGAATAGGATTTGAGGCTAAATTAAATGATGGGGAAAATGGCCAATGAGCTCTTTATCCTCAAGAGATACCAAATGGGCTTAGAAATTCAGTGATTGCTCTGGTCCTGTGTAAGTTCTGGGCTGGAAAGAATTAAAGGGAGTAGAAGAAAAGGATGGGGCAAAGAGGCAGAGATATCAGCCTGTCAGGATGGTATGTGCTATGGCCTGTTTTAGGAGGTTCGCTCTTGTATAAGTTAGGATTGCTTTTTAGCTGCTACAACAAATAGACAACCCACTAAACAGTGGCTTAAATAAATGAGGGGTTTATTTATTTTTGTTGAATAAGGAGAATTCCAGTGGTTGGCAGTCTAGGCTTGGTGTGATAGCCCAAGATACCATTGGAGACACAGATTCCTTGTGTTTTTTTTTGTTCCATCATCTTTAATGTGTGACTCTCATTCTCATGGCCAGAATACGGCTCTTGAAACTGTCCACAATGAAAGAACATTGAAGACAGGAAGTGGGGAAAGGCCAATGAGACATATCAGCTAACTGTTCTTTTTTCAGAAACTTTCACAGAAACTCACACAATAACATTTGCTATATACCTCCTCGATCATATCTGTGTTGCTTCTACTTACAAGTGGGTTTGGCAAATGTAAGTTTTTACTAGTCTAGCACATTGCCACCTCCAACAAAACTAGGGTTGAGTTAGAAGGAAGGGGATAATGTCTATTGATGGGCAACTTAATGGTCTCTGCCATTGCTCCCAACAATTGCTGTGGGTACATATTAGTGGCAGGCTTTCCATTGTGGTAACATGCAGCCTCCACCCCATTAATACTTGTAGCAGGTTCAAGCTCATCTAATTCCCTGACCTAATGAGGAGGGATATCCAGGCTTACAGATCTAGTATTAAATTGGCTGTTGTAACAAGTAACCCTAAGATCTCAGTGGATTAACCCAGCAGAATCTTACTTCATATTCATGTCATCGTCTGATACAGGTCAGGTGGCTCTCTTCCAAGCAATGACTCAGGGACCCAGGCTGCTTCCACCTTATGGCTTTGTCATCTTGGGACTTTCAGATTTTTCTGGTATCATCAGCTGTTGGCCAGGAAGAAGAAAGAGTGAAAGATTGTGCCTCCAGTTTTTTCATACCTCAACTCCATATTACTTCCTCTTACATCCCATTGATGAGGACTACTTACAAGTCCACTGATGTGCGAAGAGGACTGAGGAATATAGTTCTTGTCTGGCAGCCACTTAACAGCAACAGATCTTCACTGTCAAAGGAGACATGCTCTTTGGGGGTCAGCTAGACATCTCTGCCACAGGGTCCCAGTCACAAAGGAGAAGCCATTACCAAAGTGTCAAGAAACATATGTCTAGGCTTGTTTGCTGTGTACTGTGGATAGATAAGAGCCCTGTGGCCACAGTCACAGCAGTATGGATGTGGAAGTTGTAAGGGAGGCAAACTCCAAAAGCATATGCCGAAATGCCTGAAATTCCAGAAGAAGGCAATAGGAATGCAAGGTACAATTATCCTGTGAGGCAGGTAGCTGATAGTTAAAATACAAAATTAAAATCTAATTGCAGTTAAGGCCACCAGAAATGTCATATGCAACTGAACACATTTTGGAAACTCTGAAGATTGATAAGGAGTCAAGTTGCTCAGCCTGTTGTTTTTGTTTTCTTTCCTGAGAACAATCAGCTTTAAAACATTTTAGGAAAAACCACAAGATGAAGATATTTTTTAAAGCTTTTGAGTGACATGGTTAGAATGAATATTTCATTGAGAGGAAACAAGATGTTTTGGATGTTAGAGAAAGAGGCATTATAAAACATTGCACTCCCACTGAGGAGCAGCGATACCATAGTCCAGCCTCCCCTCTGTGACAGGAAAACTTAACTTTGATGAGAAACTGAGTCACCTTATTTTTTGCGACTGCTTCCCTTTGAGTTGGTTGAGTTCTCTTGTTTATTTGCCTTTTAACGTTTTAGTAATCTGTGAAATCAGTCTTCCTTATTCATGCTAACAGTGTACTACTAATAATAACAACCTACAGGGCTCGCACTGCAGAGAGGAAACAGGTTAAACCTTGAAGTAGGGATTTGAGGAGGCAAACAAGTCTGATTCCTGTCCCAACTCTACTGATTCTTAGCAGGAGCATCTTCCAAAAGTTCTTTAACTTCCCCGAGTCTTAGTTTTCTCATCTGTAAGATAGAAATATTAATAATACCAGTATCAGTAGGGTCAAAAGAAGTTATATCTCTAAAACTGCTCCATAAATTAAAGACCATTGCACACTTATTGATGAAATATCTGTAAAATGGGAATAAGTGCTATGTTTCTGTGATTAGTCAATGAGGTGACATATGTCACAGACCTGACACTCGGTCTCACACTCGGTCACATAGGGTCTTAGAAAAGAAAACTAAAAGCAAATATGGACAAAGTAAAATACCCTGGAGATGAGAGATGGAGAAATGTTAAAAACAGGCACGACAATGTAAGGAAAGGTTTAAACTCATTTGCAAAGCTAGTGCCCCTAAGCATTCATGCATATATATGTACTTTTTCCCAAAAGAACTTTTATAGAAAATGTTGGCAGTTATGTAAGATTACAGAGGGAATTTGTTAGAGTCACTTAGGTAATGCAGGTCATGTGATCACCAGCAATGTTTATATGTGAGATGGAAAAAAAAGTAAATGTTGAAAAAGTAGAACCATTCAGAAGAAGTGATTCATCCTGAAGAACAACAATTATAGTTAGAGATTGGTGACCCATAAACGTGTTTCCTATCCTTTTCTAAAATGAAAAATGGCTTTTTATTACAAAAGCTATATATGTGAATTACAGGAAAAGCAGTTCACATAAGCAAAAAAATTTTTAATGAAAATTATTTCTAGTTTTTTAACCTGTAATCACTTTTAATAGCTTTATCTATATAGTTTTTATACATATACACATACATGCATATTTTCTATAAAATTAGAAGCATGCTTGTATACTGCTTTTTATTTAAAACTATATAATAAGCAATTTTTCATATCACTGAGTATTTTTACAGTACACTTCTGAATGAATGCAAAACATTCTATTGTGAGCCTAGTTCATAATTTAACGAATTCTCTTTTGATCTATACTTATTTCCAGTTATTCACCACTAGAAATAGCACTTCACTAAGTACATTTATGCACTTAAATTTACTTACATTTTTAATGATCCCTTAGGATAATTGCTAGAGATGGAATCCCAGACTCAAACATATTCATTTGTATATATAAAACTCCATTTGGAAAGAGAGACACACACAGAGAGAGAAATACATAAATACTTCCTTTATACTGTTGTCCTTCTTGGAGGTTTTGCGTGACATCTGTCTTTAAAAAGAAGTTTAAAAATATTTGAAAAAGATGGCATCCCTGAACTTTGCCTTAATTCTTGGGGAAAGTTATTGAAAGATGATTTCAAATAAGTATAAACAGGTAAGGTCAGTCTTTTATAAATGACATAAAAAATTAAAATTAACCTCAGAAGACTGAACTGAAACCATTATTATGGTTCAGTCAGTGAAACTAAAGGTAAATTTGATTTGGACAAATACTGTTAATTCATTATGTTTCCTTGTGGCCTTAGTTTTTAAAAATAAATGTTTTTCTGCATAATCTTGGTCCTATTAAAGGCTGTCTTCGTAAATTTACCAACAGTTCCAGCTATAACCAGGAATCAATAAAGTATCCCTTTTAAGTCAGTGAAATGTGTATTTTATTGAAGAGTAAAAATTATACAGAAATGTAAGGTCACCTAGAAAAACTATTAATTTGTTACATACAAATTCTTTCTTATTGCCAGTTATGTATTATTTATATTTACCTGATATTTAATTTTCTATTTTATGTCCTTCAGTTCAGTTCAGTTCAGTTGCTCAGCCGTGACTGACTCTTTTCAACCCCATGGACTGCAGCACACCAGGCTTCACTGTCCATCACCAACTGCTGGAGCTTACTCAAACTTATATCTATCGAGTCGGTGATGCCATCCAACTATCTCATCCTCTGTTGTCCCCTTCTCCTCCCGCCTTCAATCTTTCCCAGCATCAGGGTCTTTTCAAATGAGTCAGCTCTTGGCATCAGGTGGCCAAAGTATTGAAGTTTCAGCTTCAACATCAGTCCTTCCAATGAACACCCGGGACTGATCTCCTTTAGGATGGACTGGTTGGATCTCCTTGCAATCCAAGGGACTCTCAAGAGTCTTCTCCAACACCACAGTTCAAAAGCATCAATTCTTCGGTGCTCAACTTTCTTTATAGTCCAACTCTCACATCCCTACATGACTACTGGGAAAACCATAGCTTTGACTAGACAGACCTTTGTTGGTAAAGTAATGTCTCTGCTTTTTAATATGCTGTCTAGGTTGGTCATAGATTTTCTTCCAAGGAGCAAGCGTCTTGGATGACTGCAGTCACCATCTGCAGAGATTTTGGAGCCCCCAAAATTAAATCGCTCACTGTTTCCATTGTTTCCCCATCTATTTGCCATGAAGTGATGGGACCAGATGCCATGATCTTAGTTTTCTGAATGATGAGTTTTAAGCCAACTTTAAGTTTTTTTAAGCCAACTTTAAGTTTTAAGTTTTTTCACTCTCCTCTTTCACTTTCATCAAGAGACTCTTTAGTTCTTTCTGCCATAAGGGTGGTGTCACCTGCATATCTGAAGTTACTGGTATTTTTCCTGGCAGTCTTGATTCCAGCTTGTGCTCCATCCAGCCAGGCATTTCGCATGAGGTACTCTGCATATAAATTAAACAAGCAGGGTGACAATATACAGCCTTGAGGTACTCCTTTCCCAATTTGTAACCGATCTGTTGCTCCATGTCCAGTTCTAACTGTTGCTTGTTGCCCTGCATACAGATTTCTCAGGAGGCAGGTAATGTGGTCTGTTATTTCCATCTCTTTAAGAATTTTCCAGAGTTTGTTGTAACCCACACAGTCAAAGGCTTTGGCATAGTCAATAAAGCAGAAATAGATGTTTTTCTGGAAGTCTCTTGCTTTTTCAATGATCCAGCAGATGTTGGCAATTTGATCTCTGGTTCCTCTGCCTTTTCTAAAACCAGCTTGAATATCTGGAAGTTCATGGTTCACGTACTCTTGAAGCCTGGCTTGGAGAATTTTGAGTATTACTTTGCTGGCGTGTGAGATGAGTGCAATTGTGCAGTAGTTTGAACATTCTTTGGCATTGCCCTTCTTTGGGATGGAATGAAACTGACCTTTTTTTGTCCTGTGGCCACTACTGAGTTTTCCAAATTTTCTGGCATATTTAGTACAGCACTTTAACAGCATCATCTTTTAGGATTTGAAATAGCTCAACTGGAATTCTATCATCTCCACCAGCTTTGTTCATAGTGATGCATCATTAGGCTCACTTCACATTCCAGGATGTCTGGCTCTGGGTGAGTGATCACACCATTGTGGTTATCTGGGTCATGATCTTTTTTGTATAGTTTGTATAGAAGATCTTTTTTGTATATCTCCTTAGTGATTCACAAGTAACTAATTTATTCATTCATCTATCCATTCATGTGACAAGTATTTTTTGAGCAGTTACTATGTGCCAGGGACATAGTGCATAGTAACCTGATGCAGAGTCAGCTCTTTGCATCCGGTGGCCAAAGTATTGGAGCTTCAGCTTCAGCATCAGTCCTGCTAATGAATATTCAGGATTGATTTCCTTTAGGATTGACTGGTTTGATCTCCTTGCAGTCCAAGGACTCTCAAGAGTCTTCTCCAACACAGGTATTTGATAAATGTTCATTTCTCTTTCCTCTTCTCTTTTAGAAAAGGGAAAGTGATTTGATGTAAATAATTGAATTCTCTTTTGAGATTAGGAAATAAGCACATTATTGATTCCATATTAAAGGAAAGGGTAGGTACATTTTTTAAAATTGTTTTGTTTTCTGAGCAAACTTAAATAGCAACTGCTCCTCCTCCACAGAGGAGGATAGCCTTAGTCTTCATACCAAGTAGTCCTGGTAATTCAGGTTTTGTTTTGCCAGAAGAGAGCTGTCTTGAGGGGCTGCACACTCCACTGGGCCTTAGAAGACTCATACATTTCATCTTTTTGGTTCTCAGTTTCTTCAGGACAGAGTTGTGATAGATGATTTCTATAATCCCTTTCAGAGTTAACTTCACTTTAAAAATATTTATTTATTTATTTGGCTGCTACGGGTCTTAGTTTGGCACTCAGAATCTTTGATCTTCATTGGGCCATGCAGATTCTTTTAGTTACAGCATGTGGGATCCTTCAGCCTTGGCATGTGGGATCCAGCTCCCTGACCAGGGATCGAACCCCGGCCCCTGCACTGGGAGCACAGAGTCCCAGCCACTGGACCACTAGTGAAGTCCTTGTTTTATTTTTTTAAATAAATGCTTACCATACTAAATCCACTCAAATGGATGAATGCGTGGTTCCAGAACAAATTTGAGACCCATGCCTATAAAAAATGATAGCAACTTAACTACGATTTTTTTTTTTTTTTAATTCTGTTTTACTGTGAAGTAGACAGATCAACTGTATAATTTGTTTTCATTGCCAGAGGAAGACTGTCCACTGGCAACTGAGAAATCAGTGGTATATTTCCTGTCACATCAGAAGGAAAGAGATAGACACAATATGATTAATGACCACTATTTTAAAAAATGAATTCTTGCATTTTTTGAATATTTTTTTACCATGTCCTTCACATGTGTTACTTGTATAATTCTCATAACAGCCTAAAAGGTTAAAGATGTTTTTATTATCCCTAGGATGTAGATTTGGAAATTGAGGCTGAGTGAGGTTATACAGTTTACCCAAGAATGTAAGTGGTAAGCTGTTGTAGAAACAGGTCTAGCTGAAACCAAAACCGCATTCTTAACCACTTGATGCTTGCTACTGCCAAATGTGGCTGCCAGCTAACCAGCTTTCTTGCTGAAATAAGTTTTCATCATGGCCTTGCCATGGAATGTGTCACGATTGTTCTTTCCATATGCCATGATGTGTTTCATTTCGCCTCAGACGGGTCAAAGGATTAACTTTCAAGAGGGATGGACTGTGTCCACTCTAAACAGAACTAGAGGTATCTTTACAGCATCTGCAAATTCTGTGTTGGTGTCTCTTCATCACAGCTTGAATATGGTCTTATGAGTTTGTTTTTATTTTTCTACCTTTCCTTTAGAGTAGGCTAAAACAACTTGATTTTTCTCTCAATTTAGCTCTGAACACAGATGCATTTCAAACTAAAGATTCTCTTTTTTTCCTTTTGACCTCTTACACATTATCAAAACTAGATACAATCCATTAAAAGTGGCTGCCCAGCCTCAAGGGCTTAACTAGCTCAGTGGCATAATGCATGATATTCAATTTTCAGATGGAAGAGAGAATGTTTGGGATGTTGGGAGGTGTTGGGAGACCTCCTCTGTCTTGGTGTGACATATAGAAAGGGATGGAGTTATTTCATTTATCTCATTGCCCAAATCCAGATGACTCTGACAGCAAAAGTGTTTGCCATCCTACCCTCTAGAAAGGGCCCCCTTTCTCTCCACATTTCTGTCATCCATCCTCAGAGATGATCTGCAGTATCTGCTACTCCAGAGTCTTAACTTGGTCTTAAATATTAGCTTCCAAAGTTTTTTCACCACTATCCACAGAAAGAAATGCACAGTACATCCCAATCTCCCCTTTTCATACACACAGAGCAGTTTATTCTCCTTTCCAGCGCATATCACAGTTTGTAATCTTAAATTTGGGGATTGCTTATTTCATGTCTCCTGCCGCCCCACCTGCTCCTCGTGGACTGGAGGCTTCAGGAGGGTAAGTTTTGTAAACCTTCCAATGTTTAGAGCTTAGCATGCGTGAGTGCGTGTTAAGTCGCTTTAGTCGTGTCCAGCTCTTTGCGACCCTGTGGACTGTACCCTCCAGCCTCCTCTGTCCGTGGGATTCTCCAGGCAAGAATACTGGATTGGGTTACCATTCCCTTCCCTAAGGGATCTTCCTGACCCAGGGATTGAACCCACGTCTCCTGTGTCTTCTTCATCAGCAGGCAGGTTCTTTACCACTAGCACCACCTGGGAAACCGAGAGCTTAGCATAACACCTAGCATATCTGGTGGCTCAGATGTCAAGAATCTGCCTTGCAGGAGACCTGAGTTTGATCCCTGGGTTGGGAAGATCCCCTGGAAAAGAAAATGACAACCCACTCCAGTACTCTTGCCTGGAGAATTCCATGGACAGAGTAGTCTGGCAGCCTCCAGTCCATGGGGTCACAAAGAGTCAAATACGACTGAGTGACCAACACACATACACACAATTGCAAATAGTAGATATTTAATAAATATTTGTTAAAGAATTAATAAGCTAATTTCTGCGGCCAGCCTTCCCCAAGTCTACAACATTCCTTCATAGAATTCTACCACTCTTCTCAAGTCTAATGTTTGCTCCCAGCTGTGGAGGTTTGAAGCCACGAATTATTGGCAGTGCTTCCCTACCACAGCCCCTGAAGACCCTACTGGTGTTTTCTTCCTGGTCCATCTGTTGTTGGACATGACAGGTGGATTTGGAAGGTGACTAGCTGATGTCTCACGGAGTTCTTAGGGGCAGGTGCATCCCTCCAAGGGAGCTGATGGAAGGGCTCTCGGTGCAGGGGACAGACCTCTAGGAGTCATAGGACACCTGGGTTTTCCAACTGCTGACCATTTGTTTTGCCTACATCAGGTTATCATTCGAGGTCACCCACCTTCTGAGGCTGCTTTTGTGATTGCTGACTTCACGTCCTAGGCTGCTAAGGCCTCACTCAGCCTGCCATGTACAAGGTGGTAGGCCCTCTTCAGTTAACAGCGTGGGTTCTTTAGCCTTTCAGGATACTTGCTTTTTTTAAAATAGGCAGCTCTCAGAGTATTCATACTACACCTCTACTGATGAAATCACCAGGCATCTCGAAAAACAGTGAAGAAGCCGAAGGGTTCTGTCCGTAGGACTCCAGTGAGGCTGACCTCTGTCCTACTCCCTACTGTATGCTGGCTCCATTTGCTGTACTGCTGATGAAAGGAAGAAACTGATATCCTGAAGTATCTGTGCAAAGTATCAGGTGTTCCCCAAATCTCTCTAACCTTGCACAATTCCAGGTCATTGGCAGAGTAGAAGTGCCATCCTACACATGTTGTATAGCACTAAGATATAGATGTTAAAACTGCAAACTCACTAGACCAAGTGATATGGGACTTTAAGATGATCATTGAGATAATTTAGGCAAGCAAACAAAACAACTAAAAGAACACACAAAAAATGTGATTTTTTTGTACCTGTTTTTTATATGACAGGGGCAGGAGAGGCAGAGGAAACGGACTGCAGGAATACTTAAGGGATTATTTCTTACAGTGGAAGGAGGGACAAATCTGAAACCTTTACAATATACCTATAAAATGATTCCACTTTTCTAAGTGGTCTTGCTGTGGAATCCAGAGAGTGTGGATATGTAATTCACAAGTAATTTTATCAGTTTTTAAATAAGACCTTCAACAAGTCCAAGAAAGTTAAGTAAACTAGATGGTGGTATCATAGGAAAAATGAAATTTACCAGTGTTTTTTCTCTTTGAGCATTCAATTTAGAGTCTCCTAACTGGCATTGAAAATCACATATGAATATTGAATATTTAAAAGGTTTCATATGACCTGAATATTTTCCTTTTGACAGTAAAAATATTTTATACTTACAGCCAAAATAGAGTATAATAGGACATAAGTTGTCATTCATACCTGATGTATAAAAGAAGTATATTTCCTTATTTATCATACAATTAGTTTGAATTTGCAGTTTATTTTTAATGTCTGTTTGTCAGCTGGAGAAATAGATTATGAATTGCTATTTTGTACCTTTTCAATGTTTCCACATTTTGAAAATTAATCAAATATGGCAAGTTACTAAACCTGTAGAACTTACATGAATTTTCTAATCTTTTCATCAAGAAGGGTATTTTTGACAGGAGATCTTTTTTGGTGTTTGTCATTTTAAAAATATTCCTACTAGTTTTATGGCAGAGAAATCTTTGTTTCAAAACTGTGGCAGTCTCTGGGGGAAATAAATATTTCCAGCTTAAATTCTGTTGATAGTATTGTTGTTAATAAGGAAACTAAAGTCTCTAATTCCATTCTGTTTCCTCCGCATGAAGTATATTAAAAAGTTCTTTACTGATCTTCTATAAATTAAAATACTCTGGTGGGGTGGGGCCTTACTGGAGGTGACTTTTAATGGGGACGCCAACACTGAGATGTCACCTGCTGCCACACGCACTCTCTCCTTGGCCTTGTGTCTCTAGAGCCCCAGAAGGGAGCCCTCGGTTCTCCTAGTTGTCTTGTTTCTCCCTACACTCTTTTTGACCTGTGCCTCTTAGACAAAAGACTAACATCATCCTTTCTGTCATCTTATGACCTGACTCATTACCAGATGTACTTGGTCAATATTACATTTCTTCCTTTCAAAGAAATACCACTTAGTGTCAAGTGGCTCTTTTATTTTTTCCCTTTTCTCTGATTCAGTTACAGGGTCTGAGGAAAACTGAGACATAAGTGATGTTGATTTAGATTCTCCACCTTCCTATTCATCCCTCCCTGGCTCCACCCACTTCCAGCATGTTCTTGGATTGTGATTCAGACATAGCCTGCAAGGACCCAACCATCTTCAAAACCACCACTCAGCCAGCCCGTTCTTCAACATGAATTGGTTTGTGGCTGGTGAGCATACAGTGGGTTATTGTTCATAGAATTAGTTGCATTTTCACTGAGATAAAAGTTCTTACCAAATGCAGGATCACGCTTGAGCCGAAGCAGAACTAACTCTGGAAAATGGGACTTTCCAGAAACATCATTTATGGAAGAGAATTTGTGGCCTGATATCATTACTTCATTCGAGGGGACAGAGTGAGGAGAGAGCAAAACTGAAAGCAGTTTATACCCACAGGCCAGGCAGGGAAGAGGCGATCAGACCCTCCCAGCGTGGACCCAATGCCCCGGCTTCTCGTGCCTCTCTTTGTACCTGCTTGTGTTTGTGTCTGTTGTCACTGCTGTAAGCACTTCCCATACCTGGCACCTCACAGGATGAGGTGAAGGTAGAGGCAAAGGACTGCTGGGAAGTTGCCAGGATCTTGGGCCAGTGCCAGGAAATGGCAAATTTTCATGTCCAGAAATAATCCTAAGGCATGACATCCAGTAGTCATGTATGGATGTGATAGTTGGACTATAAAAAAAGCTGAGCACCGAAGAATTGATGCTTTTGAACTGTGGTGTTGGAGAAGACTCTTGAGAGTCCTTTGGACTGCAAGGAGATCCAACCAGTCCATCCTAAAGGAGATCAGTCCTGACTATTCTTTGGAAAGATTGATGCTGAAGCTGAAACTCCAATACTTTGGCCACCTGATGTGAAGAACTGACTCATTTGAAAAGACCCTGATGCTGGGAAAGATTGAAGGTGGGAAGAGAAGGGGATGACAGAGAATGAGATGGTTGGATGGCATCACCGACTCAATGGACATGGGTTTGAGTCAACTCCGGGAGTTGATGATGGACAGGGAAGCCTGGTGTGCTGCAGTCCATAGCGTTACAAAGAGTTGGACATGACTGAGCGACTGAACTAAACTGAACTAGTGACTTCTGGGGACAGAACTGCCTGCAGCAGAGTATTCACATCCTGAATTTTGTTGTGCTGATATTTACTCTTCAACAGTAGCCTCTTTAAAGCAGTATGCAGATAAGTCACCATCCAAGACTTAGCCTGCCTCTAACTGCCATCCACGAAGGTAAAAAACAGACCAGTCAGTGATGTTTTCTATACTGTCAGCACCAATCTGACAGCCTCAATAAATTTCCCTTCAAAAACTTAATGTATAACATCAAGCCTTCCTTCTCTGTTCCTGGTTGGTTAGGGTGTATCACATCTGCCATGCCATTTCTGGCTTTTCTAAGGATGCTGCTGCTATTGTTGTTCAGTTACTAAGTTGTGTCTGATACTTTTGTGACCTTGTGGACTATAGTCCGCTAAGCTCCTCTGTCCATGAGGTTTCCCAGGCAAGCATACTGGAATGGGTTGCCATTTCCTTCTCCAGGGGATCTTCCCAACTCAGGGATCAAACCCATGTCTCCTGCTTGGCAGGTGGATTTTTTAAGGATGTACTATTTAATTGTAGCATCAGAAGCATTTGTAACACCCTGAAAGCTTGATAAAGTTGCCATTGGCCTAAGGTCCTCTCTGTTATTTTAAACCACAGGCTTTGTAAGCAGGAGTCATGGCTTGTGACCATCTGATCTCCTTGACTGTATCCCACACACTGAGGACCTTTTAAGTTGTCATTATGTCCTGACACAAGCATTTACCATATCTTTAGGAGCATGTGTGGTTCAAGATGAGAGGGCAAGAAAGGGCTGGACTGTTTATTATTAAACTGACAGGAAACAGCTATGGCTCATGCACCACTGGTTTCAGTTGGGCAAAAGAGGATAAATTAATTTCTTTATAGAAATTCTTTTCTGCATTCTTCAGGGAAAAATTTTCCATGTGGGCCAGATTATCAAACTGAGCAATTTTGAGTTCAATAGCTTTGACATTGTCCTTTGAAGGAATGAAACAAACAACTGGTTTAATCTGAGGAAAAGACCATTTATAATAATCTGTCTACTTTGCAGATAATATTCACAGTAGACTCATCACAACAGAATCCCCTAATATCCCCATAATATTGGGGTTTTCATTGTTGGGACTCTCCCCTTTTTTTCCCTTTAAATGCTTCCTTGTGTTTGAGGAATAAGATTTACTTACCTGGAGCAGCTGCTGATTCTTTTCCTCTCAATCCCAAATTTATTCAAGTACTATCAGTTGGGAATGAACAACATCGGTGGCTTTCCTGGTGGCTCAGACGGTAAAGTGTCTGCCTGCAATGTGGGAGACCCGGGTTCAGTCCCTGGGTTGGGAAGATCCCCTGGAGAAGGAAATGGCAACCCACTCCAGTACTCTTGCCTGGAAAATTCCATGGACTGAGGAGCCTGGTAGGCTGCAGTCCATGGGGTCACAAAGAGTCGGACACGGACACGACTGAGTGACTTCACTTCAAAGGACATAAAGGGAAAAAAACAAAAAGGACATAAAGGGGAGGAAAACCAATTTTACAAAGTAAGGACTGTTGGCTAGAAGGGTTGATGGCATGTGTATAATTCCAGGGAAGGGCGCCCTGAAGGATGGGGAAGGTCAACAGTGTGTGATGAAAAGAAAGGTCAACTTAGAACTGCATGGGGAGAGGTCAATAGCTGCCTACTGTGTCAAAGACAGCTTCTGCATGGAAGCCTGAATTAAAGATGGGAGGGGTTGGAGGAAGGGAAGGCTGGTGGTCAGGGGATGAGGAGAGATACGGAGCTTAAGGATGAAGGGAAGGTTTTCTTCTCTGACTGAACTGAGTTGAGCAAGTTTCTAGTAAGAAGTGAGGAGTTGGATGGAAAATGCTCGCCAAGACTGTATATGAAACATCTGATGAGGAAAGATCCTGAGTGAAAACTTGAATGACAATTCTGTTTCAGTACGACTTTTGCTTTCTCCATCCCACATCACCCCACCATAAAATATTTGGTGAGTGAACAGATTTTGGATTTCAAAGCACTTTTTTTGTGCTCGAGATTTGTTCCTTGGTGAAACATGAAGAATCAGCTCTGCACAAAAAAAGAGAATCATAGTTAATGAAAAGTCAGCCTTCAGAAATTGCTCTTAACTCTTTTAACCACTGCTAATATGGGTATTTGAATTATGTTTGCAACATATTCCAAAACTACTTACTTGTGGAAGGATTAATGATATTGGAGCTGGGTTCAAAGTCTCAGTGGCAAGTTAAAACCTGTTCTCTTCAGTAGTCAGGGTAAAGTTTAATAACCCTTCTTCAGAAAGCCTACACATGCTGGGCTTTCCATTGCTAAGCTGCTGGAACAGGAAAATGCCAGAAATTTAACCCTTATAGCAGTTATGTTATGCAAGTTACTTAACCTTTGTTGGCCTCAGTTTCCTAATTTGTAAAGTGAAGATGAGGGTTGTTGGAGCATTAACTGGGCTAATTAAAACAGTCCCTGTCAAACAGCAAGCACCAAATAATTGTGAGCTAGTCTTATAATTGTAGCAATAATAGTTGTAGTTGTAGGCTTCTCCAGGTTACAAGGATTACGGATACTAATTACCTCTGGTAATGGTGAATGACCAGGATACCTGTTAATGGTGAATTACTTTAATGATACAACACAAAGTAAAGAAAACAGGAAACTATTTAGCCAGCACATTAGGTCTGCATACCCAAGGGAAGTTCTTTTACTCCCCCTAGCCAATACTTACAAACTGCAGATTTCATGTGAAAATTCAGATATCTAGTAACACTAGGTGTGTACTCCTATGATGGCCTGAAGCAAAGCAGTCCCTCACTTCTCCAGATAGGTCTGTGATCTCAGGTTTGCCTAGATTAGTGCCAATCCCTACTGTTAGGCCTGGGCCTGGGACCTCCACATAAGGCTGTTCATGTTGCCCACTGCACAAGATACCCAGCTATGGAGCCAAATAGGGGCTGAATTCCTACAACCTGCAATGGCATTTCTTATAGCCTGACAGATTTGGTACTCAGGTGTCCTTCTTTCCTCCTTTTCTCTACCTGTTCCTCCTTCCTCCTCTGTTAGAACCACTGACATTTTTTTCATTTCATGGCGGCTTCTCACCCGTAGCTTCTACTGCTTTACAACTTCTTCTTTTGGCCTCGTCTTTATGTGTCTCTGTACCTTTGTCTACACCACCCATGTTCAGCAAGGTCAACTAATTTGTCGAAGATCACATAATTAGGTGATGAAGCAGGATTTGAATCAAGGTTATCACTTGTTGGAAAATTATTACTGTACAAGTTAGCATGAGGATGTTGAAGGTAAACTTCTTATTCAGTTTTTTTATTAAAAAATTCCTATGTAGATTTCCTTGGGAAAATTAGGACAAGTTTTATTATTGACTTTTATTCCTAACAACATGCAACATGCATTTAAACTAATTCGTTATTTCCTAATCTAAGGAAAACTGGAAAATGGACAAAGTTGGTCCTAGAGTGTCCCAAGGCAGTGTGTTTGTTCTGTCCCTGAGACAAAGGTTTGATTTAAGATGCATGTCTGAGACTAGCCTTGAAAGCTTGATTATACCTTCTCTACTGTCCATTCCTCCTGGAAGAAGAGTGGACTCCCATTCCCACCATTGCTTTGTGGGACTCGTTATCTCCCTCAGACCCCTAAGCTAACCATGGAATGGTCTGCCTCCATTTCTTCAGTGTCCCTGTATGAGAGACTGGAAATAGACTAAACTCATACAGTGACCTGACGTCTCAGTAGGTTTGGTGCGGTGTGCTAAGTCACTTCAGTCGTGTCCAACTCTGTGTAACCCTATGGACTGTAGCCTGCCAGGCTTCTCTGTCCATGGGATTCTGCAGGCAAGAATACTGGAGTGGGTTGCCATGCCCTCCACCAGGGGATCTTCCCGACCCAGGTATCAAACCAGCATCTCCCGCATCTCCTGCATTGCAGGCGGATTCTTTATCACTGAGCCACCATAGTAGGTTTCACTTACATATTATTCTCTCAAGTGACTAATCAATTAAACTCAGTGAAACACTTCCTATAATGCTTTAAAGTGGCAGAAATTACAAGCACAGCAAGTTACAGTTGGTCACGGATTTTTGCCCCCTTTAAATTGTAGCACTCTGTTGTCTGCCTGTTGTGTTGTGCCTCCTTAAAGCAACTTTCTTAAGAAGAGAAAGACCATAATCTACTTTCTGGAGCATTAAGAGAATTGAGTTTTCAGCCGAGCTTTGCCTCTTGCAAGGCTTGTTAGCTTTAGGCAGTAGCTTAACTTTGCTCTTTGCTGACTTGTCCCTTAACTACCTCCCTGAGTGTTGTTGACTGGTCTTGCCTACTTAGGCAGTGAGGCTCTGGATGGGGAAGGTGAGCCTAGTAAAGCTCTAGAAGTTTTGCCAAAATAAGGTAATATCAAAGGTGGAGACATGTTTAGCAGCCTTCTTGTGGAAACATATTGCCCTTGACCAAAAGGGATGCCACAGGATGGGGTGTGTGAATTTGACTCTGTGCCCATCATGTGGTACCTCCACTAGGTATGAAGGCTTCATGTCACAAAATTGTTTTAGGTTTTTTGTTTCCAAAATCTCATTCCTTTTAATTGCTATATTATAACTTACCCCTAGTGTATTTTGTGCAGTCACCTGGTACAAAGGCATTCAAACACCTTTAGGAATTACAAGTACATACTGATGCTTTGAGCAGAGAGGCTGGGTGTGGCCAAGATTTTGAGATGTGTTCAAATGCAAGAAGCTCTTAAAACATAAAGTGTTCTGGAACTGCAGGAAGCTAAAGCTAAGAGTTTTTCCCTTGTGGAAGGTCAAAAGTAAGACTGTTTTCAGGAAAGTGCCTTTTCTTGTGTATTTCATCAGTAGAACCTGTGTAGGAGAGCAGTTTAATAGGAACCATGATATCAACAGTAAGATACTTATTAATGTAATAGGCAGATGCAGAGCAGAATCTGCAAACCCTTGGTAGGTACACAGATGACCGGAGAAGAATTTGGTTATCAAGATCTTACTGAGAGATGCAGTTCCACTCCATCATTTGGGATGGATTACGATTTCTGAACAAGACCATCTTTCTAAATGCTCATGGACTCTGCAGAAAGTATGAGGCCAGAAAATGAATAATTCCAAAGTCTTACTATTAGGTTACTAGACAGTATTCTAGATTAGCTGAGTAAAATGCCTTCTGAAACAGACCCTGTAATTATTCAGACTCTGTAATTCTTTTCCACCTTTCCTGCTTTCTCATTCTTAACTTTTGTAACCTAAAACCACCTGAACTTGTTTACACAGAGTGAGAGGGAAAATATTTACTTAGATTATCCGGGGAACCTTGACTTTACTGCCTTGTGGATAAATCATTCCCCTGCTGGAGGAAGTGGGAAATTACAGATTGAACCACATAGATATGTCTTCTCCTCCTAGTTCCATCCAAGTGAGCACCAAATAGGTATCATTACCTGAAATTTTAAGGTTGATTTAATAGCTAGGTTTCCCATTGGCTTTGAGGTCATTGCCTGTTCTCAAGTGTGCTTAGATGGACAGCACTGGAACCTCTGTGGCTGTTGAAAGTGCAGATTCTAGCCAGCTCTGACACAGGTGAGGCCCAGACACCTACACTGTTGACCAGTTTCCTGACTGATTCTTATGTACACTCAAATTTGAGACACACAGCTGGAAGGAAAAGTATTGCAGGACAAAGAGCAAAGGAGGTGTTCAAAATTTGGTCAAGTTATCTTTGTTGTTACGGTATTAACTTGAATATCAGGAGGTTTCATATTAAAGTTTTCTAAAAAAGAAAAAAAAATCTCAGTACATAAAAGGAAAGGCTCATATATGGGCCTAGTTATAAGTATTTTGCATAATTTTCTAAGCATCTAAACAGAATGTCTTAAAGTCATGTTTATAATTATTTTGAGACTCTTTGGACTGTTTTGATTTTAAAATGAGTAATAAGAAAAGAATCATCAATTAATGGAGGAAGAAAGAAATTTCTTTATATACAATCCTTACTTTTTACCATTGTCTCTTTAAAAAAAAGTTATCGTAATCTTACTATGCATGTTCTCAAGTCTGTTCTTATTTCTCAGTATTAAGAATATACCCAATAGTGTAAGTTTTTTGCTGTACTTTCATTCAGTAAGTACGGTATCATTTTTCTAATATTGCACACGGGGGAAATACCACATAAGGAACCTGTTCCCGGAGTTCCCTGGCGGTGCAGTGGTTAGGGTTCCATGCTTCCACTGCAAGGGGAGTGGATTCAGTTCCTGGTTGGGGAACTAAGATCCCGCAGGGCACATGGAATAGCCAAAAAAGGAAAAAAGAAACCTCTGCCCTCCAAAATTAGATGAGCTAGATCTAGTATTTTTAGCCAGTAGTCTTGACTTGAAATATTTCTTGGTCCATAACTCAGGCTTCGCAATTCTGACAAAGCAACTACTCTAAGAACCATCACCTTGAATAACTGTTTAGTGCACAGAGTATGCTCACAATTATTAGGAAGTGATTTAAGGGACTTTTACTTCTGTGTATATCACACTAACATTCCCAACATTTTAGCAAGGGATTAATAAAGGAACTTATTTTTTAATTTAAACTTTTTATTTTGTATTGGGGTATAGCTGATTAACAATGTTGTGGTAGTTTCAGGTGAATAGCAAAGGGACTCAGCCATACATACAGATGTATCCATCCTCTCCTAAACTCCCCTCCCATCTAGGCTGCCAAAGAACATTGATCAGAACATGTGCTATACAGTAGGTCCTTGTTGTTTATCCATTTTACATATAGCAGTGTGTACAGGCAATGACAAGTTCGTAAAGGAACTTATTTTTCTAACTGGGTAGAAATTTTATTAAGGATACAGCTTTAGGATTTTTATGCAAATAGTGGATGGAGCCCCAAAATGAGGCTCTTTCTGAGACCAGTAGGAAAGAATATTTGCAAAAGTGATAAAAGACATGGTGGTTTCCTGGAAAATATTGGCAGAAGACTGGGCCTCGCTTCTGGGACAGGATGAGTGCTAAAGCTAAGTGAATGTAAATATGCCCATTTGGCAAGAAAGAAAAAAAAAAACTGGGAGAGGATGACTTGACTTTTTAGGTCTGAACAGCCTCTGCATCAGAACTTGACCCAGTCACCCAATTCTTCCCTATTTCAGTGTCCTTTTCTGGACATGGGAAGAGGTGTTATGAGGACAGATTTGGATTTGTAGAATGTACATGATACTAGGAACTTAGAAATAAAATTTAGAAGCCTCCTTTGCTCTCTGAGTGGCTAAATTTGAATTTACTTAGTTGAAAGGAGTCTGATTACCTTTCCTTTTGAAACAATTTCCCCTCACTTTGGCCATCTCTTCCCCTCCACAAAGGCACCTAAAGATTGCCTTGCCTCAGACACCTACTGTCATGAACCTAGTAGAAACATGAGCTGAAAAAAATCACTGAATAAGGCAATACTTGGGACCCACTAATGGTGCAGAAGCTCAGACATCATTGCACATTCAAATGTTAGCTTCCCAATCTAGATGTCCATTGACAGATGAATGGATAAAGAAGCTGAGGTACGTATATACAATGGAATATTACTCAGTCATAGAAAGGAATGCATTTGAGTCCGTTCTAATGAGGTGGGTGAACCTAAAGCCTATTACACAGAGTGAAGAAAGTCAGAAAGAGAAAGAAAAATATCGTATACTAATGCATACATATTGAATCTAGAAAGATAGCACTGATGAAATTATTTGCAGGGTAGCAGTGGAGACACAGACATATAGAACAGACTTACAGACATGGGCAGGGGGAGAAGGGAGAGGGTGAGATGTATGGAGTAACATGGAGAGTTACATTACCATATGTAAAATAGATAGCCAATGGGAATTCGCTGTATGGCTCAGGAAACTCAAGCAGGGGCTCTGTATCAACCTAGAGGGATGGGATGGGGAGAGAGATGGGAGGGAGATTCAAGAGGGAGGGGGCATATGTATACCTATGGCTAATTCATGTTGATATTTGGCAGAAACCAACAAAATTCTATAAAGCAATTATCCTTCAATTAAAAAAGAAATAAAATTTTTCAAAAGTCAGCTTCCTAACAGCAGGGAGTTTTATCTGCTTTCCTCTCTGTACACCCTTAAACAGTAGGTGCTCAACAAATATTTGCTGAAAGAATAAATCAATGTCAGACTTCTGGGCTTACACCCCATCTTTCTTTTCTATTCTTCTCAACCAAGACATTTTCTTCATTTTGCATCTCTTCTCACCTTGCTCTTTCTCCAAAACCTTTCCCTTCCTAGTCTCCACTGCCCCTCTCTTCAGAGCTTTTTCCTAATGTAAACAATAGTTCACTCTTAATAGCTTAATAACTTAGGAACAGTGTAGTTTCTTTGGTTTAAGGAGCACTGTTCCCATCCTCCACTCTAAAATAAATTTTGAGCAGATGGTTTGGCTCAGAGGAAGAAGGGACTAGGAGAGGTGGTTATTTTGGGGTGCAATAACAATTTGTATAAAGTGGTATATTTTAGTTAAATCTGACTGTCTAGGTATTTAAGCATCATTAAATGAATGTCTATCAGAATCTTGATCTTCAAATTAACCAGTTAGGCAGGGTTAGATAGACCAGGGAAGGGTGCGTGCATGCTAAGTTGCTTCACTCGTGTCTGACCCTTTGTGACCCCATTGACTAGTACACCAGGCTCCTCTGTCCATGGAATTCTCCAGGCAAGAATACTGGAGTGGGTTGCCATGCCCTCCTCCAGAGGATCTTCCCAACCCAGGGATCACAGCCACGTCTCTTATGTCTCTCGCATTGGCAGACAGGTTCTTTACCACTTGAGCCACCTGGGAAGCCTGAAGAAGGGTGATCAGATGGCTGAGTCCAAAGTCTGAGGGGAAGCTAGCAGGTAGAGCTGGGATTTGTCTGCTACCATAGACCTGAGATTCTCAGACATGAGAGCAGTCAGAATCACCTGGAGAGCTTGTTACAACACAGACTGCTGGACCCCACCGCAGAGTTTAGCACTCTGTAGGCCTGGAGTGGGGGCTTCCCTGGTAGCTCAGCTGGGAAAGAATCCACCTGCAATGCAGGAGGCCCCAGTTTGATTCCTGGGTCAGGAAGATCCCCTATAGAAGGGATAGGCTACCCACTCCAGTATTCTTGCCTGGAGAATCCCCATGGACAGAGGAGCCTGGTGGGCTACAGTCCCTGGGGTTGCAAAGAGTTGGATGCAACTGAGTGACTAAGCACAGCACAGGCCTGGAGTGAGGCCCAAGAAGGTGCATTTCTAACAGATTCCAGAGGAATGTTATTTTTTGTTCCGGGGATCACACTTCAATAACCATTGTGATATAGGGCATGCAAGAAGATACAACCAGTCTTACAGTCCATTTGTGTGGCATAGGTTGAGGCTGTGTTCAAGGGTAAACCAAAATTTCTCAGTCACCTCAATAAATTAAGCTAAATTCCACTTAGTGTGGGAAACTCACAAAAAAGGAAGATGTTAAAATCACCCCATTTTATCTCACAATAAAAGGCATTTGTACTTCACAGCTGCAGTTACATGGGTAGCAGAGTCCAGAGGGCTGTCAGGGTCTTACTGAAGGAGCTGGGACAAATAACTTAGATAAATCACAGATCAGAGTGGGAGAAATGAGGTGCTTTTAACAGCACCCAAAAAAATTTGTTGAGATTAATTGAATCCGGATGATCAGGAGTGGATACAAGGGCTCAAAATATACTGACACAGTTTTATTTATAAATTGCAAGAGGCTCAGAAACAAAATAATGATTAAGGGGGCCCTCAAGAGACTCTTAAGATATTTAGGCTCATTCCTGTGTGTCTCAGCAAAAGAATTTACAGTACTCAGAAAGTTGACACATGGGAGGTTAAAAATATGTGTGTGTGTGTACATGATTTGTTATAAGATTATGGAAACCACAGCACAAACAATTTGGAAAAAGAAAAGGAAATGAGGGGGTAAAATTTTATTATCCTGCCTCTCTAATACAACTGTGAATTGTATTTCCTTCTAGTGGTTTTTCTTCTGTATATTTTTAAATAGTGCACTTAAATTTAAATACATTTTTTTTTAAGCTTATATAATCATAGTGACTAAGAGCACAGTCTTTGGAGTCAGACAGCCTTGGGTTCAAATCCTGACTCCCAGACATTTCCAGCCCTGAGTTTTGCATCTGTTAAATTTGCGAAGATAAACTCAGTTTAGAGTGTTGATGTGTGAATTCAGTGGGATGGTACGCATCAGTGCTCAGTGCCGGGCCAGGCATAATATAAACACTTATAAATAGTAGCATGATTTTCCTGTTCTCACTAAAAAGCTGTGTCATCTTCCCACAGTCCTAATAGGAAGTTTTTCTAAGCATTTAGAAACATACCTATTTTTATTTCATGAGTTTACAAAATTTTGTTCCATAAATTCTTCTGTGTTCAGACACTGCTTTGAGAATCCTTTATGACTGGCTTATTGGGAGCTCTTGTGACCTGGGTTTTCTCAGAGTAGTCTCCCCAAAGCTAATTATATAAGGATGACAGTTTGTGCTTCAAGTGAGAAGTTGGTTCAGTTGCTCTCTAGCAAGGTTGTATGGCTTTTCTCTAGGACTGCAGTTTCTGACCACATCATTGCAGGTACCACATACAGCCATCTGTGTGATGGGTTGCTAGGGAAACGTGTGAGAAACTGTAGGTGGAGAGGTATAGGGCTCTCACCCCTACCAGGAAAACAACCCCTAGCTCAAACCTGACCAAATTTCCATCTGCCACCTGACCTCTCATAGTTCTGCATCAGACTGATTATCCAACTGCCAACTTGACCTTCACTTTGAGTCCTTTTCATTGAGACCACAATCTCAGTATATCTAGACCAAATCTTCAGTCTGATGGGAGGTAATCAACCTTACAGCCCTGAATTATACAGTTGCCCTGTAAGCGAAGGGATTAACTTCGTTAGATGACAGCTTCCTGCCCACAAAAGGCAGAAAAGCTCCTCAGTGAAGATCTTGGTTTTGTTTAATAATGTAAACAGATCTTGACTCTACAGGATAGTTACAGATAACAATAGGCAGAATAGCCAATTAGTTCATTAACTCTTAAATTTGATGAAACCATTTTGTATATTCTTACATTGCTGGCTCAAGTATTGGTAAAATACTAAGAAGGACAAACACAAATCCTTTGACCCAGCAGTTCCATTTGTAGGATTTTATTCCAGAGATATACTTATAAATGTATAAATTAACAAATATGCAGTTTATTGAGCATCATTTGTGCTGGCAAAAGTATAAGAACAACACAGGTTGGTACAGCCAATTTGGAACACAGTATGGAAGTCCCTCAAAAAATTTTATACATGCTGCCATTTATGACTGACTACGCAGACGGATCTTGAGGGCATTATGTTAAGTGAAATAAGTCAGAGGAAAAAAAATACCATATGATCTCACTTATGGTAGTTTAACTTCACGGGGTAGCAATAGTCTCTAAGTCATGTCCAACTGTTTTGCAGCACCATGGGCTGTAGTCTACCAGCCTCCTCGGTCCATGGGATTTCCCAGGCAAGAATACTGGAGTGGGTCGCCATTTCCTTCTCCAGGGGATCTTCCCGACCTAGGAATAGAATCAGGGTCTCCTGCATTGCAGGTAGATTCTTTACTGAGCTACCAGGGAAGCCAGATCTTATCTATATGTAGAACCTAAACAAAACAAGCTCATAGATACAGAAAACAGATTGGTAATTGCCAGAGGCAGAGGGTGGGGAGTGAGCAAAATTGGTGAAAGGAGTCAAAAGGTAGTAGACTTCCAGTTTTAAAATAAATAAGTCATGGGGATGTAATGCATAGTATAGTGACTATAGTTAATAATACTGTGTTGCATGTTTGAAAGTTGCTAAGAGAATAGATCTTAAAAGTTCTCATCACAAGTAAAAGATTTTGTAACTATATATGGTGACATGTTGTCTAGACTTATTGTGGCAATCACTTCACAATATTTACAAACACTGAATCATTATGTTGTATACCTGAAACTAATATAATTTTATATGTCAGTTGTATCTCAATGTAAAAAAATTGGAAACAACAAAAATACTTAAAAGAGACTAGTTGACAAATCATTCCCCATCTGTATAATGGAATACATACGCACCTGCAAGAAGAATGAGGGCAATCTTATGTTCTTACCTATTAGGGGAAAAAAGCATAATGCTGATCACTAGTGAATGGATAAACAGGTTGTAGTATATCCATATGATGTAATGCTTCATCAAAAAAGGGATGAACTATTGGTACACACTACAACATAGATGAATCTCAAGTATTCTGTTCTCATTGTGTAAAGAAAATGAAGGAAAGCATGTATACATGTATTGTGTGTGTACTCCATGTGCACAAAAGGTACCCAAGAAACATATGGATTGTCTATGGGGAGGGAACCTGCATAACTGGCAGACAAAATTAGGATGGAGATATTTTGCAGTGTTCTTTTTAATACTTTTTATGTTTAAAATAAGAAAATATTACATACTCAAAAATGGAATAGTTGATAACTGTTACTATGTCTAGATATTATATATGATTTTTCTGTTTTTTTAGTTTTTAATCAGTTTTTAAAAATCCATTTATTCAACCTATGTGCACAAACATAAAGAATATGATGCTTGAATATTACTCAGCCATTAAAAAGAATTCATTTGAATCAGTTCTAGTGAGATGGATAAAACTGGAGCCCATTATACAGAGTGAAGTAAGCCAGAAAGATGAACACCAATACCGTATACTAACGCATATATGGAATTTTAAAAGATGATAACAATAACCCTATATGCAAAACAGAAAAAGAGACACAGATGTACAGAACAGAATTTTAGACTCTGTGGGAGAAGGCGAGGGTGGGATGTTCTGAGAGAACAGCATTGAAACAAGTATACTCTCAAGGGTGAAACAGATCACCAGCCCAGGTTGGACGCATGAGACAAGTGCTCCGGGCTGGTGCACTGGGAAGACCCAGAGGGATGGGATGGAGAGGGAGGTGGGAGGGGGGATCGGGATGGGGAACACATGTAAATCCATGGCTGATTCATGTCAATGTATGGCAAAAACCACTACAATATTGTAAAGTAATTAGTCTCCAACTAATAAAAACAAATGGAAAAAAAAATAAATGTCCCAATAAACCTTTGGAAAAAAAAAAGAATATGATGTTTAATATTCTGCCATTGGCAAGAATAAGCAAATACTTACAAAACTAGCATGTTTTTGTTGACTTCTAGTTTAATTCCACACCACTGTCAGACTACCTGCTTTATATATGATTTCTCACTTCTGAAATTTGTTAAGATTTGGTTTATGGCCCATTATATGGTCAATTTTGGTAAATTGTTCATTGTACACAAAAAGGATGTGTGCTTTGTCACTAGAAGTTGTGTTTTCTATGTAAGTGAGTCAGATCAAGTTTGTTTATCATGTTCAAATCCCATATATCCCTAATTTTAAAAAATCTATCACTTACTGAATGAGGTATGTTAACAGTTTTCACTGTAATTCAGGATTTGATATTGTTCCTCTTCTGCAGTTCTTGCTATATACATTTTGAGCCTTTCAGTTCAGTTGCTCAGTCATGTCCGACTCTTTGCAACCCCACGAACTGCAGCACACCAGGCCTCCCTGTCCACCACCAACTCCTGGAATCCACCCAAACCCATGTCCATCGAGTCGGTGATGCCATCCAACCATCTCATCCTCCGTCGTCCCCTTCTCCTCCTGCCCTCAATCTTTCCCAGCATCAGGGTCTTTTCAAATGAATCAGCTCTTCACGTCAGGTGGCCAAAGTATTGGAGTTTCAGCTTCAACATCAGTCCTTCCAATGAACACCAAGGATTTGAGCCTTTATTATTTTGTATATGCATATTTAGAATTGCTATATCTTTCTAATGAATTGACACTTGATCATTTAGGAAATGTCCTCTTTGTAGTTATGTGTCTAGCCCTAAAGTTTTTTATCTGTATTACTATAGCTACAGGCTTCCCTGGTAGCTCAGTCGGTAAATAATCTGCCTGCAGTGCAGGAGACCTTGATTCGATTCCTAGGTCGGGAAGATCCCCTGAGGAAGGAAATGGCAACCCACTGCAGTATTCTTGCCTGGGAAATCCCATGGACAGAGGAGCCTGGCTGGCTACAGTTGATGGGGTCATAAAAGAGTCAGCTACAATTTAGAAATTAAACAACAATAACAACTACTATAGCTGCACAAGCTTTTTCTTTGCTATTTTTGCATAATTTTTTCCTACTACTTTGTAAACAGTTCATCGAGGCATCTACCCAAGAGAAATGTAAGCATATGTCCATATAAAGACTTCCACAGCTTTGTAATGGCCAAAATCTGGAAATAACTGAAATGTCCTTCAACAAGTGGATAAATAGTGGATAAACAAATTGTGGTATAGTTATGCAATGAAATATTTCTCTATAATAAAAGGGAATGAACTATTAATACATACTACAACATAGATGGATCTTAAAATAATTAAGCTATTCTATTTATTTCCCTAGGTCATTTTGAGGAGTAAGTGAGATCATTATACATAAAAGTCTCACTATGTTATAAATCATTACAGTTTTCACTTTCTTTCCTGGTTTTCAGAAATAAGCAAGATGAATCCTTGGTACAATTCTAAAGTAGATGTCCCTGTTCTTTTAACTTTTGATCTGCTCCACCCATTTCTTCCATCCCCACACCCACTGTCAACCACTAATCTGTTTTGTGTTATCTATGAACTTGGTTGTAATGGAGTTTTTGCTTGTTTTAGATTCTACATATAAGAGAGATCCTGTGGTATTTGTCTTTCTTTCTGAGTTAGTTCATCTAGCGTAAGGCCTTTGAAGTCTGTCCATGTTGTCACAAATGGCAAGATTTCATTCTTTTTTATGGCTGAATAATATTCCTATGTATATGTGTGTAATTTCGTTAATCATTTATCCATTGATAGAATCTTAGTTGTGTCCGTATCTTGGCTGTTGTAAATAATGCTGTGGTGAAAATGGTGTTTACTTATCCTTTGGGATTAGTGTTTTCATTTTCTTTGTATGAATACCCAAAAGTAGAATTGCTGGACCATATAGCACCGCTAGTTTTAACATTTTGAGGAAACTCCATACTGTTTTCCACAATAGCTGCATGAATTTCCCACTACCAGTGCACACAAGGGTTCCCTTTTCTCTGCATCCTCACCAATGCTTGTTATTTTTGTCTTTTTTATTATAGCCATTCTAATGGATGTGAGGTGCTATCTCACTGTGGTTGATATGCATTTCCCTGACAATTAAGGATGTTGAGCACCTTTTCCTGTACGTGTCTTTTTTTGGAAGAACATCTATTCAGATCTGCCCATTTAAAAATAAGATTATTTGTTTTTGTTATTGTTGTTTGAGTTATTTATATATTTTTGAATATTAACCCCTTTTATATATGATTTGCAAATATTTTCTCCCATTTCTTCCATCAAGTTGCCTTGTCATTTTGTTCATTGTTTCCTTTATTGTGCAGAAGCTTTTTGGTTTGATGTAGCTCCACTTATTTATTTTTGCCTTTGTTGCTTTTGCATTTGGAGTCAGATTCAAAAAACCATCACTAAGACCTATGTCTCAGAGCTTATTACGATGTTTTCTTCAAGAGCTTTATGGTTTCAGTTCCTATGCTCAAGTCTTTGAGTTTAAATGTACACTCCTACTTTGTTGCTTTTTTTTTAATTTTTTAACCCAGTCTCTTGTTTCCATAGGATTACACTACATACATGACTTATTAAAATTCTCATATTAGTATTTTAATCACTTTGCAGACAGTACAAGAACCTTAGAACATATGAACCCCATTTTGCATAATTGCTATATATTTTAATTCTATGTATATTTAAAATTCCATATTATTATAATTTTGTTTTATAGTCACTATCATTTAGATTTACTCACTCATTTACCCTTTTGATGTATTTCGTTGCTTTCAGCACTTCTGTGCCTACAACTGGGACCACTTTCCTTCTGTCTGAAGAATTCTCTTCACTATTTCTTTGAGTATGACTCTGTTGGTAATAAATTGTCTCAGTTTTTGTTTATCTGATGAAATCTTTATTCTTTATTTATGAAGGGTATTTTCACTGGGTAGAAAATTCTATCTTGGTAGTTGTTTTCTTTCAACACCTTAAAGATTGGTTTTGGACTTTACTTTTTCAGTTGAGAAGTCAGTTGTTAGTCTTATTATTACACTTCAAAGGTAACATGTCTTTTTCCCAGATGTTTTTAAGAGTATTTACAACTTCTGTTTGATTTTCAGCTTTTACTATGATGGTTTAATTTTCTCCGTATTGCTGTGATGGAAGTTTGTAGAGCTTTACAAATCCATGTCTTGGTTATTTTTCTCAACAATATTTCTTTAAATATTACTTCTGCTCCTGTTATGTCTTTCCTCTTTGATAACTTAAATTTACCTGTGTTAGATCTGTTTCTTTATGTCTCAGCACATTTTTCCAGGGAACACTCCCCTTTTAGCAAACAGTTACAAATGAAAAACACTCAGTATTTACAGGTGTTTTTTTCAGTGACTGTGCTGCCTCACTAGTAAGTGGTGTTAATGCAGGAGAGAAACTAACTTACAAGGTGATATCTGGGGACTGGGGGAGGGGGATCCTTTGGAGAACCACTGAAGACAGTGAGTGATCCTTCTTCTCTAGGCTTGCTGCAGGAATCCCCAAACACTAGTCATATAATAAATATTCTTCTGTATTCAGAGGAATTTTCCAAGTGAAAGGGATCTGGGACTCCCCTGTGAGGAAGAAACATAAGTTCCACAACTTGTTAATAGGGGCAGACTTCTCTTTGTAGTCATGTTTCCACCTGTTGAATCATCTTTGCAGAAGTTGTACATTTATGGAATGTCTGTTTATGAGAAGAGGTGGAAAATATGAGAAACTCTAAAGCTTGAAATATTTATTTTAAAGCCTCAGACTGATGAACTTCTGAGGAATTCATTATTCAAAATGTATGCATCTATGTATATGCAAGGATAGAGATAGATGTATATACAGATATAAATAATATATATAATATTATTAATAGATATGTCATATAGAATATATATATTATATATGTTATAATATATACATATAAAATTTGTTACAGAAATTTCAAATTTAAAGGTATACTTCACTGAAAGTATCTGAGGATACATCGCAGAAAAAGCCTTAGATCATTTTTGTAGGGTCAGTTCCAGGAATTTCTCACTCTGTGCCAGCTTAGTGCTTTCAGACCTTATCCATGCCCTGAACTGTGATCCAGCTGTGTGTTATTTACATCATTCAGAGCTAGTTTGTCTACATACATACAACAGATTTCAAAAGCTTTATTATGTGTTTTATATTTCTTAATTAATTATTGATGCTTTATCTTTATTGATTATTAATAATTTAATAATTATTAATATATTTATTACATGTTTTCATATGACAGTGCCCTGACCTTTTAATTCAGGAAGTTTGGGGAGGGACATTCTTTCACCAATTACTTGGTGTAAATAATTTCCAGTCCTGAACAATGGCTATTCGGCAAGGTTTAATAATACTCTGCGCTTGTGGGCTACATCCATATGTATGCCACCCACTAATGTCTCTTAATTATTATTTATTACCAGCTGTGTACTTTACACTTTGTAGTTGTTGAATGTTTTATAGTCAGTTGTTAGTTACTAAGAGTAACTATGGAGATATCCCACGTCCAAGCGCAAAGGAGAAGCCCCTCCAAGACGGTAGGAGGGGCAAAACTGCATTTAGAATCAAACCCCATATCTGCCAGAGACGCTTAGAGGGCTCAAACATACCTTGTGCCCACCAGGACCCAGAGACCCCTCAGAGACTGAGACAGAACTGTGCTTGGGCGTCTCCTGAGGAGGTACAGGTCAGCAGTGGACTGCTGTGGGGGCAGGGGCTCTGGGTGCAGCAGACCTGGGTGTGGCATAAGCCCTCGTGGAGGAGGTCGCCATTAACCCACCATAGAGTGGCCAGAACTTACACAGGACTGGGGAAACAGACACTGCGAGGGCAAACAGAACCTTGTGTGCACTAGACCCAGGAGAGAGGAGCAGTGACCCCACAAGAGACTGACCCAGACTTGCCTGTGAGTGTCCCGGAGTCTCTGGGAGAGGCGTGGGTCAGTGGTGGCCCGCTGCAGGGTCAGGGCACTGAGCGTTGCAGTGCCTGCAGGGAACCTTTTGAAGGAGGTCGCTGTTGTCTTCATTCCCTCCACCACAGTTTGGCCTCAGGTCAAATAATAGGGACGGAACACAGCCCCACCCTTCAACAGAAAATTGGATTAAAGATTTACTGAGCACAGCCCCGCCCATCAGAACAAGACCCAGTTTCCCCCTCAGTCCGTCTCTCCCATCAGGAAGCTTCCATAAGCCTCTATCCTTCTCCAACAGAGGGCAGACAGACTGAAAACCACAATCACAGAAAACTAACCAATCCGATCACATGGACCATAGCCTTGTCTAACTCAATGAAACTGTAAGCCATGCCGTGTAGGGCCACCTAAGACAGATGGGTCATGGTGGAGAGTTCTGACAAAACGTGGTCCACTGGAGAAGGGAATGGTAAACCACTTCAATATTCTTGCCTTGAGAACCCCATGAACAGTATGAAAAGGCAAAAAGATAGGACACTGAAAGATGAACTCCCCAGGTCAGTAGGTGCCCAATATGGAGATCAGTGGAGAAATAGCTCCAGAAAGAATGAAGAGATGGAGCCAAAGCAAAAACAACACCCAGTTGTGGATGTGACTGGTGATGGAAGTAAACTCTGATGCTGTAAAGAGCAATATTGTATAGGAACCTGGAATATTAGGTCCATGAATCAAGGCAAATTGCAAGTAGTCAAACAGGAGATGGCTAGAGTGAACATCGACATTTTACAAATCAGTGAACTAAAATAGACTGGAATGGGTGAATTTAACTCAGATGACCATTATATCTACTACTGTGGGCAAGAATCCGTTAGAAGAAATGGAGTAGCCATCATAGTCAACAAGAGTCTGAAATGCAGTTCTTGGATGCAAACTCAAAAACGACAGAATGGTCTCCGTTCATTTCCAAGGCAAACCATTCAATATCACAGTAATCCAAGTCTATGCCCTGACCAGTAATGCTGAAGAAGCTGAAATTAAATGGTTCTATGAAGACCTAGAAGACCTTCTAGAACTAACACCCAAAAAATATGTCCTTTTCATTATAGGGGACTGGAAAGCAAAAGTAGGAAGTCAAGAAATACTTGGAGTAACGGGCAAATTTGGCCTTGGAGTAGAGAATGAAGCAGGGCAAAGGTTAACAGAGTTTTGCCAAGAGAATGCACTGGTCATAGCAAATACCCTCTTCCAACAACACAAGAGAAGACTCTACACATGGACATCACCAGGTGGTTAATACCAAAATCAGATTGATTATATTCTTTACAACCAAAGGTGGTTGCTGCTCTATACAGTCGGCAAAAACAAGAGTGGGAGCTGACTGTGGCTTAGATCATGAACTCTTTATTGCAAAACTCAGACTTAAATTGAAGAAAGTAGGGAAAACCACTAAACCATTCAGGTATGACATAAATCAAGTCCCTTATGACTATAAAGTGGAAGTAACAAATAGATTCAAGGGATTAGATCTGACAGAGTGCCTGAAGAACTATAGATGGAGGTTCATGACATTGTATAAGAGGCAGGGATCAAGACAATCCCCAAGAAAAAGAAATGCAAAAAGGCGAAATGGTTGTCTGAGGAGGCCTTAACAAAACAGCTATGAAAAGAAGAGAAGCTAAAGGCAAAGGAGAAAAGCAAAGATCTACCCATTTGAATGCAGAGTTCCCAAGAATAGCAAGGAGAGATAAGAAAGTCTTCCTCAATGATCAATGCAAAGAAATAGAGGGAAACAATAGAATGGGGAAGACTAGAGATCTCTTCAAGAAAATTAGAGATACAAAGGGAACTTTTCATGCAAAGATGGGAACAATAAAGGACAGAAATTGTATGGACCTAACCGAAGCAGAAGAGAGTAAGAAGAGGTGGCGAGAATACACAGATGAACTATACAAAAAGATCTTCATGACCCAGATAATCACAGTGGTGTGACTCACCTAGAGCCAGACATCCTGGAATTCAAAGTCAAGTGGGCCTTAGGAAGCATCACTACCAAGAAAGCTAGTGGAGGTGATGGAATTCCAGTTGAGCTATTTCAAATCCTGAAAGATGATGCTGTGAAAGTGCTGCACTCAATATGCCAGCAAATGTGGAAAACCCAGAAGTGGCCACAGGACTGGAAAAGGTCAGTTTTCATTTCTGTGCGAAAGAATGCTCAAACTACTGCACAATTGCACTCATCTCATATTCTAGCAAAGTAATGCTCAAAATTCTCCAAGCCAGGCTTCAAGAGTACATGAACTGTGAACTTCCAGATGTTCAAGCTGGACTTATAAAAGGCAGATGAACCAGAGATCAAGTTGTCAACATCCATTGGATCATGAATAAAAGAGAGTTCCAGAAAAACATCTACTTCTGCTTTATTGACTATGCCAAAGCCTTTGACTGTGTGGATCACAACAAACTGTGGAAAATTCTTAAAGAGATGGGAATACCAGACCACCTGTCCTGCTTCCTGAGAAATCTGTATGCAGGTCAGGAAGCAACAGTTAGAACTGGACGTGTAACAACAGGCTGGTTTCAAATCGGGAAAGGAATGTAAAGGCTGTATGTTGTCACACTACTTATTTAACTTATATGCAGAGTACATCATGGGAAATGCTGGACTGGATGAAGCACAAGCTATAATCAAGATTGCCAGGAGAAATATCAATAACTTCAGATATGCAGATGACACCACCCTTAATGGCAGAAAGCGAAGAACTAAAGAGCCTCTTGATGAAAGTGAAAGAGGAGAGTGAAAAAGTTGGCTTAAAACTCAACATTCAGAAAACTAAGATCATGGCATCTGGTCCCATCACTTCATGGCAAATAGATGGGGAAACAGTGGAACCAGTGACAGACTTTATCTTTTTGGGCTCCAAAATCACTGCAGAAGGTGACTGCAACCATGAAATTAAAAGACGCTTGCTCCTTGGTAGAGAAGTTATGACCAACCTAGATAGCATATCAAAAAGCAGAGACATGACTTTGCCAACAAAGGTCCATCTAGTCAAAGGTATTGTTTTTCTGGTAGTCACGCATGGATGTGAGAGTTGGACTATAAAGAAAGCTGAGCACCGAAGAATTGATGCTTTTGAACTGTGGTGTTGGCGAAGACTCTTGAGTGTCCTTTGGACTCTGCAAGGCGATCCGACCAGTCCATCCTAAGGGAAATCAGTCCTGAATATTCATTGCAAGGACTGATGCTGAAGCTGAAACACCAATACTTTGGCCACCTGATGCGAAGAACTGACTCACTGGAAAAGACCCTGATGCTAGGAAAGATTGAAGGCAGGAGGAGAAGAGGATGCCAGAGAATGAGATGGTTGGATGGCATCACCGACTCAATGGACATGAGTTTGAGTAAACTCCGGGAGTTGGTGATGGACAGGGAGGTCTGGCGTGCTGCAGTACATGAGGTGGCAAAGAGTTGGACAAGACTGAGTGAGTGAACTGAAGAGTAACTATATGTAAACTCAGAGTAAATTATATGTTTGCTTTTCTTTATTCCAGTCCTTTCACTGTTGTTTAAAACATGTCAGATTCAGGAAAATCCTAAACGTCTTTAAATACTTATAGATGAGGTTGGTTTTTTTTTTTTTCATCAGTTATAAAAATCCTTCCAACTATTTTGGCTGCTGGCCATACAGGCATAGAGTGAAAGAATTTTCCTTTTGGTATGAAAGCCAGAGAGAAACCTTCTGGGGCTGTTCAGTTTCCTAGCACAGCTGCTGATGTAGATGACAGTGCTCATTGTTCTGCTTGGAAAGTCTTAGGCATCTTTGCCAGTTAGAGCTGGAAAGCTGCCCAGGAGATCATATAGCCCAGCCCCTTCATTTTCCATGTAATGAAACGAAGACCCAGCTTGGTTAACTGATGTACTTGAATGCAGAGTAGCTGGCAAATGGTAAAGCCCAGGACCAAGTCACTGAGTTCAGACTCTTTTTCTTTGCTGTTCTAGCTATGCCTCTTGTTAAGAAAAACAGGGTAACCCACTGGTTAAAATACTTGAAGTAGGAGTATGGAAACCTAATGTCATGAAATGTTTAAAAATGTTAAAAATGCTTGAAATGCATTGTTTTTTCCTGCATCAGTCCTGTTCCTACTGACTTCTTTTTTTTCTTCAAAATATGGTCCCAAAGTTTCCTTTTCCTGGAACAGGAAGCATTCCCAAGTATTCCAAGGCTGAATTAGTAACTCTCCTCTTTGCTCACAAAGCACTGTCCACATTCCTGCACAATAAGCTTATCATATTGTATTATAATTATTCAGTTATCCATCTGCTCTCCTCCGTCCCATCTACTGGATTTCCAGGAGCAGCAACGGTATCTTCTTGGACTTCACTCCCTAGCACTTGACAGAGAGTCTGGCACTGTGTATGCCCTCAGTGTTTTATGGATTAATGAATCAACCAACCACTCTCTCATAGGCTTGCACCTCAGTGAATCTGAGGCTTTCTGGGACATAAAAATCATCTGAAGTTCCTGATTAAAAATTTATTTTTCCAGGCCACACCATGAGACATGCTGATTCAAGACTGGGGTGGGGTTTAAGAATCTGCATTTTTATTAAGCAGCTGATGATTTGGTGCAAATGGTCCATGCTGTGAACTGTGCTTAGTCGCTCAGTCATGTCCAACTCTCTGTGACTCCATGGACTGTGGCCAGCCAGGCTTTTCTGTCCATGGGGATTCTCCAGGCAAGAATACTGGAGTGGGGTTGCCGTGCCTTCCTCCAGGGGATCTTCCCAACCCAGGGATCGAACCATGTAGGTCACATTTAACAAGCTCTGCTCAATCATTAATTCTGCTGATACTCAGTCCCAACTGTATGTAACACAACAATGTGTCAATCTGAATAAAAACATGCAGCTTTGCTACCCACTTGATTTTACCATTCTGACCCCAGAGCAGGGGTATTGATTGATATTGTGGAAATAAAGAAGATAATATTTATAAAGCAGTTCAACTTATTAGAAGAAAGGTATCGTAGCTCATCAAGGAAATATGATATAAGTCTAGCATCCTAAAAATTATCTTCGACATATTGAATTTGATCTGAGTCTAAAATGCAGAGGAAATAAAGCCCCCACATAATACCTAAATGGACACCATACCTGTATGAGCTCTTTCCTTGGTTAGGTTCTCTTATTTTTGTTCCATATTAGTGAATGTAATAGCTAATGTTTACATAATTTTTAAAAAATCCCCAGTAGTGCATCTATGCCTGCATGACACTTTTTATGTACATACTCTTTTTAAATGATGACCTTAAGCAACTTTACAGGAGAAAAAGCTGAATTGGGGTAGTTATTAAACTCCTTTTATATAACTACCAAAAAGATTTCTGAACATTTTGGGATATTTATTTATACACATGTTGTTGAATATTTGTATTCAGTTCCTCATGTTACTTTTTACTTGTAACGTATGTCTTTATGCACATTTCTATACAAATATTTAAATGGTAAAATAATATTTCATGTATTTTATGCTGTTACACAGTCAGTGTTCACCCTAATGTTCTCCCCAGTAATGTTGGTTATTTTCAATTATTTGCTATCATATACAGAGTTCTTATACTTATTTTTTGTTCAAATTATATTTTTGTATGAATTCCAGGGAGTATGTTCCCTAGGTGAGATTGGTTAGATGAAAGAGTAACAAGTTTTAGAGCTCTTGTCACCTATTAAAGTATTATCTTCCATAGACACTGAACCAATATAGAACCCACAGGGGTTTTCCCATAGCTTGACCAACATATAATATTATTATCCCAGATTATTTTTGCTAGTTTAAATGTGCATAGGGCCTCTCCAGAACTATTTTATTTGGAAGTTCTTTAAGTGAACATGAAGCAATTCCTTTCTGTGTGGGAAAATTCACTGTTATAATTTTAAGGACAGTTTATCTCCTTATTTGACAGTTTTGAAGGGAGAGGTTTAATTGCCTTTTGTAGAGACAGGAAATAGGATTGGGGCAGGCTTGATGTGTCAGGGAACAAGATCAGTTGTGTAGCTCTGATGTGGAGGATTGCAACAGGAACACCAGCTGTTTATGTAGGATTGGGAAGCAAGAACATTGTGATGGCATGATGAAAAAATTATTGGGCCTGCGTTGGACAACCAGTTTTACTTCAAAATCAAAGCAAGAAACTGTCCCTCCCACCACTGTATAATTCTCTCACAATGCCACTTTCTTTCATGAAGGTTTTCAGATATTCAGGTAGACTTCTCTGGTCTCTGACAGGAAGGACTTTAGAAGGCCAGAAAACTAAAACTCATTATTTGAGAAGCCTTGTGGGGGAGGATCTGGAAGCAGAAGTCACGGGGTCGGTTTGTCAGTCTTACGTGTGAAAAGCCAGCTCGGTCACAGAAAAGGACCTTTGCTTAGTCCTTGCCACCCTTCGAGACTATGGTCACCTTCTGAAATAAGCAAATAAGTGACTGCTCTACTGCTTTGGGTCCCAGTGGTGCCCAAAACAAGATGCAGTGTTGTTTATGAAAGATGGGCCTTTTGTTCTGGATAGGAGTCTAGCCTCTTGATTTTTTTAGAAATTGGTGACTGTTGAATTTGGTATGAAAACAAGCCTATTGAGCACTGTAGATCAAAATCTGAAAGTTTTCCTCCATTCTTCGTTATCATGCTAAATCCTTGGCTTCACTCTTGCCTCTGTAGAACACACTCTCTCTCTCTCTCTCACACACACACACATATACTTGTATCTGTTATCTCTCATCTTTATTTAGAAATTATTCAGATGCCACACAATTCATACATTTAACATGTATGAGTCACTTGTTTTCAGTATATTCACAGAGTTGAGCGTCCATCATCACAGTTAATTTTAGAAAATTTTTATCACCCCTAAAAGAAACCCCATTCCCATTAGCAGTCACTCCCCATTTGTCTTCAATCCTCCCAGCCCTAGGCACTCATCTATTTTCTGTCCCTATAGACTTGCTTATTATGAACATTTCATATAAAAAGTTATACTATATGTGGTCTTTTGCTTTAGCTTCTTTGACTGAATGTAATGTTTTCAAGGTTCATCCATATTGTGGTATATATCAGTACTTTTTTTTATTGCTGAATAATATTCCATGTATGATATACCACGTTTTGTCTTTCCATTCATCATTCCGGATTCCGGAAAGGAGAGAGAATTGTCTTGTATTGGGTTACATGTCTATCCCTTTGATTTGTAGTTGTACCTGTACAACATGAGGGTGTCAACCCTGAAAGGAAATTGAGGCACTCTTGTGTTGGGAAAATGGATGCCACAGGTGGGATCAGGACAAGTTTCCTGCCTCTGTTGATGCACCACACTGCTAAGATTGGGACCCAAGGAGATCATGTCAGAAACCTCATCATGCAGGAAAATTAATAATTATGTCCTAGCATACTTTATAATGGAGAAAATATAATAGGATTTATTTATAATATTTAAATATTTTAACTTATAATTTTTAAAGTGTATATATCTCTGTTGGATGTATAGCATGTTTCAAATATAAGGTTTCATTTGGTCCTAAATAATGTTAGTTTCTAGTTATTTTCTATAGTGGCCTCATTGTGGTTTAAATACACTTTTGTGAACTAGCCTTAGAATCCAGCTAAGACTGACAGTGTGTTCCAAGTTACAAATGACTAATGAATGAACGCTTTGACTTTTCCCACGCAAAAGTCAACTTGCTCGAAACTTCCCCAGTGATTAAGAATCTGCCTTGCAATGCATGGAACACAGGTTTGATCTCTGATCCAGAAACTAAGATCCCAAAATGCCCAGGGGGGCAACTAAGCCGCAAAGAGAGAAACCACATACACAATGAAGATGCCTCATGCTGCAACTAAGACCAGACACAAATACATATTCTTAAAAGGAAGAAAATAATTTCCTTAATCTGATAATAATAAATAATAAAAGAAAGCCAACCTGCTCATTGTCTGGGATATTGCTGGTCGGTGCCACCCGCGGGCAGGTGTGGATGGTGGAGCGGGACTCTCCCGTGCTCCTTCTGGCTGAGGGCTCAGAAGGGTCACTTCCACTGACATGAAGGATCACTCACTTGGAGCGGTTTGGAACAAATACAGCCCTTTCAATTCCAGGTAGCACCCAAGGTGCCTGTAGGGAGGTAGAGGTGACCATAAAGCAGTTCTCTGGCATCTTCCATGATAGCATGCAGCGACCAGAAGTGCTCCACCGCTGAGAGGAGAGTGACTGGTTCAAACTGGCAGCTCTGGGCTTAAAGGACTGTCGTCAGAGGCCAGGTGTCCTCGCACGGAGAAGGTGCCTCTGAATGGCCTGGGAAGAAGGAGCCAAGCGCCCTGGGTCTTTTGCTTGGGCTCCAAACTTGTTTTCCTCCTTGTGCTGTCGTCCTTCAGCACGTGCCTGCCTGCTGAGTCGCTTCAGCCGGGTCCCACTCTTGGCGACTCTTTGGGCTGCAGCCCACCAGGCTCCTCTGTCCGTGGGATTCTCCAGGCAAGGATACTGGAGTGGGTTGCCATGTCCTCCTCCAGGGGATCTTCCCGACCCAGGGATCCAACCAGGGTCCCTTACATCTCCCACACTGGTAGGCGGGTTCTGTTCCACTAGCACACCTGAGAAGCCATCATCCTTCCAGTGTTGGGCAAGTGCCCTGTCTGCAGGCCTCCTGGCTTCTGTGAACTTCTCAAGGGAGTATATGATCACCCTAAAGCTCTAGTGTCCACCCAGAGGCCACTGAGGACATTTTAGTAAGTTCTGCCAGTCACCCAGCTAAGGAATCAGTTTTCTAATGTGATATCAGAGATTGTATCTAAAACTGCAGTGATGCTTTAAAATAACCACTTCATTTAGATTTTTCTGTTTTAACCCAAGGTATTCTTCTGCGGAAATAAGGAAACAGTTTACCCTCCCACCAAACCTTGGCCAGTACCATCGACAAAGCATAAGTACCTCTGGCTTCCCCTCTCTTCAGCTAGTAAGTATGAGTTACAGGTTTGCTTAGAGACTGATCGGGGGCAGACGTGCCCAGCTGATGCTTATGCCTCCTGAGTCTCCTAAGATTTTCCCGCCTCTCCCTTACATCACCAACCACCAGCTCCTAGCCCTGCATCTATTTTTTGACATCAATTTCCCTCTCTCCCTTGGTCTGCGTGCATGCCAGTCGTTTCAGTCATGTCTGACTCTTTGAGACTCTATGGACTGTAGCCTTCCAGGCTCCTCTGTCAGTGGGATTCTCCAGGCAAGCATACAGGAGTGGGTCACCATGCCCTCCGCCAAGGGATCTGCCCCATCCAGGGATCTACCTCGAGCCTCCTCCAGCTCCTGCATTGCTGGTGGGTTCTTCACTGCTGAGCCACAGGGAAGCCCTCCTTCCATCAGCTAGGGCTTAAAGTGCAAAGCAAGCCTAATTCTGAAGTTTCTGGACTCAGTGGACTTCCCATGCTACTTGCTTTCACCCAAATTATGATTCACGTTTTGGGGAAGGGAAGGATTAGCCCGGAAACTTAATCACCATTTGTAACATGCTTTTATCAGGAAAAAAAAATTACTCCAAAATCTAAAAAGTCAAGTTATGAACCTTAAACTTTTAAAGTAATTTTTGGGAATAACTTTATTGTAATTTACTTACAATAAATTCACTCATTTGAAGGTGTACAGTTTGAGGAATTTGGCCAGTTTATAGTTAATTTGTATAGTCAAGATACAGAATGTTTTACCCTATAGCCTCGCCATGCCCCTTTTTGTGGGTCTTCCCTTGCAATGCCCAGCCAGCAGCAGTAGGCAATCACCAATCCACTTCTGTCATCATAATTTTGCTTTCTCTGGAACTTGGTATCATTGGAATCAGACAGTATGAACCTTAATTTTTAAAACACACCCCCCACCACCTTTTAAGTTGAAGATTGCCCACATTTTTATACTAACACCAGTTGTTGAGAGTGTGTATATATGTTATATTATTTGAGGACTAAATGCCAGACGTGACAAGTGGGTTAAATCTGACTTAAATGAGTTGGTTGGTAAAACCAGAAGTGAGTCTTCACTTCCTTTGTGAGAGAGCTGCAGCCTCCACGGTACTCACTTCCTCACACACAGCACGGCCCCACTTTCTGGCTTGTGCTAGTGGTTATCTTGAGGAGGTTAGGTTATTTTTTCTTTCTCACTTATTACTTCAAAACCACTTCTGCTCTTAGAAATTTTGTAACCTGCCACTCAGTTTCCTGTGGCCGCCATTTTGTCTCCTGTAGCAATTTCCACGCCGTGTAACTGTGTATCTTTCAAAGGTATGTTTGCTGGAGTGATTTGTGATTCTTTCAGGTGGATAATTTGTGGGTTATGTCACTGATGAAATAGTAGTACTAAAAAATGTATAGCACCTTTTACTGCAAAAGATAATTTGCAATGAGAGTGTTTTAAAAAAATCTATTTATGACTTCGGTAGCATGTTCAACTGCCCTTTTTATTTGTACTTTTTCTCTCTGTTTCAAAGTCACAGATTATAATAAAAGCATATCAAGTGCATAACATCCATGATGTATTAGATACACTTTAAGATAAATTTGGTATGCTTTTTGGTTTCATTGGTGCTGATATATATTTCATTGAAAACAATTTTTTTTTTTAAATTTCTGACCAAAATTGTCTTGTAGAATATGCAAAATGCAGTTAAAAAGTGACTGGATACACTTTTAAATCTTAAACAAGGTGGGGGATGTGGGGTTTGGTTCTTTGCTTCTCTGTAAATTTAGATTACAGCTTTCTGCAGTAGCTGCCTTGAGAAATAGTGTGGACCTCACTATTAAGAGGCTTTAAGGAAGTTTAGCTCACAGACTTTAACCCCTTAGGTACACACCAGCTGCAGCATGAAATTTCTTCAGGAGAAATTTTTTTAAAGTCACGAACTTTAAAAAATTGTTTCCTATTTGCAGGCATTCTTTTGGTAGTCATGCCTCCTCATCATTAGGTTTTGACAAATGTAAATTTGGATGAATTATTTCATTAGCTAGGTGGTAGAATTAACATGTGGCTTATTTTCTAATAGAAGATCTCAGAGAAGTAGCAAAAATGTTTAACTATACAGGAGTCATATATAATTTCTACCTGATTCTATTTGCAAATGAATAGCCTTTAAAACGTGTTTTTCCTGCTTAATTCCAGTTTAGTCTTCTGAATATTTTCCCCCAGGCCTCTACTTCAGCTTTAGCACAGAGTGCAGACCCTGTTTCTTCTGGTTAACTGCGTGATGAGCAGATGGCAGGAGAGGGCCAAAATCTGCCTTTGATTAATCTTTTGTCTTTTAAATGCATGGCCTACTCAGAAAAATCCGATCACCCTAATGTTTACCTGCTGGTCCTGTCGTAATATCAGAATGAAGTGGCTATTCTTTCCCTTGAGCCATCTTTCTGAATGAAGGTTCCTCCAGCAAAAATCACCCACTGACATGATGATCTCCCTTTTCCTTAAGAAATTATTTCATTTCATAGAAAGTTAATGAGACATTTCAGGAAATTTATTTCTGGAAAGGCAGAGGAATAGTTTATCACCTAAAGACTCTCAACCTGAAGCAGCTCTTCTTAAATGAGAAGCCATAGACTGTTCATTGTAAGATTTTAGATGATTGAAAAATGTGACTAAGTGCATTTTGACTTTTATTTCCCTTACCTTTGTTTGTGGAACCACCATTTCGACAACCCCACCTGCTGATACAAATAATTGTTTAATTTTTAAGAGTATTTAATTGACACCAAGTTACTTTTATATTTTTAAAATTTAATGTTTATTTTATAGTGGAGTAGAGTTGATTTACAATGCTGTGCTAGTTTCAAGTATACAACAAAGTGATTCAGTTATACATGTATCCATTCTTTTTCAGATTCTTTTTCCATATGGGTTACTATAGAATATTTAGTAGAGTTCCTAGTATACAGTAGGTCCTTGCTGACTTTCTATTTTATATATAGTAATGTATATTACTATATATACACATGTTAATCCCAAACTCCTAATTTATCTCTCCTCCACCCCCTTGCCCCTCTAGTAACCCTAAGTTTGTTTTTGAAGTCTGTGAGTCTGTGTCTGCTTTGTAAATAAGTTCATTTCTATCGTTTTTTAAGATTCCATATATAAGTGATATCATATGTTTACCTTTGTCTGACTTACTTCATTTAGTATGATCATCTCTAGGTCCATCCATGTTGCTTCAAGTGGCATTATTTCATTTCTTTATGGCTAAGCAATATTCCATTATGTGTGTGTACCACATCCCTTCCTCTGTTGATGGACATTTAGGTTGCTTCCACGTCTTGGTTATTATAAATGTGCTGCAGTAAACATTGGAGGGCCTGTATCTTTTTGAAGTATGGTTTCGCCCAGATACATGCCCAGGAATGGGTTTGTTGAATCATATGGTAGGTTTTTTTTTTTTTCTTAAGGAACCTCCATACTGTTCTCCATAGTAGTTGTACAAATTTACATTCCTACCAACAGTGTAGGAAGGTTCCCTTTTCTCCACACCTTCTCCAGCCATTTATTGTTTGTACGTTTTTTGATAATGGCCATTCTGACCTGTGTGAGGTGATAGCTCGTTTTGGTTTTGATTGCATTTCTCTAATAATTAGTGATGTTGCATAGCTTTTTATGTGCTTTTTAGAAATTGACATTATCTAAAACCCAATCAAAAAGACCCTGATTAAAAAAAAAAAAAGAAAAGACCCTGATGCTGGGAGGGATTGGGGACAGGAGGAGAAGGGGATGACCGAGGATGAGATGGCTGGATGGCATCACCAACTCGATGGACATGAGTTTGCGTAAACTCCGGGAGTTAGTAATGGACAGGGAGGCCTGGCATGCTGCGATTCATGGGATCACGAAGAGTCGGACATGACTGAGCGACTGAACTGACTGACTGACTGAAAACCCAATTGATTATAAGCTTCTTGTTGTTTTGCAAGAGGCAGGAACTTGCAATCAGGTGGATCGGGGGGTGGAGTATAACTGTCACTTTTTAGTTATATACTTAGGGGCAAGTTACTTAACCTTAACTAGGGCTTCAGTTTCTTCACTTGCACTATGGGCATAGTAATGCTACCCCTATTAGGGTTAATACAGAAGGATAAAATAGATTCTGTGTAAATAGAGGCTAATGCTGCAGTCTGTGTATTTGGCACTATGGAGACACTATGGGAGATTTCAAGAAGATGAATAGGAGATGCTTTTGCCTTCTAAGGGCCTTATGATATTTTTGGGAGGGCAGATAAAATAGAGAATCCAAACCAGCTTCGAGTATGGTAGGTATTCTGAGGAGAAAAGATCCAAGATTTAAAAAATAAGAAGTGAAGGCTTGAAGGGGGAGGCTGAGAAGATTTAGAGGAAGGGTCTCAACCCTGGCTCTAATTAGAATCACCTGAGACCTTTAGAAACACACCTGTGTCCTCTCATAGAACAATTACATCAAAATCCCAAATATCAGTATTTTAAAGTTCCCTGGGACTTTTACATGTGGTCCAGATTGAGGATCATTTAAAGAACCTATATACATAGAAGTAGTACAGATATTGATAGGAGGAGGAACATAAGAAAGGTAGAGTTCCTTTTGTTGTCCTAGCAGCTCTGCATTTCAGAAAGTGTAGTAAGTGAAGGCTCCTTGTTAATCCTGTGGATATATTTTTATATGCCTATAGTGGATTCTGTCATAAATCTGATAAATCAAATGAGAGGAAGGATGTGTTTGATTTTGTGGGTATTTTTGTATGTGTGTGTGGTGTTATTGGGTTTTTGTCTTTTTTAACTCTAACTATAAATGTTAGCTGTGATGATTGTGTATATGTACATTTTCAAAGTAGATAAAACATATAAAAATTTTGCATTTTTTAATATGAAGAGTATCTACCATTTAGATTTGGTTTTATAGACAAAATGCAATGATGCAGACTTACCCTGGGTCTTTTGTGACACTCCTAATACTCCTATGCCATGGGCATGTGAATAGGTTGCATACCCCATGATGCCAATCACCTATAATAGCAAAAACCTATATATTAGTGTTTTCATTAAGATGAACCTGTAATATTAAAACCATTTTTCTGATTATTCAAAGTAGAAAGGAGAGTGAAATATACAAGAGTAGAAAGGTCATCTTTGCCCTAACTTAGAATTTGAGACACTATGTGCTTGGTTAATAACTTAGCCTACATTTTTATAGAGGGAAAATCTTATTTTTAAAAATGAGAATAGAAAAATTGTGAAGTAAAATGGAATGAATCAGCTGGGCCAGACCAGTTCTTGCTAAAGAGAAGGATGTAGAAAGCCACATCCTGGATATAAACGAAAACACCATGGTTACGTGATGTGCTTGTATGTAACAGTTATAAAGGAAAAAAAGGAGGTCGCATACTTACAAAGCACTCATTTTTGTTACATGTTTAAGCTTCTGTGTAATCAAGCAACCTTTTTGTTTTATTACCAAGGATGATCTAAATGATGGCTCACTTGATAAACATGGTGATCTTCTTTTATTTTTCCTTTGAGCTTCATCTTTCTAGAAGTTGGGCTATCCTTAGGTTTCAATAATTTAACTGGAGGGGACATGATGGAAAATGAAGATGTCATTGTAATTTTCACGCACATTCACAATTGAAGGTCAAATGAGTGCCACCCTGCATGCAGAGCATGCGTTTCATTACTATCATTGTAAAGCAGAGGAATCAAATCAGTCTTGGTAAGATTAGATTGATGTCCTTGTGGCATGTCACTATCTTCTGTGCAGTGGCATCAGTGGGAGCTTGCCACTGGTGGAAGCAGGGAAGTATTCCTTAATCTAAGCCATGAAGTGCTTTGAGATATTGAAACCGGAGAACTTTACTGCCTTATGCTCTGTTTACTTCAAGATAGTAGAAGAGCCAAGAGGATTGCTTTAGGTATTCATTCATTCAAGAAATATATATTAGGTCTCACTCTGTGCCAGGAATTGCTCTAGGAGCTGGGGTTATAATAGTGAATGTAACAAAGTGTCTGTCTTCATGAGCTTGCATTCTATAATGAGAGACATAGACAAATAAGTGAATGTAGACTATATCAAGGGATAGTAAGTGCTTTAAAGAATGAAACATGGATAGGGAATAGAGAGTGACACAGAAGAAGGGACTAGTTTGGATTGAGTGGTCTGCGAAGGCCTGCAGTTCTAGAAAGGAGACACTTGGGAAGAATTATGAATGAACTTAACAGGTATTTGAAGGAAGAGTACTCGATTTAGAAGAAATAGCACATTCAAAGTCTCAAAGCAAGAGCACGTGGCATGCTGCAGGAACAGTAAGGATGCAGACAATGGGCTGAGCAGGGTGGGCAGTAGGAGATGAGATGGTAGAAGAATCAAGGCTGAGTCATAGGCCTCTGAGACCTTGGAAGAATTTTGGCCCTTACTTGGGTTGAAATGGGAAGTTATTGGAAGCACTGGCTTAGCACAATTTGCATTTTAATTATAAAGATTGCTTATAAGGTTCTTTTTTATAAAGATCATTCTTGCTGCTATGTGGAGATAGATTCCACATAGGTGGGGAGGGCAGTTAAGAAATTGACACAGTAACTCAGGAAAATGATGGCAGTGGTTTGGAAATGGGTAGTGGCAGTAGGAAAGGTGAGAAGTGGTTGGATCCTCAGTAGATTTCAAAAGTAAAGTGGATGGGATTTTCTGATAGATAGTATATACGATGTGAGAGAGAGAGAAATCGACATTGACCCAAAAGATTTTCCCCTGTACAGCTGGTGGAATGGAATTGCCACTTGCTGAGATGCAGGGATGTGAAAGATATGAGAAGAGCAGATCAGCAGGAAAATTAAGTAATTTTGAATTTGTTATGTTTGAGAGGCCTGTTCGATCACCAGGGAGTGATGTTGAGGTATAATTGGAAAAATCAACCTGAATGTCAGGGCAAAGATTGAGGCTACTGATACATATACAATTTTAGAAAGAAAAACAAAAAAGGTGTTTAAAGTCATGGATATAGATGAGATCATATGGGAGTAAATTCAGACTGGGGAGAGAAACTCTTTTAGGACTCAACCTGAGGTCACTGCAAAGGGGAAGGAGAAGCTAGAAAAAGTGGTGTCCCAGAGGTAGAGTGACCAACTGTCTGTTCCAATTTGCTGGACTGAGGGGTTTCCTCGTACATGGACTTTCAGAACCTGGGATACACTAGGACAGTTTGCCCCTCTCCAGGTGAAGAAAGTGTTTCAAGAAGGGGAGAGTGATTAACTGTCCAGTGCTATAGATAAACCAGGAATGAGCAACAGCCATTGAATTTGGCAACGTGAAGGTCTTGAGTGACGTTGACCAAGACTTGTCTCTCATGAACAGCCAAGTCAGTTTGAGGACCACCCACCGTAGGGATAAACATGCCTGATGGTACAAGGACAAGGCACCTGGAAGCATCATGCCTCTTCCCTTCCCCCCAGCCAAAGGGCATGAAGCTTCCCTCCTGCTGTAACAAAGTACCCGGTCCTTTGTGGTACTTTCCAGGTGCTGCAGTGGTTAAGAATCTGTCTGCCAGTGCAGCAGATGCAAGAGACACCAGTTCAAAACCCGGGTTGGGAAGATCCCTTGGAGGAGGAAGTGGCAAACAGTTTCAGTATTCTTGCCTGGGAAATCCCATGGACAGAGGAGCCTGGTGGGCTGCAGTCTGTGGGGTGGAAAGAGTTGGATATGGCTGAGTAAACACACGTACATCCTTAGGATTACCTGTGTGACTTGGGCCAAGTCATTTAACCTCTCTGTTTTTCAATATCCTTATTTGTGAGATAATGTCCAGATTTGTCATATTAATCTTCTATCAGTGTGTTGACTGCTACATTAATCTATGTAGCTAGGGCTACATAGATCAATTTTTAACAAACATGGTTCTGGTGCTGTAGAAATTTTCAATTTCAAATTGAATCGTACTCCATGTCAAGAGAACTAGCCATTGATGTACATTAAAGGACAAAGAAAAATTCAGACCCTCTTCATTAAAAAAAATGAATATTTGTGAATAATTTAAGCCTTTAAAGTATTTATACTATTTTTGTGTATTTCTAGTCTTCTGTTGATCATACCTCTGGGGAAAAAAATAGCTAGAAAGAAAGACTGCACAAATCTTCACTAGAGGAGTGTTGAAAATTGATCGAGGGCATTGAGTATGTCTCCTTGGCCTACTGCTGGACTGCTTAGGACACCAGTGAATATATGTTGAAGGAGTGAAGGTAGGTGTATTAGTCTGGATTCAGCTGGAGCAGTGGAGCTGGTAGGAGATGCGTCTTCACGTACACTAAGGAATTGATTACAGGGCATTGGCTTACCCACTAGGGGTGGCTGGCTCAGCAAGCCTGAGGTCCACAGGGCAGTCAGGAAGACACGATCATAACACGCTGGAACTCCAAGGGCGTGATCGAAAGCTTGAAGCCCTGGCACTTCCAGAGAGCTTCCACCCTCTTTGAAAAGGCATCCAACTGGTTAAGTCAGGCTACCCAGGCTAATCTCCCTTTTGATGAACTTAAGTCTGTAATGTCTGTAATGTCACATTACAACAGCACTTCACCTGGTGTTGATTGTATCAGTAGGTATGTGTATGCTACCCAACAACTACAGCCTCCCTTCTGTCCTCCAGTTCTGGCAAGAGAAAACCCTTGTGGCCCACCCCACCTGGAAAAATACTAGGAAGGGAGTTTGTAGGAATGTAGTTCTGCTGAGCCAAGTTGAAAGATCACGAAGTCATTACAGTCAAAGTCTGATTTAGGATAATTTGCTATCTTAAGTTATTTTTTTGTTTTGTTTTTATTTTGATTATTTAGGTTTTTTTCATACATTGTTTTAACAAATGATAATTCCTTGGATAAGATGAACTTGAAATTACTTTGGATTGTTCAAACTAGTCTGAGTCTCCACTGATTAGGTCACAGATAACTCAGTAGCAGAGAAAACAAAAACAGTAAATTTTCATGTTTGACTTTTATTCTCCCAAGAGGCCAAGGGACTGATCTTAGAACATCCCCTGCCCCCCGCCCCACTCCATTCCCAAACTTTAGCCTCCAGAGAAACACAATACCACTGTAAATCTCCTCAATATTTGTTTATACCTAAATAGCATTGTGTATGTGGGTATGTGTTGATTGCCTCATAATATATAAAACCTACTCTTGAGATTGACTTCAGATAACTTGGAGAACAGAAATCTCTTTTGGTTCCTGTTTATTATTTGCATATGCAAGAGGAGCAACTTGCTCAGAGGCCTAGTTAACAGTAGCTGGCATCTCCACTCACTTGCCAACAGCAGAGCTAGTTTATATCATCTTTGAAACAACAGTTTCCTCCCTTGTTAGTTTCAGCATAGAAAGTGTAGGGTGACTAGTTCTTAAATGCTGGCTGTGTGTAGTGTTAGACTAATGCTCAGTAATTCTATCATTAGGGCTTATTTTTATAGTCTCTTCAGTCCTGAAGTAGACTCACACCTTAAGAGTATTATGACTTTATGATCAATTGTGCATATTGCATTTGGCACGTTGCCACACAGTGTTCAATGATGATACTATATACTTTTTCATAGCTCCCCCCTCCAAAGATAGCATTATTTTATATGTGAGAAAGTGTCAGACTTTCCTGTCCCACAGTTGACTCAAGATCTATAGAAAGAGCAGCTCCCTAAGGGCCAGCTCAGTGACTTGTGTTTATTTTTTTTTTTAATATTTGTTTGTATTAATTATTTATTCAGCTGCACTGGGTCTTAGTTGTGGCACTTGGGACCTTCTAGTTGCAGCATGCAGGATCTAGTTCCCCAACCAGGGATCAAACCCGGGCCTTTTGCATTGGGAGTGCCACTGGACCACCAGGCAAGTCCTCCAGTGACATGCACTTAGTAGATGTTTAGCAAGTAATTGCTGAATGAGGGAGTCAGCTGTCCTTTTTCCCTGGCTCTTGGGCAGCCTGTCCAATAGGTGACAAGTGTCATTATCAGCCAGGGTTTTTTTGTAATCCTTGTGACTTTGAATTTTAAAAAGTGAAAATGTTAGTTGCTCAAACGCTCTGTGTCTCTTTGCAATCCTATGGACTGTATAGCCTGCCAGGCTCCTCTGTCCATGGAATTCTCCAAGCAAGAATACTGGAGTGGGTTGCCATTCCCTTCTCCAGAATATCTTCCTGATTCAGGGATCAAACCCGGGTTTCCCACATTGCAGGCAGATTCTTTACTATCTGAGCCACCCGGGAAGCCCTTTTGAATTTTAGGGACATGACAACTATAATATTTAGGCTGGACCTAAATTTTTTTTCTCTCTGGTGATTTCACACAACTGCCATTTCTCTATGGGAGCTTCTTACTCACTAGTTATCAGCGTTAGTATCCACATTGCTGCAAATTTTGCTTCAGTGTAATTTTTCAGTATATCTTTTCAATGCTTCTGCTTAAATAATTGATATTCCGTATGATAAATTTACACTTAGTATTATTTTAATGAATTACTTCATGATTATTAATTTGAGGATCCAGTCTCATGAGAAGTTCAGAGTAGAACTTGTGCATGGTAGTAAATGGATTTTTTAACTCTTCTAAACACGCTTACTGCTGTCTCATGTTTTAATTATTTCTGGAAACCTAGTTCCATGGAGAACCTGCAATAGAAAGAAAAATTAGGAGTCTGCCTAGGTTTGAATTCCATATGGACTATTTCCCAGCTGTGCAATCATGCCTGGGTGAATTATTAAATTTCTAGCCTTCAGTGTCCTCATCTGTAAAATAAAACCTTACAGAGTTCTGGTGAGGATTAAATGAGATAATGTCTAGAATGACAACTTCTTGGCAAGTAGTGCTCAACAACTTCCAGTTCAAGGATATAAATTTAACAGTAATAAGGTGAAGTATACAAACAGTGCAGCCTCTTCATTTCAAGGTGAAGTCATTTCAGTCCCTTTCCCTGAACTCTGTATCATGTTGTGGTAGAGAGTGGGAAAGTCTGCTTTCTTTTTTGGGGTTGATCTCATGACAGTCTACAGTAGATTTTTTTTTGGTTCTGTGCATGTATAATGCCTGTTGTTCCCCCTGGCAGATGTCAGCAGTGTCTTTTTGCCAACTCTGTCCCCACCTGCTTCTGCATAGGCTGATCCCAAGCTCTCTGAGCCTGCTGCTGGTCCCAGCTGCTTCATTTGAAGAGGCCTACCCTAAGAACTGTGCTCCTCCTCTTAGTGACCTCCAGGTCCCCAGTCAGAGCCCAGGGAGACTTCTGTGTCCTCAGGCATGCCTCATAGAGCCTTGGGCAACCAGGGGAGTGTCTTTGCTCTCTCCTAGCGAAGGACTTCCTGTTCCCTTCTCTTCTGCCCTCTTTGATCCAGCTGCCATAGGGCATTATGTGAGCCAGCCCTTCAAGAATCTCAGACAAGGAAGGCCTGTGTCTGCTCTCTTGTCAGCTCTGTCCTCACTCTTCCTATGTCACTCACGTCTCCACCATCACCAGGGACACAGAGGTGGGAGGAGACAGGGCAAGCCACACTTATATTCTCTAATCTTCTTGCCTCTTCCATGACACTTTGTTCCCCTTCTCCAGCCTGGAGCCTTACATCTAGTCTGGTGTATGGTTTCAGGATGATGAAAAACCGGTTTTGTCAGCACTTTCTTTGGATCTGTCCTTGTTTCAGAGCGAGACAGTACAAGTCAAGAATCTGGGGTGTTTGCTGGACTGATGACTCCAAATAGTCTGCCATACATGAACACCACGGGGTTTCTGCTATTGTTGTTGTTATTACCACTACTTCTACCACTGCTACACACGTCAACTTGATCTAAATTATCTTTATTCCGTTAAGGCAGTGGTTTCCTAAGTTTGAGTTTCACAAGGTAGAAAAAATTTGTTGAATTGCCAACTTTTTCTTTTATCACCTGGTGGCTCAGAGGGTAAAGAATCAGCCTGCAATGTGGGAGACCCGGGTTCAATCCCTGGGTTGGGAAGATCCCTTGCAAAAAGGAACGTCTGGAGTATTCCAGTATGCCTGCCTGGAAAATCCCATGGGCAGAGGAGCCTGGTGGGTTACAGTCCAGGGGGTCGAAAAAAGTTGGACGTGACTGAGAGACTTAACACTTTCATACTTTTTTCTTTTATTGCCTGAGGAAAATTAATTTTTAAATTACCATCTATTTTTAACATTTCTTCCCCCCACCTTCCCGCCCCACTGTGGAAGGATATAATTGAAGAGCAAAAAAAAAAACCAAAAAACACCAAAACAAAAATCAACACCAAAAAAACCCCCAAAACAATCCTTTTAAAGCAAGTACATTTAGCCTTACGAATACTTAGCCCATTGTCCTTCGTTTGCTCATTTAACTGCAGTCAGTGACAGGTTCTTCCCTGTTGGCACCAGGCAGCCCAGCAGTATTTGGAAATCACTGCCTTGGAGTGTCCCAGCCACCCAGGCTGGTTCACTGTGGGCTGTGATTACGAATGAAGTGCTTTCAAGAATCAATGTAGAGGATGACTCAGGCCAAATAAAACACTGTACCTGAATACTCTTGAGTTGAGTTTACCTGAATTTCTAGAAAATTGCTTCCAGTTGGCTGCTTCACTATATTTGGGTAAACGTGGCCTCAGAGAGCTTTGGCAAGAGAAATTATAAAAATGCAGCAAAACCTTGTGATTTCATTTTGGATCTCCTTAGGAATCCTCATCAAGATGCAATTAAACAGAGAAAAATTCTGCCTTGGGGTGTGATTTTAATTACTCACCATGTTCTGACTTGACTCTCCATGCTGCATTTCTTTTCCTTTCCATATCACCGCTTCTGTGTTTGACATCTTCTCTAAACACAGCCCCACTTAGCTGGGAGGAGAGGGAGGGCAAGGCATGCATCTACTGTCTCCTTAGTGCTTTTATCCCAAACCGTGTGGGAACGTCCTTGTCCTTTTCCTGCCCCCAGCCTCAGTTCTATGACCCCGTGGAGCCAGTGGACTTTGAAGGACTTCTGATGACACACCTGAACAGCCTGGATGTGGAGCTTGCCCAGGAGCTGGGAGACTTCTCCGAGGACGACTTGGATGTGGTGTTCACGCCGAAGGAATGTCGAACTTTGCAGCCTTCTTTGCCGGAGGAAGGGTAAATTGTTTTCTGAAAATGTGGATGGGATTATGACTGTCATGACTGTTCGTGGTAAGGGGGAGATACCCTAATTCTGGACTTTTCTTACAAGTGACATTACTCAAATCTGTCAAGATGTGCAGGATAACTTCTATCGTACTGTCACTTCCAGGTAGATAGTTTTTGAATTGGTTTGACCAAAGGCCAAAACCACTTGGGGTCTAAGCCAGTTAAAGGACTGCAGTGGGACAAAATGGACTGCTTAAGAAGAAGTGAAGAGTGCAGGCTGTAGACCCAGACTGCCCAGGTGTCAGCTCAGTGACCGTGGGTGTCATGAGACCTCAGGAAATCTCAGTTTCCAAAAATAATAATCATTGAACTGCTTCCATTCAGAAGCATTTTAATTGTTTCCCATATATGAGACTGGATCAAGTCACAAAAGTAAGTTTAATCCACTTTTCTTGAGCATCTCCTATGTGCTGAGAACAGGGATAAAAAGATGAATAAGACAAAGTTCCTGTTTTTGAAGCAAGTTTTGTCAAGTGGAAAAACAATGGGGAAAGCTCTGTAGTGTGAAAATATGAATAGCTACTTACGGTTGCGTTTCTTCAGTGGGTTAATCCATGTGGTTACAGGTGTGGGCATTGGTATCAAATGATGGAATTATTTTAGATGTAACATCTTTATCTCCATAGTGTAGAAAGCAGTGTCTCTTTGGAGGTTTAGAATGAGCTTTTATTTGCATTCATTTTCTAAAGCAGATTAAGATTCACATTCTCCTGGACATTTTCAACCTTCTGTTCTTTCCCAAAAAGTCCTGGAAAGGAGATCATGAAACAGACCACTGCCCTCATTACTCAAGGATATTTCAGTTTTAGTTTGGATTTCATTTCATCACAGTTTAGGAAGTTGGATGACAATGACATGGTATTATTTTGACCCTTTGGTCTTTGTTTAGGTAGTTCTCATTCACACAGAAGAGCTGACCGCATTCTCGGCTCTTAACATTTTGAAGACACTCACTTCCCAGAAAGCAAAATCATGGTGATCCTTGGGAAACATTCTTCCCTATTGTCAGTCCATTTGTTCAGATGTGACTCTCATAGTGGTAACATCTATTGTTATTACCTTTGGTAGAGAATCATTTAGTTTTATTTCTTTGTGTAAAATATATGGCTGTCTTCAAATGAGATCAGAATCTTGGGAAAGCCTGTTTAAAATACAATCAGTTTACATGTAGGAGGATTCTTTTTTTGAAATTTGATAGAAGAGATAATTTTTTCCTACCATCAGTTTTTGAGCATAATATTGCCCTGTCACCAGAATTGATAACTAACACATTTTCTGTCTGATGGCTTTCAAACACTCTCTACGGTTTCAACTGTTGCCCAAAAGACTGGTGTATAATTAAAGCCCAGGAAAGTATCATCATCATCAGAGCAAACAACAGCTGACTTCTGTTGAACCCACGTGCCTACCTAGGAACTTGATGTTGAGCTGTGATAGTGTAGTGGGTGTAAGCCTACACTCCCAAGTGAACAGCCTGGGTCAGGTCCCTGCTCTTCCACTTGCTGAGTGACTTTGAGCAAGATGTTTCCATCTCCTCCCTCTGCAAAATAAGAATAACATTAGTGCCTGTTCTGTGGCGCTGACTGACGTTAACTGAATTAATACACATAGAGGGATTGCTCTAGTGTCTAGTGCAGAATGAATGGCACACAAATGTGAGCTGTCACAGGAAAGTCTTACTATGTGCCAGACACTCATCTCAGAACCTCACATACTGACTTAATCTTCATCACCGCTCTCCAAAGGAGCACTGCGTGATTACTATCACCACGTATGATGAGGAAACTGAGAAGGATTCAGAGACTGGCCCAAGGTCACATAAGGAATAAGGAATGGGGCTGGGGTTTGGGTAGTTAGGGCCCAGAGACCACACATCTGACTTTTACAATATTCCGTCTAAAACTAGCAGGCAGTTCACAAGGCAGGTACTGTCCGTCTTTTTACAAACCAGAAAATTATAACTTAGAGCATTTAGACCTGTTATCTATAGTATCAACACATTTGGAAGAACAGCAAAACAAAACAAAAACACGTTTTCTATTGTGGGGAATTCATGATTTCTAGTTTCCAGACTCTGAAGTATTCTGAGTCTCGCTCACGACTCACTCTATACCAGTAGACAAAAGCCACCTGACTTAATAATCACCAACCAAAGCCAGGGCCTGTCAGCTCCTGAAAGCAGAAGACAACTCCTCTTTCATGGACTTTCAAAAAGGAAAACATGCATGTCCTAACAGGGTTACATATGAGCAAAAAATATGCCCAGATCACCCTTGGGACAGACTGGTGTTTATACTTATTCTTCCTGTTTTCCATATGATTACAGCTAGCTCTACCTGTCTTCTGTCAGAATGCCTTCAGGGATAGGTATAGTCTAACACAGTTCTCTGTAATAAAGAAAATGCACAAAGCATAAAATGCCAACATGTTTGTCTCATCAAAGTAAAAATGTTACTGCCTTAGGAATATTTCAGATACTTGAAAGGATTGGAAAACAACACCTTTCCCATTCTCAGTTGATACGGCTTTGAAATCATGCTGCTCTCCTTGGTTATGATAAAGGATTGCTTCATTGTTTTTACCTGGTGATAACTTGTTTTATGTTTTTTTCCATCTCACTAGGGTTGAACTCGACCCACACGTCAGGGACTGTGTTCAGACCTATATTCGGGAGTGGCTAATTGTGAATCGGAAGTAAGTTCATTTTTTTCCCTCTTCACTTGTATATTTACTTTATATTGTTAGCTTTTTAAAATAACTTTAAAAAATTAATAAACTTCTAAAAAACTGTTTAGGCTTATAAGAAAATTGATTAGAAAGAAATACTGAGAATTCTCATATACCACATCTTACACATTTCCCTCTATTTTTAACATATTGGGATTTTTTTTTTTTGTCCTTAAATGGCCAAGAATATTGATTTTGGAGATTACAAATAAATTTTACCATAGAGGTAAATTTGCAAATACAAAATCCATTAGTAGTGAAGATTTGACTATATTTTGTATCACTCTCCTGCTCAAACACCTTCTAAGGCACCCTATTTTCTGCTGTATCAAATATAAACACCACCTTCTTGCCTTTCAAGGATTTTAACAATCTGGCTCCACTCTGTCTCCTGAAACTAATATCACTTAGCTCCTGGAGCCCCATCCTTTCTCTGGGCTGGCCTCTTTCTCACCGTTGCCCCATGTGACCAACCTTCCCCCACACCTTTGTTCTTGCTGTCTCCCCTTTGGGTATGCCGTCTCTTCTTTCATCTATCTTCCAAACCCTACCTGTGGATGAAAGGTCAAATCAGATTTTTCTTGTGCAACTTTCTCTGACTAATATATCCTTCCTTGATTGAATTCTACCTAAGTATGGAACATCTGATATAATTGATGAGCCAGTTTTGATACATTATTATTAACTAAATTCCATAGTCTACCAAAAGGCTTATTTTTTATGTTGTACATTCTGTGGTTTTGACAAATGTATAGTGACATTTATCTGCCACTGGAGTATCATCCTGAATTGTTTCACTGCCCTAAAAATCCCCTGTGTGCCATCTGGTCATCTCTTCCTGGCAACCACTTCCTTGTCCCTCTGTGTCTTTTTGTGACTTGATAGCTCATTTTGTGTTTTGCTGGATAATATTCCACTACATGGATTTACCCATAGTTTTATTTATCCACTCACCTATTGAAGGAGAAAGGTAGATTTTAAACACAAAGAATAGAGTTCTTTTGTTTCTGTTCTGATGAATTTCTGGGGGGTTGTAGGGGTTAATGAATCAAAATGTGACCTTAGATTTAAAGGTAACATTTATATTTGTGACCAAGAAATAAATTACTTGCCTTCTAGTCCCTGTTGGCTCAGTCGGTAAAGAAGCTGCCTGCAATGCAGGAGACCTGGTTTGATCCCTGGGTCGGGAAGATCCCCTGGAGAAGGGAATGGCAACCCTCTCCAGTATTCTTGCCTAGAAAGTCTTATAGACAGAGGAGCCCGGTGAGCTACAGTCTATGGGGTCGAAAAGAGTCAGACATGACTGAGTGACTAATACTTTCACTTTCTAGTAAAAAAGGTCCTTCTCTCTTGGGTTCATCAGATGTTCTTTGATATTGTCCTGAGCTTTATGTCTCCATGTCAGTGACCTTGACAGTTGCCTCTAATGAGAAATATCTACCCACGCTAGAATTCTCAATGTGTTTGTGTACACATGTTAGGGAGCTAGCTGGGAAGAATCAGCAATAGGGGGCAACACTCCACTCACCCAGCTAGAGAAACATCAGAGAGCCTGTGACAACACATAAGTAGTTTGAAATTCTTATTTTCTCACCTCTCTTATACTCCAGTAAGAATTTTTGTTCTGTGGGATAAACGATGAAAGACTTTGGAGACAGGGTTTTATCCAGCTCCTGGAAGTCTGCCATTGAATTTTTGCTGATGTGTTTTGGAGTAATGTCAGTATGAATACTATTTTCAGTAACTGATAAATAGAAAGCTTTGCTTGTATGAAGTAATTAAGAGAAAGATGTTCATCTATCATCTATTCTAAAGTGAATGGAAAACCAAGTTTGCTGGGCAGTCAGATAAGATTATACTATGCTGATAATAAATAGAAGATTTCAGAACAAGTTGTTCTCATGCTTTTAAATGTTATAATTAGAGATACTTTCTGGATATGAAGGTTCTAAAAAAATCTGAGAAGGGACAATAAATAGAAAGTTCCATTTTGCTACATTTGGTTTTTATTTTCTGTTTGGGACAGTGCGCTTTTTCATTCTTCATGGCAATTCCCATTGGAATTTTTTTTCTCTATCTTGAAGAAACTTAAAGGACTCTTCTTAGAATACTCATTGTAAAAATTTTAGAGATCATAGGGAAACGAAAAGAGAAAACAAACTCAATTTCACTATAGACAGATAACCACCATTAACATTTGATGTGTTACCTTTGAATCATATTTCTTTGTTTATATTTATATAAAACTTAAGTCAGATTATTATTTGTAGCATGCTTTTTCAGTCTTCACAGTAAGTGATAATTAGCTCTTTGCTATTAAATATCTCCTTCAACACAGTTTTTAATAATTGTATAACATACATAGATACAAAAATTTATTTAACCAATTTTCGTGTTTAGATAATTCCCTGTTTTTCAGTGTTATACCTAGCAGAGCAACATTCTTGTATTTAGTTGTGATTTTTTTCCTTTGGAATAAATTCCTATAAGAGGAGGGAGTTTCTCTGTTTAAGTATATGCACAAATTTAAGGACTTGGGAATAATAATATATCAAAGAGATTATTAACAATATATGTATGAATCCTCAAGAATATTGGATGTTTTCTTTTCATAAATTTCTAATTTTCTTTGTGAAAAGGTAGTCTTTTATTTGCATTCCTTTGGTTATTTAGATTTGGTATCTTTTTTCTGTAAATTTGCTGACCATTTGTAAGTTTTCCTTGGTGCTCTGCTTATTCATTAAATTCGTGTATCTCTATTAATGTTTTTGTCTGGTCATGTTTATCTTTAGGACTGCTTTCATTTGCTAAAACATTAACTCTTTGTCTTTCATATAATATAAATTCCTTGCCCAGGAATACTTTTTTTAACATTCAAAATTATTTATTAATGAAATCTATATTAGCAAGTTTCCTAATGGTTTATATTTTTGCTGTCATGCTTAAAATTTAATCCACAAACCTAATATTAGTTACTAAGAATTTTGGATTAAAATGTTAATCTAGACCATTAGCCCCTAAGATTATTGCTTCTGTTCCCTTGTGTGTCTCCACTTGTTTTTAACTCTTTGTAGGAACAGTAATTATTCATACATTTATTCTATTCAAGTTTTGCATCTTTTTATTTTCACAAAACAAAGCAATGTCTGTTTTAACATTATGTTTGGCAACATGTAGAAGATGAGACTTGTAATTGGCCTTGTTATCTTCACATTTGGGTAGTGGACCAGTTTGTTTCCCAGAAATTAGCTAATTGACAGGTAGAAGTGTGCAACTTTGAAATTCATTGTCAGTTTCTGGAAAGCTTTGACTAGTGTTTTACTGAGGAATCATCCTTTTCTACTATTTGACCCTTTGGTATGCTAAATCTGATACTCTAACATAAATGCTACAATTCCTAGCACACACCCCTTCCAGGATCATTCTGCCCTCATGTGTATCCATAATACTTTATTTGCAAGGAGCATCCAGTACATTATTGCCAGATGCCCTTCATCTCCCAGCTCTACATATGTTTTAGGCTGGTTGTTTTCTGTGAGTTGTTTCTATACGGTTGCAGATTGATGGTAGAAAGAGAAAGGCAAGGATGGCGGTGGTTCTGGTGATGGTTCATGTCAGTAAAACCAGGTGGAACCTGTGAGTGGCTTCATAGATAAACCACTACAATGAAGAAGGAGAATTTAGATTTCTGACTATTACTATAGACATTGACTGTTTAGGGACTGGCAAGAAGGAAAGTACAAAACGCTATCCTCTATGTTCCCCTTTGGGGAGGCAAAGTATGGTATATCCTTCTCCTTCTAGCTTCATTGGATCCACAGAAATTCTGTCTACACTTAGGCATTAAGTTTTCTGTTTTGGTGAGTTTCCGTTTTTCTGTGCCTTCATAGGCTGGGAAGTTGGAGGAAGTCACAATAATGGTTGCTGACCAGTTATTAATTGGTGATTAATGAGCTTTCATTTGAATTTCTTATTTTATGTGTCAAATTATGAGTGCCTATTTTGAAAGAAATCAAGCAATGAGTGTACTAAGTAAAAAACTAGTCTCTTGCCTCACTAATTGCTTGCTCCGTGTCCTCTTCAACTCACTCTTCTTTTTAAAACTTTTTCTCAGATTTATTTTTTATTGAAGTAACATTAGTTTATAACATTATATGTTTTACATCTACAATGTTATATTTCTATTTCTGTGTATGCTACAGTATGCTCACTACCAAAAAATGTGGTTTCTATCCATCACCATATGGTTGATCACCTTTACCCATTTCATCCTCCTTTTGCCCCTAACCCTCCACCACTCTGGTCTCTATGTTTTGGAGAGTTTTTTGTTTTTTTCCTACCAATTCTCAACTGCATAGAGATCATTGGGTAGCCTTCCAGATCCTCTTTTGATCCCCTCACAAACACATATGAATATTTGTATTTTATATAAACATTTTTATATGCCAAATATACACACACATACATATTTTACACACATGCATAATTGTTTTCAATAATGTGTTTGGCATCTTCCTATATCAAAGACCTATCTATCCCTTTCTTTTAAAATGCTGCTGGGCATTCCAGGTGCGAAGGAATGTACGTAAATTATTGACTTCTTTTCTGTTGTTAGACGCTGCAGTTGTCTTCATTTTTCATGATATAAATGATACCATAATGAAAATCCATTCACATGTGTCTCTACACATGTGTGAATATTTCTGAAGGTAGAAATGGAACCATATAGTCTAGTAAGTACTTCCAAATTCTTCTCCAGAAAAGTTGTGTTGATTTACTCCATTACCAACTGGACATGAAACTGCCCTCCCCACCCATATCCTTGCCAATGCTGGATATTATTGATTAAACTAAAATTTAAATTCCTCTAATCTTATTCTAGTTATTGTTTTAAAACTGGAAGTTATTGCTGCTGCTGCTGCTGCTACTAAGTCGCTTCAGTCGTGTCCGACTCTGTGCGACCCCAGAGACGGCAGCCCACAGGCTCCTCCGTCCCTGGGATTCTCCAGGCAAGAACACTGGAGTGGGTTGCCATTTCCTTCTCCAATGCATGCATGCATACTAAGTTGCTTCAGTCGTGTCCAGCTCTGTGCGACCCCATGGACAGCAGCCCACCAGACTCTTCTGTCCACCAGATTCTCCAGGCAAGAATACTGGAAGCTATTATACTCACTTTAATAAGATTGTTTTCTATCATGGAGTTTTCTTCTCTTACTCATCCTAAAATCCCAGTTAAATATACTCCTACCATATACCCTTTTCTCCTTTGCCTTTTGCTTCTCTTCTTTTCATAGCTATTTGTAAGGCCCCCTCAGATAACCATTTTGCCTTTCTTTTTCTTGGGGATGGTCTTGATCCCTGCCTCCTGTACAGTGTCACAAACCTCCATCCATAGTTCTTCAGGCACTCTGTCTATCAGATCTAATCCCTTCAATCTATTTGTCACTTCCACTGTATAATCGTAGGGATTTTTGATTTAGGTCATACCTGAATGGTCTAGTGGTTTTCCCTACTTTCTTCAATATAAGTCTGAATTTGGCAATAAGGAGTTCATTATCTGAGCCACAGTCAGGTCTCGGACCTGTTTTTGCTGACGGTATAGAGCTTCTCCATCTTTGACTGCAAAGAATGTCAGTTCAGTTTGGTTCAGTTGCTCAGTCATGTCCGACTCTTTGTGACCCCATGGACTGCAGCACGCCAGGCCTCCATATCCATAACCAGCATCCGGAGTTTACTCATACTCATGTCTGTTGAGTCGGTGATGCCATCCAACCATCTCATCCTTTGTTGTCCCCTTCTCCTCCCACCTTCAATCTTTCCCAGCATCAGGGTCTTTTCTTTCTTTCTTTTTTTTTTTTTTTCAGGGTCTTTTCAAGTGAGTCACTTCTCATCAGGTGGCCACATATTGCAGTTTCAACTTCAGCATCAATCCTTCCAATGAATATTCAGGACTGGTTTCCTTTAGGATGAACTGTTTGGATCTCCTTGCAGTCCAAGAGACTCTCAAGAGTTTTCTCCAACACCACAGTTCAAAAGCATCAGTTCTTCGGCACTCAGCTTTCTTTATAGTCTAACTCTCACATCCATATATGACTACTGGAAAAACCATAGCTTTGACTAGACGGACCTTTTTGGCAAAGTAATGTCTTTGCTTTTTCGTATGAGGTCTAGGTTGGTCATAGTTTTTCTTCCAAGGAGCAAGCATATCTTAGCTATTGTAAATAGTGCTGCAGTGAATATAGGGTGTATGTATCTTTTCAAATTAGAGTTTTCTCCAAATATATGCCCAGGAATGGGATTGCTGGATTATATGGTAGTTCTATTATCAACTTTTAAAGAAGCCTCTATACTGTTTTTCACAGTGGCCCACCAACAGTATAGGAAGGTTTGTGGAGACCTTTTCAAGCAATATTTCATAAGAAATGACTCTTTGAAAAATTTATGAAAATGATTTTGGTTCCAGTTTGCTCTAAGCGTGCAAATGGTAGTGGTAAAAACAGAGTAGATTTATGTGTGACTAAGCTCCATTTTACCATATTTATTTTCTACTTTCTAACAGATTTTTGAGAGAGAGCCTCATATGGGATTTCATAAACTTGCTAGCTTTTTCAAAGTTATTCTCACCAATATAAATAGATTCAGCAACATGTATGTGTAAGCTGGTTGAGTAGGCTTTTCTAGTGTATGAAATCCCTCATGATTCAAATAAAAAGCTTCATATGATCTAATGTCCTGGCACAAAACTACCCAACTCAAAATAGTGGAAAATACAGGCAAATACTAAGTTGCTTCCTAAGATTACACTGCCCTAGATGACAGCACACTGAATTAGTGAGTGTTTTTCCTGAGAAATCAAATTTTAAGGGGAAAAATTCTGAAAGGAATTAACTAACATTAATTTGTTCTAAGGTGGAAAGAAAGCAGTGAATTAAAATTTATAGTTCACACGTACCCTTTGTCTTTCTTAGGACGTGTGCACCTTAGAGGATATTGATGTCACAGATTCAGGGTCACATGCTTCTTCATAGGGAAACTTGCATGGGCCACAGGAATAAAAATCAGGGAACAACCTAGTTTAAGACCTTATGTGTGGTAACCTTGGAGACCAGAACTATATCTGCTTTAGCTCTCTTTATTGTTTCATAAAATACACAACTTATTTCCAAGAATGTTTACTTGTGAGTGAACCCCCACAAATCCCCTCCCCAGCACACACATAATTACAGCCATGCGCCTGCCCTCCACCTTCCTCACGTCACCTCTCTCTATGCCTCTGTTTCTCCATCAGGTATGGGCATGGATATGAGGTGAATTCTAAGACATTTTCCCCAGATTTAAAGATAAAGAGTTTATACACTATATCTGAAGAAATTCATATCAGATTTATCCTCAAAAGAAACTTAAATCTAGGAGAAGAGACTTTTTGGTTATTGTTCTTTTGCTATTTTATGTAAGTGAATATTTTCTTTTCTCTCCTTGATTTTGTTAGAATATTTTCTGAAGTCCTTTACGTGGATCCCCAAAGACATAAAAAATGGGCATTTTTTTTAAATGAGGTACAGAATAGAGTTAAAAATTCATTTCACAACATTTCTACTCTAACCCTGTGTCTGTGCCAGCCCTCAGGGTTTGGGGATGAAAGCATGAAGACTAGCTGTATTCCATGGCTGTGGATTTGAAACCAGAGCAAACCGTGCTCCCCTTCCTCATTCTAGATTTAGCATCTACTTCCCCATTTTAACGTCTCAGAAGGTTGCAGAGCTGCGTGGTGGCAGCACCAGTAAAGCTGGCTGGAAAGGAGAGGCCAAGGGTTGGCAAGCATGTAAAGATGACTCATTTCAGAAGTGCCAGCCACAGAAGGCAGAAACCACCATGAAGTAGGTAGTGAGACTGATGGCTGAGTGCCACCAGCTACCGGAGTGCCAGCCTCATTACCCCACCCGGGCGTCTGAGCCAAAGAAAGCCTTGTTCCTGTTGAACCTATTTGCAGACAAGAAAGAGACAGAGAAGTAGCCAAGTGGTAGAAAGACTCATTCTCATGAAAGGAACACAATCTATTCCTTCTCCAGAGAACTGCGTGCCTTTTTTGCAAATACTGCTGTTACACATCTGGGGACAATCCAAAGACCAAACATATTTTGAGAGCATTCTCTTTAGGGACAGTGTGGTGGAGCACACAGAATCTGGACCATAGAGTCTGGGACTTGAGTCCAGATGCTGGCTCCTTATGTAATGGCTATGAGACCCTGGGCAAGTGACTTAATCTCTCTGAACCACAGTTTCCTCAAGTATGAAGTGGTAGGGGGAGATGTTGCTCACTTTGAAGGCCTGTGTAAGGATTGGAAAACAATGCATGTTCCTTTTCTTCTTTTTCTCTTTCTTTCCTCTCCTTTGTTGTCCAGTTTGGTGTGAAAACCATCAGAACAAGTTAGCCATCCCTGCCTCAGGATAAAGATGAGGCGGGCCAGATAAGCTGAATACGGAGCTGAAGGCCAAACAGGGTGAGGAGGGCACACATTTAGTAGGCTTGTCGGGCACAGAGAATCAGAATGTACATGGTGAGGAGGGTATGTGAGCCTGGCCAGCCTGGCATGTGGTAACAGAGCAGACATTCTGAGTAGAATGAGGGGAGCACACACATGGAGGAGAAGCCTACCATGAGGGGTCAGAGTCCGGTCAAGGATGTCCTGGTTGGGCGGGAGTGTAGCCTGGCGCTAAGCATCAGCATAGACTGAAGAGGACATCACATCACAAGGACAACCCTTGTGCAGGGTGTCAGAGTCAGAATTTTAGGGAGGCAACTGGGTGGGGGAAGGGGTGATGTTGGCAATGGTTACATATAAGGGGATTGATACATATTAGGGACAGTAGGTGTCAGATTTTTCACTGCCTGAGAAGTGAGTTAAAAATATGGAAAGGAAGAAAACTAGAATGGATACTGTGATGTCAGATTGAGATAGCAAGGATCAACATGAATTCCTGGCTTTCAGCCCACACATGGGTGCACACACACACAATACCCTCCCTACTTAACTCTGTTCACTGAGAATATATAGGAGGATCAACACTTAAATAGCAATAAGCACACTCAACACCAACATCTTGGCTCCTAAGAATCATTTTCCACTAAAAAGAATCACAGCTTCTTGGAGAAATGACTGATACCAGATTTGAGGAAAAGAAAAAGTAAGTTCAGCTTGAAATGTCTTGAGGCGGAAAGTAGGATGTGATCAGTGCCTGTTGGGAACATGTGAAAAAGACGTAAGAGCGGCTGAAGGGATTCACCCTGGTCAAATTGAGGACGATTAGCGCACCAAAATAAGTAGTAATAGACATGGAGTAGGATATGTTGAATAAAATAGGAAACTGAATCTGTAATGATACAAATAAATAAGTTGAAAGCTTGATGAGGCATGAGGCATCTACAATAATCAAACCCAAGTGGAGGGACTTTCTAAAATATAACAGGCCTAAAATCTCAAGGTCATGAAAGTCAAGGAAACACGAGGAACTGTTCCACAGTAAATAAGACTAAAGGCATATGACATGCATGACTTTGGACGAGATCCTCTTGCTCTAAAAGCCATTTCACATTTGGTGAAAGCTGAATGGGGTCTGAAGATTAGGTGGTAATAATGTGCCAGTGTTAATTTCCTGAATGTGATGGTTGCATACTAATTATGATGGATAATGTCCTTGTTTATAGCATATGCTCAGTTTCTGACTCTTTCCAGCCCCATGGACTGTAGTCTGCCAGGCTCATCTGTCCATGGAATTTTCCAGGCAAGAATACCTATTCTTGCCATGGCAAGGTAGCAAGAATACTGGAGTGGGTTGGATACTGGATCCTCTAAGGGGATCTTCCCAATCCAGGGATCGAACCTGAGTCTCTTGAGTCTCCTGCATCTCCTGTATTGGTTGGCGGACTCTTTATCATCAGTATCACCTGGGAAGACCCTGTATGTAGAAACGACACAGTAAAGTATTCAGGGGTAATGGAGAGTTAGGTCAACTACTTACTCTCAAGTGGTTTGGGAGAGGGAAAAGGCTTTTGTACTATATTTTCAATTTTTCTATAAATTCAAAATTGTTTCAAAATAAAAGGAAAATAATATATATTAGGTGCCTGGCATTGTAATAAAGGCTGTTAGTGTGTCCCCTTTGCCATCCCATGCATTTATTTCACAGCTGCTTTGAGTATATAGGAGCTGTTGCGCCCAAAGACATTTGAGCAATTCACTCTACCTCTCAGCCCCTAACCTCCCAGTGTGGGTTGGTTGGTGATAAGCAGTGCCCGACTGGCACAACAGCACTGGTGCAAGGGGTATCATAGTCCCATTTCTTGCCTCAAAGTGGGATAGTAGGACAACTTTGTAATGTGAACATTCCAGAGTACCCTGTGTATAATGTCAAGAATTTATCTGAGCCTACCTCCTTAGTTGACTCCTTCTGCTTCCCTGTCTCTCTTACAGGCTTTTCTTTTCCTAAAGTGCACACTCTCAAAAATCACGTGCACTTGAGTCCCTGCCTCAGGCTCAGTGTCTAAGGAATCTCAACTAAGACAATCATGAGTCCAAGAAATGATAGCTATATTAGCATCAGTGATAATACCATTAGATGCAATACCAATGCACGTACTATAGATGTAAATACCCTTAATTTTGGGAGATATGTTGAATTTAAAATCTCCTAACATCCCTATTTCTGCTAAACTATGTTATTTCTATATGGGACATTTACTTTCTTACCAAAACCAGAAGTAGAACTCTGAAAAGCATTCACTTTAGGATTCCACCACTAGGATTCTCCCCCAATTAAACACCTGCATGTAGCTGTTTTCCTGGTTAAACTTGTTCCATTTCACCCCTTCCAGGAAGTCGTTGTGAATTTCCTTTCCCAGATGTGTTGCTAAAACTTATGATTTAAATTGGAATTGGAAATTCCAGTTTTCTGATGTCCTAGTAGCAGTGGGTCTCAATGAGGGTAGTTAAGGTTTCTGTTTTTTACCATCTCGATGACTGGGGTGGACTACTGCCTTTCACACCCTGACGTGCATTGGGCATCACACACAATGAAGGATTGTCCCAAATTCAGCATCCAACACAACAATCACATGTCCTTCTGGACATTCAGGGTCGTGAAAATCCAGTCTGTAAATATCTGAGCCAAGCCTATATGCCTTCTTACAAATACTTTTGAACTGAATTTTCCAAGGAAACAGCTTTCCTGTAAACATAGGGGAGGTTAAGCTTTATGCTGGTTAGAGCTCTCCAAGAGTTTCCCCCCATTTTAGAAAATCGCATTATGCCAGCAATGCTGCTTGGTGGTGTTTGAGTCACACATACAGCATGTCTGTATTGGTTTTGTAGGTGTTATATTTACAACGCTTCTTCCCGCAGGTGCAGACAGGTATTTCATTATATTCTCTGGTGCAGTTGTGTCCAAGCATTTGCATATTTACACACATGCTGTTTTATGTATTATGTTTCTTTTATTTCTCAATAAATAACAGCTGGGACATTTTTATTGACATAAAAATAAGAAAGTTGAGTTATAAAGATGGCATCATTAAATATTTGTTATAGAGAAAGACGATGGTGGGTCTGAGAGATTTGAAAACCCTTGTGTGAGAGGAGTATGATATGACTATTTGCTTGTTAGAGTTTCATTTGTTCTCCCATTCAACAAATACCTCCTGAGAATAAGGCATCAAAGAGGATACAAAGAGGAATACACAGGAATCCTAGCTCAAAGGAATCTCTGTCTTTGGCGAAGTCATAGTCTAGTGAGGAAGAGCACTTATTTAGCAGGGGAGGTAAAAATTTAGACAAGTAATTATACTGTAATATAGAGCATGACGAAAGCTTGTACGAGAAGTACAAGCAACATGCTTTGAAAATTCACAGAAGGAAGCAGTTAATTCTGGCCAGGTCAGGGAAGGCAGGTGCAAGGGCTGGCCTATGAATTGGGCTTTCGTGGGAGTGGATTTGTGGGGATGCGGAATCTGCACATAACAGGTCAAGAGTGGCTCAGTGATTTCCACAGCTGGATTGCTGTTTGTAACTGTAGAGGCTGATGAGCCTGGATTGCTTTCCATACTTTTAGAAAGCAAATAGCTAAGCACCTTGACAGCCAGCATAAGAAATGCGTGTCATAATAAGCAATTATTGATCAGGGAGACATTTTTATGGTGTTTTGGGAGTAACTGAATTATATGCACTGATGTGTTTGAATTATAATTGTTTACCAGTTCACTGGGAGTAAAATATGGAGTAATAAAACAGATGATACCCCATTCCTTGATATCCCAGCTCTCCTTGAGCATGACCTTCCTTCAGAATTACCTTAATCACCCAGGATGAAAGACAAAGTCTAAGGGCTTTTATGATGCTGCTCATAACACTCATCAAATGTTTCACTGTGGATAATAGACCAAGAATAAATAGCATGTAAACAAGTTTAATTACTTGAGAGCTCCACTTTCCACCAAGACACCAAACACATTCCTAAGTTATTCTCTCTTTAGTTTATTAAAGAAAATTACAGAGGAAATAATGATTAAAATATTTACTGTTACCCAAAGGATGGCAGTAAATAGCAATCCATACAAAATTATCAAAATATATGGAAATAAGATGAGATAAACATGCAACCATGGGACTGTCTATTCATTAGATTTTAATGATCATTTTCAAAAGTCATGAAGAGAAAAAGCATGATTTTTAGAGCGGAGACAGTAAACTTTGTGCTATAGACGTAAGAAGTTAGAATGGAATTATTCAAGGCATAATTCCAGCCTAAGTAACACAGACAAACATTTCAAGTAGGAAAATATATTTCTCTCAAAATGAAACCATGAATTTTTGTGCTTCTGTGCAGTTTCATCTTTCCCTAATACATTAAAAATCTAGAATTTTCCCCTATCCTTCACGAACACACTATTTGTCTGATTTAAAAGTCTCAATTATAGAACCTGAGTGGCAAATGTCCTATAGCATTATGAGAGTGGGAAGGAACACAAATGGCCATTACTCCACTCCCCTGCCCCCTAAGTGGGATTCAAAGCCATTATCATAGATAGCAAGGACATAAAAGACTATCCCTAGATATTACAGAGAAATGTAATATCAGCAAGGAGATAATTGAGGAATAAAAGAGCAACTAAATCAGTGTTTGACTGTATGGTTATGGATAACAGAGGCATATCCATAGAAAACTAAGTGACTTCATTAACTATGGTCCTCCAGAGAAAAGTAGTTTTTTACCTGTGATGCCTTAAAACATGAGATAAAGTTTTGGGTTCATTCCTCTGACATACTGATATAAGTGCTTTTTCTGAAGTCTTCAGAAGACCTTATTTCACATGAAAGGAATATTTTGGATTGGTTGAATTGGAACTAGAATAGCCCTAAAATACAATTCTTAAGATTTTTCAAATCTTATCTTTATTCCATGAATATATGCATTGTAGTGCCTATCATGTACAATCTACCATGGACCACTACGTTAAAGGAAATCTTCAACAACATTGAGGTTGTACCCTTTTTTCCCTTTGCTTATAATATCTTATTTATTGGTCTAGTTTAGATTCTTTGTCAGTTGACAGGGACAATTGAATGACGTTCTCTAATACCATTTAATAAACATCATCAAGTAGTTGCAGATAATTGAATTATTGCCATAAGTCAAGAAATTTTCTATTTTACATATGTGAATGTGTTTATTGCATGCAATAGAACTGATGAAGTAGGTATTAGTTTAATTCCTATTATTCTGATAACAAAATTGAGACACACAAAAATAAAGTAATTTGCCCTAGGTCATACAGCTTGTAAACTGTGGAGCCAGGACTTGAATCCATTTACTCCTGCTCAACAAAACCCATCATTCTGTAAAGCAATATAATAAACCATAGCAAAATATCAGACCTTATGTTTAATGAGTATTAAGTGTAAACAGTATCCTAACCAATGTCAGGCATAATCCTAAACTTCTATCCATTGATTTTGAGGTAATTGTAATTCATGCTTTTTAGATTACAGTTCTGTGAGTTTTGACAAATGCATACAGTTGTGTAACCACTATTACAATCAAGACACAGAACAGTCCCAGTACCCGCCCCCCTAAATTGCCCCAGGCCTCTCGCGGTCACCGTCTTAACTCCCAGACTCTGGCAGCCACTGATCTCCTTTCTGTCTCTATAGCTTTTCCTTTTCCAGAATGTCATGTAAATGGAATCATGCAGTTATCTTTTTATTTTTTTCCTGACTCCTTTCACTTAGTATTGAATACTTGCTCTGTGCCCCTGTGCATAACCTAACATTTCACCCCTCCCAAAGAGTTATAAACTGTATTTGGATTATTGCTAGTAGCTCTCTTACATTTCCTGCTTTGTCTCTCTTCTGTTTGATCTGCGTAATAAATCCTAACCTCGTTTTACATCCCTTCACCAGCTTCCTCAATGGTTTTCTAATAGTGTGGAAAATCAAACAAGATGGGTGCATGTTTGTGTGGTTGAATTTGCAGCATGTTTTCCAAGAAGGCTTTGAGTCAGAAAAATAGGGAATGCACATGTTGGTTTCTATAGTTATTATTTGACAACTTGTATCTGTTGCCTTTTTTGTAATGGTCTAACTTCTTTCTCCAATGACAGTGCTAGACATTACATTGAACCCTTTCCATAGCAACACATTTTTTAAAAAATTGAAGTGTAGTTGATTTACAGTGGTGTGTTAGCTTCAAGTATATAGCAAAGTAATTTAGTTATATATGTATATCTATTTATATATGTATGTTTCAGAATATTTTTCATTATAGGTGATTATAAGATATTAAATACAGTTTCCTGTGCTATACTGTAAACCCTTGTTGCTTATCTATTTTATATGTAGTAGTTTGTTAACCCCATACCCCTAATTTTTTCCTTCCCCCTTTCACCTTTAGTAACTATGTTTGTTTTTCTATGCCTATGAATCTGTTTCTGTTTTGTATATAGATTCATTTGTATTATATTTTAGATTCCATATATAAGTGATATCGTATAATATTTGCAACACTTATTAAAACAACTTTAATGACATGCATGGAGTAGCAGCTGAGAATGGTAGCAAAGATTTTCAGTACATAGATCATTTAATTCTATTTTTCTTAACCACATCCTGCCTTTTTTATTCTTTACTAAGAACATTGATTTGAAGATTAAATGTTTTCCTGTATTTTCATCTTCAAATGACCTTTATTCCCTGCTTCTGCACTTTGCTAGATTTATTCCAGCCTCTTCCACTGGGGTCATAGTTCAGATTCAGCTTGGAGCCAAATGCCCCACAGCTGAAATGACCACACCTCTGAAGTGGCATTTTCCCAGGCCACTCCTGCCTTTAATAATGAGCCAGCAAGGAGGCAAGTTTGTATCTCTTTACAACAGAGCCTTGTGTTAGGCCTGGTGCACAATTAGATGTGAAGAATTACAATTGGTCCTGTCTTTGCAAGATCTTTCAGAACCATGTCTGCGCTTAAGCCATTGCTTTTATTTTTAGACTAATGATTTTGCCTCTCTCTTTCTCCCTCTCTCCTTCTCTCTCTTATTTAATAACAACAATGAAAGGAACCAAGGAAGTTCAGAGATTTGCAGCTTTAAAAAGACTGGATCCCGAAAAGATTTTCACAGGACGCTTCAGAAACAGACGTTTGAGTCAGAAACCTTGGAGTGCAGTGAACCCAGCGCTCAGGTATTTCCTATCAACAAACACAGTTGCCAGGTTACTAGACTGTTCTGCCATGGCATGCTGTTGATTTTTTTAAAAACTAATAAAAAGGCTAGACTCATAGAATATTAGAATAGAAGGAGCTCTACCATTTAGTCAGTGATATTTTTTTCACACTTGTTTGTAGCTATAGAAATTGGTGTTCAAATAAAAGTAGATAAAAGTGGAGGGGCTCTAACTTGGGGGGGATTTGGGCCCGTCCCTGTAATGATCTCGGCACAGACTCAGGGGTACCCCCGTGCCTCAGGCAGCCTGCAGTGTGATTGAAAGCTCCATCCTGGGGCAGACTGCCTGGCCCTCTGTGTGATTCTACCATACACCCACTCTATAACCTCAGACAGGATAACTCAACTCTCTGGTCTTCAATTTCCTCCCCTGGAAAACAAGGATGGTAAAAGTACAGGACTGGTAGAGTTGTTTGAGTGTTAAATGAGTTAATATGTGTGAAGCATTTAAGACAGTGCCAGCTCACACTTTGTGTCCAGTGAATGCTGTTATTATTATTATTACTGTTACAAAGTAGTTACAATTTAAAAGTCAGTACTCCATACACCTGTTTTCATAGCAGCATTATTCACAGTAGCCAAAAGGTGGAAACAATCAAGTGTCCATGGACAGATGAAGATATAAACTAAATGTGGCATATACATCCAATGGAGTATTGTGTGTGTGTGTGTGTGTGTGTGTGTGTGTGCGCGCGTGCTAAGTGGCTTCTGTCATGTTCGACTCTTTGTGACCCCATGGACTGTAGCCCACCAGGTTCCTCTGTCCGTGGGATTTTCCAGGCAAGAACACTGGAGTGGGTGCCATGCCCTCCTCCAGGAGATCTTCCCGATCCAGGGATTGAACCCCCATTACTTAGGTCTCCTGCATTGGCAGGCAAGTTCTTTACCCCTAGCACCACTTGGGAAGTCACAGTGGAGTAATTAATTATTCAACCTTAAAAAGGGGGGAAATTCTGACACATATTCTACAACATGGATGAACCTTGCAGATGTTACACTAAGTGAAATAAGCCAGTTACAAAAGAATCAATACTGCATGATTCCATTTATATGAGGTACCTGGAATAATCAGATTCATAGATGTATAAAGTTAAAATGGTAGTTGCCAGAGGCTGCGGAGAGGTAGGGATGAGGAGTTCTTGTTTAGTAGGTATAGAGTTTCTGTTTTACAAAACGAAGAGCTCTGGAGACTGGTGGCACAACAATATAAATGTACTTAACATTACTGAGCTGTACACTAAAAAATGATGAAAATTTTATATTACATGTGTACTTACCACAGTTTACAAAAGATTTTAAAAGCCAGTGCTCTGGTCCAGTCTGTCCGTTATATAGGTTAAAAAAAATAAAGCATGGAGGAAGAAATGTGTCCAAGTTTGCACAGGACTTCTAAACCAGTATAGTTTTCAGCTTTCAGGTGCCCTCATAACACAAGCATCTCACCATGCTGAATATGACTAGAGGTTTTAGATAATACCTATTTCAAACTACAGCCAGGCTGACTACTCATCTCTGCAGAGGAATCAGGCATCAATTCTGGAGCTGAATCTGGTGGGCTTACTAAAACGTGGAATATCTGTATGCCATCCTCTATGGGAAATTTCAGGGGGTTTTCATTGGTAATTTTGACTAAATTCTGCTTTCATCATGTAGATGACCAACTAAATTCTTCCCTTATTTCAGTCAGACAGAAACCACACTAGATATTTCCTCTGAAGAAATGTTACGTAGGGAACTAGTCAAATGTATTTTTGAGGACTGAGAGAACCAAAAAGGAAAATTGAAGTCTTACAGAAATTGTAACTACAAGGAATAGCACAGCACTCTAGGGCGGGGGTCTGTGGCAGTGAGTGTCAAACCTAAGTGTCATTGGAATCCCCCTGAAGGGCTTGTTTGAACACAGATTGCTGGCCCCACTCCAGAGTTTCTCTTTCACTGCAGCTGGAGTGGGGACTTGAGAATTTGCATTTCTCATGAGCGATCCCTAGGAAATGCTGATACTGCCTGTCCCAGGACTGTGTTTGAGAACCATGGGTCTAGTGGGAGGAGCTTGGAGTTATCGGAACCTACAGGCTCAGAAGAGAGGCCTCAGAGCTGGGACTCAAATACCTGAGGAGGGGGCATAGCCTAGTGTCATTAGGGGAAAGACCTCACAAGGGCTGAGAGTCTGGACTCAGACCTCCTGGGAGAAAGAATTGCCCAGTTGATGCTGGTACCTCCAAGGAAGGTAAGAAGATGGTTTTTCTGGAAGTGCTGGAAGAAACAAAATTAGAAGCAACTGCCACTACCAAGATGAGAAGAACTGCAGGCAGAGAGGAAGCAGCCAGTCCCTTCTCCCTCCTCCAGCCACGCAGAACGTAAAGGGAGAAGTAGCAAAGCAGAAACAGGATTTGCTCAATGCAGACCCAGCCTCACAGAGAAGAGTATAAAGGGTGGCTTCAAGAAGGCGAGGGTGAGATGATCTGAGAGAATAGCATGGAAACATGTATATTATCAAGTGTGAAACAGATCACCAGCCCAGGTTGGATGCATGAGACAAGTGCTCGGGGCTGGTGCACTGGGAAGACCCAGAGGGATGGGATGGGGAGGGAGGTGGGAGGGGGGATCAGGATGGGGAACACATGTAAATCCATGGCTGATTCATGTCAATGTATGGCAAAAACCACTACAATATTGTAATTAGCCTCCAACTAATAAAAATAAAATGAAAAAAAAAAAATCAATGAGCAGCACACTCATTCCTGACTCCTCCAGCACACCAAGTCATTGGCTGGGTTTCAGAGGCCAGTTATACAAAAGTGTGTGTTTTTAAGTATTAAACTAATACTCATCATGGAGAGATGGTCAGACAGGCAGCATCTTCCCTTTCAGTCATTCTTAGGAACCTTTTTGAGTGGAATTGTGAGGTCAAATGCCTGAATTTACATAATTTAAATATATATATACACACATGTATATATGATATGACTCCATAGTACAAATATATTTCATAAAAATTTGATTATTTGATATTATTTAACTTCTTTTTTCTTATTAACAAGAAAATATACTGTGATCATCTTTCTCTTCTAATGACAGCATGTTCTTCTTTTTATTTAAAGGCTGAGTAACATTCTTTTGTATGAAAGTTCCAAAATCTCTTAATCTCAAAACTTTCTTTTTGGGGGGGATGCTTAAGTTGTTTTTATTATTTTGTGACTGCAAACAGTGTTGCAGAGATACTCTTGTCCCCACACCTTTGTTTACTTATCCAGTTGTGGCCTCTAAATAAATTCTGGAGACAGATACAGATGTTGATCCTTGTAAAGAGTCTTGGGTAACCCAATTAATTTTCCCAAGAATCTTACAAATACTAAGATGAACAAAAATTTTAATAACTAATATTAATATTGGTTAGTATTGTGTGTGAATGTGATTGTTAATACATTCAGTTTAGATAAAATTTATTACCTAGGAGAGCAGGATTTTTATGAGGTAGACAGATGTCACCAAAAAATTTTTTTAAATAGCTTTATTTATTTGTTTATTTTTGGCTGTATGGGGTCTTCACTGCTACACAGGACCAAAGCTGTTTTATAGAGTTATTGTACAGCAGTATGTCCATTTAATAGTACTTTGAGAATAACATTTTACCATATATTTTACAGATACTTGTAATAGATCTATCTATGTTCTTGCAACATACTGTTGCTTTTGGTTTTATATTTTTTGCCAGGTCTCGAGTTAGGAATCCAGTTTGCAATTTCCAAGACATTTCTAATGGAATAAAGCATCCTCTTTTTGTTTCTTTTTTTTTTTTTTTTTTAAAGCATCCTCTTTTTGACTGAAATTTTTTCAAGCACGCTGCAGCTGAGTGAATACTGCTGAAATAGCAAGTGCTTTTTTTCCCCCTCTGGTGCTTATTCCTGTAACTGTTACTAAAGTCCTGTAGGAAAGTGTTCCCATGCCCACATTTCTGTCTTTGGAAACATGCTTTGGAGTTTATATAAAGTTTAATTTGGAAAGCTCCTCACAGATCATCTTATTTTCCAGTTTTGAAAGCCAAGTTCTGGAGTTGAGATTAGCATGAGGTCTCTTTATTCCCCAGTCCAGTCTCCGCCCCCCCCACCCCTTTTTTTTAACACCTTATTCCAGTTCTGCTTAAGCATAAGACATGTATATGGTTCATAGGAGGCTTGGCTGCCAATCTCCAGAAAAGAACAGCCCCTCAAACTAAAGCACTACAGTACTATTGTCAAACTTTTCCTCAAGAACGGGTGTATCTACATCTGATGAGTTAATCACCTGCTTCCAGGCAGGAGAGAGACATCTAAATTTAGGATATTCAGTCCAGGAAGCTATGATGTGATTCTTGTCAGAGACTCCTTGAGGCCTGATTCTGAAGTCCCCCGTTGGAGCCATCTTGAGACATCCCAGACCCTTTAGTTCTCATCTGAAGCCCATGATCTCTCTCATGAAGATCTCTCTCATGTCTTTTTCTTACAGGCAGGTCCCCGCCACCTGAACGTGCTGTGTGATGTCTCTGGGAAAGGTCCCAACACTGCCTGTGACTTTGACCTCCGCAGCCTGCAGCCTGACCCGAGGCTGGAAAACCTTGTACAACAAGTGAGCGCTGAGGACTTCGAGAAGCAGAATGAGGAGGCCCGGAGGACCAATCGGCAGGCCGAGCTCTTTGCCCTTTACCCATCAGTGGATGAGGTGGGTATGACTGTCTCCACACTGGAGAATTTCAGTGAAGACACAGAGAGCCTCCCAGGAAAATACTATTGCTTGTCATTATTGTGTAGCAATGTCAGGATGCTTAATTGTGTGATTTCTGGGCTGTGTTTTTCAGTAAGGCAAGCCTGTGTAACAGCAGAGCAAATTACTGATCAGTCATACCCTGGTGTCCCAGTGGTAAAGAATCTACCTGCAGTTCAGGAGGCGTAGTTTTGATCTGTGAGTCAAGAAGATCCCCTGTTGGAGGGCATGGCAATCCACTCCAATATTCTTGCCTGGAGAATCCGATGGACAGAGGAACCTGGCGGGCTACCGTCCTTGGGGTCACACAGAGTCAGATACAACTTAACAACTGAGCACACACACTACTAAGTCTGGTGGCTTACTTACTAGTGTCCTGAATTCGCTTCAGCTTTATTTTTTTCTCATCCATATTTTCCAACCACCTTGGTTTTCTCATCTATTTATTTTTTTTGCAGTGTCCTCAAATCCTCATTTTTAATTGTCAGAGGGCTCAAATCCTCTTCTGAATGAGGAAGATTAAATATGAATAATATGGACAGTGTTATCATCTCCATTCTTCATATTGCAAAGTAAGAATCAGAGAGGTTAAATAACTTGTTCAAGATTCAGCAGGCAGGTTGAATTATAGAATGGGGATTATAACACATTAACTCCAAGTTTTATGTTTAACTGTTTATCTATATATGGCTATACCTAATGGAAATCCAAAGATGACATAAACAATCACATCTTGTAACTTTTCAGTTTCCACCTATAGATTTGGAAGTTTTTACCAAATTTGTCTAGAAATATTATATCTGACTGATACGACCTTCACACTCCTCTTCCTCCCAGCTCCCTGATGGAGGTGCCAATAGGTAATAATGACCCAAAATGGATACCATAAGAGAAGAAACAATTAAAGGGTGAGGAGGAGACTTACAGAGACATCAGCTCATTAAAATCTCCTTCACTAGATTAAATGGGAGGATATCCAGGCTTGATTACAAGGATGAATCATAGACCATTTTGAAGGAATTGTGTTTTATGGTCTTTAAATGGTGCAGAAACTCACTCGAGACTAAAAGTTATGATCTAGCAGACATCCTAATGCGGCCTGCTTTACTAACTGGAGAGGATTCTTTGTGATTAGTGTATAGGATATTTGGAAATTGGAAAGTCTAAAATACTTGAAGGCTTCTGTACTGGCCCTGTAATGTGCTGAAGTTATACACACAAAAATTACATTTGCTCTTGTAACTTGTACTTTCTCCAAAGAAAGTCCTGTAGAAAAAAGGGGTAAGTTTCTTACCTACTATGAAATGACTACAAATGCTGATTTTTTTTTTTTTTTGGACAACACATTCATGAAATTATTTTATATTATTATTACTTTATGTCCTTGTGAAGAAAATTAGAAGAGAGGTGAACTATTATATCCAATTAAGACTGAGTATACAGGGGAGGCAAAATTAGAATTCAACCACAAAGCTTCTATGAGGTGAGTTCTTTCCCTGATTCACTCTGATTCTGTAAAAGGCATGTGCTGGTCCCTAAGAAAGGTGCACTATTCTCCAGATCATAGGGGAGTTTGCACTGGGACTCTTCTGGGTTGCAAGTGATAGAACCCAACTAAAATCAAATAAATTTTTTTGAAAAGTGTGGAGACTTACTGGCTTGTAATGAAATCTCAAGCAGGGAGATGTGGAGTTGGCCTCAGGTTCCACTGGGTCTGCTGACAGAAGAACCTCATCTCTCATATTATCCCTTTCTCTCTTGTGATCCCTCTCTCTTTCTCACTGTATCTGTTTTCTCCCAGGAAGAGGAAAACAAGAGGTGTCCACGACTTCATATTTCCTCTTCTGCTTCATTGGCAATTCATTTTTATTTCAGATAACTGTGAAAGTGCAAGAAATTCACATAGTTTTGAGGAGACTTGGGAAACATATGAACATATAGACCTTGTTTGGAACCTGAATTAACGAACTAACTATAGAAAAAACAGCAGTTGGGGAAGTTTGGAGCTGACTACATATGTCATGAAAATAGGAAATTATTATTAATTTTTAAAAATTAATAGTAGCATTATAGTATATGTTTTTAAAAGTCCTTATCTTTTAGAGGTCTCTACTGAAGTACTCACTGATGAAATTATATGATCTCTGGGGCCTTGTTCTGAGCAATCCAACACTGAGTGGGGGAGCAGTAAGTGAGGGTGCATGCTGTGTGCTCTGTTAAGCTGCTTCAGTTCTGTCCGACTCTTTGAGACCCCATGGACTATAGCTCACCAGTCTCCTCTATCCGTGGGATTCTCCAGGCAAGAACACTGAAGTGGGCTGCCATGCCCTCCTTTGGGGAACCTTCCTGACCCAGGGATGAAACCAAATTGCCCGTAAGTCAAAATTGTTGAAGCTAGGTGATGGTTACATATGATCCATTACAGTGTTTTCTCTACTTTTGTATATGCTTACAATTTTCCAAATGAAGAGCCTTTTAAAAGTATACCAAAGTTTTGAATCCAGACCAAAAGCAGAGTGTAAAAGCAGAGTGTTTTTACGGTGAGGCTGTTCTCCAATAGGGGGCCCCTTCCCTTTCAGATGTGTCTATCCTGATCACCCTGAAAGTTCCAGCTTGCTCTGAGGGCCTTCACCTCAGTATGGGCATCAGAACAGCACCTCCTGTGAAACAACTCAGCAATTCTACCCACCAAACTGTTTAACACAAAGGGGAATTGAAAGTTAGAGTGGTGGTGAGTTTACACCTGGGACTATTCCACCAAACTGGGCACAGATTTAATAAGAAGATAGCTTTATTGCCATTTTAAAAAATTCTTCTGGTTGCTGTCGGATATTCGGGATGGCATTTATAGCCCAGGAATTGAGAGAGAGTAGCACTGAAACATATACATTACCACAGGTACAATAGATAGCTAGTGGGAAGTCGCTATATAACACCGGAAGCTCAACTTGGTGCTCTGTGATGAACTAGAGGGATGGGGTTGGGGGGTGGGAGGGAGGTCCCAGGAGGAGGGGACTTATGTATACTATAGCTGCTTCTTGTCGTAAGGCACAAACCAGCACAACATTGTAAAACAATTATCCTCCAATTAAGAATGAATTTAAAAATATAATTAGACATGGCCCTATTCGTTGGACACTTGTGAGCTGCAGACCATTCATCAGAGTTTGTGTACCTACTACAAGAGCGGGAATTAAAGTTCTCAGGACGACTTGCACTGTCAGTCTTTGCATCCATGACTATAATTAAGATACTGTGATAGTTCACATTTGAATTTTTTAATTAATTTTTCTTGGAGTATAGGTGCTTCACAATGGAGTATAGGTGCTTCACAAAAACTAAAAAAATTCATTTTTGCTATATAGCAAAGTGAATCAGCTGTATGTATACTTGATACTTCCCCTTAAGTCTTTGGTCCCTATGTAGTGAAATAGACAGACATATCTCTTAAAGTGTCATTACTAAGCTTTTCGATTCTTAGGACTTTAGCAAGTTCTAGCTGGACATGTCTATTTAGAACCTATAAATTCAGCCCCAAATCTCTATCATCTGTTTAAGGAAATTGTGAACCAAGAAAGCCGCTGTATTACAGTATTAATGGTTTACAGTTTTAGGGTTTTAGGTGAAAATTTCTGACTCAAATTTCAAGTCTGAAACTCACATATTTACTAGTAAAGCCCTCGGCAGGAGAAATATTCTGATTGTCCTTAGAGCCAGCAAAAAAAAAAAAAGTCAACAATAGGTATAAGATTTTGCAATGCCATCTGGTGGATGTTACTAAGCCTTATCTATGTTCACATTTCCTTCCTTCCTCTTTTGGTCTCTTTGTCTTAAATGTTTGGTTGTCTAAAAGGAGAAAAATGTTTGCTGTAAATGCTGACTTTGAAGCATGGGGGTTGGATAATAAACTCTTATAAAAGTTGATGTATTATTCTGTGACTAGAAATAAAGCAAATGCAGATTGTCTTGCATGGTAGATAGCAGTCTTCCCTTCCCTTGGTTAACTGCAGCTGATTAATTCACTACTGATTTCATGGGAATTCACTACTGATTTCTTTTACAATGTGATTAATAATAGGAGGATGCTGTGGAAATACGTCCGGTACCAGAATGTCCCAAGGAACATCTGGGAAACAGAATATTGGTCAAGTTGCAGGCCCTGAAGTAAGTATCAGCAAACACTACCTACTCCATTGAGATCTGTCTTGCCTTTCAGATACAGACTGTGTTTTTCTCATCAGAGCTTGAATCGGGGAGGACCCCAACACACTTTTAACAGTGGGCAGTTGTGAAGTAGTAGAAAGTCCAGAGTTCAGAATCAGGTAGTCCCAGATTCTATTCCTGCCAGGCCTTTGACATTCTACTATGAAAAGGAAGATGAATACTAAGGTTAGATGTATAGGTAATTAATTGAGTGAAATGTCCTGTGATAAGTAAAATGGCAGTACAAGCCAGTGGTGTGCTGGAGTCCACTCTAACTCGTGAGAGCTCAGTGTATGTTTCTCTTCCCAACTCTTTATTCAGTGAAGTCACATTGGTAGTTTAAAATTAGCCATGGTGGAATGGTAGAAATATTTACAATATTGAAATCAAAAAATTCCACACGTTAGGTCCTTTTTATTTTTAGAGATTTATATGCATTTCCCAACATACCACTATTAAAACACAATGAAAAATGCAACTAAAACTCAGTTTCAGTGCCAGAGGACATTAGAGCGTAGTGGGGATTGTAGCAAACTATCCTATGGGGGCGCTCACTACTAGCTTGTGCCAAGTCTCGTCGTCCAAATGAACTGACCCATTTTGATCTGATTTTTTTTTTTAATCAGTTATCTGATTTTTTTTTAAAGAGAAACTAGAAACCCAGATTTTTCTGCATGATTTCCTGACTTCTTAAAAATTTTCTCATTTCCTTCTTTAGTAACACACATTTTAAACAGAACATGTCTGAAATCTGGATTCATCTCATGGGTCAGATCAGAGAAGAAATAAGTGAAAAAGAAATGAAAGAAACAATCAGTTCAATTGCTTAGTTGTGTCTGACTCTTTACGACCCCATGAACCACAGCACGCCAGGCCTCCCTCTCCATCACCAACTCCTGGAGTCTACCCAAACCCATGTCCATTGAGATGGTGATGTCATCCAACCATCTCATCCTCTGTCATCCTGCCTTCTCCTGCCCTCAATCTTTCCCAGCATCAGGGTCTTTTCAAATGAGTCAGCTCTTAGCATCAGGTGGCCAAAGTATTGGAGTTTCAACTTCAACATCAGTCCTTCCAATGAACACCCAGGACTGATCTCCTTTAGGATGGACTGGTTGGATCTCCTTGCAGTCCAAGGGACTCTCAAGAGTCTTCTCCAACACCACAGTTGAAAAGCATCAATTCTCTGGTGCTCAGCTTTCTTTATAGTCCAACTCTCACATCCATATGTGACTACTGGAAAAACCATAGCTTTGACTAGACAGACCTTTGTTGACAAAGTAATGTCTCTGCTTTTTAATATGCTGTCTAGGTTGGTCATAGCTTTTCTTTCAAGGAGCAAGTGTCTTTTAATTTCATGGCTGCAGTCACCATCTACAGTGATTTTGGAGTCCAAAAATATAAAGTCTCTCACTGTTTCTGTTGTTTTTCCATCATTTGACATGAAATGATGGAACCAGATGCCTTGATCTTAGTTTTCTGTATGTTGAGTTTTAAGTCAACTTTTTCACTCTTCTCTTTCATTTTCATCTAGAGGCTCTTTAATTCTTCTTCTCTTTCTGCCATAAGGGTGGTGTCATCTGCATATCTGAGGTTATTGATATTTTTCCCAGCAGTCTTGATTCCAGCTTGTGCTTCATCCAGCCCAGCATTTCTCCTGATGTACTCTGCATATAAGTTAAATAAGCAGTGTGACAATATACAGCTTTGATGTACTCCTTTCCCTATTTGGAACCAGTCTCTTGTTCCATGTCCAGTTCTGACTGTTGCTTCTTGACCTGCATACAGATTTCTTAGGAGGCAGGTCAGGTGGTCTGGTATTCCCATCTCTTGAAGAATTTTCCCCTGTTTGTTGTGATCCACACACTCAAAGTCTTTGGCATAGTCAGTAAAGCAGAAGTAGATGTTTTTCTGGAATTCTCTTGCTTTTTCCATGATGCTCTACCTAGGCAAAACTATGTAGGCATAAAAAATTTTCATACCCTATTAGGAAAGTCATCCATCTGTTAAAGTCAATTAATGAACCCCTTAGGCAGCACCTGGTTTGCCATTAGGGCACTTGGATTTTGGATTCAAGACTGTGTTTCAGCCCTGGGGACTTCTCTGGAATTTTGAGTTCTTATAAATAAAGTAGTTAGGCCAGATCATCCCAAAGTTCCTACGTGATGTAAATTTCTGATTCTTATGTGGAGCCTCCCCAGTTCCTCTCCTCAGAACATAAGCCAGCATGACTGCTTACACAGTTGTGGGGCTCTCTTGATGTTGTAGCACTCTCCTCAAGTCAATGCTACCAGCTGGTGGGGGAGTTAGGACTTTTTGTCTTGTACACAGAGATGAGCAGCCAGTAAGCCAGCTTTGTGTTGAGCAATGGGTACATAACGCTAGTCCCTGGGATCTGACCCAGCTGGGGGAAACTCTTAGCCCTTCAGCAGGAGGACTAAGTGGAAGTGACTATTCCATCCCCCTCTACATTCATCATGCAGGAAATCCACCCTATTGTCTGAGGCTCTCACCCACCCCCACAGGAAGTGCATCAGGCCACTGTTGGCTGCAGTAACTCTGCTCTTTGGGATTGGAGGAATTCTACCCTCTGATGCTTGACACTCAGCCTCCTAGATGTTTTCTATAAGTAAATGGCAGATCTTCTCACAGATGGGAAGACATGGCCACGAAGACTATTGTTAAAAAAATAATCGTGTCACTTGGATTTCTCCTGACGAAATTTGTGAAGTGTAGTTTTAATGATTTATCCCCCAAACTGCCAAAGCAGAAATTAAAGAGAACTGTAGTGTTTGCTCAGTCTTTGACCTGCTCCAGTGTCTTAAATAGTATTTGTACCAACATATACCTGCAAGAGGGGAGATGTAGCTTTCACTACTTTAAATAAACTGGACAAAAGAAAGCAAGTTCTTATAGGTAAACCAATACAGATAACAAAATTTGCTGTGATATCCGTTTTTCACTGGTATTTCAATGGCAGTAAATACATTCACATTGTTGTACAGCTATTGCCACCATCTGTTTCCATAACTCTTCTCACTTACCCAAACTGGAATTTTATACCCACTAAACAATAACTCCCATTTCTATCTTCCACCATTCCCTTATGGAAGTGGAATTACACAATGTTTGTCCTTTAGTGACTGATATATCTCACTTACACAGTTTCTTCAACATTTGTCCATATGGTAGGATGTATCAGAATTTCCTTTCAAGACTGAATAATTTTCTGTTGCATGCATATACCATATTCCATTGATTCACTCATCTTTGATGGACACCTGAGTTTGCGTCCACCTTTTGGCTACTGTGAATAATGATGTTCCTTGACATTGTTTATGAAGTATGTTCACACATATTGTCTTTCACAGTCCTTAACAACAATCCTAGGAAATGGGAACAGTAAGTATCCTTTCCTCATTTTACAAATAAGTGGACCTGGGGAAAGTCAGTAACCCAATGAAGATTCCAGAATTAGCCAGACTGGGAGAGGGAGCAGAGCCCAGGTCTTTCTGACTCAGTGTCTGTGACTCTTCCATCGTGCCCTCTGTCTCATTTCCAAAGGTGTCATTTGACCAACTCCTTTGTCTGGTTACCTCTGTCCACATATTCTTTAAAAAATTCTCTTCTTAGACAAAGCTGTGATAAATCCATTCTCTCACACACAGTTGAAAACAGGATTTGACCTAATTTGCATGACTTCTGCAGTGGCGGTGGTCCAGGGCCTGGTTACTAGGACTCTCAGCTGGCAATGTCATAGGCTGTTAGTGAAGTGAAGTCGCTCAGTCATGTCCGACTCTTTGCGACCCCATGGACTGTAGCCCACCAGGCTCCTCCATCCATGGAGTTTTCTAGGCAAGAGTACTGGAGTGGGTTACCATTTCCTTCTCTAGGGGATCTTCCCCAGGGATCAAACCCGGGTTCCCCGCATTGCAGGCAGATGCTTTACCATCTGAGCCACCAGGGAATCCCTGTATGTCAACCTGAAACATTTAGAAAGTGCATGTCTGTTCCATGTGCATCCTATAGCAAGCAGGATTGTCCTTGGGGTTGCCTTCTCTTGTCTTCAGCCCACCATTTCTGGGGGAATTGGCAATTAGGGCCAATGTGAGAGCTGCTCTTTCTAGCTCTCGTTGGATCCTCACACCTCAGTGTTGATCAGCTATGCTCACAGTTCCCTCCCTCCATCTCAGTTCAGAAGCTCCCCTGGCAGTGGAAGGACCAGACACTCACACACATCATAACCGTATTTCCTTCTGGCTGTCCCACTATAAATCTGAAGAAAAGCAACTTAGCTTTTCTTTTTGTATGGGCTGAAAGCCGCAGCCCTTAAAAATTGAATAATAAGAGCTCCCTATTCTGGCAGTAAAATGTAAACTGTAAACAAGACCTTTAGCTAAGACAGACTCAGTCCTCGGAAAACCCAGCAGCCACAACAGTGAGAAGTGCCATGTCGGATCAGATGGAGAATCTGTTCCACACGCTCTCTGTTGCAGGGCCACCAGCAAGCACTTTCATGATCTCAAATGGCTAGGAATTTTCTCTGAACCTCTCATACTGCTCTGTTAATATTCTCATATGATTCTCATATGCGTGGAGCCACCCAAATTCTTTAGGAAACTACTTACATTTTTAACCAGATTATGAAGATGCATTTTCAGAAATTTCAAAATTATCAAAGTTAAATCCATATAAACTTTTCTCTCTTTCTCTGACAGGTTTGATATAGAAATTGAGCCTCTGTTTGCCAGCATTGCCCTCTATGATGTTAAAGAAAGGAAAAAGGTAAGCAAGCAAAAATAACTCAGCCCTGAGGGCATTGTATATTGTTCATGGAATCTTTGGGCTCATGTCTTTAAATATCATTTCTATGCAGTAAAAACATTAGATTTGAAAGCAAATGACCTTTGACATGTCCAGTTCTGTTGCTTTTTCAGTTTAAAGAAGTGACTTGGAAATGTTTGTCATTTATGTTCTTTGAAGACTCTTAAAGGAAAAGTTGATAGCCTGGCTGAGACAGAGAACTGATATAGTGACATATGGGGTTACACATAAAACAAAGCAATTTAAACATGGCTCTAACAAGCTCAATGCATGTAATGTTTCCTGAGTTCGGGAGTTTTTTCATTTTATTGTGAATGGAAGGCATCTTGTGCAATAAAAGTCTAAATTTGCCGTTGGGTAGAGTCCTTACCAAGTATAACGTGCTTTTAATTGAAAAGACTTTTCCATGCGTGTTTTAATGTTTAGTCATTTTGTAACTCCTAAAGAAGGACAGAAATAGCAAAACCAGGGGAGACACTTCTGCCCCCTTGCTCAAATACTATAACCACTCAGTATTTAAGGAAGTGTGTATTTTTTAAATAAATATTAATAATCATGAAGATTTGTATTAGCCAGGATAGGTTAAATGCTAAAACAGGAGACCCCACCACGAACACACACACACATTCAGTGGTTTAAAACTGTAGTTCTCAAATTTGCACAGGCATCAGAATCCCCTGGAGGGCTCGTTAAAACAGTTGCTGGGCCCAAGGCCAGAGTTTCTGATGCAGTAAATCTGGTAGGCCCTGAGAACTTGCATTTCTAACAGGTCCCCAGGTGATGCTGAAGCTGTTGGTCAGGGGACCACATATGGAGAACTTGTGGCTTAAGGAAGGAGAACTTCCTGTTGTTTGTTTCTTAACAATCTAGGGATTTTCCTGGTGGTCCAGTAGTTAAGAATCCACGTTGAAGTGCAGGGGACTCAGGTTTGATTCCTGACTGGGGAGCCAAGGTCTCACTTGCCCCAGAGAACCAAGCCCGCCTCTGTGCATCACGAGGGAAGATCTCGCTTGGTGTGACAAAGACCCAGTGTGCCGCATCTAAGACCCAACGCTGCCAAGTAACTAACTAGCAGTCCAGGGCAGGGTTGGGGGCGCAGGGTCAACAGTGGCTTGCTCCACTCAGTCATTCGGGAACCCAGGCTGGCATCTTTGGTATGTGGTCTCCCAAATCATTCTTATCACTGCCACTGCAGCTCCCAGAAAAGGGGAAAAGATAGCAGAGGGTGGAGGTGGGTAGAATTGGAGCCCGGAAGTTTTGACCCATCACTGCTCCTGCTCACAGTTCATTGGAGAGAATCTAGTTACATGCTTCCCAGGTGGCGCAGTGGTAAAGAATCCACCTCCCAGTGCAGGAGATACAAGAGACGTGAGTTTGATCCCTCGGTCAGGAAGATCCCCTGAAGTAAGAAATGACAACCTGCTCCAGTATTCTTGCCTGGGAAATCTCATGGACAGAGGAACCTGATGGGTTACAGTCCATGGGGTTGCAAAGAGTCAGACACAAGTGAGTGCATGTGTGTGCACATGCATGCGCGCGCGCGCGCACACACACACACACACACACACACTTTTAACTGCAAGGGAGCTGGTAAATGCAGTCTCTGCCTGGGAGCCTCTTCTTGGCTGTAAATCTATTAGTGGTGAAGGGAGAACCAACTCTGCAAGGGTTCTTAAGTCACACTACACTATTTGGACCACTCGTCCAACATGAGTGCTCCATCCATGGAGCTCTCATCATGTCACAGTCTAGCTCAAAATCTTTAACGGAGCCTTGCACCTGAAACATGAACAACAAACTCTTCACCTTCCACACCTGGCTTTCTTCAGTATGGCTCTCATCTGCTTTCTTTCCCTTGAGAGCCTCGGCAGAGTCAAGCTGGATTTCTCAGTATTAACTAAAGTCGCTGCAGGTTTTCCAGCTGCTGAGACATCTGTGCTGTGTTCTCTCCCTGGCACCTGTCACCCTCCAGCTCTGCCTGGTGGAATCTTCTTCCAAGGCCTGTCCATCTCACTCACCTCCCCCTTGGAAAGCATCCCCCATCCGCCCCACGGGATATGACCTCTCACCCTCGGGAACTTGCACAACGCTTTTTCCTGAGTGTGGTCACTTACATTTTGCTCCTACTGTAGTTAGTACATATTTGCCTTTTCCCTCCTTCTTGACTGTAAGCTAATTGGGAGCCCAAGTAATGCCCAGTTCTTCTTCAGTGCAGTATCTGGCACATCACTGTATTCAGGAGATATTGGTGGGATAATAAAAATTTTAATGTTTCAAAGAACATCTCTCAAATGACTCAAAAATACCTAGAGACTGTGGCAAAATATATATCAGATTTTCCAGCAAGCACTGATGATAAACCATGTCTATGATTGCACTTACTTCTCTCATGAAATTTGGTGGGGCTTTTTCACTCTTTTTTTTTTTTTTCTTTAAAACGTGTTTAGACCATGAGAACAACTATAACTCACTTTTTTCATTTTGCCACTCGTTTACAGATCTCAGAAAATTTTCACTGTGACCTGAACTCTGACCAGTTTAAAGGATTTCTGCGTGCTCACACGCCCTCTGTTGCCACATCCAGTCAGGCAAGATCTGCGGTGTTCTCTGTCACCTACCCATCCTCGGACATCTACCTAGTAGCTAAGGTAGTTCCATGCAGTCTGGTTTGCACATTCTGATGTTCTCATTGTAGCATTAGTCCCAGTGCCTGTTTAGGGTGAAAGAGGTGTCAGAAAGTACTACATGTCCTCTGGGAGATTCACTTTGTTTCCCTCTCAACTGTACTCCTTTTCCTTTTCAAGCAAACTGTGTTGGATACTAGAATGACTATGTTTTGAAGTTATACAGTCCCAGGTTTCAGTCCTGGCTTTGCAACTTAGCACTTATATGACTGTGGGCAATTACCTAACCTTTCTGAGACTTAGTTTCCTCATCTGTTAAGTGCAGATAATAACACCTCCCTCAATGAGTAGATGTGACTACAGAATAAAGCCTGGGATGGATGAGCACCCTTCCTCCTAACAAGGAAAGCCCCGTTGGCTATCTAGCTCTGGGAGGCTGCTGTGGAGAAAATCTTGGACAGAGTCTCCTAATCATGTTCATGATTTTCTAAAGACCCAGAGTTAAATGTCTGCACATATCTAGGCTCTGACAGTTTGAGATGTGGGTTTTAGTTTCCAAGTTTCACTCTCCATTTTTTTTTATCACCATTGTAGGCAGTTCTAAGTGGAAGGACCTTTTATTCTAGATTGTACTCTTAACCAGTGTAAGAAAACCAGAGACTTTCTCTACACTCCAAAATGGCTGGTTAGAAGTTAATGGCAAACATTGAGTATTTTACCTGCCTTAAGCCAAATAATTCGTCTCATTGACTCTTTACCCTCAAATTTAAAAAAAGTTCAGATGTTTTGGTTTCATGTACACCCAGCATTCTAGGTTTGGGACATTTTCTAATTAGCACAGTGTTTTGTGTACATAATCTCATTGCTTCCTCCTTGATCCCATGGGAGCAGCATACAGATTCCAAAAAGTTCAGGTGATATGGAAGTCACTTAAGTGACAGATATATTTCCCTCCTTGCTCCCTTTACAGCATTGTGCAAAGATTCTGAAGGTCATTATAGTTTGAAGGGAACTTGTGTAAGTTTTTGGAAACTACAGTTAAAATTCTGTTGCTGAAAAGATACATATGTTGTTATTAAATTTAATATGTATACTTTTCATTGCAGTATTACTCAGACATACAGGAAAATTAGCTTAAAGTGCATTCTAGCAGCCTTTCAACTTGGAGTTAATCTGTAAATTCTCTCCAGCCTGAGAAATCAAAGAAGCCAACACTAGTTCTATAGATCCAAAGTTTACTTCCAACTCCACTTCTCAGTGGATGACTTTATTTTGGCTAACCCATGGTAGGTAGTATGCTATATATCAGTGGTTACCTGTGAGTGACTATTACTTACTAAATGTATTCCAAAATTTTCCAATGCATAAATGTTTTCATTTGGCAGTGATAAGCATTCTCTAAATTGTCTGGGTAGAAGTTAAGAAATTTAAATCTGTCCAATAAGAGTCTCTGGTTTTCTTCTGATTTGTTTTTCTTTACAGTAAACCAGGGTTGTTGCTTCTTTCCCTCTAAATAGGACTGAGGGTAGCCTCTTTACCTCCAGTAAATCCCCAGGCAATTCTGATATGCCCCATCGCCTACCTGCCATGGTAATGCGGACTCATGCATCTCTTTTACGCATCAGTCATGAAGGACCACATAGTAACCTGTCCTAGCAGCCTGCGGCTTTGACTCACAAAGTACTTGGAGTTAGCCTTGCCCAACTCGGTGAAGGGAATAGTGTCTGCTGGTTTGGTCAAGTGTGGATTCTCCTGCTTCCAAATTCTGGAGACCCTTCTCTTGTGCCACACTATACATATGAAGTCATAGCATTCCAGTTCTTTGCTTCAGTGTCCTAGTTAAAAGTTTCTTCATCTCTGTTCAAAGGTCATTTTAAAGACTGCATTTTAATTCCTTGACCTTGTGGAAAAATTAACTTCTTTCTTTCTAATTTTCTTTATAAGCTCCTGACCATGAACTTCAGGAGAATAGGGCTCAGGTCTATCACGTTCACCACCTTGTCTCCCTAACAATTACCCTGTAGGAGGGACTCAGCAAATATTTATTTGAATGATAGGTGAATGATCGCTGACTAGCAGGAACACGGGTCAGTCTTTTACCTCACGTGTTAAATGTCCGTGGTCTCAGCCTGGCACATCTCTCAGGAGGATCAGCCTTGTCTTCAGGCTATGGCAATGGGAAGGGGATTTTATGTTCTTCTTTGAGAAGAGAGACTTCTTGCTTGCAGTCTTCCTGACACAGATGTTCTCTGAGAAGCCCCATGCTGCTTCCTTTAAAACTCCAGGAAACACCCCTCCATGGAACAGGACATTTCTGGTTTAAATACTTTGTACCTAACTGACAATGCCTGTTAAGAATGTGTGCCTTTTAGGATATATTGACCTAAATTTCTTCGTCAAGGATCGTCTCAACTAAAGATACAGACAAATGGGACTAAATCCACTTGGTTTTACTTGCACATCTAAGTTAAATTTTTTTGAGCAGAGAATTAGGCAGTTTTAAATTTCTGCTTTTCTTTCTTTCAAACATGATGCCCAGATTTGTGGCCATCTTAAGGTAGTTGCAAGAAAATGCTTGACGGTAGTAGCATCCATTCAAGTTACCAGCCAGTTAGCAAAGTGAAAAGCTGCGCCATCCTCCTGCTTTCGAGTTCCTCTCCAAGTCTTTTAAATCCAGAGAAGCAGCCCTAATAGGAAATACAAAGGAAATGATTACAGATAATTTATTCTGTTCATTTATTCATTTTGTGGAAGGTTTTAGTCCCCAACCTGACTTTTACAGAGGTCATATCTCTTTTTTACATTGTAAGCAATAATAAAGAAAATGAGCTATTCACTTCCTACATATGTCTTGTGGGTTTTGTATTATAAAATAACTTTTATTGCATTTTTTATTGTAGGCATAATACATGTTTATTGTTTAAAAACAGAGAATACACATAAGCAATAGGAAGAAAATATAGTACATAATCCCACCATACAAAGATAACTACTGTTAACATTTGCTGTGTATCTAATCTTATCCCTTTTATATGCCTTTATGATTTTCTTTTTTATAAAACTGTATAATACTCTTCGTGCTAATTTTTTAAATCAAAAATATATATTGTGGACATCTTTTGATGTCATTAGATACTGTCATAAAGCACTATTTTGATGGTTGCATGGATTCCATTATATGGATTAATTCATGAACTTTGTTTCAATATTTTTTTTTTGTGGTAGATTGAAAAAGTCCTTCAGCAGGGAGAGATTGGAGACTGTGCAGAACCCTACATGGTTATCAAAGAAAGTGATGGTGGAAAGGTATGCTATTTTGACTGTTGCTAATTGGTAACATTTTACAATAAGCAGATATCTTTCAAAAGTCTTCCACAAAACAGTTAATGGAGTTTAGTCCATAATGTGTCCCTATATGAAGCACTAGTCAATTATATTAAAACAAAATAAGGAAGGGAAAATGATCAATGATGATAACTTTTTAAAGAAATAAATTATTAAACTCAACAAAGTCAACATGTGATGTCTAGTTACAGAACTTGACTAGAGCAGAGACACTTCCTGTTGCCTTGGTTCTGAGGCTCCAACTCAGTTGGTTGAGAGGGCCACAGACACCCCGAAACTGTACACTGCCAGACTCTCTTAGCCTTACTACAGCATGGGCCATTGGCCTTTCTGGTATAAATATTTAAAAATTATCTTGAGACTGCCATACATCAGAAATTTATTAGTACAACATAGGTACTGAGCCTATGAAAAGGACATCTCTTCTCAGTACCCATTTCCAAAAGTTTCTAATATAGTTTTTAAAATATGGCCTTTTGGGAAGTAAGACTTGCCTGACAGCATCCCTGCTCAGACAGTAAAGAATCTATCTGCAATGCAGGAGACCCAGATTCAGTCCCTGGGTCAGGAAGATCCCCTGGGAAAAGGAATGGCTACCCACTCCAGTATTCTTGCCTGGAGAATCCCATGAACAGAAGAGCCTGCCAGGTTATAGTTCATGGGGTTGCAAAGAGTCGGACATGACTGAGTGACTAACAATTTCACTTTTTTTTTCACTTTCAATAGTATCCTACTGCAGAGTCATAAGTAAGGTTCAAGTTAAGATTTATTGAACTCAAGATACTTTTTTTAAAATCTGAAATTAGAATGAATACCTTAAAGGTGTTGTCAACCTAATAAGGAAGTTGTAAGAAACCCTTTTAGATGTCTCTGGAATCTTCCAAGGCATCTTTGGAAAACGAGGCTCTCTTAAGGGCTTAAGAGAGGTGATGTACAGAACTTTTCATCCCAAAATTCCCTTATATGAATCCAATGTAGCTAACCCCTCAAAGAGGTATTTATTGATTAGCTAGTATAACAAGCCCAAGTCTTTGGGGAGTTTTTTGTTTGTTTAGCTGAAGATGTATTTAATAGTTAATGCAACCTTTCTTTAACTTTCTTTAAATCCCCCCTTTTCTGTTATGTGGTTCCTTATCAGTTGCACTTCTGGCCTCAGTTGTGTTACTTTTCTGCCTATTCACTCTTTAATCAGTAGAATGGGGATTTTGGAGATGGCTGTCTGATCCATGGAAGAGGCAGCTGACCTGATGCTAATGTCTTATTGTTTGTTTCTGCTGTCTCTTTCCATTTTCTGCTAGAGTAAAGAAAAGATTGAAAAACTAAAACTTCAAGCTGAATCCTTCTGCCAGCGTTTGGGGAAATACCGGATGCCCTTTGCTTGGGCTCCCATAAGCTTAGCAAATTTCTTCAATGTCTCTACCCTGGACAGGGAGGTAACCGATGTGGAGTCCATGGTTGGTAAGCTTTTCAACTGTGTGTGAAGGGCAGGGCTCCCCAGTGTACCAGCCCTGAGGTCAGCTGCTGATTGGTGGGAGTAGGGGTGCAGTAAGGTGGGGGAGTGGGTAGGGAGAAGCAAGTGAATAGGGTGAAACACAATTAGAACCAGAATACAAATGCTTGATTGGGCAGTGATCCCCAAGACAATTATCATAACTTTGTGGAGTTGAAATATAGTAAGATTTTTGGTTGGAATTTTCTGTACAGCTAGACGCTTTAAAAAGCTAATTTACTTCTTAAAAGCAAATTGTTGAAAATAACAAGAAAATATAATAATATAGTCTATAGTGTGTTAAACAAACGTACTGTAGTTGGCTCCTAAATATAAGAAGAGAAAGGGCTTCTAAAAGCAAAACTCATTTTTTTTTTTCAGTAAAATTTTAGTTCCTTAAAGTTTGTTTTGCCAAGAGCAATGAAAAAAAGTGGTTGCCAAAATAGTATTTAGTTACTATTCTGATTCATTTAGCATATTTCTCTTTTTCATTACATTTCATTCATCTCAATTATGAGCTTCCTCAACAGTTTGGGTTTGGAACTATTGAAAAGGGTTACAGAGTTCTCAAGCATATCTCCCCTCACCTATGGCAGAGTTCCTGTTTTTTAAAATGTCTTTTATCTAGCAAATATTTATGTCTCCACTCACATTTCTTGGGATATTTCTCACGCATCCCCTTAGTGCTGCCACTTCCGAAATGTTGCCTTTAGCAGAGGAGTGGAGGAAAAGGTATTGTATTGCTGCTGTCCTGGAGTTATTGATGCATAATTACCAGTCCAAACTCCTGGGTTATTTCAAAAACAAGCTCCATTTTCATCCATCCTGATCTTCACATGACAATATATATAGGTTTTTTTTTTTTTTTTTAATGCCACTTTCTATGTAGACCAAGGTAGCCTTATTCAAAAGAGTTCTGCATAGAAAAGGACACCTTTCAACTAGACAGTTAAGGCACAGAGCTTGCTGGATCCTCAGTCATTTCCAAGCAAGGAGAAATTAACCTGACTACAGAGACTGATTCTTAAGAAGCAACCAAAGATGCTGTGTGTTATCCTGAGCAGTGTGGCAAGTTTAGGGGGCTCAGTGGTAGTAGGAAGCTCCAGTTCAGCATCACGACAAGAATTAAGGGTAAGAGAATGTTCAAAGACAGGGTTGGACCATTAGAGTTCTAAGCACTTTGACCATTCACAACAGAACCCCTGAGTTTTGGAGTGTAAAAGCAACATGATCTTCACCTAAATCTCCAAAGTGAGTAAAAAATAATCAAGCAGACTGTCAAAGAGTTCAGATTTGGGTGTGACTCCATTCTAATTACCGTTAGGCAGGTCAGCTAAGGCAGAAACTCATTTCTGCTGCCTGGTCCACACAGTAAGAGCAGAAGAAAGCTCAATCCAGAATGTGCTTAGGCTTAAGTAGTGTGTTTGGGTCACAATCCCAAATGCCTTCAGGGGCATTGGAGTACACACCTCTCCCAATGGAATGTAAATATAAAAATAAAACAGAACTAAACACTGTGGACTAAATAAAGCTCATTATTTAGCCAGACCCTGTTCTGGCTGCAGTTCTGGACTCTAGCTACCCTGATCTCCACCTGGGAGGACACTGCAGTAGCTCCTGGGCCCTCACTATGATCAGAGGAAGATTAGGGGCTGCACAGAGGAGGTGGGGGGTAGGGTCTAAGAACCAGGACAAGGGGAGGGAAACCGTTATTCAAAGCAAGAATGGCCATGTCCAGTGTTGTCAACCAGTGAGCGTCAACACACCTTAGATATGGTAAATTAATAACTGTTCTGTATTCAAACAGGAAGGCAAACTTTTGAATGACAAGTGTTTTCCTTAAAGGGAAAGCCTCTGCGGGTGAGCGGAGAACTTTGTCCCAATCTCGAAGACTTTCTGAAAGAGCCTTCTCCTTGGAGGAAAATGGGGTTGGATCCAGCTTCAAGACTTTAACCGTTAACAGCTTTTTCAAGCAGGTATCCCTTCATGTTACAGTGTGTCTGGAATGGTCTCTCCATAATGGCATGAGGGCATGAGCCCAAAGCAATAGTACAAATAGTGACTTAGAGGACGAGTTAGTCATCCTCACTAATCATCTGTAAGACAGGGCTGATGGCACTTGCTTCTTGTGGCTGTTGGGGGTTGAGAAGAGATGAGACATGTAAAGTGCTTCCCAGAGTGCCTGGGATATAGCAAGTGCCAAACGAAAGTTAGCTCTTTTAATTAAGAGAAAGATTGGTTCCCATTAATACAAACTATCCTATTTGAACTGTCATGGTCAATTCATTTATTAGGCTATGAAAACAGTCTGACTAAAATATCCATTTCCCTTTCGGTTCAGGGTTTCTTGGCCCGGAAGTTGTCCATCTCACCCCTTTTCCCAAGTGCAGGCTTTCTCCACATGCCTACTTCCTCACTGAGTGACCATTATAGATGGTATTCTTTGTTAGCTCAGAAACTTTTGAGACTACTTAAAGAATGAAGAACTTCCTAGTGTCATCAAATTCATAGAGACAGAAAGTGGAATGACAGAAAGCAGAATAAGGGTAACTAGGGGCTACAGGAAGGGGGAAATGGGAAGTTGTTTAATAGGGATAGAGTTTCAGTTTTGCAAACTCCAAGTATTCTGGAGATTGTTTGCACTCAAAAATGATAAATTTTACTTGATATGTATTTTAGTACCCAAAACACAACTTGACTTATACTTAGTTTGACTCTGTTTTGGAAAATGTTCCGAAGCGCAAGCAGTTCTCATAGGACATGTCAAGGGGTTATGTAAACAAGGAGTTACGTTAACTGAAATGCAGAAGAAATACTGAGGTTTCTGTATGCCGTGCCTCATGATATAGCTCACAGGGAACTGAAAGGATCGCTATTGGGGGAATATTCACAATTGTGTTGTCTTGGGGGGCAATGTACTTGACATAACTAAGTCAGAGTTTTCTCATCTGTACTTAGGAATAGGACACACCTACCTACCTACCTTCCTTACTGGGCTGCTGTAAGGATTGGAACTTGGGCACATATATCCCTTGGCAGCATGCCTATCCCATGCAGGCACATGGAGGGTAGTGTTTATGCTTAGCTTTCTTAGCTAAAACAAATGTGAAAAATATGAGGATATTTGATATATGAAAAACATGAGGAAAAAGAAAGATGTTCTCTCCATCTTCAGATCTTTGAAGAAAGATATAAACTTATTCTGTTTTGTTCCAGGGAGTAAACAAGTATCAGTGGGTTGAGTTATATGGGGAGGAGCTTTTGGTCTAGATCCTCAGTGGTCCTCAGAAATGCAGTAAAAGACCGGTCCCCAGGAGGACTGAAAAGCCAGAGTGAGTTGGGAGTGGTAGAGAAATAATATTTGACAAGAGGATGACTAATGATTTCAGAGTTGCCTCATATCTATGAAAGACATGTTAGAATAAAACTTAAAAATAAAAATTTTCTGAGAAATCCTTGGTCCCAACCCCAGGAGTTTGTGATGCATCTACACTAAGCCTGACTTCTCTCTTGGCAGGAGGGAGATCGCCTCAGTGATGAAGACTTATTCAAGTTTTTAGCTGACTACAAAAGATCTTCATCCCTACAGAGAAGAGTCAAGTCAATTCCAGGTGTGAATGGCTTGTCTTTATCCTCTCTGCTGTGCCAAAGCTATTTGGGACTAGGCGCTTCATTCATGTGATGCTGCAGTTTTTTTGTCAAGTGAAATATAGGATATTGCATTAGGAATTAAGGTCTAGTTCTGGGGGCAAATCTGTTAATGCTTTCTGTTTTATTAAAGGGTTGTTTCCATAAATAAACATCATGCTTTATATTTGATTGCTCACTCTGAAAATCAAATAATTGTGTGAACAGAGCTCTTTTATCATATTGTATGGAACCCTTAGCATAAGGAAACAGTGAAATGCTTTGGTGGAAGGTGAGGCTGTACCCTCCTTATTCTCAGCCTAACAGCCCCTGAGGCACTTCTGCAGCTCCCTGGGGATACCAGGGAACCCACTGTGAAAATCACCAATTTTTAGTGCTTATGATGAAGAGAAATGACTGAACTATGCACTTATGGTATGGTAGTTCTAGAAGGGACTTTAAAGATCTTCTAATGTTCTCACTTATTTTTACAATTTCTTGCTTTTTCAAGTTCTAGAAGCCAAATCTCAAAAATCGTCATGACATGCTTTTTCTCAAACTATAGGAAATTATCTGAGCATTCCAAAATTCTCATACTTGTACAACTTATCCTCATTTTCATAAAAGACATAGAGTATAGCAGTCTTTCTTGATCCTTTGTATATGACGTCTTCACTAAGACAGGCCTGTTTTCTTCCCAAATTTAGGCTTTCTCAAACTGGAGATAACTCTGGCTCCAGAGACCATCAATTGCTGTCTGACTCCTGAAATGCTGCCAGTGAGGCCCTTTCCTGAAAACCGGGGACGCCCACACAAAGAGATACTGGAATTTCCAATCCGAGAAGTATATGTCCCTCATACTGTGTACAGGTAAGAAATAAAGTCTCTTGGAAATCCATTGAACTAAAATTTTGAGTCTTGTTTAGTAACACTTTCATCTTTCTTTGACCTATTTTCCTACTTGCTAAGTTTTGGGGAAATGAAATAAGATGCTTACAAAATTATAGATAATGGCTGGATCACTTTCTAAAGATGATTTATCTCAGTTTCTTTTTTTTTCCCACAAGAAAATGTTACTTAAGTCATAATTGAAATATAGAATTATAGTGGACATATTCCTTCTAGAAACAAACAAAAAAATCCTCCTAAGTCATTACCTTGGTTTTCCTATGGGCAGAAGGACATATTGGGGAAAGAGCAATGACTAAAAGAGTTCAAGTTGTCTGAAAGACAGGTTTTTAGCTCAAGATCCGCTCTGTCAATAGAATTTAGAGGAATGATAGACATGTTCTATATGTGTGCTGATAGGCATGTTCAGTATGGCAGCCACTAGCCACATGTGGTCCTTCAGCATTTGACATGTACCCACTGCAGTGTAGGAACTAAAATTATCATTTTATTTAACTTTAATTAATTTTAATTCAAATTCAAGTAGCTACATGTGGCTAGTGGCTACCATATTGGATAGCATGGAGCTAAGACAGTAAAGGTCCAAAAGGTTAGGTTGCTTCAGTTTCTCGGAGGTCCTTCATACGGGGTCTCAGAGGGAGCTTGTCAGCATCCATCTGCCAAAGGTATTGCTGCTCATGTACTTTTATTTTGAGAAGATTTTTTTAATGAAGAGAAGAATATTACAATAAGCACAGTTTCTTCACTAGAAATGACACTTCGTAGTTTTGTGTGTTTTCTGTGTTTTTGTTTTGTCATTCTTTTAAACTACTATATAGTGTTCCTTTCTGTAAAGTGGCCATATTTTTATCTATTTCCTATTTTTGTATTGATTTTTTTTCAGTGTTGGGCTCTTAAAACACTGTGCAGTGAGAATTTTTGTCTTTGTGTCTCTGTGCACGTATATGAAAACTTCCCTAAGCGATGTGCCTAGAAGTGAAATTATTGGATCACAGTAATATATAGTTTCAGTTTTATTTACACCATGGCTTGTTTCCAAAGTTCTGTCAGTTAGGAGTCATGCCCGCAGTGTAAAAGAGTTCTGATTCCCAAGTCTCCCTCCTAAATAAATAAACATTCCTGGGATGCAGTAGTTTTCTGTTCTCCATTCCCTAGATGGAGATGAGGACATGAAAACTTTTGCTATGGATGCTGTGTGTATCTTTTTAGAAACCTATCCTATAACTGGAAAACAGAATGCTCCTGGCATTGGAATAAACTTGCACCAAATGAATTCTATAGTTGTTCAACTTCCCCTCAGCATTTAATCACCCATGGGAGACATTTACAACTCTCTGTGCTCCTTGCTGCAAACATTATCCTTAATTACATCACAGCAGGACTCAGAATGCATTAGTGCACCTACTGATTCAGAAATGTAGGAGTGCCGAGGAGGACAAGTCTGAGCGGATTACTATGGACCCAACTTGGCATCATGAGAAACAGACCCACAGGTGCAAAGTGAATATTCTTTAGCTGTTCCGTGCACTGTGGAAATGCCAAAGCCACCCCATTAAAAACCAGGTCTCTGATCATGAGTGATAGAACACAATACTTCTCTTTAGCTTTGGTCTTCTTTTAGCTCCCACACCACCATCTTTTATATCTTGTTTAAGGAAGGAGCATTTATGGTAAACTTGGCTCAGAATCTTACTATGTGAAAATGTTAAAGAACTGAGAGAGTATCTTGTCTGAATTTCTCATGCTGTTGTTAAATTTTTAGTGTTTCTTCTCTAGTCTACATATGCTTTGTAGTGGTTTTGATTAGGTTGGTCTTGACAGTAACCCCGTCCTAGAATAATTCTTCCCTTTCTTCCATCACCATTCCCATTTCGCAAAACAGAAATGAGAGGCTCAAGTCAGATCTGAACCCAAGTGAAACTGGGAAGCTGACACAGTTTACCCTTGGTGACCTCATCTCATTTTTGCTGAAACTGTAACCTCATGACTTTTCTGTCCCCTCCGCTTTAAATCAAAGTCTCCTTTCAAACAAAGGTCTCTAACCCTCTTTACATTATGATATCAATAGCAGGTGTGGTCTAAAGTCTTAGCTCTCCCAAGACTATTATTTCAGTTGTTGGTGGTGGTCAATCAGTCTCTAAGTCGCATCTGACTCTGTGACCCCATGGACTGCAGCACATCAGGCTTCCCTGTCCTTTGCTATCTCCCTGAGTTTGCTCAAACTCATGTCCATTGTGTTGGTGATGCTGTCTAACCATCTCATCCTCTGCTGCCCTCTTCTACTTTTGCCTTCAATCTTCTCCAGCATCAGGGTCTTTTCCAGTGAGTCAGCTCTTTGCATCAGGTGGCCAAAGTAATGGAACCTCAGCTTCAGCATCAGTCCATTCAGTGAATATTCAGGGTTGATTTCCTTTAGGATTGACTGGTTGGATCTCCTTACAGTTCAAGGGACTCTCAAGAGTCTTCTCCAACACCACAATTCAAAAACATAATTCTTTGACACTTGGTCTTCTTTATAGTCCAACTCTCACATCCATACATGACTACTGGAAAAACCATAGCTTTGACTCTACGGACCTTTGTCAGCAAAGTGATGTCTCTACTTTTAAATATGCTGTCTAGGTTTGTCATAGCTTTTCTTCCAAGGAGCAAGCGTTATTTAATTTCATGGCTGCAGTCACCATCCACTGTAATTTTGGAGCCCATGAAAATAAAATCGGTCACTGCTTCCACTTTTTCCTCTTCTGTTTGCCATGAAGTGATGAGACCGGATGCCATGATCTCAGTTTTTTGAATGTTGAGTTTTAAGCCAGTTTTTTTCTCTCTCCTCTTTCACCTCATCAAGCGACCCTTTAGTTCCTCTTCGCTTTCTACTGTTAGGATGGTGTCATTTGCATATATGAGGTTCTTGATATTTCTCCTGGCAGTCTTGATTCTAGCTTGTGATTTACCCACCTGGCATTTCACATGAAGTACTCTACATATAAGTTAAATAAGCAAGGTGACAATATACAGCCTTGTCATACTCCTTTCCCGATTTTGAACCAGTCAGTTGTTCCATGTACGTTTCCATGTAAGGTTCTAACTGTTGCTTCCTGACCTGCATACAGGTTTCTTAGGAGACAGGTAAAGTGGTCTGGTATTCTTGTCTCTTTAAGAATTTTCCAAAATTATTTCAGTAGGGATGGCAATTTCTGTTTTCCTGGATGTTACCTAAGAGTATGGTAGGTAGGGTAGCTTTTCCTGTTGATCTTGCTGTTTCCATGTCTGTAATTCTAGTCGTTTTTTGTATCCCTTTAAGGAAATCAAATAAATGAAAATTAAATTTTACCAAGCAGATCAATTTGAGAATAATTCTTTGTTTGATAGTGGATTCACCTCATAAATTTGAAATATGGCGTCACATAAAAATTTGATCTACCTGACACTGGTGGAGAATATATGTACTGGACCAAGCAAGGAATGCCTACAGTGACAAAGCCAGGATTCAGCTTTCCAATTTGTGTACCTTTTGCACGAACTTCAGAGCTCCCTTGAGTGGGGGGAGCTATTACATGGACGCATGGCAGGTGTCTGGCCTTAAGTGTGAGTTGTGGCTAGAGTCACATTTTACAGGATTCTCAGGTGGTTAGGGTTTCTGCTTAATACCATATGAATAGAACTCAGGTTGTTTACCTCTCTTAAAGGAGTAGCTGCCATGGAGCCTCAAATAAAATTGGCCTGGGATAGACTGAGCTGCCTTCCTGCCCTCAGCCTCCCTGTCCTCCGACCTCTTTAAGTGCCTCGTTTAACAGCCCTGCCCCTCCAGGTGCCCTCAGGCAGGGTCACGGTGTCGCCCACCATGGGCACCACTGTTCATGCTGTTTTCTCTGTGGCTGCCCTGCTGCCCCTCCCTTACGCAGATTGCTTTGAGAAATAATCTACTGATAGACCAGTTATAGAAGAACTGGGGCTGGCTGTGGAAGCATCCCCATGAACCGAGGAGGGTCGATCACGCATACAACAAACACTTGCTCTGAGGAAGAGATGAACTTCTAGAGCCAAAAGTACTCCACTCCAGGAATGGCCAACATCTCCTAGACCAGGGGCTGCGGCTTCCGCAGTGCCGTGGGCAGCCTCTGTGGGTCAGACAAGCCTGTCCCGAAGCAGACCCTCACCAGAACTTTTTCAAAAATCACAAAAAGGACAGTCATTCTGAAAGCAGAGCAGAACAGCTGGAAAAATTAGGTTGATAAACAGGATTATCCAACTCTGAGTTTGGCATTCTTTTCTCCATGCCCAGATTAAGAAAATACTGGTTGTTAGGCCAAGAACACGTCTGAACCAACTCCTGGCTTATTTTCCATGTGGCCCAGCAGCTGGTAACGGGAGATGCCAGCTGCCTGCTGATGGAGGCAGGTTTTCATCCTGCCTCCTGCGGCCTGAGGCCAAGGCCCCGCGAGGGCTTTAAGGGAGTTTTATCCTCTGGCTGTTACGGGAGTTTGTGGGGAGATCACAGGCGCTGAGGTTGTAATGAGCTTGTTAAGTTCCTTGCCGTCCCTGTAACTGGTGATTACATTAGAGAAATCCATATAAAGTGTGTTTTCATCTCTCATCCCAGCCCCCAAGAGCCTCTGAGGTCTTTTTATCCAATTATCAGACTCGCTGTGGAGGACTGTGCTTGCTGAGAACAAGCATATCAGTTAGAACATGATTTCTTTGATGGATAATTAGCTGTTTTCAGGCCGCCTCCTTTTTAGCTGAATATTCTCGGGCTAGAAGTCTGTCTTCTCAAAGCTCGCCTGCTCTCTGGTCTAATAGGGAGGTGCCTCCTGAATCACAGTGGCATTCTGAGGAACGCTGCCAGGCTTGCATCCTACGGGGCAAAATAGAACGGCGTAGGATCAATGTACAAGCTGGTCTTGAATGACAAACTTGAGTTAAAATGTAGTGAATAGCGTTTTTAAGGAAAGGAATAAACGAGAAGCAATTCTGGGTGAGGTGTTTAGGAAGGAGTCAGGGCATGGAGAATGGATGGCATCCTTGAGAGGAGCTTCATTTTGTCCAATCTGAGCGCAGTTGTGTCTCTGTCCGGAGTGGATCTTTTCAGTCTTGGGGGTGGGGGCCAGAAGGGTAGTGTGCCTCAGAGTTAGTTTGTAGAGCTTTATAGAAATGCAGGTGTCCAGCCCTACCTGGAGACTCCCATCCAGGAGGTCTGGGGAAGGCCTTAAGGGTGTAACATCCTTCTTTGAGAATCAAAGCCTCTCCTCCCTCCCTTTCATGGTCACTCTTAATGAGTTCTTCTACTCCTTGGAGCCATCCAAAGGCCCCCAGTGAATCAAGTCACTGGAAACTGAGGGAGGGCGCCTTGCGACTTAATCCTCCTGACCTTGTAAGCATGTGCCTGGATCCCAGGTAGACGGCTTTGGCAAAGAGCAAGTACTTGTCTGTAAGGAATCTGCAACACCCAGAAAACTTCTCCCTGTGAGGACAGTTTTTTTTATGGTATAATGCTCCTCAGATGCTGTAAGTATTCCAGGGTTATTGCTAATCAATGATTCATAGTTTTATAATGTGATTGACCCTGTCTAAATCACCATCAAAACAATGCCTTACTTAAATAACTATTCCAAATAATAACTCCCCATCCTTATTTGTTTCTTTAGTTGTTTGAATTTTACTTTGGAATAGGTAACCTATTCTAATAGTTCAATATTTTAAAAGTACATGAAAGCACAATGAAAATTCTCTCTACCATGCTTGACCTCCAGCTGTGTAATTCCCCTCTTTGGCGATAGTCTATGTGTGTGTGTATCTGTGTGTGTGTGTGTATATATGTATATATATTTGACTTTATTCATTTTTTCCACAAATATTATCGAATGCCTTCAATGTTCCAGGCCCTTTTCTAGACACTGGAGAAATACTAGTGAACAAAACAGGTGAAAATTATGTACATTTCACAGCTCAATCCTATTTTTGGCAATTGGAAACAGCCATTTTAAAAATCAGTTTCTTGTTTATCCTTCCAGAAATAAGCTATGTATGTACCAGCCAGTACAACCCTGCATTCTTCCTCTCAGAATGCAAGTATAACATAATCTTCACACTTTGATTTCTCACTGAACGCTATATTGTGGAGAGTACTTCTGTATGAATAGAGAATGATCTTGTGCTTTTTTTAATGCCTGCACTAAATCTCATCATATAGGTGTATCACGATTCATTTAACACCAGACTAATGAGGATCTAAGCTTCTGTTGATCTTTTAACATTATAAATGATGTTACAATGAAGAACCTCATATAAACTTTCACACATGTGCAAATGTATTTATTGTATAAATTCCTACTTTCACCCTTTAAAAGTGAAGTGAAAGTGTTAATCACTTAGTTATGTGTGACTCTTTGCGACCCCATGGACTGTAGCCTACCAGGCTTCTCTGTCCATGGAATTCTCCAGGCAAGAATACTGGAGTGGTTTGACATTCCCTTCACCACGGGATCTTCCCAACCCAGGAATAGAACCCTGCTATATCACAGTGCAGGCAGAGTCTTTATTGTCTGAGCCATCTGGGAAGCCCTTCACCCTTTAAAGGAATGTCTAACCCCATTTTAGCTGTGAGACAGCCCCCAAACTGAATCCTTGATTTTTCTCGACTTAGAAGGCAGTTGTTTGTGGAACACGAAGCTTATTATAAACAAACACTTTCTTAAAGAAGTAGTGGTGACAGCCCAGGCAAAATCTAATCATTTGAATTAAGTGAATTCCTGGTACCAAAATTATCCAGATAATTAAATTCCCACACTTTTCTGTGGCAAGTTGGTCTCAATAATAAATGAGGAGCACAATCCCCACTTTACTGATGCTTTGCTCTAAAATTCAGTCGTCCTTTTTAGAAGAATGAAAACACCCCCTGAAGGAACTGATTACCTAAGATTACTTAGCAACCATGTCAGGTTTTGCCACGGTCTCTTTGCAGTACAACATTTAGCCACTTGAGGGCAGAATTTACTCACTTTCTAGATTGAGACCCACCTAGGTATCTTTTCCTTTTCAAAGCAGATGGAGTCATGATTTATTAAAGGAAAACAGGCATTTTGTTTTTTGCCCTTGAAGCGTAGGGCCAAGAAAGACTGGGAAACTATTCCAGTGTTCCAAGACATCACTGTTGGCACTTTTTGCAAAGAGTTTTCTCTTACCCTGTCAGCTTCTTTCATCATAAGTCATACCTTAGAAATCTGGCACTTTGTTTAAAGATGTGCTGGATAGGAGGCTGCAGAAATATACCCTGTGGTATAGAGAGAGTAGAATCTCACTTGGGGGTTGTACTGTTCATTATACATACTTACACATCCTCCCCTCCCCGCTTCAAATATAAAAATAAAAGAATGTGGGTCCATCACCAGTAATGAAATAGTGTTGAGGTTCTGTGTACACTGATGTCATTGATTGCGTAAGTCACAACCTCTCACTATCTTTTTATTATATAACGTATTTATTTATGTCTGTGCTTGGTCTTCACTGCTGTGCTGAGCAGGCTTTTCTTTAGTTGCAGCAAGTGGGGGCCACTCTCTGGTTGCAGCGCTTCTCGTTGCAGTGGCTTCTCTCGTCACGGAGCTCGGGCGCTCGGGCGTGCAGGCTTCAGTGGTTGCAGCTCATAGACTCTGGAGTTCAGGCACAGCAGTGTGGCCCATGGACTTAATTGCCATGAGACGTGTGCAATCTTCCCGGATCAGGGATTGAACGTGTGTCTCCTGCCTTGGCAGGTGGATTTTTTTTACCACTGAACCAGCAGGAAAGCCCCGTTTAGCCTGTAGTTTATACTCATTCACTTTGAGCCCATCATGCTTTAGTGTTACTGCCTGTAAACAATTGTCCTAACACAAAATCCTGCTCTGTTCATTCACTTGGCATGAATGCCATTTCTTTTTCCCCCCAGTGATCCTTTACATAGATTTCAGCAGGAAGGTTCATGAAGCATCCTGTTTTTATAGGGGGTGGGAAGGTAAGGTTGGTGGGAGCAGAAGCGGCAGAGAAGGGGTGATGAAAGGACAGTGAATCTGGGGCTGCTTTTGATGATGATGATGAATAGTTAGCCTAGATTAGAAGCAGCTTCCTAAAATTCAAAAAGCCTTCTTTCTTTGATTTCCCTACTTCTGTTAGTTTTTTAAATTATTATTTTAAAATTAGCTCTTTGAAGTGGCTTGTCTTCTGATGAGCCGTCCTTCGGGGAATTGTTCCATCTTATTTCTTTTGCCATTTGGGGGAGGGAGGAATCTTCTCTACTGTTCGGTTTTTCATTCTTTGTTCTCACTTTCCTGTGCACTTTATGGAGCCACTCTTCCCGTGAAGTGTTTGGCCACCTCTCCAGTAGTGTACGTCCTGTGGTTTTAAGGCCTCAGACAGTCTGCCCTTGGCCTCTCTCTGCAGAAGCCAGAATGCCCTGGGGTTTTGGGTGAGGGCAGTTCAGGGTGGTCCCACAGCACAAAGTAAAATAGAACAGTGAGTCGGGAACGGCTGAGTTTTGACAGTGTAAGAAGGTAATTTTTTTAAAAACCAGGGCTTAGCAGTCACATGTCATGTACTTTTTATAATTAAAAAATGAATTTTATTTTTCCACTGGCCTAAAATCCAGAAGGGTTATAAAGCTTTCAAAACTGTGCTATTCCACCTCACCTCTTTAATGTTCTTTGTTTGACAACCTTCAAAATGTAAACTAAGAACCATGTAAACTGAGTTCCATGTGAAAATATAAATATTACAGTTTAGTGAAGATAAAAGTTGAGTGAAGTTGAGTTCCTCAACTTAGTGGCTCATTTTAATTATTTTTAAGAGATTTCCATGCCTAGGCTAATAATTATATATTTAATAAGAAGACCATCTCAAAGACCCTTTCTCATCTTTTCCTGGAATTACATTTTTTATTTTTATTTATTTATTTAACAAAGGAACATGCTTTTTAAAAATTAATTTTATTGGAGATAGTTGCTTTACACTGTTGTGTTAGTTTCTACTGTAAGCAAAATGAAAAGGCATACATATGCATATATCCTCCCTTCTGGACTTTAGAACATCCTTTTCTAAATTGAAGCATGAGTGACTTACAACATTAGATTAATTTCAGGCTCTGGGCACAAGAGCCCAGAGAGGGATCCATCTTCTGTGGCATGCTCTCTAATGTCTTCTCCCAAAGTTGAGTTGAAATAAAACCAATACTAGCATGAAAACCTTGTGTATCCCAAGCCAGCAGCTGACAAAGCACTGCCTCTTTCTGTTTCTAAGTCAGGGAGACGTGAAGTTCATAACAACAACTGTTACTCAACCCTCCAAATGGTCTGGGAGCAGGTAGAGCCCCTTGTGGACCTATCCTGGTGGGAGCATGGAAGCGAGAACTCTTCCCCTCCTCTTTCCTTACCCTCTGTCATAGAGCAGGCTACCTGTCCTTTGAAAATCTTGCCACTTAAGCGGTACTTCTCACCCTATGAGTAAAGTTGATGCAATCACCTAACCAGTATTTTTGAGTCCCTACCATATGCCAGGCACAATTCTTGGTGCTGAGAGACAAGGAGGAGGAATGACTACCTCCTTGCCTCCTTGGAGGCAAACCCCAGCCTCCAAAAGACACCAAAATGGCTCACAGCTGAGTTGATCTATAGAAAGACACATGTGCAACTTTTTCCTGCAGTCACCTGAGATCTTGCAAGTTCTCCCACCTCCGAAACCCAGACAAGCCTTCTCCCTCACAAAGTACCCAAAGCAGGGATATGTTTCTAGAAGTTGTTGGGGGCATCTGAACAATTTATTTCTTAGTAGACCTGCTTTTTCCTCCAATTCCAATATTTTCTTCAACATGAACCAAGGCATCTGCCAATATTAAGGCATCTAAATCATCAGGCATTCTAAACAATAGTATTGATTTATTCATTGGCTTTTTTTTTTTTTATTGAGTAGGGAGCTAATAAAGGTTCTGCCTCAAACCAAAAGAAAAAACTTCAGTTTCAGCAACAGCAAAACTTGGAAATTTTCTTATATGTGTATGAATTTTTGTCAGCTGGCAGATTTGTTTGAGGAAACTATTTGCAAAGCCTGGAAAAAATGTGCTCCCTTTGCCTCTCAAACGAATATGCAGGTTGGTTCATGTTAGCTCTCCACATGACAGTTCTGCCTCATGACCTTTTTAAAAATGTAACCCAGATTTGGCATCAAAATGGTATCTTTAAACTTAAATTTTAAGTCTCTCACAAAGCCAAATATCGTTGAAATGTTTGTTTTGTTGGGGGGGAAACTTTCATTAAAATTTTTATGTTTCAAGGGAAAAGGAAGGTATTTGTGGTAGGTACTTTTTAGCATTCTTCTTCACTTTTATTTGACCTGTCACAGCTTCTTTGAGAAACATTGATTAATTCAGTGAACAGAATCAAAATGAGAGCTGAAGAAAAATTATTTGTATATTTTTAAATCCTCAGAGTTCTGTAGTTAGTAATTGGATGGGCTCCATGAAGGCTACTTTGCTATTAAGATTATTTTCTCTAGGTAGTCATGACTTTATATCCCATCAGTTCAGTTCAGTTCAGTTCAGTCGCTCAGTCATGTCCAACTCTGCGACCCCATGAACTGCAGCACGCCAGGCCTCCCTGTCCATCACCAACTCCCAGAGTTGACTCAAACTCATGCCCATCGAGTCGGTGATGCCATACAGCCATCTCATCCTCTGTCATCCCCTCCTCCTCCTGCCCCCAATCCCTCCCAGCATCAGGGTCTTTTCAATGATCATGTCAGCTCTTCGCATGAGGTGGCCAAAGTACTGGAGTTTCAGCTTCAGCATCAGTCCTTCCAGTGAACACCCAGGACTGATCTCCTTTAGGATGGACTGGTTGGATCTCCTTGCAGTCCAAGGGACTCTCAAGAGTCTTCAACACCACAGTTCAGAAGCATCAATTTTTTGGCACTCAGCTTTCTTCACAGTCCAACTCTCACATCCATAACATGACCATGGGAAAAACCATAGCCTTGACTAGACGGACCTTTGTTGGCAAAGTAATGTCTCTGCTTTTTAATATGATGTCTAGGTTGGTCATAACTTTCCTTCCAAGGAGTAAGCGTCTGTTAATTTCATGGCTGCAATCACCATCTGCAGTGATTTTGGAGACCAGAAAAATAAAGTCTGACACTGTTTCCACTGTCTCCCCATCTATTTCCCATGAGGTGATGGGACCAGATGCCATGATCTTAGTTTTCTGAATGTTGAGCTTTAAGCCGACTTTTTCACTCTCCTCTTTCACTTTCATCAAGAGGCTTTTTAGTTCCTCTTCACTCTTTGCCATAAGGGTGGTGTCATCTGCATATCTGAGGTTACTGATATTTCTCCCAGCAATTTTGATTCCAGCTTGTGCTTCTTTCAGCCCATCGTTTCTCATGATGTACTCTGCATATAAGTTAAATAAGCAGGGTGACAATATACAGCCTTGACGTACTCCTTTTCCTATTTGGAACCAGTCTGTTGTTCCATGTCCAGTTCTAACTGTTGCTTTCTGACCTGCATACAGGTTTCTCAAGAGGCAGGTCAGGTGGTCTGGTATTCCCATCTCTTTCAGAATTTTCCACAGTTTATTGTGATCCACACAATCAAAGGCTTTGGCATAGTCAATAAAGCAGAAATAGATGTTTTTCTGGAACTCTCTTGCTTTTTCGATGATCCAATGGATATTGGCAATTTGATCTCTGGTTCCTCTGCCTTTTCTAAAACCAGCTTGGACATTGTATCCCATAGAGAGGCAATAATAACCCTGAGATACAGTTAAGAGGCAGAAATGTTACAGGGTAAAGCATTTTTAAAGGAATCCCATGTTTAAATATCAGTGAATACATAACATACTTTTAAAAGATGTACATACTCGTATTAGTTACTTGTTGTTACTTAACTGAAACTTTGCAGCCTGAAACAACAGACAGTTGTTATCTCACAGCTTCTGTGTTTTATCCAGATGTGTTTTAGCTGAGTGCCTCTGACTCAGGGCTCTCAAAAGGCCATGGTCAAGATGTTAGTCAAGGCTGGGATCACCCCAGGGGTCAGCGAGGGGAGAATTCACTTCTGAGCTCACTCATGAGGTTGTTGACAGTGTCCACTAAAAAAACGATGTACAACTTGTGAGTTATGAGTTAAGTTTTATTTGGGGCAAAATGAGGACTGCAGCCCAGGAGGCAGCACCTCATGTAGCTCTGAGAGACTGCTCCAAAGCAGCAGTGGGAGAAAGTCATATATATATATATATTAAGGTTTTGGTGAAAGGGGAGTTGAATACCATTACGCATTCATTTTACAAAAAGTTTATTGCTAGACCTGATGTCACCATGAAGGGATTTCGTGCTTTTCTAGATATAAGGAGATTGGGATCATAAAATCTGTTCCTAAAACATCTATCTAAAGACCTGTCCCACCAAATTGCCTGGAGCACAGAGTGCCCTACTCCACTCTGAACTCCTTCAGGGCGCGTTGAAGGTCAACAGCCTCAACAGTGCAGGGTTTAGGCTCCACAGAGGCAGATTGGCGGATGCCCTTGTTGTTCAGTTGGTTGGTCAGTGACCATCTTGGCACGTATCAATTTGTGGTTGACAACAGCATTCAGTTCCTCTTGGTTTGTTAAGCTAAGGGCCTTAGGTCCTCACTAGCTGTTGGCAAGAGATCCCCTTGAATTCCTTGCTATATCGGTTTCTCAGTAGCGCAGCTCGCAACATCCGTGGCTTGAGAATAAGCAAGAGACAGTAAGAAGATAGAGCTAGAGTCTTTTTGTAATGTAATCTTGCTTAGACTAGTAGATTAGAGAAGTTTCTAGCTAGAAATGAGTCATTTAGGTCCAGCCCACTCTCAAGGCGAGGGAACTTCGGAGGCTAAGAGCAGCAGGAGTCAGGCATCATTGGGAGCTGTTTTAGAAGCTGCTACCAGAGTTCTTAACCAAGCTACCAAAAGTTGAGGCACTCCAGTTGTATGAATTTGAAGGAGTGTGGGGAGGTGGGAAGGTGGGTGAGGGAAAGTGATTTACTTCCCCCAATGCTGAGGACCAGGCTCCCTGTGGAGAGTGTTCCCATCAGCCTGGTATATTTCTAGGACATCTGCAGTACATTCTCCCTGTAGAAAATTAACTGCTTCTTCACACATCCTCTAAGGTGAGAGGAGTCCCCATCCCCAGCCCTCACTAATACACCCTCCAAAGAAACAAGCCTATTATATGAGACAACATGTTTTGGTTTTTTTTTTTCACCCAGGTTAAAGCAGATTTCCCAAGTTGTCTTAGATTCAGAGTAGTAAGGAAAAAACCCTAAGCTGTATATATTGGGTTAACCAAAAATTTCGTTCTGGTTGTTCTGTAAGATGCTACGGAAAAAACAAATTTTTTGGCCAACCCAGTTTTAAGGAAATGGGGTCATTTATCCTGTTTCCCATCATGTAGCACCTTACCTACCCCACAACCCCTTAAACCCCACCACAGACTCGCCTCTGAAGCATCTGTTTATATGTGTGTGTGTGTGTATATATATATATGTGTGTGTGTGTGTATATATATATATATATATATATATACATGTATAATTTATATAAATTTTCTGAGTGAAATGCAAAATATAGCTGTGGAAGGGAGAGTTTTTCAAGATATCTGAAATGTATATTGCTAAAGTAGTTCCAATCTCTGCTTGTGTAGAATTAAATTAATGTATTATATTACATTAACATAAATAAATAAATAAATAATGTAATGTATTTTCTATTCATCCAAAAAGAAACCCACTGAAAACAGTATTCTACTAAACCAACTGAAGCTTGACCTATTTAACAAATTTCTGAGCCCTCCCAAAGTGAGACTCACAAAGAATATACCAAATAACTTAGACCTTAAAATCACATCCTGGGTTCTATGGTGTTAGCTGGGAGTTGGAAGAGCTGCAGTTATCCAGTGAACATTTTGACTATATTGTCAGTGTCAAGTTTAAGGAAGTTATAGAACAACTTTTGGAATAAAAAATCTGGATTTGGGAACTTGCTCAGCTTCCCCTAACTTTGTCACTCTCCGTCACACCCAAAGCAACTGAGGATCTTCCCCAAAGCAGTTTCTCATGGTTAATAATTACCCCACAGTCCTTTTGTGTGTGTGTGTGGCATATGGGGTTATAGTTCCCCAGCCAGGGATCAAACTCATGCCCTCTGCATCAGAAGCAAGGAACCTTAACCGGACCACCAGGGAAATCTCCTGTCATCCTTTTTATTTCCTTTCTCCACTCACACTACAGTCCATAAATCTAACCTTTTTTGTAAGAAGAGCAGGAACTGAGTAAACTAATTCATACTAAAGTGGGAGTGAATGATATATAAACCACTTAATATGTTCAATCTGCTAAGCAGAGTTTCAAAAGAAGTATTTGGTAACCTGGATATCTTAACTGGTAAATTTTCAGCTAAACAAAGTATCTTTTAAAAAACGTTTCAAGCAATGTTGGAGAGAGATTTTTTTTTTTCTTAAAGCAGTCAGTTTTCCCCTGCATGTTTCAAATGCTTGTGTATTTGTGATTCTTTTCATTGGGAACTTCATCTAGATAAAACCTAAGACCATAAATATCCCAACTTTCCCTTTAGGCCTTTTGTGATTGAAAACTAACTGAACTTTTCCTCAATAAGTAAATGGGTTTTATGGAGAGCTCAGATGCTTTTAACTCTTTCTAAAAGGTAGCATTCTCTTTGTCCCAGCTTGAAGTCCTGCTTTATTTTATAAGAATACTGGCTTACCAAGCTCTCACTAAAGAGCAACTTTTAATCTATCTCATAAAAGAAGGGATGGGGAAAAAAAAGAAGGGATGGGAAAAAAAAGGATGGGGATTGATGTACTAGAAAAGGTAGTCTGAAATACAAGAGCTGTGAACAGTTAGTTAGTTCATGTTCAAAGATGGATGCTTTGTAGTTATAATAGGTATCCTATACAAAGACCTCATATTTGATGTTCAAATTGTAGTCCGTCAATGAGAAAGTGTCGACAGTTCCTTCCCCACCCCCACCCCCACCCCTGCCCTGTAAGTCTTTAAAAGTGGTGTAATGACAAGTCCTAGAGTTTGTTGTTGTTTTCTGTTTGTCTCTCATTGGATTTCTGTTTTTGAGTGTACTAATTTAACATAACGAGTGTGGAGAGAGCATGTTGGATCATTGTAGTGTTTCTAAACAATATGGTAACATCTTGTCTCTGGTTTCTTAACTGCATTTGCTTTTTGTGGAGGTGAGGGGTAGAGGTCCCCAGTGTTGAGAATACAATGCCAGCGTTTATCCAAGACGTTGCAGCCTGGCCCGTGGAGCCCAGAGGTGACTGAGGGACCAGCCGCTGTTGTGACTCATGCCCAGAGCCGCCTTCCATTCTTGCGCTGGGGCAGGCCGCCTTGTGGGGACTCTGGCTGGCGTCCTACAAGTTGCACATTCCATTTCTCTTGCTCTGATTTCTGAGGGTGAAATGCTCCCTTCACCCTACACATTAGGGCTTTTCTTCTCCTTTCCATTTTTCACTGATTCCTTGGTGAGTTTGTGCTTTCATCTAAACTATAGAGTATTAGAAATAGGAATAAACATAAATTAATGAGACCATGGAATGACAAGACAGGACATAGCAAATATTTTATTTTTGTGCATGTATTTATAAACATTCTCATGCTAAAAAAAAAAGTATGTGAGGCAGATTACAGAGATTGTATAACAAGGTATAAAATTTCTGGGTGAAAGGAAATTTTGGAGAATATACCAGGTGCTAAACTCTGAGGTTTCTAACTTCATTTGCACTCAATGTATTTAAAACACCAAAACATCAAAAAAAAATAAATAAATAAAATAAAATAAAACACCAAAACCTCTATCTAACACCTTAAGGGACAGTACTCACTCTCATCCTTAAGTTATTTTAAACTTTTTAAGCTTTTATTTTAAACTTAAAAAAAAAAACTCATAATTTTCTTGAGGAAGCATCCTTTAGTGCCTGTAAGCAATTTAATAAAAGAGCCTCATTGTTGATCAAAGAAACTGTTTACTGTTGTTCTTAGAAGCAGCAGTGGTTGTGGGCACAGGATCTCGTATGAGCTTCAGGGCACCTGGATTTGCATTGCACGTGCCTTTTGCCAGCTATCACCTTGTGCAGGTTATTCAGCCTCTCTCTGCCTCAATTTTATCATCTGCCTAATGAGGCTAAATAGCAGTACTGTCATTGGTACTACTAGCTACTCTTAGAATGGTGCCTGCACATATAAGAAATACATGTTGTTAGCTACCTTTGCTATTACATCTAAAATGCATTTTTCTGGCAGTGAAATGTGAATGACATACAAAACCACCTCTCCAGCTTCTCACGTTGCATAGATAGCTCAAAATAGTATCTCTAGATTTGCTTTTTCTTTGGAATGCTTGAATAAAAGACATCAGATAACTATAAGATATTACTTATGTTAGTAGGCATTTGAATTTCATTCTGCTCAACTCAAAGTCTGTTGCTTGAAAGAAGTAAGAGTCACTAGCCTTTTTCTATAGTTTTTGAATGAGGGCATCTTATTCATACAATTTGTTTGCTACATTTCCACTTCAGCAAATAGTTTATCAATTCTTTGGCTCTGTCTTTGCAAAAACGGTTAGAGAGGGAGAGTTTTAAAACACCAGGGAAAGAAAAAGAAATTACTTTGAAACTGCCAAAGTAGTTAGGTTGAAAGTGTTTATTTAGAAACCTGGAGAGCTTTTTATATCGAAAGCTGTTTCAGTAGTGTTGCATCAGGAGAGGTAGGTTCCAATTTACTGTCCCATCTACTTCAATCCAGTGCATATTGCTAATGGCCTGCTATTAAACCAACACTTGTGTCTCTAGCTATAAGAAAGCTAATAAAACAGAAAAACCAATTTATCTGATATTTTATTCATCCTTTCTCCCATTTCAACAGCCATGTTCCTTTAAGCCTTCTCAAAGCACCTGTGCTGCTGTTGTTTTCAGTCACTGAGTCGTGTCTGGCTCTTTGTGACCCCGTGAAGTTCAGCATGCCTGACTCCTCTGTCCTCCACTATCTCCTGGAGTCTGCTCAAATTCATGTCCGTTGAGTCAGTGATGCCATCCAACCGTCTCATCCTCTGCCACCCCTGTCTCCTTCTTCCTTCAATCTTTCCCAGCATCAGGGTCTTTTCCAGTGAGTCGGCTGCTCGCATCAGGTGGCCAGAGTAACTTAGTTTCAGCCTTAGCAGCAGTCCTTCCAGTGAATATTCAGGGTTGATTTCCTTTAGGATTGACTGGTTTGATCTCCTTGCCGTCCAAGGGATTCTCAAGAGTCTTCTCCAGCAAGACAGTTTAAAAGTATCGATTCTTCAGCACTCAACCTTCTTTAAGGTCCAGTTCTCACATCCATACATGACTACTGGAATAATCGTAACTTTGACTATACAGACCTTTGTTGGCAATTAAAACATATTAAGATGTATCCATTTCCATATTAATTACATATACCTAATGTGTAATTTTATAACAACCTGCAAAAATAGGGGGGGAATTTTTTTGTTTATTGTTAAACTCAGTAGAGTTACTGTCAACTGATAAAATGTTGCATTTGGTAAGCATTTAATTTTAATTTAAAATCCATTAATTTTTGTTTTGAGGTTTTACTTTTTATATTTTTGAGTTAATCATTTTTGAGGGTCTCGGACATTTTTGTAGAATTCTGAGATGTTCATAGATCTCAGGCCCTGTGTCTATCATCCTGCCCACAACCGAGGCCCAGCCCAGGGTGAGAAATCATCAAATGCTTGCAGACTCAGAAGAAAATGGATTTTAATGACTCAGTGAAACTGAAGGAGTGCCCCTACAGAAGGAACATTTTGCCATTTTCTGAGAGATTGTGAGGGAGAGAAAAGGATGAGAGAGGGTGTATCAGAAAGATACAGAAAGAGAGAAACTGAGGGACACTGAAAAAGAATCAGAGACACACACATGTTTTAAAGACAGAAAGAGAGAGAGGAGGGAGGGAAGGAGAGAGGGAGAAACTGAGCACCACTGGGAGATACATGAGAGGCATCAATTGAAAGATGGAGAGAGAGACCCGGAGAAATTGATCCTTTCGTTAACATGTTTTCAGATCTCACTGCCCTGCAGAGTATTTAAGGTTGCACTGTAAAGTTCCCTCAGCTGTTTTACATTTATAGTCTTGATAGGAAAAGAATCTTCATTTGTATCCTATCTTGCAATCTTCTAAGTTCTTCTTGAGTATCATTGCGTTTGAGACTTAACTCCAGCCTTTTTATTACAGGTGAGGAAATTGACTTGTCCACCTTCTATTTGTAGAACATTTGGTAGTTTTTGTTTTTTTTTTTTAAGATAACTTTATTTATTTATTTAGGCTGTGCTGGGTCTTTGTTGCTCCACGGGCTCTCCTCTAGTTGCAGTGAGTGGGAGCTATTCTCTCGGTGTGATGTGCAGGTTTCTCATATGGTGGCTTCTCTTGTGGAGCACAAGCTCTAGGGCCCTCGGGCTTCAGTAGTTGCGGCGTGTGGGCTCAGTAGTTGCAGGTCCTGGGCTCTAGAGCCCAGCTCAGTAGTTGTGGCACACAGACTTAATTGCTCCTTGGCATGTGGGATCTTCCCAGGTCCGGGATCAAACCTGATTTCCTGCATTGGCAGCTGAATTCTTTACAACAGAGTCACCAGGGCAGCTCCATTTTGTAGTTTTTTTTATTTTTTTCATTTTGTAGTTTTTTTAAAAGGATATTCTCACTCAGAATCTTACCTGATGAGGGTCACTAATCATACAAGCTCACCTTCCCTGATGTAAAAGCAGCTTCGGTTATATCATTATCCACTCTCTGTCAATGGACATTTAGGTTGCTTCCATGTATTGTTGTAAATAGTGCTGCAACGAACATTGGGGCGCATGGTATCTTTTTGAATTGTGGTTTTCTCCATGTATTTGCCCACGAGGGGGATTGCATGATCATCTGGTAGCTCTATTTTTGTTTTTTTAAGACACTTCTATGCTGTTCTCCCTAGTGGCTGTACCAATATACATTCCCACCAACAGTGTAGAAGGGTTCCTTTTGCTCCATACCCTCTCCAGCATTTGTTATTTGTAAACTTTTTGGTGATGACCATTCTGACTGGCGTGAAGTGGTGCCTCACTGTAGTTTTGATTTATGTTTCCCTAATAATTAGCAATATGTAGCATCTTTTCATGTGCCTAGTGGCCATCTTTATGTCTTCTTTGAAGAAATGTCTATTTTGATCTTCTGCCCATTGTTTTTATTAGGTTGTTTGCTTTTTTACATTGAGTTGTATGAGCTGTGCGTGTATTTTGGAGATAATCCCCTTGTCAGCTGTATCACTTGGAAATATTTTCTTCCATTCTGTAGTTTGTTTTTCTGTTTTGTAGGGCAGCTTTTCTCTTTGTTTCCTTGCCCTCGATGAAAAGTAGGCTAAACGGAGGAGAAACCAAACTGATGTTTTTGGCATTGTGGCTTTCAAAGATTTCAAGGTCCCTTGAGTTAACCCGTTTTCAGCAAAAGAAATAGAGGATAAAAAAAAAAAAGAAATGGAGGATGATCCCAAAACCATAAAAAGCAGAGAGAGTTTGGTCAACAATTGGATCTAATAATGGCCAGATTCTGCAGGTTAACTTCTGACTTCCTGGAGCTGCTCAATGCCAACAGTTTAAAAATAAGTTGAGGGGCTGTTGCTGAATCAATGGAAAGAATTTGGAGTTTCTAAAATAGTTTATAATCAAGAGAAGCCATCTGAAGTGGCTTTGGAAAGAAAATTGTTGATGAATACCAAACATCCTGTTCTGTGTTGTGATGCACCTGACTGAAGAGAAGCATTTTTGCCCACATTTGGGAAAAGATGAGATTATATTAAATGCCTACACTTAACATTAGGCCTGTAGTTACTAAAGAAACTTCTGAAATAACTTTGCAGTAACAGGGATTCCTAGTTCAGTTGTAGTCGACATTCTCAAAAATCATCTCGGTCTTCCCTGGTGGCTCAGACCATAACAATCTTCCTGCGATGCGGGAGACCTGAGTTTGATCCCTGGGTTGGGAACATGCCCTGGAGAAGGGAATGGCTACCCACTGTGCTATTCTTGCCTGGAGAATTCCATAGACAAAAGAGCCGGGCAAGCTACAGTCCATGGGGTTGCAAAGAGTCAGACACAGCTGAGCGACTGACACACACACATTTATAATTTACCATATATAAAATGTATGAGGCTGTTTATCAGTTTATTGATAATTGTTCTTATCTGGTTGAGGCTCTGTGGATTACTGACCCTGTAGGTAGATCTTTCCTCCCAAGAAAAAACACAATTTTCTTACATTCATTTCTTAGAAATCATGCAGATTTAACAAACCATATCACTTAGCATTCTTGCCAGTAAGAATTATGATGATCCTTGGGAAATGCGTCTTCTTAAAAAAATTCTTAGGCAAAATCATTTAACCTCTCTGGGTTAGTCAGTCTCTGGGCCATGGAAAAGGAGTGTGGACTAAATTCTCTGGATGTTTCTTTCCTGCTCTGTATTCTGTAGAAAGTGCATTCATACAGGGCAGAACGCTGAGTGCTCATGGTAATGATGTTTGAATGTAGGGGCCAGCAACCCCTTTGGAAGCCATGTGCAAAACTGTCGACTGGTGTTGGGAGATGTATAGGACAGGTAGGTGGTGCCCTGGCTTGGGATGTTGGAGACAAGTGTGCTGACAGCTGACTTGCTTATCCAGGCTTGCTGGGCTACTACCATTGTTATTTACACAGACCCTTTCATCTCTCTACTTCAAAGCATTTTTATGAACTCTGGCTCATTATTTCTTCTAGCACAGCATAAGAAAGGTTGATTGGTATCTTTTCAATTAATTTAAAGCTGAAGAAACTGAACTATATAGAATTAAAAGGGGTTCTTCCAGAAGTACCCTGAATTGCAGAGAGGCAAGATATAGAAAGCATTCATTCTAACTTTAGAACTGAAAAAAAAAAAAAAAAAAAAGGAAATAATCTTAGTGCTTATTTTTTGAGACTGTGTAAATGATGGCACATTCATAATATGGGATAATATACATCCATTGCAGTCATGTTTATTGAAACTATTTAATGACTTCCCTGGCAGTCCAGTGGTGAAGACTCTGTCTTCCAGTGCAGGCGTGAGGTTCGATCCCTGGTTGGGGAACTAAGATCCTGTATGCCATGTGGCGTAGCCAAAAATCAAATGTTTAGTGACACCAGAAAATGGTCATAACTGACCAATGTTAAATGACAACAAAAGTTTTTTTAAAGTTTTGTATATAAAAATGTTTGATAAAAATATTTAACATATAGAGGGAAAAAGACTAGAAGAACATATGCTAGCCTTGGCAGTAATTTTGTGTTGGGATATCAAGTGGTTGTTGTTTTATTCTTTCTACTTTTCTGTACTTTGCAAGTATTCAAGATGGAAGAGAATGGATACATATATTATTTTCATAATCATGTATTTTCATAATCATTATTCATAATTATTTTTGTAAGCATATGTATGGGTGATCATCGTGTAATTATAAAAGAGAGAGAATATGTGAGTGGAGTGGCCCAATTAAGTAGGATGGGAGAAAGACCTCTTTGAGGATCTGACCTGTGAGCTAAAACCCCAGAGATGAGAAGGAATGAGTCAGTTAGAGAACCAGGAGACGCTCTTCTAGGCAGAGAAAACTGCAGGTATAGAAAGCCCTGAGGTGAGAATGAGTTTGAAATATTCTAGGCCTTGAAGAAGGCCAGTGTGGGAAAGTGATGCCTGGTAACATCAGAGAAATTGCCAAGGGTCAGATCTTGTAGGCCCATGAGAAGACATTTAGGATCCCTTGTAGGCTCCTGACATCATCTGTTTTACACTTTGGAAAGATCCTTCTAACCAACATATAAGGAGTCCAGTGAAAGGGGCAAATCTAGGAGAGACAGCAATGCAGAAAGCACTGTGGGAATCCAGGATGTGAGAAATGAGGATGATCTGGAGTGGAGGGTGTAGGTGGGGTGTGCATCCCACTTTAGCTCTGTGGAATAACACTCATCACCTCGCTATCATTAACTTCTTGTTCATTAACATTCCCTATGGCCCTAGGAAATGGGTGCAATTACTAACCCCACTGGGGTTAGCTTAGGAAAGGCTTTGGAAAAGCTAAGCAGCTTGCCTAAGTCTGACTTCAGAGCCCATAACCACTCCCCACATGGCCACTCAGTAAACGTTGGCTCTGCTGGTGGGTGTGGTGGCCACCGAGATGACCAAGAGCGAGCAGAGAGGAGTGTATAAGCCACACGGACACCTGCATTGCCAACCATGAACTGCCTTCTGCCATCGTTACTAATCTGTGACCTCTCCTGATGGCCTCTGAAGTTCAGCTCTACCTGCCTGCATCACAGTTGGGGTCCCTCGGTGTGACAGAGCAAGATTTGGAAGGCATCACTGAGACAGCCATTGTAGAGTCAGCGCCGAACCGGACTCTGTGCCCACTTGGAGGCGAATGCATGGAGTGAGCTGTCACTTTACCTCTCAGGGCCTCGGTTCTCATCTGCACGTCCATCAAACGCAGGTTCACTGGCCTGGTCATTGAGACTCGTCCAGGGTTGTGGTTCTTAGTGTTGTCACTATTGTAGCAAGGAAGATCCATGGGGTTAATTCATGCATTTATGTAAATATTGGTCCAAAAAGACTATTTGCTTGCATTCATGCACACACACAGTGCACACCCACACGGGGGAGGTTATCACAGTGAAGAGGATAGAACTGAAGAACCCTGTCAGTCTCATCTTTTTCTTTTGGTTTTTCAATCCCTGACTACCTCTGACATCATAAATCAAACATTAAAAATTTTCTTCTGCCTCATTCTTGAATATTGACTTTATGCTTTTCCAATGGAAACCCTTTACATGTGAGTATGGACCCAATAGATGCACTGATTATATCTATTAAAGATAGGGAATTTGATAATATACATGTTTTGATGCTGTTCTCTCTAAACATCCCACCCTCACCTTCTCCCACAGAGTCCAAAAGTCTGTTCTGTACATCTGTGTCTCTTTTTCTGTTTTGCATATAGGGTTATATTATCAAGGGTGAAACAGATCACCAGCCCAGGTTGGATGCATGAGACAAGTGCTCGGGGCTGGTGCACTGGGAAGACCCAGAGGGATCGGGTAGAGAGGGAGGTGGGAGGGGGGATCGGGATGGGGAATACATGTAACTCCATGGCTGATTCATTTCAATGTATGGCAAAAACCACTACAATATTGTAAAGTAATTAGCCTCCAACTAATAAAAATAAATGGAAAAAAAATAGGGAATTTGCCAGGCATAGTTGTTTAGATTTGTAATGCAAAATTCACACGTATAGGTCAGTGGTTCTCAAATGAGGGTGACTTTGCCCCTCTTAGGGACACGTGGCAATGTCTGGAGACGTTTTTACTTGTCACAGCTGAGTAGAGGGGAGATATTACTAACATCTAGCGGGTAGAGGCCAGCGATGCTGCTAAACATCCTACAATGTGCAGGAAAGTCCCCACAACAAGGAACTATCCAGTCCAAAACGTCAGTAGTGGTGAGGCTGAGCTCTGGTATGGATTGATACACAAACCCTTGTAAAGTATCATGAGAACCTTTATTCACAGAGGGAAAAGTCTGGTCACCTGGTCCTCCTTCCTGATCACTGTTCTCTTTATAATCTAGTTCACACAAAGGTTGTTTTGTCATCTGAAGCCTTTGGGGCCAGAATGTGTCCTTTTGGGGAGAATGTGTAATTAGGAGTTAGAATCGTGGACCAAGAGTGAGGAAGACATGACATTTTTCCAGAGAACATGACACAATCAAATCAGCCTTTGGTGTACTGTTGATAATGAGATCCAGAGAATTAAGGCAAGCTTGCCTCTGAGAGATGTCATGAATAGTCTGAAAAGGCCATTCTTATCATTTTATTTAATGGGAGCCTTATCTGATGAGAACAGAGCTTAGATAAGGTTAAGAGCGTGACTCTGGAGCCAGAGTGCCTGACTTCAGCTCTTGATAGCCATTTCCTAACTATATCATTTTTTTTTCATTTGTGTTGTGAGGGTGATGCCATGAAAATAGTATCTATCTATAGGATAATTTTGAGAATTAAAGAAACTACCCAGCTTAGGATAAATATTAATGATACTTATAAATATTAGTATCACTGTTGTTTCTTAAAGTCAGGAATATGGTTAGTTGAATGTATATACATTCATTCTTTTACTCAACAAGTAATTTTTTTAGCAACTACTATGTCCCAGGCACCAGTATAGGGCTGGGAATACATCAGTGAGTCAAAAACATCAGATAAAAATCTCTGCCCTCATGGAGCTTACTTTTTAGTGGATTATAGTAGTAGTAATGCAAATAGAAAGAAAAAATATACAAAGTTATAGTCAGTCTAGTATTTGTCCTATAGTTGTTGGATGGATAGATATATTATTCATAGTGTTGTATTATGTTACATAGCTAATTGGGCTTAGATGAACTGTCATCTTATATAAGAAAAGAAAGTTAAACCAGTGTAATATGTCATGACAATAGAAAATTGAAACTATGGAGACTTCCCTGGTGGTCCAGTGGTTAAGACTCTGCTCTTCCATTTGAACCAGGGGGCACAGGTTCAATCCCTGGTCTGGAAACTAAGATCCTACATGCAGCATGGTGCAGCCCAATTAAGATTTTTTTTTAGGTGCTACATGGAATTAGAAAGGAGAAGTGAAATTAGGCCATCATCTGTGGCCATGATTTCTTCTTAAAATGAGCAGAAGCTTTTTGTTTTCTTATCTCTGTATCAGACACATAGTTACCTCTATAGTTACGCAGGTTTCTACGTTCCAGGACTTTCTCAGCTGCACCAGACACCTCTCTGTGTATAGCAAAACAGAGAACAGTGTTGGTTATTATCAGATCACTGCCATTGAAGAGGAAGAATCAACAATAATGCATTTATTCTCCAAAAGTAATTCACTTCTGAGAGGAAAATCTCCTTCCGAACAGTCACCTTATGAGTGCAGACTTCAGCATCCCCTGAACAACTTGGTTAAAATAGACTCTAGACCTTACTGATCGGTTCCTCATCTTTTCTTTTCCAGAAACCTTCTCTATGTCTACCCACAGAGGCTGAACTTTGCTAACAAAGTAGCGTCTGCCCGGAACATCACAATCAAAATCCAGTTTATGTGTGGAGAGGATGCCAGCAGTGCTATGCCTGTAAGGACGGGAATAAACATTTGCCTCTAAGCAGGGTGGGCTGAACTTCCTTGTCAGTTCACACAGACAAAATCCAGGGCTGCATTATACAGAGTGAAGTAAGCCAGAAAGATAAAGATCATTACAGCATACTAACACATATATATGGAATTTAGAAAGATGGTAACGATAACCCTATATGCAAAACAGAAAAAGAGACACAGATGTACAGAACAGACTTTTGGACTCTGTGGGAGAAGGCGAGGGTGGGATGTTTCGAGAGAACAGCATGTATATTATCTATAGTGAAACAGATCACCAGCCCAGTTGGGATGCATGAGACAAGTGCTTGGGCCTGGTGCACTGGGAAGACCCAGAGGAATCGGGTGGAGAGGGAGGTGGGAGGGGGGATCGGGATGGGGAATACATGTAACTCCATGGCTGATTCATATCAATGTATGACAAAACCCACTGCAATGTTGTGAAGTAATTAGCCTCCAACTAATAAAAATAAATGAAAAAAAATTTTAAAAAAAATACAATAAACCCTGAAAAAAAAAAAAAAATCCAGGGCTGATCGGTCTGCAGTGTGTGTTGACTCAGGCCAGTACCACCGAGCATGTCCAGAGCACTTCGTGGCTGGTCCATTATTGGTCCCAGGATACTGATAGGGAATCCGGGTCAGCCTAAGTCGAAACTTATTCCACAGTGAGCTGTGAAATTTGGAAATGTGTATCATTTTAGAAGACTGAAAAATATCATGAATTTGTTCCAACCACCCTTACAGCATAAGAAGTAGAGAGACAGGCCCAGGGTGTCAGCCATGTTCGCTGTACCTTCAGTTGAATGCTGTGATACACATCTATTCAAGCCCCAGTCCACATCTAGAGATTTTTTTAAAAAGTAATGCCTAGTAACAAAAAACATACACCATCTCAACACCTTCTAGGAATGGATCTTCATCCTGAGGTAAAAGATAAATCAAATAAAAATATGTAATGCAGTGTCCCCTAAGGAGCCCCAAACTCCAGAATTTGTATTTTTTTAACCAGCTGCCTATAAATGAGATGGTGGTTAGCTATTACTGTTTTAAGTCATAGAATTTTATTGAAGACATTTTTTTTCCAGTGCTCCCATTCTTCAAATATTCACTTTTCATAAAAGCATCTTTTAGTTCATTAGTTTTTAATGGCCAAATTGTTTTAAATTGAAGTATAGTTGATTTACAGTGTTGTGCCAATGTCTGCTATATATACAGTAAAGTGATTCAGTAAACCATATTTTAATGTCCCACCTACCTTCCCAACACAATGTATCTTCTTGCAGTGGCTCTGGGGAAGAAACCTTCGGAGGAAGACTCCCCTAGTTCTCACTGCTCTCACCCCTGGCAAGTCCATCAGGGTTGCCAGGTACAACTCTGCAGATCCTGATGGTAGCCAAGGTGCCCAGCCAGGGACAAGTAGGGGCCAGACTCTAGCCTGTTCACCACTCATCAAGCTCTGGGACCTGGCATGGGCATTATTGCATCTATAAGGGAAGGCTTTTTTTTTTTTTTTTTTATCCAAAAGTGAGTCCACTTGTGAAGTCATGGGCCTTTTGGGCTAACGTGTGTCCAAAGAGGAGTCTTTCTAAATAGCATAAATATGTGGCCAGTGAAGATCCTAATGACCAAAGTAACCAGGGAAAAGAGGCTGGAAAAGGGATCTCACTGAGGATACAACCCTTTGACATTGCCCTGAAGTACAGACCTCTAGGTGGAGAGGAAAATGGAGAGAGCACTGGCTTTCTACTCTCACAAGCCTGTGGCCGTCGGTCGCTGATGTAGCCCCTTGGGGTCTCGGTTTATTTTTGTAGCCAGTTCTTCTGCATCAGTTGGGTCACTTGTAGAAGTCAGCGCTCTTAATTTATAAAATACAGCTCTTTAGAGACCAGAGCATCCTACTGGGATGATTGTTGATTTGACTTACTCAAATATCACAGTTAATTTGACCCTTTCTTTACTGGCAAACAGGTCATCTTTGGAAAATCCAATGGCCCTGAATTTCTGCAGGAAGTGTACACAGCCGTTACATACCATAACAAGTAAGTGTATCCCCCAGTTTTAAACATATGCCAAGCTTGTTTCATTATCTCCTTGATTTTCTGAATCTTGTAGGTGATTCCTCCTACCAGTTTTTTAAATTCAGGGACTAAGGGACAGAGATAGTCCATGCCAGTTCCCTGATTCTATGTTACAGACAGACAGCTTTTGCCAGTAACTATGATTGGGAGAATGTGTCTTCAAGAACCTAACACTGTTTTGACTTTTCTGGAACCTTCTACCCTAGTATGATACTGAGAGGTTTTATGCTGTTACATAAAGAAAAAAATGTCCTGCTTAGCTTTGAGATACTGGAGGGGCCAGAAGCAAAATCCAGTCCTCCTTGCTCTGTCTCCTTGTTTTCTATACACCACTCCACACCTGTGCCACACCTACTTTAAGATTTAAGTTGACCAAAGGAGAAATGGAATGCTCATTTTTATGTGGGTAAATTGAGTCACAGAATAATGTCTAAACTGTTATTCACATTTTCAGGATCAGATGGACTTGGCTTTGACCCCAGCTTGGTAACCTTGGCGCATATAAGTGCTTTTCTGAACCTACCCTCTTGGACTGAGATGAGGGTTAAATGAGTAATGTACATGAAGCTGTTAGTAAACTCCTGGACTTCATAATTCAGTCAAATCGGGTCCCCTTTCCTTCCTGCATCCTTCATTTGTTTTCCCCAAATTTTTGTTGAGTGCCAGCCGAGTGTCATACCCTGTTCTTGGGACAGAAATAGAAAAGGAGGTCAGAACACGGCTCTACACCTCATCCCTTGTCCAAATTAAGTTGTTGGATTTTTCTGTTGTGTGCAGGGATTTTTTTTTTCCTGACAAAGCTTTTAGTTTGTGAGCAGCCTTATGTAAGTGAAGTGTATCCAGTGACATAAGCTTGATCTCAAGGACTTTCAGCTAGGAGCAGGCTGATGTAAAATGAAAAGTGAAACACCAAGCAGGCGAATCCTGAGGGGCAGAGGGTCCATGGTGTTACAATTTATAGTCAGAGAAGCCATCATTCTTGCTAAAAGTTATTCGTGTATAATGTGCTTTTGAAACAGGTCTCCTGACTTCTATGAAGAAGTGAAAATTAAGCTCCCTGCTAAGCTTACAGTAAATCACCACCTCCTGTTCACCTTCTATCATATCAGCTGTCAGCAGAAGCAAGGAAACTCAGTAGAAAGTCTCCTGGGATATTCAGTGAGTTGTTTTCAACTTGCAAATTCACACTGCAGTTGCTGGTGCAGCCAGGGTACCTGCAGAGATAAGCAACTACATTCTCTTCACTTGCTTTTTTCCTGTCCGAAGTAGCAGAGCGGAGATGACTTGACTTAGCAAATGACAATTTCAGGAATGAAAGGTAGTGGGTGATCGATATGGAAGAGTACTTATTTATAAAAAAATATTACAATGTGCATTATTTCCAAAGTGTGTGTGTGTGTGTGCACGTGTGTGCTTCACATATGAAAATAACTTTTTCCTCCAAGGAGAAAGAGTTATTTCTTTAAAATATATAAAAGGTAAACTGAACCTCACGTGTAGCTGCACACAAACATTGGCGATAAAGAGAAAAATGCTACTAGTTTGGCTCTGAAAGCTGTGAATCATTGATAATACCATCTCAGGAGCTCTCAAGGAATTTAAAATGCAAAGAACTTGACAGAAATTACTGCCCAAAACAGCCCTGGTCAATATCTAATCATCATTTAGTTGCATTTGATTATTGTGAGCTAGATAAATTGCCAGAATTATATGCTGTAATAAATACCATTTTATTCTTTACATCATCTGTTTCAGTGGCTGCCTATTCTCTTAAATGAACGTCTTCAAACTGGATCCTACTGTCTCCCAGTTGCCTTGGAAAAGCTGCCACCCAACTACTCTATGCATTCTGCAGAGGTAACCAGCAAGCTGGCCATCAGCTGTCTCCTATCCAGCCGTGGTCTTGGACCACCTTTCCAGACCCACTTCCCATTTCTTTATACCTGACCAAGGATGCTCAGTCCATTTTGGGCAGCTGTCATCTGTCAGCACGGGGTGTTTTCAGAGAGCACATTGTTCTGATAGGATGGGAGAGATAACTGACTTTACAGCCTCATTCATTTAGATTATTACCAATTCAGAGTGTTTGATGAATTCAGCCTGTACCAAGGCAGCATTGTACCTTGTATTATCTATAACAGAGAGATTTTCAGAATAGTGTATTTTAAAAGGGAAGCAAATACAGCCCACTTGTGCTAACAGTTGCTCTCAGCTTCCTTCCTTATAAAATGTTCCCATGCCAGATTCCATCAGTTCCTCTTCTGGGTCAGTTGTCACAGTCCTCAGGTGGATATTGGGGCTCTCATTCCTCTAAAGATACCGATGTCAGCAGTCTTTCCCTCCTGTTTCCCGTGCTGCCTTTTTTGCCCACACGCTCTGCTGCCGTCCACTCGCTTAAAGGAGCCCAGTGAACGCTCCCTTCTGCCCGCACCAGCACCAGCTCTCATGCTTCTCGTTCTGGTTGGTGTGGGTTTACATCAATAAGAATTATTTTGAAACAAATACCAGACATAATTTCATTTCATGTATAAATATTTTAGTATTTTACCTTAAAAGATAAGGGATCTTTTTTAACCATCACAATACCATTGTCATACCTTAAAAATTAACAGTATTTCATTAATATCCTCAAATATCCAGTCAGTGATCAAACTTCCAATTATCTCATTAATGTCATTTTTTTTTTACAGTTGTTTATGGATCAGGATCCAGATAAATGGCATACATTGCTATTGGTTGATAAACGTGTCTTTTAAGACTCTTAATCTATAGGTTCCTCTTCATCTCTTTTGTTTTCCTTGCGTATTTCAAGTTGAAGAATTTCCCAGGAATTTGAATTTTGTTCCAAATTTTAGAGTCAACTTTCTTCCCTACTCTGACTACACCGCTCCCATCCCCAGGCTATTCCATTTTCAGTTTCCTTTTTTTTTCCCCCTGGAGAGAGAAGCTTCCTTTGCTCTGGGCCACAGGCATATTCCCGGCTTTAGATCAAAACTGGCCTCAAACCACCTAAGATCAACCTGAATGTATTCACAGGCATTCCCTAATTGCTTTTTATGATTTGGACACACAGCCCCTTGCTGAAGTCCTCAAAACCGTCTTTTCAGCATCAAGCTGCATATTCTAATTTCCTAGAATGCCCAGTTATCTTTTTAATGATGCCAAACAAACCTGGATTTGGAGACCAACAAATCTCTATCCAAAACCCAGATTCTACCATGCCCTAGTGTGAAATGGGTGAATTGCTTACCCTCTCTGAGGCTCAAAGATGAAATCTAGCCCATATCTGCCTACAAAGTTGCTCTGAACATTAAATGCGATAATATATATAAAGCAATGCTTAAGTAGATATTAGTCCTTTTCCCTACTTCCCTAAGCTATCTTTATCAATATGCCCTCAGCTTCTCCTAATATCCTTTAGACCTGCACTGTCCAGTATAGTTGCAACTTTTTATAGCACATCTCAATTTGGACATGAGGCTGTTCAGAATGTGATTTGTCCAAATTGAGATGTGCTATAAAAATAAAAATGCAAACTAGGTTTGAAAGACTTAGTAGCAGAAAAAGAATGTAAAATATCTCATCCATCATTTTGTATATTGATTACATGTTGAAACCATAATCTTTAGGCTGTACTGGGTTCAGTGACAGTATTATAATTATTGTCACATTAAATATATTTTTAAATATGGCTACTAGAAAATTTTAAGTGACATAGATGGCTCATATTGTATTTTTAATGATCAGTATTGCTTTTTGTTTTTGTTGTTCAGTCACCAAGTCATGTCTGACTCTTTTGTGACCCTGTGAACTGTAGCCCACCAAACTCCTCTGTCCATGGGATTTCCCAGGCAAGAATACCAGAGTGGGTTGCCACTTCCTTTTCCAGGGATTGAACCCATGTCTCCTGCATTGGCAGACAAATTCTTTACCACTGAGCCACCTGGGAAGCCCCTGTATTGCTTTAGCTTACTGCAAACTCCAATGTCTGCAGGAGTCAGACTCTTTAATGAATGCCAGTTCCTGGTGGAATTTGTTCACACCGGAGACTGTCTTCCCATACAAGGTCCCTCTGCTCTTCAGATCAGTGCCATGCTGGGATGCAAGACCAATGTCTTCATATCTTCCAGTTCTCAAAAGATGTTAGAAAAGCAGGCTTTTGTGTGAATTTGTCTGATTTTCAAATGTTTGGCAGCTAATTCAACAAAGTTTCTAACACTGGGCCAAACAGTACTTGTCTGTGGGCTGGATCCAGCTTTGGGCCCCAGTTTGTGACTCTCTCTGAGATGGGTCCAAAGGTCCCCAACCCATGTATACATCCTACCCTTGCAAGTAGAGTATGCACCCTTTCGTTAAAATGCAAGAGACACAAAACCTGCACTCACATGGCTGGGTGAGCGTAGCCCCTCTTCCCTCAGTGATGTAAGATGACAAATCCCTCAAGATTTTAAGGCAAGAAATGGTCTCTGAGGACTGCAGGGCTATTGACATATAAATGGTATAAAAAGTCATTTTGAGTAATTAAAGCAGGAGCCTAGAAGGACTGCTATTCAGATACATTTTGTTAAAAGGGAACAAAACTGCAGTCACTCAAAAGCATTAAAATTTCATACCTTCTAAAGATATTCTACACTTTGTTCTGGCATTGTCCTGATTAATGGAGAAATCATTAGGATATTACTTTAATTTGTAGAATCAGGATTACCAGCTGCTGGATGCAAGCTTGAATTTGACAGATCACTCACTTCAAACCCCTCCTTTCAGCATGAGAAAACAAAGTCCCAGAGAGTCTCACTGACCTGTCAAAGTAAAAATAATTAGTTTGGTGTAGAACTGAACTTGAATCCAGGGCTCCTAACTCTTAAGGCCAAGTTGTGTTTTCCAGGGATTTTTATATTTGTATAACCCTGATCTCTACTGCCAAGTTGCTTTACTCTCCTTGTTAGTAATGAGAAGAGGGAATTGAATTGCTTTTATTTTTCCCTTTTAATACAGAAAGTCCCTTCACAGAATCCTCCCATTAAATGGGCTGAAGGACATAAGGGAGTATTCAATATTGAAGTGCAAGCTGTTTCTTCTGTTCACACCCAGGTAAGGAACATCAACGTCAAGTTTAAATCAGAGCAAAAGGCTAATAATGAAGATGAGGTGCAGCAGAGAGACTCCTAAGGACAGGTCAATGAAAGATCAATGAAAAGCTTTGTGCACGGATAAAACCAAAAAAAAAAAAAGACCTTTTAGTTCTGTGTGGGAAATTGAAAACCTGTTAGGTTTTATTTAATGTTGAAAGATATAAAGACCTTATGAAAATGAAGCAGCCTGGTACCTTCACTGTCAGACATTTCTGTCTGTAACTCTGCCATTTTTCCTCCAGCATCTTTTTCAGTTCTACTTTCCCTTCTTTCCCTGCCACTGACTGAGCTTTGCATCGGCTTAGGCCCTTATTTTGGCAGTGTGTTTGTCCGGTGTATTTGCCCTTGCCTATAAACAGGTCAGAGTACAAATTAATTTTTCTTCAGTTAATAATTATTGAGAGGATCTATGTTGTGCACACCACTCTGCGAAGAAAGTCATAACCTGGGTCTGAAACATCCATGTCTTAGACCTTCTGCTCTGAAACACTAGATAAGCGGTTCTTCCTAGAAGTTGCTATTTGATTGTGTTTATGAATCCACCGGTGAGGGTTGATGGGATGAGACCCACGAGGCCTGCCATCTGCCTTCCCAGGACAACCATCTGGAGAAGTTCTTCACCCTCTGCCACTCCCTGGAGAGCCAGGTGACCTTCCCCATCCGTGTGCTGGACCAGAAGATCAGTGAGTCGGCGCTGGAACACGAGCTGAAGCTCAGCATCATCTGCCTGAACTCCTCCCGCCTGGAGCCCCTTGTGCTCTTCCTGCATCTGGTGCTGGACAAGCTATTCCAGCTGTTTGTGCAGCCCATGGTCATCGCTGGTCAGCCAGGTAGGCGGCCCTGGGGGGCTGGGACGAGGCAGGCAGTGCCTTGTTTTAGAAACGTGGGAGCAGGGCCAGTGGGATCTATCGAGGCTGTGAGTCCAGAGGAGACCAAGTCCACTGCTGTTTTTGTTTTGTTTTTTGAGACTCCCCGGGTGTTTGAAAAAAGAAACATTAATATAGGATGCTTAAAGTTACAGATTTTTTTAAAAAAATAAGTGTGTTGAATGACTGAAGGCAGTCCTTTAAATTCCATTCTTAGTCATTGATGGGGGCTTCCCCAGGGGCTCATCAGTAAAGACTTTGCCTGCAGTGAGGAGATGCAGGAGACTCAGGCTCAATCCCTGAGTTGGGAAGATCCCCTGAAGGAGGGAATGGCTACCGATGCCAGTATTCTTGCCTGGGAAATCCCCTGGACAGAGGAGCCTGGCGGGCTATAGTCCATGGGGTCACAAAGAATCGAACCCAACTGAGCACACCCACAGTAATTGATGGATTCCTTTTATCTCTGAAATATTTTTGCTGATTTGACAACAAGGGAATCCAGTGTTTTAAAGAAATGAGATAACCCAGATTAAATGGAAGTAAAGGAACACTGTAAATTGAAATTCAGTGTGTTGTGATCCATTTTTTATTGAGATATAATGTCATACCATAAAATTCACTACAGTGCACAATTCAGTGGTTTTTAGTATATTCACTAGGTAATGCAACTATCACCACTACCTAATTCCAGGCCATTTTCATCAGCCTCAAATGAAACCCCATACTCCTGGGCAGTCACCCCATCCTCCCCTCCCCTCAGCCATGGCAACTGCTCATCTTAAATGCTTACTTTTAACAAATGAACCCGAAGTACAATGTGCAAGACTTCCTTTGGAAATAACATGAGGTAGTGCCTGGGTCCAGTGGCTTTTCTAACTGCTTCAGAAATAGACTGGCTTCTGTAGGCATCTTTGTTTGCCACTGTTTTGAGCAGGGCTTGTATTATTTTGTGTTTTCCAGCTTAGCAGTTACCTTTGGGTATCCTCCATGCTGCCAGTACTGTGCTTAGAATTGTAGGTTTTGCAGTAATAATCAATAGGACTTGCAATAAAATACAGCAAGGAGCAGCAGCACAGGACCCAAGTCCTCAAAGGAACACAGCTAAATATTGTCAGGGGGCTGGTGAGTTATCCATTTGGGAGGAAGAAGGAGCCCCCAAGAAGACTGTGTTTAGGATGGCTTTAAAGGAGGGATAAAAGGAAAGAAGCCAAACTAGGAACAGTGAGATAAGATGAGATTGGCAAAAGCAGAGAACCAGAGTGTCTGGCTCACCAAAACAAGTGGTTCAGAAAAAAGTATCAAAATACACTTTTCTGGGAGTGTCATTAGAGAAGGAAATAACACTACCAGCCCATGTAATAGGATTAAGTTGGTGGGGAGGGAGTAATGAACATGTAGCCTGGGACATACAGGGGAACTTTCAGAGCTAGGGAAGAGCGTGACCTCTGAATCCCTGGGTGTGTTGTATCCTGGAGGGCATCTTCGGTACCTGCACAGACAAGGCATCCTGTGTTGTCAGGTAACTTCTCATACATGTAGCTGGTGCCTCTCCAGCTAGATTCCTGCAGAGTGGCCATGTCTTCCTTCCCTGGATTTCTTTCTACTTTCCTCCCCCACGTTTGGTATACTACTTTGTAGGCCATCCCCAGCTATGGATGCATTCGCTAGACAAAACATTCATACACACATTTTGAGCTGACATTTGGGACTCTAGAGTGTTGGAACAGGCAGAATAGTTGGAGGTGCTTATTCTCAAAGTATTTATTCAGAACTCATCTGTGTCAGGCATAATAGAAGGCATAGTGGGGAGACAGCAAAGTATGAGAAATGCACTTTGCCCTAGAAAGGCTTCCAGCCTATCAGAGAGACAGAGTTTACCACTGGAAATAGTCTAAGAACCTTGTGCTATGGTGTCAATTAAGCCCGGGACCGAGTGGAGTCAGAGACTTCCTTGAGGAGATGGGATTGTGCCAAGCATTGAAGAGTAGGTATGGTTTTGTTGGTGGGAGCAACGTGGGCTTTCTAAGTGAGGACAACAGCATGAGCAAAATTGCAGAAGTGAGAAGCAGATGTGATGGGGACAATATAAAGACTGCCTTATTTGAAGGAAGTTGAATTTGAACAGGAAAGGGTACTGGGTGGAGTAAGTAGGGTGGAGCCAAATTGTGAAGGGCTTGGGCTCCTAAACCCAGAGCCTATACGGTGAATCGTTGTTTGTACAGGCCCAGGGACTGACAAAATACACGTAAGTTTTTAGGTTAATCTGTGTACCAAGAATCTGTGTTTTGCAACACCCCATCTCAAACCAGAGTGTGCTTAAGAATGACCTGGGCATCTTGTCAAAATGCCAATTCTGACTCAGTAGGTCTGGGGTGGAGCCTGATATTCTACACTTCTAACAGGATCCTAGATGATACTGATGGTGTCAGGGCAGTCCCCACTGAGTAGCACCCATTTACTGCATGGTTTCTAGAGGGGAGGCTATCTGGACACGCTCGCATCTTTGTCCTGAAAAACCACAGCACTGGCAGAAGGAGAGATGTGAAATTCTTTGCAGTAGCAGAGCCACACACTGGAATTTACTAGAACAACTCACCCTGCCCCAGGCCACCATCTTGACTGGCCTGGTTCAGCTGGGTCAGTGGCCAGGACTCCTTGTCACTGCCCCCAAAGAATGTTCCACCTCAAGTTCATTAAGGGCCCACTGTGGGGCCACCCATTTTTCTCTTGGTTCCTCAGCCAACTTCTCTCAGTTTGCCTTCGAGTCCGTGGTGGTCACCGCCAACAGTCTGCACAACAGCAAGGGCCTGGGCAAGGACCAGCACGGGAGAAACTGCCTGCTGGCCTCTTACGTGCACTACGTCTTCCGCCTGCCGGAGCCGCAGAGGGACATGCCCAAGTCAGGTACCGTCACCCCACTCCACTGCTACAGGATTCAAAATAAAATTAAAAGCCCGGAAGTTACATTTTATTTTTCAGAGTGAGAAAAACTTACATGAATGTTGAAATTGCAAGTTTATTTCTAGATTTTTCTGTCTTGCTTTCTATCAGCCTTCCTCCTCTTTTTTTGTACTCTGAGCACTTATTTTTTTCTGCTTGTTTGATAATCTGTCACTGATCTTTACCCAGTTGGTAATTTCTAACTCAGCTGAGAATCTTTTTGTAAGAGCTAGGGAAGTAACAACAGATGCCTAAGATTCTAGGAGATTAATGATAAGGAAAAAATATGTCTTTGATAGCAGTGGTAAGCAGTGGCTCCTAAACTTTACATTATGAAAAAATAAATCCTTTTTCTCATTTCCTCCCAAACTAAACTGAAATAATAATAATTCATTTCTCCACTCAATCAGAACATCTGGTCAGCATGATATGAAAAGTAGCATCAATCTGTTAACAAACTTCCAGGGCCCTAACAAAGGAACTTGGCATGTTTATTAGTCCATGTAGCCTCATTTCAAGTAAACCTATAATTTCAAATGTTTTTTTAAAATACTTGTAATATTCATAGACTTACATAATCACCTTTGAGCAAATGTAAATACTTAAAGGTGAAACACATTGCTATATGTAGTATATTCATATTCTCATAAGGCTCAGAGGGTTCCTTGGATTCTCAAATCTCAGAAATGCAAGACTTATAAAGCTGTCATTTAAATATTAATAAATAAAAATACCCATATTTCCAGCTTGTCTTGAGAAATAATAATTTAGAGGTGAGGAGCAGCTGAGGAGCAGCCCTTGTCTTTGGATGAGACATGTGCTTGCAGTTTACCACAGTCCTCACCCCTCCCTACTGCCTTACACCCTATCTTTCCCCCCAAAATTGTCTCCCTTAGGCATTTGCTAATAAGACCCTAATTCTAAGACCTAATCTGGTGAGTGTCTGCTCTACTATCTACCGCATCCCTCCTTGGTTCCTTCTCAAATCCAGTAAGTGACTCTGATCCCTTTCTGTTGACATCTGTACCTGGTGGGTTGCAGGTGGCCCCGCCATCCTCCCGGACCCTCGTTACCACACATATGGACGCACATCTGCTGCAGCTGTGAGCTCGAAGCTGCTGCAGGCCCGAGTGATGAGCAGCAGTAACCCAGACCTCGCGGGGACGCACTGTGCTGCAGATGAGGAAGTTAAGAACATCATGTCTTCAAAGGTAAGGCAGGTGTCAAACCCTGGATAGAGACGTGGGCTATTTAATTTCTGACTAACACTTGGAGAGACAACACAAAATCAGCCACTCCTGCTGCCTGCTGCCTTGGTCAAATGCACAGCTTTAAAGTTATTAAAATTCTTTTATTTTGAAATTACTGAGACCATTCTGAAAGATGTAGAAGCAAGACTGGCATTTGGGGGTCTGAGCAGAGTTAGTGGACTTTGGTGGGAAGTTTCTTATACCTTGAGTTTTATTTTCAGGGGAAAAAATTAGCTTTAATGGCTTTTGATGCCTAGAAAGGGTTTTTTCATTTTGTTTGGTTTTATTTTTTAATACCTGCCTTTTAGATTTGTTAACATCCATAGATTGATTATCCTGTGTAAGAACCCCAAAGATCAAAGCCAAGTTTTGTAAACAAAAATTGAGATCTTGAGAGGGTTGGTGACTTGCCCTAGATTGTTTTCCTTTAATGAATTCTTTATTTTTTTCATAAACTTTTTATTTTATAAAAGTTTTGGATGTATAGAATTACACCTATATATAACTGAAAATTTTTGTGTGCTCAATAGTTTTCCAGTTATTAATATTTTACATTAAAATAGCACATTTGTCACAATTAATGAGCCAAATGTAACATGTTATTAACTGAAATTTATGTTTTATTCAGATATTCTCAGTTTTTCCTGAATATATTGTTTCTAGTCTATTCTATCCCACCCAGAATACCACATTATATTTTGTAGTGATATCTCCTTAGCTCTTTTAGGTTATGACACTTTCTTAGATTTTCCTTGTTTTTGAGGACTTTGACAGTTTCAAGGCATACGGTCAGGTATTTTGTAGAAAGCCTCTCATTTGAAATTTGTTTTAATTGTGATACAGTTCACATACTAAAAAATTCACCCTGTTAAAATGTATAATTCAATGGTTTTTCATATATGTACAAAACTACCATGAATTCTTAATCTAATTTTCTTTTCAGTTATCTGTGACCACAGGGTGGCTAATCTTTTAGAATAAAGTCATTTTCTGTGATGAAGGCAAATCAAACTCTTTAGGTTTTGACATCATTTCCCTTGAGACACCCACTTAAGACAGTATGTTGTGAGACAGGAAATCTGGAGACCAGGGTTGGGTCTTGATCTGATTGCACTCAGGCCTGTGGTCACGGGCAAGTCTGTTCCTGCCCTGAGCCTGATTTTCCTTGTTTCTGCAGAGGTTCTGAACCCTGGTGAATGTAAGAATCATCGATAGATCCACTCCTAGAGATTCTGATGATATATAGGTTATATCATATGAAATCATGTGAAATACCCTTTTTGGTTTACTGAATAAATGCAAGGATGTACTGGAGCTGGTTCATATCAGTTTCTGAGAATTGATTGATTGATAAATTTCCAGGAATTTCCTGAACCTGTCGTTAAACACAGACATTATTAAAAGTTAAATTATATCAGTTAACACATAAGTTATATGAAAAACAAAGGTTATCTAAATGCATTGTGGTCTCCTGGACAGAACAGGACACAAGTGGAAAAACTGGTGAAATCTGAATAAAACCTATGGTTTAGTTAACAGTTAATGTGCAATGCTAATCTCTTAATTTTGACAAATCTACCATAGTTATGTAAGATATTAACATAGGAGGAATTTGGCGAAGGGTATCCAAGAACTTTCTGTGCAACATCTGCAACTTGTCCATAAATCTGAAATTTTTCCATTTTTACAAGGGAGTACTCAAATCTCATTCCTTCGTAAGTATTTTACTACATTTTATTGTTATCTGTATTCTCGAGGTTATTTATGTCTGTTGTTTCTGTGCAGTGGAAATACTATATAGTCGGTTTGCTACTGCATATCTCTTCCCAACACCATATTCAGTAATGTCATGTTAACTTGAAGTCAGGCGTGATGGAAGCATTCACAGCACAGAAATTGGCAAATTCTACAGATCAGCCCCTCCCCTCTGAGAGCTGGTTGTTCTGCATTTGCCAGCACCCCGTGGTTCAGTTTCACATCTAAGTCCCCTTTAGGCAATATCATTTCAGATTGCCTAGGGGAGAAGTGGATAGCAGCTATATTTTTACAGTTTCCTTTAATGAAAGTGAAGATTTTAAATTTCTCTGTGGACTGGGTTAACAATTTTTAAATTATTTGGTAGTGAGGGGAGAAAATTTTGTCTAGAAGAATCAAGCCTGATCTTCCTTTCAGAAGTGGGTTTTTTTTTTGACAAATTATTAAATAGTGTAGAGGAGACTGGGAACAGTACCATGTTAACCCACAGAGAGGCACTGTTCCCACACATTTTTCCCCCTTCTCTTCCAGTTAAGTCAGAGACTTAGTTGAAGGGAATGTTTAGCATCCTGTGGTTCTTAACTAGGATGTGACTCTAGGTGGCTCCATACCAGCTAACAGTGAATATCTCAGAAGCAAGTAGAATTAGGTATACTTTACCTTATTTGCTTTGTTTTACCTTTATTTTTGGCAATTGTTTTACCTTTGTAACCAGAAAAAAAACTACATTAACAATGAATTCTAAGCTTGTGATTTCCAGGCCATTGGCTCATCTTTCTAGGGGCCACTGTGGGTTGACTGTGTCCTGGTTTGTGTATTTCAGATTGCTGATCGCAGCTGCAACCGAATGTCTTACTATTGCTCCAGCAATAGTGACGCTCCAAGTTCAACAACAGCCCCCAGGCCAGTCAGCAAAAAGGTACCGAACAGGGCCGTGTGAGGACACGTTGCCCACCTTCCCACTGTTATTAAAAATAGTACTGTCCTTCCTTGTTCCTGCCCTTCTAATGTACACACCAAACACACACACACACCACACCACACACACACACACACACACACACACACACACACACACGCACACACACTTTGGCAGCCCTGTTCCAGATCCCCCATTTTTTGACCACCCAGTTACCTCCTAACTCAGTGCTTCTCCAACTTACTGTGCATCAGAAGTACTTGGGTGGTTTGTGTTAAAACGGACTGCTGGCCCCTAGAGTTTCTGATTCAGTAGATCTAAAGTAGGGCCCAAGGGTTTACATTTCTGACAAGTTCCCAGCTGATGCTAGTCCAGGGACCATACTGTGTTAGCTTCTTTTTTAGTAAAAAGAGAACTGGGGACAGTTCATCCTCAACACAGTGAAGGCAGTAACTAGGTATCATTTATTTCAGTGGCAACCCACTCCAGTATTCTTGCCGGGAAAATCCCATGGACAGAGAAGCCTGGCAGGTTATAGTCCATAGAGTCACAAAGAATCAGACATGACTGAGCATGAGCATTTCAATACTATATCAGACATGAAAAGCTTCCTTGTAATTCTTTCTAATCAGCCTTACCTATGAATTCAGAGACTTGACAAGCTGTTAAACCGCTCACCAGGTCTCTTTACATTAATAGAGTTCTCCAGTTGTCACATGTTGTGTGATCTAAGGGTGGGGAATTTAAAAAAAAAAAACCCTATCTGCCCCAAGTTTTCACCTCTGCCTGGTATCCAAGGGTCTCACCAATTTAGTGGCTACTTAAGTTAATGTCTTGAGTGTCTTTCAAGACCGTTATTAAAATGTAAACATGTTGCCTGGAGAATCCCAGGGACGGGGGAGCCTGGTGGGCTGCCGTCTATGGGGTCACACAGAGTTGGACACGACTGAAGCGACTTAGCAGCAGCAGCAGCATGCTGATTGGAAGGCTAATACAGGAAACTCTTGCAGAAGCTAACAGGGAAATAGGTGTATTCAACAGGCCCCAAGGGAATGAGCCTCAGCACAGCTCACTTTCCCTCACTTTGGTGAGGGAAAGATCAGGCCTGGGGACACCCTGGAAGGTCCGGTGCTGCAGACTTGGCACAAATCTGGGCCCCGCTTGTCTGGAAAGAGGTGCCAGGAGTTAATTCTAAAAGGAGAAGTGAAAGAAGATGTATGAAGTGTTGCAAATAAATATGTCACTTACTCTATATCTTAGCTTTGGGCTTTGCGGGAACTGGTTACAAGTCTGTTTTCCTTCTTAAGGAGCATGGTTTGCGAACAGCCTGTTTTCTTCAGGCAGGGCCTGATTTCTTCTGGGAGCAACGAATTTGTTTTGATTTTGTTTCTGATCATTTCAATGACCAGAAGAGAATCATTTCATTTCAGGGGTAGGTCTAGCCAGTGTGTCTGCTTAGGTGCTCAGCAAACAGGGTTTAGCTGCTTGGCTATTTTCTGTAACCTCTGGAGCAAGGTGTTCTTATAATAATGTTGCCTGGTAAGCAACATAAATTACTTTAAGAAGCAGCTTATCGTCCTCTAATCTCCTCTTGCCATAAGACTCTGGCGGTCAAACTGACCTATTTTCCAGAGGTTACCTTTGAAGCTCATGGAGCGTCTCTTTCTTACAATGGGAAGATCTGGGTGTAGCCGAGTTAAATCACAGGAGAGCTTAGAAGACCACCTGCTAGATTAACATGCAGCCCTGCACCTCTCCCAAGAGGAGGAATTTCCCTGGTCTCACAACAGCACACACATATTTTCACATGTATTAAAATTGTAAAGGTTTGACTCCCTCAACAGAATGAAGTGGGACCAATGACAAGCAGAAACACTTCAGCATTCTCCATTTGTCCCCATTAACCATCCAGGGGTGTCACCAGTTCAGATACCCAGACATCTACACAGAGAACTTTCTGTTTGTCTCCTTTTAGTTTATCTTAGTAACTCTCCAATTTTACTGTACTTAAGAATCAGTAAATTGTGTTGCATACCTACTGTACAGTGTGGGTGATTTAAAGGTTTATCCAGGGTAAGCTTTGCTGTAATCAATTTTTACTTTGAGTGTTGACTTTAAAACTTTATTTTCACATATGCCATTACCCTAGGATGTGATATTAGGGTATTCATGTAGTTTCAGCTTTCTTACCCACTGAGCAATAAAAAAATGAGTTCATCTGTATTTATTCTACATTTCATGGTTGTAAGATAAATGAAATCCACAGAAAATGCTCAGATGTCATTTTTGCCATCAGTTAGAGTAACCAGCTATCCCAGTTTTCCTGGATCTTAGGGGGTCCTTCAGGTGCAGGGCTTTCCATTTTTAAGGCCAGGACAGTGTTGATTGGTAAAAAAAAAAAAAAAGCAAGCACAACCTAAAATTTGAGAGTTATGTTTTATTGGGGGACGTTATTGAGGACTGTAGCCTGGAAAATAGTCTCTCAGTTATCTCTGATATTTCAAAGAGTCAAGGAAAGAGCCAGGATTTATAGGAAGTTTTACTGGGGAAAAAAAACAAAAACATGTAGTTGCATATCAAAAGATGTTCACAAAAACCAGACATCTTGAGTTAACGATTTTAGTGTTTTTCAATATATGGGAAGATACAAGAGTCTGGGCTCATTGAAATTATTCCTTAGATATGCACCTTTACTATCTAGGGCCAGTATCCTGTCTTTTTCCATCCTGAGTTCCCCTCAGGGTGCACTGTTTGCTCCATCACAGTGACTGATGGCTTGATGGCCTGGAAACATTTGTGGCTTAGTGAAATGACAGGCAAACTGACATGGGTTGGTTGCCTCACCTACAGTGTTAAACTTGTTCAACATCAAAGCTGTTGTCAAGAGTATTAACAAGTATCCAGATAAACTAGGGAATAGGGAAGATGCAAAAGGTGTAAAAAATCACTGCTACATTTGCAATCAGATGAGCAGTCTCATGACTTGGTGAGAAGTGTAGACATAAAGTGGAGCATCAGACCCTGGGACACAGAAGTTTAGAAACTGAGAGAGTTCAAGCTGCTACCTCTATACCTTTTAACACAGATGATCTGCTAATAAGACTTCCCTTGTAGCTCTGCCTGCAGTGCAGGAGACCCAGGTTCAATTCCTGGGTCAGGAAGATCCCCTGGAGAAGGAAATGGCAACCCACTCCAGTGTTCTTGCCTGGAGAATCTCATGGACAGAGGTGCCTGGTGGGCTACAGTCCATGGGGTCACAAGAGCCGGACACAACTTAGTGACTTAACCACCACTACTCCTAAACTGAACTCTTCTTATTTCCCACAAAGCCATAGACAGATTATAAAAACAAAAATTGTTCTCTCTGGAAGGAGTGGAGTTACCGTCTTGACAGTGTTTCTCTAATCAAGGGTTCCTGGACCAGCACATAACCTCAGGCCCCATTCCAGACCTGCTGAATCTGAAACGCTGGAGGTGGGCTCAGCAATCTGTTTCTTAGCAAGCCCTCCAGGGGAATCTGATGCACATTTAAGTTTGAGAACCACTGCTACCAATCGAGTTTATATATGAGAAAACTGAGGGTCAGGAGAGGAATGGTTTACACATGGTCATGCAGAGGGTTTACAGTGGAACCTGGGAGGAAGATAACAGACAGTCCCAGTTCCAACTGCTGCCCATGAATGCTTCCCCCATAGGGTCATTTCCCTGATGAGGCCATTCCTTCCAATCTAGCTCTCCAGTACAGTACCACCACCAGCCTTCTGCCTGCTTAAAATGCCCTCCAGTCTCAGATTATTTCAGCATTGACTTTACCATCCACTGTGGTCTAAGACATCTGGGAGACATGCATCAGTACTAACAGACTATTACAATTGGGAAAAAAGAAAAGTTGGCAAATAACACACCCAACACAGACTGTCATTACATACATGTAATGTTTTTGTGTTTGTTGTCCAGCATTTCCATGAGGAGCTTGCCCTACAGATGGTGGTCAGCACTGGAATGGTGAAAGAAACAGTCTTCAAGTACTCCTGGTTCTTCTTTGAGCTTCTGGTAAGATTCTTACACATGTATATCTGTGTTCAACAGGGCATAAAACAGCGCATTTAGACAGACAGTGAGGTTCAGTGTCGTAGGAACTGACATCTTCTCTACTGAGTTGCTCCTGCAGAAAACCTGGGCTCAGTCCTTCAGTGTTAACTCTCCCTTACCCTTTCATCCACCTGCCACCAAATTTTACTGATTCTGCCTTGAAAATATACCTGCACCTGCCGCATCTCACCGTCTTTTCCACTCCCCGTCTGGTCAAGCTGCCGTCGTGCCTGCAGTCACCCCTCTTTGCCCTCTGCCCATCCAGTCTGTATGGGGCAACTCGGTGCTACCAGGTAATGACACTTTTCTCTTTAAAACCTTTCAGTGATTTTCAGAGTACTGGAAATAAAGCACACGTTTTTCTCATGGCCTAAAAGCCCTTGGATGATTCTGTTTCCCTCCATCTCTAACCTTATCTTAAGACCATTCCCATGAAATTAAAAGACACTTACTCCTTGGAAGGAAAGTTATGACCAATCTAGACAGCATATTAAAAAGCAGAGACATTACTTTGCCAACAAAGGTCCTTCTGGTCAAGGCTATGGTTTTTCCAGTAGTCATGTATGGATGTGAGAGTTGGACTGTGAAGAAAGCTGAGCGCCGAAAAATTGATGCTTTTGAAATGTGGTGTTGGAGAAGACTCTTGAGAGTCCCTTGGACTGCAATGAAATCCAACCAGTCCATCCTAAAGGAGATCAGTCCTGGGTGTTCATTGGAAGGACTGATGCTGAAGCTGAAACTGCAATACTTTGGCCACCTCATGAGAAGAGTTGACTCATTGGAAAAGACCCTGATGCTGGGAGGGATTGGGGTTAGGAGGAGAAGGCGACGACAGAGGATGAGATGGCTGGATGGCATCATCAACTCAATGGGCATAAGTTTGAGTAAACTCCGGGAGTTTGTGATGGACAGGGAGGCCTGATGTGCTGAGATTCATGGGGTCGCAAAGAGTTGGACACGACTGAGCGACTGAACTGAACTGAACTGAAGACCATTCCCCACCTCATTCAGCCACATTGTTTCCAGTTTGATGATGCTGAGGCTTCTTCAGTCTCAGAGCCTTTTTAAGATGCTCTCCCGACTCCCTACATTTCATTTTGTCCATCTCCTGCACACATACACACTTTGGAGGCGGGCAGGTGGGGGGTCTTCTCTTTAGGTCTCAGCTTTGATGTCACCACCTCTTAGAGGCCTTTGCTAACTTCCTCATACCTTAATATGTCTACCACTCTATTCCTCTCTTTTTAAACACCCTCTTTATTTCCTTCTTAGTGCTTATCACAATTTGTTTTTCTCTCTTGCCTATTGGATATCTAGGATTTGGGTCTATCTTCTTCATTATTCTACCTTTAGCTGCAGAACATGGCTTGACATCATACAAGCACCAACTAATACTCATTGAGGGAAAAAATGAAACTTGTAGATATGTTTACCTGCAACTTCTATCTGTTCTCTAGCAGAAAATCAAAAGGTATAACATATTCTTTAATTTAAAATGACGGAGAAGGACATGGCAACCCACTCCAGTATTCTTGCCTGGGAAATCCCATGGACAGAGGAGCCTGATGGGCTGCAGTCCATGGGGTCACTAAGAGTCAGATACCACTTAGTGACTACACAAAATAAAAACATACACATTATGGGCATTATTACCTGCACTTTACAAGCCTAGATATTGTTAAAGATACACTACTTTTGCTACTAGAATTTATGATCTAGGTGTAGTCTGACATACAAGTGATAAACTATGAGAAAAAGACAAATTTTAAAAATACATATATTTGAAAGTTGCTGAGAGAGTAGATCTTAAAAGTTCTCAGTGTAAGAAAAATCTTTTTGTAACTATGTATAGTGATGGATTGGGCTTCCCACGTGGTGCTAGTGGTAAAGACCCCACCTGCTAGTGTTGTAGACATAAGAGATGTGGGTTCGATTCCTGGGTCCAGGAGATCCCATGGAGGAAGGCATGGCAACTCATTCCAGTATTCTTGCACGGAGAATCCCATGGACAGAGAAGCCTGGCGGGCTGCATTCATGGGGTTGCAAAGAGTTGGACACGACTGAAGCGACTTGGCACATGTGCCTGCGTGGTGATGTATGTTAACTAGACATTGTGGTGATCATTCTGGAATATATTGAAACACTGACCTATTATACACATGAAACTAATGTAATGTTATATGTCAACTATGCCTCAGTAGAAATGCGTAAAATAGTATCATGTAGCATAGATTAGATAGCAATTACTTTGGATTTGATAAACCACAATAAGACTTTAGGAAAGAGAAAATATTTGGGCTGACTACTAAATGAAAAAGGTAGAATTTTGTCCAACTAAGAAAGAAAAGAGGAGAAGTTTAGATAGATAGATGGGCAAGATTATATATGTATTACTACCTGGGAGAGCATGTAACTTGTTTAGAATAATTTCTGGAAGCTGAGCTTGCTTTTAATTTTATGTTGATTACATATTGTAATAAGGTTTAGCTGTATTGCACCAAATAAAGCAAAATATTAAAGTTAAAAAAAATAAAAAAATAAAAAATAAATAAAAATGAAGAGAATAATAGTAATACCTATTTTATACTGGAAGTGAAAGGATTTTACCATAAAGCCACTAGAATAAGCATTTTGTCAATGTTTATTAATGGAGATGCATTGTGAAATGAGCTTAAATGAAAAAGTATGAAAACACAGACACTCACTACACAAAAATACACACACAGACAATCCAGAGGATAAAGAGTGGATTGAAATTTAGTAATAGCATTAGCTTCACATTGACTGGATGTTTTTCCTCTGTGACACTGTTTTTAAGTGGATAATTTTTTTTAAGAGAAAGATGGTAGGATTTTCACCTGAGCTCTAGTTTATCTATGTAAGTTCAAGCCCAGGTGAAAGAGAACAATACTGAACATAGAGAACAAGACATGTTTTCTCTATGGACATGGAACAGGACATAGAGAACAAGAAGGTCAAAGGAAACAAAAATAAAGCACACATTGTTGAGGAAATGGGAAGTGATGTGCAGTAGAGTTGAAAAGAAGTCAGGCCCCTGCAGCAGAAGCACATCAAGGGTTCAAATCCGCTAGAGCAGCAGTCCTCAGCCTTATCGGCGCCAGGGACCAGTTTTGTGGAAGACAGTTTTTCCATGGACCAGGGGTGAGGGGAGGTGGTTTCAGGATGATTCAAGTGCATTACACTTACTGTGCACGTTGTTTCTATTATTATTACATCAACTCCACCTCAGATCATCAGGCATTAGGTCCCAGAGGTTGGGGATCCCTGCCCCACCTTAGAGTTCCACCAATTTCCCACCCCTCACTGGAAGAAAGTGTTGCTAGAGATGTCTCTTCAGGGCACAATGCCAGATGCCTGCAGCAGAATCACCTGGGGGTGCTTAATGAGAATCGCGCAGATCTGGACCCCTCCCTAGAATACTGAGTGCGATGAGGAACACGGAGCCAATGATACAAGCGCCTTCCAGGCGGGGAGTCTGCCCAAGTGCCTTCCAGGCACACTGGAGATCCGCTAGTCCAGGCTGCCTCTGCTCTGTGAGGACCAAACGGAGCTAAGGGTCTTTGTGTGCAACTAGCGCCAGGAGTTTGTATTCTAAAAGCCGAGCAGATTCAGGTGGATGGCTGCAGCTCACACGTCTTGGAGCAGCAACATTAGCAGTGAGACACAAGTTTTGTGCTTTGGCAGGAAAAGGCTGGCCATAAACTCTGGAGGGAAAAAAAGAATCAAAACCACCACTCCATGCCCAGTACATCCTGCTTCTTTGAACTCATCCCACTAACCATCATGTTTCTCCATAAAGATTTACTCAGCTTATAATTCATCTATAGATAGTTCATACAAATAATCTTCAACTGAGTTGATCTTCCATATTGCAAATTGTGAAAGACATGAAGCAGAAGCTCATTTTGATATTATAGAATCTCCCTGATGGCTCAGATGGTAAAGAATCTGCCTGCAATGCAGGAGATCCAGGTTGAATCCCTGGGAGAAGGGAAGATCCCCTGGAGAAGGGAATGGCTACCACTCCAGTATTCTTGCCTGGAGAATTCCATGGACAGAGGAGCCTGGCGGGTTACAGTCCATGGGGTCACAAAGAGTCAGACGCAACTGAGCAACTAACAGATTTTTCATTTAGAAGAGAGTCCCAAAGGAAAGCAGTATCTCAATTCAAAGATGTTTCATGTTGGGAATTCCCTGGCGGTCCAGTGGTCAGGACTCCGAGCTTTCACTTTTGTGGCCTGGGTTCAATGCCTGGTTGGGGAATTAAGATCCTGCAAGCTTCATGGTGAAGCCAAAAAAAAACGTTTCATGTTATTTACTCACACATATGCACACATGTCACTTAATCATTCTTAGATTTAATAGTTGTAAATTATCAGCTTATCATGAGCAGTTATCCCCAGTGCACACACAAGACCCCAAGACTAAGCAGGGGTTTGCCCAGCCCTCTCAGCAGGGAGGGACAGAGCCTCAGTTCCACAGTGCTGTAGGTAAAGTTCTGTTCCTCTGTGATTTTGCTTCTCTTTGGAAGCTTAAAGTTACAAAACATTTTCTTAGCCTAATGTATTAATAACATGTGAAAACTTTGTATTCTGAAGTCAGCTTTAACGCATTGCCGCAATTACTATCCCATTCACAGTGGCAATGAACTCAGCTTTGCTAGGCCTGAATGGCTCCTTGTGATATCTTAGAGCTCTCTTTCTGAACTGAGTTTGCATTCTCTGCAGATGTAATGATGACTCTGTCCTTCATATAGTCCCAGTAACAGCTGGTGTCCCCAAGGGAGGAAGAATAATAACATCTAAAATGTGTTGAGCACCTAACTACGTACATGCCAGGCACAATGCCTTGTGAGCATTATCTTGTTGAATCCTCTGACAGCCTCCAGACAGGAGCTTTTCATTGTCCCCAGTTTACAATGAGAAGGCCATAAGGAGAAAGTTTGAAGGCCATAAGGAGAAGTTTGTGGGCCCACCAAACCTTGTCAGTCCCACTTCAGTGCCCCTAACCCCCTAACTGCCGGGAGCTGAGAACCGTGGAAAAGCTGAAAATTGCTTTTGATCTTGCACATTTATTTACTAGGACTCAGTAGGCTCAGGAAAGAAAGCAAAAGTTAAAGCTGATAGGATTCCTTCCTCTAGGAGTCCCTTATGGTAAACAGATTAGAAGCTGGAAAGAAAGTCCTGCTGAGATGAGCACTTGGAGGGGGTTGGTCAACATGTAGATCTCCCAGGGCATCAGTTATCTAGGGCTCTGTAGGTTATAACCAAGACTGTCAGAGTCCTGGCAGTACAGCATTGCTCAGAAGGGTTACCTGAAAAGCATTTATCAAAGGGACTTTGCCCAGGGTATGTGCAGGATTACAGGAGTAGAGGAGGGTTGGTGAGACACCCAGGGAGCAGGAGGTGCTGGAAGCTGGGGTAAGGAGCAGTATAATCAAGGCTGAGAGAAAGCTGAGGCAGAGAACAGGGTCTGCATGACAGGAGCTGACATCAAAGAGAAACAGTGCCGCTGCCAGAAGCACGCTGCCCAGGCATGAATCCAGGCATGTACCTGGACTATTCTCTTCTCCTGCCCACTGGTCCCCTGATGGAGCCTCCTATTGGCCAGCTCCAACCAGAAGCCCAAGTTCAAGGAGTCCTGAATGATGTAGTCTGTAGAGATCAGCTTCCTAGGGTTCAGAGATAGATAAAGAAGGGCAAGAAAAAGGGCTGGAAGCTAGGGTGGAGGCAGATGCAAAAGTCACAGCCCCAGCCAGACTTTGTAAGGAAACTGATCTTGGATTCAGACTGGGTGCCCAGTCCTCCACACATTGCTTATGCAGTTGCCTTACAGATGCATGAAAAGGTGTTTCAACATCAAAACAGCCGTTTTCCGAAGAAGCTTGAAGAGAAAGGAACTACAGCCTCCTTGGGTTTAGCCAACTACCTAGGCGATTTAACACCCTTTAGTTGTATTAAGGCCCACGTGCTAATGAACAACCACTTTGGCATCATCAGAGCTGTTGAAAACAGTCCTTGTGCAGATTTCACAGTTGCTAATGAATAAACCCCCATGCTTCTAGAAACTGCTGAGCCAGACTTTGGGGACACAGAGGTAAATGGTGACCCACTTTACCCTGAAGTCTACACCAAGGGTTTCTTAGTATCCCTGCTTTGAATGGGTCACAGAGGACCTTATGGAGGAAAATATTTTCCTGCCTTAACCTACACCTTAACCCACTTTAACCCACACTTAAACCACACAAATAATGACCAAGAATCCACTACTATTTCTAATGTGTGTTTCTCTCTGGAGATGCAAATGACACAGTAGTAGGCAAGTAGCTGACAGTCTGGCAGGAGGGCGTTAGTTGGAAGTATGTTATTGTGAGGTTTATATATTTAGTTGTAGAATGGCCAAACTCAGCAGACAGGAGCCAAACACAACAGTGAGTTATAAAAACCCAGTACTGGGGTGGGTTAGGCAGTGGGGAATCAGGAGCAGGTAGCCCCAAACAAAGGGGCTTGTCTTCCTCGGTCCTTAGGATCATAGCGCAAGAGAGGTACTTTGTGGGACAAATACCATGTCCTGCCTCTGAGGATTTGTGACTCTATGGGGTACAGACACCTCCCTGTGTCCTGAGCCAAAAAGGACTCTACTGTGAAAAGAAACTGAGGTTCTTACCCTGGGCTTTAGGATTTTAGATTTTTAGGTCTTCCCCAAGCTGGCCAAGGCATTGTCTTAAAACATAAAACACATTTACCTATCTGTCTGCTTTCGCTTCTTAGTTTACCTTTTCTTTTTTTTTTTTTAATTGTTTGTTTCTTTTTTTTTAATCTCTGTTTATCTCAGTACTGAAGAAAGTTGCCAGCCCTGGCTTCTTAGAAACAGAAATCTGCTATTAGAGCTCTTAGAAAGGTGAAAGTGTTAATCATTCAGTCATGTCCGACTCTTTGCAGCCCCATAGACTGTAGCTCACTGGGCTCCTCTGTCCGTAGAATTCTCTAGACGAGAGTGCTGGAGTGGGTTAGCCATTCCCTTCTCCAAGAGATCTTCCAAACCCAAGGTTCATACCCAGGTATCCTGCACTGCAGGCAGATTCTTTACCATCTGAGCCACCAGGGAAGCCCAGCGCTCTTAGGAGTGAAAGTCATTTTCCCATATACTGTCTTTGTCCCCTCTCCTTCCAGTCCTGACCTAGAGGGTCACCTTCAGGCAAGCGTGGGCAGTTTAACGTTCCAGGGCCATTTCTTTTTGCAGTGTCTCTCAGACTATCATGGACACATTTATAGAAGGGGTAGACACCCAACCATACCATCTCCCAGCCTTGCCCATCCAACTGTTTCTAATAGCTCTGAGAGTTTCCAACAAGGACAGGATACAACCTCAGACTCTTATCAAAGGGACTGTATTGACCCAGGAATCTCCTGGCCCAGGAAGAAGTCCAAAAAATATAAGCATGATGTTGATTTAAAATTGTGGCAGGCAATGAGCTGCTGTTGTCCTAGTCATAATGCAGGCTATCACTGATTGATGTATAGGTTTTTATTTAAACTACATATACATTAAATATGTATTTTAAATATGTAGTTATATAAATATTTACATATGTATATATGTGTATTTAGCAAGCTAGTTTTATAAAACTCACAACATAATTTCTCCTAGAGACAATGTTCCAAATAGTGTTACGTTTCCAGTCTGCATACTATAGAAGTGTTTTTGGTGGAGAAGGAAATGGCAACCCACTCCGGTACTCTTGCCTGGAAAATCCCATGGACTGAGGAGCCTGGTAGGCTACAGTCCCTGGGGTTGCAAAGAGTTGGACATGACTGAGCGACTTCACAGGCCAGGCTAAAGAAAAAAAAAAAAAGAAGTGTTTTTGGAAAAACTCTTCTCCCGTTCTACTTGAAGCTGACGTAAGAGGGACATTTCTCTCTTCTTCTCACTGTAGTTTCAGAGACAGAAATGATTTCAGTTTACATCAAAAACAGTCTCACAGACAGTTCCTTTTCCTGTAAAGTTGTGTGCCATGATAGAACGGTGCTGCAGTGGTCATGGCGGGGCGCAGTCCAGGTCTGCCTTCCCAGTTGAGAGAAGGGGAGTCTTGTGACAGTGCAGCTGAAGAATTAAGCTCCCTGGCTTTGTCAGCATCAAGAAGGGAGCCCCCTGACTTGGGGTCAGGAAGAGGGCACCCTTCCCACCTCCTGCTGCCATGGTAACCATCAGGGTGTCAGGAGCAATTTTCAGACCAGAGCCTGCATGGACAACCAACCACCAGCACAGATAAAGTGTTAGAAAGTCCATTGTTAATGAGCTTTTCTTCCAGGCTTTTCCCTTTTTCCATAGTGTACAAGCAGGTCACCAGTTTCCATGTTGACATTTCCCCCCATCTTCTCTGTAGGTGAAAAGCATGGCCCAGTATGTACATAACATGGACAAGCGGGACAATTTTCGGAGGACTCGTTTTTCTGACCGTTTCAAAGATGACATAACTACTATTGTTAATGTGGTCACCTCGGAGATTGCAGCCCTTTTAGTAAAACCTCAGAAGGTAACTGTGTCATTTTACTCTTTACGGTCTGAAATTTTTTACCCTGGGCGTATATTATTTTCATAATCAAAGAAAAATAAGCATCATCTTAAGACAGTAATTAAAATGTAACTAACTGTACATGACAACTAAATTCACTTTGTTATACTGGACAGCACCCTGTGGTGGGGCTGGGGCATTGCTATCAAAAATTACGATGTGGGGAATTCCCTGGTGGTCCAGTGGTTAGGACTCTGGGCTTTCACTGTCAAGGGCCCAGGTTCAATCCCTGGTTGTGGAACTGAGATCCCGCAAGCCGAATGGAGCTTGTACAAAATGAAATTATAATGTGGAATTAAAGCTGTTTAAATTATTGTATCAACACACTATGAGAGGGAATGTTTTTGTTCTTAGCAAATATACCCTGAAGTTTTATGATATTTATAATCCTGCTCTCAGATGGTTCAGAAAAAAAAAATTGAACATGAAGAGAGAATGATAAAGCAAATAAAGCGAAATATCCAGCACTGATGAGTCTAATTAGAGGAGTTCTTTTGACTATTCTTGTTCCTTTTTTGTAAATTTGAAATTATTTCAAAGTAGAAAGTAAAAAAAAAGTAAAGTGAAATAAAACAAAATTCTAAAATTTGAAGCAGAATTAAAAATTCTATAAAATTTGAAGCAGCAATGATCACTATTAATACCTTTATCATTATGAAGAATTTGTATGCTGCTCTGTACTTAAGAGAAGAAGCTTCCAGTTGGTCATTTCTTATGGCAGACTTTGTGAGAGTGGCAATGGTGTCTCATTTTGGCAGGCATGAAAAATGAGGCAGAGTGAGGTTGATAAATTTTCCAAAAGTCAACACAGCTAGCAGCAAAGTCAAGACAGAAGATTCCAAGCCCAAAAATATTCAGACAGATACTTAAGTAGTGGTCCATGTGGAGGATGCTAAGAGCATGAGGACTTGCCACTCCATGGTAACTGTGGAAACTTCTTTACCAAGTCTCCACCCATGCCAGTGGCTGGTCAGCTTGGCCTGAATTTGCAAACTGCTCATCATAACAAGAAGAAAACATTTCAAATCATATTTTCAATAGTTCAGAGCAAATTGATTTATCATTCTGAGAATAAAGGACATAAACATGAAAAAGTGAATCCCTGATTGCTCTGAAGTGCTGTAAAATCCCTCATAAATATGAGCACTGAGAGGTAGTAAAAACTAAACCCTGGCCTCAATTCATGCAAGAGGTTACTCTACTGTGTATGACTCTGCCCTCTCTTAGGCTGGGAATGCTGTCTAATTGGAGAAAAAAATTCCTTAAGTAAAAACTGCTTTTTTTTAATCCTGATTACATTTTCTGCAACAATCCTTTCAAATTAAGAATCTGTCTCATTGAAGATAGTGAATACATTTCAAATTACTTTTGCTAAAACAGTCATTAGCAGAATCAAACAAATTATAGCAAAACAATATAAAGAAATTTAAGAAATATGAGAAACCAGAGTGTTGGAAAGTGTTCATAATATAATGTTGAATGAATAAATTCAGGACCTTATTGTATATAGAGAATAAACTCAATTATATACAGATAAACATGCATATAGGAAAAAACACCTAGAAGCAAATATACCTAAATATTAACAGTAGATAAGGAATTCCTTCATTCAACACTCATGGCATCAATTAGTTTCTAAATTATGTCTGCTATAGTTTTGCAGGGTTATCTGCTTTGCTCAGTATCTTCCAGAGGGACACTGGCTGAAAAGATATGACCTGCCTCTCCCAACTCCCTCCCCAGCCCAGGGCTGCAAGGTTTACTAGCAAATGATGGAGGTGTTTGTATCAATGTGCTTGTCTTTAAGGAAACTGAACAGGCGGAAAAGATCAACATCAGCCTGGCTTTCTTCTTGTATGACCTCCTCTCCCTCATGGATCGTGGCTTTGTGTTTAACCTCATCAAACATTATTGCAGCCAGGTGAGTGTTCCCTCAGCCCTAGCCCTGTTGCTCCTGGCTCCTTCCCGTCTGACGTGATGCTCATTGCTGTGGTGTGCTCCCTTGCCAAGCTAGACAGTCGGACTCCTGTACATTCTGGGTTTGTGGTACAGTCTTCAGGTCATTTGTTTTGTGCCTTGAACCTTGGTAGACACACTAGTTTGTGTGGATTCCTGGAGCATTTACCGACCCAGCACAGAAGGGCCAACAGGGTCATCCATGGGCATTGAGGCTTATTAGTGATACGAACTGCTTTCTTCAGTTTAGCATTTAACAGAATTCCATGGCTGTGGGGTTCAGTCTTTGACCAGGTATATAATCGAAAGTATGAGTTCTCTTTTCACACATTAGGGTAGTTAATTAAATTGCAGTTATGAAATTCTAACATTAAAGAAGTCTAGTAAAATCAGTCAAAGAGACTGAATTTCACCGAGCACAAAGCAGATATTGTCATCTGGTATATCTGAAGGGTATTAGTTTTAAGACCATTCGCAGTACCCCCAAGGATATCAGCATTTGTGGATGCTCAAATCCCTTCAATAAAATAGTGTAGAATTTGTATATAGTTTACACACATCCTCCCATATATTTTAAGTCATCTATGGATTGCTTATAACATCAAATATAATGTAAATGCTGTGTAACTAGTTGCCTGTACAAAATCAAGTTTTGCTTTTCTGAATGTTCTGGAATTTTTTTTCCAAATAGTTTCAGTCCTCAGTTGGTTGTCTCACAGATGCAGAAACTGTGGATACAGAGGGTTGACTGTATTTTGTAATTAAAGAGCATATCAGTGCTGTCTCCCCAGATTTTTCAAATGGAATCCTACTTTTGTTCACTATTCTCCTCAAACTATCCCAATCATAGAAATATAGGCAGCAGTTACTGTTGCTACTCCTTTTCTTTCATACTCCTGTTTTTTAGGACCACCATCACTGTCATTGCCACCAGCATCACCACCCTCCACCTTCACCATCGCTGTTACTACCTTTAGTTCCTTCCTATGGACAAAGCTCTATGTTCACATTATAGAAATCATCTCTCTTGATTCTTGCAAGGTGTTATTGTCAACATTTTGCATATGATAAAGCTGAAGTTTAGAGGAGTTAATATGTAACTTTTCCAGGGAAGAAAGAGCCATGGCTACTTTACTCAAGGTACAGTGAGTTAATCATTCTGTTCCACCAGAACTAATAACTCTCTGTAGTTAATCCCCTAGTGACCATAAATAAGTCGTTCGACTTCTTTGAGTCTCATTTCCTCATTTGCAAAATAAAAGGATCTCCCCTCCCCTGCTAAAAAGACCATGAATGTTCTAAAGAGACTCTTAATAAGGAAGATGACTTACAAAGAATCCTAAGGAAATATCAGGAGTACCAGAGCACGAACATCTTGTACAGCCTGACCTCCTGCCCCTGTTTGGATCTTCTGTCCCTGTCCCACCAGAATGGAGTGGTGGAGGAAGATGCCATTTCCCTTTGCCATCACTTAGGTGTTTAGGATGGCAGGTCTTTGGGTGAATTGCAAATACAAGTTAATCTGTTTTTCAAAACTTGATGTTGAATATATGGAAAGAAAGACTGGAACACCACTATAAGCCCAGGGTTCGCCTCTGGTATAAAAAAAAATTTATCTATGACACTTGTTAAACTGTAACGCAGACTCTATTCAGGACCATTGTGATAGGTATAAGGACCACTGCATTGGATTTTTCAGTAGGGGAGAGAGATTGCACTCAACTCTGAGTACAGAAGGAAAAATGCCAGTTTATAGCCAAGGAACAGGGTAAGAGTAGTAAGTGGATGAAAAACTACCAAGAGGAAAATCAGGGGTAAATAGGAAGAATTCTGGTCAAACTAACCTAACAGGATTCTTGCTGAAGGCAGGCTAGGATGATCAGAACCACCTGGGGAACATGAGGGGTGAGGAATTTGGTCAGATCTCAATGGTGAGAAATTACAGCTGAACTGACTTAGCAAGATCGTGGTGAGAATTGGGCAACCGAGGCTACAACTTTGGGCCCTGACCTTTGCAAAGGATGTTTGCACACAGTGTGCATGCTAAGTCACCTCAGTCATGTCTGGCTCTTTGTGGCCACATGGCCACAGAGGACCGTAGCCCTCTAGGCTTCTCTGTCCATCGGATTCTTCAGGCAAGAATGCTGGAGTGGGTTGTCATGCCTTCCTCCAGGGGATCTTCCCCACCCAGGGATCAAAAGTGTCTTATATCTCCTGCATTGACAGGTGGGATCTTTACTATTAGTGCCATCTGGGAAGCCCAAACTGCACTTTACTCTTTCTTAAACATTGCTAAAATTATTTTTGAAATTTTTGTCTTCATTGAAGTTTCAAGGGACTTATGAAAGATGCCCACAATGTGGCCTTCTTTCAAATGCAGATTATCTTTTGCTTTCCAGTTCTGATAGCAGGCTTGACCCAACAACTTTGGAAGTGGCCATTGAGTGAAAGGCATAAGACTGAGTTTTAATTAGTTTAATTTGCTGGTGTCCCTGTTCAAAATCAGCCAGTAATACACATTGACAAGAGTATGGGTTCTGGTAAAGGTTCATACACAGAAGTGATATATTCTAGTTTTTCTATAGTACATAATGGCATTCATTTTTTTCCAATAAATGTCTACTAACTACAGATTCTATAGGTAAAATGCCATAACACAATGGCTTTTCACTAAAATGGCTGAAAATATGTGCTTATTTAAATTATATAGTTTATAAAACTGCTCTTAAAGTGCATGAAGAGGAAGCATGGCCATTTGTAAGGGTGAGATGCTTGGCTTCCTGTGCTGGGCCAGCAGAGTCCTTGTGGTGATATACTGAGGTTGAAGCTCCATCTCTGGTGGCTCAGACGGTAGAGAATCCGCCTGCAATGTGGGAGACCTGGGTTTGATCCCTGGCTCGGGAAGATCCCCTGGAGAATGAAATGGCAACCTGCTCCAGTACCCTTGCCTGGAGAATCCCCATGGACAGAGGCGCCTGGCGGGCTACAGTCCACAGAACCGCAGAGTCAGACACAGCTCAGCACACACAGAATGTCCATCAAGCCCTTCTTTCCTTACTTCATCACGGCCATAGAGTCTCAGTCCTTCAGTTGTCAGCCTCCCTGAGGGAAGCAAGGGATCTCTTCCAGACTGTCATGTTTGCCAGCTTTTCATTGCTTTTTTCAGGATTGGTTTGTTTGAAAAGATTTTTCCTGATAATTCTCCCAGCTTTCTCTTTCTCCTCCACTTCCTCCTCTCCCACTTTGGGGCAAACTCCTAGGCTTTTATGCAGGGACTACATACTTTCATAAGTAATTTGATGCTTTCATCTAGGGACTGGTTTGAAAGCTTACCAGTGGGGGCCTTTAATTAGAAACCACAAAGAACACTTGTGGCGTTCAAGACATCCAGTCCTATTTCATTAGTTTTGTGTGGCCCCATGTGGGGTCAACTCCTTTCCTTTAGTTTCTCAGACACGGTAGGATTTTTGTGAAATTATATTGTGTTACAGTGAAGACGTACCTCCAGATTATTTTTAGCATGAGCTTGCCATCCATCATATCAGAGATTTGACGAGGGTAGGGTTGAGGCAAGCATTCTTATTATGGACAGCTGTTAGGCTATAATCTTAAAAGGAACAGTAAAGTGGCTCAGTGGTAAAGAATCTGCCTGCAATGCAGGAGACACAAGTTCAGTCCCTAGGTCAGGAAGATCCCTTGAAGTAGGAAGTGGCAATCCACTCCAGTATTCTTGCTTGGGAAATTCCATGATCAGAGGAGCCTGGAGGGCTATAGTCTATGGGGCTGCTAAAGAGTCAGACATGACTTAGTGACTAAACAACGACAATGGATGAAAACTTACTGGACCTTCCTATAATGCAGAGTTTGCCATCTATTGCCCTGTCCCACTCATTTTTATTCCATTGATTACTGTAATCTGGGGAGAAAGGATAATTTTGTGTCTGTCAACCTCAACTCCATTCACCAGGGAATAAAACCTCTTTTCTCTCCTCATTTTCTTACCAGCTGTCAGCCAAGCTCAACAACCTTCCAACGCTCATTTCCATGAGGCTGGAGTTCCTGAGAATTCTCTGCAGCCATGAGCATTACCTCAATCTGAACCTCTTCTTTATGAATGCGGATACCGCTCCAGCATCTCCCTGTCCCTCCATATCTTCCCAGGTAATCAGCTAACTGGAAAGTGTTTAAGCTGTTTCATTGAATTAGCTTGGCTTAGTCATTTATTCCTATGCAGGTTGGTCTTCTTAATTAGAAGAAAAATTGAGTTATTCAAACTAGGTCTGTTGATCCAGATACACATACGTATGCTACCCCGTTATTCCATCTAGCTAATCATTTACAAGCTATGTGATTGTTTTCTGTCTAGGCCCAAGGGTCCCTGCTGAGGCCAGCTAGAGCACGAAATCTATATGCACTATGAAAAATGTCTAATTCATAGAAAATTCACAGATCTTCTTTTGCTGACAGTCTTTACTTTACCTTGACAGTCTCCTTTGCTCACTTCCCTTTTCCTAAACCTTAGCACCATAAAATTGATGAAATTAAAGTTAGTTTCCTTCATATTGATTCCCAAATGATCTAGTAGTAGTTTTTAACATGGATACTTTATTATATCTTTGAATGATCCTAGAACTTTCTGCTGATTCTGATATAGAATGAAATTAAGTATAAAATGATTCCACCTTGAATAATATTCTCGAAAATTTAGCTCTTGAAACACTAAAAATATCTCCTTGTAAAATAATCAAATGGTCTGTTTTGTAGAGTATATTTCTAAAAATTCTCTTTCTTAATCATCACAGAAGAGTAACACTTGTATTAATATATAGAGATGAGGCTTTGACGGTGTGGCCAGTCTTTTTTTGTAGAACAGTATTATGCAGGTTAGGTTTGGTGGGCCCCAAACTTCACAGGATGTTAAGAGTGATTATGCAAATATAGAATTCTGAAGACAAATCCATTTTAGAAAACCTGTGTTAAAAGGTTTCTTTGCAATAGGCCATTCAAGAGTCTCTAACTTGGTTATATAAATTACAATGCCCCTGGGGTGGCAGAGGAAGTAGAAGGAGGTGAATGGTAAGCAGTGCTTCCCAAAATGACTGGACTCTGGAAATCTTTTTTTTTCCTCCATCGATCTGGGGGAGTGGTGACCTCTAGAAAGACTTTATGAAGTACTGCTGTTTAATAGTCACATTCCATATATAGGGAACAAATCAGTAGCTCAGAATAGCAGGCAAGATTTCTTCTTTCTAGGTTTTCTTTCAGATGCATTTTCTTTGATACTAGCACAAAGGAAGAGGCTTTTCTTAATAATTGTTTTAAAAATTTTAGCTATTCATGCCAGATGACATTCAGATCCAGATGTGCACCGTATGACCATCTTCCTGTGAACTGGGGAAGAGCTTGTAAAGCAGCTGTTCCACACCTGCCAGTTCCACCCCTAGTCCTCCCCCGTATTCTGCTTCTGACCTCCTCCCAGCGTCACCAACTGGAAAGGCTGTCTAGAGACAGTTGGAGCCTCTTAGTGACATAGGAAGCACGCCCTAAGATAAGAACACAGGTATTGGCCTGCCTGATGCTGCTCCTGGTTTCCAGGCCAGCAAAATTCAGGCAATGTAGGTAAATCATATTCCAGAAGTGTAAACAGGAACATTAAATAAAGGTGGCAGTCTGTTATAGAGGAATCACCAGCTCAAGGCCATAACAAGGGGTAGAATCCCCATTTCCCCATGAAGATGCGATCGGAGGATTTTAGTCTTCTTCGCCAGTTGAGCAGAGTAGACACTCTTAAGTATCAGTTTCTTCATCTGACATGTAGGGACGTGAGCAGCAACTGCTTCACCGTGCCTGCAGGGCCTGGCTGGTAGCATGTGCTTGATGCATCCTAGCCATCGTGGTGTTAATTCCAGTTCTTGTTACTCAGAAAACTGCCCCTTACGTTTCTATAGAACTCCAGCTCCTGCTCCAGTTTCCAGGACCAGAAGATTGCTAGCATGTTCGACCTGACTCCGGAGTACCGCCAGCAGCACTTCCTCACCGGGCTTCTCTTCACCGAGCTGGCTGCTGCCCTGGATGCTGAAGGGGAAGGGTATGTCTCAAACATTTATAATGGAACAAAAGCAAAAAAAAAAAAAGGATGCTCCTTATTAAATTTTTACACTCTGACCTCTCTTCCTTGGTGAAAAACTCCACCATTCACCAGTTTCAAGGAATAGAAGCAGCCACGTTTTGAGAAAGTGATTCCAATAGGAACGTGGAAAGGCATGAGGGGTGGAGAATAACCATAAAATAGCTCTTTTCAACTGCTTATTCATTAAGAGGAAGTTACCAATTCTACCAGGGCCTCCAGTGGCTCAGACTGTAAAGAATCTTCCTGCAGTGCGGGAGGCCCAATTTGATCCCTGGGTTGGTAAGATCCTCTGGAGGAGAAAATGGCAACCCACTCCAGTATTCTTGCCTGGAGAATCCCATGGAAAGAGGAGCCTGGCGGGCTACAGTCCATGGGGTCCCAAAGAATCGGACATGACTGAGTAGCACAACTAAGCGGCCATCACTTTCACTTGACCAATTCTACTAGGTTTCCCTGGGATGCTTGGTTAGGGAGCTGCCTAGAAACAAAGCTGTTTTTAAGGTGTACCTTGGGTGAGCTGTATGCACAGAGGCAGCAGCCAGATGCCACTTGGCTCACTGCTGACAGGCACTCAAATCCAAGGAGTGTTAGGATTGAAAAATAATTTAGATTCAGCCCTCTCAGTGTTCAGATTAGGCCCATGGAATTGAAGGAACTTGCCCAAAGTTACACAGCAGACTCAAGTCTGGAAACCATGGTCTCCATGCCTGAAAACCTACTCCTACAATGCCTACCTTCTTCCTCCCTCTGTTCAAGAAGTTTCTGAAATAGAATGTGCCGATTAATGGCAGCATTGATGTATGTTATAGATTCTTGTCTAATTCGAGATTCTGAAGTTTTCTCAAAGTATTTATAATTTTGTGACAAAAATAGGATGTCTCTGTATGAAACAATTACAAGAGCACTAGTTTGTGTAACTTCAATAACAAATGTGTCCCAAATGCTTTGTCCATACTGATAATGCCTAAGGGATGGTAGGTCTCTGTCTCCCAGCAGGTCATTGTGGGAAGTCTGATGTTCTCAGCTCTGAATTCTGCCTCCTTCCAGAAATTCAGGCACCAGGTATATCCTTAGCTTCGTTTTCCAAGGCTTCAGTTTCATCCAACTCCTCCCAATTTTCTCAGTAGAATTTTCTACCCTATAGCTAACATGAATTTCCACAGCAACACAAAGTGCCTTGACACATATGCTGAGAATGTGCTGAGAAGGAGGCTTGTGCAGAAAGAAAATTGCCTTCACACACACACACGCATGCATACTTTATCTTAATTGTCCTTTGATAGCAGAGATTTCCATGATTTCTGAAAGCATAATACTCTTTAGTATCTACATGAGTGGTAGTCTCTATTTTCCATTTCTCTTCTAGTGAAATGTCTAAGGAACCAGGCTTTGCATCTGTTTTGATTCCTCATAAGATTGTTGCTGTTATTTTACTAGCAAGAGAGTAGAGTATGTTCAGAGATCATCATGTAATTATGTTTAATCAGGTAGGTCTATTTTTTCAAACACATACACACACACACACACACACGGTACCTCTTCTACCCCCCAAAGGGTAACTAATTAAGAGTGTCACTCCTTTGGCAAAACAATCATTCCTGATTGTTGGGTTGTCAGTTACTCTCCTGAAGAGTCATTAAAAATACCATCATGGACTTTATATATGAGCAGAAGTCTCAGAAACAGTTTATTTTTTGACAATACATCCTTTTGATTAGTTCTTCCTTTGGCTGCCAAAGCAATTAATAGTCTCACCAACACCCACCCATCTGAGGCACAGAGCCAGTGGTACACATCTCAACAGCTGAACTCCTGAAAGGAGACATAGCTCTAGATTCTAAGGGATCACTGTGGAACCCTTACCTGAGGGTGTCCACAACATCCATACATCAGTAAATCCATAGTGGTTTTCAAGCATGTGTAAATATCTAGAATTTTTGTGCTGTGCTACCAAATGTTTCAAGAAGAATTAATTCCAGTCCTTCACATTTTAAAGGATACATCCAACTCATTCTATGAAGCCAGCATTACCTTGATGGCAAAGCAGATAAAGATATCACAAGAAAAGTGCAGACCAATATGAATATAGATGTAAATATCCTCAATAAAATATTGGCAGACTGAACTAAACAACATATATTAAAAGGTTATACACCAAGGCTAAGTAGGATTTATTCTAGGTATGCAAGATTGGTTTAGCATCTGAAAGTCAGTTGATATAATAAAAGACAAAAACCCCACTCAGTCATCTCAATAGAAGAATTAAAAGCATCTGACAAAATCTAGTACCTCTGGAAAACACTCCACAAACTCTGTAGGAATATGTGAGAATTTCCTCAACCTGATAAAAGCATCTGTGAAAAACCCACAGCTAATATCATACTTATTGGTGAAAGATTGAATACTTGCCTTACAAGGTGAGGAGCAAAACAAAAATGTCCACTCTTTCTTCTTCTATTCAACATTTTACTGGAAGTTCTACCCATGGAAGTTAAACAAGAAAATGAAATAAGAGGCATCCATATTGGAAAGGAAGAAGTAAAGCTGTCTCTGTTCACAGGTGACATGATTTGTTTATAGAAAATCCTAAAGTTCCCACTAAAAAAAGCTATTAAAGGTAATAAATGAGTTTAGCAAGGTTGCAGGATACAAGATCAATATACAAAAATTAATTATATTTCTATACTCCTTCCATGAACAATATAAAAATTCTAAAAATATTCCACTTAAAGTAACATCAAAAGAATAAAATTCTTAGAAATAAGTTTAGCAGAAGTTTAAGACTTGTTCACTGAAAACTGCAAAACACTTTAGAAAGAAATAGATCTAAATAAATGGAGAGACATGACATATTCATGGATCATAAAATTTAACATTGTTAAGATGGCAGTACTCTCCAAATTGATATACAAATTCAGTACAATTCCTCTCAACATTCCAGCTGGTCCTTACAGAAATTGACGAGCTGATACTAAAATGCATTTGAAAATTCAAGGGACTCCAATATAACCAAAACAATCTTGAAAAAAAAGAACAAAATTGGAGAACTCACACCTCCCACTTCAAAACTTGATACAAAGCAAAATTAGTCAAGACTGTGTGGTTCTGATTTGAAGATAGATGTATAAATTAATGAAATTAAATTGAGTCTAGAAATGAATCCTTACATTTATAGTCAAATGATTTTTCAATGAGAGTGCAAAACAATCAGTGGTGAAAAAATAGTGTTTTCAAGAGACAGTGCTGGGAAAACTGGATATCCACATTCAAAAGAAGAAAATTGGACCCCTATCTCACACCATATACAAAAGTTAAAGTGTTTCAAAGACCTAAATGTAAGTGTTAAAACCATAAAACTCTTAGATGAAATCATAAGGGTAATCTTCAAGAAATTTGATTAGGCAGTGGTTTCTTAGATCTAACATCAAAAATAAACCCAGCAAAAGAGAAAAAGAGGTAAGTTAGACTCCATTAAAATTAAAACTTCTGTCCTTTAGAGGGCATCATTAAGAAAGTAAAAAGACAGCAAGCAGAATAGGAGAAAATATTTGCAAATCATTGATCTAATAAGGGATTTGTATCTAAAATGTATTTTTTATGTCTTATAGCTCAATAATAAAAGAGCAAATAACTCAGTTTTTTAAAGAGCAAAGGATCAGAACAGACATTTTTCCAATGAAAATATGGCCAATAAGCCCATCAGGGAAATGTATATCAAAATCAGTTAAATACTCCTCTGTCTTTGTTCCTTTGGGCTGTTCTAACGAAAATATCTTAGATTAGGTGGCTTATAAACCACAGAAATTTATTTTTCACAGTTCTGGAGACTGAGAAGTTCAAAGTCAAGGAGCTGACATATTTAGTGTCTGGTGAGGACTCACTCCCTAGTTCACAGATGGGCATCTTCTTGCTGTGTTCCCCTGTGGCAGAAAGGGGCAAGTGAGCTCTCTGCAGTCTCTTTTATAAAGGCACTAACCCCATTCATGAGGGCTCTGATGTCATGACCTAAAGCACCCGCTAAAGGCCCCACCTCTAAACACTATCACATAAGGGATTAGGTTTCAATATATGAATTTGAGGGGAGCAGATCACAGTCAATTCATAGCACCTGGCTATAATACAGAAGACAGATAATAACAAATGTCGGCAAAGAGAAGATAGAACTGCTGGTGGGAATGTAAAATGATGTAGTTCCTCTAAAGATTAAATATAGAGTTGCCATATGATCCAATAATTCTACCCTGTGGTAGATGTCTAATAGAAATAAAAACCTATACCTACATAAAAACTTATACAAATATTCACAGCAGTGTTCATAATTCATCAGAGCCAAAAAGTAGAAAAAACCCAAATGTCCATCAGTTGATGAATACATAAATGTAGCTCAGCTGGTAAAGAATCCACCTGCAATGCAGGAGACCCCGGTTCGATTCCTGGGTTGGGAAGATCCACTGGAGAAGGGATAGGCTGCCTACTCCAGTATTCATGGGCTTCCCTGGTGACTCAGATGACAAAGAATATGGCTGCAATGCAGGATACCTGGGTTTGATCCCTGAGTTGGGAAGATCACCTGGAGCCAGGAATGGCTACCCACTCCAGTATTCTGGTCTGGAGAATTCCAGTGGACTGTATAGTCCTTGGGGTCACAAAGAGTTGGACTTGATTGAGTGACTTTCCCTTTCACCAAATAAAATGTGATAGGTCTATATGGTGGAATATTATTCAGTGATAAAAAGGGGTGAAGTACTGATTCTACACCATGATGAACTTTATTTATTTATTTATTTATTTTCAGTGGGTTTTGTCATACATTGATATGAATCAGCCATAGATTTACACGTATTCCCCATCCCGATCCCCCCTCCCACCTCCCTCTCCACCCGATTCCTCTGGGTCTTCCCAGTGCACCAGGCCCAAGCACTTGTCTGATGCACATGATGAACTTTAAACATTGTGCTAACAGCAGAGCCAGGACTAGACCACAAGCAGCTGGTCTCTGGATTCTGTACACCTCTACCCTACTTTGCTTGGTTTTCATATCATCACCTCATTGTTTAGGAGCATTCTGGTCAACCTTGCTTCACTATAGCCTTGGCCTTTTGTGTTGTGCAAACAGGATCAGCAAAGTACAAAGGAAAGCTGTCAGTGCCATCCACAGCCTGCTGAGTTCTCACGACCTGGACCCGCGTTGTGTTAAGCCAGAGGTGAAGGTCAAGGTCGCTGCCCTCTACCTGCCTTTGGTTGGTATCATTCTGGATGCTTTGCCACAGCTCTATGACTTTACAGGTAATGATGCCTTCTGTTTCCTTCTTTGGATTGATGGGGGCTCCTGCCAGATTCACCACTGAAATGAGGTTTCCATTGCTGGCTCCAGTGCTAATACGCTAGTGGGAGCCATTCCCACTACCACTGCTCTCCAAACCTTTTTAAACATGGGCCCTGGTAAGTGTATTTTTTAAGCCACATGTATAGGCTGCTGTCTATGGGGTTGCAGAGTCGGACACAACTGAATCGACTTAGCAGCAGCATATATTTTTTTTAATTGTTGCTCACTCATTCATTCATTGGTCTGTTGGTACATGAACACTGAAGACTGTACACCACAAAGGATGATAAAATAACAGAATTACTCCTTTTGGTGATCTGTGGTCTGATGTCTTGGAATAAAGTGTTCCTTCTGTTTTATTTTATGGGCACTTAAGGAAAGAAGCAGACTCAAGTGAGTCTAAACATTTGTACCATGCAAAAAAATATATATATATATCATGTTGTCTGACACTATTAGGAAACGCTGCTATCGCAGAGGAATTTTGCCTTTGGCACTAAAAAGCTCATAAAGGTTGGAATTCAGTATCTCCCACTTGGCCACCAGAGGAAAGCATCAGTTGTTAAAGGCCCCTCCTGAGTTTATTTGCATTTTACAGTGTGGATTAGGGAATGTAGACAAACAAAACTACACTCACTCAAAAAGAACATCTTATCTGAGACCTGAGAAAGACAATCCCATCTGCCTGTCCTCCCCCTAACACACACACACACACACTCACATACACAATGCTGACTTCAGGGTGCTTTTTGCTTTCCCCTCAGCGAAGGGAAGTTCTTAGAAATTACTGTGCTATTCTTCTAACTGAAGAATGCTTAAGTCTAAAATCCTTGTAAGGAATCATGCTTGGAACCTTAGAACTATCATGTTTTCCTGCTTCCTCCGAAAGCAAAATGTCCTGTGTGACAATTATTTCTAAACTCCTTGTGGTGACAATCATTCAGCTCATAAAATGAGGGGGAAAATGGGCAAGGAAGTGATGGAAGCTATCTTAGCCCACCAGATGAGCGGGCTGCCGGGTAAGATGCACAGAGCTTCCTGTAGCAGTGCCTGAGTAAAGGGCAAACAGAAGATAGCTGTCTTCAGAATTTAAAGGTGCAGTTCAGAGCATGGCTTTGCAGATCCCTTGTAGAATTTTGCATGGACATTTCAAGACAGTTTCATTTGAGGATCTGTTATTTGTTTGTTCCCAAAGCAAGGAATCACGTTAACACACATTATCCAAAGTTTCATTGTTGATTAAAATTTTCCACATCAGTCACTTTGGATCATAACGTTTTAGCACTTGTTTGTTTGCTTTTTTTGGTTCGCAGTGCATATGAAAGTTATGCTTACTCTATATTGTGGTCTATTAAGCGTACAGTAGCATTATATCTTTTTAAAGTACAAGCCTTATTTTTTTTGTTTTTTTCAAACAGTTATTTAATTGAAGGAAAATTGCTTCACGATATTGTGCTGGCCTCTGCCATATAGCAACATGAATCAGCCATAGGTATACATATGTCCCCTCCCTTTTAACCTCCCTCCCACCTCCTGCCCCTTCCCACCCTTCTAGAGCACTTGGTCTCTTAAATCTCAATGATTTCTTTATGTATGCACTGAACTTTATAGTCATGATGTAGCTAACAAGTGGGAAAACAATGTAAATACTCTACTATTAAAGATAATATAGTACATTTATTAGATATGAAGTCTTTTGATTGATGAACTAAGAGTATAATATTAAAAAAAATACAACAGAATTCAAATCCCAGCCCATGTATTACTATATGTGACCTTTGGAAATTTCCTCAACCTTTTAATGCCTTCCCTTCCTTTCCTCGGCTGTAAAAACGTGATAGCAATGTCTACATCTTAGGGTTGTGATAAAGACGAAATGAGAGAACTTCTGTGAAAGCATCTTGGCAGCAAATGTTTCTGTCCTGCTCTCCTCTCTTTTTCTTGTAACCATGAGCCTACGCACATTTAGTAAAAATGAGAATGTATCCTCAAAGTAATCCTGATAATGTTATCAGGTCTTGAATAATTGCCACATGCTTTTCATTTCACTGTGTGCTTAAAAATTCTATTGACTTAAGAACAACAGTGAATTATTATGTTTTTAAAAATTGAGTTCTGTTTTTACAAGTTTGGCAGGTGAAAATCTGTTCACATGGCTATTTTTCTGAAAAATTGAAAGTCAAAAAACTATAATGTTGACAAGTCTATAAAATTATGAGTTTTTAATGTATCAGTCATGCATGTTTTAACACATTTTCCTCAGAACTACTTAAACAAATACTTTCTATGTGTAATTGATCATGATCTTACCTTTTAAATTGTGGGTCCCTATTTTGTTTGCACGCGACTAAGCGACTGAACTGAACTGAACTGATACCTATGTATAAATATAAATATATTACTTAAGTATAATAAATTAACATTTATTTCAGACATTCAAAATATAATAAATTATTGCTGAATTTGTAATAATGGCTTACTATTCTATAAGGTACTTATTTAATTCTGTAATTTTATATTCCTATTTGGCCATTATTTGAAATATATAAATGAAGTAAAAATACCATATTATAGAAAAGTATTATGAAAGCTTTGAAATTTTTTGTTTTCACAGTTTGAAAAGTTAATTTCTAGCCTAATCTTGTGCTGGACATTTTGTCTCTTTTATTAGACTGCCTGCTTTTCACTATAGATGGTAACAGATAAATAGTGCTAAATGTCAGGTTTAAAATTACTATGCTGAAATCCCTCTACTACTAAGCATATTCCCAGAGAAAACTGTAATTCAAAAAGATACATGCACCCTAATGTTCATAGCGGCACTATTTACAATAGCCAGGACATGGAAGCAACCTAGATGTCCATCAGTAGAGGAATGGATAAAGAGGATGTAGTACATATATAAATGGAATATTACTTCACCATAAAAAGGAATGAAATTGAGTCATTTGTAGAGATGTGGATGAGCCTAGAGACTGTCATACAGAGTGAATTAAGTCAGAAAGAGAAAAACAAATATTGTATGTTAACACATATATGTGGAATCTAGAAAAAATGGTATAATTGATCCTATTTGAAGGCAGAAATAGAGACACAGACATAGGGAGCAGATGTATGGGTACCAAGTGAGAAAAGGAGGGGTGAACTTTTTACTGTCTCCATAGTTTTGCCTTTCCAGATGGACTTCTTTCACTTAGTAATATGCATTTAAGTTTCCTCCATGATTTTTCATGGCTTAGTAGCTCATTTCTTTTTAGCACTGAATAATATTTTATTGTCTAAATGTGCCACATTTTTTATCCATTCACCTATTGAAGGACATCTTGGTTACTTCCAAGTTGTAGCAATTATGAATGAAGCTGCTGTAAGCATCTGTGTGCAGATTTTTATGTGGACGTCCGTTTTGAACTCCTTTGGGTAAATACCAGGAAGCATGATTCCTGGATCATGTAGTAAAGATCAATACTATTTTAATTGCAGCTGCAGAAGCTCGAGGTGGAAAAAATCGTGCCAATGGTTCAGATGAAGAACAAGAAGGGACCAGTGCAATTAATCAGAATGTGGCCTTGGCTATAGCTGGAAATTTTAATTTGAAGACAAGTGGAACAATGTTGTCTTCCCTGGTATGTTGGTCCACATTTCTCCTGTTTATTTTTCATTTTGTGTCTTTTCCCATCTATTAATGGATCGTGTTCCTAAATTCACCTACCAGAACCCAGGATAGAGCAGGCAATGAGATTTCTGCCTTATTGTTCAATGCTGGAAGAAATCGTGTGAGGCTAGCAGTTGAGAAGGACAATGATACAGGTGAGGTAACACAGAGTCAGACAGGATTCTGACAACAGCAAGAGACTCACAGAACAAACTCAGGCAATTTCGGTAGTGTTAAGTTCAGGGTTTGGACAACCAAGAAAGGTGAACTTGGAAAATCTGAGATATTGCAAAGGAGATCAAACCAGGGAGCCCTCAGGCAGGAGGCTTGCACTCTGTGGAATCTGCCTCTCTTCCTTACTGAGTTCTGACCATCCCTTTGCCAAGACAGAGCTGCATCTCCCGCTTAATTTAAGTTTGCATTTCAGTGTAGCATTCACATCTGCAGAGGACTCAACCCAGTTCTTTCCTGGGAAGACAGCCTCTCAACCAAAATTCTGCTTTGCTGACTGACTGTCTTCTCTTCTCTCTAACACTCCCCGATTCCCCCACACACAACCCCCCCACCCCCAAACACACACCCATAAGAGTTGAAGGACAGGAGGTGAAAAAGAGAAAAGATATGGAGAGTTGGCATTACTCATCCTGCAGCTTAACAAATATAATGTGCTCTATGACCTCCTCTTCCTTTCTAATATCCGTCTTACCAAAATTGGGTGCTTTGGGTGGTATGTGCCTTTTACATTCTGGTTTGTCTCCAACAGAGAAACTCAAAAGTCCAAGGTTCACCTCCTAGAAGATATTTCCTATGAAGTTATAATACATTTAGAAATATTACTTCTTCTTGTGGTCATACTCAGAAAAACTAAAGTTAAAGCAACTTCGTAAGCCCTATCCTCCCCATTCAAACCTACCATTCCCCTCACATGTGAACTAACACCTCTCTGCAGCTTCACTCCTACATTCCATTGGATATTAGCTACGCCACGTGAATCGCATGTTGTCCTTTGTGTTGTTTGGATGAGTGACAGAAAGTGTGCTCAGCACGCTAAAATGAACACTTGTGGCCAAAGCCTGAGAGCAAATAGCCTGAGCCCCCACACCCTGTCCCCAGGAAAACATAAATTGTGGTTGAAGTACTGTTCTAAGGGACTCCTCTGAATTATGTATTTGATTCATTTGCTGAGCAGTTCATGACCCTTATACTTTGGACTCTGACAAAGAAATCTTGAACAGTTAGGGTATTTTGGGAACCAAGCCAGGGTAGTTATCTGCTATAAGTCCAACCCTGCAGTCTCCGGTGTGAAGGAGATATACTTGATCTTAGCAGCTTGGAAGCCCTTGTGGATTACTGAGATTGGGTGGGGAGAGGGCATGGCCAAGGTCCGGGGCAGACCACCAGACCACACTGCTTCTGAAACAGACTGCTGCTGCTCCTGCTGCGTCGCTTCAGTCGTGTCTGACTCTGTGCGACCCCATAGACGGCAGCCCACCAGGCTCCCCCGTCCCTGGGATTCTCCAGGCAAGAACACTGGAGTGGGTTGCCATTTCCTTCTCCAATGCGTGAAAGTGAATTCACTCAGTCGTGTCGGACTCTTCCTCATGGATTGCAGCCTACCAGGCTCCTCTGTCCATGGGATTTTCCAGGCAAGAGTACTGGAGTGGGTTGCCATTGCCTTCCCCGGCTCCTGAAACAGAAGGGTGTCCACAGTTACATGGCTGAAAGCCTGGTTAGAATACTGCCCCGGACCAGCCCCTTTTCCCAGCAGCCCAGCTCAAAGAACACAGCTTCTACTGCCAGGAGAAGGCAGAGTTCCCCTAAACAGACCCCCCAGCCCAGGAAGAAGTACAGACACTGTGTCCTAAGAAATCAACATTCCTTTCATTATGTCTGCTGCTCAACCTCTTCCCTTGCATCCATCTCCCAATCTGCCTCCTTCCAGCCCTACAAGCAGTACAACATGCTGAATGCTGACACGACCCGAAATCTCATGATCTGCTTCCTGTGGATCATGAAAAATGCTGACCAGAGCCTCCTTAGGAAGTGGATTGCCGACCTGCCATCCATGCAGCTAAACAGGATTTTAGATCTCCTTTTCATCTGTGTCTCATGTTTTGAATACAAGGTATCTCTCAAGTTCTGTCTTTTCACCGTTCCCCCTCTGTTTGGGCAATGGCAGCATTCTTAAATAACAGTCTTATTTCTGTATTAAAGTCTATAACCTATTTTCATATCTGTAACCTATCTGGATATGATAATTCCACCGGGAAAGGATCTCTGTCTTCTTCAGAGAGAGTGTCATTTCCGTTGACAGAATTTCAGCCAGAGGATCCCCCAGAACAGGGTGTCTGTAGCATATGTCCAAACTGGCTGATGTCACCATGGGGTGTTCTGTCTTTAGGATTCTCCCCATGAACAGAGAGCTCTCCAAACTTAATGTCCTCCTGCCTCTGTCCTGTCCAGGGAAAACAGAGTTCTGACAAAGTCAGTACCCAAGTTCTGCAGAAGTCGAGAGATGTCAAGGCCAGGCTGGAAGAGGCTTTGCTCCGTGGGGAAGGGGCTCGAGGGGAGATGATGCGGCGCTGCCGGACTCCAGGTGTGTTGGGTCAGCCCTTCCCTGCTCTCCGTCAGCAGAGTTGGGTACCCTTCGTGGGAAGGAGCATCCTCCCAACATGATGAGTAGACACCATCACTTTCTTAACACGTTGTGGTAATAGAGACAAGCAGATTCTGGGATTTGGCGCACGATGTATGTGACGTTGGCCGCATTTCTCTAAGGGAAAGCTCCTTTCCTGAGGTCACAGGAGCCCTGAAAATGTGCTCAGATGGCATCTTCTATTTAAAACTTATTGGTGGTAAAAGGCCCTATCCAAGAATATGAGTCATGGGATGATGAATGGTGTCTCCCTCACTTCTCCCTGGGATGTTTGAAGAGTCTATGTAGATAGTCCTACTGGATAGTTCTGGTTCCAAAATCATTTCCCCAAGTCATGCAGGGTTTACTAGAATGGATCCAGTCCCCTCCTGCAGTGGTCTTAGAGGGTCCCACCCCACAGTCTGAGAGTGATCTCCAAAAGGCTGAGTTCTCTTTAGGGCATATCAGCCTTATCCATTGTGCTCAAGGAAAACAAAGTGATGGTTCCTACTCTTCAGTGGGACACGGGGGCAGGGAATTTGGAAGGAGCTGAGCTTCTCAGGGGTGGTTGGGCACCTTTTTTCAAACCAGCACTCTTCATAAATAAATAATTTGGGGAGAAACCCTGATTTCACTGGAACCCTGTGTCCATGGGAGATGTGCTTGCCGACACTCCAGAAAGGCTTCTGAGGTCTAGCCTGTCAATCAAAGAGCAGACTAACCCACCCCAGACTTGGTTGTGGGTTTGGCCTCCCACCAGCACCAGCATGGATTCTAATTATCTGGAAACAGCTCTGAGTCCCCTCCATTGAGCCTGTTACAGAACTTCTGGTTATCTTGCTACTACTGCTAATCAAATTCCTGTTGTGCGTTTCTTAACTCCTAGGGAATGACCGATTTCCAGGCCTAAATGAAAATTTGAGATGGAGGAAAGAGCAGACACATTGGCGGCAAGCTAATGAGAAGCTAGATAAGTAAGTCATTCAGCAACTTTGTGCCACTTTTACCTAAAGTTCAAAATGATTTTTCCCAGGCTACTTGTGTTACTGAAACAACTACATCCTTCCAAGGGTAAGGAAATGAAACATCATTATCTGTATACATTTAGTTCATCCGGGGTTCCAGGATAATCAATGGTATAAAGATGATTATAAAGAAATGATGGTATAAAGAAATTATGATTTCCAGCTCTTAAACATTTATCCCGTTAATAAGCATTTAAAGAAAACTAATGTTTAGCGATCTCAGCTAGCTTAACAAAGGCTGCTGATAAGGCAGGACAGGGTACCCAGGAACACATCATTTCAATCCATATTTCCACTCCAGAAATATGTACAAAGATGTATTATTCAGGGATATTTATGTCAGCATTACATAAAATTGTAAAAAAAAATTGTTGTTTAGTCACTAAGTCTTGTTCAACTCTTTGCAACCACATGGACTGTAGCCTGCCAGGTTCCTCTGTCCATGGGATTTCCCAGGCAAGAATACTGCAGTGGGTTGCTGTTTCCTTCTCCAGGGGATCTTCCCAAGCCAGGGATCGAAGCCGAGTCTCTTGTGTCTCCCAAGTCTCAATGTGCCTGCATTGGCAGGCAGATTCTTCATTGCTGAGCCACCAGGGAAGCCCCACACACAATTGAAACATTCTAAATGCTAAAAAATAGGGAAATAGATAATGAAATATTAGGTTGGCATTTAAATGTTTCCAAATCATTTTAATGATATGGGAAATGCTTATCATTCAATGTTAAGTGAACAAAGCAGAGTAGACATTTGTTTTTAGTATATAATTTTAAATCTCTACACATAGTAGATATATTTTTAAAAGACTGGAAGGAAATTTACCAAAACAGGAACCATGATTTTCTTTGTGTTAAGAATGTTTGTGAAGGATATTTTCCTTTTTATGCTTTTCTGTATTTCCTACAATGAATGTGTATTATGATATATTATTATCAGAAAGTAATGCTAAAGTAAAAGAAGAAAAACCTGCTTGGATTGCAATATATGCTATATCCGTATTGCAATATAAGCAAACAATGTGGACTTACGAGGGCTAAAGTTAAATTGTTTGAATAGATAGCACATATTAATATCTGCTGTTTCTCTTAGCAAGAGGTAGCCTAAAGAATCCTGGGGTTCACTGGCAAAACATTATGTGGCCTAAGACAGCCCCTCCCCACACGCATACACTTGACAAGGCATAGGTAGGGTATCCCCATGGTATATAAAACATCCGTTATAAGGAGAGGTGGGGGATGAGGTGGGCTTCAGTAGCAGTGTTTTTTTTATAAATAAATATGTTGCTATCTTTGTTGTTATCACAAGAATGGATCATTCTGGTTCATTTATGGGACTTTTGGACTCAAGTTTATTTTAAAACGTTAAGGAGATAAATATTTTTATTATATATGTTACTTGTATAGCCCAGTTGTTGCTCTTAGGAATCATATTCATTTACTTTGGGTATTTTGTGCTTGTTTGAAATTCCTTGAACTAATTTATAAACTATTGATTCTGAGAGTCTACAAGTTTTAATTTAGGCATTGAACCACGCGCCACCCCCACACACACCCCCACACACACAAATTAAAGAACTATTGCATGTAGGTAGTTACCAAAGAACTGCTTAGGCAGTTAGGCCATCTACTCCATGAGATTAAAAGAAGAGCCAAGCAGAAAGCATGACTGCCTGGGCTGTGTAAGTGGATGTCTGGGGAAACCTTTCCCTTTTGTCACAGGAACAAGATGGTACTGAGGCTTTCCATACAAGGCACACCAGACCCCTCCAGGTCAAGTCAGCCCTGAGCTACGTGTCAGGCTGCTTGTTACCAGAGGTAATGATTCACTTCTGATCATCTTCATGGGTGATTTTTTTACAAGAGAAACCATAGTAAAATTGTAACCATGCAAGTTAGCTGTTTGGAAAACTTTTGTAATTATAGCAGTGGTGTCTTTCACCTTCTTTTAGATCACTTTTCAATTATTTTGGCTCTGTTTCTTTTAGAGCAGTCATTTTCAACCCAGCTGTAGACTAAAATTGCCTGGGGAGCTTTAATAGCTCCCAGTGCTCAGATGTACCCCAGGCCAGTTAATGCAGGATCTCCAGCAATGGGACCCAGAAAACAGTATGTGGTGAAAGCCCCATTTGATTCTTGTGAAGTCAGATTTGAGAAACATTGTTTCGAAGAAATAGCTGATAGGCTTTTTAAATCCAGATTAGTGGTGATGATGGTTGCACAATATGAGTGTACTTGGGCCCACTTAACTGTACACTTAAAAATGGTTGAAGTGGTAAATTTTATGTTGTGTGTATTTTGCCACAATTAAAAAATTTGGGGAAAAAAACCCAGATTAGGTCATGCTAGATCTGCACTGTCTAGTACAGTGGCTATGGTAGTACAGTAAGTGAAAATATACATGTCAGATTTTGAACTTAGCACAGGTTAAAGAATGTAAAATATCTCATTAATAAATTTTATTGTGATTGTACATCAGCAATATTTTTGATATATTGGGTTAAATAAAATACATTAACATTAATTTCACCTGTGTGGCTACTACAAAATAGAAAATGACATGTTTCTGTTAAATAGCTTTGCTCTAAATCTCAACCTACCAGTAAATTAATAAAAAGAAGCTTTTCTGTTTCACTTATTTTACATAAATATTGTCATTTGGAGAATGAGGAAAACATATAGAGCAGCTTGGGACAACAGTGCCTATCCTAGGCATGATAACATTTAAAACATAGGAAGTGTTCATTCTGAGTCCTTGATGGTACGTAAGCAACAGCAATGCCCCCATTATTAGATGAAGGGACTCAAGTGCAGCTAAGTGATGATCTTGGACCAAGACTTTTGAGCTCATATCAGGATGCCCCAGCCCCTATGGCAACAGTTCAGCCACTGGGACATCTTGAGAAAGTCAATTTTTCACACTTCCCTTTCCTGGCCACTAAATTTGAAGATACGAAATCTCTCTTTCCAGCTTCACTTGAAATTTATGAGAATGGATGAATTAATGCATAAAATGCTCTGATTCCTTAAAACAAGAACCTAATAGAAAAGCAGCACTAGGTAATTTCCCGTTCCCTAGGGGGTAATAGCCACTGACATCTAGCAGGAAGTTAGATGGTGTGCCCGACAGGAATGCAGCCTTGCTTCCCATTGGAAAAGGACAGAAGGCCCATACTTGACTGTGCAACCCCAAAGCAGTCTTTGGAAAGTCAAGACACTGACTCTTCCCTGATCACTTCTAAAACATCATCCTTTCCTAATCCAACAGCATCGTGATTAGCCAAATTCACGTCAAACCCAGTCTCACTTCCTCTAGCTTGTTGCAGAGGCTTCTTGGCTCAGGTTGGGAGATGATTCTCACGGGTGAAATGCAAGAATGACCCTCAAGCTTTAAGCAACAATCTGATTGGCTGGCCTAATTGCTAGTAATAACCAATAATTGCTTTTCTACCCATTTGTTATTTTTATAATTGTCATCATTATTCATAATAGTGGGGATGAGGATGGCCTGGAGGCTCTACCTAGAAAATCTTTTAAGCAGGCTCCAATTACACAAGGTACCTATATTCCTTAGTTGCCAGTGACCAGCTGCTTTGTTTTCACTCCTAGACTGACTCTTCAGACGATTCCTTTATACTTGGCATGTGGATTACCGTCATCAGGAAATGACCAGATTTGATGCGCACTTTAATTTGACCTCTTTTTGTTTCTTAGAACAAAGGCAGAGTTAGATCAAGAAGCCTTGATCAGTGGCAATCTGGCTACAGAAGCAAATTTAATCATCCTTGATATGCAGGAAAACATTATCCAGGTGAGGACAACAAATACCTGATCTGTTCAACATGAATATGTCCACTGGAATTTAATAAGAATCCTTTATAGAAAATTGTGAAAAAATAAGTGTGATAGAAATGCTTTTTGTTTAATGACGTCAGGAAGTTTACTATTTACAATGAAAGTGAGTCACTCAGCTGCGTCCGACTGTGCAGTCCTTGGAATTCTCCAGGCCAGAATACTGGAGTGGATAGCCTTTTCCTTCTCCAGGGGATCTTCCTGACCCAGGGATCAAACCCAGGTCTCTCGTATTGTAGGTGGATTTGTTACCAGCTGAGCCACAAGGTAAGCCAGATAGAGGAAGTGAAAGTGAAAGACTATTTACAGTAGTGAAAACTATTTACAATAGCATCCACCTTAGAAATTCCAGAAATACTTAAACACAACATTCTTCTGGGTTCATTGACTTGGTGTTCACTTGGAAAGAGTTAGGTGCTTGACAGACTGACCCTCAAAGTTAAATCTACTTGATATTATAATCTATGAAAATTATAATGTAAGTGGTGGGCTTATAATTCAATATCTGTAATATTTGTGGTAGGTAGGTTTTCGGTTTTTTTTTGCTAGGTCAACCCCATTTGAATTACGGTTGATGTCTATATGGGAGCTAAGATTATGACTGGATGAAGTAAAAAGAATGCAAAGTGTGATTAATGATATCTGTTTTGGACACAAGTTAATGAAGAAAAATAATCTGTACCACGAATTTGCCAGCCCTGCTGTAGAAAAGTACTGTATCACTGTGAACTTTACAGTAATGCAGTTCACCATACTAATTTCATCTTCTAAGTGAATATTTCCAGAAATTCTCAAGACATCTAGGTGATAACATTTTTAGTTAACCTCAAAAATGAGTCCTTACATGTTTCCAATGAAAAATCATTTATTAGAATGGATCCAGTATTGTTTCTAGGGCTAGAAAAAGAAATATCGTCACAACACAGTTGAACCTCAGTAATCCAACTTTTGTCTCTTAAAATGTAATTATTGTATAAAAATAAAGACAAAAAGTATATGGTATCTTTGATAACTACTTGGTATCAAATACTTGGCATCACATTGATTATATCTTTATATAATACTGCTTTGATTGCTGTCTTCTTAACATTTATGCTCAAAATGTACTTGCAGTTTTCAAAGACAGTTGGAAATTGTTATTGACATTGGTGGTATTAGTCCTGCTGCAGGTGATAAATAAGCTTCTATTTAGAAAGTCACTGCCACAAGCAGCCCCTGGGAGGCCCACAAGGAAAGCTGTGCCTTGTATACAAGGAAAAAGACCTTTCCAAAAGCTTACCCAGGATGAGGGGGAGGTGTGCCTCATAGCTTGGGTTAGCAGCCCAGAATAAGGTGTAAATCCCAAATCAGTTGGGAGTTTTGGAATAAAGTCATGTGGAAATAGGGCTTCAGCTTTCCTGGTGATGGACTATATGCAGTGTACTTTCTCAAACCCTTAAGATCATAGACCAAAAAAAAAAAAGATCATAGACCAAGAGATGAAATGTCAGCATCACTGTGTAATTGTGTAATTGCCAAAAGGACCTACTTTTGTCTTCCCCTCTGAGTTCATGGGCATAGCATTGGGATTCATTGATGCTGTTCTTCTCTTCCCCCAGGCAAGCTCGGCTCTGGACTGCAAAGACAGCCTTCTGGGAGGAGTGCTGAGGGTCCTTGTGAATTCTCTGAGCTGTGATCAGAGCACCACATACCTAACTCACTGCTTTGCGACACTCCGTGCTCTCATTGCCAAGGTAAACATGGATGCTTGTTCTCTTACTCTTAATTAAGAGTTAATATTCTCATCAGTCTAGCTTCACATTTCTTGCTTCAGGGGCACCAAAACCCGCAGACCACCACTGTGTTAAGTGACACTGAGGTAAAAGTCTTAAATCTTGTTAGGAAGGAAGCAGATACACTGATTCTGTGAGACTCACCAGTGCCTCTCACATTAGAAATGTGGGCCCACTCACTGAACACATGAGAGTGGAAATCAATTGAGCTGATTTGTTTTTCACCTTTTTTTCATTAATATCTTTTCTGAATGAGATTCAGTTCCTCTGTGTGACTCCCATTAGTGAATCTTAACAAAATGTCACATCATAAAATGCCAGGAAGTTTAGAAATAAATTTCTCATAGCCTGAAGAATATAGATTTTCCTAAAGGAAAATGACATATTGCAGATTTCTGTGCTCCCCGCACCCGCCCCCTCCCTTTATTGAAAATCTTGGTTGTTGACCTCTCCCTGGTATCTTTTACATTTGGAAAGTGAACTCCTGGGGCTTCCCTGGTGGTCCAGTGGTTAAGACTCCACATTTTCAGTATTTCAATCCCTGGTTGGGCAACTAAGATCCCACAAGCCATGAGGCACAGCCAAAATAAACTGGACTGTTTCTTCTCTCACCTGTCGGGATCATTTGCTCTTAGTCACCAATAATTTCCAGGGAAACATGGGATAATTCCTTCAGAGCTGTGACTTCACCAGGGAATGCAGCCTGGCTAACCATGCAGATAATTATGTAGCCTTGATCTTAGTAAACAGTTCCTAATTAGATCAAGTCAACTCCATTGCTTCAGTTCATCTTCTGACTCAGGTAACTCACTATCTTTATGGAGCAGTGCATTAACTCTTCTGGGCTTTTTGCTTGTCCAAGCAGACATTTACATATCTCGACAGGCATCTGGTCCAGAAAGGGTATGGATGTGCCAAGTGATGTCTAATGCGGCTGTGTCTCTCCTAGTTTGGCGACTTGTTGTTTGAGGAGGAAGTGGAGCAGTGTGCAGACTTGTGTCAGCGAGTTCTGCACCACTGCAGCAGCAGCATGGACGTCACCCGCAGCCAGGCCTGCGCCACGCTCTACCTCCTCATGAGGTTCAGCTTTGGAGCCACCAGCGTGAGTGCTCAAGGGGACCCAGGATCAAGAGTCAGTGCAAAGCACTGGTGGCGGAGAAGTGTGCACTATTGCAGTTGACTTCTACCCTGTGTGAAGGGAACAGTTGGACGTGTAGATGGATAGCAGCTAGTGAATTTCCATCTAGAAATAAATTATTAAGACTGATGAATGCAGTGCTTTCCATCAGTGTGTTTCCATAAGAAATGAATGGCTATGTGTAGATTCAGGGTTGTCATCTGGGGGTGAAAAATACAACAGAATTTGGACTTTGGAAGAGCTTGTCTTGTTTCCACATTCCGATTGACTGGTACCAGAATGACCTGTGGAAGAGAATTTGAAATGATCACTATCATCTGTGCCTAAGTGTTCATTGAAGCTTAGTAGCCTTTGGAATTCAGCCTTATTACGGTGCAGTCTTAGTTGGTCTAGATTTTGGTGTGCTCTTTTGGAGTTTACGTTTGTGGTCATGTTAATGAGCATGTTCAACTGATATTCAATGATAATTTGGTCCATGGAAGAAAGGCAGGGTCCTCAGAATGTATTAGGTGTAGCTATTGAAAAACCTTTAGGACATTTGTCGGAGCCCCTTGGAATCACCATATTTTTCTATGGTGGGAGCCTAGAAGGAAAGGAGAAACAGAAAGTCACTGCCTACCCAGAGTCCAGAAATCTGAGAAATCTTGCCCATGTAGATTCTGCTCCTCTTTGAAGTTTAAATAAAGTTCCGAGAAGAGGAATCTTGTCACAAAAGGAGACATTCTGTGACCCAGCTGTGTAGGAACCTTTCAGCGTTACTGCACAGAGCTGGCCCAGTCCTCAATGAAAATTTAAAGGGAGCTGACAGATTTATGTCAGAGCAATACCCATTTAAACCATTTAAACAACAATATGAATCATGAGCAAAGTATGGCTCACATTTCATTGGGAAAAAAGGAAATGATTGAGCTTGGGTAAAGGAAGCACTAGAGAGTTGTTGTTGTCTGGCTCTACCTCCTCCAATTATCTACTAGCTGACTGCCTCTTGTTTGTTCCACCATTTTTTCCCTGACTCAGAACTTTGCAAGAGTAAAGATGCAAGTAACCATGTCTCTGGCATCTTTGGTGGGAAAAGCACAAGACTTTAATGAGGAGTACCTGAGAAGATCCTTGAGGACAATTCTGGCCTATGCAGAAGAGGACACAGCCATGCAGACCACTCCTTTTCCCATGCAGGTAGACCAAAGAGCGTACTTTGTCTCATATGTGTGTCTGGGATCAGCCAGTTTTAAACCTCTGTGTGTGTGTATACATACATACATATGTATATATACACAAACATACTTATATATATATGTATATATATATATGTGTATAAGATATATAACATATATATTTTATATATTATATAACTTTTATGAAATATAATTATGTCATAATGTACAGATAATTATGTAAAATATTGTCATATGCATTATATGGAACCTAAGCTGAGGTCCTAAGCTGCCTCCTACTTGTTATAAAAAGCCCTGATGTCCAGAGTACAGTTGAGGGTTTATATGTTACAAAGAACTGAAACTAATTTAACAAAAAAAGTACTGGAGAGGAAAGATAGTATAAGGATTCAGGACTAATACATGGATGTCAAAGGCCAACTCATGTATAGGCCTTGGCAGTGCCTGGACCTGCAAAGGTGAAGGTCAAAGAGGATCCAGTCTAGACTTCCCTCTACCTGTGATCTCCCCTATCTTAGCAAGGCCTGCTCATGACTGCCCCTTGGACTCTCGGTGCAATCCTAACTTTTTGTTACCATGGACTACAATGCTAAGGTTTTTTGGGGTATACACTCTTTTTTTCTTCCAGGTGGAAGAACTTCTCTGCAATCTGAATAGCATCTTATATGACACAGTGAAAATGAGGGAATTTCAGGAAGATCCTGAGATGCTTATGGATCTCATGTACAGGTGAACTTTTCTGATGAAATCAAAAGTGTGTTACTTAAAGATCTAGGGTTTGCCACTATGGAGTTTTCATGAATATAATTATCACAGGAAATGTAGGTACACTGATTTGGCTGACAGCCATAACTGTACTTAGAAATTGGTAGAAAATCATCACTTGGAGGGTGTTTGTTTTTTTTTTTTTTTTAATTAGTTGGAGGCTAATTACTTCACAACATTTCAGTGGGTTTTGTCATACATTGATATGAATCAGCCATAGATTTACACGTATTCCCCATCCCGATCCCCCCTCCCACCTCCCTCTCCACCCGATTCCTCTGGGTCTTCCCAGTGCACCAGGCCCGAGCATTTGTCTCATGCATCCCACCTGGGCTGGTGATCTGTTTCACCATAGATAGAATACATGCTGTTCTTTTGAAACATCCCACCCTCACCTTCTCCCACAGAGTTCAAAAGTCTGTTTTGTATTTCTGTGTCTCTTTTTCTGTTTTGCATATAGGGTTATCGTTACCATCTTTCTAAATTCCATATATATGTGTTAGTATGCTGTAATGTTCTTTATCTTTCTGGCTTACTTCACTCTGTATAATGGGCTCCAGTTTCATCCATCTCATTAGGACTGGTTCAAATGAATTCTTTTTGACGGCTGAGTAATATTCCATGGTGTATATGTACCACAGCTTCCTTATCCATTCATCTGCTGATGGGCATCTAGGTTGCTTCCATGTCCTGGCTATTATAAACAGTGCTGTGATGAACATTGGGGTGCACGTGTCTCTTTCAGATCTGGTTTCCTCAGTGTGTATGCCCAGAAGTGGGATTGCTGGGTCATATGGCAGGAGGGTGTTGATTCATGTACACGTTTTCAGAAAGAGTTCCCTGATTTAAAGGGAGGTATATATCTTTAACATTATTTTCTACTTACCATAGAATGAGAGAAAAGAACTATCAACTCTTATATGAATTATACCTGAAATTTTTTCCACTTACATTCAGACATGCATGTAAGTTTCATTTAGAAATCATATTTTACTCTGTAGTTTAAATTTTTGCTTTATAATCCTTGTTTTAGGAGAAACTACTTACAAAGACAAAATTGTTCTGACATGATGCCATAAGAAGGGTAGTACTTTTCATCTTCTGTTATTATTTTGAGATAAAGGAAAGTAAAGGAAGAAAAATTACTAGTGCTGCATTCAAATAGACATCATTTTATCAGGTCTTTTCTTCCCCTATAAATCTTTAACTAAATGATAGCATTCTTAGGGTCCTACACACCCTAGACATGAAATAAAAACAGTTGGGCTGATACATGTTTGCCTTTTCTCTTATTTCCTGAACATGTAGGCAAAACTCTCAAGGGAAAAAAAAGTGTCCATATCCAATAGAAAAACAGTATCGCTAACCAGTTGTCTTTGGAACTTTCTAAACCCATCTTCAGAATTGCCAAGAGTTACCAGGCATCTCCTGATCTGCGGCTGACCTGGCTCCAGAACATGGCAGAGAAACACACCAAGAGGAAGTGCTACACGGAGGCCGCCATGTGCCTGGTCCACGCGGCTGCTTTGGTGGCCGAGTATCTGAGCATGTTGGAGGACCACAGCTACCTGCCCGTGGGCAGCGTCAGCTTTCAGGTGGGGGCAAGTTCGCCTTTTCCTTTGGTGCAGTGGCTCTCATCTGGGGGCATTTGCCAGTCTCTGAAAATATTTTTGGTTGTTACATTTTAGGGTGGGAGGGTAGGTACTAGTGGCATTTAATAGGTGTAAGCCAGGGATGCTGCTAAACACCCTACAATGCATAGGACAACTCCCACCACAAAAAGATTATCTGGCCCCCAAATATCAATATTGCCATGGTTGAGAAGACCTGCTTTAGTGTATTATATTTGCCTCTTCTAATTGCTTTACTGTCTTAGGTTTGTTTTTTTTTTATTATTATTTACAGTAAATATAGATTTGATAGGCATTTTGACATTCCCAAACACTTTCACATCCATGATTTCATTTGACCTTCTCTGTAAACCAGTGAAACAGACAAATAGAGAAATATTGTTATTCCCGCTGCACAGCTAAATTGAGAGAACAACTTTTCTAAGGTCGTTTAAACTCTTTCCTAAAGACTTGTAATTGGCACAGCATACTGATAAACGTGAAAGTATTTTTTCCAAATATTGGAGAAATTATTCCCCTCTGGGCCCATTCCTTTGATTACACTCCCCAACTCTTTAACATCTTCCTCTCTAGTCTAAAATTGAGAAAGAACAAACTGACCTGGGAAGGAAAAAAGGGCTGAATCAATACTGTCTTAGGATAAGCTGAATATTACCCATAATGAGCAATTGGAAATTGTCTGCTAAGTCTGAAAGTTGGTTCAGGTTGCAATGCTCAGTGGTCACTTGGACTGTTTTTGCTGAGTACTTTAAACAGTTTAGAGGAAACAAAAATTTTATGAGTACTTTTAGAGGCCTAATCCCTAGAAATGACCATCCCTGAAACCTGTAACAATATGGTACAGAAAGAGAGCCCTTTTCAGGGCAGACTCACGAAGTCGTTTACTTTACAAGTGTTTGGATTGCTCCTGTTTGAGTTTACAGGACTGATTTTAGAAAAGGCTTTATTCTCATTGTTGCTCTTCAACACAGTTTTGTGATGCTGTGTGAACCAGAAAGAGGAGATAATTCAAAGTAGCTTTCCCAGGCTTAGAAAGTTAAGACAAAAACTGCTGTTGGCAGAGCCAGGAGTTTCTGATTTCCTGAACACTGTTCACCAGGCAATCTGGGTGTTGCCTCACATTATTAATTCCTCCTTTCTTATGGTCTTCAATACCAATAATATTTGTCATTTCATTCTCAGCAAATAAATTTTATTCACAATTCAGAAAGGTTCATTATAAAAAGCAAAAAATTTAATTCTTATCCAAAAAGCATAAAAATATATCACACCTGATTTTGAATCACATAATAGTGAAGAAAGGTATAAAAACCAATTTTAGATATATTTTTTTTTTGCCAAATTTATTTTGACCATTTGATATTAGCAAGGAAAAATATAAGTACTACTCTTTCAGTTCCCAGAAATCTTTGGGCTTACTACTTAATGTGGAATTATATCATCCTTTTGTCTTGTTTCATTAACTAAACTATTGCTTGTAAACTTTAATGCCTTTTTCCCATTTACTGTATTTTATTTTATATTTAACCCTTCAATATTAATGGCATTTAATTATTGTTTCATGTTTAGTAAGCCTTGCGATTCTTATTTCACCTAGAATTCTATTGCTTATAGTAAGTCATACCAAGGTGAGTAGAATAGTTATTCCAGAAACAACAGAAAAACTCCATGTCGTCCCTACATGAGGGCATATAGCTCTATTTTTTCATAGATCTTTATTCACTCATTCATTCTTTTAGGTGATATTTATTAAGCACTTATTTTGTCCTCACGAACTTTACATTCCGACCAGAGAGTGACATCATATAGCTAATTCTTCCATTTCTTATTCAATTACAATTATGATAACTGCTGTAATAAAGAGGTACAAGAAACTGTGAGTATTTATCATGTGACCCAGCTTGGAGGCCAGGGAGTGTTCAGAAAGACAAGGACAGGGAAGGGGGAGCGGAAGGAACTGTGAAGAATGAAGTCTTCATAACACACAGAACATGGTGAGAAGAGAAACCAAATTATGTTGATGCTTATGAACCAAGTCTCCTTCCTCTCAAATGAGGCATAGAAAATCTTTTAGGAAATGTGTGCTTGCACATGACAGAAAACCTAACCCAGACTGACCTAAGGTAACAATGGAATTTATCAGCTTACATGAGAGAGATGAGTCTGGAGTAGCACCTGCCAAACTGGACCTAGGGCCCCAAACAATGTCATCAGGCCTCAGCGTCGTCATCACTTCCAGCCTCTGCTTTCTGTTATGTCAGCTCAGCTTCTTTCTTCACTGGCTTCCCACACTCATTGAGAAATATTTGTTTACATCTCCCTAGGTTCAAGTCCAGGAGAATAGAGAAATGCCCCATTTCCAAAAGTTGCAGAGACAGTCTCAGTGCATCTGTTAGTTCTGACCGAGTCATACACTCATCTCTGAGCCAATCATAGTGGCCAGAGACATGGAATGCTATGACTGGCTGGACCAGAGTTGAGGTCCACACCTGGAGTTATGGATGGTTTCCCTGGAGGCTTTACTTTATAGAAGGATGAAGGCATTTTGGGCAGCATTAACAACAGATGTCCAATGTTGATTTCTTAAATGCTATGTGCTTTAGTTTTCAACCTTGTTCTGCTCCAGTAAAATTGAATTTTTGGAAAGGAATTATAAACTGGAGATAAATAAATCTGTGCAAGGAAAATAACCCTGAGGCCACTGAATTCCAAGGAGCTGAGATCGTTGAAATTCTGTGCCCCAGAGTGCAGTATTTATTCCACAAATGTAGATATGTCTGCATTCTTAGATACTGATGTTTTTACCTCCCTGATTCTGAAGCCAGAAAAATCTGCCCAGAATCTTTTCCTTCTGACTACAGCTAATAAGACTGCATAACTGCAAATATATTCCTCTACATGTGGACAACTGCATACAATACTAATAGTATTCGTTTCTTGGGTCATTAGATTTACAGAAGCTCTTGGACCTTCTGTTATTTCTAGTTCAGAAACATCATAGTAGAAAGACCAGGTTTGAAAGAAAGACTGGTCACAAACGGTTCTGAGAGTCTCCTGTATTCCCAAAACTACCTTATACTGTTGAATATGAAGATACAGGACTGGAACAACTCTCTCTTCCTTGATGCTCAGGATGAGTCACTCGATCATGCTAGCCAGGCCAAAAAGAGGCAGACAGATTTTACTTCAGTAGCCAACCCTGGTCAATTGATAGTGGCTGATTGGAGTACCATACTGAGAGGAATTTTGAAAAAAGCTTCAGGAAAAAGAGTACTATAATTAATTAGTTCTGTCTGCTATGAGTCTAGACATATGAAGAAATAGCATGTGTGCTATCTGTTTGCCAGTCCTAAGCTACAAATGTTTCCAGGTTTTTTTTTTTTAATGCTCCATGTGCATTTTTTCTATAGCCGTGAGACAGATTGAAGAAATGTCTTGACCTGTCAAAAGTATGAGAGTCCCTGTCAGAGCCAGAACTGGGGTGAGGTGAGCAAGGCATGTAAAGTGCAAAATTTAAGGAAGCACTCACTCTCAGGGTCCAGCAAGTTCCAGGCCATATCTTACAGAACCCTGAGAGTGAGTGTTCCCTAAATGTTGTGACCTGGGGTTTTCACCTTACTCACCCTAGCCCTGGCCCTGATCACTGCATTCTCTATGAGAGACTTTCAGCTTTATGGTTTATGTAAAAGAAAAGTGATTGTAAAGTTTATGTAAAAGAAAGTTCCTTTCTAGTGTATAGAAAGGAACAAAATGTTTGAGGGGAGAGAAAAAAAACCAGTAATGCTGCATTGTCATAAAGATTCCCACAAAGAAAGCCTTCTCATTTGCAGTTGCCATGTGATATTATGACTGTTCACCTACAAGCCAAGTCAGTAGTAGCAAGTACTGAGTTTCACTCAGCTGGTGAAACAGGAAGTCTAATTAACTTTTTTAAAAGTTAATTTTAAAAACCACAATCCCTGCTGAATGTCCCTTAGGGTCCTTTCTCTAAAACAACTCAGCTGTTGTTATGCTGAGGTAAGTGTCCTTTCTGTATCTGCCAATGGTTAAAAAGAAAAGAACATCTTGAGTTTTGAAGGCCAGTGGTTCTATGTGTTCTTTCAAAATGAGTGGCAGCCAGAGGCTGTTCTAGATGGAATTACAGACCTTTTACAGTCACACAAGGTGAGGCTGTTGGAGTGACGGCTTCCTCATCCCTACTGTGGACTCCTGTGGTGCCTTGTTAGCCGGGTTCCCCAACTCTCCAGGCTCATCCTGAATTCTCTTACAGAATATTTCTTCCAACGTGCTGGAGGAGTCTGCCGTCTCTGATGACACCCTGTCGCCTGATGAGGATGGGGTGTGCTCCGGCCGGTACTTCACGGAGAGCGGCCTGGTGGGCCTACTGGAGCAGGCGGCCGAGCTCTTCAGCACGGTCAGTACACCCCACCCTCTGGGCCGCCCCAGTCAGCGTGAACTTCAGTGCTAGTGCCCTGCATGTGGGTTTTAGCGCCCAGCCAGTGAGTTCCTCTTCATGACGACACCACGACACCACGTGCAGAACAGGGCCAGGGAGGGGCCGGAGGACTTTGATGTATGTAAATTGGCTCAGCTCTCAGGGAGGTGAGAAAGCCTTTCATCACTGCAGTGTTCTGGCTTTCACTACATGCTCATTAGCTGGGCAGCAGTTTCACAGTATTATTTCCATTTAATAGAGGTGGAAACTAAGCCACAGCAAGGTGAAATGGCTTGCCCAGGCTTACACAATAAATCACAAGGCATGTTCTCATTCTCTCATTTACTCTCCTTGAGAGAGCTCCTGGGGTGGAGCCTCTGGGAAAAGAGAAAAGAAATAGACAAAGCTTTCCTGACAGCTGAGTAATCCTCAGGATTGTCACAGGCCACGGACAGCTCAGAGAAATGTAGGAGTAGAAACCACAGACACTCCCCTCACTAACCTAATCTGGGTCTGTTGTTATTGTTCAGTCATGTCCAACTCTTTTGAGACCCCATGGACTGTAGTCTTCCAGGCTCTGCTGTCCATGGGATTTCCCAGGCAAGAATATTGGAGTGGATTGCCATTTCCTCTTCCAAGGGATCTTCCCTACCCAGGGATTGAATCTATGTCTCCTGCATTGCAGATGATTATTCACCACTGAGCTACCTGGGAAGCCCAGTCTGGGTCTAAATACTCCAAATTAAAGGAAAAAATGTATAGATAAAGTTACTGAGTTTCAGGTCAGGAAAGAAAGTCTGTTGTTCATTTTCATAATTTCCCTACTCCCTCAAATTTTAAGCCAAATAAATATTTATTACTTCACTCAATTTAGCTGATACAATTTGTTTTCATCCTAATATTTTTCATTCTTCTCTACTTTTCATTTCCAAGTTTCCACCCTACAACCTATGTATTTTAATTTTTGTTTTAATTATATTCTGTTTTTCCAGCTTTCCCTTTCAGAATCCAAAAAACATCCAGGATACTTTGTTTTTCCTGAAATTCAAGAAAACCATCTAGTTAGACTCCTAAGTCTTTTCAGGCATTCAGTGAACATCTGGCTGTATGAGGACCCCCATCTGGCTATATGATGCCCAAGATTGCCTTCCTGAATTGTTCTTAGTCCCTGCTGCCAGTCTCCTGTCCTATTTTTTTCCCCAGGAAACCCCTCTTTCCAACTTAACATTATCAGATAGGACCATTTAGCATGTGTCTAGTTCAGTTTGAATGCTACAACCATCCCAAAGACACTCAGAGTTTATTCCTGCACTGTAAGATATTGTGGTGCCAATAATAAATCCATTCCCTAGTGCCCAGTGGATTAAATTCTCTTTGATTTTTTTCCTCCTCTTTCCAAGGGAGGACTGTACGAGACGGTTAATGAGGTCTACAAGCTGGTTATCCCCATCCTGGAAGCTCATCGAGACTTCCGGAAGCTGACCTCCACCCATGAAAAGCTGCAGAAGGCCTTTGACAGCATCATTAGCAAGGTAGCTGAAGATCCTGACTAACAAGTCCTATAATCTGATAGCAGGTGGCTCTGTCTCAGAGATGCTTAGCCCTCCTTCCTCTCTAGGGAGTGATTGACCTTATGGACGTCAGTACTGTAGCTCTCTCCTATCAAATGGAAAAGGGCTGGAAATAGAGGACTGTAATTCAAACTTTGAAAGAAGGCAGTTGAATTACTTTGCAACGAGGAATGTGAAAATCTCTTAAATTCACTTAAAGAAATCCTAGAACTCTTTCATGGGTTTGTTTGTTTTTTTTTTTGCTATTATTTCCCAAGTTTGTTCTGTAAACGTTAATTTTTTTAAAGGTGTGAATTGTTAGTATTTGCCATAGGAATAAAATGTCTTGTAACCCAACAATAAAAGACTCCTGCCCTTTGCAACCCAATGGATCCTCATGAATTACAAAACTAAGGAGAGGTTTTCTTATTTTGTCCATCAGGGTCATAAGAGGATGTTTGGAACCTACTTCCGAGTTGGTTTCTATGGATCCAAATTTGGGGATTTGGATGAGAAGGAATTCGTTTACAAAGAGCCTGCAATTACCAAGCTTCCTGAGATCTCTCACAGACTAGAGGTAAGACAAGTGATTCTGGGCGATTAACATTGTATACCTTACAAAAAGCAAGTTGTAGTGGGTCATTACAACAAAACTAAGAGTCATACATTCATCATTGATCCATATATAAAATTTCCCACATTGCCTGTGTAAAAGCAAGATATTAGGTGAAATCATGAGATAAAGCAAGGGAAGGATGCCTGTGTGCATGCTAACTCTTCAGTCATGTCTCTTTGCGACTCCTTGGACTGTAGCCCACCAGGCTCCTCTGTCCGTGGGATTCTCCAGGCAAGAATACTGGAGTGTATAGCCTCCTCCAGCGGATCTTCCTAACCCAGGGATCAAACGCGAGTCTCTTATGTCTCTCGCATTGGGAGGCAGGTTCTTTACCACTAGTGCCACCTGGGAAGCCCCGTACTTTTCAAAGTTTGTAAATTTATATGGTGAATATTTTTCCAAGAATATCCAAATCAATGTCATGTGCTTTCTTGTAAACCTTTCCAAATTTCAGTAATAGTTTTTCAGCTTGGAGTTTATCATCTTGACTTTAAAGTCATCTGGCGAAATTATCAAATTTCCCTAGAAAATTCTGTGGTTATCTTTTTGGTATTACCAGGCAACACTTCTGGCTTATGACTGGGAGATGTTCGACCGTAGGCCTACTGTGTCTTGGGCACAGTGAACTCTTCCTCTTGATCCAAGGAGCACCCCTCTCTGGATAATCAGAGTCAGCACCCACTCCCATGTTCTGGCAGCCACAATCCAGCCTGCTGTTTACATTTGATCCAGAATGTAGCAGAAGAGAGCAGCCTGTTCTTGGAGGAAAAGCTGGAGAAAAGGGAGAAACAACCTAGAGAAAAGTGAGAAAGAAAGAAACAGACATGGGAAGGGCCAGGCATGAAGAGCTCAGGAGGAGAGTCATGGGGTGCCCCCAAGCAAAATCGTCTCAAGCTGAATAGAGGTCCCCTGAAATGCTGATGACAATTAACTGGAAATTCACTTTTTGCTTTCTTGCTGTTGCTTTGAATTTATGTCCTTTCATGACTGTCAAACTTAAAATATTTTTGTTGTCAAATTGCTCCTTATATCGATACTATCCATCCATGCCAAATGAGACAAGAAACTTTAATCCTTACTTGACCCAACAAAGCCATGGTTCAAAGTGAATGGGTAACTCGCGCAAAGTTTTTCAGCTCATGAGAGGAACTAGCAATTGACCCCAGGCCACTTGGTTTCCTAATATGTTTCCCCAATTTAGAACTAGAAGCATATATTTTATCTTCCTGTACGCTGTGGTTTGTCACATTATGGGAAGCCTCGTGACCTCCAAGTTCCTAGGGTACAAAAGGCGAGAAGTAAATAGTTCTATACCCTGGAGCATCTTCTGGAAATAGATGATGCTGTTGAATTAGATGTCAAGCATACATTTTATATGGACGTATAGATCAGTTTGCAAATGCTGGACTTCATTTTATTTTTATTTTTGTCTCAGGAAATGCTGAACTTGCCTCATTAGCTCGGAAGGACATTAAATAATGCAGAGAGCACATTCTACCATACACTTGTTCCAAACTTATTCCGCTTCTAGAGACAAAGAGTTGCAGCATATTAAAATAACCTTTATCATCTGTTGGTTTCTCTTGCCTAGGCATTTTATAGTCAATGTTTTGGTGCAGAATTTGTGGAAGTGATAAAAGACTCTGCTCCTGTGGACAAAACCAAGTTGGACCCTAACAAGGTATGGGAATATTGCGAAAAATAGCCATCAGGCTCTGATTCCCTTTGTTCGTCTCCCAAAACATAAGATGACCTCCTCTGTCTGGACTCCACGTCATTTCAATGCAACCAAATTTTTTTTGTTGTTTATGGTTTAACAGTTAAGTCTTAAACCATACTCGATGGCAGGGATCATAATAGGAGCCACCATTTATTAAAGACCAGCTGTATGCCTGACACTGCATTAAACCCTTTACATACACCATTGCGTTTCATCCTCCTACAGCTCCTTAATGTAAACATTGTTATTCCCATTTTACAGATGAGAAAAGTAAGGTCTAGAATAGGTAAGCAACTTCCAAGATCATGCAAGTGTCAAAGCCAGTATTCAGACTTGGGGTCTGTGATTCTCAATCCTGCACTTCTAATCACTTCTTTACTGCCCTTCTATTAAAATTTTGAATCCTCAATTTAAAGTATGTTGAAAAGATACAAACTTCTCACTGACAGCATTTGGTGGAGGCATTCTTTTCAGCCACATACAGGGTCATTGTGCTGTTGGAGGAATGATGAAAAGGGCTTGGACTTCAGTTTCCTCACTTTACATATGAGGGTATATTCTGTCTCACCCCCAGGTGGGTGTTCAGTTCAGTTCATTTCAGTTCAGTCGCTCAGTCATGTCTGACTCTCTGCGACCCCATGAATCGCAGCATGCCAGGCCTCCCTGTCTATCACCAGTCCTGGAGTTTACTCAAACTCATGTCCATCGAGTCGGTGATGCCATCCAACCATCTCATCCTCTGTCGTGCCCTTCTCAATCAACCCCTCCCAGCATCAGGGTCTTTTCCAATGAGTCAACTCTTTGCATGAGGTGGCCAAAGTATTGGAGTTTCAGCTTCAGCATCAGTCCTTCCAATGAACACCCAGGACTGATCTCCTTTAGGATGGACTGGTTGGATCTCCTTGCAGTCCAAGGGACTCTCAAGAGTCTTCTCCAACACCACAGTTCAAAAGCATCAATTCTTCGGCACTTAGCTTTCTTCACAGTCCAACTCTCACATCCATACATGACCACTGGAAAAACCATGGCCTTGACTAGACGGACCTTTGTTGGCAAAGTAATGTCTCTGCTTTTTAATATGCTATCTAGCTTGGTCATAACTTTCCTACACAGCTAGGTACAATTCTGATGCTCAGCATGCAGAGTTAGTGTCAGACTCCACCAGCTAAAGCTCAGTCCTGCAGGAGCTTGCCCTCACTTTAGATGCCAGCCTCAAGTGGGACCCCAAGCAGCCTGCATTTCTGACCAGACAAATACAGATGTGTGGGTTCCCTTGGCACTTTGCAGTAGATAATCCACTAGAATGACTTGCAGAACTCAGAAAAGGGCTACACTGATGCTTATAGTTTAGTGATTAAGTTTGCACAAAGGGCTAGTTCTATCCCAGATCTTCTATGCCTTCTCCTTGTGGAATCCAGGCCTGGCGCCCTCCTGACATATCAATGTGTTTACCGACTGAGAAGCTCTACTGAGCCTTGTTGTCCAGGGTTTTTATTGAGATCCCATTATATAGGCATGTTTGATTAAATCATCAACTACATTATTGAACTCAGTCGCCGACCTGCTCCTACCCCAGCAGTCAGGCTGGCCCAGAGTCCCAGTCTAATCTGAAGATTGTTCTTATTGATGACCAGCCATTATCCTGAAGCTATCCAGGGACCCACCGTGAGTTACTTCATGAGAATAACAGTGACTATCACTGAGGGAATTCCAAGAGATTTTGAAGCTCTGTGCTAGGAAAGAAGGACAAAGACCGGATATATTCTTTATTATACCATGGGGTGATAACTGCCTGCTCAGCCCAGCTATGTACCTGAGAGAGATTTCTAAGCTGTTGGACATAATGCAAGTTCAAGGTATTTTTAAGGCCTGAGGGACAGAGGAGCAGTTGCCATCACGGCAGGCCTATAAAGTGAAGAGTCCAAACTCTTCTCTCAGTTCTGCCTTCCAAGATATTATGAAGATGATGCCAGTAGGAAGAAAGTGTCCAAATATCAGAGTTTGTTTTTCTACATATTTCAAAGGACTTACTTCAGATACATTCCCTAATCTAGGCTTGAAGCAATAACTGTGGTGAGTAGAAGTGCTTCACATGGAAATGTTTGAGGTCTTTGAAAGACAAGATTGGCAGTTTACCCATGGTGAGCTGTGAACAGCACATGCCATCTAGAGTTATTGGTGACGTATCTGACGTAGAATGCTGTTTTCCCCTCTGTTAAAATGCCCAAAGTAAGTTGTGAGACTTTTAAATGAGAACCTATACCCGGGATTATAACCAGATTTCACCACACTAAATAGTGATTTATGTGTCTTATTAATAGTCAGTGACCTTATCTGTCCATTTCAGTGGATGAGTGTTGCAGAGTCTGTGGTCATTATCATTCTTCTTTTTTTTTTTTAAGGTCTTCTTTCTTAATAAGTGCTCTTCTTCATAGTGTGTTGGTATGGGTGCATGTGTATGTACATACATTTTTAAATTAAATATATGCTATAAAACTCCCTTTTTTGTGTGTATCTCTATAAATTTTAAATCAAGAGATAAGTTCCATCACCCCAAAATATTTATTTCCCCATGCTTCTCTGTGGTCATCCCCTCCCTCTGTTTTTAGCCCCTGAAAGTCATTAATCTATATTCTGTCTTTGTAGTTTTGTTTTCTCCAGAATGCCATATAAATAGAATCATGCAGTAAATAAATGGACTCATACAGCCTTTTGAGTCTGACTTCTTTCACTTAGCACAATGTATCTGTGATTCACCCATATTGTCATGGTTCATTCCATTTTACTACTGAGTAATATTCTGTTGTATGGATGTACCAGAGTTTGTTTATCCATTCCTCACTTGAGGGACACTTGGGTTATTCCTTTTTTTTGTCTATTATGTATAGTGCTGCTATAGACATTTGAGCCCAGGGTTTAATATAAACACAAGTTTTCATTTCTGTTGGCACACACACCAAAGTGGGGTTGCTGGGTCATATGATCAATATAATTCAGCAGTATAAAAACTGCCAGTCTGTTTCGTAAGGTGGCTGTACCATTGTACATTCCCACCATCAGTGTATGAAAGCTCCAGCAGCTCCCTATCCTTGTCAGCCCCTGGTATTGTCAGTTTTCTTTAGTTTGGCCATTCTGATAAGCATGGTTGTTCTGAAAAGCAAAGTTTTGCTTCTTCTGAATAGCAGTTTGCAAATTCTCACACAAAGTTTCAGTTGGGTCATGAGCTCTGCTAGGAGGGGCAGCTTGTGGACCTGACTTCACCCTCCCTTCACCTTCTTCCAGTCCTCGGGGGTGGAGAGGAAGGATGGCTAACAGCTGATGTCTCCCCTAGTTCTCTCAGCTTTGTGAGCACAGAGGGGTGTATTGCCACTCTCTGTCCTGAGGACCCCCCCACAAGTGCGCCCTGGGTGGTAGTTTGCAGACCAGCTCATCATCCCTTCCCTTTCCCCACTCAGGCCTACATACAGATCACTTTCGTGGAGCCCTACTTTGATGAGTATGAGATGAAAGACAGGCTAACCTACTTTGAGAAGAATTTCAACCTGCGGAGGTTCATGTACACCACCCCCTTCACCCTGGAGGGCCGGCCTCGGGGCGAGCTGCATGAGCAGTACCGGCGGAACACCATCCTGACCACCATGCACGCCTTCCCCTACATCAAGACCAGGATCAGCGTCACCCAGAAGGAGGAGGTAAAGGCACTGGGGGGAACGGGCTTGGACAGTGGCCATGGCTGAGCCAGTGGGCCTGGGTCTCCTCCCAGGGTGACACACAGGCTGCCTTCATGCTCCTTCATGGCAGACTCACATAAAAATCTAAAAAGGGATGCCTTTGAATTATTATTATGGTGGTTATCGTCTCACTGTCCTGGTGCCAGGGAATCCCCTCTAGGCAACTGCATACTTTATAGCACACTTGATATTTAAGTATATTCTACTTTAAAGTTATATCTTTAATAGAAATGTATGTACATGATTGTAACATTTACTTTGTATTTACATTTTAATGTTAAGTTTACATGAAATATAAAATTTTAAAGATTTTATTTAAATTCTCACATATTTGAAAGCTTCAGGTGATTTCAACAGCATTCTGTTGTTAATTATCAGAGACAGGAACAGCAAGTGAGTAGCCCCAAGGAGCTGATGTTGAGCTATAAGAGGGCACCATGCCAGTTAGACAGGAGACCAGCTGTCTTCTAGTCTCAGCATCCTCCTGTGACACAAGGCACTTATCTTCATCAGTTTCCCTATCTAAACGTTGATAAAGGAAAGACCTCTTTCTCTCTTCTGGTTCCATGTGTAGCAAAAGACCTCAAATTCATGGATCAAGAAAATGTCTCAAGCTACAGAATTGCTGAAAATTAGACATAAGTATTTTCTTTTAGTTTAAAAGACATACATGTGCATTAATTTGTCATTCATTTTGTGTAGAGTCACTGCCTTGCCTGTGATTTAGGGTTGGCTGATCACAATTCAGCATTGTCTTTCTTGTATAAACCTCACCCATGATGCAATATCCATGTGTTCAGTTTTGGTTTCTGTAAAGCAGAGTGAGAGCTTAAAGAGCCTTGTAAAACAACATGAGAGCAGAATGCTTCTAGATTTTTATGATTTTTTTTTTTTTTTTTTTGCCCCTAGCTTTTGACCGTTGTCTTGAGCACACCTAATAAGACAGGAATCTTTATAGCAACCTCAGTTTCACAACGTCTTGCCCAAGCATTAGCTTGGTTTTCATAGAAACAACTCTTCTTCTTTCCACACCCATAATTCACCAGTTTATGCATTACTGAATTAGATTAGGTCATTAAAATAACAAGTATAACAGGCGTAAGCAAGTTGGTGAACAAACACAAATGAATTGTGGTGAATAACACAACTCCTTGTGCAGGAGCATAGGGACTGAGCTTCCTGGAGAGTTGCCCACCAGCTCATGTATTCAGCAACCACATCACAATATGGGTTTCACAGAGGGCAAAGAAAGCCCAAACTGATGACTCGGCTAAGAGAAGGTTCACTTAGGAGGCATCTGCTGTATTTCTTACTCTTTTAGACTTCTGAGCACTAGGACAAGTTGGTACAGCACAGAAATAAAATCATGGTCTCGGTAAGAGTCCTCACAATTTTTCTTGGCCATTTGTAGTTCCTCCAAGAATGTCAGTATGTTAGTTTGTTAAGGCTAATATAACAAATTACCACAGACTGGGTGGCTTAGAAACCGAAATTAATTGTCTAATAGTTCCTGTGACCAGCAGTCAAAAATCAAGGTACTGGCAGAGTTGGTTCCTTCTGAAAGACATGAGGGAAGGTTCTGTTGCAGACCTCTTTCCTTAGCTTGCAGATGGCTGCCTTCTCCCTGTGTTTCTTACATCATCTTCCCCCTGTACATATCCCTGTGTCCAGGTTTCTTCTTCTTAGATGGACATATAACCATGTTGGATTAGGCGCATCCTAATGACTTCCTTTGAACTTGATTACCCCTGTAAAGATCGTGTCTTAGCTAAAGTCACATTCTGAAGTCCTGGAGTCTAGGACTTGAACACCTGAATTTGGAGGGGACATGACTCCACCAATAACGTTTAGACCACACTCCAAACCAACAGAACTTAACAAGTAGCAGATTGACCCTGAAGAGAATTCTGTTTATCAAGAATTCACCTTCAAGGTGATTTAGAGAAAGCACACATGATGCCAAAATCTTGTGTTATAGTGGAGAAGAAAGTCTTGATTACTGTGCTTTCCCAATTTTAAGTCAAATAACTTATTCAACAATAGGAAAGGAAACCTAACAGTGTATAAGAAACATGGATTTTGAATGTGGATATTATTGTGGTCAAAATCGGACCTCCCCACTTATAACTGGTGTCATTTTGTGGCACTTACTTCACCTTACAAATCTTTCTTTGCTTGTAAAGTGGAGAGAATAGGAGTTTGTTTAAAGAGGTAAATGATAAATGTATGTAAAGCTTCTGGTACATAATAAGTACTCAAGAAATGTTAGACTCTTCCTTCCTCTTAACCTGTCGAGATTATTCTAAATTGCTCTGAAAGCCTTCACTGCTGCTTCAAACCCAAGTGTCCTCTTTGTCATAGCTCCATGCTTGCCATGGCTTATAAGACCTGACAATGACCTTCCCTACATTTATGTCTCACGTTCAGTTTGTTTTGACACCAATTGAAGTTGCCATTGAAGATATGAAGAAGAAGACTCTGCAATTAGCAGTTGCCATTAACCAGGAGCCTCCTGATGCCAAGATGCTTCAGATGGTGCTGCAAGGCTCTGTTGGAGCTACTGTCAATCAGGTAAGCAAAACTAGCTGGTGGCAGCTCCTCTGGTTCTCGTTATTTTGATTTTCATTGTATGTCTGCACCCTCCTTCCTTGAAGTCAATGAGAAGTCTGATCAACATGCTAATGGTGTTCTTAAACTTAGACTGAACACCTGAGGTCTTTTAGAAATACTAGAGCTGAGTGGACCATGTCTCAGGAGTACTGTTTCCTTGGAGAAGTCTTGAGTTGGGGTCAGTTCTGGCATATGATCCGGGTAGAGTGCTTAGTCATCTCCACTTTAGGCAGAGTTGTTGCAGGGCCTGAGATGAATCTTAAGAATGCCCTAGGAGAGAAGGGAAAGGGTCTAGAACATCCACCTCCTACGTCAGTCAAATGAAACCAGTATGTCAGGAGCACTGCAAAGCAGGAGTGACCTGGAGCCCCGCTTCTTGGGCCACTTCAGAATGGACTGAATCTTCTCAGATTCATTAGAATTCTAACTGCAGTCTCACCATGGGACTGATCCAGCCTCAGATGGAGGGCGTTCTAAGAGTTCTCTCTGTCCAGTGTGCCGCTTTAGTTTCAGAACTAAATCTACACACCTTCACACTCAAAACTCAATGAGTGTCATGACCCTTCCCTCACTCTGTACAGCTGAACTCCCCTGCAAGAATTCTGTGCCCAGAGAATATCAAGGCGACAGAAATGGTATTCATTACATTTCCAAGATCAGAAAATATTAAGAAGCTTTTGCTTTTTCTAAGTCCCAATCTTTTAATGAAAATGGAAGACTTTATAAGCCCAAAACCATGTGGATTACACATATACTGTGCGTATCTCTGATTCAAGCCAGCAATTACACAAAATGGTGCTTGCCACTAGGGCAGCTAGACAAATGAATATGAATGGATGGATCAAGACAATCCCTATTTTCAGGAAAGCAACTGTAATCATATACCATTTGATGTAGTATATTGCCTTTATATATGAAGGAAAATCTATTATTAGTAGCATTTGATTAAGGAAATACATTTATGCTTTTGAATGTTCTCCTAAAACTGTAGACTCTTCCTAGGGAATCAACATTTTCCTGAGTTCAAGACCTTCCTTGATTTTTTTGTTTCAGTTTAACTAACTACAGGATCAAATGTTCAAACTAAGAAGTTGCTCCAACATTTTCTCCCAAGTAATGTCACTTTCTTTCCAACATCAGTAATGTTTTTCACTTTTTTCTATCAGGGACCACTGGAAGTAGCCCAAGTATTTTTGGCTGAAATTCCAGCTGACCCAAAACTTTATCGGCATCACAACAAGTTGAGATTATGCTTTAAGGAATTCATAATGCGGTAAGAGGGGAAATGACTGGGAGTTCAGTAGAGCAGTGCTTCTTGAAGTGTGGTTCCCAGGCCAGCAGCTTCTGCATCCCCTGAGAAATTTGCTAGCGAGGCAGATTCTCAGATACCAGTCAGATACACTGAGTAAAGAATCTCCAGAGATGGGGCCCAGTAACCTGTATTTTAACAATGCTCAGGGTGATTTGGATGCACGCTTAAGTTTGAGAGGCTTCTGCAGAGCAACACTACTTGCACTAGTAACTAACAAACTGAATGGTGTTTTCATGTTTATCATCTCTCATGTGCCCCGCAGTCACACTGTAAATAAAGTAAGTCTTCATTTTACAAAAGAGGAAATGGAGGGTCAGAGATGAGAGATGATTGACTTAAGGTCACACAGCCAGTTAGTAGCAGAGTTGAGTTCACACCAGGTCTTCTGAATCCAAAGAGCCCACACTTCCTTCAGTTTGCTGATATTCCACAGTGCATTAGAGCCTGAGAGTTTCCTGGCATTGGCAGTCTTTGTAATTTCCCATCATACAATAACTGGTTTTTAGAAATGTAAGACACTGCCTCAAAGTGAGAGTCAAGACTCTGTAACTGGAAGTTTACAAAGCTGTAATTGCGATGGCAGTTCCCACTGGCAGACAAGCCTCACCTCCGCTCTTGAATTCTGCAGTGGAGCTGGCTGCCAGAGCAGCCTGTTGAGCCTAAATTGGAAGGGGGTCTTGGGGCAAAGTCTTGCAAGCTGCTGCAGGGCAGACCAGTGTGCTGGGACTCCTGTGGCCCTAGGAAGAATGATTACGAAGGATATGATGGCTCCTCACCTGTAAGAGAGAAAGATATCAGAAATACATGGACTAATACTTCTTTTCATCCAGAACCTTAGAGCAGCATATAAAGTATAGGAATATCTTTGTTTGGCAGATGGGGATAAAGGAGGCTAAAAGTTAAAGCTTGCTGAATTCGGTGAAAACTCACCAGAATGCTACCGTCAGGTGAGGTTTCCCTCCTTCACAGGCTTTAGTGAGATGAACGTAAATTTGCTATGTATAGAGGAGACAATCTTTGTCCTACAGTGAATCACAACTGCTTAGTAATAGGGGTGTGTGTGTGTGGCTGTGTATATGTGTGTGCACGCATCCATATATGCACACATACATACACATACAGAAATTATATTTATTGTTTTACATTTGAATTGCTTCCTGTATTTCATAGCAATTTTGACATTATGCCAAAGTTAGATATTCTTCAGTAAATACTGCATTTTCATAAAACAAAAGCCTAGAAGAATATTGGGGGGATTTTTAAAGATCAATTTATTTCCCACATATTTTCATTTAAAATGAGCTATGGGGGAAAAAATTTTTTTTAAATAAATAAAAAAATAAAAAAATAAAATGAGCTATGGGGGTATTCCTCAGCAAACCAGTGGTTAAGGTTCTGTATTTTCATTGCTGAGGATGCAGGTTCAGTCCTTGGGCAGGGAACTAAAATCCCACAAGCCATGCAGTATAGCCAAAAAAGTAAATAAATAAAAATAGTCAATCTATATTTAAAAAGTGAGTTATGGTGAAAGGCTCCTGAAGGTGACAGTGACCTGGACCTCTGCAAGGACCTGTGAAATGTTTAATGAGCACACACCCTGGGACCCAGGTATGATAGTGGTTGTGGGAAGGCAGGAGCTGGGTATTCCTCAGCTCCCGACGAGAGGACTTTTATTTGGCTAAACAACAAAGCTATGCAGCTTGTGCTAAGAACTGTGGAGAGTGCAAGAAATACAGGGTTACGGAGTTCAGAAGAGAAGAGTCTGTTGTAGGCTGGAGTGACTGGGGAAGGCTTTATGGGATAATGTTACTGACACCATGTCTTGAGTATGTAGGTGTTAGGAAGAGGGCAACGGGAAGATGGAGCCATTACTGGTAAAGGAACCGACAGGAGCATAAGACGCAGAGGCAGGGTTGTCCTTGATGCTCTGGGCTCTTCTGAGTTGGCAAGGGCAGTGTTTTCTGTGGGCACGCCAGCACAGGGAGGAGAGCCTGGGAAGACAGTGGTGTTGCTATTCTCTGAATAGAATATAAATGTAAAAGGAGCTTGCTAAGAGAAGTGACTTTCTGTTTCTTAGTTAAAACCTCCTTGTAAATCTATTGAACAAGCATTTCTAATTAGCTTCCAGCCCGAGGACAAGTGACTACAAAGAGAACCAGAGCCGAGTCAAACCAGTCCCAGGCCAGATACACAAAAGGAGATGAATTTTCTTAGGGATGATCCTCTAGTAAAGTCATGTATTTTGATGGTGAAGTTATCTTTCTCCCCAGATGGCCTGCAAAAATGGTTGCTCTCCAAAATCAAATCCACCATTTAAAATGTTCTCCAACCCTTCCAGTGATTCCTATGGGAAACCAAGCTGTAGTCCTTCCCCTGTGCTGGGTGGGCTACCACCCTGTTCTGAAAAAGCCTCAAGGACATCTGTCGGTGCTTTTCAAACATTTGCTGTGCAAACGGATGACCTGGAAATCTTGTTAAAATGAAGACTCTGATTCAGCGGTTCTGGGGTGGGCCTAAGATTCTGCATTTCTAACAAGCTTCCAGGTGCTACTAAAGCTGCTGGATGGAACTGAACTTTGAGCAGAGGCTATAAAGATGTAGAAGTTGCTTGACTGCCCCCATCTCACATTTTCTCCTCCCTCCCCTCTCCCCAAGGGCTCCATCCATCAGGTCCTGCCTGTTGTCACTCAGCATTTTTCTTCCCCTTTCCTCCCTTCAAAACAGTGAACATGCCATTACTTTTACACTTTTTAACAACTGTAGATGCCAGTTCATTCATTCAGCAAACAGTTATGAGCCCACACTTTGTACCAGGCACCACACTACATGTGTGCCAAAGCGAAGTCCTAGTACAAATGAGACAAGGCTACGGGCGATATAGTACTTCTGCTCACTACTTCACTGTCAAAGTCAGAGGACAGTGACTTTCTTTCCACTTTATTTCACATGAATCAAAAGTAGTGGGCGACTGTCGTAAAGGTTGCATAACCATATTAAACTGTACATTTACAGTTTAATACATAAAATGATTAAGCTCATCAAACTGTACATTTGCAAGGGTGAATTTGATGATCTGTAACTTATACCTTCAAAACAAGTAGCAGCTGAGGAAACCTTCCTTTCCTCCATGGCTTAATTGCTTCTCAAGTCCAGTCAGCATGTTGCGGCTCTGCAATGAATAGAGAAACTGTTTGCTCAAGCTGTTTGTCCCAGTGTATTTTCTCCCCCAACTCTGCTGTCTGCAGAGGTGACACAGGAATGGGAAATGTTTGGGCGTGAAAGTGTTCCTGGGTTTGCCTTGAGTGAGTGCCAGCTTCTCAGCAGGCTTGGGCCGTAGATATATCAGTAAGCCCAGATTTTCAAGGTGAACATAAATGAGCCTGAGAAAGTGAAAAAGTGTTATTTGCTTAGTCATGTCTGACTCTCTGTGACCCCACAGACTATAGCCTGCCAGACTCCTCTATCCATGGAATTCTCCAGGCAAGAATACTGGAGTGGGTAGCCATTGCCCTCACCAGGGGATCCTTCCAGCCCAGGGATTGAACCCAGATCTCCCACATTGCAGGCAGACTATTTACCGTCTGAGCCACCAGGGAAGCCCCCTATTAGTAAGCCTTCCGATGCTGACCGCTAATAGCGGAAATGTATGCTTCTGGTTATACTGCACCTGGGTCCCACTGCTGGGCAGTGGCCCTTCTGACTCAGCTGGGACAGACTGGCTGGAGCTGTAAAGAGCCTGGCAGGCTGACCTGCTGCGGCTGATGCTCATCCAGCCAGTGCCGCAGCTCTTCAGATGGTTGCCAACTTGGGGCCTTGATCCCCTTCTGAATCATCTCTGGGTTTCAGAAGCCGAGGTAGAGAGGTACAGCATTCTGTTTCCCTCCTTTGCTCCCCAGAGCATGCAGACCTTTTAAAACACTGAAATCTGTGCCAGTCTGTATTTTTATTTTTTCTTCTTGTATTTCTTAGCTTAGGCCACTATAACTAAATATCACAGATTGAGTAGCTGAACAACAGACATTTATTTCTCACAGTGGTAGAGGCTGGAAGACCAAGATTAAGGGGCCAGCAGATTCAGTTGAGGTTCTCCCTCTTGCTGGCTTAACCATCTTCTCACTGTATCCTTACATGGTAGAGAGGAGCAGCAAACTGTTCTCTTGTCTCTTTCTATGAGGGCATTAATCCCATCATGTGGGTCCCACCCTCCCAGCCTAATTTTAACCTTCATTCCTCCTACAGGCCCCACCTCCAAATCACATCACATGGGGGTCAGGGCTTCCACATGTGGTTTTGGGGAGGACACACCCTTCAGTCCATAACATGTACACTTTCTTATTCCTATAGAGACTACATGATTTTTAAATTTACTTTTATATTTAAAGAAAAGATAGTAGGACTCGATGACACCAGTCCTAGATTGCCTTTAAGGGATATTGTTTCAGATACATCAATAGAGTCTCACTGCACAAGGTCATAGAGTCTTAAAAGGACTTATGGTCTGTGAAGAGGAAGGAGAGTGAATTTGTCCAAGTGGCCAAAAGATAAGCAACTGTGCAGTGTGGGTGATAAAAAAACAGTTGGTGAAAAGTGATCTGAGTATTCGGTGGGAAAACAAAGCCTTAAACATCATGAGAGGTTGCTCCGGAGCAGGTCTGTAGTGGGGACATTTGAAGGACTTGTGTCCCTTTTCCAGGGTCACAGAGACCTGTCTCAGTGGGCCTAGGAGGCTTGACAGAAAACTGAGAGCCAAGCAGAGCAGCACACATGTGCATGTGCGTGCACACACACACTTACATGCACACGGCTTTCCCCTCATACACACACACACACACACACACACACCCCTACCTTTGGACCCCACCCCCCAACCTGGGTTCTGAGATGTTGCAGTAGGTCCTCAGAATCTGCTTCCAGGTATCAGACTCAAGGTTGGACATATTCCCAAGCCCATAGTCCCAATCTCGCCCCTTAAGAGGAGGAGACAGGGCCACTGTGGCTTACCCAAGGGAGGCAGCTGCATGGGCCCCTCTGGGGCAGCCCATCCGAGGGAGGTGGGGGGCTTGGGAACACAGGAGGATCCAGCCGCAGCTGCCCCTTCTGCCCTGGGGTGCGCCCCCTGCCCCCACAGTGCCCTGTGCTTTCAGCCACACGTGCCTCCCCATCATTGTGATTGGGCGCTCAGGAACTGTGTCTGCTGTTGGACCGTTACCTGCTCTTCGCCCTAGGAGAAGCAGGCCACACTGGCTGCCCAGCACTCCCCGCTGGCAGCCACCCAGCCAGATCTTCAAACACCGAGACCATTTCATCCCCATAAACCCACGGTATAGATGAAAGAAATGAGGTTAAGGAGACTGTGATCAGCCCAAGGTCACACAGCAGCTAAGGGGCAGAATCAGGTAGTAATCTAGTCTCCCACTGAGACAGGCTGGGGTCTGGGATTTGATAGAGGTCAGGCTGGGAGGGAGGAAATGCCGGAGACAGGGTTGGAGAAAGCCACAGGGAGGTGTCCAGCTGAGGTGGCTCTGCCCATGGGACCCTCATATCCTCTGAAGCTCTTCCTGCAAAAAGGCCAGATGTTCTTTTGGTGCCTTGCCTCCACATAATCCTTCCTTCCCTTAAAGGGCCTGGAACATATGTGTCATTTCAGTCATGGGAGATCAGGGAGCCAATCTGATCTCCAGCATCTCTGTCAGATTCTCCCCTCATTCCAGCAGCTCAGGTGGAACTTGCTAAAGTGTTACCAAGAAGATGAGAAAAGCAAAATACCATAAATTGGGACTCCAGAGAGAATAGTTCCAACTTGAGACCAAAGCCATATACCTAACTTCTAGCTGGAAGAGCCAGGGTCTTTCCTAGGCAGCATTTGTGGTGTTGGGGTCAGGATTGTGGGCTCTTGAGCCCAGTCACCTGGCTTTAAATACCCACTCTGCCTTAACTAGCTTTGTGCCCTTGGGCAAGTTACCCAACCTCAGTTTCCCAAGCTATAAAATGGAAATAAAATAGTAACAACTTCTTAAAGTTAGTATCAAAACAGAGATGAACAGAGTCAGTTCATAGAGTTTAGAATAGGACTTGGCACATATGAAGTGACTGATAAATATAACATTATGGAGCAAATAGAAATTGATATATTTGAGTAGGAAAGAGAATTAATCTGAATTAAATGTAGATATTGTCTACCAATGACTCATCTGCCTCTGTAAGGTTTGTACCGTAACACATGGTAGGGCTGATGAGACATTGGCCTGGGAGCATCAGGATCTTGGATTTACATCCATGTTTTTTGTCCCCAAAGGTGTGTGACTCTGGACAGGGTACTTCATCTTTGCATCTTAGTTTCATCAACTGTGAAAAAAAATGGACTGGAATATAAAATCTCTAAAAGTACATCCCCATTCTTACATAGAACAAATAATTTCTACACATTCTAAGCATTTTATATATTTGATTAATTTAATCTTTATAAAAATTTATGAGGTAGGCTATTATCACCATCATGTCCCAAGTGAAGAAACTAAGACAAGGAACGCATAAGTAACTTGCCTATTGTCACAAAGCCAATAAGTTGCAAAGCAAGATTCAGAGGTGAGTACTCCAGTTCCAGAGTCTGTCCTTTTAACCATTATGCAATGCAGTTCTCACTATGCACTACATTCAGTTGCTAGTAACAGAGAAAGGAAGTAAGAGTGACTTAAGATAGAAACTTATTTTTCTCTCATATAAAATAAGATCAGAGATAGCCATCCCACAGCTGTGCGTTAGTCACATAAAGTCATCAGAGACCCTGGCTTTTCCCATTCTTTTGCTCTGCTGTCCTGGTTTTAGTGTATCTATCCTCATAGTCACAAAATAGCTGCTAAGGCTCTAGCAAACACAATCACATCCTAGGCAAGTATCAGGAATAGAAACAAGGAAAGAGCAAACGTCTCCACTCCTTTTAAGAGCTTTCCTAGTGACTTCATTTTATATCTCATCAGACATCCCTTTTTATAAGGGAGGCTTGGGAATGGAGTTTTCCAGGTGGGTATACCACCTGTGTGTGTGCATAGCCCATCAGTTGTGTCCAACTCTTTGCGATCCCATGGACGTAGCCCACCAGGCTTCTCTGTCCATGGGGATTCTCCAGGCAAGAATACTGGAGTGGGTTACTGTGTCCTCCTCCAGGGGATCTTCCCAACCCAAGGATCGAACCCAGGTCTCCCTCACTGTGGGTGGATTCTTTATGTCTGAGCCATCAGGGAAGCCCGGGTTTACCACCTAGAGTTCTGTTGTTAAGGAAGACAGGGAATGGACGTTGATGAAGCAACTAGCAATTTTTTGTCATACTTAGGGACTGATGGGTGAGCTATGCTGAAGGAACATTGCAGAGGAGGGAAGGCAAGAGATCCAGAGGGTGAGGGCTCATGGCCACCCTCTCTGTAGAAAAGACATCTAACTCCTTAGAGAGAGGCCTATGAGAGTTACTCCCCAAAAAACCAAGAAAAATGTTCTGAAAGTACAACTTCCTGCCCTTTCTAGTCTGCATCAGTCTGGTTTCTGTAGGACTCTGCTGAAAAACCCCAGCACATTGACTGTAAGAAAATGCTTGTGTTCAGTAAACTTATCAACAAAGTGAACAGCAAAGGAGGGAGCCATCTGGAACAGTGGGATCTGAGTGAAAGCTGCACAGTTCAGATGTTTGTGGACCTAATAAAAATGTTACAGATAAGACCATTTAAAAAAATTATTTGTAATGTACTTATATAATCCTGTATACATTTCCCAAGAGATCTGGCTCTTCTCTAGGAGGGAAATTTAATTCATGGCTCTCTTTAGTTTATGAATTTAAATTAACATAATGAAAATTATGTTAATTTTAATAAGAAAACCTAGAGATTATAATCCAAATGGAAGAAAGAAATACAGTAAACATCTATGAAATACTTTGTTATAAAATTTGTTAAAATATAAAGTTACTATACAAATATGAGTATTTTTCATTCTACCTATTAATATATTTGTCTTTTTAAAACACTGTGTGTATCTGTAGATATTATGTCTTCTGATAACAAAGATCGTAGAGAGTGTAGTTACTTCTGAAGTTTGCGAAGTAGCCCATCCCCAAGTTAGCAATTCACTTCTGCAGGCCTCTCATCTGCCAAGGTTACAAAACTGGGCCTTGAAAAAAAAAAAAAAAAAACTGGGCCTTGAAGTCACCCTGAAACTGATTTCATTTTACATGTGGTGGTAGCTCATAATTGTTAGTTAAGGGGCAATAAAAAAATTAATAAGGGGTGATGTAGATTTCTCAGGATTCAAAGACTATATACCGCCCCTTCCTACCTCTTCCCTGAAACCCTTGATATATGACCTTGGGTATACTACAGTTTGCTTCAAGTAATGTCAGACTTAAAAGATAGGTGAAAATCCAGTTGCAGAAGGCTTCTAGGGTACATTGAATGAAGCCTTTCTTCTAAAGCAGGTTGATTCCATGATGAATCAGCTGTGTCCATAGGTTTAATGTTGCTCAGGCCAGGTGGCTTTCCCCTGCCTCACAGCTACGTGCTACCTGATTCCTTTGTCATCCTGAATATGTGTTCAATACTAATAGGGCGGATTTGATAGCAAGGCCTGGGTATCCATGTTGTTGCTGTTCAGTTGCTAAGTCATGTCCCATTGTTTGTGACCCCACAGACGGTAGCCCTCCAGGCTCCTCTGTCCATGGGATTTCCCAGGCAAGAATACTGGAGTGGGTTTCCATTTCCTTCTCCAGAGGATCTTCCCTACCAGGGATCGAACCCGCATCTCCTGCATTGGCAGGGAAGTTCATTACCACTGAATCACCAGGGAGCCCCAGGTATCCCCAATAACAGCACCCAAATCAAGCACCACTATTAGGAAAACAGTTTAAACCATGATGATCATGGGAATCCAATGCACCTGCATCATTACTAATCATTATTGTAGTTCAGTCACTAAATCATGTCTGACTCTTTGTGACCCCATGGACTGCAGCATGCCAGGCTTCCCTGTCCTTCACCATCTCCCAGAGTTTGCTCAGATTCATGTCCATTGAGTCGATGATGCCATCCAATCACCTCTGTCACCTCCTTCTCCTCCTGCCCTCAGTCTTTCCCAGCATCAGGGTCTTTTTTCAATTAGCTGGCTCTTCGCATCAGGTGGCCAAAGTATTAGAGCTTCAGCTTCAGCATCAGTCCTTCCAATGAATATTCAGGGTTGATTTCCTTTAGGGTTGACTGGTTTGATCTCCTTGCAGTCCGAGGGACTCTCTCTCAAGAGTCTTCTTCAGCACCACAATTCCAAAGCATCAATTCTTCTAGTCATTGCATGTCAGCTAAGTTTCAACCATTGTGTTGTCCCTTAAGGTTTGTTGATAGTAAGTTTCCTTGGGTTAAAACACTATAAAAGGAAAGGCACAGCTTCGTTATGTTTAAATAAGATAATTTTCTTCTTTGATATGTAACATCCTGCATGAGAGACAGACTCTGGAGCTGTCTTTGCAGTTTATTGACTTTGTGACCTGAGGTGAGTTAGTTAAGCTTTCCATGTCGTAGTTCTTCTGGAGGTGTTACGGTTATAGCATACCTATATGAGTTAAATATACAAAATTTCTATGAAATACAACCTCCTTTTCTCCCCCCCTGATATTTGCATCTCAGATGTGGGGAAGCCGTAGAGAAAAACAAGCGTCTCATCACGGCAGATCAGAGGGAGTATCAGCAGGAACTTAAGAAGAACTACAACAAGCTGAAAGAGAACCTCCGACCAATGATCGAGCGGAAAATTCCGGAACTCTACAAGCCAATATTCAGAGTTGACAGTCAAAAGAGGTGAGAAGAAGGCAGGGGAGGCTTTTTTTCCTGGAGGATAAAGGACAGTCAGAACTGCAGAGCCCCCGGGGGTGGGAGTGGGCCCTGGGATCAGAGAAGCTGCCCGAGCGTGATCTGCTCTGCTGGCATCCCAATCCTCCTGCGCCTTCTCCCTGACCTCTCGGGGCCCCTCCGTGTGGCCTTCTGCCAGCATCTTCCCAGGGCCAAATTATTGCCTGGGTTTCTCCTGGCATAGTGCAAAGGCATGGTCACACTTCCCCTTGTTTACTTATTTACTGAGTTCCCCATGATAGATGTCCTTTTCTGGTGAATGATTTTCCCCCTCCCTCTCTTTAAAAGGCTAACTGATCTTTCTTTCCTCTGTTCTTTCCCCTCCTTAATTTCAGAGACTCCTTCCACAGATCCAGTTTCAGGAAATGTGAAACCCAGTTGTCACAGGGCAGCTAAGAAAAACTATCCTACCCAGGAAGACTGGAGGCTCTGTGACCCTGGAGAAGGACCCACTGGTACCTAAAACAGGATATTTGCCACACAGGATACACCACATGCTCCCTGAGCGGACGTACTCTGGAAGTTTTGGGACCCAAGTGACCGTGGGAGTTACACGCAAATGGGGTGCGACCAGACTTCGGACATTTGGCAGATGGAGATACTGGAGGCTGGTTCATCAGGGGTGCCTGTGTTATTTGTTAAGGCGTGCTTTTTCACGTAATTGTACAAAACAAAGCATAAATAGCATCTCCTGCTGAGTAGTCAGGCACTGCCTAGCCAAGGGATGACTTCCTCCCATCTGTTTTTGAGTTTAACCTATATTTAGATAAACCCAAATTGCCCAAGGGAAAATGGAAAAGTTATCCACCAACCTATTCAGAGTGAACTTGTCCATCCCCTTTTTATGGGAAAAAGCTGAACTTGTTGGAGTACAAACATTCCAATAAATCTGTGAGGGGAGGGCTTACTAGAAATCAAAAGATCATGAAGGCTGGAAATCCGGGGATCAATTATTTGTGAACTTGATTCCCTTTTGGTAATGGTGGACTAACTGTTGTACAGTTATTTTTGCTTTTTTGTTCTGTTACGTTGTTAATTTAACACACTTTAGAGAGGTGCACACTCCAGCACTGATGTAGGAGATACATGGTACTCTGAGTGACCCGCTCCAAGTTGCAGATGCTGCATTTACTAAAATTGAAACAATTCTCCTCTAAAGCTTGGCTTTTTTTTCTTACGCTCACTCTTGTATCACTTTTTATTCTCTTCTCTGGGACCAAGTTTATTTTTATAAAAGAATAATACTTCTGCTTTCATTTCTGAGCATTGTGCTGTCCGTCAGCATGTGTACATCAGCTAGAGAATATATTCAGCTTTGGATTCTTTGGACAAAGATGAACAAAGTTATTATTTGAGAATTAAATTATATATTTTTAATGTGACTGATTACCCTGACTGGTACTGAAAACATTATAAGAATTGCAAGCAAAATGTTTCCTTTTGCAACTCCTCTTTTTTTATTTTGACAACTCACAATTCTTTGGTAAAGCATTTCAAAGAAGAAAGATGCCTGATTATGGCCTTGGTCAAACAGCGCTATCCAGAGTCACACCTCATATATAATATTTAGTCTTAGTGGTCATGAGAGAGAATTTCATTTGGATGTCACAGAACTTTTTCATTTATATCATCAGGTATGCATGAATTTATATTCTGAAAGAGGACATTTTTTAATTACTGAAACTTACTAGTTTAAATGGCAAACCTTTTGTTCTTTAGGCATTTGGGGCAGAACTCTTCCTAAAGTACATGATGTATTTAATTGTTTTCTTAAATGAGTACATATGACATGCTTTAGTTCCATGTGTTGTTTAGTATCTTCTGTGTGGGAGACATTGGGTGAGATCAAGGTCAAAGAACATTGTCACTGCCCGCCAGAGCCTCTCAGCTTAGTGAGGAAGAGCATCTGTGTGGCTGTAGCCATAATGCACAGCAGACTACAAGAGGCAGTATGGAATATAACCTTTGCTCAGTGACTCAAGAGTGGCCGTTATTATCAACACCAATTATATTGTGCCTTCAGATATAACAAGGGTTAGGTGCTAAGTCATGTAGGGCTGGCTTTTAACTCTTAAGAGCCCTAAAATCCCGTGACCTAAAATATTCCAGATTAAATGTCCCCTGCTTTCACTTTCGGTCTCTCTTGTATTACAGTGGGTACCACACGCTTCATAGGTACAAAAACTTGTGTTCACTGTTGCATTCATGTCTCCTAGCCTAGAACTCAACACACAGAAGACACTTAATAAACATATGTTGAATAATTAAATGAATAACTGAGTAGGCCAGCACTGTCCAATAGAAATATAATATGAGCTGCGTATGTTATTTTAAATTTTCTGGTAGCTACATTAAAAAAATCAGGAAAAGAAACATGTGACATTAGTTTTCATGATACATTTCATTTAACCAATATATACAAAATATTATCAATTCAACATGTAATCAATATAAAAATTATTATTAAGGTATTTTACATTCCTTTTTTCATACTAAGTCTTCAAAATATGTAGGTATGTGTTTTATACTTAGAGATTTTATACTTTACACCTAATATCAATTAAGTTCAGCCACATTTCAGGTGCTCATAGTCACATGTGACTAGTGGCTACTATATTGGGTGGTAAAATTATAGAAACTCTCAACTTTTATGATATGATGCCTCTGATCTGTGTGCCCAGATTATAGATTGGCAAGATAGGAGGGATAGTGTCTAGAGCAAGAAAAACAAAATTCTGACCGAGAGCCCATGGGCTTACCTAGAGGTGAAGCTGGTAGAGTTGGCAAGTGTGAACTCGTCAACACTGGTTTAACTCATTCTCTTATTGAATTAACCCTGGCTCTTTTCTCAGTTCCAGATAGTTTACTTGTTCTTTGGGGTGTGCTCTGTTGTTTCTGACTCTTTGCAACCCTGTGGACTGTAGCCTGTGAGATGCTTCTGTCCATGGAATTTTCCAAGCAAGAATACTGAAGTGAGTTATTATTTCCTACTCCAGGGGAGCTGTTCTTTCTGTAATGGTTATAAATGAAGTGGAGGCATTGCATTTACCTAAGGGATGGCATAAACAAACAACTTGGACGTTGGTCCTCTGACTGATGAGGAGGAGTGATAGTCGCTCAGTCGTGTCCGACTCTTTGTGACCCCATGGACTGTGGCCTGCCAGGCTCCTCTGTCCATGGGATTCTCACAGCAAGAAAACTAGAGTGGGTTGCCATTTCCTTCTCCAATAATTGTGTATCCTAAATAGGGGATTAAGAAAGAAGCATTTCAGACATTCCTAAGAGTAAAGCAGATTAGGCCTTTTGTATCCTGAAAGTTAGAGAAAGCTGCTATGCGGTGATAGCCCGCTTGATTTTACTTTGCAAACTTCTGTACAGGCTTATGGGAGAAACCTTCTGATTAGCTTCACGCCTCCTTTCCTGTAACAAGGTGTTGAGTGCAATTGTCACCAGCTGTTAAGAATCTCAGGAAAGTGAAACCTGAATATATTGAGTAGACCTGATTGAGTTTGTCTTAAATGCCGTAATACTATTCAGTAAGAAGTCCTTTCCATAACAATACATTAGTTATAAAAGCAAAAACTTTTAGAGCTGTCACTGATAATTGTGTTTGCAATATGTTTGCAAAGACAGGGAACTTTTGTTTTGCTTTAAATGTATTTTTAAATGCTTGTTATCTCAAATGTTGTAATGCTGCTATTGACTAAGTATTTGGCAAAAAAAAAAAAAAAGACTAAAACTAAAGTTTCTCATATATTGCTGTGTATGTCTGCAGTAACCAGTGTACTCTTTTTTGGACTTAAAGCAGTGCTTCTCAATCTTTTTCACATTCTGGGTGTAAATGTTATTTACTGAAGCATAATATAACAGCCAGCCAGCCCCTAAACTCATTAGTTTAACACAGCAGTAAACAATACCTCACACAGTTCCAGTGGATTAGGATCAGTGTGGATGGGCAGTGTGACTTAAGGTCTTGCATGAGAGGTTGCTATTAGGACTTTGGCCAGAGCTGCTTTCATCTGAAGGCTTGACTGAAGCTGGAGGATTCTGTTCCAAGGTGGCTCATTCATAACTTTAGAGAGTTGATGCTGGTTATTGATGGGAGGCCTCAGTTCTTCTGCCTGTGGACCTCAACCCCTTCTGCATGGGTACTCACTGACTTCCCCCCAGAGTGAGCAGTTCAGGAGAAGCAAGCCAAAAGTGGCCGTGTCCTTTATGACCTAGCCTCAGAAGTCATACTCCCTCATGTCTGCCATATTCTGTTTTTCATTTCATGTTCACAAGTCACAAAGTTCAGTTCACTTTCAAGGAGAGGAGCAGTAGGCTCTGCCTTTGGAATGGAGCAGTGTTATAAAATTTTTGAACATATTCTAAAATCACTATAATGGAGCACATTAAAATTTTGCATTTGTTGTCTCACTGGGGTAAATGGACAAAGCGACTTGCTTCCAGAGATGACCATCCCTGGCACTCTGGCTGTTCTGAGCACCTCCCAAGGGCTGGGGTCATCATGCTCAAGTAATATCTATAACTCAGCTCACAGGTGCACCTTGGCACCCTATTTGGGGAGCCTTAGCCTAAGGATAGTACTTAGCTGGCAATCTTTTGTAAGGGACAGAAAACTAAACTCGAATCAGTGTTTTCAAAGGGGATAGTGGAGTTAATTGGCTCACTTAATAGATTAACCCGGATGTAGAATTGGTTCAGACGCAGCTGGATTCAGGGCCCATACCCCATGTCCTGGGCCCATCTTTCATCTCTGATTTCTCTTGTTTGGCTCCATCCTCAGGCTTTCAGCAGTGCTCCCTGGAAATTCCAGGCTTATTCATCATGAAAAAGGCAGTTGTGAGCCTCACAGCCTCACACAACTAAGCTCCACAAAGAAAAGACATTTGGGGTTCCAGAATTCCCAGGCAAAGTCTTTGGGTTCACTCTGATCGGAGTGACTTAAGCTGAGCAAGATCTCCCCTCACAGCAGAAGCAGGATGAATATCAACTCCAACCACAAGGCTACTGACAGAGGGACTAGAGGTTCCTCAGGGAACCAGAAGGAAAGGGGGAAGGAAGCACAACGAAGCGTGCTCCCCGCAGAACATTTCTTTCTCTTTAGTCGCTAAGTTGTGTCTGACTCTTGCGACTCCATGGACTGTAGGCTGCCAGGCTCCTCTGTCCATGGGATTCTCCAAGCAAGAATACTGGAGTGGATTGCCATTTCCTTCTCCAGGAGACCTTTCCAACCAAGGGATCGAACCCGGTTCTCCTGCACTGCAGGCAGATTCTTTACCGACTGAGCTACGAGGGAAGCCCACAGAATGTTTGCTTTAAGGTAAATGCATTCAGAAGAAGAAACTTAAACTTGTCTGGCAATCAGGAGTACATCTATTTCATTTCATGTTCACAACCGTTGACCTAGAAGCACCTTCTCTAGGAGGGAAGATGTAAGGGGATAAGCAGTACATGAAGGAGGGCCAAGAGCTAACCCTATCCCGAAAGAGTGGCGACTAGGACAGATGGATGTGGGCGGTTTTGCTACATCAGGAATTGATCCTCTAGAGTGTCTTGCCAAAAATGATGCAAATGACCAGGAATCAAAACAGCTGGGAGGGACATTGGGAGAAAAGTGAGAGCAACAAGGAAATGGAATAAATTAGGTTTGAATGGAAGAAGTCAAGCATCAAAACTGTGTCTTTTGTCATAGTATCCTCAGAGCCTGGCCCATTGTGGGGGCTCAAAAAATGTTTGTAAGTGATGTCAGTCCTAAAGGAAATCAACCTTTATCATTCTTTGGAAGGACTGATGCTGAAGCTGAAGCTCCATTACTTTGGCTACCCGATGTGAAGAGCCAACTAATCGGAAAAGACCCTGATGCTGGGAAAGATTGGAGGCAAAAGGAGGAGGGGATAGCAGAGAATGAGATGGTCAGATAGCACCACTGACTCAATGGACATGAATCTGAATAATCTCTGAGAGATAATGGAGGACAGGAGAGTCTGGCATGCTGCAGTCCATGGGGTTGCAAAGAGCCAGACACGACTTAGCAACCAAAAAACAACTGAATGAAGGTGGCCATCAGTGATGATTTCTGTCAGACTGTTCCTTTTTTGTATCTCTGGGCTAAAAGCACCAAACAGGGAGGACAATTAGGGTCAACTCACCCCGGAGGAATAGCCTTCTGTTCCCTCTTGACTTTATCTATTATGAATGCATGGGCAAGAATTAAGAGGGTTTCCCCCCCTTTTCTGCTGTTTTCCCTTAAATCATCTTAGACCTTATCCTTAATAGGAATCACAGAGCCTGATTAAAAAACCCAAGCTCTGATGGCCACTATGTTTTCTGCCATATGGGGAGCAGTCAGTCCACATTCCTGGTCCTTAAGGCCTTGACGCTGCCACACATCTTGGGGAGGCAGAGCTCTCTCTCGAATGACGCTACTGAGTCCAGCACAGTTCCTGCTCTGATGGCCATCTCTGTGGCGTTAGCTTGGCAGCTTAATGACTTTAACCGTTACTATTTTTCCCGTACATTGAAGGTGGCAAACCACTGGTAGCCTGGATAAGGGAGCACTAAAGGATACAGCTGAGAAAGCAGTTCTCTTGTCCCTTATCATTTCCTTTATGCAATAAGAAAACATGACATGGATGAACAAATTGTTCTGATATCCAAGATTACCAGGGTGATTAGTGAGATTTAAAGAGAGAAAGACTACATGACTGTCAAAGGTTTCTGTAGCAAGGAGCAGAAGTTCTGCTTTCTTACTCTTCTACTTTCTACTCCTTCAACTGCCCAAGTCACTATACCTCTCCAAGTTTCAGGTTTTTTCACTACAAAATAGAGATGCATTGCTCCATCTTCTTTCATCCTGTTGAGGAAATGCAGTGAGACAATTAGTGTATGGGAACGTGTTTTGGAAACTCGAATGTGCTGCCCCAAATGTAAGGAAACACTATAATCAACACATCTAGAAAGTTTAGCCAGGCCCCCCACATGTTGTATTCACTGTTGGCAACATTTATCAAAAGCAGGCCGAAGTGCAGACAGGACAGAGACCCGATTTATCAGAAAATAAATGCCTGGTCTATTCAACTTGCAGTTCCGGTTTACATGATCTGGCCAAGGCCAACAGCAGGGGCCCTCAGGGTAGAAGAAGAAAGGGTATTGGTGGAACCTAGAGGGTACACAGGGGCGCTTGGAAACCCAATCCAACCTGGCTTCACTTCTCCTCCTGTTTCCAGTGCATTCCTCTAGAAGGTAAATACAAGGATTCCAATAGCCCACCTGTGTCCCCCAGCCTGTAAGCACTCCCCGAGGGTATCAAAGCACACCAACTTCCGCTTGAAACAAAGCTACTGAGTGGCAAGGTTCCCTGATAGGAAGAGAGAAGAAAGAGAGGACTTGGCAGCCAGGACAAATCTGCAATCGACTAAGCTGACATTGGAGAAGGAAATGGCAACCCACTCCAGTATTCTTGCCTGAGTCCCGTGGACAGAGGAGCCTGGCAGGCTACAGTCCACGGGGTTGCAAAGAGTCGGACACGACTGAAGCAGCCGAGCACAAGCTGACATTGCTTGTTTAGAGGCCCAGTGTTAGTCTGCTTGCTCCACCCCATTGGCTCCACTTCGCAGCTAAAACACAGACGTCACCAGACACATAGCAAGCAAAAGGTTTCTAAAGAGGATTGCGTGGAGCCCAGCAGCTGATTAGGACACTTAATGGTCCTAATCCACACAGAACTGAACACAAGACACCCCAGCAAACACAGCTGTTTAAATACCACCTAGAGGACTTCCCTGGTGCTTCAGCCCATGGGGCTGCAAAGAGTCAGACATGACTTAGCAACTGAACAACAAAAACAACAGTGGATAATAATCCACCTGCCAGTGCAGGGGACACAGCTCAATCCCCGGTCTGGGAAGATCCCACGTGCCATGGAGCAACTAAGCCTGCATGCCACAACTGGTGAAAGCTGCAGTTTCTGAAGCCCGTGTGCCTACAGCCTGTGCTCTGCAACAAGAGAAGCCACCACGATGAGAAACCTGAGCACCCACTACTAGAGAGCATCCCCCTGCTCACCACCACTAGAGAAAGCCCGCACACTGCAAGGATGACCCAGCACAGTCAGAAATAAAATAAATGAATAATTTAAAAAAATATGGCTTAGAGAAATCAAGCCCCGCCCAGGAGGTTTTACTGTGGATGAGCACTTGTTGGGCGTCTTCTTGATGACATCAGGAGCAGAAAGGCGCTTCGGGCCATCTGGCAGTGAGTAGCTAAAAATTTGGGCGAGGGAGATGCTTGCACAGCATCAAGGGGGAATTCTTGTAGGCTCAGCCACCTTTTTACTCAAGAATTGTGAAGCTGCAGGTTAAAGAATTCAAAATGGGAATCAAGTAAAGTTATATCGGAAAGTGGGCTCCTTCCCAGGCCCCCTCCAGTTGGAGGAACCCAGAAGGTGCAGCTAAATGTGTATTTGGGTTGAAAGGGTGGAGGAAGTGGACCCTCCACCTGTGCCCAGGCTAGTTTCCACCTGCCTGAACTCTGAATCTTTCGGCGAGCCCACACAGTGGAGAGAGTAAGCTGGGCAGGCTTTCCTGCAGCTGAGGCGACATGACACAGCCTCTGCCTGGAGAGAACCGCTCCCCTCAACTCCTATTGGGCACTTCTGTGCAAACAGCTATGGTTGCAGTTTGAAAGGGTCCCAAACACACACACACACACACACACACACACACACACACACAACCCTCCATTATGCCTGAGCTCCAGCTTGGAACCCAGCGGCAGGGTAATCCCCACCCATACTTGTTTCTACTTTGTCACCATCCCTCATTGCCCCCTCCCTCTCTGTTTTTTTTCTGAGTATAAGACTGTCCCTTCCACTTGACTGGAAGTTCCTTGAGGCTAGGAGTTATCCCTTTGATCAGTGAAGAGATTGACGATCATGAAGTTCTTATTCAAGTAGACATCAGCTGCTGGTAGTGAAGATGGCCTAGTCCTTGGGCTGATTCTTATCATATAAACTAGATGCCACAAAAACAGAAACATAGACCAATGGAACAAGACAGAAAGCCCAGAAATAAACCCATGCACCCATGGGTACCTTATTTTTGACAAAGGAGGCAAGAATATACAATGGTGCAAAGACAGCCTCTTCAATAAATGGTGCTGGGAAAACTGGACAGCTACATGTAAACGAATGAAATTAGAACACTTCCTAACACCACACACAAAGAAAAACTCAAAATGGATTAAAGACCTAAATGTAAGACCAGAAACTATAAAACTCTTAGAGGAAAACATAGGCAGAACACTCGATGATAAATCAAAGCAAGATCCTCTATGACCCACCTCCTAGAGTAATGGAAATAAAAACAAAAGTAAACAAGCAGGACCTGATTAAACTTAAAAGCTTTTGCACAGCAAAGGAAACTATAAGCAAGGTGAAAACAGAACCCTCAGAATGAGAGAAAATAATAGCAAGTGGAACAACTGACAAAGGATTAATTTCCAAAATATACAAGCAGCTCATACAACTCAATACCGGAAAAACAACCCAATCAAAAAGTGGAAAAAACACCTAAACAGACATTTCTCCAAAGAAGACATATAGATGGCTAACAAACACATGAAAAGATGCTCAACATCACTCATTATTAGAGAAATGCAAATCAAAACTATAATGAGATATCACCTCACATCCATCAGAATGACCATCATCAAAAATCTACAAACAACAAATGCTGGAGAGGGTGTGGAGAAAAGGGAATGCTCCTGCACTGTTGGTGGGAATGTAAATTGATACAGACACTATGGAAGACCGTATGGAGATTCCTTAAAAAGCTAGGAATAAAACCGCCATATGACTCCTCGCTATATACCCTGAGGAGACCAAAATTGAAAAAGACACATGTGTCCCATTGTTCATTGCAGCACTACTTACGGTAGCTAGAACATGGAAGCAATGTAGATCTCCATCGACAGATGAATGGATAAAGAAGATGTGCTACATATACACAAAGGAATATTACTCAGCCATAAAAAGGAATGCATTTGATTCAGTTCTAATAAGGTGTATGAGCCTAGAACCTAATATGCAGAGTGAAGTAAGTCAGAAAGAAAGATAAATATTGTGGATCACAATAAAATGTGGAAAATTCTGAAAGAGATGGGAATACCAGACCACCTGACCTGCCTCTTGAGAAACCTGTATGCAGGTGAGGAAGCAACAGTTAGAACTGGACATGGAACAACAGACTGGTTCCAAGTAGGAAAAGGAGTATGTCAAGGCTGTATATTGTCACCCTGCTTATTTAACTTATATGCAGAGTACATCATGAGAAACGCTGGGCTGGATGAAGCACAAGCTGGAATCAAGATTGCCGGGAGAAAAATCAATAACCTCAGATATGCAGATGACACCACCCTTATGGCAGAAAGTGAAGAAGAACTAAAGAGCCTCTTGATGAAAGTGAAAGAGGAGAGTGAAAACGTTGGCTTAAAGCTCAACAATCAGAAGACTAAGATCATGGCATCTGGTCCCATCACTTCATGGCAAATAGATGGGGAAACAGTGGAAACAATGCTGACTTTATTTTTCTGGGCTCCAAAATCATTGCAGATGGTGATTGCAGCCATGAAATTAAAAGACGCTTACTCCTTGGAAGGAAAGTTATGACCAACCTAGATAGCATATTAAAAACAGAGACATTACTTTGCCAACAAAGGTCCATCTACTCAAGGCTATGGTTTTTCTAGTGGTCATATATGGATGTGAGAGCTGGACTATAAAGAAAGCTGAGCACAGAAGAATTGATGCTTTTGAACTGTGGTGTTGGAGAAGACTCTTGAGAGTCCCTTGGACTGCAAGGAGATCCAACCAGTCCATTCTAAAGGAGATCAGTCCTGAGTGTTCATTGGAAGAACTGATGTTGAAGCTGAAACTTCAATACTTTGGCTACCTGTTGCGAAGAGCTGACTCATTTGAAAAGACCCTGATGCTGGGAAGGATTGAGGGCAGGAAGAGAAGGGGAAGACAGAGGATGAGATGGTTGGATGGCATCACTGACTCGATAGACATGGGTTTGGGTGGACTCTGGGAGTTGGTGATGGACAGGGAGGCCTGGCGTGCTGCGATTCATGGGGTTGCAAAGAGTTGGACATGACTGAGCGACTGAACTGAACTGAACTGAATGCGTATATACAGAATCTAGTAAAATAGTACTGAAGAATTTATTTACAGGACAGCAGTGGAGAAACAGACATAGGGAATAGACTTATGGTCATGGAGAGAGGGAAGGAGAGGGTGAGATGTATGGAAAGAGAAATATGAAAACTGAAATTACCATATGTAAAATACATAGCCAACAGGAATTTGCTGTATGGCTCAGGAAACTCAAACAGGGGCTCTGTATCAACCTAGAGGGGTGGGATGGGGAGGGAGATGGGAGGGAGGCTTACAAGGGAGGGGACATATGTATTCCTATGGCTGATTCATGTTGAGGTTTGACAGAAAATAACAAAATTCTGTAAACCAATTCAGTTCAGTTCAGTTCAGTTGCTCAGTCGTGTCTGACTCTTTGCGACCCCATGGACTGCAGCACACCAGACTTCCTGTCCATCACCAATTCCTTAGCTTACTCAAACTCATGTCCATTGAGTCAGTCATGCCATCCAAACACCTCATCCTACGTCATCCCCTTCTCCTCCCACCTTCAATCTTTCCCAGCATCAGGGTCTTTTCCAATGAGTCAGCTCTTTGCATCAGTGGCCAAAGTATTGAAGTTTCAGCTCAAGATGAAAATTCCAATGAATATTCAGGACTGATTTCCTTTAGGATGGGCTGGTTGGATCTTTTTGCAGTCCAAGGGACTCTCAAGAGTCTTCTCCAACATCACAGTTCAAAAGCATCAATTCTTTGGTGCTCAGCTTTCTCTATAGTCCAACTCTCACATCCATACATGACTACTGGAAAAACCATAGCTTTGACTAGATGGACCTTTGTTGGCAAAGTAATGTCTGCTTTTTAGTATGCTATCTAGGTTGGTCATAACTTTCCTTCCAAGGAGCAAGCATCTAATTTCGTGGCTGCAGTCACCATCTGCAGTGATTTTGGAGCCCCCGAAAATAAAGTCTGTTACTGTTTCCATTGTTTCCCCATCTCTTTGCTGTGAAGTGATGGGACCAGATGCCATGATCTTAGTCTTCTGTTTGTTGAGTTTTAAGCCACCTTTTTCACTCTCCTTTTTCACCTTCATCAAGAGGCTCTTTAGTTCCTCTTCACTTTCTGCCATAAGGGTGGTGTCATCTGCATATCTGAGGTTATTGATATTTCTCCCAGCAATCTTGATTCCAGCTTGTGCTTCATCCAGCCCAGCGTTTCTCATGATGTACTCTGCATATAAGTTAAATAAGCAGGGTGACAATATACAGCCTTGACATACTTCTTTCCCAATTTGGAACCAGTCTGTTGTTCCATGTCCAGTTCTAACTGTTGCTTCTTGACCTGCATACAGATTTCTCAGGAGGCAGGTCAGGTGGTCTGGTATTCCCATCTCTTTAAGAATTTTCCAGTTTGTTGTGATCCACACAGTCAAAGGCTCTGACATAGTCAATGAAGCAGAAGTAGATGTTTTTCTGGAGCTCTGTTGCTTTTTCAGTGATCCAACGGATGTTGACAATTTGATCTCTGGTTCCTCTGCCTTTTCTATAGCTGAACATCTGGAAGTTCACGGTTCATGTACTGTTGAAGCCTGGCTTGTAGAATTTTGAGCATTACTTTGCTAGCATGTGAGAATTTATCCTTCAGTAAAAAAAAAAAAAAAAAAAAAATTATTAAAAATAACTAGATGCCAGATAATTTTAATTCTCCAACTAAATAATGCCAAGTTTACTGTTTTCAAGGAGCTAGTCAAAGTCGGGTTAATAGAGAAAAATATCATTTCTTCAAATAAAAGTAGAGTGTGTTGTTACTGGGAAATTTTAAAGTTCATGGTTGAAGTTGCTTGTTTTTTGGGTAATGAATGAAAACTATCTCCCACAGCTGTCAGTGGTGAAAACTGCCCTGGGGTCTGATCCCCCACCAATGTCTCCTTCACCAACTAGACTGAACCTTGTCTTTCAGAGCCAACAAAACTGGGCACAGGAGAACCCCAGCACCAGCATAGGCCATAAACATTGGAGTTTACCAAAAAGCACCAACAGAGGAAGAAGGAAGGTCAGTATGTATGAGGGGAAGTAGGTGAGGTTTCCTGAGAAAGGGACGAGTACTTTGGATGAGGGTGTGAAAGAAGGAACTGTCAGGGGGTGAAATAGGAAAGGTGGGATAGGGAGCACGCTGAGGACAGCGTTCAAGAGATGGGCTGTCCATGTAGGAATCCCTCCTTCTGAGAGCCCAAGTCAGCCATCTTCCCTGAGGTGGGACAGAGTCAAGTCAGGGAAAGGCACAATTTCTGGTTCTTCATCAGTCAGCTGTTCTGTGAGGCTAGTTGACATAGTAGTAAGAGAATGCATTCTTCCAAACCTCCCTTGTAGGTGGGTCTTGCCACTTGTCGGATGAACCACCCAACAAGGAGCAGACCTGACTTCCAGGGCCCATGGAATAATAAAAAGAAATATCCCCACACCCTCCTCCTCCTTTGCTTCATTAAGAGGTAGCAAGAAATTCCTTATGTGACTGAAAAGATGTGGTCCTTGAGGGCCAAATTTTATCCCCACAGGCCCAGACATGGTCTTGTTCATAGTTATTAGTTGTTTAGTTGCTCAGTTGTATACAACTCTTTGTGACCTCATGGACTGTAGCCCGCCAGGCTCCTCTGTCCATGGGATTTTCCAGGCAAGAATACTGGAATGACTTGTCATTTCCTTCTCCAGGGGATCTTCCTAACCTAGGGTTTGAACCTGGTTCTCCTACATTGCAGGTGGATCCTTTATCAACTGAACCACCAGGGCAGTCTGCATAATTATTAGCTCTTCATAAATAGCTGATAAAGACAAAGCATTCTGTCAAGTTACATGGCACACTTTCTCCATTAACCCCTTGTGGAGAGTCCGCCCAGCCCACAGTCCCTGGAAGGGATAGTTGGCTCTTCTGAGTGACCAGGTTCTCCCCTCAGACCATGGCTGACTCACCAAGGAAACCAGTGTGATCCCTGAGAGGCAAGCCATAGCCTCAGGCCCTGAGTTTCTAACTGTCATTTCCACTTCCCTGAGGTGTGGCTACCCTTCTTCCTGGGAGATTTCTGGCTCTTTACTGTCGATCCCTCTTTTTTATGAGAAAGCTTGAGTGGGTTTCTGCTTCTTAGCACCAAACATGCCTGCTCATAAGAATGCTGCAAAAAGGAAGCAAGGTGATGTGGATGGCCACAGAGACTTTCTGCTCCTCCCCTGAGTCAGCATGGCCTTGTGAGTTGCTGTAGCTTGGAATGCAGTGAAGTGACACTGTGTGAGTTTTGGCCTAAGTCTTCTTAAACTTTTCAGCTTCTTCTTTCAACTCCTTGGAGCTCGGAGCCTTTGAGGAAAGAAGTATGGCTACAAGTCCTGTCTACATAATTTGTAGGACCTAGTGTAAAATGGTTGGAGAAGGCAATGGCACCCCACTCCAGTACTCTTGCTTGGAAAATCCCATGGATGGAGGAGCCTGGTGGGCTGCAGTCCATAGGCTCGCGAAGAGTTGGACACGACTGAGTGACTTCACTTTCACTTTTCACTTTCATGCATTGGAGAAGGCAATGGCAACCCACTCCAGTGTTCTTGCCTGGAGAATCCCAGGGACGGCGGAGCCTAGTGGGCTACTGTCTATGGGGTCGCACAGAGTCGGACATGACCGAAGCAACTTAGCAGCAGCAGCAGCAGTGTAAAATAGTAATGCAGGGTCTCTCATTTTTAAAGTATTAAAAATTTCAAGGCGGTGGCAACAGAGAATTAAGCCAAGCAGGGGTCCTTCTGGGTGTGGGGCCCTGTGTGACTACACGTGTTGCACCTTATGAAGCTGGCCTCTGCTAACCATCCTGATGGAGTGACCTCATGGAAAGAGAGGTATCTGGCCAGGTCCCAGCTGTTCTAGCCAAAGGCGTCTGACATGGGACTGAAGCCGTGCTGGATATCCAGGACTAATTGAGCCTCCTGAGGGGATTCAGGAGTATATGAGTGACTCCAGGTGAGACCAACCCAGATGGCAGAATCGTAAGCAAATATCTGGCTGTTATTTGAGTAACGATAATTAGTCCGCTTCCTGAGAGTGGTTATACAGCAGTAGACACTGAAGAAGGAGGAGAGATGCTCCAGTGACTGAACACCTGCTGTGCTCCAGGTCCTATACTGGGGCTTTTGTGTGCTGGCCCACCTGACCCATAGACTGGGGTATGACTCCTGTTGACAGGACAGGCTGCTGCAGTTCCGTGGCAGGGGACTGGCCCCACAGTCAATAAATGTGGAGAGTTTGAACCTGATTGGTTCCAAGATCTGTGCAATATCCCCAAAATTAAGCAAAGAAAGTTTATGGGCCTCAGAGACTTTTTAAAGTCTTTATTGAATTTGTTATAATATTGCTTCTGTTTTACGTTTTGGTTTTTTGGCCAAGAGGCACATGGGGTCTTAGCTTCCTCAACAGGGATTGAACTTGCATCTCCTGCATTGGAAGGCAAAATCTTAACCACTGCACTGCCAGGGAAGTCTCCCTCAGAGACTTTTGGGTAGGGATCTGATACAGTCTTTCCAAAGTTTCCTCACAGTTGAAATGTTGGGAAATGATCACATGTGAAAGACCCCCAGTGGGGAACCATCACATGACACCTCTATCTTCTCCCGTAATCCTTATGATCCTTGGGGACCTAGAAACACCCTGCAATGAGGCCTACTCTGGTTTTCTGATAGGCACGGTATTAAGAAAGTATGATGTGGTTACCCAGGAGTAGTCACCACTTATCTAGATGTGTATTATCCCCCAACAAACCTCAGGCATCTGTGGTCATCTGGGCATGCGTCCAGGCAATGATCTTGCATCTGAAGGAACAAGAGTTCATTTCAACATTAGATTAAATTAGGGTTAATCAAGGAGCTGAAACAGCTGTCCATATGTGATGGCATCTAACAAAAAAAGACTTTCTATTTATGTTATTCACTGTTTTGAATTTTCTTTGCCAAGCCTTCTTGAATGTCATCAAGGGGTGAGTGAGTATGTAGGTAGGTGCCTGACTGTCTGTCTGATTTTGCCCGTGGGTGGTGAACTCATCATGCTAGGTCAGCCATGAGATCAAGATTAAGTGCTAAGTCAGCCTTAAGTGAAATAGTGACATTCCCTAGCACAGAGGAGAGAAATGTGGATTAGTGTTTATGAGCACAGCTTTGGAATCTAAAACACCAAGGTTCAATTCCTAGTCCTGCCTCTTACTCATTAGTGATTGCAATGGGCTGAATGTTTGTGTCCCCCCACCCCACCATTCATATGTTGAAACTCTAACCCCCAGTGTGATAGTATTCAGAGGTTGGGGCATTTGGAAGCTGCTTAGATCATGATCATGAAGCCATCATGAGTATGATTAGTGTCCTTATAAAAGGGGCCCGAGAGAGCTCTCTCACACTCTTCTTGCAGTGTGAGGATACAGTGAGAAGTATGCAAGCTGCAGTTGGAAAAGGGTCCTCACCAGATACTGAGTCTGTCCTGCACCTTGATCTTGGACCTCTAGCCTCCAGACTGTGAGAAATCCATTTCTGTTGTTTATGAACTACCCTGTCTATGGTGTAATAGTCATACTATTTTCTTATAGTAGCCCAAATGGTCTAAGAGATGTTGGGCAAACTGATGAACTTTGTAAGCCTTAGTTCTCACATGTCTATAAAATGAGATGTGTGAGGACTAAATGAGATAAGATAACCCAAGTGACACATTCAACAAGGGGCCAGGCCTAGAGCAAGGACTTCATACATTTCAGCTGTTGTTTTATCTGCTGAGCAAGAGAGGATAGTCACAGGCGTCCTTTGACTCCTCTTTTTCCTCTAAGTCTTTTCTCTGAATGTGTGTCTAGTTTCTGCCCACTGTCTCCATCATCTACCATTTTGTTGTCCCCTCTCGCTTCTCATCCCCTTTTTCTCTGTTACCACATTCCTTCAGCTTCCTCCCCTGAATTGGGGTTGAGCACAGGAGAGATCAGAGGAGGACAAAAGGCAGAGAGACTTTGGTGTTAGGGGACAGTGCAGCACTCTGGGGCTGTCTAGACTTTCCCATCTCTGATGAGATTCCCAGGATTCCTAATATTAGGAGCAACCTCAGCACCAATTTAATATCCCAACCCTCATTTTATGGATGAGGAAACTAAACCATAGAGAGGACCCTCCATGGCCTCGCCACGTTGTTGGCCAAGCCTGAGCAAGAGTCCAAGCCTCCTGGATTCCCATCCAAAAGAAAAGAAGGCCAACCCCATGTTCCCATCTCAACCAGGAGCTCTTGCCTTCCCAAAGCACTTCACTTGCTTTCTTGCCCACCTGTGGAAATATCAAATTGTACCAAGATTTTAACTGCAATGGATTTTCATCTGTGTATAATAAGATGCTATCTCCTGGGACATCAGTAGAAATAATAAATAATACCTATTGCCTTCCTTTTGAGGGATTACTATTTTCTAAGCAGTGTTTAATGGAATTTTTTTCTTTTTTGTCTTTTAAAGTTTTACATTTGCAGTATCAGAATAAATTCTTGCCTTTTGAGCCAAAGTAAGTGAAAGCAAAAAAACACAGAAATGAGTTTTTTAAAGTTTTTTCCTCCAAATTAGTATAAGCCACCTTTCTCAGCCCCAGTTTCTCATCTGTTCAATGGCGATATGAACAGCTACAGGGTTACTGGCTGACGGTTAAGCATTCAGTGGGCTTCCCAGGTGGCTCTAGGGGTTAAGAACCCACCTGCAAATGCAGGAGACATAAGAGATGTGGGTTGGGAAGATCCCTGGGAGGAGGGCATGGCAACCCACTTCAGTATCCTTTCGTGGGAATCCCATGGACAGAGGAGCCTGGTAGGGTCCGAGGGGTTGCAAAGAGTTGGACATGACTGTAGCAACTTAGCATGCATGCAAGCATTCAATAATATTATTATTCCATTTTGCAGTTTTGGCAGGGGTTGTCAGGGAGTTTGGGTCATAGGTGAAAAGTAAATGACATCATGGAAAGTCTGAAAAAATATAATAAGAACAATATATTTAAATATTAAATATATATTTAAATATATTATTCTTTTTTATACTCTGTGAATGACATTCCCCGATGACTTGAGGTATCGCTATGCCTCAGGGATGATTGAGATTTTTTATAGCAGGAATGCAAAAAGAAAAAAATGTTTAAGTCCAGCTCTTGACTTTCGGATTTGAGTTTCTGGGAAAACAGTCTTTATAAGTCAGAGGTTGTAGAAAAAGAAAAGGACTTTATAAATTCCTATCATTCCCATTAACAATATCAAGAGTCAGAAGATTAGACCTGAGCTTTTAGCCAAGGGTACAGAGAACTGAGATTTGACAAGAGTTGTTCTTGCTACACAGAAAACATGGGTTGTTTTTCCTTTCCAAACTAAGTTTTCCAGCAGAAGGTAAGACAGACGTCAGAGGAGGAAAAATGATTCACATGTGTCCTGGCTTATCCATTCAAGACTGAAATAACAGGTGGTAGATAAACTGAGGGATGGGAGCCACCATGAAAAGACAAGGGAACTGCACTCTGCTCCTCATGAAATTCAGCCAAGGGACCCTCACACAAGTGGCCCCCACCAACATGTACAAGAGAGGAGAATGAGAGCACAGAATGAGACTTTCAACATTCAGAAGAAGCTGAGATGCAACTTTTTCCTGATATCTCATATTTGGATTCATCAGACACCAGTAATCTTCACTGTGCTTCCAAGTTCAACCTCAACCAGCTCAAAGTCATAATCCTGGGGTGCACTGATGGGGAAGTTGGTGCCATATCTGCCCTGGCCTTCAAGATTGGCCCCCCGGTCTTTTAAAAAGATAAAGACATTCTCAAGCCAACCAGTACCTGAAAGGGTAAGGCTTACAGTGAACAGTCAGTCCAGATGAAAGTGGTACCTTCTGCCTCTTCCCTGATCATCAAAGTCCTTACGAGATATCCAGAGACAGAAAGCAGCAGAAAAACATTAAGCACAGTGGAAATAGCACTTTTGATGAAAATTGTCAACATTGCTAGATAAATGCAGTGCCAATCATTAGCCAAACAACTATCTGGAACCATTAAAAGAGATCCAGGGGCCTGCAGTGTTGGTGGCCACCATGTTCATGACATCATAATGACATCAACAGTGTTACAGTGGAATGCCTAACTTGTTAAGAACGACAAAGTTGGGCTCGCTGACCAGCCTAAGCCATGACCAGATGAGGGATGTGGCTGAGACACCAGGTCATCTGAGGCTGTGTCAACTGAAGAAAAACACACAACCTACAAGTTGCAAGTTATGTTTTATTCAGGGAGCTCACTAAGGACTGTAGCTCAGGACACAGCCTCTCAGATAGTTCTGAAGAATTACTCTGAAGATGTAAGGGAGGAACCAGGATCTAAGAGAGTCTTGCCGAAATCCAAACACAACATGTAGATTACTGCTAATCACACACACACACACAAAAAAAATCTCAAGTTAATGATTTTATTGCTTTTCTATGGGAAGACACAAGATTCTGGGCTTATGAAATTATCCCTCAGATATGCATCTTAGCTATCTAAGGCCATTACCCTATTTTCCTCCATCCTAAATTCCCCCTAGGGTGCACTGTCAGAATCAGCTACAGTGGCTGATGACTTGATGGCGTGGAAACACTCTTTGTTTACTGAAGCGACAGGCTACATCTTTTTTTGTCTGCATCTAGGAGAAAGTCATAAGGGAAGACCTCCGGCCCTGACTGAGCTAGATAAAGCCACAACTTCCCCAAGCATGGAGATCAACAGTGCAATCAGTCAGGTACCCAGAGATGTTACTAAAAATGTCAGTGCGGGCAGTCTCAGGTTAGGCTACCATAACAAAAGACCATAGACTGGATGGCTTACACAACACAGTTATTTTCTGACAGTTCTAGAAGTTGGGAAGTCCAGGATCAAGGTTATCCACTGATTCAGTCCCTGGTGAGAACTCCCTTCCTGGTTTGTAGATGGCAGTCTTCTCACTGTGTGTTCACATGGTCTTTCCTTGGTTTGTGCATGCAGAGAGAGTCAGCGAGATCTCTCATTCTTATAAGGCCACTAAACCCCTGATGGGTGGGACTAGCCCCACCCATCTTACCTCATCTAAACTTAATTGCTTTTTAAAAATAATTTTATTTTTTTCTTAATTTTTATTTATTTTACATTTATCTTTGGTTGTGCTGGGTCTTCATTGCTGTGCACGGGCTTTCTGTACTTGCAAAGAGCAGGGGCTACACTCTAGTTGCAGTGTGTGGGCTTCTCATTGTGGTGGCTTCTCTTGTGGAACATGGGCTCTAGCACCCAGGCTTCAGTCATGACAACATGCAGATTCAGTTGTTGGGGCACATGGGATTAGTTGCTCATGGCCTTCGGAATCTTCCGGGACCAGGAGTTGAACCCGTGTCCCCTGCTTTGGCAGGTGGACTCCTATCCACTATACCACCAGAGAAGCCCTAACCATAATTACATTTTAAAGGCTGCATCTCCACATACCAGTACATTGGGGGAGTTAGGGCTTCAACATACGAATGTGGGGTGGGGCCACAAATAGTTCATGACACCAACCCTGATCACAGGTGTACACATCTAAAATTCACTCACTCCTGTTGCCTTAAGCACCTGCCCCTGCAATGCACCAAGTCTTGGAAAGGAGGGCAGGACACAATACAAGAGTAGCAATTTACCTTAAGACAAAAACAAAGCAACTCCTTAAAACCTTTTCCTTAACAAAGAGACTAAGATACAGTGAATGGTCAATATAAAGGAACCCAATGATGAAGATTTGGTCACTTGTAGAAAACAAATAAGCTACATTTACTTTGTACACTGAATGTAGTTTGATACATTTTTACCCCATTATATGAAAGGGAAAAAAAAGTCAACCATAACTCTACCATGCTAAACATCCATTACATCTTCAAGTATTTCTTTTCTGGTTATTTTGTGTATGTACAATTATTTTAAATAGCTGTGATCATACTATTCACATAATTTTATATGATGCTGTTTGTAACATTCATCAAAATCACTTTTCTATGCTGCTCTGTGGTCCTCCTAATTAGTTAAGGCTAGTGAATGCATAAGCCGTTAGTTAAAACTTTTGCTGTTGCAAACAACAGAAAGCCAACTCAACAAGCATAAGGAAAAGGGAAATTTAATGAAAAAATACAGGGCTTGCTTTCTGAACTGCGAGAACCAGGCAGCCCTGAGAACCTGAGTGTTGGGGGCCAGGAGCTTGGGAACACAAGAGTTCTCCACTGTTTGTCTCTTTCCAGACTTCTCCACATGATGGGGGCCACAAACCTGCAAATGTGGGGGTCAGTCATGCAACTTTCTGCCAACAGGGAGGACAAAGTCTTTTCTGCAGAAAAATCTAAGGGAAACATTTGACCTGGATTAGATCATATGTCCATCCTGGACCAACCACTATGATGAAACAGATGGGAGCAGTGGCCCTTTCTGAGTTGATTTTCTACTCCTGTAGTGGGCAGATGGGGTAAAATCTGTTAATAGAAGAAGGGTAATTAATATCTACAACCCATAAATAATTTGAGCAACCTGTTGTGGGCTTTTGTTGTTTATTTGTTCGACTGTAGTTGAGACATGTTGAATCTTCTGTCTTCATGGCAGCATGTGGAATCTTTAGTTGCAACATGCAAACTTTTAGTTGCAGCATGTGGGATCTAGTTCCCTCACCAGGGATCAAGCCCAGGCCCCCTGCATTGGGAGTGTGGAGTCTTAGCCACTGGGCCAGCAGGGAAGTCTCCCAACCTATTGTTTTAACATTTAGATGGTTTCTAGTTATTTTTGCTGTTTGAAATTATACTAGTTAAGTCATTTGTGTTTAGACTTCCTTTTCTTTGAGATTTTTTACTTGCAAGAGAAGAGAATTCATGTGTGCCATGAGGCTAGACACACAAGTTCATGTCCTTTGGCCACATTTTCCAAGTGGGAAGGAGAGGCTTAAGGTGATTCAGTTACTAAGTGATACTGACTTGAGAACTTTCATCTTGATTAAGATCGACGGTTCAGCTCAAATTGCAAAGGATAATACTTTCTAAAAGTATATAAGAAAAGCTGCAAGGGATAAAAACTATTTGGTTTTTGTGGAGACTCCAGCTGAAGGAAAAGAGAAAAATCCTAATGATCTTCCATTTTCCCCACCATAGCCACTCTGTGCTTCCCAGCCTTTGGCTTTCCTACAAGGAGGTTCTTGACAATACTGCGTTCAGAAGCCAATACCACATCCTCCTGTCTCTACTTGCAAGAAAATAACTGGGCTCCCAGTATGTATAATTGGTGTTAACAGTGATTTATTATACACCTAGTTCTCCAGATGTATAAATTCTTCATGTAGAAATTATTTTTCCTAAAAACAAAAATCTGGAATTTCTTCCTGCTCATCAGGTTATAACAGGTTTGCAATCCACCTGTCAAAACTAGAACCAAAACCTTTGACAGAGTTCCCTTAAGACAGAGAGAAACACACAAAAAGAACACATTCCATCTGGTAAATAATTGCTGGGATTGCATTCCTGTGCATTCAGGCATGAGCTAACCTCTGTTCAGCAAGAGGCCATGAAAACCTCTGGGCCTAACGGGGCATGGCAGATAAGATCTACTTAGATCTCTCCCATCCTCAAATTGTAGCCCTCTGCGATGCTGTTGCGTCCAAGACTCTCAATGCACCCACAGTCAGATGACCTAGACAGATACACAGTTATTGCAAGATGATGAAGAAAATTCGGTCTTAAGTAAAAAAGGCTGGATGGACACATGCAGCCAGTATTCTGCAAGAGTGAAGAGGGTTATTTGCCAAGGTCATTTTAAGATGACCAGAGTTGCAGAACAAAGTTAAATTAAGTTACCTGTCATCTTCCTGAAGAACAGGCTGGAAAATGTATCTAAAAGGCTATACCAGTCTAGAGATAGAGTGCTTGCTAATGGGAAATGGCCTCAGCAGTTGACAGTGAGCTACCAAGAATTTAAAGTAGTTAATTTGTAGCAGGTTAATTTCAGCTGGCAACTCTAAGTCATGACTTTTGCTCAGAAAGAATTCTGGAAGCATTCTTCCAGGAGAATAGGCAAGGAAAGCCACATACTAGAGATGTCGTAGGAGGAAAAGATCCAAGAATTTGGAGATCTGGGCTCAGATTAAGGCTCACAGACTCAAATGTCTTTAGAGATCTGGCTGATAAATTGTGTGAAATTTTTAAAGCATTGGCCTGGGCAAATAACTCGTATCTACAGGATTTAGCCTGTGGGTCAAGAGGACAGGTTGCTACTCCTGGACTGAAAGATCTTTGAGCCTTCTTTGACTTCTGGATTCTGTTGTATGTGGAAAGAATGCCCTTTTATCTAAGAGCCAAACATTTGTGTTAACATTTGTGGTAAGAGGAGGAGGGGTTGCTTAGTAGTGTAAAATATGGTCTCCAACCTCTAGAACTCAAAAATGCTTTTTAAACAAGATATGCTTATACATATCCCCTGGTGGCTCAGACAGTAAAGAATCTGCCTGCGATGTGGGAGACCTGGGTTCAGTCCCTGGGTCAGGAAGATCCCCTGGAGGAGGGCATGGCAACCCACTCCAGTGTTCTTGCCTGGAGAACCCCCAAGGACAGAGGAGCCTGGAGAGCTATAGTACATGGGGTCGCAAAGAGCTGGACATGACTGAGCAACTAAGCACGCAGCACATGCTCGTGTAAAGTCAACTAACAGTTCCAGGCACAGCTACAAAGCCCTATACCCACTCAGAGGAAGTATTGCCAGATTGGTCATCTAGATTGGTCCTCAAAGAGGCACAGAATATCCAAGGCTTGATTTGAGTATAAAATGATAAACAACAGTGAGATAAATGGAGAGTAGAGAGTTGTTAGGTGGTCAGAACAACCCCTCCTCCTGCCCCCAAGACAAGGCCAAAAGGCAAGAGGTGGGCAGGGACTGGGGACAGTATAGAAGGGAGGTCCTTGGATCCTAGTATTCTCTTCTGAGGCTGGGTCCTGCTCCTCCCCAGCCTCCAACCTCTCCCTCACTAGGACCTGAAGGCTTTCCCCAGTTCTCTTAGCTGGGCCCCACTGCCTGCAGCTGGAGCCCTTAGAACTTTCCTTGTATTGCCTGTTGCACACCCCAGCTCCACTGCCTGCAGACTGTCAACAGGCTAACCACCCACGCGGTGTGCAGTTACCCCTGATGCTAAGCCAAGGCAAATGAGTTCAAGTGAAGAGGGTAAATCGAAAACCTTGCGGATCAGAAGTGAGGAGGCAGAAACCCTTTTAAGAATTTGAATTTGTCTTTGAAACGACTTAGTGTTTATAGCAGGCGCTTGGTGCCGTGTTCATCGCCAGCGGTAGCTAACAGTGACTAATTGCCCAGAAGGTGCCAAAACCTGTGCTGAGTTCAGTGTATGCACGCTGTCACTTGCTCCTCGCAACAACCTCTAAGGTGGAGTCCTTTATTATCCTGGCTTTAGTGATGAGTAAATTGAGCCTCAGGGGAGTAAAATAACTTGCCCCAAGTCATCCAATCAATGAGAAACACAGATTCCAACACAACACCTCTGTCTCCAGAAACTGACTTAACGGTTAACCATCACAAAGTACAACTTTCCTATTCCTGTATCATTACTGTGGATGTGTAAACACGCACTCCACTTCCAGAGACATCTGCTGGCCTACACTTAGATGGAAACGTCCACCACCTCCCAAACAAGGCATCCACTTGATATGGAAATTTGTATCACCAGTTCTCCAAATCCTGCAGTCTTCTCACCACATTAGCATCACCTAGGTAGGTTAGGTTTAGTTGCTAAGATGTGTCCGACTCTAGCGACCCCATGGACTGTAACCCGCCAGGCTCCTCTGTCCATGGGATTTCCCAGGCAAGAATATTGGAGTGGGTTGCCATTGCCTTCTCCAGAGGATCTTCCCTTCCCAGGGATCGAACCCAGGTCCCTTGCATTGCAGGCAGAATCTTTACAAACTAGCCTTCCCTGGTAGCTCAGATGGTAAAGACTCTGCCTGCAATGCAGGAGACCTGGGTTCGATCCCCAAGTCAGGAAGATCCCCTGCAGAAGGGAGTGGCAACTCACTCCAGAGTTCTTGCTTAGAGAATCCCATAGGCAAACCGTTTGGTCTCAAAGAGTCAGACACAACTGAGTGACTAAGACTTTCACTTTCTTTACAAGCTGAGCCACCAGGAAAGCCTAGCATCACCTGGGACAGTTAAGGAAAAAAAAAACCAAACACCATGGAGGCCTCGACCCCAGCCCCTAGAGCATGGGTCCCCACCTCCAGGATCCAATAGCTGATGATCTGAGGGGAGCTGACTCCTCAGTGGTAGTCAGTGGCTGAAGAGTAACAAAACTGATGCAAGAATAGGATCTAGTGCCTGCACATAATTGTGGAGATGATTTTAATTGAATACTAGACCATAAATTAAATGTTAATGATTTCTAAATCAAATGTGGTTTAAAATTAATTAAATGCTTAGAGCAAGAAGCTTGTTAATTCATGAAAGTCAAGATCACACTTACTCAGATAATTCCAACCATCCAGAGGCTTCAACTGCTTTTTTATCTCCTTTAATTAATTTCTCTCAAGATACATATAAATACATAGCAAAACCATCATTTTCTCAGGTTATACTATTAGCTTTCAAATTTTATAAGCCAGCCTGGTGGTTATTTGTACAAATGCTGGAGTTCTGAGTTCTGATAATGGATGTCAACCATGTAAATTCACCACCTATGATTAAACAGTTGTTATATTTAAAATCAAGCTAAGAAAAATAATATATATATATATACACACATATATATTATATATATATATATAATTGAATCACTGTTGTATACCATATATGCACTATACTATATGGCAAACTATAAGTGGTATGCAATGATGGTTAGGTCCCTAGTCCTACACCTAGAAGACTCATTGATCCAGAAGGAGGCTGAAGTTTATGGTTTCTTATGCAAACAGGAAAGATGTTCTTCCTGCTTCCCATGCAGACCTCCTGACAGCACAGGATAGAAGAGGGGCCTGGGCAGGCCCTTCTGACAACTTGTTAGCGCTTTCCAAGGTTTAAAGGCAAATGCTGTTCAGAGCCAGACAGCTAACCTGCAGGTGTGAAGTAACTGCTTTACCACTGTAAGGAGTGCTGAAATCCAGTGTGAATTTTACCTGCCCCATGGAGGTCATCCAATTCCTTAAAAATAACAACACTGACAATGCGCTGCTGGCCAGACAGGCCCATCTGTGTACCTATGCAGCTGGTGGGCTGTCAGCTTGCACCCCTGGGGCCTCTCCTCTGCTTCTGCACAGGTGAGCTGCCAGCAGCCACTTGCCCTTCCAAGGGTTTCAAGGACACTGGCCATGACAGTGAAGGGGGCTGCAGGCCGCAGCCAGACTGGTTAGAAGCAGATAGGCAGCTTCAAGTGGCTAAAGACGCCCACCTTACAGGCAGACAGCTCCCACTCTAAGCCCAGCACTCCTCCGACTTCCTCCAAGGCCTCAATTCACTCCTCTGAGTCAGTTTGCCCCCATCTATGTGGCTAAGATGATCTACCCTTCGAGGCGGTTGTGAGAAATAAAAGCACAGTGGATGCAGGCCGCTCAGCTCAGTGCCTCCACCTGAGTAAGTGCTTCAGATGTGTTGACTTTTGTCTGATTTTTGCTGTTCTTCCAGAAAGAAGAGCCTCAAGCACTGTCTGCTCCTGTGCCCTGGAAGATCACTTATTCCAGAGCCATCCAGTTCATTCTAATCCATTACCTTATCCCTCCTTTGGACCCACAGTCACAAGCATTGAGAATCAAGTCTGAAAGAGATAGTGAGAAGTGAGATAAAGGGTGTAAAATGACAAAAAAAAAGAGTGGCGGATTTGTTTCTGGTTGTTCCCAGGGAGCATGGGGCTGACGGCTCGCCGAGTGGGGCAGAGAGAAGTGACAGGACTCCTCCCGTGTTGCCAGCTTGCAATGGCCTCAGTGAGCGCTGGGCAGCACCCACACTCGGTCCACACGGCAGGAAATGATGGGTGTTGAGCCCTGAGAGGAGGGCTTTCTGGGTTTAACTGGGGACATCTCTCATTTCCAAGAAAGAGAATCCAGCATGTGTGGTTCACCATCCCACCTTGGCACTTGTCATGGAAAAGTCAAGAAGAACAAAAGTTAGGCCTCACAAGACAGGCATGTGTCTGTAGTTTGGCTCATGTCAGGCCCAAGTTTGAGTTCAGAGAGACCCTGAAAGCCTGGACTGGTCCTAGATTAACTTTGGTCCTTGGGCCTTAGGCAACAAAATCCACTAACCCAGTTTTCAACTGGGAAGCCACTCTCTCTGCACCCTCAGTCCCTTTGCTTTAGATGAAACTGACTTTAGCCCTATCTTCAGCATATGGGTGTGGTACTCAGGCCAGGCTACCCTGAGCATCGCATTCCTCTGACCTGGTGGTAGATTCGGAAATGGGAGTGTGACACTATCAGAGCCAGAGAGATATAAGGGAAGTCTGTTCTATTGAAGTATAACTTACATACCATGAAATTCACCCTTTTGAAGTATATAATTCAATGATTTTTAGTAAATTTATAGAGTAACCATCAGAACAGTCAAACGTTAGAACTTTTCCATAATTCCCAAAAGATCTCACACCCATTTGCAATCATAAGGAGATGTTAGCTGAGGAGTCTGTGGAGCTTCTCAACATTCCTTTGGACTGGGCCTATTTGCAGTAATGATGACCAGAACCTGGAGCTGTAAGGTGCCATCACAAAGAACCTGAGAATAAAGCAATAACTACGGAAGAGAGAACTAAGGCATGGGGAGAAACTGGGTCCTGAGGTCACTGGTTGAGACTGATCAAGGCCAGTCTGAAACCAGTCCTTCCCCTGGACTTTCAAGTCATATGAACCAACAAGTTCCCATTTGTCATAAGCCAGTTTGCTTGGTAGTTTTCCATCTTTTGCAATGAGAAAAATCCTCAACTGACTCCAAAAACGATTGACCAGACTCTAGTGACTAAAGTTGAAACCTTTATTAAGTGGATATTCAGAAAGGAATACCCACCTTCAGATCTGTTGTAATTCCAGAATTGTTTTACCTATGACAAAAGAGCCATTTTTCAAATGAGGATTCAGGCCTACAAAGGTAGATTTCTTAACCAGAATACAGAGCAGAACCTGAACAAGCCCTTGACTCTGCATAACCCTGAATTTGATTGTGTCTTTGCTCCTCAGATCATCACCATTGTCATCATCATTAACATTGCCATTACCTTTTATAAGGTGTTTAATATATATTCTAAGCATTGTGTAAATATTAAATCACTTCATCTTCACAAGCACTCTATGGGTAGGTACTATTATTATTCCCATTTTATAGAAGAGGAAATTGAGGTCTAAAGAGGTTAAGTAACTTGTTCAAGGTCATACAGCCTGTGAGTAAGTAGCAGAAGCAGGATCTGAATGCAGCCATGCTGGCCACAGGAGCCATCCTCTTAATCAGTGCACTATGATGTCTCTTGTAAATTAAAATTAACCTAACATCAGCTTTTAGTCAGAGTTACATTGGTTTTTCATGCAGAGGCACTACCATTTTTTCCCTGAACTTACATTTTGTCCATTATTAAAATAAAGCAAACAAACCCCCCACATTTTCCCATAGTTTGTATGCTGTTCAGTTATATAAAACAATTTTTATCCACCTGATTTCAAGGACCCATAGACTTCTGTGCTTCTTATAATTTTGTTCTGTTCTTCTCAATACATACTGCAAATAAGGATTAACTGAGGCAAAAGTTTTATTTTAGGGACTTTTTATGATGAAAAACTTTGTGCTCTGTTTTATGAATTTCAATTGATAATGTTACAGTAATTGATATTTAATATCAGAATTTAACATGAAATTTTACATTTCATATCAGTTGATTGGCAAAAAAGTGAAAGACTTGGAATTTAGCAGCCTTCTTCTAGAAACAAATATACATATGAAAAGTGACATAAATTCTGTCTTCTCTGATTTTTTGAAACCACAGGGTACATGTGAAGTACTTCAAAAGCCCTGAAATGCTATATAAATGTAACAACATACTATATTCTTTAATGTTTTCACACACATTGTCTCAGTTGATCCTCACTTGTCATGTGATTGGACAAGGATTATCTGGTGTATAAGCATTGTTATTTGTAATGCAGTACCATGGAAAACTTTTATCAGTCCATAGGAGAATGAATTTATTTTTATGTAGGAGAATGCCAGGATAAAGGTGATCTTTTAGAAAATTCAACAGGTGTGTGCATATAGGATGGTTGGGAGGATCTGTGGGGATTAAAGACAGAAAGAGTGGTTTAGGAGGCTGCTTTTGCAGAAACCTCAGATGCATTTGTGTTTAAATAAAGTCTATACCAGTACTTGGGCTTCCCTGGTGGCTCACGGTAAAGAATCTGCCTGCAATGCAGGAGATGTGGGTTTGATCCCTGAGTCAGGAAGATCCCCTGGAGGAGGGCATGCTACCCATTCCAGTATTCTTGCCTGGAGAATTCCATGGATACAGGAGCCTGGCAGGCTACGGTCCGTGGGGTCGCAAAGAGTTGGACATGACTAAAGCAACTAAGCAAACACGCATTCCAGTACTTAAGACTGACTTGGATCTCAGGGGTAACAGAAGTTTCAAGTTTTAATGCCATTGTTAAAATCAGCGAGTCCTCAGTAGGGCACTGGAGAGCATAAAGGGAGTGGTAAATAATTGGAAAACAATGGTATGGGTTTGCTGGAGGGTGCCAGTATGATTTGGAGGAACTGATGGTGGTGGAAGTTGGACAATTATCCTGGGCAAGTCTGAGCAGTTGTCAAATGATGGAGGTGGTTTAGAATTGGGTTCTAAATGCCTGGCTAGTGATCCCTCACTGCAAGAGGCAGCTTGAACATAAGGCTTAGTGAGGCACAGATGTCAGTAACCTCGGCCAGTTTTAATTTTCTAATTCTTGTGGAATTTGCATTTCACTCCCTAAAAAAGGGTGTGCCTACTTTAGGGACTCATGCAAATTTGACAAGGAGTCAACATCTTCCCCATCAAACCTAGGCCCCACTTTTCCCAAGCGCTCATCTCCAAGTTTCTTCTTCTGTGGCCCAGCATGATTTCATAGTTATCTTATAAGGAAATGGTCCAGCAAGGCCATTAACTCCCTATGAACTTGGTACCAAACTAATCATTCTGCTCCACGAATTCCTACAAATCTGGGGATGCGCTGGCATGTGAATCTTGGTAACTTGTGTGCATTTCAGTTGAAGTTTTGCTTTTGTTTTTTGCCATCAGTGGTCTATGTTCACACTGTCCTATGTGGTGGGGATGTGGAGCCTGAGAGGAGAGGAGGGCAGTGCTCCTGGGGAGGGAGAGGCTTTGGAGTAGGCAGAGAGGTTAGAGCCTCACCAGCCACAGTGTCTTCAGACTTTACTGCCTATGCTGGAAGAAGAAAGAATGAAACAAGCCCAAGTTCTCATTCACCTTCAGATTATTTTATTCCAACTTGGAGAAAGAAAAACCTGATTTTGAGCCCTGTTTTTGGCCATTTATGGGTTGTTTGAACTTGGATACATGAACAGTTACAGTGACATCTTTCCTATCTCATTCCCAGGGTTATTGGGAGGATGTATAAATCAATGCCTATGAAAAATGCTGCACACAGACAGTGAAGTATCTGTAAGAACACCACTTTCATTTGGGGTCATGGTTCTCTATTACTGATATCTGTTGACGCCTATCATCTTGGTGTTATGGTTTCAAGTGAGTCTCAAGCAGTATTAAGTATTTAGTATTTATTTATTTATTATTAGCTTTATTTATTATTAAGTTTATTTATTATAAAGTATTAAGTATTTAAGGATGATGCAATTTCTGGGACCATATTTTGCTTAGCGATGATTGTAATTTTAGGGAAAACAGAATACTGAAAAGGGAGTATTGGAAAAATTGAGGACAGAAAGTCAGCAGAGAGTTTTTAAAAGTCCTAGACTAGGAGTGAGGAGACTCGATCCCCAGTTCCTCCTCTGTCAGTGATCTTGAGCCATCATGGCACTGTTCTGGGTCTCAAAAATGAAGCTGCTTGACCCATTGCTTCTTTTTCTTTTTAAAAAATATTTATTTATTTTTGGCCGTGTCTTTCAGTACATGGGACCTTTCATTGTGGTGCACAGGCTTCTCTCTAGTTCTGGTGCGTGGGCTCCACAGATGCCCCGGGGCATGTGGGAATCTTAGTTCTCTGACCAGGGATCAAACCTGCATCCCCTGCATTGGAAGGCAGATTCTTAACCACTGGACCACCAAGAAAATCCTGATCCATTGTTTCTTAACAGGGGTGAGCTGTGGAGTCACCAGGGAAGATCCTCAAAGTTAGAGTTTTTGTTTTATCTCTTTGCTGTGTTTCCAGAGTTTAGAGATGTGCCTGGCACAGGGTAGGAACTCAATCAATACATGTTTTGAATAAACAAACAGGCCCGAGTTCACTCTAGAATCCTAGCAACATGGGGTAGAACCTGTGTAGATACATTGAAAAGGCCCTCCCGATCATTTTGTCACACACTCCTAAGAAGCACAAAACTTAATTCCTAAAGTTCCTTCCACATGTTGCCAGATTTAGCAAATAAAAAGTACACGACATCCAGAGGGGGGCCAGTGGTACAGTAAAAAATGCATCTGACTATGGGTCAGAAAAATATAAGACATCCAGTTAAATTTGATTTCAGACAAACAATGAAAAAAATTTAGTGTGAATATAATGCCCTGCAATATTTGGTTGTTACCTAGATAACTAGGTAAGTCTACTGTTTCAGCTGATAGGGCCAGAGAGTGGTACCTTGAAACTGGCCCAGATGTGGGAATCAGACAGAAATCTTGGTTTGAGTCTCTGTCCTGATTGCATGATCTTGACAAATCGCTTAACTTCGCTGGGCATCATTAACTATAGTATCTCTCTTGTAGAGTTGCTGGAAGTGTTAGAGATCATATAGGCAGAATGGCTGGCACCTGGTGAGTATCTAATAAAGGTTAGCTGTTATTACTATAGTTGGTATGTTTAGTTGGTTTGAAGAAACAAAACTCAGTATCAATGAGACTTTTATTGAATATGCTGGCAACTAGTAAGTTGGCATTCTGAAATGTCCAAGATTATAGTTAATAGTCCTATGTAGACCTAGGAAAAGTTAGAATGAATGCTGACCTTCTGTCAAACAATAGCTCTATGTCTGGGGGAACAAAACGTACTAAAAATTAATAGATTATCCAGAATAAATATAGGAAGGAAGTTCTTTCATTTCATTCATTATGAAATGTCATTTGCTTAACTGACTTTGTCTAATGTGAAAGGTAAGGTAAATATTTGCCTGATCTCCAGGTTTTGTAGGGTCACTAGACAGAGGGATAGGTTATCACTTGGACAGTGGAAATACTTCAATCCTGACCTAGTTTATTTGTGTTCTAGGTAAAAGCATCTTCTGTTTCTAGAACTTTTTTGTTTCTAGAGATTTCTAATACATCTACTCTGATTACAAAATAAACACACATGGTGATAAATGTAAAATGTCCATGAACAGAAAGCAGTTTTCTCTAGAACCATCTATTTGGGCGAAATCTGTAGATAATTTCAAAATTAAATTTAAAGAGGTATGGCTGGAAAATAAATTGACCATTACATTTTCAGCTGAGCTGCTCTAATATCAGCTTCATGTTTTGTGCCCCCTATTGCTCTCTGTTCGTTTATCTAACACACATTTATTATTGAACATATACTATGTACCAGACACTGTTGTGCTAGAGATCCTCATTGAACAATGTGGGAGTCAGTGAACAAAACACTCATCCTTGTCTTTGAGGAGCTTGTATTCTAGGATCAGGAGAGAAATATGAGCATACTGCATCAGTAAATTCTATAGATTACAGATGGCGATACATGTCATAGGAGAACAAGAGAAGGACGATGGGGCTAAGTGATGGGATGGAGTGGCCAATTTTAAATAGTGTGGCAACAGTGGGCCTCTCTGGGAAGGTGATATTTGAGAAAAGAAGGTGATGGCAGGAGCCAGGCTGCTCTAGGGGAGTAGAAGAGGAACATCAAGCACAAAGGACCTGAAGGGGGAGCACGCCTGGAGTGCTCCAAGAACAAGGCCAGTTTGGCTGGAGTGGAGAGACGGAAAAGGGGAGGAGGGAGGACTAGGCAACTGTTACTGTCTTAATCATGATAAAGTTCTCCACGAACCCAACTTCCAATTTAGAGTCTTAGCTTATTTACTCTGACTGCAGGGAAATCCTCAACTACTTACCTAGAATGGTGGTTCTTAATTTGTAAAACATGAGTAGGTTAGGATTTCTTTCACAAAACTATGACTAGAGAAAATCAGTGTAGCTTGGTGGTGATGTATGTCCTTTAACTGATAGATCTGAGTTTACATTCTGGTTTCCATACTTGCTAGATGTGTCCCCTAGGGTAAGTTACTCAACCTCTCTGTGCCTCAAGTTCCATCTCTACGAAATGAAGCAACTAAAAGTGCTTCCTTTTAAGTTCTCAGGGTTATAGGAGAAGGTCCACGTAAAATGCTTAGCACAGTGGCTTGGCACATAAAATGTGCCAAATAAATATTGTTATTATTCCTTGAAAAGTATCGCTAGGAGGATTAGGTATTTCAAAACACCTATTTCAATGTATATTTGAAATGTATATTTAATAACCAAAACATGCTTTTGTACAAAAATCTTATTAATGTTTCTAATAGTTGTAACAGCCAGCCTCCAAGATGATCCCCAATGATTCCTGTCTCTGAGTACTCACACCCCGGTACAGTCCCTCTCACATTGCACCGGGGCTGGCCTATGGGACCAAAGAATATGAAAGAAGTGATGGCATGCCATTTTTGAGATTAGGTGATAAAAGTCATTGCAGCTGTGATATTGGTCATTTTCTCTCTCTCAGTCATCACTAGTTCTGAGGGAAATCAGCTGCCATGTCATGAGCAGCGCTTGGAGAGGCACCCCCCTATGACATGACATCCACAACAACAAGAAACTGAGGCCTTTTGCCGACAACCATATGAGTCAGAGCCTTCTTCTTGGAAGTGGACCTGGCCAAGGGTTCAGATGACAGCAGTTCTTCCTGGCATTTTGTAACTTCACAAGAGACCCTGAGCCAGAACCATCCAGTTAAGCAAAACCTAAATTCTTCACCCTCAGAAGGTGTGTGAATTGATAAACATTTGTTGTCTCAAGCTTCCAAGTTTTAGCGTAATTTGTTCATGCAGCAACAAACAACAAATACCATACTGTATGTCTGTGTATTCAAAAGTTAATTAAAACATATACATATATTTACATAAGTGAAAGTGTTAGTCGCTCAGTTGTGTCTGACTCTTTGTAACCCCATGGACTGTAGCCCACTAGGCTCCTCTGTCCATGGAATTCCCCAGGCAAGAATACTGGAGTGGGTTGCCATTTCCCTCTCCAGGGGATCTTCCTGAACCAGGGATCAAACCTGGGTCTCCTGCATTGTAGGCAGACTCTTTACCACCTGAACCACCAGGGAAGCCCTTATATTTCAGGTTAATTGAAACATACACATATGCATATATGTATAGCAGTTTTGTTTTGCGCATGTATACATATATACCTATTCATATATGTTTTAATTAACTTTTGAAAATATAGAATTTATTGGAACTAATCCAATTTTTGTCATTTTTCTATCAATTTTGATCTTTAGAGATTACCACTGATCCTTGATAGTTTACATGCATTTATTTTTTACATGTTATCAATAATACACTCCTCTCTATATTTGATTTTTCCCCTCAAAATCACTTCAGATATAGCAATAGATTGCAACATTCTTAGCATTTTTACTGTCTGTATAGCATTCCTCCCTGTGGCTATGTCACATCCTCTCAAATATCCCCTATTGCAGGACATTTGAGTTCATTTCAACTGTTAAAATAACATCTGGCACTATAAAAATGGTGCCAGTTAGCTAAGCTATGACTGAGAGTTAAATAGACTAAGTCCCTGCTCTTAGATACATAAAAGACAATACAGAGGGGGCAAGTCCTCCAAGGTATGCACACTACAAACAGATATTGAAGACAAGTGCTGGCTAAATAAGTGAGCTGCACTTTGTGCTGGCCTATGATGGTGAGTTGGAGAAGGCAATGGCACCCCACTCCAGTACTCTTGCCTGGAAAATCCCATGGACGGAGGGGCCTGGTAGGCTGCAGTCCATGGGGTCGCTGAGTTGGATACGACTGAGTGACTTCACTTTCACTTTTCACTTTCATGCATTGGAGAAGGCAATGGCAACCCACTCCAGTGCTCTTGCCTGGAGAATCCCAGGGACGGGGGAGCCTGGTGGGCTGCCGTCTATGGGGTCGCACAGAGTCAGACACGACTGAACTGACTTAGCAGCAGCAGCAGCATGATGGTGAGTGCAAAGGAGCTGAGTGAACCTGTTTGTGAAGACAATAATAGTAGCTTTCTAGAACTAGATGTTTTTCCTGCTGAAATATAGGAATGACAGGAGACAATAAAACCTTCTCTCCAAGTCTCAAAGCAGAATTTCAGAGAGGATCCCCCTGAACGAAAGCCATTGTCCCCAGACTCTGTGTCTGCCTCCTTCGCTTTAACCATTCTCCTCCCCTTCTTTGGCTGTGCTTTGTCAGGCTCTACAACTGTGAAGTTGACTAAGCCCTTCTTTGTTGAAATCCAGCACGATGTTACACGTTCCAGGTCTCCTTTTGAATACGCCATTCATTAAAAGGCTCTTACGTAACCAGATCCTGTAAGTGGGGAGTCATCATTTCTTCAACTTGGTTGCTTCTGGTCCTCAAGCTCTGACTTCACCCACATTCCTTACGGGGTTTTGAGGACCTCCAGGTAGGCAAGCCATCTTTAACATTTAAAAAATAATTTGTGATCGGAGGGAACCACACTTAATATATCGAGAAACGTTAAACCGGATTAATTTTAAAACCTCATCAGGCTCATGACCGTCAGTCTAGTTAATGTGCAGGAACCTGATGAGGCTTGAGATGCAGCCTTCCCAGTGGGAGGAGGGGGAAAGTTAACACTTCTTTAAAGATGAGACTGAGGTTGTGTTGACATCAGCTCTCCTGATTAAGATTCAGCTGTGATTATCTTCAGTTGAATGTGGGGCAGCCTCCTTCCTTCTTTCCCCTCCCCAATGCCCCTACCACCCATGCAAGTCTCCCCTCCCTGTCAGCTTCACTCACGGAAACTTCATTTTTATCTCCCATTAAAAGTCTGTCTGATGAGAAGTCTCCAAGGCTCAAAAGAGAGCTCAGTTGTCTGAAAACTCCAGAGTTAGAGAATGGTGCTGTGAGGTCAAGGTCAAAAGGTCACTGGGTCAGGGTTTCCTTGCCAAAGAAGAAAAGGCTTCAGTGACAGTGATTCAACTCAAAGTTTATCGCTAACATGGTTGCAAAAGCAAAACAAAACAATGTAAGGCACGTGCTGTCCTAGCTGGAATAATCACTGCTGAGACCTGGCTCTGCACTCCTGCGACCTGGGTGAGAGTCCTGCCTCTGTGGTGGCTTTCTGCAGATATTTGAACCTCTCTAAAGTTCCATCTTCATTTCTGTAAATTGTGAATAATAATCACGTCTATCTCACAGGAGAAGCAAGTTCTTTTTTTTAACAACATAACCACATTTATTGAAGAATGTATTCTAATATCAAATTGCAATGTTCAACAATGCAAAATCAAAATTACTTTTGCACTAACATAATAATTTTACACATGGTAATACATATGTTTCAGTACTACTCTCTCAGTTCTTTCTCCCTACCGCCGTCCATAAATCCATTCCCTTATGTCTGCATCTCCACTGCTGCCTTGCAGATACGTTCATCAGTACCATCTTTCTAGATTCCATTTCTATGCGTTATTATATGATTTGTCTTTCTCTTTCTGACTTACTTCACTCTGTATAATAGGCTCTAGTTTAATCCAGCTCATTAGTACTGACTCAAATGTGTTCCTTTTTATGACTGAGTAATAATAGTGTATTGTGTATATATATATACCACAACTTCTTTATCCATTCACCTGTCAATGGACATCTAGGTTGCTTCCATGTCCTAGTTATTGTAAATAGAGCTGCAGTGAACATTAGGGTACATGTCCCTTTTTTGATTATGGTTTCCTCAGGGTATATGCCCAGTTGTGGGATTGTTGACTCATATGATAGTTTAATTCCTAGTTTTTTTTAAGGAATTTCCATACTGTTCTCCATGGTGGCTGTGTCAGTTTGCATTCCGACCAACAGTGCAAGAGGATTCCCTTTTTTCCACACCCTCTCCAGCATTTATTGTTTGTAGGTTTTTTGTTGATGGCCATTCTGACTGGTATGAGGTCATACTTCATTGTAGTTTTGAACTGCATTTCTCTAATAATGAGCAATGTTGAGCATCTTTTCTTGAGTTTATTAGCCATCTGTATGTCGACAAGCAAGTTCTTAATAAGTGCTATAAAAAAATAAGTGCTATCAATTACTAAAATTTTTAAATATAATGCTATATTGCTATAAGTATTATATATTATAACGTATAAGTATTATAGTAGCTATAATACCTACATTATTAATACTTACATCTTTCAAGCCAAAGTCTATTATATTACAGTTAATGTGTTATAGTGTGTGTGTTAACACCCCAAAATGTCAGGTAGTCACTTGGGATTCTTCATCTTTGTGTCTTTTATAAAAATTAACACAATCCTTTGGGTACAGTAGACTCTCAGTAAGTATCTGTTAAATAAATAATTGTTCTAAATATAGTGGTTCTGCAGGGATAGGCTTGTACACATAATCCCTCCACTTAGCATCCTAGGAGAATATCATACACCTTTGAATGCTCTGTAAATATTTTATAATAGTAACAATGATATAATGATTATCATCATAAATACAGATTGCTGTTAGCTTAAATTTCCTGAACTAGGGTTAAGTCGTTCTGCAACATATAAAACATTCACAAAGGGCTTCAGCCTATTGCAAACTGAACCCTAACTTGCTTTGTAAAATAATGAAAGCAAGTGAGTTGATGATGAGTCCTTTACCTTTCAAGCAGTCATTTCCAGGAACCATTACAGGTTGAAATAAATGAGACCTTCTTTTCTTTCTAGATTTAGATAATCATTGCCTTATGTGTTTTCTGATGACAGTTGGCAATTAGATTATTTTACATTCATTTCATAAGCTTTGTAATGCTTCCAACTAAGTAACAAACCAACTAGTGAAATGTAAGTTATGAGCCTTGGGATATAGAAAGAAGCAGAAGCCAGCTGTATGGGCCATTCCCTTCTGCTTCTCTCTTTTAGCTTTCTCCAGCCACAGAAGCTGAAGCTCTCTTTTGGAAGAGGAAACCACAGAGCCACTGGCAGAAGATAAGTCTTCCAGATTGTGAGTTAGAGACTAGGGTTTTGTAATATTAATAAATGTTCCTTAAAAAGAAGACTCCTTAGCAGCAGTCAGACCTTGGGCAAGGGCGAGGAAACACACAGCTTCCCTTAGGAAGCTTCCAAGATTGGCACTGGCAAAGTGTCTGCAGGTGGTGAATCCACTGTCTTTGTGGTACAGTCCCCTGCGCCACAGCTCACCTGCCCTTTGAGGGAGACTCACTTGTGCTCAGGTTTGTGAATGCATTCTCTCTCTTACACATACACACACACACATATGCATACACAAACCTTCCTGCCACTTTGACTTTTAACACTCTGGCATGAAGACAGCAAAAAAACCCTCCTTCACATCTCTGTAAAAGATTTGAGAATGAACAAAACTTAAAAAAAATCTTGATGCTAACTATGGTGTACATCCACTGTAAAAAAAAAATAATTGAAGTTGGGGGAGATGAAGATGAGTATTTAGAAATTACTTCCATAGGCAAAACACTCTCCAACATAAACCACAGCAGGATCCTCTATGACCCACCTCCCAGAATATTGGAAATAAAAGCAAAAATAAACAAATGGGACCTAACTAAAATTAAAAGCTTCTGCACAACAAAGAAAACTATAAGCAAGGTGAAAAGACAGCCTTCAGAATGGGAGAAAATAATAGCAAATGAAGCGATGGACAAAGAATTAATCTCAAAAATATACAAGCAGCTCCTACAGCTCAATTCCAGAAAAATAAACAACCCAATCAAAAAGTGGTCCAAAGAACTAAACAAACATTTCTCCAAAGAAGACATACAGATGGCTAACAAACACATGAAAAGATGCTCAACATCACTCATTATCAGAGAAATGCAAATCAAAACCACAATGAGGTACCATTTCACGCCAGTCAGCATGGCTGCTATCCAAAAGTCTATAAGCAATAAATGCTGGAGAGGGTGTGGAGAAAAGGGAACCCTCTTACACTGTTGGTGGGAATGCAAACTAGTACAGCCACTATGGAGAACAGTGTGGAGATTCCTTAAAAAACTGGAAATAGAACTGCCATATGACCCAGCAATCCCATTGCTGGGCGTACACACCGAGGAAACCAGAATTGAAAGAGACACGTGTACTCCAATGTTCATCGCCACACTGTTTACAATAGCCAGGACATGGAAGCAATCTAGATGTCCATCAGCAGATGAATGGATAAGAAAGCTGTGGTACATATACACAATGGAATATTAATCAGCCATTAAAAAGAATACATCTGAATCAGTTCTAATGAGGTAGATGAAACTGGAGCCCATTATACAGACTGAAGTAAGCCAGAAAGAAAACCACCAATACAGTATACTAATGCATATATATGGAATTTAGAAAGATGGTAACGATAACCCTGTATGCGAGACAGCAAAAGAGACACAGATGTATTGAACAGTCTTTTGGACTCTGTGGGAGAGGGCAAGGGCGGGATGATATGGAAGAATGGCATTGAAACATGTAAATTATCAGATGTGAAACGAATCGCCAGTCCAGGTTCGATGCATGAGAAAGGGTGCTCAGGACTGGTGCACTGGCATGACCCAGAGGGATGGGATAGGGAGGGAGGGGGGAGGGGGGTTCAGGATGGGGAACACATGTGCACCCGTGGCGAATTCATGTCAATGTACGGCAAAACCGATACCGTATTGTAAAGTAAAAAATAAATAAATAAATAAAACTGAAGGAAAAAAAAAAAGTTACTTCCAGAGCCTGTCCCAACTCTACCTGCCCCTAAGATTTGGTAAACTTTGGTGACCTTACCAAAGTCTTAACAAACTTTGGTGACCTCCCATGTCTTCCTGATTCTCTCCTGATATCTCTCCTTGCTGCCATGTACATTATTGGGCCTGAGTGTATGGGACACTTAAGGTGCCAGATTCTTAGCTGCAGCATATCCAGGGTCCATTCTGACCCAACTCATTCTGTGAGGTTTGATCCTTACTGTAGTAAGGTGAAGTGTAGTAAGTGTAGTAAAGTGAAGCAGGCACAGTAGGTATTCTCCCATTATCTAGACAAGGAGCTTGAGGCTCAGGGAGGTTAGAGTTGGCTGCTGGTACTTGCACATAGTTCTTAGTATATGGCAGATGACCATTACATGAAAGGCCACAATGTAAGTGGTCTGATAGAATATATCTCAAAACTAGAGCAGATGTTCCTTAACTGCCAAGTGTGCATAAGCATCATGTTCATTATCAATACACTAGATTACCTTAAGTGAATCCTGAGGGAATGGGCACAGGACAAATTGGTTTTGATGGGAAAGGAGGGAGAGGAGAAGGTTCTGAATATGGAGATGCTGCCAGTAAGACAGTTCTCAATATGACCACAAGTATAGAGCATGGGGCCACATGATGCCATTGAGGGTGATATCAAATAAATAAATAATGAGTGTTAGAAAGGCCCTGAAGGATAATTATTAGTGTTTAGACACTAAGTTGTGTCCAACTCTTTTGCGACCCCATGGACTGTGGCCCACCAGGCTCCTCTGTTCACAGGATTTCCCAGGCAAGAATACTGGAGTGGGTTGCCATTTTCTTCTCCAGGGAATATTCCTGACCCTGGAATCAAACCCGTGTCTCTTACATTGGCAGGCAGATTCTTTACCACTGAGCCACCACAGAAGGCCCAATCTAGGACACAGCCATAAGCAATTGTTATTTTTCTTTATTCTTTTGTATATTTTTCTAATTTTTTCTTATAATGGGTATGAATCACTTTTATAGTCTAGAAAACTCTTAAGTGTTATGTGTTACCATATGTTATTTTGTATGTAAAAATATGACTGTCAAAAACATATGTGCTTCAAAGGACACTATCAAGAAAGTGAAAAGACAAGCCACATAATAGGAGAAAATATCAGATAAAGGACTAGTGTTACTTATCAGATATAAGACTTCTTATAAAGACCACCAGTAAAAAGACACATAACCCAATTTTAAAATGAGCAAAGTATTTGAATAGATATTTCTCCAAAGAAGATATACAAGTGGCCCCGATAAAGATATGAAGAGATGCTCAACATTACTAGTCATTAGGGAAATGCAAATTAAAATCTTGAACTACCACCTACCATACATATATAACAACAGTCAGTAAGGATTTGAAGAAATTAGAACCCTCATAATAGCAATATAAAATAGTACAGCCACTTTGGAAAAGGGTATTAGCTCCTCAAAAAGTTTAGCCAAGAAATTCTACTCCTAGACATATATACAAGCGAAATGAACAGATGTGTTTACACAAAAAATTGTACACGAATGTCTTAGCAGCATTATTCTTAAGAGCCAAGAAGTGGAAACAATCCAAAATGCCCATCAATGTATGAATGGATAAACATAATGTGGTCTTTCTTATCCATACAGTGGAAGATTATTCAACTATAAAAAGGAATGAAGTACTAATACATGTGGCAACTTGGTTGAACCCTACAAATGTTAAGTTTAAGAAGCCAAACCCAAAGGCTACATATTACATGCTTCTATTTATATGAAATGTCCAGAATAGGCAAATTCATAGAGACAGAAAGTAGATTAGTGGTGGCTTGGGGCTAAGAGGGTGGGCGAGGAGTGACTGCTAATGAGTATGGAGTTTGTTATTGAAAATGATGAAAATGTTCTGGAATCAGATAGTGATGATGGTCGCATAACTAAATATATTCAAAATCACGAAATTATACACTTTAAGAGCAAATTTTATGCTATGTGAATTGCATCTCAATAGAAAAATGACTAAAAATAAAGAAAACTTCAAATATAAGCCTGCTAAAATTTCAGAATCTGCCATACTTTGGGGGACTTCCTAGGTGGTGCTAGTGGTAAAGAACCCACCTGCCAGTGTGGCGACATAAGAGACGTGGGTTCAATCCCTGGGTAGGAAGAGCCCCTTGAGGAGGAAATGGCAGCCCACTCCAGTATTCTTGCCTAGAGAATTCCATGGACAGGGGAGCCTGGCAGGCTACAGTCCATGGGGTCTCAAAGAGTCAAATACAACTGAAGCGACTTAGCGCACATGCCATGGTTTTGATTGATTAGATTTATCTTCATTTGTTGCTGTTTAGTCACTCAGTCTGTCTGACTCTTTGCGACCTCGTGGATTGTAGCCCGCCAGGCTCCTCTGTCCATGGGATTTCCCAGGCAAGAATACTGGAGTGGCTTGCCATTTCCTTCTCCCAGGGATCTTTCCCATCCAGGGATCAACCTGTGTCTCCTGCATTGGCAGGCAGATTCTTTACCACTGAGCCAATAGGACCTATGAAATAAATGTTTACTGAGTAAATGTAAGCAAGGAGAAAAAAAGGATGGATGGCATCCTTTGTGTATGCAGGACCCCCCTTGGGAATAAGTATTGTTTCAGTTCAGTCCAGTGGCTCAGTCGTGTTTGACTTTTTGTGACCCCATGGACTGCAGCACACCAGGCTTCCCTGTCCATCACCAACTCTTGGAGCTTGCTCAAACTCATATCCATCCAGTTGGTGATGCCATCCAACCATCTCAATAAAACAATAAACAATGAAAGTATTGTTTACATAGAATCATAGACATTTGGGGCAGGGGGAATTTTAAAGAAGATCTATTGAATCCATATAGCCTATTCTACAAATAAAGAAACGGAGGTCAAGGAGAAGGAGAAGAGTTTGTTTACTGTCACCTGATGAGCTTGCAAAGGGTCTGAGCTTTTTAAGTGAGATTTCAGGCCGCCATGTATCTTTGAGCTGTCCTTCGCTTATCTTCACAGGCAGGGGCCATCAGTTTCAGGAATCTGCAGGTGTGCTTTGCTGTGAACATATAGGGATTTCACAGCCTCTTCTCCCCAGAGGCTAGCATCTCATAATGACTCTTTGCTTTAACCTACTTGCAAAAATATTGTGACTGCCTAAAGCCCCTCTGGGAGGTGTGCTGCGCTGGAGACCTTAGTGGGTGAACAGCCCCGCCCCGAGCTTAAGAAAAATCAGTGATTGGAGAGCTGGCATTAGTGTTTCTTGGTAATATTTGTCGGTCCTCCCGTCCTGTTTATTCAAACCATCTTCAATTTGAAAGAAGATTCAAGTCACAGCCTCCCTTGCACCCGCTTAGGTTGCTGCGGATTGAGAGTGTCTGACTTCCCAGTTCGCTTCTAAGCTGCCTAGCCAGGCACTGCGTCTTCTTTGAAGTCCCCACAACACCTACACCCTTCTGGACATGCATTCTCTCCTTTTCACAGAGGACCCGTCCTGCAGCCGAGCCGGCGGAACGCACGGAGGACACGGCTCGTCCAGCTCAGGCACCTGCAGAAAACCAGATCCCTGCATGCTCCAGAGTCCCGCTGTCACCAGGGGCCAGGAAACAAGCCGACAGTCCCTGATCAATTTCTTTAGCTGGTGAGGAGGGAAGGCCCAGTAAAAGGCGCTAAGCCGGCGTGTTACCAGTGCCAGCCTCCAGCTTCCAGGTACCCCTCCGGGTAAGAGCTGATAGAATCGAACTGACGCACATCTCACTAGGGATGGATTTTTTTCCTCTCCCTCGGGGAAAGAAAGTAAACACACAGCTGCAGCAGGAGCGTGCCGGGGCGGAAGGAGCGGCTCTGCCTGCTGCTCGCGGTGCAGAAGCCAGCGGACCGGGGTGAGGCGGTGGAGGTGCGCGAAGGTGCCCCGTGGGCCTGGTAGAGTCTGATCGGCGCGCAGGCGCACTGGAGTCTGCCCGCCGGCCGGCTCGCGCGGGTACAAAGAGAGCGCCGCCGAAAGCCAGGGTTCCTTGAGGTCCCGGGAGCCGTCTGGGGTTTTGCAGGCCCGAGCTGTCCCTCCGTCCCGCTCCGGGACGCAGCCGCAGCCGTTTCCCGCCCGGAGTCGGAGGCTTGCGGGTCGCCCCCGACTTCCTTGCCTTTGCGGTAGCAGCGGGGCCCGGGTTGATCCGGTACGTTCGGGGTTTAATTCTGGCGCTCGCTAGCCCGGGGCCGGCTCCGCCCCCTGCGCCCCGCCCCCTTCTCCGAGGTCCCTGAGCTGCGGGCGAGGCAGCGAGCGGCCGGCGCGCGCCGCAGGTTGAGAGAAGCTGCTGGAGGTGAGTGGAGCTGAGGGCTGCGTTGCGCCACCTTCCCGGGCGGGTTGGCCGGGGGCGTGGGGCTCCGACCCTGCTCCGGGTTGGTCTCCACGCCCAGTCAGGCCAGCTTGGGGCGCGCCGGGGCGCACGGCGGCCGTGGCGGTGGCGGAGGGCAGCCCCTCGCAGGCTCTCTTTTGCCGGGTTTACCCCGGCGGCCTCAGGACGGGCCTAGGGACGGGGTCTGAGAGGTTCCTGCGACCCCGCGACCCGCGGGGTTCGGCGCACTGGCGGAGGGGCTCGGGGGTTTTGGAAGGGGAGTGCGGCGCGCCCGGCTCGGGGTCAGCGGGAAAGTCCGAGCCGGGCCAGGAGGCGGGAGGGTGCGGACGCGTCCCGGATCGGGACTCACGGCCCTGTGGCCCCGGGGCCCTTTCATTAGTCCGGGATCGAGTGAGAGAGCTCTCCGAGGCGTCTCCCCGAGAAGTTTTCGGCTCAGCTCCGCTGGAGGGAGTGGCAATCGACCACTTTCTTCCTCAGCGGCGGAGCGGCAGGTGGCCTCGGTCTCCCTCAACCGACTTGGAGATGGCTCCGGCCGAGGTTGCCGGGGCCGGGAGGTGGGGGAGGGGTGTGGGCGCCCTGGGCCTGCGGCCAGTCGAACCCCGCCGGGACAGCGTGGGCTTCTGGAGTCTCCGGGGGCTTCTGGTGGTCGTCGAGGGAGGCTGCGAGCGCCCTTAAGCAGACTTGGACCCTCAACTCCCCCTCCTCCCACTTCCCATGGCCACAGCAGCGTCCTCCCCTTGCCCGTTCTTCACCCGGTCAGTGTGGAACTCTCAGAGGCAACTCTTCGCGGCAGGTCCTGCAAGTCAGCAAGAACTGTGCTGCACCGGGGTGGCTTGGAGAGGGCTTTGTTGAGTGAGCCTTAAAAACAATCTATGGCGTCCCCCAGCGCTCGCTGTCTGCACATGGTCTCTGCTGAGGTTCGTCTCGTCGAATTAATTGAAGTATTATATCAAGACAGGCGCTTGGAGACCAAGAAGGAAAGTTAACTACCCAGTTCTGTAATTGTGCACTTTCTTGCCCCAGCTTCATCCCATCCATCTCTGAGCTGAATGAAAAGTCAGGGCCAGTTTCCTCATTTTTACTTCCGTGAATTTATTCAGCTTCGTTTTTAGGTGGTACTTAGCTGTCCATCTGCTATTTGCTCGCTTCATCCAACTTTCTCTACAGAAACCTTAGGCTTTCCCACATTTTATTTATTTTAAAAGTTGACACATGACAAATGTGCCATAAATTTATTCACAAAGTTGTGTAGGCATCCCTACTATCTAATTCCAGAACATTTTCATCACCTCCCAAAGTAACGCCTTACCCATTAATCAGTTATTCCCCACTCCCCTTCCCCCTGCCTCCCACTCCCTCATTCTAAGGTGAAGCTTTCTCAAGATGGAAATTGAATGAGAAAACTGACAGATTAACTTCAGTCCTTTTTCAGTTAGTAGATTTGGGAAGAGGTGTAGCTGCTGAAGCAGTGGAAGAAAAATAAAGAATGGTTGTCTGGACATGTCTCTGGACATTGTCCTCTGGAGATTACAGTATCTAAGGATGGAGGAGAGGCTTCCAGTAGAGGAATAATTGCCTCTTTTAAAAACACACAAATTAGGACTGCATTTTATCACTGTAGGAAGGGCACACTCGTGCTTTGGGACACTTTTTGCACTTTAGATTTGCCAAGTCCACAAATCAGTCTAGTTGAGGTTCTACCTCAGCAGATGTTAAGTTCTATTTTATGTATGTGTATGTTTGTTTTGGGAGGAGGTGTTAGAGGGAAAAAAAGGACTCTAGATTTTAAAGTATCCACTGTCCCCAAAGAAAGAAACCACAGGCAAATAGCCGTTAGGATGGTTACATTCAGACTTGAAATGATTTGGTGAGTAAGGTACCTGCTTGCGTGAGTGCTGAGAATCCACATCTCCTATGTCTCCTGCGTTGCAGGCAAATTCTTTACCTGCTGAACCATCAGGGAAGCCAGTGAGAGAGCATCTGCTCTCATATAACCCCTGGTCTGAGGAAGAGGATGGGAAAGGGTCTAGTTGGAGGTAATTTAAGAAATTGAGGAAAGGATTGGAGAAAGCCTGAAAGGGGAGTACTTGTGGGAGCTGAAGTGTGTTAAAATGGAGAAGAGTGAGCACATTCAGAAGCAGCAAAGGGGATCTCAGTGAGAAATTTCAAATGTTTCACTTAGGTGTTTGTTGGACTATTTGTGCATGTTCTAAAAATCACATTTCAGTGAGCAGAGTTGAAGCTATCCAAATTATGCAACAACCACTGCACTTCTCTTCTGCCCTCAAATCGAATGAAGCCAAGTTGGTTTCAAATGTTACAGGGTGTTTTATGCCTGCTATATGGTGGCTTGGCTTATGCATCTTGTAAAGTAATTCTTAAAGTTGAACTATAAGACACATATACATCTTAGGTGTATAATTTGATGAATGTTCACAAAGTGAACATAAACTTATAACCAGCACTGAGATAAAGATACAGAGCAATGCCATGCTTTTTTTTCCCCAGTCATACTCTCTTCCCAGAGGTAACTACTGTCTCAACCATAGGTTAGTTTTGCCTGTCCTGGTGATCTATATACATGGGATCATATAGTATGTTTTTGTGGTTTTCCTGTTTGTTTTGTTTTTGGTATCTGACTTCTTTCACTCAAAATTATGTTTGTGATACGTTGCCATGTTGTCGCATGTGGCTGTAGTTCAGTCATTATCATTGCTCTCCAGTGTTTCATTGTGACTACGCCACAGTTTATCCATTCTAGGGTTGATGGGCATTTGAATAGTTTCCAAATTTTGTCCATGGGGAATAGTGTGACTTGAACATTCTACTGTATGACTTGATATACATTACAAATTTGTGTTTAGGGTATATACTGAGGAGTAGTATATACTGATTAGAATTGTGCTTAACCCCTCTCTTCCCTCTTTGCTCTCAAATAAAATTCGGTGAAAATTTCTCTAAGGTGAAGGCTGCTCCACTAACTTTCATTTAGAATAAAAGAACGTCAGTGAGCTTTAATAAGTGATAATTACATTTTTATTTTATGCAAGGGCCTGGTGGGAGAATTCAGAGTTGAAGACCCTCATTTGGTTCATAGCAGATGGGGAGTTGGAAAGATAGAAAATTGAATTGGAGGCAGAAGGATGGGAATATCTGATAAAATGGCTCACTGGAAAAGTAGGGGAAAGTAACACTGAAGAGAGAGATTTGGGTGATGTTTAGGGAGATTGAACCTTGAAGAATGTGTACAGGTGGGGACTAGAGTAAAAGGCATTTCAGTTTAGCTCATAGCCTTTGAAGAAGCAAGGAAGTCCAGCAGTGCTTGACACATGATAGCATTGTTAGTCACATGCTTGGAGACCCAGGTGAATGGCAATTTGAGATTGTGCCCTTCATCTAATGACTTTGTGACTGCTGAACCAGCATAGTAATCTTTGTGGAAATGTTATAGCTCTGAATCCAGACTGGCTAGTTTGAGTCTAGGTGCTGCTGCTTGCTGTGTGACCTTTAATACAGTTACTGAATCTCTCTGTGTCTCAATTTCCCATCTATTAAAAAGAGATAATAAAAGCACTCCCCTCATGGAGTTATTTTGAGGATTAAATTAGTTAAAACAGCACAGAGAGCACATTGAAATTTGGTACACAGTAAGTGCTGAACATGTTTGCTGCTGTTGTTTCTTTAATTTAAAATTGTTTAAATTTCTGTAGTAATATCTGTACATAGTAAGAATAATGCAGATAACAAAACAGTGTTTAAAGTGAAAACTTAAAACCCTTTACTCCTTTCTGATCCCAGCTCAGCCACAGTCTCTTCTCCAGTGTGATAACCGTAAACTATTTCTGTTTTTAGTTCTTTTGGTGGTTATCATTGAACTTAAAATTCAGTGGCTTAGACAGTTGTTTCATGGTATTATGTGTTCCGTGGGTCAAGGATGCAGGTAGGGCCTGGCTTCTCCTCCTCCTGAGGCATTGACTGAGGTCTCTCTGTAGCATGCAGCTGGTGAATTGGCTGGGCTGGATGGTCCAGGAAGGCTTTACTTCCATGCCATGTGCCTTGGGATGAATGGCTGGAAGACTGGGCGCATACTGATTGTTGACTGGAATACCTACACGTGGCAGCTTCAGCATGGTGGCCCCAGGTAGTCTCTCTACTTACATGACCACCAGCTTTCCCCAGATATTAATCAGGGTCTGAAGAGAAACAGACCAATAGGATGTGCATGTATTTATAGAAAGATTTATTATAAGGAATTGGCTGAAGATTATGGAGGTTGGTGATTTCCAAAATCTGCGGTGTGAGGCAACAGCCTGGACATCCAGGTTAGCTAATGTTGCAGATGAAGACTCGAGGCAGTCTTCTGGAGAATTCCTGCTTGCTCAGGGAGGCCACTCTTTTTGGTCCTATTCAGGCCTTCAACTGATTGGGTGAGGCCCACTCATATTACGGAGAACAATCTGCTTTACCCAGAATTCACCAATTGAAATGTTAATCTCATCCCAAAACACCCTCCAAGTGGACACATACAGTTAACTTGAGCTATGAGTGCCTCAGTGAACCAGTTGGAATCTTCTTGACCTTTTATGACCGAATCTCAGAAGTTACATAACTTCCTTTTCACCAAACTCTGTTGATTGAGTCAGTCACAAAGCCTGCTCAGACTGAGAGGAGGGGATCTAGACCAGCCACTTGATGGGAAGAGTGTCAAAGAATGTGTAGCTTGCATTTTAGGCTGCCACAGTCTACACTTGAGTTCACAAATTTAACTATAGCTATTAACTCCCTGCTAAGGAAGGAGTGGAATTTTTATTATCTCCCACCTCTTTTTTCTTCCTTCCCCCTTTGCTTCCCATTATTTATTAGGTACCCTATTATTTTTATCTTATTAATTTTAGTTCTCTTTCTTCAGTTATGTGTGTAATTTTAAATAAAGCGTTCCACACTTGATAAGGCTGTGGAGAGGTGGCAAGCTCATGTTTGTTGGAGTGTGTGTGTGTGTGTGTATTGGAAAGGGCAGTGAAAGAGAACAACAGAACTGTCTTGAATGGAGGATCCTGACAGTGAGGCTCTTATGAAAACACACCAGCTACTAGGTGTGTGAATTGCCTGTGAGCGGGTACTCTCCATAAGCAGAGCAGGTGATACAGTACAGCAGTTTTAATTTTCTCTCTTTGACTTCTAAACTCAGGTACTCCTTTGCCTTTTCCTTCCTTCAGCTTTACATTTAAAGTATGAATGCTGGAAGCAAATGATAGTCTCATTGATGAAGAATCTCGGAATAGATACACTGTTGAGTTAGCTATTAGTGTACAGGTATATACACCGGAAAAGCCTGTCAGAAATTAAGTATCCTCGTTTCTTTTGTTACGGAAGCAATCAGTTAATTGGAAAGAGTTATATATTTCAGGAACCCTGTAGTTCTGTTGTAGGGTGGTTTTTTTTTTTTTTTTTCTCTTTTTTAAAAATTTCATTTGGGGAACTCCCTGGTGGTCCAGTGGTTAGGACTCAACACTTTCATTGCTGGGGCCTGGGTTCAATCCCTGATTGAACTAAGATCCTGCAAGCTTTGCAGCACAGCCAGGAAAAAAAAAAACAAAAACACTTAGTTAATGGAATTGAGCAATGGGGCTTAAAGTCTCAGGAGACATACTAATGCATTTTTATAATTATCTAATCCCTTGAGAAGCATACAAGAGGAACTTCCATTCTTGCTGGTTTCCATTTATTGCATTGAAGCTAAGACTCCTTTTGATATTTTATATAAGTTTTGGCTTGATTAGAGGCAAAAACTTAAATTTGTTGTTAGCAATGCATTTTTGGCTATGTTTGTTCAGATTTCTATTGGTAATTCTGACTTGTTTACCCTTTGATCTTAGAGAAAATATGAAAAAATAATTAGAGCATAGGTAGAAATCAAATTTATTCAGCCTGAATTTATTTATCCTTCCTCCTCTCCCTGTGCCTTTCCCTCTCTCTCTCCAATCCCTCTCTTTTTTTGTATTCCTCTTAATAGAATTGTTCTTTCCTATAAAAAATGCTGGTTTAAGAGCAGATTTTTTTAGGGGCTGGAGTTGTCCATATTATGTGATGTTTTGACTCACTTTTCTATCAGATAACCCCCTTGCCTGCCTTCCCATAGAGCCATAGACCCAAGCTGATCATCTTTGTATTATACTCACTTCTATTCACTACTCTAGCCCAAAGGGTATCCTTCTAATATCATTGATTGCTTTTGTCAGATTTTTTTTAATACATATAAAGTCACAGAGCATGTACTTTATTGTGTCTGGCTTCTCTCCGTGTCATATTTGTAGGATTGATCCATGTTGTTTCATATGGCTATGAGTTATTTATTTTCATTTCTTATTGTGTTCCATTGTGTGAATATACTACTGTTTATCCATCCTACTGGAGATATACATTGAGTTGTTTTTATTTTGGACCAATATGAACATTGTTGTTATGAACAACTTTGTGCAAGTTTTCTCATGAACATATGTATACATTTCTGATAGGATAAGTATCTAGGAGTGGAATTGCTGAGCCACTCAGTTTAGCTGTAGTAGATACTGCCAGAGTGGTTTTATTAATTATATTTCCAACAGTTTATGTGAGTCCTAGTTGCTCTGCATCCTTGCCAATGCTTGTTATTGTCTATTGTCCTCTTTTAGCTATTCAGGTAAATGAGTGTTATTGAATTCCCCACATGACTTATGAAGATGAGCACCTCAAAGATGGCTCATTATTCTTTTTGTTTTACAGCATGGTGAGATAGAAAAGTCAGGCCAGCTAAAGAATTAATTGAGACTTTGTATCAGTTTTTTTAAACCAGTCTAGCTTTTCTGTTTCTCCTTGCTGTATAATTCATTTCTTGTGAGTTTTTTCTTTTAACTGGCGGGAGATACATCTCAAGAGATTTACTATAAAAAAAGTTTAAAAAAATGAAAGTTTGTGAATAAACTCTACTGGTTCTGAGAATAAAAGTATTCAATATATAGAAAGACTGAAATTTTGCTCATTTTGTCTTAATCTTTCAACTTTTCTAGTTTGCAAAATCAATCTATTGATTTTTGCCATTTACTGTGACATTTTAATAGGGGATTTGCCTGAGTCATGCTCTGTAGTTGGCCAGGAATTAGATTTCTACCTGAAAATACAAAAGAATATTTGAGTTCTTGGTGCATATTTTTTTTTTAAAGGAAAAACAGCAGTTGTCAACACAAGGATAAATTGGATACTCTAAAGCCTCAGTGTCCATGTTGAAAGTTTTTGCCTTTTCTTTAAAAATGAAGTAAATAGTTTCAATGAAACTTAACATTTGACTTGGTGTGCTTGAGTTTGTTTTGATTTATTTTCTGTTGGCCTTTTGAAATTTCATCCTTCTTTTTAGGGCATCTATTTTATCTTCCCAGTTGTTTCTTTTTAAGGATTATATTCCTCTTTAAGAATGCAGCCTAGTTCTGAACTTATTCAATGTTCTGTCTTCCCTTAAATATTACTAGGGGTAATACTGACCAAGGGATAGACACTGTTGGTCTTAAATACTTTTAAGGTATTTGTGGGTACTGTTTGGTTTCTTTCTGGCAGGGTTGAATCTTGTGCAGAATAACCTGAAGGGTATTTGGAGAATGCTGGCTTCTGACCTTGAGGGCAGAATAAGATTTCTCTGCCTCCAGAAACATCACCCTTTGATCTCCTTTCTAAGTTATGATTCAGGAGTGGGAGGAGAGTTCGCTGAATCCCTATCAAGGAGAGAAGACTGGGAGAGAAAAGATTGGGGTTAACTTACTCAAAGTTTGTCAGCCTTGGCAAGGTTTCACTAACAATTGGGAGAAGCAACTCAAATAGTTCACTGCTTTGAAAGTTTGTGTATGTTGTTTGGTTTTTTCTTAATGTTGAGAGAATTCAAGGTTAGTCCTTGAATGAAGTCATGTGAACTTACCTGTGTTCTGTTATGTTTTTACTGGGGGGAGTGGAAAGGGGAGCGGTTGTGGCTGTAGACTGGGGTCTGAGAATTGTTCATCACGTTGGAAATGACAACCATGTGGGTGGCAAACAGTATGGAGACACTGCCTTGAGGAACAAGAGGGGCTTTTTGTGGAATAGCCAAGTTATGCTTTGTAGGCATTCAAAAGTATATGTTGAATGAATGTGTATACTTTCATCAGTGACATACTAGGGCTGCCAGATCTGCACAAGGGTACCAGTTCATTAATTTTTATAGTGGTTTGAGGTGCCCACTGAATAGTAACCTATCCTGTAGATGATCAGGAATTTCATGCTTCCATCTGTTGAAATTTAAACAGTTTGGTTATAAAGAGATTTGCCCTAACAAGATTTGACCCCACCTGCCAGGTGTGTATGTGAGTCAGGTGTTGATTCTCCAGTGCCCCTCTTTGACATACACCTTTCGTGTGTATGAACTTAGAGACATGAGGGTACTTACTATAAGTTATCTTCCCCACATTTCATGGACTTTTTTGGAGAGTTTTTATCTATTTTTAGGCTAATAGAGAAAGAGAACTGTTTCTTTTGTTTGTTTTTTAGGTTTCTTTAAGCCAACCTCAGGAAACAAAAGGCTACTGTTTGGAAACCAGGAAAAGCTAATTGGAAAGACTTTGTTTTCCTTTGGTGCAGTCCCTTGTGCTCATACAGGTTTGGGTTTTGTTTTTTTTTTTTTTCACACCTTCTAGAGAACCAAACTCTCTCTCACTCAGAAATAAAGAGCTACTGTGTCTGGGCTCAATTCTGCCTGTTTTTGGGCAGAGTCTGCCAAGAGTTCACCTTTTGAAGTCAAGAATGGGTAAGAAGACCTTGAGGACTCTTAGTGAGCCCAGAAAGATTCAATAAAATAGCTTTAGTACAGGGAAAAAAAAAATCTGTCACTTTCCTGCCCTTTCACCTATGCTAGCAAAAAAAGGAAATACTGCTTAAGGGCTTGAAGTTCATATAGTTTATGAATCCTTTTCCTGGGAACTTTCAAAGAAAAGGTGTGTTGTAAACCTGCCTCTGGCCTCTCATCCAAGTTAGCCAAATAACTGTGCTTGCCAGTTATTTGACCTGATTTGAGTCCTGACTTCAGGCTGTTCTTCACATGTCAATATCTGTATTTTAGCCTGGATCCCAGGCAGGATTGGAGGTACCGAATCCATAGAAACTGTCTCATTCTGAGCATCTCCTTTTTCCTACGTGACCCTCAGTGACCCAGGGAAGCCTTTCCTTTCCCCTCTCCTAACCTTTATTTCTGGATAGGTCACATTGATGGGACCTGATTCAATATAAGGCAGTGGTTAGGAGCTTGGACTCCAGAGCCTCAAGTCTGCTACTTCCTGCCAGGCAGGTTTTTTTTTGCTTTTGCCTCTGTGTGTCTGAAAAGGAAGAGTAATATAATCATGCCTAGGTGTTTAAGTGTGTCTTCATTGGAGGAGGGAGAAGGAAGACAGAGAAGAGAGGGAAGATAAAAGAAGGAACATTTAGGACATAGTATTTCCTGACTAAAAATCTCCCTGGGACAAAAAAAAAAATCTCAAAAGAGCTATTTTGTTTGTTTATGACCAGAGAAACAGAGAAAGGATTGTGATCCCAGCTGGCACACAGTAGATCAGAGAAGAACCTTGGGAGCTAGTAACAAGGCAGAGGAATCGACTTGCCTGGTGGTGCAGTGGATAAGAATCTGCCTGCCAATGCAGATTTGCACTGGGGACACAGGTTTGACCTCTGGTCCGGGAAGAGGTCACACACTGTGCAGCAGCTAAGTGTGTGTGCCACAACTTATGAGTGTGTGCGCTGCAACTACTGAAGCTCGTGCACCTTAGAGTCTCTGCTCCCCAACAAGAGAAGCCACCACAATGAGAAGCTGCATACCAGATCAACGAGTAGTCCCTCCCCACCCCCCTACCCTCGCAGCAGTTAGAGAAAGTGTCAGTACCCAGTGACCAAAAAAAAAAAAAAAAAAGAGGAGGACTCAGGGCTCTGGGTCCAGTAGGAAACCCCAACGCCATTAAGTGCCACCACCCTTCTCCCTTCTCTGCAAATTCTTCCACAATTTTGGCTGAGCAAAATGATCTCTCTCTGCTTAGAACATGGAGATAATGAGAGGTCCTGCACAGAGGAGCTAAGAGGATCAATGAGGTAATAGATGTGTGGGCTCTACCCAAGCTCTGTTGAAATATGATCATTGGAGAACACTGTTGCTCCATTTGCTGTCCCAGGCCAAGGAAGCTTTCACAGGCTGTTTAAGATAATAGAATTCCTGGTAATTGCCAGGAAATTGTTGAGGTTAGGATATTTTTCTCTAGGGGCACTGGGATGGGGAGGGACGCAATATGTTCTTAGTACCCTAAGTCTGTCCTCTGAACATCTCTTCTGGGAAGTAGTCTGGACCATCAATTATGCTGAGTGGTGCTGGAAACATGCTGCTAGACTTTTAAGGGCTGGTGGTGAAAGCCATTCACCATTCATAAAAATATTTCCAGGGTATGATGCATAAATATACTTAATAAACTGTGGGCACACTAGGGCCTGTGCAAAGGCTGGATACCATGCCCCCCCACCCCCACAGTTAACTGGTTAACTTTCCTTAAATCAGTGTCTTAATGGACCCAGAGGATTTGATCTGTTTCTCACAGCAACATGTGCTGTTTTGTCTGTTCTCATGTTCATTACAATTAATAACTTTCATTCCACAGTACAAATTGAGAGTAAAAAGACAAGTCACAAAGTAGAAGATATTAGTCATAACATATATCCAACAAGAAACTTGTCCAGAATATGTAAAGAACGCTACAAATTAATAAGAAAAACTGAAAATATAATTTTAAAAATGAGCAGAACAGCATTTGGTATCATCAGTCATCAGGAAAATGCACATTAAAATTGTTATAAAATGCCAATACAAACCTACCCAAATGGCTTAAAAAAAAAAATCCTAACAACCAAATGAAGATATAGAAAAGCTCAAACTCTCATACACTGCTGATAGGTATGTAAATTGGTTTAACATTTTGGGAAGCTGTTTGTACTTATCTATAAAACTGAACAAACCTGTATCTTTTTACTCAGTAATTATACTCCCAGATATGTATACCTAACAGGAATGAGTGCTTATGTGCACCAGAAGGATTTACAAGAATGTTTATAATGGAATGATAGAAACATAATAGAAGCAAGCCAGATATTGAATAAATATTTGTGGTATGATTATGCATTGAAATACTACACAGCAGTAAAAAACCAAATTACTGCTACACAAAACTTGACGAATCTCAGAGATATTGAGTAAAGGAATTCAGAAATTAGTATACATATTGTATGATTTCATTTATATGAACATCAAAAGAAAGGCAAGAATACTCGATGGTGACAGAAGTCGGCACAAGGGTGTACTGGCTGGTAAGGAACTTAGGGGATGATGGTGATTTGGATATATTCGTTCATGAAAAAATTCATCATGATAAATATTTAAGATTTATGTGCTTTACTGTATGTGTTATTCTTTAAAAAGTTTATTAAGATCAAGCATTTACAAATAAATCAAAAATTAAAACAAAGTGATAAGGCTTCAGTTCAGTTCAGTTGCTCAGTCGTGTCCGACTCTTTGCAAACCCATGAATCTGAGCACGCCAGGGCTCCCTGTCCATCCCCAACTCGCAGAGTTTACCCAAACTCATGTCCATCGAGTTGGTGGTGCCATTCAGCCATCTCATCCTCTGTCGTCCCCTTCTCTTCCTGCCCCCAGTTCCTCCCAGCATCAGGGTCTTTTCCAGTGAGTCAACTCTTCACATGAGGTAACCAAAGTATTGGAGTTTCAGCTTCAGCATCAGTCCTTCCAATGAACACCCAGGACTGATCTCCTTTAAGACGGACTGGTTGGATCTCCTTGCAGTCCAAGGGACTCTCAAGAGTCTTCTCCAACACCACAGTTCAAAAGCATCAATTCTTCGGCGCTCAGCTTTCTTCACAGTCCAACTCTCACATCCATACATGACCACTGGAAAAACCATAGCCTTGACTAGATGGACCTTTGTTGACAAAGTAATGTCTCTGCTTTTTAGTATGCTGTCTGGGTTGGTCATAACTTTCCTTCCAAGGAGTAAGCGTCTTTTAATTTCATGGCTGCAATCACCATCTGCAGTGATTTTAGAGCCCCCCAAAATAAAGAGAGCCACTGTTTCCCCATCTATTTCCCATTGGCTGCATAAAAGAGAAACTCATTTAAGCTGGCTTCAACAAACCAGCATCAGCAATAAGAAGTTTGACCAAAACAAACAAATAGCAACCAACCCAATAAGGAATTTGTTGGAAGGAATCCAGTGGAAATGCAAGTGCATGATAGCCAGGCGGTCTTCCTGGGAACTGGGAAGTTAGGGCTGGAAGTTACGATTTCTTTTGAACACTCATGATATCTTGTCTCTAGCATTTTTACCATTCTTTGGCTTTTCTCTGTAGATCATCTTTCTCTGCTTCAACTCACGTTTGGGTAGAGAATGGCACTACAGTCCTTGCTTATCATGACATCCCATTTCAAGCCTAAGTTTTTGGACCATATGGGTCTCTCTTCTTAGCCCTCTCTCATTCCTGGCGGATCAGCTTTGCCTTTGCCTCTTTTTCCCTTCTGAGAATGGGAACCTTTGTGTGGTCCCGTCAGCTGTGGTCAGAGAGTCTGGGATCACACAAAACACAGAGCAGCCAAGGCTGAGGCTGGGTGGATTTTTCAAAAAGGGGAAATGTATGTGGGAAGAAAATGGTTTGTTCCTGAATAGGGTTTTTTAGAATTACCCTTCACTTTTCACTAGGCACCTTCTTAGTGTGCCTTCCCCCCTCCCCACTTGTTTCCTCCCAATTAAACAGACTCTTGCTATAACCTATGAATATGACACCTTCTCAGCTTAGTCTTAGTATGTGTTCTGAGTTTCTCTGGGCTTCTAGCTCGCCAGTACCTCACCACCAATTTGTAAGAGGTGTTGTTGAATATTTTTCCTTCAGAAATTAACTTTTTAGGTGAATTCATATATATTTTTGTCAGAATAACTATGAGAGGAGTATTAACTTTGGGCATTGTTTTTCTTTGGCTTTTGGGAAAAAAATTGAGACATCTAGTAATTTTCATTAAGTTCTATCCTAGTTGATCATTTGAAAAATTATTTGCATCATCAAATCTTATATCTGATGAGTTAAGATTTCCAGGTAGGGACTAATAATAAAAATTGAATGAACCTGACCTAGACTTTGAAAAGAATGGTTTCTACATACCATAAAATATTAGGCAGTTACATTTCCTTGTTTTGCAAGGAGACTGATATGCCAGTTAAGTTTATAACCTTGATTCTTGTTTTATCCCCACATCAGTTAGAGATTAATTACATACCTGTGGAAGGGTGAGCTGTTTGAACCTTATCTTCTTTGAACCTACTATTGTTTTCAACAAGATCTTCTAAAGGTCAGTCAAACAAGTAGCTTAAGTTTTCCCCTTCCCCCTAAAGCACATATTTATAAGGTAAAAACTTTAAAAAAGCCAGAAAGTTATTTTCAGTTTATTGTATTCTTATGCAGATGGTTAGCATGAAAATTCACTGGCAGTAAAACCTACTTGTTCATCCAACTTTATTAGGTTGCTCTGAGTATTAATTATTTCATTGAGCCTTAAAACACTTTTTTAAAGGAAGCATTGGTTTCATGTCTAAGCTTAGACTAGATGATGCTTAATGGCTTAAAACAACATATTTTAATTTCTTGTTCACATTACGTGACAGCTCTGGCTCTGCTCCAAGGGTGGTCTTTGCTCTAGATCCAGGCCTGTGGAGCTACCACACAGTCTGGGACATGGTCTCATGGGGGCAAGAAAGGAAGTGGCCAGTCCATTCATGACTGTTACTGCTTCTGCTTATATGCTGCTTCCCCTCACATCCAGTTTGTTGAAACAAGTCACATGGCTAAGCCTACTAACAATAGGGTAGGACGTGTAATTAATTCTTCCATCTGGAGCCTCTGTAAGTCACATGGCATAGGAGGTGTAATCCTCTTATGGGGAGGACAGCAAATAATTGAAACAACAACATAATCTACCATAGTGGAAAACTATGTTTAATTCAAAGAAGTTTAATGGCCAGGATGCTGATTTAGAAACAGCTTTGAGAATTGATTAAATCTGTATTTTTGAAAAGGTTATGCTTCAGAAATCTGCCTAGATATGGGAAACAGGTCTAGTTTTTGCTTGGAACTGATGAATCTTTTATGAACTGCAGAGCTGTACCCACAATTTGGTAACTTTCCACTCATGGTTTTTCAAGGTTCTCGATCTATATTTTAATCTGGAAGTGACTCTTTTACTCTCCGGACTTTTATTTCTTAATTTTCCATGTACTACTGCTGTCTTATTGGTCATTGTTTTTTGTTTATCTGTATTGATATGGTCTTTCTAGTCAATAAAAGGCAGATGGTTCTGTCAAAAGAAGAGTAGAGAAGGGGCCTTTTGGCAAAACTAAAATTTATTGGGGCTTAGTAAATATTCTCTCACAAGTGAAATTTCTGTCTTATTTAAAAAATACAAAATCAGAATCATTTAAAGAAAGATGGCAAGTTATACCATACTTACTATGAGATGTAGAACTTCAGTGCCTTGGTTGTTTATTCACCATCTATATGGTGGAGAAATTCAGAACTCTTTCAGGATTGGGGGAGCTTGGTCATTCCTACATGTTTACCCTCACAGCCTTTGCATGAAGTTGGGGGCAATCTGTTGAGCAAGAATCTTGGATAGTTTCTGTAATTTTTCTGAGAATGATGAGGTTTCTTCTCCTTGGCTGACTTTTACAGTAAGTGGACCCTCAATTGGTGACATTGCCTGTTGCACTCTGGGTTCTTCCTAAGCATTTGCCTGCTCCAGCTGCTCATGAAAACAGAAAAATAGGGCTCATTGATGAAATTCTAAAGGATCTCACACACTAGTGCCATCAGAGCACTGGGTTCTTGGAATGCTGCACTTTCTTTAACTTCTTATGTCTTTTAATGAATCATATATGTGATGTCCTTAGCTTGTATCGAGAGATAGTGAAGAGTTTAAGAAACCATACAGGAACCTGCCACACATTGTGAGCTCTTTTGTGTCTCTCAGCAGCCTTTTGCTGAAGAACAATTGGAAAAGCTGTCCTAGGCCTCCCTATTGGGCGGTGCTGGGACTTTTCTTAGAAGAATATTTGATTGACTGAACACTGTGACTCTTGTAAGAGATGCAGTTTCCTTATTGCTTTTGTCAAGTTTATATCGCACTGTTAAACTGCCATTTTTTTTTCTGTTTTTAAAATTAAGGTAAGTTAGTCTAGTTTTGAAGGTTGCCAGTTCTTCATAGCTATGATTTTGGAAAGGTGTGTGGGGGAGGGGGTTGCACAGATGATTAGGGCTCAGTCCTTGATTCTTTTTCTAGACATCTGCTCCCTTGGTGATCTCATCCAATCTCAAAGCTTTAGGTACCATCCATATTCCGATTATTCTCACATTTGTTTCTCCAGCTGTGACTTCTTTTCCCAATATCACACTTATATGTCCAACTACCTTCTGGTGTTCCCACCTGGATGTCTGATAGCCACCTCAAGCTTGGCAGGGCTGAAATGGAGTTCCTGGTTTTCCCCCAAACTCATTCTTACCACAGTCTTCCTTGATAGTAACAGGGTTCACTGTAAAAACTTCTCTTATAGAAACAGGAAGCCAAGAAAGGGTTTGAGGAGAAAAGTGTCTCATCTGACCTCTGTTTTTAAAGGACCACTGTTGAGGATGGACTGTAAGGACAAAAGCAGAGAGACCAGTCATGAGGCTACTGCAGTAATCTAGGTAAGAGAGAATGATGGCAGTGGAAAAGGGGGAAGAGGTGACAGGTTCTGGATATATTTCTAAGGTAGAGTTAACAGGAATTGCTAATGGATTCAAGGTGGAGAGGAAAGAACGGAGAGCAAAGACAGCCACAGTTTGGGGGTATTTACCATCTATCAAGGAACCCATACCCCTTGCACTGGCAGGCGAAGTCTTAACCAGAGAACCACCAAGGAAGTCTCTAAAACTTTTTATTTTGTGTTGGAGTATAGTGGATTAACAATGTTGTGATAGTTTCTTCTGCACAGCAGAGTGACTCAGTGGAATATATACATGTATCCATTCTCCCCCAAACTCCCCTCCCATCCAGCCTGCCATGTAACCTTGAGCAGAATTCCCTGTTCTATCCAGTAGGACTTTGTTGGTTATCCATTTTAGATATAGCAGTGTGTACCTTTCAATCCCAAACTCTCTAACTATTCCCTCCCCTAGTCCTCTAAGTGCGTTCTCTAAATCTGTTTCTATTTTTTTTGAAGTGAATTTGTATCATTTCTTCTTAGATTCTGAATATAATGGATATCATATGATATTTCTCTTTCTCTGACTTGCTTCACACAGTATGCCAATCTCTAGGTCCATCCATGTTGCTGCAAATGGCATTATTTCTTTTTAATGACTGAGTAATATTTCATTGTATGTACCACATATTCTTTATCCATTCCTCTGTCGATGGACATTTAGGTTGCTTCCATGTTTTGGCTATTGTAAACAGTGCTGCAGTGAACATTGGGGTGCATGAATCCTTTCAGACCCTGTTTTTCTCCAGATAAGTGCCCAGGAGTAGGATTGCAGGGTCTTATGGTAGCTCTCTTTTTAGGAATTTTCAAGGAATCAAATTTTCAATTTTTTAAGGAATCTTCATATCATTCTCCATAGTGGCTGTACCAATTTACATTCCCCAGTACATCTTCATTGTTGAACAAACTACTGATGAGGATTTGCTGTGTCATTCAGAATCCCTCCGAGAAGGAAGTGTATGTTTAAGTTCACTGTTTGAAAAGCGTTTACAGTATTTCTCTGATGAACTGGGACATTTTTCTCCCAGTCATGAAAGTTGTGTACCTCATCCAGTTTCCATTTATGCTTTGGCTGCCAGGATGCCAGGAAGTAAGTTTTACTCTCAACTTTGATAGTGATTCTGTTTCAATATGTAGGTAGAATAATACAATCATTCCCCTCCTTTTCTGTCTCCCCTCCCTGTAGCTCAGACGATAAAGAATCTGCCTACAATACTGGAGACTCAGGTTGGCTCCCTGGGACAGGAAGATCCCCTGGAGTAGGAATTGGCAACCCATTCCAGTATTCTTGCCTGGAGAATCCCGTGGACAGAGGAGCCTGGCGGGCTATGGTCCATGGGATCTCAAAGAGTCGGACGTGACTGAGCGACTAACTCTACTACTGCTAGCTTTCATTTGCTGATAAGTTGTTTTGTAGTTCTTTTTCTTTGTTTTTGGACAAGATCTGTGCCTTTTATTGTTAGACCATTCAAGTAACCTTTAGAGTAATTGGTGTGTAAGAATTCTTTTCTGTTCTACAAAGAAGTCATAGTTTATCAGAGAGTTGTTTGTCTTAGCTTATAGCTGATTTTCTTTTGAGCTTTCATCCAGGTCGTCATGACTGTTTCAGGCATTGTGCTTACTGGTTTGATCAGTGTTCTGAAACAGCAATTTTGGATATGTTATCTCTTCATAGGCTTTTATTTGATTGAATTATACTTACACAGGTATTAATGTACTTGTAAGCTGCCATTGTCTAAGGCTAGTCAATCCCCAATTCTTGCTTTTTAAACCCAACGGCCTTTATTTCCGACAGAAAATTTGAGCAATTTCTTGCCCCAGTTCAATAAAAGGGATTTTTGGCTAAAACCAGGGAGGATTAAATTAACAGAAGGCAGTTCAGTCTGGACACCTAACTGATGTCCTAGCACTTGCTTTTAAAATGAGAGTTGTTTTAGGGGTGTCCAAAGCCTAGAACTTCAGTTTTGCTTGAAATTTTTAGAGAAACCACTTTTCAGTTCGGCCATGTTCTGTCACAAAGATGCTTAAAAAATCTGCAAAACATAACATTCATGAGTTGGTCAAATCTGAGTTAATAATTCTAGTAAATGTTGTACTTTTATTTAAGCAGGCATGTGGTGATGTTAGCCCCATGATCTAGGAGTGTAAGCCTCAAGGCTTGTGCCAATTTCCCTGCTTCTGTGGCTGTTACTTAAGCATTAGAACTGAAAATGGGAATTTTGCAGTGACTTTTTTAGTAACCACACGTTTTTTCATATATAATTTTTAAAATTCACTTATTTTCGGCTGTGTCAGGTCTTTGCTGCCGTGTGGGCTTTTCTCTAGCGGCACCGTCATTGCAGTGCGGGGGCTTCTCGTGGTGGTGGCTTCTCTTGCTGCAGAGCATGAGCTCTAGGGTACATAGGTTTCCGTAATTGAGGCACATGGGCTCGGTAGTTATGGTTCCCAGGCTCCAAAGCACAAGCTCAGTAGTTGAAGCGCATGGGCTTAGTTGCTTTGAGACATGTGGGTTCTTCCTGGGTCAGGGATCAAACCTGTGTCTCCTGCATTGGCAGGCAGATTCTTTACCACTGATCCACCGGGAAAGCCCACAACTAGTGTTTTTGTTTTTTTTCAACAAATTGAGTTTGTCACTCAGAGGATCAGTAGTTTCCATTTATTTAAAAAAATCTGATTACCTAAAGCCATGGGTTCTTACAAATCAGTTCAGTTTCCTATTCAAGTTGCTTTTAATCAAGTCCTGCATTCAAACCCACACACATCCCTAACTTCACCTCTCATAAGAATGAGGTAATGGAAATCACAAGAGTACTGGGAACACACCTTCAAAGAGTATATCCATCTGACATTGTGTCTGAGGCATTCTCCTAATGAATGGGTCAACCAGGGGATGCCCATGTCTCCAACCCTCAGATTGGAGTTGGTGGACAGTACCAGCACCAGTCACCTAAAAACCATAGGTTGTTCTTAGATGCTATTTGAAATATGGATTTTATTACATTGGTAATTCAGATTAGCCCACCATTGAGTCTCATGTGGTTAAAAAAAAACATGAATATTGGCTCTATGGAAAATGTCAACATTTTGTATGTTTGTGTGTATATACTTTAAAAAGTTAAATTACCCTGTAATGCCTGTAAATGAAAGTAGAAGCCCCTTTGCCCTACTTTTCTCCCCTGATTCCTTCTCCTTACAGAAAACTACTTAGAAATCTGTTTTTCTCCTAATGTTGTTGAAAATGGTGATACTTGTGACTGTGGAAATGGCAGTATTTTGAGAAAATATGCTTGTTCTGTCATTTCTTGATTTTTTAAAATCTGAATTTGGGTATTGTTTCCTGTCTTCATACTGTGGAAGATGAGACGATAACTCATAACATCTCCCATACAGTCTTTTCTAAAATGCTCCTAATGTAAACCTAGTTGCTTAATTTGATTGATATATAATATTTAGATTATAGTGACTATGAAAATTGTTCACAACTGAGATGTGTCATTTAAATGACATTTCCTTCCTCAAATACACCCTTTTTCTCACCCAGAGTTAAGAGTTGTTAGATTTATGTGCCTCTCACTGATTCATACCCAGATTGAAGCCCAACCTTCTTCTTTATGTTTAAAGACCTCAGGATAGTTGTCTGTTTGATCCTTTCCTTCTGAAGGCATTCCTTATGAAGTGTGCCTATCAGCCCAGAGATGCCCCTTGTTTCTGTTTCCTGGATCCCATGATGTGTCCTTTCCCTGCGGTCTCTCTTGGTCTCTTATCTTGGTGGAGGGCATTAGCCGCAGCTTCTGAGAAAATTTACATGAGAGATACATTTTCATGAAATTTGGCATGTCTAAGTTATACCACCCAACTCCCACACTCTTGATAGTTTAGCTAAATGTACTTTTCTGGTTTGGAAATCTTTTTCCTTCATAACTGACAGGATTTCTTGCAAAAAATTCCAGCCTTTTATGAAAGCTGGAACTTTTCCCTCTCTTCTCTTTGAAAGCTTTTAGTGTCTTTTATGGGATTCCCTTGTGGCTCAGCTGGTTGTCCCAGGTAGTTTCATTGATCTATTTTCATTAAATTTTCTGGACACAGAGTGGTCTTCCCAATCTAGAAACTTATGTTTTTCAGTAATTGGGAAATTTATTGAATTATCTTTGATAACTTTTTCTCTTGATTGAATTTCAGTTTTCAAATAGTGATCTTCTGGGGCAGTCCTCTAAATTTTCTTACCTTTTTCTCCTAGATCTTTGTCTATTTTTTTCAATATTGGATTGAATTCTTCAGCTTTACTTACGACCATTGTATTGAATTAAAAAGTAATTTTCAAGCGGGTAATGCATGACTCAAATATAAAGGATAGTGTATGTGCTGTCGTTCAGTCGTATCTAACTCTTTGTGACTATAACCATGGACTATAGCCCACCAGGCTCCTCATAAAAGAGAAAAGTGAAAAGCCTCCCAGTTCCTGCCCCTGGCCACCACATTCCCTCCTCAGAGACAGTGCCATTCATTTCAGAAATACTCTGTCTGTATATAAAAATTGAATATGGGTTTATTCTCATATTCTCTCCCCCTTTAAAGTCACAAATTATACCATACTTTACATTTTTTATGCACCTTCTTTTTTCATGTAATCATGCCTCGAGATTCTCTGGTGTAGGTACAATTTCTCCTGTATTTTTATAGTTTTAAACACAACAGCGTAGTATTTCTTTTTACAGATACTCTGTGTTTTGTTGACTATTTCCTATTGATTTTGCTGTTTGTAACAATGGTGCAAGAGATAATTTTGCATAAACATTGTTTTGTTCACATGTAACAAATTCTGAATATGGAATTATTGAAAGGATTTGTGGTGGCACAGTGGTAAAGAGACACAGGAGTGCCAGAGACACAGGAGATGCAGGTTCGATCCCTAAGTTGGGAAGATCCCCTGGAGAAGGAAATGGCAACCCACTCCAGCATTCTTGCCTGGAAAATTCCATGAACAGAGGAGCCTAACTGACTACAGTCCTTGGGGTTGCAAAGTGTTGGACAACGACTGAGCATGCACACACATAAATTTAATAAATATTGCCCCAAATGTCTTCCATAAAAATTGTGCTACTATGTATAATTATCACCAGCAAGGTATGAAAGTACCTTTTTCTACATCTGTGCCAACATATTATGTTATGAAACTGCTTAATCTTTGGCAGTTTGATAAGTGAAAAATGCTATTTCATGTGGTTGTAATGTGCATTTGTCTTAAGAGTTGTGTATCTTTTTATGAGTCTATAAGAGCCATTTGTATTTACCGTTCTGTGAACTATTTTATCCTTTGCTATTGGGCTGTTAGTTTTCAAGTTGTGACACTTTATTTATAAAGGAAATAGGACCTTTTTTGGTACTAAGAATTGGAGTTGTTCCCAGTTTATTATTCATTTTATGAACTTGGATTATGCTGCATTTCTTCAGGTAGGTGAATTTACCACCTGCTTGTTTTAAAACCTTTGAATTGAATGCCATAAAGGGAAAAAAGTCTTCTCCAGTCTAAAATATATATTTTTGTATATTTTATAAAATATATATTTTTAGGTATTTTATAAAATAGGTATTTTTATATAGTCTACCTGGGTTTTTCCTGGTACTTCTATGGTTTCCATTTTTATAATTAAATTATTAATCCATCTTAAGGAAGTAGGGATCTCAGTTTACCTTTTTCAGATGGCTGCTGGTTTTCCCAATATTTATTAATAATTCATTTTTCTTTCTCTTTTTTTGATTGCAAATGCTACCTAGCTTTACAATGTACAAAATCCCATATGCTTTTGTGTCTGTTTCTGTTCTATTGCTCTGCTGAGCTATTCATATTTTATTTGTAACATTATTCCAATTGTTAAAAGTTCTCCAACATATTTTTGTATTAGGGAAGATTAAGTTTTTATTTTTATTTTATTGTTGATGTTAATCATCATTTTGCACTAACACTTGAATTATGTAAATTTTAAAGGAAACCAATCAGAATTTTATATAGTGTAAAAAGAAGTACACCACCCTAGGTAAAGGTCATAGTTTTCTAACTCAAAATTTGCTTTCTTTTTTCCAATGAGGAGGAAGCAAGATGCCAAAACAAGGGTAAGAGGTACTTGATTATTCATCTTTGGCATCAAAACTGGCTTACACATCAGAATATTTAGCCTTGAGGGAGAGAAAAGAAAATGATTACATAGGTCAGCAATTGCACAGCAAAACTCAGCTTTGAGAGTTGAAGAGACTTGATTGTGGGAACACTTAAGTCATTTGAGATGAACTTAAGTTCATTCTCAGGTGATGAAAATACATGATCAGTAGTCAGCTGTAGTGCAAGTCACATTGGCGATTTTCCTTCAGTGAAAAGCCTTTATCCATCTGAGATGAGAAAAGAGACTCAGTGAACCGGAGACTGTTTCATTCTGAACCATGACAGCCTTTTGGCCCCTCTCCTCAGTGTTGCTCCGAATAGACTGTAAAATGGAAAAAACAGTCTCCACTTGTGTGTGTGTGTGTGTGTGTGTGTGTGAGCCAGACTGTTGCCGTATTAATATTGTGACAGCGAGAAAGAAGAGGACTTGTTTAGGGGGCCACCTGAGCTGTAGTGCCCCAGAAGCATACTCATGAGTGAAGCATTTCAGAAACTGTTTTAATGAGTTTAAAACATTAATTGATTATGGGTGCAAGCACAGATATATTTGGAGTAGACTTGTCTTAGCTCAGACTGCTCTAACAAAATTCTGCAGACTGCGTTACTTAAGAGACATTTTCACAGTTCTGAAAGGTGGGGGGTCCAACCAAGGTGCCTCGTGGTTGGGTTCTGGTGAGAGCCCACTTTCTGGCTTGTGGAAAGTGGTGTTCTTGCAGTGTCCTCTTGTGTGGAAGGAGGAAGGGCTCTGGCCTCTTCCTCTTCTTGCAGGGACACTAATCCCATCATGGTGCTCCCCCTCAGGACTGCATCTAAACCTAATTACCTCTCAGAGGCCCCTCCTCCAGATACAATCACACTGGAGAGTAGGGCTTCAGCGTGTGAATCTGGAGGGTTTACAGATGTTTAGTCTATAACAGGACTGTAAAATGATGGGTGAGCTGTTCCGAGCCCCATGGTCAGTCTTCTCTTCAGAGGACTCTCAGGAAACTTTATTTAGACATTACAGTGTATATAGATTGAACAGTAATTTGAGAGTGTTCATCTCCCTTTAGGAACTCTGGACCTAAAACTTGGGTTTAAAATCTTCCCTGTAATGCCTGGAGTGGGCCCAGGGTTTTTCAGAGGTTTGTTTTAAAAGGTGCTGCTGTGGCCTCATTTCCCTTTATAAGTGAGAAATTTCAAAACAGAAGCAGTCGCTTGAATGCTAGCATACATTTTCCTGTTTATGTTTTTTAATGTCATTTTTAAGTGTACAGTCCAGTGGTATTAAGTATATTCATGTGGCTGTGCACCCGTCAGCAGCATCCATCTCCAGAGTATTTTCATCTTCCCAAACAGAAGCTCTGTGCCCACTAAATACCAACTCTTTAATTCCCCTCCCCTCCCCCTGACAGCAACTGTGCTACTTTCCAGTTGTTTTATTTTATGTTTAGATATATAGCTGATACTCAGAAGCTAAGCATTTCTTATTTGAAAGTCTTCACCAAGCTACTTGGCTTGAGCATACAATTTGCTGGTTAAGCCTGTGATTAAAATTCACTCTTAATCACTGGTTTTAAAACATCTTGGAAGTGGGTAAAACTGCTTGAGTTTATTATGAAGAAATGCATTTGCAGTTTTCTAGAGTAGATCAGAGATTTCCTTACCCGTGGTAGCATCTCGGTCAACTGTGCATATCGTTTCTCTTGGCCAGAAAACAAAACTGGCCGTTGTGGTTATGATAAAGCTTCTGTACACAGCCATAGGAGGGGGCAGGAAGGTAACTGTGATCAGAGACCCTAGGAAACTTTCTGAAGTTGGTGGAGTGTCTGGCACTGTGTGGTTGCTGGTCAGAACATTTTGGAATTGGATTTTGTCCTATAGTGATGGTAACTCTTTGACAAGAAAGGCACTTGTGAATATTTGCATTGCTTTGAAGCCAGTGCCAAGAAGATACTGTGACTGATGGCCAGTCAGAAGCAAAGGTGGGGTATGTGAGGTTTTCATAACGCAGGAACAAAAATTGTTGAAAACAGGAGACAATAATTAATATCGTCAGTAAAATTTGTTGAACCTGCAGGGCAGTTTGGACAAATCATAGCTGTTTTAAGAATTTGCTGCTCATAACGGTGTATCATAGATGTTAATCCTGAGTTAAGAGCGTGAATTTGGGGTCAGAGTTTAGGTCTGCGGATTTGTGACTTGGGCGTGTTGTTTAACCTTTATAAGTTTCCCCTTTCTCAGTTTGTTCGTCTGAGAATAGACATGGAGACAGTTACTAGGATCTTTGTAAGGAACAGATGAGATAACGCATAGGCGTTTAAAGTGTTATATGAAACCTCTTTTGCCCCTGAAAGAAACATTTAAAATGAAAAGTTTTATATACATATATATTTTTATCCTCCAAAATACTTGATCTTCCAGTCTGAGTTATTTGACTTATTTGCATCCCAGATAGTTTTTCCTTGTTCACGTTTGGATGTCTGGACTATCCTGATTGAAGGCAAACACTGCCTAGTGAGAAGTCAGGGATAACAGAGGCTGGTTTTTGGCACAGTCGATCAAAACCAGGTTGTCATTACTAGTTCCTGATAGACTCAGTGAGGCAGATGCAAAGGTTATGTGAACTTGGAATGGTTCCTACCCTTTGTGTTGTTTTATTCTTCAGAAAGTAGTCTGGAATTTGTTTTCCATAGCTAAGTTCGTTATCTAACTGTCTCCAAGCCATACCTCCTGTCTCCAGACTTGTGAAAAGCAAAACAAAGTCACTGTGCACTCACACCATCCTTGTAGGAGGATCTGGAGATTGGCTGACACTCCCAGAGTTCACAGATTTGGGTTCACATAAGGAGAAGAATATGTCACCCAGTCCTTTTACCACTCTTTTTTTACCCACAAGGGTTAGGAGAGATTTGCAGTATGGGGAGCAGAGAAAGGGGTGGGCATAAGAAAGATCCAGTTCTGTTGTCATATGCACCCAAATGATGCATCTGCCTTGATAATTGCCTGTTTGGGTTTACTGGGAAAGGACCTGAATAATCAGTGGGAGTATGAAGAATGAGCCCTTAGAGCCACCCAGCTTGTGGAAATTCAGAAAATGTAACGTAGAAACGTATGTTTCTCCAGCTTGTAAATCCCAAACAATGGGCTTGTTGGAAGAACTTTTGAAACTTGTTTGTTCTTTTTGAAAGCATTATTGTGTTCAGTGGGTACATGTGCTTTCGTCATAAAAATGTGTGCCTTAATTACTTTGCCAGGGAGGCTGTGAATTTTACTGCCAACAAAGTAATGTAAGATGTGATGTCTTCTCAACAGGCACCAGGAGATTTTTTTTGAGAAGAAGAAAGGAGGAAAATGCCTCTCTTAGGCAGAAAATGCTGACTGTGTTGGCAGATGTATATATTCTATCTTATAAACATACTAGTGGAGAATGATTTAGTTCTTTGCCAGCTGGTTTTTTCATAATCATTCCTAAGGTGAATTTCCCCCCCGCCCCTCTTAGTTATGCAGTACCCTGCTGGCTGACATTTAACTATTGACTGTTAATCTTGGAGAATGAACTACTGTAATTTACCATCAAGAGTACAGAGACAGAAAGAGATATTCAAATGCTTTTAGGGCCTCTTTTCTTCCCAGTGATGTCTTGTCCCAGAAACTTTATGAAAGCTCCAAAACTAAAAAGCAAAACAAACAAAAACTTACAATAGGAAAAAAAGCTTTCCTCAGTAGAAAATTCTGAGTTTCTATAAAATTTTGCTTTGTCTTACCCCTGTATGAATAACTGTGGTCTTTTAATTTTTGTTGTGTTTTATAATTCCGTGGATGAAGAGGGGAGGCTGAGGTAGGAAGCCAGGCAGGAGAATTAAAAATGATGCCTTTCTTTAAGGGTGCCTCTTTCACCCCCTCCTGCTCGCCTCTTGACCGTGGGACCCAGCAGCATCACTTCCTGTCCAAGTTGGCACTGGCGATGGCACAGTATCTCTGCCCAGTGTTCTCAGACTGCAGCTGGCAAGTTTCCAGTAATAGAGTCACCAGCAGGAACAACTCAACCTCCTTTCTGTCTTTCTCTGCTTCCTTGGGCAGCTTCCCCAGCCCTCCATCCATCTGTCCCTTGCTTTTTGGAATAGCCCTATTGAGTCCTCAAACCTTGCCTTTGATTTGTAAGAGCACTGGCTTCCTGAGCATCGTATTTGCCTCTATTTTCTTCTTTCATGCTTAGGCCCTAAGTCTTGTCTAGGGAAGACTTTTCTGTGGGAGAAAGGAAGGCTATATTCCTGTCCAGTTGTTTTTCCCTCTAGACGGGGTCAGAAAAATAGCTCATACTTTGGAGCGCCAACTCTGCACTCAGCACCACACCAAGGACTTGCTGTGCATGACCCTCACTGAATCCCCAGAACAGTCCTGTGAGACGGGTGCTAGCATTATCACTGCATGCAGGTCAGAGAGGCCGTTTGTCCCGGGTCACATGGCTGGGATGTAGCAGCGTTCCAAGGACAGTGGCCTTGCGCATTGCAGAGTGAGACGGTCAGTCCAGTGAAGCTGCTGGGTGGCAAAGGTGTCCCCAGTTTGTCAGGGGCCTTCCCCCATCTGGGGCTTCACTTTCTGAGAGCGCAGTAGGCAGTGTGGTATATGGTAGTATTTGTGATTTCCTCTGCTCTTGACCATTTAGGTATATCTCTCTAAGGCGATTTATGCTTTCTCTGCTACGGTCTTCACTTCCTCTGAGTCCTCCTTTGCAATCATTAACAAACACCTGTATGTCCACAAACAGGTCTGTCCAAGGCAATCTAGACGTTCTCTACCATCCTCTCCAGAAGCCTTCCAGGCTCCACTCACTGCTCAAATCTAAAGCCACTTCCACATTGCTAGATCTCTTCTAGCAGCACCCCACTTCCAGGTACCAGAATCTGTATTCATTTTTCTAACCTTGCTGTAACAAAATCCACGTTTAGTGTATAAGACAACACAAATGTATTATCTTACAGTTCTGTAGGTCACAAGGTCGACACAGGTCTCACTAAAATCAAATCAAGGGGTGGGCAGGGCTAGTTCTGGGAGAGAATCTGTTGTTTCCAGCTTCTTGAGGCCACCTGTGTTCTTTGGCTCATGACCCCCTTCCTCCATCTTCAGAGCCACCTCAGTGACTTGCATCCCTTTTGTGCTTTGAGTTTTTCCTGCTGCTACTTCTCTGTCTCTGACCACAGCCAGAAAAGGCTCTCTGCTTTCAGGGATTCATGGTTACATTGGACCCATGTGGATAACCCAAGGACATCTCCTATCCTCAAAGGTCCTTAACTGTAATCACATCTTCAAAGTCCTTTTTTGCCATGTAATGTATCATAGACAGTCATAGATCTGGGAATGAGGACTTGGACATCTTTGTATCTGGGGGTTGCATTATCTTGCTTACTATGGAAGGCACAGTATGAACAGATTACACAGTTAACTCTGGTCTTGGTTTGCAGCCAGCATTCCTATATGTCAAGCATGTGGTTTTTAATACAACAAATATTTTATTCAGGGCTCATGAGTTCCATCTGGTTGGCAACATGCACCTTGCAGGACAGGGTTGAGATGAGCAAAAGCTGTTGGAAGACTGGAAGCTTCCCCCTTCCCTCTTTTAGTAAAAAGGAGGGATAGAAGCAGGGAGACCACTTGAGTTTTGACTGTCTTCCTTATTGTGAAATTAAGAACTAAAGCTAAAACAATAACAACAAAAAAGGCTTTCCTAATGGAAACACTAGTGCTCATATATAAAATAGACCCACGTCTTAATAAGCTCTTTCTTCTTTGAAGACAGAGCTCAGCTGCATTGTAGTTTGAACCTCTGATCTTCATGGGAAAGTTGGACCCCTCGGAGGCACTTGGTGTATTTCTGAGCAGGGTCTGCTTGGGTGGATGGGAAGCCCCCTCTCTGCTTGCCACCTGGAATTTGATGCCACTTCCCCTCTGACAGCTGCTTAGCTGGGCACTCACAAGTTAAATCTTGTCTCAGGAAATAATTTGCTTGAAGATCAAAGCATAGATAGGATAAATTAATTTTTCAACAAACCACAGGTCTGAGAGAATGTAAACATCGTCTCAAGTGCTACTAATGTCCTTTATGATGGAGTAGTTTGAGGAGGATTCCTTTTTTTTTTCTTTTCTTCTAAGATAGTTCTGCATTTGGTTGGCTTGTGTCTTACTATGTTAAAAAAAAAAAAAAAGACTTGCATTTAATGCAGATAAGACCCTGAAGCAGCCAGTTATTTCTGTGGATTTCAACACCTATGTCACTTAGAGCAGTGGTTTTCAAGCAGTATGGGGAGGGGGGAAGTGAATTTGCACCATAGTGGGCATTTGGTGATGTCTGGAGGAGTTTTTTTATTCTAATGATTCAGGGGAATCAAATGGGTAGAGGCCAGGGATGCTGCTAAACACCCTACAATGTACAGGACAGCTCCCACTACAGACAGTTACTCAACCCACAATGTCAATAGTGCTGAGCCTTAAGAGACCTTAGAGGGATTGTTTTCTATTTTTCACTGATTTGGCTGTGTCTTTAACACATAGACAATCTCTGTGAGGTTTTCAGTCCTTTTAGTTTCTCACTCAACATAACACCTTGCTCTTAAGAGGCCCGTCTATGGAGCGGATTTCTTCCTGCCACCCTTGTTAACGTACTCATCTTTTTTTGTCTCAGAGCAGAGCTCTTGAGAGCAGTGTTTGCCAGGTAGTGGCAAAGGCCACATGATGCAGAGAGTGGAAGGAACACAGGCTCTGGACTTCTCAGCCTCTGCTTTCCCATCTGTAAAATGGAGGTAACAGTAGTACCCAATTTAGAGTTTCCGAATTTAAGAAAGATGGTGTTGCAACATGTTTGGCATGTAATACCTGCTCGATAGATGTGTTCTTTTCCTAGGCAACTTAGCAGGAGGCCATGCTCAAAGTCCAAGGAGCCTAGGACCTCTCTCTCTTTTTCTAAGTTGCATATTTAAGAGTGACACAAATTCTTAAGTATTCTGGGTTGTTCTCAGCTCTCTGGGAAGGAGGAGAACTTAAAGCTTTTCAGTAAAGGTTACTCCATGATTGACAAAAGAGTCTGAAAAGTACCTAAGAGGCATGTTTTGCCTCAGACTAGAGCTATTTAAAAAACTAAACTGACAGAAACTAGTTTGAGTTGGAACATTGCTGACTTACTTATAGATACCTGTAAAGGTGCCTTTTCAAACAGGTGGATTTCTGCCATCAGTTGCTATTTGGCAAAAGCCACTTCTTGCTCAGTTACTTATTTTGAGAGTCAGCTTAGAACATAGGGTTTGGAGTCAGATTTAAGAGAATTCTGTCTGTTCTGATCACAGCCTCAGCTCTCCCACTTGTGAAGTGGGAATAATACTGCTTCTCTCAGAAGGTGGCCATAAAAATCATATGAAAGCATGTGTGTAAGACATCTAACTTCCTAAGTGGGGCTTCCCTGCTGGCCCAGATGGTAAAGAAACTACCTGCAATGCCAGAGATGTAGGTTCAGTCCCTGGGTAGGGAAGATCCCCAGAAGAAGGGAATGGCTACCCACTCCAGTATTCTTGCCTTGAGCATTCTGTGGATGGAGGATCTTGGCCGGCTACAGTCCATGGGGAGTCATGAAAGATTTGGATGCGACTGAACAACTAACACTTTCACGTTGACTTCATATGATATGTAAAGGTTATTGGTTGAGAATTTTCCAATTTTAAAATGTCACGTTTGTAAATGTTATGAGAGGTAACAAGAAGTAAATTTTCACCCAAACTATTTATTAGTATTTCTGTCCAATTGTGTATTTGAGATGGAAACGACAATGGCAACCCAATCCAGTGTTCTTGCCTGGAAAATCCCATGGACAGAGGAGCCTGGTAGGCTGCAGTCCATGGGGTCGCTAAGAGTCAGACACGACTGAGCGACTTCACTTTCACTTTTCACTTTCATGCATTAGAGAAGGAAATGGCAGCCCACTCCAGTGTTCTTGCCTGGAGAATCCCAGGGACGGGGGAGCCTGGTGGGCTGCCATCTGTGGAGTCACACAGAGTTGGACACGACTGAAGCGACTTAGCAGCAGCAGCAGCAGTGTATTTGAGAAAATTGAACTCGCTGCTGCTTTTATGGAGGGAGAATCAGCACAGATCTCTGTGCCTTACAGCTCTCACGCCACCGAAGAATGACTATCCCATATCATGCTCTCAGTGCTACCAGAAACTAGCATGAGGCAGTTTATAACATGATTTTACAGAGTTGGTGATGGTTGCAAAAGCTGATATTTCTTTAGTTAATATCTATGCCTGTCAGTTTGCCCCTCACCACCTTCAAAATCTAAGTCCAAATTCTTTTCTCTAGAAGGAGGCTACAGACTCTCTCTGCTTCATCCTGATAATTTCTCCATTTCAAGTCTCTTAATCACCCATTTTTTCAAGCTGCCTTTACTAACTTGCATTTGTAGATCTATTGCTTGGTAAACAGAACATTTCATATTATGCTGTTTGCCCACTTTGATTTTTTTTTCCCTTGAGGATTAGTTCCATTTCATATATGTGTGTTTATCACTATAGCTTCTGGTGCAGAGAGGGGCATTCTGTAGTTTTACTACTTATTATATTAACTTTTGATATAACATAATATAAATCAGTTTATAACATAAACTTTTGATATAACATAAATCAGTCATAACAGATTTGAGATTAGCAGTTAACAGAGGGAACAGCCAACACTCTATGGGAGGAATAAGTGAGGTTGAAGCTGGTGAGTGGTGAAAAGAAGAGAAACCACATGTTTAGTTGGGCAATCAGGCAAATAAGCAAAGTAAGTGCTCTGATAGGGGAAGTACAGGCTATTACGGGCACTTGAAACCAGAAACTTTAGTGGGACGTGGGGGTCAGAGGAGTTTAAGTGGAAACCTGTTGGGTGAGGTGGGGTTAGCCAGGTGAAGTTGTGGATTTGGGCAAGAAGCTGTTCCAGATAGAGGGGGAGAACATCCTGTATTTCAGAAGCAAAGTGAGTTTAGTTTGTGATTTCAGATTGGGGGGTACAGTTGGGTATGGGAGGGTGTGGCATGGGGAGACAGGTTGTAAAGGGCCTGGCAGACCATGTTAAGAAATTGAAATCTTTATCTCAAGAGTGGTAAGAAATTATTATAGAGTTTTAAGCCATTGACTGCTGTAACTAGAAGGACAGGTTGGAAAATTCCCTCCGGCTTGGGGGATGTGAGGATGGCCAGAGAACTGAGTCACCTGTAGTGATACCCAGGTAGGAGAAGTCTTAGTCTGGGCAAGGGCATGGGCCAAGGGGCTGGAGCAGGATGGGCAGAGTGGAGGTTTCAGAGATGATTGGGGAGGAAGAGTGAAGTACAGTGCCTAGCCTTCTGAGAAAACCAGCTGCTACCAGGTGAGATGACTCCTAGGAGGTTTGTGGTGGAGGACAGTGAGTTTGGTTTGAGTTCTGGGGTCTACAGGACATCAAAAGGGAGATGTCAGCTTAAGTCTGAATTTAAAGTTGAGGAAAAAGAGGAAGAGCACAGTGAGTTGCATTCTGTGAATCTCCCCCGTATGGATTGTCATTGCAGCTGTGAGGTAATAAGACCATCAGGGTAGGTGGTGGAGAGGGCTGAGGGCTAAACCATGAAGGGCAGCCTGCAAAGGAGACTTGGGAGGGATGGTCAGAAAGGTCAGAGGAAGCCCTCAAGAGTGCACTTCAAGGAAGAAATAGTTACTGGTGTCTGATCCTGTGGAGCCACGAGAAGTGGGTCATATCTGGTGGCTTTGGCAGCAGGAACAGTTTCAGAAGCTTGATGGCTGCTGGGCCCGGAGCAGAGAGGGTGGAGGAGTGGGTGGGAAGTGAGAAAGGAGAAACAGCATGTGTCCATGCAGTGCTTCTGCTGGTCTGGGTGGAGCCTTTGAGGCCTTTAGGAAAAACTGTGCCCCTGTGGGTGGAGGCAGTCCCGAGTGGGTGATGAGTGAGACTTCAGTTTCTATGTACCGTCTTAGCTGGTGCCTGTGTTTAGTATGCAAACTGCACCCCTTGTGCATGGGGCCCTCGAAGACATTTTTGGTTGTTACAGTTGAACCTGGGGGGATGGGAGGGACTGTCACCCAGTAGGCAGAGGCCAGGGATGCTGCTGTGTAGCACATTGTAGCTTTTCACCTGTTTTTTGGTTTTTTTCCTTTAGTCATTTTCACTACCCACCACCCACCCCCTAATAAATACTCTAATGCAAGGTAACCTTGTGTCCTAAATTCTGTCTCTGGGCACATTGTAAGACGTCTGTATTTTAATACCATTGGTTAGGAAATTCTGTTTTGGCAACCCAGGGACGGATATTGCTTTAGCTAACCTAAAGTAGCCCATAATTCAGTGTCAGGTTGATAAGGCTTTAATGCACAGCCAGCCAGCCCATTGACTGTCAAGCTTGGAGAAAAGACAGGAAGTGTTTCTTGTCTTTAGAAGCAAAACTTGCTTCTGGCTTTGGGAAGAAAAGAGTACAAATGGTTCTCACCAGATAGGGTTGCAGCAGCTCTCCCAGCATTTTGGGAACAAATCAAGTCATTATCTTGACGATGTCAAAACTGTGTTCCCAGACCAGTTGCTGTCTGAAACATTTGGGGCTGATGAGGAGAAGAATTAATTAGCAGCTCTGTCTCTCGGTGTCCTTTTTCAGCCTTCTCAGATTGCAGCCTGAGTCCCTCAGACATGAAGGCTGCTCATTTGATAATCTGTGTTTTGCTCAGTACAGAAAGGTTGCTGGCTAAATGTTGGGAGCCCCTCTAACCTGAGGCTGCCAGTGTCCTGGGTCCAATGAACAAGAAAATCTACTGTAACGTGTTGTCAATGGGAAAGCATTTGAATTCACAGAACAGCCTTGGGGAATCCTGGGTAAGTTTGATGAACTAAATTACCTTTTCTGTTTTCAGAAATATTTTACCCTGCAACAGTGGGTGATTCTAAAGCTCTTGGAAGAATGAAAACAAACTTAATATTAAGTTTTGGCAAAGAGTGTGTAAGACAGTGAGAATATAAGGGTTAAGAACAGGAAAACATCTTAATTTTAAAATAGTGGTAGCGGAGGTGAATTAAAATGAACTGCCGCGTTGAATGCAAGATATGCCTTGGTTGTGGACATGTTGCTTCTGAATTAATTATTATATGTAGAGGCTTATTTTAGGCCCCTCCCTGTAAAATTGATTTTTCGTATAATTTAAAAAGATAAAGCTAATGATACAAACTCTTACTGCATGGTGAGTGCCATATACAAATGGTAAACCATGCTTTTCTTATATCTGCATTTATAGCCTAAGTCTACAATATCACAAAATGGTAAAATACACTGCTTCTTAATTTCTGTAGTGGACCAACCAATACTGTGAAAGGGCAAAGTGGTAGTGGGGAGAAAGTGGGAAGTTTTAGGCTAAAGAATATTGATGTAAATCTTATTTCCAATATGGCGAACTCTTTGATCATATAGTTAAGATTAACAGTTTGAGATCACTTCACATTTTTTAATTTTTTCCCTAGTCAGAACTGTAGGAAATATTGATAAACATTTATCCTACTTTTAAAGTTCTCCATACTATGACTTAGCAGGAGCAGCATACTATGAAATTCATAGTCTGTCTTCATAACTTCAATAGCATGTGGTTATGTATAGTTAAGAAAACTATTTCTCATGTGTCTTTGATTTTGCCAAATTCTTTTATTAAGGTACTAAAAATTTGTTATGGTAATTCCGTGAGAGAATTTTTTAAATACTTTCAGTTTTCTTGAGATATAATTGACACACAGCATTTTATAAGTTTAAGATATATAACATAATAATTTGACATATATATCATAAAATGATTATCACAATAAGGTTAGGGAACATCTGTCATCTCACATAGATACATTAAATAAATAGGAAAAAATGTGTATTTCCTTGTGATGAGAACTCTTAGGATTTACTCTGTTAACAGCTTTCATATATAATGCACAGCAGAGTTAATTATATTTATCATGTTGTACATTACATCCCTCCTACTTGTTTATCTTATAACTGGAATTTCATAACTTTTGACTACCTTCATCCAACCTCCTCCCCATGCACCCCCCAGCCCCCCACCCCGCCTCTGGTAGTCACAAGCCTGATCTCTTTTGGTGAATTTGTTTGATGCTGAAGTATAATTCACATGCTAGTTCCTGGTATGCAACATAGTGACTTCACATTTCTTTACTTTTCAAAATGATCTCCGTATGTCTAATTATCTGTTACAATACAAAAATATTATGATAATATATGCTATATTCCCTACACTGTACGTTTTATACCTGTGACTCATTTATTTTGTAACTGAAAGTATGTACCTCTTAATCTCTCTCTCCACTGCCTTCCTCTGGCAACCACATGTTTGTTCTCTGTATCTGTGACTCTTTTTGTTTAGTTAAGTTTGTTCATTTGTTTCGTTTTTTAAATTCCACATATAAGTGAGATCATACAATTTTTGTCTTTCTCTGACTTATTGCATTTAGCATAATACTCTCTAGGTCCATCCATCTTGTGGCAAATGGCAGGATTTCATTCTTTTTTATGGTTGAGCAATATTCCATTGTATATATACATTCCACATCCTTTTTATCCACTCACCTATTGATGGGCACTTAGGTTGCTTCCATATCTTGGCAATGGTAAAATAATGCTGTAGTGAGCATAGTGCTGTATACATCTTTTCTATAGTGTTCTTGTTTTCTTTGGATAAATATCCAGGAGTTGAATTGCTAGGTCATGTGGTATTTTTGTTTTTAAGGTTTTGAGGAATTAGTGTTTTCCATAGTGGTGGGGCTGCACCAATTTACATTTCCACTAACAATTCACAAGGATTCTCTTTGATAATGGTCATTCTGGCAGGTGTGAGGTGATGGCTCATTGTAATTTTGATTTGCATTTCACTGATGATTAGTGTTGTTGAGTGTTCCACATGTCTATTGGGCAGCTGTATGTTTTCTTTTGAAAAAAAGGTCTGTCCAGAACTTCTGTCCATTTTTCAGTTGGGTTCTTTTTTTTGATGCCAAGTTTTTTGTATATTTTGGACATTAATCCCTTGTCAGATTTATTCTTGACAAATATCTTCTCTCATTCAAGTAGGCTTTTCATTTTATTGATAGTTTCCTTTATTAAGCAAAAGCTTTTTAGTTTCATGTAGTCCCATTTATTTATTTTCTTTTTTACCCCCTTGCCTAAGGAAATGTATCCAAACAAATACTGCTAAAACTGCTGTCAGAGAGCAGATTGCCTATTTTTTTCTTCTACAAATTTTGTGAGTTCAGATCTTACATGTAAGTCTTTAATCCATTTTGAGTTTATTTCTGTAGATGGTATGAGAAAGTAGTCCAGTTCGATTCCTTTGCAGGTAGCTGTCCAATATTGCCAACACCATTTACTGAAGAGGCTGTCTTTTCCCCATTGTATATTACTGGCTCCTTTGTTGGAGATGAATTGCCCATATAAGTGTGGGCTCATTTCTGGGCTCTCTCTTCTGTATCACTGATCTGTGTGTCTGTTTTTGTGTCAGTACCATATTGTTTTTGATGACTGTAGCATTATAGTATATAGTTTTAAACCAGGGATTGTGATCTCTCCAGCTTTGTTCTTCTTAATATGGTTTTGGCTCTTTGGGGTCTTTTATATTTCCTTGTAAAATTTAGAATTACTTGTACTGTGAAAAATGCCATTGGTATTTTGATGGAGGAAAGAATATTTTTATGGATAAATAATTAAGGAAAAGCAATTAAGATAATCCTTGTGTTAGTGTGTTAGTTGCTCAGTCGTGACTCTTTGTGATGCCATGGACTATAGCCCACCAGGCTCCTCTGTCCATGGAATTCTCCAGGCAAGAATACTAGAGTGGGTTGCCATTCCCTTCTCCAGGGATTAAGCCCAGGTCTCCTGCATTTCAGGTGGATTCTTAACCATCTGAGCCACCAAGGAAGCCTTATACCTTCATAATATCAGTAGTCTTTCTACCATATTGCAAGCCTCAGTGAAAATCAAAACCATAGCCTTGATGAGATGGACCTTTGTTGGCAAAGTAATGTCTCTGCTTTTTAGTATGCTATCTAGGTTGGTCATAACTTTCCTTCCAAGGAGTAAGTGTCTTTTAATTTCATGGCTGCAGTCACCATCTGCAGTGATTTTGGAGCCCAAAAATATAAAGTCAGCTACTGTTTGTCCTGTTTCTCCATCTATTTGCCACAAAGTGATGGGACTGGATGCCATGATCTTAGTTTTCTGAATGTTGAGCTTTAAGCCAACTTTTTCACTCTCCTCTTTCACTTTCATCAAGAGGCTCTTTAGTTCTTCACTTTCTGCCATAAGTGTGGTGTCATCTGCATATCTGAGGTTATTAATATTTCTCCCTGCAATCTTGATTCCAGCTTGTGCTTCCTCCAGCCCCACGTTTCTCATGATGTACTCTGCATATAAGTTAAATAAGCAGGGTGGCAATATACAGCCTTGACGTACTCCTTTTCCTGTTTGGAACCAGTCTGTTGTTCCATGTCCAGTTCTAACTGTTGCTTCCTAACCTGCATACAGGTTTCTTAGGAGGCAGGTCAGGTGGTCTGGTATTCCCATCTCTTTCAGAATTTTCCACAGGTTATTGTGATCCACACACTCAAAGACTTTGGCATAGTCAATAAAGCAGAAATAGATGTTTTTCTAGAACTCTCTTGCTTTTTCGATGATCCAACGGATGTTGACAATTTGATCTCTGGTTCCTCTGCCTTTTCAAAATCAGCTTGAACACCTGGAAGTTCATGGTTCACTTATTGCTGAAGCCTGGCTTGGAGAATTTTGAGCATTACTTCTAGCATGTGAGATGAGTACAATTGTGCAGTAGTTTTGAGCATTCTTTGGCATAGCCTTTTTTTGGGATTGGAATGAAAACTGACCTTTTCCAGTCCTGTGGCCACTACTGAGTTTTCCACATTTGCTAGCATATCGAGTGCAGCACTTTCACAGCATCCTCTTTTAGGATTTGAAATAGCTCAACTGGAATTCCATCACCTCCCCTAGCTTTGTTCATAGTGATGGCTTCCTAAGGCCCACTTGACTTCGCATTCCAGGACATCTGGCTCTAGGTGAGTGATCACACCATCGTGATTATCTGGGTCATGAAGATCTTTTTTGTACAGTTCTTTGTGTATTCTTGCCACCCCTTCTTAATATCTTCTGCTTCTTTTAGGTCCATACCATTTCTGTCCTTTATTGAGCCCATCATTGCATGAAATTTTCCCTTGGTATCTGTAATTTTCTTGAAGAAGCCTCTAGTCTTTCCCATTCTATTGTTTTCCTCTATTTCTTTGCATTAATCACTGAGGAAGGCTTTCTTATATCTCCTGGCTAGTCTTTGGAACTCTGCATTCAAATGGGAATATCTTTCCTCTTTTCTCCTTTGCTTTTTGCTTCTCTTCTTTTCACAGCTATCTGTAAGGCCTCCTCAGACAGCTGTTTTGCTTTTTTGCATTTCTTTTTCTTGAGGATGGTGTTGATCCCTGTCTCCTGTACAATGTCACGTACCTCACTCCATAGTTCATCAGGCACTCTGTCTATCAGATCTAGTCCCTTGAATCTATTTCTCTCTTCCACTGTATAATCATAAGGGATTTGATTTAGGTCATACCTGAATGGTCCAGTGGTTTTCCCTACTTTCTTCAATTTAAGTCTGAATTTGGCAATAAGGAGTTCATGATCTTTATGTTATTTAGTTATTAACCCAGGAGGGCTTTCCAAAGCTTTGTCAATGATACATGGTGGATCCCTGACGTTGTGGTCATTGCAGGTGAACTTGGTACTTCCTTGGCTGTTAAACCCTCAGCAGCAGGTATAGATGCCTCTGTTTGCTTTCTGTGATAACTTTCATTATAAATAGCAAAGGTATTTGCTAAGAATGTTTGAAAAGAAAATGTGAACAAATCTATATTTAACTAAACAGACAGGTATTATGAGAAAAAATCCAATAGATGTAGTATGAAGAAATTTTTATAAACAAATATCCCCCACCAATTAACTCACTTGTATTTATATATATATATATATATATATGCATAAAAATAAATATAATGGATATCCTAAAGTATTAACAGTGGTAAAATTTCTTTTGGCATTATAATTTGAAATTTCTTTCTATTTGGGATTTTTTAAAAGTTTCATGATGAACATTTTATATTTATACAATAAAAATAAGAGGGAAGTGAGTATAAACACATAAATGGCAGGGATTTCATAGTCTGGTTAAAAAATTATACATTCCTATATGCAAAACAGAAAAAGAGACACAGATGTACAGAACAGAATTTTGGACTCTGTGGAAGAAGGCGAGGGTGGGATGTTTCGAGAGAATAGCATCGAAACATGTGTATTATCTGGGGTGAAACAGATCACCAGCCCAGGCTGGATGCATGAGACAAGTGCTCGGGCCTGGTGCACTGGGAAGACCCAGAGGAATCCGGTAGAGAGGGAGGTGGGAGGGGGGATCGGGATGGGGATGGGGAATACATGTAAATCCATAGCTGATTCATGTCAATGTATGACAAAAACCACTACAATATTGTAAAGTAATTAGCCTCCAACTAATAAAAATAAATGAAAAAAAATTATACATTGCATGAAGTTATAGATAAGATTATATAAATTAATTGTGTAAAATTAATTTTTTTCATTTTAATTCCATCAGTAATTCCAAAGAAGTTTTTTTTTTTTTTTTTTTTTTTTAGATTTTTTTGTATTTCTTCCATAGGACAACAGATGGGAGGGAGGCATATGTGAATTTTGGGTGTTTTATCTTTTCTTCTGATTTTATTTTTTCTCTATTACTTCAATAGTTTGTCCAGGAGTGTTGTTCCAAAACCTTAGAGAGGGAGTGGAGAATGCCCCATTAAAACTGTTCTGCAAGATCTTCCCCCAACTTCCTCCAGGTGTGACTACCGGCTCCTTGCCTTCTTAAAACCCCACTCAGTCCTGTGGGAAAAGAGTGCTTTACTGAGTACATAGTGATAACGCCTCATTCTGTGGCTGACTTAGTTCATTTAAAGTACTTCAGTTTATTAGTGAAGAAAACTGCCAAGAAGTTGTTTGTGGCAGAATTGAGCTAGATTGATAGAGGAAAGCCCCACAGTATTTCAAGGCAGGCTCTGTTTCATGTTTGTTTGTTTCTCATTCCTTTAGAATAAAAAACTGTTTTTCCTTCCTTTTCCTATTACCACTCAAACATGTGTCTCAGCACACAGCTTGAGATGGGGAGCAAGCTGGCTTTCACAAGCCCCAGGCCGCCCTGTAGGGGTTTGACTTCTCCGTCTGCCCCCGCCACCTGGCTTATTTGTTTCTTCTCCCGGTCCTCTGGGGCCCAAGCTGTGGTGACTCTATGACATAGGAACTCGGAAGCTGGTGAATAAATCCCCGAGCAGGTGGCTGCCTATTGTCTGTCTAAAGGAAGTGAGCAGGGTTCTTCCTGGGGCTGCTTTCATCTTCTGATAGCTTCTAAAGGGCAGAACAGTCCTTAACTGGAGTGGGGTGATTGTCTGCACAGAGTCCTGGGGTCAAGAGGCTTCCTAGGGAAAACCACCTTGGTGGGCTTTGGTCTTTTCCCTCCACGATAACTGAGGCTGTTTGGAGCAAGGACTTGCTTTCTTTTTTTTCTTTTTGGTGAATGACAGAAATTTATTTCACACAGTTCTGGAGGCCATAGGTACAAGATCATGGTAGCAGATGATGGCCCTTTTCTGAGTTGTAGAATTGTCTTGTTAGGACATCTCCTGCATATGAATGAATTTCCTTCTGAGAGTACACTTTTAAGTCCAATTTGTTCATAAGTCCAACAAAGTTAGCCTTAGTACCCAGCTAACACATTCGGCTATATACTGCTGCTTTTACACATGTTTCCGGACATCCTGGGCTTGAAATAAAGGTACTGTACTAATGTAGTCTATACAGTACTGTGCAGTTAAGTACACAAAAAAAGGACTTACTTTCTGATGTGGGCGTGTCTGGTATTTCAGTGGTCTCAGTACCGCTGGATTAGATGCAGATACTCAGAGTAACAATTTCCTATGGGGGGAAAAAACACAGTGCAGGTGGGATAAATAAGTCGACTTAATCCATTGATTGGTTCATTCAGAGGTTTGTAATATGTAGTATCTTTTAGATATTATTAATTCTAAAGAGAAGCTCTGATCTTTAACTAGGTTTTATGGTAGCCATTAGGGTGTTTATTACCAAAAACCACTCACCACTCATTTTAAAAAGATGGCGCAAGCCACTCTTTGCTCCCCATATCTGTGCATAAGCGTGAATGCAGATCTTTAATAGTATATATCTTCATGCTGAGCAGCAAGAACAGATAAGCATCTTCTCAAAAAACCCTAAATAGAAAATAAGCTGGACTCTTACAGAATTAAGTCTTAGGAGTGAGAGGCAATGGCTGGCAGCCTGAGAGGACATACAAGGTCTCAACTGTAGCTCTTGGGGTTATGGTAGGGAGAGGTTTAGTTATAAGAAAAAGGCCCTGTAGCCTTCTTTCCCATAACGCTTCCATTTTATCCACCTTCTTTTCCCATTCTTCCCCTGAATTGTCTTTTAACTTTCTTTAGCCCCCTTTCCCCTATTCCCACACTCCAAAATAATCTCCTGCCATATATTTAGCAGTTGCTCCAAAGTAATGTAGACTTCTCTGGAAGTCTTCACTTTAAATCCAGCCATCTTTCTGCCTGAGTGCTGTGTTTCACATCTTGAGAAAGTTGAGTGGGAGAGAGTAAAGGAAAGCTGGAAAGGGGATGAGAGGCTAGAGAGGAGAGCAGAGTAGAAAACTGAAGGAAGTAGATGAACCTGACATGAACAGGGTGCCCGGCAGTTCCTGGTTGATACCAGGAAGATAAAGACATCATCATTGCTTGTTAAATAATATTTGGTAATCAAGGACATATTTAAAAGATTCTTAGGTAACATTTCTTTTGACAGAGAACTGCCTAAGAGAAAAGAAAGATAACTTGTAGGAATCTGTGTTCCAGCTGTGCATCAATGTGGCATCAGCAAAGGTTAAGACTGCCTGAAAATAGGCCCAAATGGTCTGCAGGGCATTTCCATGAAACTATCAAGAAACTTAATTTCTGTGCTCTAAAAATGTTTTGGAATATGAGGAAAAAAAAAAGTTTCCCAGCTCATTCTATAAAGAGATAATTATCCTTTTTATACAACTGAACAAGGAAAAGACACCAAAATCCAAGGACAGACAGGAAGAAAACTATAGGTGAATTTTACTAATAGAGATAGAGGTCAAAATACTAAGTAAAATAAAATCTACTCAAGATTAGACATGCTTTTCCTCTGAAACTCTTGGCTTCTAAAGAACCCACCTGCCAATGTAGGAGACGCGATTGATCCCTGGGTCAGGAAGATCCCTGGAGCAGGAAATGGCAACCCGCTCCAGTATTCTTGCCTGGGAAATCCCATGGACAGAGGAGCTTGATGGGCTACAGTCCATGGGGTTGCAAAGAGTCGAATACGACTGAAGTAACTGAGCATGCATTGATTTTTTAATTACAGTACAAAATGTGTTTTAATATTAAGTTATCAGCTGCAAAAAGAAAGGGGGAGTACTCATTTGAATGAACCAGCAGAAACTTGGAATTTTGCCAGCCTTCTACTTCAGCCGTGCCAAAATGTAATTTCTTTATTCATCCAATCACATTCTTGACTAATCTGCTCACGTCTGTACTATGCCTTGGCTTTACCCCCTGTTACAGCTTAGAGATCTTTAAAGAAAATATTTTGAAATGTTTTCTCTTGATCAGGGTATTTGCGGTTAGATACTGCGTACACTCCTTTTATTACAGAATGAGCTATTTTTCTATCATGGGATCCTTTGCTAGGAATGAAATGCTATTGTAACTTTGTCGTCTTTTTTTTTTTAAGAATCACCTTTCAGATGCTTTCCTGTAGAAAGTGATTTAGATGTTTACATCCTCTACTTCTTAAAGAATTAAGCATGTTCAGAAGTATTTAATATTGAATAGTTCTGTTAGCTGATAACGATAAAATTACTATTGTGTGTTGAGAGCTGCTTTGTGCCAGGCTATGTGTTTTAAATGTTTTTGATTCTGACTACTTCCCCATGATGAAGATTGTACCGTAATTTTCATTTTCACATTTGGGAAAATTGAGGCTTAAAGTGACTGAGTTTTTTGGGAGCACCCATGTGGAAAGTGACATCTGAGAGGAACTCAGGCCCTTGCTCTGAAGCCCCATGCAATTCTGGTTTCAGGGTCAAGTTTGTTTTCGGCAGAGAGTCATGTACTGGGGAACCAGAGTAATATAGAGGATTCAGTAAATTTGAATAATGTAATGAAGTATTTTCTTAACTATAGTGAGGATTTTGTTCTAGAGACCACATAATAAAAAAGAATAGGAACTAATTGGTAAATTTGACATTTATTACTTTTACCCTGAACTTTTGGTAAATTCAAAGTTCCCTTTGAATTTATTTTATAGGAATTTGGGAAGATCAGTAAATTACTCTTAGTGGTTATATTGGAAATTAAACCGAAGTATAGTGATAATCTCAGTGAATGATCATTTAAAAAATATCATTTATAGCAACGGTTCTCAGACAGTAATGTTCATCTGATCCCCTCAGGGATCTAAAAACTCAGATTGCTATCTACAGTATAGGAGGGTTGCAGTCTGAGTTTTAATATATGGAGAATAGTATGGGGACTCCTTAAAAAGCTAAAAAAGAACTGCCATATGACCCAGCAATCCCACTTCAGGGCATATACCCAGAGAAAATCATAATTCCAGAAGATACATGGAGCCTACGGTTTATTGCAGCACTTTTTACAACAGCCAGGACTTAGAAACAACCTAAGTGTCCATCAGCAGGAATGGATAAAGAAGATGTGGTTCACATATACAATGGAATATTGTTCAGCCCTAAAAAGGAAGGAAATTGTGCCATATGCAGAGATGTGGATGGACCTAGATGCTGTCATATAGAATGAAGGAAGTCAGAAAGAGAAAAACAAATATCGTATATTACCATATATGTATGGATTCTAGAAAAATGGTACAGATGAATCTATTTGCTAAGCAGAAATAGAGAACAAATGTATGAACACCAAGCGGGAGAAGGGGGTGAATGGGGAGATTGAGACCGGCATAGATGCCCTATTGATGCTGTGTATGAAACATAATTAATGAGAACCTACCGTATAGCAGAAGGAACTCTACTCAGTGCTCTGGAGTGAACTAAATGGGAAGGCAATCCAAACAAGAAGGACTATGTGTATGTGTATATACATTCACTTTGCTATAAAGCAGAAAATAACACAACAGTTGTAAAGCAACTGTACTTCAGTAAGTGTTTTTTTTAAATCTCAGATTGCCGGGCCCTGTCCCCAGACTTGCTGACTCAGTAGGTCAGGGATTTGGCTGAGACAAGTTCCCAGGTGATGCTGCTGCTGCTGCTGCTGATCTGGGGACCATCCTTCAAGAATGGTATAGAAAGAAAGAAGAAAGAAAGTGAAGGCGCTCAGTCATGTCTGACTCTTGCAACCCCATGGAGCCTACCAGGCTCCTCCGTCCATGGAATTTTCCAGGCGAGAGTACTGGAGTGGGTTGCCATTTCCTTCTCCAGGGGCTCTTCCCGACCCAGGGATCAAACCTGGCTCTCCCACATTGTAGACAGATGCTTTACCATCTGAGCCACCAGGGAAGCTATGGATAGAACTGTAAACCAATTGTCTTGTGTTTCCTGAGTTAGCTTACACAGGTGTCTTTTAATAACGTCATTAGCTTTTTTCTACCTCTCCCAAAGATTGGGTTCTCCAGAACAGTGTAAGTGATATTCTATTCCTAGATCTATCAACACCCCTTGAGTTACAGCAGCTTTAAAGGTGGAGCATTGTTGCTCTGAACTTTAGATTTTAAGATCCCACTTATATCAAAGAAGTTAGTACAGTAAGATTTTGCCCATTCATTAACCTCCAGCTTTAGTGGATACTGCTTTTGATGTGAAAATAGATGACGGTCATTGAGCTTGATAAAGACAGGAACAGCATTTTGTGCTTGACCCACAGTTTTTCTATCAGTCCACACTCTAGGATTCACAGTTTGTTCCATTAGAAAGAGCTGGTTCCATATTCATGAAAACAGAGGCCTGGAGAATGGTATGGGGACAGAAATGCTGATGTAATTAGATGGGTCAATAGCTTGCCCCTGAGAAGGCCATTTTGTAGTCTCAGACTGCACCCACAACCCAAAGCAGAATGTTATTCTGATGTCCACCAGGGTCATGGGTGGGACAGTGACTCCATGGAGCCATCCCCACTATTGGGAGAACAGCAGGTGATCTGCCTCTTCTTCCTGCAACACTTGTCTTGACAACATGTAACTTAAACATGCCAGGTGCATACTGTATCAATCTGGAATGATTGAACTCTTCCATTGTGCTAGATATATGACATAATTGCCCGTACTGCTAAATTGAGTCAAATGAATAAACATATATCAGGATTCTGAATCCAATTAGGTAAAGTATTCTAATTTACATGTTATGGGAATTGTCCTTACTCTGGGATGTTTTGGTGCCAGAAGCTTTGCTGGATTTCTCTTTCTTTCCTTGCAGTGACTGAGAATTAGCTGCGTAACCCAAAAGTTTAAGATTCCTATTTGGCTGGATATTAAATCCCATAGGCTGGTTTGGAAAGCCTTCAGAAATTCTTTCAGATTTGATGAGTCCAGACTTGTACTGGAATATGAAATATTTGATTTAACAAGGTCTGTGTGTTGCCAACGTGTGAATGTTTTTGAAAATGTGTTTCTCAAAATACAATTAGGAAAATATTCCTTTGAAAAGTTAAAATTACCTTTTAGTGGTGATAAAGATGCTGACAAATCCTTCTAAAATAAAAACAAGGAGAAGGAAATGGCAACCCACTCCAGTATTCTTGCCTGGAAAATTCCACGGACAGAGGACCTTGGTGGGCTGTAGTCCATGGGGCCGCAGAGTGGGACGCGCCTGAGGAGAATGAGTACAGCTCATTCTTGTTTCAGGTGTATGACATAATGCGATACGTGTGTATACTGTGAGATAATCACAAGAGGTTTAGTTCGCCACATACAGTTACATTGTAAGAACTTTAAAGATTTATTCTCTTAGCAACTTTCAAATATACAGTGTTATTAACTCTAAAAAAAAAAAAATAAAAATAAAAAAAATAAAAAATAAAAACAAAAAAAACTTTTAACTTCATGATGCTATAATAACATCATTAAATTGTGTGTAGACAAACATATTTGGTCATATTTAAAGTAATCCTTAAACTTCACAGAGCTATACTTAAGAAAACTACTTTTTAATCTTTCTACTCTAATGAAAATATTACTTCAGAGTTGATGACAGGAAAGGGGTGGCTAGATTGCAATTCTTATTTCTTCTTTCTCTGGAATCTGTTCTGTTTAGAAGAAGAAACCAAAAGTTGTAACTGAATAGAGACACATTTTTTAAAGTCTTATTTTGAGGAGGAAGGGAAATTTTGGAGCCACATCTGATAATGAACCTCAAAAAGATCTTGAGGCATATTAAAGTTTATTAATTAGCTTATCTTATTTAATTTCCTTATGTTTAAATTAAAGAATAGATATTGCCCATATAAAAATTCTTCTGTTTGTGCATATATGTGTGTGCTATAGAAACAGAAGTTCAGTGTGCTTAGTAATTCCCAGTGAAGCATTTGGGGACCTTAATCTCTCTTAATTACGCTCTCCTCTGATTGAGTGTGGGTTGAGTTTTAGGCTGCAGGGTCAGCCATGCCAATTTTAGAGTCCCAGTGCTTCCAATTACTAGATGTGACTCTAATAATACAATATCATTTAATCATGAAGTCTGTTTCCACATTTATGAAGTAGGTATAATCATATTATAAACCATGTGGTTGTAGAGTGCTTAGTAAATAATCTGTAATATTAGCTATCATCCTGATAAATTGCACTACTACTTTCATTTTCTTTTTGCAAGAAAAATAAAGGATTCTGAGTATGTTGAGTGATCTGGATAAGAACACAAGAGGTGGAAATAGTTGCATCAGTGTTATTTACTTTTCATGGTATTTTAGTCTTATTTCACTTTGGTCCCTTTGATAAGATAAAATATAAATATACCCAAGATCACTTTAAAGTTATAGTATAATGATTAAGGTGCCCTGGTGTATAAAAAGATACTTAGAAAACTAAGGTTTATAAAATGAAATAAATTAGACACAGTGACTATATGGTTTTCCTTTTTAGTAGCTGTTTTTTCATTACTCCATTGATCCAAAGTGGGATTTTAAAATTTAATGTCCTTGTTCCATTAAGATAATTCAATCATTTATCCAATTACTTTACTTACTCAAATTAAGTTCCTAACCCATTTGGTGCTTTCTCTCTGGCTACTTCCCTGAGTCATGACTTTCCAGCAGTTTTAGTTTTATTTGTTTACTTTTCTACTTTTGTTGACTAGGCTTCCAGTTTAGTTCTTTTCCTTGAGAGAGTTCCTTCTCTTTTGTTTCCTGTCTTTTCACAAAGATCAATCCACTCTGTATTTCACATTTTAACTTACCTATATTTGTTTTAACATAAAAACATTTTAAATTATTATAAATGTTTAAATAACCCTTCCAAAATTACTTGGTATTGTGGTTTGAAAAAAGTGATCTTTGATAAAGAAAGGTGGGTCAAATCTATGTTCCAGAGATGGGAGGGAAGCTGAGCAATGGATTGTCAGAAATTGGGATAGAAAAAGGTTCTCAAAAGCTAAAGACCATCAACATGAACAAATATACAACTAAGTTCTACTGAATGCAGCTCCCTGATATCTGGATGGAGGGGGCAGGGGTGAGTTGTGTGCCTATGAATTGAAGAGACCTGGATCAATAGCAGCTCTCCTTAAAGAGATTTAGGTTTTAGCCAGCCGTTTGACATAGTTGGCCATCTCCAACAGATTTAGTGTCACAGCTCTCAGAACAAACAAGATAATCATCCCATTGTTTTCTGCCTTGGTCAGGATGCCTCTGAGGGCTTGTGTTCACTTCTGAGCTTCACATTTTCAGAGGGCAAACCAGGGAGGTAAATGGACTAGAAACAGTGCCCTGCCAGGAACATTTGAAAGGCTGTTGAGTGAAAAGGAGAGCAAAGTTAATTTTCAGCCTCAGGGGGCAGAGTTAGAACTTTTGAATAGGCACAGAAGATGATTCCTTTCTTTGTCAATTAATTCAAGATTTTTTTCTGTGCATACATAGGTAAGATGGGGATTATACTATTTAGTAATTGCTTTTTCACTGGATATAGCATGCGTATCGTTTCATGTTGTATATCTGTATTACATTTCTAATGGGAGCATAGCATTCCATTATATGAGTGCACTCCTGTATTATTGAAATCATCCCTTACTGTTAGTCATTTTGATTCTTTCCAGTTTTTAAATATCATAAACAACAACACTACAGTGAACATTTTTGAGATATTCTCATCACTCTTGTGCTTGTCAGGTTAATTCCTTAGGACAACTTCTCAGAAATGGAATAACTGGGTCTGAGTTAGTCATTTTATATTTTTAAGGCTTTGGATACTTATTGCCAAATTGTCTTACCAGTAGAACTGGACATACTAAAGACTTTGGATTGCCCTCTTCCACCCCAAATCAGAGATGTTGTAGAAGGGATTTTGGCAGTGGGTTGTATGTTGGACCATGATCTGCAACCCTTGAAAAACACCATGAAAGTTTTTACATAGGACCAGATGATTATTTTATCTAGAGATGTGATTTTTTAGTCTTAGCATGTCAGTTATACTGTTGTAGCAAACTTATTGTTAAGAATCTGTAAGGAAAACATTGTTGAAGATTTCTGCAATTAAATAGGATTGTAGAGGAAAAAAAAAGTAAAGGCGATTCTTTGGGCAGAAGGAAAATGATCACAGATGGAAGCAGAAAGTTGCAGGAAAATAAGTGGATGAAGTTTAAAAAAAGGTAAATATGTGGATAAAGTTAAAAGTAAATATGTGAGTAAAGTTAAAAGAATACTGACTTGATAATTCAAAAGTAAAATTTAACATATATTGTGGTAGGCTACAGTCCATGGGGTTGCAAAGAATCGGACACAACTGAATTTCATCTTTTTAATGTTTGACTCATAATTGCAACTCACTAAATAATTATTGAATGAACGAAAGACAATTGTTGTGGAATATAGGCTGAACTGGCATAAATAAACATTTTTTTTCCTTGAAAAGATGTACTTCTCATCTTTGTGGAAAAAGTACTATTGTTCATATCTTGCAAATTGGGAAACAGATGCATTGATTCTCAAATCAATCTGACAGCCAGATACTATAATTTCAGATAATATCTAATCACATGTAGAAGGAATTACAACAAGTACTTTTTTTGGTTGTTTAAGAGAAAAAGCAAAGCAAGTCTGAATAGCTTAGCTCTGTCACATAAAACTGTTCAAAGCAAACTGATGAAATATTTTGTCAGACTTTATTTTTATATACTGACCATTAATAGAAACTAATTTTGTTTATTTTATATAAAACCCTTACTAAAGTCTCTGTTGCTCAGAAACTAATTCTGTTATCCATGCCCCTAACATGGCAACTTTGTCTGTGTTTCTGTTCTTTGTGCATTGTGTTCAGTCTCAAACTGTGAATATTCCATTAACTGAGAGCTCTGAATAGCCATTGTGTGACTGGAGTGATACTCTGTCTGTGTTAGTTCCATGCACTGTGTTTGAGAATAAATGTGCTGTTTTATTTCTGATGGGACTTCTCTCATTGCCACTCATAATAAGGTATTGAAACATGTGAGTAAACCTCATAAGTACTTTGTGCATTGTTGAAACATACAATCTTTCATTTTAGAATTGCTTGAGTATACATGTATTTCTGTATTTTCAAATAGGAAGTAGAATCACCACCAGTGTCTATTCTTTGGGCTTTAGGTGAAAAGTGTCAGTGAAATTGAATCCAGAATTATCTGTTTATGTATGCTTTGTTTGGCTGAGGTTCCCTCCACCCTCACTGCTTTTTTTCCTATCAGAATCTCAAATTAGTCTGTGGTTCAGAAATGTTGAGGGACTCTGACCCAACAAATTCGGTTCAATCCTGGTAGCTTGTTTGATCACTAGAAAGTGGTATAAACACCCGACTGGTATGGGGTACTCATAGGTGCTGAGTAAGTGGGAGACAGAGTCACTTGGCACAAATGTGGTTGCTCAGGCAGCAAGGCATGTGCAGGGACAACTTCACTGAAAAATGGTGACTGGCCTCACCCTTTACACAGTTATGCCTGAGGGTCTAAAAGAGACAATAAAATCTGACATCCTCTGTTTTTCCTTTGCAAGTCCACTCCTATATCCTTTTGAAGACCACTAGGCTTATTAGGCCAAAGAGGAGATGTCAAGAGTGAACATTGACATTTTAGGAATCAGTGAACTAAAATGGACCAGGAGGGGGAAATTTAATTCAGATGACCATTTTATCTATTACTGTGGGCAAGAATCCCTTAGAAGAAATAGAGTACCCCTCCTAGTCAACAAGAGGGTCTGAATGCAGTGCATTCAGATTGGGTGCAGTCTCAAAAATGACAGAATGATCTCAGTTCATTTCCCAGGCAAACCATTCAGTATCACAGTAATTCAAGTCTATGCCCCACCACTAATACCAAAGAAGCTGAAGTTGAATGGTTCTACGAAGACCTACAAGACCTTCTAGAATTAACACCAAAAAGAGTTGTCCTTCTCATCATATGGGACTGGACAAAAATAGGAAGTCAGGAGATACCTGGAATAACAGGTGAGTTTGGTCTTGGAGTACAAAATGAAGCAGGACAAAGGCTAAGAGTTTTGCCAATAGAACACACTGGTCATAGCAAACACCCTCTTCCAACAACACAAGAGACGACTCTACACATGGGCATCACCAGATGGTCAGTACCAAAGTCAGATTGATTATATGCTTTGCAGCCAAAGATGGAGAAACTCTATACAGTCAGCAAAAGCAAGATTTGGAAGCTGACTGTGGTTCAGATCATGAACTCTATATTGCAAAATTCAGACTTAAATTGAAAAAAATGGGAAAAACCACTAGACAATTCAAATATGACCTAAATCAAGTCCCTTATGATTATACGGTGGAAGTGACAAATAGATTCAAGGGATTAGAACTGATAGAGTGCCTGAAGAACTATGGACAGAAGTTGTAAAGGAGGCAGTGATCAAAACCACCCCCAAGAAAAAGAAATGCCAAAAGGCAAAATGGTTGTCTGAGGAGGCCTTACAAATAGCTGAGAAAAGAAGAGAAACAAAAGGCAAAGGAGAAAATGAAAGATATACTCATCTGAATGCATAGTTCCAAAGAATAGCAAGGAGAGATAAGAAAGCCTTTCTAAGTGAACAATGAAAAAAAAATAGAGGAAAAACTATAGAATGGGAAAGAGTAGACATCTCTTCAAGAAAATTAGAGATGCCAAGGGAACATTTCATGTAAAGATTGGCACATAAAGGACAGAAACGGTAAGGACCTGACAGAAGCAGAAGATATTAAGAAGAGGTGGCAAGAATACACAGAAGAACTAGGCAAAAAAGATCTTAATGATCCGTATAACCATGATGGTATGATCCCTCACCTAGAGCCAGACATCCTAGAGTGCAAAGTCAAGTGGCCCTTAGGAAGTATCACTATGAACAAAGCTAGTGGAGTTGATGGAATTCCAGCTGAACTATTTCAAATTCTAAAAGATGATGCTGTGAGAGTGGTGCACTCAACATGCCAGCAAATTTGGAAAATTCAACAGTGTCCACAGGGCTGGAAAAGGTCGGTTTTCATTCCAACCCCAAAGAAAGGCAACGCCAAAGAATGTTCAAACTACCACACAATTGCACTCATCTCACACACTAGCAAAGTAATGCTCAAAATTCTCCAAGCCAGGCTTCAACAGTACGTGAATGAGAACTTCCAGGTGTTCAAGCTGGTTTTAGAAAAGGCAGAGGAACCAAACATCAAGTTGCCAATATCCGTTGAATCATAAAAAAGCAAGAGAATTCCAGAAAAGCATCTGTTTCATTGACTATGCTAAAGCCTTTGACTGTGTGGATCACAACAAACTGTGTGAAATTCTTAAAGAGATGGGAATACCAGACCACCTTACCTGCCTCCTGAGAAACCTGTATGCAGGTCAAGAAGCAACAGTTAGAACCAGATATGGAACAACAGATTGGTTCAAAATTGGGAAAGGAGTATGTCAAGGGTGTATATTGTCACGCTGCTTATTTAACTTATATGCAGAGTACATCATGCAACATGCCAAGCTGGATGAAGCACAAGCTGGAATCAAGATTGCTGGGAGAAATATCAGTAACCTAGATATGCAGATGACACCACCCTTATGGCAGAAAGCGAAGAGGAACTAAAGAGCCTCTTGATGAGGTTGAAAGAGGAAAGTGAAAAAGCTGATTTAAAACTCAACATTCAAAAAATGAAGATCACGGCATCCAGTCCCATCACTTCATGGCAGATAGATGAGGAAACAATGGAGAAACAGTGAGAGACTTTATTTTGGGGGGCTTTATTTTGGGGGGCTCCAAAATCACTGCAGCCATGAAGTTAAAAAGACACTTGCTCCTTGGAAGAAAATCTATGACAAACCTAGACAGCATGTTAAAAAGCAGAGACATTACTTTGCTGACAAAGGTCTGTCTCGTCAAAGCTGTGGTTTTTCCAGTAGTCATGTATGGATGTGAGAGTTGGACCATAAGGAAGGCTGACCGCCAAAGGATTGATGCTTTTGATCTGTGGTGTTAGGGAAGACTCTTGAGAGTCCCTTGGACTGCAAGGAAATCAAAGCAGTCGGTCCTAAAAAAAATCAGTACTGAGTGTTCATTGGAAGGTCTGATGCTAAAGCTGAAGCTTTAACAATACTTTGGCCACCTGGTACAAAGAGCCAATTCATTGGAAAAGTCCCTGATGCTGGGAAAGATCAAAGGCAGGAGTAGAAGAGGACAACAGAGGATGAGATGTTTGGATGGCATCACCAATTCAATGGACATGAGTTTGAGCAAGCTCCGGTAGATGGTGAAGGACAGGGAAGCATGGAGTGCTGCAGTCCATGAGGTCACAAAGAGTTGGACACAATTGAATGACTGAACAAAGGCTTATTAGGCAAAGTTTTGTAACTTAAGTAAACCAAAGAACTGGAGACCATTTAGTCCTATAAAGTTCTTCCCCACCTATCCATCTAGTTTTCCTGTCTAGTTACTAGTGGGGAGAAAATGGTAGCAGCTGTATGTTTAAGAATTAACTTACTGTACTTATTTGATTGGGAAAGAATGGTTTCATGATTTCTCCCATTGAGCCTCATGCAGACAGATTTAGGTTAAAGATTTCTTCTAGAGAACACAACTCGTTTCTTCTAAGTCTCTTCTGAGTAGGTTGGAATCAACAGGGAAATTTTTTGCAGCATTTCCTTGTTTGGAAGTACCATATAAATGAAGCCATGGTTGGGAATGTTAAACCTATTTATACATCCATGAGAATGTTTTCTTTTGAAAAGCGGCATTCTGGGTCCCTTCCTTGCAGAACTTTAGGTCAGTGTTGCTCTATTTTAAAGCCTATTTGGCACCTGGAGCAGTACATGAGCTTTTTGGAGTCAGACCTTATTTGAGTATGTTCCTGCAAATGTTTTTTAACTGACTAAGTGATATTGAATTTAGAGTCAATTTTTAAACTCCCTCAGAACTGTTTAGTATAAACAAAATTTATAGTCTCCTAAAAAGAAAGAGAAGAGAGAATACTAACATTTATTGAATGCCTAAGTTCAGCAGTTTGCATTCTTTGTTTCATCTTCATGCCCCTATCAGGTAACTATGATTGTTCACACTTTAAACAAAGGTCAGAAGTTAAACACAGATCAGTTTTGACTAAAGGCACAAACCAGTCAGGTGTGAGGTAGAAGGTCACCCTACATGTGGATCGCTTAAGTTTCTCTTAAGGAACTCCATGCCCGGTTTGGTGATAAGCATTTTAACATGCATTATCTTACTCATTCTCACCACATTTAAGCATCAGAGGTTTAAAAAATCGATCTCTCAAGACTGTTTTTAGACCAAGGGCAAACGCTTTTAAAATACTGATATATTTTCCTTCCAGTCAGTCCTTCCTTTGTATATATTTTTGTATAATCTCTTCAACTTTATTCCCACTTTCATGTAACTTTATAAATGAAGGATGTTCTCATTTTAATGTTTTCATGAATATTAAAGTCTGAATAATAATTTAAGTTTCTGATGCTTTTCTGTTAAAATAGTGGGGCACTGAATGTATTTATGCCTAAGTCTGTGGTTTATTTTATTTTTAAACATTTTCTTAGTGTGTATTATTAGAAGCAAAATTGCAGGGTCAGAAGTTAGAAATATTTATTTTTAAAACTGTAACTGCTTGATAAATTTTGCCCAACCAGTTTCTTTAGAAAAGGGCACCACTGTCCACTGCCTGGCAGTTTGTGAGTGCCTGTCTCCCTGCAGACCTAGCCCCTGGGGTTGGGACAGATGGTTCCAGCGCTTCTCTACCCAGCCGTGGTGCTCCATCCTGGATCCACTCCACTGTGGGGTGTTGGGAGGCTGGTAGGGAGAGATCTCTTCTCAGTCTGCATTTGCAACTATTTGCCCTCTCTGCCAGGCCTCCTACTGCCCCTCTGTTATGTCAACTGCACTTTGAAAAGCATAACTTCATACTTCTGTATTGTTTATCATTATCTTCCTTATATTCCATCAGCGTGTCATAGTACTTACCTTGTCTCTAATTGTTCTCACTTCTACGTAGACTTACAAGAGATTTACCTCTGGATTTTTAAACAAGCTCTTGGATTTACTATTTCTGTTCTTTTCTGTTTAATGCCTTTGTTCCTGAAGTATTTTGTTTTGTAACTTTTAACAAATGAGTTGAGTGTTTTTCCTCATTTGGAGATGTAGTCCACTTATTTTGATTACTTAAGGCTTGTATTTATCTCTTTGCTCACCTTGACCAGGTCTCTTAGGACTTAATCAGTAGACTTTCTGTTTTTATTTATTCTATGCCTTTCCCACTCTTAAGTCATTTTGTTATTTTCAAAACAGTCTCATATTAGGATTTATATTTGTTTGAAACAGTTATTTAGGAGAATAGTTTATTTTTCTTCATGTATTGAGTTTTTGTTTAAATGTGTATTTTTAATTTCTGTGGTAGTTTTGTTGTAATCTGCTTGGGATATGGTCTGTCCTTGCTGCTTTGCAGAATGTGTTGAATTCCTCATATGTATACTTAAAGATCTATAAATATATGTGTGTATATATGGACATTTAGGAAAGCTGTATCTCTGTAGAGTTAGCTTAGACTTAATTTAAAAAAAAGTTTTACAGTATTTTCACCACCATGAAAATATGATGTCTTTAACATACCCTGAATTTGAAGCCTTGGCTTGTTTTCCTATCATGGTTAACAGTTTGAGATAACTGAGTCTCCCTATTTGGCTGCACTGTTTCCCAGTGGGCCCAGCTGGGTGTACAGCCTGTGATATGGAAAGAAATCAAGACTCAGGTCCCTAGAAACCTAATCTGTGACCTTGACTTTGTCCCTGAGGTACTCTGACTAGAAAGTTAAACTGACTGTTAGAGAAACTCTCATCATCGTAAAAGGCAAGACTAATTTGATAAAATCTGAACACATCCTGCTTCACACTATTTATTTTGGAAACTGAGCTTTGGAGACTTACTTTCCATTTTAAAACTATCTGCCTCCAATAACTTATACTAATTGTCATGTATACTAAGTATTTCAACATTTGTTTTTTGAAAGTTTGAGGGATATATCTGTGTGAATTTAATAGTTATTTAAGACTCCCTATATTAATCATGAGACTTCCTAAATATGTTTAATCTCTGCATAATAATTTAGCAATAATTAAAGTTTCTGACTTTCTGCTGTTACAGTAGGGGGGCAGTGAATCTATTTTTGCCTAAATCTGAGGAATTTTCTTGAACATTGTCCCCTTAGTGTATATAAGTAGAAGCAAAATGAATGGGTCCGAAATTATTAATATGTGTGTGTATATGTATATGTATAAATAAAATTACTGGAACCACTCTAAAGACCCTTGATGCATTTTGCCAAATTGATTTCTTTTCAAAATGGAAAAATTGACACTCCCGTGGTGGCGTGTGAGTGCCTGTCCCCATGCAGACCTAACCCAGATGAATGGTTCTACATCCCTTCCACCCAGCTGTGGTGTTCCATCCTGCACCAACTCTGCTGTGGGTGTTTCGAGTAACAAGGCGGTGTCATATGTCTTCTCCACAAGAAAAGGCATTGTTACCAAAGCAAACAGCGACACTTGATACAGCTGTGTTGCCAGAGCCAAAGAAAAGCTTCACTGGAGGGATTGTTGATAATTGCTAGAGGTTGTGGCAATGCAGAAGTTACATAGTTTTCCTTTGGCAACACGTGTTAATGGATTTGTTGTAATATTGGAGCCCTCCTCAAATGAAAATTACACTGGGGAAATATAGTAATAAAATAAAAAGCCTTAGTCAGGAATGCATTGCTTAAGATTTAGCAAATAAGATCACAAGTTAAAGAAAAGTAGGTTGCTTAAAAAAATTAATGAGGAAATAGCTATGCTTTGCTTTTAAATAAAAAAAAATACTTAGAGGAACACATTTTTAGCAAGAAAGCAATGACCAGGTTATGTGCTCTGGTTTCCAGGCACTTATATCCTTTAAATTTACACTTAAGAGACATAACACAATTCTGTGTTTTTAATTAATTTATTTTAATTGGAGGCTAATTACTTTAAAATATTGTGATGGTTTTTGCCATACATTGACATGAATTAGCCGCTCACACCTATGGATAGATCAACCAAACAGAAAATTAGCAAGGAAACACAAGCTTTAGATGATACAATGGACCAGTTAGACCTAATTGATATCCATAAGGCATTTCATCCCAAAACAATGGATTTCACCTTTTTCTCAAGTGCACACAGAACATTCTCTAGGATAGATCACATCCTGGGCAATAAATCTAGCCTTGGTAAATTTTTAAAAATTGAAATCATTTCAAGTATCATTTCTGATCACAATGCGGTAAGATTAGATGTCAACTACAGGAAAAATAAACTATTGAAAATACAAATGTTTGGAGGCTAAACAACACGCTTCTGAATAATCAACAAGTCATGGAAAAAATCAACAGGCAATAAAAATATGCATAGAAACAAATGAAAATGAAAACACAACAACCCAAAACCTATGGGATTCAGTAAAAGCTATGCTAAGAGGGAGGTTCATAACAATACAAGCTTATCTCAAGAAACAAGAGAAGCATCAAATAAACAACCTAACTTTACACCTAAAGCAGCTAGAAAAAGAAGAACCGCAAATTAGAAGAAGGAAAGAAATCATAAAAATCAGAGCAGAAATAAATGAAAAAGAAACAAGGAGATTATAGCAAAAATTAACAAAAGTAAAAACTGGTTCTTTGAGAAGATAAATAAAATAGACGAACTGTTAGCCAGACTCATCAAGAAAAAAGGGAGAAGAAATAATCAGTAAAATTAGAAATGAAAATGGAGAAATCACAATTCTATTTTTTAATGGATGCTGAAATGTTATTGAAGCAGAGTCTTAGCTGAGAAACTTAGACACATAGAGATTAATTAAGTGCAACTAATTTTGTTTGAAAGTCAATGCAAAGAAATATGGAAAATTTCATAGGAAAATGCTTAAGAAGTATTTGGTAGAGATTCAGATTTTGTTTATCAGCTTCCTGTCTCATAAAATTAAGTCCTAAATTCACCAAGTGCTATTCCTCCCATTTTCTTTTTGGTTCTGTGTGCAAAAGAATTTGGGATCGTTGTAGTTGGATATATCTGTCTGCTATTACACCCAGGAAATAGACATTTTCCTTTATTCAGGTATTTCCATTTAAAACAGGTTGGAACTGAAAGTCAATGTTTTCCTTCCATTTTCCAATATATACCTTTGGCTTGTAATGGTTTAAAAAAAACAGTGATTAAAAACATTTATGCTTTTAAAATTTTTTTTGAAGTAATAGCTAATTTACAATGTTGTATTGATTCTTGCTATACAGTAAAGTGACTCTGTTATTCATATACATTTTTTTCCATGATGGTTTATCACAAGATGTTGATTATATTAATAGTACTGTGTGCTGTACAATAAGAACTTGTTGTTTATCCATATCCTTTTTTAAAGAGCATATTTGTCAAGCAGGAATTTTTTATATGCCAGTGCATTCTTTGCATCATTTTAACTGACCAGACAACAGTGGCTATTTCTGGCAGAATGATACATCTTTCTGTCTTTAGAAAATTTCTGAAATATGATTTCCTTGGGCTAGAACAGGGTGATTTCTTGCTTAGCTAAAACAAGCGGCAGATTTCTTCCTGAATTACTTTTTCATACTTGGCAGTCTTATCAAACATTGCCATAATATACGACCTAATACAGTAGACGTTAGGTTTAGCAGGAACCTGTCTTTACTTTTCAGCATGTTTGCAGAGAAATATTTGAGCTAATTTTAATTACTGGCTGGGTGAAGAGAGTCTGGCTTTCAGAATTCATGATGCTGATGTGCTGCTGCTGTAACTGGTCAGTCTCTAAGTTTATCTAATAAATAGAAATTGGGACTCTTTTTTCTTTATGTCAGAAATAACAGAAGTCATTATCAGTGGGGAAAGAAAGGTAGTGAGGGTAGAAGGGATTACAGAAGTCAAAGGCATTGTTTTTTTAATTTTAATTTATTGTTTTTGATTACACTGGGTCTTGGTAGCTGCACACGGGTTTTCTCTAGTTGCCTCGGGTGGGGGCTACTCTCTAGTTGTGGTGTGCGGACTTCTCGCTGTGACTTCTCTTGTTTGAGAGCACAGACCCAGTAGTTGTGGTTCACAGGCTTAGTTGCCCCACAGCATGTGGGATCTTCTCAGACCAGGGGTTGAACCCGCTTCCCCTGCGTTGGCAGGCAGATTCTCAGCCACTGGATCACCGGGGAAGTCCAAAAGCATCATTTTGCTTTTATTTTTAAAGCAGATGTCAAAATAATTAACGGTGTTCTCTAACTCAGCCCTCACCCTTAAATTGATAGTTGTTTACTTTTAAAAGTTCTGAATGAAAAGGTGAAGAATTACCTCCTTGTAATCAGTGTGATGGTTGGGAGAAGGTCCATCTTGTTACATTACAAGGTAATGGCAGTATATACATACTTAGACTATTAAACAGTCTAATGTTAAAAAAAAGTCAACTATTATGTTTATATTAGATTTTATCTGTTATATGTTATAGGTTAATGTTGACTTTAGAGGAACAACACACTTCTTATTTTTGTCATTTCAGTTAGCTATAGTTAGAGGCTCAGAGTAGAAAGCTAGGAGTTACTTATAGCGGTCAGGCAGGGAGATTAATGGGGCTCTGCCCATCCACTTCTGCTCTGTGCTTCCAGGATGTTTGCCAAGGCAACCTAGGTCTGTCTTCATAGTGAAAGGAGTGTTCTTATCCTACAGAAGTAGGAATCACTGATGCATCACTAGCAGCATCTCGCCTTGGCCCTGTGACTGCAAATATTTGAAAGGCCCACCTCAGACCCACTCCTCTCTCAGGAAAGAAGACAGGAGTTCTGTGTCTGTAACATTCCATAAAGGCTAAGGAGCATAAGGAGGGTGAGTGGGCAGGGCACCAGCTGTCTGTGCTGAAATACCAGAGCCAGGGCTCTAGTAATTAATGAAGTTTGAGAACATTTCCTTGGCATACTCTACTGCCTGACCCAGTTGACTGGGTCACTCTGGGGAAATGGGCCTTGATTCCTGCTTTTTCTTCCCAAGATTGACCTCTGGCGCTTATATGTTTCAATTTGAAACAATGGACCACCACATTGACATGAACACCTGTACCATCCTGTTAACAATCGGAGGAAGTCTTTATATTTTTTAGTTCTTTATTGAACATACTCTCTCTTTTTTAAGCGTATGTATATTTTAAAAATTTGAACCCTGTGGAACCTGAGTTTGTTTTTTTTTTTTTTTTTCATGAGGAAGAATCAAAAGGATCTTCTCAGAGTATTCTGAAGTTTGAGAAAGGCTAACACTTGCTAGGCTTTATCTTTTTTCAAGGATAAAGAGTTCTCCTATCTTTTCTGGTGAATGAGGGGTATCAGATACTTGTCTTAAATGTTACAAATTATTTCAGTTAAAACAGTCAAAAGTATTATTAAAAAAAAAACAGTGGATACTTGGTAACATCCTTAAAATTATTCAGTAAAAACTTTCCATCAGATTTACAGTATTATCTCAATCTACATATGGAGAGTTAAATCACAAAGTAGTACAGTACTTGCCTGAGATAAGTCACATGATGATGACATCATCCATATTCTCAGTCATTTGTGTAAGAAAAGACTTCTGTTTTATGTAAGCAAAGACTAAGTTTAACAAATGATTCTCATACTGTGATCCTGAACCAGCATCGTTCACATCATCTGAGAGCTTGTTTTAGGGTTCACCCCAGACCTACTGAATTAATCTCAAGAAGTGGGACTCCTGCATTTTGTGTTTTTTAAAGGCCCTCCTCATACTTGTGATGTACTCTGAACTTTAAGAACTGCTGGCTTGATACAGTCTTTCCATAATTGTTTATGTAGTTTAAAACACTTGGGGTTGCTGATGCTGAGGTGATGCACCTCAGGTAGGAAGCAGTGGGCAGCCTCCCTGGAGGCTCCAGAGTAGATGACCTTGGCAGTCTTTCAGAACCTGTCTTTACAAGATGCAGAGAGGGTAGTAAGGAGGTGGAAGAGGAACAGATACTTGGGTTGCCTCTGCCATGCCATGCACTAAAGGGGCTTTCCATGAGATCTCCTACATTCAGTCCTTACCCCAATCATGTTTGTGCCATTAGCATGTTCCTCCTACCTCATGGGGACTTATTTTTTAGTTGTAACCTCAGTCTCAGCTATTTGCCTTGATTCTTTGATGATTGCTGAGAGTTGATAATCCCTTTCATTTGAGGAGCTGAGCATTGGCTCACAGGGCGTGCCATTTGTGTTCAAGAAGTAGAAAGCTTCTTTCTGAACTAGATGCTTCTTCCTGGAACAGCAGTTTTACTTCAGGCTTGTTGGGAGGAGGAGAGGAAGGACCTTGTTTTTCTTGTAAAGCATTGTATTCCCTGTACGATTTGGTGAAGGCAGTTGTTCTCAAATTGTCACCCTTCCCCATCTCAGCAGCAGCAACCATCCTCCTCCCCTAGACCTACTGAATCAGAAATGCTGAAGGTGAGGCTAGCAACCTGTACTTTAATAATCCCTCAAAGTGATTGCTATTTATGCTAACATTTGAGAACTGCTGGTTTTGGGCAAAAGGAGTAGGTGTTTGGTTTTTTAAGATGGTACCTTCTGTTACAGTTTTCTGGGGTAGTAAAGATGATTCACACTTGAACTTTGGGGATGAGGACACACTGAAGGTAGTATGGCATCCTTCAGAGCATCTGAGAGCAGACTGCTGATAGACTTCCTGCTCACACTCCCTTCCCTTGTGCAGAGTCCAGCAAGGGGGACTTCCTGCCACCACATCGCCAGGTCACCCTCGGATGTGTTCCCTTCCTTCACAGAAAACTGAAAGAAGAGAGAGAAATACTGAATGGTATAGAGCTTTCCATCCTGGGGCTTATGGTTTAAAGGGCAAAATTGAGCCAGGTGGTAATCCCATCAGAGAGGTGATCACTTTCAGATCTGATCATAAAAACCAACAAACAACAAAGACCGTCACACTTTTGCTTTCTTTGCTTTAAGTGGAAATATTCTTCCTACTTCATAAATATAGATACCAAGTAAAGAAGTTGCTTTAGATGACTGAATGATCCTTATTCCGTATGCATGTGGTTTTTTTTTTTTTTTTTTGCTTTTTCCAAGCAATGGAGGGTAACAAAATCATGTATATTACCAATATAATTTACATGGATAGCAGTTAGATATTTCATTTCTGATTGATTAATCCTAAAAGAGAAAAACTTTTTTCTTAAGCCCTCTATATACAGTATTTTAAAAACTTAATATATTTATATATTTCATTTTTCCCCCAGATTGTATCACAGTTTGAGTCATTGTTGATTTTAAAATACATGCATAAGCAGCTAGATTTATACATTGTCACAACATTGATACAAGTTCTTAAGGAGAAATCAAGGATGACAATTAAAAATAAAATGCTCATTGCCAAGCAGAACTATTCTTTACCATTTCAAGAAGCTGTACTTAGATGTTTGTGGGAGAAATTATTCCAGACCCTACCAGTTCCCTGTCAGAAAACATAGTATTCTGACAACTGTTTTGTCTCATCTATGTATATAATATTTAGCTTTTATTTGAAATGTTGACCCAAGCTATGCTAAAAATTTCATCTTTAAGATATCAAGCCTATGCAAAGGGTGGGTGGGCCCTGAGAGCAGAGCACACTCATAATTCTCAGAGTTTTACTGTTACATCTTGATTTAATAAAATGTCTGCAGCTGAAAATAGGAAAAATTGATCAAACATAGGTTTGAATATGTATTTTTTTTAATGTATTTAGTATTCAGCCTGCAAGCTTGGAAAAATGGGTTTCAGTGAAGCACACTGTGTCAGAGGAGAAACACTGAAATGGAGGGATGAGAGATCTAGTCAGTGGGGAAGTGTTTCTAGTTGAGGGCCTGGACTGTACTGTGCCGCCTCCCCCCTCCACACCCCACCCCACCCTGGGTCTACTTCCCTCTGGTCTGATTCAGTGCTCACCCAGCACACCCTGTTGTTAGCTTGATAACATGGTAACAGGGAAAGAATGGTATTCAGTTGGGAATCTTCGACTACAAGGAGTAAACTGATTTAGGGAGCATTTTATCAGGATACAAAGAATCCAGGTACTCCAAAGAATCCAGGATCCTCAGAGACAAGCTGGAATCAAAAACAGGAAAGCGCAAGGAATTTGAAAGACTATGTTGGCTCTGTTGCCCTCAGCTTTATCTTCACCTTTCTGCTACAGGCCGGCTCTATCTGTGGTGCTGTTCACAGATCCCCTGGCCTCCAGAGCCTGGCCGGCAGCTCCTCAGCCCCTATTTCCAAGCCCCAGAGGAGAACAGTTTTGTCCAGCCTGGGTCTGATGTCTTTAAGTGGTCCAGTGATCGGGTGGGAGTGGGCCGGTGGGAGTGTGCCAGTCCAGTGGGCCGGTGATGTGTGTGTGCACTGGGAGACAACACGGGAGGCCCACCTCTGACCCTGTGGCTGCCTCAGAACATTCCAAAGAAGGGAGTAGTTTGCATAGAGGGGACAAAAGCATTCCCCCACACACATACCATTAACATATTGCTGTGGGTTTATTCATTAACCCCATCTGGGGGAGTAATCATCTTTGGCTCCAAGAAAATCTGGACATTGGACCTAAAAAACCTTGGGCCAGACTCTGAATCAGGATCATGAATTGCAGTGAATTTTCCAAAGTGACTACACTCCACGAGGCCTCACGGCTATCAGCAACAGATGCCTCTGGAGCCCCCGTCTCTGTTAGTGCAGACCCTTTAAACAGCAGGGCTGGTGAGCGAGGCCGAGTGTTCTTCGTGAAATGCCTGCATAACGCAAAAGCCTCATGAACCTCTAAAAGCGTTCTTTATTCTGAATAACATTCTGATCCACGGGTGGAAGCCAATGAAGTTAAACTAATATTATCAGAAAAATATGTAGGTTACTAGATCTTAACCCTTCTTCCTTCGTTTCCTCGCTCAGTTGTTAATTTGAATTGGAAATCACTCTTAGTCCACATACTTAACAGTGCAGGAAATAGTGCATTTTCCTGAATCAAGTTAGTTTTGACTGTAAGCCTCTGCTTCCTTAAGGTAGCAGGAAAGTAACTAACCTTCATTAGACTTTGATCTCTTTCCTACACCACTCTCCCAGGGTTGTGCCAAGCTTCCAGATTCTTACTATCATTCATGAGGTCAGGAAAGCACCCTGGGTCGTCTGTTGATACTGGTCCCCGCTGCTTCTGGGGGAGCATGTTTGAGGCTGGGGAGAATGCTTTGTCACAGCTGGGAGGCTAAGCTCAGCATCTGGTCAGACTTTGGGGGCTCTGGCACATCTGAGGATGCCTCCAGGGAATAGGCATGATCTTCTGCAGATCTGAGTCCCACAGTCATTCTCCTCCAAGAATCTCCTCTTAATATGAAGGAAGGTGGTGGTGGTGGTGGTGGTGGTTCTCTCTTCTCAAACCCCTTTTTCCTTAAGGAAGCCCAACCACAGGCTCCCTGAAGCAGGGAAGCCAAAGCCCCCTCCCCATGTGAATGAGGAGAATTCGGAGAGAAAACCGTTGAGGAAGCCTCGTGCCCTAGAGGCAATGACTGTCCAAGCGCTGGCTACGGAAGACAGTGTGGCGGCTCTGCCTCCTCTGCAGTCACTCACCGGTGGGTACAGCCGCGCTTCGAGGCATCACCTGCTCTTCCTCATGGCCGCTAATTTATGGGTTCTGTACCTGCCCCTAAATGGCAGGAGTTTTAGGTGTTTATTGTTGCTTGAATGTTTCCAAAACCATATTTTGTAAACGTGTTTACTCTAGTGGTGTGCGCGTGTGTGTGATCAGTTGAGTCCAACTCTTTGCGACCCCATGGACTGTAGCCTGCCAGGCTCCTTTGTCCATGAAATTTTCCAGGCAAGAATACTGGAGTGGGTTGCCATTTCCTTCTCCAGGGGATCATTCTGACCCAGGGATTGAACCCGTGTCTCTTGTGTCTTCTGCATTGGCAGGCAGATTCTTTACCACTGCGCCACCTGGGAAGCCCAGTGACAAGTCGCTTTAGTCCTGTCCAACTCTTTGTGACCCTGTGGATTGTAGCCTGCCAAGCTTCCCTGTCCGTGGGATCCTCCAGGCAAGAGCACTGGAGTAGGTTGTCATGCCCTCCTCCAGGGCATCTTCCCAACCCAGGGGTTGAAACTGAGTCTCTTACGTCTCCTGCATCGGCAGGCAGGTTCTCTACCGCTAGTGCCACCTGGGAAGGCCAGAATAGCATTCAAATTAGTGAGCATTTCTATAAATCTTTAGTGAGCATTTCTCTAAATCTTTAGTGAATTTATAAAAGGGTGGGGGAAAGATTCCCTTTTCTGGCAGTGGATAATTTAGTTCTGTTAATATTCCTGCAGAGGAACTTGTCTCCCTGGCTCACATATATGCACTTTTGCCCTCAGAGTTCTCAGTGACTAGACTAATTGTGAGTGCATCCAATTTCAGTGATCATCTACCTTCCTTTTGCCATTACTTTAGACCCTGCTTTGGCCACAGCACAACTAATGCATTAAAAAATAAAAATATTTTGGAAGGATATACTTAAGATTAAATCAAGGGGAGTGCCATAGAAAATGGCAAAGCTTGCACAAAGCATTAATAAAAAAATATGTGGTCTTGAGCAGTCAGTATATTACATAGAATCTGTGAATGCCTCCTCATCTAGAATTTCAGTACAAGCTGTCTATAAAATATTTATACAGCACAGTGCTGCTTCAACCCTGACAAAAGCATAGGTTCAGGTGTATGCGGTTACTACAGACATCACTAACGTATAAGCAACTGAAGCACCTTTAAGAGTGTTTGGAATGTTAGAAAGTAAACTGTCTGTCATGGGGTTCAGTTAGTAGTAACTGAAGAAGTGGCCTTGGTTCCTAAACAGAATTGTTTATTTTGTTGCCAGAATGGCACTTATTAGTAAAGACACATCATAGAGGAAGATTAGAGAAGAGAGGTTACTAATGTGAAATTTAAAAGAATAGATGGTGCAGAAGCTAGTAACCTGGTTTACTGTTGGTACAGGGGCTGGAGTAGTTCCTGAGATGACTTTTAAGAAATGTTATTAAAAATACAGCTGAGAATAATTCTGTTATCAACTCTCTTTTTTTTTTTTAGAATCAGTGCAAAGCTCATTTGTTAAATAAATATCTGATTATAACTTTACTAACTATACGTGCTTAATTCATCTCGTCTGTAAAGAGGAATGATAATACTTGCCTAATGGGCTCATTGTAAGAATCAAAAGAATAAAGCACCTTAGTAAGGGTTTGGTAAGAAATAGCATTTTTTGTTTTTTGAGTTTACGTTTGTTTTAACAATAATTGCTTCCATTCATGTCTTTACCTGCATTTTCTTTAATTCTTGAAGTAGACCAGTGAACTGTGGACCATTTTAGAGTAAAGTTAAAAACCGAAACTATTTGCTGCACTTAGGTCAAAGTTCATACATAGCATCCTCATAGAAGGATGCCTCTGTATCCTGTGATGGAGATCCTTTCTGGCTCAAAGAGGCTAGAACTGGTTTTGTTCCTGATACCCAAAGATTCCCAATTAGTATACCATCTTCTCTGCATTATTAACGTACCAAGCTAATAATATCCTTCATAGATGAAGAGATGCTACAAGTCAATAAGGTGGACACTAGCAGAAAAACAAAGGACATATGAGAAGTGCAAAAAAGTAAAAAATGTTCGACCTCAGAGATATGTTAATAATAGGGAACTTATGGAATCTATAAGAGGATAATTTAAAAATTAATACTGCCCATGTTTAGAGGGAGTGTAGAGAAGTATACCACTTATATGCTGCTCATATACCACGCAAGCAGACATCGAGTGAAACATTCTGCAGGACAAGCTATCAATAATATCAAATGCATATTTTTTCATATGTTTGACCCATGACTTTCTCCCCTGGCAAGTACTTAGTGGTGTGTTTGAGGATATCCGTCTTAGCATTATCTACATATTAAAAAATTGAAAGTGACTTAAATGCTTCAGGGACGTTTATTAAAATTGATGATTGTACATTCATTAAAACTGAAGGCATAAGAGGTTAATAAGTGACACAACACTTCCATCAAAAGAAAAATAAATGGGAATAGCAGGTTACAAAATAATGCCTAGAATTCACTTTTAATAAAAATTTCATATGCTTACTCATTTGTTTATTATGTTTATGAATGTGACATCATCATATCAAAATAGAAGGAGAGTAAAAAATGCTAATGGTGCTTAAATTTTCTTTGTTATTCATATTTGATTTTTATAAACTTTTGGTAAAGACCCTTAAAGAAAGAAGAAACATTTAAAGTTATCTTTTTGACAAATCAGCATATATTATGTAGGTTACCCAAAGGTAGTCATATGATATCTGACCTGAATCTGGACTTTTGCTCTGTTGATCTGATACATTTCAGTGTATCTGATACATTTCCTTTTCTTTGTTAGATGAATAGCTATCATTTATCTCGAGCAGGAAAATATAATTTAGATGTTCAGACTTGATAGCATATAGCTGTTGAATGGTTCTGTAAGGTTTCTTAGAGAACCAAAACCAGGCACGCAAGAGTGGTGTCAGGAGAGAAAGGCTGGAAGGATTTGCATTAAATTATTTTCAGTAGCCAAGCTCTGTGTATATGGAAAGGCATAGAGCAAGGAAATAAGAATGAGGGTTTTTATCAGACTGTTAAGTAAACTTCAGGGTAGAAAATGACCAGCATAACCCTCTTGGCTTGATAACCACAATTCTTGACACAATTCTCTCCTTGTCTCCATTTGCTCGCCCAGCTTCTTCTCAATCCTTTTTAGTCTGCATCCTGGACCAGCCCTATTGAAAACTGTCCTCAGGGGTCCCCAGTGACCTCTCTAGTAATTGTTACATCCAGGGACATCTTGTTCTCCATACACAGCATTTGAGGTCACGTGTCTTTCTTTGGGTTAATGTGCCTCTCTACCCTCACAGTTATTCTTCTGCCTCTGTAACCACTCTCTGTCTTTTTCGTTGGCTCATCTTCCTCCATCTCCCTTGAACCTTCACTGTGTCCTCTAATTCCCCTTACAACCTTCATTTTCCTAGTGCTTCATCTTATTTGAGGTAAAAGTTTAGCAGCTAGTCTTTCCTTACTGTGAGTCATTCCTGCTGCTGCTGGGAGTTTGGGTCATAAAATGATTTTTGGAATTAGAATATGTTTGCTTGGACTCAAAATCTACAGACACTGGAGACACTTAGAGGTCATCTCTGGCTCTATGAAAAGACAGTGGGTTGCCTATGAATGGTCTACTTACTGATGATGTTATAAGCTCCTTGTGTGAGCCTCTCTCCATACAACAAAAATAGTGGAATTAATAAAAGAATCTTATGTCAAGGCACAAAGGCTTATAAATTTCAGTGAGCATTTGTAGAGATGATGCAAAAAAACAAAAAATATATACCATATTTGTAAAACCTTTGATGTAGTCCTTGCCAAAATGAAAAACAAGTTTAAAAAATCAAAATAGTCACTTTCCAGTTGGAGAGCTAAGCTCAATAAACTCAAAACAAGGGCCAGTACCACTGAGAAACTGTGTGAGGGTTAAATTATCTGGGAGGTGGGATCTCTGAGTCTGTGAACCCGAGATGGGCTTCACAGAGGGAATAAGAAAAGCTGTGTCTTGTGTGGGGAATGATAGTTGTGAAAGCAGGTCAGAGGAGTATGTGTTCTTTGAAACGTAACAAGACTTACCTGCCTGGGACAGAAGGTGTTTGTTGGAAGCTGGAGGAAGATAAGATAAAGTAGAGCCAGATTATGAAGGAACCTGAAAGCCAGCAGAGGAGTTTACATTTAATGGAAGAGAAATGTATTATGACTGTGGATATAAGAGATGTGGATGTAATAGAATGCTAGATTTGGAGATGAGAAGAACAAAGGACTTCAGAGTTGGAGTATCCTGTAAGGTGAGGTGGGGGTGACTAATATTTGCTGTACATGCTGTATGTCAGGTGCAAGATCGAATAGTTCTTATTTTTACAGCAACCTTAGAGGTAGATGATATCATCCCCATTTCATGTATAATAAATGAGCTCTGAGGAAATACAATGTGTCTGAGTTTTTAGAGTACTTAGGCCAGAATTGAACACGTCTGACTTCAAAGCACAATAAGGATGGAGAATGTTGAAATCAGTTCCTGATTTTACACTCAGGAAAACTGAGACCCAGAAGATGGGGGACTATCCAAGGTTACCCAAGTAATGGAATGAAAGCAGTTGGATAGGTAGTGATCTGCAGAGAGAGGCCAGGTTAGAGGCTGCTGTTGTAAACAGGTGGGGGTGCCAAAGAATTTGGTACTAGTGGAGGCATGTTTTATTGTTGTTTAGTTACTCAGTCATATCCAACTCTTTTGTGATACCATGGACTGCAGCCCGCCAGGGTCCTCTGTCCTTGGGATTTCCCAGGCAAGAATACTGGAGTGGGTTGCCATTTCTTTCTTCAGGGGATCATCCCGACTCAGGGATCAAATCCACATCTCCTGCCTTGTCAGGCAGATTCTTTCCCATTGAGGTACCAGGCATAGGAGTAAAAAAGAGAAGCAGAGAGCAGTGGGACATTCAAGGGAAAGTGGTGGTGGACTTGATGGAGGGGGATGACATGAAAACAGTCCCAGAGTTTTAATCCAGGGGAACTGCAGTTCACAGTGAAAATCCTCAGTGGAGCTAATTTTCAGAGAAAGGCCATCTATTTCTTATGGGCTAGTCTGATTCTGAAATGACAAAGATACCAAATATAAAAAGTAATGGTATTTGTGAGCTGATTTATGTACAAAATTGATGGATACATGAAGAGAAGTACATGAAGCAGAAGTGAACTGATGGTGAGACACCCCAAGAGCTAGTGACTAGCTTTTACCTAAAGGAAAGGAGGTATGGTGATATCCTAGGCTTTTTAAATTCTGGTCTGCCACTTCCACCTGTAACCAGAAAATGCCTTAACCATAATAAACCACATAGCTATCTTTAGTAATTGATTCCCCTCTCCTGTTAGAAAGGAGTATTGCCCCATCACATTGCCCACAATGAGACTCTTTTTTCCTTTCAGAATGATTGTCACTGTACTGGATGGACTGCTGAACTGTTGAATTACTTCCATCTTTTGACCATACTAAGAAATTGTCCATGGAGCTGAGATATTTATTGCAGTAGTTTCTGGCCTTACATACTTAAGGTAAGGTATACTTTTTTCCCATATAACTATCATGAAGTTGTCATGTTTTTCTTTAACTTTGCTTTTTAAGAGACATTAATCTATTCTTTTCTTCTAGCTTTTATGCTCTAATAATCCCTTCAGAGTGCTCTTAATCTGAAAATATGAGTGCAGAAAAGACTTTTATATAATGAAATATGAGCAAGCTGTTTGAAAAATAAAGGGGGAGGTGTATTACTCTTCAGATTAAATCAATAAAAGTACCCCATTTCCTTAAACACAATATGCATAGACTGGTTTATACTAGAGAAACTTAATAGATTGAAAGGAATATTTATTGTTAAGACTACTTAAAAAAATGAAGATACTTAAGTGTTAATATATTGCAGGCTCTATTCAAATAAAGAAAATTTAGAAAATACATAGAACTTAAAAAAAAAAAATCTGTTATTTCACTTCCAGAGATAACCAGTGTTAAAATTTTGCTACATTATTTATGATTCTTGTTTTTACAAATATTTGTAATGGGGTGTGTGTGTGTCACATGTGTTAACTTGTTATATTTTTGCAAATGAGAAACATTTATCACAGGCTTATTCCATGCCAGGCTTTTGTACCAACCACTTTACATACATTACTTTGTTGACTCTCACAACCCTAGGAGATTGGTGCTTTTTTTATCCCCATCTGTACACGAGAAAGTTGAAGCTCAGAAAAATTAAATGACTTGCCACGTTCAGAAAACTGGTGAACCTACTCAGAGCTTGAACCAGTCAGATGCCAAAGCCCTACCAGCAGGCTTTTTTACTTGCTTTTTTCCTTGACAGCGTGCTTTGCCTTCTCTTCTACAGCAGCATTTCACATTATATGGTGTTCGTTTATTTTGGTATGCAGTGGTTTCTCTACCCATCTCCTTTTGTTGGACATTTACTTGTTTTTCCTTCTTTAGTTTCAGAAACAACATTCTAATAACATCTTTGGTGCACATCCATGATTGTCTGTCTAGGGCGGATTGCTGCAAGTGGCATTGCTGAATCAGCCCACGGGGTGGGAATGAATCCCTCAGGTGTGTGATGCATTCTGCTAGTTGCCTTCTCAAAAGGTTGTGGGAGTTTATATTCCCACCAGGAGAGCATGGAAGTACCTGATGACCCTAAGTCCTCAACAGCATAGGTAGTTGGCAAATGAATAATTTGATTTGCCTTTTTAAAAGAGTCCAGGTCAGGTCCATCTTCTTATCTCTAATCCTTTAGAGCCTTAGCCTCCTGACTGGTTTCTGTCCCTCCACTGTAGACCTCAGTTAGTCATTAAAGGCATTGCAGGACAATGGGTAAAAACATGGACACTAGAGCTAGATGCCTGGATTCAAATCATGGCAGTATTGCTCTGCCTCAGTTTCCCCATCAAAAAGTGGAAATAATAATAAAGCCTTCTCCTGGGCTGGTGCTTAGGGTTGCAGAGAGGCAGACACAGCTGAGCGATTGACCAGCAATTTTAGAGCAAGTGCATGACTCCTGGTATGAGCTCAGTAATTGTTGGCTACCGCTGTTGTCTTCCAAAAGTCCATGCTCATGTAACTGAAAAACCATAGGTTATGTGCAGTTGACCCTTGAACCACATGGGTTTGAACTGCATGGGTGCACAGATTTTTTTCAGTAGTAAATGCTATAGTACTGGATGATCTGTGGCTAGTTGAACCTGCAGATGTGAAACTCTGGATTCTGAGGAAGGCATAGATGGAGGGCCGACTATAGATTTTTGATTGTGTAGAGGGTTGGCACCCCTAACTCCCATGTTGTTCAAGGATCAACTGTACTTGTTTTAAATTAAATGTGATCATTATCGAAGTAGTAATTCACAGCAGAAACTACAGATGCTGACATTGTTATTACATGTTAACACCATGAGCAGCCTGAAGGTCAGGCTCCCTTGATGATGCAGGGTCAGGATATTGAAGGAAGAGAAGTAACAGGAATAAATAGAATATTAAACTGCTATATTAGCTAACAGAGCACTTTTACATGCATTATCTTGCTTGATCCTCAAACATAACTGAGACAGGTGGAGCAGGTATCATTAACCTTGTTTTACAGAGGAACTGTGAAAAATTCTGAAAGAGATGGGAATACCAGACCACCTGACCTGCCTCTTGAGAAACCTGTATGCAGATCAGGGAGCAACAGTTAGAACTGGACACGGAACAATAGACTGGTTCCAAATAGGAAAAGGAGTATGTCAAGGCTCTATATTGTCACCCTGCTTATTTAACTGATATGCAGAGTACATTCTGAGAAACGCTGGGCAGGAGGAAGCACAAGCTGGAATCAAGATTGCCGGGAGAAATATCAATAACCTCAGATGTGCAGATGACACCACCCTTATGGCAGAAAGTGAAGAAGAACTTGATGAAAGTGAAAGAGGAAAGTGAAAAAGTTGGCTGAAAGCTCAACATTCAGAAAACTAAGATCATGGCATCTGGTCCCATCACTTCATGGGAAAGAGATGAGAAAACAGTGGAAACAGTGGCTGACTTTATTTTTCTGGGCTCCAAAATCACTGCAGATGGTGATTGCAGCCATGAAATTAAAAGACGCTTACTCCTTAGAAGGAAAGTTATGACCAACCTAGATAGCATATTAAAAAGCAGAGACATTACTTTGCCAACAAAGGTCCGTCTAGTCAAGGCTATGGTTTTTCCAGTGGTCATGTATGGATGTGAGAGTTGGACTATAAAGAAAGCTGAGTGCCAAGGAATTGATGTTTTTGAACTGTGATGTTAGAGAAGACTCTTGAGAGCCCCTTGGACTGCAAGGAGATCCAACCAGTCCATCCTAAAGGAGATCAGTCCTGGGTGTTCATTGGAAGGACTGATGTTGAAGCTGAAACTCCAATACTTTGGCGAAGAACTGACTCATTTGAAAAGACCCTGATGCTGGGAAAGATTGAGGGCAGGAGGAGAAGGGGACGACAGAAGATGAGATGGTTGAATGGCATCACAGACTCAATGGACATGGGTTTGGATGGACTCCGGGAGTTGGTGATAGACAGCGAGGCCTGGCGTGCTGTGGTTCATAGGGTCGCAAAGAGTCAGACATGACTGAATGACTGAACTGAACTGAAAAGAGGAAGAAATTGACTTGGAGGAATTAAGAGACTTGTTCACTTGAGGTCATGGAAGCTGTCTCTGGCAGAGCTGAGTGTGTCTTCCAGGCCTCTGACTGTAAATCCGTACTCTTGATGCTACAGGGCACAGTGATAAGCCAAAGAGGTACAGATGTACACCTGCCCAGGTGTGGAGACATACTGGGAAGGGAAGGAGCAAAGAGGGATGCCGTGGGAGGAGGCAGCAGAGTGGGGTAAGGACATATTAAAAGGAAGGCAGGGACCCAGGGAGGAGGGAAGGGAAGGAGGATGGGTAGTGAGATCAAGAAGAGAGCAGGAAATTGAAGGGGCCGGGACTGCAGGACCATGGGCTGGCTGAGCACCTGGAAGGAGGAGGCTCCTTCTTTGCAGCAAGCAGGGAGGAGAGAAGGAAGAGACAGAGGATAGATTCCTCTGTCTTCTAAGGCAAAGGAAATAAGAGCAAAAGCAAATGGGATTTACAAAAGTAAACAAATTAAACTTACTACCTTTGCACAGCAAAGGTAACCATTGACAAAACGAAAAGACAACCTACTGAAGGGGAGAAAATTTTTGCAAATGATATGACCAATTAGGGATTAATACCCAACATACATAGACAGTTCATACAACTCAACATCAATTAAACAACGTGATTAAAAAATGGGCAGAGGACTGAAAAGACATTTTTCCAAAGAGGAACACCATTGGCCATCAGGCACATGAAAAGATGACCTAACATCACTAATCATCTGGGAAATGCAAACCAAAACCACAGTGAGCTGTCACTTCACACTTGTCAGAATGGCTGTCATCAAAAAGAACACAAATCACACATGTTGGTGAGGGTGTGGAGAAAAGGGAACTGTCTTAAACTGTTGATGTAAATTGATGCAGTCACTGTGAAAAACAATATGGAAGTTTCTCAAAATAGAACTACCATATGACCCAGCAATTCCACTCATGGGTATATAAAAAAAATACAAACACCAACCAAAAACACAAATTCAAGAAGATACTTGTACGCCAGTGTTCACACCAGAGCATTATTTACACTTGCCAAGATACGGAAGGAACCTAAATACACATCAACAAATGAATGGATAAAGGTGTTGTATATATATATACAATGGAATACTACTCAGTTATAAGAAAAGAATGACATTTTGCCATTTCCAGGAACGTTGATGAATTTGAGGGCATTTTGCTAAGGGAAATAAGTCAGACAGAGAAAGATAAATGTTGCATCAGTTGTGTAAGTAAGTAAATGCATGTGTGCTCAGTCATGTCTGACTCTGCGACCGTATGGACTATAGCAGCCAGGCTTCTCTGTCCATGGGATTCTCCAGGTAGGAATACTGGAGTGGGTTGCTATTTCCTCCTCCACGGGATCTTTTCCCCCAGGGATCGAACCCATGTCTCCTGTGTCTCCTACAAGGGCTTCCCCGGAGGCTCAGCAGTAAAGAACCTGCCTGCCAGTGCAGGAGATGCAGGTTCAATCCCTGGGTCAGGAAGATCCCCTGAAGGAGGAAATGGCAACCCACTCCAGTATTCTTGCCTAGTGTAGCAAAGAGTCAGACATGGCTGAGTGACTGAGCACTCATAGGTGTTAAAAGCCATTATCACTTATGTCACTAAAAAAATACAGCAAACTAGTGAATATAGCAAAAAAAAAAAAAAAAGCAGACTCATAGATATAGAGAACAAATTAGTGGTTACTCGAGCAGGGAGGAAGGGCAATATAGAGGTGAAGGAGTGGGAGGTACAAACAAAGATACACTTTGTATGTATTCACACAAAGCCTTGTGTGTAATATAGGCTACAAGGATGTATTGTACGACATGGGGGATAGAACCAATATTTGTAATAACTAATTTAGAGTGTAACCTTTAAAACTTGTATGAAAATTAGAAAATAAAAAAAAGCAAATGCACAGTCCTAGCATCATTAAATCCCTACTGTTAATATTCTTCCAGAGGTTTTTCCATGTGTATATGCTTATATAAAAATATTAAATACAAATATGCAACCTTGGAAACTTCTCTCCATATCAGCGTCATTGCTGCATAATTATTAAAGGTAGACAAAGAGTCTGGTTTAGGAATGTATGTACTTAAAATATCTCCCTCTAGACACATGTCAATGCTTATCCTCCTAACTATAATTTGAGGCTACTCTTAATTATTCTTAATGTAAAGTCAAGAAAGAGGTTTTTGTTCTGTATTACCTGAAAAACAACCAATTTACAATCCACTGACAGTATATAAGTATTTTCTTTTCCTAGATTCTTCTTAACATTAGATCATAGAATTAAAAATTCTTTTCCAGTTGTATGCACAAGTGAACATTTATCATATGTTTATAAGCCATTTGTATTTCTTCTTTTGTGAATATTCTGTTCATGTTCCTTGCCCATTTCTCCAAAGGGATTTTTTCTTTTTGTGTTACTAATTCGCAAATCTTTTTATTGTAAACTATCTTTAATTGTAAAAAATTTTATAGATCTCTGTCTCCTTTGCCTTTGAATTTTGTACAGTTTTTTTAAAAAACAAGTATTTAATTTTATGTGGTTTGAATTTTTTTTCTATGGTTCCACATAGACTAATTATGAAGCAAGAAGGCCTTGATATTGTTCCCTGAAAGTCTGTTCTTCACATAGCAGAGTGATCTCTTTTAAGTGTAATCACGTCTTGACACACCCCCACCTAAGCCAGTTGTGGTATTCTCCTAACCATGGCCTGCAAGACCTGGCATGATCCAGCTTTGCCTGCCCTCTGACCTCACCTCTGTCACTCATACTTGAACACCATGTTCCCACCACATTGGCTTTCTTTCAATTCATGGAACACGTCAACCTCTTTCCTGCTCCCAGGATTCCTTTGCTTGGGACATGTGCTTGTACACACACATGTACTCATGCACCTTCCTTATGGCCGACTCTTCCTCTAGAGAGCCAGTTTCAAGAAGAAGAGCTCCAGAGCATGCTGCTTGGGTTCACTTGCCTTCCCTGTTCACTAGCCTCCCCTGTTCACTAGCTCTGCATCCTTGGGCAAGCTGCTTCTCCTTGTCCTCACCTGTAAGATGGGAGTCATCATTGTAACAGTACCTAACTCGCCTTGTTGAAGAGGATTAAGTGGGTTAATTCATTCACAGCTCTTAGAAAACTACCTCGTTCATAGAGTGAACATGAGTGGGTTATTGTTAGTCACTAAGTCATGTCTGACTCTTTGCAACCCCATGGGGCTGTAGCCCACCAGGCTTCTCTGTCCATGGGATTTTTTAGGCAAGAATACTGGAGTGGGTTGCCATTTCTTTCTCCAGGGGATCTCCCCAACCCAAGAATTGAACCTGTGCCTCTTGCATTGGCAGGAGGATTCTTTACCACTGAACCACCTGGGAAGTCCAAAGTTGAACCTTGCCTGAACAAGAATATGAGTGGTTAGCTGTTGTCATAGTCCTCTTTCTTCAGGCTTCACTTTAAATTTCACCTCAGACAGAATGCTTTCCTATTCAGTGCTGGTCTTTCCCTCTAGTATTCTCAATGTCATAATTCTGCAGGATTTTCCCCTTTGAGCATGCATCAATATGCAGTTATTTTTCATTTATTTTCTTTTTCCTATTTCCCCCTCTAGCCTGTGACTCCCATCAGGACAGGAGTTGTGTCTGTGTGATCTACTGGGTCTCTAATGCTTATTAGCACATAGTGTTTATAGAATGACTGAATGAATAGCAACATCTCTAACTACAAGATTGCGTAGAAATCTACCTGTATTTTCTTATTGTAGTTTTTATGGCTCTGTTTCACACTCTAAAATATTTCATCTATATGAAACTATTTGAAGTATGACTTGAGATATGAATGAAAATTAATTTTTTCCCTAAAGAGTAGCCAATTACATTTTTTGTAATTCTTTTAAAGAGAGGTCCAACCCAAACTACAGCCCTTAGGGACTCTGATGTTGTTTTTTGTTTCTTTCCTTTGTTTTTTTTCTCCTGGGGTAGTCCTTTTGCAAAAAGTAAATACAGAAACTATTCATTGACTTAAGCAGAATTCCTCCTGAGTATGCTGGCCCACCATCAGGAGGGATGTTCCTAGGGTCACCTACCATGGCCTAGTTTCCAAGAGGAAGAAAGACATAATGTTGCCAATTTAGGGACTTGTTCTATTTGCTCAATATCTAACGTCATGAATGTGGTTATCTGAGGAGGCTTTACGAATAGCATAAGAATGAAGAGAAGTGAAAAGCAAGGGAGAGAATGAAAGGTATATCCAATTAAATGCAGAGTTTCAAAGAATAGCCAGAAGAGACAAGAACGCCTTCTTAAATGAACCATGTTTGATAATAGAAGAAAACAACAAAAGGGGAAAGACTTGAGTTCTCTTCAGGAATATTGGAAACATCAAGGGAGCATTCCTCCCAAAGATGGACACAATAAAGGATAAAAATGGTAGAGACCTAGTAGATGCTGGGGAGATCAAGAAGAGATAGAAAGAATACATGGAAGAACTGTATAAAAAAGATCTTAATGAACCAGATTACTGTGATGGTGTGGTTAGTCACCCAGAACCAGACATTCTGGAATGGGAAGTCAAGAGGGCCTTAAGAAGCACTGCTGTTAATAAAGCTAGTGGATGCAATGAAATTCCAGCAGAACTATTCAGATCCCTAAAGGAGGATGCCATCACGGTTTTGCATTCATTATGTCAGCAAATCTGGAAGACCCAGCAGTGGTCACAGGACTGGAAAAGGTCAATCCTCATCCCAGTCCCCAAGAAGGGTAGTACCAAAGAATGTGCTAACCATCGGACAATTGCACTCATCTCCCATGCTAGTAAGGTCATGCTTAAAATCTTTCATGCTAGGCTTCAGTATTATGTGAACCAGGAACTTCCAGATGTCCAAGCTGGGTTTAGAAAAGGAAGAGGAACTAGAGATCAAACTGTCAGCATTCACTGGATTATAGAAGCAGCAAGGGAGTTTCAGGAAAACATCTGTCTTTGTTTCATTGACTGTGCTAAAGCCTTTGTCTGTGTAGATCATGACAAACAGTGGAAAGCTCTTAGAGAGATGGGAATACAGACCATCTTATCTGTCTCCTGAGAAACCTGTATGCAGGTCAAGAAGCAAAAGTTAGAACCCTATATAGAACAACTGACTGGTTCAAGATTGAGAAAGGAGTACAACAGGGCTGTCTGTTGTCACCCTGTTTGTTTGACCTATATGCTGAGCACATCATGAGAAATGCCAAGCTGGATGAGTTGTAAGCTGGAATTCAGATAGGTGGGAGAAACATCAACAACCTCAGATGGGTAGTTGATACCACTTTAATGGTAGAAAGTGAAGAGGAACTAAAGAGCCTCTTGATGAGGGTGAAGGAGGAGAGTGAAAGAGCTGACTTAAGACTAAATATTAAAAAAACTAAGTTCATGGCATCCGGCCCCATTACTGCATGGCAAATAGAAGGGGAAAAGGTGAAAGCAGTGACAGATTTCCTCTTCTTGGGCTCCAGAATCAGTGTGGATGTAGACAAGAGCCATGAAATCATAAAATGATTGCTTCTTGGCAGGAAAGCGATGACAAACCTAGACAGCATGTTGAAAAGCAGAGACATTACTCTGCTGACAAAGGTTGGTATAGTCAAGGCTATGGTCTTTCCAGTGGTCAAGTGCAGTTGTGAGAGCTGGACCATAAAGAAGACAGAATGCCAAATAACTGATGCCTTCAAGTTGTGGTGCTGGAGAAAACTCCTGAAAGTCCCTTGGAGAGCAAGAAGATTAAACTAGTGAATGTTAAAGAAAATCAATCCTGAATACTTGTTGGAAGGACTGATGCTGAAGCTGAAACTCCAGTATTTTGTTCATCTGATGTGAACAGGCGACTCATTGGAAAAGTCCCTGATGCTGGGAAAGATTGAGGGCAGAAGGAGAAGAGGGCATCAGAGGATAAGATGGCTGGGTGGCATCACCAATGCAATGAACATGAACTTGGGCAAACTGTGGGAGATGGTGAGAGACAGGGAGGCCTGGCGGGCTGCAGTCCTTGTGGTAGCAGAGTCAGACACGACTGGGCGACTGAACAACAGCAACCTTATGAAACCTGGAGTTTTTTTTGACAATCTTGAAATTTTGACAGTCATATTTTAGATACTATGTCTACCTTAAAAAAAAAATTGAAACCTGGAAACTTAAGTTTTCCAATGACTAAATTACTTTTAGTTAACTGCCTCTTGCACTTAAATGAGGGACAAAAATGCTTTGGTAGAACATGTATTTTGATTTTTTAGTTTCAAAAGATTAGTCACCATTCTTTTTCTTTTTTTAGTCACCATTCTTTTCCATATTTTAGCTTTTAAAATCAATTATAGAAATAATACGTATCCATTGGCACATATTCAAGCCATAAAGCATTTATACAGAAAGAAAAATGACTCTTGCATCCCAGCTTCTGATCCCACACCTTAATATAACCACTGCTGAGTTTATTGTATACCTTTTATGACTTTTTTATGCTTACTAAATATATTAGATGTTTATACACACACACACATACACCACTCATATACTTGCATGCTTTTTCTGAAAAATGTCTTAAACCCACTCTCTTCTACACATCAGTGGGCTTTAAAAACACTTGAACCCTTTGTGTCCTGGCTGGCAGCATCCTAGAGAAGTTACTAGTTGATAATTTCTCAGGGCTTTAAACACCAAGGCTTACTTAGTTTGTGGGAGTCACTGGATATAGTCTTCCAGAGGGTAGGGACTAGGGCACATTCAGGAATGTGGTGTGGTCTGATAATGATACCCATCTCACTGCAGAGGAAGGAGTGGAGACTTACAGGGAAGCCAGTAGAGTAGGAAAGGAAAAAATTCTTCCGAGTTCACAAGGGTGAACATTTAACTGTTGCACTGGGTTACATAACAAGTGGTTTGATTTCCAGGGAAACAGGATGGCAGATGGCATGCTCTCAGGTTGCAGTTTTTCACAACTTTGTCTCTCTTCATTCTCTTCTGCTCCCCCCCTCCCGCTTTTTTTTGGTCCATGAGAATAGAAAATAAATTTGAGGTGGAGTAGAGTGGAGAGCAAATTGACTCACTGGGCTATGCCCTTCACACTGTCATTCGAAAGCATGCAAGTTGGCTGCCCCAGGTTCTGATCTATGGCACTGCAGTCCAGAGAACTATAAGGGTTTCTGTAAGTGATGGGGTCTCTGGACTTATGCAGAATTGCACTTGTCGGGGTTTTTCCACAGTGCCCACCTTATTACACTAGAGAGGCAAGTTTCATTGCTTAAGGGGACAATTTACGGCAATGGGCTTATCTCCTTGTTTTAGCTCTTTATGTTTTTCTGCCTCTTAATAAAATGTGAAGTCACAAAGCAATTAAATAGTGGTGTAGTTTTCTGGCAGGAGGTGGAGAATGGCTAACCAGGGGAAAAGGCTAACATGATTGACAGAGGCTGACTGTAAGATTTACATTGAGAATAACTCGTTCTTCAAAACTTTCTTCATTTTCTTGTGGGAATTATGGGGTAAATCATACACCAGGAGGATGGATGATTAAAAATGTAGGAGTTATGATTTCTTTTTGACTTTGTAAGTCTCTAAATCCTCCACCTTAACACAGAGTTCTCATTTCAGGAACTCTTGATAAAATGATGGGAACCAGTCCTGCCAAGGATTGAAGAGAAGCAGAAACACTTTAAAATCTTAAATTGTTAATAAGCTTGAGATTGTTTATATTTTGTAGAATATCTTGAAGTTCAGTGAGCTGAAGTAGAGAAATAACTCAAATCTACAAGTGTAGATGTTTTTGAATATTCAAATATATTGAACAGGGTAGTAACTGTTAGTTTCCATAATTTTAGAAATTTGTTGTTTAATCGCTCAGTCATATTTGACTCTTTGTGACTCCATGGATTGCAGCACACCAGGCTTCCCTGTCCTTCAGTGTCTCCCAGAGTTTGCTCAAACTCATGTCCATTGAGTCAGATATGCCATCCAATCATCTCATCTCCTGTTGTCCCCTTCTCCTGCCCTCAGTCTTTCTAAGCATCAGGGTCTTTTCCAGTGAATCGGCTCCTTGCATCAGGTGGCCAAAGTACTGGAGCTTCAACTTCAGCATCAGTCCTTCCAGTGAATATTCAGGACTGATTTCCTTTAGGATTGACTGGTTTGGTCTCCTTGCAGTCCAAGGGACTCTCAAGAGTCTTCTCCAACACCACAGTTAAAAAACATCAATTCTTTGGCACTCAGCCTTCTTTATGGTCCAACTCTCACATCCGTGCATGACTACTAGAAAAACCATAGTTTTGACTCTACAGACCTGCAAGGTGATCAAACCAGTCAATCCTAAAGGAAATCTTTTATAAAGATATAAAAGTTCTTATTACAGAAACAGTTTGATTTTAAGAAGTTATGAGAGGCTGCCTTCTTGTGTGCTAATGATCACATTAAATGGCCAAAACAAACAGCTTAAAGTAAAATGCAGTTGTTGATACCTGTTGAGAAGGATTAACTAAGAGTTAATTAATGTGACCCAGAAAACAAGTAGCTAAAAGGACATTACTTCTTCCGGTGTGACTGCACTCTGAAGGAGATTTCCCACCACAAAAAGGAGAACCAGAGAATCAACTGCAAACCGATTCTACTGCTGTTGGGGTGTTTTTCCAACTAGATTAGTAGTGAGAATATTTGTACTGAAAGAATAGGAGAAATGCTGATTTCTAGAACTTGGTAAAATGATAACAAGAAGCTTTTATACCAAATCAGTTACATCTTTTCCAGGTTCATCCCCAGCGTCCTACGTCTGAGCTGTGGTTCAGTTTCCTCACCTGTAAAGGAGGGTGGTACTTCCTTAGAAGTTCATTGTTGTAGATTGTTTGGTGAGAAGAGAGACTGAAGGCATCCAGGGCCGTCTGTCCTCTCAGCCCTTATCCTAACTTGAACTAGGCTGTGTCTCAGGCAAGGGATCATTTTGCTGCCCCGGGGACAGTGCTTACTCACAGTCCCTGGTTTTCAGTGCGTTTTCTTCTCCCCTGGTGACAGTCCTTTATCTAGAGCGTTCCACAGAGAGGCATCTGCGTGCCGCAAATGCCCATCCATGCTGGTATCAGTCTTACTATTCCAGGGTAAAGTAACTCAGTGGCAATTGGTGTTTTGATCTTACCTGTACATTATTTCTAAAGTTGTATTTATTGTTAATGAGATGAAACTCATATAACACAAACAACAAAAAGGAACCATTTAAAAATGAACAATTCAGTGGCATTTATCACATTCAGAGTGTTATGCAGCAGCCATCTCTCTCTAGTTCCAAAGCATTCTATTACCTCAAAAGAAAATCCTAGATGTATTAAGCAGTAACTCCCTGTTCCCTCCTGCCACTGCTCCTGGCAGCCCCTTCTGTGCTGTCTCTATCACGTCATGATTCTGGATGTATCATGTAGATGTTGTACATTATGTGATCTTATGTGTCTGGCTTTTTCACTTAGTGTGTTTTTGAGGTTCATCCAGGTTGTAGCATGTATCAGCCGTTTTATGACTGAATAATATATTCTACTGTATGGATATGCCACGATTTGTTTATCCATTCACCTTCGATGGACATTTGAGTTTTTCTGCCTTTTCATTGTTGTGAGTAACACTGCTGTGAACATGGATGCATAAGTATTCGAGTCCCTGTTTCCTGGGGGTATGTACCTAGAGGTAGAATTGCTTGGTTGTATGGTGATTCTGTGTAACTTCTTTGAAAAACTGCCAAACTGTTTTCTGTAACAGCTGAACCATTTATATTCCCACCAGTAATGCTTAAAGTTCCTATTTCTCTCCATCCTTGCCAACACTTATTTTTCCTTTATTAAAAAAAAAGTTATAGTCATTTTTAAGATGAAGTGCTATTTCATTATGGTTTTGATTTATATTTCCCTAATAACTAATGATGTTGATCATCTTTTCATGTGCTTATTGGCTATTTGCATATCTTCTTTGGAGGAGTGTTTATTCAAGTCCTTTGCCCATTTAAAACTGTGTTGTTTTTATTGTTGAGTCATAAGAGTTCTTTTACATTCTGGGTATTAGACCCTTTCCAGATATATAGTTTGCAAATATTTTCTCCCATTCTTTAGATTGTCTTTTCACTTTTTAAAAAAAAATTTATTTTGTATTGGGGCATAACCTGTTAACAGACAATGCTGTGATAGTTTCAGGTGAACAATGAAGGGACTCAGCCATACATATACATGTATCTATTCTCCCCCAAACTCCCTTCGCATCCAGGCTGCCACATAAAATTAAACAGAGTTCCATGTGCTGTACAATTGGTTCTTATTGACTATCCATTTTAAATATAGCAGTGTTTACCTATCCATCCCAAACTCCCTAACTGTCCCTTCCCATGAGTCTCTGTTTTGTGAGTTCATTTATATCATTTCTTTTTATTTCTTTTATTTTTTTTTCAATTATTTTTATTAGTTGGAGGCTAATTACCTCGCAACATTGCAGTGGGTTTTGTCATACATTGACATGAATCAGCCATGGAGTCACATGTATTCCCCATCCCGATCCCCCCTCCCAACTCCCCCCCCCCCACCCGTTTCCCCTGGGTCCTCCCAGTGCACCTGGCCCGAGCACGTGTCTCATGCATCCCACCTGGGCCGGTGGCCTGTTTCACCATAGATAACTCTCGAAACATCCCACCCTCGCCTTCTCCCACAGAGTCCAAAAGTCTGTTCTGTACATCTGTGTCTCTTTTTCTGTTTTGCATATAGGGTTATCATTACCATCTTTCTAAATTCCATATATATGTGTTAGTATGCTGTAATGATCTTTATCTTTCTGGCTTACTTCACTCTGTATAATGGGCTCCAGTTTCATCCATCTCATTAGAACTGATTCAAATGAATTCTTTTTAACGGCTGAGTAATATTCCATGGTGTATATGTACCACAGCTTCCTTATCCATTCGCCTGCTGATGGGCATCTAGGCTGCTTCCATGTCCTGGCTATTATAAACAGTGCTGCGATGAACATTGGGGTGCATGTGTCTCTTTCAGATCTGGTTTCCTCAGTGTGTATGCCCAAGAGTGGTATTGCTGGGTCATATGGCAGTTCTATTTCCAGTTTTTTAAGAAATCTCCACACTGTTTTCCATAGTGGCTGTACTAGTTTGCATTCCCACCAACAGTGTAAGAGGGTTCCCTTTTCTCCACACCCTCTCCAGCATTTATTGCTTGTAGACTTTTGGATAGCAGCCATCCCGACTGGCGTGTAATGGTACCTCATTGTGGTTTTGATTTGCATTTCTCTAATAATGAGTGATGTTGAGCATCTTTTCATGTGTTTGTTAGCCATCTGTATGTCTTCTTTGGAGAAATGTCTGTTTAGTTCTTTGGCCCATTTTTTGATTGGGTCATTTATTTTTCTGGAATTGAGCTGCAGGAGTTGCTTGTATATTTTTGAGATTAATCCTTTGTCTGTTGCTTCATTTGCTATTATTTTCTCCCAATCTGAGGGCTGTCTTTTCACCTTACTTATAGTTTCCTTTGTTGTGCAAAAGCTTTTAAGTTTCATTAGGTCCCATTTGTTTATTTTCGCTTTTATTTCCAATATTCTGGGAGGTGGGTCATAGAGGATCCTGCTGTGATTCATGTCGGAGAGTGTTTTGCCTATGTTCTCCTCTAGGAGTTTTATAGTTTCTGGTCTTACATTTAGATCTTTAATCCATTTTGAGTTTATTTTTGTGTATGGTGTTAGAAAGTGTTCTAGTTTCATTCTTTTACAAGTGGTTGACCAGTTTTCCCAGCACCACTTGTTAAAGAGGTTGTCTTTTTTCCATTGTATATCCTTGCCTCCTTTGTCAAAGATAAGGTGTCCATAGGTTCGTGGATTTATCTCTGGGCTTTCTATTCTGTTCCATTGATCTATATTTCTGTCTTTGTGCCAGTACCACACTGTCTTGATGACTGTGGCTTTGTAGTAGAGTCTGAAGTCAGGCAGGTTGATTCCTCCAGTTCCATTCTTCTTTCTCAAGATTACTTTGGCTATTCGAGGTTTTTTGTATTTCCATACAAATTGTGAAATTATTTGTTCTAGTTCTGTGAAAAATACCGTTGGTAGCTTGATAGGGATTGCATTGAATCTATAGATTGCTTTGGGTAGAATAGCCATTTTGACAATATTGATTCTTCCAATCCATGAACACGGTATGTTTCTCCATCTGTTTGTGTCCTCTTTGATTTCTTGCATCAGTGTTTTATAGTTTTCTATGTATAGGTCTTTTGTTTCTTTAGGTAGATGTACTCCTAAGTATTTTATTCTTTTTGTTGCAATGGTGAATGGTATTGTTTCCTTAATTTCTCTGTTTTTTCATTGTTAGTATATAGGAATGCAAGGGATTTCTGTGTGTTAATTTTATATCCTGCAACTTTACTATATTCATTGATTAGCTCTAGTAATTTTCTGGTAGAGTCTTTAGGGTTTTCTATGTAGAGGATCATGTCATCTGCAAACAGCGAGAGTTTCACTTCTTCTTTTCCTATCTGGATTCCTTTTACTTCTTTTTCTGCTCTGATTGCTGTGGCCAAAACTTCCAACACTATGTTGAATAGTAGTGGTGAGAGTGGGCACCCTTGTCTTGTTCCTGATTTCAGGGGAAATGCTTTCAATTTTTCACCATTGAGGGTAATGCTTGCTGTGGGTTTGTCATATATGGCTTTTATTATGTTGAGGTATGTTCCTTCTATTCCTGCTTTCTGGAGAGTTTTAATCATAAGTGAGTGTTGAATTTTGTCAAAGGCTTTCTCTGCATCTATTGAGATAATCATATGGTTTTTATCTTTCAATTTGTTAATGTGGTGTATTATGTTGATTGATTTGCGGATATTAAAGAATCCTTGCAAAAAAAAAAAGAATCCTTGCATTCCTGGGATAAAGCCCACTTGGTCATGGTGTATGATTTTTTTAATATGTTGTTGGATTCTGTTTGCTAGAATTTTGTTAAGGATTTTTGCATCTATGTTCATCAGTGATATTGGCCTGTAGTTTTCTTTTTTTGTGGCATCTTTGTCTGGTTTTGGAATTAGGGTGATGGTGGCCTCATAGAATGAGTTTGGAAGTTTACCTTCTTCTGCAATTTTCTGGAAGAGTTTGAGTAAGATAGGTGTTAGCTCTTCTTTAAATTTTTGGTAGAATTCAGCTGTGAAGCCATCAGGTCCTGGGCTTTTGTTTGCTGGCAGATTTCTGATTACGGTTTTGATTTCCTTGCTTGTGATGGGTCTGTTAAGATCTTCTATTTCTTCCTGGTTCAGTTTTGGAAAGTTATACTTTTCTAAGAACTTGTCCATTTCTTCTAGGTTGTCCATTTTATTGGCATAGAGCTGCTGGCAGTAGTCTCTTATGATCCTTTGTATTTCAGTGTTGTCTGTTGTGATCTCTCCATTTTCATTTCTAATTTTGTTAATTTGGTTCTTCTCTCTTTGTTTCTTAATGAGTCTTGCTAATGGTTTGTCAGTTTTGTTTATTTTTTCAAAAAACCAGCTTTTAGCTTTGTTGATTTTTGCTATGGTCTCTTTAGTTTCTTTTGCATTTATTTCTGCCCTAATTTTTAAGATTTCTTTCCTTCTACTAACCCTGGGGTTCTTCATTTCTTCCTTCTCTAATTGCTTTAGGTGTAAAGTTAGGTTATTTATTTGGCTTTTTTCTTGTTTCTTGATGTAAGCCTGTAATGCTATGAACCTTCCCCTTAGCACTGCTTTTACAATGTCCCATAGGTTTTGGGTTGTTGTGTTTTCATTTTCATTCATTTCTATGCATATTTTGATTTCTTTTTTGATTTCTTCTATGATTTGTTGGTTATTCAGAAGGGTGTTATTTAGCCTCCATATGTTTGAATTTTTAACAATTTTTTTCCTGTAATTGAGATCTAATCTTACTGCACTGTGATCAGAAAAGATAACTGGAATGATTTCAATTTTTTTGAATTGTCCAAGACCAGATTTGTGGCCCAGGATGTGATCTATTCTGGAGAAGGTTCCGTGTGCACTTGAGAAAAAGGTGTAGTTGATTGTTTTGGGGTGAAATGTCCTATAGATATCAATTAGGTCTAGCTGGTCCATTGTGTCATTTAAGGTTTGTGTTTCCTTATTAATTTTCTGTTTAGTTGATCTATCCATAGTTGTGAGTGGGGTATTAAAGTCTCCCACTATTACTGTGTTACTATTAATTTCCTCTTTCATACTCGTTAGCATTTGCCGTACGTATTGCGGTGCTCCTATGTTAGGTGCATATATATTTATAATTGTTATATCCTCTTCTTGGATTGATCCTTTGATCATTATGTAGTGTCCTTCTTTGTCTCTTTTCACATCCTTTATTTGAAAGTCCATTTTATCTGATATGAGTATTGTGACTCCTGCTTTCTTTTGTTCTCCGTTTGCGTGAAATATTTTTTTCCAGCCCTTCACTTTTAGTCTGTATGTGTCTCGTGTTTTGAGGTGGGTCTCTTGTAGACAGCATATATAGGGGTCTTGTTTTTGTATCCATTCAGCCAATCTTTGTCTTTTGGTTGGGGCATTCAACCCATTTACATTTAAGGTAATTATTGATAGGTGTGGTCCCGTTGCCATTTACTTTGTTGTTTTGGGTTCACGTTTATACAGCCTTTCTGCATTTCCTGTCTAGAGAAGATCCTTTAGCATTTGTTGAAGAGCTGGTTTGGTGGTGCTGAATTCTCTCAGCTTTTGCTTGTCTGTAAAGCTTTTGAATTCTCCTTCATATCTGAATGAGATCCTTGCTGGGTACAGTAAGCTAGGTTGTAGGTTATTCTCTTTCATTACCTTAAGTATGTCCTGCCATTCCCTTCTGGCCTGGAGGGTTTCTATTGATAGATCAGCTGTTATCCTTATGGGAATCCCTTTGTGTGTTATTTGTTTTTTCTCCCTTGCTGCTTTTAATATTTGTTCTTTGTGTTTGATCTTTGTTAATTTGATTAATATGTGTCTTGGGGTGTTTCGCCTTGGGTTTATCTTGTTTGGGACTCTCTGGGTTTCTTGGACTTGGGTGGCTATTTCCTTCCCCATTTTAGGGAAGTTTTCAGCTATTATCTCCTCGAGTATTTTCTCATGGCCTTTCTTTTTGTCTTCTTCTTCTGGGACTCCTATGATTCGAATGTTGGGCGTTTCATATTGTCCCAGAGGTCCCTGAGGTTGTCCTCATTTCTTTTGATTCTTTTTTCTTTTTTCCTCTCTGCTTCATTTATTTCCTCCATTTTATCTTCTACCTCACTTATCCTATCTTCTGCCTCCGTTATTCTACTTTTGGTTCCCTCCAGAGTGTTTTTGATCTCATTTATTGCAGTATTCATTTTTAATTGACTCTTTTTTATTTCTTCTAGGTCTTTATTAAACATTTCTTGCATCTTTTCAATCTTTGTCTCCAGGCTATTTATCTGTAACTCCATTTTGTTTTCAAGATTTTGGATCATTTTTATTATCATTATTCTAAATTCTTTTTCAGGGAGATTCCCTATCTCCTCCTCTTTTGTTTGACTTGGTGGGCATTTTTCATGTTCCTTTATCTGTAGGGTATTTCTCTGCCTTTTCATCTTGTTTAGATTGCTGTGTCTGGAGTGGGCTTTCTGTATTCTGGAGGTCTGTGATTCCTTTTTATTGTGGAGGTTTTACCCAGTGGGTGGGGTTGGACGTTTGGCTTGTCAAGGTTTCCTGGTTAGGGAGGCTTGCATCAGTGTTCTGGTGCATGGAACTTGATTTCTTCTCTCTGGAGAGCAATGGAGTGCCCAGTGATGAGTTTTGAGATGTGTCTATGTGTTAGGTGTGACCTTGGGCAGCCTGTATGTTGGCGTTCAGGGCTATGTTTCTGTGTTGCTGGAGAATTTGCATGGTATGTCTTGCTCTGGAACTTATTGGCTCTTGGGTGGTGGTTGGTTTCAGTGTAGGTATGGAGGCTTTTGGATGGTCTCTTATTACTTAAAGTTCCATGTAGTCAGGAGTTTTCTGGTGTTCTCGGGTTTTGGGCTTAAGTCTCCTGCCTCTGGGTTTCAGTTTTATTCTTCCAGTAGTCTCAAGACTTCTCCTACTATACAGCACTGCTAATAAAACTTCTAGGTTAATGGCGAAAGATTCTCCCCCGTGAGGGACGCCCAGAGAGGTTCACAGAGGTACATGAAGAAGAGGAGAGGGAGGAGGGAGATAGAGATGAGCAGGAGGAGAAAAAGGGGGACTCAAGAGGAGAGAGATCGATCTATGTAGTTGTCTGTTCCCAGAGTGTTCTCCGTAGCCCAGAGACCCACAAAGATTCACAGAATTGGATTGGGAAGAGAAGGGGAAAGGAGGAAATAGAGGTGTTCTGAGGTAGAAAAAGGAGAGTCAAGATTGGGAGAGAATAATCAACACACTCCTTTATAAAAATGGGAACTGAATACTGGATTCTTAAATGTCCACAATTTATATCATATACTGAAAAACAAAGATTAAAAATCTAGAGTAGAGGTTAGACTCTTAAAAATACTATATTAAAGGCAAAAACCAAAACACACACACACAAAAAAAATTTTAGAAATATATGAGAAGTTCGGTTTAAAAATAGGGCTTCTCTCTTTTTTTTTTTTTGTAAGGTTATAGTGTAATGAAAATGAAAATTAAGGAGTAGTAGAGGAGTAATAGAGGACTTTAAAATGAGATAAGAGAAAAAGAAAAATAGAAAATAGAAGAGAAAAAGAAAAAGAAAGAAAAAAGAAAAAAACACAAGTAAAAAAAATAAAAAATTTTCTTCCCTAATTAAGAAAATCGTAAAAGTCTTTGAAAATGAAAGTTAAGGAGTAATGGGGGAGTAATAGGGAATTTTAAAAGAAAATAAAAGAGAAAACATAAAAAAGAAAAAAAAATTTTTTTTTCTTTACTCAAAAAAAAAAAAAAAGTAAAAATATATCTAGGAATTTCTCTAAAGCTGTTGCGGTCAGTGTGGGTTCGGTTCAGTTTCAGATATCTCGTCGTTCCAGCTTACACTTCTCGATATCTACAGGCCCCTTCCCATGTAGTCGGTGTTACGTACAGGGATTTTAATCTGTTGCACCGGTCCCTTCTGAAGCGGTTCCGTTTGTTTATTTGGCTTCTGTTTGCCGGTCTCTTCAGTGCCTAATTTCCGCCCTGACACAGGCGGGCGGAGGTGGTCTCTTATTCAGGTTGCTAGTTCAGTCAAGCTGCGGGGAGGGGCTGGCGCTGCTTTCTCCGTCTGCTCTGCTCAGGCTCCCGGCTGCTCTGTATGGAGCGTGCCCTGCGCTGCGCGCGGTTCCAGCCCTCGGGTGTTCCACAAAAGCGCGGAACACAAAGCTGCGCCTGCTCCCTGTGCCTTCCCCGTCCCAGCGGTTCAGGCAGCCCGGGGCTTGACGGGCGCTCTCTCCCTGGGTGCGGCGCCTCTTCTGCCCTGCGCGGTCCGAGTCTCAGTTTCCGCCCGAGCCGGTCGGGTGCGTGCGCCTTCTGCCCTCCACATCCCCAGCCCCAGACCCCGCCCGCGCCGGTCGGGTGCCTGCGCCCTGTGTCTCGCTGCGACCCTCCCGGCGGATGTCGACCATCCAGAATCTCAGGAGGTCTCTGATTAGAAACTGGGGGCCTGTTTGCAGAGCGGCAGGGGAATGCGGTCTTTGGGGCCGAGCCTTCCCCATCCCCTCCCCCCTGCCTCCTGGCTCCGGCCGGGCTGGGCCGGTCCGCAGCCTGCGAGCTCTTCTCTGGACTTTCTCCGTCCCTTTGTTCTGCGAACGCCGGCAGTGTGTTCCGGCCGGTTAATTTTCTCTCTCTCTTTTACTGTCCCACAGTTTAAGTTGGTAACTCACAAAAGCTCCCTCTGATTGTCCTCAGGGCACTCAGGCCCGGTCCTTACCCTAAGCAATGCCGCCCGCTCCTCTCCTTTCTGCCCCCACTTGCTGGTGGCGGATGCGGGCGTCTGGGGTACTTTTCCGCTGGGAGTTGCTTTCAGGCACTTTGTGAGTTTTATTTATTGTTCCCCTCCCAGTCAGGTTGCCCTCCGAGGTTCAAAAACTTCCCCCAGACCCGCCAGTACGAGGGTTTCCCGGTGCTTGAAAACTTCCTCTAAAGAGTCCCTTCCCGGGACGGATCTCCGTCCTTAGCTCCCCTGTCTCCCCTTTTATATTTTGTCCTACCTCCTTTTGAAGACAATGGGTTGCTTTTCTGGGCACCTGATGACCTCAGCTAGCGATCAGAAGTTGTTTTGTGAAGATTGCACTGCGTTCAGTTATTCTTTTGATGAATTTGTAGGAGAGAAAGTGGTCTCCCCGTCCTGTTCCTCCGCCATCTTGGCTCCTCCCCATCATTTCTTTTTAAATGCCACATATAAGGAACGTCATATAGTTTTTCTCCTCACTCTCACTTACTTCACTCCGTATGGCAATCTCTAGGTCCATTCCTGTTGCTGCAAATGTCATTATATCATTCTTTTTAATGGCTGAGTAATATTCCATTGTGCATATGTACCAAGTCTTCTTTATCTTTTCATCTGTCGATGCACATTGAGGTTGCTTCCATGTCTTGGCTATTGTAAACGGTCCTGCAGTGAACATTGGGGTGAATATATCCTTTTGGATTATGTTTTTCTCCAGATATATGCTTAGGAGTGTCTTGATAAGGTCCTTTGCGCAAAAGTGGTTTTTTTTTTTTTTCTGAAGGAGTTCAGAGATCTTTATTTTTGCTTTGTTGGACAAGCTTTTGGGGTCACATCTAAGAATCCATTGCTTCCTAATCTGAAGTCAGAAAGATTCACCTTTTTATTTTCTTCTAAGGATTTTATGCTTTTATTTGTTGTATTTAGTACATTAATCCATTTTGAGTTAATTTTTCATACTGTGTGCAGTAGAGGATCCAACTGGATTCTTTTGTATGTGGATATCTGATTGTCTCAGCATATTTATTGAAGAGTTTATCTTTCTACATTGAAGAATCATTGCACCCTCTTGAAAAACCAGTTGGCCATGTGTGTAAGAGTTTGTTTCTGCACCTTAGTTCTGCTCCATTGATTTATATTCCTAATCTTATGCCAATACTACACTGTTTTGATTACTGTAGCTTTGTAGTAAGTTGAAATTGGGAAATGTGAGTCTTCCAACTTTGTTTTTCTTCTTCGGTACCATTTTAGCTATTCAGGACTCCCTTGTATTTCCATATGAATTTAAGAATCAGCTTTTCCATTTCTGTAGAAAAGGCTGTTGGAATTTTGATAGGAATTGTGTTGAATCTGTAGATGATATGGGGTAGTGTGGTCTTCTTAGCAGTGTTAAGTCTTCTAATTCATGAACATAGGATGTCTTTCTGTTTATCTGGGTCTTCCTTATTTTCTTTCAGCAGTGTTTTGTAGTTTGCAGTGTGTAAGTCTTTTGTCTCCATTCAATTTATTCTTAAGTATTTTATTCTTTGGATACAATCATAAGTCATTTTCTTGTTTTCTTCTATTAGATTGTTTGTTCTTGATGTATAGAAACACAACTACTTATACATTATTTTTACTTTTTTAAAATTTAAAGTTAAAAGAATGATCTCCACTGGTCATTTTAAAAATTAGTTAAGAACCCCACTGTCTCTACAGATATTTTCCTAGAGTGACTCTTCTTAAGTTTGGTATACATCCTTTCATATATTATATATATACACATATACACTTTTTTGTAGACTCATATTTTGTCTACATTTTAACTTATTTTTACTTAATTATAGATAATGAATACATTCTTTGTCAGTACATCTAGATGGACCTTATTCTTCTTAAATGCTGCAGAGTACCTCTTTGTACTGTTTTGTTTAAAAGTTATATTTTAATGAGCATTTAGTGTGTTTTCAGTTTTTTTCTGTTTTAAACATTGCAAAAATTAACAATCTTTACCTTCATCAGTGTATACTTATATGAGTATATCTTTAAGGTAAATTCCTGTAAATAAAATTACTTAGGCAAAAAAAAGTGCATATATCTTTTATGGACAGTAAGTGTTCTTGTTTTTGTTTTTAAGTGCCTATCTACTGTGGGCATAGATGCTGTTTAGTGTTATCTAAGAGCATCACAATGAGTAATTAAATGTTTGAGGGAAAGAGGAGGAAAGAGTGTGACTAACCCATATAAGATACTAATAAATGTAGTAATCTAAATAGAATGTAAGTAATAAAATCCTTTTCAGTATGTTTGTAAGATTTGTGAACAAGGTGTTTTAAAATTCACTGTCGGTCCAGTTTACTATTGTCAGGTAAGGAAGCAGCTAGTAGCACATAGACACCTCTTGAGCTTTTCTCTCTCTTGCCTTTTGTATACCCCACCCCACTCCTAACATATCTTTCTTTAACCGCCCCCCACCCACCCACTGCTTGCAGTCACTGTTAAATATCTTTGAATTTTATGCTAAAAGATCTTTGCCTGGTTGACAGATTCTTTGAACACCTAGTATTTTCTTGTTTGGCCATCCAAGAAGGACCACTTTGGGAATTTGCTACCATGTTCTAAAGTTAGACTTTGTTTTGTTCTGGACTAACTGAAAAGTTTAGCTAAACTTGAGAAAGCAGACCATATTCATTTTGGGGGAAGGTCACTGTGATATTCTTTCACACTGAATCTTATCTCACACCTTTCTCTACTTGTCTGTGGTTAACTAGGTAAAGCAGAAGAATATATTTTTTTCATAAAAGAATATGTTTTCATAAAAAAATATGCTCAAAGTAAACCAAATGGAAGTGAGAAGTAAGGATACAACAGTTGCTTTCCTCATCCATATGTTTTTTTTTTTAACTTTTTTATTTTGAAATAATAAAAATTACTTTATTCTCCAATTTTAGACTTGAAGAAAAGTTGCAAAAGATAATACAGAGTTCATATATACCCTTCAGCCAGATTCCCCTAATGTTAACATCTTACATAACCATAGTGTTCTTATCAGTTATTAGGAAATTTTAAGTTGACAAAATACTTTTAGCTCAACTACAGACCTTATTAGCATTACATACAGTTTTCTACTAATGTCCTTTTTCTGTTCCAGGATCCAAACTGCATTTAGTTTTTCTGTCTCTTGAGATTTCTATACTTTGCAACAGTTCCTCAGCCTTTTCTTGTCTTTCATGATCTTGCTACTAATATTTTTGAGTAGTACCGGTCAGTTATTTTGTTTAGTGACTCTGAATTTGAGCTTTTCTGATGTTTACTCTGAGGTTATATATGCTTTTGAGGGAAGAATACAGCAAAAGTGATGTTGTGGCTTTTAGTGAGTGGTTACTTAGTATCAGTTTCTCTGTGGGTTTTTGACTCTCCATTTTCAGTCCATTTTGTATTTTAAAGTAATCAGAATAATTTTTGGTCCTCTGTATTTCTGTTCTTATATCCAAACTCTTTTGGCTAGCAGTTTCTGTGAAAACAAAGCATAATTTAAGGCATATTTTATGTGTGATGATTGAGGTGATAGTAGTTGCAAATCAATTTGTCTACAGTGATAATGATCTTCCTAAGCATTTTGCTCTATTTCAAAATTCATTCTTGGGTTTTACCACTGTTTCTTATGTAGAGAGAAAGTGTCTCTTGTTCCTTTTTCAACAAGAATTAGGTTTATATCAGAATTTTAAAAGATTAATATTTCAGGTACATTTTCCTCTTGGCTTTGGCATTTTGTAAGAAATTTTCATATCGTTCCCACTTCCGGTACACTTTAATTGGGAGTAGGATTAGGTATAATATGGTATAATCCTTAGCTGGTAAATAAAGCCTGGTGTTATAATGATTTGAAAATATACCTGGCTATCTCTTGACATTTTAATGTATAAATTATCTTTGCAGCCCTAAGTGAGCTTGAAGTAGCTTTGATAACTAATCATTGTATGGTCAGTCAGCCAAAAGAATTTACAGAGAATAGCTTGGGTGTCTTGCGTCCAGTGTAAAGGTTAGTAGTTTGAGACTTGTTCCTAATGCCTGTAATTAGTTATGTGGAGAGACACCACATTAACATTTAGTAGTTGCTTATTCTTAATAGTTCCTACATCAATCATCATTATCTTTTCCTTTCCCTCATCTAGAACAGAGAAATATTTTACTTATTGTGTTAGTATTAATGTGTTCTATTTTAATTAAAAATAGCAAATGCACTTGTTTAAATTTTTCTCTTTTAGAATTTCCAAAATTGTTTTAAACTTACCATACTTGCTTTTGTTTTACATTAAGTCATGGTTGAGGAAGCAGGTGGAGTGTCATTGGCCCTATAGTTCAGCAAAAACCTTCTTATCCTATAGAATCTTGACTTTGGGGTACAGTTGATAGATATGTTTAAGGTTAAAGTTAGAGGTAATATTCAAAGTACCAAACAAGTGTTGTTCTGATTATTTGGGTTCTTTATTCCACTTCTTTCCTGGAGACATGATAAATAATGATGATGAAGCTAATAATAATCATTTATTAAATAGGCACCATATACCAGACATTGTGTTGGGGAGTTTGCAAATATCATCTCATTTTATCCTAATAGAAACCTCCTAATTTTTTAGAAATGGAACTCAGTGCTTGGCAGGTTAAATGACTTACCCAGGATTGCACAGTTAGCCAGAGAACGGTCTGCATTTTGTCTGAGTTCACTGCTCATTCCCCATAGTATATACTGTGGCTATCTTCATGTCAATAAAGATGAGAGTGCCTCTATGATTGCCTTTCCTTCAGAGTATTTTTATATTCTAAAATACTTCAGAGGATTTTATATTCTAAAATACTTCAAAGGGTTTTTAAAATGATTTTTTAATATTAGGGGTTTTTTCCTTTGGGCTTAGCTCTTTTCAGGCCTTTGGTTCCTAGATGTAAAATACTAGATATGACGAAAGTTATATTGCTCCTAGATAATACAATCATACTTTTTCTTGAACCTTAACATAACTTTTCTCTTAGACTTACTTTCTTTCCTGTGAGTGGACCCCTGCCTCAAGCTGGAAGAGTGTTGTATTTAATGGCAGAGAAAATGAAGCACTGAACCTGGCAGTGTGTAGACTATAAACATGAGTCGGTTGTAACTGCCTTGACCTTTGGTATGAATGCCCGTGGCTTCACCCCACACTCGTTAATGTTGTACAGTTTGTATTCAGGAAGCCTGGCAGAATGGTGCAACTGGGAACATACCTTGGATAAGTAAAAAGCCCTAACTTCAGCCCCATGTACAGTAGCCCTTCCTAAATTGCTAAAGTGTGAGCATCTGATGACGCTGAGCTCATGATGAGATATTCTTTTGGAAGAAGGTGGTCTTGAGAAAAGGAGGAGGGTGGATTTTCATCTGGCATATCGTTAAAAACCTGCCTTACAGATTCTGGACAAGTAGGCTTGTAGATGTTGGGCTTAAGATATTAAAGGGTTTTGCTGTGATGGATGGGTTGGGATGTGACGGAGCTATCCATCTTACATAGTCTGAAAATTTCCTTCTTAGGCTAAAAAGAGAAGTGAAGGATAGCATAAACACAACAATCACAAGGAAACACTAAAAGATTGTGTTTGACTATTGGATTTGTATATAAAACAGTCATGTGACTTTCATGTGAGTGACACTTCCACTAGGAAATGGAAATTGTCAGAGCATTTTGTGTTTACTATATGTGCATCTGAGGCAGACGGTAGAACCACCAGCTGCTCACAACCTATCTTTCAGAGAAAGTTCTTGTCATTGCACTAAGAAACTATTGAAGACATTACCATATTGGGAAGAAGAAATTAGTCCAGGTCCGTTTTTCATCAGAGATGGGAAGTATCTTATTACTGCCTTGTATTTTAAGTGACATCTAAGGAAGTGACTTAGAAAATGAGATGTAGGGAAAAGATTGTTAAAATCAAATATGTGCCATTTGCAGACTCTTAAAACTTGGGAAGAATTGACGTAAGTAGAACACACTGAGGTCTGACTCCCTAAAGTCAGATACTTGACATGAAACGTCTTTTTGTCATTAGAATTTTTTTATTTTAGAATATTTGGACTCATGACCCAGTGCAGTGAGAAGTTCAGGTGTGCATGGAAGGAGAGTGAGCCCTGTCGTCCATGCTGCGTGCAGTCCCTGGGAGGGGAAGGCCCAGATCACGGGCAGTGATAGAATGACTGAAACCCTCCCCCACCCTCTTTCGGTTCTCATCCTTTTTTCTTTGGTTTTTTTGGTCTCCATGGCTTTCCCTAACACTCAGACTGACTGAATCCCTTGCTTTTAACTTGGCCAAGGGTACAGAGGTCAGCTTTGAGTTAGCTTTTTGTATGACTTGGTTTGATGGTTTCAGATAGGGTGTGTTTCAAAGCAGCTATTGAATAGCAAGTAAAGCTTCTCTAAGTCTGTTGAGAATTTGGACTTGAAACAGTGTTAAAGCACTTAAGAGGATTCTTAGACATTGGTTACTGGGGATGCTTTTGATAATTTCTAAGGTAGTGAGACCACCCTGGCTACATATTAAATGTAGAAGAATTTAAGATAAGTGTCATGTGATATATTATGAATATAAACAAAAAATAATATGAATTAATGTCAAGTTTATTTAACTTAAAATTGCCTGGTAAATGTGCACCCAGAAATTTTAAAAACTGGACCATCATTCAAATTCTGTTTGTGTATTTTTCTACACAGCATTAATTTATGTGCATGTTTTTGTAAATGGACAGAAGTCATATTTTAGGAACATAATATGCTGTTGTGTTATGTGCCGTGGTTCTTGCTAAGCTGTCCCCCTGATGTTGAATATTTAGTCTGTTTCTCGTTTTTCTCTATTATACATACAAAGAACTGTAAAGGGCCATTGTTGCTATGGTAGCTGTTGAGCATCTGTTGGATATGCTCATATACATATGTGGCATCATGCTGTGGAGGATGATACAAAGACAAATAAGGCAAAGAACACTGTAGGAGACTAAGGGATGCCTGGGAGGATGCTTTCTGTCTAGTTTGAGGAAGCCTCCATGGAAGAGTGGCGTTTGCTTTGGGGTCTTAAAGAATGAGTGGGAAATGGCAACCCACTCCAGTATGCTTGCCTGCAAAATCCCATGGACAGGGGAGCCTAGCCAAGAGTCAGACCCGACTTAGCAGCTAAACAAAAACAACCTGAAGAATGAGTAGCAGTGAGAATGGCAGACATGGGAAAACTGAACTCTATGCAGTGAAGTAAGCAATTTCACAGTATTGTGGTTGGAGCACGTCAGGTCCATCTGCTGAAGAGTCTGAAATACATTTCACTACAAAATGTCTTGCTATAAGGATGTGTTTTAAATATATTTTGTAAAGTGTATGTACTATAAGTTTATGGTTAAAATGTTTTCAAAGAGATGCTGCATATAGAAAGTATGAGACTAGAACTTGAACTCCTCCTATTTGTTAATCACTTTTTAATATCAGTGATTCTATAGGGCAATCTTATGAGGGAAATAATATCTGATTTCCAAGTGATGAAAGGGAGGCATTTAAGTATGCCATTTTGCATAAAATATAGGAGGTTACCAGCAACATGTGTATGAGCAAAGTCGAACTCATTCAAGCATGGAGCAAAGATTTTTAGGCAGTTATTATTTGCTATATGGGTCAATGCTGGAGTAAAGAAATAGAAGACTCCATCCCCCAAAGAAACTAATGGATTGATTGAAGAAAGAACCAAAAAAAAAAAAAAAGCAGTGAAAACAGAATCTTAACAGTATGTTAAGCCCTTTGAAGTTATGCATAGAGCACTATGAAGGCACTTAAAAAGGGGCATTTATTGTGGGGTGAGGTGAGGAAATCAGGAACGGCTTCCTATAGGAGGAAGTATCTACACTGGGCTTTAAGGAGTGAGAGGAAAACAAAGAAGCCTTCCTGTGGTAGGCAAGGTGATCAGCCTGGACAAAGGGATAAAGAGGTGAAGAAACATAAAAACTAAGAAATATATACATATTTATATTTATGTAAATATATATTATACGCACATGCACACACACATCCCTTCTCCACAGCTGGAGAGGTGAGGAAATTAAAAAAATAATAGCTGTGGATGACATGCTATGAGAATATTCCAAGTTAAAAAAAAAAGCAGGATCATCTTTACCCAGGAAGTAAATGGGCTGGTCCAGGCTCACAGTGGTTGAGCAAAGCTATAGGGCAAAGAAGGAGCTAGGGAAGGAGGTCTCCCTGGGGGCCCCCCCTCTCCCTGAAGAAACTGGTGAAGCATAATCATCCATTCAGATTTTTATCTTTATTTTTTTCCCTTAGTTAGTAGCTTTAAAAAAAAAAATTACTGGAGGTATAGTTGATTTACAACGTTGTGTTTCGGTTGTATAGCAAAGTGACTCAGTTACACATATAGATACATCTACTCTTTTCTAGAGTCTTTTCCCATCTAGGCCATTGCAGAATATTGAGTAGAGTTCCCTGCGCTATACAGTAGGTTCTTATTAGTTAGTTGTTTTATATATCATAGTGTATGTGTGTGTCAATCCCAGTATCACAATTTATCTGTCTTCCCCATTATCACCTGGTAAGCATAAGTTTGTTTTCTGGAATCTAAAAAGAAGGAAGTACAGATGAACATGTTTACACAACAGAAGTAGAATCACAGATGTAGAAAACAAACACAGATTTTTAAGTGTTTTATCCTTAGGAAAAACTTTGGGGGTGGGAGTTAAATTCCAGTTTATGAATTTTTCATGGATCATTGTTTAACTCTTAGACTGGTCATCAGTAAATGATACCCTGTTTCACCTTCCTTAATCCCTTTGCATGCTGTTGGGTCATTCAGGATGGCACTGAGGTTAAATTTGGCAAATCTTAATCCACTTGAAAACAGATGGTTAAGACTGCTAAACACACGTTCAGTCGCTGCCTCTCCTGCGAACTTGTTGGTTCTTGTGCAGATTCCTGCTTCCGCCCAGTTCCAGGATCAGCTGCACATACCTGCCTCACCCCAATCCAGAAGGGCCGGCCTTAGACTTTCTTCACCCAACCCAGAAGTAGAGTTCTAGAAATGTTTGCTTCCAGGGCTGTAAGGATGTTTGTAACTTCTCCCTTTCCTTGTTCTCTTAACTTCCTGTGCTTGGAGGGAAGCACTTGGTAAGGTGGCAAGGACTTTTAGGCAAAGAAAAAAGCAGTGGAATAGATGTGGTATTGAAATTAGGCTGATTGCTGGGAAGCCCCATAGCAACCCTCTTTCATGTTTCTGCTATCCTTACTTAGTTGTGCATAGTATACATCATTTGTTTTCCCTTTGAAAATTTCCATGTGTATGTGTATCTGTGTGATGTATCTAGTACCATGGAATCTTTGAAGTAAAGCATATAAAACTTTCAGAGTTACAACATAAATGACCCATTTGATGTGTTTCACATTCTATGTTGATAAATAGGTCAACTATCCTTTATTAGTATTTGTGTATTTTCTTAAAGACCTAAAAGAAATATTTTGCTTTAAAAAAATTCTCTATTGAACAATGCTATATTAGCAATGTTATATTAGAAAAAGGTGATTGTCTTAGACCATCTGAGATGACCATAGTTAACCTTGGGGTATTTGCTTATGCAAACTGTGAGTGAGTTGAGGATCACAACGGTGGGCTGTATTTGCAATCTCTACCTCAGAGTAGTGCAGTCATTACCCAGGCTGGGCTGATTTGGTCAGTCTGTCCTTCTTCAAACCAAGGGGATAAACAGACTTGACACATTGTTCACAAAATGTCAGTTTTTAGGGTGTGACCGTTTGAAACATACCTGAGAAGCTACCTAGATGAAGCCAACTCATAAAGTTACTTAAGAGCCTCCACCCCAGTTGATGGTCCAGATTGTCTCCAAGGGAGGTGAGCTGAGCCAGTATTAAGTTTGTGAGTGGGATAAGGCAGTGGTGATAAGGCATAATGGATGCATTCATACCCATTGTTTCGATACAGCATTTTCTTGGATGGAAGCATGGGAAGCAACGCATGAGCATGTACTCACACTTGTTGGTAGCTTTCTGGGTCACCACTGGTCTCCTGCTGTTCCTTCTTGTCCACCCACCCACTGGGACTTGAGCTTCTGAAAGATCACTGAAAATCCTTATGTTCTGAGAATCTGAAGGGGAGAAAACTTAACCCCTAAGGCTTTGGAAAGTCAGTTGAAACAATAAAAATGTTTTTAAAAGACTGTCCACACCTAATAGTTGGCTTTGACTAGAAAAAATTTACATGTTATTAGACTGATTATTATAATGTTTTTGTGATAGCCATTGAAGTATTTTAATTTAGAAAGAACTTTGGTAGGTTTATGACTTATATTTTAGATGGATTTGTTTGTAAATTCTAAGAATTCCCTAAACTTCTAATCCCTACCTCAGGTCCATTTTAAATATACCCTGTAGACCTTGATCCTGCTACTATGTTTTATCTTTTAAGTCACTGGGACTTCTTTAGTGAACTTCAGCAAAATTTAGGAATGCTTGTAAATTACAATGAAGGTAACTCTAAATAAAGGAGAGGTAGGTCAGTATCTTAGTCTGGAACTACAGTAAAATTAATTTTCCTCAAACCACTGTGTAGCAGGTGTTTTCTGTTTATTTGTTAAAAGAAAATCAGTGAAATATTTCAAATTATATATAAATTCTACTACTCTAATATAACAGATTTCATCTTTCTTACATACATTTAGTTTACATTTTAGTTATGTGGTATATTTGGAATACTACTTTTACCTAAGATGGTACAGATTTCCATTCATTTACAAAGCCTTTACAATTATAATGATAAATAGTATTTAATCATATTAAAGTACCATAATCTATAAACCACTTTCCTAAAATTAAAAATGTGGATTGTGTGTAATTCTTTGGTACTTCTTCAGGCCATTATAAATTATTTCTTTGTGGTAAATTCACAAGAATAACAAGACTAAAGGTTTGATTTGGCTAGAGTTTCTATTTATCAAAGACTTTTTTGATTATAAATGCATGATCATCCTAATAAATGAGCATGGTGTAGAAATATATAAAATACAAATTCTCTGTGGGACCTCAGTCCCATTCCAAGTGAGCCCTTAAGCAAAGGTCCTATTGAATGAGAAAAGATAGTAGTGATACATGGAATGATATGGAAGTAGTGATGGTATACTGTGTAGTTTAAAAATAAAGTACTAGTTTTTTTTGTATGATTTGAAAAATGAAATCCAAGCAGTTCCTTCTTTGGACAAGACACAGCAGTATGAAGTGTTGGTTTACTATAGTAGCTGGTTGACAAAGTGCAATCTCCTGTATCAGGTAATGTTAAGTGATTTCCAAGCCCCCTTGACTCTATCAAGAGGTAGCTGGAACCAGCAGGCCTGAGCTTTCCTGGGTTTAAAGGTCATTGAAGAATCCTTCTAGATAAAAGAGGAATTGTGTACCCTGGAGTGATGACTAGGCTTGTAAAGCCCGGAGGGCCAGTGGAGACAGTTCTGGTATGCTAAAGGAAGAACATGCTTTCGGCTGCATGTCTGTGACCTGAGTGTCTGTTTGATTTCATCTTCTAGACCTACCAGCAGAAATCAGATGTGTAGTCTTTCCCACTTTTCTGGGAATTGTGGCTGAGCAAAGAGAAAGAAGCCCATACATAAGATCATTCTTCATGGAAGTGTTTAATTTATTCCATGAGTCCATAGAAGAATAATGCAATTTGGTTGTTTCTTTGAATTATTCACAATTATTTTTCTCTAAAATATGTCCTCTCTGTCCTGTATGTGCTCATTTTGCTACTCCAGGCTGAGTGTAATTAGGTTGCCTTATTACTCTGCCTGTCAACCGTGTCTCCATCCTCATTTCATACGGAAGGTTGACCTGACATGCATGGTGGTTTTTGGCCTTTGGGGTTGTTAGTTGTCAGTCCCCAGCATTCCATTTGCTAGTATTGTGCCTGGTCCATGCTTTTTACCTGTAAAAACAATAGGCAAACTAAGGAATCTTTTAGTAAGTCTCAGATAATTGTCACTGAACGAAGAGTCCTGCTAACCTGGCCAAATTCCTCACTGACTCGGTACTTTAGCTTCCAGTATGTTAAACTGGGTTTCTAGATGTATCTCCAAGTGGGTTGCCATTTCCTTCTCCAGAGGTATTTAGAAATAGGACAAGGTATAAAAGCAGTGAGAGTCAATGAATTTGTCAGATGGAAAATGAAAAAGCAGTCCTCTTAAGGTGAAGAAGCTATAGGAATTTAACATGAAACCCTAAGGATGAATTTAACCTTCACTCTGAGATGATGATGTCATCTGAGGCCATACTGGAATATGTAGAAGACAGTGACTGTAAGTGAGAAATAACTCTGAATCCTGGTTTTGACCATCCGCTGTTCTTCTAATGAGGAGTTAACAACTGGAAAGGGGACCCACACAAGGCAGGAATCACCATGACCTGTGACACTTGTCTTCCATATATTTATTCCAGGGTTCCCACGGCGGCGTCATACATACAACAAATGACAAGAATGGATTTCGTTTGTACGTACTCAATTTTTCAGAAAAGAATTTATGGTGACTTAAGGATATACAGAATGAAATTAATGATCAGTGGGTGAGGCTACTCAGACAGAGGGAAATGGCCGGAAGAGGAAGTGAGGGATGAAGATAGAACATGTATTGTGTAAGGGCTTGTAAATACACTAGACATAGGCTGATTAACTCTGTGCTGTCCAGCAGCCAAGGCAAGGAAAGAACTGTGACCGGATCCACGGCTCACGGGGTCTTTAGGATTCAATAAGCTAGTTCCTCAAAAAAAGCACAGGTACTCACCACACGTGGATTAGTGGGCTACACCGTCAACAAAGTGCTGATCCTAAGTGCAGCCGTAGCCTTCACTGCTGGAGGAAGCGCGGGGCTTCTGTGCTTTACTTCTATGCCCCTATTGTGCTGATAATACAAAGAATAATACAGGCTGCAAGCTTTCCTTTAGTACCTTTTCCGGTCTTTTAAAATGTTATAATAAGTGATACTTATGAGATTAAAATGGGTTACTTATTATACTTACTGAACTCTACTTTAGAAATAATGGGCCCATGAGCACTTACATTTTTGTCTTTCTGGTATAATGACTGAGTTCACTAGATGGCAGTATCATCAGCCTTTTGGAAAGTTAAATGTGATCTCACATCTCTTTAAATACTGAAGACGCAGAAAAGGAGGAAAATCTTTTAACTGAACATGCAGGATCTCATTTCTATACCTCACAGGAAAGGGAGTTTTTCTGTTTCTTCTTTCCTTTCTCTTCCGGGCCATGGGAAGGTGCTGTCCATAGTAGCTGCAAGCATATTGGGTGGCACTGAGTGCGCTTTTTCACAAAAAGCAAGCAGGAGTGGCTGACCGTGATTCTGGACCAGCTATGGGATAGCAGTGAATGATAGGGTGAAAAATGTGTTTAGTAAGTGGGGATAACTTTTAGGCCCTCTGTATTTGTTCAGATATCATTTCTAGCATCAAAGCAATATTAAGCTGTCTCAGGAAATGAGATGATTTGATGTTTTCCTACTTATGTAAAAATCCTTTGTCCATTTCCATCTTTGAGGAGAGACTGCATTTTGAGAGCTTTTTTTAGTGAAAAAGTTGGACTTCTTTAAAAATTATAGTGTTATAAAGGTAGAAGTATTTGGTTGGATTTTAGGGTTTTTACAGTGTATCTTAGGGCTTCCCAGGTGGCGCTAATGTAGAGAACCCACCTGCTAGAGCAGGAGATGTAAGAGATACAGGTTCATTTTCTGAGTCAGGAAGATCCCCTGGTGAAGGGCATGGCAACCCACTCCAGTATTCTTGCCTGCAGAATCCCAAGGACAAAGGAGCCTGGTGGACTACAGTCCATGGGGTCGCAAAGAGTCAAACACAACTGAGCGACTTAGCACACACGCAGCACGTGCAGTGTATCTTGGGTAGCACGTGGGCAGCCTTAGAAGAGTTGGTCTTTGTCCTCTTGGCCTTTTGTTAATAGCAATGCTGCTGGTGTCTTGAGCAGGACAGCTCTTCATTGTGTACTACTGTCCCGTGTGCCGTAGGGCATTCTGCATCCCTGGCCCTTATCGCTACGTACCAGTCATGCCTCTGAGTCGTTATGATGACCCCATGACACAAATTCCCATGATCCTCCTTAATAGGGCAAAGGAAGGGAAGGGGTGTTGCCCAGGGTTGAGAACCTCTGGATTAGAGGTTTTGATTTAAGTAAAGGAATTTATGGAATGTAGTAGGCGTGATCTCATAAATTGTTCGTTAATAATTTTCTACTCTAAAAATCTTAAATTTTTACTCATTTGCATTTATTAATGGTTGTGATTTCAATTAATTCTACATAAGCACAGTTTTATGTAGTAAAAAACTGTAAATGTATCATTTTTGTATAAACTCATCATGTACTTTTTCTTCTACTCTTTACTGTCTTTCTATTTAACCTACACATCATGCAGATAGTTCATTCTCCTCCACCCTGCTTCCTCCTCCTATTTTTAAAGTTACAACCATTTTTTTTTCACAAGTCAGCTTTAGTATCATTTTCTTGAGAACAATGAAGTATCTTTTTTGTTTGTATTTTGATTGAAACTGTTAGTATACAAATAACTTAAGGATGAATTGTATTCTTTTCTCTTCTAGTCTTTCTAGCATCATACATTCTTCTTTTTGCTAGGCTTCCCTTTTTTCTCCCTTAAAAGTTTCTCTGGATGGGAGAAAGTCTTGCCTGCATTCTTCAACCCTTACTGATCTCATGTGTCTCTGAGTTACGATTTGTGTACACACATGCTATTCATTTCTAGGTTGTGCCAGTTGAGAAGAGAGTAATCTTGTTTTCTTTCTCTTTTTCTTTGTTCATCAGCTAACTAAAAAATCCACTTGACTTTAAGGCCTGGACCCTAGGACTCCAGTTTGTTCTCAAGGTACCCAGCTCAGGGCTAGTCCATAGTATATTCTCTTGGTAAAGATTATATAGTTGGTGTGTCCCAAATTACCTTCCCTGGTTGGTCTTTGCATTTGTACAGTTAATACCAGCTTCTGGATATAGATTGGGTCACTATAAAGTATGCCAAAGACATTAGGAGTAAATTTTATATCTTCCCTTTGATGTCTAAAGACAGAAGATAGTGGTAGAGGGGATTCTGAGTGGCACCTGATCTAACAAAAGATCCGTGTGTAATGAAAGAAGAGGGACAACTGCTGAATCCACCTGGAAAAATGCTGACCTACTCTGGGTCCTTGGAATACCAAGGTCCAGAGGTGATGCCAGCTGATAACATATGCCATGCACCAGAGTTGATGCCATTTGCCCTCCCAGACAAACCTCTGAAGGCACACAAGCAGAAGGGAATTCTCCTATTAAGAGGCAGCAGTGACTCTTCTGTAATCATCATACCAGCCTTAATTCTCCACCCAGCATCAGCCTAGAACCACACCCCTGACTGCAGCTCAATAAAGAAATGCTGTTTAATGGTAAAACATGTCAATCAACAAGATGGACTTTCAAGGTTTAGGTAATCTTCAGTACTTGTTTGCGTTACTAGGCTTTTAACTTTCATCCCATCCCTAGAGCTACCTTATTACAAGATGTATCCATGGGAACTAAAGAGACACTGTTTTGGCAGTTACTTCAAGGACTCCTCAGGGGCTAGTTGATATTCTTTCTACTCACATCTGAAGCAAGTGGATTAAAGATGGCAGGTCTTATGCTGATTGTGAGAGTAGATACTTTGGATACTGGTTAGTGAAGTGAAGTTGCTCAGTCGTGTCCGACTCTTTGCGACCCCATGGACTGTAGCCTACCAGGTTCCTCCATCCATGGGATTTTCCAGGCAAGAATACTGGAGTGGGTGGCCATTTCCTTCTCCAGGAGATCTTGCTGACCCAGGGATTGAACCCGGGTCTCCCGCATTATAGGCATACGCTTTACCGTCTGAGCTACCAGGGAAGCTGGGTGCTGGTTAAGTTGCTGTCAAACTGCATAACCTGGATCTCTAATGTACAAAGCCCTTATTTTGCTTACCACTTCTCTAAACTGTCATTTAACCTAAAAACTGCATGTTTCCACACCCCCCCCAAAGAAATATTTGATTTATATTCAGTTGGTACCTACCAGGTTTCACCAGTGAACTTCCTATTATCCATCCATCTACCCATCCATCCATCCAAGCTTTTAAGTGCCCTAGGTTAGATACATAACAACAGTCAAGATAGTAATCATCCTACATGGCCCCGTGTCTCAGTGGCTTTCTCTCAGTTGTCCTGTATGTCGCTTGTGGGTCAGCTGCAGCTCTGCTCTGTGTTGACCTTTTGTCTGTTGATGGAGCAGCCCCAGTCTGCATCACTGCTGCTCTTCAGAGCCAAGGAGGATAAAAGAGCAAGGTAAAGTTCCATGCTAGCTCTTCAAGCTTCCTCTGGAAGTGATATGTGGTCATTGCCCAAAGCCAGCCACATGGCTACACTTGAGTGCAACATGGGAGGTGCTATATAATTTCCCTTTGGGAAAGGGCAGAAAATTTTGGTAAACAGTAATATTATCTGACATGTGTCTGAAAATACTGTTCCTACCCTAGATCTTAATAGTCTGAAAGAGAGTAGTTTCTTGCTTGACTTTTCAAAACATAGTACTATAAATGAAGGGTGGGTCAGCCAGATTGATTTTTTTTTTTATTCTTGCAAGGAATCTATTATGATCAATAAAGTATAATAAAGGTTTATATTTTTCGGTTATCAGTGGCTTAGTTTAACAATTTGTACCCAACAGCTGTCACCTATCAGCTTTGCTGTTAGACATTTATATTTCAAAGCCAGATGTATCCTTTGTCTTCAAAAAGAAAATGGAATCATTTGGAGGGAAGGAAAAAGGAGTGAGGAATGGCAAATGTCTACTATGCTGGTTTTTACTTTCTTATTAATTTTTTAAAAAAACAGCAGCCCTTGCTCATCTGGGTATCTGTTTAGTCTGAGAAGATATTTTTCCTCTTGGCCAGGAGCCCGCCTGGAAGGAAGAGCCCAATGTCACCTTTTCAGCTGCTCCATGGGAGCAGCTATTCAAGGGAGCCAGCTACTCTTCTTTCATTTGGCTGTGGGAGGAGGCACTCACAAAATGGGCTGGTAGGAAAAATTGCTTCTCAGACTGAATCTTTCCCACTGTCAGTTTAGGCAGATAGGGTGCTGCTCTGCACCTATCTTCTTTGGCATAAGCTCAGATCAGCAGGCCAGTTCCTGACACACACCTATACACACTTTGCACTACTTGTTCTGTTTTCCTCTTTCTTGCTTAAGTTTCTCTCAGGAATAAGCTCCACTTAAGGCTTATCACTTTTGTTGTCAAAAAGAAAACATATTTATAGAATGGAATATCTCATGGAAAGAGGGTGTGGGCAGAGTGTAGGAAGGAATGAATCCTGGATGTTGTCAGTCAACAGTATTTATGGAACCACCCTCTGGACACCACACTTATGGTGGGCAGTTACCAAAGATTACATATGGCCCACCTGCCCCCTGTTATCTACCCTGCACACTAGACTTCCTCCTGAAGATTATTTCTGCTAATACTACTGTGGTTAGCTTACTTTGGATAAAGAACAGTATTTCCAAGAATACATTAGACAGTTCTAGATCTAGATCCCGTGCGGTGTAGAACTGAGGCATTCACTGAGAAAAGGTTTATTATTCTCACTTCCAGATCACTTTTTTTTCTTTTTGGCCATGCCACACAGCTTGCAGCTGTGTTCTCCCAACCAGGGTTCTAACCCTGGCCAAAGGCAGTGAAAGCACCAAGGCCTAACCAGTGGATTGCCAGGGAATTCCAACAGGTCTACATTTTTAATGCAGGAAAATAGTTTTGTCTCTTTGTCAAAATATTTATCAGGACATAATTGCTTTATAAGCAAAGATTTCAGTTTTAAAGAAAACATGTTCACTTTTAGATACCTAATTCACTTCTTCATGTCCATGAAATAATTTTTTGAATGATTATGAATAAGGAAGCTTGATCAATGGGGAAAAAAAAAAGTCTTCAACCACAGGACTCAACTTGCCGTCTGGGAAGAGATACTTTGATTCAGTAGGAAAGCCTTGTACACATGGGGTGGGGAGACTGCCTTTTCTCTTCTGGCTCCTACCATCTCCTGTCTGTCCTGAGGCAGAACTGGCTCCACCCTATTATTCCAAGTACAATCTCCTCCTTCTAGTAGTTTGAACAAACTTACCTGCAGCCTTAAAATAGAGAATAAAGCTGTTGGAGGAAAGAAGTAGGGAATTAATATTGTTTATTCGGGTAACTTGTAAATTAAGAAAATGGTTTTAAATGTGGACTTAACGTTTTCTGAACTTACATTTACTATCTATTGGTGACAATCCATAGCACCCTTAGGAGAAAAAAACTATAAGCCATAACTAAGTGCAAGCCACTCTTTTTAAAGAAGCACATGCTCAGGTCATTTAAATATCCCCTGTAGGGCCAAATCTTCAGTTCTTTCTTCATAGCCCATACTTGTCTTAAAGGAGTAGGGGATGTTGAGAGGCTCGGGATAGGTATCATATCATGCCTCAAAAATTGTTTTTATAAGTGTAATTTTTCAAGCCATACAGTACTTAGAGGTATCTCAATGCTTGGTCTTTTTTTATCTAGTTGAGTGGAAGATAGGGCAAGAGAAAACAGGTAGAATGAAACTAAATCAGCAGTGAGCTGGTATCCTAACAACTTATACCTCAGGACAGATGCTAAGCATAATTTACCCTTTGCATAGCATCAGATTTGGGTGGGCCTAGTTAGGGCTTCCCTGGTGGCTCAGACAATAAACAATCTGCCTGCAATGCTGGAGACCCAGGTTCAATCCCTGCGTCAGGAAGATCTGCCACTCCAGTATTCTTGCCTGGAGAATTCCATGGACAGAGGAGCCTGATGGGCTTCAGTCCATGGGGTCACAGAGTTGGACACAACCGAGCAATCAAACATACCAGTTGCCTTAAACCTTGAAAATGTGTATTTACAAAAAGAAGAGCTGGCATTAAATCAGAATAGCTAAATATGCCGTTCTTTTATAATCAGATGAACTGCTATGGAATCATAATAGCTTTCCAGTATTCAGCTAGGGACAGAATGGATAAAGATGTTTCATAATCCACAAGAAATCTTGCCTTCAAATTGTTAGGTACATACAGTTTACAGAACACAGATTTTCTCGAGTTAGCATTACTGTAGTTTTCAGAGGGTTTATATATAATATATTCCCATATGAAAAGTTTTTAATTAAAGTTTTAGTTCTTTGCTATAATTTAAAAATACTTTAAAATCTATAGATTTTCCTCAGGTGGGAGTGTTTCTCCAGGTATATTTAGCTGGTTTAAATTCTTCTGTCTGGGCAAGCCACAAGACTGTTCAGCCACTGGTATCTTCTGAAAAGCTCTTACTCTGTGTTACTCAGTGTCATTAACCACATCCCATTCTTTTCCCACGCTTTCTTGGAATAGGACACTGACTCTTTAACAATCCATCATCTAAAGCCAGATTTTGTGGGTCAGATTAAGCCACAGGTAATAATGTGCAAGAAAAATAAAAGTTGGGATAGAGTAGAATTAGCAATAAAAAGTAGCATTTCTTTTTTTCAGTGACTACAGTCCTGTTGACAGTTTTTCTCTTGACCTAAATATAAGGCACCAGTTTGCTAACTGAATTGATCATATTCTAGATTGAAAAGTAGTAATCATTTGATTTATGAGTTGATTCTTGGGTCAAATTCTCTAATTTGCGTTTCTCCCATCTGGCTTATCTAAACTTTTATTTAAGGGCTAAACTGCCAAAATAATTTCAGAATACTCAATACCAGAAATCTAAGATGTTTAATTGTCTCTCTGGTTTTCATGCTCCTTCGTTAAAGTCCATATTCACCCTTTGAGGAAAGTGATGTATTATAGCTAAGAATTGTACTTTTGGGTTTCATCTAATAAAAAGAATAACTGAACTGTTGATGGATATCAGATAAAGTTAGCAGGGTAAATGGTTAATAAGTGCTATCAAGGATAAATTAATTTTGAACTCTTTGTATTCTGCCAGAATTAGATCATTATATGTGAGCTTTATGAAGCATTACTGACCTTATTGAACGTGTGTATGGAAAGCCCCCACATGCACTCAAGTCAGGTTTGAGTTTCATACTGACTTAGCAGCATGGAGATTCTCAAGGCATCATGTCAAAAAAGGAATCTGAATCCACACAGGGTTTTCTAACATCCCCGTGGCCCATTACTGGAGGGAAAAAAAGTAGACTTAAAGGCCTTAGACATCAATCATCTAGTACTGGTGAATCTACTCTGTTTCTAAATCTTCAAGGAGCACAGATTCTGGGCAATTAGAGATGGAGAGTCTGAAACTTCATGATCATCCACTTCCTCCTTTCCCGTGACTAATGGACATTCATTCCTCCATCCAGTGTTGACATTTTCTTTCTGTTTCTCTCATCAAGATCATGAGTTGCCCTCTCCTCTAAGCAGACAAGCACAGCTCAGAACCCACTTGCCAGCCCTGCCTGCTCTCTCACTTGCTCCGCATGTACATAACCCATATGGCATCTTACATTACTCTCCTGTGTGGACTGTGCCCTTACCAGTGAAGGGAATACAGTCTGGACGCTCTGCCAAAAGGCTTTGGCTTGTCTTGAGAACCTCTGGTGTTGCTTAAGCCTCTTGATATTGAGATATTGAGAGAGAGAACGAGAATATAAGAACAAATTCCCAAAACTGCCTTAGGAAGCCCATGACAAGAAATAATGAAAGGCTATCTTGGATGAAATAGGCAGATTACAGCTATAAACTTACCTGTTGGATTCATTGACTTTTTGATCATTCCAAAGCTCCTGAAGCTAATATTGGAGCCCCTTAACTGTTTGAAGAGAAAGCCTACAAGAGAAGTTCAGAAAGATTTTTGGAAGAAGTTTTCTAGGTGTACTTGTCTTTTGTCAGTCATGAATAGGTTTCCTGAATCCTCTCAGCATGCAACAGGGATTTGCACAATTCTGTACCCAGTAAAAATTAGTCTTATTATTGATTGTTCCCTCTCACTAGAATGGAAGGATGATTTGTTAATATCTTACCTCTTTAGTTGTGAGGAAGACGGAGATTACCGTATTGGATTAGGTTAGTAGGTCTAAACCCTGGCTATACACCATCAAAATCCTCAGTGAGTTGGATTTCTTAAATACACTCACCCAGGCCTCACCCCCAACCCATGGAATCACCTGTGCAATCTAGAAGCTCACACACGTCCTGGTGGAAGATGCACGAAGGTGGACATCCAGTTACCACATGGTGTTGTAAATGCTCTAGGAGGCCCAGGCTTCTGCTTCTGTGCAAGCCACTTTCATTTGCTGAACATCCCCTGGGTACTTAGTGCTGTATATATGATTTCACATTTTAACATCATTGTGCACAATGTGGTTTTTTTTTTTTAATTGATCCTATTCCAGATTGAAAAGTAGTAGTCAAATTTGATTCATCAGAGTTGACTCTTAGGTCAAATTCTTTAATTTATTTTCTCCCATCTGGCTTATCTAAACTTTAAGGGCTAAAGTGCTGAAATAATTTCAGAATACTTCTAAATTTGTTTTTGTTTTTACTTTCAAGTTGCTTTTGTGTTTATCTTATTTAATTTTCAAAATAATTCCAGGAAGTAGAAAGACAACCACATTGCCACCAACACTTAAGGACACCGATATAGAGGCAAGGTGACTTGTCCCAGTAAAGTGGAGCCAAATCAGATATTCTGACCAGGCTTTCCGGTGCCTAGACTGATGGGTGCTGTTGTCACCACCAGGCAGCTTTGCATCTTTCTGGCACATTCACTTCCCTGCCTGCCACCCTGGAGACACTGATTGAAACCCAGACCTTAACTGCCCAGATTAAACTGCTTGACTGTGTTATTGTCACTCCTGTGTGTATGGTGTGTGGTGTGTGTGTGTGTATGTGAGTCCCTCTTGCAGATAAGGAAACCACAGTGAGGTTAAACTATCTGACAAGAGTCCCACGCCAGGTAGTGGCTGAGTTGACACTTGAAACTCAGGACTCCCAGCCTCAGAGCGTATCCATTTGACGGTTTACCAGTCCCCCAAGAGTTCTGCATGGTTACTGAGGCCCTCTCTCTCACACATTTGAGTAAACCTAGCAGGAATCCATGTACTCATGAATCCTGTCAGCACTTTTTTTTTTTTCACTGTCATGAAATTCTTAATTTGTCTAAAACCCATTTCCTCCATTTTTACTACTCAAAATTTTTTATTTAAAAAAATAAAACTATTGGCTTGGTAAAAAAAAAAATACATGTTCATTTCTAACAAATGTCATCAATATAGAAAAACAGAGGAAGATAAAAATAATTCTAGAATTCCACTGAATTGTTGAATAGTTATTTTTGGACAATAACAGCAGTAAAAACCTCTTCTACCACTCATTCTCATTGTACAAATATACAAAGCTGTATAAAATTTCACACTTCGAAGTATTGTGTAGATTGAAGTACTGATTTTCTGAATAGTCCCTCAAGGTTTAAAAGAAAAAGAGTGTATCTTTATAAGAGGTAAGCGGTTTGCGCAAGTGCAGAGGTTTAGTTATTCATAGATTGTTATTGACAGAGCTCAGACTATGTAATGGGGGTTTGGACTTAATTATGCATTGCTCTGTATCCTTGGTGGCCTGTACATAAGCTGCTTATTAACAAAGGGAGAGCAAATGCAAACTTTGCATGATATTCAGAGAAATACTGAATCAGGAATTTCAAAAGTGAAATTTAGTCAGCTTTTTCCTTCTAATATGAAGTATATTTTTCACTGAATTGTTTTCAACCCTTCCTTAAGCTTATACCACACACTTTGCTGTGACAACTTCTGTTGCTGTGCTGTGTCTTGGCACTCGACAAGGGAGGAAGAGAAGGGGATAAAGGAGTAGTCTGACTTGAACCAGTAGAGCAGTTCCTGGAACCTGATAAAATTTATTTGGAATTGATGACTTGTGTTTTCAACCTCTGTAAAAGACTTCCCTTGGAGCAAAAAGAAGACAGTCATCTTTGAACCTCCTCACTCATGGCCCCTAAGGCTGTATGATGCGGCACTGCCCTAGGCGTGGTGAAAGATGGCTGAGGGTGAGTAAGGCATGGGTCTTGTCCTGGAAGAAGCTTAAAATCCAATGGGAGCAAGTGATAAATGCGTAAATGATTACTTAAATTTCAAGTGAATCTATTATGTACCTGGAGAGCTGCAGAGAAGCATCCTAAAAGTTGCACTACACAAAAGCATTTTTATCTCCTTTAAAAATGCAACTTAAAACTTCCTAAATAAACCACCAAAGAGACACTGCCTCTAAGTACAAGAGGCATACACCCAGTCTTTAGTTTAAAATTGAAATCTTGAAAAGGACTTGCTTATACCCTGAGAAAACTATTTAACTTTTTTATTCCTTGATTTCTAAATTTATTTCTAAATAAAATGGCAGTGCAACCTAATGTAACTGTCAGAGAAATCCATATTTACAAGATGCTCTGGGATCTGAAAGGTGCTGCCAAGGTGATACAGCAGTTAAGATTGTTAATGTCCAGAGCAGACCCCACAAGCCTACAGGGCCCTTCTTCAGTAGCAGATTCCTACAGATTAGCAATAAGAGCCAGATTTCCTCCAAGAGGAAAAAGTCTGCTCCTATCGTGAGAAAGATTTGTTAAGACATATTTTTAGTACATTTTCCCAAGTTCTTATCAAGTAGGGCCCCCAGATAAGAACTGTTAAGTATTTAGCTGTAAGCCAAAGGTTGAGAATAGGAAACATTTAAATCTTTAAGAACTCGAGTCCAACAAAAATGCTGGCTAGTAGTCTGACCTAGGTAAAATAAACCTTATATCCAAGTTTCCCAGAAAAATGGTTTATTTCTGGGAGAGTTCCAGGCCTCCATGTTTTTGTCTTTTCTCTTTTTATCCACAGGAAAGGTGTGCTGAATCTTCTGATAATTATCCATTGTCAAAAGTTCTATATTTCTATATCCCTGCTTCTGTACAGAATGTCTAGAAAAGACCAGAACTCAAAATTGTTTAATCACTTTTTAAAATTTTGAATAGGTCTCTGCCTTCCCCCAATTTGTTAACTAAATAACCCCCAAAGAAATATCCTGAGAGATACTAAAACAAATGTTCAGAATAAAATCAATGAAAAGAAGTTTCAAGCCATTTTTGCCAAACATGGACTCATACTTTAAAACAATCAGTCTCCTGAGTGGGTTGGCCTGGGGAACATACTGTATACTTGAAGACTTTGAGAACTTGGCCCTCTTTCTAGACTGCTCATCTCTCCGATCACTCAGGTCATTTCCCAATTTCAGCCACTGTCCATTGTTCCAAATTATAATTTTCATCCTGAACCCACCCTTAAATTACTTCAAAAACTTCCCTGCATTCTATTCAACTTTTTGAACCTTCCCTTTAACTTTTTGTATTTTCTGTGTGAACACCAGTATTTCTGAGTATCTTTTCTTTCCAGCTTACCCCTTCTACCGTTCTCTGTCAGTCAGTCAGTCAGTTCAGTTGCTCAGTTGTGTCCGACTCTTTGCGAGCCCATGAATTGCAGCACACCAGGACTCCTTGTCCATCACAAACTCCCGGAGTTTACTCAAACTCATGCCCATCAAGTCAGTGATGCCATCCAGCCATCTTATCCTCTGTCGTCCCCTTCTCCTCCTGCCCCCAATCCCTCCCAGCATCACGGTCTTTTCCAGTGAGTCAACTCTTCACATGAGGTGGCCAGAGTATTGGAATTTCAGCTTCAGCATCAGTCCTTCCAATGAACACCCAGGACTGATCTCCTTTAGGATGGACTGGTTGGATCTCCTTGCAGTCCAAGGGACTCTCAAGAGTCTTCTCCAACACCACAGTTCAAAAGCATCAATTCTTCGGTGCTCAGCTTTCTTCACAGTCCAACTCTCACATCCATGACCACTGGAAAAACCATAGCCTTGACCAGATGGACATTTGTTGGCAAAGTAATGTCTCTGCTTTTTAATATGCTATCTAGGTTGGTCATAACTTTCCTTCCAAGGAGTAAGCGTCTTTTAATTTCATGGCTTTGTAGCCACCGATTTTGTCTTTGTTCATTCCTATTTATTTGATTTGTTCTCTCCTTAGCACTCTTCCCCTACTCCTGGCCCAAGAGTGGAGTGAGCAAGAGATTTCTTGATTAACAGCATCTGAAATCACAAAGTGTGAGAGACAGATTGTGCCATAGAACATCCTGTCTTGCTCCTCATTTGATGGCTAAGTTCAGAGGCATGTGATAGATGAGGACAGAGGCTGGATAAACCCAAGTCTCCCTTCCCTCCTGTTCTCCCTCATCCACAGCATCTCCTTAGAATACCCAGGTCCACTCAGGTTGGAAATGGAGGCCCTCATCTTTCACCTCAAGTTTCTTATCCAGCCTAGGACTTTATTTCCCCTCCCATTTCAAACATGTACCTTGGCAAGGACCTCCTTTCCCTATTGATCTCTGTTAATAAGCTTGACTGGCAAATGCCACAGGACATTGGTCTCTTCTGTCAAAGATACTGTTTGGTGATGCTGAGGGTCTTTTGGCCAGTAATGAATAACCCTCCCATACTGAAGCTGCCTATCTTCTATCTATCTGAGTCCATTATAATGTTGCCTCCTGGATTCTGCCTTCAATCTGTTGGTCTTATCCCTGCACTTCATCCCTGCTAATATTTTGATTTTGTTGTGATGTGAGTTTCAGGGAGACCAAGGGTGGATGTGTAGGATCTGTGTATTTATTTAAGTGTAAATACATCATGTTCTAGACTGAGGCAGGGGTCAGGTGTTTTGTTTTTTTTCCCCTTTCTGTTTTCAGCAATGATGGTACCCAGCCCTCAGAAATTTAGGGTGGGGTAAGGTTTGGGCCCAAAGTAGTAGTGTTTATTTGTTTAGTTCATAAGGATTTATTAAGTGCCTGACCTATACATAGCTATCTGCTAAGTGACAATTATATTAATAAAGTAGAAATCACAAAGTCTGACTAAAAGAGCATTCAAGATATTTATATCAAGAATAATAAGCATAATTTTTATTGTCACAGTGTTTTTTAATAGTATATGAAATACTTATAAAATGCAGTTGCTTGTTCTATTTCCTCAGTAATCCTATAGAAAGTATTTTCTGCATTTTATTGATAAGGACATAAAGCTGGGAGAGATTCTGTCCCCACTCTGAAAGCCAGAGAAACAAGTGGATGGAGGCTTAGCCCCGTGCCCAGCCCACTTGTCCAGACCTCTTTCTGGTGCCCTACCTGCCTCCTGTGTGCTTTCATCCCCTGCATTAGGCTACCTATTGGATAACTGGCTTTTTGAACTTTGGTTTCTGTCTTGCCCTCTTCCTGGGTTTCGTTTTTCTCCACTCCAGACTCCAAATAATGCCTGGGATAGACCTCACAGTAGGTGAGCACTTCTGTATTTCTGTTCCCCAGTGTACCTAGTTTTATGCATTAATATATCTGAGATTGGGATGCATCTTATAATTGCCAATGAGGTTCATGTCTTTCTGAGAGTTTGCCTCTGCCAGTCACTGGGCATTGCCAAACTGAGACCAGGCATGAGAGTCTCTGCCTGAGGGTGTTTAGACCAAACTGGCAGTGGGAATTCAGGATGTAAGCCTGCCCACGTATGGGCTTGTGGTTCAAGTCCTTGGGAAGGTCCCCTTCCTCCACGCAGTTCCGGGTTCTCATTGCCATCTCTTTCTGTGTGGCAGGCTTACTTCTCTGTGGCTTTTTGGTGCCTCAGCTTCAGGTAGGACTCCTCTGTCTATTCAGTTCCCCACATAAGTGCTTTTGATTTCTCAGTGGTACACAAAATACTGTCCATTTTGTGATGGTGACCTCTCAGATTTAATGAAATGTAGCCTTATGCGGCGAGAGCAACTCTGAGTGACTGTTGGTGTTGCCTTGCTTAACATCTTTTTTACTTCAGAGGAATTAGTGGGTGTTCCTTGCTTTCCATCCCCAAGGTGAGGCTTGCTCACCTGCTCAGACAAAATCCTGAACGTATGACCATTCACTCTCCCTTCCCCCAGCCTTCCTGGCAGCTGCCTAACTTGGTTGCACACATGCAACAGAAATACAATGTTAATAAATATTTCTACATGTAATAGAGAAACAAGCAGTAAAAATAGTCATTTGCCATCTGCTGAGATGAGTTGCTAGGAAAAGCAATGACATTTTATGATTCAGTAACTTAACTATCCTTGTGGCTCCTGTAAGGCACATCATAGACAAACAGATTATAAATATCCAGACACATGTCTTGAGAGAAAATGCATTGGTCTCTGAAGCAAATATAAATAACAAATACTGAATCTTCTTTCTGCTAGTGAAGGTCCAGAGCAACACTACTGAATTCTCACTAGAGAAACGGTGTTTCGGAGTTGCAGTTTACAGTCCAAATGTGAGAGAACTGGGCTCAGGACCTCCCAAGGCTTATACTGGGGGAGAGAAAAGTGCAGTAAACAGCAGAAAATAATAATAGTTTATTTACTTCATACCCTTTATATGTCAGGCCCTGTTCTAGGCACTTTGCATATATTAGCTCATCTCTTAGTGGAACATGAGTGCTCATTTTAAGAAGAAAGGGGATAATGCTAGGAATAAAGGTAATTAATTGAAAGCAAAGATGAGTTTTCCATGGAACGTCAGCAAGGGGAAACGAGAGAGGCTACAGAAAACTTAGTCAAGACCTGAGTGTTGTCTTAACAAAAAGGCAGGGTCACACCCTCCAGAGCAATGGAAATAAAAGCAAAAATAAACAAATGGGACCTAACTAAACTCAAAAGCTTTTGCACAAGAAGGAAACTATAAGCAAGGTGAAAAGACAGCGTTCAGAATGGGAGAAAATAATAGCAAATGAAGCAATTGACAAAGAATTAATCTCAAAACATACAAGCAGCTCATGCAGCTCAATACCAGAAAAATAAACGACCCAATCAAAAAATGGGCCAAAGAACTAAACAGACATTTCTCCAAAGATGATATACAGATGGCTAACAAACACATGAAAAGATGCTCAACATCACTCATTATAAGAGAAATGCAAATCAAAACCACAATGAGGTACCATCTCATGCCGGTCAGAATGGCTGCTATCGAAAACTCTGCAAACAAATGCTGGAGAGGGTGCAGAGAAAAGGCAACCCTCTTACACTGTTGGTGGGAATGCAGACTAGTACAGCCACTATGGAGAACAGTGTGGAGATTCCTTAAAAAACTGGAAATGGACTGCCATACGACCTAGCAATCCCACTGCTGGGCATACACACCGAGGAAACCAGAATTGAAAGAGACACATGTACCCCAATGTTCACCACAGCACTACTTGCAATAGCTAGGACATGGAAGCAACCTAGATGTCCATCGGCAGATGAATGGAGAAGAAAGCTGTGGTACATATACACAATGGAATACGACTCAGCTATTAAAAAGAACGTATTTGAATCAGTTCTAGTGAGGTGGATGAAAATGGAGCCTATTATACAGAGCAAAGTAAGTCAGAAAGAAAAATACCAATACAGTGTATTAACGCATATATATGGAATTTAGAAAGATGGTAACAGTGACCCTATATGCAAGACAGCAAAAGAGACACAAATACAAAGAACAAACTTTTGGACTCGGTGGGAGAAGGTGAGGGTGGAATGATTTGAGAGAATAGCATTAAAACATGTATATTACCATAAGTGAAATAGATTACCCATCCAGGTTTGATGCATGAGACAGGACGCTCAGGGCCAGTGCACTGGGATGACCCTGAGGGATGGGATGGGGAAGGAGGTGGGAGGGGGTTTCAGGATGGGGAACACATGTACACCTGTGGCTGATTCATGTCAATGTATCAGTGGCAAAATTGCAGTGGCAAAAACCACTACAATATTGTAAAGAAATTAGCCTCCAATTAAAATAAATAAATAAATTTTGGGGGAAAAAAAAAAGGCAGGGTCAGCATGTGACTGGTTGATGGGAACAGCTGCCTTGGTACAAGCAGTTCTAGGAGGATACGTATCTGATGTTGCTGGTTCTGTTCAGTGTTAGCATGTTTGCATCCCACCCACCGACAGATATTTTCTTATTCCTTTGCTTTTGAGACAGAAGACTTGAATTCACAACTTGAGTTAAAAACTGGTTAAATATACAGGGCAATTTATGCCCAGCAGACAGAATTATCTGTGAAAGTTATGCTGCTCACACTTCAGGATGGAACAATTACTAAGACTCTGTCTCCTTGCTCTCACGTTCCTCTTCCACTCACCAAGTCATTTTCCTCATGTCAGCCAGGTTATCAGTTCCTGAAACCAACCCAAACCTGTGGCTTTGGAGCTCAGATGACTTTCAGTGACTCCCACTGCTTTCAAAATAAAATCCAAACTCCTTAGCTTGGCATCAGTTCAGTTCAGTTCAGTTCAATTGCTCAGTCATGTCCGACTCTTTGCAACCCCATGGACTGCAGCACGCCAGACCTCCCTGTCCATTGCCAACTCCTGCAGTTTACCCAAACTCATGTCCATTGAGTCGGTGATACCATCCAACGATCTCATCCTCTGTCATCCCCTTCTCCTCCTGCCCCCAGTCCCTCCCAGCATCAAGGTCTTTTCAAATGACTCAACTCTTTGCATCAGGTGGCCAAAGTATTGGAGGTTCTGCTTCAACATCAGTCCTTTCAATGAACACCCAGGACTGATCTCCTTTAGGATTAATTGGTTGGATCTCCTTGCAGTCCAAGGGACTCTCAAGAGTCTTCTCCAACACCACAGTTCAAAAGCATCGTTTCTTCGGCATTCAGCTTTCTTTATAGTCCAACTCTCACATCCATACATGACTACTTGGAAAAACCATAGCCTGATGAGATGGACCTTTGTTGGCAAAGTAATGTCTCTGCTTTTTAGTATGCTATCTAGGTTGGTCATAACTTTCCTTCCAAGGAGTAAGTGTCTTTTAATTTCATGGCTGCAGTCACCATCTGCAGTGATTTTGGAGCCCAAAAATATAAAGTCAGCCACTGTTTGTCCTGTTTTTCCATCTATTTGCCACAAAGTGATGGGACTGGATGCCATGATCTTAGTTTTCTGAATGTTGAACTTTAAGCCAATTTTTTCACTCTCCTCTTTCACTTTCATCATGAGGCCCTTTAGTTCTTCTTCACTTTCTGCCATAAGGGTGGTGTCACCTGCATATCTGAGGTTATTGATGTTTCTCCTGGCAATCTTGATTCCAGCTTGTGCTTCCTCCAGCCCAGCGTTTCTCATGATGTACTCTGCATATAAGTTAAATAAAAGCAGGGTGACAATATAGAGCCTTGATGTACTCCTTTTCCTATTTGGAACCAGTCTGTTGTTTCATGTCCAGTTCTAATTGTTGCTTCCTGACCTGCATACAGATTTCTCAGGAGGCAGGTCAGGTGGTCTGGTATTCCCATCTCTTTCAGAATTTTCCACAGTTTCTTGTGATCCTCACAGCTTAGCATACAAAGCCCTTAGTCATCTCCAGCCCTTGCATATTTCTTTGTGACCCCTTGTACTATACAGTCCATTGAATTCCCCAGGCAAGAATACTGGAGTGGGTAGCCTTTCCCTTCTCCAGGGGATCTTCCCAACCCAGGGATCAAGCCCAGATCTCCCGCATTACAGGCTGATTCCTAACCAGCTGAGCCAGATTGGAAGCCCTGCATATTTACTTTCCCACAACTCCCTCATACATACCGCTTTGGAATCTTCCTGCCTTTGCATCTGCTATATGTCTTCTTTGAAGACTGCACATCCTCTCCTTCAGGGCCAACAACTTAGTCATCTTTAAAGTTCCTTTCGAGAGTAATGTCCTCTGATAACCCTTCCCCATATCCCAGTTTGGGTAATCTGCCATTCCTTTGTGTTTCTGTACATCTCAGCTCATGTTAATAGGATCAGTATTTAACATACAGTTAAATTACAGTATGTTGTAATAACTTCCTTCCATTACTCTGTGTTCTGTGAGTTCAAGGGCAATATCATTGATCCCTGCCTCCCTAGGACCAGCACCTTAGTAGTCACCTAATAAAGATTTGAATGAAAAGAAGGGGCATGTGACCCTCAGTTTAGGATGACTGGTCAGTCATTGGTCAGGTCTTACAAAATGGCATCAAACTTCTACTGAAGTCAGATTTCATGTTTTCCTTTACAATCAGATATTAGCAGCCAGATTTTCTTGGCCAGAAATGTTGCTGAAATTCCATACTGCAGCACTTTGATCTCTGGGATGATATATCCACAGCATGTGATTATTTGTCTAGATAATTGTGCTTTCCCTTGAGGTTCTAAGAGAAGTTAAAAGAATCAATGGCTTGGTAATTGTACTGTTAATCTTAAAAGGAAATTTGAATGGAAAATATTTTAAAACTGGCTAGAGAAGATAATTACTAGGAGAAGATAATTACTCATTATATATACTGTAACTGGTGCAGATGGAGGTTTCATGCAAAATAAAGCAGTTGATCATTTTTGTCTTTTTAATAACTTCTACTTTCAGATGCAAGTGTAGCAACCTTCAGGGCATAGAGCACAGCCTTCCTTTCAAATGGGACTTTTCATAATTCTGTATCTACACATTGTCTGTGTGTGAAGAGACTGGGGGACATTTCCTTTCTTATAAGCTGCACTGAGGGTTTAACTTAGAATTGATTACCACAGGGACGTTGTCTCGGTACCTCATTAAAGAATATAATGAAAGGAAATATTTTAGCAAAGCAAATAGGACAAGAGAAAACAGATTTTTCTCTCCACAATTTATGAGTTTCTGTACCATTTTCTAACCAATCTTGACTTTTTTTACTCACTTACTTTTTCTGTCCCATAAGGAAATAAATAAAGAATGAAAGATTTATGGGTATTAATAAAATAATAATACTTGTTATACTTTTTCCTGACATTCAGGTTAGTACCAGCAGTGCCACTCCTAATTAATAAATTCTCTTTGCCCATCTTGCAAATTGCTGAACCTGGTCTGGGGACCCCCAAAAGTTCATTCCAGCTCATTTTTCTAGTACTCATGTTGGAATATGTTTTAAGTGTGAGTAACAACCAAAGAAAACCCCAAATCAAATTGCCTTATACAATAAGAAAATTTTATCTTTTTCATAACTTAAGTCTAGAGAGCAGCTTTTGAGGTTGATTCAGTAGCCCAATGATATCAGAAGCCCAGGCTGTTAATGTCATTTCACTCTGTTATTCACCATCTGCTGGTTCACCCTCCGCTTGGTGGCAGAATGGTTGCAGAAGCACCGAGCACCACATCCAGGCCAGCACTGTGTATTTCCTTTAGGATTGAGGAAACTTTTCTCAGAAGTTTCCTAGAGACTGTCTCCTTAAAGCCCTCTGACCAGAATTGAGTCACGTGTCCTTTCCCAAACCAGTCACTGCCAAGGGGAATGATGCTTCTACAGTAACCAACCTAGGTAGAACAGATGGGAAGAGTCAGTCATCAGGACTACAGGCCTTGCGTATTTCCCACTATATAGCCCCCTCCCCAACCCACCCCTAGATATCTTGGCCTCCCATGGTGACCGTTACAAAGCCTGTGCCTGACTGTCAGTAAACCTGCTCTCTTTCTCTCCATACCCTAGGTATCCCCTTCTCCCAGGTCCTCTGCTCCATGGAACTTTCCTTGCCCACTCTCTGTTCTCATCATTTGGCACCTTTGTGAAGGTCACATCTCTCTGACGAGATTCTGAGGTCCTTGGGCATGATGTCTGCTCTTCTCTTTGTTCCTAGTGTACTTTTCAGAGAACCAGAGATCCTGAATTTATTTGTGCCTACCCTTTCTCCAAAATATTAAGACCAGTATAACCCATAGAAGGAAATGTTGTTACATCTTATTGATAAGAAGCCCCTTTGAGAACCGTGTTAGTTCATTCAATCATGCCCAACTCTTTGCGACCACTTGAACTGCAGCCCACCAGACTCCTCTGTCCATGGGGTTTTCCAGGCAAGGATACTAGAGTGGTTTGCCATTTCCTTCTCCAGGGTATCTTCCCCACCCAGGGATCGAACCTGGGTTTCCTGCACTACAGGCAGGTTCTTTATCAACTGAGCTACCAGGGAAGCCCTGGTCCTTAAAATAGAATATTCATCCCTTCTATTATTAGAAAGTAAGAACAATAAAAAGTAAAAATAGCATTCACAATTTATTAATATTCTCTCTTTATCCATTCACTCACGTTCCTTTTTAGCCCTTTTATAAGGGATCATAAACTGAGTTTCTGCATGGTGTGTGCTCACTCAGTCATGTTTGACTCTGCGACCCCATGGACTATAGCCTGCTAGCCTCCTCTGTCCATGGGATTTCCCAGGCAGGAATACTGAGGTAGGTTGCCATTTCCTTCTCTAGGAGATCTTCCTGACCCAGGAATCACACTCGTGCTTCTGTGTCTCCTGCATTGGCAGCCAGATTCTTTACCACTGAACCACCTATGCGTGGTACATAGAGGCTTTAGATGTTCTTAGTTTGACCATCTTTCTAATCCTCTCAGACAGTGATTCTTTCTTCATTGTTTTGGGTTGGCCAAAAAGTTAATTCTGGTTCTCCATATCATCTTATGGAAAAACCCAAATGAACATTTTGGCCAACCCAATACATCAGAATTATTGGAGGAGCTTTTTTAAAATGTGCACATTCAGGTGTCATATTTAAGTGTCAGTTGGTCCGAAATAGAGCCCAGTCTGTTTTCATAAAATGAGATTTAGGAGTTTCCCAGGAGACAGTGAGGAATTGCTCTTAGATATCCATACGCCAAATCCTTGGTGATTATTATCAGAATAATTTCAGACTTCTCAGTGTTCTTGTACCAGATAGTTGGCATGTCTTCTTGTTTCTCATTATTTGCTCATCTAACCATGCAGGCTAGGTGCTTGTTTCTGTTTGTTTAGTATCCACCTTCCCTCTTCCCTTTCCTCACCGGGGTCACAAGCATCTCATTTCCCTTCTGTTCCAGATCATTCTGGGCAGTAATGAGGACTGGAGCTCAGTCGTTTTCTATCAAGAGAGTATAGTTTTTCCCAGATCCTGAGCATTGTTTGTCAGCTTCATTTTCTGTAAGCCCTTATGGAATGTCCACTGTTTTATATCCTAGCTTATATAGCAGCAGTCACTGTTGGGAAAACTGAAATTGAAGATCCAGGGGTTCTTATCAAAAATAGTGATTAAGGTATGAGTAGAGCAGTCATTGAGGGGCAAATTAATTTAGCTACATGTTCTCCATCATTAGTGGTAGACTAAGACATTGCTCATCCAAGAAGCGTACTGTTGTGGTTCTTTCTCACTGACACTGTAATCATCTGAGGCTTTTCATCAGCTTCTAAAACATCTGAATACTTTCATGACATTATCATAGACTCTTGCGGTTCCAGGGATTCTTTTGGCAGACCAGTGCCATGAAGAAAGATAGGTCTCATCTCACTGCCTGGAACCCTGACCTGTCCAACATGACATGAAATGTAGACAACACCTTCTCTATCAGAGGCTGATCACGAACAGGATTTGACTGAATGAATGGGAAAGGAGGGGCAGTGAGTTCACTCACATAGGCTCCCTGCTCCTGCTATTTTTCTTACTTGTGGAGTTATAAAGCTTCCTTGGCTGAAGTCACCTGTTCCATATTAACCACCTCTGTTCTATCTTCAACTTCCTTGGTGGCTCAGCCGGTAGTGTCTGCCTACAATGTGGGAGACCCAGGTTTGATCCCTGGGTCGGGAAGATCCTCTGGAGAAGGAAATGGCAACCCACTCCAGTACTCTTGCCTAGAAAATCCCATAGACAGAGGAGCTCTCTTCTCCTATACCTTCCTGAGGTTTTGCCTTCTGGGCCACCATCTTGCATTTCCAGGAGGTTAGCTATAGCTTGTCATGGATGTAACTATAGGTACTGTGTCAGGGATGCTCTGATTTTGCTCAGGATAAGCATAGTGATAGAATCTCAGATAAATGGTTCCTCACCATTGGTGCTTAAATTATCTTGTTGGCATCAGCTCTGTGAAGTGTCCCAATGTGTATTGTTAACTTGAGGCAGAATATTTGGCAAAGAATGTTTTGGTTCTGTACTCCCAAGTTCTGGGCAAACAAAAGTTGTCCATCCTTTCAGGAGAGCCTAGCTTTGTTGTCTTAAACTTGGTGAGTTTGATTTCTGCCATTGAAGCACTTGGTTCCCCACAGTTCTTTCCCATAGATTCCTTTGATCCTCGAATTATTTAAGTGTTGAAGTTCCCTTCTGACTCCTCCACAGGATGGTTCTTGCTGCCAGTCAATTTGACTGTGCCAGTGCTGGGGCCAGAGAGCAGAGGGACCTAACAAGGTCAACAATTTAGGACCTGTTTACTCTCTGTAACCTGCGGCAGTACAGATGGATTTAACTACATTTATTTCTGTGTATTTTAATACATTCACCTAAACAAGGTTGATGACTTAAAAGTGTCATAAAATGCATAGTACATAAAAAACCATATCTCCGTGTAAGTCTTGCATTCCTAAAGGATCCCCATGTGTGGGCTCAGTTGCTAAGTCGTGTCCTACTCTTTGTGACCCCATGGACTGTAGCCCACCAGGCTCAGCCATAAAAACACTCTAAGTACTTTTCCCGCAGAGATCTGATGCTAAACAGGTGGTTTCACCAGGCTTCATCAGGTGTTTCCAAGCTGTCCTTCTACTTTGTCTAGGATTATATTCCACTATAGTTTACTTGAATATGTGTCTCCATTTTAATTTTCTCTCATTCTTATCATTTGCAGTAAGTTTCTCAAGAGCCCATCTTCTTTCCATCTGCTGATCTTAGATGATTTTACCAAGCAGTGCCATTCCCTTCTGCCTTCCTGTGTGTGTGTATGCGCGCACACATGCCTGCCTGCCTGTCTCAGGCTCTAGGTAAAGTCTTCATGGTACATAGCTTTATTTTAGAATAATTCCACACCTGAGTTAGGGAACCCCAAATCTCTCATCCCAAATCCTATGCTTTGTAAAGTATTAGACTCTTGACTATTCAGCTTTGTCCTAACTGCTCAGGCAGATGAAGTCTGTTTGAATGGAAAACCTTTTTGGAACACACATCAACATTTTAAAATGTCTGCCTAGGTTGCAGTGAAATTTTGAAAGAGCGTGCTCCATTTTATTTTCAATTTTTAAATAGATGTAGGCAAGAGCTGTCTTGTTAGCCCAAATCAAATTTTCATTTACCATCAATGATACTCCAGACCTGAAAAACATAGTCCTGTGTGGGGGAAAGATCTGCAATGGTGAGAAATTCATCTGTAAGAAATGTGATTCCCCATGAAAGTGATAATTAATGCAGTTAGGTGTGTGCAGTATGGTTAGAGGTAGTCTGAGCTTGTGTATATTTACTCTGTCTTTATCAGATAAACAAGTGAAAGTCCTTTACCTAAGTGTTGTTTCCTGCACTAAAATCTACCTTATCACATGTACTTTGGTTATTGAATGTAAAGAACATCCATCTTGATAATCCTATTTTTGTTAATATTCTTTCTGTCTTTTCCAAACAGGGATTGTTCTGTGAAATAGCTAATAAGATCATCACCACCACTATCATTAACACATAAACAAAGCAATGTACAGGGTGTTCTGAGCATTGGAATTCCAAATAATTTTTTAAAGCAAATGGCTTTGCACCTAAGGAACTTGAAGGAGACATCCTCATGCCACTCTATGCTTTCCAAAAGTAGTGGGAGAGAACAACCTACTCTGAGGGTAACATGCGAAGACTCATTTCCTTATCCTCTCAAACCTTAAAAAACAAACATTACTTTCACAGTAACACTTCTAAATTGACTTAGATTTCAGCAAACTGAAAATTGGAGAGTGGAATTTAGTGGCAGGTCTGGTTTTGAACAAGTGTTTGATTTTGCTAATCTCAGCAGTGCTTTTGTAAATTTCCTACCCCAAATTCCTGTCTCATGGGCACACTCAGCCATGAGAACTGAGGGATGGTTTGTGGCTTTGTGAGTGATCAGCTGATAGAATTCGCCATCTTTGAGAGGGAGAAAAATTCAAGCTAGACAAGAATTTATGTGGCAGGTAATTCTCATTTGAAATGTAATTGAATTTCTAACAGCAAATTAATTTCCCTCTGTGTCATTCACAGTAAATAGGTACTTGTCACGTTTTTTCTTCTCTTCCATCTGTTTAGCTTCTATTATCGATGGAAGAAAGTTAGTACTTCCTTTTAGTATTTTGAGTTTTATTTCTGTGCCTTTCCTTGGAGCCTTTGCCTCTCCTAAGCCAGTGTTGGAGTGATGATGAGGGTAAGTATCCCTAGTGTTGTAGAATATTTTTTAATGCGGGTTTGTGTGTGCTGTACTCCGTAGCTGACTCGTGTCCAACTCTTCGCAACCCCATGGACCAAAACCCACCAGGCTCCTCTGTCCATGGGATTTCCCAGGCAAGAATACTGGAGTGGGTTTCCATTTCATCCTCCAGGGAATCTTCCAAACCCAAGGATCGAACCCATGTGTCCTGCATCTCCTGCATTGGCAGGCAGGTTCTTTACTTATTACTGAGCCACCTGGGAAAACCTAATGTATGTTTCCAACTGAGTAAATTTATCATTTTTTTCTTCTCCTTTATAGCTCCATGTTTAATATGTTATGAACCTTTTTATAAACAAAATGAAAAAAAGAGGAAAACCTATTTGGAAACATTGAAAAAGAGCAAAGTAATGGTCATTTTAAAGTGTCTGGTTAGATCACAGTTTGGAAAGATCTGATATTTTAAAGGGCTTCCCTTGTGGCTCAGCTGGTAAAGAATCTGCCTGCAATGCAGGAGACCTGGGTTCGATCCCTGGGTTGGGAAGATCCCCTGGAGAAGGGAAAGGCTACCCACTTCAGTATTCTGGCCTAGAGAATTCCATGGACTGTATAGTCCATGGGGTTGCAAAGAGGTTGGACACGACTGAACGACTTCCACTTTCACTATACCTTAAAACAAAAGTTTTAAACTTTGGATCTGTTGAGGGTAGGGAGACAGTCCTCCCTCTCCTTTTGAAATCTCATTTAGATGTGTGTGTCTCTGTGTGTACGTATGTGCATCTTCTGGTGAAAAGGTTCATAACTTTCACAGGCTTTTTCAAATCTACTACCTTAAAATAGCTATTTGATAACTATAACTTTTATTCTCCTTATTTTAAGATCTGCTCTTTGTCATTTTAAAAACAACTCTCAACATTAGTTAACTCTTTAAATGCTTGTTTTACAGCATATGATCCTTTCTGCAATACATTTTTTTGTTTATTGTCCATGCAAAATTCTATTTCAGATTCTAGGAGGTTTCTCCCTTAAGAATCTGGTTTAAAAGCAAAGGATTTTTAACATAAATGAACTAGGTTTAGCTTTGATTTGTCTTGTATGTGGGAAAATGTATATTTTAGTGCAGTCGTTGATGTGTCATTACATAAAAAATGCATCATTCTTTGCCACGATTGGTTCTTCTCCATTCAATGTTTGTGGTAAGGCTGGTCTTTTTAACCTCTGTAACGGAAATGGAGTGACTCCTAACCTAACAGACTGAGTTATGTATAGTCTTCTGGGAAAGCAGTTAAGCAAAGTACAGATTTTTAAGTTGATGTGTACTCACTGTGCTTTCAAGTTAAGATGGTAAATACCCATGCTTTTTATGTATGTAACTGCTGTTTTCAGAAAAGTATTACCATTGACCTGGGTAAAAAGGACTGCTCTGAAATTTTTAGGAGTTTAAGAATTAGGCCTAAAGTTAATAATCGGTGAAATAAGAGATGTCATATTTTTAAGAAATGAAATCTCTAGTGTTTAAAAACTAATAATATACACATTGGTTTATGCAACTGAAACAATGGCAAGCATTATTTTGTGATTTGATCACAAATTAATTTTTGGCCTTAATGATCTGGCTTGGCCACAAAATTAAATGTTTTTTTCCAACAAGCGTTTGTTAAGTGTTTACTGTGTGCTTAGTAGTAGTCTAGACTACATGCAGGAATAACAAGAGGACCAAAAGCATGACGGTAGACTCCTGGGACTAACTGTTAAGAGCAGAGCAGCATCTAATACTGTCATTGCTTGACCCTTTGTTTTACTTTTATGTCTTTCTAAGTTTGTTTAGGGTCCCTAACTAGACAGTTATACACACCTTTGGAAAGTATAAGTATCCCCAGGCATTATTTTTAAAATATTTCAGTAAAAATATAGGTTGTGCTTCTTCACCAGAGAATATTCTGTTTTGGAGAGCTGAGCATTCTCAGTGGCTCAGAATTTATCCCTCAAATTATATCTTCTCTGTCCCTCTCTCACTTGAACCATTTTGGTTTGAAAATTTTCTGAAATTGATTATATCCTTACAGACATTTTTAAAAATAATGCACAATTCTGTTTATATGACATTCTGGAAAAGCCAAATAGGAACTGGAAAGCCAGATCAGTTGTTGCCAGAGGACAGGGGTGAAGAAGGGATTAACTACAGAGGGGCATAGAGGAATTTGTCCGGGTCATAGAACTAACCTGTATCTCAATTGCAATGGGGATGAAGCGACCACATGTTTGTCCAAACTTGCAAAGCTGTATACTAAAACTTTAGAGTGAATTTTACTGCATGTGAATTATACCTTTAATTTTTTTAAAGAGAAAAACATAGCCAAAGAACTTAGAGCATTTCTTACAGACTTTCTTAAACAATATACTGAACAAAATTTAAGGTTCTTACAGAAAGTTAGGTCTATGCTTATAATAAGATTATTGTCCCCAGGAAACATAGAGCTATAGGGATGTTTGCTCCAACATTTCAGCTTTTTAAACATTATTTTAAAATCTCTTCTCTTGCTGTAGGAATTTGCCTTTGAGTTACTATGACTTTCTCAAGCAATCCCCATAACTTTATAATCTGACCAGGGCTACTAGGGAGTTTTGTTCAGTTGCTAAGTCGTGTCTGACTCTTTGCTATGCCATAGACGGCAGCATGCCAGGCTCCTCCGTCCTCCACTATTTTCCAGAGTTTGCTCAAATTCATGTCCGTTGAGTCGGTGATGCTATCTGCACATCTCATCCTCTGCTGCCCCCTTCTCCTTTTGCCTTCCATCTTTCCTAGCATCAGGGTCTTTTCCAGTGAGTTGGCGCTTCACATCAGGTAGCCAAAATATTGGAGCTTCAGCTTCAGTGACAGTCCTTCTATGAGTATTCAGGGTTGATTTCCTATACGATTGACTGGTTTGATCTCCTTGCAGTCCAAGAGACTCTCAAGAGTCTTTAGCACCACAATTCGAGAGCATCAGTTCTTCGGCACTCTACCTTCATAGTCCAACTCTCACATCCATACATGACTACTGGAAAAACCATAGCTTTGACTGTACAGACCTTCTACTGGGGATATGGTACCCAAACAACCAAATTTAATATTTAGAACATGTGAGAGAAGAGTAAATTGGCCATGGGTTTGGGATTTCTGTATAAGCTAAGTTCATAGATATTATTTTACTTATGGTTTATTTATTTGATTATTTTCTGTTCTCATTAGTTTTCCAGAAACTGTTCTCTTTAGTTTTCCAGAGTGGCTAGATAAGTAAGTTCTGGGTAGATATCTCATTACATACTAATATTTTATGATATTTCTTGGTATTATAAGTATGCTATATTGTACTTTTATTATATTGTTGAAATATGATAAACAGTTACAGAAGCTGAAATTTAAGAAGAACTATCACTTCATACCTGTTTGTTTTTTTTCTCTGCCTTTCCATGAAACTTCATTACTCTATTATAATTATCTACCTTTAGCACTGACCAGATCTCAAACTAATGAAAGTTACAGAAAAAAAGTGTAGTGTTTTAGTTTCTATAATCTTTTTCCATTAAATGTGTATTTAATCCTCACTCGTTTTTTAAGGTTTCCCAAGTGGCTCAGGTGCTTCCCAGGTAGGTCAGATGGTAAGGAATCTGCCTGCCACTGCAGGAGACCCAGGTTCAATCCCTGGGTGGGGAAGGTCTGCTGGAGTAGGGAATGGCAACCGGCTTCAGTATTCTTGCCTGGAGAATTCCATGGACAGAGGAACCTGGAGGGCCACAGTCCCTGGGGTCACAAAAAGTCAGACACGACTGAGCAACTAACACTTTCACTTTCAGGTGGCTCAGTGGTAATGAACCCCCCCTGCCGATGTAGGAGATGCGAGTTTGATCCCTGGGTCAGGAAGATTCCTAGGAGAAGGAAATGGTAACCCACTCCAGTAGTCTTGCCTGGAAAATCAGAGGAACCTGGAGGTCTTACAGTCCATGGAGTAGCAAAGAGTTGGACATCACTGAGTATACACACATACATGCACTTAAAAAAAAAAAAAATCATTCCAATTTGCTTTAAGGGAGTGGTTTTGAGGAGAAAACTCAATATAGTTGTGTGCACCCGTGGTATCAAGTGAGGAAAAACACTGAAAGGAAAGTGTGTTGGAAGCAAAAGTTCTTGCCAGGGTCTCATGAAGTGTTCCAAGCTACTTTTTCCTTGTTGACTCAAAAGAACAAATAGTAAAGACGCTGAAGGACCTCACTTCTTTTGGCCCATAGTTATGTATAACAGAGACATGAAACACCAGCTCCAATCCAAGACCTTCAGTGAGTAGTTTGGGGAAAGTGTTATCCATAGCATTGATATTGAAGTCCAAGGAAATCAGGTGGAAAACTAAAGGATCTAGTTGCTCTAGTACATTTCAGCCTTCTGGATTTAAAGAATCCTCCTGCAATTCAGGGGACCCCAGTTCAATTCCTGGGTTGAGAAGATCCACTACAGAAGGGATAGGTTACCCACTCCAGTATTCTTGGGCTTCCCTGGTGGCTCAGCTGGTAAAGAGTCCACCTGCAATGTGGGAGACCTGGGTTCGATCCCTGGGTTGGGAAGATCCCCTGGAGAAGGGAAAGGCTACCCACTCCAGTATTCTGGCCTGGAGAATTCCACGGACTGTATAGTCCGTGGGGTCACAAAAGAGCTGGACACAACTGAGCAACTTTCACTTTCATCCAGCCCATCTACTACCTATTAGAGATCACCATTTCTGCATATTCCTTCTCCTTTAAGATGTACTAGCTACTTAATAGTAAATTCTTTGTTCCTTTCATCTTTATTTATTAGGATCATCCCCATATTCTTTAAAAAATTCTGTATATGCATTAGATTTGCCTTCTCTGGGTCATAAAGTGAGATCGTAGATGCAGGAATAAATATGGACCAATTCCTTTTCTTATGAAATTTATTCATTCATTCAAAAAAGGAGTTTTAATTAATTAAAAATAGTTTTGAATACCAGGTATCCTAGGCTTTGAGTGTCAGATACTCAGAAAACGAGGGTGACATAATCATTGCACTTGCACCGTAAGTCATGCATGCAGCTCACTTCTCTGAGCTTTAGTTTTCTTATCTGTTTCAGGAGAAGGTATCTCACAAAGCTATTGGAAAGCTTAGCTAAGATAATGCATGTGAAAGCATTGTAAAATTATAAAGTGTGGACGTGTTTGTTGTCATGTTTGGTTTAAAAATAGAAGCTGGGAGAATTTTAATCCTGAAACCATTTAGATAACCCAGTTATGAGACTCTGGATAAAGTGAGAAAAACAATGCATGTCAAATGTGATTCATTCCCAGGAGAGTGTTTTGAGATTGTATTGTTAGGAGCCTTGCATCCTAGAAATTATTTCACTGGCGTTTATGTGAAGTGTTATTGGAAATAACATAGCTTCTTTTGACATAACACATTACTATCAGCCTTTGTTAGCACTCATAGTGCATTTTTACTATATCTTATTAATAAGGGTGTATTGAATGAACCCCATGGCAGTGAGAAATATATAAGATGCCATTTTGTAGTTGGTTTCTAGAGTGTCTTTATAGCAGTCTCCCAGTGTTTCTATTTATTGTTTTTCCCTCCCCTCCCTATTTTTGTTTCTATTAGTTCTTTACAGGTAGGAATATTATATGTTCCAGTTTTCCTGAGACAGTCTTAGGTTTTGCCTGTTGTCCTAGCATCCCATCTCTTTATCATTTTAGCATACTTAAAAATGTTCCAATCTGGACCATATGTTATGTGGCCACCTTGGCTCAAGGCATAAGAGAAAATGAGGAAGGAACCAGAAAATTAGTGGAATTGTAAAGATCTGTGGAAACTGATCTCAGAGTGTGGACTTGGTCCAGTAATATCGTGGAATTCAACTTAGAGATTTAAGTCACTGTATTGTGCCTGATTATCAGTTCATATCACAGCAGGGTTCTAGTGAGCTGTTACGACTAGAGCATGTGTTTGTTCACCCAGACTCAGAACAGCAGCTTTTGCACTTGAAAGGTTCTCACTTTGGTATGACTTGTTGGAGCTTGAAGGCTAACATTCCTCCTAAGGGCCCCTCAAGGTTTTCCTTTAGTGTGAACATATGCATTAAGATGGTATTGATCCAGTTTTTGACCATTATTCACCCACAGCAGCCAACCAGTGGGGTTGTAAAACATGTCTATCGCCCCTTCCCCACCTGTATGGCTCTTGTGTTGTGATTAAAGATTCAGCTTAGAGGGACGGGCCCATGTTGCAGCCTCTCTGCCACAGCCTCCTCCCCTTTCAGAGTGAGAAAGTTGGAGCGAAAGGTCCAAAACAGAGAATTCTACAAAGAGAAAGGTGCCATTTTGTGTGTCTACTTGCAATCCCTATTATAATGGAATGATACTCCTTGTCTCTTCCTGCCAGCATTAATATGAATTTTTAAATAAAGGTCAAGGGAAGGGCTTCCTTGGTAGTGGTAAAGAATCCACCTGCCAATGCAGGAGACACAGGTTCAATCCCTGATCCGGGAGGAACCCATATGCCACAGAGCAACTAAACGCATGTGCCACAACTACTGAGCCTGTGCTCTAGAGTCTGGGAGCCACAACTGCTGAAGCCCATGCACCCTGGAGCCCGTGCTCCGCCACAAGAGAAACCACCACGAGAAGCCCGCACACCACAACTAGAGAGTAGCCTCCGCTTGCTATAACTAGAAAAAAAGCCTGTGCAGCAACAGAGATCCAGCACAGCCAAAAATAAAGAAATAAATAATTTGTTTTTAAGTCAAGGAGAGATAGACAGCAGGGACCTATATATATATATCTATATATAGCACAGAGAACTATATTCAATATCTTGTGATAACTTGTAATGGAAAAGAATCTGAAAAAGTACACTTGAAGCTAACACAACCTTGTAAATCAACTATACTTCAATTTTTTAAAAACAGATCAAGAGGATACTTTACTGTTTTAGTGTATGCAGTCCCAGGGTCGTCAAAGCATGGCAGTTTGATCAAGTTCACTGCAAATTTGCTAGTTTAAAAGCAAATGCAAAACAAATAAAAAATACAAATAGTAAACACCTCTGAAACCTTAAAAGGAAAAAAAGCAAATGCATAACTCTGCCATTCTCTGTTGACAGCAGTATTGGACTTTGGGGTTGGGCTGTGTGTTCATTAGGCCTGAAGAAATGTGTATGATTTAAGACTTTGAAAGTGAAGGTGGAAATTCAAAAAATAAAGAAGAATCAGTGGAATGGATCCTTTTACCACTACCCCGTTTCCCTTTGTAGAGAGGCAAATGTGGTACAAAGATCTCCCTTGAAACAGTGCTTCTCGCTTTAATGTGGGACTCTTGTTGAAATGCAGATTCTGGGCAGTAGGTCTGGGCTGAGGGCCTGAGATTCTGCGTTTGTGGTGCTGGTGCTGCGGGACCCCGGGCCACTGCTTGTCTAGTGAATTGTTGGGAAGTGAGTGCTGAGATGGGTTCTGACTCTGGAGGTCACTCTTGCACCGCAGTGACTCAGGCAGGAGCGCCCCTCCTCTGTCAGGAGGTGCTGTGTTTTAGTGGGAGGTTAGAGCAAGAGGAGCTGTCTGGACACTTAGGGCTTAAACACTGTTCCCTGTCTCCTTAAAAAGAACCCTTGAGGTATCCCCTACAGAGGCCCAATGTTCCTGCTAGTGAGAAGAATAAAGAAATATACATTGCATGGGCTTGGGATGCCAGGAACTGGCTCCTTTTATATCTATTAAGGGTTATGAGGAAAGGAGTAGGGAGCAAAAGATTAGGAAAATAAATAGAAAATTAGAGGAAATTCAGAAAAGGAAAGTTCCATCCCCTCCTGCCTCTTTCATAGGTAAAAGCTGTGATGTGCCTTCCTCTCCGAACTTCTCTAAATAAAGACACAGACCTCTACTGACTAGTTTGTTTGACTATATTCTGGCTATTTAACTTATTTTACAAAATGTCCTTCATCTACAAAAGAAGGATTTAGATGGTTTTATCAGAGCCTTTTCTATTGTAAAGCATAGCAACTAAGAGTTTTATGATCATACAGTACTATATATAAAATATACATGTGTCTTTAACACTATAGTTTTATTTCTGCAAGTGCACCTCCAAAATAAATGTTGTTAGTACATATAAATTTTGTATTTCCCCCACATATTCCTGGTTCTCTTTCTTTTAAAAAGTCTACTTTTGTTTCATAACTTCAAAAGTTTTTTTTATGTTAACCTGTAATTGGCTGTATAAATTTCTGCTCCATAATGGTAATTTAAGGAATCTGGTCTCACTGTTCCAGCAATAGCTAGAACTTTCTTCTCTGCTTTACCAGCATTCTCTCTTAAGCATCTACTTGTTTTGGGGATGTGTGTGCATTAGATACCTCTTCTGAGAGGGTGAAGGAGTCTTTGTTCCAGAAGGTAATTTGGGTCCAGCCGTAACTGTGTTCCTTCAACATCATGACCCCTTCAGTCTTAGGACAGAAGTCTGGAATTTATTCTCATCTCTGTTCTGACTAATTGGTTACATACCAAGACCCATATCATGTGGTAGTCAGGCATTTCTCATCCTCAGACTTCTGAATGAAAGAATTCATTTTTTCTATAAATTTACCCTCAGAGACAGTGTTGAGTTTTATAAAAGATAAATCACTCTGAGCCAAGGATGAAGAATGAACGTAGAATTCCATATTGAGCAACTAAAATTGTTGTTATTAAATACAAACTTAGTGAAAACATATTACTTGTGTACAGAGAGATTTTAAATACATTGAGTTGAGGGTGTGTTTCTGTACTGAAAACAAGAAACTTAGGTCGGCATGGAGTCCAATTTCATTGACCGTCCCACAAAGCTTTGGTGAGAGTTTTAATTGGCACCTTTCTGCAGGGCAGCCTGACATTATCCATCAGAATGTGCAGGCTCATCCTTTTCTTCTCACAAATCTACTTCTTGGAATTGATTCACAGCAAATTATTGAATAAGTACACTAAGCTGTATGTAAAAATATGTTCCTCAAAGAGTTTGTAATAGGAAAAAATTAGAATCTGAATACTCAAAAATAAAGGTCAAATATAGCATAAATATGAAAGAGGATGCTATGCAGCTATCAAAAGAAGAGATATATTAATAGGTGTGTGTGTAAGTTACTCCGTCGTATTTGACTCTGCTACCCCATACAGTCCATGGAATTCTCTGGGCCAGAATACCGGAGTGGGTAGCTGTTCCCTTCTCCAGGATATTAATCCTGGAGCCAGACATCCTGGAATGCGAAGTCAAGTGGGCCTTAAGAAGCATCACTACAAACAAAGCTAGTGGAGGTAATGGAATTCCAGTTGAGCCATTTCAAATCCTAAAAGAGGATGCTGTGAAAGTGCTGCACTGTATATGCCAGCAAATTTTGGAAAACTCAGCAGAGGCCACAGGACTGGAAAAGGTCAGTTTTCATTCCAATCCCAAAGAAAGGCAATGCCAAAGAATGTTCAAACTACCACACTTTTGCACTCATCTCACAGGCTAGTAAAGTAATGCTCAAAATTCTCCAAGCCAGGCTTCAGCAATACATGAACTTCCAGATGTTCAAGCTGGATTTCAAAAAGGCAGAGGAACCAGAGATCAAATTGCCAACATCCGCTGGATCATTGAAAAAGCAAGGGAGTTCCAGAAAAACATCTGCTTCTGCTTTATTGACTTAGCCAAAGCGTTTGACTGTGTGGATCACAAGAAACTGGAAAATTCAAGAGATGGGAATACCAGACCACCTGACCTGCCTCCTGAGAAGTCTGTATGCAGGTCAAGAAGCAACAGTTAGAACTGGACATGGAACAACAGACTGGTTCCAAATAGGAAAAGGAATATGTCAAGGCTGTATACTGTCACCCTGCTTACTTATATGCAGAGTACATCATGAGAAATGCTGGGCTGGATGAAGCACAAGCTGGAATCAAGATTGCTGGGAGAAATATCAATAACCTCAGATATACAGATGACACCACCCTTATGGCAGAAAGTGAAGAACTACTAAAGAGCCTCTTGATGAAAGTGAAAGAGGAGAGTGAAAAAGTTGGCTTAAAGCTCAAAATTCAGAAAACTAAGATCTTGGCATCTGGTCCCGTCACTTCATGGCAAATAGATGGAGAAACAGTGGAAACAGTGGCAGACTTTATTTTGGGGGGGCTCCAAAATCACTGCAGATGGTGACTGCAGCCATGAAATTAAAAGACCCTTACTCTTTGGGAGAAAAGTTATGACCAACCTAGATCACATATTAAAAAGCAGAGACATTACTTTGCCAACAAAGGTCCGTCTAGTCAAGGTTATGGTTTTTCCAGTATTCATGTATGGTTGTGAGAGTTGGACTATAAAGTTGAGCACCGAAAAATTGATGTTTTTGAACTGTGATGTTGGAGAAGACCCTTGAGAGTCCCTTGGACTGTCAGGAGATCCAACCAGTCAATCCTTAAGGAAATGAGTATTGAATATTGATTGGAAGGACTGACGTTGAAGCTGAAACTCCAGTACTTTGGCCACCTGATGCAAAGAGCTGACTCATTTGAAAAGACCCTGATGCTGGGAAAGATTGAAGGCAGGAGGAGAAGGGGACGACAGAGGATGAGATGGTTGGATGGCATCACTGACTCAATGGACATGAGTTTGAGTAAACCCTGGGAGTTGGTGATGGACAGGGAAGCCTGGTGTGCTGTAGTCCATGGGGTCACAAAGAGTTGGACATGACTGAGTGACTGAACTGAACCTGTAAAAGATGGCAATAATGTTAAAATAAAAAAATAACATATTTGGAGAAAAATATAAAAGTACACCCATGTGTATGTGAGCACAGAGAAGAATTAGGAAGCTATATAGCAAAATGTTGATAGTAATGAAATTACAGCTGATTTTCCTCTTTCTCAACTTTTATTGTTGGAAATGTAGTACTATTACATTGAGGAGGGTAAAGATAACTTAATTTGAAAGTTGCAGAAAAAAGCAGCCACTCTGGGACTGAATTGGAGGAGAAATGAGAGCCCTGCTGTTGCAGCAACCCTTTGATGTTGATTGGCAGGAGTTCTTTGACTGGCCTTTGCTGTACCAGGAAGAACTTGGGAGGCCGTGGGGGCCTGTGAGACGAGATCCCTGTCCTGCTGACCTATGCACAAGGTCCCCTTCAGCCTTACCCTGTCTGGCAATATCAGCCCTAGGGAGCCTCACATGCTCCTTTGGGTCCAGGATTTAGAAGAACAGAATTACTGAATGTCTGTCAGGTCTGGAAGTGTCTGTAGGGCTGTCCAAGTCCAGCTATGAAGAACTGGAGGTCTAGAGTGTATAAGTAACTTTCTCATAGCCCTGGAGGTATTTCGAGGCCAAGTCGAGATGAAGACACAGTTCCCAGGCTCATTGTCTTGGACTGCTGTATAGCTTATGCCCGAATTCTGCTGCTGTGGATGAGTCACCAGTTCTCACAAGCAGCTTTAAAGGCCAGAGGAAAAGAGGTTTCCAGGTAAGGGGATCAGTTTTCTCTTGTAACTTAGGACATTAACTTCTTAGACCTTTTGTCCAGATCTGTGTCCTGTGAAATATATGAAAATTCAGGGCTTCTTGACTTTCCTTGGGTCCCGGCCTCTTTGGGATGCCTCATAAAGCCTCAGAACCTCTCTCTTGAACAATGTAGGTTTGCTAGAAACCACAAAACTTTGCATTTGGCTTAGGGGTTTCAAAAGCTGTCTGAGACTTGTTGCTTTATTGTCAATGTTATCTTGTGTTCTCTACGTTTTCAAGTAAGTTCTCTTGCTTTTGAACACAGTGAGACTATGAACTGGTTTTCATACCTTTGCATTAAACTTGTTTCTTTTTTAAAAATTTATTTATTTATTTTAATTGGAGACTAATTACTTTACAATATTGTGGTGGTTTTTACCATACATTGACATGAATCAACCATGGGTGTACATCCCGAACCCCCCTCCCAGCTCCCTCCCCATCCCATCCCTCTGGGTTGTCCCAGTATACTGGCTTTGAGTACCCTGTTTCACTTACTGAACTTGGACTGGTGATCTATTTCACATATGGTAATAACATGTTTCAGTGCTATTCTCTCAAATCTTCCCACCCTCGCCTTCTCCCACAGCGTCCAAAAGTCTGTTCTTTATATCTGTGTCTCTTTTGCTATCTTGCATATAGGGTCATCATTACGATCTTTCTAAATTCCATATATATGCATTAAACATGTTTCTGAGAGAACAACAGTCTGGAAAGAGAGAAAGAAAGGACAGGAACTAGGAAGATCTGGCCATCTCACCGCATTAGCCATTTGTTTTGTTTCCTGTTACTGCTGGATTTGTCTTTCCAATAAAAGTGAAATTTTATGTTATTTTTAAAATCTCCTACCATACTAGCGTAACTGGTTTCATTCTAGCAGTGCACTCTGCTCTGTTCCTGTCCAGGTGAATAATTCATGATGACAACCAAAGACTGTCTTCAGTGTGTTCTTTCATGCTGTTCTTTGGAAGAGGACAGTCCCTTCCATGAGAAAGACACAGACAGGGCCCCAGATGAGGCTAGAACTTCTCACCAAAACCTATGTGTCTGAAAAAGAGCAGGCAGTTTCCACTTATAATACTTTAGAGTTTTGAAAATAGCCTGGTGCCATGATTTTCACATTAGCTGGAGGAGTTGTGAACATGCTGACCACTGGACCCACCTGAAGACTTTCTGATTTGGTGGGGCCCAAGGATATGCATTTCTTGTTCCCAGGTGATGCTGGCATGGGTGGTCCAGGGCCACACTTTGATGAACAGTGACCTAGGGAGTAGAAGTCTGTAAGGCAGTGTGTTTTCCAACCTTTTCTGATAACAAGAACCACTTGGATGTGTGTGAAGGATATACATTTCAACTCCATTCCAGACTCACTGAAGCAGAATCTCTGGGGAGTGTTGGGATGCTGCATTTTCAGACTTGGGGAACTACTATTGCTATCAGGTAAACACCCTGCAGATCACCAGGGGACAGTAGAATTTACCTACCATTCAGCCACGGTTCCTCCATCCATTGCATGTTTGACCCTATGATGCCCTCAGCCCCTAGACATGTATCTATCTGTCTTCATTCTCATTTTAAATTGATTTTTATGCCATCTTTATAAAACATATTTTTATTTCAGGTGTTCAATAAATGGTGTAAAAGAGACACTAGAACACCTGCCTTCTGAGAACTCTGAGGTTTTATTGAGTTCTCTTTCTGTAAAGACAGTTACAGTCTTGGTGCATGCACGCGTGTGTGTGACTGTGAGCAAAGCAGGGGGCTGGAAGGAGGGTAGGAAGAAAGAAATGTGCATTTCTGTGAAGTTCCCTGGTAATTTAGCTGGTCCGGGGTCACACTTTGAGAACCACTTAAATAGACCAGTGACTCAAACATAGCACATTGGCATCGCCTAGTGAAAGTGAAGTCGCTCAGTTGTGTCCGACTCTTTGCGACCCCATGGACTATAGCCTGCCAGGCTCCTCTGCCCATAGGATTCTCCAGGCAAGAATATCGGAGTGGGTTGCCATTTCCTTCTCCAGGGGATCTTCCCAACCCAGGGATCGAACCTGGGTCTCCTGCATCACAGGCAGACGCTTTATCCTCTGAGCCACCAGGGAAGGAAGGTCTCCTTAAAAAATACTTCTGTCTGGGCCCCAACCCTACAGAGTACTTCATGGATAATTATTACCATAATTAACACCATATCACCATATAATTACCAGTCATGTACTTGGACCTGTATAATAACTCCAGTGCTGTGGGTCCCTTGGGATACAAGGTAACCTATTCAGAAGCATAAGGCCTGATGGGTAAAATAGGGCTAAGCCAGTGCCTCTCCCACATCAGTGTGTGTACGAATCACCTGGGTTGCTTCTTAGGATGCAGATTCTGATTCAGTATATCTTCAGTGGGGTCCAAGATTCTACTTTTTTTAAGAAGTCACACAGATGCTGCTGCTCTTGACATGGGTACCACACTTTGAGTAGCAAGGGGCTTAGAAAATATTGACCAACACATGTAAATGTCCATCAACACAAGCGTTATTTTTTTAAAATAGTGTAGAACAAATAGAAACACAGTTGCCAGACATTTTAAATTAAAAATAAAGCTGTTGTGCCATTAATGAACTTTTCTTTTCCCTTGATGGCTAGAAATTTTTGTTTTTGTTTCTCTCTAATACTATCTGTAGTTTCAAATGTTTGTGAATTAACTTTGCTTTAGTATGATAGACATATACTATCAGGTCTTTTGTCCCCCCAAGTCTGGATCTCATTGTTCCCTGTCTTTCTGAATTTGGGATCTTGCTCTCTACCTCATTGTCTCAGACTCTGCCCAATTGGTATTATTACGCAGAAACCTAAATGTTCATTAATGCCCCAAGGCCCTCATTTCAGAAGCTGATGGTATTTGGCTGCAAAGTGCTGCTAGATTGCACACTTCGTGAGCCAGACTTCTTGGTACATGGCTTCAGTTTGTTTTTGGCCTGAGCCCAACCTTTCTGCCCTGGGTGAGGGGTGAAGCCTTTTCTCTGGTGGGTTCCATGCTCTGTTACTTTTCCTAGCATGATGGAGTTGAGACATTGCTGTCCGAGTCTTTTAGAAGGGGGAATGGAGATGCTCAAGAAGGAAGAGGCAGGACCTTAAATGAGGAGAAAGGGTTTTAAGTCTTTGTCGTGGAGTCGGCTTCCCTTGGCCTGTGGCAGAAGTGTTAGGTGATTGATGGCTTCTGAATTGGCACTGAAAGGAGCATCTCTGACTTCTCCCCATTTGAATTTGGTGGGAATAACCCCAGGAGTCCACAGTTCCCATGCTGACAAGAGGACAAAGATCTTCCTCCTGGGTGTGACCTGAGACCGGTCAGGCTGTCACTACACTGCTGTTACCCGGAGCATCCCTCAGTAGAATGGAACACCAGCAGGAAACAGGGATTCTCAGCCATTTCCCAGTTTTAAATGAAATCTCCACGGCGATGCCAACACCCCCACCATGCGTAAACTAGAATTTGCCCTCAAGCATGGGTAGATGAACATCAGCTAGATTTTTGCACAGTCATGAAAGCAGTCTGCTTATCCCAGCTGGAAAGCCTGAAACAATAAAATAGCAGAGAATGTTCTGAGTCTATATTAAAAATATAAAAGCATAAATGAGATTTATTTCAGCTGAAGGAAAGCAGTATTCCAGCCTTACTGGAATAGCTTGAATGGCCTGTTTAGAGCAACTTGAACTTGACTGTGAATGAGGTACAGTAGATACTAGTGCTGTCTTTTTACATCTCTGGATTCGGTTTCTGGTTCCAGCTTTTCCCATAACCGTTTTCAGTTGAAGTGCATATGCTGTATTGATAACACAGTTTAACTTTTGAGGAACTTTTGTCAGGCAGCAAATTATAAAGTACCTTCTGATCTAGGCACTTGACCTCTTTTAAGTTTCCCTTAAATAAACTTGTTTCTTCTGGCGATAATATAAGAATATCTGAGAAGTTTCTGTGTAGCATGGCTGAACCTTTCTGCTCTAAAGATTAGAAAATAAAAATTTTTTTGAAAATTAAAATCAAAGGACTGGTCTGAATAAACCATTCCTGGAAGGTCCAGATCCAGTGTCCTTTCCCCATGATATTATAACTGAAGAAGCCCTGACCTACCTCTCCTTAAATATAGTAAAATGCCTAAGCAAACTACTTAAAAATAAGATCATTTATATAATGTTACTAATTGGCTTTAAAGTCCTCCTGGACTTAAGGTCCACCCTGGAGCTGGTGATTCAGGAGGTATGGAGCGGCCTGAGACTTTGCATTTCTGAGTAGGTCCCAGAAGGTCATGCTTTGCTGCTGGTCTGGGAACCACACTTGGAAACCTACTCTTTGGAAGATAAGACTCTAAGAATGTGTTGTGATCCCCTTTTATTTAGTCCAGGTACCCTTGGACTTGTTATTAACAATATTGATCAATTTAAAAGTAATTACAGAGACTATCACATAAGAATCCAGAAGGAAATAAAGGGAAAATGTCTGCTACAGCAGTAAATAAAGAGCTGCACATTTAAAATAATTTAAATAGGAAATGAAGGAAAAGCCTTTCAAACTGTTCCAAACTAATTCTATCAGTAACTGGTTTGATTTTTTAATATTTGACTAAGCAAAAGCACTGATACTTTAACTCATAATCTACCACCAGGAGAGATGCTTGCTAAGTAAGAGCAAGACTTCACTAATATAGACTATTTATAACATCAAGGTTTAGGATTCTGCTATGGTCTGTTTTCCCTAAACCCCTTAGAGGTGAACCAGTGCAGTCAATAAATACCATTTCACATGCCTGTCCTGAGTCATAACATTACTTCCCTTTAAAGTAAAAAATGTGAAGGTGGTAAACTTTTAAAAAACTTTAATAATTCTAATTTTAATTTGTCTACTCTTCTCCAGACTGTCTTTTACTCTTTTTTTTTACAGAGAAGTACCTGGTTTCAGCCTAGATTATGAGCTGATAAATGTCCATCACAGAAAATTTCCTGGAAAGAAAATTTGCCACCATTACTTCTAAGTGTTGAGGAAGCTGTGTGGTTCCCAGCAACCCAGCTGGAGCAGAGCCATGCAGGGCTGTGAGGCATCTGGAGGCTCCAAGATGGTTTTAATCTCTTCATTGGTAGCATTTCCTTATGCATACTCTTGGAAAGATGCTGATGTACTTCCGTGATGTAGAGTGGATGTGGATGGGAGAGAGCCTGTGAGAGAGCTGGATGTATCCATGCCCACTTTTGTACCTAAAGAGGCAAATCTTAGCATGTTCAGTTCAGTTCAGTTCAGTTGCTCAGTCGTGTCCGAACTTTGCGACCCCATGGACTGCAGCATGCCAGGCCTCCCTGTCCATCACCAACTTCTGGAGTCCACCCAAACCCATGTCCATTGAGTTGATGATGCCATTCAACCATCTCATCCTCTGTCGTCCCCTTCTTCTCCTGCCCTCAATCTTTCCCAGCATCAGGGTCTTTTCCAATGAGTCAGCTCTTCGCATCAGGTGGCCAAAGTATTAGTTTCAGCTTCAACGTCAGTCCTTCCAGTGAACACCCAGGACTCATCTCCTGTAGGATAGACTGGTTGGATCTCCTTGCAGTCCAAGGGACTCTCAAGAGTCAGCTCCAACACCACAGTTCAAAAGCATCAATTTTTAGTTGCTCAGCCCTCTTTATAGTTCAACTCTCACATCCATACATGACTACTGGAAAAACCATAGCCTTGACTAGATGGACCTTTGTTGACAAAGTAATGTCTCTGCTTTTTAATATGCTATCTAGGTTGGTCATAACTTTCCTTCCAAGGAGTAAGTGTCTTTTAATTTCATGGCTGCAATCACCATCTGCAGTGATTTTGGAGCCCCAAAAAATAAAGTCAGCCACTGTTTCCACTGTTCCCTCCGTCTATTTGCCATGAAGTGGTGGGACCAGATGCTATGACCTTAGTTTTCTGAATGTTAAACCAACTTTTTCACTCTCCTCTTTCACTTTCATCAAGAGGCTCTTTAGTAGTTCTTCACTTTCTGCCATAAGGGTGGTGTCATCTGCATATCTGAGGTTATTGATATTTCTCCCAGCAATCTTGATTCCAGCTTGTGCTTCTTCCAGCCCAGCATTTCTCATGATGTACTCTGCATATAAGTAAAGTAAGCAGGGTGACAGTATACAGCCTTGACGTACTCCTTTTCCTATTTGGAACCAGTCTGTTGTTCCATGTCCAGTTCTAACTGTTGCTTCCTGACCTGCATACAGGTTTCTCAAGAGGCAGGTCAGGTGGTCTGGTATTCCCATCTCTTTCAGAATTTTCCAGTTTATTGTGATCCACACAGTCAAAGGCTTTGGCATAGTCAATAAAGCAGAAATAGATGTTTTTCTGGAACTCTCTTGCTTTTTTGATGATCCAGCAGATGTTGGCAATTTGATCTCTGGTTCCTCTGCCTTTTCTAAAACCAGCTTGAACATCTGGAAGTTCATGGTTCACATTATTGCTGAAGCCTTCCTTGAAGAATTTTGAGCATTAATTTACTAGTATGTGAGATGAGTGCAAAAGTGTGGTAGTTTGAGCATTCTTTGGCATTGCCTTTCTTTGGGATTGGAATGAAAACTGACCTTTTCCAGATCCTGTGGCCACTGCTGAGTTTTCCAAATTTGCTGACATATTGAGTGCAGCACTTTCACAGCATCCTCTTTTAGGATTTGAAATAGCTCAACTGAAATTCCATTACCTCCACTAGCTTTGTTTGTAGTGTTGCTTCATAAGGCCCACTTGACTTCACATTCCAGGATGTCTGGCGCTAGGTGAGTGATCACACCATCGGGATTATCTGGGTAGTGAATATCTTTTTTGTACAGTTCTTCTGTGTATTCTTGCCACCTCTTCTTAATATCTTCTGCTTCTGTTAGGTCCATACCATTTCTGTCCTTTATTGAGCCCATTTTTGCATGAAATAGTCCTTTGGTATCTCTCACTTTCTTGAAGATATCTCTAGTCTTTCCCCTTCTATTGTTTTCCTCTATTTCTTTGCATTGATCGCTGAGGAAGGCTTTCTTATCTCTCCTTGCTATTCTTTGGAAGTCTGCATTCAAATGGATATATCTTTCTTTTTCTCCTTTGCTTTTCGCTTCTCTTCTTTTCACAGCTATTTGTAAGGCCTCCTCAAACAGCCATTTTGCTTTTTTGCATTCCTTTTTCTTGGGGATGGTCTTGATCCCTGCCTTCTGTAGAGAATGTCATGAACCTCCGTCCATAGCTCATCAGGTACTCTATCAGATTTAGTCCCTTAAATCTTTTTTTTTTTTTTTTCCCAGTGGGTTTTGTCATACATTGATATGAATCAGCCATGGATTTACATGTATTCCCAATCCCGATCCCCCCTCCCACCTCCCTCTCCACCCGATTCCTCTGGGTCTTCCCAGTGCACCAGGCCGGAGCACTTGTCTCATGCATCCCACCTGGGCTGATGATCTGTTTCACCATAGATAGTATACATGCTGTTCTTTTGAAATATCCCACCCTCACATTCTCCCACAAAGTTCAGAAGTCTGTTCTGTATTTCTGTGTCTCTTTTTCTGTTTTGCATATAGGGTTATCGTTATCACCTTTCTAAATTCCATATATATGTGTTAGTATGCTGTAATGTTCTTTATCTTTCTGGCTTACTTCACTCTGTATAATGGGCTCCAGCTTCATCCATCTCATTAGGACTGGTTCAAATGAATTCTTTTTAATGGCTGAGTAATATTCCATGGTGTATATGTACCACAGCTTCCTTATCCATTCATCTGCTGATGGGCATCTAGGTTGCTTCCATGTCCTGGCTATTATAAACAGTGCTGCGATGAACACTGGGGTGCACGTGTCTCTTTCAGATCTGGTTTCCTCAGTGTGTATGCCCAGAAGTGGGATTGCTGGGTCATATGGCAGTTCTATTTCCAGTTTTTTAAGAAATCTCCACACTGTTTTCCATAGCGGCTGTACTAGTTTGCATTCCCACCAACAGTGTAAGAGGGTTCCCTTTTCTCCACACCCTCTCCAGCATTTATTGCTTGTAGACTTTTGGATAGCAGCCATCCTGACTGGCGTGTAATGGTACCTCATTGTGGTTTTGATTTGCATTTCTCTGATAATGAGTGATGTTGAGCATCTTTTCATGTGTTTGTTAGCCATCTGTATGTCTTCTTTGGAGAAATGTCTGTTTAGTTCTTTGGCCCATTTTTTGATTGGGTCATTTATTTTTCTGGAATTGAGCTGCAGGAGTTGCTTGTATATTTTTGAGATTAATCCTTTGTCTGTTTCTTCATTTGGTATTATTTTCTCCCAATCTGAGGGCTGTCTTTTCACCTTACTTATCTATTTCTCACTTCTACTGTATAATCAGAAGGGGTTTGATTTAGGTCATACCTGAATGGTCTGTTGGTTTTCCCTACTTTCTTCAATTTCTGTCTGAATTTGGCAATAAGGAGTTCATGATCTGAGCCACAGTCAGCTCCTGGTCTTGTTTTTGCTGACTGTATAGAACTTCTCCATCTTTGGCTACAAAAAATATAATCAATCTGATTTCGCTGTGGACCATCTGGTGATGTCCATGTGTAGAGTCTTCTCTTGTGTTGTTTGAAGAGGGTGTTTGCTATGACCAGTGTGTTCTCCTGGCAAAAGTCTACTAGCCTTTGCCCTGCTTCATTTTGTACCCCAAGGCCAAATTTGCCTGTTACTCCAGGTGTTTCTTGACTTCCTACTTTTGCATTCCAGTCCCCTATGATGAAAAGGACATTTTTGGGGGGTGTTAGTTCTAAAAGGTCTTGTAGGTCTTCATAGAATCATTCAACTTCAGCTTCTTCAGTGTTACTGGTCGGGGCATAGACTTGGACTACTGTGATACTGAATGGTTTGCCTTGGAAACAAACAGAGATCATTCTGTCGTTTTTGAGATTGTAGCCAAGTACTGCATTTCAGACTCTTTTGTTGACTGTGATGGCTACTCCATTTCTTCTAAGGGATTTCTGCCCACAGTAATAGATATAATGGTCATCTGAGTTAAGTTCCCCCATTCCAGTCCATCTGAGTTCGCTGATTCCTAGAATGTCGACGTTAACTCTTGCCATCCCCTGTTTGACCACTTTCAATTTGCCTTGATTCATGGACCTAACATTCCAGGTTCCTCTGCAATATTGCTCTTTACAGCATCAAACCCTGCTTCTATCACCAGTCACATCCACAACTGGGGGGTGTTTTTGCTTTGGCTCCATCTCTTCATTCTTTTTTTTTTTCTTCTTCATTCTTTCTGAAGTTATTTCTCCACTGGTCTCCAGTAGCATATTGGGCACTGACCTGGGGAGTTCATCTTTCAGTGTACTGTCTTTTTGCCTTTTCATACTGTTCATGGGGTTCTCAAGGCAAGAATACTGAAGTGGTTTGCCATTACCTTTTCCAGTGGACCACATTCTGTCAGACCTTTCCACCATGACCTGTCTGTCTTGGGTGGCCCCACAGGGCATGGCTTAGTTTCACTGAGTTAGAAAAATCTGTGGTCCATGTGATCAGATTGGCTAGTTGTCTGTGATTGTGGTTTCAGTCTGTCTGCCCTCTGATGCTCTCTCTCAGCGCCTACCATCTTACTTGGGTTTCTCTCACCTTGGACGTGGGGCATCTCTTCACGGCTGCTCCAGCAAAGCGCAGCCGCTGCTCCTTACCTTGGACGTGTGGTATCTCCTCCTGGCCGCCACCCCTGACCTTGGACGTGGGGTAGCTCCTCTCGACCGCTGCTGCTGACCTTGGACATGGGGTAGCTCCTGCGCCGTGCAGCCGCCGACATAAGATAGTTTATCTTATGTCTCTGAAATGGAAACAAAATAGTGACTGGTTCAGATTCTAGGATGGTGTAGAATTAAAAACACATTGAGGTAATCAAAATATGCATATAGTCAATATATTGAAAAGAGTCTCAGGTGGTAACAGTGACAACATTAGGATTGTCAGATAGTAAATTGTCATTTTTTGGCATGTTTTGTCTTTTCCAGATTTTAAGTCAAATTCTTTACATTGCTTCTGTAACTTTATAAGTTATTAAAAAAAAATACGTTATAAAAGACATTCTAGAACTTGCACATCAAAATGGTTGTTTCCCCTTTCATCATTGTCATTCTGAGCAGCAAGTTTCTTATTCCAGTTATACCAGTCTTATCCTGTCCATTTTTTAAACTCCTACAGTTCCATTGACAATCTCCCACATGTTCTCGGTGGTGGAAAATTTCTTAAGCACTGATTTTTTTGAAAGAGTCAAATGGCATTCATGGCAAAGTCTAATGAATCAAGATTAATAATCAAGATTGATATCTTGTAGAGTCTGGAAGAGATTATGACCATTAAGTGCTAAAATATACCCTCTGTGTCATAGTATATTGAGTATACCATGGTATATTGAGGAGGTACCTCCTCAAGCTCTTAAACATTTAATCTGAAAGAATAAAGTTTGAAATGTAATTGCCTTAAAACCAATATTACATAAAATTCTGAAACATAACTTTCTACCTAAAAGGAATTAAAACAAAGCATCCTTGCAGTAAGCATATACATCCCTTAGGTAACTCCTTGAAAGGGACTTCACTGTATGCATATGAGTTCTTACTTCTTACGGCAGTCATGCTGTCACTCTTAAGTCACTAATCACAAAACATGGCATATGAGCTGTAGGTGCATTGCTTAGCTCTAAAACGCAGCTCTTTCATTTACCAGCTATGTGACCTCAGCAAATTCTAAACCTCAGATTCCCATCTGTAAAATGTAGAGAGAGGATTTTGGTACTTCATAGGATTGTTGTAAGGTTTTATTAATGTAATAACTGTTAAGTTCTTTTAAAGTGCCTTAAAGATAACATTATTTCACCAATTTCAAGATGCACATTTTAACACTTCTCAAATGAGGATATATCTTACAATTAATGTAATTTTTAGGAGCATTTTATTAGCATTTAATTAGCAACATCTTTTTTTAACCAGTGGCACTTAACGGTACACTGTAGAGTAGATGATGTTTTAGATTTCAGTAACTAATGTAAGCACTTGATCAGCACTGATGGTCATCAGCATTGTCATCAGTGTTGTCACCATCACCATCATAATCTTGGTTGCAAGCAGGGCATTGGCATTTGACTGGTTGGCAATACTGGCTCAGAGTGCACATCAAATTTCAATTTTGCTTATTTGTTTTCATTGATGTTCTTATGAAACATCAAGTGAGCTCTTTTTCATATCTGTTTCATATTAAACTAATGTATCTACGAGGTTAATTCATGCATCTACGTTGTTTTCAGCACCATACTTGGGGAGCTGTTCTTCAACACAAATCAGTTTCTATAAATAAACAGGCGAGAATGCAAATTATTTTCTCTGTGGATGTGTTTTTCTAAATCCATTCAAAGAAGTGCTTTTTCTTAGCCAGCAAAACCAAGCCACTGTTGTACTAGTTAAGATTTACTGGTTTGCAGTCTTCTCTCAGAGAGAAAAGCAGCAGTTTATTGATCTGTAACAGAGAGTGGATCACAGCCAAACCTTTCATGGTTTATACAATGCACTGACATAAGAATCTGCATATCATTAAGAAGACCAAGTCCTCACAATTTGAAGCCACCTGTCAGACATGAACAATAACTGGGAAAGATCGATAACACAATATAAAACTTGTTTCTGCACAGACACTGCCAGGATCCACACCCAGTGACAGGTATGTCTTGTTATTTTACCAGTGATATGTGTGTGGTTCCTAATTTGAGGTTTCCTCCTCATTTTGATTTTATTGTTCAGTTTGGGGGAGGGTGGGAGAGACCAATTTGGATCTGAGACAAAGATCTTCTGCCAGGTGAAAGATGTTCAAGAACAGGAGAGGACCTTGGACCAAAGTTTATGAAGCTTGACTCGGAAGATTCTGGGCACATATCCATCCAAATACCTTGACACATACTTCATTCACCCATAACACAAGCAGCATGTTTCTTCTTGCCTTCAGTTTTCCCTCAAGAGTTTAAGTGATGGTATTTACAAGCCATTATGAAGGAAGAATACACACACACATGGGGCTTGACTGAGACCAGTAAACAGTTTTTGCTGTTGTTGGCTTTTAAAAGTATAATTGCTTGAATAATTCCAGAAGCTGGGCTTCTTCCTTTTGCCCCCTTGTCACCCCACTCCTCCTTCAGTTCTCCCAGTCCCCACCTTATTTTATTAACAAAGCTACCTTTGTCAGACATAATGCTCACTCTTATCCCTGCCTTTGGATTTGCCTACTCTCCCAAGTTCAGTGCCATGGACCTGGACCAGGGCCTATTTCCAACAGAATGTCAGGTGATGACCATATAGTCAGAGAAATTAGAGCTGTCCTGTCCTCTTGGTGAGCTGCCAGTTAGAAACTGGGGACCAGCAGGGAGCTGGGAGGCCTGCCAGTGGAAGAGTGAGAATTGAGTCTCTGCAGGCAAGCTGAGCAGTATTCAACCGTAGCTGGAAAAGCCACACCAGGGAGCACGCCTGTCAGAAGCAGCCTGTAGAAGGTCCCTCAGAGTGCTTTCACAGTAGTCAGCTTTGACCATAGTGCAGACCCATTCAGACAGTGAAGAAAAGATTCCCAGCTAAGCAGTAAGGAATTCTCACCCCGTGTGATCAAAGGGGTTAGCCGACTCCCCTTTCCTTCCTTTTTGTTTACTTACATTTCTGACCTCTTACCATCTCCATGACCGTGGCTTGATAGTTTCCTTTTGCATAGCATTTTAAAATGCTTTTTTCTTTCTCCAGTTGATTTTAAAGCAAACAAAACCAAGTTGACAGGAAGTATCTAATGTCTCTTTTATAAATAATTACTATTACAAAAGTAATGAAGGAGCTAAAATCATGGATAGTTGCATCACTGAAGGGCAACCACAATGAATGTTTTGGTGTATTTATTTCTAATTGTTTTAAATAGATGTATAAATATGTATTTTTAACAAAATGGGTTATGACAGAATAGTTTTTTTAATCAACATACTTTGAGTATTTCACTGTATTATTAAAAGCTCTTAAATGACATCAATAGCTGCATTAGGATACAGGATACATGGATATGTTATTATTTTAGAATTTTCCTGTTTGGGAGAGTTTATATAGGTTTTTCAATTTTCACTTTATCTCTCAGCTTGGAATTTGTTAAGCTCAATTTCTTCAGATTTTGTTGGTCTAGAGTGAGAATTTGGGCACAATGGAAGAAATGGAATATTCCTGTCTGTACCTTCGTTGCTTCCCTTGCCAATATTTTTCAAAAGGAATTTTGCGGAAGCAAAGGTTGGAGCAGTGGGCTTTTTTCTTTTTGTTTTAAATGTTGTGATTGTAATGTCTTGTAGTAATCTCAGTTAACTTTAAAGTAGAAAATCAATATAAAATAAGAAATATGTTGCCTAACATAAACCCTGATGTTTCAAAACTGCATGTCTTGCTAAGTCACTTGAAGTTTATCCAACAGAACAGAGCAGAATTTTTTTTTTTTTTTTTTTAAGATGAGGACTGCCTGGATGAGATTTATGTTTTAAAAGACTGGATCAGTGAAAAACTTGAGATCTCACAAGAGAATTCACATGAAATTAATCTTTTTTAAAAAATGTGAACATTTGGTGCAACAACTGCTTTGAAATTGCAGTTGAGAAAATGAAGCTGTTGAATCAAAATTTGGAAAGGAAGATAAGTTTAAAAACCAGAAATAGTTTGTGAAATGATACATATTTATATTTGAAGGACACCTTCCTCAAAAAGTCACATTTCTGGAGAACCTATTTTATCTCCAATAGAAGTATTGTGTTTAGAGACCTGCTTGCAGCCCCTGTTCACGGGAGCATCTGTAAGTGCATCACTCTAAACATCCAGTGGCCAGATACAGGGCAGCCATCACCTTGCTCCACAGGTGTCTCTCCCCACTTTTCTGATTTGCTCTGTCCATTAGCAGTCATCTTTGTAAACAGAAGGCTAAGATTTGGTGTTATACATATTTTTAAATGACTCATTTTGATGGGGCTCTCTTTATTGTTTCAGGTTGAATGCATTTGGGAACTTGATGCATAAAATTTGCATGACTCCTCACTCCTTTCTGGATCTGTCATTGGATTCAAGCCAGCATGGCTCACACCACAAAGGTTAATGGCTGTGCCTCAGGTAACTCCATGTTCTGGAGTGTGTGTGTATGTGTGTGTGTTTGTGTGCATGAGTGTGTGTCTTTGCTCAGACTAATACTGCTTCTTTTTAAATAATGGATAAATAATAATAAGTTGCCTAGATAACTAGAATTTCAAAGCAGTTTCTGTCCATTAAAGTTTTTGTTGTTGTTTAATCTCTTGCAGAATCTGCTTTTATCTTTAGAGTTTTTATGTACAAAAATCAGTTAGGTAAATTATTATCTAAGGCAACTCTATTGGAGTGTTGAAAGATAAATGTAAAATCCTGAATGCTAATGCAACAATAATGTATACTTCTCTTGCACTTCTTTATGAGGGATCAAAGAATGAGGGAGGAGATGAGTCTGAATGCTTAAAACCAACCCTTAGTATCCATTCCCGAGCAGCTTTTGTTTGATTTTTGCCCAAAGAGAAGGGTATATTCATTCTTTAACTTATCCAAAAAGAAATATACAGTAAGCTACAGATATTATGAATCATAAAGATTTGTATTCTGATTCTTACTTGATTATATTAGAAGCCTATATATTTTGCATATCTATGATTTGTATTGTTTATATAAGATTTTGGAGAAATTTGTAGGACAAACACTGAGAAAAGTATATGAGACTATATATGGCAGGAGATGACAACCTCTCCAAAGTGGTACTCCAAGTGTTCATTCTTCTTTTAAGTTGTCTGCCAGATAGCAGGACGTGTGAGAGCAGTAATTGTATATATGGGAATTCTTGTGGAGCACTTGAATCCAAGGTCCTCACACTGCTGTCTCTGAGCACTGGTAATGAAGAGAATGTAGGGTTGGAGTCAGGAGACCCATCTCCTACATTAACCATGAATTATGGGGCAGGGCTATTTCTCCATGTGTAAAACATCAGTAAGTATGTGCAGGGTTAGAACCAATGAGAGCATCAGAAACATGCCTACATGTGTTGTGTAAGCTGTAAAACATCAGGAGGAAAAGGGGGAGATCTCTGAAATGGGCCTACTCACCCCCTATGAGACTGTATGTCAGCAATCCCAGCTACAAGCATCCCCTCTAACAAGATAACTACAGCTTGCCCCAGATCAAACCCAAATAAACTCAATTGCTAATTATGGAACAACTGATCTTAATCCGTTCATTCTTCTTCCTGTCCTTTCTGCTGCTCGACTTCTCAGGACTTTAAGAGATTCTGCTTAGGATTGCTGTCAATCCCTAACATTTAATGAACTCTCAGTATTACCATGGTACCCAAGATGCCTTGCCTGCATTATTATACTTAATTATCACTGTAATCCTATGAAAGTATGTGTTATCATCACTGCCACCATCACCACTGTTGCCCCTATATCATGGCACAGAGAAGCTCAGTAACTTACCTAAGTGAAGAAAGAAAAGTCAGGATTATTACTTGTTTCTCTAGTCAAATATTTGATAAGGGCAGAAATCGAAACACTGTGAAGTTTCTTGAGAGTTTTGAGTGGGTTTCAATCCCCCCATGATGCTATCATCTCCTTTCCCTCTCCTGCCCCTAATTCTTTTCACACACTCGGAGAAAGGGGGCTTGAAGTTGTTCTCCAAAACACTCTGGTATCTCTGGCAAAATTCTATATTCAGGGGTTTAGATACTTACCCCAAATGACCCTAATGCCTTTCCAACTTGATTTGTCCTGGAGTATCACTTTTCCTTTGTTCCTAAAGTCTGATGATACAGTTATAACCTTCCTTCCTCACTTGGTAGCCTGCCTAGCAGGTCTAAGGACTGAGTCTGAAAGCAAAGAAAAACTCTCTGATTTGTGACTTCTGGGGTGTCAGGGCATGACTTGTTATTGCAGACAGGTGTCTGGACCAGGCAACAGAAGGTCTTTGTATATTCTAGTCACCATGGCCTCTGTAAGCCTGTAAACAAATCTGATCAGAGACTTAAGTCACACATACCTTTATTTTATATATGCATATATGTATATAAATATGTGTGTATATATATACACACAGATACATGTGCATGAATAAACTGTATATACATATATGTGTGTATATGTGCATGTATATATATATACACACACACACATACATATATGTGTGTGTGTGTGTATGTACACACACACACATATATATGAAACTCATTAGGAAAAATTTTATAATATAGAAGCTTAGTATTTTCCAAAAAATAAAGCAAGAACTACTGGTAATACCACCACTCCAAAATAAATGTTTTGCTTGTTTTGCATATAGCCTTTATTTTTTTCTCTTTTCTAAAATTTTATTTTACTTTTTAAAAACAGTTTATTGGCGTATAGTTAATTTACAATGTTGTGTTTAATTTCAGGTGCACAGTAAAGTGATTTAGTTATTTGCTGTTTAGTCACTAATACATCGATTCTTTTTTAGATTCTTTTCCCATATAGGCCATTACAGATTATGGAGTAGAGTTCCCTGTGCTATACAGTAGGTCCTTATTAGTTATCTGTTTTATATATAGTAATGTGTATATGTCAATCCCAGTCTCCCAATTTATCCCCTCTCACCCCTGACCCCCATAACCATAAGTTTGTTTTTTATATCTGTGACTCTTTCTGTTTCATAAATATGTTCATATGTACCATTTTTTAAGATTCTACTTAAAAGTGATATCATATGATATTTGTCTGTCTCTCTCTGACTGACTTCACTCAGTATGACAATCTCTTGGTCCATTCATGTTGCTGCAAATGGCATTATTTCATTTTATAAATTTTATATATTTCATAGTTGAAATTATACTTATAAGAATTTGTACATTTCTTTTCTCACTTTGTATTACAGAAGAAATACCTAGCCATTGTAAAAAAAAAAAACAAAAAAAGCCAAACTCAATACAAAAATGTATGTGAGTTATAAATACACTTTTTGAAATGTAGTTAACTTAAGAACATTTACAGACTCAGATTTAAGATGGGATAAAGAGAGCTTTATGGAAGCTAATAAAGGCTGGTGGCTGATCTTTCTTTCCCATGAGAAAAAAAAACTGCATTATTTGTATAGTTTAGTAGAGTGTTAAGTGTGAAGTAAATACATGTTTTATTCATTTTCAAAAATAAAGTATAATATTAAATATGCTTTCCTAAACGATACTTCCCCTAGATGTGTTATGCCCCAAAGAGCATATATTCCTTCCTACCCCCGCCCCCTGAAAAATCACTGCTTTGGGCCCCTCAGAACATGACCAGAAATCCCATGTGAGGATGGAGTCAGAACACTGGCGAAAGAAACACTTTTCATGGTCTGAGGAATATAGCAGATGCAAAAGAAGACAACTGAGAAAAGCACAACCTCGTTACACTGTGCCCTTGCTGCAAGACACACCTGAAGACTGATCATCCCATGTTCACATCCCTGTCTAGAGTTTAAATTGAATAAGGGACCATTCACAAGTCATTTTACAGTCTCATTCCCCACTGAGTCCTTCAGTTAGATTGGGTAAAAAGTATTGATCTTTTAAAAATTGAAGTAGGCTTCCCTAGTGACTCAGATGGCAAAGAATCTGCCTGCAATGCAGGAGACCCAGGTTTGATTCCTGGGTTGAGAAGATCCCCTGGAGAAGGGAATGGCAACCCACTCCAGTATTCTTGCCTGGGAAATCCCATGGACAGAGGAGCCTGGTGGGCTTAGGTCCACGGGGTTGCACAGAGTCAGACACGACCAAGCAACTAACACATAGCTTATCTACAATGTTAGTTTCTGGTACGGCAAAGTGATTCAATTATACCTATATGTACATTCTTTTTTTATATTCTTTTCCATTATGATTTATCATAGGATATTAACTATAATTCCCTGTGTTATACAGCAGGACCTTGTTTATCTATTCTATATATAATAGTTTGCTTCTATTTGTGCCAAACTCCCACTCCATCCCCTAACCCCCTCCCCCTTATAAGAGTGGTTAATTAATACTGTAACTTGTAAAATATATTACTGTACATTTCAGACATTAAAACATATGTAAAGGTTATATAACAGGCATTCATGTACATACCATCTAAGCCTAAGAAATAAACTTTACCAGTACATGGCATGTATTGAGCACTTCAGTTCAGTTCAGTTTAGTCGTTCAGTTGTGTCCGACTCTTTGCGACCCCATGAATCGCAGCACGCCAGGCCTCCCTGTCCATCACAAACTCCCAGAATTTACTCAAACTCATGCTCATCAAGTCGGTGATGCCATCCAACCATCTCATCCTCTGTCGCCCCCTTTTTCTGCCCCCAATCCCTCCCAGCATCAGGGTCTTTTCCAATGAGTCAACTCTTTGCATGAGGTGGCCAAAGTATTGGAGTTTCAGCTTCAGCATCAGTCCTTCCAATGAACACCCAGGACTGATCTCCTTTAGGATGGACTGGTTGGATCTCCTTGCAGTCCAAGGGACTCTGAAGAGTCTTCTCCAACACCACAGTTCAAAAGCATCAATTTTTTGGCGCTCAGCTTTCTTCACAGTCCAACTCTCACATCCATACATGACCACTGAAAAAACCATAGCCTTGACCAGATGGACCTTTGCTGGCAAAGTAATGTCTCTGCTTTTTAATATGCTATCTAGGTTGGTCATAACTTTCCTTCCAAGGAGTAAGCGTCTTTTAATTTCATGGCTGCAGTCACCATCTGCAGTGATTTTGAGCACTTATAATGTGCCAAACATTGTACTGGGCCCTGGGGATAGAGCAGGGAACAAAATATGCAGAAACCCCTGCCTTTAGGAATCTTACATTAGTAGAAGTTGAAGTCTCCATGTGAACAGAGTATCCAGATAAAAGAGAGTCATTCTTACACTATTGAAGAACTCTTTATTTATCTGAAATTCAAATTTAACTGGGTGTCCTCTTATTTGCTAAACCTGGCAGACTTACTTGTAAAGCCCTTCCAGATTCATCTTCCTTCTTACTGCCCACCCCCTCAGTATCAATTGTTTGTCATAATTTTATGTCTTTTTCACCAGATCCTTCATCCTACTTCTGTTGATTGGTTCAGTTTTGTTTTTATTAATTTAAAGCATTTTATTATGGTATTACTGCTACTGCTACTGCTAAGTCACTTCAGTCGTGTCCAACTCTGTGCGACCCCGTCCCTGGGATTCTCCAGGCAAGAACACTGGAGTGGGTTGCCATTTCCTTCTCCAATGCATAAAAGTGAAAAGTGAAAGTGAAATCACTCAGTCATGTCTGATTCTTTGCGACCCCATGGACTGCAGCCTACCACGTTCCTCCATCCATAGGATTTTCCAGGCAAGAGTACTGGAGTGGGGTGCCATAATGTCATTTGTTAATGTAATGAAGTATGAACATCATAAATTATTCATGACTAACTGTTCTCTTTGTTTATAGCCAAGTAGGAAGTAAATGGGAGTCATTGGTTAGAAAAATTGGTGTATTTCTGCAGAATCTAGGGATAGGGACAGTCTGCTTTTTCCTGTTTTCCCATCATATTGTAAACAGTGTACTGATTGATGCCTCTCTGAACACTAATTAATGTTGTGAAACTTTAATTAGAGTTTAGAGTCTCTTTGGAAGTCAAATAACAAGTGACTTATTTGTCAGATAAAGATAATAATACTTGTCCTACCTTCTTTACGGGATTGTTATGAAGAAAAAAATAAAACAATAACCGTCAAAACACTTTTTAAGATGTAAAGTGCTGGTCAGAAGTCAGGAGAAATCACCATCCTCCTTGTCCTGCTATCTCTGTCATGATCTAATAAACACCTGCTCAGGTGCCGTGTGCCAGGCTCTGTCAGATGCTGGGATGTTTGGGAAAGAACTTAATTATTGTCTTGTATCTGACAGTTAAATGAAATAGGTATATGAGCCTTAGTGAATGACTTTTTATGCTTGCCATCACCATTTGTATTTTTTTCTAATACTTACCTTTGCTAGTCTATTACATTTTCTCCCCTCTTGCTATTCTCTTTCACAGCCTAAACATGTATATTTTCCCAGACAGATACATATTTATTCATTCAATATACTTATTGAACTGCATTAACCATTTGGTTCTCATTTTAAATTAAATAACTTGCATAAAAATATTTAATTTAAAATGTTTAAATAACTTTCATAAAATCTTGTTACCTCGTCAGTTATTTGGCTCCAAGTTTTGTCTCCATGCTGATGTTAAATGAGGTGCAAAGGCCACAGATAAGACCTGGTCAATCAGAGAGAGTCAAAGTCTCGTGGCAGAGAAGGTAGACGGCTATGGTGCAGTGCAGCCTACTTTCCGTTGTGTAAATATTTTTTCTGGGCAGGAGCATTTCTCAAACAGAACTCTGAGCGCACTGCGGTGAACCTGACAGCAGGGATATGAATGCTGTTTGTCAAGAACAAGACCAATTTACACTGACTGGTCTGCCTGGAGGGGCCCTGGTGTTTTCCAAGACCATCTGTAAAGAATGTCAGAGAGCATGGCAGAGGTGGTGTGTTTGTGGTGGTGAGTCAGACCTGACCTCTGTGTTTGTATTACACCAAAGACAGAGGGTGAGCTGAAGAGAAACTGGGGCTGTTTTAATTTGTGGGCACCTTTCTTGACTTTCCGGGGTCTCCTGATGCAATCTGCAAGAGGATTAAATGCATTTTCCCTTAAATGGTATGTTCAGTGGTTATCAGGAGAGCTGAGAGGGTAACAATTGCCCAACATAAAAACATATGTAAGAGCTAGCCAGGATTTTGATCTCTTCTGTTCGATCTCCCTTTTATGTTCAGATGACAAAACATGACTTGCCCCCATGGCTAACCCAGAAATTGAAAGTAGAGAGTCATTTTTCTTTGTTTGAGGCATTCTGTTGACATTAAAAATGAGAAGTGTAGTATCTATGAAGATCTAATTGAACAGATCAATGGGAAAGTATATATTTCAGAAAACTACATAAAACCCAAAAGTAGAATGATTATAAATAACATGTCTCTCCTGACAGGGATTATTTTTTTCCTTAGTGTGAATTGTTCTATAGAGCCAAATGACCAAGTGTATTCTAATACCATATACATATATATGTATATATATATATATATATACATAAATTATATTTGTATATTTAGTACCTCATGCAGTTTCACCCTTTATTTGATGTGTTTAATAACTGGATTTAATTAGATTATCAATTCAACTTCAAATGAAACTGTTAGTTAGTTAACTGAAGGCTAATTCCACACTGAATTTCTAAGTGAAATAATTTATTTTCTTATAGTGATGGCATGTGGGAAGATAGTTATTTTTTTAAGTAAGAAGTATTTACATTTGAATTTCCTAAGTGTTAAAATGCCAAGACCACCTACAAACAGGGACCCTGGGTTTTAGAGTCTTTTGCTTGTCTGGTTAATCAGAACCCCAGAATTCATCCAGCCCCAAAGAGGCTCTGAAGAGTCTCTCCCTTGTCAGGGCTTGCCTGTTTTATAAACTTCCAAGGCTTTGGTCTTAAGCTGTAGCCAGCTTTACCTTATAATATTTTTGCTTCAAACCGTGAGCGAGTCATAATGGGTTAAGCATCAGATTTCAGACAGGCGATTAGCTCTCCGGCTAAGCCGAGGAAGGATGACTTATCTCCCAGCAAGTACCAGCCTACTTGGGTGTAAGAAAAATAGAATTCGGACTCCTACTAGTCCTAGGTCTTGAGCAAAGGTACCCTTCCATTGTCGATTTCTGCCTAGGTGCTCCGTGGGTGCCAGCAAGAAAGAAAAAAGCACAAAATCCCAACAGGGAGTTTTCGCTATGTTAAGAACTTGAGCTCTTGCTATCTTTTGGTGATTGCATAGCGAGGCACAGGATTACAACAACAGCCCTTCTACGGGGATTTGAATATTCTGTGCCCTGCTCATCCGCCAGCTTCCCATCGTGAGTATCGGCATTTGTTTCTGATTATACACTTCCCCTCTTTCTGGAAGAACTTTGGGTAGGCTAGTTGAGCCCATCAACTTCCTTCTTCCTCTGTACGGGATAATTCTTGTTCATCTCCTTTGTGTAATTTCTAAGAAAGCTTTGAATGCGTTTGGAGGAAAATGAGTGACTAAAGCTCACTTTCTGCTTTGGGGACCTTTTCTATAAAAGGCTGTTTAATTTTATCTGGCATGAAAAATAATTAGTGGTGTTCTCACATTCACGGAAATAATGCATTCTTGCTCTTTTCTGGCAGTGTGTTTTAAAATGGCATTGAGTGGACTTTCTCTAATGAAAACCTCAAAGAAGAACCAACCAGGAAATGAGCCTTGATAAGATTCATTCAAACAGTTGTAGAAGTTCTAAGTCCAAAAAAAGTGATGATTCTGTTTTTCCTCTCTTGGCTGCCCTGTTAGATATATTTGGAGTGTGCTATAACTGATTTACTCATTTCCATATGCTTTAGGAAAAGTATGTTCATGTTTTAGAGAATAAGCCTGGTTCTGTTTTTGGGTTGCAGTTCTTTATTAAGGCTGAAAACAAGAAAAGTGTTTGAAATATGCAGCCCACTTGTATATATAGCATCAGTGATCTCATCTGGCCATTCTATATGGACAAGTGATCTCACAACTTAAAAATAAGTATGTAGCTGTTTTGAGGATCTTTTAAAATAGAGACCAGATTTCTAATCCGAGTAGTTCTTGGAGCAAGCCATGGCTGAAAATGAAGATAAAATAATATTCTATAATATTAGAAGGCTTTTCTAACCAACAGAATGAAAAGCAGAACTATAGACATGAGGGACAACTGGGCCAAGAAACAAATTGTTGGATTCATGGGATTTGTTCTTATTCTGAAAGTTAAATCTTTGTACTGTTACACTGTCTTGTTTGTGACAAGCCAGATTTGAGTAGTTCGTGACGTTTCTATCAGCTGGATAAGAGGTTGTGGACATGACTACATTTCATCATATAAACCTTTATTTAGAGGAGCTGATGCTAGAGTAATGGTTTATGAAAGCAGTTTTATTATTTATAGCTCTTTTCATTAATCACAAGTCCTAAATTTATTTTAGTTCCTTTTTTGTGATTTTGTTTGATTGGAACAGTTCTCTCTCCAAGGGATCTTATGCATTTTGGACATGGTCTCTGTTAGATAGAATCAAATGCTAGTCATGGGATTTTTCTGAATTTAGTCTCACAATGTTTGGTTTAGTTGATAAGTTCCATCAACTTTGCAAATAACTTTGTGAAAACATTGATTCAGCTTGTACTGCCAAAATTTCCCTGTCCACTTTCTGAGTCCCCTTTTTCTTACGTCGATATGTTAGCTGAAGGCATTTCAAGTGTTCTATACAGCAGGCACATTTAAGAATCTCTTGAAAGAAAAGGGGAGAATATTCCTAGATTAGAAATATAAGTGAGTGACAGAGGGGATATTTCTAATAATTCGTAAGCCCGGCTGCTTAATATCTTTAAAGCCTTAGTCACACACATCAGTTCTTATATTCTTCTAACTAAAACATAAAAAAGTTCACTCTCCCTCTGCTCTCAGTGTCCTCCTTATCTTGGTGGATACTCAGAGAGGGTATCCACCAAGAAACTTTCCTTTTCCCTAGCATTTCAGACTGATTGACCAGGATGCTTCATTCAAATCAGGACCACCCCCTGGAAATGTTTCTTGAGGCAGCCCATTTGGCATGTTCCCTCCAACTGTGAGACAAAGACTGATTTGTCTTCCCATGACCTGGAGGAGCAGGTAGAAGTACCTAATGGCATGCAGCATGTCCCCTAGCTGGTACTCCGCCTCTTCAGGTGGTGAGTCAGCCCGATGATGCACTGATTTTTATAGCACGGCAGGGTGGAGACCTGGAAGTCCATAGGCCAGTCAGGGAGGAGGGAATGGTTCGCATGTCAAACCATTCCAACAATGCAGCTTACAGGAAAAGATTGCAAAATTCCGAAGCCCTGTGCCACCAGATTTTTCCATTAGCACCACACTTTATACAGCTTTCAGCTCTGCCACAGAGACAGCTGTTTGGCAGTGTGAGGGGAAACAGTCATATCCCATCAAAGCTCTGTGGTCGGTTACCTGTCACCCTGTCCTGTAAGGAATCCCAGCAGTTGTGAGTATTGCCTTCTACGTGCTCATATAACGAGCTGCGGATTCTCTGAAGGTGGTGCTTAGACATTATTTGGGCACTAGAAAACAGCCTCTGGAACTTACACCACCCCAGGATACTGATTTTAAATGAAGAAATCCAAGACAGAAAAGCTTCCAGAAAGGTAAAGGGGGCTTAGATCTGGGGGCTTTTCCTCTAGGGTATTATCCTTTGGTTTTCTGTCCTCTATACACTTTGATGATGAAAAGGTAGGCTTTCCAAATCGTGGTCAATTGAAATGAGCATGGTATGGTTTGGGAATTACCAGAAAGAATGATGCAAAGCTCAGTAGAAATAATTCAGTTCAGTTAGTTCATTCATTCAGTAGCTCACTTTTATATGACTATACAGAAATATACTTGGCAGAGGGCGCCTGTTTCCCTTCTTTGTGTAAGGACCAATACTGAGGTTCTGTGAAAGTTGGTCTGTCTTTTGCCTTATTCTCACTACTTAGTGATTTTGTTTTATTAAGGATAGCTGGCAAGATTAAGGATCTTTGAGCTTTCTAATACTTTTGTTATTTTTTCTGTCTCTCCAAACATTTTAGCTTTCAGTAACTTTAATCTCTGTTTTCTGCTCTGCACTCAGAGCCTTTGTGTTTGGCCTTATTTTGAAAAATCATAGTCTATTTCTGTTTGTTCAGTCATGGTGCCTGAAGAAATCATGGTTGGCCTTCCCAGGCCTCCCTGACTCCAGGTAGTAAGAGAATAGCTCCGTCCAAAGTCATGTGAAAGAAGCAGAGGCTCATCCACCATCCCAGCTGCTACCTATCCTGTTCCCCTCTTAGTGGTGTTGCCCAAAGCACTGTTCTCTTGACCTGGCTGTCTTTCTCATAATTGTTCATATGAACCCTTCTTATGCTTCAAGTCCTGCTTTCTGTCTCACCTCTTCGAACAAGTGTCCTCAGATACTCCCAGTGTGAATTCACCCCTTCCTCTTCTTTATTCCTGGAGAGCTTTGTATTCTGTTCAATAGTCGCCGTCACTCTTTTTTATGTAAGACTTGTGGTTGTGTCTCACTAATCTGTACCTTTGAGGTCTTAAGAGGAGGATTCATGTCATCTTCATCCTGGTATGATGGTATGCCCATCGTGGCTTGCAATATACCCAAAATAGCCAGTGTTCAACCAACAAAGGTTTACAGCCCACCTCCTTGGTGCTGCCTTAACACTGGGCAGCTAATAGAGTAAGATACAGGCATAGTGCCTGCTTAGGAATCTGAGGTGAAGTTGAGCCCTGCCAGTTCCCATTCTTAAATTGTCATATGCTGGGCAACCTTCTCCCAGCCTGTTCACCTGGGTAGTCCCCTGTCATGAACAGGTGGCCTCCACTCTGTCACACATACTCATTTGCATTCTTCCTTCCCATACCTCAAATCTAAGTGGAAGTTAATAGTATCTTCATTTTCTCCATCATGTCCCCTAAGATAGGCCTAAAATGGTATTGTCTGTTAAATGCCTTGGGTTCAGGTACACCGTGGTCATCCAGAGAGGAATATTGTCAGAGGCTGTTTGGGAAGCTCTTTCTAGCTCCCTTGACCTCTCTGTTTCTTTCTCTGTTAACAATCCAACCAGAGTGAGGAGGGCTTCCAATCAATTCCTTTTGCTTATTAGCTACTCCGGTTTGGTGCATTGGTTGAAATTGGATGAGAACCTGAGCTAGTAGCCTCTAAGGTGGGAGTGTGGCCACTGGTCTACCTTCTTTCTCACCCACAGTTTTTTTTTTTTTTGGAAAGGTCTCTACAGATCTATCACCTCTTTTACATGGAAGGAAATAAACCGTCCTTGCTGCTTCATCATTTTACAGCCTTTATAGCCTCTGTGGTAATTTCACTTAAAGTTTTAAATCTTTTAGTTTCAAGCCCCAGTTCATTTTGTCATTTGGCTTTTTAAAATGTTGATTTCAAACCTTGGAGGAAAATATATTGTGAGAAAGTCTCTAGTTTAAATTTGATGAAATTAATAATCATGAGGCAACCCAAACCATAAAGAAAGCCTAATGTGTAGATCAGTCCTGGGTGTTCATTGGAAGGACTGATGCTGAAGCTGAAACTCCAATACTTTGGCCACCTCATGCAAAGAGTTGACTCATTGGAAAAGACCCTGATGCTGGGAGGGATTGGGGGCAGGAGGAGAAGGGGATGACAGAAGATGAGATGGCTGGATGGCATCACCGACTCGATGGGCATGAGTTTGAGTAAACTCCAGGAGTTTGTGATGAACAGGGAGGCCTGGCGTGCTGCGATTCATGGGGTCGCAAAGAGTCGGACACGACTGAACGACTGAACTGAACTGAATGTGTAGAAATTCAGTGTGACTCCAGATTTAAGCCTTAAATGTGTTTGGGGAAATGCACTTTGTTAGGTCAAGTTTGACAAAGACAAGATCCTTTTTTGGTCTTTTAGATTAGGCCCATCATACATGGCGTCCTCTTCCTAATTTCACTTTCCCAGCTGGAATCACACAACTCCGCTAGGGCACACCCTTTTCATGTTGATTGTGGCCTCTCCTTGGAAAATCTCCCTGATAATAAGTTTTAGGTGCAGATCCTTCTAATCCAGGAAGCTAAAGGACAGTCCACCCAATGCTGTCCACACCTATGATGAGAAAGAGCTGTAAGTCCTTGCTAGACCTGTCCTAACCTTGTAATCCCCTTCAGGTCCTGTCAGCTCCCTCAGGCTAAGATGGAGATGGGTGGAGACGGAGCCCTGGTGATGAGGAAAGGAACTGCATACACTTTCTCAGTCATTGCAGTTCTGTTAGACACCCAGGTTTTAGTGTCACATCCCTTCACCAGTCTGGCAGGAAAGGATGATTAACACAGCATAATAAGGTATTTGAATTCTTCAGGGGTTGAGGGGAAGTCTCAAATATAGCAGAAATAATGCAGGCCCTCCATGAGCATGATAGCAGAGCACCTTGCTATCAACCTGTCTCTTTTTAGGATAAAGACTTATGGGTCTTTTCGCACATTAAGCATTTTTGCACATGAAGATTACCTGTGAGAGAAATGGCAGTAGGGATCCTAGGCTCTTGTTTTGGTTGTTGTCTTTGTATTTGTTTCAACGAGGACTCTAGCAATTTTAAATGAGAGGGAGAAAGCAGCTGGCCATCTGGGAAATGGGAAAAGGAAAGGGACAGAAACAGGATGAGATTGGATCCCAAATGGATATGGTGAAGTCCTTGCTTGGTATTAAACTGAGGCTTGGGAGTGCATTCTATTTTACCAACCCAAGGTCTTGTTTTAATTTTAATTAATGGCCAAGATTTTTCCATTAAATAATTTCATATAAAAATACCAGTTTCTTCAACTCTTGAAACGTCTTTCTGGATCACTGAGTGTATACTTCCACAGGGCCATAGTCACCCAGAGAGGACGTGTGCCTTCTAGTCTCTCCCAAACCCCTCCAAACTCCTTCCTTTGCATTGTTAACCTGGCCGCTGAAGGTATTTGAACTTGTGATCTGACCCTTGAGGCTACTTGAATTCCTTAAGGGGCTGCCCCCATTTTGACTGTCAGCTTCCTTTAAGCCAAGATGAAGAACACACTTAAGAACTTCAGAGTTCACAGCTGAGGTTCTCTTCCCTGGCCGTGGCATAGACTCCTCTGAAGCTTCTAAACTGCTGATGCCCCTGGCCCCACCCTGGGAGATTCTGATTCATCGGGGTGGAGATGGGGGGACAACTCAGCATTTTTGGAAGCAGCCCCAGGTGCTTTGACTGTGCAGCAGGGTAGGGAACTTGAGGCATGGGGGTGTCCGCTCTGACAGCTTCCAGCCTTGGCACCTTCCCCTTGATTGGCAGAGCCGATGTTAGCATTGCCACCACCCTGGCCCAGAGTCCTGCCTCAGCTGTGAAATCAGGGCATGGGCTCAGAGTCCTTGACATTATCATACAGTTCTTTAAAAGGAAACAATCACTTCAAGTGTGGCTCCTCTGGAAGGAATCACATTGATCGAATGGGCCCTGGGCATCTGCAGTGCCGGGGGCACAACCTTGGTTGAATGAAGAAGACAAGGGCTCCCATAAGTTTGTAGGGATGTCAGATGTGTGCAAGAATCATATAGAGGAGAAAGCACGCTTCACTGAAAGCCTGGATGGAAGAGGTGACCCCACATTAGGATAAGGGACAGCTTCCAACAGAACTGATACTTTATTTAGCTGGTCTTTGCAAACTGGGAAAATTTTTGTCTGCAAAGATTGAGAAGGGGGTGGTGACACACCAGAAGAGGAAGGAACAAGCAGAAGTGGAGAAGTAGCATGTTCTTTCTCCTCCCCACCCTTCGGAAATGCCGGCTCCCTCCCCCTCACACTATTCTGTGCCCTCTCAGGGCTCCAGGGAAGAGTGCTCACTGTCCAGTGCTGTGGCATATTAACACGTCAGTGGAGCAGCAGCATGGATGACGTAAGCTGCATCATAGGGTTGTCTTGAAGATGAGATGAGTTCATACATGTACCAAGCCCTCAGACCAGTGCTGTCCAAAATAATTGTGCACAGTGGACAGTGAGGAAGGATGGGTGTAAGGAGGGCTTTATGAAACTGATGATTCACGGGCATTTGTCCTTTGTCTTTGGGACTGGAAGGGTGTTAAGAAGTTGGTAACAAGTAGAAAAGGAACACATTAGGGGAAGGTGAATTCAGGCTGTGTCAGGAATTACGCACCTTAAGTTGTCCAAAATGTAATCCACTGTTACTACTCAGTAGTTCATTTAGCTTTGGTTTTATCTCTAGACTAGGGGTCAGGTGCTCTGGGGAGAAGAGTCTTGATGCAGTTAGCCTGTTACATAAGCATCAGAAGTACTGTGGGTACAGATATGCTTGGCTGCCGTCCTGCACCACCATCCAGGGGAGAAGGACCGTTGGGACACTGCCCGCCAGCATGGTGTCACAGAAACCTTTGTCTGCAGCCCATTTCCCTTCTCACAGGGAGTCACTTTTGCTGGCTACTGTCCGCCTGTCAGAGGAAAAGCCTTGAGTACATCTTCATCCTCCCAGATCGCGTTCAGTGGCTTCTTTTGTGTATAAATTAAGGGAGAGTAGAGACAGGCAGGTGTGTCTTTCTCCCGACAGCGGGAACCTTTGTGACTGACACTTTTCAGGCAGAAGGAGCTCCTATTTTTAATTCTTCCCCCATCCCAACCTGTGTCATCCTTGATAAAGTGAAAGTGAAGTCACTCAGTTGTCTCCGACTCTTTGCGACTCCATGGACTATAGCCCACCAGGCTTCTCCATCCATGGAATTTTCTAGGCAAGAGTACTGGAGTAAGATCTTCCCAACCCAGGGACTGAACCCGGGTCTCCCGCGTTGTGGGCAGACACTTTGCCATCTGAGCCACCACCCAAATTGTCCTTGAATAAGGACTAGACATTTATTGAATACAGTGACTTTTCCTGTTAGACCTCGGCTTCATAGAAGCACACAGACAAAATAATTATATTCAACTGCTTTTTGGAATAAACTCTATTCTTACCAGAACACAATATTTATAAAATAAAAATTTAACTGAATTTTTTTCCTTCCAGGAAAGGAATACTGCATTCAGATGCTTTTGTCTTCCTCAGTTTAATTCTTAAGAACAAGTCTTTTGATATTAATGCTTAGTTTGGAATATAATAACGTAACTAAATAGTAACAAAATTTTCTCAGAAGCACAGAGGAGAAAACTTCTCTTCTAAATGATAAAACAAGCCTAAGGAAATTTTAGGATGATGAATGTTTTCTAAAACTGAATTGTGGGGATGGGTAAATAACTGTATACATTAACTAAAACCCATCAAAAACTGTACTCTTAAAATGGGTGAATTTTATGGTAAGTAAATACCTCAATAAATTATAAAGCCCAGAAACAAGGGGGAAATTAGTCTAACTAAATGTAGGTGTTGTTGGGTAAAATAATTTGGAATTTTTTTGATCCTATATTTCAAAGTATCTGGCACTTGAAACTTTGTTCTTTATTAGTTTGTTATTTCTCTTTGAATCAGTTTATTTAGTGTAAAACAAGCCCAGATGAGCCCCATATCATCTTAAAAAGTTTGATCTCTGTAGCTTCACACAGGAAAATGTCTTGTTTCAAAAACTGTCATTTTTAAAGCATTTAGTACCAGGTGGAGCAGAGGGTGAAGTATGGAGTTAAGTGGAGTGAGGTAAGATGTGCGCCAGCACTAAGGTGAACCAGGTAGACACTGTAAATCCAGGGGATTCTTGTAAAACTTTGCCTCTCTCCTCATAGCTGTCCTCTTAAAACGGGCCCTTTAGAGTCATCCTTAATCTTTGTTAATCTCCATTTTACTGTTTAGAACTGGCTTTCCTTGTTTGCCCTGTAGATAGAGTTCAGTCAGTCTTATTCCACTAGAATCAGTCACATTTACCCAGTGTACTTAGGCACACAGGTGAAGAACAGATTTGAAAGGACTTTTTCTCCCTCTTTTTTTAGGGAGAATGAATTTAAACTATTAGAGGGAAAGATGATTCTTACTAGATTTTTAAAACAGAAACAAAACATCACTTAAAGACGTTATCCCCCTAAAACAGAATGCACTTGTTTGGGAACTAATTCTGTGTCTTTGAAAGTCATGTGATCCAGTTGGGATAAAATGTTTAAGGAACTATGAAGAAAAAAAAAAAGGTTTGGGTCTGTGGTTTACAAATGGGAGTGTTTTTAGCCTTCAAATTGCATGTTCCATTAAAGAAGAATGAACCAAGAAAAGGAATCACTCGCCTCCAGCTGATCCTGTGTTCAGCATAGCACTGAATCATTTCCTTCATAGACCAGCCCTGCGCCCTGGCTGAGGTCGTGACTGGGAGCTTTTCTCAGCCCTGGATGGTTTAGAGGAGGAGGGACCAAGTCAGCAGGAAGAATGAGGAAGCATTTGCTGCCTTTCTCTCTGTGTTCTTCCAAGAGTTAGCAGGTTTACAACTCCATTTCTAGGTCAGCATTTCATGTGTCTGAGGAACGTGAGCATAGTTTGTCTGAAAAACCGGAAGGGGCCTCAGAGAGACCTGTCTTCACCTCTGTGTTGCTGAGATCCTCGTAGCGGTTCTGTTTGTCAGTAGTTTTTGCTGTCTCACTGAAGCCGAGAGTCCTGGAATTAAACCCCGTGGCCAGCAGGCTGTTAGTTGGTCAGGAAATTCCAAATGGGTATAAATAAATGCTCTGCAGCAGCTCCTGGGCTCTTTGCCTGCTAACGTGTGCAGGCCCTATAACGCTGAGGGAAGTGGGCCCGAGATTTGGCTTCCTGCTGGCTGAAAATCACAAGTTATTTTGTTTCTGGGTGGGTAAGTAAGAAAGCCCCAAAAAAAGAAAAACAGGGGAGAGTGTGACGTGTGGGTGGGGGTTGGTGAAATATAAACTCAAGCTCTGTATGTTATGAAAAATATTTGCTTTTCTTACAGACTGGAAAGAATAACTCAGTCCTGGATTTTTGGTTCAGTGACAGTTTCAGCTTTAGCCATGGCTCTAACATAAAGATGTCATTGTCAAGGGAATGAGAGGTTGCATGTATATGTATGCTAAAGTTTGAGTTCTTGGCTTGCTTAACTCCCAGAGTTTCCTTTCTTGTTGGTAACTCCATTTTTGGTCATTTGTTTTCAGCTGTTTTTCTAATGAGCTGCTCAGTGTGCCTTGAAGTTGGTTTCTTTTTCCTATGTAAACATGGTAAAACAAAATAAGGGCTGGGATTCATAGAGTTACTTTAGCCTCTCCCACCCTGCCAAAAGGCATAATGTTTTGTTAGAAAAGCCTTTCTGTCCCAAAGTCCTAGCTTATGCTGGTTCTCTGCTTTTCACAGAATTACCCTCTGAACTGGCACATTTCCTGTGTACGCTTAGAGCAGTGTGTTATTTTTGAAGAAAGTTTGGAAAATAGCATTTAGTCCCCAAGCTAGTTCCCTTCTGTGCATGCATGATAAATTTAGGCTCCAGTTCAGCAGTTGTCTTTAAATCAGACGGTGGACATTAGAAGACAGCACTGCTGAGGCTGGTGAGAACAAGCCCTAAAGAGCCCAGGTATCTCAACTATTAGGAGACAGATTTTGGGTAGAGTGGCTGCATCTTCCAGTTGGCACTGAGCCCTGGAGAAGAGGGCCGTTGTGTGACCCTCACGGCCTCTGTAATGTCGCATGCCTCCTTGCTATAGTGTGTCCTTTATTAACACATCGCCTGTTCCATTCGCAGGAACTGTAACCCTTTCCATTTTCTTTCCTCTCACTGCTCACCTGCAGCCTGGCTTCGAGACCCCTAAGACCTACCCAGGGTGGGATGATGATACAGCAAAAGGAAGCTGCCTTTGGGGATTGTTAGGTTGTGTTAGCTGTTACCATGCAGCTGGAAAGTGCTGCAAATGGAGGGGGCAGAGAGCAAGGCCCCTGGCTCCGTCTGCCTGAGTTCATCTGACCTGACAGCTGCTTCAATTAATTATTCCTTTCTTCACTTGATCACTTAACAGGTGATGTTATGAACTTTGTGTGAAGTATAGTGAGAGAGTCGTGGTCTGGAAGCAACCTTTGGAAATCATTGAGTTCCACCAACATCCTCATTTTATACATACAGACCTTGTTGCTGTGTGTGTGATTCCAGACCCTTGCTGCCCATTGCTGGTCTGTGAACTCAGAAGTATTTATAGCTCCTGTACTTGTTTTGTGAAAAAATTATCCCATCCCCCCAATCTGGACAACTACATGGAAGTGCATTCAGTGATTCTACAGCACACATCTGTGCATAGTGTGTTAAAAAATATTCTGCTCTCATGACGTAATTAGAGATAGAAAAGGATAGTTCATAAAAATCAGTGCTTACCTTTGTCCTTTTATTGTTGTTCAGTTGTGTCCAACTCTTTGCCACCCCATGGACTGCAGCACGCCAGGCTTCCCTGTCCTTCACCATCTCCCTGAATTAGCTCCATCTCATGTCCATTGAGTCAGTGATGCCATTCAACCATCTTGTCCTCTGCTGTCCCCTTCTCCTCCTGCTTTCATTCTTTCCCAGCATCAGGGTCTTTTTCAGTGAGTCGGCTCTTCTCATCAGGTGGCCAAAGTATTGGAGCTTCAGCTTCAGCATCAGTCCTTCCAATGAATATTCAGGATTGATTTTCTTTAGGGTTAACTGTTTGATATTGTAAGGAGAAAATATTTCCTCTTGGTTATAATATATCTTTAAAGGTTGGAGAAGTCTGTCTGCTTTTGCCTTTGTTTTATATTACCTCCTCCCTATGTATAATTGACACTGGAGTAGGGCTCTCTCTATACCTAACCAGCATCCACACTCCACTCACCCTAAGCCCTAGTGTGCACACACGGACACATGCACCTCCACTGCAGGGCCCAGCCAGCAGAAACCAGGTAGACCTCAAGATTTTAGCAGACTCATTTATTTGACTTTGCAAAATATCACAGACACCTCAAACCCTAGCTCCATGGGCAGGGAGAAAAAAAGCAGGGTGGAAGAGAGGAGTTCTGGACTAGTGTGCCAGGAATGTATGCTTCACCAAACAATGAGGGTGATCCAATAATAGTAAATAATAATAGCAGACCACAGACCTAGCTCTGAGTGCTCCACAGTAACACTGTGAAACAGGTCTATTACTTTCCCAGTTACACAGTTGGAGTAGAATCTAACTTGCCAACAGAAAGTGGCAGAGCCAGGCTTCAAACCCAGGCACTCTGGTCCCAGAGTATCTGATTTTAATCACTACAGCTCTTCCTCCCAGACTTATCTAAATGGTACATGCCTAGACATGAAGCTTTTCATTTCAACAAATACTGAGCATGCTATGTGCCAAGCACTGTGCTAGGCGTTGAGGCATAGAAAAATAAGGATTAATTGGCTCTGTCCCCAGCACACCCGCAGGCTGGTGGGGGAAGACAGGCAGGCAGCTGGTGCTCACAGCACAGGTCAGTGTGTTTACAAAGTGTTCCAGGAGGATGGAGGGGAGAAGGTGACCATTTCTTCCCAGGACAGAGCAATTTTAGGAATAAGAGAAGACTCTACAAATGATGGGACATTTGGGGTTGGGCCCCAGCTGTGATCAGTGGAAGAGGCTGGGGAAGGGCATGCTCGGAAGAGGGAACAGAGTAAACGAAGGCAGAGAGGCTTGAAAGTGCCTTGGTATGTTGAGGTTCTAGGAGGAAGAAGGGTTGGGGACTGGGAAGTGCTGGATTGAGCCAAATTGTTGAAGACTTTTAATGCGACAGAAATGAACTTCAGAACTGTATTTTCTGTAATGGGGCTCCTGGCAACCAATCTGCAAGATTAATATTTGAGAAGGCTCTGCAAGTTTCCAGGGATACCTCAAACAAATGTAAAATTCCTCAAAGAATATGTAATATAGAAGCGCGGAGACATTAGTCTTGATAAAAAACAGACTGCTCTATTTGCATATGAGCAGCAGCAGAGTGTTGGCTGTGTCCCCAGTGACGGGCTGGCTGCTCTCACTTACCCCAGAGACACTGGGGGCACAAGTAGAGGAAGGTTATCATCATCTACATTTATGTAATTTATTTTGAAATAATTTCAACTTATAGAAAATTTATAAAAAAACTCTCTTGCCTCCTTCACCTACATTCAGATTCCCAAGTGGTTAATATTTTGCCACATTTGCTTCGTCTCTTTCTGTATGTATACATGTACTTGTATGTGTGGGTGTATATATAAAGACATGCTTTTGTCATATCTGTTTAATCTCCTTCACTCTGAAATAGCTCTTAGCCTTTCCTTTCTTTGATGACCTTGACAGTTTTAAAAGGAGAGACCTGGGAATTCCCTGGCAGTTTAGTGGTTAGGACTCCATGCTTCCACTACCAGAGTCCTGATTTCAATCCCCAGTTGGGGAACTAAGATCCTGCAAGCTGTGTGGCATGGCCTAAAGAAAGATAGAAAGAGACCTGTCCTTTTATGGGATGTCTTTCAAGTAAATCTGTTGACATGTCCAGATTTAGGCCATACCTTCCAAGCAGAAACCCAGGAGGACTGATACTGTGCTTTCTCAGAGCAGGGCCTCAGGGACATGTGATTGTAGCCTTTATCACCTGGTCCACGTGGTTCTTGATCAGCTTTCTGCTCCATAGAATCACCATTTTCTCCTTAGGGATTGAAAGCTGTTTTGTGCAAGGCATCCTGAGGCCAAAATTCCTGTTCTTCAGTAGGAAGTCTCTGCACACTAGATTCAGCATCCGTTGATGATTCCTGCTTGAGTCACCTACTGTTACAATGGTTGTTAAATGGTGATTTACTGTTTTCTTAACTATTTATTTATTGAAACATAAGTTGGAACTCTGTTATATATTTCTTATAGCATTATGGACTCATAGATACCTGATTTATTCAGTGGACTGTCATCTGCTGCTATCATTAATCCTATTATTTTGATGCCCAAATTATCCCAGGTTTGGACAGTGGAAACCAAAAGTGAGTTTGGGAGCTAACTAGACCCCTGACACTCTTTTTAAATAGCTAATCTGATGTGTGCTGACAACTGAGATAAATAAGGAGTAGGTAGAACCTGCTGTCTGAGTTCAAACAATAGGGGTCCCCTGCAGCAAGATCCTTGTCAGGCAGGCAGAGAGCACTCAGGTGGTTAGAGGCCAGCTGATCTGAAATTAATTCAGCTTGTCAGAGACCTTGTGGTGGGTAGAAGTCTTGAATTTTCAGGATGTATTTCTTACGTTCTCCCAGTCCATATTCTCTGTCTTTAGCCTTCCCCTGGGTAGCTCAGCCCCTGATCAGCGTGGGCAGAGAATCAGGGGCTGAAGCTGGGAGCACTACAGGTTGGCACTAGCATGCTGCCCATCTGTCCCTCTCTCCTCCGCCAGGACACTTGCTGGCTGCCACAGTCAGCCAGCTTTGCTTCACAGACATCTTTGACGCCTGCTGTGCCCATTCTAGTTTCAAATATGGAGCACGTTTGTGCTCTGCATCTCAACAGGCTCAATCAGGGCCTGTATTCCCTAAAATGTCCTCTCTTCTTTCTTCCTGCCCTCACTCCTGCCACCCTTGTCCCTCCCAGATTAGATTTATTGTACTTAAATCACCTTCTGAAAAGGAAATCCCATCATTTTTCTCTACAGTGAGTCATCCATTGGTTTAAAGAAAATATTTTCTTTCTTATTAGCAGAATGAGGTCAAGGATAGAGCCCCAGAGGATGAATACAAAGACCTTATCCCTGTCTGCAGCTCGCCCAGAGGAGTTGTGATGTGTCAGGCCTTCTCAGTTTCCTCTTGAATACCTTAGGGGGACGATGTGGATGTGGGCCACAGACTGCCCCCAAATGCAGGCAAGCTCTTAAGTTCTCATTGTTTTAACACTAGGGCTAGCACTTATTACCTAGTTCAGTAACTAAAACTCACACAGTGCAAAGGAATTTGTGATACCACAAGAAAAATTCATAGGGACTTGAGCAGTCTGTGGAAACTTAATGAAGGTTGCTGAAGAGAATTTTAATACATGCTCCAGCATCTAGCCAGAGCAGTCTTGCTAAGATACAAATCTCATCTTTTCACTCCTGTGTTCAGTAGCTACCTGATACACTTGAGAACTACAAACCTGCCTCACAGGGACCTGTGTGACTGGGGCTTAGTCCCCTCTGCCTCAGTTTGTGTTTTCCTTATCATGCAAAGCTCTTCTCAGTTCCTAAAAGTTGCAGGTTTCACATACGCTGTTTTCTCTGCCTAGAATTTCTCCCATCTTGGTCTCCCTGACAAATATCCCCCAACCCCCACAAACAAACAAACACTTCGCCCAGTGGACCCCTCAAATACAGCACCCTAGCAGAATACTCTCTATGCCCAGCCCAGGTAGAGGTTCCTGCCCTGTCCTCACATACCTCCTGGATTTTAGTCTCACAGCACTTATCTTAGTTGTTAGTTTTTTATGCATCCTTTGTTTCCCAGAGTTCACAAGTTCTATCCAGGTAGGCTCTCTGTCCCTTTTGATTTACTCCTAGCAGTGTTTGCTGCATGGTAGGTTCTTAATAAATACATACTGAATGAAAGAATAAATCCATCTTTCAGCCTGACAATTGCAGCTTCCCTAGGTCAACATTCCGTCTCTGGGGTGTGGGGACAGGTAGACCTGGAATGTGGGACCAGGATGAAAAGAAGCAGTGATGGAAGACAGTGGAATGTGTGTGGGGACAGGTTACAAATGCAGAGATAAGAAGAGCTATGAGAGGAGATCTGAAGATTGAGGGGGAAAAGCCAGAAGCAGTAATGAAGAGTTCCAGATATAAGAAACAACAGCACATTATAACTTAGTCATATAAACAAACCAAGCCTGTAAAACTGAGTTATGTTGAGCTGGTATTTCCCATGAACTTCTGGCAGCCACTTTTGCTTTCCTTCATGTTGTCATTTTATTTGAACAAAGCATATTTGGGTAGCCATTTAAAACAGCTACAACCCGAAAAGAAGTCTAGGTGAAATCAAGTAGGTAATATAAACTTCACAGAACAGGGATTCAGGCTTTATAGAACCAGCCCTGACTTCTAATAGGTGCTTATCATTTGAATGAATGATTGGATGGATAAGGGAAAAGAGCAGATAGAAAAACAATTCTTTGGTAATTGGAAGAGCAAGAGAAAAATCTCATTTGCCATACATTCTTGGAAAAAACAGGAGGAACACTTATATTGTTACATTGTGTATTCTCTAAAAAATAAGGTTTCCCGTAGATTTTGGTGTGAGAAGCTCCTTGGGTCTCAGTCTTAATTCGAACAAGTGTCATCAGAAGTTTCCTGTTAAACCTGTCTAGAAGGACCTGTTCCACATCATTGTCTTCTTCATCCCTGCTCTATGCCGGGGAGAGTTGATTTGCTAACTCAATTACTTTCATACTCTGAGTAATTAACTCCATGAGAACTTCTCTCTCATCAAGTTCATCTCAGAGTTGATCCTACTGCTTTTCTTTCCTGCCTCTCGGCCTCAGCTGATGTTGAATCTTTTTGACTGCTTTAAACAGCAGGATGCTTGCACTCTGCTGCTTTTAAGTATGGGAATCTGTGTTTAATTATGTGCTTCTTGGGGACTGACTCAGCTCTTTAGGCAAAAATCTTCATGCTTCATGTGAGAGGGGACAATACAGTAATAGGAATTAGCAGAGTTCTTCAGTTTCAATAGTCAGGTAGAATATCTGCTGAAGAAAAACACATAAAAGAGTGTTGGCACATGGGTGCAATTATTTTTCATGGCACCACTAGTCAGTAATTGGGCCTAGAGTATGCAGTGGTGAAACCAGGACAAAGAAGTCTTTGTATCCTAATTAATAGATAGAGTAATAATATCAAAGTTTTGCCCATTTAAAAGTCCACCAGGACATATTATTTCATAAACCTCCAGTGCTTTTTACTCAGAGTAAAGAATGGCTCACTGTGGTAGGGTATATAGAAAAGTATTTTAAAAAATTAAATAAAAAAAAGAAAAGTATTTACTGGTTTCTGGCTCAAAATTGGCATTTTTATTACCCTGTCACTTAAGCTTGATGCTGTAGTCCTGCTGAAAAATGGAAGACTTGAAGAACACAGCTTACATGGCCAAATTTTCAGTTGCTATATGTGATTTTTTTACTCTTGCTCACTGTCTTTAGTACAGGCACTCTCAGCCTCAACACCACAGTCTGCCCTCAGTATTCTCAGGGGATTGATTCCAGGACCCTCAGGGACAGAAAAACCACTGTTGCTCCAGTCTCTTATATAAAATGACATAGCACAGTTGACAGTCTTTATCTATAGGTTTCACATCCACAAATTCAGAGGGCTGACTCTACTGACATTTTAGACCGGGTAATTCTTTGTAGAGAAGGTAGGACTGTCCTGAGCATTGTAGGATGTTAGCAGCATCCTGGCCTCTACCTCCTAGATGCCAAAAGCACCCCTTCTCCTAGTTGTGACAAGCAAAATTGTTTCTAGAGTTTGCCAAATATCTCCCGGGGGGCAAAATCACCCCCATTTAAGAAACACCACTAACAGGTTGGTACTCCCAGGCTAGTTTCTTACCTTCTAGTCTTCTACCTCCAGGCCACTACATTACTTTTTATGTCTTCCCAAACCAAATATTATTTGGACATTAAGTTTAGCTTCTTTGAAAAGTTAAAACCATATAACACTTTATGAATCTAAACAAAATGACTTTTGAAATAGCCATATCTCCATTTCACTTTGTTAATGCAGAAAAATTGCAAGGAACATTTCAAATTGTTCTTGAGTCTGTGCACTAGCTCTGTCACAGAGCACTAGTTTTATAGCTGGTGAACATATAAATAAAGAGTAGAATTACCATCAGTTTGTTGTTTTCAGCTTTTCTCTGAATACTTGGGGATCTGGTCTGGACTTAAGACGCTGTCTGCAGTTGGTGCTGTCACATTTGGTGTTTGGTTTCCCCAGTTTGCAAACTGTGCAAACTGGGTTAGGGGATAGAAGATGATAGAGGGACTCTGACCTTGGATGTCTAGGAAGTAGGTCAACCCTGAAAAGCGACATAGAGCACTATTATAAGCCCATCCACTTAGGCTGACACACAAATGTAAATTTTGGTGGTTCTGCCTCTTCACTTTGCTTCTGCCTTGCCTTTTATTTCTTTTCCATGCACTCCCCTGAGCCCCCTCCCCCTGCCCCCCGCACTGGACTGTGAGCATTGTTAGAACCGGGGCCTTGTCTCCTTTGTTCACTGTGTCCCGCAGCTCCTACAACAGTACTTGGAAAATAGTAATAAGAGGAAAGGGAAGGAAAGGGGGAGGGAGAGAGAAAGGTGTTACTAAAATTGTCTTTTGAGAATCAGTATTAACTATACATATAGGGTAAATATATGAGTCATTTTTTTTATTTGGTCCTCACATCACATTTGGGTACTGTGTAACATTTTAACTGGTCCCCTGGAATTTAATCTCTTTCCCTACCGGGGTCTAATCCACACACAGCTGTGAAGACACTCCTTGTTGATCGTTTCAGTCCCTAGCACATGGCCTGGTGTGCAGTCTCTCAGTGATGAGATTCCCCTGCTCCAGGACCCAGTGCAGTATCCCCTTCTGTACTAGGTCACCCCTCTCTTCTAGCCTCCTCTTCTGGCCTCCTCTTTCCTTGCACTACTAGGCTCTTACCTGGCTCATCAACCCCTCTTTCTACTTTATTCTGTCATCACTTACCTTGTCTTCAGAACTCATCTCCTGGTCAGATTTTTTCATATATCATCAGATTGTTCTTGTTGATAATATACTTTTGTAATTGACCTAACTTAGTGTTATGTTTCAGATGTTTGGCATTTATCTCACATCTAGACTGTACCTCCTTTTATTTCTTATAAATCCTTCCTCCTCCTCTTTCCACTGAATAGGACCATTTTCTGCACCCAATTGAGCTTTGAATAAATGCTATATAATGAAGGTAGAGGTGGTGCCAGGAGCAGTCTCTACCTCTGGATTTCCAGACATTCAGAAAATTCTTGTAAACACCAGGGACACCCCTCTGATTCCAGACTGTTTAACTGGAAGCTGTTACTTTCCGGATTCCAGTTGCAGATAACAGCCAGTGGTTTCTGGCTTCATATAAGCTCTGTTAGTCCAAAAGGGCTTTTTAGGCAGTTAACAAATCTCCTTAATAACCTATTTATAAACTTTTTTTCATTGTTGTTTTTACACTTCCTTAATTCTTGAATTTATCAATTTTTTTGTGATGAAAATGTTTTAATGTAATATCGCCCCAGTTTATTATTAAACATTTTTCAATATCTGGTCCTAATTTTCTTTTTTCTTTTTTTTGTGAGGGGGAGAAGACAACACTGGGCAAAGAGTACTGTGTCCATTAGAGTTCAGTTTAGCTCTCAGTAACAGGAACTCCAAGCAAACAATAGCTAAACAAAATTAAATATAAATTCACATAAATGCATAGAAAGAGGTAAGTTTTCCAGGAGTAGTATAGTGCTTTGATCCGCAAAGCTCTTATAGACCCAAGTTCCTTCAAGCACCTTGTTCCTCCATCCCTCAGTGTGATCCCAAGTCCAAAATAGCAGCTACTGTTCCAGTCATTACATCTGCATTCCAGACAGCAGGACAGAAGAAGTAACAAAGAGAAAGGATGTCAAAGAACTAGTCCTGTGTCTTGTAAGGGAGGCTTCTGGGGATTGTTGCATGACATATCTGCTTATGGACATAGTAACAGTGAAAGAAGCTGGGGAAATACTGTGTTTATATTTACCCAATTAAACAAAGGGAGTCCAATTCATGTAGAAGGGTGAGGTAGCACATACTGAGGAACATTTAGTTATCTTTGCTATGACTGCCCCATACATTCCTCTGTCATATGAGGTATCTTGGAGTTTATTTCAATACATTCCAATACATTTCAATGTATTATTTCAATATTCAAAACAGTGACTTGTAATCATATTTTTAAAAGATGAATACCTATATGCTGTACAAATTTTTTAAACCATTAAAAAAACATTAAAATCACCCATGATTCCAGAACCTAAAGATAAATACTGAAACAGCATCATATAAGAAATGTCCTTAACAGTAATATAGAACAAGCAACTTCAGACTACAGAGTATTTACATGTTTTTCAGAGATCTCGGTTATACTGTATATTCAATTATTACTTCAGTAAACATTATAAAACATCTTTATTCATAGCATCTTGTTAATTCATGTTGTGTGGTTGGAAGGGAGAGCAAGGGAGGAGCTTTTAAAAGTTAAATTTGTTGCTCTCACTCTAGTACAGAGAGAAAAGACAAACAAAAAAAGTCGGGAGGTCAGGGCACTGTAAATGCTCTGTTTGTGTTCATGTATGTAAAGGCACATTAGAAAGCAGGAAATAAGATAATCATAACACTAGGTATCTTTACTTAACAGTAGAATAATCTGTACTATGAAGAATTGTTTGGGAAAATGACACCTTGAGAAATACACGTTCCTTTTTAGTTGTTAGAGAATGAAACTTGGATTACAAGTCCTCGGGAGAATCTGAATCGAACACTATTAGGAAATAATCAAGCTCAACACGGTTAAATTCTAACCTCCCCTGGTTCCCAGATTTAGAAGTCCAAAGTTCATCTGGGGATAATTCAGCGTGACCTGTACCTTTCCTGAACTTCAGAAATAACTAAAGATAAGTCGGTTGAATTTCTCTGGAAAGTGTGACATGCTTTGTTTTCTAAACCTTGACGTTAATGCACTTTAAAAGTTTTGAAGAGTAATAAAAAAATTAACCTTTCTAAGGAAAACGCTTAAGTTGGAAAATTAGCTATGTTAAGACATACACAGAAAAACAAGAGCTATACCAAAATACTAACAATTGCCACTAGGTGGTGAGATATGAGTAACTTTTTCTTTAAATGGTTTGTGCATAAGATTTTTAAACATTCCTTTTCGTGTTCTTATTAAAATTGAAGTATAGTTGCTTTACAATATTATACTAGTGTACTGTATTTATATATGTGTGTACAGCATAGGTGTTTTGTTTGTTTGTTTGTTTAAGCAAGGTGGTTTTTAAAAAGTGTTTTTTAAGAAACGTTCAGTCGTGGCAAAGGCTCAGCAGAGATCACTGTTCAGGGATAACTCTGGTGTGCGGAGCCGGGCGCTGGGAAGCCGTGCGCGCGGGGGGCGGCGCTGAGACCCCGCCGTGAACAGTGGGGCCCTTTGTGCCCCGACTTGCTCAGGTGGCCCGGAGCCGAGGCCGCCAGTTGCCACAGCAGAACACACACTCTTTCACGAGGAAGGGACCGGTGCGACAGAGACAGAGTCTCTCTGTGGAGACGTTTAAACTGCCGGCTTTATTTTGACTCTTGGCAGAACTGGCAAGAAGAACACACGTTCTAGAAAGCTCCGGGCTTCCTGCTTGCAGTGCGAACGCGGGACGGAGCGGCTCAGTGTGCGGGGGTGGGGTCGCCGGGCCGCTGAGACCTCATTGGTGCGGCCCCGGCCTATGGCGTGTGCGCCCGGCCTGCTGCCGAGTCTCCCGGTGTCCACCCTCCTTCCCTGAAGGGTGGAGAGCCTGGGCCCGCGAGCTGGAGTGCGGCAGGCCAGCCGGCGAGAGCGCAGCGGGCGCCGGGTAGGTGTGCGGCCGGCAGGCGGGAGGGCGGCAGGGGCCCCCCACCAGGGGCTCAGTCCCCCGGCCGAGGCCGGGGCGGGCGGCAGGGGGGAGCGCTGGCCTCAAAGGTCTGAGCCAGCCCAGCTTAGAATCTACCTGTCCCAAGCCTGCAGTTTTTCTTTGCTTATGGAGTTTCAGACAGCACTGGAAACAGGTCTGGCTGCATACTTTGAGTGAGCATGTTGTCCTTGTGGAGTTAAAAAGGAAAGAAAGAAGACACATTCTCTTAGCGGGAGCACAAGTGTTCCGGCGCCTCGCTCCTCGTCAGCGTGCCCTTCCTTAGATCAGAAAATGTTTGCTGCTGAGCACCTCTTTCCAATAGAATTCTTTATCCACGTGCCTTAGAATTGAAATCTTATTAACAAATTTTAACAGCTAAAACAACTTAATGGCGTTTTAAATGATGATACGAAGGGTAGTTTTTATTCCTCTCTCTGGCAGTTTTCTTTTTTGTACTTTTCTTTCCAACATTTTAGAGAGAAGCGGGCAGATGGAGGCAAAAGGTTTGTTCAGAGCATTCACACTGTGGGGTGTCACATGTGGCACTGTTGAGTGTGGGAAGCACAGAGCAGCAATCCAGATTGCTGCAAGTACCTGGGCCTTGACCCAGTCAGGTGGGCTTTTATGCCCAGGATAGGAGTAGCCATAGGGCTTCCCTTCTGGCTCAGAAGGTAAAGAATCTGCCGGTGATGCAGGAGATCAGGCTTGGATCCCTGGGTCAGGAAGATCCCCTGGAGAAGGGAATGATTTCCCACTCCAGTATTCTTGCCTGGAGAATCCCATGTACAAAGGAGCTTGGTGGGCTACAGTCCATGGGTCACAGTCGGACAGCACTGAGCAACTAACACTAGAGGTAGGGGTACTGATGGCTTTTCAGTCAGTACTTCGGGATCCTTCCCATAACACTCAGATGCAGAACTTGTTATCATGACTCTAGGCAAACACATTGCTTAATCCTACAATGTAAACAAAAACAACCTTGGTTTTCAGTTTGAAATGCATAGCTCAGGTCAGCAGCAAGATCTGTGCCTTGAAAGTTTCATATTTCCTTTTCTGAACATTTGGTTCAGCCAGAAGTAGCATTTATCAGATGCCGTATGGTCCAGTGTTTGGAGTACGTTTGCCCTTTCTCCCTTTGCGTCTGTTGGGAGCCATCACAAATACAAAACAAGGTATTCTTGAAATAGTGGATGTTTTGTCCAGAAGAAGTCAAAGAGGGGGGAAGAAACAAAAACAACTTCTCCTCCTCTGTTGGGATAGAATTTGTTTTGTTTTTAAATAGGAAGCCACAAAATATAGTTGTAGTCTATCCACAAACTGTCCTGGCCCCCTTGCTGCTGGAGTTACTCACTCAATGTCCCATGTGCCCCAGTGTTCTCTGCAAGGAAGGTGTCTAGGCAAATTGTGATCTTGTAGGGGTGGTCAGGCACTGGGGTACCTCAGCCACTGTTTATATATTCCAAAAGAGCAGTAGGTGGGCGAACTCATGTCCAGGCTTCCTGGCTGTCCACCGACTTGGTCCGTTATTTTAAGACTTCTCACTTTTTCTGCCTCAGAGTACACTTTATAAAATAGCAGTCTTAGTGACTGCTATACTTCAAGGGATTGTAGACAGAAAATGAAATTATCTACTTGAAAATGCTTTCAAGTCTTCAATGATTCTTTAAAAAACTCAAGTACTTGGTTAGGACTTACTATGTGCCTGGCTCTTAAAAATCATTTTCTCATTACATTCTTTTAACAGCCTTATGACTTAAATACTTGTATTTCCATTTGTACTCAGAGGTGAACTGAAGTTCTGAGAGGTTTGTTAACACCCATTTGTTAAGTTGTAGATTCAGGATTAGAACATAGATTTGGCAGCTCTTAAATCATATTTGCTTACCATGCTACAACATACACAAATACTAGTTTTTTTCATTGTGTGTGTTAATGGCATTATAATCTCCTCTCTCTCTCTCTCTCTCTCAGGAAAAGCAGATGATATTCTGAATGGAGAACAAGACAGGGAACAAAAAGATCCTTATTTTGTGGAGACCCCCTATGGTTACCAACTAGACTTAGATTTCCTCAAATACGTGGATGACATACAGAAAGGAAACACCATCAAGAAAGTGAACATCCAGAAGAGGCGGAAGCCATCTGGGCCATGCCCAGACTCCAGGGCTGCACCTGGCCAGCACGGCGTGTGGACTTCCACTGAATCCCTCTCATCCTCCAACAGTGATGACAACAGGCAGTGCCCCAGATTCCTCCTAGCCCGAAGCCAAGTTACATCAACCCCAATCCCAAAGCCACCTGCCCCTCTGGAGACCTCTCCCACTTTTCTTACCATCCCCGAAAGCCGACAGCTGCCACCACCATCACCACAACTCCCAAAGCACAACCTTCATGTCACCAAGACACTGATGGAGACCCGGAGAAGACTCGAGCAGGAGAGAGTCACCATGCAGATGGCACCTGGTGAGTTCCGAAGGCCCAGGCTGGCCAGTTTTGGAGGCATGGGCTCCACCAGCTCCCTTTCCTCCTTTCTGGGTTCTGGAAACCACAATCCCACCATGCCCCAGCTTCAGAATGGCTACCAAGGTAATGGGGATTATGGTGGCTGTGCCCCGGCTGCTGCCGCCACCTCCTCCATGGGCAGCTCCATCCGTCACAGCCCCCTGAGCTCAGGGCTCTCCACCCCCGTGACCAACGTGAGCCCCGTGCACCTGCAGCACATCCGGGAGCAGATGGCCATCGCCCTGAAGCGCCTGAAGGAGCTGGAAGAGCAGGTGCGAACCATCCCTGTGCTCCAGGTGAAGATCTCTGTCCTGCAAGAGGAGAAAAGACAGTTGGCCTCACAGCTGAAAAACCAAAGAGCGGCATCCCAGAATGATGTCTGTGGTGTGAGAAAGCGGTCCTACAGTGCTGGGAATGCATCCCAGCTGGAACAGCTGTCCAGGACCCGGAGGAGTGGTGGGGAATTATACATTGACTACGAGGAGGAAGAAATGGAGAGCGTGGAGCAGAGCACCCAGAGGATAAAAGAATTCCGGCAGCTCACAGCAGACATGCAGGCCCTGGAGCAGAAGATCCAGGACAGCAGCTACGAGGCCTCCTCAGAGCTCAGGGAGAACGGGGAGTGTCGGCCTCGAGAGTGCCGGTCTGTGGCTGTGGGCGCCAACGAGGACATGAACGACATTGTTGTGTACCGCAGGGGTGCCAGGTCCTGTAAGGATGCCGCCGTGGGCATGGTCACTGAGACGAGGAATTCTGGGGTCAGTGTGACAGAAGCCATGCTTGGAGTGACTACTGAAGCTGACAAAGAAATTGAGCTGCAACAACAGACTATAGAAGCCTTAAAGGATAAGATCTATCGCCTGGAAGTACAGCTTAAAGAAACCACCCATGACCGGGAGATGACTAAACTCAAGCAAGAGCTGCAAGCTGCTGGCTCAAGGAAAAAAGTTGATAAAGCCATGATGGCCCAGCCGCTTGTTTTCAGCAAGATGGTGGAGGCAGTGGTACCCACCAGAGACCAAATGGCTGGCAGTCACGTGGATGTGGTTGACACATGTGTGGGAACATGCGTGCAGACAAGTAATGTAGGCATCTCCTGCCAGCCCGATCATGAGAATAAAGAGGTGGGACCTGAGCTGCCCATGAATTGGTGGATTGTTAAGGAAAGGGTGGAAATGCATGACAGATGTATTGGGCGGTCGGTGGAAACGTGTGACAAGAGCGTAGGTATGGACATCAGTGTCTGTGAAACGGGCAGCAACACGGAGGAGTCCGTGAATGACCTGGCACTCCTCAGGACCAACCTGAATCTCAAAGAAGTGCGCTCCATCGGCTGCGGAGATTGTTCTGTTTTTGTGACCATCTGCTCTCCAAAGGAGTGCACCTCCCGAAGCGTGAACACAGAGGCTGTCAGCCAGGTGGAAGCTGCTGTCATGGCCGTGCCTCGAACTGTGAGCCAGCACACCAGCACGGTTCTAGAACAGGTGAGCCAGTTCACCAACACTGAGATGGCCACACTCACAGAATCCTGTACCAACACTTCCCTGAGCACCGTGGATAAGCAGACCAGCACCTGCACTGTGGAGATGCGGACGGTAGCCGTGGGAGAAGGCCGGGTCAAGGACGTCAGCTCCACCAAGATGCGGTCCATCGGAGTGGGGACGGTGCTCTCTGGCAACGCTGGGTTTGACAGGCCATCAGCTGTGAAGACCAAAGAGTCAGGCGTGGGGCAGATCAGTATTAACGACAACTATCTGGTTGGCCTCAAAATGAGGACCATAGCATGTGGTCCTCCCCAGTTGACGGTGGGGCCGACAAGCAGCCGGAGGAGTGTAGGTGTTGGGGACGAGCCTGTAGGAGAGTTCGTGGACAGCCCCCAGCCCCAGGCACCATCTGGAATGGAGACAGGCTTGGATCACTACATCGAGCGTGTCCAGAAGCTGCTAGCGGAACAGCAGGCGCTGCTGGCTGAGAACTACAGTGAACTGGCAGAAGCTTTTGGGGAACCTCACTCACAGATTGGCTCCCTCAACTCCCAGCTCATCAGCACTTTATCATCAATCAACTCTGTCATGAAGTCTGCAAGCCTTGAAGAGCTCAGGCACCCTGACTTCCTGAAAACCAGCTTGGGTAAGGTCACAGGTAGGTGGCACTTCTGAGGGACCTAGGAGTGAGGGAGGGTGGGGACAGTGGAAATCCAGGAGGGATTTTTTTTTTTTTTTTTAAACTGCTAGAGCCAATTTTTGGAACCATAGAGAAAACTTTAGAATGGTAATAGGTAGAACGAAAACCAAGAATCTAAACCCATAAACAGCTCTGCTGATTCTTATTATCTCATAGTTTTGTTCCCCTGGCTGAGGACTAAGACTAGAAGAAGAAAAGCAAACTAGAGTTGGCTGGCTTAGGGGCTGTCTTCTGAGGCTGCTAGTTTGATAGATGTCTTTTAGTTATTTACTTGCTGGTTTTACACAGGGCAGCCTGAAAAAAAAAGTCTTGCACTGTTTTCAACCACAATTACCTGTATACGATCAATAAAAAAACCGGTATGAAGTATTTTTAACTAAAACTTTTAGGGGAGAGAGACTCTGTCCAAATTCATGCAAATTCATTAATTCAGCAAATAATGATTAAATTCCTGCTCTGTTTTAAGTATAGATATGGGGTCCTGTTCTCATACTCAACATTACTCCAGTTGGGGCACAGGCAATAAAAATATACTTAAATATGTTGGGAAGTGATACATGTTATGAAGAAAAGAACTCCAGTTAGAGAAACAGTGAGTGATGGTGGAGAGGTGGGGACTTCTGGAGATAGAATGGTCCAGGAAGGCCTCTCTGACAGGGAGCCAGAACTCTGAGAGAAGGGAGGCTTTTCCAACACTTTCTTTTGTTAGAGGCTTAGATTTTTTGTCTTTCTCTTATTTTCCCTTGTTCATTGGGATTCCTGTTCACTCTTGCTTTTCTTTAAATTGAAGTCTACAATGAAGAAATCACCTTGGAAGATTTGGTGACACAGGCTGTGAGCCACACTAAAATGAGCTCTCTTGTCAGTTGTATGTGGTTCTCATTGCGCATATTATCATCCTACCACTGAGTTCCATTCCTGTCTCTTCACCTCTCATGAACCGATGTGACTTAGGGAAGGAAAGTCATCCTTCTTTATACTTTGTTGTGAAATGGCCGTTTGAAGGGCATCCATCCCATAAGATTTTCAGCGTTCATCACTGGCTTACAGTGAGCACAGGGACCTTTGTTGTCCTTGGGGTAGTGCTGCTGGCGTGCCAGTTTGGTTTCTTTTGTTGACATGCTAAACAGTAGTGTGAGGTTTGCAGAGTTACTAAATGCACACTGTCTGCTCTAGCCAAGTGCTACACATAAAATGAATTAAAATGCTTCAAATGATTGGTTTGGTGTGCATTAAATTTAATTTTATGTGAAAACATGCAGCAGAGACTTAAATATAAGTTAACAAAAATTTCAAATTCTTTGTTTCCCTCTATAGCCAAAAAGGCAATGGTTAACATAGACTAAAATAGATTAGTTTTTTTCACGGTTTTTTCATAATAGAGTATTTTTATAGCTTCCAAGGTTTCACCTGCAAACCTGAATTACTGTTAGTTTTTAGTAACTGTGCTGTGAAACAGATAGCCTACTGTGGAAGAAAAAATGAACATGACAGTGACAGCTGATGTATAACAGATTTTTGCCTTTTGGAATCAAGAGTCTAATGAATATACAGGGAGTCATTTTAGTTAGAGTAAAGGGATTAAAATGATGTGTGAACTAAAGCAAGGTCTTAAGTAACTAATAATATGTCTGTTTCCACTACTTTTTAAAAATCATGATGTCAGATGTTGAAGTCAAAATGAGACTCTTAAATACCTCTAGACACAGATGGTACAACACGTCATCCATTGTAAGAGCGTTTTCCTGCCAGCCTCCCTCCCTCCTCCCCAAACCAGGGTTTCTATTTCACATTCTTGCCAGAAATATTCAGCTGTATCATTGGTGTAATCTGCCTGATACCCGGAGCATCAAGACTCGGGTGGAGGTTTTGTCTGGCCGTGTTGCAGTGTTTTTTGGTCTATTTCCAGTCACAGTGACATTCCAGACATCACTGTTTAGATCTGACCCTGCACATGAACACCTAATTAATCAGCTAAAATGCAGGAAACCTACAACATTCATGAACAAAACATAAATATTTTTCATAGCACTTATTTGATCATAGTGGCAGCTCCCTCTTGGAGCATGCAAGAACAACTTTAAAGTATCTCTCTAATTCCCATCACATTTGTATTTTGCTTTAAAGTTCTAATGAAGGAACATGACAATGACAACTGATATACAAGTATACTCCAGCTGATTGTGCACCCTGAACACTACAGAATATTGCTCAGGTACAATCTAGAATACATTTCGGTATATAAATGATCACTTATGTGAACCTAGTATTTGAGTTTAACGAATTTATATTTGGGCTCCAAAGCCAGGTGTTCTGGGTTCGAATTCCTTCTCGTCACTAGGACAGGTTGTCTTTGTTCCCTCACAGGGTTGAAATGAATCTTTAGTGAATCAGTATGAATGAAGCGTTTGGAATAGTCTGCAGCACAAAGTATAAATGCTGGCTGTCCTTGCTGTTAACTGTTTTCCATGCTTACAAAAATGGAAAGGTAGGTCTAGAACAAACTGCCAAACAAACATGCTATGAATAGTCTTTTGTGTTTAATGCAGATTTTTGTCTTTATCATTCTGCCTAGCCATCGCCTTCCCCTGCCCCCCATTATTATACCTCTCCAGGTAACACTTTTATCAAGATAAAGAACTACAACAATGAGAAAACACAAAAAGAGAAGAATAAATTTTCAATTCAGATTCTTCCATAATCTGTGTCAAAGTTCAAAATGAAGCCCCAAATCAAACTAGGTGTATACTAGTACCAAGCCCAGAGAATCCTCTTCAGTTTTCCAAGGGTTGAAGATTGGAAGGTACAACTTTTTAATATGCAAAATAGCATTATTTTAACAGCATGATAATAATGCTTAGCACTCCTATTCAGTTTCTTGAAGTTATAACTGGAGTATGTGCTTATGACAAGTTAACAGTTCAGAAGAACACAAAATACTGAGAGCCTTCCTTGTGCTGTCACGGGAGTAACCCCTTGTGTTTGGCACGTTCAGGGATGCAATTCTGTATTTCAGAGAAATCATTTTTTGGTATTTGAATTATATATATTGGCCTATGTATTTTTCACATGAAACATCACAGACATATTTTTCAGAATTTGAGAGATAACGTCACAGTTTTGATGCATCTGAATTTGATCATAATCAAAGATGATCTGTAAAGTACTTTTAATGTATTTAATACTTTCTTTCATGGAATAAAAGGTTGAGGAAATAAGTTTCTCAGAAACCTCAGGAAAAACATGTTTATTCTTTCTGTGAATCAGCTGGATTGTTTTGGTTTGAGGAATGGGTTACTTTTTCTTTCTTTGTTTTTTACCTCTGGCAAGAGGAGAAGGAGAGAGAATATTCTAGACAAATGACTTGCAGTTACAAACACTCTAAAAATATGTGATTGTCTCTGAGCAAATAACAAACAGAACTATCTTTAACTGTGGAACTTAACTGCCTGCCACATGATTTATAGAAAATTCATCTCTCATACTCAAATAAAAGAACTGCTTTTTAAATCAGCTTCCATATTTGCACTGTTAGTTATCTTGGGTTTGCTAAAGAAAAAAATTTATGAACTTGAAGTCATTCCCGTAACTGTGAAAGCAATTCTGTAGACAGAGATCCGAGCCAAGGCAAAAACAGGGAAAATAAGGTCGTTACAAAATGTCATTTCTAGTTAGTTTTCTTAGTTCAAATCATATACCATTTACTGGTCCCAGTACCTCTCTTTAAAATCGCAATTTTCTTTTAGTAATGCTATAAGAGAATTGAATAATCCAAACCAAATGTTTCTGGAACATTGTGTGTGAGAGCATGATGTAAAAGTCTTCTGACCCAGAGGTCAGAGAGCTGATGTCTGGTACTAGTTGCCCAAGAACTTGCAGTCACACCTGGGGTGAGCGGTGTTGGGCTGCCGTTTCCTCCTGTGTCATGAGAGGGTAGGTTTAGATTTTTCTTGCATGGGTCCCTTTCAGCAGAATTACTCTATAAAATTAGCTCTTCACCAGGCTGCCCATCAGATTCATCTGAGGAAAAAATTAGGGTTAGGGTTTTGGGTTTTTCCCCCAAATTTGTGATTTTCTGCTGCCACCCACTGCTACCACTCAATAAGGCACACTAAGGTCCTATTTCCAGGAAATATTGTGGAATAAACAGCCTTAAAGTGAGTGTTATTAATCTGGGCTCCATAGCTTCATAAAATAGTTTTGTGTTTGGAATTTTTGTAAAGAAAGTGCATAATTTTTATCAGACTCTGAAAAGGGATAGCTAACCACCCCCACCCCGCCCCTCCAATGCCCAGATTGAAATTACAGACCTAGGACATCTGTTATTGACCTTGGGAAAAGCACTTCAGCTCTGAGAAAAATCTTTTATAAAGATGTAAAATCGGTCCACCCCACTTGTGAGCCCTTCAGTTGACTTTTGTTTGAAAATAATTTCTTAAAAGAGAAACTGATGCTTTATCATTTTAGATGAGTATTAGTGAAATAAGTATATGCACTCTGGGAAAAGATGCAAGTTTACTTTGACACTTCTACTCTGAATGAATCTGTGAAGTATGCAGTTCATTTCTGGCTAAAGCATAGAGATAGGTGGTTTTAAAGAACAGAAGTGGCATTAAGTTCCTGGATGTCCATTCATAAATGCTGAAGGGAATTGTTGGTAATGGTTGATGGTTACAATCATTGGTTCTTCCTTCAATCAGCAAGTCATTTGTATCTCAGTAAACATATTTAAAGTTTGCTCTGTCCCCATCTCTATTCAGATCAGTTAATAGCTATGAATTCGTTGTCACTTGTATGCAAAGTGTGGTACTGAAACAGAGAGAGAGAGTGGTATAAGCCTTGAACTTGCAATCCAGTTGGGAAGCAAAAAACACATATACCAGAAATATGAATGATAACCTATGGAGGTTATGTTATATGTTAGCCACCAAATAATGTAAAAATAAAAGTGCTTGAAGAATTCATCTGCAGTTAAGTTCCCTGAGGTTTAGGGAGAAGATGAGCTTAGAATAGAGAGGACAGCGTTAGCTGTGTCTGGAAGAACACAAGAGCACATCGGCTTAACCCAATTTTTAGTTAATGCAGCCTGTCAGTGTGTGTTTTCTGGATCAAGAATTGGTGTGTAATTAAATGTGGGTGGGGTTGTGGTGAGGGAGAATCTGATTCTTGATACACTCTAGCATTTTAATTTCCAAATATCCACTTTTAGATCCATTCATGACAGCTGTCTGGTAGGTCTCAGGAAAATCCTAAAATGGCCCTAGAAATTATTACGCTGCAGTTCTCACCATTTAGTGACTTTATGTTGGTGGCCACAAGCATTGGTATTCAAGGAGAGCTCTGAGAGATGAGCCTACAGACAGAAAGGGATTGTCCTGTCTCCTCCATCAAAGCTACATACTTTCCACTCAAAAGTAATGTGTACCAATGAAGGTGATCATTCATGAATAATCTCTACTGTCTGTTCCCCAAACCAACATGTACACTGAAAAGGGAACATTTGTGCTCAAGCCCTTTTCCTTATGGAAAAAATAGAAGTGTTATTTTAGACCCATTTGAATTCTTAGTTACACTTTGAGAAAATGCCTAAATGAATGGCCTCCATTATGACTCAGAAAGTTCAGTACTACTTCTTTTTGACAAGTAAGCTAGATGTTCTTTAAAAATCAAATCAAATGTTTAACTGAAAATCTGGCACAATAACATAATTATGGAGAAGGAAATGGCAACCCACTCCAGTATTCTTGCCTGGAGAATCCCATGGACTGAGGAGCCTGGTGGGCTACAGTCCCATGGGGTCGCAAGAGTGGGAAGTTGATGTATAACACAGCTCAGCCCAGTGCTCTGACAACATGGCGGGGGGGCGGGTGGTTTGAGAGGGTAGTTCCAGAGATGGGGGAGTATATGTATACTTATGGCTGATTGATGTACGACAAACCAACACAATATTGTAAAGCATTTATCCTCCAATTAAAAAAAATTTTTTTTCTTTGGAAAAAAAAAAAAAATAACATAATTAAATAGTTGGCCACACTGTTCATAGTTGTGTTTTCAGAAAGCACTTGGCATTATAAATAAAAATATGAGTTAGCATGCCAGAAGAGCTACAGTATGTGAACAAAGCAACTTTTAAAATCCATTTTATTTATAAAAGCCAATTTTCTAACAAATTTAGAAACATATTTGTTATGTGCCAACAACTAATACCCATTCTAGACAAATAAATATCACAGAGGAGACTGTAGAAGGTGATTTCTTTAAAAGCTTCTCTATCTCTGTTTTTCGTTGGTTTTTTTTAAATATATAAAAGTGGCTCTAGTGATAAAGAACCTGCCTGCCAAAGCAGGAGACAACTGGAGGAAGACATGGCAATCCCACTCCAGTATTCTTGCCTGCAGAATCCCATGGACAGAGGAGCCTGGCGGGCCCCAGTCCATGGGGTCATGGAGAGTTGGACACGACTGAAGTGACTTAGAGTGCACATAGCTTTAACATTTCTAAAGTCAAAAACATAAGAAAAAAGTTTTTATTTTTCATTACTGTTTGCCTTAGCTTGTAGTAAAATTATCCATATATTAAATGCTAAGTGTACTTTAGAATTAGATGAATGCTTCAAGGATGCTCTTATTTTCTGGAACACAGATTTCTGTCACTTGCCGTGTCTTAGTTATCACTAATCTGGTCAAGTTGTAAAACGGAGCTCATGCTTTACTGGCATTTATGGCCATTATAAGTTTGAGTTAATGACCAAAGATTGCAGTTGTCCCCTCCCCTGTTCATTCCCCAGTGGTACCTGCACAACTATTGCCCACTGTGGGAATTTTGAGCAGCTTGGGCAGTGTACCAGAATTCTGAAGGTGTTTGGTGATTATTCCTGTTGTTTTACCCTTACTGTCTGCATGGCATTTACTGTTAGTCATGGATTTCTACCATTAGTGGTCCAGGACTGCTAACTAAAGCACCAATAATTCCTGATAATTTACATGGTCCAAGTTGATAGAGTGAAATCAGTTTTTGTTGTTCAGTTGCTAAGTTGTATCTGACTCTTCGTGACCCTGTAGACTGCAGCACACCAGCCTTCCCTGTCCTTCACTATCTTCCAGAGTTTGCTTAAAATCATGTCCATTGAGTTGGTGATGCTATCTAATCATCTCATCCTCTGCCACCCCCTTCTCCTTTTGCCTTCAGTCTTTCCTAGGATCAGAGTCTTTTCCAATGAGTTGGCTCTTCTTAAAGGAAAATCTAAACTCTTGTTTACTGCAGTGAAGTTTTACATTGTTTTCAGCAAATTTTTTATTGGTTAATTTAATTCACTGGTTCTTAATCCTGGCTGCACATTAGAATCACTTGCAGAATTAAAAAAAATTTTTTTTTTAATTTATTCATTTATTTTTGGCTGTTCTGGGTCTTTGTTGCTGAGTGGGCCTTTCTCTAGTTGTGGCAAGTAAGGGCCACTCTCCAGGTGCAGCACACAGGCTTCTGTTTGTGGTAGCCTTTCTTGCTGTGGAGCATGGACTCTAGGGCTCGAGGGCTTCAGTAGTTACGGACCACCCCCCACCCCCCACCCCACCCCACCCCCGCCCTGGAGCACAGTCTTGATAGTTGTGGCACTCGGACTTAAGTGCTCCGAGGCATACAAGATTCCCCCAGACCAGGGACCAAACCTGTGTCTACTGCATTGGCAGGCAATTCCTCACCACTGAGGGAAGTCTCACTTGTAGAGCTTTAAAAACCACAAACACTGGATCCATCTGCAGATAGTTCATTGTATCTTACGCCCAACTCAAGCATTCTAAGGGCAACCAGGTTGAGACCAATGAATTTTGTTGGCCACTTCAGTTTTGACTTTATTGGCTGCGCTTTTCATGTGTTTTACTTGAACACAGCAGTCATTTGTCAGCCTTAATGCTGGTGCGTGTGTCATCTTATCTATGCCCACTAAACACAATGGGTCTTTATCAAGGTCAGGCAATTGTTTCTGGGTCACTCAAGAGCAGCCAGAGTTTCAACACAATCTGAAAAGTATTTTCTGACAATAAAGGTGACACATTTCCTCTGATCCAGCTAATGAGAACTAGTTTAACATTTATCGTTGTTCTTTGCCTTGCTCGTTATACTTAGCAGAATCCCTGTGTCTTTCTGTTCAATTACACAGGCACTTACTGAAATCTTTCAGTTGTCCAGCACTGTTCAGAGCACTGCAGAGGACACAGATAATGTAGCATGGAGGGACTTCAAGGAGCTTACATTCTCACATAAGGGATGTGTAAGACCAAGGAAACAGAGGGCAGGATGTATTCTGGTCTGGACAGTAAGCACTGCAGAACAGTGAGGGGTAAAGATCTCTGTGTAATGGTAAAGGCTAGAGGAAGTAGAAATGATGCCAACCCTTGAAAAGAATGAGTGGAATTCTGCTGGTAGAGGAAGCTGAAATTCCAGGCCTGTTAAGACAGCCTCGTAAGGAAGGGCAGAGAGGTGAGTTTTACTAAGTCAGAGTGAGTAGAGGGTAGGAGTTGTTGAGCAGTTTAACTACCCCAGGCAAGAAGAAGCTGTCCATGTTCACCATGAAGGATCCTCAGGCACCTGCTTGAGAAGGTGGACCTTGACTGGAGGAACTTTTAAAAGCCCTAGTTTACAAAACTAAGTTCTGGAGAAGAGAAGTGGTTGCCTCCAGTGAGAAGATTATCTAGAAAAGGACAGCAGGTGGGAAGTGTGCATTTACTGGGTTGTCAGAAATGTTCTGTGGCTAAATTAGGGAGGTGCTCACACATGCATTATATTTACCAAAATTCATCAAACTCTACACTGAAATTCTGTTCATTTTATTTTATATAAATTATATGTCAATTTAAAAAATATTTTTAAAGCTGTGTTTAAAAGGAAATAGAACTATGGATTAAAACACTTAAAAACCATATTAACCAATGGAAATATAGGACTGAGGTTCTGATTCAAACACTATTAAAAAACATTAAGAGATCACTGCATAAATTTGAATACTGACTAGATATATAATAATTTCAAATTATTATTTTTTTTTAGATTTGATGGTTTTAGCTTTATGCTTATTTTTTAAGAATGTTTTAGGAATATATACTGAAATATTTATGAATGAAAGTGATAGGATCTTCACCTTTTGCTTCAGAAGAATCATTGGGAATGGCTGGAGGCAGTATAGATGAAATCAGATAGCTGATCATTATTGAAGCTAGTGATGGAAACAGAGGGATTTATTATACCGTTCTCTACTTTTGTGACTGTTTGTTGCATAACAATAAAACTATTAATGTATTTGCATTTTAAGAATCATTTTTGGTTCTTGAATGCGGAAGTGCTTAGTGAAAGTGTTTCTCTAGGAAGTGTTTTGGCACTTGAGGATTAACTGTTGAGACTCTTTGGAGGTTACTGTAGTAATTTCGAAGTAATGATGAATAAAGTTAGAAAAGGAGGAATGAAGAGAAATGCCCTGCTTTGTTTACTTAAAGTAAAGCAAAGGCACTGGTTGTTGCTGTTGTTTGGTCGACAAGTCATGTCTGACTCTTGGTGATCACACGGACTGCAGCACACCAGGCTTCCCTGTCCTTCACTGTCTCCCCGAGCTTGCTCAAACTCATGTCCATTGAGTCGGTGATGTTATCTCACCATCTCATCCTCTGTCACCCTCTTCTCCTTTTGCCTTCAATCTTTCCCAGCATTGGGGTCTTTTCCAATGAGTCAGCTCTTTGCTTTGGCTAGCCAAAGTATTGGAGCTTTAGCTTTAGCATCAGTTTTTCCAATGAGTATTCAGAGTTGATTTCCTTTAAGATTGATTAGTTTGATCTCGTTGCTGTCCAAGAGACTCTCAAGAGTCTTCTCCAGCACCACAGTTCGGAAGCATCAGTTCTTCAGCCCTCAGCCCTCTTTATAGCCCTACTCTTACAACCATACATGACTACTGGAAAAATCACAGCTTTGACTGGACGGACCTTTGTCAGTGACGTGATGTCTCTGCTTTTTAATATGCTATCTAGGTTTGTCATAGCATTCTTTCCAAGGAGCAAGCCTCTTTTAATTTCATGGCTGCAGTCACCATCCACAGTGATTTTGGAGCCTGAAAAGGCACTGGAGACATTTTTTATTTGCTGTCAGGGGTCACATCAGATCGTGGGGCAGTTGAACATTATTTGAAGGGCTGCATTCAGTACTGTCTGTCCATGCTGAGTTGGGAGGTGGATTTGTGAAGAAAGCACCAGAGAGGTCCCAGTGCCTACAGAACTAAAGGAGGAAGCATTGTGCTGTTGGTGAACAGGATTAGGAAATGTCAGCCACTTTGAAAATTCTATGTGTGTGTATGCTTAGTCACTTCAGTCATGTCCGACTCTTTGCGACCCTATGGACTGTAGCCCACGAGGCTGTTCTGTCCATGGGATTCTTTAGGCAAGAATACTGGAGTGGAGTGCCATTTCCTCCACCAGGGGATCTTCCCAACCCAGGGATCGAACCTGTGTTTATGTCTTCTACATTGGCAGGTGGGTTCTTTACCACTAGAGCCAGTTGGGAAGCCCACAAATTCTGTGCTGTACATATATATATATATGGGTTTTATATATATATATAAAATTATTATTATTATTATAAATAATAAATAAAATTTATTTTTATAAATAAAAATATTATTATAAAATAATTATTATTAATAATTATTAATTAACATATATATTAATTACATAATAACCCAATTTTTCTGCTTCATCAGTGAACAAATATTAAGTACCTAACATAAGCAAAAGCAATCTAGAAGATGCAGTGAGAGAAACAAAGTTGATTAGATTAGTTATGTAGGCCCTTAAAATATTTACAGACAAGAAGCGAGTCTAAGATTGTCACAGGAATCAGCTAGTACCTTGTATTATAGATCTTGTAGGAGAGTCTCAGAGACAAGCCTTGAGAGTTTAGAGAAAGGAGAGTTAATTTCCAGTGGGGAGATGAGGGAAGGCTTGGAAGAGGAAGTCATGGGAGGGTTGGCCATGTGAGGGAGAATAGGGAAGGAGCAGCACCAGGTAGAAGAGAGTAAACTAAGGCAGGTGTGCTTGTAAGAAAACAGGAGACCCCACTTTCTACACTGGGAGGAGTTCCACCTACTGGGATGCACCCCAAAAAGACCACAGGTATAGCAGGAAATAAACTTGGAGAGGTAAGCTAGTGCCAAATGGCAGATGTTAAATTATCTGGCTAAGTATTGATAGTATGAACTATGTTTTCTGAGTGGTAGAGAGATTTTTAGGTTTTTCAAGTTGCGTTTGAGCTGGAATAAGGATGGGATTTGAGCTGAGTGGCAGTTCTCCTCTGTAGCAGTATGGGAGAGGGGTAAATGTGAAGGAAGAGGGACAGTCAGGATGCTGCACTGGTGGCCCCGTGTAAGGTAAGGTGGTAGCGCCAGGACAGACAGAAGAGAGGCACTGCGGAGTTAGAAGGACCAATCCGGATGTGGTCAAAGGGAAGAGATCAGAGTCAAGAAGGCCTTGGGGGTTTGATTTTTAGATGGCTTGGATAGTAGTGCTAATTATGCAGAAAGAAGACACAAGAAAAGTGCTTGAGAAAAGGATGAACTGCAAGAATTTTTCTTAAAACCATTTAGCCCATTTTATTTGGTCCTAGCATCACACATTTGTACATCCTTCTCCTTCCTCACAGGCAGTAATTTGGAATACACCTGTAAGTGTGGAGGCCTTCAGTCAGGAGGGCCATTAAACTCACAGACATCCCTTCAGGAGGTGGGGACCATGGAAGAGAAGCCCATCGGCAGCCAGGATACCTTCCCCACTCAGGAAAGCACACTGTCTCCAGTGAACCTGACAGACGACCAGATAGCCGCTGGCCTCTATGGTAACTTTCCTCACTCACAACCCTTCTCAGCATCAGATTCTAGGACCAGAGTTGTCAGCATTCCAGTCTAATGCCCGTGTTCCTTATAAATTGACCTGGAAGAATGATTACACAGTTGTTAGGAAGTAGGCGTAGAATCTCTCTTAAGATTATCAAAGAAAGCCATGAGGTCCCCTTAAGAAAACTCATCTGATGTTGCAAATTACAAAATATTTTAAACAGCATTTCACTGTTTCACAGTCTGGCAGGTATAAATTTTTCTAGGTTTATCTCAACTTAAAAAAAAAAATTAATAATAATCCCTGTCTTAGTGCCTTGATGGTTTTTGAGGATCAAGTGAGATATGACATCACTTTATAAACAGTAAAGCCTGATATAGATGCTAGTTGTCACTGCTTTTGTTATGTCTGGAAGGACTAATGGATTTTTTTTTTCCATTTAAAGAATGTTATTAATGGAACTTTGAATTATTTTCTCTGCATGCACACAATTTTCCAATGGATTTTGGACAAGTTTCTTATATATACATGCCAAGATCTCTAGTTACATAAATAAAAAATGAATGTACATAAAGAATACCTATTCACTTACTTATATGGGTATGAATTATATTAATTTTGATCACCATGATTCACTTCTCCACAGTATGTGCAAATAATGAAAGTACGCTGAAGTCCATCATGAAGAAGAAAGATGCCAACAAAGATTCAAATGGAGCAAAAAAGAATCTTCAGTTTGTTGGCATTAATGGAGGGTAAGGAAAGATGGAGGTACCAGTGTTGATACGTGGTCTGTTTCCTTTGCCTCCTGTCTACCCAAGTCCTATTTAAAGGTGCTAGTCTAGGACGCTGCTGCATAGGGTGACAGAAGATTCCCTCCTCATAAAGGTGCATTTGGGCCTCTCTTCTCTCTTCTTGCTCTCTGTAAGGATATTTCGCTCTTGAAAGGATACCTGATGAAGCTGAGTCCTTTACATCCTCTCACCTTTGATGTGAAACAAATGGTCTTCAAGGAAAGCAGCAGGCAGCAGGTTGCCTGCCTTGTTGGACAGCTTGTAACTTGCCTGTGGCAGGACTGAGCAACAAAGACTGAGAGCATTGCTCCATGAGCCAGGGACAGTCATCCACTCCTTCAGGACGGGTTGTTGTGCTTGGCTCTCCAGGCTTACAGACAAAATAGTAGGGCCTCTCGCCCGAAGAGTAACCTCACCATGCCGTCAGTTCTTCATTTTCTAAATGGAATGTGTTTTAGTTGTTTTATTCCTTCTCTTGTAATTGGCCAAGGTAAATAAATAGTCAAGCCTGTTTGTCCTCCTACAGTTGAATCAAAGCAGTTAATCCTATTAATCCATACATGGGCTTAACAAGAAACAATAGTGCAGAGTTAGTTGAGATATTTATTGTAAAGTGTGCCATAAAGGTTTAACTTAGTGGTGTCTGCTTTCCAAGTCATTAATGTTTTATTGGGTAATGTGTCCCACAGTTTGGAGAGTGTGTACCAGAGGAACTGTTGGTCACTTACATAATCTGTTCACCTTGGACAATGGGAGAATTAAAGGTACAAAATAGGAAGAATGAAAAGGGGAAAGAAAAGGAACAGGAAAGATGAACAACCGCAGAATTGGTTTCCATAAAATAAGTTTCCTTTGATTAACATTAAGCCAGAGGTGCTATATATATACATATTACTTTCTACAAGTGGTTATCTGATAACTGCTCAACAACCTTGGTTATCCCTTTTAAGTGAGAACCCATTCAGAACCACCAGATTTCTAAGTAGACCTTACTCCAAACTTCTAAGTGCAGGCTCTGAAATTTCTGGAGTCATTTAGCAGCTTTCCCTTCATAAACATTTCTGTCACTGGGTCTTCATGGGTGTACCTCGCATCTCCTGAACTCCCAATTGCCACCTAGGTATGAAACCACTTCCAGTGATGATTCCAGCTCAGATGAAAGCTCTTCTTCCGAGTCAGATGACGAGTGTGATGTCCCTGAGTATCCTCCCGAGGAAGAGGAGGAGGAAGAGGAGGATGAAGACACTCGGGGAATGGCGGAAGGCCACCACGCAGTTAATGTGGAAGGTTTCACGTCCACCAGGGTGGAAGATGAAATGCAGGTTCCAGAATGTGAACCTGAGAAGGTGGAAATCAGAGAGAGGTGTGGTACATCCTCCCCCTCCCCTCACCCTTCCCACGTTTGGTGTACTTTAGCAGTAGAATTGGCTGGTTGTGCAGATTGTGCAATTGAATCTTAATAGATCAATCTTTCCAGTCTCCAACAAAGGGCTAAACTTTACCCGTTCCTTAGAGGTGTGTCCTTCTTGTCCTGATGCTAGTAGATACAAGTGCAGAAGTAATAATCTGCTAGATCTCTTATGGTAGCAAAGAGAAGGGCTTGGTATCTGTTCACCTTTGTTTCTTTAACTGTTTAATATCTAACTTTGTATGTGGAGGCACCATCCACGTAACTCTTAAGCACCACTAAAGCTTCCATTGTTTTAACAACCCCATTTGTAGTTAAAGGCATATTAGAATTTTTTGTAACCAACATGTTTCACATTTTAAAGTTTCAGATTTTACCATTACCCATTTATCCTTATACAGGTGTCCTTAATGATATTATGGGTCCATACTGATAATATATGACAGGAACAGTTTTTGGTCTCTACCAAAGGTTACATTTACTGTAGAGATGATGTGATCAGTGACATGCCCATAGTTTGTTGCTCATTGAGGGATTGGGATCACCACAAGAATGGCTTTGGGACTGTCATAAACAGCAGCTGAAATATCAAATACTCTGGTTGGCTAAAACATGTACTAAAAGTATAGCCAATTTTAAAGACTTAGCAAACATGGAATCGATGCTTATAGAACAGGAGAGAGCAGAACAGATGGAAATTTCAGTATGTTTTTTCACCATGTGAAGTATAACTAGAACATTTCAGAAAACTTTAATTTGGCAAATGAGTATTTAACTGCATTAACACAAGGTAAGTGTCTTTATACTTCAAGTATTTTCAAATGGCTCAATATTTTGATATCTGTTGTTTTTTAAGCTTTATTGAGGTATATTTTATATACCATATGTCATCTGACTTTTAAGTTTCTGTTTTCGTGTGGGTTAAACAAACCCTTCCAGAGTCACCAAACGTGATTTCAGATGTGTGGTTTACTGGTCAGCATAATGGGTGTGTGGTAATTCAGACCTCTTCAACCCCTCAAGAGTAAAAATACGTTTAAGAACTTAGAACCAAAGAAGTGGAAAATCTCCATAATGCCACACAAGCCAAAGTGGTGAAACTGAAAGCTACCCTCATGAATTAAGGCCAGAGCTCTGGCTGGAGGCCTTGGCTCTGTGTGCAGCATCCGACCTCGGATGTCTGGACTCTCCCAGGCAGGCACCTAGCACCACCACAACCTGCTGAGGTTGACTTGGGGCTCCTGGTCTTGTAAAGGGTTATAGAGTTTGAGGTAAAAATGCCTTTCCTTCTGTAGTCAGTCTTGAGCACTCTTTCTTCTGTTTTTCCCTCTTTCTAGATATGAATTAAGTGAAAAGATGTTGTCTGCATGCAACTTACTGAAAAATAATATAAATGACCCCAAAGCTTTGACCAGCAAGGATATGGTGAGTCTGACCTACAGACCCTGTCTCTAGGCTGCCCCTGGGCTGTTGTTGCCTGCACTCTTTCCCCCCAGACTGTTCCTAGTGTGTGTAGGCAGAGTGACCATCCTGCTGCCCTGCGCACCGGACCACTCTGTGAATATCTCCCTCAGGCCTGACTTCAGATCTCCTTTCTCCAGCCTGTACTTTTCTTGGGGGCTGAGCATCTGCGAGGCAAATACTTGTCATGGAAAGGAGGGCTAATTGCATCCATTCGTCATCTTTCTGCATGTCCGGGTGCTTACAGAACCTTGTGATCCTGGAAGCAGAGTCCTGAAATTTTTTAAGTTAGCCTGTGTTTTTAAGAGAAACCTATCTGAGCCGAGGTCAGCATTCCTTTCAATTATGAAACTGTGTATTATGCTCTGATGTGGAATGCAGGCAGTCACTATTTTTAAACCTAGAAATAACTGCACTTGTTGGCCTCTCACAGCTTGAGAGATTTAGAAGCATGCAGCAAAGAGGTAGACAGTTGCCTTAAGGACATGAGTAGCATAACATGGGACAGATAAATATTTCCATGGCCATGGTGAATCACATGTTCTTGCCAAGTATGTTGCTCTAGGGATGTTTAGATTTGCAGTTTCTTTCATAGGTTAGACCAACCTTCTGGTAGACACTTGAATTCAGTGCATTGAGAAGATACAGCGTTTCATGTTATTCTAGATAGTAATGTTCATTTGAATCTTTGCATATTAGTGGAAGATTTAATGTGAAGTTTTATGTTAAATAATCAAAGTCTACAGCTGATGAGAAAGTTGATTCATAGGTCTCACAAAATTGTAGAGTTATAAAACCAAAATGTTAAGACTGGAAGAGACTTAGGGAATTACCTAATGCTAGAAAGGCAAATAGTTTTCCTCATATAACAAATACAATCTGAAGAAAAATTGGTGATGGCTAGCACAGGAGAAGGACATACGTGTGCCCACCAGGACACTCTATCCTGGTCTATCCTGCTTTAACTGAAGCCCTAAAGATTATAAGTAGCTGCTAGTTAGTGCTCAGAATGGATGATATCTGTCTTCAGTTCTCATCCCGTGGTTTTTTTAATCCCAACTAAATCATATTACCTTGTTATATGGCATCTTTTTTTTTTTTTAATTATGCTGTCTTTTCACATCTATTTATATTGCTTTAGAAACTTAAATTTATCAGAGCCAGCTGAATCTTAACCCTCAAATATTGTTCTGGAAAAGGAGCATGGCAGTGATGTTTACAGAAGGAAATACTAAATGAAGTCCCTGGGCTAGGGGGGCATTTATGTACATGTTGAACTCTTATCAGTATAGACTAAGTGCCTGTCTGTACCTTGGTCACAAATAATAAAACCAGGAAAGGTCACTGCAGTGTTAATATTTCCCTCTAGGTTTAACCTGAACTTAAAACTGATGCTTTCAGACCCCAGATTTTATAGCTGTTATATACTTTTACTTTTACCTTCCCCATTGTTATTGCTGTTTAGTCACTAAGTCTTGTCGGACTCTTGTGACCCCATGGACTATAGCCCTCCAGGCTCCTCTGTTCATGGGATTTCCTTGGAGTGGGTTGCCATCTCCTTCTCCGGGGAATCTTCCCGACCCAGGGATCGAACCTGTGTCTCCTGCATTGGCAGGTGGATTCTTTACCACTGAGCCACCAGGGACTCTACCCATAATACTAGGTTATGTGATCCTCAGGGAGGACTTAACATTTCTGGGGCCCCAATTGTCAAGCATATTCTTAGCACACACTCCAGGATTGGTCCATTTTTTGTTAATTGAATATTCATTCAGTAAAGACATGTTTAAAGTACTGTGCTATGAAAAGTCCCAAATGTGAATGATCACAACACCAGGGCCATGTAACCATATCAGGACACTGAATATGTAGCTATAACAGAGTTTGACACCCAAATGACATAATTGCCCTTCCTTCTGTGTGAGGTATCCAGAGGAATTGAAATCTGAATATGTGAGTGAGCAGAAGAAAAGAAAAATTAGATGAATTCTTTCCTGGTCAGGACCCTTTTCATTCAAGTGACCCAAACTATGAAATGCCAACTTCATGTGTCCACAGCCTAAGGGACGGCAAGTGGGGCTGATGACCAGATACAGATGATCCTGATGGGGAAAAGTAATTTGTTTCAGCAAAAAGTAATTTGTTTTTTATTCTCTTTCTGTGGTTGAACATTTTTATTTGGGATGTAGTAAGAATCAGGTGCCTGCATGGTTATGGTCTCCAGCCTAGTGGTGTGGAGATGGATGTTGAAGGAGCTGAAGTTGGACTGGACAGGAAAAGGCAACCTAATTGTGTCAAATGATTTCTCCTGTCCTGATTACTATGAAAATCATTTTCAAGACCAACCTCCCTACATAATATTAATAGTTCAATAATAAATGGACCCTGGCCTAAGTGACTTAACATGTATTACCTCATTTGTCATCACAAACATGGTGAAGGAAAGATATTTTTATTACCCCCATTTTGCAGATGAGGAAACTGAGGCACAGAGTAAGTATCTTACCCAGCTTTGAACAGCTCGTCGATAGCAGAGTCAGAATTTGAGCATCGTGGTATAATTCTTGCATGATGGTGTAGAAGTTAGAACATGTGCATGTGTGCACATCAGAAGATAAACTTCAGTCTGGAATTTGAGGCTTCTCTGAGGGCCCTGGGTTTTATTAGTTGTTCTTTGAGACCGGATTCTATCTGCATGTACTTTGACTATAAAAGGCCTGATTTCTTGGGCTTTCAGCTAGGTCTGAGAAAGGTCTATAAATAGAACTACTAAATGGCCAACCGCTTCGTGTCTTGGCAGCGGTTCTGTCTGAACACCCTCCAGCACGAGTGGTTCCGCGTGTCCAGCCAGAAGTCGGCCATCCCGGCCATGGTGGGGGACTACATAGCCGCCTTTGAGGCCATCTCCCCGGAAGTCCTGCGTCACGTCATCAACATGGCGGACGGCAACGGCAATACCGCCCTGCACTACAGCGTGTCCCACTCCAACTTCGAGATCGTGAAGATGCTCTTGGACGCGGGTGCGCTGGCAATCCCTTTCTCTCCTCCAGCAGGCTCAGGTTGTGACTCATCTCGAAGGAGCTAGCCGACCCACTCCTCAGTTCTGTGACCCTTCTAAAAACCTTTCCATTGCTTTTCCCCATGAGACGGTAGGAATCTCATTCTTGAGTCATTCGTGGGAGGCTTGAAGCAGATTCCAGATCTGTTTTGGAAGGTGCCATTGAGGATATTCGTGCTGCAGTTCAGCACACATGACTGACATTTGGTAACACACATGACTCACATTCCCGCCTGCGCTGACTCAGGTAGGCTTGCCGGGTTCATTCTCAAGAGGCAGAACGCTCCTCCTGGGGCCAGAGCCACAGCTTTCCTGTCTGTGGGCTGCTCTCTCTGCTTGGGCCATGACCCCTCTCCAGCCACTTTGCCGAGCTGTGCAGTTAATCACAGTGGCGATCAGGCAAAGCTGCTGCAACGGATTGTGGTAGAAGCATCACTGTTCCCGCCAAAATGCACCCTATTCCTGGGGAATCAGCTTTGAGAAAAGAAAGTGTTATTCTTGAATCTGAATCATAGTAATAAGAACAGTGAAAATGTTTGTTAGTAATTAGAACTCAACCATTTGAGAATATAGCCAATGGATGTATTAAACATGGAGTGAGAGGGTGTTACATAGAAGGGTCGCCTTGAGTAATAGGGAGCTTTCAACTTTTTGTTCAAGTTATCGATACCTTGAGTCTGTAAGTCACTTGATTTCTTTTTGAAATACGTATTTTTACTTCTAATTTGATGGATACAGAATCCACAGTACCTCAATCTGATGAATGAGAATGCAGTGTGAACATCTGATTTAGAATATGCAGTGCAATTGTCCAGTTTTCCCATTCTGCTTCTTGACCCAGCTGTCCGAATTTTTTTCTGCTTTGTTTTGGGAACACTGGATTAATGCAGAGACCAAACAAATCTATCTTTTTTTCTAAGTTTGATTGTTCTCAGTTTAGGGGCCATGTTAGGATAAAACTGTTTCCAGTTTAAAGGAGGAAATTCCAAACCTCCTTCCCTTCAGACTTTCCAGACTATAAACAGAGTTAGTGATACTCTCAGCACAAGTTACTGTTTTAACAGAGACATGGATAATATCCGGGAAAGCTAAGAACAGGATTTCAGGATTGGTTCTGAAAGTAACAGTTTAATCTGCCCTTGGAAATTTTGTATGGGCAGAATATTTTGGTAAACTAAATTATTTTAGTTCCATTGTTGGATGGCTTTGGTTAATCACTTTTCTGGATTTACTTCACTTTTTATAATGCTCACCTTTATAGACTGGGGTTGTGGCTCCATAAAGAGTGTTTGTGAATCTAGAATACCAGTAACATAAGCAAAGAGCCAAATGCCAGAGATAGTAAGAAGCCTTGAAGAGCATGTCTGTTCACCCACTTCTCCACCAGACAGATTTTTTTCTTTTCTTTTCCCTTTTCTATGTTAAAAAATATGCACTATTGTAAATACCATTATGTCCCCAGTATGCAGTTTTTTAGAACTTAAGAACGTTTTCACCATACCGTCTCTTCTCAATCTCAATGACAGAAACACCCTAAGCACTTTAATTATATCTGGTCTCACATAAAAAGTTTCTTGCCTGCACTGTCCATTCCTTTCATTTTATTAGAAAGTGCTGAAGGAACTTAAGGATGCCTGCAGGATAATTTAGGCCCTGTGTGTGTATGTATGCTTAGTCGTGTCTGACTCTTTACAACACTGTGAACTGTAGCCTGCTAGGCTCCTCTGTCCATGGACTTTTCCAGGCAAGAATACTGGAGTGGGTTGCCATTTCTTCCTTCAGGGGATCTTCCTGACCCAGGGATCAAACTCTGTCTCCTGCGTCTCCTGCATTGACAGATGGATTCTTTACCACTTAGCCACCTGGGAAGCCTAATTTAGGCCCTGAAGACTCCTTAAGAATTACGGGACTAGAAGAGCTCTGGTTTATTGAGTCTAGGAGTCCCTGACAGTTTGTAAGGGATTTAACTAAAGTTGCTGTCAGACCACAGTTCATAGAGCTGGGTGTCATGTGATTGGATTCTGATTCGAAGGGTCCCAAATGAGTCGGAGCATCAAGCTCAGGGTCTCAGAGTGAGCCGTGGTTTATGAGTGGGGAACACCATATTCAGTGTTCCTGCATAAGCCTCTACAAATCTTTCTTTCTCTTGTAGCTCTGATCACCTTCTTCACTCCAAAACGGTGATGTTCTAGACAGAGATTAGTGTCTAGATCCCACATTATGTTGTATTCTTCAAAGCAACCATTACTTGGAACAGCCTCCCAGACTTCCAGGCTGTTTTAGTTCAACCACTATTTGCAAACAAGAGGGGCTGTGAAAGCTTGCTGTCATTTCTCACGAGCTAGAAAAAAACTTTTTCTTTGGTTCGGTATGAAAACATCTCTCACATTTCCTTCTGACTCACTCTGGGACTTTGACTGCTGGAGGCCATTTCGCTGGGCTTTCCCATACTCCATACCTTCAGTTTAGGAGGACAACTGATGCTGTTAGAAGACTGGCTCTTGCCTCAAGAGACTCATGTTTTTGCAGACGTGTGTAACGTGGATCACCAGAATAAGGCAGGGTACACCCCCATCATGCTGGCAGCCCTCGCTGCCGTGGAAGCAGAGAAAGACATGCAAGTTGTGGAAGAGCTCTTCGCCTGTGGGGATGTGAACGCCAAAGCCAGCCAGGTGAGCACACTTACTTGCAGATTCTGTGCTAGTTGGCATAGCTGTGACCTGCACAAGTGCCCTTGCCACGCTCCTAACCACTGAGCACCATCCGTGTGGCTGCCCAGTGGTCCTTGATGACTAAACACACCCATGAAACGCTGGCTTAACCACACAGTGGAAACTTCTCCCTTCTCTGCCTTGCAGTGCATCTGTTTGAAGCCATGTGCACGTGAATTGTGGGTCAGCCTGCCTGTGGGTGACTGGGAGTCCCCACCACCTACCCAGTGGCTGCTGCTCCCTGACTGTCTCCAGATCACAGTGTCTTCCTGCCTGCACAGGGCCCCTCACCTAGATGTGATCACAGTTGACTTGTGACCATCTTCTGAACTTTGTAGCTCCTTGCTATCATGAGACAGATCCTCCAAGCCAAAGGGAAAACTGACTCATGACTTTAGGGTCTTACTTATGATTTCATAGCTCACGAGAAGTGAGTTTCTCCCTGCTTGCCACCACCCAGCCCCAAGTAATTCCCTGTCGATTCTTTCCCGTCGTCATTCTCCCTGCTTCCCTTCCCCCAGCACAGCCCCACTGTGGGCCACACCCTGCCAACCCACCATGTGCTTCTCAAGTCCGCTGTTGTTTCTCCTCACAGGCAGGACAGACAGCCCTCATGCTGGCGGTCAGTCATGGGCGGATCGACATGGTGAAGGGCCTGCTGGCCTGCGGGGCTGATGTCAACATTCAGGACGATGAGGGCTCCACCGCCCTGATGTGCGCCAGTGAGCATGGGCACGTGGAGATCGTCAAGCTGCTGCTGGCCCAGCCAGGCTGCAACGGCCACCTGGAGGACAATGTAAGCTGTCTCCACGGGTGGGGCCTCAAGACCAATGACATGCAGGGACCTGGGGGAGAGGCGGTGCTGCTTGACCAGGGGAGAGAGCAAATCCTCCTTTATCCTCCTCAGGGATTTGTGTTGTCATCCAGGCCACTTCCCTTCACAGCCCAGCTTGGCAGCATCTTCTGTGTACAGACTAATATTCCCATTAACTGAAGCCAAGGGCAGAAAGTGAAATAGGTCTCACTCCAAAATTTATAAAAGGAAGAAGGTGATGGGCATGTACGAGAACCAGTATACTAAAGGGAGGTAAGCAGAGCCACAGTGCAGAAGCGAATTCGGTGTAGGTCACGGCCAGGTGCACGGAGTGAAGAGGACCAGCCCGCCCCCCCCCCCCGCACCCCTGGCCCACTTGGAAACCCGTCAGTGGGGCCCATCCGAGTGAATAATTTGTGCCCTTTCATCAGCTAGGGGATCCGGACTATCTTGGCTTGCTTTCAGCACATCATTCTCGGGCTGTTCCCATCATTGTCGCTTTCATCTCCTTCCTCTCCCAGTTCCCAAACTTTCCCATTCCCAGATAACCCCTTGACTGGAAAACTGGAAAAAATTCTGAGGAAAGCTGCTGATCTGGGTGTCTCCAGACCAAAGAGGAGGAGAACCAATAGGTCATGGCACAGGAACTAACATTTGGGTGGTGACAAGATTCAGAGGTCCAAAGGTCCCAGAGGACTGGCTGGGTTGGTTCTGTTTTTGAAAGTTTATCTCTCTGGAGCACAGGTTGAAACCGGGGCTTCCATTGGCCCCAAGCACTAAAAGATTAGAGGGAAAACATTCTCCTTTGCGCTACACTTGAGATCCTGGTAGGCCCACACCAGCAGGAAGAGCCAGTCAGTGCAGGCATTCACTGGCAGGAAGGACTGACTGGCGTCCGCAGTTGCAGTAACCTCCCCAGGAGCACGTGAGCTGCAGTTGCTCCAGATTCCTTTCACATCCGCTGCAGGGGAGGGCCAGCTTCCCGCTCTCTTTCCTTAAAAGCAGTCTGTGTTTCATGTGCCTTGATTCTGTTTGCTCTTCTACTCTCAGCAAAGAACAGCTTGTAGATCTCGTAATAAGAGGCCATTGAGCCGCAGTGACTTCCAGAAATCCTGGTCCCCTGTTTGCTTCCTTATCCTTCAAGGAGCAAGAGGCTATCCATCTGGCCTCTGGAAGAAAAGTAACTCCCAGAATTCAGAGTGGCAGGGAGGACCCTAAGGTTCAAACCACACACAGATTGTTCCCTGCCGCTGGTGACCAGAAGGGAATCCTTATCCCAGGACTAGAAAGAAAATAAGTTGTGCCATATTTTGTCTTTTTATTATTGTTAATTACTTTTGGTTAAAGTATAGTTGATGTCCAGTATGCTGTTTTGTCTTGATACAGCTTTCAGTTCAGTTCAGTTCAGTTGCTCAGTCTTGTCTGACTCTTTGCGACCCCATGAATCTCAGCATGCCAGGCCTCCCTGTCCATCACCAACTCCCAGAGTTTACTCAAACTCATGTCCATCGAGTCGGTGATGCCATCCAACCATCTCATCTTCTGTCATCCCCTTCTCCTCCTGCCCCCAATCCCTCCCAGCATCAGGGTCTTTTCCAGTGAGTCAACTCTTCGCATCTGGTGGCCAAAGTATTGGGAATTTCAGCTTCAGCATCAGTCCTTCCAATGAACACCCAGGACTGATCTCCTTTAGGATGGACTGGTTGGATCTCCTTGCAGTCTAAGGGACTCTCAAGAGTCTTCTCCAACACCATAGTTCAAAAGCATCAATTTTTTGGCGCTCAGCTTTCTTCACAGTCCGACTGTCACATCCATACGTGACCACTGGAAAAACCATAGCCTTGACTAGACAGATCTTTGTTGGCAAAGTAATGTCTCTGCTTTTTAATATGCTATCTGGGTTGTTCATAACTTTACTTTTATATCCATCTAAATTCCTGCATTTTAATGGAATCCTAACTGAAAATTTTCTTTCCCATATTTAGTGTTTCCCCTCGTATATCCATAAGATATATTCCTGTGAAGCAGCAGGATTCAGTGCTTAAATGTAGGTGTGACTTGGAGTGTTCTACAAGGGCGGTTAGGGCTGTAGGACCCACTCCCTCCCCAAGAGGAAAGTTAAGAGATTCTTGGCAAATTGCAGGGCATTAGAACAGACACCACACTGCTTGATGGCTCATTTGTAATTATAAGAAGAAAAAAAAAGTTACGTTTCTATCCCTGCCTTTGCCTACTGCCCCCTGCCCATGGGCTAGCTGAGTGAATTAGAGCCCTTCCTGGGCAGCCTGTTTTTGTTGAGACTTCCCTGTGTGCAGACATACACACTGACCACTGTGAGGCGATGACACTGGCAACGGGCTGATCCTTGTCTGAGGGGTTGTGCCTCTATCATTCTGACATCGTTCAGGCTTGGCGCCTAAGAGGTCCAGAGAGTTTCCTAAAGAACTGAACAAACAGCTAGACTGGGGAGCCTTACCCAATCAAGAGGGACCGGTGCTGTTAGCTCTTGGCTACCGGGAAGTTTGAGAAACCCAACCTTCTTTGTTTCCGTCTCATCTCCAGGATGGCAGCACCGCGCTCTCGATAGCCCTGGAAGCCGGACACAAGGACATTGCCGTCCTGCTGTACGCCCACGTCAACTTCGCCAAAGCCCAGTCTCCGGTCAGTGTTGTCCACCTGGCGTTCGTACACAGGCTGACAGCCACCAGACTAGTTGGCCCCCTTCCTCAGGGAACTGACAGGACACGCAGGTTTCATGATGATTCTGAAAACCAAAGTTTGAGTCTAGAGTGTAAGAATTCATCATTTTTGCCCCACCCAGAGGGCCAGGAGTGCTAATGGTTAGCACAGCAGATGCTGGATGCCTGCTTGTCCTCACACCCTTACAGGAAGGATTTGTTCTGGACAGAGTTAACCAAATGGCACATTTTGAGCCCATAAATGCACATTGCCTTCCTGGCATCTTTCTTAAAGCAGACAGTGAGCAGCAGCCCGTGGTCCCAGCGTTTCCTCTCAGCAGGAAGTTGACTTCCCAGGACAGCTGGAGGTGGCTCTGCCAAGCCCACTGGCCTGAGAGCAGCTCCCGCTGGAGGACCGTGTATGGGGTTCCAGCCCTCCTGGCTCTGGCTCATGCGTGGTACTCATGGAGTTCCTGTGTCACAGAGGACGCATCTACCTGAGGTCACTGACTAACCCCCAGTTTTTTTTTCCTTTCCTTTCCTGGTCTCTAGGGCACCCCTAGACTTGGAAGGAAGACATCTCCTGGTCCCACCCACCGAGGGTCATTTGACTGATTGTGTGCAAATAGCCGTCCATTTACATGCCACCACTAAGCTGCTAATTGTTCCTGTTGGGCTGACAGACTGAATGTACGTTGTGCCTGAGCTCACCAGCAAACAGAACACAGAAAGCCGGGGGCTGAAGGCTGGAGCTGCCAGGGGAAGCTGAGCCAGCAAGAGATTTCTGGCTGGGCACACAGGCCTCCCTTCTGGCCATCTTCCCTCTGTGTAGGGCACACTTGCTGTTGAGTCTCTGCTCCGTTATGTACAGTTGTAGGAAATTGTAACCTGACCTGAGTGGGCAACTTCTGTTACTTCTGTTCCTGCTCTCCACACCCCCACCACTGCTGAAAAGTATCAAGTTCTCACTGGCATGGTGTTTTTAAAACTTTTCCACAAGTATTTATATTTACTAAATGTGGACCCATTGGTATATTTACTAAATGTGGACCCATTGGAAAGTTCTTTGAAAGCTCCATTCCAGGATGGTTTTGTTGATTTTCCTTTTGTCTTTATTATTTTAAAATAAGGAAGTTGAGATGACTTTGATCATGAATGAATCAGGCCTGGGCTGGTAGGTTTCTGGTTTTAAAAATAAAAGGTGGAATGTCTCAATAAGTATAAAACTTAACAAAAGGAAGTCTATTCAGTTGGTTTTATCTAGGTGGCTGTATTATATGACATTTTATACAAAGGGTATCTATATAAAATTGACACAGTATTTTGAACTTTTATATTCCATAGTAACTGAAGACATGAAGAACGACATGTAATGTTGCCGTATTTTTATTAATAATTGCACAATTCTGTGTCTAATGATGAAAGTTGAATTGTGTTAGAGAAATTGGCTATCCATTGGCCTCTAGAGAAACATAGTGTAGTTCTCCATGTATTTATGGATTCCTTTATCCCATGTCACATTTACTTTGGTCTTATATGTATTTAAATGTTTGAAGTGCCTTAGACTCTTGCCATATTTTCAAAATAAAATTTCATTAAGCTCTTTTACTTGTCCCTGCTTCATTTCTGACAGCTGTCTGCCCCGATCCTTTTGACTTACAGCAGTGGCAGCGAAAGCTGATGGGCGGAGGGTGACTGCCCTGTCCACTCGTCTTAGGCTCCAGCAAAGGGAGACGCCTCCAAGCGCATGACTTCATCTCCAGCTCTGCTCATTACTCAGGTTGCACAGCAGGAGTCTCAGACTTAAGACCTAATTAGGCAGACAATTCATCAGACAGGTAACCTCACAGTTAACTCCTAAGCTAACTCTTCTCTGGTGCAGCAGCACTGGTCCTTGACTCTAGTTTGGGGGGCAGCTGCTGGGTGACTGGTTGAAACCTGCAGGGATGAAAAGGGAAAGATGAAACTATACACACATTATTCCAGCGTGCTGTTGGCTCAGCAGCACCTGTTTTCAGATACTTTGTAAAAAGTGAAGGGAATGATTCTCATATGAAATGAAGAAGCATGGCAGCCAAAATGCAACTGTGTTTTGGCATAATTGCTGGTGGTGAACTTTAACCGGTGCCATTTGTGAGAGCCCGGGTGTATGGGAGACGCATCACTGAACCAGGAAAGTGAGGGCTGAGGTACTTGGAGTCGTGAGCACCCCTTTCCCTCCCATGATGGATCTGCTTGCTCTGGGATCTGTGCTAAATTTCATTTCAGATAGTTATTCAAACCCAAGTTCCCTCAGACCTGAAATAGGACAATAAATTAAAGTGGAAGAGTTTGTGTTTGAGAAGTGGGGCTGTGAGTTTTCTGCCACTTAACAGCATGACACGCCTTTTGAGCAAGGAAGTATCTCAGGTGGTTTGCAGTCCTCAGAATTTTCTTTGTTTCATTTGAGAATGGAAGGCACTCATACCTTCCATGCATAAGAAAATGAATTCCTACATCTGCATGCTGCATTTCAGGTTTCTTATGCTGAGTTTTGCAGAAGCAAATGAGTGCTTGTTGTATCTGGAAGGAGGTATTTATGGAGCTAACTTCTGGGTAACATATGCTGGCTTGTGCCTTGTTTGCTCTGCTCGCTCTGGGCACTTAGAATGCTTTTTATCTTGGGATCTTGGCACACTATAAAACCAGCCTGACTTCCCCCATTGGGACAGCTGCGATTTATGGAGGCACCATTCCATAAAGGGATTTGTGGCAGGAGACTTGGGCACATTCCCCAAGTGAGGGCAACAGAGGGCTGGAGACTCCTCAGTGTATTGTCCAGCTTTAGTGAAGAGAAGGCTTAACCTTTAAGTGACAGAGAGCCAATTTCCCGGACATCCTTGTCCTAGAAATGTGGAGGCTAACCTGGAATCCTCCCCAAGACAGAAGGTATAAAGCAGCAGGAAACTTGAGACTGTAGTGTTGAAAAAAAAAAAAAGCAAAACTGACCCCTTGTCCTCCACCATCATGATTAAATGGACTAAATCCTATGCTTACTATGGGGGAGGAGGCCTTGCTCTTGGCAGTAGTCCCCAAAATACATGCAGTACTGGACCCTTCTCCTAAGTTACCAGTACACTAATAAGAAGAATTTTATCCTAGACTTTTGTATTAATAATAATGAAATACTGCAGATATATAACAGCTCTTGCAGATAGAATCAGGTAAGAAAACTGCTATTTTTTTTCCCTCAAAGGCGATAACATTTCTTTAAATCCTAATGATTTAAAACCTTTTGGGGTCCAGGGAGCCTGCTGCAAGTAGAGACAGTTTTATTTTTGTTGAGGCTTTTGTGTAATTGGTTCACAGCATGCATAAGAATTTCCTGAAGGAGCTGATGAAAATGCAAATTCTGGGCCCCACCCTGAGGATTCCAATTCTTAAGGTCTGAGAATCTGCTCTGCTATCAAAGCATCCCAGGTGTTTCCCAGTGTGGCCATTGGTCCACACCGAGAATGTTATCATTCCTGAATTATGAGATGCTATTCATATGTTCTTTTCCAAACAAGTTAGGTGGGGTGGGGAGAGCTATAGCCAAACAAGAAACCTGACATTGAATCAATTATCTTTGGTGAGTAGTCTTCGTGTGGCATTTTTCCACGTTCAGTGATGTTTCTGCATCTCCTGGAATAGTCATTACCAGACGGCCAGGGATCAGGGCTGCCCAGGATCTTTTTACTGTGTTTGTGGTGTAGGAGGAGGAGGTGGCTCTGTACATGAATGAGTGATGGAAGTTAAGCAGGCAGACAGCTCTTGGAGCATTTTCCTAAGTTCATCTTTTCTTTCCTTCCCCACTTCCTCATGAAGCAAGACTTATTACTGTACAGGAAAGAGAAGGTCACGGCCTGTGGCTTTGACTTTGGAATAAAGGCCATTTTCTGTATTCTTTTTTACTGAAAGAACAGTTCTTGTTGAGCCCTGGGCCTTAGCCAGAGACTGTTTGGTGCTTTCTGCCATACGGAAATTACTAATCATACGTTTACTCTCTTCTTATTCAGCATGGCTGTAATTTAGAACCCAGCTGATCATAAAAATATATTTAAAGTACATTTTGTTGAAGGGATGTGGCTAAACCGCTGGTCGCAGTGTTCCAGGGCTGCCCAGGCTTGCCCTCCCTCCCCACCAAAGGCCTGGCTACTTCCTATGGGGAGGAGTTGGGAAGTCACATCAGCTCTTTAAGGGTGAAAGATGGAGCAACTCAGCACTCGTCATGGTGTCCCTGAGATACCTGGCCTGAATTCTGGCAAGGATTTTGTAGAGAAGCTGGAAGGCAAAGTACCGGTGTAGCCTGATTTTGAGGACATTTGGCGAAGGGCTGGCATTTTAGGAAACCAGCTGCCTTCTGCCTCTCCATAAAAACTACTGATTTCATAGACAAGGGAATGGGCACCATATCCCTAACTTTCAGATAATAGAAGCTGCATAAAAAATATTCCTAAGACCAAATGGCATTCTTATACCTGGGGAAAACATATGTTTTACATTTGTTCCCCATTCCCCAACTCAGAAAGATCCAGTTAACGCAGCCCTAGAACCACTATGAAGGGGAGGAAGAGAAAACCCCTGAGCTGCAGGTGGGCAGGAGCTGTTTGCCCAGGGGTGTCAGGGGCAGCTCAATGCTGGAGAGGCTGGCTGTCGGGGACCTCGTGCCAGCAGGGCGGGCCTCTTACTTCTCATGTGTCAGGCAGCAAAGAGATTCTGGCTGTGACTCCATCTGCTGTTACGAAATGCTGAATGTGCTTAAACAAACAGGTAATAAAGGCAACACTCATCAATAAAGGTCTCAGAAAGTTCAGAGAGTTCTCCCTGCAATACACACCCCCAAACCCTGTCTGAAATATGTCCCTCCCCAGAAAAGCCAGCCCTCTGACAGGAAGCTTCATAAGATCAGCCTTCCTGCTTGGGTTTGTAACACCTGCCAGGACTGAAGAGTTCCGGTCCCTGGTTGATAAATCCGAGTTGAATGAATGAGTGTTGGAAGTCTGATGGGGGTTCTCATTAGGAAGGGGAAGGAGAGGCCTGAGAGGGGCTGGGCACCCCTGACAGCAATCTTGCCCCTAGCCTTATGTAGCTGACCTGTTAGGTTTACTTTGTGATCATTCGTCAGGCTGTATACTCATGATTTATGTACTTTCCTGTGGGTGTATTAACTTTAATATTTTTTATTAAAAAATAAAAACATTTTATGAATTAAGATATTCTTGGGGAAAAAAAGATATTGATTTTGTTTGTAGGAACAAAGAGATAGTGAATGTAAGACTAAGAACTCTATGCCCTGCCAGTTCCTGCCAGGTGTTTTTTTTTGTAAACAAGTTTATTTAAACAACAAGACGCTTGACTTGAAGGGAAAACTGTCTAGGATTCATTTCTTTTAGAGTAATTTATCCCTGCTTAAAGACATATTGCCCTACATGTAACAGCTACGTACTAAAAAGTTATAAAATTGTTCTTGGTTTTACAATGATAAATGAAAAACATTAAAATTCTCCAATCGAACAAGGTATGCAAGAATTTTTATGTTGTTCTTTTTTTTGTTAAACAGTGAGAGCAAAATAACTTACTGGAATATAAAGATAAGAGCTGATGAGCATGCCACTAATGGAGAAAAGGGGGTATTTTCATGGAATCAATGTTTTTCCCTATCCCATCTCCATTTTATGTTGATCATAACATACCATTGGCCATTTAGTTTAAAAAAAAGTGCAATATGCTTGTATACATACACCAGTTACTTTATGTACAATAAAGGAATGAGGAAGGGGAAATGAAAGAATAGAGAAACTATTACTGTAGTAGTCAGAGTGTGGTGGAACCAAATTGCAGTTTTCTAATTGAGAATGTCTTCTTGGTCTGGAAGAACAGAATTCTGGAGTAAAGTAGCAGGTTCCCTTTTTAGTAGACACCTCCTGTCTGCTACTGGAATACGATTGTATCTTCATCTTCCATCTCCAGCTGTGCAGTTGTGTCTATTTCATTGATTGACTGCCTGTCAAATTGGAATCTGATCTGCCTCATTGACAAGCCCTGTCGTTCACAATAGGCTTTCATTAGTTTACTAAGAGGCCTCTTAATCTTTTTTTTTTTTTTCGACAAGACAGTTCTTTATTGCTATAAAACTACTGTATACCCAACCCATCTTAGAGATCATTGCAATAGGCAACTAGGGGATTTATAAAAAGCTAAAAGTACTTACATTGAATTATATAATTACATTGAATTATATAATAGCAGACCCTGCAATTAACAACGCTGAGATAGGCTCTAAGATTTCCTAGGTCTCTTCAAATTCTCTAGTGAAGATTCTTCCCTTGTTTAGGTTTGCATGTGTTTGGTCCCTGAAAGTTAAATATCATCTGTTGATTTTGATTGCTGGTTTTTGTTTCATTCATTCACAGGGCACATATTCAAGTTTTCTTAAAGGCACATCTTTCCACATCTCTAAGTGTGGCAAGAGTTTCTAACCTGGGATAAAGTGTAAACTCTTTTAAGATATTACTATATGCATTTTGTATATTGTTTTGTTTTTTTCTTTTTTTTCCATTTATTTTTATTAGTTGGAGGCTAATTACTTTACAATATTGTGGTGGTTTTTGTCATACATTGACATGAATCAGTCATGGATTTACATGTATTCCCCATCCTGATCCCCCCTCCACCCGATTCCTCTGGGTCTTCCCAGTGCATCAAGGCCTCTTAATCTTAAACTGCACCACAGAACCATCCTGCCCCACCACCTTCAAATTAATATGATCATTGTTCTCAGTCTTGACTTCTTCCTTGGGCTTTTTATCTGCCATGGTGAGTGCTGGAGTCTCCTAGCTGCCACTTCACAAAAGAGGTACCAGGTCTGCACAGAAGGAGCACGCAAGCGGCACCAGGAGTGGCAGAAGAAGGAGGCCCCTGCCAGTTCTTTTATGTCGGTGTGCAGCTTTGCACAAGTGACTTTGTGACCCAAGCGTATCACCTGCGACAGGAGTCATTCCGATTGTTCTCAGCTCCTCCAGTTGTTTTTCTGGGTATTGCCCTCCCACTTTTGACAGTAGGCGTGACCGTGTGACCTGCCTTGCCCATGAACCCTCAGTGGAAATGACATGACGTGTTCATTCCAGATGGGAGCTTTCAAAGCCAGTGTGCAGCTCCTCAGGTTCTTTTTCCCCATCATGGTGGTCATGGACTCAAGTGTGCAGATGGAAATCAGCCTGGCTGCCCCAGGGTCCAGTGCTGCCCTGTGTTGCAGGTGTATTATGGACAGTACAGTAAATCTTGATGACAGTAAGTTAGGGATGTTAGGCTGCAATTTGTTAACCACAGCATAACTTAGGTTTTCTTTATTGATATAGAAATTGGTGCCAGGAAGTGGGTGCTGCTGTCACCAAAGGGCTTAGCAGCTGATGTGTGGACAGCAGGGACAGTGTCATTGGGGGCTGAATCACAGAATACAGAAGACTATTTGAATGGCTCTTTCTTAGTTTTCCAAGGATGCTCTCAGTTCAGGACCATCCTTGATGCACAGGAGAGAAGGTAACCCACTACTGAGATGTCTTTGTGTACTAAAGACTCAATCTCTTTGGGAAGGAAAACCCTTTCCTAACTATCTCGTGAGACTGACTGTGTCTTACCAACTTGCATTTCTCAAACTTGATCACGCATCAGAATCCCCAGGAGGGATCGTAACAACACAGACTGTTGGGCCCCACCCGGAGTTTCTGATTCAGTAGGTCTTGGAAGAGGCCCAAGAACTGACATTTCCAAGAAGTTCCCAGGTGATACTGATGCTGCTGGTCTGGAGACCACACTTTTGAGAACCACAGCTCAAGGGAAGGAGTGTTATAAGTGGACTTCCCCTTGTCTCAGCCACAGGTGCCTGCTGGATGGGACACCTAAGTGTCTGCACTCTCTAATCTTTGTGGGATTTCCTTTGTTTGTTTGCATTTTCCTGTGACTTAAGTGTTACAGTTAGCCTGTTACATGTGTGGAACTTTTGCTCCCCAATTTAAAAACGGAATTTTGCAAAGCTATGATTGTCTGGTGGCAACTCTTTCTTTCTACAGCTTGTATAATATCGAATGTTTATAAAGCCTGTGTTCATCCAGAATTGGGTTTTAAAATTTGGTCAGAAGACTTTACTTGAATCACAGCAGTCTTGTAAGAAAAAAATGACCCACACATAACACTTAGAAAGAAATCTTTATTTATGCTAATCCCACTGAGTGTCTCTTTGTGTTGGCTTGTTCCCTCATGAATGCTCATTGAGAGAAGTCACGGCCTCCTCCCGAAACCCCAGTGAGGCAGGGGGGAGTGGAGTGAGGCAGGGAGGATCGGGTGTGCAACGTTGCCGTCTCTCAGCTGCCACCTCTGAATTCCATCTCTGTGTTCTTACTCTACCATCAGGCAGAGGCATACAATGGTTTCCCTTTACAGAGCCAGGACAGTGGTCATCTAGACACCCATGCCAAGGTCGGAGAAACAGAGGCATCTGTGAGTGACGGCCTCTGGGGCCCTTGGGACCGAGAACCAACTTGAGGGATTTCCCTGTCTAAAGGCATGACGTGCGTGTCCATAGTCCCAGGGTCAGAGACTGAATTGAGATGAGTAAGAGGGAGGAGAAGTCAGTGTTTCATTGGGAAAGGGGGAAACTTGTTGATATGCTCCCCCACCTATAAATTAATCTCTCAGAGACAAGACTCACTTTCAGAAAGAACACTTGCTGACATTGATTGATGACAGGCCTTGAATGGCCAAAGAATATTAATGACGTTCCTCTATATGCCCCACTCAGTCATTGTCAGAATATATGACTGTATGTATAACCAAATAGCCAGAAGCTTGGTGTCTATCTTAAAAACCCTGCTCTGTGTTCTAGTCTACGTAATATTTTAAAAGGTAGGAGAGAGTACTTCTATTTATCTTCATGTGTCAAGAGTTTGGGACCCCAGCTCAGGAGGCCAGTAATCCTACAATCGCTAGAGCATAGTGAACTTGGGACTATGAATTTGCTTTGCTAGGTTTGTTTCTGTGCTTTTGATCTACACGGAAATGACAGAAGCCAAGCACTGCCACTACCCACCAGTAAGTCTTACAAAGACTACTTTCCCACGATCTGTATGTGTACTGACCTCTACATGTAGATGCCAACATGGGAAATACTAACTGCTACAAACATCCCACCACATCTGGGTAGGGAAGTCACATATTATCCGAAGTCTACGAAAATATAGATAGGTGTCACTTTTCTTGTCTTTGCTTCTCCACCTCTGTTCATGTGATGCCTAATAATGAAGAATGACTTTTCACTTGGGCCCATTTGCTGGCTTCTACCCAGATACTAAATCTGTCTAGAATTGAAGACCAGAGAAAGATATTCACTTTGGGGTAATCAATGCTAGTGAAGAAACAACCTACAGGCACCCGTTTTATTTGAAGGTGAAAGTTGCTTCTAATAATTCTTCCAGGGGTACATCCCACTCTTGATTCTAAGTGGGTGTGTCAGTTACCTATGGCCACGATAATGCTGTGTAACACACAGCTCTCAGAGCCTGTGGCATACAACAATAAGCAGGTGCTACTCACATGTCCAGGTGGTCACTGGGGTGGTTCTGCCAGTCTTGGCCAGTCTCACTCACTTCTGTCAGCTGATTGAGGCCGGCTTTGGCCAGGCAGCCGAGGCAATTCAGGCCTGTTCCACATGCCTCCTGCCACATGGATAGCCCAAACGTGTTCTCACGGCTGCAACAAAAACACAAGAAGGACAAGTGAACAAGGCTCCTCGAGGCTTAGGCTCAGAACTGGCATGTCATCATTTCTGTGGCATTCTTTCAGCCTCAGAAAGTCACAAGACCAGTTCACATTCAAGGAGATGAGGAAGCAAGTTCTGCCTCTTGTGAGAAGAACTGAAAAGCCACGTCAGAGTGTTTGGCTGTAGACAAAAAAGTAAAGGATTCAGAACCATAAAATGCAGTAAATCTTTCACAGTGAAATCCTCCCCCAATGATAGTTCTGGCCAGGGTTTGGTGGTTGCTTAAGAGATACATTTTCATTACCCTCTTTAAATACCTGCGGTAAAGTATGGAGGTACTCAATCACATCTTCTCTTGAGGCTGATGTTTCAGAACGTTTTTACAGAGGAGGCCTTATGTAAGTCCTCAGCATACCTTTATAACTACCGTGATTGTCACCACAGGGGAGCTCCTAACTAGAGTTATCTGCCACAGAGCATCCAGTGACTGTGAACCTCAGCAGCGGACAGAAAATGGTAGCTTGTTGAAAATCCTGGTGAGGTGGGAAAAGGGCCCAAAATCAGAGGGAAGAGAAGAGTGTTGTCATAAAAGAGTCTTGGGAGCTTGTGTAACATGTGAAAGTGTTAGTTGCTCCACCATATCCGACTCTTTGCGACCTCATGGACCATAGCCCACCAGGTTCCTCTGTCCATGCAATTCTCCAGGCAAGAATACTGGAGTGGGTTGCCATTTCCTTCTCCTGGGGATCTTCCTGACCCAGGGATTGAATCCAGGTCTCCTGCATTGCAGGCAGATTCTTTACCATCTGAGCCACCAGGGAGCTTGTAGTAAACATTTTTCTTAATATTTATTTTTTTGGCTACACGGAGTCTTAGTTGTGGCACACAAGATCGTCATTGCATCATGCAGGCTCTTTCTTCCTGGCACGCAGACTCTAGTTGTGTCTCCTGAGCTTCAGAGCACATGGGCTCAGTATTTGTGGCTCATGAGCTCAGCTGCTTCATGACAGGTGGGATCCCAGTTCCCCAACCAGGGGCTGAACCTATGTCCCCCACACTGCACGGCAGACTCCCAACCGCTGGACCACTGGGAAGTCGCCATAGTAAATAACGTTTGAGAAGGATCAGGGTGGGGTACAATTGAGGGAGCAGCTAGATGGCTCCAGTCTGTTCTTTCTGGGGAGCCTCCACCAGAAAGCGGGAGGGGAATTTGATCTCCACAGCCTCTGGCTTCCTCCTGGCAGAATCAGAGATGACCGACATGAGTCGTGTTGGAGTCCTCTTAAGCACTTAGCTGGCAAGCTTGATTTTCACCCCAGGCTGTGGCTACTTCCTGCGGCCAACAGAGAAAAGCCCCATAATCATTTCTGAATTCTTGTCCATGGAGTTGCTCTGAGCCAGTCTTACCACATAAGTCCAGCTCAGTCTCTGGGCACTCGCTAAAAGGTATCACCCATACCCTTTGATTGGCTGATAGCTCAGCTGGTAAAGAATCCACCTGCAATGCAGGAGACCCCAGTTCGATTCCTGGGTCGGGAAGATCCACTGGAGAAGGGATAGACTACCCACTCCAGTATTCTGGCCTGGGGAATTCCATGGACTGTATAGACCATGGGGTCGCAAAGAGTCGGACACAACTGAGCGACTTTCAAAAAAAAAAAAAATACTCTTAGACAGCTGGCCCTAGCCTAACATGTAACACAGAGTGTGGACGTTGGTTGTACCATGCTGGGGGTGTGAATGTCGAGGTTGGGGATGGGGCAGTTGGCAGAGAGGAGAGCTCTACTGCTTGCTAATGAGGTGAAAGGAATCCCTTAATGGTATTGTAATCCTTCTGGCTTACTCTGGGTATAAGCTGTCTACTCACTACTGAATCTACTCAAATACTGAAGCATGCATTCCTGGTCCCACTGGAGCACACAGCAGTCATTACCTTAACACTGCTTCTCACACCTGACGGTAGAAGAACAAGGATAGGAACTGTGTTAACTATCGAACACGGTGAGAGCCACTGAAGATGATGTGGTTAACCAGCTGAGGCTTGATGCTCCTGGTGCTCCTGGAGGAAGTCTGAAATGCCTGTTGGCCCATGGCTTCAGGCGGACTTGGAAGCTGTGCAGGAGCTGAGATGGATGTCTGCTTGCATCCGTGTCAGGGAGGGAGGGAGCCCAGGCCAGGCCAGGCGTCCTCACCACAGCTGACATGCTTGGAGATTGTTTGCTGTGCATGGGCTCCAGGATCACCAGGGCCAGGCTCTGCTACATCTGCAATTCCTTTCTAGAGGCCTCACTTTCCCCACAATCAAAATGGCATGCACAACCAGCCTCGTGTGCTGAGGCTGAGGAGGGTGCCTGGCACGGAGTCGTACAGTTTAGAACCTGCTCCGCGGGACAGATTCTGCACGGCGTTCATGCAAGGCATTCAGAGATACATCTGAAGGGCAGTTGTGCAAAAAGGGAAGAGGGGGCTTTCTTAGTGGCTCAGTGGTAAAGAATCCACCTGCCAATGCAGGAGATATGGGTTTGATCCTTGGTCCAGGGAGATCCCACATACTGTGGAGTAACTAAGCCCCTCTGACACAACTATTTGAACCTGCGCTCTAGAAACCAAGACCCACAACTCCTGAAGGCCACATGCCCTGGCGCCCATGCTCCGCGAGAAAAGCCACCACAATGAGAAGCCTGCACACGCAGGCTACTAGAGAGTAGCTCCAATTCCCTACAAGTAGAGAAAAGCCGATACAGCAACAAAGACCTGGCACAGCCAAAAATAAAGCTTTTTTTTTTTTTTTTTTTTAAAGGGAAGAGAGGAGCTCTATGTTGCCCCAGGAGGAAGGGGGTCTGAGTCCTAAGCCAAAAATCCAACAACCACCACACAACATATGTTTTTTTAAAGATATTTTGGTGTGGACCATTTTTAAAGTCTTTATTGAATTTGTTAGAACACAGCTTGTTTTATGTTTTGGTTTTTTAGCAATGAGGCATGTGGGATGTTAGCTCCCCACCCAGGGATCAAACCCACACCCCCTGCATTGGAAGGCGCAGTCTTAACCACTGGACCACCGGGGATGTTCTCCCACACTCAACACATTTAAATGGCACCCCACGAAGACAGGGACCAGGAACTAAGTTCATTCAGCTAAGTCAACAAAACAGATGTTTGTTCAACTAAATAAAGTTCGAATGAGCACTGCTGGCCCCTCTGTGAGGGTGCTTGTTAAGGGATGTGTAGGCAAGCTGAGGTCCCCGCCAAGGCTGAGACGGCTGTCTGTCCACTTCCTCTGAGCCCTCCAGCTCACTTCATTCATCTGTGCAACCTGGCGTGTCGGCTCCCCCTAGTGGCCAGTGGTGAACACACCCACGCATGAGCCAGTCAGGAGTTACGAAATCAGTGTATCTGTAAGCACTTTCCTGAGAAGGCAACTGCACCCCACTCCAGTACTCTTGCCTGAAAAATCCCACGGACGGAGGAGCCTGGTAAGCTGCAGTCCCTTGCTGTTGTAACTGTTTTTAAGTGTACGATTCAGTGGCATTGAATATATTCACAGTGTTGAATCATCAATCCCATCATCTATTTCTGAAATGTTTTTCATCACCCAAAACTGTAACCATTGAGCAATAACTACTCATTTCCTATTCAGCTTTGCCCCTGGTCACGTTAGTTCTACTTTCTATCTGTGAATTTGCCTTTCTAGATATTTAGTGAAATCATGTAATACTTGTCTTTTTGTGTCTGGTGCATTTCACTTAACATAATGTCTTAAAAAAAAAAAGATAATGTCTTCAAGTTTCATCCATGTTTTAGCCTGTGTCAGAACTTCATTGCTGTTTCTGGCTGAATAGCAGTCCATTGTATATGTATGTGACATTCTATTTGTCCATCTATGGATGGAGACTTGGGTTATCTCACCTTATTTTCAGTGAAGGAACTGAAGTTCTGAGTCGTTCAGGGTCACCCCATTACTTACTGGGAAGCCGGATCAGACAGACTGAGTCTCCCACCTCCTAGGCTCCAGGCTACTGAACATGACATCCTTTTACTTCAGGTTCTCCTCTGGTTTGAAATAGTGAAAATAACAACAACGAAATCTCATATAGCACTTAACTGCCTCCCAGGCACTGTTCTGAGTGCCTCATGCACGTTAACTCATTTCCTTGTTACCACAAGACCTGTGAGGTAGTTGTAGAGCATTACTTTCCCCTCTTAACAGAGGAGGAAATAAGGACAGAGAGGTTCAGGAACTTGCCCACTGCCACACAGCAATTAAGGGACAAAGCCAGGCCAGGAACCCAGCTCCAAAGTCCCTACACTCAATGACTCTACCACACTGCCCCCAGCCTTATAGAGAGAAAAGCTGTCTTCACCAAAGCCACACATCCCAGTTTCTAGTGTTAGAGACTCAATTCCAAGTGCTCTTTCTCTGAGATTAACTCAGGAAGAAAGTTTATCCCAAAAAAAGACTGCAAGTTGAATCTCACCTGCCTTTTACACAAATGCCCATGGCTCTAAAGTCTGCATGGGGTCTCAAGGGACAGAGGCTTCTCCCCTGACCTGGATTATCTGGAAACTTCAGGGCAAAGGAACATCCTCCAGGCCTGGAACTGGTTCCTTGAAACATTCTAGATTCTGCTCAGTTAAAGGCACAGGAGTCTGACCCTGGGGGTGCCCTGACCGCTGAGAGTGAAGTTGGTTTTCCATGTGCCTCTGAGTGTCACTCTCCAGACTACCACAGCCACTGGAGTTAGGGTGAAGCCAGCTACCTGAAGAACCCAGAAGAGTCACACAAGTTCCCGACAGCCCTGCCCCAGGTCTATTTACATCATGTGACTTGTTGACTAGGACGATGGAAGCTTCTAGAAAGAAAACCAAAGAAAATCCATAGCTGCTTTCTCCAAGCTTCTTATACTCAGAAAAGCAAGTGCTGAAGAAATCACTCCCATCCTAAGGAGGAGGAAAATTGGAGGGAGTCCCGCTGTCTCCAGTAAAACAAACAAGGACGCTTAATTTCCAGGCATTGCCGAGAAGATGTATTATTAGAAAGTCTGAGTCCCGAGAGGCTCTGTGTGGCTGTCTGAGTTCTCTAGGTTGTGGTTTCAGCCAGGAAGTCGAAGAACTTCAGCTGATGGGTCAACAAGGACAGAACTTAACCTACCACAGCACACGGGGCTGTAGTTTTGGTAAGACTGTTAAAGTGTCCTCCCGAAGCAACTAGTTGCTGGCTTCTGACATCTCCTTTGGGGAAGCTACAAATTGCTAAGTCTTCCCAGGTGGCACTAGTGGTGTAAAAAAAAAAAAAAAAGTCTCCTGCAATGCAGAAGACACAAGGAACATCAGTTTGATTCCCAGATCAGGAAGATTCCTTGGAGAAGGAAATGGCAACCCGCTCCAGTGTTCTTGCCTGGAGAATCCCATGGACAGAGGACCCTGGTGGGCTGCGGTCCCTAGGGTCAGAAAGAGTTGGACACAACTGAGGATGCACAAATTTCTAAACAGCAAGCAAGGGCACAAATGCACTGCGAGAGTCTATGTATCTGGCCATTTTGAAAATTTCCTCTCCAATCTTACCCACCCACCCACCTGTATTAACCAAGCTTTCCTGTATCAGAATTCAGATAATACAGAAATCAGGTGATGCAGTCAGGGATGGGGGAACTGTTTTTCCTGCCTCAGATTGGAGACTGCAGCTCCAGAACTGTTCTCTGAAACTCAGTAGAACACCTCCCAGCCCTGGCTCTGCATATACAGCCCATGATCCCCCTCTTGCCCAGCAGTCTTCACAGATGGGCACCCTTGAGTTCTAAGGAAGCCAAAGACCCTGTCCAGAGGTGAGGTCAAAAGGAATCCATGGCAGTAGGAAACCAGCAAAACCTGTAGGCTCAGCCGCCCGCCAGAAATGTGCAGGCCCCAGAAGGGTCACACAAGCACCCACCTCTCCTGCCCTAGCTACAGCCAGGACTCACTGACCAGGAAGAGAGAAAGTTTAAGAACAAAAGCCAAAGAGCAGATTCCCTGGTGGCTCAGTAGGAAAGAATCCACCTGCCAATGCAGAAGACAGGGTTCAATCCCTGATCCAGGACGATCCCACATGCTGTGGAGCAACTAAGCCCATGCGTCGCAAGTGCTGAGCCTGTCTGTAGAGCTCAGGAACCTCAACTGCTGAGCCCTTGTGCCCTAGAGCCCATGCTCCCCAACAAGAGAAGCCACCACAATGAGAAGCCCTCACACTGCAACAAACTTGCCACAACAGAGGAAAGCTGTGCAGCAAGGAAGACCCAGCACAGCCAAAAATAAATTAATAAAATTATTAAAAAAAAAAAAAACAAAGAGACTCCACAGCTGCCTTGTCCAAGCCCCTTCTGCTTGGAGCACCAAGTGATTAGGAAATCACATGAGATCACGCTTGTGAAAGCATTTTGCAAACTTGCACAGGTGTTCTAGAAGCATTAACTATTTTGCTAAGCATAAGGGAATTTTTTTCTTTGAGGCAAGATGGTCTTTCATCATCCTAAGTTTTGCTCCCAGAGCAGACAGGCGCTCACACAGAAATAGCATCTTCCGAGTTACCCCAGGAGCATGGACAGCACGGGCTGGTGTGAATGGACCAAGTTGTGGACGTCCTCGTTCAGATTGGATTGTCCACTGCAGCACCGAACCTAGGCATGCGGCTCTGATGGGGAAGAGCAAGAAGGTTTTCTGAGAAATCTGCTGCCTGTCTTTGTTGGGTGTGAGGATGAAGGAATTAGGACCTGCTGTGAGCAGTGCCAGGGCTCCATTCACTCTGGTGTTTCTCTCAGTGTTGGGCTGACTCCATCACTCCCCTCGGCTGCCCTGTAGAATGTTCAGGGCTCACTCCCATGTATTTCACAATCCCCTCCTCTGTTACAGCTCCCTCAGCTGTGCTCCCATGCAGTAGCAGCTGACATCTGTCCGTTCCTGCCTGTTCTCCTGATTCTATGCTAAGCCCTTCACATGCATCACCTCATCCAATCCCACTAGCTGGGTGATCACCAAGCCCACCCGCCCCACCTCCCTTGCAGCTCCGTGTCCCTTCCCTTCCCCCACTGCCAATTCCTTAGTTCGGGACACCCCCACTCCTGGTTTGGCAGGAGGGTGTCAGGATTGGTCTCCCCACCACAAGGCTTGTCCCTATTCAGCACAGATGTATTATTCCCTGTTTAAAGCCACCAGATGGCTCCCTCACTTTCCTGCTCAGTCTGGCTTCATGAAATAATCATCATCATAATTTGAGTTCAGCCTCATCACATTTCCCCTACACTTTCCAACTGAGCCAAACCAAACTGCCACGGGGGTTCCTAAGCTTAAGCCCTCGAGCCATCCACTTTGTTACTCAGAGCTTCCGCCCAGTGTGTTCATACGAGAGCTCAGGCTCCTTGAGTTCTCTCCACTTCCGAACATCAAACACTGGGTTCTTTGCCAAGGAAATGTGTCTGCATGATCCAGAGAAGCATGGCCCCAACAAGGGTTATAATGTGTGTGTGGTTTTGTCCGTATGACACACTCCTAACACATCCTTCCATCTGGTGGGAAGGAAGGTGGTCAGTGTGGACGCTGGAGCCAGCTTGGTCAGGGGTTCCGACGGGCCAATACCAGCCTCCTGTACTGGTTCTGAGTTTCGGGGCAGGGCGGTGATGCACCATCCCAGCCCCTCTTCTCTCCACTCTCGGCCTGATAGCATCAGTGCCGCCATCCTCACTAGACCGGAAGCTTGCCTCCTCCCCTGCAGAGTGTTTCTTCTCACTCGTGAAACTTAAATGGCCAGGAATGTTGGCATATAAAGTAGAGTGCTTCAGACTTCATGGTGGTTCAAGTGGGAGATTCTCCATCTTTGAAAGCACGATAAAGGCAGAATTGCATTGTCCTGCAGGTTATTGGACGTACCGTACTTCATACCAAGTAAGATGAGGGCCCGAGGAGGGCTCCCTGGACCAGCTCAACTAGATCTGGCTCTTACCCTAACTTCACTCGCTCTCAGGGAAATCTCAAGAGATGAGCCTTTTTTGGCCTGTGTTAGAAACCCAAGATTTTGTCTTTGTACTAACATTCTAAAATATTATGAGATTAGAATAAAACATCATTAAAGTAAACTTCTTTCCTATAAAATGAGATTATATACTCTTCCTGTTCTACAATTAGATTTTTTCAGGCTTCCCTGGTGGTTCAGTAAGAATCCACTTGCCAATGCAGGAGACCCTAGAGCCGGTGCTGCACAGCAAGAGAAGCCCACGCACTGCAACTAGAGAGCAGCCCTCGCTCTCCACAGCTAGAGAAAAGCCCAGGCAAGAAAACCTTGCAAAAATTAAGAATCTCCCGCTTGAACCACCCTGAAGTCTGAAAACCCTGCACAACCAAAAATAGATAAAATTATAAAAAATGAAAGATATTTTTCACTCCAGTAAAGATAAGGAAAAGAGAATTTAAAGAGGTCTACTTTCTTTCAAAAACTGAGAATTAAAATACTGTTTAATGATAAACTCTTGCAATGTTTCATCTCAATGAAAATGCTTTTTTTTTTTTAAAAAAAAAAAGCAAATTTAATGGAATCTTGGTCTCCTACAGTGTTGACACTTGTCGCTACTCTGATTTCTTTTTTTTTTCACTCTGATTTTTTTATCTCCACATTCATTTTTTATTCTTCAGTCCTCCCTGTTTCCTGTAATGAATTATGAAATATTTTACAGTTTGTGTATATATTTAATAGTTGTACATATTCTTTTCCTAATGTAAAAGAATGCAGAGTTTATGGCTGTACATATCTTAAGAGTATGCAGGAAGCAAGAAGCAAGACCCATACCCTCTGCCCAGGCCAGGGGAGCTGTGTGTCCTGTGGCTCTCTGCCCCCTTGTGTCTGCATTGGGGTACTTCATGGTCCTCAGACCTGCATCATCTGAGATGGATCAAGTCCTCCCTCCCGTCATACATCTGTTCCCCAGGCCACCCCCAATTCTGTGAGATGGGAGAACAAGTGCTCCCAAGCTCCAGGAGTAAAATGAAGGAATTCTGCAATCAGACCTCTTTTAGACTCATGCTTTCCCCCTTCACAGCTGAGACCGTGGGCAGCTTTTTAAGCATTCGTTTACCTTTTTAAGCATTCTTTACCTTTTCAAGCATTCGTTTCTACATCTATAGAATGTAGATAATAAACACCTGCCTCCTGACTTGTGGCTACTGAACTTCTAGCAAGCCAAATGGATGTAATGTTGTTGTCAAGATTAAATGAAAAATCATTGTTGTTGTTGTTCAGTCACTAAGTTGTGGTCAACTCTTTGCAGCGCCATGGATGGCAGCACAACAAGCCTCCCTGTCCCTCACTATCTCCTGGAGTTTGCCCAGTTCATGTCCATTGAATTGGTCTTGCCATTCAACCATCTCATCCTCTGTTGTCTTCTTGTCCTTCTGCCTTCAGGGTCTTTTCCAATGAGTCGGCTCTTAGTATTAGGTGGCCAAAGTATTGGAACTTCAGCTTCAGCATCAGTACTTTCAGTGAGTATTCAGGGTTGATTTCCTTTAGGATTCAATGGTTTGATCTCCTTGCTCTCGAAGGGACTCTCAAGTCTTTTCTAGCACCACAGTTCAAAAGCATCAATTCTTTGATTCTCTGCCTTCTTTTTGATCCAACTCTCACATCCATATATGACTACTGGAAAGACCATAGCTTTGACTACACAGACCTTTTTTGGCAAACTAATGTCTCTGCTTTCAATACACTGTCTAAGTTTGTCATAGCTTTCCTTCTGAAAAGTCATTAAGTGCCAACAAGTCATAGACCAATGAATACTTCCAGAACAAATGAAAGAATGAGTTAGTAGCTGGGAGGAAGCTTGAGGCCATCGGTCCAGCTTCCTTCCCAATGCTCCTCTCTTCTGAGGACCCCAGTGAGATGGGGAATAAGAGTGACAGTTGCTAAGGGTAAGGATGTCTTTCTGACAGCAGCTCTTGCAGCCAATTCCAGATTCCTAAAGATGAGATCATCGAAAAAGCAAGAGAGTTCCAGAAAAACATCTATTTCTGCTTTATTGACTATGCCAAAGCCTTTGACTGTGTGGATCACAATAAACTGGAAAATTCTTAAAGAGATGGAAATACCAGGCCACCAGACCTGCCTCCTGAGAAATCTGTATGCAGGTCAAGAAGCAACAGTTAGAACTGGACATGGAACAACAGACTGGTTCCAAATAGGAAAAGGAGTACGTCAAGGCTGTATACTGTCACCCTGCTTATTTAACTTATATGCAGAGTACATCATGAGAAATGCTGGACTGGAGGAAGCACAAGCTGGAATCAAAATTGCCGGGAGAAATATCAATAACCTCAGATATGCAGATATCACCACCCTTATGGCAGAAAGTGAAGAGGAACTAAAGAGCCTCTTGATGAAAGTGAAAGAGGAGAGTGAAAAAGTTGGTTTAAAGCTCAACATTCAGAAAACTAAGATCATGGCATCTGGTCCCATCACTTCATGGAAAATAGATGGGGAAACAGTGGAAACAGTGGCTGACTTTATTTTTTGAGGCTCCAAAATCACTGCAGATGGTGATTGCAGCCATGAAATTAAAAGACACTTACTCCTTGGAAGGAAAGTTATGACCAATCTAGACAGCATATTAAAAAGCAGAGAAATTACTTTGCCAACAAAGGTCCATCTAGTCAAGGCTATGGTTTTTCCACTGGTCATGTATGGATGTGAGGGTTGGACTATAAAAAAAACTGAGCACAGAAGAATTGATGCTTTTGAACTCCGGTGTTGGAGAAGACTCATGAGAGTCCCTTGGACTGCAAGGAGATCCAACCAGTCCATCTTAAAGGAGATCAGTCCTGGGTGTTCATTGGAAGGACTGATGTTACAGCTGAAACTCCAATACTTTGGCCACCTGATGTGAAGAGCTGACTCATTGGAAAAGACCCTGATGCTGGGAAAGATTGAAGGCAGGAGGAGAAGGGGATGACAGAGGATGAGATGGTTGAATAGCATCACAGACTCGATGGACATGGGTTTGGGTAAACTCAGGGAGTTGGTGATGGACAGGGAGGCCTGGCGTGCTGCGGTCCATGAGGTCGCAAAGAGTCAGATGTGACCGAGCAACTGAACTGAACTGAGCTGAAAGATGCGAAACTGACTGGCCTAGTTGGGTTGGGGGCCTGCTACTGGGCCAGGCCAGGGGTGTGCTAGGTTAATTAAGAGAGACAAAGAAGGGGTGGGTCCTTGTGAGCTGGACTGACATTCTGGGGGGTATTTACTAAACCATGTGAGAGCCTGAATCAAATAGCAGAGGCAGCTGGACATCTGTGGGGAAAAAACCCTCTTGAGATGCAGAATTAGGTCACAGTGAATCAGTGTGAGTTGGGTCTTGGTAAGGTCATCATGAAGGTTGAGAAAACACAGGTGGCTAGACTCTATACAGTGAACTTCTATAAAGCCAGGTTGTTGTAGATTGATTCATCTCATCCATCTGCTTCTAAAGAATCAACTGATGCAACTATCATTTTTATACCTGCTTCAAATATACAAAAACCAAAGACCCAGAAAGGTTAGACCTCTTGCTTGATGTCACAGAAATAGTTTGTTCGAAGCTAGAATCCAAGCTCTCCACATTCTGGCTGAGGTCTCCTTCTACTGCAGCACAATAGTCCCCAGGCAAGGGACAGGTCCCAGAGGAAACTGTTGGTTTTTCTGAGAAGGGCAACTTCCAGGAGGACTTGACAAGCTGGACAGGAAGCATCACCTTCTAGACATGGCCCTCAGAGACAATGAGTATGTATTTCTATGCTCTTTAATCCTTACTGACCCCTCGCCTATTTGAGGTAAAGGGTCTTTTGAAGGAAAAATTATCTTTCCTATTAGCTGTATTGAACATATTTCAACATTAGGAAACAATCAGAAACTAACTTAAGAAATGCTTTTCACAAAGAAATGAATGCCTTTTAGTCTTTATAAATAATCTGTTTCTCGGTTGTTTTTCAAATTTTCAAAAATCAATACAATATTTTTAGGTAGTACATTGTTACAGAGGTTCCCTGGTGGCTCAGAGGGTAAAGAATCTGCCTGCAGTGCAGGAAACTCAAGTTCAATCCCTGGGTCGGCAAGATTCCCCTGGCGAAGGGAATGGCAACCCACTCCAGTATTCTGGCCTGGAGAATTCCATGGACAGAGGAGGCTGGCGAGCTACAGTCCATGGGGTCACAGAAAGCTGGACATGTCTGAGTGACTGACACTTTTACTTTTGTAAAAGAAGCTCTATGTGCACTGTAAATTATTACCACAAGGCTAGTGAGGCTGCCCCCATCATCTTGGCCTCCTGATGTCCATACCTTTGTGATGTCTCTTCTGTTACAAGTGGGTGGCACCTGTGACTTGCTTCCACCCATACAGTTGGGCAAAGGCGATAGGCTGTCACCTCTGTGATGATGTTACATAAGATTGTAATGTCTGTCTTGCAAAGAGACTCACTTCGTTATAGGCTTTGAGGAAGCAAATGATCGTGTTGGGAAGACCCATGGGGCGAGGAGCTGAGGGCCGTCTCTGGTTGACAGCCCCTAAGAAAGTGAGGCCTTCAGAATGAAACCTACCAGAAACTGAATATGCCCAACAACCATGTGAGTAAGGAGGTGGTTCCTTCACCACTCATACCCCAGATGACACCACAGCCTCAGTTGTCACTTTGACGGTAACCTTGCAACAGACACAGCTAAGCTGTGCCTGGACCCCTGGCCTATAGAAACTGTGAGATAATGGATGTGTATTATTTTAAGTCACTGGGTTTATAGTGATATCCTTAGATAGCAACTGATAACTAACACAACCCGCTAACACAAATATGAAACAATCATATTCTTATTATCCAGAAATTACAGTTGTATTAACAGCTATGTTATATCCTTCTGGGTAAAATTCATACATCTTTAATTGAAAATTACAGTGAAGCAGAAGCAAATACATTAAAAAAGGAAAATCCGTCCTCTCCTTCTTTACCTTATTCCCCTTCCCAACTTCTGTAGGAAAACCAGAGTTTAAAATTTTGTGTGTTTTTCTCTTTCTCTCCCTCCATCCTTCAATCCATATATAGTATGTAATAAAACTGCACATATGTAGCACACATGTAAATAATACCTCTTGCAGAAGTATATTTTACATATTTTAAAATAGAAATGCACAACTAAACAAAAACACTGGGATTATTTTATGTTATTCTGTACCAGTTGCTCAAGTCAAAAAAACTAGGACTCACCTTTGTTTTTCTTTTCCCCTTACTCCCCACATCCAAGTCACCACTAAATTCCATTGTTTCCATCTCTGAATATAACCCAGGTCTACCTAATTACTCGTCACTATCACCACTATTTCTGTAGGCCAAGCTGTCATCTCCTCTGGCCCTTTTCCTATCCTAAGTGACCCCTGCTACAGCCTTGCCCTCGACCCTCCTCTTCACATCATGGCCAGAGTGGCTGCTAAAACCTGAGTCAGGTCATGTCACCCCTCTGCTTAGAACCCACCAGAAGAACCAAAGTTCAGAATGAATGGGGAAATGGGTGGATGTGCGTGCATGTGTGCTAAGTCTCTTCAGTCATGTCTGACTCTTTGCAACCCCATGGACTGTAGCCTGCCAGGTTCCTCTGTCTATGGATTCTCCAGGCCAGAATACTGGAGTGGGTTGCCATTTCCTACTCCAGGGGATCTTCCCGACCCAGGGATCGAACCCAGGTTCCTGCATTACAGGCAGATTCTTTACCATCTGAGCTACCTGGGAAACCCCAGGAGGATATAAAGGAGGAAAAAAATGTGAAACCTTTATTTTAAAACAGTTTCAAACATGTCAAGCCTACTCTTTCTCTTTCAGTTTCTTGTACCCCAAGCAAATATCAGTATTGTATTATAGTTGGACCTGGACATATATGTTCTTTATTAATATTTGAGATTCTGACTACAGCTGCATACAAAGGGGCAAATTGCTGAAAGATCCATCTTCCACCAGAATATCTGACCACTCGCCTCATCTACACTTGCCTCGATGTGTCATTACCATCCGTAAGGATCTTTTTGAATCCCTTAAGAACAGTTTATTCAAACCCACAAAGAATTTCTTTATCAAGAGGGTTATGCCTACAGTGAGGACACTCCCTCTGTCTGAGGGTGGAATGTCCTTGGTAAGACTACAGTCAGGGTTGCCTGGATTAGAACCCATCCCTTCTCCGGTGTCCACAGCCTGGAAAATGAAGTCCAGTCTCCTGATCTTGCACACATGACCCTCCCTCTTCTGACCTCACCCACCTCTCCAGCACACTCTCCTTCCTGCACACTTGCCACTTCCCTGCCCCCATTTCCCCCTCAGAGCCTTTGCATGTGTGGCCATTATCTCTCATTTTTGCATATCTAAATCCTACTTATCCCCCTACCCGCCCCCAACAAACCATTCACATCTTAAGCAAAATATTCATCAATTTATCAACATCCAATGATGAGCCTCAATAATAAAGTAACCCTGTGTCCCAGAGCACTTTCTCTTCCATCCGTGATCACTTTGAGTTATTCCTGCAGCACACCTATCCCCTTTTGCCATTAGACACAATGCTGTGTGGACTGAATATGCATTCTGAAATATTTTCCTTAATTAGATCCTTATTATAGAAAATAAACAATCCATCCCAGTACCCTCCTCCATACTGCATGGGCCACAGACTCTCCTCTGCCAGTGAGTAACTGTAAATGCGCTCAGCTAAGATGACTCACATGGCATGGTGAGATGAGAGCGCTTTGCAGTGTTTGTAACTCTGCTGAAGCCTCTCTTTCTGCCAGTTACTTTCAGTTTGCACCTATCATGGCTGAAAAACTGTTCATAAGTATAGCACTAGACCTATCACAAAGAAGCAAAAAGACAAGCAGAAGAAGATGTTAAAGTGTAAATCTGACAGTAGCTCTAGGTAACTACGGGAATGGTTGAGAGAGTAAAGGAAAAAGATCAACAGGAAATTACAGATTAGCGGAATGACTTTGACGTTTTTAAGAACATTAATAAAGCTCGCTGCAGCCCAGGAACACTAACCAAGAACTAGAGGGATGGCAGATGACCGCAGTCATAACCAGGAACATATCAATTGTTCATGGACAAAGCCCCACCATATGTGCACAGCTGACTCTGCATCTCCTTAGGGATGAGGCCATGTGAACCACTTAGAGGCTGATTTAAGTAGCACTTCTTTATTCAGGAATGCCTCCTTCATGCAAAACACTAGTGCACATACAATACTTTCGTTTCTATTTATTTTGCTTTATTTTCATTTATCAAATTGTGCCTTAAAATCTAAATGTATTCTAGATTGAATACTGCTTTGAACATGGTAGTCACTGAGAAAGAGTGCTTTCAACAACTGAATGTGAAAATGCATATCTAGAGCACCTTGCTCTAGATACAGAAAGTGTGAAAGTAAAAGCGTTAGTCACTTAGTCATGTCCAACACTTTGTGATTCCAAGGACTGTAACCCACCAGGTTACAGCCACCAGGCTCCCCTGTCCAAGGAATTCTCCAGGGAAGAATACTAGGGTGGGTTGCCAGTTCCTTCTCCCGGGTATCTTCCCGACCCAGGGATCGAACCCAGGTCTCCTGCACTGCAGATGGATTCTTTACCATCTGAGCCCCCAGGGAAGCCCAATCTGGATACAGAAGGTGCTTGGCAGAACAGTTTTCTTTAAAAGTTTTCTCTTACTCACCCAGGTTAGCTCCCACAGCCTCTTGCGTTGTCGTTCTTGTCACAATATAGTGTGCATATTGTCTATCTTTTCCACGGGCCTGATAAGGCAAAGTTGTGGACCAGTCTCAATAGGAAACATGCCACATCCAAACTGGGAAGCTCAGAAAGAGGGATAATTTACCGAACTACCTTCCCTGGTAGCTCAGACGGTAAAGCATCTGCCTGCAATGCAGGAGACCCAGGTTCGATCCCTGGGTCAGGAAGATCCCCTGGAGAAGGAAATGGCAACCCACTCCAGTACTCTTGCCTGGAAGATTTCATGGATGGAGGAGCCTGGTAGGCTATAGTCCATGGGGTCAGCAAAGAGTCGGACACAACTGAGTGACTTCACTTTCCTTTCCTTTCCTTTCCTTTCACCAAGCTAAAGTCTGGGTACTGGGAAGTCACAGAAAACGCTGGAGCACCTAGAGCTGGTAAAGCCAGGAGGAGTCATGTGCCAGGGCCTCCTTCATTTGAGGGACATGGACAGGATGACACAACCATGCAAGGACAGAGCAGGGGAATCAACACCCCTATCTCAGTCCATTCCCACTATCCAGTCTCCGCCAGGGCTCCCTGTTGGCTGAGGGCCAATGCCAGAGGGCAGGGAGCCCAGGGATGCCGTCCACAGAACTGCCCTTCTGTGGCAGAGATCAGGGTGAAGAGGGTGAGGAGTGGGTCTGGCTGGGCAAATGCGAGGTATCAAGACAGTGTGCGTCCCATATAATATTTATGTCCTTCGGGCCTAGAACAACCCTCATTTAAGATTTACATCTCTAGTGCCCAGGAAAATCCTTGATACTAAGGGGGAAATTATAGTTATATTTCAACCATATTGTCAGGCACTAGAGATATAAACATAAATGTTAATAACTATTTGGCTGGAAGGAGAGCACAAAGGATAAATTAGAGATGAAGGAAGAAAACTTTTCTGAGACAGGTATGTGTGATGAATGGAAGGGTACATGTTTGCCGGGCTTTAAACCTCCTCTCTGGGGACTGAGTCAGGTGCCCCAAAGGTGAGGGTTAGTTCAGGTCATTTGAAAAAAAAAAAAAAACTAAGCGTATAAGAGCAGTCCATCTTCAACTATCCACGGGTGTCAGAGTAAAATGAGTTTTCCCAGATCCTGCACACTTGACTAGTTAATAGCAGTATCTGTCAGGATGGAATCAGTTATGCTATACAAACAAACAACATAAAAATTTCAGAGGCTTCATCTGGGTGTATACTCAAAAGAATCGAAAGCAGAATCTCACAGAGATATGGGTATATTCAAGTTCATAGCAGCTACAACTGCCAAAAATAAGAAGCAACCCAAGTGTCCATCTGTGAATAAATGAATAAACAAAATGTGACATATTATTCAGTTTTAAAAAGGAAGAAAATCCTATCACGTGCTACAACATGAATGAAACTGGAGGATATTATACTAAGTCAAATAAACCATTTACCAAATGACAAATTTTGTGTGACTCCACTTTTATGAGGTACCTAGTGTAGTCAAATATATAGATGCGTAAAGTTAAATGGTGGTTGTCAGGGGCAGCGGGGAGGGGAGGTCAACATGTTGCTGTTTCATGAGAACGAGTTTCTGTTTTATAGGATGAAGAGAATCCTGGAGATTGTTTGCACAACAATGTAAATATACTTAAGACCACTGAACAGTACTTAAAAATGGTTAAGATGGTAAATGTTATGTTAAATATATTTTACCAAAGTTTTAAAATGTTTTTAATTTAAAAAGTTAAGCGGCTTAAACCACAACAATTTATTTCTCACATCACTACATTTTCATCAAGGGTGAGCTAAGGGCTCCACTCCATGTTCATATTGTTCTCCCTCTGGACCAGCTAATGGAGCAGCTACCTTCTGGAACACTGCTGGTTTCCATGGCTATGGGAAGAGACACCAAGGGTGAGTCTTCCCCATCCAAACCTAGTGAACTCGAGGTATCCACAGATGCATGAGGTCAGAGACATGGGGGCCACAAAGCCAAGAACTAATGCAAATCAAGAAGTATATGTAGATAAAGACATGTACATGTACATGGCTCCTGGCATAAGAATCTGAGTAGATGCAGACTCAGATAAGAAGTCAACCATGTTTTTTTTTTTAGTTAATCAATTTATTATTTATATGACTGCATCAGGTCTTAGTTGCATCAGGTGGGATCTTTGTTGGGTCATGTGAGGTCTTTCTTCGTGGCTCGGACTCTCTAGTTGTGGCACATGAGATTAGTTGCTCTGCGTCATGTGGGATCTTAGTTCCCTGACCAGGGTTCAAACTCACATCTGCTATGCTGCAAGGCAGATTCTTAACCACTGGACCACCAGGGAAGTCCCTGACCATGTTTCTAAAAGAATCACTAGTCTGACCTAAAAATACCTGTGACTTCCTGCAGTTATAAATGATCCTTGGTTTCCTCAGCCACATTTGGGGCAGCAGACAGACTGAGAAAGCCTTTCATCCCCAAGGAGGTCACTGACTAATGTCCTATTCAGATAATATTTACCAAGGAAAGTGATGAAAAGGCAAAGGAGAGCCAACAGCCATGGAAAACACAGGCCAGGGCCAAGCCCTCCCTGCAGGGGTGGAGGGGTGGGGGCCTCTCAGAGTGTCTGCCCACCTTCAGTCTGTTTCTGAATCACGGTGGACCCGTGACCGCTGCATATCTTCTCTTCCTCTCTTCCCCAGCTGGAGTGTTTAGCCTCTGCATATCAGGGCAGGGGAAGGGGACATAAATAGCTCACTTGCTGGCTCATGGTTTCCAGATCACGAGCAGCCATACTCCAGGTGGATGAAACTGCACTCACTCATTAAAGTAGGAACAGTCCTGAGAGCCTGAACTTGGAACTCAATCCTGAAGCTGGTTGGGACTTCGGGGCACCAAGGGTACTTGAGAGACGCATGAACATGCTGTATGTGAAGGAGGGTGAACTGAATAGGGGGTTACCACATGGGTGGATTATAGTCTTTAGTGATGTTCCTCAAGTATTCTGGTTCTCTCCTGCTCTGGGCACATAGTAAGGTGGCACTTCCTTCCCACCTTTAGTTAGAAAAGACTGAGGGAGACAATTTCAGTTCTTTGCCTTTTGCTTTCTTTTTTTCAGCTCAGTTCAGCTCAGTCATTCAGTCGTGTCCGACTCTTTGCGACCCCATGGACTGCAGCACACCAGGTCTCCCTGTCCATCACCAACTCCTGGAGTTTACCCAAACTCATGTCCATTGAGTCGGTGATGCCATCCAACCATCTCATCCTCTGTTGTCCCCTTCTCCTCCCGCCTTCAATCTTTCCCAGCATCAGGGTCTTTTCCAATGAGTCAGTTCTTCGCATCAGGTGGCCAAAGTATTAGAGTTTCAGCTTCAGCATCAGTCCTTCCAATGAATATTCAGGACTGATTTCCTTTAGGATAGACTGGTTGGATCTCCCTGTAGTCCAAGGGACTCTCAAGAGTCTTCTCTAATACTGGAGTTCAAAAGCATCAATTCTCTGGCGCTCAGCTTTCTTTATAGTCCAACTCTCACATCCATACATGACAACTGGAAAAACCATAGCTTTGACTAGACAGACCTTTGTTGGCAAAGTAATGTCTCTGCTTTTTAATATGCTGTCTAGGTTGGTCATAACTTTTCTTCTAAGGAGCAAGTATCTTTTCGTTTCATGGCTGCAGTCACCATCTGCAGTGATTTTGGAGCCCCCCCCCCAAAATAAAGTCTGTCACTGTTTCCACTGTTTCCCCACCTATTTTCCATGAAGTGATGGGACCAGATGCCATGATTTTAGTTTTCTGAATGTTGAGTTTCAAGCCAGCTTTTTCACTCTCCTCTTTCACTTTCATCAAGAGGCTCTTTAGTTCTTCTTCGCTTTCTGCCATAAGGGTGGTGTCTTCTGCATTTCTGAGGTTATTACTATTTCTCCCAGCAATCTTGATTCCAGCTTGTGCTTCATCCAGCCCAGCATTTCTCATGATGTACTTTGCATATAAGTTAAATAAGCAGGGTGACAATATACAGCCTTGATGTACTCCTTTTCGTATTTGGAATCAATCTGTTGTTTCATGTCCAGTTCTAACTGTTGCTTCTTGACCTGCATACAGATTTCTCAGGAGGCAGGTCAGGTGGTCTGATATTCCCATCTCTTGAAGAATTTTCCACAGTTTCTTGTGATCCACACAGTCAAAGGCTTTGGCATAGTCAATAAAGCAGAAGTAGATGTTTTTCTTTTTTAATGTTTATCTCTCTATCTGGCTGCACTGGGTCCTAGTTGCAGCATGAGGGATCTTCAATTTTCATTGCGGCACATGGGATCTTTAGTGGGGGCTCATGGGATCCAGTTCCCTGACCAGGGATCAAACCCTGGCCCCTTGCTTCGGGAGCGTGGAGTCTCAGCCACTGGACCACCAGGGAAGTCCCTGCCTTTTGTTTTCATTGGCACACACATACACCAAGAAAGTTGTCTGTGGATCAGCATTTTAGAAACTACAGTTAAATGTTCAAATAAAAAGGAAGAGGCAAACAGAAAGTGGTTTTAATAACGGCTTGTAATAGACAAAAGAAGATATTACGAGAACAGGGACTAGAATTGGCATCAAATAAGAGCAGGGCCGCTTTGGCCCCCTTGGTTGGTGACAGGCTGAAGGCTGGTGGCCTGAGATGCTTTAGTCAATTTATCTGCTCAGTAGTGCTGACTCCAGCCCATCACTGACTCTCCTGCAACTGGAATGCAAATTATAGAGCAATCATTGCAACAGCTAAGTGTGTTCTTGGGCATGACATTAAGGCTAAAACTTTGGGTTTTCCATAACACATGTCTGAGGCCATTAATTTGCTCACTCCCACCTAGCAAGGAATCCCACACCTGGTAGCCTTTCCCAGAGGAAAAGTTCCATTAGAAAAGTCCATTGGCTGGCACTCAGATTTCATAGATTATTTCAATCCAAACCTGTGACAAAAACCTTCTATAGGACTTTGTAGGAAATCATTTTAAAGCCGTTCTTGTGGGATGGGGAAGGAGAAAGAGGGAATTATGATAACTTAAGGCAGAGGTGGTAGCTCCACAGTCACCAGAGCCCCCAAGGGAATTAGGTGAGGTAGATGAATCAGTCAAGCCACCACTTTGACCTAGAAAGATGACAACACTCTCTTCAAGGCCACTCTGCCTTCCTCCCTTGGGCAGGCGCCCTGGTTTCTGCCATGGAATTGGGAGAGAAAAGGTCTTTGTAATCAGAGGCAAAGACCTTAGCAGAGCCCAGAACGAGGCAGCTGACCTCCTGGATAGACCCACTTCTTCCTTTCCAGTTAAATGCTTCAGCTCAGACGGTAAGCCTGACATGATTCTTGAGAAGCAAGAAGTGCCTGGCTTTTCAGTTTCTCCAGTCGTACCCTAATGAGTCTGTCTCCTCTTCACCTCTGAATCTCTCTGTCCCCACGACACCTGCCTCTCAGTCAGCTGCCCCTGTGTACTTTCAGAAGCCGATCCCATTCCACATGCGATGTCGCCCCTGAGCAGTACTCAGTAGCTATGTGGCAGCAAATAAATGAATGCAAGACACCTCAAGGTGCTGGGGACCAGGCTGCCATAGCAGCGCTGACTCTGGGGGCCACGCACATACCCTGCCGGCCAGGGTTCAGGGCCTAACGTGGGGCAGCCAGTGTGGCTGGCCCCTCCGTGCCACACTGGGGGGTGCTGGCTGTGCATGGAGCTTCTGTTGATGAGCGTTTTGTGCAGTATAAAGCTTCATGGCGCAGCACTACTCTGACGCCTGCAAGTCACAGGAAAAGCAGCTGCTGAGATTTCTGAGTCCAAGAAAGATTGATGCGTTTTCTATTGCCCTTCATCTGCTCTCATGCCTGGTAACCTGATAAGGTATCACCTACAGACAGTTTCTCAAAACTGAAGCCTTCCTCTGCTAATCTCACTTATGCTAGAATGTCCAAGGAAGCAGGAGAATTTCGCTGAAGGTGGGGGATAAGCTTTGCCCACTACAGTGTGATCGCTGCAAAGTGACTTTACTAGTGTGCTAGGGCTGCCTTGACAAATGACCGCTAACTGGATGGCTGAAAACAAAAGAAATTTATCCTCTCACTGTTCAGGAGGCTGCAAGTCCCAAATCAAGGTGCTGGTGAGGTCATATTCTGTCTCAGAAGTCTCTGGGGAAGCATCCTTCCCCCGTCTCTTCTAGCTCCTGTTGGTTGTCAGCAACCCCCGGATTTCCTTGGCTTGCGGACATGACAGTCTCTGCCTCTGTCTCCACGTGGACATCTTCCCTCTGCATCCATGTCATCACAAAGTATTCTCCCTGTGTGTCTGTGTCCACATTTCCCTCTTCTTATAAGGGCACCAGTTATTGAATTAGGGCCCATCCTAATCCACTATGATCTCACTATAGCTTAATTGATTATATCCACGAAGACCCTATTTCCAAATAAGGTCACATTCCGAGGTTCTGGGTGAATATGAGTTTGGGGGTGCTACTTAGTCAACCCAGGACATCGACTTAACAGAAGAATGGAAATCTTTCTGTCTGGGAGTTAGGGGTAATGTCCCAGGGTGGCTGGTTAGTCCCCTCTCTCAAGCATACTTTTACCTTAGCTTCTGGTCTGCGACTAAGTAGTCTTAATAGTTGAGCACCTACTCTGGGCCAGGCCTTATATACTTTTATATGCTGCTTACATGACTGCAAGACTCCCAAGAGCTCACACTCTCATCATCTTCATTTGACTGAGAAGGATGCTAAAGGCACTGAGAAGTTACATGGATTGCAGGTGGACCCTCTCGTTCCCCTGCACCGGACCATCTCTGCCAGTACCTGTAATTGGGACACTCTAGGCTCTCAGGGCTAGAACAGACGAATCAGAACATTTAGGTCTGGACAGGGTTTGCTCTTATCTGTTTATTATGCTTTTTGTAGTTCTAGGAAATATACAACTATCATGCATGGAGAAATACTGTATCAACACTGTACCAGCGTCCAAGAAGCATCTTGGTTAATTCACTTTTCAAGTATTTTTTTAAATAAAATATTTTTATTTTATTTATAGAAAAATAAATAATTTATTTAAATAAAAAATAATAAAATATTTGAAAAGTGAATTAACCAAGATGATTCAAACAACCATCTAGCAATGAGAAAACAAAAACTAGTTATGAAAAATAGTACAAATCTCTTTAAATTGGTCACAGCTAATTTAAACCAAGTCCCGGGTTAGATACCTTAGGGCTATCTAAGTCCTAAGGGAACTGGATTTTCCCCACTAGTGATGGGCACCATGTCAAGACAGCAATAGATAGCCTTTCTCCTTGATTTTGAGCACAGCCCATCTCCACATTCAGGAGCAGCCCCTAGGGCCCAGATCACAAGCTTCCTAGCTGAGCATTTGAGATGCCTCTCCCATGGGCTGCCTCCCTCCCACCTGAGCCTGGAGAGGCTAACCTACCAGACACCGCAGAGGAACTGCGTTCCCCACCATCTCTTCTCTCACTACCAGGTAAGCTATAGCTTCCACCATACCCTAGTGTCTGTTCTCAGCACGGTGGCCCTGGGGCTGCCCAAACCACTTAGTCATTTGTTCCACAATATTTAGTGAGGGCCTGCTGAGTAGGGGAGGCATGCAGATGCCGTGGTGACAAGATGGACAAGTTACTCTCTTCCTGTAGCTTATGTTTCAGCAGAGAGACGGACATTATGCAAACCAATGAGCTCATTTCAGAGAGTGAGGAGGACTGAGAAGATAATGAGGCAGGGTGATGTGATGGGCAGTGGCTTCTGGGCGAGCTTCAGGAGTTTGGGGGAACTCAAGGGAAGCCTCTTTAAGGAGATGGTGTTTGAACTGAGAGCTAAATCAGGAAAAGGTAAGCTTTGTCAGGCTGAGGCAGGCTGAAGAAACAGGAGACCAAGTCCACCCATCTCCCAGCCAAATTAGACCCTGGGGTCTGACAGATCCCACTGAGGAAGTAAACTTCTGCTGCTGGTATTCAGTATCCCGATATATTTTTCAGTCAGTGTTGTTGTAGCAGTATTGTTTAATAGGACTAATGTAAATTCAATACAACAATTTATTTACAAGTATCTTGCTTTGATTGTAAACAGATTTGTGCAAATAGGTGGATGTAATTTTGTTAACTATTTAGTGTCGGGAGGCAATGCACTCCATCAAGGCAGTGGAGTTGTTCCCCTGAGGAACTTCTTCTACTTCAATTAAGTAGTGGGAAATAGAAAGGAAATTATTTTCTTTAAATCGAAGACCAATTTTGTCACTGTTACAGTGAACCCAGATTATACCCAAATTAAGGCTTCCTGAACCCAGGAAAAGTCTGGATTCCAGGCAGTGACTGGGGTACAGTTCCCAGAGCTGGGGTTCCTGGGGGGTGTTGTTTATCCCATATCAGGGTAAGGTGATGAGCCGCAACAGCTCTCCTTTTCTGCCCCCTCTGCTATAAAAGGCTGGCTAATGTGTAGAGTCATTGAGCATCCATATGGGGACATCAGGTTGGTGGCAGAAAGAAAGACTGGCTCTCCCAACATCCATGTCAATCACTTCTAGCTTACTCCTGCGCTCTACCGAGTCTAGAAAGCTAAATTACATTTCTTGGTGTCCTTTGCAGCTAGGGTGGTTCTGGTTCTATCTAGAGGATCACTTACAGGAGTCCCTGAGCTGGAAGTGAGCTACGTGAGGCAGCAGCAAGGGGATGCGATTTGGCAAGCACACTGGCAGATGAACCTGGTTCTTCTGGGGCTGCTCTTGCAGTTTCAGGCATCCAGTTCCCAATTTCACCAGTGCCAAAGAATGGGAAGCAGCGACCATGGTGCCTTTTTTAGAACCATACTAAGACAGTGGTTTTCAAACTTCACTGTACATCAGAACCATCTAAAAAACTTGTTAGAATATTGATTGTTGGCCCTCATTCCCAGAGTTTCTTCAGTGGGCCTTGGAGGAGGTCTGAGAATTTTCATTTCTACCAAATGTCCAGGTGATGTTGATGCCACTGGTCTGGGAGCACACTTTGAGAAGCACTCTTTTAAGAGCTGACTTCTCATTTCTCCTGGATACATTGGGCCTGTGTACAATTTCCAGGCCTGTGTGGCCTTCCAGGAGATTCGGTGAATCATTAACACCCTTTGGTAAACCCCTTTCTGCATAATCCAGCTTGAGTAGACTCTGTTGCCTGCAACTAAGAACCTGGATCCATATAAGGTCCCTGGTCTTACCTACCAATGCTCTAAACATGCTTATCATTTTCTGCAGATCTTTCCCTCTCCTCAGTTGAGATCGCCATGTCAATTCTCTATCCCTGGCTCTATTTCTTACAGAAGTCACATGATTCATGCTGACACAAACCCAGTCCTACCAGCTGTCCTTCTGTTTCACAGTCATATCTAAATAACTCCCCCTTGTTCTACAGTATCCCCCATCTTCCACCTTCTCCAAAACTAATCAAACCAAGAAAGTTCAATGAAGAACAGGGTTAGGGTCTATTGCCTAAAGGCAAAAATGTCTTGAATTTAGCACTGAAGTAGCCCCAGAGAAGAAAAGTAATATTATAAGGAAGTCTTTTTACGTGCCAGAGGAAAAAAAAGCCAGATGTCAGCTCTCTACCTTATACTATTTTTTTTTTAATATTTGATCTTCTTTTTTTCATAAAGCATCTTAATGTGAAATTTAAAATAAAAAACAAGCTAAAAGAGCCCACTCTGAAGAGTATAAGAGTGGAATGATTGATAAAATGGCATCTTGCTAGACACATCTATTTAAAAATTGGTTAAAAGATATTATTTACCCAATGAACCATAAGGGCTCAGGGGGAAAAAAAAATCCAAACACAATAATAGTCCCTCAGGTAAATGCCCCTTCAGACAGTTTTTAAAATGTGTATCATTTATTTGATAAAGCATAGCAGCCTATCCAGAGAGGAGTTATGGTCTGCTGCATAAATAGGCGTTTGGACAGCTTTAAAAATGCATACTGTTTACACCCAAATGCCGAGCAAAAATCCCAAAGGAAAGTGGTTATTATGAGCAAAGAGCAACCACTTTTCAAAACCAAGAGGTGATCCAGCCAAATGGTATATTTTACACATTTCTTCTCTAAGAGCTACATAAACATCTACTTATTTACTTACTTAAATGACCACTAGTCACTTCTGAGCCTGGATGGGGAGACTTCCCAGTAGGAGTGAACGGACCCTCCCAGAGCTTAGACTGGCTCAGTGTGATTACATTGTGTGCTCACCAGAATCACCCGGGAGCCTGTCCAGGCTCCATCCTAGAGAGGGTGATTCTAAACACTCCCCAGGTGAAGGGCTAGAGGGAGAGATAACTAGGGAGTGTGGGATGGACATGTACACGCTGCTATATCTAAAATGAACCAACAAAGACCTACTGTATAGCACAGGGAACTCTGCTCAATGTTATGTAACAACCTAAATGGGAAAAAAGTTTTAAAAAGAATAAAAATATATGTATAAATGAATTTTCCAATGACAAAAAGAAGTAAACACTCCCCAGGTGATCCTGATGTGCATGAGGGTTGAGAACCTCTGGGCTGGATAACGAATCTAAAGCCCAGAGAGGCCAAGCGACTTGCCCAAGATCACACAGTAAGCCTAGGGGAGAACCCAGGCAGCTGGGTCCTAGGTTTCATTCTTATCACTACTCGACATTTTCTCTTTTCCTTTCAGAGTTGCCTTTTTGGTTTACTTCTAATATGATTTCATGCTTTATTCCATTATATCTACTTGTAAAGTACATAAATAGTATGAAGTGGTCATACAATTATGTTAGTAAACATTTGGAAAACACAGTAGGGAAAAATATATTTCCATTCCCCAAATATCAGTTCAATTAGTACTTGTTTACTATTTTTACTAGATTCCCTTAGATCTTGTTTTTTTCTCTCTATATTTTTCCTATTTATAAATATGAGTTTATATATTTAAAAATTTTGTACTCTAAATAGTCTACTATAAAGTCTCTGTTGGTTTTATATTAATTTTAAAAGTAATAGATGTTCAGAGTAGCCTGACTGTGCTGCAGTCCATGGGGTTGCAAACAGTCCGAGGTGACTTAGTAACTGAACAAAAACAAGATGCAGACTGAAAGTTTCAAAGAATATAAATGTGCAGAGGATAGAAAATGGAAGGCCCTGCACCCTCCCCATCTCCGCTTCTAGAGGCAATCTTTATTTTCTTTCTATGCATATTCTGAAATGGAATTGTATGATGGGAGCAGTTCTGTAATTTGTTCTCTTTTTTTTCTCTTTCTCCTTAGCAGAATGCTTTGGGCATCTTTCCATGTTAGGACATGGAAAGTACAGTTAGTATCTGGTTCATACAACTCCGCTGAATAGACATTCCATAACTCAGCTAATCAATTTTATGGAACGTTTAAAAGCCTATTATATATATATATATATATAAAACCAAAACTAAGCAAATGAATGTCTGGCTTCCTTGCCCAGGCTGCCCCTCCAGGGGCACCTCCCGATGCCAGCTTCCCAGTACACACACTGTTCTCAGGAGATACAGGGCTGGGGAGGCATCCTGTCACTGACTCCCAACCCTTGGTAAAAACAGCAACCCACAGGAGTGATACTGATAATCCGCCTCATATCCAAGGCAACTCAGGGAACGGGAGGCCAGGCCCAGGATGCGCCTGATCTAAATGTGCTTTCACAAATCTCAGAGGTGCTGTTATTCAAGGACTTTAGGGCGCCTGCGCAGACTAGCCTTTCTTTCTATGGTCCCTTCGCTTGCCGGCAGTTCGGCCGCAGAAGGCAAAATTTATTTATTTATTTATTTATTTATTTTATTTATTTTTTTCAGGATGGGAAACACATGTAAATCCATGGCTGAAAAGAAAAAAAAAGAAGGCAAAATTTAAATAGAACCATTCAGTTACAGTAACACAGGTGTTTGGGGTTTTGTTTTTAAACATCAAGGAAGGAAAGAAAATAAAAATTTGTTGCCAAGTGAGTCATTTTTACAGAAAGCAATACTCCTAGGCAACCTATCCTAATATTAATAAAATGATCAGATTTGTTGTGGGTTAGCCGCTAAGTCGTTTCTGACTCTTTTGCGACCCCGCAGATCAGATTTCTATAGAATACTGACAGTCCAGACCCTGGAGGCAAAACACTGGGGTTTGAATCCTGGATCTACTCTTACTACCTCTCAGTGGCTGCTCTGTCATCTTTTACACTCAAGTAAAGCCTGTACCTCCTTAGTGGGCTCTTGTGAAGAGGAAGTGAATTAACCAACACAGGTTGGTTTAATTTAGAAAAGGACCTAGGACATTTTATAAATGTTGGCTATTATCCTTTCTAACAGCAAAGATTGATGGGAAACTGGTTAAATAAATGGAATACTATTTAGCCATGAAAAATCCACCAGGAGAAAATGTACACAACATAGTGTTAATTGAAAAAGACAGAATAATGAACAATTTTATATAAAGTATGATACTGACTATATAAAAGTACAAAAAAAGATTAGGTATGTCAGGACTGTAGGATTATGAGTGTTTTAATATTTTCATATTAATTCTTTATGATCAGGAATAGTATTTTAATATGAAGCATCTTGGAATATATATATATATATAGAGAGAGAGAGAGAGAGAGAGAGAGAATTTATTAGTATGGTTTGAAATATATATTAGTATATTATATATTAGTATAAATATTAGTATTATAATAGTATTAGCATTATAATATTATATTAGTATAAATTAGTTTTATATATTAGTATGTATTATAATATTATATATTATAAAGTATAAAAGTATGCTAAATATGTAGCTATTTCAAACCATACTAGTCAAGTGGGAAGGCTAAGGGTCGTCTGCTCTCTGGGTCTGTTCAGTGTGGACCCTTCCCCACCAGTGCTGGGCTTAGTCTCACTTCGCTCCTCTCTGCCTTACATGGCTTCCTCTCAAGATAGGATTCTACGGATGTATTTAAGCTCAACCCAACTCTAAAAAACTGTTACTGCCTAAAGCGTTAAACTTCCCACAAGAATATATGTTTTACCAGGGAACAAAGACAAGGGATAAAATCCCTAACAGTGGCATTTTAGGCCACATCAAGACAATGGAGGAAGCTATTGAATTGACAGGAAGGAAACGGTTTCCCGATGCCCCTGAAATCAAATCCCATTGATTCATTAGTGTGGCTCAGCTCAAAACCATAGACAAAGTGAAAAATCCTTACCTCCTGAGAGGTGTAGACCTTGGCGAAATGAGCAGAAACAGATAAACCAGGTTGGAGGCAGTGTAAAAGAGGGCTATAGAAAGGGCTAATTCACCCTGGGGAGAATTTTACCATTTTAAATACAATACAGGTCTTTAGTGAGACTTCAGGATGGCAGGAAGGAATCTCAGGGGATTATGCCTTTGAAAGAGCAGGAAAAACACCAATGACCTCCAAGGATGAGATATGCCCTGACTTTCTGCCCACTAAGGGTAGAAGGAGGGAAAAATGAATGCCCTTTCCAAGTTCAAAGGGCGCTATACAGGGGAAAACAAATGATTAGAATTTACACTGTCTGCGCCCAGGTTTGTAACAAAGAAATTGCTTCATAATTTAAAAATTATTCATTCCCGCCTATGCTGTGGCCTCATCCCAGGAAGTAGCAAGTCAACTGTATCCAATGAGGGATTAAAGATAATAAATAAAAGAGTAGCAATTAATTGTGCATCCTGATTTAAGAGACTGGGCTGCCTGGGTCATGCTTGAGTGGCTTATCAAATTTAGCTCTATTATGACTGTCTTGTATTTCAATTGATGTTTGTGCTCATATCCGTAGGCACTTGTACCACGAGGCTTTTCAGATATAAAAGAATTTAAATGTATAGATTGTTATAGGATTCTATCATTCTTACAGCATGAGGCAAAAGTGTTGAAAATGGCAGTTTAATGAGTCATGCAAAGCGGCTCAGTATTCAGTCACTGATTCAATTATTTTTCCCCCTCCAAAGGCCATTCGAGGCAAAGTAATATGGTTGTTTTCTAAATGCCATGATTCTGACTTGCCTTTTTGTAATTCTTGATAATTTCCTGCTTGAAAAGCAAAGACATTCTAAGGGCCAAAACCTGAGGCCAAATTTTGATAACCAAAACCATTTCAGAGCCAAACAACAAAACAAAAGCCAAGGTGAGGCAACGGACCTGGGGACTTTAGATGCAGGGCTCTCAGTGAATCCACCCTTTTCTGAACTATAACCAGAGCAGGAGGTGGCAGGGGTGCAGGAAGCATCGGCTGAAATACAGGAAACATTCCGTCTTTTCTGGCCACATCCGCGTCCTTGGCCAGAGACCTCTGAAGGTGCCTCCAACAGCCCCAACAGGCAATGGCTTTGCTGCTTGAATGACAAATCTAATTTTAACAGTGCTCTAATTCTTTCATTTGCTGCCCTCTGTGTTCTCGTCTCTGGGCCATAATTTTACCTGCCAGCTCAGGTAAATAGTCTTTAATAGGACAAAGGCTTAGAAAGGTTATACTGTACTTGATTTTGTGCTGGAACTTTGTACTTTCATGTTGAGTCCTCAGGAGAGATTTCATCATATAAGCCAAGCATCAGTCTCCCCTGTAGGTCACCTCCTTGCAGTGGCTGTGAAGCGAAAAGTGGTTCAGTTGGCTCCTTTAAGTCGTGCCTTTCTCTGTCCAGATGTGAGAGAACCAGAGGGAGACAAATGTCCCGGTCACTGTCCACCTCTTGTCTCCCTCTGTAATGTCACCACACAGGGTGATACAGTGACAGGCTGGGGACAACTAAAGGAAATGACAACTTGGAGAGAAGGACTTAAAATTGAACAGGGGGAATTCCCTAGCTGTTCAGTGTTTAGGACTCTATGCTTCCACTGCAGGGGCATGGGTTCGATCCCTGGTTGGGGAATTAAGATCCATGTGCCTCTTGGCACAGTTAAAGGAATAAAATAGAATAGAACAGAAATATGAATTTTCCCATTAAAGAAAGGAATAACTCTTGAGAAAGAAAAGGAACAAAAATTTAAAATCATTATCATGCATTGTACTACAAAGAAGTCAAATGAGAACATGAAAAACTATCAAAATAAAAGAATTAATCAGAAGTTTAAATTCAGTCCCTAGCTTCATCCAACAGCATTAGATAGGGTGGCATGACTTGTCTATAAAACATCATGGTTGGGTCAGGCCAGACCATTTGAGGTCTCAGAGACCCCTCAGGCTTTAATAGTCGGATTTTAGGAAATTTTTGTAATTTTTTGTTTGGCAATCCATAACTCTCGGATCAGTAGCCACAAATTAGTTTCATATTAATATCATGTATTTGTGGGCTTAGGAAGAGTTCTTTCACATTTTCCAAAGGCACAGTTACATTACTTTTGGACTCTCTAACTCATTAGATAAGCAGCAAGCATGGGTATTTGTATTAGTTTGCTGGGCAGTATACAAAGTACCACAAAGTGTGTGGCTTAAACAGCAGAAATGTATTGTCTCATCATTCTGGAGGCTGGAAGTCCAGGATCAAGAGAGGACATGCTGAGGCAGGCTCGGTTCCTTCTGAGGGCTGTGAGAGGTGTGTCCCCTGCCTCTCACTCACCTTCTGGTGGTTTTCTAGAGATCCTTGCTCTTCTCTGGTTTATAGAAGCATCACCTGGTCTCTGCCTTCATCTTCATATAGCCTTCTCCCTGTGTGCATCTGTATCCAAATTTCCCCCTCTGACAAGGACACCAGAGTCATATTGACCTCATCTTGATAAATTACACCTGCAATGACTCCACTACCAAAGAAGGTCGCATTTAGAGGGTTAGGAATTCAACGCATGAATTCTTGAGGGACGCAACTCAACTTTAGAGCTGATACCTTTGCTTTATTTTGAGAAAAAGTGGCTGGTGGCTCATTGAAATCTGCCATTATGAGTCTGGCCTTTGTTCAACACCAGGCTGACTTAAAAATAATGTTGGATTTGTTTAAAAAAAAAAAAGAAAAGAAAGAAAAACTCTAAATTCTAACTAGCTGAGTGACCTTGGGTGAGTCCTTTAATCTCTTTGGATTCTGCTTCCTTATCTATAAAAATGAGGACTTTGGGATAAGTTCTAAAGTCTTTTCCAGTGTTAGAAATCCAAGCACAAACAGCACAGAGGAGAATTTATAAGTTGTATTAAAAGTACACTGCAAAATATAGTTTTACCAAGGGCTTATGGTCAGATAATAAAGGCATCTCCAAAACATTTTAAATAGGTGCTATGCAGCTGCTAAGACAAGCAGACCTGCTTCTGCAGGTGCTGTATGCACACAGTTATTCAGTAACTAATTGTGCAAAGAATTCTGGCTCCCATGATGGACACACTTGTTTCCTTGGGCCCTTTGGCATAGCTACCATGTCAGCCAAGCAGCCTCAGCATGACCATGATCAGGAATACCAACTAAATCAGAGCTAATAATAAATGCACAAGTCACTTCTGAAGATGCAGTCAGCTTTCTCAGAGGGTGCAAATTATTAGTTGTTGTTATTAGTTGTTGAGCTGCCAAGTCGTGTCTGACTCTTTTGTGACCTCAGGGACTGCATCCTGCCAGGCTCCTCTGAGCATGGGATTTCCTAGGCAAGAATACTGGAGTGGGTTGCCATTTCCTTCTCCAGGAGATCTTCCTGACTCAAGGATCGAACCCGCATCTCCTGCGTTGACAGGTGAGTTCTTTACCACTGAGCCACCGGGGAAGCCCCAAATATTAATATTTAGTTACATGACTGCTAAAAATCAACTTCTTACAGGTCACAAAGTAAGCTCACCAATAAAACTGTTCCCTAGAACACTCATGTTCACAGGACCATGAACATAGCAGCATCTGTCGCAGCATTATTTTATTATTTTTAATCGTCTAACTAAGCATGGGCAGACCAGAGAAACCACTATTCTCTCTTCTATTTTTAAGCAAAGCACTGCCAGATTTCCTTGGTTTCCAATGCTGAGTACAGATCAAAGCTCACTAGTTTCAGAATGTTATTCTTCCTGCTTCCGTGACAATAGTGTTTCTGATCTTAGCCTTTTTTGAATAAATATAATCTCAGACGGGGATAGCTTGAGAGACTAGATTACTGTGAATGTCTTGTTTTGCTCCCTCATCACTCATCTTGGTCTTAAAATGTCAGAATTGTCTAAGTTCACTTTTCCTTTACCTCATTAAAATGTAAACACACTGTCTGAAAATGAACTTCCTTAGGAGAAGCAAGAAAGTCTAGCTCAACTAATTTGAAACAATAACTGGAACCAATAACAATCATCTTATTTAGAAGAAGATAATTTTGCATGAAGTACATATTGCTACCTTGGGTATATTTGTTAAGAGGATATACCTTTCATAGGGAAAAGAGTTCAGTAAATTATTAAAGACCAACTTGATGGAATTTTAGTATTGGTTTTAAATTATGGTTTTGAAGTCTATGCAATGACATGAGGAAAAGTATGTTAATAATGTCACAGGGAAAAGTCAGGATGACAAATGTATTCTTACAAATGTATATACAATGCTTAACAGAATGAAGTTCCACGTGCTTCCCAGGCCAGCATGATCTGGCTGCCAGACCAGCTCTCTGACCACATCTCCTCTTTCACTTCTGGTCCTGTGATGTGCTACGGTAACCCAGCACCTATTCTGGGTCCTCATACATCAGTGTTTCTGTACCACAGGGCCTTTTCACATGCTCTTTGCCTGGAATGCTCCTTTCCGTTTCTTCACATGCTAGCTCCTTCCTAGTAATTCAAGTCACGGTTCACCGTCACCTTCTTGTGAGGCTCTTCCTGAGCACTTGATCTAATGATGACACCTCATATTTCCTTATCATCCTGTTCCATTTTCTCCATAGTGCAGGCAATGGACTGAGATTATCCTTCTTTCTCTTAGTCACTAATTATTTTTCTTTTTATTCTATGATGTCAGGAGCTTAGCTTATTGTTTACAATTAGATCCCTAGATCCCAGAATAGAAATTGGTCCATTAATGTCTGTTCTATGAATGAATGAAAATATGCATAAGAAAAAGTACGGTAATACATCAAACTGCCAGCACTTTCAAAAAAACTACTGAGATTAAGGGTGATTTTTTTTCCCTTTTATTCTGACATTTTTTATATTTTATGTAATATTATTCTATTTTATGATGAAAAAGAAATTATTTACCTTCCAAATTGCCCACATGAATGTAGAAAAGATATTGTATACTCCAAAGGATGATAAATGCATAATTTTTTCCCTTAGTAAACCAACTCCATAGATCCACAAAAAAATAAGAACATTTGTATCTGCTTTCAGAAAATTTAGATCCAACTCACAGAGAAACTGATCCCATTAACTCATTCAGAAGCATTCTATTTTTTGTCTTTCTTCTAGAAAACTGTATAATCAAAATTGTGTTTAGAAAGTTGACCTCAACATAAACCAACCTTTCTGTATATGCTATAGGCTCATACTTGCATTCAGCTTTCTGGAAAGTGCTTAGTTATATTAATTATAAGTAGCTTGTCTTAATTTTTAAAAAACTAACCTCATTAAGTAAAGATCATTTAAAACGTCTAATCACTATGGTGAAATGAAAGTTTAAAAAAAGTAAAAGTGTTAGTTGCTTAGTCATGTCTGACTCTTTGCGACCCCATAGCCTGCCAGGCTCCTCTGTCCATGGAATTCTCCAAGTAAGAATAATGGAGTGGGTAGTCATTCCCTTCTCCAGGGGATTTTCCTGACCCAGGGATCCAATCCAGGTCTCTTGCATTGCTGGCGGATTCTTAACCATATGAGCCACTTACCACCTGGTAGGCTACAGTCCATGGGATCACAGAGTCAGATACGACTGAACGACTAACATGGTGAAATGGCAACATATATTTGGTAAAATGGATGGTAGATGCACATAAAATGTCTGGAAACCATGAATTTTGACCAGAAAATTTTGAGGGAGAGGGGATCAAAATATATATTTTATTTATTTATTTGAATTGTTCAGTAGGTCTTCCAATAAGGATTTTCCTGTTTCTGTAGTTGAGTAAGGTGGTGGGGGGTGGGGACAGGGAATGAGGGCAAGGGGAAGTGGAGGGGAGGTGTAAGTGAGAGAAAAGAACCCCCAGATCTCATAGACAATGAGGAATGGAAGTTCTCCCAGTGAATGGCCCATTTACGCCACCTACTGGATTCTTGGTGCACTGCTTAATCATGCCCTGATTTCAAAGTCAGTTGATTCTTCTTGTCCTCTGACCACCTAGGAAACCTCTAATCTTTTAAATCTCCTATTTGATTTTCTTCCTTCTATAAAGCCCTGAGACTGTCAACTGATGTTCACTGGACCTGAGTTCTGGCTATATTAGTGAAAAGGGCTTTCTGAAAATGGACTCCCCTGCAAGAACTTTGCTCAAGGCTCCTCCTCTGCAAAGCCAGGTGTAGCCCCTCCTGCTGGCAGACAGCTCACCTTGCCTTGTATTGTGAGGCAGGTGTGTCTGTCTCCCCCTAGTGTGCGGTCCCTGGGGCCACACTGCTTCCTCCCACCTGAAGTGTGATAAGCATGTGCTAACTGAGGCAGAGTTTGTTCAAGAATATGCTCATTTTATCCTCATTACCACCCTGTGAGTGGACACTGTTATCTGTACTTCATACACAGAAAACTAAGGCACAGAGAGGCTAAGTAACTTGTCCACCCAGGGAGGAAATGGCAGGCAGTTACTCCACGGCCTGTGCCCGTCTTTGCTCTTCTGTCCGCCACTCAGACAAGACTGAGGTGTCGTCTGTTTCATCTGTGAAACTGGCCCTGTGTTGACCTGTCACACAGGGCCACTGTGCTGGGGTCAGCACTGCCCTCCAGGGCCCCTCCTCGCGTCCCCACTCCACTCTGTGCCTGGGATTCTGGCCTCTGTGGACTTTCCTCTGTGTCTCTTCAGTGATGACATTGCCCCCAAACCACTTTCCCTAAACACCCTCAGCAAAATAATGCTGCTCCATTTCTAGATTCTTCCCTCTTGTTTTCTTCATAACATGACTTCCTGAAATTATCTCATGCATGAGGTTTTGTTTTGTGTTTTTTCACGCAGTTCTTTTTAAAACGAAGACTCACCTTGAGGGCTTGTGTGGTGAGGTCTTATTTGTAATTTTTACGCATTGATCTCTTTACTTGGCTGTGCCAGGTCTTAGCTGCGCCATCGGGATCTTTGATCTTCATTGCGGTATGTAGGATCTTAAGTTGTGGCATGCAGAATCTTAGCTGTGACATATGGGGGCATAGTTCCTTGACCAAGGATTGAACCCACACCCCCTGAGTTGGAAACATGAAGTCTTAACCACTGGACTGCCAGGGAAGTCCCTCATGTATGTAATAGTTTTCATTTGACTTCTGCTGGCCTTCTCAGTAGAATGTACCTCCTCTAACATCTGCCTGCAGTTTGGGTGTGGCCAGTGGGAAGCACTTGCATAACCTGGCCTCCCAGAAAAAGGGCAAAGAGTACTTCTTTCCTTAGTTTTCGCCCTGTTGGGTGGCAGGGGCTGGCTTCTAATCTCTCCCGGGGCAGGGTCCCTCTCTGAAGCTGTAGCAAGTCTCTCAGGTTCCCAGGACCACTCCTCCCCTTGCCCCCTCAGGCCAGGGTGGCAATGTCTCCTGCTGATGCCAGCCATGTGGTGCTACACTGTCCCACGTTGGCTTCTCTTAATCCTCCTCTGTTGCCCTTCTGTTTAGTCACTAAGTCATGTCCGACTCTTTGTGACCCCATGAACTGTGGTGTGCCGGGCTTCCCTGTCCTTCACTTTCTCCCAGAGTTTGCGCAAACTCATGTCCACTGAGTCAGCGATGCTACCATCTTACCCTCTGTCACCCCCTTCTCCTCCTGCCCTCAGTTTTGCCCAGCATCAGGGTGTTTTTCAGTGAGCTGGCTGTTCGCATCAGGTGGCTGAAGTACAGAAGCTCTGAGAAGCAGAGAGCTCTGAAGTCAGGAAATCCTGTATTCAAATGTTGATCTTGTCAATCCATACTTTCTTGACCTTGGGCAAGTTTTACTTAAACTTTCTGTGTCTCAGTTCTCTCATCTGTGAAATGGAGATGAGCTCTCTGCTTTCCAGATGGCACTTGCGTAGATCCCCTGTAGCTCACTGATGACTTAGATCCCCTCAGTAGATCCCCTGTAGCTCACTGATGACTGAGCTGGAGTGGCTTGCCGCGTGCTCCTCCAGGGGATCTTCCCAACCCAGGGATCGAAACTGTGTCTCCTGCGGCTCCTGCATTGCAGGCAGATTCTTTACTGCTGAGTCACCAGGGAAGCCCCTTAAGATCATAAGATGACTTATTTCCAAGATGTGTGTGTGTTTTCTCTGCTTCTCAGTTAAGTCATGAATCATCAACAGGAGGAGAGGTAAAAATTGATCCTTAAGGGACAAAAATAAATCTATATTTTACAATGGTCTGTGAGCTCTCCAAAGTCAAACTCTATCTGACATAATCGTATTCCTTAGGATTTAACTTTTTTCATTAGGAAGAAATTAAATTAAATTATGTATTGTACATGTCATGTTATAGAATTTAACTTAATATATTTAGGCTTGGTTAACTGGTTTAAATATATTAAATTAAAATATTTTCCTGAGGGGGTAATGATGAACAAAAAAGGTAAACACTACTATAGGCCCTTCTTCAGAACATGTTTAAATATCTCTAGCAAAGAAAGGAAGGGCACAAAAAACTGTGCATTTTGTTGCTGTTCCATCTTTAATTTTATGAGTGATGAGAGGAGCTTGTGTTCTTTGATTTAACCAATCTTTTTTAAAAAAATGTGGCTATTAAGTTGTAGTAACTCAATATTAAAAGTAATTTTCATAGAAATTTGTCCTATTGTCAATAGCTGTGGCATTAAGGCAGCATCACTCAGTTTCTGACAGCAGAACCTGCACACTCCACAGCAGTGCCTTCATTCCCACAGCCCAGAAGAACCGAATTACAGGCCTGATGAAACACGTTATATTCATGATGATGACTTGCAGTTAAATCTACAGCCAAGACCTCTTCCTTCTGAGCCTTTGTCCTGTTCAAAATGCCATTTATTTCGAGAAACCTCTAGTTATTTCTGTTGAGCATCAAATGAGCTGTCAGCCTGCTGCCTAAAATGAAACTGCTTGTTTCTGAGGACCTTTCAAAGTTTCCTTTAAATGTGAGGTACTTAAACAACCAGAGCACAGTCTGCAACTCCATCCCTCTTTAAAATGTGTGACTTGGGCAGGTAACCTGACAACTCTGAGCCTCGGTTCCTTCATTCTTATATGTATACATATTTGATATACAATATTATATTAGTTTTTTTCTCGGTCATGTCCAGCTCTTTGTGACCCCATGGACGGTAGCCTGCCATGCTCCTCTATTCATGGAATTCTCCAGGCAGGAATACTGCAGTGGGTTGCCATGATGATTTAATATTTCTATTTATCACAATATATATTTCTATATATAGCAAAATGGTCACTACAGTAAGTTTAGTTAACATCCATCACCAAACATATTTACAAAATTGTTTTGTGTGATGAAAACCTTTTAAGATCCATTCTCTTAGCGACTTTCCAATAAACAATGCAGTATTATTAACTATAGTCCCCATGCTGTACATTATATCTCCATGACTTATTTATTTTATAGCTGGTAGTTTGTACTTTTTAACCCTCTTCTCTTTTTCCCACCCCACCACCATCTGCCTCTGGTATCCACGAGCTTTTTTGTTTGTTTGCTTGCTTGGTTAGTTTGGGATTTTGTTGTTGTTGTTTAGATCCTGCATATAAGTGAGATCATGTGGTATTTGTCTTTCTCTGTCTGATGTATTTCACTTAGCAAAATGTGCTCAAGTTTACGTTGTCACAAATAGCAAGGTTTCCTTCTTTTTTATGGCTTACTAATATTCCATTGCATGTATATACCACATTTTCTTCATCCATTCATCTGTTATGGACACTCAGATTTCTTTCATGGTTCCTTCATCTTGAAAGTGGGAATAATGATGTCAGCCTGCCCCACCCAAGGAAACAGTAAACCACAAAGTGGTACCAAATGACAAGCTTTTTCTTATCATGATGAAGCAGAAGCCTCAGTATTTTCTGTAAATAGGTTTATTACTAATGAGAAGCTGTACTCACTCTGTTCCATCCAGCTGTCTGTTCTTCCACACACTCTTAACCTGACTACTTGGGCCCATCCTCTAGATCTCTGCAGAGAGTTACCTCCAGAGACCCTCCTTGACCCCCAGCCGAGGCAGCCCCTGGTTATAATCCTTCACAGCACCCTTCAGTGCACTTCCATTTATAACACTGCTCACCATCCATGCATATACATTTATTTCTGTGATTACGTATAAAGTGTCTGTCTCCATTCCTGGAACAGAAGTTCCAGAGAGCAAGTTCTTCATCGGCCATGTTCACAGCTCTTGCCCTAGTGTCCTGCACAGGGCCCAGCCCTTAGTGGGCATTCAACAAATATTTATTAAAAGTGAATAAACTTGGGAATTCCATGGTAGTCCAGTAGTTAGGGATTTGTGCTTCCACTGTGGGGGACACATGTTCTATCCCTGATTGGGGAACCAGAATCCCTCATGATGTGAGGCCAAATTTTTTTTTTTTTTTCAAATTTTTTTTTAAAAAGTGAATAAACATGGCTGTCCCATTGAAAACTCCCTTTCCCAAAATTTGAAGGGAAAATCTGGGGTTTATCTTCTCTTCCTAACTTTCCCCAAAGAACCTGACCCTTTTCTTCTTAAAAAAAGAAAGAAAGAAAGAAAGAAAAATAGAGAAACGAGAGCTTAACTTGTGTTGAGACATTGTTAAATCTTCTTACTATACATTTAGAGACTTCATAAGTGAAAAAGTAAATCTTAAGAAACTGTCTTCCTTATAATTATCTGCAAAAGTTGGGACAGGGCTGACAGAAGCCTTTCTCTTGAACTACAGTGACCTTGAACTTGGTGACCAGTCTCGTGACAAGCCCATCTCTTACTCAGGGTGGGCATGGTTTTCCTGGGCAGCTCGACTTGTTCTGGAGTCTTCCTGGTCCTCCTTTTCTTCCCTATTCCCCATTCCCAGGCCCCTGTCAGGCACTGATCCCTTAGGAGAATGAATTTGGCATCAGCTGAAAACTAAAATATGATACACAAATCCGTTTTCATTTGCTTTCCCTTGGGATTAGTGTGGACGATCACACAGCTGTTATCTATGATTAAGCATCTGGCCTCTGTACAGTACTATGTTGGGTACTGAGGAAAATGATCAAAAACATGGTTGTTGGCTGACTTCCACTTCCAAATAATATGGGGGAATAGATACTTTGAACAAATTCCTACAACAAAAGACAAATTCTGGATCAAATAATATAAATGTCCTATAAATTAATAAGTGACAAGAAAATAAAGGAAATCCCCTAAGGTCAAAAAGAAAAACCTAAAAAACTGAGGGAAGGAGGAGAGAACAGACACTATGGGTGCCCATCTATGGGATGCACCTATTTTATTTTATCATTTTTTTATTAAAATTTTTTATTTATTCTTTTTGGCCATGTCACTTGGCATGCAGAATCTTAGTTCCCCAGCCAGGGATCAAACTCATGTACCCTGCAGTGGAAGCTCGGAGTCTTAACCACTGGATTCCTGGAAAAGTACCTGCGCCTATTTTAGTGACTGAGAGCCTTGGCTTTTAAGACCCTTACAGGGCCAGGAGACAAGGACTGTGGCTCCCCCTAAAACTGTATTGGAATTGATACCCCAGTACAAAACTGGGATTGTCAGAGGGGTACGCCTTGAATGAAAGAGAAGACTAGAAAATCACAGTCCTTGGCCTAGAAGACAAGGAAGCTTGTCTGCCTGGGCCTTGGCTCTGGATGCAGCAGGTAGAGTGTGGGAGGAGATTGTCCATGAGAATTTGTAACCGCAAAACTGTCCTCACAGAGTTTTGGATTTCACACTACCTGTCTGGGAACCCCTCTGCAGAGTCATTAATATCAAAAAGTGGTTTGGGGCTGGTAACAGCCTTGGGGGTGTCTGGCAGAAGCAAAGGCAAACATTTCTGGGAGAACACTCTCAACCCAGCTTGCCTTTCCCACAGAGAGAGCCCCACAGACCTTGTGCCCAGGAACACAAATCCCAAAACATGCAAAAACAAAACATGATTTCATCCATCTTGGGAGTTTACAACCACTTAGAAAGACAAGGCACACATTCAACAAAATGCTATGCTGAGATCAATTTCACCACAGACTTTGCAGAGCTGTTGCTTTAACCCAGAATTTCTCAAAGGCAAATCTCTCAGGTACCATGTAGATGCTAAAGAAGAAAACTTTTGTGTTGCAAGACCTTTTCTATGCCCCTAAAAGTCACCTATGACTTGTAGATCCCACAGCTAGCTCTTAGCAAGCACCTGAGAACCAGGAGGCTTGTACTTGCACAATCAGACAAGGCTTGCTGGAATTCGGGAACTAGATGTTTAAATATTGCCCACTGTGGAGTTGAGAGCCCACTGGGGGCTTTCAGCCAGACCACTGGGGTTACAGCCTCTGCTTTACCACTTCACTTATCACTCAGTGCCTCCGTGTCCCCATTTTAAAAACCATGGGAGTCACAGGGCTGACTTCACAGGTGTGACGAGAGGATTGAGGTTCATTCATTTCAAGAAGTCAGCCAAGCGCCTGGTACTGTGTTCAGCTATTATTATTCTCATTATAAACTGCTTACCAAATCTAAATGATTTCTCATCAGGGATGCACTCAAATACTCACCTGAAAAAGCATTCAGAAAGTCAATTCTAAAGTCAAATCAATTCAGGTACATTGTCTCCTATAGGAGCAATTTATCTTCCCCTCTCCAACAGGATGAACCAGGTCTTCCCTTGGGCTAGACAGAATTCTTAGCTGTAACAATCAAAAACACAGTCTGTATTGGGAAAAAGTTGAGAATTTGTACTTGATCCAAATTCAAAACTTTTAAGCTTCCGAAAACACCATTAAGAAAATGAAAAGACAAGTCACACCCTGGGAGAAAACATTTATATATCATGTGTTTGATAAAGGACTTGTATCCAGAATAAGAACTCTCAAAACTCAAGAAGACAAACAACCCCATTAAAAAACAACCTCATCAGAAATTCCGTGGTGGTCCAGTAGTTAGGACTCCATGCAGTTTCTGCATAGAGCTCTGGATTCTGCAAACTGCAGCACAACCGAAAAGAAATAAAAAAAAAAAAAGTACATCCTTAAAAAATGAGCCAATTATTTGAATAGCTATTTCACTAAAGATGGTGTAGGTGTAATTAATATACACATAAAAAGATGCTTAATGGCATTAGTCATAGGGAAATGCAAAATAAAATCACAATGAGAAACACTTCACAGCCACTAGTGTTGACTTAAAGGAAAGACTTTTCCTTGTATTCCCTGGGCAATTCTGCCCTGTTCCTTCCAAATGTTGATTTACCTGTGTTTTTTTTTTTTTTTTTTTTTTAAGGAGCATATAATTAACATATAACATTAGTTTCATGTATACAATACAATGAACCAGGATATGTTTATATTGCAAAATAATCACCACAATAGGTCTAGTTAATATCCATCACCACACATGGTTACACATTTGTATGTGTTTTATTAAAATGAAAAGTTCCGCTAAGATTTGTGTCCATCTTTTCCACATACCTACCCTGGGAAGTACCAGCACAATAGCTGTCACAATGAATAGGTAATCACTTCCCTCATGACACTTGCTTCCTGTCTCCGTCTCTCCCAGCCATGCCATCTTCTCCAGTTAGAAAAGGGCCTTACCAACTGGTTCCTCTGTCCTTTGCTTCCTGGTTCTTAACTGTTTATCACATGCCAGATACCTGTGATGAGCTTTGGAGACATGGTGGTGAATAACACACGGGCTTTTGAAGGGCTTTGTTTAAGGTAAAAATTGTAGAGAACAAAATTGATAGGTAAAAATGTTAGAGATGAAGTTCAGTGGGGGGGGTGGGGGGATTGTTTGTTTTTGCCTTCTTCTGGATTTCCTCAGTAGAACTGTGAAATCTCTTTCTCTCTCTGAGGTTGATATGATCCTTTTCCAATATCTTCCTTCTTTAAGTTTCCTTCATTATCTGTTTTTGTTAGTCTCCTATTGGCTTCCTTCTTTGTTTTTAGTCTGATGAATTATACTCTAATTTCCTGCTTCTTACTTCACCCACAAACAGCCCAGATTTAAATACTGAAAAAAAAAAAAAAAGTGTGAAAGTGTTCAAAAGAGACAAACTTCCAGTCATAAGATAAATAAGTCCTAGGTATGCACAGCATGCTGAGTATAGTTAACAAAACTGTATTGTATATTTTAAAATTGCCAAGAGAGTAGATCTTAAAAGTTCTTATCACAAGAAAACAAGTTGGAGTGATGGATATTAACTAGACTTATTGTAGTGATCATTTTGCAAAATATACATATAACAGATCATTATGTTGCATACCTGAAACTAATATATGTCAGCTATATCAAAAAATTTAAATTAATTTTTAAATCTGAAGGAAAAAAATCATAATCTATAGAATAGAAAAGTGGGCTGGGTTATGTTATTTTTAGTTCAGTTACAGAATCAGCAGAATTTTGATGTCCCTGATGGGATGTAGGTTTGCCTGCCTTAACCAACAAATTACCTGACAGTGAGTAGAAAATATCTCTACATTTTGTTTAACAGAAAGGTTATCATTATCTGCAGTGAGAATTAAGAGCTCATTCCAATAAAAACTTTTTACCCCCTGAGGGGGCCCTGGGCTATGGGATACAGGAGTTCACACTGTTGGAGGAACAACACGTTCCAGGTCCTAACACAGTGCCTTCCTGCCCCAGTACACTGGGACTTGAACCTCTAGGAACGAAACATTGAGATACTGACTGTGCAATTTGCAAAACCACCTAAGTTGTTTGCAAAGGACTTTTTTTTCTCTTCCAAGCAAAGAGCTAAATTTAGCAAAAACAAACTTAAAATATAATCCACAGGAGGGGGCAAGAGGGAGCCCCCTGGAGTGCGCTCACCGGTCTGTATCTTGATCTGAACCACGGGGGAACACTTACGATTCTTGCACTTTATGTTTCAGATCTTTCAATATATAAGTTTAAAAATAGAGGTGGGTGGTGGTGATGGTTAAACACCACTGTGAAGGTACTTAATGCCACCGAACTGTGCACTTAAAAAACACTTAAAACGGTACCTTTTGGGTACATTTTACCACAATTAGAATGCACATATTTAATTTAGTGCAGTTCAGCGTCATATATTAAAGGATGGTAATCAGCCTCAGTGATGGCAAAGTTATCTTTGCCACCTCTCTGCTTGGAGAATTTACCTTGACTCCATGTTCATTTTCCCAAATTCCCTCCTTCTCAAAGACTATAACTTTGAGTAGAAAATGGGGTAATATCTGCAAGTGTGGCTCCTGTCTGGGCCTCCTCCTGACTCTGGCCCGACCCCACCCTCATACTCTCCTCTGCATGCAGGAACTTCCAGGGTGGGGGAAGCTGAGGCCTCAGGTTCAAGGCCAGGGCAGGGTGCAGAGCAGGGCGAAGAGAGGAGGGAGAGGCCCGCCAGTATCTCTGCAGTCCTCCTATCTCTGGCTTCCCCTCACCTCTCCTCCCCCAGCCCCAGGCAGGAGGCCAGCTGTAAACTTTTAGATGAGAAAGAGACCCTAGGTCATCAAGTTCCATTTTGAATCATTTTGTGTTTTAATGAGAAAGCACAGAGACGTGAAGGGCCTTTTCCTGGGTCACACAGCCAGCTGGAGGCTGAGCCGGGACTCAAGTTCAGGTCTGTTGATGCCCGTTGCTGTAGCTGCTGTGCCCCTCGAATGCAGCCCTCTCCCTATGTTGCTTCAGAGCCCTTCTGTCCCTCTTTCCTCCTCTATTTCACTTTTCTGCCAGGGCATTTTTAAACAACAACTTTATTGAGGTATAATTCACGTATCAAAACACTGGCCCATTTAAAGTACACAATCCAATGTTTTTGGTATTTTTTTGTTTGTTTGTTTTTGGTATGTTGAGAGTTGTGCAACCACATCAATTTCAAAATATTTCATCACCCCCAAAAGGAAATCCTGGACCCATTAGCAGTCACTCCCCATTCCCCCCAATTCCCCAGCCCTAGGAAACCATCAATCTAGATCTACCTTTTTCTGCACATCTCATATAAATGGATTCCTACAACAGGTGTTTTTTTGTGACTGGCTTCTTTCACTTAGGCTTGAAAGGCTCATCCTTGTTGTAGCTCTCCAGATCACCGAGTTGTTCTGGTCACAGCAGGTGGAATAAGGAGGCAGAAGGAAGAACAGGAAAGAGAATTCGGAGGATCACAGCACGGCAGCACAACGAAACGAAGGTGAGAATCTCTCCTGAGTACACCCAGGCAGGCTGCATCTGTGCTTTACCTCATCTCATTTAACCTTCGCAGCCTGAGAGCATCACTATCCACAGTTCAGACGTGAAAACTGAAGAGGATTTCAGTAGCTTTTCCAAAGGAATGCGAGTCATAAGGAGCAGAGCCAGCCCACTCTCTTTCACTAGATACTCCAGGTCCCTAATGGAGCTGTCAGATTCCAAAAGTGGGGATTTCACAACCATGGTGGTGGGTGACTTCCGGCCAATCTTTAAAAAATGGTGGGCACTTTTTAAAGTTGTTGAAAAAGTGCTCTTAAGTCACTTCACTTCCTTAGCCCAGAGGTTCCCCATTCAACACTCACACATTCCTCAGTGCAGCGCTACTTCTAAGAGCAACGGAAGAAAAAGACCTGCATGTGCAGCGTAGGCGACTGCAGAAAGTGTGGCATCCTGATGCCATTGCTATGGGAAATGGACTATCAGGATATAGTCTCCAGATACACACAGTGAACAAAAGCCATGTGCAGGAGGACAGTGTATATATTATGCTACCATTTGTATGAAAAGTATGTGTGTGGGAGGGAGTGGAGAATAAACATAAGCAGACACACACACACATCTATTTGCCAGAAATCCAAAAAAATATAAAACCTGGTTGCCTGTGTGGAAGGGAACTGTGTGGCTGGGGCCAGTGGTGAAAAGAGACTTCCTTCTTGAGCTTTTTGAATCTTTTAACTTTTGAACCATGTGACCATATTACTTATGCAAGCATACATATATATTTTAAAATCCACTCCTGCATTCAACAAATATTAATAAGACATTAGAGCATGACACTGGGCTTCCCTGGTGGCTCAGACAGTACAGAAACTGCCTGCAATGCAGGAGACCCAGGTTCAATCCCTGGGTCAGGAAGATCCCCCGGAGAAGGGCATGGCAACCCACTCCAGTATTCTTGCCTGGAGAACTCTGTGGAAAGAGGAACTTGGCGGGCTACAGTTCATGGGGTCGCAAAGAATTGGACACAACTGAATGACTAACACTTCAGGGCATAACAGGTGCTAGTCTAGGTGCAGGAAATACAGCTGTGATGAACAAACAAACAAAAAAGTGGAATATGCTCTCGAAGACTCACACCTCCTTGTTTCCAAGTGTTTGAAGAATGAGCACAAAGGCCAACTCCTTTGACAACAGTCATAACTCCTTCATAAGCAGGAATCTTCCTCTCTGATTTTCTTCAGCATTTAGTCTGTATCACACTTAACAAGGAGTCTCCTGCCCCTTTGTTTTGCTCGATGTTTCTTCAAGACTGCTCAGTGATGATCACCCTAATTCAGTTGCTATCACCCGTTCGCAGTTATCCAGGATTGTCCTGGAACTCGCGAATATCCCACCTCTCCATTTCCGTCACCCACTTGTCCCCACGGCCACTACTGGGGGAACAAGAGAAGAGCAACCCCACCCCTCCTAGCATGGTTAAGAAAGTGAACCTGCCTCTACCTCCAGCTCTTCTCCTTGTCATTGTTTTTTCCCCAGATCAGGCAAATCACTTAACCTGGGTGTGTACCTCAGATTTCTCATCTACAAAGTGCAGCAATGACAGGACTATATCAAGGGCTGTTGTGATAATTAAATGAATTAATATGGAAAACACTTACAACAGTGTTAGGTACATAGAAAGCTCTATCTGAATTTTGTTACACATTGCTTTATTATTTTTAGTCATTTGTTCCCCACCTGTCATCCCCTGCCCCTCAGGTTCAGCCAATCTTAACTCCTTCATTTCTGGAATACATTATACATGCCCAACCAACCTTTATCCTCAGGCTGGTCTGAACTAGATGCTCTTGCTTTTCCTTCCTGCCTAGTAAGGCTAGGCTGTCACATAGCTCTCCTCTCCGCCCCAGGTCTAAGACACTTCCACAAGAACACTTCGTTTACACGGCTATCTCTCCTTGTAATCATGAGCTCTGCCAAGAAAGGGTCTATGTCACCTTGTTTATCCTTTAACCCATCAGCCAGTAAGGGCCTAGGGGTGCCGGTAGGGGAAGGTCTGAAGGGCGAAGGCAGGACCACCATTTTACACCAAGCCTTCCATTCACAAAAGACCTTGTGTATACCTCCAAATGCATTGCCCCATTTTGAATATTTTCATTAAAAAAAGAAAACTACCAGGGCCTCAAAAAAAAAAGAAAGAAAGAAAGAAAAGAAAAAGAAAGCTTACAGCATGGATCCACATACTTTAAAAAAAAATTGAATTATAGTTGCTTTATAGTATTGTGTTAGTTTCAAATGTACAATAAAGTGATTCAGCTATACATATACATGTATTTGTCAGATTCTTTTCCACTAGAGCTTATCAAGAGATATTGAATATAGCTCCCTGTGCTATACAGTAAATTCTTGTTGTTTATTTTATATATAGTGGTGTGTATCTGTTAATCCCATACTCATAATTTAGTCCTCCTCCTCCCCTTCCCCTTTGGTAACCATAAATTTGTTTTCCACATTCTTTTTAGGTAAAGGACCATACAGAAACTATTTTAGGGCTCCTGAGCCTTATGGCCTCTGGGGCAACCCCTGCCCTTCTGTCTCCAACGGCAGGGCAGCTACAAACAGTGCAGAAAGGACCGGTGCCTCCAGGCAAAGCAGCGAGACAGGTAAGAGCCCGGGGACTGCGAGGTCACAAAACACGACCGGAGCCAATTGCAGAAAAAGCTCGAACTGCTTGGTTTATTGTACTCAGTATATTCAAATTAATCACACCCAATATTAAAGAGAATAAAGGAGTTCACGAACAGCCCCGAGGAGTGGCGAGGGCAGGGAGGCGTCCTCCAGGCAGGCATACCTCGCCTGCGGTTCAGCAAGGAGCGCGGGGGCCGGCTCTCTGAATAATCAGCTTGGGCTCCGCGAGCCGCACGGGAAGCTCCCAAAGCGGGCAGAGTCCGCAGGACTTGCACTCGGAGGAGACTCCTCCCAGCGAGTGCACTTTGACCCCATCTCCAGTGAGGTACCGCCCCCAGGGGGTAGCATTACACCCCAGCAAAGTGCACAGTCTGAACCCGAAGTCTTTCCGCGGACCTTTCAAAACAACTTACCTACCTAATTTCACAGTTTATTCTAAATTACAGATTCCAAGTCTGACATCAGACATTTACAAACAATCAAGATGGGCGCCACACGGGCCGCTGTGACTCCATCTTTTCTTTCCCTGTTTCTAACAAATCACTCGTTCTGTTCTAAAAGATACGGGCAGGAATCGTTAATAGCACATCACAACACTGGGAGTAGATGTGCTCCAATAAAACTTTATTTATGGACACTGAAATTTGTATGTCATGCAAATTTCACATGTCGCAAAAATTGTACTTTTGCCTTTCCATTTTTTTAAATTTTTTTTTCCATTTATTTTTAACCCTTAAAAAATGTAAAACCCATTGTTAGCTTACAGACCATACAAAAATACATGGTCAGCTGAATTTGGCCTTCATGCCTGTTAGCTGGAGGACTTCTGGTGCAAAGGTTTTTCTTTCTACTTCTAAGAGAATTTGGGGAAATGGTGTTTCCAAGGACCCATAAAATTAAGGTAACCATTTTTAGCAAATTAAAATACAAAGCATCTAGTTAAATTTAAATTTCAGAAAAAAAAAATTAAATTTCAGATAAACAAAGAATAATCTTTTTTAATGTAAGATGTTCTATGTGTATTTTATCTGGCACCCCTACTTCAAAGAGTAAATCGTACAACTGGGGAACTTGGGGAAGTATCCCCAGGGCATTGGTTTCAGGAGCCCCTGCAGATACCAATATCCAAGGATGCTCAAGTCCCTTATATAAAATGATGCAGTCCAGTGAATACAGGAGGCCCTTCGAATACCCGGCTGTGAAACCCACACATAGAGGTCCAACAGTACTCTCTAGGTACAAGAATAGCCATCCCACCCTCTACCACGTGCTCCCCCCACCCCCTTCCTGCAGGGTCAGCCAAGAGTTTGCACATTACCACGTGGAGATCCTTTTGAGCTCACCACGTGTACGGGAGAGCACTGACAATGCCTGCCAATCACTGGGGAAGCCCCAGGGTTTTCCGGACAGGAAATGGGGTGTGAAATGGGTGCGGAGACTTCTAGCTTGGGCCCAGGGTCCCTCCCAGCGGTGTAAAAATGCAAGATGGCACACATAACTTGAGGCAAACCTACTGGGAGGACCCCAGACAAGGATCCTTTTCCTTGGGGTGTTCAGAAAAAGAAATAAGTGATTACATTTCACAAGCCAGAGCGTGTAGGTTGGCACTCTGATCATTTCCTTATTTTTCCCAGCTTTTATTGGGGTTTGTAAGTAATAATAAATAAAAATGCTCCAGCCTCCTCTCAGTAAGTTTCCTGGAAGCAAAGAAGGGCTTCATTTGGGCTTCGGAACTGTGGAAAGCAGGAGGAATGCTTTCACCAAGGACAGCATAGGGCAGGGAGGAATGTTAGGGATGGAGGAGATGAGCATTCCAGGCATGAACCCTTAAGGACAGAGTCAAGGCTGCAAGAGTGTCCCCATCTTGAGACAGTCCCAGCCCTCCCTTGGGAGATTTACTTATAGTTTATATCAGTTTACCACCCTTTCATGATTTGGTTCATTAATCCAAATACTGCTCTCCTGAAAGCTTGCTTCTTCCAGGAATCCACCCTCCCCACTCTCTTCTAAACTCTTAATGTCACCTCTCAATTGGAAATGGATCCTGCAGTAACTGGAGACATCTCTTGAACTGAATTTTTACTGATGCTTCCTATGATGGTATATTTCACTGCTTTGTCTTGTTTTCCTGGCACCAGACACATGTTCTTAAAGTGTTCCTGACTTCATGGTTGGTTAAGGGTGTTTTGGCCCTTCAGGTCACAGCAGCCAACTCTAGCAATAACCATATTACCAACTGGAAGCAGTCTTTATCAGTAGTAGCAGTATCCAGGCAAGAATACTGGAGAAATATATAAATGAATATAATTATTTGTTTTGTCATTTTATAGTTAAAGGCGGTTTTCAAATAATTTGTGTCAGTAATTGCTGTGATTGTTCATTGTTGTGTTCATTGTTGTTCAGTCGCTCTTTGCGACCCCATGGACTGCAGCACGCCAGGCTTTCCCTGTCCTTCACTATCTAAAGAATATGCCTGTAATTCGGGAAACCCACGTTCAATCCCTGGGTTGGGAAGATCCCCTGGAGAAGGAAATAGCAACCTGCTCCAGTATTCTTGCCTGGAAAATTCCATGGACAGAGGAGCCTGGATTTTGGGCTACAGTCCATAAGGTAACAAAGAGTCAGACACGATGAGCAACTAACACACAGATATACAGATGATATCTAATGGCAGAAAGCAAAAGAAACTAAAGACCCTCTTGATGAAGGTGAAAGACGAGAGTGAGAAAGCTGACTCAAAACTCAACATTCAGAAAACTAAGATCATGGCATCCGGTCCCATCACTTCATGGCAAATAGATGGGGAAGCAATAGAAACAGTGACAGATTTTGTTTTCTTAGGCTCCAAAATCATTGTGATGGTGACTGCAGCCATGAAATTAAAAGAGGCTTGCTTCTTGGAAGAAAAGCTATGACTAACTCAGATAGCATATTGTAAAGCAGAGACATCACTCTGCAGAGAAAGGTCTGTATAGTCAAAGCTATGGTTTTTCCAGTTGTCATGTACGGATGTGAGACTTGGACCATAAAGAAGGCTGAGTGCCAAACAATTGATGTTTTTGAATTGTGGTGCTAGAGAAGATTCTTGAGAGTCCCTTGGACAGCAAGATTGAACCAGTCGATCCTAAAGGAAATCAACCGTGAATATTCTTGCAAGGACTGAGGCTGAAGCTGGAACTGCAATATTGTGGCCACCTGATGTGAAGGGCCAACTCATTGGAGAAGAGCGATGCTTGGAAAGATTGAGGGCAGGAGGAGAAGGCAGTGACAGAGGATGAGGTGATTGGATGGCATCATAGACTCAATGGACAGGAGTTTGAGCAAACTCTGGGAGATAGTGAAGGACAGGGGAAGCCTGGCGTGCTGCAGTCCATGGGGTCGCAAAGAGTAAGACATGACTGAGCGACTGAACAACAATGAACAATCACAGCAATTACTGACACAAATTATTTGAAAACCGCCTTTAACTATAAAATGACAAAACAAGTAATTATATTCATTTATATATTTCTGTGCTACTATTGATAAATCACTCTAGATCACTTCATTTCACTTGTACATGTTCAGTGATTTTCTAAATAACTTAAGCTTTCTTATTTAAATGTCAAAACTTACATTTTAACTATTTTTATTGGGGAAAACTATTTTTACTCTTATTAAACAGAGGGTAAGGAACTGAACATGATTTAATCTTTATTGATAACTCACTGAGCATTACTTGTGAAAATCAATCACTATATAGTCATTAAGCAGTAATATTCCCAGGGTCAACTGCAGGCAGTAGACCTCCATCCTGAGGAACACAGACCAGCCTTCCCTCCCTATGGCTGTGCTGTCTCCTCCCTCCCATCAGCTCTAACCCCTGTTGTTCTGCCCACATGCTGCTTTTGAAGTGTCCCCTTATTGTCTTCCTAAGAGCCCGAGACTGGCTCCAGATACTCTGATCGTGTGAGGATCGTATGCTTTGTGACAGATATTTGCTATTCAGAGGCCCTGTCACTTATTTCCAGGTTCTGGGCTGAGCTCCTAGTTACTGACCTTGTTGGGAACAGCTTTCTTGAGAGGAAATAGCAAACTGCCGGGATCCTAATACCTTTCTCCTTGTTCCCCTCATCTTCTTTTTTTTTTTTTTCCCCTCATCTTCTATGTATGCTTCAAAATTCCTCCCAGAGAATTCCAAATCAACAATGGTTCACACTTAGATGGTGCTTATTCTCTCGCAGGCACTCACCGAAACCCTTTACATACATCACTCATTGCAGCTTTACAAGACTTCTCAGCTTATTTGCAATTTCCAGATGAAGAAAGGAAGGCACAGAGATGGCAAGTGACTTGCCTACAGGCACACAGCTGGTAAGTGGAAAAGTTGGGGCTCTACCCAGGCAACCTGACTGCAAGGCCTGCATTCGTTTGTCCCACCCACCCTTTCCAGGATTCTGACTGCTGTTATCCATCTCTGTTGATGTTGGTGGGAACTGAATGCATAGAGGAGGATTGATGGTAATGAGGTTTCACTGTTGTAGCCTCAGGCACAGCCATCTTTCTGAACAACTAGGTCCCTGCCAGTATTATCTGCTTTCAGATTTCTCCTCTCCTCCAATCCAAACTGCAGTTAGAATCAGCTATGAGCAATGATCCAGTATCTTCTGTGTGGCAGACATGGTTCCAAGCATCTTCTAATAGCTTGGATCCCTATGAAACTGTCATCTCCTCATAATTATACAAGGAAGGCTCAGAGACCTTAGTGGCTTGTTCAAATCACACAGAGATTGGCAGACCCACCATTTTCATTCTTCAGACACCTCAAGGACAAAAACCTCCATCATTCTCCATTTGCCTATAGGATAGAAGCCAAATTCCTCCCTGGCAGGCAAGGTGCCATATTATCTTTCCAGCCTTATCTCCCACTGGGCTCTAGCTTGACTCCACTGTTCCAGACTGGCGTGTCTGTGCCCTCTCCGCCAACCCACAACTTACTCCCAGAGCCCTGCCATCTAGCCCTGGTTCCCGCGACCTAGAATATCTTTTTTTTTTTTTTTTTTACCTTTGTGCCTACTCAAGTCCTGTTCAGCCTTCCCTCTCACACAGGGTTCTCCTTCATGAAATGCCCCAAGCCCCAGGAATCTCACTTCCCCCTTGATGCCTCCTGCTCAGACCAGCCCCAGGTACCAGATCATTTGTTAAGGTCAGCTGACTCGTGAGGCCAGGCTCCACACATGCAGACCCTTTAGCTGAATATTTTGTCTTTCTTTGTATATATAGTTAGAAGCATCACAGAGAATTTTCCCTGTGAGCTGTTGTACCAAGAACTGGGGCAAAAACTTTGCGTGGACACAGTGCAAACTAGATGAAATTTATCATTGGTGTTTTCTAATACAGCTTCTCTTCCTCCTAAGTTATTCTAGTAAGTGAAGGCTATATCCATGTGCTTTTTCACTACTCTTTTAAAATTTCAAATATGTGAATGATAATAGTAATGGCATACATATTACTGTGTGCTACATGCTCTTCTAAGCACATTGTGAGTATTAACTTAGTTAAGCCTAAAAATCCTTTGAGGTAGTTGTTAGTATTACTCTCCTTTTACAGATGAGCTGACTGAGTCACAGAGTGGTTAAGAAACTTGCCTAGTATCACATAGTTGGTATTCAAAGCCAAACATTTAATATGATGCTATACTGCCTCACCAAGAAAATAATGTATTGTTTCTGATGGTGACAGTAATGCCTGTTTTTAAAAAAATCAGATAATAAACAAAGTAGATGTATTATAGAACTGTGATAACTGGAAAACAAAACATATAATAATTCATTGTGAGACCAGCTTGGGTTCCAAATTCTAATGCTAAGAATGCTGGTGATCTGGGGTTGACCACAGGGCTGACAGAGTCTGCAAGGCCCAAGCTCAGATGTCATTTCTTATCACCTGGCTACAAGGGAAGAGACAGGAGGGAGGACACCAGAACATGGGTCTGCTCTCAAAGAAACACACAAAGTATAAGGAGACTATCACCCATAGTCCTATAACTCATGGAGAATTAAATAAACTACTAAAGCAGATATTAATACACATTGGGTCCTATTGCAGAAATGGAACCATATTGTACATCCTGAGTTTTTTTTTTTAGTTAAAATTTTAAATAGCTTCATTGAAGTATAATATATAAACCATAAAATTCTCTTGTTTTTTTTTTTTAATTCTCTTGTTTTAACCATACAACTATTTTAGTAAATTTACAGGGTTTTGCAACCATTATCATGATCCAATTTTAGACCATTGTATCACCTCCCCAAAGATTCCTTATACACATTGGTACTTACTCTTTATTCCCACTCCAGCTTTGGAACTGCTGCTCTTTCTGTATTGATTTGCCTGTTCTGGACAGTTTGTATAATTGGGGACATACAAAAGAATTTGGGTTCTTTTATTTATCATAATGTTCTCAAAGTTCATCCTTACTGTAGCATGTGTCAGTACACACCATCCTTTTTGATGACTGAATGATATTCCATTGTGTGAATATACCAGTTTTTTATTCAGTCACCTGTTAGTGGACATTTGGATTGTTTCAAATGAATAATGCTGCTATGATATTCACATACAAGTCTTTGTATGGACATTTTTTCATTTCTCTGTGGTAAGATATTTAGGAATGAAACTGTTGGGTCTTTTGGTAAAATTTTCCAAAATTGTTGTGCCATTTTGCATTGCTACTAGCCATACATGAGAATTCTAGTTTCTCCACATCCTAGCCAATATTTGCTACTGTCTATGTTTTTGATTATAGCCATCCTAGTGGGTGTGACGTGATATCTCATTGTTTTGATTTGCATTTTCCTAATGACTAATGATATCATACATCTTTCCATGTGCTTATTGGTCATTCAAATATTTTCTTTGGTGAAATATCCATTCAAAAATTTGCCCATTCTTCAGTTGGTTTATCTTTTTATTATTATATCACAAAAGTTCTTTATGTATTCTAGGTACAAGTCATTCATCAGATATGTCCTATATTTTCACTTTCTTAATGATATCTTTAGAATCACAAAGGCTTTGAATTTTGATGAAGTCAATTTATCAATTTTTTTCTTTCATTGCTTGTGCTTTTGGCATCATATCTAAGAAGTCTTTGCCTAACCCTGCCATGTTTTAGAATTGAACTCCCTTCTTCCTCCCACTTATCAGCATGCCCTGGACGTCTTTCTACCTTAGTAAATCTGCACCTCAGTAAATCTGCAGGTCGGTACAGATCTGCACCATTATACTTCAGAGTTTTGTTTTGGAAAGAAGAGAGGGAAGAAAGGAGACAACAGGGCCAAACTATTCAAAATATTCAGGACAACTCTGTTCATCCTTGAGGTCTTCCCATTTTCCTTTTGTATTGTCTTGTGTCTGGTACCTTCTCTGTGGTTTGTGAATAGAAACTTTATTAGGTTATTAACTTCATCACAACATTTTATGTTTAATATCTTGGTCACACAGTTTCCTAGCCCCAAATTTCCTGTAGGAGGCTTAAGTCCCTCCACCACAGACTCTAGTGAGGGGATGCTCGTAAGAAACATGTGAAAAAAAAAAAAAAAGAAACATGTGTTCCCCTGTAATTTGGGATTTGACAGCTGCTGCTTCTGGCATTGACTTCATTCTCTGGAACTGGACTTGGCCTTGAGAGTGATGCAGCTTTGGGTAATGTATTAAAATGGAAATATGGAAAAAGAAAAGTAAATAGTAGATAACAGTAATTGGTATGTGTGTTTTAATGAAAGTCTGATGGATATTCCTGAACAAAATAGTGGTTATCATTTAACAAACTCCAGATTGAGACGAATGGTTGCATCCTGGCCCCTGTCCTAAGTAAAGTTTTGCTGGCTTGATGGGTAGGATATGAGGTATCGTGTAAAGCTAGATGCTTCTTTAGGAAATAATTTTCAGAGTGAGGAAACTAATGGAGAAAATCCAGGCTGAGGGAAAGAGCCTGTGAGAGGGGCCTCAGAATAAGAATGGGAAAGGCAGGCTAGATTTCAGAGCTCAGGGCTGAAAATGCTAATCTGCTAAAAAGTGAAAGTTGCTTAGTCGAGTCCAACGCCTTGCGACCCCATGGACTATATAGTCCATGGAATTCTCCAGGACAGAATACTGGAGTGGGTAGCCTTTCCCTTCTCCAGAGGACCTTCCCAACCCAGGGATCAAACCCAGGTTTCCCACATTGCAGGCAGATTCTTGCAGCTGAGCCACAAGGGAAGCCCAAGAATACTGGAGTGGGTAACCCATCCCTTCTCCAGGGGATCTTCCCGACCCAGGAATCTAACGGGGGGTCTCCTGCATTATAGGCAGATTCTTTACCAACTGAGCTATCAGGGAAGCCTAATCTGCTAAAAGAGAGGGTCAATAGACAAACATTTTGATGAGAAGTCAAGTGGGATGGCAGGATCCTTTGGGGACCTAACTCCTACTGTTAGGGCCAAGAATTTGGAACTAGAGTACTAACACTGGGAAGAAGCAAGGCAAGCAGGGGAGAGATATAAGGGCAGCCCCCAACCCCCACCCCAACCCCTGACTGGACAATGGCCATCCCAAGGTTAGAGACATGGCAATGAACAAAAAGGGTGCGTAAAAATCAACAAAAAGCTCCTCTAAGCTGACAGGTAAACTACTCAATATATGAGGCTGAAAAATGCAGAGGGAGATCTTTCAAAGTCCTTTAAGATGCAGCCTCGGGTCCTTAGCTTCTTTTTTCATGTGGAAAACAATACAAAACCATTTCAGGAGCCAACTGCTGTGTGCATGGAATATGGAATATACTGGAAGACTAAGAAACAGTGAGACCAGCTAGATGCTACTGCAGAGATTCAGACATGAGGAGGGCTGGCCTGAGAGGGACACTTGGGTGTGCAGGAAGAATGGGTTGGATTTGCTGTGCAAGTGCAGAGAGAAGACAGGAATGGTGGGGAGTGGCAGTGAGGGGAAGGCTGTAAGAGGATTTGGAGGTATAATTAAAATGCACAGATCTTAAGTGTGGAATGAATTTTGATAAATGTGTTCATCTCTGTTCCCCGCAACCCCAACAGAGGTTATTAAAAGACGGAATTTCCAGTGCCTGCAGATCCTAAGTGAAGCTGCTTCAAAGGCAAGAAGCTGTAAGCCACTGAAGAGAAAAGTAAGGACTAGAACTCTAGATTTTAAAGTCATATGCAGCCAGCAGGTGGAAATCTCTTGAGCAAGTGAACACAGGTGCAGGAAGAGGCAACTGGAGAACAGGTCCAATCTGGGGTGCGCATGGACCCACTCTCCCACCGTGGGTTTTATTTGCTGATATAAGGGCAGAGGCTTCTCTTTGTTCAGGCCTTCAGCCTCAGACTTATCTTAAATGAGGAAGAAACTGCTTTCTGAGCTGGCCTCTGCCAAAGTCCGTCCTATGGAACTTGCAGAAGGGCGTCACTGGGGGGAAGGGAGCGGGAGGATCCCAGAGCGGGGTCTGCACCTCCTCCCATCAGCCTGCACAGCTACCTTGCTGAGCTGGAGCCCAGCTCCCTCGTGGAGCGTGTTCTGGCAGCCTGCCCGGGCGCCCCGGGGAGCGCCTCTGCTCCAGGTGTGCGCTCACAGCAGCCCTCCAGCAGTGCCCTCGGTGTTTGCAGCCTCTGCAAGCTTGCACGCAGAGGGAACACAGTGGCGAGAATTGGGGGGTGGTGGGCGTGACGGCCCTCCCTAGCGCTCTCTCCCGCCCAGGCAGTCCCGGGAACGTTCTGAAAAGTATCTAAAAGTTCTGTGCCGCGCGCGCGCGCGCGCGTAAAAAGAGGGCACAACCCCCCACCTCTCTGGGCGTTGCGAGTCCAGACCTCGCCAGTCCAGCTGCACCTCCCGCTGCAGAACGTACGCGTCCTGCGCCGCCTCCTCGCCAGCCTCGTCGTCGGCCGGGTGCGCCCCTTGCAGCTACCAGAGAGCCTGCGCTACTCCTTGGGGCACCATGCCCAACGATGATGCCGCACCGTCGGAGGCCCCGCACACCCCGGGGGCACCACCGCAGGGCAAGCCCGGGGGCTTCGGCAAAGCGGCCGGGGCGCCGCCCGGGACCGCTGGCGGCGGCGGCGGCGGCGGCTCCGGCCCCGGAGCGTCGGGCGCGGGCGCCGTCTCGGGCAAGAAGTCTCCGCGGCTGCCCAAGTGCGCTCGGTGCCGCAACCACGGCTACGCGTCGCCGCTCAAGGGCCACAAGCGTTTCTGCATGTGGCGGGACTGCCAGTGCAAGAAATGCAACCTGATCGCAGAGAGACAACGCGTGATGGCCGCGCAGGTGAGTGCGGGCGTCCGGAACCGGGCTTCAGCCCCGAATTTTTCGAGTAAAGCCCCTCGGGTTCCGGGGGCGCCACGTGGGGCGCGGGTTCGGAAGGAAGGTGGCGGTTCTTGCCGACAGCCACTGCGCACTCGGGGCCGGGGGTCCTAGTCACCCGCGGACGCCGCGCTCCGAGGGCCTGGACTCGTCTCCGATGCCGCAGGCGGAGCCGGGGAGGTGCGGGGTTCACTCGGCTCCCGAAGCTCTGGATCCTAGACCCAGCGGGAATTGTGGGGTTCGCCCCTTCGGGGATCCTCTGGCTGTCTTGACTTCCTCTTTCAGAGCTAGCTGAGAGTTGCAGGGTTCGCTCTGCTTGGGAGTCCCCGGGATCCCTAAACTCATCCTCCAGCAGGGAGTGGCGGGGTTCGCGCTGCTGGGGAAAGGGTCCCCGGGATTTCTGACTCCGCCTCCAGCAGCGAGTTGTGGTGTTCGCCCCTTCGGGGAGCCGTGGGCATCCGACCTCCCTCTGAGCAGAGTTGGGGGGCTTTCCCCCTCGGGTCCCTGACTCCGCCCCGAGCAGGGAGGTGCCCTTATAATTGTGGGGGGTGTGTTGGACGGTGCCTTCTCAGGGTGCTGGGTTCGGGGGAAGCAGAGACCCGGCCGGCCGCAGCTTCTGGGGATAAAGCGTCGCGGCGGGAGACTTTGCTTTTCTGGAAAAGTCTCCGTAACGGACGCCGGCGCGGCGTGGTCCCGGCTATGCTCTTGGCGCTCTTTTTCGTATCCGCCGCGGCGCATCCTGGCTCAGCCATTTTGAGCACTAGAGAAATTTCATTTGCGCTTTCAAGTTTGCTGTCTCGCCCGAAGATATTCAAGTACAGGTTACTTTGAGTGTGTTTTAAAACACACTTTAAGAATTTTAAACGTCCACGGAGAGGAGAAAATGCAAGCATTTGAGGTTTTGTCTGCTGTTCCTGGTGTGTGGGTTTTTTTAAAAGCGTCCCAAGCAGGGCAGTACTTTTGTACCTTAACAGAAATAAAGTCGTTGGTATCCTAAAAGAATTTTTAGAAGAGAATAATACAAATTCTTTCCAGCTAAAAGTTGTTCCATCCTTTTAAAACAGGTTATTTACAATGAAATTTTACAAAGAAATGTTTACTAACGACTTGCTCCTTTTGGTTAGGAACGGGTAAATATCCTCCACTGAAAATAATATCAGTAAGAGCCTTGAACAGGACTTCACATTCTTAGAGATTATACTTTTTATATACACCCATTTTTTTAAAAAAAAGTTTTAAAATAGTTAGATTCGGTCTTCACAGACTGAGGGTAGTCATGGAAATACAGGTTGTTTTACTTGATTTCTTTATTGGTTTTTAGCTTAATCTATAGTGGATGAAAAGAATATTCTGAATATAGCATTTAAATGCATCGCAGTGAACTTGCTGGAAAAAAAAAAAACCTATGACATTTAATTGTTTTTGTAGGTAGAAATTTTTTTCTGAATATTTAGCTGCTGGCTTTAATGTTTAGTGTGGAGAGTATGCTTGGGAGGGGGATTTTTCTCAAAATGTAAGAAAAATATGCATCCAAGTAGGGCCATTAAGTTTGAATAAGCTGTATTAGTAGGAGTGCTAATTTGTAAGGAGGCTGTTCACTATCTTAAAAACGAAAGGAACTCAAAATTATTTTAATAGTATAAAACTCCAATATTTTCTACACCAGAAGGTTTGTGCTGTGCTGAGTGAAATCCTTTAAACAACCATGTAACAGCCATTTTTAGTCATTATAAAATAGCTTGAAATTGATCTTAAATAAGACCCTAAAATAATTGCATTTTAAATCAATTGCCTCACCTTCCCTATTTAAATAGTATTTCCTAAGAGCCCTGGAGAGGTCTTTGTAAAAGTGTTTTTAGTTTATGGACTATATAATAGTCTGTATGTTGTGTGCATATGTGGGATTTGTGTAAACCAGGGCCTGAAGTGCACTTTTTTGTTGCATTGACATACTTCACAAGTCCATGGGTATTCTTTTAAACATTTGTGGTCAAATCCTTAATATTCTGTGTCTAAATATTCTGTTTCTGATATTCTAATATTTCTGTTTCTAATATTCTGTTGGTTAATAATAGAAAATTCAAGAATTAAACTTAATTATTTAATCTTACTGATTATTCAAAGATTTTTTTTCAAAGTGTTGAAGACTCCTCTTGTTAGGAGTAAAATTACTTCCAAGTTAATCATCTTTCTAAATTTAGACTACAGTTTTCCTAAAACAGCCTGTAAATTGTAGTTATGCTTCTGGTTCACCATTTTGATGTCAACTTTTTGGCTTGTATTTCAGCCTCTGAGGTACAGGTGCTTCCCTTTCTTGTTCCATTATCACCAGTGGTCAGTTTCAACAGAAAGTCCACCATTTTTTTTTTGTTAGTTGTAAACAAAAATACAATTTTTTTTTTTTGGACACAACTTTTCAACCTTTCCCTGTTATTTAAAAGAAGAGGGACCATGAGGAGTGTCTTAGGGTCCTTTCCAGCCCCCACTGGGGAATATCACACCTGCTTTCTCCTTTTCTCTCCTTTCTCTCCATCTCCACCTCCACCTCTTTTTCCAGGGACTTCAACACCATACTGCAGCCCCCTTGCCCCCGTTCCTTCCCTCCGTGATCCCCCCACCCCACAGAACAGGGCTCTGTGGGTTTCCTGAGCAGCCCCTCCCTCCATAGTCTACCCTGCTCCCATGGTGCGGGGAGTTCTGCCTCTTCATCCTTGCCTGTCAGGCTTCTCTCCTGCTGCTCTTCACCGCCCTGTTCCAGTACCACCTCTGCCCATCGTTGCGCTTAGAGCCCTTTTGTGCCTGTCCTGTGGTGGTGCACGGTTTGTCTTGAGTTGTAGTTGCATGCTTGCTTCCTGTCTCTCCTTTTAAACAGTGAGCACCTTGGGGTCTAATCTAATCTAACCTAATCTTACTGTATCTCGCTGGTCTGCTCGTGGTTCCTAAAACAGAGGCCTTTTACGTATTTGTGGAAGTGATCCCAGTCTCCTTCCTTCCTAATCTGTCAGTGCTGACTTCTGCTCTTCACGTCGAATTCCTCTGCTGACTCTGCAGCTCTTTCTCATCCAATCTTTCCTCCTAGTCTACATACACATTTGTTTATTGAAAAGTTTTTGAGCACTCACTCAAAGTTCTAAAGGACCTCTGATTCTCAACCATTTTTCAGCTTTGGCTGCACATCAGAGTTACCTGGGAGGCTATGAAAAGAAATGAGGGGAAAAAAAAAAAAGAAATGAGGGATTTTCAGACCATCCATTACCCTGGAGGTAATGGATGGAGCTGTTTGGGATGGGTGGGGCTTTAGTGGCTTTGGCAAAGCTGTAGGAGTGATTCTGGGGTGCTGGAGGGTGACCCATTGCCCTGTGCTTCCAGGTGGCCCTGAGACGGCAGCAGGCCCAGGAAGAGGAATTGGGGATCAGTCACCCCATCCCGCTGCCCAGCTCGGCTGAGCTGGTTGTCAAGAGAGAGAATAGCGGCAGCAACCCCTGCCTGATGACTGAGAGCAGCAGCTCCTCGCAGCCGCCACCGGCCAGCACCCCCACCACGGCACCTTCAGGTAAGCCTGTGGGCCAGCTGGAGGGAGGAAGGGTGTGGCCACAAAGACAGAGAATTGGGATGGTTCTGAGCCCCAAAGCACATGCAGAGCTTAGAGAGTTTCTGAAAAGATCCTCCCTCTGAAGGTCTGTTTTGGCTGCCTCACAAAGAAGGTGGGCCCGAATTCTAGAACCAGAAGTTAGACAGCTTCACTTTCCTGTTGTTTTTTTGCCAAGGCTGAATCTGGACAGAGTCAAAAATCACAGAATGCCAGAGAAGTTAGTCCAGAATTCATCTCAGTCAGCCCTTTCATTCACGGGATCCTCCTGGTGGGAGCCAAAGATCCTTGTTTCCTAAAGCTAAAAGTCCTTTCTCTGGGAAGGATTGCAATCCACTTGGGGAGCATATCTAAAAAAACCAGATTGTAGGTTCTGAGTTTCAGTGGACACTGGAATTGAGGCAAGGCATGTCATGCGCTAAGATTATATCAGGGGCTATAGATGTATGCTAATTCATTTCATTCTTAGAAGAAGGAGGTGTTAATTCTATTTTATACTTTGGAAAATTGAGGTATAAAAAGTTTTAGTGACTAGCTACATCTGTCAAACCAGAAAGTATCTGAACTGATCCGTCTACCTCCAAATCTCACAGTGCTTACTGCACTGGATGTGTAAATGACCTCGAGAATCATGGTGCTCTAGAGCTGTACTGTCCAACATGGAAGCCCCTAGCCTCATTGGGCTACTTAAGTTTAATTACAATGAAGTAAAATTAAAACTTTTATCCAGAGAAGATATACAAGTGGTAGATAGCTCACGGAAAGTTGCTTGATAGAATTAGTCATTAGGGAAATGCAAATCGAAACTATAGTGAGATACCACCTCACACCAGTTAGGATGCTTACCATCAAAAAACCAGAAAATAACAATATTGGTGAAGATGTGGAAAAATTGGAACTTTTGTGCACAGTTGGTAGGACTGTAAAACGGTACAGCTGGTATGGAAAACAGTATGGTGGTTTCTCAGAAGTTAAAAATAGAATTATCACATGATCCAGCAAGTCCACTTCTGAATGCATACTGAAAAGAATTGAAAACAGCATCTTAAAGAGGTATTTCTACATCCATGTTTATAGCAGCGTTATGCATAATAGCTAAGATGTGGAAGCACCTCAGGTGTCCACTCACAGATGAATGGAAGAGCAAAATGTGGTAAAAAAAAACACAGCTATTTAGCCTGAAAAGGCAGGAAATTTTGACACATGCTACAGCACGGATGAACCTTGAGGACGTTATACTGGGTGAAATAAACCAGTCACAAAAAGACAAATACTGTATGATTCCATTTATATACTTGAAGTAGTCAAAATATAGAGACAGAAGGTGGATTGGTGGTTGTCATAGGCTGGGGAGAAAGGGGAATAGAAGGTTGTTGTTAATGAGTGTAGGGTTTCAGTTTTAGGAGATGGGAAGAGCCATGGAGATGGATGATGGTGATGGTCGCAATACATCATGAATGTAGTTGGTGTCACTGAACTGTGCTCTTAAAGGTGGTTGAGATATTTGTTTTTATGTTGCATGTATTTTACAACAGTGAAAATTAAAAATTTTAAACAGTTAGTTCCTCAGTTGCGCTACTCATATTTCAGATGTTCAACAGGCACATATGTAGCTAAAGCCGGCCATATTGGATAGTGTGCGCTTCCATTTCTCACTAAGTTCCATTTAATGGCAATTGGTCTAGAATACAGGGGCTCTAAGAAACTCCCCAAACTAGGATCTGTGACATCCCATTGGCAAATATAAAGACATATATTTCATACTAAACATACACGCTGAGATTCATAGAATGTTGAGCCTTCTAAGGCTCCATGAAATGTAACCTTAGAGTAACTTTTAAGTAAACCTTTCATGAGTTAGTTTGCTGTGCTTAATCACTGGGCTAAAGTTGTCAGCTGCCTGGTTGTCATTAACTAGCTGTGAAGCTTTGGACAAGTCACTTAAGCTCTCTGGTGGTCTTGTTTCCTCTTCCCAAAAATGAGGGATGAGCTCTTTGAGGCTTTTTAAGATCCTCAGAGTCTTGATTATTATAAAGAAGAAGATTAGAGGGCACCAAAGAAGACAGGTGAGAGACAGTTACATTACCTGCTGCAGGTAGGTGTGTCTGCGTCCCTGTCCCTGGGTGTGTGCCTGGGGCTACAGAATCTCTAGCTAACAAAGGGAATGGTATTATTTTCTTGTTTTAGCTTGGTCGTGCATAAAATACATTTATAGCAGTTTCAGAACTTTACTTTTCATGAGAAGGAAGGGGTATATCTATCAGAAATACGATTCTCGCACTTTGGGATTTTAAGCTGTATCTAATTACCAGAAGATAATATCGGGTCAGGGCAGACCTGGTGGATTCAGCTGGAGGTCTGATACGGGGATGGTGGTGGGGGTGCCCGAGGAGTAGAGAGGGAGTAGCTCATTTGATGTTCAGAAACATCTTATGAAGTAGGAATTATTATTCCTATTTGCAGATAAGGGAAACCGGTGGTAAGGAAACTGCCCCAGAATAAAGCTGAGTTGAGCTGGGATTCAGTCCAGGTCTGTCCCATCTCAGAGTCCACGGATTTGCCACCTGCCTGTGAAGGGAGGCTGTGGGAATAGTTGCTGTGTTTTCTTGGAAAACGGACAGTTGTGATTAGAGTTTATAGTTTAATCCTCAGGCGGGATTTAGAGCTTATGGGCAAATCGAAGCATGTCAGAGGCAGCACCATTCTTGGCTGGCACAGAAAGCTGCAGCCAGTGGTGTTCACGGGGAGAGACAAAGGGACAGGCCTGTGATGGATCAGCATCAGTCCTGGGCATTTCGCTGGGAACCAGGGGTGAACTTGGCTTTCCCTGCTGTATCCCACATTGCACTTCATGGAAAGGGGCATCAGAGTTTGATTTTACACCCCAACATGGTGAAGCCTTGAAGGATTTCAGGCTAGATGGAGTTCACAATGACCAAGAAGTTCTTGCAGGGCATTTCAGAGCAGTGATAGGGAAAGTTACAAATACAAGCAGCAGAGGAGCATGACAGAAGGTTCAGGGTCAAGGAGGATGTGACCAGATTCCCTTCTTCGCTCCTGGAGCTGATGGACCTTGGAGTCATTTCAGAGTCTTGAACCAACGCTCCAAGGGAGGGTGTGTGGAAGCCAGTGGTGTGTGGTGCCCCGGGCTCAGCTGAGGGCAGGAGTCTGCCCGTCTGGGAAGACGGGCCCTCCCAAACCAGCCTAGCTCATCCCGGCATGGCAGGAGCCTCATCCATCATCACTCACAGGACTTTCACCAAAGCCCTTGAGTTGGGATTGTGAACTTCTGAACTGGAACGTGAGCAAGAGAAAAACAGAAATGCCAGTAGAATTAAACTGTATATATAGAGAGAGACAAGGCAGTGAAGGGAGGGAGGGAAGGGGGAAGAGAGGGGGAGAGAGAGAGTGAAGCAGATGAGACAGGTTGAAGGATGTTCCTTAAGTTTTATGTAGCACGTGGGGTGTCCCACTTCCTACCCCAGTATGCTACTGACAAACATGTAACTAGTATTACATCTCTAGAGGTAAGAATTTCTTTAAAATAGCATTTAACTTTATGCAGGAGTTGGTAAACATTTATCAAGTACAAAAACACACTCGACTACGTTCCAATCCCCAACTTGTGGATCTTCTGTTACCCCAGAATTACATGTGTAAGCTTTATTTGTCTGTTTATTGTCTTCGTGTGTATATGTATATATATAATGTATATATTTAATAGAGCAGGAGTATATTGCTCCCACTTGGTGTAGTTTTTTTTCTTTTTTTTATTTAAAACCATGGCATTTTTTAATGGCCTGGTATTCCGTTATATCAATGTGGAAGGCTAGGGTTTGCAGTTATTTTGTGAAAGGTGAAAGTTGTAGTTGTCATGGAACAGTGCAGCCCTCCAACTGGCTCCCACGAGGGGGCAAGTTGCTCACTTTCTCTTTCTAATACGTAATGTTGAGTGTCTGCAAGGCCAGTGGCTTAGTGAAATCCAGTAGATGTTTATGTCCTTGAGGCTTCTTAGTTATCTCCTTTTGGCTCCTGAAAGTGCCCAAGAATTATTGCCAAGATTATTGGCTGAATCCTGAGGCCACTGTGAAAGAAATTGAATTTGCTGAATTGTCGTTTCATCTATTGGAGAGCTGATCCCTCTGAGTAAGTTAACTTAGCACAGTCTCTGCGATCCTTAGCTGAAGATTGGCTAAGCTAGATCAAAACACTGCCGGATGATTCCTCCAACAATGGATATAGAAGATTCTATGATTGTGGGTAACATGGTGAAGGAAGAACATTTTGAAGAAATGCACTGTTCCTTGCTATCTTGTATGTTAACAGGATCAGATATGCTAATAGGTGTACTATCAATTAACAAATGATTTCTTCCCAGCCATTTTGGAGGTATCCAGAAAAAAAGGTGAGCAATTTTGGTTATAAATGACCATGAGTTAATAACAACTTCAGCATTATTTCTGTGGTTTTACTTTTTAAATTTTAGCTGTATATATACATACACACACACACATTTATATATATAAAGCTATCAACTTTATATATAAAGTTTATATATATATATATATAAAGTTCAACTGACTTGAAAAAAATCTCATGAGCATAATATATGTTAATATACATATTTTGAAAGTTATCAGCTGACTTGAACAAAAATCTTATAAGCATTCCCCTTCTTTGACATGTGGGCTCCTTCCTGTTTTATTTCATACTGTATTTTGCTTTTCCTTAGCCTCCTGTGCAGCAAGTAGAAAGCCACTTTACCTAGAGCTTATGCTACAGTCTCCATAATTCTCGGCTCTTCTGTGCAGAGCTGTCAGATGAAGGGCTGCATTGTGGAGAATTTGGTTTGGCACACGTGTCCTTTGTAAGTGAGAACCTGAATGTTATCTCCTGGGGTCCTCCCTTCTGGAGCACCCCGGGCTTGCACACACACTCGCATTCACACTCCCCCATATGGAGCCACCTCCTGCATGTCAGGCCTTCCCCCACTGCCCAGCGCCTGTGACCTGTGGCTTTCACTCACCTTTCCCCTGTTAGGTCAGCCAGGTCTGCGTCTGATAATGACGGGACACCCTCCTTCACTGCTCTTCCTTAGCTAGGAGTAATTCCACTTCAGCACAGAGAAAGAACTCATTCGGTAGGCAGCACAGGCCTTCCTGGTTGTGTACTTTCTAAGGGCTCAGATGCTGTACAAACATGCAGTGTGGTAGTTTTAAAATGGAATAATGTCCCCATGCAGGTTTTTGCCAGTGAGAAAGGACTCATGAACTAACAATTAAAGATGTTGAGTTATTTAAGTTTCTTTAAAAACAAACTTTATTCATTAGAGAAGTTACAGATTTACAACAAAATTTAGAGGACGGTATGGAGATTGCCCATAGATCCCCTGCCCCCACACATAGACAGTGCCCCCATTATCAGCATCCCCCACCAGAAGTACATTTGTCATGACTGATGACCGACACAGACATGCCACCATCACCGAGAGTCCATAGTGTACAGTAGGGTTAACTTTTGGTGTTGTACATTCTGTGAATAAATGATGGTGTGTGTCCATTATTATAGTATCACACCAAGCAGTTTTGCTGCTCTAAAAGTCTTCTATGGAGTTATTTAAACTATTTCAGTTTTTATCTTCACACTTTTCCATGTTGCACAGAAAGAAGCATTTTACCCAAATTAGCTTGAGAGCAAATATTTCTAGGATTCTGTCCACTTACATGAGATGAGCTCTATTTGATTTTAGACAGAGCTCAATTTCAAGTAGAATGGAAGATGTGGAAATTGGGTTTAAAAAGGCCTTCAGATAAAAGTATTCCCCAATTTTATTTTCAGAGTCAAAGAAATTTCCAGGATGTTTAATGAAATGAATCTCCTTAAACTGAAGTAAGAATAGGAGGCTTGAATGAAAGAAAACCCTTAAGATTAATTGTACTGATCATTTTGATAGCCTAGTGTTTTAAATAGCATCTCAATCAATTTTATTCATTCTAAGGGCAATCTCTATTTACATGTCAAATATAGCAGTTAATTGACCTGATAGAAATTCTACGTAGACAGTATTTCTATAAAGAAATTGACAACAAAATAAATATATAGGAAGTAGCCTACTGGTCTACCTTGGCTAGAATGAAAATTTGGAGCCATTAAAAAAGTAAATACAGGGTTTAAAGTTATAAATTAGTTTTAATTGAACTATAGTTGACTTAACAATATTACTAGTTTCAGGTGTACAACATAGTGATTCAATATTTTAATAGATCATACTCCATTTAAAGTTATTGCAAAATAATGACTATATTTTCCTGTGCTGTACAAAAACAAATTAGTTTTTTTTTTATTTTTTAACAAATTAGTTTTATAATAGCATATGTAAAAGTCAAAAGAAGCGTGTGACTGGTTTGCACTTCTGTCTCCATTGTGAAAGTGTAATCTTAAGGGCAGGGATTGCATTTTATTCATCATGTAACATATGTGCATAGTACAGTACCTGGCTTTGTAGTACATGGTTAGTAAAGTTTTGCTGAATAAATTAATAATGACAGTTAAATTTGAAATTTTGTTTTAAAGCACTGTGTTAGTGATGAACCCACCTACAGATACAGAGTAAAATCACTGATCAATCTGCGATTTTGGTGATATTTTTAAGTGTTTCTGATTTTTTAAATGCCTAAAAATTCAAATTAGTTTAACAGCCTAAGGCATAATTCATATTCTGTACACTTTGTCTGTTTAAAGTGTAAAATTCGGTTCTTTTTTCTTTAGTAAATTCACAGAGCTGTGCAACCATCCCTGTAATCTAATTGTGGAGCATTTTCATCTCCTAAAAGAAACTCTACCCATTAGTAGTCATCTCCATCTGCTCCTACACTGGGGTCATAGGTGACTTTTTTCACTTAGCCTGATGTTTGCAAGATTTACCCCTATTGTGGCCTGTATTATTATTTATTATTCCTTTTTAAAAACTCAGTAATACTCCGCTGTATGGATATGGTGAGTTTTTTAATTCATCAGATGATGGACTTTCGGGTTGCTTACGCTTTTTGGCTATTATGAGCAATGCTTCCATAACATTTTGGTGTCAGTTTTGTATTAATATATATTTCATTCTCTTGAGTATATTCAAAAGAGCACAATTTTCTGAGGCATATGGTAACACTTCCCAAGTGGTGCTAGTGGTAAAGAATCTGCCTGCCAGTGCAGGATACATAAGAGAAGTGGGTTCTGTCCCTGGGTCGGGAAGATCCCCTGGAGGAGGAAATGGCAACCCACTCCATTATTCTTGCCTGGAGAATCCCATGGACAGAGGAGCCTGTCAGGCTACAGTCCATAGGGTCACAAAGAGTCAGACACGACTGAAGTGACTTAGCACACACACACACACAGTAACACTATGTTTAACCTTTTGAGGGATTGTCAGAGTGTTTTCCAAAGAGGCTGCACTGTTTTACTACATTCCCACCAGCAGTGTGTGAGAGCTTCAGAAAATTCATGCTAAAGTTTTTTAAAATGAAAAGGTAGCATGCCTTCATCCTGGCAGAAACTATAAAGATACAAAACCCGGTCAATGGGTCTTTGGTGACCAGAAGTTTAAATCATGGAGGATTCTCTGGGATTGCATCTTATTATCACTAGAAATAATAATATGTTAATATTGCCTTTAAAAAATTTCCTCTTTTCCCTCATTATCACATATATTTTATAGTGAAAGGAATAGTGTTTGAGGAATTAAACCACAGAAGAACCCAGTGACAGGTTTTCTTTGTTGTATTATCGGCTGATAGAAACACTGGTTTGTTTCTGAAGGGTTTAAGCAACTTTCTAGACCTTGGGTGACAAGCATTTCCCCAGAACAAGGGAGAGGGAATTCTATTGCCCTAGAAACTTAGCAAGAATAATTTTTTTTTTTGCAAGAATAATTTTTATCTTTGGGTTTCTAAAAGTGGTAGATTGCCATCACTCCTGTGGAAAGCAGAAGAGAAACTGAGAGCTGGGGAGAACAGAGAGCTGTTCTGCACGTTAGCAATGAGAAGAGGGTCGTTCATAGGTTGTCATAGCTGTTGATAGCGTTGGAAAACTTTCATAGGTGGTAACGCAAGGTATTGCTGTAGGGCAGTGCAGCCTTGCATTTGCTCCCATAGGAGACTTTTGGAATGTCAGAAAGCTCGTCTGTGTCAGCTGTTTCTCCTGTCTGCTCCACAGTGTCCCCCCGAGTCCTTGACTCTTGGGTTCCTGGTTATTTGCTGGTTCAGGGATCCTGTCCATTGACCACCCCTTCAGCCACATACTGCTCTTTGGATCTTGTGAATGCCTTTCTGTCTCATCTATTGTTTTACTAGCTAATTTATTTTTGAAAGATTTTATTGTGGCAAAATATACATAACATTAACCATTTTAACCGTTTTTAAGTGTACAGTTCAGTGGCATTAAGTGCATTCACATTGTTGTGCAGCCATCCTCACCATCCTTCTCTAGGATTTATCTTCCCAAACTGAAAGTCTAAATCTTCAGAGTGAGAGCCCCGTGTTCTCTCTCTCATGGCCTTTTTGCTGAACACAGCCTCTTTTGTTAGCTTGGCTTTCTTGGCCTTTGGAATCACCTGTAGACTCATATGAGATGATTGCTTTTATCTTGTCAACATCTATTCTTTCCTTTCTCCCTTCTCCCAGGTCTGCAGTTTTTGCTTTATTGCTGACTTCTGTCCCTGTTCATATGCTACGCTTAGTTGCTCAGTTGTGTCCGACTGTTTGCAATCCCATGGGTTGTAGCCCGCCAGGCTCCTCTGTCCATGGGGATTTTCCAGGCGAGAATACTGGAGTGGGTTGCCATGCCCTCCTCCAAGGGATCTTCCCAACCCAGGGATCGAACCGGGGTCTCCTGGATTGCAGGTGGATTCTTTACCAGCTGAGCCACCGGGGAAGTCCATACACCAGTCTAATCTGTGCCTCTGGGGGTAATGAAGACTTTTAAACTCTAGGAAAGTTTCTCAGAGGGCTGAGGCCAGTAGGGAAGGGGACCTAGAGTAAGGCCTGATGCGCGATACTGTGAATTCTGTACCTCTGCAAGGTGATCTGGACTCAGCCTAGAAATGCTCTGTGAAGTGCTGTGAAGCCCGTGGGCCCCTGAGGGCTCTGGCTGCTGTCTCACTGGTTCTTGACTAGTCATGGTTCCTTTGGCAATGGTCCCAAGCAACTCTGTAAGTGTGTGTCTGAATTTCTGTCTCAATCTAAAGGTGACTTTTCAACTTATAAAAAAATTTCAATGTGATGACCAAATTTGCTGAACCAAATTGTATTTCAAACGCATTCTCCTCTGGTCTCTTATGTCTGTTGGTGGAGTTTACAATCACATTCTGTCTTAGTGTACAATACCACTGAGCATACTTTTCAGAAAAAAATGCATAATAAACTCTTAAAATAAGCTATAAGTAGCTGGTTTGTTGTCAGAAGGAAGTGCCAATTCAGTATTCAAGTAATAGCATATTTTCTGATGTTTATTGGCAGTGAGAGTTCTCAAATATGCTTCAGACACCCAGAGTCAGCTCAGTCCAGTGTATGCTCCCAGCTGACTTGGTATTGATTTCAGCATTTATAAAGCTACTCCCTATTTTTACATCACCCTTTACTCTGGTCCTTCAGTTGAGGATTTATCCAAAATACAGTATATGCAGTAATTCTGGGAAGCAGATTGGATTCATCTAACACTAGTGAATGTTTGCTAAACTGAGTTGAATTCATCTTTGCTGATAAGTCGACTGTTTAGTCCAGAGTCCTTCCCTCCCTTTTTCCCTTTCTTCCACCTGTTTCATTTTTCATTTATTCAACAAATATTCATTATGTGACTGCATTGGGTCAGACCCTTTTCTAGGCCCGGGGTATACATCAGTGCCTAAAACATCTGTCTCTTGGGGATCTTGCACGTCTAGCAGGGGAGACAGTGGATAAACAAGTACACCAGTGAGTGAGCAAGATGCTTTCAGAAAGTATGAGCACTGTGGAGACAGACAGAGTGATGGGATACATGTGTCTGCAGGGGTCATGGCATTGACAGGGTGGTTAGGGCCCCCCGAAGGAGATTAAATCTGAGCTCCTCCTGAGTGACCGTGAGCCGCTGTGGTCAAGGTTCGGAGGAGGAGCCCTCCAGGCAGGAGGCACTGCAGGGTGAGGCGGCTCCTAGAGGGGATGCAGGCTGGTGTGCTCAGTGCTGAGAGCCAGGGCGATGTAGCCGGGGGCCACAACTCGCCAGCCCTTGGAGGCCACAGGAGGAGTTGGGATTTTATGGTGAGTGCCATGGGAAGTCATTGGAGTGTTGCAGCCGTGAGTGCTGTGATCTGGTTTACTCTCTGCAGAGGTCTCTGCTGCCGTGCGGAGTGTAGTTTGAAGGGGGAGCACACGAAGACTGTGCAGTTACCCAGGCAAAGGGGTGCCGCTTGCACCAGGGTGGTGACAGTGGAGCCGGAAAGAAATGACAGGAGGACTGTTTTGAGGGCAAGTTTACATCTAATTTTGGTAGATGTCGCCCGCAGCACTCCCTCCAGAGAGAAGCTGCCATGGCATTGGCGGTGCTAGGTTCTATGGGGTTTTACTAGTCTGAAAGTTTGGTGCACGTGGGGTGGTCAGAAGAATAATGGCCCCCCAGAGAGGTCCTCACCTCTGTCCCAGGGGCTGGTAAAGATGTTACCTTCAGAGCAAAAGGGACTTTGCAGATGTGATTAATTCATGGGTCTGCAAGTGGGGTGGTGACCCCAAGATTCCACGTGGGCCCATTCTAATGCCTGAATCCTTGAAAGTGGAGAACCTTTCCTGGCTGCACCAGAGATGCCACAACAGAAGATGCCAGGAAGTTTCAAAGTCAGGAAAAGACTTGACCACTGTTGCTGGCAAAGATTTAAGGAGTTCTCTGGAATCTTGGGACAGCCCTTAGCTGACAGCCAGGGTAGAAAACAGGACTTCAGTCCCACAACCACAGGGAACTGAATTCTTCCAGCATTCTGACTCAACAGGGTTAGGGATCCTTCCCTGGTGTGTACAGAAACAAATACAGACCTGTTAACACCTTGATTTCAGCCTGGAGAGACCTGGGTCAGACTATGGGGCCAGAAAACTGTAAGAATAATGCATTTGCATTGTTTTAAGCTGCTAAATTTGAGGCAGTTTGTCACACAGCAATAGAAAACGAATATAGTTGATATAGTTTATATTTCCCCTTTCCTTTGTTACTGAGACTGAACATTTTTCCATATGTTACAAGATCATTTGTATTTTTTTCTGTGAGCCATCTATGTGTCCTTTGTCCATTTCTGTATTGAATTTCTTATCTGAGAGTTCCTCATTTATTATGGAATTGGCCCTTCATGAAATCAGTTGCAATCCCTCCTCCCACACACACTATTTGGTATTTCAAGCCAGAAGACTAGCTGAGACGGCTGGGGGCAGACCGAAGAGGCCAGGAGCCGGAGGACTGGCCCTGGTCACTGCACTCTGGACAAGTGGAGGAGTCTGTGGCTCGTCTGGTTCCCCATCAGCAGACCAGAGACAAATAGAAATGTCCCTATGGTGGAGCAGATGCGCTTGACATGTTCTTCACACTCTTCCAACTTCTGTTAATACCCACATTTCAGTGTAACCATGGGCAGAGCTCAAGTTAAGCTAAGGGGTCCAGTGATTAAACCATTTTACATTCATGTCTGGAGCTGTGGTCTACAGATTCCAGTATTACTGTCTGGTGTATAGTAAGTCAGCACAGCCATGACTGCGGAATGGGATACACTTGTCTGGTCAGATAATCCAGGCTGCTGGAGTCTAATCTTATCCTTACCAATGTTACATGAAATTAGAGTCCATGTTACCCATAGACTCTTTCAAAATGATTTTACTGCTTATTTGATTGATATATGTTCGGGGTTGTGCTTCCCCCAGGGTGAGGGCTAATTGTTATTTACCAATTTCCAGATTAGTTAACAGATTAACCAGTCTGTTAGTGCCAGATTTCCCTCTAAGAGAATGGTATGTGGTAGTAGAGGCTTGAACAAAGGTCTTCAAGATGAAGATACCTGGAAACAGTTTTGCTTTTATCTGGATAACTATGTTGATACCTGGGGAGGAAGCTCTATGTTGTTGAAAGAATGTAAGATCTCGGGCCCAAAGACTTGCCTGTTACGCAGCCTTTTGTGATTTTGAGCAGTTCATTTATTTCTCAGAGTAGTCTGTTTTCTCATTTGTGAAATAGATAAAATATTAATAATAATGCCTCCCAGTTTATCTCACAGAATCAGTGTGGTGCTCAACTAAGATTTTAATGTAAAACTTTGTAAACCACGACAGAGTACAGAAACAGGCCATCAAACCCAAGTTTCAGATACTACAATGAGGAGCAGAGGAATGAGGCCGGATATGATCCACCCTATAGCCATAAACTGTTTCGTGTGTGTGTGTGTGTGTTTTCCTTCAAAAACCTAGCTCCATGAGCTGGCATGCCAATTGTGTCTCTGGGTGAGGCGTATATAAACCCTCACAGTTCCTCCAGCCCAGCCCATACACCAGCAACCCGGAGTCTCTGAGACGCATCCATCTTAACGCTCACACAGTGAAGTGTGAGTAAGCGTTCCCCTTCTTTTCTTGGCTTTGCTTTTTTCTTTTTGTCTTCTTAGTTGTACTGACACATGTCTTTAGTGTTAGCCATCTCTCACCCTTTTTAAAGGGAGCAGGGAGTGTTGGAGAACCACACCGTTACCCAGGACTTGAGTAGAAGGAAGTTACCTTCAGCAAGGCAGGTAGAGCACCTCCTCTGTCTTGCTGCTGCTCTCAGTTTGGACAGAAGTAATATGATTCAGACCTTGGACCCTGCCTGTCGAATGAAGAAGCAGGCACGTTGGTACAGACCTGGCCGGGGAGGGAAGAGGAGTCCCAAGGACATGATTCTGACACCTTCATTTCTAACGCAGTGGATGAGGAAGGAATTCACAAGTAGGAGCGACATGTACTATGCATAATTTCTCATGGACAAGTTTGAGTGTGTCTGCAGCTGTCCCAGGGCACCCCACCCTGTCGCTGTTGCCTCGTGGAGCCCCGACATCCACCGGATGAGGGTGGTAGTCACCTCCCTGTCGCGCGCTCCCATGTTTTTATCTGAGAGATGGAATTAGGAGTTACAGGGGAAAAGGAAGAAGAAGCACATCAAAGAATTTTCTGGTGGCTTTTGAAAAGGGGCCTTATTGGCTCAGGGTTGTTAGCTTCGGGTGTGCTGTTTGCATCATGAAACACCTGGGGTTTGTTTTTTTTTCTAAAAGATGTAGATAAACTAGAGAGGATCCACGGGAAGGGCAACAAAAATGATGTATGGCTTGGAGAGAAGGAGAATAACAGTCTATAAATATTTGAAAGGTAATATAAAAGAGGGAGAGAGATTATTTACAGCAACGGAGAGGAGTTTGACAGGCAGCAAAGCTTGCATCTAGGAGCAGGGGAGAATGGGGTAGGACTGAAGAAGCAGAGTGTAGAAAGGGTGATTATGCAAAGAAATGTAATTCTCACATTAGTTTGTGTCGCCAGGAGCTGGCATGGCAGGAATGAGGGGTGTTTCTCAAATTGAGGATCCGATCCGTTCACGACTGTGAATAATGTGTTCTGATTCCTGAGTCTAAAGGGAGAGAACGGGCAGTGCTTTATCCTTTGCCGCCTGGGTGTGTAATCTGTTAAATTCCCAACTCTTCGGCATCATGTTTTCAAAGGAGACAATAATGATTACAGTACTATGAGCCCTCATTTACTGAGTGTCTGCCTCATGCCAGGTATGGTCTTAGCTGCTTTGTTATTTATATTCTCATTTAACCTCTACAACAACTTTGTAAAATAGGAACTATTTTTTCTACTTATAAAGAAACAGATTCAATACCATGCTTAAGATCACACATATTTTAAGTAGTGGAGTTGGGATTCCAGCCTGAGTCTGACTCGGAGCCCATGCTCATGGCCTGTACTGAGCTCCCTTACTCTGGTCATGATAGTAATTTGGACCCACTAGGTAGCCAGCTTACTAAGCTAGGTGAGCAGTTTATATCCGGGTACGATGGTAAGCGAAAGAGTTGATGTCCAGAGCTTCTCTCTTCTCTTTTTTTTTGTCTTGAGATTTATTTTCTCAGTAAGTGCTACATTATTAATATACTACATTTTCTCATTTTGTATTTTCAGTTATACCATAGGCTTTAACCAACCTCACAATTATGTGGTAATGTGTAGAATCTCTGGTAAGAAAGAAAATTTGATAAATCAGGCATTACCCCTGATCTTAAATGCGAGTTGTAGTGGTCATTCCTTGTCAGTACTGTGTATGTTCTTGGCTTTCTGACTGTGATATTATATAGCATCCAGTGTATTTGCTAAACAAACAAACAAAAATACACAGAATCAACTACTCAGAATCAGGGTGAAGAGCTAGTTTTTCCCATCAGTGCAGGAAGACACTAGATCTGGACTGAAGACCTGAGTTTACTCGGGACTCCGTGTTCCTCCGTGTATAGGGCACCTTTCTCAGCTACAGGCAGCTCTTTCCAGGTGGCAGCCTCATCGAGTTTTTATTGGTAGCCACTGAAAATGTATGTAAATGACAGATTATTCCACCAGTGAGATATTACAGTTAAAAGTTAACATCATTGGCGTTAGCAGCTCTTTTCTTGACTCTGCTGTTCTTGGTTAAAATCTAGGATAATTAATAAGCGTTGAGACTTTGGGAGAAGTTGACCTTATTCAAAGGGGGCAGATCAGAGTTTTTGGCGGGTGATAAAGTGTCAAGTGAGTTTCAGAGATACACTTTCTGCTAATTCCACAGCAGTTGCCTCTGTTTGGTCCATGGGGCCATGGACTGCAGACCACACAGAGGCTCCTAGCCACAGATGGATGGTGTGGAATCCAGAATATGGCTCAAACCACCAGCATTTTTCAGTTGCATTCTTCACCTTGCCAGTCCTAGTCATGGTTCTGCACAGAAAGAAATAAGCCTCCGGAGTTGTGTGCCTTAGGAAAATAAAGAGCTCTTTGCTTGCTGTACCCATGCTGTCCTCTCAGGAGTGCCTCTAGTGAATTTCTCTCTGGAGCCATCCCTAGATGACTTTCACTGTAAACTGTAATGATTTTACCCTGGTCATATTTCTCCCAAGGTCTCCTATCTCGGTTACTTGTAAAGCTACTCCTCCCCTCTCTTGTTCTCTTTGATCTTTTATAATTGGCTTAAAGCTCTCCATATTTAATCTGCAGTGACTTTGTTTCTCCTCCCTATTTTGGTGTTTTCAGTCCCTGCAAATTTAATAATCCGTCGCTTATTATTTTCTTAGTTTTTCTTAGGGTGTTGTATTCCTGTTGTACTATTTGTCTTTCCCCCTTGTCTACATATTTTTTATTTTCGTTATTAATGCATGTCTGCAGTCTGTATTTTGACTTACAATAAATTAAGTCCTACACATTCTGAGTAGTTGTTGGGCTTCCTCGTTTCAGACTCACCTGAACCTAAGGTGAGTTACCTGCATATGGTAATGTTATGACAAAATGACCTTTCCTACTTTAGAATTAAACCATTGAGCACCCAGTTGGTATAGAATGAATGAATGAATGAATGCCACTTTGGAGTTTTTGCGAGCTTTCCCTTACAAGTTGGCCTCTGGTACAAATGACTGTGACTGCTCAATTTGTATGGAAGAGCAGCGCTGTCGCCTCCTCTGTGGTTGATGTTTTGGTGAGTCCTTTCCGTGACAGCATCTGCAGTGGTCTTTTCAGTAAGTTCAGCTCTTTAGTTCTCAAACCCTTTCAGTGCCAGCCCTGTAGTTCCAGCTCAGGTCAACTTTACTGCCACTTCTGGGCTGGGTCTAGTCCAGGGACAGAAGACAAGCCTCAGGTGAGTCTCCAGGCTCTGCCTGTGTTGTTGTCTCCTTTCTGGGCGTGGGGAGTGGGGGCAGACAATTTCATCTCAAAACTGGTGTGTGCACAGGAGTATGTGCTTTTTGTTGGCTGGGTTCAGATAATTGCTCTTGCTTTATTGTTGAGTAGAAGGCATCTTTATTCTCTGGCTTGTCAGTCCGGTATTGTTTTTGTGATGGAATAAGCCTTGAGAAGCACAAGTGAGGCTGGTGGTTGACGCAGCCTCCGATGATACCCGGTGCTGCCCACAGAGTTGGCTGACTGCTTTGCCGCAGATACGGGCCCCCTGTTTTAGAGTTTATGTAGTCCTCCTACCATGCCATGGGCTGTACCCACGCAGAGAGTTCCTGCTTCTGTGTTTATTTGGAGAGTTGCCAAATGGTTTTGATACTGGTGACCTTTCTGTGTAATGCAGTTTCTGAGAGCATGTTAGATTTCCAGAGACCCAGAGGGACAAAATCTGCACAACACAGGTCCTGGATCTGGAAGGTGAAGATGTGCATGACGCCAGGGTGACTGTAGTTGTAAGGAGCTGGTCACTGATACAGCCGGTTTACTCACCCTGTCTCTTAGTCGTCAACACATTTTAGCTGACAGGCCCAGATTGGCTATTCGTAATCATTTATTTCAGCTGAGATTTGATTTTCTTTGCAGTTAGGATGTTGGTTGATACATAGATGTACACATGTGTATGTGGACACACACATGTATGTATACATATGTATGGCACACATATCCCAAGTTTTCAGAGCCCTCATGGCCCTTCAGCTTTGCTTCTGCCAGTCTCAAAAGCCATGGGTTTCTGACTGTCACTGCTCAGAAAGGAAAGGCACTGTCAAAGTTGAAGTCTCACTTGGGAGACCCGATTGGCAGAGTTTTCTCTGACTATACAGAGCCTGGGGACTCGGGTTCTGGCCCCTGCATGAGGACCAGGAACCATCACAAGTGTGACACTTTGCTGTGCCTTCTTATCCCTGTGGCCATGACGTGTTTGGTGGAGCAGTTAACTGTGAAGAGACGGCAGAGCTTGGGGGCAGTCACTTTACTCGGTATGTAGTGACTTGCGTACGTGGTTTGAGATCAGCTCCACACGGTTGTGTTGGCAGCAGCTGGCCACGAGGCCACAGCAGTAGAGCTGAACCAGGACCCAGGGCTGGCGCAGGCTGCTCCAGGGATGAGTCAGAAGAGCCACAGGTTAGGGGTTTGGGCTGTGACGTGCCCTTGGACCAAGTCATCAGTCTCAGCCCCAGCCCGGCCTGACATCTCCCTCTGGAAGGGTCATCTCCCCGACCTCTTCTATGGAGTCTGTCTTGACATTGGTGTTTGCTGCACCTTCAGGCCAGCATGTGAATAGTTAGTGGTCATTTGTATTTTTCTTCAGGAAATGGTCAGTAGCAACAGATGTCTTAGCTGAAGGTATTCATTGGTCACATATAAGTGGCTTCCTTTTCCCTCAGTGACACAGCCTGGTGGTGAATTATGAGGTGTCAGATGGAGTCCTGCTGTCAACTACATACACATCCTTAGACTTGCCACTTAAGTTTCTCCAGGGATCGAAACGGAGGATAACATTTCCTTTCTATACCTTCCCTGGTGTTGGATTTGCTGCAAAATGTTAGGTTTAATTCTCTGTGGTTCCCCTACCTGGCTTTGGTAAAACTCATGGTTGAAAGGTTGGACAAATGTTTATTTTTAGAGTCTCTTTCTATTTCAGAGGAGTTTTATTCAAAAGGAAGGAAAGACAGAATGAAAATCACAACAGCACACGTGAAGGGTTGTATCTGTATGGAGATTCTGTGGATGGTTTTGGATGCAGTTGCAGTTAGTGACCATACAAAGATGGGATGGCTTCCTTCCTAGCTTTTTGTGCATGAAAGTTATAACAGCTTAGAGTACGTCTCACACCCTCACACCTGAGTGATGCAGCAGAAAAGACACAGAAATGCCAGGGATGGCTGAGTATTTTGGCATCTGCGTGTACAGCCAGTAGTCCCCCACCCCTCTCCTCTTTCCCTGCTAATGTTGAAAAGTGAGTTAAATATAAGGTGACATTTTGGGCTGTGTCACCAAATGTCAGTTCTAGAATTAATACTTTAAATGCACCTGGAATCCCCAAATCTCGTCTTAATCACTGATTTGAACACAGTTCCTCCTCCTACTCAAAAATCACTAGAAGTGGGGACATATATATTGAATTAAAATTTTAGGTTTCACCCTCTCTCTCTCTCCCCTCCACTATCTTTACCTTCTCCCAGTAGTCTTTAAAAAGCATGGTACAATTAAGCAGCCAAATCCAAAAGAAGGGAGGATAAAGGACTCTAGATAATTCCCAGTTTGGGTTATCAGCCCCCACATAATGAAGGGTTGATTGTGCTTTATTTTCTTGTTATTTGAGGGGAAGGAAAACTCCATGGAGGTGGGAAAGGGACATCTGGAGGGGATCTGAATGTTCGTGGTTTGAGATAAGTTGCCTGTAAAAGGGTCTTGTGTCAGCTTTGGAGTATACCATTCAGTGTACGGAGGGTCAGTAAAGGTTCCTTCACAGATTTGGTAAGAGGGAGCAGTTAACTGTACCCGCATGCAGCCCTGGAGGTCGTAGACCATGCCAGAAGAAATAATTACTTATGGTAATGGGCAATTACAGATAATGGCCTTCTGGGGGTGGCAGGGAATACACAGCCCCACAGCCTTGCCTGGAATGAACATTGAATAGCACATTAACTTTATAGCGAGCTAAAAGTTCAGCCCTGGAACAGCAGCAGTCCCCCCAAATAAATAAAATCCCCGTCTTATTTAAGGGACGCACGGTAGTTACTAAGCTTCTGAAAAGCAGAATTCGATACACGAGGAGGTGGGGACTGGCAGAGGGGAAGGCAGGTCAGCAGTTCTCCACCTGCTGATTCTGTCTCGTTCAGTAGAGATGCTGCCCACTCGTGGCAGGTTCACAGGTGGAGGGGCTGTTTGCTTTCCAGGTGCCAGGTTTGTGTCTGACGTGTGATACAGCCCTGTCATGACTGCCTTGTGGGAGAAACAGGCTGTCCCACGTTTCCTGATTATGACTCAGGGGAGTGATACCACACTGACTGCACTCAAGGCTACTGTCTGACCTCAGAAAGGGCCGGGAGCCCAGGACTCTGCTCCTTTCCAAGTTCATTTGCGCTCAGGAAGCCCCGCTGGGTGCAGCCCGGCCCTCCCGGGGTCCCTGAAGGTGAGCGTTGAGAGCAAGGGTGCTTTTCTCGGGCAGACTACGTGCTGGCTCTCTTGCTTGGTGGCCGAGAGATGCTCTCCATGTGTTGTGATTGTGGTAACAACAGCAGCCAACATTCATCAAGCACTGAGCCTTTCTCTGCACCCTGCGGTGTCAGTAGCAGTGCTCACCCATGTTATGTGTTTTGTATAGACTAAGTAACTGACCCAGGTCCCAGGCTGTGGATTCCAGATCTGATCAAGAGTTGGACCCGAGAGCCTCGTTCGGTGCTCTCAGCCCAAAGCCCTGCTGCCCGCTGCCCCACGTGGTGGTGAACGGCTGTCACTCAGAGAAATATCCCCAGTGAAGGTGTAAAGTCAGGTGTGCCCAGTCGGGCCTTTCCTGCTTGCTGACTGCTAACTCAGCCGCTCAGGAGGAGACACTGATTCCAGTTGCTCTGAAATCCAGCCTCCTGTGATATGGAGGTTCTCAAAATTCTTAGACTCTTAACAAATTCTCAAGGACATTCAAAGAGGTTTTGTTTATGAGCTTTTGTTTATGTGGATTATATCTATTGATATTTATTGAATTAGAAACTAAAACTGAAAAACCAAGAATACATTTGTTAATTCTTTTAAAATTAATGTAAGTAACATTTTAATGAAAAATAACTATTTTTCAAAGCAGATAGGGAGGGTGGTCTTGTTCACATTTTTACAAATATCTTTTATGTGTCTGGCTTATTAATAGAACACAGCTGGATTGCCATATGTATTTAGTTCAATCTGTTGTTTTGATCGAAATACATTAGGACAGTTCAGCTTCACATAGATAAATAGTTGGGAAAGGGAGAAAAGTGTTTGAATAACCTTTTAAGATCGCTGTGACTATTCTTTGATACTAGACCAAAACTTGACAAGTGATAATTTCTTAAAAGATTAGTTGCAGTGTAGATCTGAAGCCATGCTAATGAGTTTTCTGTACTCAGTTAAATTAAAATCCATCTTACACTGCAAATGGGTATGTCAACCATGCATTATTTCGTAGTGTCATGCATTGGTCATTTGGAAAATATTAGTTCACTGAATTATACAGCTCTCCCAAATGTTGACATTTTTATTGCAAAGTATCAGAAAATCCCACTCATTAAATATTACTGTTGATTTTTGTCAAAAGAGCCTTTAAGTTTGGGAAGCTGTCAGTGGAAAATGTTGGATATAAGTGTTCCAAAGTTATGAGTTTTACTTGAAAACTCAACATTTTGGCAATAAATACTACCAGTTGTTTTCCTTGAAGTGATAGGCTCACTTTTTTTCATTTTAAAGAAAATGTCTGCCAAATACCCAAGTCTCAGTAACCGTAGTTTGTCATCAGTCATTCTTCCGAGTAAATGATGTTTTATTAAAAAAAAAAAAAAAGCAGTGAGCATGGCTCTTCTTTCAAACATCTGCACAGACCCTTTTCCAAGGACAGCATCATTGCAAAACAGAAGAAGTGCTTTATGAGTCCTTTCCACCTGGTCACACTACATGAAGAAGATGACCTCAAAGGTAGAGATTTGATCAATTTTTTCCTGCTTCATCAAGGGCATCTTAAGCAAAATTGACATAATAATTTAAAAGTACTTTATTTTACAGTAATGAAGAATACAGTGACTCTCAGCACAGCTTGGTGGGACTACCTTGATTGCTGCTAAAAAACCAGGGTTTTCCCCACCGTTGCTTCTGCATCATCAATGCAACTGTCAGCACAGTAAAAAAGGCCAGTAATAGCTTTACATTATTGTGGAAATACTTCTGACTTCATGGATCCTTGAAAAGGAGGCGTGGGCAGGGGACCTCAACTGTGTTTTTGGAGCTGCCACTGTAGGTGTGAGGATGGGAACCCTTGGCCCTAAAACAGCCACCCCTGATGGGTTTGAGGCAGTTACCGCCTGCCGGTGCTGCCGTCAGCTTGGGGCTCTGATGCCTGGGTGCCCGGCCTGGGGGTGTGGCCTGGTCCTGAGGGTTTTACCCTTCCACCTGCCCTGCGCAGCCCCAGGTTAGAGCTGCTGGCTTGGAGGCAGATTCCGTTCCTGGGGCCCAGTTCTTCTTCTTCTTAGCAATTGGTTAAGGCGCTGTTTCTGATGGCTTGAAACATTCTGTAAGACAAGTACCTGACTGAAAACCAGGGGTGATGAATTCACCTGGGTAAAGCCTAGGGTTGACTGAAAGCCGTGTGACACGTGTCTTCGTGTTTCTTCATATTTGCTTAAGAGTCCAGTCTGTCCCTTCCGATTGCCACCGGGGACCTGCAGGAGCAAAGACAAGCATATACAGTCTTATTTTTAAAGAAAAGTTATAAGAGCAGAGTCTGAATCCCAAATCTGAAAGAGACTGGCCTTGAGCAAACTGAAAAACTGATACCCCTCTGTTCCGCACCTTTCCTGCTGAGAAAAAGACCCTGATGTGTGAAGCTCCTGCGTTTTAAACTGTTGGGATACAGTTCAGAGCAGACCTTTTCTATGGAGACCTAAATATGTGGACATGGTCAGTCAAAAACGCTCCTGATTCAAAATTTTCTCAGTGTGAGAAATATTAAAAAGACTGGAGAAAGGGATTCCCTGTAAGATAGCTCTGAGAATAGAGACCTGGGTGGAGAGGAAACTCACTGGGCATCTTCCCTCTTCCTCCCTCCTCCACTCCCGCAGGAGCCCTGTCGCCACCTCCGGTGTGTCCGGCGGTGCGGACAGAGCCTCAGGCTGTCTGGCCTGCAGAGAGACCTCCTCTTTCTTGGCCATGACATAGGCTTTCATGGCCACAGGACATTTATCCCAGAGACATGGCATTTCCTCCATATCTGACTCCCCTGCAGGGTGGACCATCTCCCGGGGTGTCCAGGGGCTCCTGCAGCACCCTGCAGAGGGGCGGAGGCAGGGAACAGGGAGCAGAAACCGTGACTGGGAGAGCTGGCAGGTGCCTGAGTGAGAGGTGGGGGCTGCCGCCGTGCCATCAGCTGCTCCCGAGGACCACAGAGGCCCACACTCGACGTGTCAGTCTTTTCAGATCCTGGGAGGAGAATCCGAGCTCCGCTGAGTGTTCAGTTACAGGAGTCTGTGCTGTTCCGGCAGCACCCTCGTTCTCGTCCTATTGGGACCCTGTGCTCCTCAGACTGCCCTGACACCCCAGACGCTTTCGGGGCCGTGTTTCCTTTCTCTCACCTTCACGCGCTCCTCCTCTGTTTAAAAATGTCTTCTACCGTGGAAACCTCTGATCTCTGAAACTCTGCCTTGCACTCTTCTGCACACAGAGAGGAAACTCCCGGAGGACAGGGTGGGCTGTTGCTTAGATTCTGGGCCTCCCCGCCCAGCACTCTGAGAGCTCCTGCACACAGTGGATGTGCTTGCTCCTCACAGAGCTTCTCGGTGGCCCCAGTGGCCTCAGGCATGTTTCACATGTGTTCGCCCTCCTGGAAGCAGAATCCACCCCCTTCTTTGTATCCTCTCTCTCCCCATTCTCCCTCTTGGCTCCTTTGATCTGATCCTGACCAACAGTCCCCTCCCGATTTTCCCCCACAGATACCTTTGCACCTTTGCATCCCACATTGGCATTGACATTTCACAGGCCTTTGAACCAAGCCTGCTCCTGGCTTCAAAGACCAACTTCAGGTTCACTTTATTATGCAACGCCTTCACCCTACAAAGAAAAGTGACCTTGACAGATTACTCCAGGACCAAATGACCAAAAAAAAAAAAAAAATTCCTTGGGAGAGAAGTGGGCTGTAGCATCTTCCCTGTCTTGTGGACAAGAGTGTTGTTAGTTAGCCAGCATCGGCAGAACTTGTGTTTTGAAGGCTGGATTTCATCTTGCCCTCCTGGCCACACAGTTGTTGTGCTTTCCCAGAGCCTTGGTCAGTCTCTCCTGTGTGTGTGTCTTGGAACCTCCTCTTACGGCAGGGCTCCGCAGCATCAAAGACTAGATCCTTTGTCTCTCAAAGCACTGGGCAGGTTGCCTCACACACACAGGTGCTCAGTAAATTTACTGCTCTGAACATGAGTGGCAGGGGAAGGTGGCGGGTGTGGTGATGCCCCTTGTCCACTGTCACGGTCACCACTAAATAGTGTGAACAGTAGGCCCACTGCCGTCTCAGTCATCAGGCTTCTGCACCAGCTCTGCTTTAGCTCAGAAAACCCACCCATTCCCTTGATTGGGTTGTGAGCTTGCTTTCTTGGAGTTGGATGAGTGCTCAGAGGCCCCAGGCCTTCCCTTGTGGCTCAGCTGGTAGAGAATCCGCCTGCAATGCTGAAGACCAGGGTTCGATCCCTGCGTTGGAAAGATCCCCTGGAGAAGGCTACCCACTCCAGTACTTTGGCCTGGAGAATTCCATGGACTGTTTAGTCCAAGGGGTTGCAAAGAGTCTGACAATACTGAGCAACTTTCACTTTCGGAGGGCCCAGGCATCAGCTCACTGACTTTTCTTCCCTGTATAGCAATGTTAGGAGCTGATTAGTGTGGACATTGGGTTGCCTTGTGGAAAAGACTGCTGAAAACAGGAAGCTGAGGACCCAGGTGGCTCAGTGGTCAAGAATCCACTTATCAGTACAGGAGATGCAGGAGACATAGGTTTGATCCCTGGTTTGGGAAGATCCCCTGGAGGAGGAGATGGCTACCCACTCCAGTGTTCCTGCCTGGAAAATATCATGGCTAGAGGAGCCTGGAGGGCTACGGTTAATGGGGCTGCACAGTTGTTCCATGTTGTTCCAGCAAGTGGCACCCCGCTGTCTCCTCCAGATTCTATGACATGTCATCAAACAACTTTGTCTTTTCTTAAGACCTAATGTTCCTTAAAAAAAAAAAAATAATGGAGCAACAGCTTGTGCTTCTGCTGTACCTTCCTACCATTCAGCACGTGATAGTGGTTGGCAGGTAATTTTGAAATCTCAGACTTAGCAGTGTACAATTCTGCCTGGCTGGTAACCCTTAAAACCAGATGCTCAGAAGGACAAGCACCACACAAGGGGTGGGATTGTAAAGAAAAATAAAACCCAGGGTACATAAATCCACTGCTTACGTGAGATGGCTGTGAATCATAAATTTTAGTTTCCTCTGTGATCTTTCATATAGAAAATGGTGGGGTTTGGTTTTGTCATTGAAAAGGGAGTGTGGCTCCAGATTTGAACATAAAGGACTCAAAGCGCAACAACTCTGGGAATCTCGACACTAGCCAAGAGCGGGAGAGAAGGCCTTCACACACCTTAAAATGAATTACTGGTTAACTGCCATTAATATGCCATGGGCCCGGAGACCAGCATATAACACTGCGGGATCGATAAGGGTATTTATCATGTGTGGGTATTGATCTTTCAGGAAGGAGTGAATCATATTTCACGCTGCATATGTTAGTGCAAAAAAAAAAAAAAGTAGCAGTGGGAATGGGAAGCCTTATCAAAGAACTGGATGTGTGGATGGTAGATAAATATACAGCGCTGTAAATCGGAGCACTGCAGTGAGAAGACATCAGGTCTGTAGGCGGCGTGTCTGCAGCGTCTCTGTTGGCCGATTGCTGCTGGTCATTTTTCCAGAAGACATGCTTCACCAGGCCTCCTTGCTTTCCTAGCTGTAGAATCCACACCTCCTGATCTTTCTTCCTTACAGCACACATGAGGATTCTCCCAGTCATAAGTAACAACACTTAAGGCAACTGGCTTCATGCTTCTGTTTGCATCTTGGCAGAAGACATAGGGGTTGATAATTCCTATAAAGCATGACTGGTTAAGGAAACGACCCCGTTTGCTTGGAACAAGGCCACTGTGCTCTCTATTATTAATGAATATACTTGGTAAGTCACCTTGGCCAGTTTGTATTCTAGAATAACGAAGAGGGAGATCCAGCTTAAGAGTTTTCAGCAGCCTCAGATGTGTCCTTCTCAGTATACTGCTCTGGTCTTCCCAGTTAGTCATAGTGGCCATGCCGCTTCCAGTCCCTGTCACAGCCGCAGTCAGGGGGCTTGATACAGATGAGTGCATTCAGCTCAGGTGTATGGAGCCAGCTGTCAACGTTTACTGCTCTTTTTATTTCTTTCTGAGATTTGGAAAATAGGAGTAGCCTGTTGGGAGTTTGTGCAAGGAACACCGCTTTTTGAATATATATACGCATACATGTGTATACATATGTACCATTTCAAATTTTGTATGCTTCATTTATACATTTTGTGGCTTATGAATTGGAAGTCTTTCGTGTTTATCATCAATTACTAGTGACACTTAGCCTGACTCACTAGTGTGACTCAGAAGACACCTCAGTGGTGAAGGACTGTTTCCGGTAACTCTGGAGAACTCTGCTGTAACCCAGGTTGGAGAGATGGCATATCCTGTTTGCATCCTTACCCTGGGTGAGGGCTGCACGTTCCTCCTTGGGCTGGAGTCCGTAAAGCATGACCACTCCGCAGTGGAGCGAGGATCTGAAAGGGGATCCGGGGGCATCTCTGGTCCCTGGGTGACAGGTAGTTAGTAGTGTGACGGTGGTTTGAAGGGCGTTCCCACAACAGCAGACGTGCCAGTGTTCTTCATGTGGTTCCTTTTTCCTGTTACTGCAGCTTCCCTCTGCAACCTTTTAGTTACCTCTTCAAGTCTGGCGTGTTTAAAGAGTCTTAGCCGTTTTGGTCTATAGACCATGTACACATACATACACAGAGGAGACTGTTCTAGCCTAGTCTGTTCTTTTACCTCCTTGTTTTGAATTCATCTTTTGTTCTTGGACCAGATTAACTTTCCTAAAACATTTTAATGTTATTCCCTTGCTCTAAAAGGGCTTCCCTTGTGGCTCTGATGGTAAAGTATCCACCCGCAATGCGGGAGACCTGGGTTCTGATCCCTGTGTTGGGAAGATCCCCTGGAGGAGGGCATGGCAACCCACTCCTTGCAGGCAACCCATGCAAGTATTCTTGCATGGAGAATTTTATGGACAGAGGAGCCTGGTGGCCTACAGCCCATGGGGTTGCAAAGAGTTAGACACGACTGAGCGGCTAAGCACAGCTTGCTCTGAAAACTCATCGACTCCCTGGAACTTGAGGGGCAATCAGAAGCCCTTGTCTGGATTCACAGACAAGGCCTTCCACAGTTTGTCCCTAAGTAACTTTCCAGCCTCAGCATCTCTTGTCCCCTGACATGAACGCTGTGCTCCAGCCAGGCTTATCTGCTCAGTGTCCCTGGAAAAGGACATGTCTTGTCCTTTTCCTCTTTCATGATCATGTTGACACTGTTCTCTCTTGATTGCCTCCCTGCCCCCACCATCTCTGAATCACCTCCATCTTTGCTGATGGTGACGTCTGCCTATACTGTCATTGTGGCCATTGGATTATTGGTTTGTAGGATTCTTGGTCTTAATACATAACTTTCCCAAATAGATAACTCACTCTTAAGAAGAAATGAAGCATTTTGAAAATTTCTTTGTGCCTTTTGCAACACCTGGACATGGTTGTTATGTGATGACTAATCAAAAAAATCAAATATAAGTACCAGCATACACCTTAAGGTCAAGAATAAATGATTTCTGCACTACCTGCTCCTCTTGATAATCCAGAAGCCTGATGAGGAATAGTATAGTTTGTCAAAGCCCCGGTGTGGGCCATGAAAGTTAGACCCATCTGGCAGCAGTATCCACAGAGCACCTACAGCTTGTGATCCAAGCTCTGCAGTGATTTCTGTAGTAGCCCAACTTCTCCATTCAGTGGAATTAATTTGTATGCTCTCGTTTGATAGCCAGTCAGCACTGTCACAATAATTCAGTCACTGGTTTTTTTAGGGTAATTTATGGAGCAGTTGCTTTGAATCGTGAGACCAGTGGTTCTTGAGCTTTTGAGTGTATAAGAACCTATTGAAGTCTTTGTTAAAACTCAGGTGCTTGGCCAGCCCTCAGAATTTCTGATTCTGTGGGTCTGGGGTGGGTCTGAGAATGTTCTTCTCTATAAGTTCCCAGGTGGTGCCTGTGCCGCTGAGCACCACTGGATTAGACATGTGTAGTTTCCTGGGTGTTTATTGCAGCCCTGGGAAATGCCCACCTACTGGTAATGGGCACATCAAGGCTGAGAAGCATGAAGCTGTTGTTTTAAGTAAAGTTTTAATTTGAATCTTTAAAATACAATTTGGGGGGTTATAAAACACAGAATTTGGTAGTTCCTCATGTCCCTGGGGTGGCTGCCCTTTCCCAGTGCTTTTTAAAAGGTCACTTTTTAGGAGCGTTTAAACATTTTAAGTCTAAAATTTTTAGGCATTTACTCTTATAAAGCTCAAGTGATTTTTATTATGTGAATATTGGTATGAATCAAAAGTTTTCCAACGTATGTCTTAATTTATTCTTAAAGCTCAATATACTTTGAAAGAGGGGATAAAATATGGTAAGTGGAAAGGTGATGGCGTTTTAATGAATTACTGTCGTCTGTAGCAAAACAAATCCTTTCTTTGATCTGATATAGCATTTTATTTGAGGTTTTGTCTGAAGTTTATTGAAGCCATTCTTGTTACCTTGAGGATTATTACTGACAACATTTTGTTGCTGGATAAACTGAGGCTTGATTAAAGGTCCTGAGTAGGGTTATGATGTAGAACCTCTTGAACCTGTGCCCTGATCCGAGAATGCTGGTGTCTTTGGGTTTCTGTTTAATTCTTTACTTCCTGTTATATTTTGTTTTCTTTATGAAGAAGCTTTAGTTTTCAAGGGCAGGCCCGGGGGGTACCCAGTGCTTTTAACTCCAGAGACAGGGATGAGCATCTGAAATGCCTTCCTAAATCCTATGAAATTGTGTGTGGGTGTCCCACTAATGCTTATGACTGGATGGTAAGAAGGTCATTCATTCCTTTTTTTTAAGTAACCATATAGTTGACCATTTTTTGCCAAACTTGTATTGATTTTAACAATGAAGTTCAACAGTAAAGACATGACATTGAAAGCAGAAGAACTAGATACTGAAAACCACATATTTGCCACTAAACTGTGTTTAAAATAAGAGAAAGGACCGAGGGAAGTTCAGAAGGTGGGAAGGGCACGTGCCTTCTCCAGACTGGAGTAGAATAATGGGATTGGAGCTTCTCATCTCCTTAGTTGGGAGGATGAGGCGGGAGGAAGGCAAGAGATGTTGTAAGATGGTAGCCCTGACGAGGCATCTCCAGGAGCCTGCAGTGAACAAGTTTGGTATCCTAGCAGAGAATAGACTTCAGTGCTAACTGTAAAATGAGGCTGTAAAATACATTTTGTTGTAGCTCTCTCCCGAACCTTCCAGAGAGTGCACGTTTAGTCATGCCTTCCGCACGTTCAGCCGGACGACCCGTTCTGAGCACCTGCTGTGGACCATGTATTACTGGTCTTGGGAATTTCTCCTCATGAGCTTCCCCCTGCCGGCATGTGCTCAACCCTTCTCTGTGTTTTAAAAATGAAATAACAACTTATTACTCCTTGGAGCTTCTGGTCTTTTCTCATATTTGTTTTGATGCTAGGCTACTTGGAAAAAAACCTGTTCATTGATCCTTGCTGCAGATTCTTACCCCCGTGTATCTGGCAGTGTGCTCAGTACGAGGATGCACGGTGAGCGAGGGGTGGTGGGGGGCGCCGCTCGCTGGGTATCCCTTCTCACCAGAGCGAAGGCTCGTCACCATATTCACAGAGCCTACTTGCTCTTTATGTCTCGCAGGCGTCTTCTCTCACTGTGCTAAAACCACAAGGCCCTAAAGGCCCAGCTGTCTGTGGATCTTTTCCAGAACTAATTTTGCTTGATCTCTTAGCAGTGGTGGACACTGTGGCCTGCCCTCCTTGGTCCCTGTCGACTTTGTCATCTGTGACATTACATTCTCTCCTCTGTCTTTGGGCTTCTGGCCTTGGTGCTCTTTTCTCCTTTCGTAACATACTCTTCCCTACCCCTTCCTCCTGCTCTCCCCAGATGCAGTCCGCATCTCAGGGCGGTGACTCCTGAATCTCAATCTCCCATGAGTGCCAAGTGCTGAGTGTCTCAGCCTCACTCATCTCCCCATGTGTGTGCCCTTCGGGCCCCGTGATGAAGCAGAACTTACCCTTGGTCTCCGCTGCCGCCTAGGTCTCCTGCTCTTCCTCTTCTCCTGCGTCTCAGTTCCTGACGCCCCTGGGTCCTGAGTTCTGTTGCGTTCCCCGCCCCCTCTGCCCCGTGTCCCTGGCACAGCCTTCCCCCACTATTTGCAGACGGCTGTGTCTCTCCCTGACTGCTTCAGCGGCTCCCTGTTGACTCTCCTGCCTCTGACCTGCCTTCCCTCACTTGTCTTGAGAACTGCTCCCCAGCTGAATCACCCCACAGTGCAGCTGTGTGCTCCTTTGCTCAGAAGCCCTCAGTGGTTTCCACCGCACCCTGGCGAGAGCTGAGCGAGCCGCCTCAGGCTCCCCCTCGCCTGTCTACAGCCCGCCTGTCACCTTGGCCCTCTGTTGCTCTTTTCTTACCCAATTCTTCACCCCAAGGGCCGGTCCATCACCGCAGAGTCCCCCAGTTCCCTGCGTCCATCCCTGCATCCTCGCTGCCCTGTCTTAGGTTTTCTCTTTTTCTTCTGCTCATGCTCAGTCATGTCCGGCTCAGAGACACCATGGACTGTAGCCCGCCAGGCTCCTCTGTCCATGGGATTTCCCAGGCAAGAATACTGAATCAGGTTGCCAGGTCTTCCTCCAGGGGATCTTCCCGACCCAGCGATCAAACCCATGTCTCCTGCATTGGCAGGTAATTCTTTATCACTGAGCCACCGGGAAAGCCTGTTTTTCTCATTTTCACCTATTTTCTGCTCCTCTATTTATTTATTTGGATGTGCCAGATGAGAAGGCAGTGGCACCCCACTCCAGTACTCTTGCCTGGAAAAATCCCATGGACGGAGGAGCCTGGTGGGCTGTGGTCCATGGGGTCGCTAGGAGTCGGACACAACTGAGCGACTTCACTTTCTCTTTTCACTTTCATGCATTGGAGAAGGAAATGGCAACCCACTCCAGTGTTCTTGCCTGGAGAATCCCAGGGACAGGAGAACCTGGTGGGCTGCCGTCTTTGGGGTCGCACAGAGTCGGACACGTCTGAAGCGACTTAGCAGTAGCAGTAGCAGCCAGATAATAGTTACGGCACATGGAATCTTTTTATTTGCAGCATATGAAATCTTTAGCTATGGCGTGCAAACTCTTAGTTGTGGCATGTGGGATCTAGTTCCCTGACCAGGTATCAAACCCATGTCCCCTGCATTGGGAGTGTGGAATGTTAGCCACTGGGCCACCAGGGAAGTCCCCTGCTCCTCTTTTAGAGTGAAACTCAAGTGCAGTTTTTGTTTTTATTTAATGGCAGTCTCTATAATTCCTTTCTAGGCTGTGTGTCATCTTTCTAGCCTTTGAGATTGCATAAATGTTCATAGGTATTTCTGCATGAGGGTCCTTGTTATAGTTTGTAATCCCATCATTTATCCTAAACTGTGGATTCCACGTGGGCAGGGGCATCCTAATACCCTGTAGCCATCTAAGGCACCTGGCCAACTCTTAGAACATTGTTTAATAAAAAGTTGTTGGAAAGATGACTTAGGAGTCCATTCAGTTGTTGATTGGAATTGACGGTTTAACATCTAGACCCTGTGCTGCAAACTTCAACCTGTGGGTCACTTGGGCTTGTTGCCTGTATTTGTGAATAAAGTTTTATTGCAATGCAAGCACCCAGCAGCCTGTATGTTCCACAACAGAACGGCCACAAAGTCTAAGATAGACACTAACTGACCTTTTACGGAAGTTTGTCTCCCAGGTCTATACCATTATCCAGACTCAGGATAAAGAAACCAATGTTTGCTTAAACTCTCAGCCTCTTGCTTTGCGTTCAGACATACTGATGTGGACAGACACATAGAAAAGGCATCTAGATTTTATTATTACTTTATTTAAAGTTACGTACAATTAATTTTGTTCTAAGACTTGCAGATAGCCAACTTAGCTAGATTTGATCTCTGATTTCTTGACATTAGGGTAGGAAATTTCTCTGTAGAAGTTAAACGTGGTCAGGCTTTAGGTAATTAAAATGACCCCTGCCTAAAATATTTTTGGCGTTCTCAGTAAAAATAATCACCAGTGTCTGTCGGCTGTGCTGCCCCCATTACTCCAGCCTTCGAAACTCTCCTGTTTTCTGGCCACAGGGCACGCAGCACGTTCCGGAGCCTTGCTCTGAAGCTCTGTGGATCTTGAGGACGGAGGCCGTATGTTGGCAAGGTGTACAGGTAGAATTTTGTGGTCCTGAAACTGATACCCGCTCGTCGTGTTCTTTCTTTCTAGAGGGACGGATGGTCATCCAGGATATTCCTGCTGTCACCAGCAGAGGGCATGTGGAGAACACACCTGAGCTCGTTTCCGACCCCACCTACTACAGCAGCTTCTACCAGCCGTCTCTGTTTCCGTACTACAACAATCTCTACAACTACCCGCAGTACTCCATGGCCTTGGCTGCTGACTCCTCTGCTGGGGACGTGGGAAACCCCCTTGGGGGCTCCCCTGTGAAGAACAGCCTCCGGAGCCTCCCAGCGCCTTACATGCCTGGCCAGGCAGGAAACCAGTGGCAGGTAGGTTGTTACCCAGAGAGGTTACTGGATGTTTGAAACCGCACACATGCACATATACCCAAACCAGCACACGTGTGTGCCATTATGCAAGACGTGTAGAAAGTTTTCACTCTACCCATTACACCATTTAACCGCAGACATTGACTGAAAGGAATTGTTAAAAAAAAGATATGCATATATTTGTTTGCATTTTGAAATTTTACTTTCTCATACTTGAGTGTCACTTTGTGTAAACGCCCAGGGGCCAGAATCAGTTTCAAGTGGCTTGTGTGTGAGGCCTCACCTCCTCCAGCCTCGCCCTCACTGTGGAGAGCAGCTTAGAGAATGCTGGACTCAGCCTTCTGGGTGGGAGTAACCGAGGTGGTGGTTGCACCCTGGAAGGGAGATGCAGAGTGATCTGTGTGTTCGCATGGAAGAAAGGGGAGAGAAGAACTAGGTCCCTGCTGTGCTGGGCCACCTGGAGAGCATTTGTATCTGGGAATGGAGGTCAGTCTTTCATACACTACGTATGTGTTTCTGAAATAGTGTGCAATCAAGAGCTTTCAGTATTTGGGGTAAAACAAAGCATTTTGCATTATCAGGGAACGTTTATTCAGCGCTATTCCGCTTCTCAGTTTTCACCACTTCTCTCCTGCCGGTTTGTCAGCGGCATATTCAAGGCCTGGAAAGCATAGCATTCCCAGGCTGGATTAGCATGTTGTGAGAATGTGCACGCATAAGCACTTAGAATCAGTGCCTCCAAATCCCCTCCACCTGTAGAATACCAATTGTGCGAGAACTGTTCTCATTTTGGGTGCGTTTACTGTGTGTGGGCTTCCCACATCGATTCCAGCACACTGAGGTATATGTATCTGGGGGGTTTAGGGTAAGTCTTTGACCTTTTTATGCCCACTTCTAAAAAATGCGCATTGACATTTTCTTCTGAGCAATTCTGTTCCATTTTGTATTTGTTGGTGCGGAGAAGTTGTTGATACTCACTTCACCTCTTTTTTGGGCTCTCCCACTGGCTTTATGGATCTGACTTCCTTGTAATAGTCATGCGTCAGCTTTAATCCTCTGGGCTACTCATTTTTGTAAGTTTTTCATGAGTTTTACTTTTAGCATCATACTTTTAAAAAAGGTGTTGGAATTTACAGCTGATGCGAGTGTAAAGGAAATTCAGTGATTTATAATCCGCAGGCTGGAGTCCTGCAGGCCTTTCAAAGTGCCAGTTGGGTTTTATGATTTGGGACACGTTTTAGGTTGATTTCTGTTAGAGATGCTGTTCTAAGAAAGGAGAAAGAAGTGTCTTATTTGTTAAGCTGCTAAACAGATTTGTTTGTTGTGTAGTCGTTAAGTCGTGTCTGACTCTTTACGACACTGTGGACTATAACCCTCCAGGCTCCTCTGTCCATGGGATTCTCCAGGCAAAAATACTGGAGTGGGTTGCCACTTCCTTCTCCAGGGCATCTTCTCGACTGAGGGATCAAACCTGCGTCTCCTGCATTGCAGGTGGTCTCCTGCACGTAGGCCAGTTCTTCACTGCTGAGCCACCAGTGAAGCCCCATATATGTTATAAGGAAGCAGTAATTAAATAGAAACACCTAGCAATAATACTTAGAACCAATGTTTAAGGGCTAGGAAGTGAACAGCTCATTTGTTCACCAAGTCACTATGGCAGGGGCAAGGGGAATGGTGATCTGGGGCAGAGCCTCTGCCCACCTGGCTGTTCTGCTGCGTCAGGAGGGCGCCCTGGCTTTGCTCTGTGGACAGTGCCTTGCCCGTTCCTGGTGGAAGCTTCCCTGGAGGAGAGAGGGTGCAGTGGTCCTCCCGTCTCTGTAGCCATGCTTTCCTGTCTCCCTTGTGGAAGGTGTCCCGCAGCTGCGTCTGCAGGGCACTGAGCCGGTCTCCCTCACTGGACCTTCCCCCTTGGTCTGACCCTGGCTCCACCTGAAGGGCCTGAAGCTTAAGCAGCATCTCCACCATCTACTGTCTTGACTCTTGCTAAGATCAGACTTCCCTCCTCACTCTTCACCGGAGCAGTGACTTTGATGTTATCTTCCTTTCCTTGCTGCTTTGTGTATCAGTGTGTTTGTGGGGAACAGTGTGAAATGTCTTCAGAACAAAGAGCTCCTTTCTGGTTCCTAGAAAAGATCGATTCTAGTGGAGATTGTCATAATTTTCTAAAGCCAGACTTAGAAATTAGTGGGGAGGGTCCTGAATTGTTTACGAAAAGAAATCATTGACTTTTCATTGTAGACTGAGACTTCCTATGAGTCTCCCTATAAAGTCATGCAAGTCACAAGTAATTACTGAATACCTACTCAGTGAAAAGCCTATTTTAAAAAAAACTAGAGCATTCTCCAGGGCCAACGTCCCAGGACTCTTCCCTGATGATGCCCTGCACTCATGCCGAGAGCTGCTTTAATCTCTTCGGGTCTGCCTCCAGCCTCTGGAGATTTGTGGCCCAATCACGGGTTCCTGTCCTGTTGTGAAACAGGAATAACATTTGTGACACTGGAACAAACTCACGATGAATGGCTGGTTCCACTGACCAGCAGCTCAATTTCACTGCTGCATTTAATTGCCTGCAAAAGCTGTTTATTGCCTGGTGCACTCCTCCACGGCAACATTACCTTTTAAATAAACATGTTGTACCAGGTTGACAAAGGAGAGGTGCATATCACGGGAGCAGAAATAAATATGGGAGGACTCTGAGCTGTATCTGGGCTCTCCTTGCAGTCCCACGGCCAGCGCCCGCTGGATTAGATTTTCAGAAGCTTGTACCACCAGAGGTGGAGACTCCGGTTCCAGGAACAGTTGGGGTGTGGTCACATGGCAGCAGAGGTGACTCCTTCCTTCTGGTGGTTCTTTGGGGCTCAGTCTTAAGATGCGGTCATCTGTTTATGATTATCCACCTCACTGGAATGCATTCAATTATGAAATAATGATGCATTGAGGTCCCACTCTTTGCCAGGGATCTACCGCTGAGCCAAATGGACAAAAAGTCGAAAAATAAGTCTTGGGGAAAGGCTGTTACCACCTGGTATATGAGAATGGGGAATCATCTGTGTAGCCCTGAGTTTGAAACAGACACAGGCAGAGGGGAAATCAAGCCGACGGCTAGGCCTTGGTGCACAGAGAAAGGCGCCCCCTTGTGGGCTTTACTGGGATGGCCCTTCAGCACTTGCTGCTATGGGCCGGAGGACCCAGCAGGGCACTTGTAAAAGGCACTTTTTTTTTTTTTTAAATTTTACTTTAGAATATTGTATTGGCTTTGCCATACATTGACTTGAATCCGCCATGGGTGTACATGTGTCCCCATCCTGACCGCACCCCCATCCCATCCCTCTGGGTCATCCCAGTGCACCAGCCCCGAGCACCCTGTATCATGCATCGAACCTGGACTGGTGATTCGTTTCACATGTGATAATTTATATGTTTCAATGCCATTCTCCCACGTCATCCCGCCCTCGCCCTCTCCCACAGAGTCCGAAAGACTGTTCAATAGAAAAGGCGCCTTTTTTGACTGCTGCCCGCCTGCTGTGTTCGCCATCCTGTACTCAGCAGCCTGCCGGGGGGCCCTGGTTTTCACACTGCCTCCCCTTTTTATTAGTGTGGTTCGACATCAGAACAACCTGTCGGCTCAAAGAATGCTTCTGGAGCATGTGCATTGTGGGCACAGTTGGAGCACCTCCACTTCTGTGCCCTCGGGGTCCCCTGGGAGGGCCAGAGGTGGGGGTGAGGGATTGCAAGCCAAGGCTTAAACCTGGCTCCCGTTCCCAGGGAGACAATTATAACTAGCCATTAATTAAGCCATTAATTTTTGAAATTTCTAAATTTACAACAACAGTATATCTAGGAGAAGGAAGTAGAATGCAAAATCTACTTCAGTTGTGAAGATGAAATAGGAGAATTCAGATCGGTTGTATGCCCACCTCAGGCCTATAAGTTGCACTATCAGGCCCCCGGGATAATGTGCATCTGGTCACATCAGACTCCTGGTTGACTGGCTAAGAGAGAGGAATTGGCTCCCTGAGGAACACAACCCCAATCCTGGGCCTTCTTGCTCTGTGTGAGGTGCTCTCTCTGCAGACACTCCTGGGATCCTCTGGGCTTCCACTCCAGTCACATCACCCACTTCCCTGGCTTCTCTTTTTAGAGCGAAGTGGGATTTGGCCACTATTTGTTGGTGAGCAGACACTCACAGCCTTTTTCTTCTGGAAAGAAAAACTCACAGTTTTCAAGCACACAGAAGTGGAATCCGTAGGACCACTTTCAGTTAAAACATGTCATTTCTTTCCTCAGGAAAAGGGAATTAGATGTGGTATTTGCCTTGGGCTATTAGAGCTAACTACCCTAATTTGATTTTTAAAGGGGGATTACAGAGACATATATTTCTGTTGATACTCTGCTGATGTGGTGTATTTAGTTTGTATCAGGCCACTTGTGTGAACTCTGTAATTCTAATAATTTTATAGGTGCTTATTTTAGGATTTCTAGATTAGACAGTCATTTTGTAGCAAAATATTGGTACTGACATTTTTCTTCCTGCTAAATACCTCCAGATGTAATTTATGTTCTTAGTGCATTATTCAGTTTAGATACCATTGGTGGACAACTGGTGTCAGCTTGTTCTTTATTTTACTGGAAATGTATTTTGTGGTTCCTTGTCTTGAATGGAGGCTGTTGCCTTTGCTGGTTTACAAAGAAATGAGGAAAACTGAGACAGCGGGGGTTTCTCTAACAGCTAAATTATTCAATTGTTTTTATTGAGACCTTCACATTCCAACTTTTTTTTTAATGTAATGAGGATTCCTTTTTTTTTTTTTTTCCCTGTAAATGTCCTTCCTCAGCAATATAAGAAACTGGAGGCTCTACCCCTGTCTTTCCCACCCCTGTTTTAAAAAGTTGTGCTGGTCTGAAGTCCAGAGAGAGTCTGGAAGCCATGTACCGGCATTGTGTCACCACGACAGCAGCAGAGTTCTTCAGGGTCTTCCGTATGCTGTCTGTGGCGGTTGTCTCAGCCTCCTTCCAGACCTTGTCCCGTCTCTTTATCTTGGCCCTGTGAATGCCCTCATCTTAGTCCAGCATTTTGTGAGACTGTCCTCACATGGACCTCAAGTGTATCCTGCTTTCTGGGACCCTGGGGACACAGGGCTTGGGCTTCCTAGTTCAGAAGACCAGCCTTGGAGAATCTTCTGTTTGAACATAAAAGTCATTTCAGACCACTGGAACCTTAAAGCCAGTGAAGTGGCGATGTCAGGCTTCCCCAAGTTTGGGGTCACATTGCCTCTACTATGAACTTTCCCTTCAGTGGACTGTCTAGTCTTAGCCACATTTGTTATTTTCTCTTCTGAAACAATTCCTCATTAGATTTCTTCTCATTCAGGGAGAAACAGTAAACCCAGCTTTCTTGGGCCTTTATGACGTCATGTTCCTACTCCTGCAAGAGAAGACCTCCTGTCAACCAGGGCATGTGTGGGGCAGTAGCAGGCCTGTGCGTCTGGAAACAGTCCTCTTTCTGTTTCTAAACCACCTTCTCGTTGACGTGTGTTTTCACAGAGGAATTGCTATGTTGTCTCGTTCTAGATAGGTACCAACCATGATCGTGACAGGCACCACCTGGTCTTCATCACACCTCTCCTGAAAGGAATGGTGGTTCTCTTGCAGAGGTTTTGAAAGTTGAACGATGTACTTTGCTTTTGCTTTTGCTTTTTGGAAGGGCCAGTGTTGTAAAAACTGATGTCGGTGATGACAGTATTTCTGCTGGCTCTTGGTCGGGAACCAAAGCTGAGGGAAGGTGGTGGGTATTTTAGAAGCTGAGCTCATTCATGGTGAGAGATGGATCTGAGGAATGTTCCTTCACTGCAGCACAACAGCAGGAAAGTCATTTCACAGAGTATTTGGTTAAAAACATCTGGATTACAGAGGAAAATGGAGCTGGCCTCTGGAAACCGCAGGCACTTTTCGAAGGCAGCGCTGAGTGAGAGAGGATCTCGGGGAGGAGCTGGGCCCCGGGACGCTACGGGATTGTTTCTCAGCCTGGCAGAGGCGGTCCACTAGCCTCCTAGGAAATCCAGATGGAGGGTGACCTCGGATTCTTAGAAACCTTTGAGAGACCTCAGAAAATCCTGCAGCTTCACTTCCATTCTGACTTGAGTCCAGTTTGATCTGAACTGAGTTGGAAAACCCTGGAAAGGGCTCATCTACTCCAGGGACTACTCCACAGTTTACTAGGGGCAGAAAGAAAGACATCATCTGTCTGTTGTGAGATTATGTCTGATCTCTAACACAATAGCATTGGGTTAGTAAATAATACAGTCATTTGGGAATTCTGTAATCTCTTTGAAAATTATATAATTAGATCACAGTTTTTAAAAAGCTTTCAGATTTGATTTAGTTGAGCTCCTGGCCAAAACCTCGTCTATTTACATTTGCCTTTTTAGCTTACTTTTTTTCTAAGTAGATGTCATTAAGATATAAAATTAGTTGCTTTTCAAAAAGTTTTAAGTATGTGCATGAGTGAGTCTCCTCTATTTCTTGGGAGTCCATATTTCTGTGTCCTGGTAAGTGGCCCTCATCAGTTGGATAAAGACCAAAATCAAGGAAATGCATAATAGAGGCTGATTTGCCCTATTTTTTGGAGCTATATTAGGAATATAGTATCAGAAACACAAAAAGAATATAGTCATGAGAAATCTCCATCCTGTTACAGAGCGTATATAAGGAATTCCTCTGTGTGTTAATCATTAGTTGGTCGAGTGCCGGCTCCATGCCTAGCCCTGAGCTGCACTGTCCCTTCCAGTGCCATCTCCCGGTGGGTAGATGAGAGAAAGGATACGCACAATGCTCTGATCACTATTGTGGTCAGAGTCTGGAGATTCCCAGGGGCTGTGCTGCCTTGTGGAAAGGTGGGTTCTGTGCAGCGCTGTGCCTGTGGCAGGGGCGAGGCGGCGTGAGGACAAGTGTTTTATCCCTGCTGTTGTTTAGAATTGCCTCTGCCTGATGATAATTCCAAGCAGGTTGACTTAGTTCTATTGTTGTAAACAGTGCCCTGCAGAGAGTGTACCCCCTTATGGCCTGTACCCAGGACAGGTGGCTCTCAGCACCCCCTCCTTGGGAGACCCTGACCCTGAGGCATTCCCTTGAGATGCACAACCTCCTGGGAGCAGGCTTCATAGAAAGACCAAGGGGATATCTCTTCATTTTATGTTTTCATTTTTCTTCCTTTTTTCATCACAGTTCTTTTCAAAAACACTCTTTTTGGTGATTCTTAGCCAATATTGAGAGAGGGAAGGCAGATGTAATAATTTTGTGTCTTGGGTAATGGTATGCAACCAAAAAATAGGAAGGCGTGTTTTCTCTGTCTCTATCTCTCTCCCCATTTAATAGTGTCAGTGTAGTTTCTTGTTGGTTTTTCAGCTTTTAAAAATGTAAAATATTTTTAAATACTATTTAAAAATAGTAGAAACATTTCAGACAATACATTTTTCTTTCAAATATCAAACATTTATATACTTAAAGTAACTTTTGAAGTATAATTTTCTGTCTCCTTCTCTTTCACTAGGTCCCTGACCTACCTGTGAAGGGGCTCAGTTATGTGCTAAAAGATCCAAACGAGGGGTCCTTGGATCTTACTGCTGCCCTGCACTGAGGCCCCCAAAGAGGGAGGCCTGTGGGTGGGGGTGTGACAGGTCAGTTACTGGACTGGCCGGCCAGGCGCCGGACCCTTCTTCCCTGCTGCTGCACTCGGCCCTGAGACCCAGCCTCGTCGGGGACTGGCACCCTCTTTGTGGGTGAAGAAACAGAGGCTCCGGGAGGTGAGGTGACCGGCCATGTCACAGGCTGGCAGGTGGGGGGCTGGAGTTGGAACCCTGGTTTGCCTGGCTGGGTGCACATGTGCCCTCATCTCTCTGCCCTCCTCATGGGGCAGCGCACATTGCTTGGTTTTCCTGGTATGAAACCGTGAGGGGTTATATTACATCTTATGATGTAAACTATTATAAGATATAACATCTTATGTAACTTGGCACGTTAGATTATGGGAGAGTCCCAGTACTCATAGTGTTAACCACGTTTAACTCTCACACACTCTTGGTCACCCTGTCTCACTTGGTTACTCTGAGGTGGGCTTCCATCGTGGGTCTGGAGTGGGAAGCACCTTTCTGCACCCCTGACCCACCATGAATTGGGTGTGCCCATCAGCGGTCACCAGCCTGTGTTCCAGTTTTTGATGCCAGTTCGGGTAAAGGACAGGCACACGTGTGCTCACACTTGGAAGGTGGCCCCAGACAGGCTCACCTTGCCCTACAAGCAGTCTATCATGTTCAGTGCTCATAAGATACCCTTCACACTGCTGATTTATGCTAAAAGTATCCTAATGTTTCTGACAGCTCATGTGTGACGTGAATATAATCCATATTTCTTGGCGCAGCTAATCCAAGTGGCTTATTTCCCGATACTGCTGATAGGGCTATATCTCTTGGTGTCGCCGCCATTGAAATTCTGATGGTAACATATTGTTTGTGGGTCACTAGTTTTGTCTAAAACAGTAGGTTGGAACAGAGTAGCAAAGGTTAATTAAATTTGTCCATCAAGATGGGGACAGAAATGGATGTCTCTGATACTTCTGGTTCTAAAATCAAAGTTCCCAAATGTTGTGGTTACAGGAATTTTTTCTTCTCATTTTCAGACTGACTCCCTCTCAAAATGTTTCATATTTGATCTTGGAGCAGTGAAAACATGAAGAATTATTAAAAGCCAAGGGCAGCAAGTAGGCCTTTATAATAGGCAGATTATATATTATATTATAGGCCTATTATATATTATAATTACATGTTATATATGTTATATATTTAATAGATATATAATTATAATTACTATATAATAAATAATATAGTAAATGTATATTTAATATGTGTTTAAAATTTAATATATTTATATAATTGTATATCATATATATCTAACAAATATATTTAAGTATATAATATATAATAGATTATATATTATAATAGGCCTTCTTTTAGATTGGGAAAGGTGGCCTAGTTTAGCAGAGAGATGCTTCCGAGGTCGACTTGCCTTGCATGCAGCTTTCTCTGCCTAATCCCTTTGTGAGTGGAACCAGGTTTGTTAATGTCTCTGAGCAGTTTCTTCCTGCGTTCATGATTACATTATGAGGACTCAAGTATCTGGTCTCCATCCCACCCCATCTCCCCGGCTGTGAGATGTGGCCAGTTACATTTCTCTGGAAGGTGTCATTAGGATGTCACCATTCCTAAGGCCCCTCCACCTGTCTGCAGAGGCGTACGTAATTCTCTCAGATCTTTGCATGTTAGAGAAAGTGGAGAGTACTGTGTCTTGATGGTTATTAACTGAAATTAAAAAATACAAACCAGCTCTTTCACTGAAGCTGTTTCTTGTTGGTTTTTATGTGAACGATGCTTGCATTTCTGCCTGGCTCCGTATGACTTTGGTTGGAAAGTCAGGGTTTGTGGTTTTCAATTTGTGAATGAGACAAATACAAGTTTTCTAGCTCTAAAGGAGCTAGAAAATCCTGTGTAAGTTTGTGGTTTAGAAAAAGTGAGGAAAGCACTGGGCTGGTCCCAGAGGCTGGTTCCAAATGAACCCCCCCTCTTTTGTTAGCCCCGGAAATGCATAAAACCCTTCCAGTTTCCAGGAAAAGGAACCGTTCTCAGAGTTTTGTTTTTTCTTCCTATGTACCTGTTTTTAAAGGTCCTTATTTCCCTTCACCTAATTCTTTTTTTTTTTCCTATCACTGGAGAGCCAGGGAGTTCCCTGTTTTTATGGTTTAAACCTCCCCTTATTCCTCAAATTTCAGTAGAGGCAAGAACACCCACAAATGCCTATACTGAGTTCTTTGTGAATTATGTGTCTGTGTGTGTGTAATAAGGAAAAGAACTGAAACGTATATGTGAACTTCTGTGAAGAAAGACATAGGATGGCAAGTAAAAGTAGGAACTGAGATCAAACCCGGAGTTGATAAAGGAATGCCCCTGGAAATCTGCAGCCTTCAGAGGGAGGACTGTGTACTTTTCACAATTCATAGAATACGTGCGGGATGGGGTGGGGGGTGGGGTTAGCTAGTCTTACTTAGACGTTATACATTCAATACAAATGACACTTAAGAGCATGGCACATTTAGTTTAAAATTCAGCAATACCAGGTTTTACTAAATATAACTCTGATATTGCCTGGTTTAACTTTATTACCTGGAAAATTCCATGGACAGAGAAGCCTGGTGGGCCGCAACAGCTAGAATGACAGAGTAGAAGAATGTGTGCTCATCTTTTCCTGTGAGAACAGCAAAATTGCAACTAGCTGCTGAACAACCATTGATTGACAGGAGAATGTTGAATCCCAGCCAAAAAAAAAAAAAAAAAAAGATACATTGCATCCAATGGCAAAGGAGAAGCCCCAACAGGATGGTAGGAGGAGCACAATCATGTCTAAAATCAAATCCCATGCCCACAAGAGATGCTTGGAGGACATAAATGGGAAAGGAGAAGAGACTCCTTCCCACCCAAGAGACTGAACCAGATCTGTGTTTGAATGTCTCCTGCAGAGACACAGGTCAGCAGTGGTCTGCCACGGGGACAGGGGCTCTGTCTGCAGAAGTCTGGGAGGTGCAGCCTGTGGCATAAGTCCTCTTGGAGGAGTCACCATTAGCTTCACTATAGAGGCACCGAGCAGACAACCCACAAACTGGAAGACACTTATACCAAAAACGCTCTCACTCTATTGCAAAACTTCTAGGGCTCACAACAGATTTCCCAACCTGGGGATCCTGCAAAGAGTCTGAGAACTCCCAGGGAATTTGACATTGAAGACCAGTGGAATTTGACTACAGAACTTCCACAGGACTGGGGAAACAGACACTGGAGGGCACAAACAAAACCTTGTGCTCACCAGGACCCCAGATAAAGGAGCAGTGACTCCACAAGAGACTGAGCCAGACTTGCCTGTGAGTGTCCAGGAGTCTCTGGTAGAAGCGTGGTTTGACAGTAGCCTGCTCCAGGGTCAGGAGTACTGACTACAATAGCCCTTCCTGGGCCCTTCACCTAATTCTTACACCAATATCTTTCAGACATTTTAGACCAAGATCCACAGTAAGAAATGTTTTATCTTGTGATCCAGTATATATTTGTACCTACATACAAACACAAAAATTAAAATTTCATAAAATAGCTCTTTCCATATTGTAGGCAGTGAATTCTCATATTTGTTTAACTTTGTTTTATTTCATTAATTTTCATACTGTTTTAAAAAATATGTATTTGCTGATTGCAGCAGCTGAATTATTTGGGGCCCGTTGCGCTAGTGGTAAAGAACCCGTCTGCCAATGCAGGAAACACAAGAGATGCGGGTTTGATCCTTTGGTCAGGAAGGTCCCCTGGAGGGAGGGCATGGCAACCCACTTGAGTATTCTTGCCTGGAAAAATCCCATGGACAGTGGGCTACAGGTGGGCTACAGTCTGTGGGTTGCAAAGAGTCAGACACGACTGAGCAACTAAGCATGCACGCACGAAGGGTCACTGTGTAAGGGAGGAAACTGCTCTGTCTGTACCACTGATGCTGATGGGAAAACAACCAACTGAGCAACACAAGTTTTAGCAAATTAATTGGACTTTTGTAAATGTGGGGATATTCACATCTTTTCTCTTCATTTTTTTTACTAAGGACAATCAAAATGGACTGCTAATAAATGCAGTTGTAATCTGGTTTCATATGCAATTCCCATCTTTTAAAGTTTATAAAATGACGTGAATTCCTATTCTATGTCTTCTCCAGAGTTTATGATTTTCACATAGTTCATCTTATGGTGTTTTTATGTTTTAAAATCTCTGTTATTAGTCCTGCCTGGAATTTAGCTGCTTTTCATCTGTCCTTTATGAAGAGCTCACCCACGTAAGTTTTGTTTGTTTTAGCATGTGTCAGAGCTTTAGCTATGTGTCATGTGTCGTGTGCTTTAGCAAGTCTGAAACTTTGGGCAACATTTTCAACACCTTAGATTTATCATTTCTTATTTGTCCTCTCTACTATATTGCATACACATGCTTCCTCTCTGCGTTTTCCCCCTCCCATCTCCTCTCAGGAGGAAGAGCATCTCTTCCATTTCTGGACAACCGTTCTTATGTTCTCCAGTATCTAAGCGCTGACCCTCAAACACAGCTCCTTCCCACTTTGAAGGAGTGCCCCGGGCCAGGGGCCTGAGTCCTCACAGGCCATTCTCCCTGTGCTTTTCTCTTCCTGGCTTTCGGGAGGGAAGTGGCAGGCACTTCATAATGTAGCACCTTAGGGAAATCAAGGTGGGCCCTGCAGAGGACGTTAACTCCTAATAAAGTCAGGAGAGAGAACTAACCTCCAGGGAAGCAAGAAGGGAGGAGCGGAGGGTAGCTGTGGGGAGTCTGCTTGTGGCGCTGACTCAGCGCTGGGCTGGTTGATGTTTCAGTAATCTCTGAACTGTGTGTATAACAGCAATCACATAAAAAGAACTCCTTCCAGGTATGATGTGTGGGGTCCGAGAGGATAAATCAGGTGCCTATTTAAGAAGGTGGATGGGCATTTGCCTCTCAGGAGAAGCACCTGGCCTAGGTAAGGTCCCTGGACTAGGAGGACACTCAGTGTGTGATCAGGCATCCCATTCAAATAGTTTGAAAAGAAGCTTCTGTTAAAACTAAAGGAATCCAGGCTTCCCTGGTGCTCAGTAGTGTAGAATCCACCTGCCGTTGTAGGAGACACAGGTCAGTCTCGGATCTGGGAAGACGCCACATGCCGTGGAGCACCTGAGCACGTGTCCCGCAGCTGTTGAGCCTGTGCGCCCACGGACTGCACCTGCCGCATGCTGCAGCTTGAAGCCCGCACACCCTAGCGCCTGTGCTCTGTAACGAGAGAAGCCGCCGCAGTGAGAAGCCCTGCAACAGAGTGGCCCATTAGCTGCACCTGGAGAAGAGCCCTTGCAGCAAAGAAGACTCAACACAGCCAAAAATAAATAATGATTATTTAAAAGAAAATAAAGAAATCCTTTAATGGGGGCAAAAGTCAGTCCTAACCTCCACTCTTAACCCCACCAGAAGACCTATAATTCCACAATGTGAAGCTTTCTTTTGTAGGAATTTTTCTATTCTTAAAACCAAAGGTTTTGCAATTAGGATTATTCTTTTTATTTATGAATGACTGAAATATTTACTATATCACATTAAATGGAAAACGATGATCACATACAATTAAAATGTTATATAAACACTTTGAGACTATTAAAGTACTAAAGCAAATATAGTCATATTTGTGCATCTTAAAATTACAGAGCTGGGGTCTTAGTTTTGTATGCTATAACAACCCTGTTTTCTTTTTTTAGAATTAATTTATTTATTTTAATTGGAGGCTAATTACTTTACAATATTGTGGTGGTTTTTGTCATACATTGACATGACTCATCCATGGCTGTACATATATCCCACCATCTTGAACCCCCCTCCTTGCAGTTAGGATTATTAACCTATATAGTCCCTCTTCTTATGAAGATCATTCCCTTTCTTCACCAACTCTAATTCTGTGCAGCCCAGCCCTGCTTGATATAAACTGGACCAGTACTTGGTCTTGAGGAACCTCTTTTAGTCGTTCCCTGGGTGGAGTGTTTGGTTCAGTGTGAGACTAGGCTCTTCCTATTTGAAGTGTTAATAGACCACCAGTGAGTAGTATTTAGGATTTTTTTTTTTTTTAAAGGAAGTGGGGTCTAACATTCTTACATTCTGTTGAGGTTTTATTGTTATTATTTAGAAAAAGGGTGACTGAGGTATATAAGAAGGAAACCTATGGTTCTGATTTACTGAACTGTATGTTCTCAACAGTTTAATAAAATAAAACCCAAAACTCTTAGGTTTTCCTCCGGGGATAATACTAATACCGTGCACGTTCTCCACCAGCCCAGCTCCTATCCGTAGGTCATACTCTGGTTCAGAGACCTGGGGTGGGTAATAAGATTATAAAACATGCCTGTTGCTTGCCAGCTGCCACATGCTAATAATAATAATAGCCATAATTCACTGGAACCCAGGACTTTTAGGTTTTTCTTGGCTTGTTTGTTTAAAGGAATAAAAAAATAAAATCTTGAGGAGAAACAAGGGGGCATTGCATAAACGAAAGAAAAATTCCATCCTTTCAGCAGAGCTGAACAGTACCTTTTGTTTGTGAGCACCTTGTGTCCTTCAGAAGAACTTTGCTGTTTTAGGTGGAGGTGAGGATCTGAGCACAAGGGGGTAGTATTAGGTTAGTTTCAAGCAAGTTTTCTCAAGCTTGGCGCTATCGACATGGCTGGACAGTTCTGTGTTGTGAGGCTGCCCTGTGCACGAGAGGATGGTCTCTGCTCACTGGAGGCCAGTAGCAACCCTCCCCGCAGTGTGACGATTAGAAGTGTCTCCAGAAGTTGCTAAATGTCCCCAGGGGACACGTTGCCCCCACCTGAGTACTGCTGGTTTAAAGTAAAACAGGACGTTTCAGAGGTTTCCTTATTTACCTGTTTTTGTCTCTCACCTAGAGTTGCAGACTGTGATTTTTCTTTTTTTTAAGGAGTAAGAAGGAAATAAGAAGTGATCTTGAGTTTAAAATCGCATTTTTCCATGCTGTTTTCTGGACTTCCTGGGTGAATCACGACTCAGTTTTAATTTCATGTTGCAGAGGTTTATGTGTGCAGTTAAAAATGCATCAAACTGGCCCTCTTGTTTATGTCCAGGTTGTTACATGGGTGGTTATGGGTTGTGGATTATTCCTCTAGGAGCAGGTGAAGTGACTGGGGACCTCAGTAAGTTCACATTTTAATAACCTCAGGTGGAGTCTGACCCTTTGTATCTTTTCCTTCTTTTGCTGAGGTCTTTCATAGCTCAGTTTTCTGGGAATTCACTGGAGAAATCAAAAGTCTGAGTTCAAAACCTATTTCCAAATAATCCTTGTTATTTGATGCTTTCTTTTTTAGTTTTTTTACATTGAAAGTTATTTTTAATCGGAAGATAATTGCTTTGCAGTGTTGTGTTGGCTCCTGCCAATCAGCATCATGAATCAGCCCTAAGTGTACACATGTTCACTCCCTCTTGAACCTGCCGTGTCCCATTCCACCCCTAGGTTGTCACCGAGTACTGCGTTGAGCTCCCTATGTTATACAGTAACTTCCCAGTAGCTTTGTGTTTTACATATGGTAATATATATGATGCTTTCTGAAAACATAGAAAAGGAATTAAGGAAAAACAGACATCTGAGTGGGTTTTGAAATTGTGTTTGTTTCCTGGTAAGATTTAGTTGAAAGGAAAAAAAAAATCCATGGTTTATCTGAATCTCTTTTCAAATATTATAGACATTGGGATTGGCAGCAGTTGGTCAGTCTGTTTGTCAGACTTAACCTTTTGTAGTTTTTACTTGATACTGGGGATTTCATACTTCTCTGGGTGTGAGAAATACATAGGTAATCCCAGAACACAGGTGTCACAGTGGATTTACCTGGAGAGCTTTGAAAAAACCCAGGGCCCAGGCCACATCCCAGACCATTGAAATCTGATGCTTTAGGGGTGGAACCAAGGCTTAGATGCTGGGTCTTCAGCCTCCCTGAATTCTAGTGGGAGTGAAGGTTGAGGACTAGGGTGCATTTCTGTAAATAAAGTTTTACTGGAACATAGCCATGCCCATTCATTTATTGATTTTCTAGAGACCCCCATAACTTGCAAAGCCTGAAGATATTTACTCTTTGGCCATTTACCAGAAAACACTTGCTGACTCCTGCTCTAGTGAAAATTTTTTTAAAAAGCTTTACAATAAAATTCGTAGTACAAGAACAAGATTTGGTACTTTGCAGAGCCTTCAGGGTCAAAGCCCATCAGGGTTTCTTTTAATATATAATTTTATTTATTATTTTTTGGCTGTGCTGGGTCTTGGCTGCTGCACGTGGGCTTGTCTCTAGTTGTGGTGCTTGGGCTTCTCGCTGCGGTGGCTGCTTTTCTTGCAGAGGGTGGGCCCTGGGGCTTCAGCATTTGTGGCAGGTGGGCTCTACAGTACAGGCTCAAGAGTTGTGCACCGGCTTGGTTGCCCCAAGGCCTGTGGGATCACCCCTGATCAGGGATCAAACTCGTGTCTCCTGCATTGGCAGGCGGACTCTCTGCCACTGAGCCACCAGGGAAGCCCTGTCAGTTTTCTTGTACATGGGAAAAACAGAAAATCATTTTCCCTGAAGAACTGACTGTAAGATATTGTGAAACTGGTGCCCAACTCACCACCCAGAGTGGGAGACTGCAGGGGTTACACGAGGGCACTGGACTTAAAAGTCTGCCCTTGTTTCTAATTCAGCGTTCGTTCCTTAGACTCTGTGTTTGACTTGACAGAGGGCTGTAGAGGCAAAGATGGCTCTTTAATGTAAGGTATGTTGGAGTTTGTTACTCCCACTGCAGCAATTGTAGATGACAGCAGACCCCTGAAGGACATCCTTTCAATTTAGCTCTGGAGAATTTCATATATAAAAAGAAAAAGAATGAAAAAATTTAAATGCTTTTTACATCATCCCGCCTTTCCTCAGTTCAGGTAGAAAGTTGATGGCTGTAAACCACTGGTCTTCCTTTGGTCACAGCCCCTATGGGCTACAAGCAGGAGAGAAAGGATCCTTTATTTTAGTTCCTTGAGCAGAATTGGCATCTCCTGATTGAGACGCTGATTGAGAGCACATCACTCTGGGAGGCCCCACCCCACACTTGCTGAGTCAGAGTCTACTTTTTAACAGAATCCCCAGGCTGTTTGAATACACATTAAGAACGCCCTGGGAAGCACTAGTCTTAATTGATAACTGTGTCCGTGCAGTCAAATGACCATTGATTCTCACTTTAAATTATTTCATGGCTCCTTAATGGTTTCTGACTTGGAGATAGCCAAAGGGGAAAAACTGTCTGTCTGCCTTTAATGACTGAGTCCAAGTACAGCTTGCCTGCCCTCTTATTTAGGAAAGATTTATATAATGGTAGAAAATGAAAATGAGGTGATAGAGTTAGAAGAAATGGCATTTTATATGTATAGAAAAGTAAACTAGAAAGGATAAAGGGAACTTGCCAGATGAACTCCATTTGTGAGGAAATAATCAAGTGGAGTGGAGTCTTTGCTTCTGCAAGAAGAAATAATCCACCCATATTAGAGCCAACATCCTCTGGGGAGCAGTAGGGAGGGTCAAAAATGAATGCCTGAAACTTCTTAGATTAGCACAGGGAGTTAGGCCTTTCCACCAAGCAAAGCCATAATGTTCAGCCGTACACATGGCCCTATATCACATAGGAAATTGTCCAGAATTTAGATATTCATAGACAATCTTGAGGAATCCCAGTACCTACTTTTATCCTACCAGGTTCTGTCAAGTTAGTAGTATTTTCTTTATCATCTGTCTTTATAAAGATCTGATTGAAAAACATGATTTTTGAAATTAGTTTTTAATTCTTAAACAGAATTGGCCTATCCTTGAACAGTCGCAAATTGTTGACTTTTTAAATAAAGTTAATACCATCTGAGTTTAGTTTTTTAAAGGCAATCTAAGTAATAAGAGTCTAGCTATTGGTCTGGCTGTTCTTGCTCTCTAGATCTGATCCCACGGTTAGTGCTCACTGTCTGTACCAGCCAGGTCCGTGCAGGATTCAGAATAATTCTAGTGTTCGTGAAAGTGCCCAGGAAGAGCTAGATAAGCGGGAGTGGGAACCCTGGTTAAGCCTGGCGGTTCCATCTCCTTAGATTCGAATGAGTGGTCAGGATGCTACAGGCACTGCTCCTTACCTAAAAGCTACTTGAGGTCCCCAAGGCAGAGTCTGATTGCCAGAAAAAATTGGGTCAGCTGAGTGTCAGCTGCCACTCCTGCCGGAAGAGAGCATGTGCCTCCCTTCTGCCTTCCAGATCTCATTTCATGTCCTGTTAGTGGAATCCAGATCCCCTCCAGGAGAGCCTGAGAGCCTCAGACCCCAGCCTTGGTTCTTTGCTACAGGAGAGCACAGGAGGGGGCGGGAATGGGCTCTGAGGACAGCGTCCAGTGTGGCCTCACGTTGAAGATACCAGCTGACTCTCACACGGGGTGTGCTTGTTTTGTTTTTTTTTTTTTTAAAAAACATTCTCTTGATGTGAACACTGAAAGATTAATCAGGGTAAGATGCCAGTTTTACACACAAGGAGACATGTGAGGGAGTGAAATACTATTTCACATTTTAAATAACTTGTTCCTGATCGGACGTGCTGGTCAGTGTTACAGGGGGTTGTCTTGGTTCATAAACAGCACTCTCTGATCTTTACTGCCCTGTTCTCTTTTGCACTTACTAGTGGAGCATCCTGTGACCAGTTGGCATTAGGGGGTCCTTTTGAGGGGACCCTGGGATAGAAAAGGCACTTGAGGCTGCACAATTCCAGTATTTCTAGATACTAGAAATAGTGCACTGGAGTCTGCACTGGAGGAGCATACTTATTCATGGGTGAGGACACTTCTAACTTTAAGAGATCATTCTGTTAATTTAAAGAATTGGATGATTCTTGTAACATGTAACTGTGGTCTCAATATATCCCCTCTTTTTTCTTAAGCAGATGAAAAACCCGGAGAACCGCCACGCGATGAGTTCCCAGTACAGGATGCATTCTTACTACCCGCCTCCTTCCTACCTGGGCCAGAGCATGTCCCAGATCTTCACTTTTGAGGACAGCCCGTCTTACTCGGAAGCCAAAGCGAGCGGTAGGTTCCTGGTTACACGGTCTGGATTTGAGGTGGAGGGGATACCTGCTAGTACGGGGTCTCTGGTCCTCTCAGACAGCTTACCAATTAGCAGCAGTTGGAAAGGTTGTACAAGTATGCTTTAAAGTACTTAGTTATGGAATGATTTTTGCTTTGGTTGATTCTCAGTATCATGTTTCTCTCTTCTGGACACAGAGCGGTAGGAATAAGATATAGAGACTCTGATCAGAAGCCAAAAATATATTTTCTGGAGGATCAGTATGTAATATCAGAGGCCCTTTAAATGTGGTTAAGTCCTGATATTTTTGGTGGAATGAATCTCTGCGTATTGAAGACTAGTTTTCCAAAACTTTTCCAATGTAAAGTTGAAGGTATATTCATCTTTTGCAGGAGGAAATAACATAATAAAACATTTTTGAATACAATAGATCTCAGAGTTTATGCAGTAGCAATGCAAATAACTCTGATATAATGGGTTGGAAATAAAAAATGACTGCTTAACTGACAGAGCACTTTGAAATACACAATTCCTCAACTTCAATTTTAACTTTCTCCCCAGTGTTTACATTGTGATGATAGGTAAATCTTTTATGGCTGCTGTGTTCAGGTCCTATTTTTAAGTTCTTTGTATTTCAGCATCATGTTTTGATCTAGAAAAGTAAGGAGCAGTCACAATTCAGGAAATCAGGGCAATAGTGAGTTGGGAGAGAAACCCACTATTAGAACTTAACTCTGTACTGGACAAAAGAAGCTGGTTTTCTGGATAGCTTGATTCTCTATTAAGAACTGGCTTCTTTGTAAAATGAGTGTTTAGAGAATGAAAATTAGAACCATGCTTTGATTTCCAAATTCAGAACAGTGAAGTCTAGAAAAACTGGAAAAGTTACTCTTTATTTTCCATACTAAAATAAAGGGTTTTGTTAGTATGAAGTACATAGTTTGGGGGGACTGACAGTGTGAACTATGGAGAGACTGAATCACATTTTGTTGATTACTCTTTGACGTTTATTAACAATCACTGTTTTTCAGGAGTGAACAAGCACAATTCTGTTTTTTAAATATTCAGGCTATTTAATATTTGCCCATGTGGTCCTTTTTATACTCTGTGTTTGATTCTGTAATTTGAATTATAAGATCCTTAAGGACAGGGAACATCTTATATGCCTTTTTAGCTGCTGTGATGTCTGTTTGTTATTCATAAGTTTGAGGGATTGAGTGAACAAAGCGATATGATTTGTAGTAAGTATGATTTGTAAGTAAGTTTGGTCTTTAAGAAGACACCATCCCAAAACAAAAGGTCAGATTCCTAACTCATTGTCTCAAGAAGCCAGGGCACAATTTCGGGATGAAGCAGTTAAAGAAATGTTTGTTCATATAGCAAATTAGGACTGAAACTTAATTTCGAGAAGAAATTGCCCAAGCTCTTTGCTCTAGGAATAATGGAATATTTTTAGAAGCACTGGCATTCTGGAGACAGAGGTGTAAATTCAGAGCAAGCCAGTAAGACAAAAAGATAAGAGGAAATTTATTAGAGCAGAGAGGAAGGAATTTGGAGAGGCACAGTAGACATTTAAATTTATGGCAGAAAAGGAAGAGACTCAGAAGGAGAGAGGTTACAGGGAAAAAAAGGAAAAAAAAGACCAGCCACCCTAGTGTCCATAGTGAGAGACTGGGTCAATAATACCTAAAATTTCCTAGAACTTTTCTGGTGATATGTGTATTTGAAAGTCTAGTGTGAGGATACCTCAGGCATAACCTTCTGGTCCTTCTCTAACTCACTTAATAATTAATCAGGAGGGGCAAGCTTCAGACATGAGGGAAATAGCTAGGAAGAAATGCAGTGGAATCTCAGCAATGTCTACTTTGAAATTGCCATGAAGAAGGAGAATATGAATTAATAGGAAATCCAAGTCTCAGATTATTTTTTAAAGAAATAATGGCTTTATAACTTCCAAATATATGGTGTCTTGGGTTTCTACATTGCATGACACTTTTACAGAGCACGTGGGAAGGGATGGGGAAGGAGAAAGTTATGGATCAATAGGAACACCCCAGGATCATCTCCTGGGGTATCAGTTTTATCATCGGCACAGATACAAGTCGGGGCCATTTACACCCTCTGGTGAGTGGGGTGAGGCTGGTGACAGGATGTGGGGACAGGGATGGGGCATCAAGATAGTTATTTGTGAGAAGGTGGTAGAGGCTGGCTGTTTACCAGTTAACATCTATCAATTCTACCAGGTTTGAGTTGAAGTCCTATGGTGGGTTGCATTAACAAATGATGATTTGTAAATAGTATATCAATTATCCTGTGTGGGGACTTATAAGTAATTTGAAAAACAGCTTTTTCAGTAGATTTAATGTTTTGTTTGTAAAGTCTTAAGTATATATTTATCCACTAACTCCATTTTTCTTTGGTTTCTTTAAAGGTAAGTTTAAACCTCTCTTCGCTAGCTAAAGAAATGTGTCCAAGTTCAAGGTTTTCTTATGGTTTTGTTGAAGATTGTAACATGAAAATGAAAGGTAGAGAGGGAAGGAATTCCGGGGGGAAGTTTTACTTTTGCTGTGTTGCTTCTGTTTAATGTTTTTCTTTGCCAAAAGGCTAGGATCCATTCTGTCTCCTTCTATGTCCTGAGAAGTATGAGGACATAGGTCAGAAACGGTGAGGCCTTGGTGTGTAAGCCTTCATGAGCCATTGCAGGGACTTTGGCTTTTATCTCAAGTAGATGGGAAGCCCCTGGAGGGTTTCCAGCAAAGGGGTGACATGTCTGCTTGTGGTTTTTAAAGATCATTCTGGCTCTTGTTTAAGAACAGACTGTAGGGGTGCATGGTAAAGGCAGGGAGACCAGCTGGAAGGCTCTTGGAGTAATTCTTGCAAAAGACGGCAGTGGCTTAGTCGGGGTGGGAGTGTGGGAGGGTTGAATTCTAGGTACATTTTGAAGATAGAAACAAAAGATTTGGTGATGTATTTGGGATGTGACATAAAGGGAGAAGTGAAGGATGACTCTGTAATTTTTGATCTGATCAAGTAGGAACTTGAGGTTTCCACTTACTCGGGTAAAGAAATCCATGGGAAAAACAAATTTGCAGGAATTAGGAGGTTAATTGTGCACATGTTAAGTGCGTTTCCCTGGTGGCTCAGACGGTAAAAAAAATCTGCCTGCAATGCAGGAGACCTGGGTTTAATCCCTGGGTCGGGAAGGTCCCCTGGAGAAAGGAGTGCCTACCCACTCCAGTATTCTTGCCTAGAGAATCCCTCAGAAAGAGGAGCCTGGGAGGCTCCAGTCCACGGGGTCGAAAAGAGTTGGACACAGCTGAGCGACTTTCACGCAAGTGTGAGGTGTACATAACTCATCCAAGTGGATCATCAAGTTAGGGGTTGGATGAATGAAATCTGAGGTTGAGGGCAAGTATCACTGCTGGAAATAAAACTTGAGAGTTCAGTGTGTAGGTGTATTTGAAGTTAATATGGTAAGATCACCTGGAGAAGTGAGTGTAGACAAAGAATAGAAGACCGAGGCTTGAGCTCTGAGGCCTTCCAACGTTGAGAGGTTTGGTAGATGAACCGGACCAGCAAAGGGTAGAGTCAGGTAGGTACCTTCTCCTACCCATGAGTTAGGATGAAGGTATCTTGGGAGGCAGGGAAAGAAAGCATTTCAATGAACCAGCTAAATAATGATGGTAGATAAGTTGAGATGAGGACTGGAATTGACCATGGGCTGTTGAAAGGTAGAAATGATCAGGATGATCAGTGGCTTGATGAGTGGCCAGTGTGGTGTGGAGGTGGGGACCAAAGCCTGACTGTGCGTTCAAGGACACATGGGAGAGAAGTGTCCGGGCAGTGAGTGTAAACCGCTCCGGAAGGAGTCTTACTGGGAGGGGAGCAGTACCTGGAGAAGGTGGTGCGTTCAAGGAAAGTCCTTTCTTCTTTTTTAAAGAAGGAGGTTATTATAAAGATAAGCTGGTGTAGGGTGTGGGGGGCCCCCACAACTGTCCAGGATGGTAGCAGTGACTCTTGAGTAAGCAAGGTTGGGGGGGAATCCCCAAGGACACCCCCTCGTAGGGCAGTGGTCCCAAGGTAGGGGCTGGGCGTGTTCTGTCACTGGTCTAAGAGGAGATCAGCGAAAGAATTAAGAGTAAACAAAACCTTTACAGCAGCTTGACAAAGCAGTTCTATCTATTGAACAATAAAAAACTGGGGCTGGTAGTTTTGGCCTTTCACTTTTCATAATTCATTTTTACATTGAAGTAAAATCCACCGATGTAAAATTAACCTCTAACCATCTTAAAGCGTACACTTCAGTGGCATTTAGTAGGTCACAGGATTGGCCACGTTCACCTGTCTAGTTTCAAGTCATTTCAGTCACCCCACAGGGAAACCCCATACCCGTGAAGCCATCACTCTGTATTCTCCCTTCCACTGTCCCTGTTAACCACTAGTCTCCTTTCTTGTTTCAGTGGATTTACCTATTCTAGATGTTTTGTGTAGATGGAAGCATAATATGTGGCCTTTTGGACTGTCTTCTTTCACTTAGCATAATTTTTTCAAAGCTCGTACAAGTTGTAGCATGTATCAATACTTCATTCCTTAGTATAGCCTAATTATATGTATGAATATACTGTATTTTGTTTATCTGTTAATGGATATTTGAGTTGTTTCCACTCTTTTTTGGCTGTTGTTAATAGTACCGCTATGAATATTCACATACAAGTCTTTGAAGATTTGTTTTTAGTTCTTTTGGGCATATATTCCCAGGAGTGGAATTGCTGGATCATATGGTAATTCTGTGTTTAATTTTTTGAAGAGCCTCCAAACTGTTCCCTACAGTGGCGATACCACTTCACATTCCCACCACAGTGTATGAGGGGTCCAGTTTCTCTAGCTAAATAACACACTATTTTCCATTTTTTGCATTATGATTCTAGAAATTCACTTTAATTGTATTTTATAAAAGCATCAGATTGTGGCAGACTGGAAACTGAAAAAAGGATTTCAACAGAACAGGTCCCTCCTTGCAGATAATTTGAAAAATACTGACCTAGTATCCAGGTGGAGGGCTGGTTTGTTTATGTATGAATGTAGCCAGGTCAGAGTAACAGCTGCAAATTGTTTAGAAAGTGGTGGTAGGAGCGTTCTGGAAATGATCCTTCCTCAACTTGGACTAAAGAGGCAGTTTCCACAGTAATACTGCTTTGTTAATAGATGCACACATGTCTGCAGGTGGGTGGCATTTCATAGATGTGAAAGTGTTAGTCCTCTGTCCTGTCTGACTCTTTGTGACCCCGTGGACCATAGCCTGCCAGGCTCCTCTGTCCATGGAATTCTCCAGGCCAGAATACCGGAGTGGGTAGCCATTCCCTTCTCCAGGGATCAAACCCAGGTCTTCTGCATTGCAGGCAGGTTCTTTACCAGAGAAGACCCTTCATATCTGTAAACTGGCATTTTTCTCTACATATTGACTGCTTGAGTAAGTTCTTAGAGTATATGTGGCTGGCCAGCATTTTCAAAGAGGTTTAGATTTAAAATGGTAAAGGTGGAAATACTTAGATATGTTTGTCTATTTATCTCACAGTCTCAGTTTGAAAGTCAGAATTGTTGCATCCTATTTCTTCTGGGTCTTTGGCCTCTCCCAGTTCAAAGAAGTGACAGGCTCCTATGCAAACCCACCCTTCCTTACATTCAAACTCTGCTTTTTTTAGGAGACAGAAACACAGTTGAGGTGCTTATTTTCTATAACGAGCTGTTTATGTAAAAGTCCTCAGATACACATAGGACATGAGCAGCTCTGTGAGGCCAGGGGCAGAGCGTTTACAGTTCACCCAAAGGTCAGATGGCCAGGGTCAACAGAAAGGCCTCCTGAGTTGAAGGCCTCATGTTCCTTTGTGATATCTGGGCAGCTCACAGAGGCCTCTGTGTCCCCCAGTAGGATTTTCTGAATGCATTCAGCACGGACAGTTTTGTAGGCCAGATCTAGAAGTGCCTGATTTCATTGATGGCATATGCTACCTTCCCCACAAGTCGTCGTGACTAAACGTGAAGTGGTTGAACTTTCATTCCATAGAACGAACTTTCTTGATGTTGTGCATCAGAGTTGGATTTTAGCAAAAGATGATGAGGTTGAGCCTCCCTGTTTTGCAGGTGAGAACAGTCAGGTGACACACAGGCTTCTGTCTTTTTTTTTCTTTGGCTGCACGGCTTGTGCAGGCTCTCAGTGAGAGGGCAGAGTCCTAACCTCTGAGCAGCCAGCAAATTCCCTTCTGTCTTTTCTGACAACTTCTTTTCCTTCCTCCATGAGACAAGAGAGTGCTGATGGGATGTTGCCATGTATTCTGTGTAGCCTGCTGCCTTTTGACAAGGCCACCCCCAGTCTAGAAATAGCAGGCAGTTCCCAGGGCCCAACGTCAGACTTGCTCATGAAGGAAGACGTTCACTCACTGCAGCACTTCAGCAGGAATTATCAGGATGTATTCTCACACATGGCAGGCAGGGAGCGAGCGAATTCATTCATCCTTGTATTCCTCCAGGTGCCTCCCAAAGTGCCATGCTCTCAGAACTCCTGGGAATTTCATGGTTTCTCGTATGAATAAGGAACTGACCTCTGGGTCCTTTCTGCAGGTGTCTCCCTGACCCAGAGTTGGGGATTCTGATAAAGCACTTGGTGAAATAAATAGGTCATGGAAAAACATGGGGTGCAACCCCCCAGGCTGCAACATATCCTGGACTTATGTAAAATCTTCTCTTTGGAAAGCTTGAATCTTGAAGATTTAAATCTTTGAATATGATGGCTTTTTAATTAATAACAGCCCTGCGTGAGAAGTCAAGAGAAGCTTCGTCTCTCCTGAGGCTAAGAGAGGCCTGGTGGAATTGCAGGCGGGGTGCTGTGCCACCTCCGAGCCAGGCTGCAGCGCTGAGGAAGAGGTGCAGACATAGGAGCTCAGCCCCCGGATCCACTTCCGCGGTGTTCCTTCTGCTGCTGAATCCTGTGGTTTCTCCTTCCCTCTTTCCTTTTCTCACAAGCACGTAACGCTCACGCTGTCTGTAACACCACGCCCTGTGTGTGTTGTGGGGATAGTGCGTTTAAGTCTCGTGGTCGCAGTAGTACCCCCATTGAGCAGATGAGGACATCGAGACATGGAGTCAATGCCTGTGAAGTAGGGAGGCGAAGGGTTCCTCATTTCCACGCCGCAGGTGGAAAAGCCGAGAAAAGTGATGGCTGAGCTGGTCAGAAACCCCCAAAACAGCCTTAGAAAACTCACAGGGTATCAGGTGTGGTATTTACATTACTATTTCTAATGCTGACTGTAAACTTCAAAACATGTTTATCTCTTGATTAACATGGTAAAGTCAATGTTTGATTTTTGTGGTGATATTTGAGTTTTTTTATTTAACAGGAGAGAGTAAAGTGCAATATTTGAAAAGGCAAATATTACCAAATTAAATAGCTAGTTATTAGCTTTGAAATTTAAAGTGCAAATAGAAAACGACTTTTTAAAAGTTTTTTCTCCCCCCCTCCGTGGACATGATTATTATTTTAAAATTAGTGTGAATAAAAGGCTTGTTGATTTTCCCCAGGTAATTTTTTTCCCTTTGGCTGTGTCCATGGCAAATGGGATCTTAGTTCTCTGGCCAGGGGTCACACCCATGGCCCCTGCAGTGGAAGTGAGGTACCTTAACCACTGGGCTGCCGAGGGAGTCCCATCCTTAGATAACTTCTGAGAGAAACAGTACTTTATATTCTGCATAGTCGGTCAGTGGCTTATCATGAGGTGGATTTTACATTTTTGGTTTGTCTTTTAAATACAGGGCACTTTTGCTGAGGTCTTCCTTTGGGCTAAAGATTGCAGTCAGTAGGGAACACGGAGAGAGCAGAGCTCTGGAAGGCACAGTTTTAGGAACTCCCAAATGTCCTGAAAGAACCCGGTTGAACACATGACTAGACACTGCTGGCCCATGTTTTCAGGGCTCGTTTTATCTTGATGGGCTGCAGATGTGACGTCAGGCCCCTACCTGCCTGCTCAGTGCAGGGAAGCCCATCCATCTGTGGGCACATCACACCCCATCAAGTTTGCTGATTTTGTTACTCATTCAGTGACCGCTTGTCTTTAAAAATCCCGAAGAGCAGAGCTAACATGGGTGTGAGCTTGGATGGACAGTAGCTGCTCTGGGCAGAGTGTCCTACATGATCATGCGTGAGATGTCCTCACTTGAATCTGACGTGACTCCATTGGGCCTCAGCAATTTTTCTCTGGCACGGTGTGGAGTAACTCCAGAGTTTATGTTCCCTCCTCAGCTCCTCAGAGGCCCAGCCCAGGCCAAGTACAACTTGAATAACCTTCAGGAAAGCTGTGCTGTCCTTCTGTCGGCCGCTGTCTTTGAAAATTGCCTCCAGAGTTAGTGAGCAGGAACAGTTAAGATTTACAAACAATGATGAAGCTTGTCATGCATCTTTCACCATTCATCATCCAGGTGCCGTGCCTGGGCGGTGAAGTGTTCTTCATAAAAACCAGCTCACTGTGAAATACACCTCGCTGCAGTGTTTACTGCTCTGAAGCTCGTCAGCGGCCCTTTATAGTAAATCCAGATTGCGATGTGACATTACAGTATATCATTGCCCGGCGCGGCGGGGTTTACACTGCGAATGAGTGCAGTGCACACCAGATGAGGTGTCCAAATTGAGTTATGTCAGAATTTGGCTGTTATATGGGGATAGCTTTTGTTTTCCGAACACTGAAAGTTAGCTTTATATGTATTTATATTTATATATAGGCATATACTTCCCATCTTGCACGTATACATGGGTATACAGTATATGCTGGGGTCAGGTTCCGACTGGGCTTCTGCTATAAAGAATGGTGACCGGCTTTTATGTCCCTTCCAACTGTTGTTCACTGAAATTGGCATCAGCGGAATCTTTGGGGGAAACTAGAGTAGATGGTTATTTCATGATAGAGGTGGTTTCATTTTGCTGTGTGTAAAGTGATCATATTTTCCATTCTCTCTTACACACACAAAAAAGGCCCCTCTTTCCTGGGATTATGGTGGCACTGGAATGATCCCTTGGCAGGGGGTGAAGAGAGGAAACGACACAGGACTGGCCTGTCCCTCTGAGCGCGTGCACTTGGAGGAGGGCTCTGAAGTCCGCTTCTTGTTTATTATTTTTTAGTGGGTATCAAAATCCTAGTGCTGCCTCTGTTATCTTGAAAGATGCTGCTTCCAGGAGATTTATGGTGTTTTAGCTGAAATCGGCAAAATAAAAGAGCACGCTGAATTTATGGCATGATCAGGTTTATTTACATTCACCCTAAAAGCGCCAATATTAAAAATGAGCTCCATAAAAAAATAATATTCAGAGATAACAGCAGGCCCTGCAGTCCCACGATCATCTTCTTAACTCGCATATTTTTAACTTTGCTCTTCAGTGTAGCAGGGTTGTCAGGAGAGCCATTGTGCGGTCTTCACACACCTGGCACTGCACTGAATCCAGGGCCTCCCCTTCTACTTCCCAGATCTAGGGCAGGGGTCCCCCCATTCTGGATGCAGAGGTGAATATAGCCCTCCCACCAGTGTCCGCTCGTCTTCCTGGCTATGTTCCCTCTTGGTTGCAGGGTCTTACTTGAGATGGATTAATGGTGCCACATCTGAGCCTCCCAAAGTGGCACAGGACACTGTTGCAGGGAGGGATGGGACCGAAGCCTCCCACTGACCAGGGTGCCTGAGGAAGGAGAGAGCAGGTGCTTGTCAGCACAACGCCATTGCTTCATTAGGGTTGTAAGGTTAACACAGGTGTCCAGTTAAGCTTAAATGTCACGTAATGTCTGTGGTTTATTTTAATGTTTATTAAGTATGTCCTCAGTATTTTATTATGCTAAAAATTATTTGTGTCTGAATCTGGCAACCTCGGGCTTCTCCCGAGTCCCTCTGAACCACCATTTTCCAGCACTGGGGTAAAAGGCAGAAATGAATGGTGGACGGAGGAGAGCAGTACCTTCACTAAGCATATTCAGCAGTTTTAAGAGTTGTTTCATTTACATCTCTACAAAAATAGTACAAGAGGCAGTGCTGATCATGCTCAGAATGCTTTCCTGTTTTGGTTGAAGCTCTTTGTTGGTTTCTCCATGAAAAATTTCTGGATTATAAATTCTCCTTGCATATGTTAACTGTATTGTATCTTTCTCTGTTTAGGTAATTTGTAGGTCTGGATGTTTCTTCTATCATATTTCATAGGCTAGCTCCATTAATATAAGAGGAAATAAAAATGAGCCCACTGCTGCTTAGACTCAAGATGGAAATGTATAGTTTTTGTGAATGTGGTTCAGTTGCACCCTTGTATCTTTACCAGACATTGCAGTGAGTTTTGAACAAAACCAGCTCCTGTCTCTTTATTGAGACCTCCCCATACCACACCAGGGATGTGAGCCAATGACTCAAGTCAGTAAACAAGTGCTAGATTCATGGAGTGCCAGTTATGTGTTTGTGGCCCTAGCATTATGCCCAGGAGATGAACTATGGCCCAGATCATGCTGCACTGATGCCTAAGTGTCCCCATATCTTGGGGACACAGGCCCTTCCCTTTGTGTCCAAAGTAGAACAGTCTTGCCTCTAAGCCTCTGCAAGGTGTGCAAAGGAGAAGCCATGTGCCATGCTCTGTTGAGCATTTTCCAGACTTGGTTGATGACTTTGCCATGAACCTAAGAGAACGTTTCCTTCTCCAGTTAAAGAAGCCAGGATCACAACCAGACTCTGGATAAGTGTGCTACGTACACAGCCCTTGCCAGGCATGCTTCCTGTTTCTTATATGGCTGTCAAGGTGGGATGGCAAAGGAGAAAATGAAAGATATGCCCGTCTGAATGCAGAGTTCCAAAGAATAGCAAGGAGATAAGAAAGCTTTAAGTGAGCAATGCAAAGAAATAGAGGAACACAACAGAATGGGAAAGACTGGAGATCTTTTCAAGAAAATTAGAGCTACCAAGGAACATTTCATGCAGAGGTGGACACAATAAAGGACAGAAACCATATGGATCTAACAGAAGCAGAAGATATTAAGAAGAGATGGCAAGAATACACAGAACAACTATACAAAAAAGATCTCAATGACCCAGATAACCAAGATGGTGTGATCACTCACCTAGAGCCAGACATTCTGGAATGTGAAGTTAAGTTGGCCTTAGGAAGCATCACTACAAACAAAGCTAGTGGAGGTGATGGAATTCCAGCTGAGCTATTTCAAATCCTAAAAGATGATGCTGTGAAAGTGCTGCACTCAACATGCCAACAAATTTGGAAAGCTCAGCAGTGGCCACAGGACTGGAAAAGGTCAGTTTTCATTCCAGTCCCAAAGAAAGGCAGTACAAAAGAATGTTCAAACTGCCGCACAATTGTACTCATCTCACATGCTAGCTAAATAATGCTCAAAATTCTCCAAGCCAGGCTTCAACAGTACGTGAACCAAGAATTTTCAGATGTTTAAGATGGATTTGGAAAAGGCAGAGGAACCAGAGATCAAATTGCCAACATCCCTTGGATCATAGAAAAAAGCAAGAGAGTTCCAGAAAAACATCTATTTCTGCTGTATTGACTTATGTCAAAGCCTTTGACTGTGTAGCTCACAACAAACTATGGAAAGTTCTTTGAGATGGGAATAGTAGACCACCTTTCCTGCCTCCTGAGAAATCTGTATGCAGGTCAAGAAGCAACAGTTAGAACTGGACATGGAACAACAGACTGGTTCCAAATTGGAAAAGGAGTACGTCAAGGCTGTATGTTGTCACCCTGCTTATTTTACTTACATGCAGAGTACATCATGTGAAATGCTGGGCTGGATGAAGCAGAAGCTGGAATCAAGATTACCAGGAGAAATATCAATAACCTCAGCTATGCAGATGACACCACCCTTACGGCAGAAAGCGAAGAAGGACTAAATTTAGAGCCTTTTGATGAAAGTGAAAGAGGAGAGTGAAAAAGCTGGCTTGAAACTCAACATTCAGAAAACGAAGATCATGGCATCTGGTCCCATCACTTCATGGCAAATAGATGGGGAAACAGTGGAAACAGTGACAGACCATATTCTTGAGCTCCAAAATCACCGCAGATGGTGGCTGCAGCCATGAAATTAAAAGACACTTGCTCCTTGGAAAAAAAGCTATGACCAACCTAGACAGCATATTAAAAAGCAGAGATTTTACTTTGCCGACAAAGGTCTGTCTAATCAAAGCTATGGTTTCTCCAGTAGTCATATATGGATGTGAGAGTTGGACTATAAAGAAAGCTGAGCTCCAAAGAATTGATGCTTTTGAACTTTGGTGTTGGAGAAGACTTGTGAGAGTCCCTTGAACTGCAAAAAGATCAAACTAGTCAATCCTAAAGGAAATCAGTCCTGAATATTCTTTGGAAGGACTGATGCTGAAGCTCCAATACTTTGGCCACCTGATGAGAAGAACTGACTCACTGGAAAAGACCCTGATGCTGGAAAAGATTGAAGGCAGGAGAAGGAGACAGCAGAGGATGAGATGGTTGGATGGCATCACCAATTCTTTGGACATGAGTTTGTGCAGACTCCGGGAGTTGGTGATGGACAGGGAAGCCTGGCGTGCTGCAGTCCATGGGGTTGAAAAGAGTTAGAGACAGCTGAGGAGCTGAACTGAACTGAGTATATTGTACTCAACTATAATCTTTAGTACTGACAAAGTTGTGCAACCCTCATCGCTGTCTAATTTCTAAGTATTTCCATCATCCTCCAAAGAATCTCCATATAGAGTCACTCCTCGTTTCCACTTCCCTCTCAGCCCCTGGATACTATTATTCTACTTTCTGTCTCTATGGATTTGCCTATTTCTGGACATTTCTTATGAATGGAATCATATAATATGTAGCCTTATTATCTTTGACTTTTTTCACTTGGCATAATGTTTTTGAGGTTCATTCAAAGTGAGGCATGTAACAAGGCTTCATTCTTTTTTCTAGCCAAATAACGTTTCAATATATGGAAAGGCTTAGTTTGTTTTGAGTTCCAAAAGTATTTCAGGTTCTGACAGGACTGTTAAACCCTAAGATTCTCAAGGGGAAATACTTGCTTTATGTTATTCTGTTTAACTGTTTATGTCATTCTGTTAAACAACTTTCAACTCACCCCATGAATGTCTATAATGAGTAGAATCTAGTGTATGAAATCAAATGACACCTGTAACTGGCGTGCCTAGGTTCCCCATACCCAGCCCACCAGGTCGTGTGATTTTCCTGTTTTGTATTAATACTATTTACACTAGTCTGCTAGGGCCGCTGACACAGAAGATACGGGGCTGGATGGCTTAAGAAATGGAAATTCACAGGTCTGAGATTTAGAAGTCTGAGATCAGGGTGTCATCAGGGTCTTCTTTGGTTTTCCCTTTGTGTGTACAGAGAGAGCAAGCTCTGACTTCTTTTCCTCTTCTTACAGGGACACTAGTCCTGTCAGGCTAGGGCCCTGCCCTTAGGACCTTATTGTGTAGCTTCATTTATGTTCCTGAAGGCACAGTCTCTAAACACAGTCACATTGGATGCTAGGGCTTCAGCTTATTAATATAAAGGTGGGACACGAAGTTCAGTCCATAACACTGTTGAAGGGTTTAATGTCTCTGAACGTTTTCCTCTTCTTGATGAGGTTCCTGGGAAGTAGAAGGATACCGACGTCAGGTGGGCCAGTGTGTATAGACTGAGTAGAGAGTTGTGTCTGGTCTTACTGCTGACTGTCCAGCATCTGCTGCCTGTTCACTCGCTTCCCAAGCTGTCCAGCATGCTGACCCCAGCTGGTAGCAGGCCCTCATCTGCAAGCTGGGTCCACAAAGCACAGAGGTTTTTAGAGATGTAAAATGCCACAGTCAGGCACACCCCACCCCCCCAAAGCACTTCTTTTCCAGATTGTTGCTTTTCTTTCCTCATCCCTCCCTACTTGGTTTCTTCTTTCTCTCTTCCTCTGAATTTGGGGAAAGAGTTTCTGAGTCCTTGCAATTTTTGCCCTTGAAGTGGTCTGTAACTTTAAACAATTAAACCCTGATGTACAGCTACAAATAAGACTCTTTGCCACTTTTCCTGGCAAATAAGGTGGATAAGAATTAGGGCCTTTCCACCTAGTGAAATGAATGAGAAAGTATTGCATTGTTTCCTGATGTTATTATGAACCTATTCAAAGGTTGCTTCATGGTAAACTTGAGGTTAGTATTTGTGATTTAGTTAATGTCCCTTACAGATCAACCAAATAAAGAAAATAATCTCTTACTTTATGAAGCACTTTGATGTACATCATCTTGTTTAATTCCAACAACACTCTTCTTAGGTAATAAGAGGACTTTTTTCCTTGACACCAGTTCTAACACAAACTGGGTGTCCTACCATTCAGGCCAGTTTTAATAGTGAGTATCTGGGGTTAGCCAAGACCCCATGGGTTATGGCTCAGTCTCACAAGACTGCCCCCACTTCAGATGCCAGCCATAAATGGGGTGCTCAGGCTACACACAGTTCTGCCTGGGCCATTAAAGATCTGGCTGTTCCCATGACCTCTCCTTGGATTTGATAATTCACTAGAATGACTCACAGAACTCTGGAGGACACTTTACTTACTATTATGAGTTTATTATAAAGGATATAACTCAGGAATGGCCAGTGGAAGGGATGCCTAAGGTAGGATATGAGGAGAGGGTGGGGAGCTTCTAAGCCCTCCCAGCACCCTGATGTGCTCACCAGCCAGGAAGCTCTGAGAAGCCCAATCACTGAGGGGTTTTTAGGAATAGGGTTCATTACTACATGAGTGGTTAGATCATTGGCCATCGGCGATTAGCTCAATCTCCAGCCCCTCTCTCTCCCTGGAGGTTGGGGGAAAGGGCTGGACATTCCAAGCTTCTCATCAGGGCTGGGTCTTCCTGGTGCTCAGCCCCCACCCTGCGTCTATGAGTAGCCCCCATCCTAAAACCATCTAACCCACCAAGAGTCACTGCGTTAGAACACAGAGGTCCCTATCACCCTACTTACTCCAGAAATTCCATGGGTTTTCGGAGCTCTGTGGGCTTCCCTGATGGCTCAGCTGGTAAAGAATCCACCTGCAGTGCAGGAGACCCAGGTTCAGTTCCTGGGTCAGGAAGATCTGCTGGAGAAGAGGTAGGCTACTCTCTCCAGTATTCCTGGGCCTCCCTTGTGGCTCAGCTGGTTAAGAATCCGCCTGCAGTGCCGGAGACCCGGGTTCAATCCTGGGGTTGGGAAGATCCCCTGGAGAAGGGAAAGACTACCCACTCCAATATTCTGGCCTGGAGAATTCCATGGTCTGTATAGTCCCTGGGGTCACAAAGAGTTGGACACGACTGAGTGACTTTCGCTTTCACTCTCACTTTCCGGGCTCTGTGCTGGCAACAGGGACCAAGTCCAAATATCGTTCTGTGATAACACAGGTTGGTAGAGCAGATATCAGTGACCCTGTTTTAGGGAAGAGGACTCGCTGTGTAGACAGCATAGGTGGCAGCTGACTGTGAAGCTGGGAGGTCTTCTCTCTGACTCAGTGTCTCTCGGGTTCACTTTCAACCTCACACTGTCCCACAGGATTGCAACCCTTGTCTTCAGCCCGCCGCCTTGGACCTGCCGCAGCTAGTGCAGGAGCTCCTGGGCACCTAGGCCTATTTGTGTTTAAATCAGTTAAAAGTCTGGTTCCTGTCTCACACTGGCCACATTTCAGTTGCTCAGTAGCCCCCTGGGGCTGGTGACTACCGTGCTGGGTAGGGCAGAAGTAGAGCGGTTTCATCCTGAGTTCTCTTGGGCAGCGCTGTCTCAGACAGGTGAAAGCTGTTTTGTTAGGACTCTTAGAGTGACGAGGTGGGGTGACATAGCCTTTAAACCTGGGATAGAATGGTGACACAGCTACCGCAAGGTCATCAGACACACTTTAGAAGTCTTTTGTGGGCGCATCAGCGCTTATTCAAGTGGTCTGTCAGGTTGAGGGGAAATAATTGACTGGGACTGACTGAACTCTGATCAAGTGTTAGTTGATCTTTGGGTCTAATTGTGGTGCAGGCTTGTTTTGTTTTGTTTTGTTTTAAATAACTTGGAAGGAAGTAAACTAGAACCTGATTGGTCTTAGTCCAGGAGTGATAGTACTTGCCCAGGGTGGAAAACTTGTCTCATGGTCATGGGGCAGCATGTGAGGCTTGGTCCTTGCCAACGATTGCTTATGTTAAAACCAGGAGGGTAAAGTGGCATTGATCCCTTCTCAGATACAGCATTTTCAGATACTGTTTCCCATTCCTTGGGGTGCCTTTTTTCTCTGTTGTTCATGTGCTGTGATGCACAGATTTGTAACTGTGAGGAAGTCCAGTTTGCATACTTTTCCTTTTGTTGCCTGTGTTTTTAGTGTCATGACCAGTAAATCATTGTCAAATCCAATGTCATGAAGCTTTCCCACGATGTTTTCTTCTAAGAGTTGGGTTATGACCTGCTTTGAGTTAATTTTTATATATGGTGTAAGATAAGGGTCCAGCTTCATTCTTTTGCATGTGGATATCCCAGCCCCATTTATTGAAAAGCCTGCCCTTTCCTCGTTGAACAAGGCAGAAAGGGAAAATGGTGAAAGAGTCAAAGTTGGACACTTGCCTGTGGCTTTTTTCCTGTGATCATCAGAGAAGAGCAGGCACTGAATAATGAGTGCACAGCACGGGCCTACAGTTGGCAGTTGATGATCCACCTGGATCTCTATGTGTGCGTGTGTGCAAAGTTGCCTCAGTCGTGTCCGTTTGCCAAGCTCCTCTGTCTGTGAGATTCTCCAGGCAAGAATACTGGAGTGGGTTACTGTGCCTTCCTTCAGGGGATCTTCCTGACCCAGAGATCGAAACTGCATCTCTGACATCTCCTGCATTGGCAGGGGGTGGATCTCTGTGGTAAGTAGACTTCCTAGGGTTATTTTTTACTTTTGTTTACTTATCTCACCCTCCTATTTCTACTGTCTTTTTTTCCCCCACTCCTTAAAGTGCTGAAATAAAGAATAGGATAACAAGGGAAGGGAATCCTTCCACAATCAGGACCCTAGTGGGTAAAGCTGTGAGAGCAGAAATGCACATAAAACTGGCTGGTTTTCCATTTTTCTGCTTGGTAGTAAAGTTTTTCTAATAGAAAGGAACAGACAAATGTTAATTTTTAAAATACTCCGTTTTAAGGGGTCCTCTGAAGCTGCTTGTCAGTGAGAGATGGCAGAACCTCTTTGAGTGATCCCCAGTGGCAAAGCCATGGAATCCTTTTGTGTCCTGTAGGAATATTCCTAAGGCAACACTTCTGGAGCTGTGAGCAGATAAATAAGCAAAGACGGCAAATGAGAATGCCAGACTGGCTGGCTGCAGCCCGGAGTTGTCAATCACCCCTTAATGTTTACAGAAGCAAAAAGTCAATGTGTAGTTGTTTTAATTTGACACACTCTTGGGTTGAGAGAGTGTAATTGCTGGAGGGGACAGTTAAGTGGCTGTGTGCCTTGTCAGTTTGTCTGGGTCTGATTCCCGCGCTGAGTGCTTTTCTGATGAGCAATAGATTGGGTTAAATACAGACATAATTGCTCGCTTCCGCATATTGGTCCACCACGCCTTGTACTACATTTCTCTCAGCACTTGCCTGAGGCTGTTGGGGTTTACGCTGCAAAGAGAGTCCGTATGTTCATTTTCATGAATCACTGTCGATTTTTGAAAAGCAGTTGTTACAGCGCTAAGTGGAGTGTAATAAATTGCACCCCCTCCAGACCCACTGGAGTAAATCAGAACTGCTTATATCCATCCAAGTGGTCTTCTGAGTATAAATGACTTTTTGTTTACTTATCAAACCAAATATTGTCTCTAGGAAATGGAGGCAAGTGATTTGCTTATTTTTTAATCCTGTGGATTACATTTTGCTGCTGTTATTCATACCAGAGAGGAAATTCCGTATATAGTTAGTTAAGGAAGTCTCCGCATGCAGTAAATGAAATTATTCCAAAGTTATTTTCCAGACCAACTCTGGGTGTTAACCTTGTCTCCAACCACTACTTAAAATGTGCCAGAAAGGCAGTCAGCTCTGAAAAGAGAGTGTGGTTTCTTGCCCCAGAAGTTTCTAAGCAAAGAAACTAAATTTGGGAACGTATATTTTTCTCTTTGAATTCCTTGGCTCTGCTTCTTTCTTCTTTTCTTCCTTCCTTCCTTCTTTCCTTATGACTCCACTGGGTCTTTGAAGCTGCACATGGATTTTCTGTAGTTTCGGAGAGCGGGGTCTACTCTCTTTATGGAGCACGGGCTTTAGGCGCCGGGGCTTCAGTTGTTTGTGGTGCATGGGCATGGTTGCTCTGCAGCATGCGGGATCTTAGTTCCTGAACCAGGGATCGAACCTGTGTCCCCTGCATTGGCAGGTGGAGTCTCAACCACTGGACCACCAGGGAAGTCCTTGGCTCTGCTTCTTTATGAAGGAGTTGTGCTACATGGTACTTATATGTTCTGATAGCTGAGAGAAAATAGTGGACATGGCTGTATTCATTGCTTCTGCAACTTAAAGTGACCAGAGGTCTGAGAGTCTGTGCTTGGGATGCAGATGTTACTGAGTTTGATCATGGTGGCTCTATTATGAAATCTGTTTCACCTTTAGCACTGGTTGGAAGAACTATCTCAGGATTTTCTTTTCTTTTTTTTTTGGTTGGGCCGTTGTCGTCTTTGACTTTCTTTCCCACGGGGCTTGCCAGGCACATTAATCATGTCTGTCTCAGTGACTCACTCATGATTTTTATTTTTATTATACTTTTCCTTTATGCTAAACACAAATAACAAAACTTGCCACTTTAAACATTTTACAATGTAGAATTCAGTGGCATTAAGGGCATTCACAATGTCTTGCAGCCATCTCAGGTTACTCTAGAGCTGAAGACAATCACTGATCTGGGAGGTGCTAGGGTAGTGGAGTTGTCAACTCCAGGTGGCCCTTCTAACACACACTGCCCTTCATTGGGTGAAAGCCACGGCATTCAAGGGCTACCTCCAGGGTCCCAGGGATACCCCATTCCTCTAAGAACTACATGACGCCTGAGTCCTGACCTTGCCTCTGCTCATCTTCTATTAATGGTTATATCCACTTTCTCATAGTAATACTTTTCTCTTTATATGCTTATTTTCTTGTCTTCATGGTTAGATTTTCTAAAGGTTGGTTTGTTTTATTGTTCCTTTCATATCACCATCATATGAGTTTATTTGTTCCTGTGTAGATTTTGATTGACATAACTTAATCTGCTCTTACAGAGATTTTTGAAAATCTTTATTTCTACATGTTTGTTTCATGACCCACAGAAAAAGTAGATATTTGTGGTAATAGAGCCGGCTGGCTTAAGAGAAGTTACTCCCCTAAATAGTGTAATAAATACATAGGATTCACACTCAGATCTATCACTTCCTCCCATCCCCTTGTACTATGCTGCTTCGTGAGATATAAAGGGGTTGTCCCAGGTGGTGCTAGTGGTAAAGAACTTGCTTGCCAATGCAGGGAGCTGTAAGGAGCCTTTCCATCCCTTGGAGGAGAGCATGGTAACCCACACCAGTATTCTTGCCTGGAGAATCCCATGGACAGAGGAGCCTGGCTGGCTATAGTCCAAAGGGTCGCAGAGAGTTGGACACAGCTGAAGCTGCTTAGCAGGCATGCACGGTTGAGTTTGAGCATGCTGAAATTCTTAGAAAGGTTACAGTTGAAAGTGCTCTAGGCAGGACCAATTCCAGGAGAGAAACAGAATGATGTCATGTTGGACTTCTGTCATTTCCCCTTCAGTATCCTCACGACAAGTACGCATACTTACGTGGGACTTTTTCTTACTTCTGGTAGCCTGCTCCACTCTTATCCATCGCTTTTTTGAGAAAAAACAATTTGATAAATAACATGGTAAAATATTATTGATTTTATGTCTTAGTCCTCCAGAGTATTTGAATTTTAAAAGGACATCAGGGTTTATTCTGAAGGAATGCAATTTAATGGTGGAATTTCAGATATTTTGGTCCTTGGGTGGCAGGCATATTTTAAGGACAGACTCTTGTCCCCTGATTTTTAAGTCATTCTTTTATACGTAACCACCTCTTTTGCGTACAGGGAGCCAAGCCTGACTCAAGCATGTTGGTGATTGAAGTGCTTTAAATTTGGCTTTATCCCAAATACTATATTTGTGCCCCTATTGTAATATCACACACTTTTAATAACAAGCTATGTGTCATAAAATATTGTTATTTTATGTTTCAAACATAGACATTGTAGTATATTTTTTTCTAGTTGTCAGTTGTTTACTTTGGAAGGCGCATGACTACTCATGAACAGGATAATTTAGTAAACTGTTTGCCTAAAGTACACACCCAAAAATGACTAACTTAACCTAAGGAATTGTCCTGACCTCTGATAAAGACCCTCTGTGTTTAACCAATAAGGAATAATAATGACATCCATAGCATATTTTATCAGTGACTTAGATCTTTTGCAAAGTAGGATTTTCAAAAATCAAAATAGTTTAGATTGGTTTATATGAACAGTATAACTATACTACAGTTAGTTTTTTTCTTTCATACTAGTTTGCCATCAGCCGTTTATACTTCCATCAAGATTAAACCTGCTATACGGCTATGTTTTGTACTGTGTTCATCTAAAAAGTACTCAAGTCAGAGATTCAAAAGAGAGTACTCAAAAATAACTTTGGAAAACAGCTCCTGTAGACAGACAGACTAGGCATTTTCATCTCTTGTAGCTGTGTTCTCCTTACCAGAGGATCTAGTCTGATAGAATACAGGCCACAACACAGAAAGGAGAAAGCAATTCCACCTGCTTTCTTGTTGACGTAGCCTGGGGGACAGTTATACTTCCACTGGGGCTGAAAATGTGCTGTGCAGTTTTCATTGTAGGAAGAATTGAAGATGTGGCCTCACCACGTAATGGGCATGCGTCCAGGTCTGTGATCATACCGGCAACTATTGAGATTTACACGAAAAAGCAGTGAGTGACAGTCTTCCAAGGACTGGATTCATAGACCAAGCCAGTCGAGATACCAATGAAATTATAGTGTTAGGAAATTCGTTGTGAAGAGTTGGGTAAATGATCTGATTTCCACCAAGTCTTCCAACACAGTCAGCCATTGACTGTGAGGCAGAGGTTGTCACGTGCCACCTGAAGCTCTCTTCTACAGCAGCATGAAGACAGAGAATTCGAGCCTCCTATTGAATGCCTGAATCCCAGGGACTGGGACGAGCTCAGTGTGACATTGCAGAGAAAACATTAATGTCTCTACTAGGGAAGAAAAGGTCTTCACATCTTCTCTCAAGAGTAATCACTTGATGCTGAGTTAGTTCTGGTTTGTACTTGATTAATTTTGACTTTAAGTAGGCACTTAAACTTTTAGAGCTTAAAAGAAATGAAGATTTCAGGAGTTGTAAAACAAAAGAATTTTAGCTCTGAGAGAGCATTTTGAAGCCATTGAGCTCAACTCCTTCACTTTATAGATGTGGAAACTGAGGCCCCATGTGCGACTTGCCTAAGGGATGGTGTGGTCTTAGAGACAAATTCTGTAGAATCCAAGCGATTCTACAGAATGTGTTACGGTACTTACTGCAAACTGTCCCCTAACGCTCTGGTTTTAGATTTGAGTCTGAACTGGACTGTGTTAGCCTTGCTGATGGATAGGTTTTCCTGCTCGTGGCCCTGGTCAGGCCCCATGGCATTTCTGTTAGATGTATCAGGAGCCCTTGATACTGCTGACCGGGAGGTATGGGAGCCTGCTGGGTTGACTGGTTCATTTTTTATTATCTCCATCCTGCGTTCATGGAAAGTCACAGGAGGTGGAATTGGGTAATTACTTACCACTCTGAAAGCTCACCTGCACGGATCAGCCAGGAAGTCCGCCCTCTTGTGTCCATTTGTGTTTGGTGAGGCCTGTGGGATGGGTCCACCTTGATGCCCACCCCGCACTTCCTCCACCAGATGTGGGCTTTGCAGAACACGTCGTCATTATGTTAAATCAGTGAAGGAAAGCATCACTTCTACATTAGGCGGGGGCTCCTGTGGCCTTCTTCTCTCTTCTCCTCAGGCCGATGTAACTGGAAAAAAATCAGACCTCCTTTTGTCGGACATGGCTGAACTTTTTTGCTACCCCCTTTTTTTGCTACCTTGGTGTCTGGTTGCCCTCACATTCCCAGATCCTATGGTTCCATTTCCGACTCTCCTTCCAGGGGCTCAGGATTCTGGGTAGGGGTCAGCATCTCTTCCACACCCCCTGGCAGCCTCCCTGCTCACCCAGGAGAGACTACCCCTCCTATGTGCTCTGCTGTTTCGGGGCTCAGAAGGTTCTTCAACAGGGGGTTGCTTCTGAAGAGAACATAGGATTCTGCCCAGTGACACCCACTATACTGTCTGAAGCACCTGGACTCTGATAGACAGCAGATGGATACCTTTCTCCAGTCATTGACTTCACTGAGTCACAGCTGGATCCCTAAAGCCTCTTTTGATGGAATGTAGATTTAAAAGATGTGGACACTGGGATCCACTAGGTAGCTGCTTTCCTGGATTCATCTGCAAAAGGCAAACGTGCAACTCAGGTGATGCTTGTGCTTCAAAGCTATCATTTTCAGCAAAATCTTGGCTTTCTGGAGGGGAGCTCGGGCAGCAACTTTGTGAATGTGAAGAGGAGGGCTCATGGCTCTCTGGGTCATGTCAGCAGAGTGGGCTGAGTGAAAAATCAGACCAGCAAACCTGTCAGACTGTGGCCTTGTGGTGGACAGACCCAGGTTCAAGTCCTGAGTACAGAATCTGGCCCTGACTCTCAGCACTTGTATGACCTTGGATGTTAATCACCCTTTCTGAGCCTCAGTGTTTATAATCTGTCAAATGAGGATGTTAATACCCACCTCCCCAAAGGGTTTTTGTGAAGATGGTAAGTAAAGCACAGTGCCTGCAATGTGATAGGGGCTCAATGAATGATGGTGATGATTATTAATAATTATGCTAATAAATAATGTGGGCTGAACCTCATCTCACCTAAGTCAGCACTTAGCAGCTCCTGCCTGGGGCTGGTAGTCCAGCCTTCCTCAGGAGTCCTGTCTCATCGCCCCAGCGTCCGCCAGCCTGCGCTCATTAGAGGAAGCAGTTCACTCCTACAGTGAAAGAGCAGAGAGCCATGCTCCCAGCAGTGGCCTCTGTTTTCTTTGATTTCCTTTTATCTTTGCTTTTTGTCTTTTCATATCACTTTTTATGGCTATAAAAGCAATCTGTGTTTATTAAAGCAAATTAGAGCCTGTGGCAGCTGATAGTGTTTGCTTTTTCACAGACAGTTCTAAGGACTTTTTGAATAAATGGATGACCTTGGTTTAGCACTATAAAAAATTTCTCCCTTAACTACCAGATTCATTCATTAGCTAATGCTAATATTTGTATATTTTTCTTTTCTTTCAATTTTATCAGGTTCAGTGTTAAAACTAGCATTATTTCCTAATGAAAATAATTAAAAGTTCATTTTATCCTCTCCTCCAACATGAACAATTCTGGAGCCTCACTGAAGCACTAGAAAACATGAGACTTACTGTTAGCCGAAAAGAATCGTCTTATAATGTCAGTTCTTTAAATACCAGTTATTTTCTCGTTAGCCACAGGGCTCCATTCTAATTAAGTTCCTGGGAACCAAGTGAAGGGGAAGCTGATTATTAGCTTGAGATTCTCTTATGGGTAGATGCTTTGAAAAGCTGTGAGTTCATTATAGGATGGGGACCCAGACCAATGTGGGTCTAGAATCTTACTCAGCAAGAATACGTCTTTTCTGTAAATTGTAGAAGCCTGACATAGGAAAAGTAAAATTGTGGGATTCTCCCACATAATAGAGGTACCTTTTGTATGCTGAGCGGTATAGGCAACACTTTAGAAATTTGCTCTACCCCAAAAGGCGACATCTATGCAGTGTCTAGAAGCCACCTCCTTGAAATGAGAATACCAACAGGAGCTTGGGGCCTGAAGTCTGAGTTCACCTCTTGGGTGAATTAGTTTAGCCATTTGCCTTTCATCAAGAGCCCCAAGGAGTAAACTGAGAGAATAGAACTGTGTCTGGAGGGGGCTGGGGGAGGTGTTGGGTGTCAGTCGGCCAAAGGGAGACCAGGGGAGAGGATCAGGGAGCCCCTGATACCTAAGCACAGAAAAAAAAAAGTGCTCAGAGATGAGGGAGGCACAAAGGATCAGGCAAAAACATAACTGAGAGAAAATTTACCTTCTTCCTGATTTTGCTTCAGGTGGTCCCTGTTGTACCTGTGAAGCACTTACTGATTAACTGCTCCCTTATTATGGAAAGGGACAACAAGCAGAGAAAGGAATAGTGTAGATTGAATATATTTTAGTTTTAATTACTACAGCCTTTAATGTTAATGAATGTCCAGAATTGAAGCTCAGAGTGTTAAATTATTACCCATAGGCACATCACTAGTAAGTGACCCAGCAGAACCTGGTCCCAAGTGTTTCTGATTACAGGTGTCCCTGTTTTTTTCTTATGAGAACAGAGACTTGTTTTATTCCTGGCTGTAGCACAGAGCAGATGCTCAGTAAAATATTCAGTGAATTAAATAACTGGTTAGCACCACACTGCCTTCTTTAATGCTTAAGAAGAGTGGTAGCTAGTTCTGGAGGTAGATGAAGACATAAAGAGGACCAGCAGTAGCCATTGTGTTCCTGAGTACTCAGAGTAGCTCCCTGAGAGGTCTCTTCCTACACCTTGAATATGAAATAAAGCGTGTTCTGAAATTTATGCTTTAAAATTATGGTGTAATCAAAAGGCTAGGCAGCACATAAACTTGACAGTTTGCATAATTTAAATAATGTTTCTGATCCCCAGGAAGCTTGCAGATAACTGTGGAAGGTATTTTCACATGTAAATTGGTCAGTTTTGTGATGAGCTGGTACCTTGAAGCTTGCACCTTGAAGCTGGTACCTTGAGCTTGAAGGAGCTGAGATCACCATTTGTTACTTGATTGCTTTTTGCTCTAAGCTTTGAGGGCAGCCAATAATGCAGTGAGTGCTGGACTTCCGCTCTTGTTTTCAAATTAAAGATTTAATTACAGTCTCCACTGAAGATGAACCAAGTGTGAAAATACCTGATCTACTGGAATGTGGGATCGAGGAGGAGTGTGGGGGTTGGAGTGAGTGCCCAGGCACTTAAATACTTCAACAGTAGCATTAAGGGTGAAATCAATTATTTTGTGGCCAAATGCTGGCCTGTTGGTTAGTCAGAGTCAGTGAAATTTATATTCTTCTTTATCATTTTTTAAAGCTGAAAGGTTTTTTTTTTTTTTAGTAGTTACTCTGATAGACTGCAGGCTTAAATCTCCGAGACTTTGAAGGTTTGAAAGATATACATCTTTGAAATTTGTGGAGACTTGGCTTTGTAGATCAGTACATGGTCATTTTGTATTAATGTTTCAGGTATGCTTGAGAAGAATGTGGATTGGCTTATTGTTGGGGCCAGAGTTCTGTATCAGTTTGTTGAATCAAGCTTTTTTATTGTGTTTTCACATCTTCAGTCAGTCATCAATCACTCAACAATAATGAAAGCAATCTATGCAAAATCTATCCAATGGCACCGTATTACGTATTTTTAAGGTAGTGGTTTTTTATAAGCTTCTTTTGTTATGGAAGAAATAAAATGTCTGTATACCTTTCAGTCTTCCAGCTTCTGTCCTTAGTGTCCAGAGTAAAGTTACATCCGTCCAAGGACTCGGTATTAGAATAGATTCACAATGTCACATTAACTCACCATCACTGAGAAAGGATCTGTTTTGCATAAATGAACTTTCCAAACAATTGATAACTTCTCCTGTGATTGCCAAAGTTCTCTGCTTCTCAACCTTTGATGACAGGGACTTTTACAAAATAAATTCTCTTCTTTCTCACCTTCAGGATGCTGAATCTTTCTTGAGGGTTCAGGTTCATTGTCACAGAGATCTATTTTTGTTACTCCCAGCTCTCCTGGTTCCCCACCTGCTTTTGAGTTTCTCTCACTTCTTCCTTGATATAGGCTGGCACCTGTCACTTCTTTCTTGTCACTGTAGCTGCCTCCCCACAGTTCTTTCTATGCAGACTCATCTGTCATGCTGGCTATGATGGTTGGGGTCTAAGACACAGCTTAGCTGACTTTGGCCAGTGAGACTTTCATTCCTCAACACTGTTAAATACTGACCTGGGGTAAGGCTTCTCAACCTGGTGACTGTCAAAGGGCCTCGACCACAAATAATGATGTTCTTCCCTGTTCTTTGGAGGAGTTAGGTCAGTGGCGGAAAAGGATAGGAAGGTGAAAGTGACAGACACAAGTGAGGTTCAGGCAAAACCTGCTGGGTGTTAGGGGAAGGAGTTGTTTCTGTGCAGAGAGATCGGGGAAGGTTGGCTTTTGACCTGTGGAGCCTGGGGAGGTGGTGGGGCCCACGTGAGCTCAGAGTTTGAGGTGGGGAACCCAGGTCTGCAAGGATTGGGAGCAGGGCCGAGTCTGAGACATGGCTTACCTGCAGGGAGAACTGAGAAATTAAGTTGCTCCCCAGATGCCAAGCCAGTGAGTTTGAGTTTCTCAGAAGCTTCCCAGTGTGTTTATTCAGGAAAAAAAATCTGGTGAGAGACATGCTTCTGGAAGAATAACTAACTGGCCATCCCAGGTGGATTAAAATGCAGTAGAGGAGAGTGGACGGGGCAAACAGATGCCCGCAGGTGAGGGTGACTGGAAGGGAGGGAGCTGGCAGGACGGCTCCATGCCGTTCATGACAGTGGGACCGAGCAGTGGCTTAGATGAACGGGGGTGGTTCTGAGATAGGACCTGAGCTGCAAGGATGCAGGCCAGCTCAGGACCCAAGAGAGGACAGGATGGTGGGTTCAGCTCTAAACAGGTGAGTTTACATGGCAGGAAGCTAATCCAGGCAGAGATGTTCAGACAATATTGTAAATACAAAAGTAATTCTGAGTGAGAAATACGGGCAAGAGATATGAATTGTGAAGTCATCTGCAAGGAGGTGATATTTAAAGCTTGTGTGGATCAGAGGACCAAGTGGAGTAGTTTGGAGAGTGTATGTAGGGTCGGGCTTGGAGAGGAGGATGCTCGGGAAGGGAGACAGCCTGCAGGACAGCTGAGGGGGGTGGCGGGGAGAGGGCATGTCAGGTGTCACTGCTCCTGGGCAAAGAGGGGAGCAAGCCATGGGCTGTGGGACCAGCAGGCTATGGGGGACCTTGACAAAGTGTTTCTGGGGATGAAGCAGCCACCAGTTTGCCAGGGGTAACCCGGTGGGTAGTGGGCAGAGATAATAAAACAGAGACTGAGTGGTAGGTCAGGGTTGGAGAAGAGCAAAGAAATGGAGTAAAGGATTAATATAAAAGGATAAAAAAATAAAACCCCACACTTTACACCCATTCGGATGACTATTATTTTAGAAAGAAAAAAAAATACCATGTTGTTGAAGACTTGAAGATGTAGAGAATTGGAACCCTTGTATACATTGATAGAAGGTGCCCCTGCTGCAGATAGCTGTCTGGTGGTTCCTCAAAAACTTAAAAACAGAATTAACATGTGATCCAGCCATTCCAGTTCTGGGTATATATACAAACAAAGTGAAAAGAGGGACTTGAGCGGATATTTGGACATCAGTTTCCCAGGTGGCACAATGATAAAAAAAATCCACCTGCCAATGCAGGAGACATGGGTTCCAATCCCTGGGTTGGGAAGATTCCCTGGTAACACACTCCCATATTCTTGCCAGGAAAATCCCATGGACAGGAACCTGGTGGGCTACAGTCTGTAGGATTGTAGAGTCAAACACGACTGAGCACACACGCAGTGTTCACAGCAGCATTATCCACAAGAGCCAAAAGGCAGACGCAGTCCAGTATCCCCTGAGGAATGCTCAAGTAAACAAAGTATGGGTTGCTCATCCCGTTCATGTACCTGGGCTGGAATATTATTCAGCCTGTAGAGGGAGAGAAATACTGCCCCATGCTACAACATAGATGAACCTTGGAGACATTATGCTGAGTTTAATAAGCCAGGAACAAAAAGACAGGTATCTAGAACAGTCAGATTTAGAGAGCTGGAAAGTATCAGGTGGCTACCAGGGACTTGGCAGAGGCATTGCGGAGCTTTTGTGTAATGATTAGAGAGTTTCAGTTTGGAAAGATGATAGAGTTCTGGAGGTGGCAGGGTGGTGCTGGTTGTACAACAGCGTGAATACAGTTAATACCACTGAACCGTCCACTTAAAAGTGGTTAAAATTATAAGTTTTATGGTTTGTGTATTTTATCACAGTAAAAATATTTTTCTTAAACAGAAAACAAAATCCTGAAAGACCAGTTTTTTGACCAGTGGGAGGGAGAATTAAATAAAAGTTGTCTTAGGCTTTGATCAATACCTGCCGCCTTTATTTCCTTCATTTGGTTCAGAGTTGAGCTTGGTTGACCAGGGCCAGCAGGCCATAAGTGAAGCTTCTCCCCCGACAGAGATCATGGTTAGTCTGAGAAGTCCCTGAAAAAAAGGCGATACTCAAGTTTGGCTTCAGAAAGGATGTGGTTAGGGGGAGAAGGAAAATACTCGTCAACATGTGAGTTGTTCTCTCCTGAAACAAAAATACCATAAAGCATCGGAGAAGGGAGGGCGCAGTCACATTCCCTGAGTGCCTTATATCACTCACAGATCAAACCTCTTGAAGGAGTGAAGTCCTTTCTTGGGGTCTAATTGACAGGTATTTTAAACAAACAGAGAAGAGTTTCAAGAAGTACATATATGAACTTTTTTTTAAAGCAACTGCAGTCTTATGCAAAGTGTGTCAATACTCTTGAGGAGAAGCATAGCTTATACTATTAATATTTTCTTATTTCTCTTCACCCTTAGCACAAACCTTTCTGAAAGAGTGTTTTCTTCAGCCTGTAATCTGAACTACCTTATCCATCCATGGTGGCTGTGTTTTATTTAGGAGGTAAAATAACCTGTGTGACTGAGTAGGCATGTGTCCTCCTGTCTGAAAATGCCTGGAATTTTCTATCCTGATTGATTTCATCTGGTGTATGTTTAGTTTAAATGTGTCCTTATGTTTGCTTCCTCCTTCTGTATCAGATAAAAGTATTAATAATAACTCATCTTAAATTTCCTATAATGCTAATTAGAAAGAGGAAGGAAAAGTTGGCATAGTATTAATAGCCAATGTTGATGAAGTTTTGCATTTGTTGTTTTTTTTTAAGAAGATATTTACTGGACATAGTCTTCTATCCTGCTACTAGCCTGTCATTTGGAAAAGAGTGTTTATTTTCAAATTATAAGCTGCAGAGTTCTACTTGAAAAATGGCTCATGAATTTTCTCCTCTATTCATTTAATCACAAAATATCCAGGTATTTTTAAATGAAAGTGTTCCTAAAAGCCATACAACCAAAGCTTGCATGTGTTGTAACGACATGCTTTATCGAAGACCATGTGATCCCATGGGGAAAGGCTAATCACAGGCTGGTGGATTAGCCGGAAACCCGTCTCATCTTGGGCCCCAGGTGAAAAGGCAGCTGCATTCTGTCTCCTCACGCCTGGCTCTCCTCGCAGTGGTGTTGACTCCAAAATTTCATCCTTTTTCTTAGTCTTAACAGGAGTTCCATGAAGGTTGACTTTTCCATCATCTATTACCTTTTAAAGTTGAAGCACCTGAGATTCTTTCTTGTCAGTGTGAAGGAAGCTCTCAGCAAGGCTACTTTAAAAATGTCTCTTGTTGCAAAATAACTGGACAGAGCCTACCTCGTTTCTAGGCTGGCAAATGCCGCAGCCTGCTTTGTGGGTTTGATGCCTTTTCTATCAGAGTAAACAGCTTTCCCGGAATCAAATGGGAAATCTCCTCCAGAGATGACTTGTGGAGGCTCTTTTAACCTGGTCTGCCTTGCTCCCTGAGAAGATCACACACATATTTAAACTCTGTTTTCAAATGCAATTTCTCGAATGAACACCCAGTCGTGGCCCCGGTCTCCGGTGGACTAGGCATTTCTCAGTCCCCAAGGATCAGGTCCTGGCTCACCGAGAGCCAGGCTCTTGACTGAGATCGCGCCTCAGGGTGTTTGCTGCGGCTTTTCTCTACCTCGGTGCCCAGACTCTTTCCAGCAAATACAGACAGAATTAAAGCCTTTGTCCTGTAAAATCTTCAAAACTGTTTTTAGACTTGAGGCACTGTCTGCCAGTGTGTGGTTAGCACTGTTTTAAGGTGGCAGCATGCCTTGTGAAGACCAGATTCCGTGGTCTTTCTCACTCACTCACCCGCTGTTAAACACCTGCTGGGTGCACTGCACTGTAAGTAGTGCACCGGACTTGTTCTTGGCTGAATTTCAGCTTTGCAGGTTCCAGTGTTTTGCCTCATAGCCTTTTTCTTGCCTTGCGGGGGTTCCCCTGGCTCCTGCCCCTGCTCTTGGTTCAGTCAAGTCTCCTTCCTGTTGGCCCAGCCTCAGGAAATGTGTACCTGAAGTCCCCGGAAAACACAAATTAACAGGCTCAGGTTTCAGTTGGAATTCATCTCACTTTTAGCCTTCTGGTGTGTAAAGAAGGATGAATGAAATAAGGACTTCATTTTACTTAATAAAGTAAAAGTCATCCTTCTCTGAACATTGAAACTGCAACTTGTCTGAAAACATTTAGGGAGGTTTGAGTTGTGTTAACACTATTTCTTTTTTTTTTCTTTCCTAACCAGTGTTTAATAAAACCTTACTAATTTGCTGCTCCTGTCTTAGGCAGTGGAGGATGGAGACTGAATCACACTCCTTCTTTAGGGAAGTGCTCAGACTCATGCCGGGGCGAGGAGCCTTCACCTTTACAAATGATTTTGTCATTTATCATCTCTGTGATCCTCAAAGCAACTTTCTGAGATACACTGTTACCCTCCTTTTACAATGAAAAATTGAGGCTCAGCAGTGTTTACTGAGGCAGCATGTCTGAGGGCGGAGCTCGTGGTCTTCCGTGCTGGTTCTCAGAGGTCCACCGTTGGGAGCTGGGCTGAGCCCAGCCTAACAGATCCTCTGGAATGAATAGGACTGGGCCCGGGAGCAGGACCCCCTCAGCCCTCCTGCCTTTTCAGTCCACATCTGTGCCAGGGAAATAGTCTGCTTCCTCAGAGAGGAGAAGCTGGATCAGAACTGACAGGCTCTCAAGGAAGACTGGGCAGGGCGGGTGGGTGTCGATGGGTCAGCGAGGGGAGGACAAGGGCGGGGCAGTGATACCAGGCACAGGGCTTAATCTGGACTGCAGCCAGTGCTGAGGTGCTGCCGTCTGCGGGCCACGTGTGTGGATGACTCAGTGGTACGGCGGTGTGCAGTGGTGACGTGGGCCTCGTGGAGCCCCAGCGTTGTGTGTGGTGTAGAACCCTCCTGAGTGTTCTTCTCTGTCCCCATTTTGCAGATGAGGAGACAGAGGCCCAGAGAGGGTAAGGCGCGTGGCCCAGGTTTTCAGGTAGTAAGAGATGGGCCTTCTCCCGAGCCCGCACACATCCCCCTGCCCTTCTCTATTGCCTTGTGACGGAGGGTAAGCTTCTGGTCCCCGGCAAGCCTCGTCCGGTCAGGGCTCCAGGTTCCCAGCAGGTGATGAGGGGCAGTGAGAACTCTGCTTCTTCTGGGGCACTGATGCCTGTGCCTAGTACTTCCCAGGGTTTTCATCTTTTAGGACAAATGTAAGCTCAGAAAGAAGACTCTTCCTGCTTCAAATACTGCTGTCTGAAGGAATGGTTCACTTGATTGTTGAATAATGACACTGTTTTGGTATGGTTTATAAAGCATGTCCACAGGCATTCTGCTGCTTGATTTTAAGTTGACACCAGCTGTCTTCTCACCCCTGCTCAAAAAATGAAAAAGGCAGAACTTATGTCATGAGGGACCTTTTGGACAAAGGAGGACCAGGTTGTGTGCCTCCTGGATTTGACCCTGGCTTTCATGTAGGCCCCAAATGAAGTAACTATCACTGGTTCCTGGCTCTCTCAAGGGACATTAAGTGTGGCCTGGAGGGAATAGACCTTGTACTAAATCCTGATTGGATTGTGGCTCCTTCAAAAGCAAGAGTCATCTAGTGCTCAGAGACTGAGACTGCAGACGGAGGAAATAAGGAGACTACTGTGTACTCAGTCATTACCACAGCGACCTGTCACTAGCCTCATCTTAGAGATGGGGAAACTGAGGTTTGAGTACACTGTCCAAGTAGTTTAGGGGATTTATCAAAGTTGGCTTTATTTCAGTGATGAGGAAAATAGAGCAGAATTAGCCTGTGTGAGGATTTACCTCAGAATGTTGTCATGAAGGGGAAGAAGAACCTAAACTCTGTTTAGGTTTTGAAATCGAGTGTAGTTTGGTTAAAACACAGTGAATTAGAACATCTTTGAATCTTTGGACTGTTTGTGTCACCCAGTCACTGCCTCCCTGGATGAGACACGTCCGCTGCACCAGCCATAGTGAGTTAACCTCTCATAGGAAGAAATGTCAGTGAGAGAAGAGTCTCCATGATTCACGGTGCCACTTTGGGGGTGAGGGAGCAGCCAGGAGCATCACCACAGCCATGGGCAAGAGGTTTCTGGGGAGGCGACGATTGAGGAGGTACTTAAGAGGGTGAGTCCCTCTCAGGGCAGGGCCACTGGCACAGACATGTCGCTTTTTTACAGGCTTGCTTTGAGACTCAAGTAGGTTTGGTGACCCCTCTGTGAAATAAACAGGGAGTGTGGGGTCCTGGCAGCTGCCACACTGGTTCAGGGGGATCTCGCAAGGAGGGCAGCAGTGGGGGCAGGGGAGGAAGGCCTGGACCAGAGATGGTTCTGCCTGGGTCCCAGGTGAGCAGGATGGCTGAACCATATCCCTTCTCTTTCCCCTTTTTGTATGCTATCTTACAGACAAAAAATGGGGGGGACGGGGGGGAAAGGGAAAAGAGAAGGGATATGGTACAGCCATTCCGCTCACCTGGGACTCAGGCAGAACCATCTCTGGTCCAGGCCTTCCTCCCCTGCCCCCACTGCTGCCCTCCTTGCGAGATCCCCCTGGACCAGAGATGCGGGAGACCTGAGTTCGATCCCTGAGTTGGGAAGATTCCCTGGAGAAGGGAAAGGCTACCCACTCCAGTATTCTGGCCTGGAGAATTCCATGGACTGTATAGTCCATGGGGTCGTAAAAAGTTGGACACGACTGAACGATTTTCACTTACAGACAGAATCAGAGCATTTCAGTTGAACTCTGTAGCTGGTAAGGGGGCTGTGTTGATAATGGTTAAATGTGTGTTTTCTGTTATCACTTCCCTTATTTGTACAGATGGCTTTCTCTAGAGCTTGCCAAGGCGGTGGTAGCAGGATCCAGGAGAAGCAGTGATCAAGCACTTCATTCATCCACCAGGGCTTCCTTTATGATGCTTGACTGACTTCTCTCTGCACTGTGCACCGTGATCGGCTGGCCCCTCAACACTGGTGCTAGATTTTAGAACTGACAATTAAGATGATGTTTTCAGGGAAAGGGTCATCCTAAAAACACCCTCTCTATAACCACTCACTACTCTTTGATTACACACAGTTGGAAGGAAAAAAAAACACGTTTAATTGTCTCTACAATTATGACTTTTTTTAGTAAGTTTATAGTAAATGGGGTAGATTAATAAAGGGCTATTTTATTCTCAGCTTGTGGTTTCTAATTACATCAGTTACAGCTTAGCCTTCCTCTTCACTGGAGTGCAGGCATGGACTGGAAAAGAATGAGCTAATCCTTGATAGATCAGGTGGAATAAAGATCTCTATTCATATCTTTACCTTTTATCCCTTGTTCTGAGTGCCAAGAATTAATGCTGTTTGAAAGTACAAGCTGAACCTGCCAAGCTTCGGACAGCTAAGATAATCCTAATTATTTTAAATGTTAGTGAGAAGGGCAGCAGTTCTATTCTGGAATAGAGTCCTCTTGTGAAACATGAAATGTCTGCTAAGTGGTATTGATTGGACATGATTTTATTTCCAAACACCATGGTTATCATGAAGTGGAAGAATTCGTTGTTGAAGACATTTTCATCAGCTTTTCATCAGACTCTTAGGCCTGCAAACTTGAGGAAACCAAAGAGGCCAGCACTTTTGTTTATTTTCTGTCAGCATCTAGGTGAAGAGTTACTAACAGTTGAAGAATGCCACTTGCATTTTTATTTTTAAAATGGTTTCTTACTGGGAGCTTACTAGTATTTAGCATAAAGAGAAAGAACAATTTTTTTTTTTCTCTAGCATGAATATCCTGTTTTTTCACCTCACTGGAAGAGAATTATTCATTCCAGTCCACTGACTCCCAACAGATCATTCAAGTTAAAAGTCAAGGGTCTTTGCAATGTCAAAAGATTTAGCAGTTAGACTGGGTTTTGTTGTAGAGAGATGGGTTTGGGGGGATAGTCTATAATATGTTCCAAGAAGAATATCTGTGATTAGATGACATCACGGAAATCATCTGTTTTTTTCCCCTCAGCATTGATGCAAGTGATTATGTGTAAGGTTTGTTTTGAAGTAATAAAGAAAGACCGTTTAGCTTCTGTAGACGAAGACGCTACTTGAGAGAAAACAGATACTGGGCTTGCTGGTTCATACCAGGGTCAGCCTCGGAGGTTTACCCACCTTTCATTGTGACATGAAAAAAAGATCAGATGGGCACTTTGCCCGTTTTCTTACTTTTCAGTCTCCACTTTGGCCTCCAGAAGTCATTTCTTCCATTTCTGTAAATGCTGGGAGCCCGCTGATGATTACAGAGTAGCGCAATCCTGATTTGTCTGTTGCTTGTGAGAGCTTCCTGCTCCCATCCCCACCCCCAGAGCAAAGCACTCCCATCTTCACTCATGCAAATAGTGGTGTGTTGAGCATCTCCGGCAAATTATTTCTTTCTTTGGGTTTATTCCCCAGAGTGGAATTACCAGGTCAGAGGGTATGAACAGTTTTATGGTTCTTATTACATGTCACTAGATTGCTGTGCAGAAAGATTGAACCAATTTCTAGTGCTACCAACCGCATCTCTTTCCCCATAGTCACATGGACACTGGGCATTAGCATTTTTCTTTTAAATTGAAATTAGCCAAAAAAAAAAAAAAAAATAAATTGAAATTAGCCACCTTTAGGGCTCATTAGAATCAACGCACAAAAAAGGAGAATTTTGGCTTTTTAATTTTTAATTGGTATAAAATGATTTAAAATGATCAATTGTTCTTTGCCCCAATGAAGTTTAATGAAGCGACATTTAAATGAAGAGGGTACCTGAGGGACTATGTTTAAGGGTGATAGTAAAATAAATTTTGGACATTAGTCACTAAGGTAAATACTTAATAAGTCTTTGATGCACTTGGAACTACTTTTATGAGGTGCTATACAAAATGAGTTAAACAGATACTGTCCTTAACTTCCAACAATGAAAGACAGTGCTAAGCCTTTCAACAAAAAGTAAAATGAACATGGATTTAAAGTTTGAGAGGAGAAAAGCTTTAAAAATATAGACATTTCCCAAAACAGGTTGAGTTCATTTATTTGCATCTTCTCTGGAGTGCAGTCACACATTAAGTAGGTTGGAGCCTCCCTGGTCTATACAGGTGACACATTCTGCACATGTTCACAACCCAGGGTCAGAGGACTACTTGCCAAGAAAATATCCACAAGGCAAGTGAGAGCAAAAGGGGGCTATCCTCAAATCCCTTTCTTTTGCAGAATTCCCGCCCTTCCCTTTTCCAGTCCCAGGTCGGCTGAATAGGGGAGACAGGGTGTGGGAGGCATCCCTAGGTGAGCTGTTGTTACCTCTAGGGGAAGGCAATCGCAGGGCTCAGAACTTGTCTGGAGAACGCTCACCTGTTTCTTTATAGCCTCTGAATTAAGTTGACAAGGGTCAGTTATTTTGCCTCAAATTCACACAGACATTAGGAAGTTTCAGTGGCCACTGACTAAACATGGCACCCAAGCGTGGGCTAGTGCATGGATGAGAACAAGCCAGAAGGTGGGGCTGACCAGTGTTGCGCTGCCCACGGCGGCTTCCACAGGGGCCCCTTTGTAAAATGGCAGACTAATTCTCTCAGTGGATGGTTTGAGGGTTAAATTTACATACTCATTGAAGTAGGTGACGCACAAGTAGTCAGAAAACATTCATTCCCTTCCCCATGTCTTATATACAGAGGGCCTTCTGTTCCTGGCTTGAGGTGAGGATGGGGGTGGGCAGGTTAACTCACAGACTCTGCCTGACCCTTAGCTGGCTCTCCAGGGCTGGGTGTAGTGACAGGATGTCAGAGCAAAGTCTGCTGTCTGTAGATACAGCATCCTTGGGCATGTAACACAATTCAGAGATTATCTTGGATTTGCACGGAAATTTAAATCCATGTAACAGTTCAAATTTTGTAAGAAGCCTTTATGAATAGCAAAACAAGAAAAGAAAGCTTCAGGTTTCCTAAGTTCCAAGTTCTTTTGGTTGCTATTATATATTTATATATGCATGTGGACACTTTTGTGGGCATCTGTAAAGTACTCCTTAACAATCAATGCTTTCTTAAAAAAAACCTTACAGATTCATACCCTTGCTTTTTATTTAACTTACTAAATCTAAACAAATACTCTCATTATCAAAAGTAAATTGCTTGTCAGGAAGTTACCTACTTTGTTTTTCGAATTTATTAACTCATTAAGTTTTTAGATCATTCGTTTTGTAACTGGATATTGATGTAACTATCCCAAACTATCCATCTGTCTGTCTGTCCATATGTCACATTAGAAGAATGGGACTTTCTGAAATAATTTGGTCCAGTGCAGTGGTTAAAAGATCTGCTTCTTAAATCCCAGCTCTGTTCTTTTATTTCTGTGTGGTTCCACTAGCTGCAGCAAACCTTCTCCAAACCCATAACAAGCATAAATAGTGTTCTCTTGTAAAAAGGTCTCTTTTCAGCATGGTAATATACCTTATTAAATTCCAAACATAATAAGTATTGATGGCAAACACATCAGGACCCAGTACAGCTTCTACTATGATTTAGTTCTCTACAAATGACTTCAGCACTCAGCTCCCAATGCATTTTGCTAATTACATCATAGATTTCCCTATTGATGAACACAAGCTGAATTAACACAGGAGCACTAATGTACCCTTTCACCATTATTGTTGTACAAGAAGCCGTGGCAGATGCTGGCAGTTAGTTACACAAACATTAGTATTAACGATTGGCCATTTGGAATTGGTGACAAACTACTGCCCGGCAGAATCCTGAGGCTGAAACCAATCAGGAAGTTAATGAGGAGAGAAATTACCACTGCAGCTTCCCCTTAATTACATTCACACT